>NW_027269269.1:41612500-44112500 GCF_023055355.1 Agelaius tricolor | reverse complement strand
AGAGCAGAGCTTCTGGAAGAGACTTCCAAAAGCAGAAGTTGGTTTTCTTGTCACCTCCCATCATCAGAGAACTAGGTCTGTTTTAAAGGGGGTACAGGTACAGACACCCACCAGTCTGAAACAAGCAGTGAAACTCTTCTTCTTATCAAATATAATATCACTGAAAAGTCAGAAAACAGGACTGAAGGGTGCATTGGGATGTCTTCTAGCCCATTCCTCTATCCAACAGCACGGGTGCCTCTGTCTGTCATTCTTGACCAACATTTGCCCTTCTCTTCAAGACCTGCAGTGATGGAGCCTGCTCAGACTTGTAGCAGTTTTGGGCTCATTTTAGGCTTTCTTTCCTTGTGGTTCAAGTCCTGCCTTCCAATACTGACACCATAACTCCCATGTAGCCAGTCCTGCCCCTGTCTACTACATTTGAATAGCTGATTTTTCCTAAGCAACTGTAGAATTTTACATGCCTTTTTTGAATTCCATCCTTTTTTTCTTCCCAGACTTTCTCAAATAATCAAAGATGTTTTGAATACTAAATCTGTTTTCCAGCATATTTGCAGCCTCTCCCAACAAGGTGTCATCTAAAAGTTTAATAAGCTCAGCCTCTGTTTCTTCATTCTTGTCATTAATGAAAATATTGAATAATACAAGTTCTGGGAGAGTTCTCTACAGAACTCTTGCTTGATGCATGTCTCCTGTTTGATGGAGAAGGAGCAGTAACTTCTCTGGATATGAAACTTCCCTCTCCTCCAACTGACAGTCAAAACCAATAATTTTTGCATATTGTGAAACATTCCAAGTTTCAAATCTTTTACTAAGAAGAGTCTCCAAAGGCTGGGCAAGCACAGAATGCCTAATAGCAGAATTTATTCAAGGACTGTGGAGAATCTGTGCTCTAGTCACAAAGTCCATAAACATTTAAAGGGAGATGATCTGCTCAAGGAAATTCTTTTAGTATTTATGGTACCCTGCTAGACACCTAGCAGGACAAGGCACCTCCTGGCCTTACAGCTGGAATGTTACAGAAAGAGTCTCAGCAGACTGTTGAGGAGAAGAAAAAAAAAAAAAAACAACAACCCACAAAACTGTGGATTCAAGCCTTTTGGAATGGGCATGACCTCTGTAGAATGCTTGGAAATCCCTTTAAGGTTTTATTACTTTGGTAAAAGCTCTCATGGTTTGGTGCTTTTGACTTTTGGGTTGCACGGTGATCTCGTACTGGTGGCACAGTGATCTGCACGTAGCTAAGTCCTTCTCAGACAACCTCTAAGGATGCTTAGACATTTAAATGGCCAACAGGAAGGCTTGAATTTTTCAAGACAGTGATGCCTTGTACCTTCCAGATTTAAGCCAGCCTTCAACTGTTTGATACCAGGGAGACACTCTGTAGAAGGCACTTTATCCCAAATGGTTCTGCTGCAGTTCAAAGGGACCTAAACAGCTCAGAGAAATGGGCCAGTGGGAGTCTCATCAAGTTCTACAAAGTGAAATGCCAATGCTGCTGGAATTGGAACTGTTCCAGCAGAGGACCAGGAAAATAGTTACAGGCTTGGAGTTACACTTAGTTCCACTTTCTGAGGGCTGGGACTGTCTAAACTGGAGATGGGTCTGATCTTACCCGGGCGCATAAATGCCTGATGGAAAGAAGACAGAGACAGACTCTGTCCCATGGTATATAGTGAAAGGACAACAGCCAACAGGCACAAGGTGAAACACAAGAAGTTTTATCTGAAAAACACCTTTTTTTTTTTTTTAAACTGTGATGATGGGTTGAATACTGGAACAGGTTGTCCAGGGAGGTTTCGAAGTCTCTGCACATGAAAATATTAAAGATCTGACTGGATGCAGGCCTAAGCAAGCTGCCCTAATTGAAACATCTCTGATCAGGGTTGAACAAGTCAATTTTCAGAGGTCCCTTCCCATCCCAATGATTTGGTGTGTCTTGGAGACACTTTTACATATTCCTCTTGAGCATTCATGTGTGGCATCATCAGGGCACTGACTAGAACCCCAGTTTGCACAGAAGTCCAAAGAAGGGAATTCACATTTTGATGTAAGGGAATGAGAGAAAGGTGCCTGTTCTTTGTGTCTCTCACACTTAGCAGAGACACCTCTGTGTGTGCCAGCTGGTGCCAAATTTGCATTTTACACATAACCGAGTCTGGAAAGGCAAAAGGAGGCAGTGAAGCAAGCCCTGTGTGATGTCAGTGCACACCTTTCCATGTGTACAGGTCTGGATCCATGATCAAGAAACCTCTCACTCCATTAGACACTTCATCCTCTATTATCATAGTTAGTGTTTTATTATCATTATGTTTTTAATTACAGGCATAGATGGATATGTAAATCATCCCCCATCTGAACTAATGAAGAAGCAATTTCATTTTCTTTCCCATAGTGGGAGAGGACCCTGATGAAGGCACAGCCCTGACACAAGGTACCACTGGTTCAAATGACCTGTTTGAAAAATATGTGACAGGGAGCTGTGGAGCTGCCACCTGGAAGGCCCATGGGAAGACCTGGGAGCATTTCCTAGAGAGGAAAAAGAGGTTGTTCCAGAGGCAGACTCCAATTTCTGTACAGGGAAACCAGATTCTTTGTGCACTTCTACAGGGTGTAGGGAAATGGGACTGGAACAGAAGACAGAGGCTGTGTATCAAGAAAAGCTTTGCTGCTGCAACTGATGTCTTCTGCACATAGAAACAACCCAGCCTGGAAAGCTGGGCAGTGAACAAACAGCATACAGGATTTTATGTAAGGTGCATTAACAGTGTGTATTTTTCTCAGCTTCTCAGGTAGAATATTTCCTGTTCTCTCTTGTAGCTTATTTCAAAATGCTTTTTCCCTGAGTTGTACAGTCTTGGTGTGCACTGCAGTGACACTTCTGTGGATATAGGATATCCTGTGGATATTCTGTCCAATAGGGCCTGATTTTTTTTGCAGCTAATGCTGCTTTCTGAAGGCATCTATAGCATCCTGAGAAAGAAATAACTCTTCAGTGCACAAGTAGGTCAGAGGGCATTATTTATTGCTCAAATATGAGATTTCTCTCCTACTGTGGGCTGCAGAACCCAGTGTTCCTACTTCAGGTTGTTTTGTGACAGAGCTCCTTGGGTTACCCTGTAACAAAAGAAGGCAAACACTGTGAATGAACCATTTTAATGGTACCTAAAGTCTGATTGGTGTTTCCATACCACTTCTCTATATCCCAGAGCAGTGGTCCAACCTTTCTACACTGACACAAAAATTCTGGACTGGATTTGAGGGCTGGCCTGATATTGGAATGTAACTGGTGCTGTGTGAGGGAGAGCAGCAGAAGAGGCCATTGCATCGCTGCATCTGGATGCCACAGAAAGCTCCTGCTGTCAACAGCTGCCTCTGTAACCAGGTGGTTTGGACTGGAGCTACAAATGGTGGTGGTATCAGCATGTTCTGGCTGCAGAGGCATCAGCCCTTGAGTGCCACCTTCTGTGGAGCAGACCTGGCTTCCTCTGAGGGCCTTTCCAACAGGACCCAAGATGCACTGAACAACAGCTGTCTGCCACTGTGACACACAGCCAGCTCTCTGTTTTGTTCTCTCTCCCTGGCACAGCTGGCTGCTGAGCTCTCCAAATCCCAGCCCTGCCATCCCCACAGGACCTCTGCAGTAAAATAAAATGGCCTGCAGGTCTGGGGTGAGGCTGCTAGAGCTTCTATTATCCCAGATCTGAGACTCCAGGAAGAAGGAAGAATTTCTCCTTCCCAGAACAGTGTTTCTAATTAGTTTTAGTTTCAGGCAAATAATTTTTGGATGAACTGGCATCCTTCAGCAGGATGATAATACTTAAACGTGCTCCTTTTGGGGCCCTGTGAGTTGTGCATTAGTCTCTCCTGCCTTGAAAGAAGAGACGTCTGTATTTACAGGTTTATCTGGACAGCATTGTATCCACGTGGAGTAGCATACAGTGAAACTTTAAAATGTGCCAGACTCCCTGTTTTGTTTTTTTTTTATTTTTTTTTTTTACCTTTAAACCATAGGGTGTTTCTGATTTGTTCTTTACGGTGCCCCCTTTCTGCATCATTTGGGAAGTGTGGGGAGAGGGGTGAATGTTGTCTTGCAGCCTTGTGCAAGAGGTGGTGTGTCATCCCTCTCACCAGCCCCGAGGCTCAGTGCCAGCACCAGTGTACTTTGCCTTGCTGTCCCCTCCTGTCCTCTCCTCCCTCCCAGGGAGCAGGGAGGAAATGCTGCCCCTGTCATTAACCTGGATCCATCCAGGAGTCCTGCCTTGGTCTCCAGCAGAAGTGGAAGCAGCCCCTGCTGCTGGAGCATCTTCAGCTGCAGCCCTGCTGAGGTGCCCCTCCTGCTGCTGGAGTGTAAATCCCCAGCAGCTCTTTTAACCACCCTTCTCATGCTACTTGAAAAATAACTTTCTCTTGTCATTAACGCTGATCTATAGCCGCATTAATGTGTGAAATCACTGGGTGTGAAAATAGTGTACTAACCACTACTTAATGTAATATTACCACAGTAATGTCTCTAAAAATATCTTGTCCACTTGATTGCTTTCATTGTGAACTAGAGATAATGTACCACTTACAGCTGATGATTAAAATTCATAAAGCTTTGGTTCTTAATTACAGCAACTTGCAATCAAAGTGAAATGTCAGATCCTGAATGTTGTTTATCTGTATACAAATTCTCAAAACCAAGAAAATATAAGGATCGTCTACACAACAAAGCTGAGTTGCTTTGCTTTAAGGTTAAGTAAAATAAATACACATGTGAGTATATACTGAGACAGGCTGGAATCAGTGAGCATGAGATCTTTGACAAGGCAGAATTCACCTTGTATGAAATGCACATCCTTGGAAAATGTGTTGATGAAGATGGAAATGTAAACTTCATAGAAAACTGTTGTGAATGGATGGAAGTAACTGTTTGATGTGCTGTGAATAGAAATTTTGCAAGTCAGGCTCAAGGTTAAACCAAAGATGCAGATATCTGAAAATGCAGAGATGGATTCCCACTGCCACTGGGAATTACCATGGTGGCTGGCAGGACAGGGCAGTGTCCTTGGTTTCCAATGTCAAAATGACTGAACTATAATCATGCTCTTGGTCAGCAGTGGCACTGCATGACAAAAATCACTTTCTTTTGGGTGCCTTTAGCACTGCATTTCCAGAGATATGGTAATTTTTTTTCAAGTTAATGCTAAGCCCTGAGGGTTTGCAGTGCTCTGAGATGTATCTTACCCTAAATTTACTAACACAAGCCCTAACCATGTCAGCATAGCTCCCTCCCCTTTTTTTTTTCCCTTTCTTTTTTTTTTTTTGTTCTGGTATGTGAGATACAGGCATAGCTGAGTGTAGGAACTACAGTTCTATTCCATTTATAGTCCTACTGGCCTTCTTCATTTGTTGCATCTGTCCTGTGCCAGTCTGGAAAAATCCAAACCAGAGGGAGCCAATTTGTCATCATCTTCCAACATCATTAAAACAAAATCACATTAAAACAATAGGATCACTTCCTTACCAAATCCGAGTAGCTCCATTTATTTCTTCTGATTCAATGTCAATTTGAAGGAGATCTGAACCATTATTTGTAAACTTCTTTAGAAAAGGGGTTTTTTTGTTGTTTTTTTTTTTTTTCCCACAGGGTACTCCCACTGTCTCCACAGTGATTATTTTTTGCCAGTAGATGAAAAAAAAAAAATCTTTGCATGAATGGGAAATCAAAGCTTGACAATGATATTCATTTTCTGAGTGTTTCCATACCACGTCTCCCTTGGGGTGCTACTCTTCCTGGCAGTTTTGGGCATCTTTGCAGTGACACTGATGAGGGAAATACTCAGTTTCAGAGCTGCCCCAGTGTACCCAAGTGTTATTGCCTTGGCACTTTGTTCCATGGGCATTTGCTGCTTGCCTCCCTCTGTTCCAGCTGCACCTGTGAAGGTTTTCAAAACACAGGAACCATTCCCTGCACTGGCATCACAGAGCTCTGATTCACTGGGACTCACCCTAGCACAGGGTGGTCCTGCTGGCTCTCATGCCCTGTGATGGTTGGGTAGCTGTCTGCTGGTGTTTACACCACTTGCACATCTTGAACAGCACAGTGAGTTTGCAGTGCTAAGTCATAAAAACCCCTTCTAACTAACACACCTTTTGCCTTCTTAGTTATCTAGTAAGACTGGCTCAACAATTCTTTTCTTCTTTATCAAAACTTGCTTCCATCTCTATTCCTTCATCAGACTCTACATTTAAAAATCTTTCTGCTAAGCATACATATCTGTGAGACTTTCTTGTCAAACTTTCATCCTTCCCAACAGGGAAGGATTTGTCTGGCCTTGTGGCTTGGTGAGCTCCCTGGTACGTGCTCTCCAATGCCAGGCTTAGCCATTCCTGGCAGCTCACACTTCTGCCACTGCTGCTGGAGCTCTCCTGCTCAGACAGCTTTTCTCCACATGGATCCTGCTTTAGCTGGAGTAAGCCTGTTCCTGGTTGCCCTTCTGTTTCATGAGTGCCATCCAGAAGACATGCCCAGCCACAAAGGAAGCAGAAGCCTCTGAGCAAGCAGAGACAAAGTAAATCACCTTCTCTCCCCAGTTCTGCCCCTTCCCAACTTCAGGCTAACCCCTTGCTTGTCTTACAGGGTCCTGCTTGAAGCTCTCCTCTACTTACTACCTGATCCTTGTTCCAGCATGTAAGGTGTATGTGGCACAGCCCAGGTCAAAAATTAACATTCTTGTAATTAAAACATACTGTGTCATCCCTCCTCTTGACATTCCAGACAGAAAACTAGCAGGACATTTGATGCAAAGGTTCTGTTCATATTTTATGCTGCAGATAACTTGGCACCTCACATCTCAAAGAACAAGTCTGCAATATATTATTTTCTGCAAAATCTGTAAGACCCATACTTTCTACTGCCAGTGTCTAGTGGTTTATGTCAAGCAGCTTGCAGATGCAACTGGCAGCTGCATGTACATTTTAGTCAGCTCCCAGAGCTCCTAGTCTTCTTCCAAAGCCTCCACAAGCTCATTTGTAGGTATCTCAGGTATCCCTTCTGTGGCACTGTAATTCTCTCAGCTTACTTTCCAGTCCCACTCTTGGGACTGTTCATGGTCCCTGGGAGGTTTAGGTGCTTCTCTTGGGAGCACACAGTTGCAGCAAGGATGTGAAAGGAGATGTCCTTAGCTAAACTGTCTATGTGGAGCATGGAGGTGCAGATAAATGCCCCAATTTTCACGGTACAGTTGCAGCAGGCAGAATGTGGCACAGCAGTGCAGAGACAGGGAACCAGGAGCTGCCTGCCTTGGGGGAGGAATCCAGGATTTTCTGAGCAGTCCAAGCCCACTGAGGAAGGTGTCCTCTAGAGGCAATGTCTGACAGTTATCCCACTCACATGAAGCACCACATGTTGAGAAATTTAATGTGAGCACAGTGGGCTAGGTTTGCATGTCACCCATTGCCTCCTCACACTTCCCCCATGATGCAGAAAGGTCCAGGCATCAGAGGGAAGGCAGTCCCTGGCAGTCCTGCTCTGTGGCACTGGAAATCCTGCAGGCTCCTGCTGCCATATGCTGCAGGCTGCTCGGGGAGGGAAGGCTCTCTTGTGCCTCTCAGGTTAGCCTTTTATTCCTCGTAACAAGTTCGGGACTGGTGATGACAGCTTTGCTCCTGAGGGTGAGACAGTTAATTTAGATTGGGCACCTGTTGCTTCCCCGTCCTGTCTGGCTGAGGATACATCTCCTTTAAATTCCGTATCCGCTAACTACCCCGTGAACAAGAAATCAGACTGTGCAAAGGAGGTGAAGAGGTACAACATGTAAAAAACATGTCCTCCCACTCTCCCTTTTCCACAGGATAGGCGATGTTTGACTTCACACTCCAGGGAGCAGCTGAGAAATCCTTCCGATGGTTAAACATTTCAAATGGTTTTGATGGCTAAATGTCCTAGATTTTTAAAATTTCACAGAAGTACTTGAGGTACAAAGTGGACCATGAAATGTTTATGGCGATGTTCTTACCCTCCCACTGCCGACATCAGAACAAATAATGGAGTAAGGAACAGGAGGTGGGAATTTTAGGGTAACAGGGTAGTAAATGAGTGATGCTGGGTTTCAAAATAATTTCCTATCCTTATGAAGGACAAGCTACACTTGTCCAGTTTTTGTTTCCCTTGTTTCAGAGATTTTCTGTGAAAATCTGCCCTTTTGATTTAATAGCGTTTATATTTCAAGTGAAGCTTTCTCTCTTAGAGGACTGAGGTTCGGGTGACCCTGGGCTGAGGCTTGGACTAATCAAGGATCACCAGGGGATCCAAAAGGGAATATTGCCAGTGCTGGTAAATTACCATTTACTAAGAGGCAAATGTGTATTCTGGAAATAGAGCTCTTCATTCAGCAGCATGAAGTGAGCGATTTTTCTTTCACTCTGCAGTGAATATGATGCTGGTGAAAGGTCCTGGCCTGAGCACCCTGGGAATTGAGCCCTGTGCAAGCCCTCAGCAGAGAGGCGAAGGATCCTGGCTACAGGCTGCTCTTCTCATCCGGTTTCAATGATGGAAGAGGAAACTGAGTTTATACAAAACCTAGCCCAGCCCCCAGAAACATCTCGCTTTGTTTATGTTCAGAGCTAAGCCTGCAACTCTCGCTGTTTGGAAGAGCTACCCAGACATTTCTCCATCTGACTGACTTCACATCTATTCCTTGATCTCATCGAGAGATCTGGCTTTTAGCTCCCGCTCATGACGTCCCACTTTTCTCTCTCTCTCTCTCTCTCTCTGCTCTCCAGAGTCTGAAAGATCCCTGTATAACGTGATTATGCAACCATGCAAATGGACACGGTTCTTTTCATTTACTGCAAACCCTGCTTCGTGTCTCCCGTTAGGAAAATAAAATCCTCCGTGAGAGACACGCCGTAGAAGGTAGCAGGAAGGGAGTGCTGTGTGTCTGGGTCTGAATGCTTGAAGGTGGTATTAGAGATGGAAACAGACTATTTGAAGCAAACCGGTGTGCCACCATCTCTCCACAGGAACCAGCATCAGTTAATAGACTCAGACAGCTCTCCTCTGAATCCTTTCCCCCTAGGAAATGGCAGATACTCGCCTTCCTGGTTGTTTTCCTCAGCTGGAGGTCTCCCTCCCCGCTCCCTCTCAGCCGATCTGCAGGGAGATGCGGTGCTGCTCTCCCCGAAGGCCAATTTGCACCCTCCCACTGTAAACAGGCAGCTGCTTCTGCACTTTGCGCCCAGCCGGGAGGGCCCCGGGGGGCGCTTAAACACTCCCCGCTGCTGCTGCTGCTGCTGCTGCTGCTGCTGCTGCTGCTGCTGGTGCTGGTGCTGCTGGGCCCGGCGCTCGGCCAAGGGCTCCCAGCGCCCGGCCCAGGAGGAATGTGGCGGTCACACACACGCGGAGGGAAGGAAAGAACGCCCAAAGCTTGTGCTACTTGGTGAAAGATCCGAGACACCTCCATGGCCACCCCGTGTTGTGCTCAGAAGTGAGGATGTCCCTCCACACTGCGGTAGGAGTAGGAGCTGTTCAGGTTCTGGTGGCCTTTCTCAGCACAGCGATGAGATGTCCTCTGTCACCCCAGTCCCTTTGCCAGGGTTTTGTGACCCTTATCCCACGGGAGGGACGATCCCAAGGGTTGTCCTTGGATTACATGTGCTAAGAGCAAAGGTACGGGGCAGGCTGAGGGCTGCCACTGCTGTGGGCTGCAAGCTTGCGCCCGTCTTCCTCCGGCAGCATCTTCCTCACTGCCCGGCGGTGGTGAGGGGACATAGCAGCTCTCTCTGAGTCTCTCCATCTCACTCCCACTTGAGGAGGGTCCCATCTATCCAGAAAGCTCCTCTTAAGGAGGAGACAGGGCTCCCTCTCAGACTGGGGCAGCAGCCAGCAGCTACAGCGTTCTGACAAGGGCGGGCGGCAGGGAGGGAGGGAGGGAGGGCTGCAGGAGCGGGGCCGCCAGACTCGGAGAAAGCACTGAGCAGGGGTCCCCGGCAGGGCGGGGCGCTCGGAGAGACCCCCGGCATGAGGGAGGGCTCGGAGAGACCCCCGGGATGGGGGAGGGCTCGGAGGGACCCCCGGAATGGGGGAGGGCTCGGAGGGACCCCCAGGATGAGGGAGAGCTTGGAAGGACCCCCGGCATGGGGGAGAGCTCGGAGGAACCCCCAGGATGTGGGAGGGCTCGGAGGAACCCCCGGCATGAGGGAGGGCTCGGAGGGACCCCCGGGATGACGGAGGGCTCGGAGGCACCCCCGGGTTGGGGGGTTCGGAGGCACCCCCCCGGGTTGGGGGGGGTTCAGAGGCACCCCCGGGTTAGGGGGGGGGTTCAGAGGCACCCCCGGGATGACGGAGGGCTCGGAGGCACCCCCGGGTTGGGGGGTTCGGAGGGACCCCCCGGGTTGGGGGGGGTTCGGAGGCACCCCCGGGTTAGGGGGGGGTTCGGAGGCACCCCCGGGTTAGGGGGGGTTCGGAGGCACCCCCGGGCTAGGGGGGGGGTTCGGAGGCACCCCCGGGTTAGGGGGGGGTTCGGAGGCACCCCCGGGTTGGGGCGCCCGGCGGTGCCGCCCTGCAGGGGAGCCCCGCCCGCAGTTCCGCGCCCGGCCCGCAGGGGGCGCTGGAGGGCCGGGGCTCCCGCGGCGCCCGAGCGCGCATCCCTCGCCTTCCCTTCCTTTCCCTCCTTCCCTGTTCCTACCTTTTTCCGCCTTTTCTCCTTTATTTTCATTCCACTTACACACCCCAGCTCCCCCTCCCCGCCTTTTTTCCCTTCCTTTCCTTCGGGGGTGCGTGCCGCTGTGGCTGTCTCTCCCCTGGAGCCGCACGCGTCTCTCGCTGCCCGGCTCTCCCTGCCGTCCTGCTCTCCCTCTGTCAGCTCTGTGTAGCCTGGCGTGTTTCTCTGTTCCTCTCCCCGGCACTCAGCCCTCCCCCTGTGCAGCTCTCTCCATGAAATGGAGCTGAACAATTGCACCGGAGCAGCTTTTCCTGCTCCTGCCATATGTCCGTGTGCCGAGGCACCATTGCTCTTGTGGTATTTTGGATGCACTCGTGCTGGAAATACTTAGGACAATAACAAAACTGTGAATTTCTGTCTGCGCCTTCTTGGATCCTAATGAGATTTGAAATCCAGCGTGAATGAGATGTGATGGATGGCTGTACTGATATTTTGAGCTGGTTTAGTTCAGAGTCATCTGAGATGCCCAGGATGGATAAAGGGGAGCATGGCCCTGGAGGTTACCTGCCATCCAAGCACCAGGAGGACAAACCAAGTTGCAGAAATGACATTATCCTTTCTCTTTCTTTTTTTTTTTTTTTCCCTTTCCCTTTTGGAGATAAATATGGCTCTGCCATATTTATCAAAGAACCTCTAGTGATTGCCCAGTTCCTTAAATATGAAAAAATGATGCATGAAATAACAGTCTCTGCCATCAGTGTACACTGCCCCATTCACCTGAATATGGTGTTGGTTGAGGCTGCCTCTGTAGCACCAGCCTGTCTCCCTTTGTGCCCTGATCTTCCCCCTTGAAATCCTTCCTGGAGTTCTGACCCCTCTCACACACTGGGAAGCTCAGCTTTGGTTCCTTCTTCTGTTAAAAAAAGGAGCTTTGAGGCTGGGAGCTGTGCTGCCCTGTAATTAATGTACACTCAGCCTCAAATATGCAGTGACAACAACTTAAATGTCAACATTCCTAGTTAATCCCTTGCTAACAAAATGTGCCTGGAAAGAGATGGTTCTGCATAATCTCCACTGAACAAGATCTTATTTTAGCAGTACAAGCACTTGGGAGATTTCCCCAGTTTGACCAATGAGACCAAAAGATTGGCTTTGATAATCTGAGCTGTAAACGATGCTTTTGATCCTCTCAAGGCAGGGAAGGGCTTCATGTGGCAGAGCACACAAACCCTGCTCTGCCCGAGCCCTCCTCCAGAGCAGCAGCAGCCTGGCCTTCCTGGGTGGTGTCTGTATGACAAGGGATGTGATTTCTGCTCTCTGATGTTTCCTGCTCTCCCCTCATGTTCAGGGAGATGTCCACAGCCTCTTCCTGAGTCATGTTTTCCAGGATGAACAGCCAGCAGTGTTAAAAGGGAAGCTACAGGGAAAATCTTATTTTAATACATAAAATGCTCCTTGTAAGAGCACTGAAGCAGGGACCACGACCACAGATATGGTGTTTGGATTCCTCTCTGTGTGCTGAGAGCAGCCTCACGTTTATCCTGGGGAGCCCAGAGTGCTGGTATTCTCTCCCTGTGCCTATTTTAAACCTTCAGTGCAGGCCAAAGGCAGAGCCCCCAAGGTTAGGAGATGAACCTCCTTATTGTTCCAAGCAGCCTGGTGTTTTCAGCACCCTGGCTCCCTGCAGGCAGGATTCCTGTGCTTCCAAGGCTGGCATCCCCAGACACAGATCAGTAGGGTCCTCCCCAGCAGGCTGTGGAAGCAGGGGGGCACTGACACAGGATTTCTTGCCTTGGGTGGATTGGTGCCTGAGCTCCAGGCCCAGCCCAGAAACACAGTAGGAAAGGTGGTGGGCCATTCTTCTGGGTGTCACCCCAATTTAACAGGCAGTCCTTGCATCCCCAGGTTATTTGTGCCTGTGGTGTGCAAGCCCAAGTAGAGGAATTTACCATCCTGCCTGTGCTTTTCAATCACTGGGTTCCTGCACACCAGCATCACCTCACGCTCAGTGATAAAATACCCACTTCTTCCCTTTGCATTTTATGGGTTTTGTTTTTCCCTTTTCACTTTGTCACTTCCTTTCTGAAGGATGTCTGAGGGGTGCTCTCCCCACCATTATTTCAGTCTCTCATTTCAGCCTGACTGTGTTCACGCTCTCTTCCTTACACCGCCTCTCTTTTATTCTGCTTTGTTCTTCCACCACCACCTGTCACCAAAGCCTCTTCCTTCTCTACTGTGTTATCTTCTAGAGACCTAACCATACCCTCTTGCTCCATTCCTCACCAATCCCCTCCATTATTTTCTAAAGTATCTCCTTTGTCCCCCTCTTTTCCACTCGCCTGTGCCTTCGCCACCCCTCCCCAGTTCCCCACCCTGGAAACACTGCTCACCAAAAGCACAGTTCCCCTGTACACCACAACTGTGCAGCAGCTCTGCCTTCCACAGCCCTGCTTGTGCCCACTTGGTGCCCTCTATGGACCCACTGCTACCCCTGTGCTGGCAAGCTCAGCTCAGGAGAGGAGGATTGTCCCTGGGAAGGCTGCTCTTGTCCCCCAGCATCATCTCCTCCCGTGGCACTTGGAGACGGGTTAGAGGGCTGCCCAGAGCTCTGAGCTGGCCCAGCACAGCTGTGCTTATGGGTAGAGCTGCTCTTTCCTGGGTGCCCCTCCTGCACCCCTCTCTCTCTGAAAGGAATCCTTCCCCACAGGTATGTTTGCCCCAGTGTTCCTCATCGCTCCTCCACAGGGGCTCTGGGAGCTCCCTGAGCACTGCTAAGGCCACCCCACTGCTGGTCCCCCTGATCCCAGTGGGATGGAAATGCAAGGGCCTTGTTCAGCTTCAGCCAATGTGGCAAGATGTGACTTCTGGGCTAGGATGGGCTCCCTAATTATTGAGTAATGAGTCTAAGGTGTTTGAATCCCAGTTAGAGATGGCTTTGCGTAGCCCTGAGCCACCCTCTTTACCATCTTGCTGAAACAAGTGTGTTTCAGGCAGATTCTGGAGATAATTGGACATTTTTGAAACCTCCGTTCTTCTGCAGAACTTGTAGTGCTTCCATCTTTCCCTGCCCTTGCCTTATTCCTGTCTCTTCCCATCTACTGTGACTGTTTTCTATTTTTACTCTTGACAAAGGGTTGTGGGCTTAGAGGCTGCTCCTGTAGCTGTAGATGTAAAATGCCTGCTGTGTGGTGTTTGTCATGAAAGAACCCTCCTGGAAATTAACTAATTCACAGACCTGACTCATTAACTCTGCAGCCGTGGAGCTGGGGAGGAGCGTCTGTGGTTTCTGTGCCGAGGACACTGCGCTGGGGGAGAGGGGCAGCAGGGAGCTGGAGAGACCCGTGGCTGTGATCCCAGCTCTTCTCCCAGCCTGTGCCATGTTGGGAAGTCATTCCCCACCTCTGTCCCCCTTTCCTGTGCCCTTGATCTCTGCTGCAGCTCAGCTGATCGGGGCAGGAGCTGTTCCTCATTGCGCCTCTCTGAGCCCTTGGCCTTGGTGGGAGCACTAATCACTCCTGTGGTAGAAACAATAAGTACTGGAGAGACAGAGAGTTATGGAGGCAGATAGCTCCAGATGTCAGTTTGTTCCCATCTGGATGTGCTCCCTTTGCTACCCCTGCCTCCATCTCAAAGCTGCACAGCTTTGAGAAGTGCAGGTTGATTCCTCCTCTGTCTCTTCTCCTTCCCTCAGCCCCAAACCCACTCCCACCTGGAGCCAGTGGCAATATTCCTAGCAGAAACACACTGGAAGGTTTTCCCACCCTAAGCTGCACAGTTTTGACATCAACCTTCATGCTTGGAGTACACTGGGAGCCAGATGAGGTCACTCAGACTATTCCAAGGCTAGATGTTTGATAGGAGAGGTTTCCCTCTGTGCATCATCCCACAGAGTCCACACTGCCTGCCCTGGCTCACTCCTGCCTCCATGGATGTCACTGGAGCTCCCTGGGGAGCTCTGCTGGCCATCTCTGCACCCGAGGATGGGATGAGTTCCCTGCCCAGGGGCCTGCTGAGAGACTGCCAGGAGCTTCCCTGAGCCTCAGGAGTGTCAGCCCTCCCTCTGCCAGCAGCCTGTCCCCGAGCAGGCAGCACAGTGACCATGGCTTCTCCTTGTTGGGACGGTGGTTTGCACTGGGGCTTGCTGAGGAATGCACAGCTCGGGTGGGTTTCTGAGGCTTGGGGCTGGCCCCAAGAATGTGCACACTAGAAAAACCCCATTCTGCTGAGTCCCAGAGGGCTGAGGTGGTGACAGCTGGTGCTGTTTGGGATCAGGGATCATGCCTGATGTTGTGGCTGCGTGTGCTCCCAGCTGACACTCAGGGCTGAGCACGGCTGGGAGCGCATCCAGCGTGCGCCGAGGCAGAGGCACTCAGGCTGGGCACCCAGAATGGGGAAAGCAAGCAGAATAATTGCTGGATGAGGAAGGAGATATATTCAGCTCCTCTATTTGAGCATGCCTTTCCACAGGATTGCTGGGCTCTGCTTGCCAAATGTGAGCTCTGGCCACCAGGGACAGGAGAGAGGGAGCTTTTCTGGCACTTGATGGAAACTCGAGGAGAAGGCTCCGAGCCAGGCAGTGCCCACTGAGAGGAGGGTGATGATGGCTGCTGGGCTGGGGTTATGGGGGTGCGTGTGCTGAGGCACACCTGGCACTGGGGCAGGTGACAAAGCACACCTGAGGGCACCTTGGGACGACCTCTCTGGATTCCCCAGCCAGAGGCAGAACTCCTGATGTCACTCATTCCTCCTTTTGCCCCCCCTGGATACTGCAAACATCTTCACACAGGGAAAGGTGGTGCAAGGATGTCCTGCCAGTGAAACCCAAGTCACTGTGCCCCTGCAGACTTCAAAGCTCTGGCCTTGATCCCATGAAGCCATGGCACCTTTTTGGAGCCACTCACAAAGCAATAAGGGCAAGGTTGCTGCAGAAGGCACACTGCTGAACCAAGGAAGCAGGATAGGACTGGACCCAGGCCAGCTCCTGTCCCATGAGCTCTGCTATGCCTGCATGCTCTGGCACAGATTTAGCAGCAGCAGAACCCTGTGCTCTGCACTGCATAGGTGTCAGGGTCACCAAGGTGGCAAACACTGTGGGACCATGCAGACTGGCTCTGCAGGGCAGTGGCTGACCTGCCAGATCATGAGGTGTTCCATAAGGGCAGCCTTGTTGCCAGGAGTCATCCCCATCACTGCAGAGGTGTATCCAACTGTGATTCCCAAGGACCTTCAGATCTGCCCCTGCTTTTGGCAACCCTGCCTTGCTTCATAAGGATCACTCTGGTTATTGCTGTAGTTGGTGACTGTGAACCTGTAGAGAACCCAAAGACAAATGAAAGTTACTGGAGTGTTGAAAGTCTCTTCTTTGTAACTTCATCCTGCAAAAATTTAGGGTTCTGTCAGAGCAGATGGTCAGATGTCAACTGTGAGGGCAGAGCCAGAGATGAGAAGATGTGAGGATTAACCTGGCAAGACCTCTATCTGTGGTTCAAGACTTGTGCTTTCAAGTCCTGCCAGGCTACCAAGGCTGGAGGTGATGTCTGTCTCTGTACGTGGCTGGCTCGTGACCTGGAGGCTGCTCTGCTCTGCACACCGGATCTGCCAGAGCTCTGGAGAGCCAGCCACGCTCTGCTCCTGCCCATGCCCATGCTCTGCTCCTGCCATGCCCACGCTCTGCTCCTGCCCATGCCCATGCTCTGCTCCTGCCATGCCCACGCTCTGCTCCTGCCCATGCCCACTCAGACAAGCTCCTTCTTTTGTCCAGTGCTCAGAACTGTGCATTGTGCCAGTCTGAGCTTGCCCCACAGCACCTGAGCAGTCACCCAGATGGTCTGGGTAGAGCTCCTGCTCAGTCTGGAGCAGGGAGCTCAGAACACAACAGCACAGAGCCTTTACTGCAGCAGAGGTTTTTTTCCAGCAACTGCAGTTTGCCTGATACTTGGGCAGGATAAAAGTCAACAATCAAACACCAATTAGCAGGAAAACCATAGATATAACCTCTTTGGACTTCAGCATAGCTTTTGATAGTGCTTCTCACAGTCTCCTTCTGGACAAAGTGTCTGGCACACAGATGGATAACTGTGTTACATGGTGGGTGAGCAACTGGCTCACAGGTCAGGCACAAGTCACAGTGAATGGGGGGACACCAGGCTGGTTCCACCCTGGGACCAGTGATCTTCAGTATTGTCATTAACAA
This sequence comes from Agelaius tricolor, assembly GCF_023055355.1. NCBI lineage: Eukaryota > Metazoa > Chordata > Aves > Passeriformes > Icteridae > Agelaius > Agelaius tricolor. The sequence goes on along the minus strand of NW_027269269.1, from coordinate 44,095,658 downwards.
CTTGGACAGAGGACTGGCAGGAATACTGAGTAAATTCACTGACAAGACTTAATTGGGAGGAGCTGTTGACTCCCTCAAGTGTATGCAGGACCTGCAGAGAGACCTTGAGAAATGAAGAGATGAGTGATCACCAGCTGTATGAAGATTTACAAGGGCAAGTGCCAGACTGTGCACCTGGGACAGGATAACCCTCATTGTGTGTATAGCCTGGGGAATGAGGGGCTGGAGAGCAGTGCCATGGAAAGGGCCCTGGGGGCCCTGGTTGATGCTGAATCTGAGTCAGCAGTGCCCTGGCAGCCAGGAGGGACATCCCTGTCCTGGGGGCACCAGGCCCAGCATCACCAGCTGGGCAAGGGAGGGGATTGTCCTGCTCTGCTCTGGGCTGGGGCAGCCTCACCTCCAGCCCTGGGGGAGTTTTGGGTGCCACAATATAAAAAAGACACGAAGCCATTGGAGAGTGTCCAAAGGAGGCCACGAGGATGGTGAAGGGACTGGAGGGGAAGCCTTCTGACAAATGGCTGAGGTCACTGGCCTGTTCAGCCTGGAGGAGGCTGAGGGGAGACCTCATTGTGGGCTTCAACACCCTCATGAGGGGAAGCAGAGGGGCAGGCACCGCTCTCTTCACTCTGACAGGACCCAAGGGAATGGCAGGAAGATGAGTCAGGGGAGGCTTAGGTGGGATATCAGGAAAATGTTTTTCACCCAGAGGGTGGTTGGGCACTGAACAGGCTCCCCAAGGCAGTGGTCACAGCATCAGGCCTGACAGAGGTCAAGTGTTTGGACACTGCTCTCAGGCATGTGGTGTGACCCTTGGGCTGTCCTGCCTAGGGCCAGGAGTTGGATTTGATGACCCTGATGGGTCCCTTCCAACCCAGCGTTTCCTAAGATACTTTGATTCTATGATCCAATGAAGTCTTGATTCCCACACTGTCCCCACTCGTGGCACCCAGAGCCTCTGTGCCCTCTGACTCTGGGTTCTGAGAGCCCCATCTTTGCTAGGTTTCTTTGGACCAACACACCCAGGTACACCCCATTCCCCTGCCTGATCCCAGTCCCTGATCTGTCCTGCTGGCTTCATTTGTGCCCTTGAGCCTGCCCTGCAGCACTGGAGCTTCTTGGGGGCTTCTCTGTGAGATGTGGGGCTGGGAGAGGACACGAGGGACCCTCCTGCAGCACAAAGCATTCACCCACAGGGGACTTTGGGGCACTCTGCCCCAGTCTGAGAGTGACTGGCTCTCAGGGGTCTCTGTGGTCAGGATGACCCCAGAATGTGTTAGAGAGTCTCTTTTCCCAGCCCGGCAACCGAAGAAGGAGTCAGGATTCTTCTGTTCTGGTTTTTAAGGTTGTTTATTTGCTGGTATCTCTAACATTCTTTTCCTGACCTGCTGAGGTCTGTTCAGCAGGTCAGTCCATGGCAGACTGACCACCTTCAGGGTGGTGTTGTCTTTTTATACTAAAAACTATGTGTACATTATTTACAATAATTTTCCAATACCTATCACCCATGTTAGACAGTGTGTCTCGACCCTAAACCAATCCAAAAGTGCCAACATCACCCAGAACATGGAGGCTAGAAAGAAGAAGTAGAAAGAAGGACAAGACACACCCAAATCCCTCCATCTTGGGACCCCGAGCCCCCATTCTAAAAACCCCAAAATTCTACTTTTCACCCTGTGACAAACTAACTATCATTCTACTTAAACTTTCATGGCTTGTAAATCCTCATATAAGGTTAGTAATTGTTTTTCCATGGGTCAAAAGCAAAGGCACAGGGGTCTTGGGCTCTGTGCCAAGGTCTCTGAGCCCCCCTGGCAGGGGCTGGAGCCATCCAGGGCAGCCAGAGAGATGTCCTGGGTTCTGACAACTGGCTTAGCACTTGAGTGTGACTGCTGCAAAAGCAGTCTCTGCACACAAGGTGTAGTCGAGGTTCACCCACCTGAACCCAAGGAAAAGGCTGTGTCCCTGGAGATGAGGGCTGGGAGCAGGGTCAGCTCCAGCCCCGGCGCCACCGGCAGCGAGAGGAGAGAGTGTGTGTGTGTGTGTGTGTGTGTGTGTGTGTGTGTGTGTGTGTGTGTGCAGCTGCAGCATTGGGCAAGAGATGCTAATGGGAAACAGAAACAATTCGAGCTGCCTGGTGGTGGGAGAAACACTAACAGCATTATGGCTCGGAGCTTGTAACAGTCCTGCTAGTCAAACAACTGCCGGTGAAATCACGGGGTTTTTTTCCTTCCCTTTTTTTCATTAGGACACAGAAGTTTTCCAGCTCGTTATACCAGGGCCAGCAATATTCTTCAGTGTCAACAGGGGCTCGGGTGAGCCAACATTTTTCTGCTAAGGAAGAGGAGCAGAACGTTGCATCCCTTTCCAGCGTGCTCCTCGCTAGGAGCGCTTTGTGTCTCCTCAGAGGTGCAGGGGTGTCCCTGGCAGGGCACCAGCGGCTCCCAGGGCTGTGCTGTCCCCCTTCCCCAGCAGATGCCTGCAAGGGAAGCACATTGCAAATGTCACCCTTTGGAGAGGGAGGCTCTGAGGGCTGGGGCGAGTCCTTTTTTTCCTCTGGGAGGTGGCAGAGCACATTCTGGATAATCATTTCATGCTGCTTGGGAGTGGTGCATAGTCTGGTTTCTCTTTGGTTGTGTTAATTGTGTGGTAAGGTGCCTAGAGCCTTCTATTGGCATCTTTATTTATTTAAATACAAATGAAGAAGGCATTAAATCAATTGTTCTTTTTTCTTCCCTCTCTCTTGCCTTATCATTGTTTCTATCACGTACTCTTAGCTGTACTGGGCTTTTGCTTTTTCAGCTGAATCAGTGAGATCATTAAGTGAGAGTCCCGGGCTGAATTCCCTGCAGACTCAGGGAGGAAGCACACCTTACATCCCTGGCTTTCCCCTACTGCTATTTCACCCACATTACAGGGCACTTCCTAACTTTACTTGCTGGCCAAGGCTTCGTTTTGTGACCCCTTGCAAGCCCTAACCATCCTGCAATGCAAAAATAAAGAAAAAAAGCTGCACAATGTGGCAACAATTGAGACCAGAATACATTTCTCTTACTCCTTCAGCTACTCTGCCTTTCATCGGATGGGCCAAATTACATGACTGGATTGGCCCCTTTACTGTTTTAACCTCTAGCTCCTACAGCAAGGAGCAGAACCCAGTATTCCTGGATTTGATCATTCTCCTGCTATTTAGCAAGCAGTTTGTAACCAAATGGTAAACTATGAGTTGAGGCCCTCTCTTCTCGCCAAACTCCATAAAATTTAATTACTCCTGGAGTTCAAGTGGTGGCATGTTTTGTGAGAGATCTGGAGGCCTAGTATGCAGCTTTCAGATAGACATTGAAATTGAGCTTCTGATGTTTTCCCCTCCTTTTTTGTTCCCTACAATTTATTAAATTCACACATTGCAGCCTTGCTGGAAAACTATTGTGCACGTCAGCAATCTGCTCATCGTGGTCTGCCAGAGATCAAAATACCTGTATGCTGATTTCAGGGCATTTGCTATGAGCCTGGACTGGTGAAATCAGAAGTGTGGGGTCCTGAGGTGTCTGCCTCTCCTGGCAGGAGCAGGATGAAGGCAGCCTTGGTCCTTCCCAAAAATCCAATTCAGCCTGCACCATGCAGAGCTCAGAACAAGGGAGAGTCTTCATTAAGGACTGAGCTCCCTCTGCTTGGAGTCTTGTTTGCTTTTAAACTTTGACTCTTCCTTGTCTCTGGCCAAATCTACTGCAGAGGGATGCTGGCCTCATTGCTTGCCCTAAATTCTGTTGTACTTACCTCATTACTCTCCTAATGACAAGCTGACAAATGCCTTTGCTTGATTTACTGGCAGTGTTACAGGTGTGTGGAACACTTGTCAGTACCTTGCTACTACATGCCTAATTTTTCAAACGGCTGGGTGTGCTAGCTTCCTCTGCAAGCTGTCTCTGCACACTTACCTGGTCCAATTCCTCTGCCATGGCTTTATCACATCCCTGCTCCCAAAGCTTACAGAGCTATGCCCATGGCTTTATCACATCCCTGCTCCCAAAGCTTACAGAGCTATGCCCATGGCTTTATCACATCCCTGCTCCCAAAGCTTACAGAGCCATGCCATAAGATTTCACAGAATGGTTTGGGTTGGAAGAGAACTTAAAGATCATCTATTTCCAAACTCTCCTGCCATGGTTCCAAACCCTCCTTTCCACGAGACCAGATTGCTCAAAGCCCCATCCAACCTGGCCTTGAACACTTCCAGGGATGAGATATCCACAGCTGCTCTGGACAATTTGTTTCCGTGCCGCACCAGCCTCACTTCACTCGTCCAAGGAAATAAATCAGAGCCTACCTGCAGGTTTTGATGTAAGAAGTGAACAGTGGAATGGCACAGTGCAGCAGCCCTCCAGCTGCTTGTGGGTATTTATGGGTCAAGGAGGGTCCAGCACCCACCCTGGGACAGGCAGCAGGGCAGAGGTGTCCCTGCTCAAGCCCTTCCCAGGAGCTCTCGGGTTTGCCCCCCACCTTTCCACCCTCATCTCCTGCTCGTTTTAAACCAGGCAAGGACATTTTCACTGATGGAAGCCCAGGGAACAGAGCTGGCCACCACTCGCACGAGACCAAACCGAGGTTTTGGAGCGAGGGAGAGCAGCAGGTGAGAGGGCTCCGGGCCCCGCACAGCGATGGAAGGAAGGGAAGAACACCAACATTTCGCACACACATTTCTCCACCAGCTGGGCAGAGCTCTCCTGCTCTTCTCCTGGCTGTGTTGCTAGGAGAGGAGCGCTCTGCCCTCCTCATGGCTATGAATAGCTCTGGCTTGTTTATCCAGCCCAGCTCCGCCTGCTGGTTACAACCACAGCCGGCACCAGCTCACGGCATGACAGCACCGGGAAACAATGCACGGCCAGGGAACGGCCCCCTCCGGCCCGGGACGCCTCGGGATCCCTCTGGGGCAGCCGCCCTCTCCTCCTCGGAGCATCCTCTGCCTCCAGCGGAACGGGCGAAACCCGGCCCGGCCCGCAGTGCCACCCCCAGAGAGCAACGCTGAGAGCCAGGACCTGAAATTCAGGGCATCGGCTCAGAAATCTGAGAAATCTCAGAAATCACACACACGCGCCATCACTTCAGGGTCCTCTTCTGCCATTCCAGTGTCAGAGCCTTTCACGAGCTACAAAAGTTACTTTTCCTTTTTTTTTAGTGAAGCTGATCTTGCATAAGTCCATGAATTGAAGACCAGGGGCTTCAAGAAAAGTAACAGATGGCTTGAAAATTGGCAATAATGGGATTCCTGAGATTTTCTTGAGGATATTTTGTCTGAGGTGCGACCAGGAATGAAGCATCTCTAGCAGTGATATTAGATGGTCTGTATTGACAAGGGGAAATACTGATGGGGTTGAGCAAAAGACTCTCTGGAATGGTGTAAAATGTCACTTCAGGACATTTACTCCAAGGGACAGAGGGACAGGCAGCAAATACGAGCAGTCCACACATTATAAGACAGGATGTGTGTGCACAGGCATCCACAGAAAGCTATGCAAGTTCAGGGCAGCAGAGCAGACCCAAAACTGCAGCTTTTAGGAGCTCAATGAGAAGAAAAGTGCTGGGCAAGGCAGAGAAGCATAGACCAGAAGAGATATGGATGGCTGCTGCACAGGTACAGGTGAACCAGCCCTTCTTTTTCAGCACTGTGAGCTTCCATGTGCCTATTTCCTTGGACATCTCGTCTTTCTCCACCTGGGAATTTGCTGGGGATGAAATCTCAATACTGCATATGCTCATCCAGAATTTCCACATGCCCATCAGGCCTTTCAGACAGTTGGACTGCTGAACATCCAGAAATTCAGGATAGGTTGACTGCACACTGGAGAGGTGAACTGTATAGCATTCACACACTATGTCTAATGAATCCAAAAATTGTCAGACCTGCTGTGCAGATGATCTGCATATGTACAGTTTGCCCAGCGTGCTCTGAAGGTGTCTGCTCTACCCTGTACTCACAGAACATCTATATGGTGCAGGTGTATGTATTCCTGCTTGGAAAACAGGACAAACAGAGGGGTTTTTACACATCCTTGATGTATTTGTAGAGGGGGGAACAGCTTCAGCGCAGCAGGCAAGGAAACTTAGATATATTCTCTGTCCATGGGGGTCAGACTCTCCTATGCCATGCTGCTTGTTTTACAGCAGTCACCTCCACAGAACTGGGGCTGGGGTCCTGTTATTTAAGACATTGCACATGCACATAGTGAAATGGGGTTATTTTTTCCTGCTGCCCCCCAAATCTTCCACCATGATCTAAACCTATAGATGTGCAAGAAAGGGACATCACAATTCTTACTTGAGAGATGAGCCAAATAAAGGGAAGCTCCTATTCTCCTAAAGCAGGACCCAGGTGGAGTTTAGACAGCTCACTGCAAAATGTGATCCTGTAAATCCTTGTTTAGCTCATGCCATGTGCTGGGGATGCCCAGACCCCTCATACCCACCAGATCTGACCATGAGGCCCCATGGCTCTGCTCTGCACCTCCCTGGGAAGGGCTCCCACCTGACAAGGCTAAGCACAACAGCAGCAGTAGGAAAAGGCCAGACATGAAGTTCCTCCTTGCCTAGGGGACCACAACTCCAGGATGAGCTCTGTGAGCCCCCAGAGAGGCTGACCCTTCTTTTTAAGGTGCAGTGTCCAAAGGGGTTGAAGCCCCCACGGAGGATATATGGAAGACCCAGCCCATGCTTCCTTCTCTCCTGCAGGGCTTTCCTGTCTGCATGTCCCATGGATGTGCTCCAGCTCCCAAGGTGCTGGCTGTTCTGGAGAGGGCATGCTCACCTCTTCTGCCACAGGCATTATGATTTTCCTAAAAGCACTGTGGCACACATACACACCTGGGAGAGGAAGCACCCACAGGAATCAGCAGCCTGGCTGTTTGAGCTTTTGGCAGAGAGGAGGGGGAACCCCATGCTCCAGTCCACCACTTCTGACTTTCTACCTTGTGTCTCTTTAACAAAAATTTCACAGGTAGGAGCTGGGCAAAGGGACCCACGTTTTCCTTTGAGTGCCACGAGATCAATGAGATTAAACATGTGCTTACATGCTGTCCTGAACTGCGGCCATGAGGGGAGCAGTGGGAAAGTAAACACAAGGGAAACGTTATGGAAATGAAGGAAGAGGGAAAATCCATCCTGCCAAGAGCAGCAGCTCTCAGCAGTTACTAGAAGATGTGGCCTCATCCAGAGCTGATTAGGCATTAGGAAGTCCAGGGACTGGAAAGGAAGACCAAGTCATGTTCATCAAGGTTGAAAAGTGACTCTAAAGAGTGAGATTTGGAGCAGTGGAGAAAGGCTATCCACTGGGTGAAAACATTCCCAGAGAAGGTAAACTTAGCTTGTTTCACCCCATTAGCAGCATGTGGACACTTGAAACCATCAGGCTTCAACCTGTGACAATACAGGGAGTCTTTTTTCCCTTTAAGGACTCCAAAACCTGGAGATGAATGTCAGGCTCTGCAGAACCCTGTGCACCAGCAGGCACAGCTGCTGCCCTGTGTCCTGCTCTGGAGACTGGGAGGTGAAGCTGGACATGATAACTGCTCTGTCCATGCTCTGGCTTTGCTTCCACCGGGCTGAGAGTGGCAGTGATCCTCTCTGGAGGACCAGCTCCCAGCGCCTGCCAAGGCCAGGGTGCTTGAGCAGCCAGTTTGGGGCTGACACCTTGGCCAAGGCTTTGGTGTGAGTGCACCCTACCAACTCTCAAGTGCCCTACTGCAAGTGGTTTATTTGGTTTTCCTGCAGGTCAAATTCCACTCTGCGTTCTTCCACCTTTTTATACTCTTCCCTTTGAACCTTTCACCCAAATCTCTTGGAGCTATCCTGCTCTTCCAGCTGGGAAATTTGTAGGTGTGTCTCTGATTTTCCAGCCTTCTCTCCTGGCTCTGCTCTTCCCTTTCTCCTTTCTCCTCAGTCAACCTTGGTTGTAGTCTTCCTTCACCATTTGATTCTCTATTTCTCTTTCCTGGGAAGAACCTCATCTGCATCTGCCCTAGCTACAACATCTGCCCTATCCAAGCTACAAATTAGACCTGGTTAAAATTTCTTTCAGCAAAACTGCAACTTGAACAAAACTTTTCTGAGTTTTGGGGGAATTGTAGGAGCTCTGTTTTTGGGAAGTGGCTTTTCTGTTGAGCATTTGAGTTCAAAAATGTGCGTTTTCCCTTCTGTTACAGCTGAGATGACCTTGAGTAGGTCACTTCATCTGCCCAAATGTTTTACCACTTGTTAAATTTAGATAAAAATACTTGTCTGGGTTAGTAAAATGTCTTTGAGATCATTGGACAACAAAAGCGATCCAACTGGTGATTATTATGATTATTATAATTACTTTTATTAAATGAAACCAGCTGATTCTTGTGCAACACTCTTCTGAGCTCCACCAGACCTTTACTGGTGAGACTCGGAGGAAAAAAAAAATCTTTTGTTATCCCTGGACAGGGATGTGTTTTTTGAGATTGAGTTTTGTGGTTTTGTTACGAAACTTATGACAGTCGGTCATGTGGTTTGCTTTCTGGGCCGACTGAACCCTGCTGAACCCGTACGCAAGGCAGCAGAGTTTAATGATTCACAGGGGCTACGTTTTGGGTTGGCTTCTGCTGGATGGAGGCCGTGCAAACCTGCATGGCCAGGGAACCCTCTCGGTTGAAGTGGCTGAAAAAACTCAGCTCAAATCTCTGCAAGCCTGGACTCAATGTGGCCTCGCTGTTGGGCCAGGCCTATTTTGGGTGTATTGGGTTCTAAGAGCTGGCCGTGCCTTGTGACACCCAGACTTTCTCCCTGGACAACTAGGCTTTCTCTCTGTTTACAGTAATGGTCGGCTGTAAAAATTTTTGAGAGTCCACGAGGGCTTGGCTTTTTGTGGTTTCTCCCCCTTCTTTTCCCTTTGCCTCGCACACCGCGCTGCTGCGGGATGAAACTGACCCCGAGGCCCTCGTCTCCGTGTGTGTCTCCGTGCCCGGTTATTTGCACGACCTTGGGAAGGGGGAAGCGGGGCGAATTCCTGGCCGGCTCCTGGGCCGATCCTCGAGGAGCCGGAGCGCTGGAGCCATGGTTCGTGGCGGCGCTGCCGAGGGCGGGACGCGGCGGACCCGGGCTCTTTACTCGGCGGCTTTGGTGCCGGAGGGAGCCGGGAATGCCCCGATCCCTCAGGGCCAGGGGAAAAGCTCCTGCCATGTTCGCGGGGAGGCGGCGGGCGCCCTTCTCCCTGCCCCGCGCCTGTCACCGGAGTTGGAGTTCGCATGGAGGAGGCCGGCGGAGGAGGAGGAGGAGGAGGAGGAGGGAGGCGGGAGGCGGGAGGAGGAGGAGGAGGGAGGGGGCCGCCTTGTTTGTGGCTTGTCAGCAGCCGCTGGAGACAAGCCTCCATGTGTGAAAGCCGCTTGGCATGAATGCCTGGGCCGTACCAAGCGCCGCGGCGCCCGCGGGGGGAGGCGGCCCCGCCGCCCCGCCGCCCCGCGCAGACAAAAGGCCCGGCACGGCTTCCCCGTGAGTTGCCCCGGTGCTGCCGTAGCGCCCGCCCGGCCCCGCTCCCCGCCGTCCCCGCCATGCCGCCCCGCGCCCTGGCCGCCTGAGACAGGTAAGCGCCGGCCGCGGGCGGGCGGGAGGGCGGGCGGGGGTTCCGAGCCGGCGCCGCCGCCCCCGGGGCCGCTCCCCGCCCGCCGCCGCCGCCGCCGCTCCCCCGACCGAGCCGCGTGTGCCGCAGTCAGCCCCGGGCTGCTCCTGGCGGCCCCGGCTCGGCCCAGGAAAGTTTTGCGGCGGCCGCGGCGCCGTGCCTCAGTTTCCCCCTCCGGGGAGGCACCGCGCCGGCCGGGGGGATCCCGGGAGCGGGCGCGGGAGGGACAAAAAGCGCCTTCCACCTGTTGGCTTCCGTCCCGGCGGCTTTCGAGGCGAGGAAGGGCCGGGGGGAGAGCCCGGGGCGGGCGCCGGCCCCGCTGCCCCGCGGCGGGGAGAAGCCCCGCCGGGGAGGGTGGAAAGCCGGGGTCTTTTGTCAGCCCTCCATCCCGCTGCCTCCGGAGCCAGGCAGAGCGCCGCGGGGATGGGAGATGTTTTTCCCCCTCCTGGATGTCGGGAGATTAGATGAGATGTATTTACAGTTGCCGTTTATCAGCAAGTAAATATCGAGCTCGGCGTGAGAGCAGCAACGTGAAGCCTGCTTGCTCGCTCTCTTGCCGGAGGTTTTGTGGCTGTTATCCTACTGTTGGTGAGGTGGTAATGTGCAAGAGCCAAAAAAAAAAAAAACCAAAAAACCAGCAAAGGGGAGAGAATTCCTGCTCCTCACACCCGGGATTATCACAGTATCGGTACTGGCTTTGGTTAAATTTGGAGGGATATTTTTTTCGTTGTGGCTTGAGACACAGAAAGCCTCCTGAAATGCTAGGTGCATTCTCACGAGGTCTTTTAAGTTTGTCGTGTGCCGTCGTTCAGGTTTCATTGATTCTAGTTGTTTTGTTAAAAAATAACCTACAAGATTCTGAGCTGCACAAATGTTCGTCATCCTAATGTCCTGGCACAACCTATGCGAGGCAGGAGCTGGAAGAGGGGGAGAGAGTGAGGATATGTGCTTTCCCAGTCAATGCTGGGAGGAGAGCATCATGTGTTGAAGAATATGAGCAGGAATGGGAGATGGGGGAGGGAGTCTAAATTGTCCTGAGACCCTATTCAATCCAGCAAGGAAGATGGAGGATCTTGCTGCTGCAAAAAAAATGTACGGCAGAAATCTCAGCCAGCTTCTCTCTGACTTGTTACCTCCCTTCAAAAAATAAATAAATAAGCAGGAAAAGAATCAAAGCAAAACCCTGTGATTTGCTGTAACGTTTTCCATGATACCTTTATCCCACATGCCTTACAATCAGTCCAGTGATGGAGGTATGTGAGAAGCAGGGAGAGAGACTCTGAGGCTTATCGTCACAGGAGGGGGAGAAGTATCAGATCATGTTTGAAAGCAGACTTGTCAGGCAATGAGGTAGGGAGGAAAAATGCCTGTTGTAGGCAAGGCAGCTGGACCTGGGGAGAAGAAGGAGGTGGCTCCAGCACCTATGGTTCTGAAGCTGGGTGGAAAACCCGTGGAGAGGGGATGTAGACAGACGGGGGAGTGGGGAGGAAGGATGTCTAAGGAAGACCTTGGACTGTCTCCTTGGAGGACTTTAAAAAGAGGGGAAATCTTGAACTGAATCAGGGCATGGGCAAGGCTAAAGCACAGCTAAGCTAAGTGTGATGTAGCAGGACTTTCCAGTATGAAAGATCACAGAGGCTGAGTTTTCTAACTTGGCAGAGTTTGGGGCATTTGGTGAGGGGAAGAGATTTTTGTAGCTGGAGTGATTGTGACTTGGGCAAGAATTGTATTTGGGAGAATGAGGAGAGAGTATGTGGCTTGCCTTTTCCATAGGTGGCTTCTCTGGTAGAGGGGCCTTCTGTTAAAATATCCTTGTAAATTTCTGTTTATTTTGCTGGAATCTGACAGTAGCAAGGAGAAAGTCACCTGTCCCTTGTGAAGCGCAGGGATGAAATAGACCTTTATTGCTTTATTGATGTTTCCACGCACCCAGCACCTCCACACACATGGAAACAGCAAGTTTGTGCAAACACACCTGCTTGAGTCGCACATCCTTCCTCTTGAGGGGCAATGTGCACGTGTTGTGAGCGTGGCTCCTGCGTGGACATGGCCCAGCTCTCGTGTTTTCCTCAGTTTACAGGATAGCTTGTTCCCTCAGCCTGGTAGCAGTAGTATATGGCAGCCAACTTTGCGATAGCACCAACTGCATGTGAGGTGGCTGAGACTTTAAACCAGTATGTGACGTGTTCTAGCTTTTCCATTTGTGGCAGCATTCCCATGATGGGGCAGGGACGTACCACAGGTGTCTGGCATGCACAAATAAAATGTTACACACATGCAGAGGACAGATCTCAGGTCAAATGTACCCCAAGTCACTCTCTTTGAGAGAAAGCTGAAGCAGCACCAGCTCGTTGCAGGCAGAGCTCACACGCTGCTCCCACACATGCAGATCGCACGCGTGCACGCTCCACCTTTCCTCTCCAGGATCACCTGTTTGAATTCCAGCTGGGCTGGCAGCACAGGGAAGTTTTGCACCCTCCTGGATGGGGATTTGATGGCCTTTCTGTTCCAGCTTGGCGCTGGACGGGCTTGAGCCACAAAAGCTTAACAACAGGGAACACTAATGAGCCCCTGCTTGGCATGCTGAGAAGAAAGGCCGAGGGCTGAGTGGGCATAAAAACAGTGGCATGGAGCCCCTTGGCCAGAGTCTGAGCCTCGGCACGAAGGCTGGGGAGGGAGCAGAGGCTCTGGAGTCGGGAACAAGACGGCAGCGCTGCAGCAAAGGCAGGAGAGGAGACCATGTTGGGGGGAGGAGAGCAGGCTGCTGTTTCCACATCATCTGAAAACTCAACCTGCTGTCAGGACAGAAGGAAGGCTTGTGCATATTTTATGTCACTTTTCTCCTTCTAGGACAAGCTGCTGATCTGATCAGCTATGCACTTTAAAATCCTTGACGCGCCAATCAGCAAGTATGACTCGAGGCCAATAACCAGCCTTGGCCTCCTGCCTCCGCTCCTTTGTGGACATCCCATGCCGCCCTTCCCCGGAGAACGTGCGCACAATTAAACCCTGCACAGCGTTCCTCAACTGCGGCATGGGATGTGACGAGCTGCATGGAGACGGGGACAGAAAATGGCAACGTGTCAGGGCTGGGGGGGGTGGAGGCGGGGAGGGGAGTTGGCCATTTCTTATGCTGTTTGCTGATGTCTGGAAGGAGACTAAATGGGTAAATTGGTTTTCCTTTGAACCGGTGGTGTGCTGTTCCAGTCAGCTGCTCTCGCTTCAGAGGTCTTCAGTGGCAGCTCAGGAGTTGGTGGGGCTGGCAGTAAACAAAATGCATTTCACTCCTCCAGCCTGAATTTTGTTGGGGGCTGTCAGACGAGAGATTTCTCCTCAGCAGTTAGTTATTCAGTGCTGCTTCTGCATGGCAGAGCCACTTGAGCCACTGGAGATGGGAGCACCACTGGTGCTCCCTGCCCTATGCTTTAAGGGTGCAGGCAGCCCAGGCACTGTAGTTCTGACGACAGTCAAACAGTCTCTCACACACAAACATGTAACTCCTGTGTCCCATAAGCCAACTCACTGCCCTAAACACCATCTTGGGACACATGGGGAAGCAAATATTTTTTCTGTGTGATGCAGAGTTGTGACCCTAACTGAGGCCCTGCTTTATCCTTCACTTGTCCCGTGTGAGAAATGGCCATCAGACGTGGAGGTCTCACAGAAACTTGAGGTCCTGGCACTGATCTGATGGGAAGCCTTAAGCAAATTGCCTTAAAGCTGGCATGGAGCTTCCTGCTGCAGTCTGTGTGATGGGGTGATGCTTGCCCAGCACCCCAAAGGGCTGTGTGTGTGTGTGTGTGTGCAGACACACACCAGCCCATGGACAAAGCGTGTGGTTTTGCACTGAGCGTGACTCACGCGACGGCAACTTCTGCTCGAGGTATGCGCGCTGTTGGACAGTGAATTCTGCTTTGTCCTTCCAGCAGAAAGCAGCACAACTTGCCAGTGACATGGACTGGACATGTATTCCCATAACAACAATATTATAAACATATGGTAAACCTGGTGGAACAACTGCTGTCCGTGTCTCCACGCGAAACAAGGAGCCGGTTAACAGAATCTTGAGGCTGTCTGAGGCTGTATCTCCCCAGACTGTGATCTCATCAGCTTTCCCAAGCTAACCTCAACCTGGTCACTGCTTGGATTGTAAACTTGGGCTGGGTGGGAGGGGGTGGGAGCAGTTAGCAGGAATGGCTATTTGTGATTCAGTCCACTTCCCTGTGACTCAGAACTGAACCATCCCTTGGTAGAGTATTTGGGGATAGTACTCTTCAGATGTTGAACATCAGTCTAGTTCTTAGAAGTTCTGCAGCACCCAGGCTTGCTTGCTTGCTTGCAACTGGGTTTTTCTCAGCATCTTTTTGTGAAAACAAAACCCTAAAAACTACTTCTGACTATTAAAGACGCCATGGTAATTTTTGCCAAAAGAAGAAGGGGGAGTGGTCTTAGCCCTGGGCACTTTGCCAGATTTGAGCTCAGGAAATTGCAGTCTATCTAGGTAAAACTCCCTATAGTTTAAATGAAAAAAAGTATTCATCTCTTACTGTCTTAAAGGGTAAGCACTGTGTTCTCTGAAGCCTTAAACAGACAGTACATTCTGGCTGGAGAGGTGGTTACAGTTGCTTGCTGGGAGAAGAATTTTTTATGCAAAAACTGGGGCCTTTTTTGCATTTTTGGGATGCTTCTAATTGCAAAATGCTGTATGCATTTTAGGTTATTGCAAAGCTTGAATGAATATGTGGCTCCACATACAAATGCAAGGAAATATGCTGGTGTGCTGTTTGCACAGGGAGCAGGCACAGCCAGCAAACACACATCTTTTCTGTGGCAGAAAAATAAGGACCAGTTTTTTAGTCCTGCGCGCGTGCATCTGGGGGCTGGATTTTTGTATGTTTAGCAGCAATTGCTTTTGTAAGCTGCTGCTAGGGCACGTAACAGGCTGTGTGCAATTGCAGTAATGGAATGTGAAAATGCAACTACACACAGACCTGTAATCTTGCATGCAAAACACTGCTGGTCTAGTTCTCCAGGTACCAAAAAATGGTCTGAGATTGTACTTGCCTGTGCATTTAACTGTGTTCACCTGCATTTTTCAGGTGACAGCTGTGTGTATGGAGTGCTGAATGATTATCCTTTCTATTTTTGCTCCAAGAAGAAGGAAATTAAATCTTTTACTAGTGATCATGGCAGTGCACGTGTCGTGATAAGTCCAGGATGGAGGTGGCTGGGAGGTTGCAATGAAAATTCCATAACGCTTTGAAATCCTGGGGAAATGCATGGGTGAAGGAGAGCAGAGTGAGCTCCTGTTCCCCCTACAGATGAGGAGCACTGAACTGCTGTGTTTGTCAATGCTGTCAGGATCTGACCTTACCTTCTGCCAAATCCAGTACTTTCAGGGCCCCCCAAAACAGAATGTGCAGTAGGGCACAGATGGATGCAAGGCTAAATATCCATGCTGGGAAGGATGTCCTTGGATATTCCAGCCCAGGACTCCCAAAGTGTGAAGCAGATCTCCTCCTCCTCACTCAGTGATGTGCCTCAGCCCTGCCCCAGGGAGATGCAGGCAGCTGGGGGGGAGGACACAGGAGAACAGCTCACTTTCTCTGCACTTCACTCTCCAGCTTCTCTGGTGACAGTGATAACAAAGGGCTGCTCAGCATTAGGTGATATGGATCTCTCTCAGCCCACTAAACTTGAGTCCTGCAGGCTTCTCACTAGCCCTCAGGGCTTGGGTGTCACTGTACCCTCCCAGCCTGGGGTGGCCTGGGACAGTACCCCTGGGGACTGACAGCTGAACTTTCTCCAGGAGTTCTGGAGGCATGGATTTCTCCTTACTGAAACCCGTGATTTTATTTTGAGGTTATTTCCTGCCATCCTGGGTCCTTGACTGCAATCACTTCCATTTTGCACGCTGCTCTTTGTAATTGAATCTATCGATGTATATTTAATCCACTTGGCACCGTGGTTGGTAACTAGGCACTGCTTCCCAGCCTTCTGTCACTTGTTTTCACAATTACTGTCTGAAGTTGGGGTGGGTGCCTGTCACTCAGCTCTTTGCCCAATTGCTAGACTGCCTGGGAAGACCTGTGCTTGACAGTCAGCTCCACAGCTGGTACAGCTCCTGTCCTTCCATCTGGACTTCAGCCAGGTGTGTGGGACTTGGGTCATGGAAGCTAAGCCTGTTGGGTTTAATTCTCTTCTCTGCCGCTGATTTGCTTTGTGTGATCACGGGCAAGTCCTTTAACCTCACATGGCCTCCACTGGGTTATCTACTTCAGAAAGGTGTTGTAATGCTTAATTATTGCCAGCTCTTCAGAAACCCCTGGTGGGGAAAAAATGCATTTTATTCAGAAATATCGCTGACCTCCCTGGCCTTTCTAAGCCACCTTGGTGGTGCTTGGAGATATTATTTTTCCAACCTCAATAATGTTTCTTCAATTTTTCATCTGTACATTCACCCACTCTCTCAGCTGCATGTAAAAATGCCAAGCTGTCTGAAGCCATGGAAATATTTTTATAAACTTGACAGCCACGGCAAACATTCCTCCTTGGCAATAAACAAACAAGGTACACAACCTGCCATTAACATCAATTTATAGCAGAGAGACCTTCGTCAGTCATTGATGAGGGAATCCTAGACAATTCTTCTGCTAGCAAGCCATAAAGTAGTGTTGTCTGAGATTAGGAAAATGCTGGATCCTTTGGGTTCCTGTGTGCTGGGAGTAACTGGGAAGCTCTGTTTGCCCAAGTGCATGTGGGAGTTCAAGCAGGCACCAGGTATTTGGTTTATTCAAGGCTCTTGCAAACTATGTTTGGCTCGGGTGTACGTGTGCTTGGGGGCTTGGTGTCTGTTTGTAGGCAAAAAAAGCCTGTTTTCCATAGTGGCAGCTGAAACACAAAGGTGGTACAAATTAAACTGGATAAATTTTAGACACCTGAAAAAAAAAAAAAAAGCTGCAAACAAAAGACATCAGTCAGCATTGGAGGAGCAGAGCCCTTGTCATGCAGCCTCCCATGCACCCTCCTTCCATTTTCCTTGCAGCTGGCTGTGGGCTGGGAGGGTTGGCAAGCACCTGAACCCATGCTGCAACATCTCCCTATGAGCAGCTCCCCACGTAAGCACTCAAACAGTGCTCATTTTGGTGTGTTCTAGGTTCATTTACCCTGAATACATCTAAACACAGAGAGGTCTTCAGAGACCTTGGTGGTGCTGGCAAAAAAAAAAGCAGGTAACCCTCTTTTTCTCTCATTACTTTGAGTTATCTCTTACTTTTCTAGCAGGCTCTCTTCCTGCCATCTTTGAGTGGTGGATTCTCTGTGGTGTGCTCAGGAGAAGAAAGTCTAGACTGTTCTTCACCTGTGTCTTTGATGGAAGACTCGAAGTAGGGAGCCAAGCTTCTTTCTACCACCTCACTCATTCACTGCCTCTCTGTCTCTGTGCCGTAGTTCCTCCCTTCTTAAATGGGGATGACAAGTCTTCACTCTGCTTCCACAAAACCTTTGAAAACTAAGGAGAAAAACATGCAGGGCATTTGTCTTCCCTCTCCAGGAAATCATAAATCCCTCCCCTCTCCCCTCACCCCTCTCCCTTCTCCTCTCTACCTTTTTTTCCTTTCTCCTCTCCTCTCTCCCCTTTTCCTCTCATTTTAAGAGTTGTTATTATTATATTCTGTCCCTTTAGGTCTCCTCTACTTCCACCGCTCTTGCAATCTGTCTCTCTCTGCTGTTTCCATATCCCCTTCTATTTGCAGCTCTCTTCCTTCTGTTCATGTCATTTTCTTCTCTCACCCTGTATCTCCTACCCTCCCCCACTATTCATGCGCCGCGCACTCCTATCGCTTCCCTCTGGTTTATCCTCCAAATTCCTCCCTTATGTGTGTCTCCACCACGGACCCCTTTTTGTTGCTGCCGGCTGCGTGTCCCTGGGAGCTGCTGGCAGGGCTGGCTGGCCAGGCCTGAGGGAGAAGGACAGGGTGTGGGATCAGCTGGACAGCCCCTGCAGGGTGGGGGTTGCCCTCTGAGGGAGCAAGGTGAGGCTCCCTGCATGTGTGTGCTGCTGGCTCTGGATGGAGCTGCCTCGAGTCCTGTTCTGAGCTGCAGCATGGTTGTCACTTTAATGTCGGAGCACTTTGTTTCTGCCTGGAAGCTTGATGAAGTCTGTAGTCTCAAATGTTGTCTCCTGACGTCACCTTAGCTCCTTGGACATGACCTTGTGACTTTCTCTGGTCCCATTGTCCTGTTGCCATTCCCCTGACTTCCCCCTGGCTCTAGACACTCTGTTCTGAAAACATGGGTTGTGTTGTGCCTGGCTGCCTGTTGACATGTCTGGTTGTTGAGAGGATGACTGTCCCATGTGTCACTTCCACAGCCCTATGCTGTGCCAGGGAAAGCCATGATGGAGGAGGGAGAGGCTGAGCACCAGAGGTCTGGGAAGCCCTGTGCATCCTGATGGAGAGTTGCATTGAGCCCACAAGCCAGTGCCCAGCAGGTCAAGACAACTGTGCTGTGTTCCTGGGAGACCTGTGCTTAGTGTCCTGCTGTTGTGACAGGACAGGAACAACAGGGTCACTGCCTTAGGGAGAACCCCTTTCCCATCTGCCTGAGAGAGCCACCCGATCCCAGGAGGAGACTATCCCACTATCTGATGTGGGATAGAGTTTCCTCCAAGCCAGCCAGGGTGGTTGAGGTGTATTTAATCACCTCTCTTCAGGGACAGGATTTTGGCTGCAAGGATCAAGCCCAGTAGCAGCAATTAAGAAATGCTGGGTTCTTTATATCCCCTCATGGACTCTGTTTTCTTCACACATAGGGGACAAATGGCATGGAGAAGTCCCCTTTTCAAGGCAAGGAGAGGTGGCTGCATCTGGGCTGATGGGAGAGACAGCCAAATCAGGGTTCATGAGGTGTTCCTGACAGCAAGGCACCAAGAGGTCAAGGAGATGGCCACGTGCTGAACTTCATCCAGTGTCCTGCAGAACAGGGCATGGTGACTTTTTGGCCCCCAGTGGAGTTTAGCTCTACTCCTGGGTAGCACATTTCCCCCTGCCAGGTGTCACTCAGTCCCAGACTCATTAAAGTCATGAGCCTCAGTTCCCCTGACCAGACAGTTCCTGATTTCTTCCTTCTGTCTCTGCAACACTCAACCCTTCCTTAGTATGCTGGATGATCTCCCTCGTGCTTCGTATGAGGTGCTGTGCACCTTTTCCCGTTTTTCCCACAGCAGTTTTTCTCCCTCTCCATACCTGCTTCACCTGTTTTACCTGCTTTTTCCCTCCTGCTCTGCCTCTGGGCTAGGTCTCTTTCCAGACTCTGTCTAAAACCCTCTGCCTCATTTGCCTTCCCATCTGGCTTCCTTGTCTCCGTGGTCATGCCCTCAGCTGTCAGAAGTCAGGGGAGGAGGACCATTGCAAGAGCAGGGCACAGACTGGAGGGTGTGAGAGAGAGCAGGGCAGGAAGGCAGATTCCTAAAACAGGCTCCATCATTTGCTGGTCTCTGGCCTCTCCCAGGTATGTGCTCTTAGCCACACAGCAGAAGTCCCCTTTTCCCAGAAGTGTGATTTTCCCATTGCTTCTACTTCACTATTGGCAAGCTCCTGAAAGGTTAATGAAGTCATTCATTGCAAAAGGAAAAAGCACATCTTCCCATGTTTTGCATAAATTAATCTTGGAGATTATGGAGCAGCCAGTGCACAGGGCACAGGATAGGCAGCTATGTCCTTGAATCTTGTCACCCAAAATGCAGCTCTGGGAGTATCACATAGGTGATACTGTGCACTCCAGTCCTTGATATCAGCTGAGGCTAAAATGTAGGTAAAAACTGTGGCCTCCTCAGTCATCTTTATTCATGTTTCATTGTGTGTAACAGAGACTGGGGAGGAGGTACCCAGGAATGCCCACAAGCCCTTCCTCCCATTGCGGTGGATCCTTGTTTCCCACAGATCCTCTTTAGAAAATGCCCTGTATCAGGTTTCATTCCCCCTGGATTTTTTTTTCTGCTTGAGAAGTATGCAGAAAATCATTCAATTGGTTCTGAACCACATGAGTGGGAGCAGGAACCAACCCCAGAAGATAAGTGTTCTGACCTTTACCGCACTCAGATAACTGAAAATAATAACAAATAAATACATCTTGTTTCTAAACCTCAGACTTAGGTATGTGTCCCTGCCTTACTCAATGAGAGCCTGAGCTCCTGGGAGGGCTGAGGTTATGAACCTGGTAGCTGCCTGCAGTAAGCAGCAGCCCCTTTGCTTTTCCTTTTGTAAAAGGAGCTGGAACCAGTCCAGATATTCAGGATGTGAGGGACAGGGCCAACATCCCCACACTCCTGCCATCTTGCTGCTGGGACCCTGCATGTTTTCCCATGGCTGGTGTGCTGGGAGAATGAGATTTTTTTTTTATTTCTTGCCTGTGTGTGTTTCTTTGTGCTTTTTGCCTCTTATTTTCAAATATAGGGTTGACCATTTAGGGCCATGCCGGGCTGGCTACCAACTCTGCATGTATGCAGACCCTGGAAAAGATGATGGGATTTGCTCAGAAAAAAAATGCTAAGACCCCCAAATCAGTGAGTGTTTGAAAAAAAAAAAAAAAAGGAACCTGTCTATAAGGAGGACATGTTGAACTGTTACTTGCAGTGAGCTCCCCAGGTCTGGGTCTTAGGTCACTGACTCAGACTTCCATCATCTCTGCAGATGCCCCTGGGGAGGTCCATCTGAGACAGCCTCTCTCTGCAGGCTGCTGATGACAGTAAATATTTGTACACTGCATGCTGAAGTGCTGATATGGGGCTGGAGTCCCATTGTGCAGTGTGCTGTCCAGACCCTGGAAAGAGACAGTGCCTGTCCTGAAGGATTTATTGCAATCCCAAATTAAAGCTGGAAAACAGGCTTTTTGTGCCTACAAACAGATGCCAAGCACCAAATTCATGGTGCTTTCTGTCGTGGCTGTGGCTTGATGTTCCTTCAGCTGCATGTTGCTTCCCTTCCCTCCTCTGTGACATGGGGTGATTGTTTGCTTGGTTTCTGCCATCCAAACCACCAGTGACTGTAGAGATGCCTGTATGCAGACCGTGGGGAGGATGCTGGGAGGTTTCTAGCACTCAGTCAGTGTAAAGCACCTTATTTATTAGAGTCTAATGCCCGTCTGGGATGTACTTCTGATCTAAAGCTCCTGAATTCTTCCCTTTTAACGCTAAAGAAGCCATTCAGAGGCCCCCTGGGCCCAATGTGTGCTTCTGCTGAAGACTGCCCTGATCATATATCTACCACTGTCTTGCCCAGACTTCAGGTTCAGTGATTTTGTTTTCATTGGAAGATCTCCTCCAACTCACCTCTTCCTTCAGGGGTTCCAGCAGATACCCAAATAAATATGATATTCAGCTCATGCAGTGTATGGAAACGTGCATTTTCAGCATGCAACCTGAGACTGGATGTTTGCAATTGTGTTGTGTGGACGCTTGCATTCATGTCTGCCAGTGTATTTGGGCTGGAGGAGGCAGCAGAGAAGCCTCTGGCAGCTGGGAAGAAAGGAATGACAGGCTTGCTAGGGGAGGGAGGACAGAGTTTGGTAGCTGAGATGAGGATTGGGTAACAACTGGAGGGGGAGATCAGATTTAGGATCCATGTTGCTCACTTAAGAAAATAGGAGAAGAAGCAGTACATTGTTTATTGGGGATTGTGTTATTCCTGTGCATTATTTATTAGACTTCTGCTAATGGTACTGCATAAAGAAGTGGCACTTCTACAGAAATTTCACAGACAGCTGGAGGATCAGTTCCAGGAGGTATTGTAACCAGGTCAGGTTGGTGTAGGGAATCCTGCTGGGCTCAGTTTTGACAGGCTTTGGAAAAGAGAAGATTGTTCAGGAGGCATTTGGAGACGAGAAAGGGGGGGGGATGTCTGTGACTCACCAGGGAACAATGATTGCTGTGAGGATAAAGGGGCAGGCTGGAAGAAGACCTGGAGACAATGGTGAATTCCTGGGTTCAGCAGCTTCAGGATTCCAGCCTGAGGTACAAGAAAGCGTGAGAAAATGATGTGTTTAGGAGGAAGCTTTAGGAGTAATAAAGGCAGCTGGTGAAAGAAAGCCAGAAGTGAGGAGCAAGCAATGCTGCACCTTGAAGTGGGTCCTTTAAGGTGTGATTTTGAGGCAGGAGTTGGAAGAATGGATGTGCAGTGACTGTAACTGAACCCTTCCTGAGTTACCTGTACTGTCTGTGAACACAGACCTGCTGGTTTGCAGCCTCTGCAGATGCAACAGGCAAAGCAGAGGTGTTGAGGTACCCAGGGACAGGAGACTAGATAGGTTTGTGAAGTTCATAGTGCAGACAGATGGGTGCCCCCAGCCAGACCTTGGATTCTGGTCCTTCCTTTCATGTGCAAGATGTCTGGTCACTTAAGAGAGGTGGAACTGCTGTTCTGGTAGGTGGCATTCTTCTTTCACCCAGCCATGAATCTGAAATCAGCCAATACTGGAGGAGGAAATCATGCCATTGGTGCAAACTGTCTTTGGGTGAGAAGCTAACTCATAGTCACCAAAATACCCAGAAAAAATGTAAAGGTTTTATTTTTAAGGTTTGTTTTACCCCACCACGTTCAACCATTGGGCGGGGAACACCCTCCTTACTGCTTGTGACTTGTTTCCATGAGCCAGGAGCAGGTCTAAATGGAAGTTGCCTTGGTGACACTTCAACCTGAGAATCTTGGTGCTGAGCTGGTGCAGAATTTTGGGGCTGGAGGGGAGGAGGAGAAACTGCAAAATAAACAGCTTCATGGGCTGTCCTTTATTTTTCTGACTGCAGTATGAAGCCTACTTTGTTGGATACAGTCACGCTGTGAACATGGGAAGTCCTGTAGCACAAACTCCATTAGCCAGAGTCAGCCCCTGCCCTCAGCCATCAAGTACAGCACAGCTGAGCTACCATTACTGAGTGTATTTTATTTATTTTTAACTAGGATTGATGCAAATCATTCAACAAGTACCTGTGATTGTTGGTGTGTTTAAGAGTTGTTTTGGGTTTTATTTTTCAGTTATTGTCTTAACACTGCACTACACCCTACAGCAAACCTCCTTGTTGTGTGCAGCTATCCTGGGGGTGTGGGTAGTGCTAAGTGCACTGAGGACTGTAACAATAACTCTGTGAGAGTGGCCTGGAGGTTTGGAATTAACCGGGCCATGATGGGACATGATTCTGTTAATCCACTGTGTCGTTTAGAATAGAAGGTGACTTGGGCCAACCAGCTGAAAGGCCTTCAGAGTGTTTCTCCACCTTGGGAGAGTGTGTGATCATCTGAGATCTGGGACTTAAGTTCTAGCAGGGATTATCCATTGGGAAAGGACAGTCCATTTTGAAAGTGAAGTGCTGATGGGTCCAGGAATGATAAAATCACCCTTGGACTTTTTTTGTGCGTGTGTGAACTCCTAGAAGTCATCTATGTTGGTATAAATGAGATCATTTGGCCTAATTAGTTCCAAGCTTAATTAGCAGTAATTATCCCAACATGGGAGTAATACTCGAGTAGGAAGTACTGAGTCCTCGATTAGATAGATCTCTAATTGGTGTTACAATATTGTAATTAAAGCATGCTTGTACGCCTCTGCCTCTGCAAGTGATTTGTTTTATGTCTGATTAAGCAGGGAGTCCGGCAGCCTCAAGGAGGCCAGGACATCACCACTGATTGAAACAGTGTATTATTCTTTGTTATAGGAAAGAAATGATGAATCACATGTACTAGGAAACACTGTGGGCCAAATTAGTCCTTTGAGTAATTGCTACTGGAGTTAGGGAAATTACAACAGGGGTAAATTTGGCCTCAAGTGTATCAGCTCTATCTGTGTATCACACAGTTAAACAAATACTCATTTGAATGTGCAGTCTGGCAATTACACCATCAGACAAATGCAAGTGAGTTAATCTGCATTTGCGATCACTGGATTGCAGGGGTGAGTTTGGCTGCTGGGTGATGGTTATTAGGTTGCACATTCTGCTCAGATTTTGTGGGAGGTGGTGCTGTGTGTCCCAGGATGCAGCTGGCACAGTTTCAGATGGCCACTGCTGGCTGCAGTGTCCTCTCCTTGGCGAGGTGGGACCTGGAAGGTACTGCTAGGGCCACCAGGAGTATCTGGCAACTGGAGGAGATGGACAGACAGAGTCCTCTTCCAGCAGTGCTACCTTCAGTCTGGCTGATCTGATCTTTCCCAGCAGAGGACCCTTCAGAATATCAGGTAAACATGTTTTTTGAAGAAGTTTAAAATGAAGAGAGTGATAATGGGAACTTTCTGAAATTAGTCAGCATCAAAACACGAAAGCTTCCTATGTCTTTTTAAGAAACCACCTCCTTAGGAGTTGGCAAGTGTGCTGCTTTATTACTTATCTGTTCGCTACATGAGTGGGCGACTGTACTTCCTGATTTGGTTCTCCAACACAGAGAGATCATCAGCATAGGTCTGTAGAGGACAGTAACTCCTCGCCTACAGAAAGTAACAAATAGGAATGCATGTATCCTCTGGCTGTCACAAAGGATTTCTAAGCACATTCGAGTCACATCCGAAGTAACACGTCATCTTGTTTCCATTCTACAGCTGCAGAAACTGAGGCACAGATCAGTTACTTCTCTTGCTGCAGCTCATGGAGCTGGTGGATGTGGCAGCACCAGGAATGCAGTGCAGGTCTCATCACCTTCTGCTTCACCCACAAAAACATCTTTCTTTTCCAGAAGGAAGGAGATGACTTGAGCAAATAAAGTGCACAGAATTCTGTTAAAGCAATATTAGGGATAAGAATTTAAACACCCCATGCACGGGAATTCAAAGCAAGGGTTTCCATAGCAGCGTTGCTTGGCCATATTGTATATACACTGTTTTGCATTGTGCTGGTGATGTCAAAGGCATATTCTAATATCTGTGTGTGCAATATGTCTGAATCAGAGTTGCTATGAAACTTAAGGGAGAATTACACCATGGAGGCATATTCTTGTGTGGTGTTGGGAGGAAATAACAGAACTAGGTTTTGCTGGGATTTTTCTCCAGAGATAATTTTTCTTAGAAAATTGCTGATTTGCCAGAATTGTTGCTATTTTCAGGAAAAGTTGACTCCAGTTTTGTGTTTCATCTTGGAAAAAAAAATGGAGAAAAATTTTAAAGCTGTCAAAATGAAACATTTCAAGAAGGTAAAATGAAACCTTGCATTTAATTCATTTAGTCGGTTTCTAGATAGAAATTTTGAAAACTACTTTTTCTTTTTTTTTTTTTTTTAACCTGATCAGATGTTGAACAGTTATTTGAAATTTCTGAAAATCTGGAAGGAATAAAAAGCTTGTTCTTTCTCACCACATAGTCCTGAACTGTCCTGGGAGTGGCAGGTGGCAAGGGAGTGACTGCATCACCCAGCACCGTGTGCGCCTGCCCCGTTGTGTGTTGCAATGGGAGCTGTGGGAGAGGTTTCCCACTGAATACCTCTCTAACTACCTGGTAAAGGCACGTAGCAAAAAATGCCTGCTCCAAAAACTGCTCAAATCTTTCACAAAGCTCAGCTGTCTCTAAAAACCGCGGCATCACCTGGATATCATAAGGTTAAGCCTCTGGACCGGGAGTGTTTTGGGTGGGAGCCACTGTTTGTCACATCGTTAAACCCGGATTCAGCAGATGATGGGATCTCCGAGGGGGAGCTGCCTCCTCTCCCTGCCCCACACTGGGGATCTTGGGGCCTCTTCTTCTCACCTCCCTATGCATGGACAAAGAGAGGGCCTCCCGAGTGGCACCACAGCTCTTCCCTGCGTTCATCCCTCTGTGCCCTTGCTTCCAGCACCTCATCCATGCTCTGAAGCTCTCCTGGGTAGCAGGAGGGATGTTGCACCCTGGGCTGGGAAAGAGTGCTTGCACTCATGGAAAAGCCCTGTGAGTTATTTTGGCATCACTCTTCCTGCTGGCAGCAATGTTTCCTCACTGCCAGCATTCCCAAATGTTGGTGTAGCCTGTATGCCAACGTCTCCTTTCTCCCTGCCCCCTCATGTTGCAATTGCTAATTTCTGTGCCTGTGCCTGAAGAGCTGTAGTTTAGACTTGCTTTCCCATGCATTGAAGCCATTCTTGTTTAGGGAAGAAACTGTAAAAGGGGTGTGGGAGAGAGAAAAAAAGAAGAGAGCTGGGGTTTTTTTCCCTATGTGGCAGTGACGAATGCTGGGTATTAGAGAGACAAGCTGACAAACATCTGAATGAGTGGAAGAGACTTCTAACCCAAAGGGAGGAGTTGTGGTTTAGGTTAAAGCCACAAAGGAAGTGAAGGAGGTTACCACTTTCCTGTCTGTGGGCAGGAGGTTCTCCTTGTGCTCGTTTGAAGGCTTAGCTGTAGCTCGTTCTTCCCTAGGAACATGCTCATCTGTGTACTTCTTGAAAGGCATTCGAGCTGGCGTCTGATCTTGGGAGTGACAAACATCCCCTTTATACTCAGAAATCAGCAGGAGCTGGGAGCTAAAGATCTGGGAATCACAGTCTAATTTATGGAGCCAGATACTCTAAAGCTTCTTGTTAGGCCATGTGTCTTGGTTGGTGCTAGTTCATGTAGTGTTTTTCTCTTTGCTTCTTCCTCTTGCTGATTCCACTTGGATTTTCTGTTGTAAATATCTGTATGTACCTCTGGGGCTTGTTGGCTCCCCACAGGCCTCACTTCTCTCATGTCCCTGAATGATTGGCAAATTGTGTCTCCATCGTGCCTGGATCCAGCAGTCTAGCATGCTGATACAGGACAGATTCTGAATGTCATTGGGTTCCTACCAGCATGGCCTGTGATCAGGATTTTCCTTGATTTTCTGTGCTTGCTTTTCTTTTAACAGTGCAGAGGCTTTAGCTGTATGTGGTTGCAAAGTTTGTTGTCTCAGCTCTGCAGCTTCACTCTTCATCTGAGAGAAGAGGGTGAGTGGTTAACCCTGGTGTGCTGCAGAAGGCATGCCAGGAGGGAGATGAAAGAATCCAGGATTGCTCTTACAAGAGCATGAAGCCTTCTCCTGAGTCAGAGGAGCATGGGCACGTGAGCCAGCTATCTTAATCCCAGCTATCAACTGGTGACTGCACAGTTAGAGCCACTGTCAGTGACAGTGACTTCAGTATGTGGTGCCACTGCCTTCTGATTACTGTGCACTACTGTACATGAAAAGAGCATCTGAAAGGTGCTCCCTGAAGGGCCGTTTTGTGGTCTCTTAACCTTCCATTAACAGCTCACCTTAGACCCTAACCCTGGCCTTGGGATGCAGCAGAGTTATTTCATTTACCAGGTGTGAAAATCATATTTTGCCATGTGAGGATGTTTGCTCTCTCAGGTGTATTACAGCAACTGGGGTTTCTTTTTTTTGTTTGTTTGGGTTTTTAATGCTTTGTTAAAACTACAAGATATCATTAAAGATTTATATGTGGCAAATGTGTCCTTTTTTGCAGAGTGTTTCCTTTTAGAGACCTTCGCAGTATTGATTTCAAGTAGATTTTCCTCCTCTGTTTTAAAATGTTTCCTTTGCCTATGGATTTTCAGCATTACTCACTGGAGCTGTGTGCAGTACATTCCCCAGACTGTACTATCAAGCCAGAGTCCCTTACTGCTGCTCTTCAGGGACCACTTCTGAAGCTGGAAAGACCATTCATTTGCTGTGTTCACTCAGTCCTGCACAACTATCCTGCATCACATCCTTATTACTCCAGGATGTGCATTGTCATCTAACTGAGCCATGGGTCTGCTTTCACCTTGTGCCAGTGGATCCCACACTAATCTGGCAAGAGCCTTGAGCTGGCCCTTCCTTGGACTGAGGGATGTTTGTTGGGATGTTTTAGATGTAAAGGGAAAACAAGCTGTACAATGGGGAGATAAAGAGACTGGAGTGATAAGTAGCAGATATTGTAAAGTCGTTTGTTTTTGGTGTCAGCATTTCATTTCTCAAACTCATCCTTGTGGCCACTAGAGTGGGGAACAGGGATTTCTTTTTTGGGGACGGCAGAGGACTCAGCAGGAAGGCTGAGAGTGCTGGCCCAGCACAGATCCTAGAGGAGTGAGGTACCACTGCCCTTTCAAGGAGGGTGCTGGTGTCCACCAGCCATTTCTGTGCCCCAGGATGAGGCCCTGGGGTCTATCTTCTGCTGGTGGCTGAAACATCTCAGTGAGAGCCAGCTGATGGTGTGGGTTCAGCCATCTTTTGGTGGATCGTATCTCTAAGATGTTGAAGACTTGGATTCAGGCCTTAAAGCATCTGGCTTATGGAATTTGGCTTTGTTTACTGTAGTGTTATAGCCTTAGGGCCACAGAAAGTGCAGCTTTATTGAAATCATTGGAGTTGTGCTTGCTTATGGCAGCAGGGAGCTGGGGACGTGGTTTTTTGGAACATGTTGCCAGGAACATAAACCCTTTTCTTTGGGAGATGCTTTGTAAGGATGACTCAAGTAAATGCCTGGGAAACATTGTCCTAATGGAAACAAGACGACGGAGTGATCAGGTCTCAGAACAGCTCTTATTTCTTCCTCACATCTGTGACTTTCAGAAGCCACCATCCTAAGGCTCAGCTCTTCTCTCCTTCCTCATTATCATCCTAGTTTTGAACATCATATACACCACCAAGAGCAGGAGCACCCAGGGGACACTCAGTCTCTGCACATGGGGGAAATAAGGACTTGGAAGAGGAAGCCAGCTGACTTGCATGGGATCCAGGCAGGGCGAAGTTGTGTCACTGGACAGAGCCGCAGCAATCTATTATTGGATTCTAAAGTGGAAGGTATCTGGGCTTTAGCATTTAAATTTTTACAGGAGATTCTTGCTACACTCTTTGATGCTGGATGCTCAAATAAAAGCAATTCCCAAAAATACAAGTGATTTCTAAGGACAGTGCACACAGTATTACCTGCATTTCTTGCATGCTGGATGGACTGCTAGCATTAATTTTAACTTGGTTTGACAGAGAGGGCAGGCAAAAGATGCAGGTTGTGTGTAGGAACAGCCCATGTTGTAGGCAAGTCAAGGCACAGGGAGTGTCCCATCAGAGTTCCATTATCAAGGCTGGTCCCTTGTGTGGCACCAGCTCACTTGTTAAATGGATGCTCTGAAATAAAAGGGTATAGATGGAAAGAAGCATGCTGTCCTAGGTGTCTCTGAGGACCTGCAAGGCAGGTATTGTCAGCAGATGTATTCCTGCTGGGGAATAGCCCGGTATGATTTAAAATAAGCTGGCAGATTTTGTGCTCAGATGGACTGGGAACATTCATGCAGTCTGTTATTGCAGTTCAGCTGTGAGAGGCCAGCACCACTAACAGAGAGGGACTAGCAAAATGTTTGGGCAGAAGTATGTCCAGTCATGACATCTGTTGCTAAAGTGGTCCACAGTTTGCACCATAAAAGTGCATAAGTAAAAATGGAAAAGAACAAGAGCGAGGCATTTATATAGCTAAGCCAAAACTCTCAAGCGCCCTCTAATAATGAAGAGTCCTGGGTTTGTTGGTGTTGTCCTCTATCATCTAAGATCTTGCAGATCTGAAAGCTGGTGATTACTGCAGGACAAAGTCAGCACCATACTGATGATAAGCCAATGTCTAATCTAAAGAGCAAGGGGGGAAATCTGTGTGTTTTCTTTGGAGGCATCTCTCTGTTTTATATAATTTTGGTACAACACCTGAAAATCAGTGGCTGGTACTTTTGAAATGCATTTCTTTCATCAAAAGCTGTTTAAAACAACAGGTTGCACCTATCCATTCAGTCTAAGCTCCCTTGACATTTTTAAATGACAGATAATGAAAACTGTCTTCATTATAACTCAAGCAATTTCATCAGACTGTCACCAGCAAACAATGGCAAACTAAAGACTGAACAACCCTCAACTCTACTCTCCTAGGTACCTGTGCTAGAGTATCTGGTGTCTTTTCAGCTTCTAGGAAATATAAGAGGTGATATGTCTGCTGGGGAGGGTTCTGCGTTGTGAGGCATTAGAGGTCAAGAGGAACATGTTAAAATCTGTCTGGGAGCCAGCGGTCAGATGGCATTAAAATGGAGCACAAATGTGAGAATGATCGTGGGTGAGAGACATGGCTTATCTAACTGAGCGCTGAATTCTGCACTGCCTTCAGTTTATGAATGGATTTAAAGCATGGTGCCAAACAGACCATATTGCAGTTGTCTAATCCTTAGGTGACAGAGGCAGGCATGATTGTAGGCAGAGCTGCATCCAAGAGGGCTCATCAGAACAGCCCAGTCAGCCTGGCATTATTGCTACCTGATCTGTGGGAATTGGTCCAGGCCCTGGATCTGAACTGCCGCAGGGAAACCTGGCTGAAGGAGCAGCTGTTGAGGTACGGTACTGGCTTATCTTCCCCTGCCTGTCTCTGCCCAGCCAACATTGCTGCAGGCTTGCCTGGGCTGAGCATCAGCCACCCAGGTCCTTCCCCCCTTGCCCAGTCCCCACTCCCCAAATTTGTAGACTAAACCAAGCTACCCCCCAGAGTTAGATTAGAGGGAGAGTGGGAGCAGAAGGGGCATTTCACAATAAAACATAATTTCTACAAGATGGCCACGGTACGGGAGAGGCTAGCACCAGGGAGTGAATTATAGGGGTCCGGAGAAGAGAGAGGCTGTGGCAGAAAGAGGGTTGTTATTGGAGGACACAGGGAGGAAAATGATGGAGATAGAAGGTGTAGATAAATAGTTAGAAATGGCTGCAGTGGTGTGATTTGGAAGGAAAATCAGTCACTACTTCAGTCACCAGTGGTGATCAGTTTAGGGAGCTGAGTGGTAAATTACAGGCAGGTTAGGACTCTAAGAACACCCGTGACCCTGTGAAATGCTGGAAAGAGAAAAGTTGCAGTAACAGTGAGTAAGACTCAGATCTCATCTAACTGAGCATGAGTATCTCAAGGTGAAATAGCAGAAGGAGAGGAGGCGGGAATATTGATTTCTGCCTCGCAAAACAGACAACAACGCCTACTTTTTCATAGCAAGAATTTAACCATTCGCTTTAATGGGCCAGTCTGCGGTACGGTGGGGGCTTGGTTTCTTTGTGCACAGTCTAGAGGGGAATTCATGCTGAAGTTGTTTTTATTTTTTCGTAGCCTTGAAGGAGAGACATGAGCAAAATTTTTCCCTCAAACAACTCCGTGGTGCTTGTACGGGTAGCATGAGTGGAATCTGTCCGTGTTGCTGGCCTGTTGTGCAGCAGGCGGGTACCCTGAGCAGCTGGATGCTGGAGGAGCAGTGCTGGAAGGCACAAAAAGCCCCTTATGTCAGGAGAGCTGTTGTATGTGTTGGCGACAGATGACTTCTTCTGTCTGTCTGAGGGCAGACTTAGCCTCCTATTTATCCTGTGAGAAGGATGCTTCTAATGAGAGGTGCTTTCTTCATCTGGTCGTGGCTTTCTCAGAAATGTTGCTTTGGGAACGAAATTTTGTTTGCTCGGTTTTACACCGTGGAGGTGCACATGTGTGTCCCGGAGCTGTGGGCAGGCAGCACAGAGAACGTGGCTGTGTGGCTGTGTAAGGGGGCTTGGTGGCTTGTACCAGGCTCAGCAGGTGGCTGAAAGGAAGCAGGAGGTGAGTTTGGCAATTTTGTGAGCTGCTGCCATGTCTGTTCTCATTGATGTCAAAGATGGCCATACACATTCAAAGGGAGTGTGAAGACATGGCTGAGAATCTTGAGAGGCTCAAGGGTCAGGCAATTCCAAAGACACATTCTCCTGGCAGGACCACAGCACTCAGTGTGTGTTAGCAGTTCCCTGTAAGTGGGGACCATGTGGTGGAAGCAGTATTCCTGTGCAATCATTGGTTCTGAAGTCTTCTCTGTGCCAAAATTTCCCACCTTTGTTTGGTATGAATTCATATTTTTCATGTGTTGCATGAGCATATGCTTCCCCAGATTCTGTTTACCTGATTTCCCTTCTGAATCAGTATCTGTTCTTTCCCTCTTTTTCTTCTCCATGTTTTTTTTAAAATCATAGGAGATAGAGCTGAGCATTTATCTCTATGGCTGCATGATACTTGCCTCATACCTGCTTATTGACTTGAGAAAAGACTCTCTAAATTGGGCAAGAGCATCCTGCAACTGGAATCTTTTAATGCACGGGATTTGTTCATCACATCAGAGTTTTTGATGGGAGATAATGTCTTCAAGTGGGCAGATCAACTATAAGTCTCTGTGGATGTCCAGAAGAATATTATAACCACAGGCACAGTCCCATGTTCCCGCCCAAACCTGATTAAGGCTTAGATTGTTTGGGTGCTCTTGTGAACAGGAAAACACGACATCAACTGTTTCTCTCTTTTCAGTGCAGACAGGAAAGCGAGAGCAGGGCCTCTCTTGCCCAGGTGAATTTGCCATCATCTGCACACTGTTGCCTTGGGGTGATGTGCAGCCAGTGCTGGTCAGATCCATCAGCCAGTCTCAGCACAGCTCCATGCCCTGTGCAGCCAGCTGGAGAGTAGTCATTGCTGTAGGTGACTTACAGGTAGTTTTTTCACCAGCAGTGGAGACACAAGTGGGGTTTGCGTGTGTGTGTGTGTTTTGGAGGGGATGTGTGTGACTGTATGTGAAAATTGACATTGGTGTGAGTAGAGAGGCATTTCCCTCCTCTGGGAGGCTGTGAAGTCCCACCCACGATGGGATGCAGAGGGACTGTTCACACAAAGTATGTTAAAAATATTCTCTGGTGGTTTGCAGGATAGAGGCTCAGCAAAACTGAGGAGACTCGGGTTAATGTCTAATACTAAAAGAAACTGAACAAGAAAGAAAGCCACAACAATCTCTCCCCCTCCCCCAGGCCTGATTTCCTAATCTTTTAGGAATGATTTACAATAAATAAAAGATTTTCTGAAAGAAGGTTTTTTTTCCAAGTTAACAATAGATGTTAAAGTACCCCTCCCTGTGGTCCTTTCCCATTTCTCTTTCACACTGTCCAGCTTTAGACTTCATCCTGCAGCAAGATTCATGAAGGCAACTCCCCTGTGCCCATGCAGAGAGATCACGGCGGTATGCAAACCATAATCACCTGGATTCCTTACAGAAATGGGTTGTTTCCTTTCGAGAAGGCTCATTAGAGCATGCAGCAGGGTAAACCTGAAAGCTTGTAAGAAAATGGTTTCATAGAGACTGATCTCTCTTGTCCCACAGCTCCTCTGATCATTTACACGGGAGCACAAAAGAGGGCAAAAAACCGCCAAACCTAAAGCAAACAAACAAAGCAAAACATCCTCCTAATGGTGTGTGCTCTTAATTTCCAGCAGTGATGGTGTTTTACACCTACTTTGTGCAGGTCTGCACGAATGCGGGTCGGGAAGCAGTGTAGAGAGCAAAGCTCTTAAGGAGTTAGTGGAGCTTCCCTGCTGGAAGGTTATAATCGCACTGAAAGAGGGAAATCTTGCCTCGGCAGACAGGAAATATGTGATGCAATTTCAGCACAGAGTTGCTAGAGATAGAATAGCCCATAAACTAAAAAAAACTAAATTGTAGAGAACACTTTGCATGGCCCAAATGTGCCATGCCGAAGCTAATAGCAAGGGATCCCGTGACTGCAGAAGCAGCAATGTACTGGCTACATGGTGCATGGTGTTGACATCCTTTACCTGCAAGGAGAAGCGCCTGTCCATGATCCTGGGTATGGGGATTGTAGGCAGACTCTTACTGCTGACAGCTCTCCTTGAGGCAAGGTTTTTTTAAAAATTATTGATTGAAAAGGCCCAATCTACTGTTGTATTTGAGGTGGAAGTGTTTCACGTGGAATGAGTTGGTTGGAGAAGGCTTCACTTCAAACAGTCGATGGTCAGGAGCAGGGTGTGACTTCAGAAAAGGGTAATGTCTCCAGCCTTCACACACTGAGGATCCATGTCTCCATTTCACCTTCCCTCAGTCGACTCCATCTTCAAAAGTTCCTGTTTCTCAGATGTTTCCACCTCCTCCAGTTGTGCCAGTTCAGCTGCTTGTGGGGATGAAATCTACATCAGGGCTGGTCTGGTGTTAAGGTTTTGTTCTTGTTAGCAGGGCTTTTAAAAAAAAGTTGGATCGTTTAAACAGCTCACCTATGCATGTAGCTACATAAATAGTTTAACTGGCACAAGTGAGCGGCAATAACTGAGAGAGCATGGCAGGATCCTCTAAAACTGGGTCTGCTGCAGATGGAACAGTGAAACAGAGCCACAGCCCTACACGCTCTCAATGTTATTTGCATGAGTAGCTCCATTGTGCTTCAGTGGGACTCTACTTACACATGTAAAATTAAGTGTTTGCAGGGCCAGGCCCTTGAAGAGAATAAAAGCTGCGATCGGGGTGTGCCATGCTCTGAACCATGTACAGAAAGTGTCATGCAAATGTATTTTGCTGGCTGGGCTATCTCGTCTGATCTGTCTGCTCCGAAGAACCAGAGCTCCCGTGGCAACTTTCCTTAGGCTTGGGTTGCTCTAATGGAAGAGGGCCGTGCTTTTGAATAGACAGGCTGATCTCCTGCCCTCGCTGCAGACGGGGAGTTGTGAGGAGAGCATACACAGTGTGGTGAGAGCTGTAATGCTTCCAAGATGTTCTTGGATTTGCCGGAGTGCTCTAAAGAGTCGGGACAGCTGCTTTCTCCGGGGCAGCTTTTATGAGCTTGGCCAAGGGAGGGCAAGGCCTCAATACAGGGGGCTGCTCTCGAGGCTGGTGGGGACAGTCCCAACATCTGGGGCTCTGCTACCTGAAATCTCGACTTACAACCAGTTAGGATCGTTTTGGAGCCTGTTGTTGTCAGTTCCCATGGTAAAACCCTTCAAGGACAGCCTTGGGAATTCACTGCTGTGGTGGATTCCCAAAGGTGGTGGGTGAAGCAGCAACTTAACTCTTGAGAGTGAAGCAGAGCACCTTGATCGCTGCTCTCCGGAGCCCCAAAGAGAGGAAGGAAGAGACTTAAAGCCGTTGGAGGGGAGAGGCTTGGTGTGGTTATTTGAGACCGCTGCCTGCAGAGTTGCACAGTCATTTATAACTGTTTGAAATGTGGGGGGATGGGGTCGGGGGGATGGGAGGGGAGTCGGAGGAACCACAGCATCTGCAAACTAGTAGCATTTTGTGCTCGTTTTCCCCGGTCTAACTCCTAAAGGAACCAGGCAGTGAAGTACTGGGTCGGAGGAGGGAGGAGAACAAAAAAGGCAGTTCGCTAACTCCTTGTATTTTATCACTGCTGTTCCATGTGTCGGGATTGAGGCACAGAGTAGGATTTTCAAAGGTACCTTTGGAAAACGGAAGTCGGGTGCCTGGCTTCCTTAGGCTCCTTAGAAAAATCCCAGCCTCTACTGCCCAGGGCAAGCAACTTCCTTTCAAGCGAACCACGATGGGTTCCTGGTGTCGGTGAGAGTGGGACTGGATCTTCTGTGGGAAGCACTGTGAGGTACATTCTCTTCCTTGCACCATGCTGGCCAGCATGGTGGGATGCATGAAGGACAGGAGGAATTGCAGGTGTTGCATTAAGAGAGACCCGTATCAATGTAAAAATGGGCAAAGTTTAAACATCATGTAGAGGAGAGTGTGGAACCGATGGCAGCAAAGGTGGTGGTTCCAGTTTCACCGACACTTCAGCTGTGGAAGGTGCTGGTCGCGATCGCTGGAAAGATGCAGGTGGGGCTGGCGTCAGTGAGTGGAAAGACTTGTCAGAGACCAAAGATTTCCACCTTCGGGTCGTGGATCCTGGGAACTTGTAGCCCCAGGGACTTGTCTAGAAAAGGTGTCAGTGGGCTGGAAGTCTGTCCAGCGGGAAATGCTTCGGGTCTCTGGTCTGCCAACCAGAAGGGACTGAAACCCCGCTGTTAAGAAGTGTGTCCCTGAAGGAAGAGTATCTATCTGGGGTAAGAGGTGATAATTAGCAACTGTTGCAGTGTTCAGGAAGCTGTAAAGAGTTCTTTAACAGTGTTTGCAAGTGAGCAAGGACAAGGGGAGGAGAAGAGAGGGACAAAAAGAGAAAAAGGGATTGAGGGCTGAGCAAAGAGAGGAGGTGGTTTTATCTGCCAAGAGCAACGCCCAGCGTGAATGTTGCGCTAAAAGGGTCTTCTTCCAAAGACTTGAGTTACTTAAAAGTGGGAGTTGGACAAAGAATGGGTCGTTTGAGGATAAAGGGGGAGGGAGGACACTGCATTTCTGTTCACTGATGTTGTATTGGCTAAACAGGTTATTCAGGCAGCGCGGATAAGCAAAACTGATCCGCTGACTTTCTCTGTTCGGCTGCATCGGTGTGCCACCGGTGGCTTGGAAACCTCTTCCTTACAGCCACGAGAGCGCCCATTTTAAGAACATTTTGTGGAGGTGAAGGAGAAGGATTAGTGGATGTTGAAAGCCGTCTTTTCACAGAGTAAGTCTCAGACTGAAAAGGGCGGGGGATTGCTACAAATCTTCAAAACTCTTCACTGCCAGTTTGAAACCAAACTACATTGATGTCTAATCCCCCAAACACGGAGCATTTGTCCAGGATGGGGCCCTTGAGCATTTTTAGGAGTTGATAGGTTGTGTCTGTTTGCCATTACTGCCTGGTCCCTCCCTGTTCAGTTCCAAGCTGCTGCTTATCCTGGCTTTTTCTCTCCTCAGAAGAAAGCCCTCGGGTCTCTCGGCGGGTGGGCAGTCGGGGTGCTCAGCCCCCTGAGAGGAGGGACGCGCTTCTCCTCCACTAATCCCCCCCTCCCGCTCTCACCCCGCGTTCCTCAGAAACGTGCGGAAGGCAGGGACATGTGCCAGCGGCCCGCGCCGCTACACGACGGTCCAGCGGCTCCCCCGGGCCGTGCCACCATTGGGCTGGCGGCGATTCCCGGTGGCCGCCTCGGCTCCCCGGGGCGCGTGGAATCCTCCTCGCGGGGCGGGGGAGGGGGGGGCAGCGAGGCAGAGGCGGGGGTACCACGGCACCGGCAGCGGCGTGGGCCTGGGCGGGCCAGTGCCGAGCAGGGCGGGCAGGGCACCAGCTTGGGGCCGGGCGGCGCCATGCCCTATCCCGCATCCCGTATCCCGCATCCCGTATCCCGTATCCCGCATCCCCTCAGGGGCCCCGCGCGCCGTTTCCGTTAAGGGGGTGCAGCCGCTGGGGTCGGGGGGGGGCAGGGTGGGGGCGGGCCCCCCGCG
Organism: Agelaius tricolor; assembly: GCF_023055355.1. Lineage (NCBI taxonomy): Eukaryota > Metazoa > Chordata > Aves > Passeriformes > Icteridae > Agelaius > Agelaius tricolor. The sequence goes on along the minus strand of NW_027269269.1, from coordinate 44,058,964 downwards.
CGCGCCGCCTCAGGGGGAGCGCCAGGGCCCCTCCCCGGCCCCACCGGGGGCGCCTCCCCTGCGGTACCTGGCGGGCACCGGGAGCGCGGGGAGCGCCCTTCCCGCCACCCGGAGAACCGGGGCGCTGAGGGCCATTCTCGGCGCCCGACTCGGCGGAGGGGAGTTTGGGGTGGAGGGAACGGGGGGGTGGCGGGGGAGGCGGCCCCTTTAAGAAGAGCCCCGGGCGCGCGGTCTCTTTAAAAGGGGAGGAGGGGGCGTGGCCGCCGCGGGGCGGGGGCCGGGCTATGTTAATGAAGGGGCGGGGCCGCGAGGCCGAGGGGAGCCTGTCTCTTTAAGAGCCCGGCTGGTACCACCGCGCGGAGAAGGGGGAAGGGCCGCAGTCCCCGCCCTCTGGCCGGGGAGAGGCGGGGCGGGGGGGCCGGGCGAGACCACTGCGCGGCGCAGGGAGCGAGAGGCGGTCCCGCCGCCGGCCGAGTGAGTAGCGGACGGTACCATTGCCGGGGCGGGGCGCGCGCGACGGGCGGTACCATTCCTCTCTCCGCGGGTTGCGGGACGCGGCGGGAGGGGGGCGCGGGGGGGGGGGGGGGGGGGGGGATTGGAACCAGTGTGGGGAGAAGCGGGGGGGGGGGGGGGGGAGCGGGCGGGGGGAGCGGGCGCGAGGGGCTGCGCTGGGCGGTACCATGTGCGCGGGGAGCGGGGGGGGGAGGCGCCGGCGGACAATGGAGCCTGTGTGTGTGTGCGGGAGGGGGACGGAGCCGCCGCGCCGCCCCCGCCGGCCACGGGCTGAGCGCGGTGAGTGCGGGGCGGGCACCGGGCACCGGCACCCGCACCAAGTTCGGGAGTTGAGGGGGGTCCCGGGGGTGCCCCAAAGGAGGCGGCGAGGGGAGCCCAGGGGTTGCATGGGGTGCCTGGGGGGCTGTGATCCATGGAGGGATATGTGGGGAGCAGGGGATGTGCTCCGTGGAGGGATGTGTGGGGAGCAGGGGATGCTCCGGGAGCTGTGCTCCATGGAATGTGTGGGGAGCAGGGGATACCTGGGGGATGTGCTCCATGGAGGGATGTGTGGGGAGCAGAGGATGTTCCGGGAGCCGTGCTCCATGGAGAGATGTGTGGGGAGCATGGGATGCTGCGGGAGCTGTGCTCCATGGAGGGGTGTGTGGGGCATGGGGGATATTCTGGAAGCTGTGCTCCGTGGGGAGCAGGGGATGCCTGGAGGATGTGCTCCATGGAGGGACGTGTTGGGAGCAGGGGATGCTCCAGGAGCTGTGCTCCATGGAAGGAGGCGTGGGGGGCATAGGGCTCCTTGTGATGTGTGGGGTGCTTTGGGGTGCGCTGGGAGCCCTGGAGGTTGTGCTGTGTGGAGCGGCACATGGAATGCTGTGCCCGGCGTCGTGGTGCAGGGGATGCCCCGGGGGCTGTGATATATGGAGGAATGTATGGGATGCCACAGGGGATGTGCTGGGAGGAGGCATGTGTGGGCTGTCCTGGATCGCGGTGTGGTGCATGGGATGCTCCAAGAGCTGCGCCTGGTGGAGGGATGTGTGGGATGCTCGGTGGTGCGGGGGATGCGCTGGGGCTCTCTGCTGTGTGGAGAGGTGTGTGGGGCACTGGGGCTGTGCTCTGTGGGGCTGTGGGTGCAGCACTGGGGTGATCTGTGCTGCCCTGAGGTGTGTGGGGCACTGGGGCTGTGCTCTGTGGGGCTGTGGGTGCAGCACTGGGGTGATCTGTGCTGCCCTGAGGTGTGTGGAAGTGCCTTCGGGCCGTGTTGGGTGGACTAGAGAGGTGGTTGTGAGATTCCAATCTCAGTGAGGGGCTGGGACATCGGATGGGAGGGGCTGTTGGATTGGGAGTGAAGATTGTCCTAGGAGAAAGAAGGTGGTGTAAAAGTGGGGCGGGAGCTGTGTGTGTGAATTCTGTGGTTCAGCTGAAGTGAGGGGCTGGGGCACAGGGGTGTAGGGAGAGGGATACAAGGTGAAACACACAGTGAGAGGGTGGGAGATGATGTGTGGGACATTAGATCACCTGGGACATGCCTGAGGAAGGGATGTGGTGCAGAAGTACTGAACAGGAAAAGATGTGGAGAGCTGGGTGAAGAAATGAGTATGAGGTTGGCTGGGGAGAGTGGTACATGAAGGGAAGCATGTGAGGAGTTGGGACTTGAATCGTTGTAAGAAAGAGAAATGGGAGTGGGATTGGGGTAGCACTGGGAGCCAGAATATGAGGTAGGAAGTGCTTTCAGCAGGAGGGACGTGGTGCACATGGGTCATGAGGGAAATTGTGGGGCTCCAGAGCTGGGAGGCAGTGTAGATAGACCAGGGGAGCAGGAATCCAGGGAAGCTGAGCCTGTAGTATCGAACTAGTAGGTGGGATACTAAGTGTGGGAGGGGATCTTGTACATGGGGATTGTGGGGAAGAGCAGTATCTGTCAAGGCAGGGGAAATGTGTTTATTTGGAAGGATTCCTACTAGGTAGAGGAGAAGCTCTGTGTGTGTGTATGCATGAGAGGGAATCTGTGCTCTGGCTGGCTGCAAAGGGGGAAGAGAGACTAAATCTGAAGTTTCATGAGGTTAAGGGTTAGATGATGAGGAAAAAAAATGAACAGTAGAGACCTCAAATGCTTAGGGAAATGGTGGGACAGGTGGATGCATGCAAGGCAGCAAGGCTCCACTTCTAGGATGAGAGAGAAGCCTGTATTTCTGTGTTGTCCAGCTCCCTGTCCCCAGGTTCTGTGTAGCTGATGGGTCTAAAAAGGCCTCTGAAGATGGATTGTTTGGGATATGGAAGGTGGATTTTACTCAGGGAGGGTAGACAAAGCATGAGGAGACAGATGGGAAGAATCTGATGTGACAGTCATTGGTGGGTTGCTATTTGGGTGTAAAATATTAAGGTGGGATGATTACATGATTAGTGCTTTAATAGTAAACTACATGAGAAATCAAAAAATTGTCATGCAGCAAAGGAAGAATGAAATAAGTGTCAGATAGGAGCTGGTTGTGGAGTGATTCAAAGCTCACCAAGGTGAAAGGAAAGATGCTTTAATTCTTCAGATGCCAGACCTAACATGGACTCTGAAGCTGGTCAGGAAATAACCATGAACCTCACTTTTGGGAGAGAAACATCAAGTCTGGTAGCCCTTACCTGGTGAAGTAACACCTTCTCCTTGGTCTGGGCAGAGAAGAAAGGGCTGTGCCAAGTCAAGTTTGTCTCCTTAAGCCTCCTTGTTGGTGACTGGATGATTTTCTGTCAAAACACAGTTGGAGGAAGCGGGGGAGATAGCTCTCTCTGTTTTTAGGGGTTCCAGTAACATTTTTATTTTCCTTGAAAGTATTTTGTCCTTGGTTTCTCTGTGAAAAGCCCACACAGACATTGGATGCTCTGAAGGATCCTTAAATGTATCAAATCTTTAAAAGCATGAGGAAAAAAAGTGAAGCAGTTTTTTTTCCTGTTTTGTTGAATTACTTGATCAGCGATTGCTCGAGATATTACAATAACAACCGTTGGGAAGCTAGGCAAGGCATTATATGAAATCCAATGAAAGAATTAACATACTTTAACAGCTTTATCCCCACTTCTCTTCGTTTGCCTGTGTCCTGCTTTCTCTGAGGTGTGTCCGGCTGAAGCGGGGTGTTGCAGGTGTGGAACTGGGCAGCTGATGGGGGCACACACACGGAGTGGAGTTGTTTTGTGTCCATTCTGCGGCAGAGGAGCTGTGCTTGCAGGAGTGCACACGCCTGCATCCCATGGCACAGGGATCTGCTTTCCTGCCTGAACTACAGGCGTTGTTTTCCCGAGGTTTTATAGCCATTTTGGACAAGTTGGCATGATGGCTCTGTTACGCGGTGTGGATTTTTTTTCTTTTAACAGTGATCTCCAAAGAGATTATTTTTAATGAATGTGTCCTTTTTTTCTTACTCAGTGCATAAAAATGGCTCAAGGGCTCATATTCTTTCCCTGTCTCCCTTGCTGGCCTCTCCTCAAACAACAAAAGAAAGGCATCTTTCTTTTTTTGACTTGGAGTTAGCAACGATGTTAGTTTTGGGATTTTGGAATTTTCTCAGTGGGGCAAGTGCGTTTTTGTTTTGTTTTGTTTTTTTAATCTGTTTTTTTTGGGTCGGGATTTTATTGTGGAGAGGGGTCTGGGGATCTTGGGTCTCACTGCACTTGTGTGAACTCTTAACACCTTAATTGAAGGGGTGGAGATGCTGAATCACTAACAAAGACCTCCTTTATCCAAAATGTTAATCAATCATTGACGTTAAATAAGTGTGAACAAAACCAAGCAAAAAAACCCCCCACCCTAAACAAGTTTTTGTGTAAGTCCCCCTCCCATTCAGCTGCTCATCTTTGGTCAGGTTAACGTGATAAATTCTTTTGGGAATGTATTTTGCCCGTGCACTTGATTTTTGCAGTGTTTAGTAAAAGTTCTGTTTATGACTTCCCAGTGTAGTTTTCCCAATACAGATTATTTAGCTCCTAGATGTCTAAAGAGGTCCTGGGAAAAATTGTGATTTGCTCTGGTGTGGGGGAGTAGCTGGACTATGATAGCAGTGTTGTGACCATCTTTTTGTACACTAGTTTTTTTTTTTTTTTCCCCTTGTTTGTTTTGGGGAGTTATTTTGCTTTTCTCTCTTGTGATGAGTTAATTTGTTTATTGGTCAACACAATCTTCTAAGCTAGGACCTGCATTTTAATGTGAAAGAAAAGAAATAGGTTTCTGGTCATACAACCAGAAACTTTGTAGATCTCTTTTGGATATTATGGATACAAAGGGTGTGGACTCTTTCTTCCCTGTGCTTTCCCCCTCCTTCCCCCCCCATCTTACATTTCATCTTTACAGTTCATGTGCTTGGATTGTTTTTAGTTAGGGTTAGTCCACAGCCAAACTGCATTTGTCACCAAATATCCAAATATAGAAACTGAGGCGACTGTAAGCCACAAGGCTAAAATATTCATATACTACAGCTTTTCTGAGCAGTTTATATGTTTGATGTGGATAAGAATGGAGTACCTTTGATCCATATTTCCCAGCTATTCAAAGGCTTGCTACTCTGCAGCACATTGACTTCCCACACCTATTTCTACATGTTTCTTCCTAGATGTTGTTTTTTCCTCTGAATTCTTGACATGCTGTGTCAATTCTCTTGCCTCACAAACTGTGCCTATGGCTTAGGAATTTTGCTGGTCTTTTATAAATTCAATAGGAAAAAAAACCCAACTCCAAACAGCAACAACAACTTTATCCTGTGAAGCAATTACATTCCAGTGAGTATTCAAACTAATTTTATCTTAAATGTGAGCTGTGCTACCTTGCAGGGTTTTTTCTGTTCTGCTTTGTAGAAGTTTGTCAGAATTTCTTCATAGCAATGCAGGCAGCCTTCATAAAATCCTTCTAACTCGTTTGTGTGGCCTTGGACTTCACAGAAATCTCTGAGCCTCCCTAAGGTCTGTGGTCTGTTTACACAGATATGAAGTCCTTTAACCCAGCAAGTTTTGCTGTGGGCTTGGATTTCCTGCTTACAAGCTCTGCTGGAGTCCCTCTAGTCTTCCTGCTGGCAAAATAAAGGTGTTAACTCAGTTTTTCAGAGCAATTTGTGAATGGAAGGAGATTTCATTGCCGAATTTTTGTTCAAGCAGTGCTCTGCCTATTGAATTTAAAAGAGCTTTCCCCTATGTACCCTTACTTGTCTGTTAGGTATTCGTTTTTTTTACTGCTTTAAAAGTTTAATTGTTTTGGAGCTTGACCTCCTTTGTAGTAGGGACTACACAAGTCCAGAAGAACAGGAACTTTATTCATAATTAGGAAGTCCAGATAATCTTGAAGAACTTGAACAAAAAAAATCTATCTGTTGGGAAATTTCCGAAGGGTTGCCTTTAAGAACATGCAGGCTTATAAATACTGGTTAGCAACAACAGGTGACATTTAATGTGCTGAATCCAAGTGAACTGTTCCAGTGTTCACTTTTGATTTATATTTTTGAAGAAGCAGGGGTGTGCTTTGAGAGTGCACCCTTACCTGTTGGCGGAGCTGCCCTCTGTTTTTATTCCTTTGAGCTCTTCCTTCAGTGCTAGAGCTGGGTTTTGAGGAGTCCTTGGTGCTCATCTGTTTTGACTTTGCACCATCCTGCTGTGTGTGCTGGTGCTGCTGTTTTGGAGCAGCTGGATGCTGGAACGGATCAGGGAGCTGATCTGGATTAGAAGTAGCCTGGCAAAGAAATGATGATACTTAGCCTGCATCAGTTTGCCAGACTGGTTTGCTGTTTGGCCACGGGCACATCAGACAGTGTGGTGCAGGGGTGGGAGTAAATATTGGTACCAGCAGTTCTCTAAGCTGGCAGTGCTGCCAAAAGGAATGCTCATCTAACTACATTGCTAAGAGTCTGCTAAACTTGCTAAATGTTTTTTACACCTGTTTGTTACAGCTTCCCTTGCCTGAGAACAGTTCCTCCAGCTTACCTTGTTCTTTTTGCCAAAAATCATCTCTGAACGTATATGCAAGGTATCAAAAGAGAAGCCCTCTTGAAGAAGCTTTAAGCAGGGCCAACAGCAGAGTGTTGGGGCTTTGCTAGGGAAGAGTTTCTGCTGCCTCAAGACTTTCTGTTGATACAGAACATGTACTGTAAATTGACGATAGACTATTTAGTATGGTTGCAATTAAGCAGTGAAACTCATGCTGTGAGAATCTTGCTGAGGAGCAAGAATTCAACAAGAGTTAAAAAGCATCAGATGTCTTTAAGAATATGAAGAATATTCAATTATCATAATCAGTGGCAGTAGAAATTTTGGAAGAGGTATTAAGCCTGTGGTCTAAGCCTTCTTTTTTATTCTGCTCTAGCAGTTGTGCTTCTATATTGGGAAAGGGAGGGATGGAATAGCCTGTTGTGCCTGGGTTTGCTGCAGGGTTCTCACACTCCTCTCTGGAAACTTGACTGAGAACCAGCATATGAGATGTGCCATAGACTTCTGGTTTGATCCTGGTGAACCATCCTGAAATCTGGTAAATGTGGCTATTGTGAAGTGAACTGCTACCTCACAACTTTTTACATTTTCTTTATTCCTACTTCTGTGGGTTGTTCTTCCAGCAGAGTTGAATCTGAGCACTCTGGTTTTGATCTACTTTGACAACACTAATTGAATTTATTTTAAATACTGTTATGAAATTGCAGTTAACTATATCTGAAGAATGAATGTTATCTCTTTAGAGAGATCCCTTTTTTTCAGACAGACTTAAAAGCAGAAGTGGGATTTTCCTTGTTTGGCCTCCAAGAAGATGCTTGTGGAATAGGGAAGGGAGATGAACAGGGGAGCTATAAGGTGGTTGGCCTATTTGTTTTTTAAAACCTAGGCAGGATCAATGAAATCCTTTCGAAGGAAGGAAGAAGTGCCTTTTACCACTGACATGATTTCTTTCAACAAAGAGAGATGGAGCAATGTCCTCTGAGATTTCACTGAAAATTGGGTGCTGTAGTCTCGAAAGCAATGCTGGTTTTACGTGCTCCTTAGTGGTACAGTCGGTGGCATAAAGAGTGGATGATATACACAATAATTCAGCTGCATATGGAATCGAGGGAGAGCTTGCTGTTTTCTGTATTGAGTTCAGAGCAGTTGTTGTTCAGGCACAGATAGCCACACAGCTGCCTGTTCAGCTCCTAGCACTGGCAATTACTCTGAGCTGGGTGTCTTGTTTTCATGGCTGTTTGGCCTCTAAAGAAAGCAGTGCTGCTGTGTTTTTCCTCCTCTGGTGAGGCTCTGTCTGCAGAGTAGCAGAGCAGGAGAGCTTTAAATCACTGACCCACCTTGTCACTGATGGTCTCCTTGTGCCTGTGATTGTCCTCTGTGCCTTCTGAACAAAGGGTGCAGATATCTGTTCTACCTTATCAGCAGGGTGGCTGGGGCCCATGGGCTCGTGTAAAGCCAGGGTTGCTTGGATTTGGTGGCAAACTTGGGAACAGAGCTCGGCTCTGAACGTGCCTGTGATTTATCTACTCGACCACGTTACTTACGCTCTACAAATTGCTTTAAGTCTGTGAGTCTGCCTGTGTATGTTGTGTCAAGCTATCCTTGCCACCTTTGCAGTGTGCACAGAGTTGTGAAGACCTGAACAAAAACTCTGGTTTAGTGGTTCACTGATAAAAACACTGGGTAAAGTCAAGCAGTGCAGACCATTCTTCAGGTTGCTCAGAGCTCTGCTTTCTGCATTTTACTAAACTGACTTCTTCAGGTGTCTTGATATCACTGTTCCACTGCCTGTGAAATGGCAATGTTCTATCTGTGTACCAATCTGGATTTGTTTGAGGATTGATTAGAAATGTATTTGCAGTGTAATATAAAACCAAGTTGTAGCCTGTTGAGGTGAACAGCCACAGCCTGCCTCAACAGAGACAGCTGGTACAATGGACAGTTGAGGCAATCCTGTGTATGGAGAAACTCTTTTCAGAACTTCTGATGGTGGAATGGAAGTTTTCCACCACATTTTATATGTATGTATTAGAAAAAAAACTAAAAAAACTTCAGGTCAAAATGATTTGACAGCTCGTTAGCAAGAAAACACTTTTTTCTGCCTCTTGAAAATAATAATTTTATATATATATATGCATATATTAAAAAAAATTAACCTTCTTGTGGTTGGGGCATAGAAGGTTGAAACTGTCAGGCAAATAGCCACCATCCAGCAGAAATGCTTCTGAATGCTTTAGTGAAAGGCAGCTTTGATTTGACAGTTATGAGGCTTTGAAAATAGCGCTGTGTTTATACAGCACAGTAAATACTTTGAAGTGCGTTAGGCTGTGCTGTACATGCGTGGCTAACTAGAGGAATATTAAATGCCTACATCTTGTGTTGAGTGAGGGAGGATCCTGCAGCAATTGGAATTGCATGCTCCTCATACTTTTATAAGATCGTGTCAAAGCAGTAGATTTGATAATAGACCTGATTATACAATTGCTTAATTTCTTGTCAAAATAACATTTTTACATGCAGTGTTCTGAGATCTTTGAGGTGACCTCATGTTATTTATCAAATGTCAGTTTTTCATCCCAGCAGCTTTGATATAATCATGTAGCATCGTGGAGTACTGTGTACATGCAGTTTTTGCTTGCTGGAGTTCTTTGAAGTGCCTTACTCCTTAGAAGAGTCATTGCTGTGCGGAGGATCCTGCATTTAATAGCTGGGAAGCCGGTGTGAAATCACTGCACTGTGTCACTGAGGGTCGTGCTGCCTCTCACATGCCTGATGTGGGTCTAAAAGCAAGGGAATGAGAGGTTCAGTGCACCAGGGACAAGCGCACCCTGGCACACATTTTACCCAGCAGTAAGCTGCAGGGATGTAGTAGCTCTTCAGCTCTGCTCCCATGGGAATGCTGGGTTTGTGGTGTTGAGCTCCCCAGGTGCCTGAGAACAGCAGGAGGGCTCGTGTAGAGGAGCAGAGCAGAGGGATGGCTGGTGGTGACAGTCCTGAGCGAAAACTGGTCTGGCAGGCAGTGCTCGAAGGTAGTGATGCTCAGGGGGCCTTGGAAAAGTGCTCATTTGGGAGGAGAGAGAGTGGAGAGCTGTAAAGGTGAAGGTTGACATGAAGGAAGGTGTACGGCTTGCCCCCAGCAATTCCGGCTGGTGTCGTGTGTCGTGTCCCCTTGCAGCAGAGTGCGGAGTTACTGCTTGCTGTAGCACTGGGTTTTTCTCAGAGGAGCTCTGTCCTGTACTGACCCATCCCAGCCCCACTTAGCTTATGAAAACTGACAAGATTGCAGCCCAAGGAGTTACGCCTGAGGATTGCTTTCTTATCTTTCATTCTGGAAGCCTGTTGAAGGGATGCCGAAAGGGAAGGAAAAAGCACTTGGGTTTTTTCTGTGCTGAACTGATTAGGGACTTGTTTCTCCCAAGCCTTTTGTTTAAGCAGTGTGGTGTTAATACTTGTAGAAGAGCAAACTGCTGTCTCTTTTGTCCTGTCTCCCTATCCAGTATTTCAGCATATTTTCCCCCAGCCCCTTTCAACAGATAAGTTTCTAGAGAATGGCCTGCTGGCAAGTTTGACACAGGTGTCTTTCACCTGTGGTTGTTCATGCTGATGTCCTTATTTAAATTTTTCAAAAAATAAACCCAGAGAAGTAAGAGGAAGGATACTCCTAACTCCTGAAAAGTAAATGAAGTTTTGACAGAAGCCAAAGCTATGAAAGCAGGACATAGAGAACTCTCATTACCCACTGGACTCCTGCATGCAATGCTGACTGATGCTAAGGCTATTAACTGCTAACATGACGTGGAAAGCTGCAGAAGCCTGTCATACATTAGGGAAATACTGTTAAAATGTTTCTTGAAAAATCCCTTATTGCTCGAGCTTTTGATCTTTATCGGTGTTTACAATAGCTGGGCACTCCATGGCAGCCCGGCTGCTGCTCAGGTGAGCGATGCTCCACACAGGGAGCTCCAAACTGCGCTTGTAAAGTACATAGGCTGCTCCCAGCCCTGCTAGCAGAGGTGGAGCTGAAGTGATGCTGGCAGCTGCGCCAGGCTGAGCTGAGGTCAGCGCGATGTCGTGACAGGGAGCGCGACCATGTCGTGACAGGGAGCGCGACGGCGGCCCCGGCCGACCCGCACCTGCCAGTGCTGCTGCTGCTGCAGCTGAAATGGCAGGAACGCTGAGGGGAAGTGTTCATAATGTTCCTGTGCAGAAGCAGATAGCTGTAGCTTAGGCTTTGAGGGGTTTTTGAAAGAATTTTTCTCTTGGCTTTTTCCCCAGGCTGATTTCTGGAACTGTGTCAGAATCTGCCAAGAGCTTGTTCCAGTCCCAAGTGAACCAAGTAGATCAAGTGTTTTTTACATAATAGCAGATGGGAAATTGAAAAGCTCTCAGTGTTTGTCTGTGTACACCTTGAATTTGATCACCAGCGTCCATAAGTGTCTGTCTCCTCCACTGCTTTGAAGAAGGAGTTGTACAGAGTCAGAAGCTGTCTAGGACAGCCATGCATCCCTACTGGATTAATAATGCACTGAAATGTTGTTAAATACATTAAAAATAAATTTAATGGACATACAGTTGTCTGTTTGACAAGAAGTGTTAGTATTATTCACAACTCTTGAAAGTTACACTTGTGAGAGTAGTGGGCAACATGTCTGTTGCAAAAGACTGTTTTAGAATGGTTTTTTAAAGTACCTAAAAAGAATGATTACTTACACAGCCCTTATATCATGGCTACTGTTGGTTATCCATGCACTTGTCAGAAGGAACAGAATAGTTGCTAGAGATACCATTTTCTCAGAAAAGGGGATAGTGGCATGAGAAACTCATACAACACTTAATTCTCTGAGCCTTTGAGTTTGTATTGTGCTTTGTCAGTGATTGTCTTCTCTGCACATTTTAAGGATGTAGAGCAAAAGGTTGGATTTTCTGTGGCCTTTGTTGTTTTGAATGGACTTCAGGAGAGATTTGTTCTTTGGGAAAGGTCCCCATCTGTGGTGATAGGGGCTGGGAGGAAGGGTGTCTGTACTGTCTTATTTGAGAGGAGCTGCATTGTGTGACCACACTGCATTTGCATGGGCCTGATTAAATATTCTTACAGTTTCTGGGAGGCTTATCCTCTGGTCCTAAATTCTTACATTAAAAGAAACAACTCAAGGGAACTTCTCCCCATGTAATGGCATAGAATCTTGATGCCCTTTTCCTGTCTGTGTCTGTTGGTCTTCAAGGTGCTAATTGAGGTGAATCTGTCTTTGCTCAGCCCCTTTCTCTGTGCTTCAGGGCTGGATCTAGTTGTAGGCAATAACCTACTCATTTAGAGTTCAACAGGGATGCTTACACCTCACGTGCAGGAGAAGGTATTTTCCCTGTGGAGGTTGCAAGGAGTAATTTCTGGTATAAAACTGTGAACATAGAGATAATGCTCTGCAGACTTTGGAATAGCAGTGATTTCTCTGATGTAGTAAGATGGAATTCTCTGGGAGACTGTGAGAACTTTGTGCATCATTTTTTATTGTTATGACACGAACATAGGAAAGTCTGTACTGTTTCAGGGTAAGTTAGGACCATCTAGAAACTGATAACTGGCTGTGAGTTGTTATCTAATCACCTTAGATGAACAACTTACCTCTACCTACCCTGGAGCATCCAAGTTACCGATCTGAAGGTACCTGAGGTATTTTCTGTCCTTGTTTATGAAAAAAGAGCAGAGGGACCTGGCAGAAGATGGGCACAAATGTATTTCAATAAGCATAAGTTAATCCATGCCTTTGCCATCAGTCAGCACTGCCTCCTTTGTGCCAGTGAGCACATGGACACCTTGTGGGATGAAACAGGAAAGTTGTCTCCTGAATATTATTTATATCTTCACAAGTGTTGGATGGGATAGAGTTGGATTGGTTTACACTGGTTGAAGTTGCTTTCCTGGGTCCAGTACAGAGCTGGTGTGCAGAAGGTAAGGTTGCATTTTTGACAGACCTATTTGAATGATGATGGGTTCAATCCTAGTAGTGTGACAGGCTTTATCCATTCCTGAGAAAGGATGAGGAAGACAGCTTTTGCTAGGAGGCAGAGACAGATTTAAAGGTGTATTTAATAGCCCTTGGTAGGGAGCCCTATCTAAAAATTTGGACTGCTTCAAGGGATTGAAGTGTCTTGTGTCCCTCTATCCTCAGGTGTCATAGGGAGATGTATGGGGTGTAGAATATTCATGTCATTTTATCTATTTGCTTTTACATGATCTTAAGGAAGTCGGACAGCTCAATAAAAGCTTTGAATAACACTTCCTGTGTCCTCCTTGTTTGCCAGTCGCTCTCCTTATCAATGAGGTGTGTAATCAAGCACTTTATTAAACAGCAGCTTATTAAAAAGTAATGTGCAGCTCAGCTGCAAGTGTGTAAAATAAGCAAATGCTCAACAAATCTGCTAAGTGCAGCACGTGATGAAAACCAGTGGTAGCTCTTGGGTGTAGTGGAGTCACCTTTTGCCAGGACAGCTATTCTCCCTCTCATGTGGTTGAATGAGGGTCGGAGAAATTGGAGGTGCCCTTCCCAGTAAAAATGTGCTGAAGGAGCGCGTTGGCTGATTCATTGCCTTGCCCCACCTCTCAGGTCACACAGGGAATCCACTGGTGGATGCACTTGCAGAAGTTTGCTTCCTGGTGGCTGTCAGGATCAGTGGTTGCTCAAATACCTCCTGCTGCTGCTGCTATTCTGGGTTCCTTCTAAAGCTTCTGTTCTTCCCTGAGCAATCTCTTATCCCACTCTCTCTCCTTCCTTACCCATTCCACTGTCAGAGATACAATTCAGGGTGCAGGCTCAGCTTGCATTCAAAGTTATCATTTGTTTTCTGCAGCAGCAGGTCTCCAGCCTTTTTTCTTTTTCCATGCTGATTTTGAGCTCTCACCACCCTCAGTCCAGCACAGACTGACAGTCTCAGAAAGGCCATGTGGAAAATAGCAGTGTGCTCTTTCTTGTATGCAGAGAAAGGTTTCTTGCCTTTAATGCTTCATGTCACAGTCAGGCCACAAGTCTGATACTTTTATCTACTTGGTATGCTTTTATTTCATCTCTCCACATTCTCCTCCTCAAAGAGGGAGAAAAGACTGAAGTGAATCAGTGATAACTGCAGCTGTTCCTGCTGGAATAGCCATAATGATATATACCTCCAAGTACTTGACCACTTGTCACTATCAAGCTTCTCCAGCTTAGGGCCATAAAATAGGAATTAGTTAGTTTGATTTTTTTTTAAACCTTCTATTTGCAGTGCAGTAATATGGTGGCTGGTTCATGGAAGTACAGGGGTGGTCAAAATATTTAACTGAAAGGCAAACTGAGATGTGAATTTGCATCTCATTAATTACTCTGCGGTAGCTGCATTGTGTGCATGCTGTCAGCCTTTTGCCCTTAAATTCACTGTGAAGCAAACTGCCTTGTGCTATCAGGGCCTTGTGCAGGTGAGCAGCAGAGATGGGACACTAGGGAATGGAATTGCAGTGCAGTAACTGGGTAGCCTAAAAGATGGATGATGCCCCTCTTGCCGTCCTGAGCGATGGTCTGCAAGGCTGGGATTGAATGTTTCAAGGAATAGAGCTCTGAGCAATGTCTGTGATAGATTCTCTCCATCCTGATGTGTGCTGGTGTTCACACGCTTTCCTCTTCAAAGGAAAAGGTGATTCCTGTCCCTGCTCTGGTAGAGGTGTGTCAGTATTGGCACTGGCATGGCTTAGCCTGTATTGTTTCGTTGGGTGGGGTGGGGGAAAGGGGAGAGGAGATATAACTGGGTAATTGGATTCAGGGATGGTTGTGCTGCTGTGGTGAGTTTTACTGGATGAAGCAGCTTGTTGCGATAGGTGTTTGTTTCAGCTTCTGTCTGCAGGTGTGACTTGGCTAGATAAGGATGGTCTATCACGTTGATGATTTCATTGTTTGATTTGGCTGGACTGGGTGGAGAATGTAGCTGCATTGTTTGGGACTAGCTTTGTAGTTTGGTTTTGTGAAGTGGATTACATGGCAGCACGTTGCTACGTTATTAAGGTGAAGCTGCAGTAGATAATAGTTGGAGAACGTTGGAGGGAAGAGAATATGCACAGGCTTTCACAATGCATAACTAGTTGAGCCTCCAGCTCCTGTGTTTCTGTCAGGAGACCTGGTCAGCAGAATGCGTTGGGATTACCCAGAAAAATTTTGGTAGTGATTTCAGTTTGCAGTTGTACTTTAACTGCGAGGCTGTCCATGCTGTGTAAATAGCTGAGAGTGCTCTGAGATACCACACTGGCCCTGACAGTGTGAGTGTTGTTTGGATTCATACTGTCTTGCAGCCTCTACAGTTTTCACAGCGGGTGAGGGAGAAGCTGGCAGGTCACTGCTGGTTTTTTTGCTAACCTCAAATTTAGCAGTAAGCTGCTCTTCAGAGCCTGTGTTTCCTTGTATTGCTGAACTTTCAGGCACTTATACTTGCTTTGGATTCCCTTCCTCCTGTAGGGTATGCAATGATGTGAAGTAGGAGCTGCCAGAGCAGTGCTTCCTCCTTCTAAAACCTGCCTGGTTTTCCCCTAGATGTGATTGCCTGGCTTTACCTGATATTTGATGTTTCTGTTTATACATTGTCTGGCTGTGGAGGAGGTTGCATCTATGAAGCACAAGGGTTTGGCAGGAGTTGCTGGGCACATTGTGAGGGGAAGGTGAGCCTTTGAAGAGAGGTGGGTGCAGAGAAGGGAAGATGACATGCCCAAGCTTTGTGCCAGCTTCTCTAAGCACAGATAAGCTCATGGGAATCCGACTGGCTAAACCTGGGAGTGCTAAAGGAGGTCTGCCCTATCTCCCCTCCATGGGCAGCGTGGGTCTTCAGAGTCTTCAGTCTGATGGTGGCTTCTTGGGTGCTGATAAATTTTTCCAGGCTGAGCAGAGGCTTCCCCTTGGTGGTTCAGAGCAGCTTTTGATTTCTCTGCTTCTGTGGTTGAATGCAGGAAGGGGTGTACAGCTTAGCTGGGAGTTCTTGTTGGTGAAACCTTTTCTCTCCTTTTTCCAGGTGACTGTTTTTTGTGAGACAAGTGGTTTGCAACTCATGGCCTCCACGATGAGTACTGCAGTGTCGTGACACCAGGGGTCTTGGTAAGCTACTTGTTGGAAAAACAAGGGTCTACAATCTATCTCCATGAATGCAGATCCATCTCTTTTGTCTATGCAGTTAAAGTTTGAATTAATTTAAAGCCATCCAAATTGTAGGCTGCAAGCAAATGGGGTGGGGCTACATTTTCACCTGTTCTCACCTCCTCTTCTGAGCTTGTAATGATAGTGATGCGGTTACATGATATCAACCAGGTCAGGGGAAAAATCCAGCTGAATAGAAATTTTTGTTGTTCTCATTGGGTTAGTTCCCATTCAGATCTTTCCCTGATGTGGTGAGAATGAGTAGCCAGCTGAACCATCCCATTTCTCTGTAACCTTTGCCTGCCATACCTTAAAGCCATCCTGAAAATACAGCCTTGGATGTAGATTTCCAAAATGTCTTGAAAAGTGGTTTGACCATTCACTGTCACTGACCCTACCTCTAATTTTAAAGCAATGATACAGGCTTTGCTATAGTAGGCAGACTCCAGCTGCAAAAATACATTTCTCTAGAGCTCTTCCATTATTGAACCCTAGATTCCCAGGCATATATGTGTTAGAAGTGCATTGAGAAAAATCATGAGACATTCCATTTCACATTATAAAAGATGGTACATTCCCTGTGTGCAGAAATAAGAAGCTGAGGAAGTTGAGTTGCTGTTGTTCCTCCAATGAATATATTGATGTATCCTTTATAGCTCTTTCTGGTAAGAATAAATTTAAACTGAGATTGGAAAACACAGTTCCCTTGCACAACACATCACTTCGAATATATGGAAGATGTGCATATAGAATAATAAAAATGTAAGGTTAACAAATTGGAGGGTTCTCCTCCCACCCCTGGGTGAAGTACTTGAAAGTTTGGTGATGTCAAGAATACTGTGTAGCCAGTGTGATTGTGATTCTTATCTTCATGTTTTCCCATTGCACTGTGCAAGACTGGGACCCTTGAGACAATTCTCATCTTGTAATAAAAGGTAAAATAATGTATAAATATCCAAATGGAAAAGCTGAGGATTAAGCAACCAGAATACTTAAGTTCATCATGCAAGCATTACATCCTGCTGTAAACATCAAGCTCTGCTCACTGTTATGCTGCTACTCCTGTTCTCATTTTTTTTTTAACCTGGAATTCACTGTATTTTCAGTCACAACTTCACCTTTAGTGAGGATGCAGAAGTTTCACAGAGTTCCACTGGCTTTTACAGATGTGTCAGTCTCTTGGAAGGCAGAGTTGGGTGCTGTTGATAATGTTACAGTTTTATTTAACAAAACAGACATGGGAGCCAAATTTGCATGCAAAGATGATACAATTTAGATATGTGTGAAGAGATTTTGTCTCCTCTTTAATGTATCTGTATAGAACCAGCTGTAATTGCAACATGATAGTAGGAACAATAGGGATAGGGCAACTCCAACATTGTTCCCAAAATCAGTGGGATAAACAGCTAAAGCCCCAGAGAGGCGTGTGGGTCCTCTGCAGTGTGTGGCTCAGACTGGAGTTCATCTGATTATGCCTGATAAGAGGACTTTAAAATGAGACATGTGCTGCAGAAACATTCCCCACATTTTAATAGGTTCATGCAGCACCGTGGAGGTGAGATGACTTCTCTGACTCATTAAGGAGATGTGGGGTAGAGAGGAGAATTTTTGTAGGTGATGCAGAACTTCACACAACTAGTGCAGTGTGGGTCATATTAAAGTAGAGCAGCACAAAGTCACCAAGATGTGTAACAGCACAACCTCACAACTGTACAGATTTGAGGAACTGAAAAACCGTGGTGTTTAATACTACAAGTTGCTGGTAACTGCTTGGCCAGAGGTGATCATAGAGTGCCCATGTCTTTTAATCCTCCGGTGTCATCAGCACATAAGCCAGTTTTTTTGTTTTGAAATGCAGTTTGAACAGTAGTTTCTTCATAAAATTCAAGACACTGCCATCCTAATAAGATTTATTTTGTTTCATTTGGTATATATGGGAAGAAACTACTTCTTTGGTGCTGAGAAGGAATATCGGGAATATTTACATTTGAATAATATTTAACTAGCAATGCTTAATACATTAACAATAAATCTTGGTTAGATTCTAAATTAAGTGGATTTGCATCTGAGTAGGTGAGATGAACAGGAGAGATTTTGTTGAAACATAAACAAGACAGAAATTTGTTCCAAAATAATTTAGCCCAGAGCACATAAACAGTAATGTTCAATAGTTTCCACCTCCAGAAGCAGCTTTATGTGCCTTACTGCCTGCGTCATGCATATTGTTTCTTAGAAAGAAGCTAAAAAAGCAGCTGCTTTTTTTGTGCCTTTTTTTTTAAAAGCCTCAATAATGTGTGGTGTGTTGCTGAGCAAATTTAGCTGGGTACTACTCCAGTGCTTTTTTCACCTTTCTAATAGATATGATGAGTGACTAACCTCTCATGCTTTCAGAGTAATCACACAGAGCAGTAACTTACAGGTGGTCAGAAAGGCATTTTATTTTATTTTTCTCCCTTTGTGTAACTCTTAGCACACATCATTGAACATGTGTCTGGGTATATTGGACCAAAGAGACAAAAGATTTAAGTAGAGTTTATGTTCTTAAGAAATATCAGATTACGGCCATTCACAGGGGAATTTTGGATAGCTAAGTCATGTTGGGGATTTGTACTTTTGGCTTCCTACTGACTTTTGAAGTGTCTTTAAGTTGAGCACAGATGCAGAATGTAAGTGTTCAGATACAAGGTGCTTCCCTGTTTTGTTGATTCCAGAATGATTTGCTTTGGACAAAGGGAAGATGGCCTCACTGCCTGTAAACTGAATGGCTGTAAACTGAATGGCTGTAAACTGAATGGCCAGCCAGAGCTGCCTCTGGTCTGAAATACACATCTGTCTGAAAGCTCTTCTTCTCTCTCTTCTTGGGAATGGGGGAAGAATTGCCATGCATTTCTTCACAGCAGACACATCTGCTTGGGAAGTTCCTCATTGGTTTTCTGTTCTCTCCTTGTGGGGTGGTTTGCAGTGTGCCCTGGAGATGCGAGACTTCCCCTGGGCAGCAGGAGGCACGCATCTAGAGAATGCTGGAGCTGCAGGAGGGAAGTGCCCAGTGCAAAAGCAGCGAGGAGCAAAGAGAAAAAAGGCAAGCAGGCAGCCAGCACTGAGAGAAGCGGGTGGCAGGAAGCGCTTCGACGCTGCCTCTGGCGGCACGCTCCCCAGAGGAACTTGACGAGAGCCCATCTGCGTGTGTGTGAGACTGTGAGCTCAGGATTTCTGTCAATGCATTCCAGTAACCCCAAAGTGAGGAACTCCCCGTCAGGCAACACACAGAGGTAAGGAGAAGAGGCTGCAGTCAGCTGCTCTGGGTTGGTGCACATAGCCATCCCTGCTCTGCTGCTGGATTAGCCCAAGGACTGTGGCAATGTGGCTTCCTGCTCCCTCTGTGCTGCCATCAGCCTGCTGAGTATCTGAGCAGTGGGTGCACAGTGCTGGTGGTCTCCATGCTTGCAAGGCTCAGGATGAGCTGAAAGCTGTAAACCCATGGGGCATGGATTCTCCATTCCTTGTGCTCTCCTCCCTTTCACCAGGTGCCTGGATAGGCTGTAGGAGAGTTAACCTGCTGTTTCTTTTCTTTTTCTCCTCTTCTAATTATATATTTCCTGAGAGATAGTTGGGCATCAGAAGGTCTCTCTGTCTGTACTTTCACACAAAATGCTTTCTCCATATTATTGGCTTGAGCAGCCTGGAGAACTGATCAGCTGAGCACTGAGATCCTCTGCGTCAGTCACTTGCCAGTGCAGCAGGTCAGCATTTATTCTCCACTAATTTGGAAACAGAAAAATATGAAAGAAAAGCAGTGTCCAGGGACTTAGGATGGTTCTGATTGACAGCATTCTTGAGTTTGAGTATTTACTCCTAGAGGTCATCTGGAGCTTAGCAGTATTTCAGAGGGAATGCTTCTGAGTCAGATGTCTGTCCAAAGGAAGGACATCTTGTGTGAGTCCCACGGTGAGGATGCTAGGAAGCACTGCCTGTTGGAAGTGATAGTGGTGATGCTAAAACACAATGCAGAAGATCCAATAGCTATGGAGTAAGTGGAGAGTGAGGAGGGAAGGGGTGCCTAACACCTGTAGAACCCAGAGGAGCAAAATATTTTTGGGATGCAATTTGCTCAGTGGAAGAGGAATGAAAGACTGAGTCTCCTTTGGCAAACTGAGGAGAATTCATCTGCCCCATTTTGCAGGAGTGTGCTTGGAGATGGTATCCTTCTCTTTCCTTATTCAGGGGCAGGTTGTAGCTGGTTTAATTGTTTTCACGGTCAGAGGTTTGTGTTTCTCTGGCAGCTCGCCCCAGTGGATGACGAATGCTGCAGTAATGCTGGGTTTTCCTTGTGCTCCCTGTAGAACTGGATAGGGAGGTGCAAGGGAGGGGTTGGGGGGGGTCTGCTGATCAGAGCTGCAGTGTAGTTGGGGTCCAGGAGAATGGTGAGGGCAACTTTATAGTGCCTTGTTTGTTTACTCTGAGCTGGTCTTGGTGTGAGGTGCTTTTCTGTGCACATAGAAACCGTTGTCTTTATTGACAGAAGTGCCAGAGGTGGGTCCTCATGTGACAGCAGTTTCTGGGATCTGGCAGGTCTGTGGTTTGCCCTGGTGCCTTCTTGAGCAATGAGATTTCATCTTGGATAATAACCCTTTCAGGGCATGTTCAAAAAAGCACCTGCATGACTCTAAGCTTGCAGGCATTTTTTATTTGTCAGCAATTGTCTTAGCTTGTAAAGGTGACAGTGGTTGTTTCTGCTTCACTCTAATCTGTTCCTACAGGGCTGAATGAATCAATGGTGTGATTTGTCACTTTTTCCTTTTCTTTCTTTTTTTTTCCTCTCTCCCCAGCAGCCCCAAATCAAAGCAGGAGGTGATGGTCCGTCCCCCTACAGTGATGTCCCCGTCTGGCAACCCTCAGCTGGATTCCAAATTTTCCAACCAAGGCAAACAAGGGGGCTCCACCAGCCAATCCCAGCCCTCTCCCTGTGACCCCAAAAGTGGAGGTCACACCCCCAAAGTGCTCCCGGGCCCGGGTGGGAGTATGGGGCTGAAGAATGGGGCTGGAAATGGTGCCAAGGGGAAGGGGAAGAGAGAGAGGAGCATTTCAGCAGACTCCTTTGAACAGAGGGAAGCTGGGACTCCTAATGATGACCCAGAAATCAAAGGTACGTTTGCTAGGGTTCATGTGCAAGTGCAGACAATTAGTCTGAATCTTCTGTGAGATGGAGAATTGCTCTGCAAGTATTAGTGAGACATTTTGTTTGTCTGAGCTTCTCAAAGTTCCAGCCAATGAAGCCTAAAGGTCTTGAAAGCAGGCAAAGAGGAGAGGTTGTCCTAGCTGGCATTGGTAAATGTCTTGTTCACGCTCGGTTAGAGCCCAGACCTGACTCTGGTGGGAAAGTTCCTTTGTAACTCTTAAACTCCCCCAGAGGATTTAAAAGTACAAATGCAACCTGTTGGTCTCCTTCTGGCCTTTGGCCTTTCAGGAACTGTTCTGTTGTAACTGGGGTTTTAACAATATGCAGGTCTGTTTTGTCAACATAGATACATAACCCGTAGCACCCTGACTGGTAACACAAGCCAGAGAGCTGGGATTTCTGTTCCTGGCTCCAACATTGTCTCTGTGAGGCAGTGCAAAACCAGACCATATGTTCAGTTGTCCATCTTTGTTGTCCATTTGCTAGGTCACCTAGCTAAGGTGGCTGAGCAAAAGAAAAAGTTTTGCAAGAGTGTTTTTGTGAGGCAGACATATTTATCTTTGTTTCTACATAAAAGTGTAGTTTTCCTGCTTTATGTGGTCATTGGAGAATTCAAAGGATCAGTTGTGGGAACTGCTACTTTCTTTGGAAAGGGACACAAGAGGAGCTTTCTCCCAGTGTTGCTTGAAGGACCCCAAGGCTTTAGAGGAAAGATATGTAGTGTAATAGAAGAATTGCCTCTAGTGGTGCTTGTGGAAGAAGCAGAAAATTTCAGAGGAGAAAAGGCTCTGATCAGTTTCCAGAATTGATTTGTAAAGAGATCCCATGATAGTAATTCCCTTCTTTTCCCCTTTGTCCCTTTCCAGACTGCAATTCTGCTGATCATGTGAAGTCCCAGGAGTCTCAGCACACACCACACTCCATGACTCCTTCAAATGCTTCAGCCCCAAGGTCTTCCACACCTTCCCATGGTCTGACTGCCACTTTGGAGCCAGCAAGTGGGCAGAAGACTCCATCCAAAGTGGTTTACGTCTTTTCTACTGAGATGGCCAACAAGTAAGTAGGTAGCTGCTTGAATGTCTTCTGGGAGCAGGCATTACATTTGTGCTCATCTTTTAAGAGATTATCAAGGGCATTTTCTGCATCAAGTAGCAAAAAGTCATTACTTGTTTTGGGGATGCTGAAGAGGTTGGAGTGGACCATATCCCTGCCTTCTTTGCTCTGAGAAGTAATTGTTTCATTCTCTGAGGTATGGGTATATAATTTTTTTTGGCAAGTACTGGTGGATATTGTTTTGCAATCCATGCAATGAATAGAAGCCAGGATGGCTTAAACTGAGACATGAACCCTGAATGCTGATGAGTTTGTAGACGTAAGCATTTTTCTTTTGCTACTCATCTAGAGTGAAATATGTGTGGCTAAATCTTTCTGCCTTTTGCCAGCTGAAAGATAGAAAGGAGGCCAGTTAAGAAAAGTTGATTCTTGGTTTCAACTGGATATGTGCATCTGCCTGTCTGTCTTTGCAGGGCTGCAGAAGCTGTGCTGAAGGGACAGGTGGAAACCATCGTGTCCTTTCATATCCAGAACATCTCAAACAGCAAGGCGGAACGAAACACTGTACCCTTGGTAGGGAATACCTGCATGGGGGTGAGAAGGGGAAATTGTAAATGTGCCTGTGTCTGGTTCAGAGAGATGGATGATTATTTACACTCTGAAATACGTTTTAGGAAGACAGATAGTTGTCATTCAGACTGTCTGCAAATAAATGTCTTGGGTCATCCAAAGAAGAGTTAGAGTCTTGCAATATTTGGGTAGTGTATTTCCAACCTGTAGGTCATGTAGAGCTAGCACAGACAAAAGGGGTCCCTGCAGTAATGCCTTGAGCAAAGTAGGTTTCTGCATTGCCAAAAGGCAGCTGTGTAATTGCTGCATGAAAGCAAATTTTGGGCTGGTGGGATTGAGATTGGGTGTTTTGTTTGCACTGCTGCTTATGTGACATGGCTGTAAGAAGAGCAAGTGACTGAGTGTGGCTTTCTCTTGCAGAATCCTCAGATCACTGCACTTCGGACTGAACCCAAGCCCCTGCCACAGCCCCAGCCCCCTGCTGCCCAGGACCAGAACCCTCCCCAGAACGCCAAAATGCAGCCGACTCCGCCCGTGTCAGCGCCAGTATCCAAACCCACTGGCCCCCCATGTCCCATAGATCAGGACAGTCCCAGTGTGGAAAGCAAAGTGATGTCTGTGGGCAGCCCTGCCAACTCTACCCCGTTGCAGACAGAAGGATTTGGGCAGAGTTCAACCCCCAATAATCGAGCGGTTAGCCCAGTTTCCCAAGGTAGCAATAGCTCTGCTGCAGACCCCAAAGGCCCTCCCCAGCAGGGGTCTGGTGGGGACCCATCCAGTTTGGGTGAGAACCCTGATGGACTGTCACAGGAGCAGCTGGAGCACCGAGAGCGCTCGTTGCAGACCCTGAGGGACATCCAGCGCATGCTCTTCCCTGATGAGAAGGAGTTTGCGGGAGGGCAAAGTGGGGGGCCACCCCCAAATGCTGGGGTGCTGGATGGTCCCCAAAAGAAACCCGAAGGGCCGATACAGGCTATGATGGCTCAATCCCAAAGTTTAGGCAAAGGGTCGGGGTCTCGGACAGATGGAGGGGCTCCGTTTGGCCCTCAAGGACACAGGGACATGCCTTTTTCCCCAGATGAAATGGGGCCACCACCAATGAACTCCCAGTCAGGAGCCATAGGCCCGGACCACCTGGACCACATGACTCCTGAGCAGGTGGCCTGGCTCAAGCTGCAGCAGGAGTTTTACGAGGAGAAGAGAAGGAAGCAAGAGCAGGTGGTTGTGCAGCAGTGTTCCCTGCAGGACATGATGGTCCACCAGCATGGGCCTCGTGGGGTGGTCCGAGGTCCTCCCCCTCCCTACCAGATGACCCCTGGTGAGGGCTGGGGACCTGGGGGTCCGGAGCCCTTCCCTGAAGGCATGAACATGTCCCACTCTCTGCCCCCCAGGGGCATGGCCCCTCATCCCAACGTGCCCGGGAGCCAGATGCGCCTGCCTGGTTTTGCAGGAATGATGAACCCTGACATGGAAGGCCCCAATGTCCCGAATCCCGCCTCACGGCCTGGGCTTTCAGGAGTTAGTTGGCCAGATGATGTGCCAAAAATCCCAGATGGGCGAAACTTCCCTCCTGGTCAGGGTGTTTTCAGTGGCCCTGGCCGAGGGGAGCGGTTCCCCAATCCGCAGGGCCTGCCTGAAGAGCTCTATCAGCAGCAGCTGGCTGAGAAACAGATGGGCCTCCCTCCTGGTCTGAACATGGAAGGCATCAGGCCCGGCATGGAGATCAACAGAATGATGCCCTCCCAGAGACACATGGAGCCTGGGAACAACCCCATCTTCCCTCGCATGCCGGTAGAAGGACCGATGAGCCCATCTAGGGGGGACTTCCCAAAAGGAATACCCCCGCAAATGGCTTCTAGCAGGGAGCTGGAGTTTGGGATGGGCCCTGGCAGCATGAAGGGGGACATGGGCATGAATGTCAGCATGGGCTCCAACCCACCCCTGGTCCCTCAGAAGCTGAGGGAGGCAGGAGTTGGGCCGGAAGAGATGATGAAGCTGCGCCCCGGCGTGTCAGAGATGCTCTCCTCTCAGCAGAAAATGGTGCCGCTGCCGTTTGGGGAGCACCCGCAGCAGGAGTATGGCATGGGTCCCAGGCCTTTCCTTCCCATGTCTCAGGGCCCAGGAGTCGGTCTGCGGAATCTCAGAGAACAGATGGGGCCTGACCAAAGGACTAACAACCGGCTCAGCCACATGCCGCCACTACCTCTCAATCCCACCAGTAACCCGAATAGCCTCAACACTGCTCCCCCTGCACAGCGCAGCCTCGGCCGCAAGCCCTTGGATATCTCTGCGGCTGGCCAGGTGCATTCGCCAGGAATCAACCCCCTGAAGTCCCCCACCATGCGCCAGGTCCAGTCTCCCATGATGGGGTCTCCCTCGGGGAACCTTAAGTCCCCTCAGACGCCCTCCCAGCTGGCAGGAATGCTCGCGGGCCCCACTGCCGCAGCTGCTGCTGCCTCCATTAAATCCCCCCCTGTCTTGGGGTCTGCTGCTGCTTCTCCTGTCCACCTCAAGTCTCCGTCTCTCCCCGCACCTTCTCCTGGATGGACTTCATCTCCAAAGCCTCCTTTGCAGAGCCCTGGGATTCCCCCGAACCACAAGGCGTCTCTAACCATGTCTTCTCCAGCCATGCTGGGGAACGTGGAGTCGGGTGAGTGCTGCCTCTGCTAGCCAGATTTGGTGCTTTGGTTCATGTTGGGTCATCCAAGATGTGCAGCAAAGGGAGGGGGGAGGGCTCCTGCAGCAGGATATGAGCTGGATGGCCCTTTCCCTATTTGAGGGGGGCTGTGCTGAGGGTTTGGTGGGTGGCCATGCAAGCGGAGGGTTGCATTTGTGGGTTTGCACCCTGCCTCCCATGTGTTGAGCTCAGGGCTGATCACTCTGAGGATGTAAAAGCAAAAGGATGGGGTTAAGAGGTGTGAAAAGATGTGGAGAATTGATGGGAGAAATCTCTCCTTGGAAGGGTCTTGTGCTGTTCTTCCATAGCTCATAGTCACTGTAGCACAACAGAGAAGATCCCATTGATGTTATTAAAGCACTTTGGTATAAAAGGTTCCTACAAAGACATGTTGAGCAGTTAACCAGCTGTGTATCTAGACACAGGTCAGGAATGGTTGGTCCTTTCTAGGTTTACATTGCAGACAGGAAGTTGTGATTCAGTTGTTCAGACTTCAAGCATTTTGGAGCCATCTAAGCACCACTGTACATAACATTTGGTTGCATGCTGAGCCGTGCTGTGCCTGGGATCTTGGGGTCCCGCTGCTGGCACACTTCTGCTCCCACCTTCTCAAAGCTCACCCGCCCTTCAGTCCAGGCTTCCTCAGCTCTGGGCAGCCTCCCCGCCCGAGAAATTCTCCTGGCTGGAAAAGTGGAGCCCTTTGCCCACGTTGCCCTCTAGTGCTGCCGCGGGTAACAGCGGGGACTGGGACCGGGATGTGCCAGTGGGGTGGCCGGCTCGGGAGGGCACCCAAGTGCTTCAGTCTGTGCCTTACTTAATGCTTAATGAATGCTTTGACATGCAGCTCTTCCAAACCATGGATCTTTTGGCATTGCGGTTTTTTTGTATTCTCTATTCTCATTTCCTCTTTTGATTGGGAGGGGCTGAGGAATGTGCAGTGAATTTTCAGTGAGAGCACAGCTTCAGTTTAGCATCTGCACATTGGTCTGGGTGGCATAAAATTCATCACTGAAGAACAAAGGACATTGGAAGTGCAGTTTAGTTACTTCTAGTTTTGTGAGAGGAAGGGATGACATTAAGCTAATAGGTGCAGAGGATGCTTCTTTCACTGGAATAAGCAGCTAATATCTCTGTATGAAACAAGAAATGCAACGTAAACAGGGGGTTTTACTTGTAGCTCCTGATGCAGCTTGTCAGAAATGTACTCGCATGTCTCAGCATAATATCTGCTACAGCTTGCCTTGTGCTGCCTATGTCTTTTTTGATTTTAGATTTTGATTTTTATGGCTAGCTCTGGTATCTAAGTCTGTCTTCAGTGTATGGAAATTGAATAGCAGAATTTTCAGACTAAACTGGTAATTCTTCATGTGGATTTGTGGAGGCTCAAGATAGTTCTAGTTAGAAGTGTTATACAGTAGGATAACATATTAATCAACTTGACCAATAGGTTTGTTTTTCTGGTTACCTTTCATAATCATTGACTGCATTAGTCATGTAAAGTCTTGCAATAGGAAAGATTTCTAGTTTTTGAGATTTCTAGGGGAAAAGAGTTTGATTTAAGGAAAACAGTAAGAAGGAGAAAAATTTAAATTCATGCTCTTTTTCTTTTCTTTTTTTTTTCCTAAGGTGGTCCACCTCCTTCCACAGTCAGCCAGTCTGCTCCTGCGACTCTCCCTGGAAATCTTCCCTCTAGCAGTCCTTACACAATGCCTCCAGAGCCAACCCTGTCCCAGAATCCCCTCTCCATTATGATGTCCAGGATGTCCAAATTTGCCATGCCCAGCTCTACACCGCTCTATCATGATGCCATCAAAACTGTGGCCAGCTCGGATGACGACTCCCCTCCAGCACGCTCCCCAAACTTGCCACCTATGAACAGCGTACCAGGTAAGAAAATCAAAGGGACATAAGCACAAGGCATCAGGGTGATTCCATGGAAACCTCATCAAATGAAGACAGTGAGATGGGAAAAAACTCGAGGAATATGTAGCCATGGGTGGTTTTCGAGGAAACATGTGCAATTCTCTGAGATGGAAATTCTCCTTGCAACTGTTTTTTTCTGTTCAGAAAGTGTGCATTCCTCAGAAGGTGTCTAATGTGGAAGGCACTTATGTATGGGAGAGATTCTCTCTCAGGCAGACTGGAATTGTTTGTGTGAATGAAGGCTGCTCATGGGATTAAGGGTCGGACCTACAATGTGTTGTCCAGAGGAAACTTCACCTCTCCTGTCCTAAGGCAGTGCCATAGAAGCTTCACTGATTTTGGGGGGTTTGTTTGGACACTGAATCATCAAAAACATAAAACTAGGCTGTAGCACCTCCACCCTATTGAATTAGTAGTTGAAAAAGGTGATGAGTGGATGTTTCAAGAGAGTGGCAATTGGTGATGAATTCTTGATAAGTTTACCTGTAGCTTTGCAGTGTGTTTCACACAGTAATGGTTGAATATATCTGGGGAAAGCTGGCTAATTGAATAAGTTCATGATGGTAACTCATTAACCTCATTGATCAGTGCCTCTTAGTCTTATGAAGGTTACCTGATTTATCACTGCTGAGTTTTGAGAGGAGTTCTGGTCGCTTCCCAGTGGACAAGTGTCCATATGCTGATAATCTGTCACAGACATGTTTGCTACTGCCTGTGTCATCCAGACGGCCAGGGAGGTAGTAAAAGTATGGTTTGGATTGAAATCCTATTTATGGAGCAGGCTTTTGTCACTGATAGGGCAGTGACAAGTTTAGGGAGATGGCTGTTCAAGTGGCAAAAAATTTCTGGTTAAAATAGCACTTTTCAAAGTCACTGCTGATGGTTTTTTTACTAGCACTGTTTTTTTTTGTGTGTGTGCAGACTTGGTAACCTTGCAGAAAGCTCTCTGATGGCTTTATTGATTATTACTGGTTGTTGTCTAAATGTGATTCCTTGTTTCTTCCCTAGGAATGGGCATTAATTCTCAGAATCCTCGAATTTCAGGTCCAAACCCAGTGGGTCCAATGCCAACCCTTAGCCCAATGGGAATGACCCAGCCTCTTTCCCATAACAACCAGATGCCCTCTCCAAATGCTATGGGACCCAATATACCTCCTCACGGGGTCCCCGTGGGACCCGGCCTGATGTCACACAACCCAATGATGGGGCATGGTTCCCAGGAGTCTCCAATGGTACCTCAAGGACGCCTGGGCTTCCCGCAGGGGTTCCCTCCCGTACAGTCCCCTCCACAGCAGGTGCCATTTCCACACAACGGGCCCAGCGGTGG
Source organism: Agelaius tricolor (assembly GCF_023055355.1). Taxonomy (NCBI): domain Eukaryota; kingdom Metazoa; phylum Chordata; class Aves; order Passeriformes; family Icteridae; genus Agelaius; species Agelaius tricolor. Next base: position 44,030,639 of record NW_027269269.1, on the reverse strand, counting down.
ACAAGGCAACTTCCCTGCGGGAATGGGCTTCCACGGAGAAGGACCTCTGGGGCGTCCTACCAACCTGCCCCAAAGTTCGACAGATCCAGCACTTTGCAAGACTGGAGGCCCTGGCGGTCCAGACTCCTTCACTGTTCTTGGAAACAACATGCCTTCGGTTTTCACTGATCCAGAGCTGCAGGAGGTGATCCGTCCCGGAGCCACGGGAATACCTGAGTTTGACCTGTCCAGGATTATCCCGTCGGAGAAGCCCAGCCAGACACTACAGTATTTCCCTCGTGGGGAGGTGCCGGGCCGCAAGCAGCCGCAGGGTCCCGGGCCTGGCTTCTCCCACATGCAGGGGATGATAGGAGAGCAGACCCCGAGGATGGGACTAACATTGCCCGGCATGGGGGGCCCCGGGCCGGTGGGAACTCCGGATATCCCTCTGGGCACGGCTCCGTCCATGCCCGGTCACAACCCGATGAGGCCGCCGGCCTTCCTGCAGCAGGGCATGATGGGGCCGCACCACCGCATGATGTCACCAGCACAGCCCGCCATGCCCGGCCAGCCCGCGCTCATGAGCAACCCCGTGGCCGCCGTGGGCATGATCCCGGGCAAGGACCGAGCCCCCGCCGGGCTCTACAGCCACCCGGGCCCCGTGGGGTCACCTGGCATGATGATGTCAATGCAGGGCATGATGGGACCCCAACAAAACATCATGATTCCCCCCCAGATGAGGCCCCGAGGTATGGCTGCTGATGTTGGCATGGGAGGATTTAGCCAAGGCCCTGGAAACCCAGGGAACATGATGTTTTAAGCTGCTACCATAAGACTGGATGTTCTGATCCTTGTCAAGATGAGATTCCAAGTCCTGAGGGCTTTTTTGGGAGCTTCAGGAGTACAGTTTGGCCATGCAATAGGTGAAAAGAGACCAGAGGATGCTTTGGGAAATCTCGAATGTATGGAATTACCTGAAAAAAAAAAATTCATTTTAACAGGTTGTTTTTTTTTTAAGATTTATTTTTTAAAAATTATTTTTGTGGACTTGGGTATCCCGTGACGGCACCTGCTTTGAGAATCTGTAGCTGTATTTTGAGAATTGCCATTTGTCACAAGTTGCACCATTCTCTGTATGTTTACGTCCTTCGGACTGGCTTCTCCCAGGACTTTCGGTTATTTTTGGGGTTTTTTGTGTACTGTACTATATTGTAAAAGGGATTTTAGCAGAGACTTTAGTCTTTGGGGTGAGAGGAGAATGGGATTCTAGGCTGTTTACTTTAGGTGGAGAATCCATCTTCAGAACTTCGGACTATTTTCCTTCAACTCCAATGTATAGAAAAACCAAACTACGACCTCAGAGCAGAGTATTAATGAAAAGCACAAAAAGGAACTTAAGTTCAGTGAGGGGAATCTTTTAAAAGAAATAAATAATAAGTTAAGGACATATTTTTCAAATTATGGCGTGCTGTCCAGCACCTTCTGTCTCTCCCTCCCACTCTTTATTAAATAGGCTTCTCTCTCTCTCCGTCCCCTTCTGTCTCCTCCTATGGCAGCTGCAATACATTGTGTTATTTTGGGGAGTAAATCTAGGAGAGCCTCTCCTCACGTGGGGACTCTTCCCACTTTTAGGAAGGGGCTGGACTTGGACACTGTTACATCCTACAGTAGTCTCTCTCACTGTTTCCTATTCTCCTTTTCTTAGAAACCCCAAGTGATTTTATTAATGTGGGAGTGGAACAGACACTAAAAGTTATCCAGGATTTTTTTTTGTGGTTATTTTTTTTCCTCCCCAGCGTAAAACGTTCTGTGTAACCTCCATTAAATTTGGTACAAAACCACTCGCCAGGGCTGTGGTGTCAGAAAAATAAAATATATTGTTTCTTACAAAAATGAACTGTCTCCTTTATCCAGTCCAGTTGTTTCTGTGTAGATCAAACAGCTGGCCAGATGACTGTTTGCTCTTCCTTGTGATCACAGCCAGCCTAGAGGCCAGGTGGGCTAAACTTTGACAGCTCCTAAAAGTCTGGTCAATAGGCAGCTGTGTGTGCTCCTTTTGAGGCAATTCTGTTAACTTAATCCTGAGCTGAGCTTGTTTTCCCTTGGAGTGAGGTCTTATTTCAGAACACCCCAGGAACTATACTTACAGACTTCCTCAATTTGTCGAGGGTCAAGGAACAGATGAAACTTGTCTCCGTCACTTCCTCCTGGAGAGTGTTTGCAGCGCTGCAAGGTACACGGGCTTGAGCTCCCCCTGAGCAGCAGTGTCAGTCTGCCGAGGCGCTGGGATTGTGTCCCTCTCTGGGGACTCTGGATTGGTCAGGTCTCTGACTGCCAGCACTGAGAGCCTGAGATGGTGGGGAAGGATGAACTTTAATAACAAAGGTGAGAGAGAAATTGTCAGTGAGCAGATTTTTATCAAGACAGCCCTGCTGAGTAAATTGTTGCTTTGCCACAGCTCTCATTGATTGCTTCCTAATCCCCTGTCTTTTCAAACTTGCCTTTTGAGAGGATTTCAGCAAGGAGGTTTTATGGTCCTGCCCATGAGGAGTGAAAGGATGGATGACAAAACATGGATTGGGAGTTGAGCCCTGCTCCTGGAGAATACCAGCACGAGCCAGATATGGATCTGTAGGCCAGAGTGTGGGCTCTGTGGCTGGCTGTTCTCTGGTCCCCCAGCACTATCTATGGTGTGGGTAATCTGTTCTTCCTTCCACTTAGTGCTACTTAAAACTATTTCAATGAGTAGTTTCTTCAGAGGGCTGGCCATTAGTGTGAAAATTCATGTGGAGAATGAGTATTTTTAACATGCTTGTGTGTTGTGTGTTAGAATTTTTAGTTAACTGATCCTTACCAGGTGGAAAAAGAATTCCTCTTGGTGGCTGATTTACTAAACTTTTGTTGCTGGTGTTATAAAATGAGTGAAGCCATGCACTGTTGGAGGCACGCAAGCCTCAGAGCCTTCTGTTGTCTGCTTCCAAATTCACCTTTGTGCTGTCATGCAAATTTACGATGATTTTGGGTGAGAATTACTCTTTTGACAAAGTGTAGGATGTCTGTTGTGGTGCTTCCCTCTGACAAGACAGGCAGCGTGAAGCACAGGCTTGTCAAGATTTTGGAAAGAGATGACAATGACACAGTAAGTGTTATTTCTGTAGAGCGGAATTACCTCTTCTTTAAGTGGTTGCACAGCTCCCTTTTGAGGACCTTGCATGGGAATTGTTACAATGCAACCTTTTTAAGTGTTGCCACTTCTGCCATCACTCCTGGCTGTTTTTACCATGTTGAACAAAGCAAAGTTCTTGATCGACATGGAAATGAGCAGAAGGTTTTGGGATTTTTTTAAACTGTCGTAGGGCCTCCTATGCCTGTTAAGATTTTGAATAGCAAAGGATTTGAGGTGGCTGTGACTTATTCTAGGAAAATTAGCACAGGAAATTCACTGTTTCAAAGCCACTGAACAGTGAGAGGATACATTTTAAACATTCTGTATAATTAAAGTTCCTTCTGTTTCTGTCTAACTTATGATGCTGGCATTTAGTATCTTAATGAGATTTTTCCTACAGAAAGTGCAGAAGATGTGAATTCTCCTGAGTCCACATAGGTGCACTCAACCTCAGTGTTTGCACCAGCAGATGAGCAAGAGCTGCTAAGGTCTTAGCTGGCTCCAGTTATGAAAACGACTGTGTAGATGTGCGTAGATGAACGTCTTTGTTTTGCTCTGATTCTTCTTCTTTTTGCTTTGCAAATGGAAAAGCTTTCTAGCTGTCAGCCTTGCGGATTCACCTGAGGATCTGTAAGTCAGGCTCTGTTCCCTCCTGCTTATCAATAGAAACTGTGACTCAGCTTTGGTAGTCATGGTACAGTTGAAGATGGAAAGTGGGTTGCCATTTTTAGTTTTCTTTCCCCACCCCCCCCTTTTTTTTTAAGCTTTCCAATCATCCTCCTCCACCTTTGTTTGAAAGAATGAAATAGACTTTATTCATACATGCTTGGCTGCTCTTCCTCTCTAGTAACATGGGAGGAAACAGTCTGCTGTTCAAATTATCTCATCCCAGATGGCTGCGCAGCCGGAGTGTGGAGAGACTTAAAAGGTAAACCCAGCAGATGGTGAACTTCTGAAACGCGAAGTAATGTGCCTGCTAAATCAAAAGTTTAAAATATTTGAAATCTGTTTGTTTTAAATTAGTAGACTTGCACTCAGGTCATCTGTGAAGTACACTGGCAGTTTTAAGCACCGTCCAAATAAACTTGAGATTTGTACCTGTATCGTGGGCTATAGCTAATCTGCCAAAGAAGATGACAGCAAGGAGCCAGCCTTAGGAGTTCAGTGCTGACATCCTTGGGGAGTCTAATGGATCGCATTTCAGAAGACAGACCAGTGTGTGGAGATCTGGTCTGCATCAGTCTTGGTTGGGATTTGAATGCTGGTAGTGCTTCTGGTACAATACATGTGTCCTGGATCAGATAGATGTGGGTGCCCAAATCTTTCTGAGGGTAAGTTGAAATGCCCCAGTTTTTGTTGCCCCAAAATGTTGGGACTATATCAAATAGGGTATATGCAGGGCTTAATTTTGAGGTGCTTTGTGTGCTCCCTGCTGTGCTGGTTTTCACTCAGGTGGCAGGACAGGCTACATTTTATTGGTGGTGTGTGGTGGTGTTCACAGGGGTCCCAGGACGAGGGAAGAGATGAGAATCTTGACTCCATGTTTCAGAAGGCTGATTTATTATTTTATTATATATATTATATTAAAAGAAAATTATATATTAAAATGATACTAAAAGAATAGAAGAAAGGATTTCTTCAGAAAGCTAGCAAGGAAAGGAAAAAGAATAATAAAATCTTGTGACTGCTCACAGCCTCGACACAGGTGGCTGTCATTGGTCATCAAGTAAAAACAATTTCACATGCTGGGTAAACAATTCTCCAAATCACATTCCAAAGTAGCAAAACATGGAGAAGCTGAAGCTTCCCAGATTCTCAGGAGAAAAGATTCTAATGAAAGGATTTTTCAGAAAATATGTCTGACAGTGGTGTCCTTCTGCACTCATGATGGTGAATGCTTTCCTTGTGCAGCCTCACTGGCTGCTGGCTGAAATCTGTTCCCTAATGTGACACTTCTTGAGGAAAAATGATCCATGTTTGATTTAGGCCTGTATTTACTAAAATGTGCTTCACTTTGCCAGTTGGTAGTAATTCTTAACCTAAAATAGTTAATGATACATGAAAAAAATGATGCTCTTTTGTTCGGGATACTGGGAAATTGTTGATTTCTGAGAATTTTTATTCCACATTCTCAGGAATGCCTCAGCTCTTCCATGCTGCAATACAGTAGCTCCCACTTACCTGTGTCTTTTGGTGTTAAAACTCTTCCACTATCCAACCAATCCTCTTCTGAAATGATCATTTACACTAGTTGTGGTCAGAAGTAACTTCTCCTTCATCCTGTGGGCCACAACTGCCATGGAAGTGCTCAGTGGGATGGACCATTGCATGGCCCAACCACTTGGACACTGAGGGGAAAGGTAAGGCTAGAACAGGGCAGAGGGGGCACTGCAGAAACCCTGCAAGAGACAGTAAAGACCTGTTTCCAGTGGTGCCTTCCTCCAAGCCACTGCCAAGAAGCTGGCTTGCTTTTCTGAGGTCTTCTGTTACTGAAATTAGTGTTACCCTGCCTAGAGTGATAGGAGGATCTTTATTGTGTAAAAGCAGTGCCCTCTTGAGCAACTTGTGCTTCTGAGTGCTCTGGCTTGTGGCTGTGTTGCAATTTTTTACCTGGCTGCTCGTCAGTTTTGTTGGGGATGCTCCTAGTTATTATTTAAGAATGTGAATTCCCTTTTTGTATGGTCAAAGTTCCTGATGCCTTTTTCCAAGCAGTTCATGCCTCACAAATAACTTGTAATCGTAGACCTAAATTTTCATCACTGTTCCCCAAATACTTGAAACTGTGTATAAGAGGGAGCTTGATTAGAGCAGAACACACTGTTCTTAAGGAGGGGTAGGCATTGATTTTTATGTAGTGGCATTATGGTTTCAGGCTGTACAAAAACTTGATGGAAAATAACAATGTTTTGTTTGCTTTTTTTGACAGCTTCTAATAGCAGTTTAATGAGATTTCCAGCATTGTATTTAGCATTCAAATTACTCTTTTCACTGTTGCATGTGTCAACATGCAATTGTGGTGGGGGCAGGCTAATGAAAGGGTAGGGGTAAATCCAGCCCATTCTTCTTAGGGAAAAGGTGCTGTAGTGCTTCCATCACATATCTGTCAATGGCTTACATTAAGTGATTTTTTTTCTCTAAGCAAGAAGAGGTAACACAGAACCTAAATTCCAGGTCCATTTTAATAAATGGTCCCCCCTATTTTAACCTGCCTATCCCAAAGGAAGTAGGGACTACGTTTTATTTACTTATTGAAATGTGGAGATCTTTTTCAGTTAAATATTCAGTGAGATCAAGTGCACCCTCAGCAAGTTTGCAGAGGACATGAAGTCAAGTGGTGCCATTGACACAAGAGAAGGACCTGGACAAACTTGAGAAGTGAGACTGTGAGAACCTAGTGAGGTTCAACAAGTCCCAGTACATGGTGCTGCACCTGGGTCAGGGCAATCCCAGACATGAGACCAGCCTAGGAGAAGAAGTCATTGAGAGCAGCCCTGTGGAGAAGCACTTGGGAATTGTGGTGGATGAAAAGCTGGACATGAGCCAGCACTGTGTGCTCACAGCCCAAAAAGCCAACCATCTTCTGGGCTGCATCCAAAGCCCTGTGGGCAGCAGGTCAAGGAGGGGATTCTGCCCCTCTGCTCTGCTCTGGTGAGACCCCACTGCACTGCTGCATCCAGCTCTGGGGCACCCAGCACAAGAAAGATGTGGACCTGTACAGATCAGTTCAGAGGAGGCCACAAAGATTATCAGAGGATTGGAAAACTTCTGTTATGAAAACAGGCTAAGCGAGTTGGGGCTGCTAAGCCAGGAAAAGAGAAGGCTCCAGAAGGACTTTAGAGCAGCCTTGCAGTGCCTAATGGGGGGCTTATAAGAAAGAGAGTGACTCTTTATATGGGCAGACAGTGATAGGACAAGGGAGAACAGTTTTAGACTAAAGAGGAGAGATTTAGGTTGAATTCTTTGAGAGTGGGGAGCCACTGGCACAGATTGCTCAGAGAAGCTGTGGATGCTCCATCCCTGAAAGTGTTTAAGACCAGGTAGGATGGAGCTTTGAGCTGCTCAAGTGGATGGCATCCCTGCCCATGGCAGGGGGTTGGAATGGTATATGACCTTTAAGGTCCCTTCCAACCCAAACCATTCTGATTCTATCACTTTGGCAACATTGTGATTCCCAGTACTGTCTCAAAGGCAAAGCTGTCATCTCAGCCCGAAGTAGTGCTGTATTCCTCTTTCAGCAAGGGCAAAATAGATCACTGCTGCCCAAAGCTGAAGTTGATAGCAGCTCCCCAGACTTCCTTGTTTAAAGCACATTAAGCAGAGTTCACCAACATTGTGTGTTCTTGTACTTGGCCCACTGTGGTTGTTCTGCATGTTCACGGCAGAATTTCCATAATTAGAGGAGTACAGGGAAGAGGTTTGGAGGCTTGCTGTCCCTTTGGAGATGTTTCCTGTGCACAAAAATGTCCTCAAGAAGATGGGGTAGCTAAATACTGTGTAATTAGGGAGGCTCATCTGTCTGCAGAGAGCAACCCTCCAACATGCCAAAAGAATGGGAAAGGCACAATAGCTTCTGCAGTTTACCAAACATAAGATCAATGTTATGTTAAAGCTTTCAAGTCTGGTAGCACAGAGCAAGCTGGGCTTCATCCCACAGTCCCAGCATATGAGGAAGAGGTATTCCTGATACAGATGGGCAATTTTAAATGGTCTGTTCTCGCCCTTGCTGTTTTCAGCCTCTCCCTGCTTTTGTGTGGTCACCTCAGAAGTAAATTTGAGCCATTCTGTCACGTGGCTTCTTTCAGCCTGCTGCTAACAGTGTAAAGTGACACTGTGCCACCCTGTGTCTGGTAGGAAAATGTCCCCTCATCTAAAATACATTTGGAATAGAGAAGGCTAGCAAGGACATAAAGAAAAATAGTTGAAGATTGTGACAATAAACTAACTTTAATTTATAACTAATTATGAGTTAGTTTCCCAACTCCTGTCCACTTTGCAGCACAGGCTGCTGTGCTTCTCTGGAGTGAGTGAGTACCGTGAAAGAACTTCCAGAAATTCTTCGAGTGAGCAGAGACCTGTTTTACAGCCTTTCACCACTTGCTCCTGCAAGGCAAAGAGACAGAATCACAGATATTGTGCACTGCCAAAGCTCTTTTTTGCTGCATGGTGGAACCACAAGCCCAAGATTTGTAGGAGGGACTTGCCATGGGATCTCACCTCTCCCTGGTAGGTCACACGCACAAACCACTCCTTGGAGCGCCGGTGCTGGTACAGTTCCAGGGTCACATCAGCAGCATAAGGTGGCCACTTGTTATCAAAGGTGCCCAGTGCCAGCAGGAGAGGAATAAGAGTGGAGTCATGAGAAGCGTAGAGGAAGAGCTTTCTGGAAAAGAAATAGAAAGGAAAAGACAGACCTGGAATGTCAGCTGTGTTCCTCCATGGATAGGCAGTAGCACTCATGCTTTTTTTAGCAGGTGAGCACTCCTTTTAATCCCCCACATTCAATGTCTTTCTGGACCAGTTTTTCACAGTGCCATCAAGTTAGAATTTATAACGATTAGAGGAGGAGTTCTGTGCTGTACCTGGCCTTTTCAGCTGGATTTGAGGGATTTATTGCTGCTTTAATGTTCTTCTCTAAGGTATTGAACAGGAGGCCAATACTCATCTGAAGCATTTCTCTAGAAAAGAAGCAGAAATAAATTTACTAGTTTTAAAACTTTCACACAATTATACATGAAAACTTGGGAACCTGCTTTTCTCTTATGATTTGATCACCTGCACTGAGTGTAGCTAAGAACTATTAAATGCAATTAATATGGCCAGTTTTTAGTTCACCTGTTGTGCAGTCACCACTCTAATATGACTGCAGAATGGGAGAAGAGAGGTGTTAACAAGCAGTCTCCTGAGGTGTGGCCATGTAAATGACAATCTAGAAACTCTTGGATTGTTCTCTAGACTGTTTTGTTTCCCTGGTATGGTTTTTGAGTGCATGGGTTTCAGCTAGGGAAGATAACTGCTGCAAAACAGCAGCTGAAGTGGTTGGGGTCTTTGGTGAGGAGAGGCAGGATTCAAGAAAGTGGTTGTTGTATTTAAAAAGTAGATTAAAGAAAGAGATGATCTTTATACAATATCTGGTGGGAAGAAACTCCCTCTACCTAATGAATACATCAGTGGAAATGGAAGATGTGTGTGACTAACTCTCCTGGGTGTTGTGGGAATGGGATCAATCAGTCTTTCATTACCTGAGATCTCTAATACATGGTAAAGAAAAGACAGTCCTATACTACCACCTGAGAAGAGCTGGTGAATGTGGCAGCTGCAAATGAATCTGAAAGGAAAATGACTGCTAGGCTAGCAACTCAGCCAGCCTTTACAAACAACTGTGGAGGAGGTAATTAGCTGCACGTAGCAGCAGATTCTCTCTGCAAGTCGTTACATGTGTGCAGGGCCTGGCATCACTTTTTCCGCTAGCGCCAGCGCTTCTCAGCCGAGCTGTGCAGGTGCCATCCCTGGGATAAGCTTCCCAGGCTGGAATTTGGACTCTACTTGTGCAACTTCAAGGGCAGCCTCAGGGCATGGGCTGGAAGCATCTCTTTGCTTTTGCTTTTGCCACTGGTTCACTTAAACCTCTGTGGCAACTGAGGCCTTCACTGCCTACCTCAGTGGCATCCTGGTCTCCTCACACTCCTCAGTGTGCACTCCTTTTTCCTAGGGCTCAGGGTGCTGAACTTTACATTGAGATGGCTGAGGCACAAAACTCATGTGTGGGCTCTGGTGGGGGAATGCAGCAGCTGGGAAAGCATTTCTGTCTGCTGAAGTAAGCTGGTTTAGCACATCCACCCTAGGTAAGACAGCCACTGAGGCCAGAGGCATGGACACAGGCAATCACCTGGAACAACTGTCTCCCAGAAGGTAAAGCATGGAGTCAACACATCGGCGCTCCACTGTCTGCTGGAAGCTCTTCAGCACAGGGGAGCTTGGCAAATTGTGTGCCTGGAAGGAGGAATACAGCAGAGTGGTAGGGTTTGACTCTTTCTGAACCCAGCCTGAAGACACATGGATGGCTGCCCACAGAAAACAGCTGCTCATGTCACACCATTTGTACTACAGTATTGTACTGTGATACTCATGTGAGGATTTTTAGGATGGTTTTAAACATACAGACTTGCTCTGTGTACCAAAAGGATGGATGTTTGTTCTTAACGATCCAGTTCCATGGAGAGTGTAACACATTGAGCCATTCAGCTGGCAGACCAGTTATCATTAGCTCCAGCAAAAAAGAGCCACTAAGGAGGGGTAGAAATGTGCCCAACTTCCTTCCAGTAGCAGAAGCAGTCTGGCTCACAGGTAGTGTGCTGGAACTGGGATTAAGATGACTGTTAAGTGCTGAGTGCCAAAAAAGGGAAAGCACTTTATAATGGGGAAGCAAGCCCCAATGTCTCTATTAGCTCTACATTACACTTGAAAGAAATACTTAGAGGAGTGCAGGAAAGAGGTTTGGAGGCTTGCTGTCCCTGGATTTCAAGGTACTGGAGACAAGTCTTCATCCATCCCACAGCAAGGCTGACCCCACAGCTTGCTTTTTTTCAAAAGGCCATGCTATTTCTATAAGCATTCTGGGTTGCATAGAAAGCTACTGGAGTGCACGTTACTATCTGTGGGTGCTGGCACTGTGATTTCTTCCATGTACATGGTAAGGGGATGCAGAAAGGCTTGGCTCACCTGCTCAGCAGAAATGTTATCAAGGAGGACAAAAAAATCCACAGACTCGTCATCATTAATGCACATACTCTTCTTAATTTTTTCCAAGTCATCACAAACACCTGGCTGGTGCATAGCTTTCTCTGACCTATCCCTGTAAAGGAATTAAGAAAACCAAAAATTTTTCACACAGCAGAAAATTTTTCTATCTTTTGTTTTTCTCATCACCCAGCCCAGTGGAGTTCTCCCACATCAGTAAGGGGTAGAAGAGAAGCACTGCAGTATACTGAGGCATTCCTGATGTTGGGATTCTGAGCTGCAGAAAGGACAGATGCTGTATCCAGATTTCAAGGATCAGAGCTGGCTCTCTGCTCTCCCAAAGGCAGGAGGAAAAATTAAGATGAGATGTGAACACCCCAGAAGTGCCTCCCATAAGCAAGGGCTGTGTATCAGCTAACAGATCTGGTCATACTGGAACAGTACAGGTCTGTGTCTTCAGGGAGTAGCCTTTAACTGCCTCATGAAAGAAGCAGCTTTAAACTGACTGCTGTATAGTGTGGGAAATGGGAAACACCTAGATACTCGCTTGTAGCTTAAATCCAACTTTTGCTTTGTTAGAACCCATTTGCATCTTTATGCTGCTTTAAATTTTATTTTAAAGAATTTAGCTGAGAATATCCGTGCTAGCCATTGCACTCCCTAGATAGTCTGTAAGCTGAGGCAGTGCTTAGTGCAGCTCAAAACATCTACCTTGATATGGTCACAAAAGGTGCAGTTGGTGAGCAGAGGGGGGCAGGGAGCAGCAGACCCTGCAGTTTACTCCTTTTTTGGACAGGTGACGTTAGTCAAGGAGGCTGAATATGCAGCTTTTAGGGACTGTCACCTCACCACTGTCTAGACCAATCCTTTGCCTGCGGAGTCAAGCATTACACAGTGAGCTCTTGCAAGTGAATTCTGAAAGCTCTTGAATTTTGGGCAAAAATATGCTAATGTCCGACCCAGCCAAAGTGTAATGTATCTGCCTCTCTTTTTCATTTTCTGCCCTGTGCCCAAACCTGGCACAGGCATTTCAGAGAACTTGACTCCACAAACATGAGTGTTCTATGTAGGATCTTCCTTATTTCACTTCATTAGCCTTCATTAAATGTGTCAAGGCTGAGTATATTTCAGTTTCTTCAAGGTATGAATGTGACGGGAGTGCTGAAATAACCCCCAGACCAGAAGCTGAATATAAAAAGGAGGCCCAATATGTTCACACTTGAAAGGCTTGTTAAGAGATGTAGATGACATTAATTCTGCCCTGCAGCAATGCTACAGACTAGCTGTACATTAGCTAGTAATGAATGTTTGCTAGACACTGACTAAATTAAACTGGTCTTTCAAGGAAAAGTCTCTATTTTATTTTCTTCTGCTGCCACTGCCTGGTGTATAATTCCGCTTACCAAGTATTTTATACAACTAGCTAACCATTCCCAAAGAACAGTAAGTGGTAGGGAAAGAAATTGGGAAATGGGAAGAAAATGTGCTGTTGTAAATGACTACTGCTGAAACGAAACAGCAGTGAAATCATACGGGGAGATATTGCTGGCAATTACCTGGTCAAGTCTTTCAGGCGCGGGCAGTTCTGGTAATTGGGGTAGAGCATTTCAGAGCATGCTTCATCAGTGACAATGACAACAGGTCCTGTGGAACAAGAAGGAAGTTTCTGTGATCAGTAGTGCATCTGTGTTTCTTTAGACTGCTTTATAATCACTCCCACAGTCTTTGTGCTCAAGTCCAGTGTTATCAACTAGCAATTTCCCCCGAGCTATCACCTGCAACACAAGCCACTGTACTTGTTTCTGTGCATTTATTTCCACAGGGATGCCTGCTGTGCACCTTATAAAGCTTCCCAGTTGTGTGTTCATTTTTCTTAGTGCCAAAAATTACTTTCTGTGTCATGAAGTGTAAGGAGCTCTGGCAAGTCACTTCTACTTGTTAGTGGAACTGAATGTGGAAGGAGCAGATGTGAGATCTTTAAAATGCAGAGCGTATTTTTAGAAGAAATAGTTACCAACTGCAGGATACAGGTGAAAGTTACTCCAGATACTGAACTTGTATCCAAGACACTTGGGTTTCCCTGAGAAACCTTTTTCTGATGTGTGAACTTTTTGCCTTCTTGATTTTGAAGAGGGTTAACACTAACCTCCTCAGCAGGTCTGAAAGAGCAGCAGAAAGATATGCAAAGAGAGGGAACAAGTGACAAGCTGGTAAAGAATCTACAGGACCAGGAGAACTGAGGAAGGGAGCCAAGAGCAAAGAACCGAGGAAGAAGTAACAACTAGGAGCCAGAGAGAGTTAGGATACAGAAGGTGTGAGCATCTAGGGAAGACTAAGCAAGGAAAGGCACTATTCAGAAGTCTCCCCAACCTTCATTCTGCTGTTGGTACAGCCCAGCAAGCACACAGCGTGTGGACTCCAGATTCCGGAAAATATTAGTGGAACGGATGCTGAAAGAGAGAAAGCAGTTTGTGAGGCAGCACTTTCTCCTTCATGTTAACATGGCTGCAGCTGGGGAGGTCTTGCTGGAACTGAGGATTCCACCATGGCTTTGGAAATCTGTGTAGGACTCATCTTTTGTCACTATAGATATCTTAGGTATTCACCTATAATCTGAACTGCCCTTTAACTGCATGTCAGAGATAGTGGAGATAAACTGGCACTTCTCTGGTGTGATTTTTTTATCTCATCCTAAGCCAGATGCTCTCAGCATTACTGATGTGAGCAGCAGGGGTTGCTTCATCTCACTGAACTTCAGCTGTTTGCAGTGAGTTAAAGTGCTCCAGAAATGCCTGTTTCTCTTCGCTCACCACAAAAGTGCATAACAGCACTGCCAGTGGCTCAGCCTAGGTGAGATGAATCTGCCCCTGGCATCACTCTCAGGACTGCTGGGCAATTGGATGCTTTGTATCATGAGTGATTTCTAGTGCAGGCTGAGCAAAGATGAAGGCCTAGGGGGGGGCAGACAGTTTGCTATGGGGTGAAGAAGGATATGCTAGTCAGAGTTTTTCCTAGCACAAGGCTACTGGTTAAGAGGCAGGGAGAAAGGAAGGTCCAGGAGGAAACTGAGAGACTCACAAGACCTCAGCAGGCTTAAATGTTGGTGAAAGAAACTGGACTTCTTCCATGTAGTTCCTCCTCAGCCGTTCCCCCAGGGTGAACATCTGCTGCATCCCCACACAGGTCAGCTGTCCTGCGACTGCACCACCCTAAGAGCAAAGAGAAGGAGAGGTCTCCAGTGGACCATGGAAATCAAAAAGTCTACAGAGGAAAGAGGAATCCACCAGCAAATATACTCTCACCTTAAAAACAGTCTTACAGTATTCCTCATCCAAGAGCGAGGGAGGTTGAGGTCCTCCATTTAGGTCTGTCACCATGTAATCAAACTTAGTCTTAGGAGGTACATCTAAAAGAGTGGGATGCCATTCCACCCGCTTCAAAAACAAACAAACAAACAAATGGTTTCAGTGGAAAACTTTCAAGGGCATTAAACCAAGGACTTTTAAGAGCACTAAACTAAAGTTGGCGTGTTGCAGTGTGCTGGCTTGCCAACAACACAACACGGAGACAAAGGGATCTCTTTACACAGCTCATAGAGAAATGAGAGCAGTGCTACTCTCTGGATTTGCAGATGTGATGTGCAGGAAATGCAGTACTTCCTTTACTTCCCTTACAGGAGAAGAATCTGTAGGAAATCACAATTGCTGCTCTTTGTTACACGTCTAAAAGCTGCTACAGGAAACTACCTGAGCTAACCCCTGCTGGCTCCCCAGGCCACCTCAGTGGAAGCTGGGGAAGCCAGATCCCTTGTGGTAACACCGAGGCAGGAGCCACACCTTTGCTGAGCACCTGTTCTGAGGTGCACAGCTTGGCCTTGGAGTAAAGTCCCGGGATGCCCATCCCTGTATCCTGCCCCTGAGGGCTTCCTGTAGTTGCAGCAATTGTTCCCTCTGCTGTCATCTGTCCCACTAATGTGCTATTGTTGTTCTACTTTAAAGAATCACAGAATTAATTAGGTTGGAAAAGACCTCTGAGATCATCAAGCCCAACGTGTGACTGAGCACCACTGTGTCAACCAGGCCACAGTGCCACATCCTCCAGTCCTTCCTTTAACACCTCCAGGGATGGGGACTCCAACACCTCCCTGGGCAGCCCATTCCAATGTCTAATCCCCCTCTTTGTGAAGAAATTCCTCCAAATGTCCAACCTGAACCTCCTGGGGCACAGATTAAATAAAGACTGTCTCCTCTCATCCTGCCACTTATTCCCTGGGAGAAAAGCCTGACCCATAACTGGCTACAACCTCTTTTCAAGAAGTTGTAGAGAGTGATAAGGTCACCCCGAAGCTTCCTCTTTTCCAGACTAAACACCCCCAGCTCCCTCGGTGGCTTCTCTTAACACTTGTGCTCCAGACCCTTCCCAAGGTCCGTGGCCTTTCTCTGGCCTCGCTCCAGCACTCCTCAATGTCCTTCCTGAACTGAGGGACCCAGAACTGGACAGAGATGATCCCTGCCCTGCTCCTGCTGCCCACGCTACTCCTGCTCCAGGCCGGGGTGCCACTGGCCTCCTCGGCCACCCGGGCACATCGGGCTCACTTCAGTCGCTGCCAAGCAGCACCCCCAGGCCTTTTTCCACTGGGCAGCTTTCCAGCCACTCGCGGCATGGGCTGCAAGCTCCCACATCCCGCTGCTTTCCCCTCGGAAATTACTCTCGGTAGCGCTTCGGGAAGGGGAATAAACGCCAAACCACCAGGGTGCCGGGAGCAAGGCAGGAGCTCAGCGGCAGGCACGCCGCCGGCTCGGGGCAACTCCGCACCACCCTGCCCCGACCCGACCCGTCCCGTCCCGAGCTCACCGGCTCTGGCCCCGGGATCGGTCGCAGCGGGGTGCGCGCCCCGTGCCGAAACAGAACCTGCACCAGCTTCAGCTCCAGATACCGCCGCCGCCCGGCCTCGCTGTCGCCCCACTCGGCGGCCGCCGCCGCCGCCCGCCGCCTTTGCGTCCAGGCGGCCAGGCCGCCCAGCACCCACAGCCGGACCCCCCAGCCCATGGCGGCCCCGCCGGCCCGGCTGCACCGCGGGGAACGGTGGGAAGCGCAGTCCCCGGCTGAGCCCCGCCTGGAAACGGGCACGGACGAGGACCAGGCGGGGACTGCGGCTTCCGGCGGGCGCCGCGCGGGGAACCGTGCGGCGCTGGGCGGGACGGGCCGCGCTCCCGCCCCGATGGGGGCACGGCCGTCGCCCGAGGCTGCCGGCATTCACGTGCCTCCCTCGCCGTTTGCGTTTCGTTATCTTCCCTGGGGCCTCGCGGGGTGCCAGTGTGCACAGTAACCCCGTGTAGCGTTCCAGGCTCGGGGAAGAGTGGCTGGAAGGTGGCCCACTGTAAAAGGACCCGGGGCGCTGGTCACAGCGATTGAACTGAGCCAGGTGTGCCCAGGTGGCCAAGGAGGCCAATGGCACCCTGGCCTGGATCAGGAGTAGCGTGGCCAGCAGGAGCAGGGCAGGGATTGCCCCTCTGTACTCGGCCACACCTCGAACGCTGTGTCCAGTTCTGGGCCTCTCACTTCGGAAAAGGCCTTGAGGGGCTGGAGCGAGTCAGGGGAAGGGTCTGGAGCGCAAGTGTTGTGAGAAGGCGCTGAGGGAGCTGGGGGTGTTGAGTCTGGAGAGAGGGAGGCTCAGGGGGGACCTCACTGCTCTACAGCCACCCGAAAGGACGGTGCGGCCAGGGGGGGTTCGGTCTCTGCCTCAAGCTGTGCCGGGGAGGTTCAGGCTGCACATTCAGAGGAATTTCTTCACAGAAAGGGTGATTAGATATTGGGATGGGCTGCCCGGGGAGGTGTTGGAGTCATAATCCCTGGAGGTGTTTCAGGGAGCAGGGCAAGGGTGAAGGAGAAGGAGGAGGGAGAGGATGGTGGCCTGCACAAAGGCCAGAGGGAGGAGTCGCTGCAGGTGGTGTGAGGCTGGCAGAGACACCAGAACCTGCAGAGCAGGGATTTTGGTCATCTCCTCGTTTCTTTCAAAGCCCTGCAGTTCTGATAGGGTTGCCTCAGTTTTCTGAGCTTAAGAGTATGTGAAACACAGATGCACAACAAAAGCAAAGAGAGAATGGGAAAAAATATTACAGAAGCTAAGAAAACAACAAATGAAGGAATCAAGCCTGAATTTTGTGTTGCAAGAGAGCGAAGGGTCAGGAATGCTGAGGGGAGACGGAACAGGAAAAAGTAGTTAAGAGGAGGGAGGGAGGGTAGAAGAGACATAGAGGTGATGTGATAGAAGTGAGCAGGGAGAGAGGCTCACACTGAATTTATTTGTATTTCCACTCAAATGTTACCCTGGAAGAAAACCCCAGTTCCTGTGAAGTGTGAAGCCTGGGACTGCAGGGTCCCTCCTGGGTGGCCCTGGCTGCTGCCAAGCAGCATTACTGGTGAGATATATTTTAGAGTACACCACACCACAGCAGGTGCCTGCAATTAGAGGAGAGATTTCCAAAATAGCAGGCGGCTGTCAATTTTTTAGCAAATGGTGTTGCCCTGTTTTTTTTCCTTTGTCCAACTGTGTAGAAATTTATTCTAAGATGCACCATCTTTACAGAAACATTTTCAAAGGACCTGTTATTTTTACCCTTCTGTTGCTTTTTGTGACCAGACGAGGAGCAGAAGGCTAATCCAATGGCCACCAGGGGTGAAATTTTTTTCACTGAAGGAAAGTAATGAGCTCTAATGAACAAGCAAGTTTCAGGAAACTTTCCACTCTGAAAGCAGAGTGCAAATTTCCTCCTGGTTGGAATTTAACCAAAATGCAATGATTGCTATCTTTGCGAAATATTAGATTGCTATCATTTGCCTTTTACAGTGCTGCAAAAATGTGTCGCGCCTCAGAACACTCTGGTTTTATAAGTTTGCGTTTACATCTTCCTTTTTTTGAAGAGGAAACGGAGTCATAGTGAGCTTTGTAGTTTGACCAAGTCACACAGTCATTGTGTGGCTGGTACATTGATAAGGTGTGAGGCCTGAGTTTTGTAGTTTGACCAAGTCACACAGTTATTTTGTGGCTGATACATTGATAAGGTATGAGGCCAATTTTTAGATTTTTTTGTTCCACAACATGGATTGAAATTAAATAAT
Source organism: Agelaius tricolor (assembly GCF_023055355.1). NCBI lineage: Eukaryota > Metazoa > Chordata > Aves > Passeriformes > Icteridae > Agelaius > Agelaius tricolor. Next base: position 44,012,635 of record NW_027269269.1, on the reverse strand, counting down.
GCTTAAAAAATACTCACAAAAGAAACAATTTAACCTCATGAGTTGGTGTGGTTTATTGTTTTTCGCACTAAGTGAACACCTTGTCCCTGAACAAAGGTAAAGGATGGCCAGGTTGGATGGGGCTCTGAGTAACCTGGTCTAGTTGGTGTTCCTGCCCATAGGGGGGGTTTGGAGCTGGATGATCTTCAAGGTCCCCTTCCAACCCAAACCATTCTATCATTCTATGAAAGATCTTTATCTCCTTATGGTGTAAATCAGAGATTTACCATAAAATGTTTGTATGGTAGAGGCACAAATAGCATTTGGGTGCCCCTTAGGGAGTTGGGTTTATTTTCCCCCGATTGGTAGGGGTCAGAAAATACACATGTTGCCTTCACTTCTTTGGTTTCTTTCCCAAGCACGTTTTGCTCAGCAAGGAGAGTGAACTGGAAATGTTCTCCCACAGCTCTTCACCACACAGGCTGCAGCTGGGCTGGGAGCCTGGCTGCTGGAGGAGGGTGGCTTAACCAGCCTGGTGTGACTGCCCAAAGTGGGCCACAAGCAGCTCCTGCCAAGCACGGTATCTCTGTGTGCCAGCCTTGTTTTGGGGCAGCTCCACCTCTGGGTGGTGTCCGGGCTGCTCTGCTGTAGCACAAAGTGTTTTCCTGCCCTTCCAAAAAACTTCTTCCACTCCAAAATGTTCCCATGGCTGGCTTTCTGAGCTCAGTGAAGGTGCTTTCACTCTGGTCCCTTGAAGCAATCACAGGTACTGAAATCTCAAATGCAGCATGGGCAGGAGTATGTGCAGGATTCATGTTCGGGATCACAGACTGCTGCATCCTGCAGCCAAAAGAGCTTTCTCCATTCCCAATTCTGAAGCTAATGGTGGTGTCTCTGTGTCCTGCAAGGACTGCTGACCACAGTGGCTATTATAAACCAGTCAGTCTGGGCATGGAAGCTGTATTGCCTTCACAAAGGGCTGAACTTTATAAATAAATTGTTTGAGTGTGCTGTGCAGCTTCCTGTGGAGCCATATCACTCTTGTCTCCTCCAGTCTGTCTGTTGTGGTGAACCTTGTAGGCAGCTGCTTTGTGAGCAAGGCGCCTAGGGAAATGGAAGGAATGTTTCCACTCCTAAAGTCTGTGATCCTTTGGGGTGGATTTGGCAAAAATAAACCCCTAAATGCCACCACAGGCCGAGCCCTCTCTGCAAGGCACCATTCATGGTACACTGTCTGACGCATCTTGTCTCATTTTCTGCATGCTTTCACATCAGTGCTTTACCTTCCAGCAGTGAAATGATGTGTGTCAATACACAGAGGTCATAATTTAATTTCTGAATTCCTGCAGGTTTTGTGGGAGAGTCCCGGAAGTCAGACTTGTCATATTTAGGGCTGGCATTGTAAGAGGATTTTTGGAGATTTTCTTTTATGTGTTTTAGAAAGGTCATCAGACAGCTGGTAGTTTCCTGCCTCTTTTACCTGGGAAGATGTGGCTTCCCCTCACTTTTCTTTGTCATTTCCAGGCTTGGGCATTTGGTCATTGTCCGTGTGGCAGTGGGAGAGCTGGAAGCTGGCTGTGTGCTGGCGATGGACCGAGTGAGCCAAAGTTCAGCCCCTGCCCAGTAACCCAGAGCAGAAGATGCATTCCCTGCCTTCTGTTTTTCTTTTGTTCCAACTTTGTCATCCTAAACTGGATGATGCCTGCAGCCATCTGCTGCATTTGGTAGTGTGCGGCATCATGCCGACTCAATTATGCGCCGCTCTGGGAGAACAGCAGGCTGGTTTTCTCTTCAGCTTTGAAAGAGTGTTTTTCCCTTGCACAGGAAGGCTGAGGGAAGTAGGAGCCTCCAGAAGCAAGCTGGATAAGCTGTTCCCAGCCATGTCAGGTGGACTCTCCGTGCCTTTTCAGTCCAGGTGTGGTGGGAGAGCTGCCAGTCTGTCACTGTGCCCGAGATGCTGCATCCTGGGACTCGGTGCTCTGATGCTGTGGCAGATGTACTCCCCTGTGGCAGCACTTAACCATTTGGCACTTCTAAGCTTTATCACCTCATTTACTTTTCATGGATATATATTGAACCAAGGGTATTTCTATTAGACCAAATGTTTTGGGATGAGGTGAAATTAAAAAGGAGATGGTGCAAGTATAAATTACATTTGCTTTTTTTCAAAACAGCCAGGAGAGAAGGGCTGCAAAGAGATGATGTTGAGCCTTACAGACTCCTAGCAAAGTTGTTTTGTCATGCTTTCATACTCAGAGAGAAGTGACCATGCAGGAGGATTTATGTGTGTGATTCAGCCTGTGACATCAGTCTTCTTCCTGTGGTGGGCAGAGGAGACATAACTGAAATCTGAGTTGAAATGTTGGTGGTTTTGGGTTTTTTCCTTCTTTTTTTTCTTTTTTTTCTTTTTTTTTTTTCTTTTTTTTTTTTTTTTTTTTTTTCTGCAGGTTTAGGATAAATTTTGAGACTCCAGGACTGTTTCATGTTTTTTTCTTCACTTTCCCTGCAGGTAGGGGGACTTGATGGGTTTCAACATGCAGCCACTCATGTTTGCTGTTTGAATCCTTCTGGGCTGTCCATAGTGCCCTGATCCTTTTTCCCCTTCAGGGAATTCTCCTCTTCATTACATGGGGATAGGGGTCAGATCAAGTGGTGGGGAGCTAGAAAACAGGGACTTGTGCTATTTACATTTAAGACATTTCTGGCCCCACCAGCTGTTCCATGTGTGTTATTTTCAGAAGGGCAATAATCCACAGGAGGTCAAGAGGGTAGAATTGTGTGAATATATTGGGTGGAGGAAATCAAGACACTTGGGAGTACCCAGGCCTTGTCATGAGAGAGAGTCTGGATCCCAGATGATTCTGGCTGGGAGAACTCAAGGAGAGTTCTCAAAGTGCTGCTTGCATGGCTAGGAAAGGCTGCTCAGCTGGGTTTGTTAGCTGTTTTCAAGAGTCATCTGTGTTTACACTGCTGGCAGGACCACCTGTTCTTTTTTTTGAACAATAATATGTGTGTGTGTAAATATATATTGCTGCATTTCTGCATTTATTTTTAGCCCTTTCTAAAAACCCCCGACAGGTTTGAAGGATGCTGTGGATTGTGAATGGTGCCTGGCAGCATTGCTCACATTGATGGTTGTCAGAATTCCCATGCCAAATCTCTGCTTTGAAAGGTTAATAACTCATCAGCTATTCTTGGTCTTGCAGCTCCCATACCCTGGAAAAAATAAAGTAAAAAAAAAATTAACAAAAAACAAGGAACTTTTTAAAAATGACCTTTTCCCCTACAGGTTTGTGGAAATCAGACTTGTTGGTCTAAACAACAGCTTTTTCAAAGCAGACATTGAGTCTTGTCACTTTATTTTTCAGCATCTAATTGCAAATGTATGGCAGGTCTCTTTAACGTGCTTCTTATGGTCAAATGGAGAAGCTGTTTTGCATATCAGGCTGATACAGGCACTGGATGGTGTAAAATGTCAGGGAGCCAACAGCAGTTAGCTCCCCACCACCAGCTCTGAGGAAGCGTAAAACCAACTGAATTATGGCAGAGTTTGGGCAGCCTCCACATCTGGGGTGACACCAGTTGCAGAATCACGGGGTGGATGCTCCTCTGCAAGTCAAGAACTAGCAGAGACATGAGACATACTATGATTTTTTACATTCAGAAATAAAGGACATGCATTTTGGTATTTTGTGCAATCAGCAAGAGAAATCCAGTACAAAGCAGCTGTTGATAATTTAAAGAAATACATAGTTGTCTCTTACTAATTTCATGGTCCATAGTTTGGAAGTGTCTCCCATCCATGCAGTGCAAAGCAGGTTGCAGTTATTAATCTGCACCATTCCCTGGTGAAGTCCTACACACATCCTGATGATTCGTGGTGCCCACCCAGAAGTGATGGTGTTGGGAGGGGATTTAACAAAGTGCCCTGGTGCTGCTGAAATCCATGGCAGAACAGGCACCAGCACACAGGAACCTGACTCATGCAACAGTGCTAGAAGGAGTGAACTGCATCTCTTCTGAGGGTTTTCCCAGGTTTGGAAAGCTGTTGGAATGTTGGCTGCAGACAGTACATTTGTACGCAGGCAGTAGGCACTAATTCAAAACACGAAGGTAATGAACTTGAAACTGGGTCCTGACACACCGAGGGAGCACTGGGAGCTTGAGCTAAATCAAAATCAGGGTAATTTCTCATGCAGCATTCAGCAGGCCGTTCAAACTCAGATTATCTTTTGGCAGATGGGAATAACACTTATTCCCTGTCTCTGCAGGAAGGCTGTGAGGTAGCAAAAGTACATGCAGAAGGCTTTGTATGTGCAAGAGCTCAGCTTTTCTTTCACACTATATTAGTAGCTGTTTGAGTGACAGGTACAACCTTTCCTTCAGGTCTTTTCTGACAGCTCTGGACCCTTATGGATATGAAAATACTGCTATTACAAAATGGAAAGAGTTGGGTTTCTTTTGTGCATGTTGCATGGGTACACACGCAGTGTTGGTGAAGACACAGAATTTAAACTCTTTTATCCTGATTTGTCTTCCCCAGCAACTGATTTTTCTGAAGACACAAAGGTTTTTTATTCTGGTTCCCCTGTACATTTATTGCCTATCTCAGGTCATGGCATTCCTGTAGGCTCTCAGCACCTCCTTAGTGGGAGGCAGGGCTCACTATATTTTTTCAGATGGGAATTTCAGGCAGGCAAAGCCAAAGATGACTGGCCTGTTGTCAGACATAAAACTTGTTGGAGTAGGAACCTGAGGGCACTCTCCAAATTTCCAGGCTGGTGCCTGAGCTGCTTGTCCAGGCTCAGTGTTATCTTTTGCTGCTGTTCTGATCCCATCTGTCTGTCAGCTGTACCAGCCAGTGCTCCGTGGGTATTTATGCTGCTGCCAGTTCTCATGTCTCAATTGGGAGTCATTTAATGTGGGTGACTGAGATTCCTGGAGAGGAAGAATTTGAAGTATCCCAGACAATGGTATGGCTGACATAGTCTTTGTTGTAAGACTATGTTTTAGTATTAATTTTAAGGATTGTTGACACACATGAGGGCTTGAGGGTCTGTGGTTTCAGCCATAAAATAGGGTCAGAGGCACAACAGTCTTGGTATTGGAGTTTAATGTCCTTGTCTTGTAAAATAATAGCATAACTGGGAGGAAAACATATGTCTTAAAATTTCCAGTGATGGTGAGATTTTAAGAAAGAAGCAGCGCAACATTATTCATGATGCATTTGGCATTTTTGAAGAAAGATTCCTGGTAAAACCTGACTGCAATTCAACAGAGTCAACACCTGAGTCAGAGAAAGGAAAGGGGCATCTCTCCCTCAGTAAAAAACTTGATTGGATGTTCTCTTACTCTCAATTACCCTAATTTGAAGTGGGGAGCTAATGAATATTGCTAAATGGTTTGAAACAAACAGCAGCACCGTGGACAAAAATAGTCATTATGAGCTGCAGTGTATCAACCACAGTGAATTTTTCACAGATTTGTAGGTTTTAATGCTGGGGTGACTGGTCTGGCTGTTTGCTTAGTGTAGGGGAGAGGACCTTACCCGATAATTTACAACGGGGTCAGTAACTTCTTGGTACCACTGCACACCTTTTTAAATCCCATCACAATAATTAGAAATTACCTCATCCCTAGACTGTGCTTTCCAACTGTTAATTAAAATATTGCTTCTCATTGTAAGAGTGCTTCTGTTATAAGAGCAGTCAGCTGTCAGAAATGTTGTTCCTTTTTGCAAGATATCAGGATTGAAATCCTTCTAACTTTTGTCTTGGGAAGTGAAACAGAGCAAGCTGCAGACTCCCACTGCAGGCCAGTCTGTGGTGCAGAGATGCTGGGGGTGACATGGCAGGTGACACTGCATGGAAGTACAGAGCAGCCTGTCTGTGTCTGCGTGTCTGAGATGCTGTGGATGTGGGGTGCTGTGAGGTGGATGTGCTCTGCAGCCTCGCTGCTTGCTTAGAAATGCACCTGGTGTGATGGCAGCCCTGATTTGGGGTGTGGGAGACTGCTTTGGAGTGTGCACTAGGGCAGGAAAAGGGATAAAGTATCTCATGTTTTTTCCTTTGATGATCTGGAGTTCTCAGGTACCTCACTGTGATGTGCTTGAGTGGTCAGAGATATCCATCAGGAATCAGGGAGGATTATTCCAAGTTCTCTTTCATTTAATGAATGTCTTTGTTGTTGATTTAGGACTGAGTACTTTAATGAACTTTTCAGAAAGTCCTCAAATTTGGCATTTCTCTGGAAATGTCAGAGATTAGTCTAGTGAAGCTAGAAATAGGGAGAGCAAAGTGTAATTATATCCTAAGAAAATACAAGGCCACAGAGGGAAAAAATAATCCAAAATTTCATTTCAGAGGAAAAAAAAAAAAACCAGGTGAGAAAAGAGTTCTCATGGTCTGCAAGGGTTGAAAAAAAATGAATTGAACTGAATGTGAAAAACTAATGTGAATTGGAAAAAAATGCATTTTTCTGTGAATATGGAGCAAAAATGGTGATAATTTCTGCTATATATAGCATAAATAAATAAATAAATAAATATATAAAAATTTCTATAATAATTTCCAGCTATATATATATATATTCTGCTATTGTGTACCTAAGTGTTTTCTTGAGTCTGGGCTGAAGTGGAAGAAAAGCAAGGTGGGAAAGAAAACATGGTTTCACTGGACTACATGATTTTGCAATGTCTAATTTTGGACACTTGTTTCTGAAAAGCCTTGCCTGTAGCCTGGCACACATCAAACTGGTTTTGTCAGAAGCACTTTTCAACCTCAAACTTTGTTCCCAGGCCGAAGAGCTGGCACGGCATTTACTCCAAAACCCAAACAAATAGCAGCAAGTTTCTGACCTCAGGCTTGCCTCTTGCTGCTAATCTGATGCCTTTTAAGGGTAGGAGCTGGTGGTTAACATGATTTCTAGTGAAACCCTGCTTGCAGCTGAATATGAGAGTGTTGGGTTTTGCTGGGGCTGTTGATAAAAATGTCATGGCCACACACCCATATCCAGTTTCTAGGAAAATCTTACAATGTGTCTTTTGCATTCTTTATTTTGTCATATGACTGACCATCACTGACATGCCTTCCTAAGATTATGTTCATGTCCAATAAGAGCATGAAATTTAACTCTCTCATGGGTCCCTACCAGTTCATTTTGACCCCTAATTTGGCCCCATCTGCTTTATCCTTTCCTGTCTAAAACAACTTTAGCATAAAAAGGAGCTCTTGCATATGAATAGTGAGTCACAAACCACGATTCTGTGTAATCCCTGAGCAGCTCCCTGCTGTGATCCAGCCCCAAGAGGTGGAGATGTCCTCTCAAAAAATAGCAGGGGTTGCAGCAGACTCGGTCTTGCTCGTGCAAACGCTGCAGTGAGGTTGTTTTTCTTGCCTGTCATGTGGCAGCAAACAGAGTTTGTAATACAGAAATGAAAAGAGAAAAAACTGCCTAATCTTCTAATAAAATGTAGCCACCTCAAGGGAGGAGAGTGGTTTAATGTAACAGTCCTACCGGCCTCAGTCAGGGAATAATTTTAAAGGAATATGTAAATATTGCAGCTTTTCTGCATTTTGCTTTCTGACTTGCTCTGGGGGAATACTTTCTTCCAATGTATGTGGAATGATTGCTTTTATTCCCCCAGAGACCAGTGGGTTTGTGTTAATGGGTTGGCTGTGAAGGCTGGCATGTTAGAGGACAGGGAGAAGGTTTTGTGCTGGTGCTGCAGTGTGATCATAGAACCACAGAATCATAGAATATGTTGGGTTGGAGGGGACCCATCAGGCTCAGCAAATCCAATTCCTGGCCCTGCACAGGACACCCCAAGGATCACATCATTGTCCAAACACTTCTTGAACTCTTGGCTTGGTGTTGTCAGCACCATTTCCATCAGGCAGTACATTAGAGTTCTCTTTGGTTTTTTGCTATTACTAATCTAAATGAATTTAATTGTCCTTAAAATGTCTTTTGGGGAGTATTTATTGCATAAAGTCTCCAGTGGAAGTGTGTTGTTTGGTTTGTGATTGGCTACACAGCACTGGATTGGTTACACAATATTGTTCGTGCTTCCTGAGGGCTGAAGGAACAGAGAGCTGCCTCTGGGGTGGATATTGGCCCATATGAATTTAAAATTTGGTTTCCTTGACTGACATTTACTTTCTGAGAACTCTGTTGCCCGTCAAATTCAATTGCTCAAAGGTCTGTGGGAAACCAGTGGTGGTATGTGAATGTGGCCTCAGCAAATTCATTTTTAAAAATGTGAACCAATGTTCACTGGAGGAAAAATGAAGCATTTCTGCATTATTTGGCTGCAGTGAGTCTTACAAGCTCATTTGATCCTCCTTCTTTTTCTGTCATCAGATTTTCATGACAAAGTTATATATGTATGATATTAGAATTCCCAAGCTCTCCAGAAAGATCTTTAATCATCTAGACCATATAAGCAACGAACACTTCAGGCAAAAGCAAAGCTATTAATTTTGCACTTCAAAGTCAGAGTTTTTTCCCCTACAAAGTGTATCTTATAGAGCTGCCACTCTCCATCCTCATTCTCAGTCTGTCCATACCTCTGGTGCCCTGCTAACCTGAATCACTGAAATGTTCTTTATTCACAAATGTGTGCAGCACCTGCCATCAGCCCTGTACAGGATCCCCTCCTGTCACCCCTGCTGGGAGGAGGTGCTGGATTCCCTCAGGGGCACTCAGAGCCTTCTGGCATGGTTGCTGGGAGCATCCCAAGGGAGCTCCCCTGGGAGCAGCAGTTCCCCTTGTGCCTGTGTTAGTCCCAGGCTTCCCAGGAGACAGCAATGCCAGCAGGGAAGCTGCTCTGGAGTACCTGCCATTGCTGTGTGTCAGGCTCTCTGCTATGCTACGCTGACTTTCTGAGTTCTGAATCTCTGCCTTCTTTGTACTTTGGCCCTTTGCAGTCCAGTCAAGCATGGGCTCATTCCTGTGAACACACAGTGCTTTTGTTCTTTGGGGTTTGGGTCTTCCTAATTCCTTGGCCTCAGTGATGCTTCATGGAAAAGGGTTTGAAGGGGGATTGGGCAGGCTGTCATGTTCTTACCTATTCCCTTCTAACAGTCTGAAACTTTATCAGCACTAAATTTGCTTGAGTATTGTCTTGCCCACATATTCTGGAAGAGGAAACAACTTGCTTGATCCTTGTCCTCTAGATCAGGCAGGCATTACTTTTAAACCTCTCCCTCAAATTTCTCTTAGCCTGCTCTGCTGTCCCACTGTGCTGTTCGTGGAGAAGAACTCAGAGGCATGACCTTGTCTCAGTTCAAAACTTTATTAGTTTTGGCATTCTATGTATTTTTAAATATAGGTTTTCCTTTTATAGGATTAAGTATTTCTGCTTTAAAGGCTAGTTGAAACACGTTCCTCTGTCTTCCTATCTCAGGCTCAGCAGCTGATCAGCACAAGACTGTAGATCAGAACTGACTTCTGGCTCCTTCAGACATCAGCTAGAGGAGGAAATGGTTTGAGGTGTGCTGACCAAGGAGATAACTGTGGTTGGCATTTCTGTCAAATGTTGGTTCCAGCTGTTGCTGGAGAATTCACAGTTCTGAGAGTCTGAGCAGTCCCAGCAGGTAGAGTTGGAGAAAAGAGGGGCAAGAACAGAATGAAAAGCTCTCATGTTTCCTCTTTTCTCCCTCTCCGGGCATTGTCTTCGTAATGCTGCCATTTAAAGATTGAGTACCTATCCAAGGACTGAATTTAATATGTAATGGTAATTCAAGTTGCTACTATAAGATTGTCTATCCATCCATCTGGTCCAAAGCAATATAAACTAAGTCTGTCTGAAAGGACAGGTCAGCCTGTAGTAAATGTGCTCCTACCATGGTGTGACAGCCTGGCCAGCCTTGACAGTGGGTTCCAAGAATCACAAGTTTATGGTCTGTCAGCTAGTGCAAACATCCATCCATCAAATATCCCCCACTTGTTATACCTAGAAGACAGAACTGTGGAGGCATTAAGAAATGGGTGGCAGAGCGAAATTATTTGCTTTGATACATCCAATCTCTAGGATGAGAGAGAACTGGGATGGTTGTACTCCCCTGGTCTCAAAGACCACCAGAGGAGATGCTTGTCCTCTTTTTCCAGCTCTACCTTGCCATCCAGCAGAGACTGTAGCTCAGAGTTTTTAAAGTTTGGGCTATTGCTGGTTTTAAACCACAAACAGTTTATTAAACAAGGTCTGTGTTCATGCTTGAGTGGCTTTACTAAATTTAATGTCACTCAGTGGCCAAGTGTTCCACGGCTTCCCCATTGCCTGTCTCTTGCAGCAAGGTGGCACCCTAGGGGACAGGCATGCTCAGGGCTGTACACATGCCAGTTAAAAACCCAGGGTCTGCAGGACCAATCCTGCAGCCTTCTTGCTGCACTGTGGGGCTGTGGCTGCTCTGCTGGCATCCTCACCCCTGAGCTGAAAACCCCCAAACCACAGCTCTTTAAAGGGTGCCTGTAGTTTCTAATGCAGTTAAGGGTCCTTGTCCCAGTGTCCTCATTGAATTCTGGATTCATTCTTTATGGCCCCTCTCAGGCTCCTTGCTGGGACCCAGTACTTTACTGGTCTCCAGCTTCCCAGCCTGCAGAGTCCCACGGGATGGGAGATTCTGTGGGGAAAGTGAAGAAGGGCATTTCCTTTGAGTGAACAGGGGGATCCAAGGCCAGAAGGAGGGATCCTGTGAAAGTTGGGAAGCAAAGGATAAATTTCAGAGGAAGGACATAACTGAGGGAAGAAAAGGAATTTCTTTGGGCTGGGCAAATACATCTTGAGAGATTTGAGTACCCAAAGGATCTCTGCAGAGATGGTTAGCAGTGGATTCTCTCAATGCCTTGTCTCTTAAAAGGACTTCAGGGCTCGCTTAATGCATGGACAAGCAATGAGATGCATGGGGGACAGGTTTTGCTTCCCTCTTCCTGCTGAGTTGGCTTCACATCATAGGTGTCCTCTCTGGGAACAGAGATGTGCTGGGATATGCAAGGAGATGCAGGGAGCAAGCCTTTGCAGGAGGATGGAAGCTCTTCTTCCTGACCAGCTCCTCCTTTCTTGGTAGTGCAGAGGCAGGCAGGGGAGCTGGAGGGGTTCCTGTTAGCCAGTCAATCAATCATTTCCTGATGTTTATTATTTATCCCCCTGGCCAAACCCTCCCCTCATTCCTGCCACTCTGGGCAATGGGAATTTTTGTGATCTCTGAGCAGCAGAGGCTGGCGGGCAGCCTGAGCCCTGCTAGCAGCTCATTCTCAGCCATGTGAGAGGAGAAACATCCACAAGGAGAGATGGAGTTAGAACTTTATTAGGAGAAACCTAGACACGACTGACTAAAATCTCATGTTAAGGAAAACACACACGGTCTTTTCAGGATTAAAAAATACAAATATATAAAAACTTACAAACAAAAACATGGTTTCCCCCATCTGAGTGTGAATGTGTATTTAAATGTACAGGGAGCTGTACCAAAGCTGTGTATCAGGAGCAGGGATTCACTTTCAGTGGCCCTGAGAGAGGGAATGGCTCAGTCCCCTCATCAGCTGGTCCCAGGCCATTTGCTTGTGCAGTCCAGTGTTGGGAAGCTGTGGCCTGTGTCTGAAAGGGCAGTGCAGGGTAAACAACAGGGAGCAGCTTGGCTCTGTTTAGCAGATCTTTAACAGAGGGATGTCAGCTCTGCACTGAGGAAATGTATCTGGAGTGGGAGCTGTCTGCAGACCTCACCCACCAGACTCACAGTGCAGCCTCGGGCCCCAGGGGCTGCTCTGAGGGGCTACAGTGGTGGAAAGATCTGGTCCGTGGGTGATTTCTAGCACTGTGTGTGCTAGGGATGGATGGGGTGGAGAGGATGGCCTGGGGGCAGAGCAGACACTTGCTGTGGGGACAAATAACTTGAGCTGTGCTGGCTGGCAAGCTTGAGAGAGCAGGCAGGAGCTGAATGATGTGCAGGACCTGAGCAGGACTCTTTCTGCTTGCAGAGGATGCTGAAGTGTTCCGGTAGGTTGGTGAGAAGACACAGGCCGTACCTCTTCTGCAGATAAACAGAGGATGCTTTTCTCTCAAGTGGGCAGCTGGCAGCACCCTTTCAGCAGAATTCAGATTGCTTGAAAGATGAGTTTCAAAAAGGGGAAAACCACTTTGTTTCTACATGATACTCGTGAGATATCTGTTCTCACAGGAGAGTCTCTATTTCTGGTGATGGATGTCTTGCTTAGGATTGATGACATATGTATCTTGGGAAAATTACCCAGTCTTCATCAACTGGTCATCTAAGTGATTTCCCTGGGGCCAGTCTGCTCTGCTGACTTAGGAATGAGGAAGGGATTCCAATGTTAGACATGAGGCAGCTGTGCACTAGGGACCACAGATGTCCTTATTTATGGGGTAGAGTTGTTATATACACAGTGTCAAAAAATTCAAGTAGGATTTATTGTGTAGGTAAACTGGTATAAAATATCTGGGCTCAGGTAGAGAAAGGGAGGGTTAGAAAGAGCCAAAATGAAGCAGATGAGAAAAATCTCTCTTTCAGAAAGCCGACTGGTGTGTTTCTGCTCCCTTCAGGTGAGAGAAGCTTCAGCTCAGTGTAACTGCCAAGCTGATGTTGCAAGTGTTGAACAGAGACCACAAAAGATGTAGAGGTCCAGTCAGTCTGTTGAATACAGTGTCACAGTGGATACCCACTGGGCAGGAGTCTGCTGGCCTGTGCTCTACCAGCCTAAGGGTGGGGAGTCTCTAATCCCTGTGGGTCCCATGGTGAAAAAACAGCTGAGGGCTTCATAGCCCAAGACTGATGTCTCTCTTCAGTGCCTGTGGCTGCCCCTGCCTTGAGCTGTGAGAGGTGCTGTCTGGACAGGATAGAGAGAGGATATTAAAACAGGGAGGTTAGGGGCAAGAATTTGGAGTCCACTTTGCAGAAGTTTTACTGAGTGCTGGGAAAGCTCCTTCTCCTCATCCCTGCTGGAGACAGGTCACACAGACAAATCATCCGACCTCGCCTTGCTGCTGGCACGGCTGGCCTTGCTGAGCCGGCGTTTCTCATTGAAGTAGCTCTCGGGGAAGGCGGGTGCTGCACACTCACTGGCCACCTCTGGACTCTCCACGTAGCTGGACTTCATGAAGGGCCCTTCCCCAGCAGCGTCCTCCTGGCCGTGGACCCTCTCGGTGGCGAAGTTGGCGGTGTTCTGCTGGGAGGCCATCTTGTTGCTGAAGGGGCTGATGAACTTCCCGTTGGGACTCGACAGGCACTGGTTAAAATCCGGGGGCGGGGTGTACATCTGTGCCCTCTCTGCCTGCGGGGCAGACTCCAGCCTGCCGGGGGCTGTGCTGGGGCTGGCTTTGTAGGAGCGGGAGCACCTCTCTTTGGCTTTCTTCCAGCCCAGGTGGTACAGCTCGGCCAGGCTGAGGAAGAGGGAGAGCACTGCCACAGCCAGCATGAAGACGATGAAGACGTTCTTCTCCGTGGGGCGGGACACGTAGCAGTTGACAGGGTGGGGGCACGGTGCCCGCTGGCAGATGTACAGGGTCTCCAGGAAGATTCCGTACAGGACATACTGCCCCACAATGAAGGCCACTTCCATGGCGGTCCGGATCAAAATGCTGTACACATAGGTGTTCAGCAGGCTGCCCCTGAGTATGATTTGGCCTCCTGCTTCATCCCAGCCAGACAGCTTAGTCTCCTTCTCTGCCACGGAGCATTTCTGCTGGTAGTACGTGTCACCGCCGTTTTTGTTCTCTCGGGCCTCCATTTCTGCCTCCTTCATCTTCCTCTTCTCCTCCATGCGCACCGTGTGCATGGCGTGGCCCATGTACACCAGGGATGGGGTGGAGACGAAGATGATCTGCAGGACCCAGAAGCGCACGTGGGAGATGGGGAAGGCCTTGTCGTAGCAGACGTTCTCACAGCCGGGCTGCTGCGTGTCGCACATGAAGTCAGACTGCTCGTCCCCCCAGGAGGACTCCGCTGCCGTTCCCAGCACCAGCATCCGGAAGATGAAGAGCACGGTCAGCCAGACCTTCCCCACCACCGTGGAGTGTTTGTGGACCTTCTCGAGGAAGTCTCCCAGGAAACTCCACTCCCCCATTGCTGCTCACCAGGAGGGGTGAGAAGTCTTGAGAGCTGAGCGCAAGCCTCTGTTGGGAGAGAACAGAGAGTGGTTCTAAGGAGAGTTAGGAAATGCCCGGCTGGTAATGGATGGAGTGAAATGGGTTTTTTTGTTTTGTGTCAGAGGAAATGTTTTCATGTGCCCTGAAATGAATGAGGTCTGGTTTGCTGAAAACTGTATTTCACATCCGCTGGAAACCTTGTGTTGTTCTTGGGATTTCTTTTTCTTTTTAAATTCAGCTACTGAAACAAAAAGTGATCTTTTTTTTATAGAACTCATCCACAGCCTGCTAAATGAGTTCCCAAAACCGTGAGGGTGAGCCAGATTTATTTTTGATTCAGAAAGTCCTTTCACTGTGATCTGCATATTGCATCCTCTGTGGACTGGGAAATTAAAGCTGTATTCATCTGTCTGTAGACTGCACCCTGGGAAATCCTTAGTGGGCTGATCCCCTGGGAGATAAGAGTGGAATCTACAGCCTGGCCTGAGCAGTGGCACTGTCAGATGTTGCCTTTGTGTAATACCTGCACCAACAACTGGGGTGTGAAGTGTGTGCAGCTCTGGGTTTCCTTTATGAGCTCAGTGCCACCACTGAAGCACAGAGAAAATCTCTCTGTTGCCCACCTGCTCCCTGTCTGTAGGTTTTGCTTTGGTTTTGCAGTGTTTTCAGTTGTAAGTGTTTCATTTACAAGCTGCAAATGTTTAGGGGAGTGTAAAGACTTTGGTGGGCTGTGCCAGTTCTGGAAACCTAATCTGCTGCTGCCTTGTCATGCCTCTCTGAGAAGGAACTGCTGCAAAATCTAAATGGTGAGTCTTGCTCCTTCTGCTTTTCTTAAATTATGAGGAAAATTTCACAGTTCAAATGAAAGACACAAAGAAAAATGCCTCCTTTGAAGTGCCTCCCAAGGACCAGCACTCCTGGGAAGTGCTGTTGGTAGGTGGTCTGATGACAGGAAAGGTTTGCTGGACTGGGAGTAGGATTGCAAAGTGGAAATGAAGGAGAGCCTGTTTCAGTCTTGTTTCTGACTCTGACTGACTGTTTCTGGCCAAATCACTTAACCTGATGGATAAAAAGAGAGCTGTGGGTTTAGTCCATCTTTTGTGGGGCTCTGTGGGAGTGCTTGAGCAATCATTTGATCCAGTTACGCTCACCATACTTACCTTGCCAGGGCACTGCAAAGCTCTCCCTGGTGAGAGTTAAGGGCTGGGTGCTATAAAGTATGCACTATTACCTTGGAGCTAATGTCCTCCCACAGTCATTCTTTTGGAAAATAGCATTTTAATAAGTTAATGTAAAAATAATCATCATAATGAAATATTAAAAGCACTAGTCAAGGTAAATCCCAAAGCCACAGGGACCAAATTGTTAACTCTCCTTTATTATTCCTTGTCCTGTCTTTAGGAGCCAATTATTTTTATAGTGCAAAGAACATTTGTGGAGAGCAGACACTGTTAAAAGCTGAAAATTTACTGTAGCAATATTGTGTAGATTTCCTGTGAGCAAAAGCTGGAGAACAAATACACTTGTTGAGGGAAAAATATCCCCTCCTCTAGTTATGTGAGTGATATAATTTAATGTAGCAGCACACGCCATAATTCATCCCATGCTTTGTTCCTGTGCTGTGTCCAGCTGCAAGGATGGATGGGACAAAGATCAAAAGTTGAATGTTCAAGTTCCTGGTGCTGCTGAGGGCTGCCCTGGGGAAGGTGAGGGTTGCTCAGGAAAGGAGACAGGGCAGTGGCCCCTTGCTACCCCACTACCTGTCAGAAGCCATGTGAGCAGGGAGAAAGGACATACAGGAAGCAAAGGATGGGGTTTGGCTCTTTCCTGCCCTGGCAGGCATGCTGCAATCATGCTGATGGAGATCCTGGTGGCTGCTTGGCATATGCAGAAGCTTTGGTCTGCAGCCAGCCCAGAGCTGGAGGAGCAGTAACACAGAAAATCAGCTGGTCTTTCTGACTCCTCTCGTTTGCACTGGTGGAAGCTGGTGAATGTGTGGGTCTGTCTTACCTTCTGAAATGGCTTTGGTGCAGTTACTGCATTCTGGAGAAATTAGCATATGGCTTCATTCCAGGAGCACCAGGGGATTAAACACAGGCAGATAAATCAGTGATGGGAAATATTTACAGACTGTGGCACTGAGATCAGCGTGTTTGCTTTTTTTCCCCCAGAGTGCAGAGAAGGCAACCAGCTGCCTACAGCTCAGTGTTACTGTGTCCAACATCACTGTGCTGTAGCACAGCTGTATGTGGGGAATATTCCTTACAAGGCAGCACTTTTCCAGGTGAGTTTATGTTGTTTACACATGCCTTTTCTTGTTTCACCTTGCTTGGCTCTGTAAATATGAACACAGTTCTCCCTGGCTGTGCAAAGGCTGTTTTTACTTACTGCCACAGGGAAGTACAATCACAAACTGAGGCCCTCTTCCCATCCATTCTACTGTGTGCAGGTTGTTTGGGGTTTTATAACAGCTTGCTTTCCCCAGGGATGGCTACTAAGCCTAGACACTTGCAAATTGTAAAAATCAGGATGTGCACGACACAAAGTAAAGCAAACATAAGTGCAAGAGGAATCCAGAAATAAAAAATGCTAAGGGATGCAAGCAGAACAGCAATTTACCTGTCTCACACATGCACAGAATATTTCAAGAAGCTGTAAATCAGAAGGATCTGAGGCTGGTAGTCATGAGGCTTAGGCTAGAAAGTAGGGACATTTCCTCTGCCCTCCCCTGCACAGACTGTCTCAAGAAGGGACTGCCCAGAGATGCCTCCAGATCATCCTGCTACAGCCCCATAGAGAGCTGAGGTGGCTCCTGCAAGGGCGTAGTTGGCCACAGGGGAACAGATTTTGGAAACCAAGAGGAGTTTCCCTCCTAGAGCAGCATTTTTGGCTTGGACATTTGATACTTACTAGCGAGCTATTTTTGCAGCGCCAGACCAAGGGTCTTTGAGAGCATCTAGTTCTCTGCTGCCAGCAAGAAAAGAAGGATTGTCACCTCCTGACAGCTTTTCCTGGCTATGCAGAGCTGCCCCTGACCTAGCCTTTCTCCTCATAGCTTTACTATTCTTGGGAATTTTCCATATAGCTCTTTTTCCTCAGTCCCAGACTACTGTTGCCCTCACATGCTTTGACCTCTCAGCGTCTGAGCATCTGCAGCCTTTTATATTCCTAGTTTGGGCTCAGTTGGACAAATCTCATCTCACTCTGGTGTAACCGGGCAAAAAACACCTCTGGGTATTTTTGTGGGGTCTCAGCACCTGGTGGAAGGCAGTCTTGGCAGCAGGGTCATGCATATTCACGAGCAGCCATGGGCTGTGCCACTGCCCTTCCATGCTTTTTGCTGGCAGGTTTTTGCTGGGTCCCCATGGGAGCTGGGCGCCGTCACGGGACCCTGGCACTGGGAGAAGCGTGTGTGACACAGACCAGGGCAGCTTGGCACTAACCCAGCACCGTGGCCAGCCCAGCTCAGTCATCACCTGCAGCACCACTGAAGCTGAGGAAAACTGAGCATCACCCCTCAGGCCAAGCATGGAGTCTGCTCAGCTCCAGGCTGCCTTGTGACTGCCAAATTCCACGATAAAAATACCCCAGTGAGGGCAGCACCTGCTAGCATGCCAGGCTGGCTCACCAGCCACGGGCTGCTCTCTGCCATTCCTTTTTTGCACTACCTTTATCTGCGGGAGGGGAAGTGTCTGTTGCCCTCTGAGCAGTTTTGCCCATCCTCTTGGTGATGCCACGTGCTCTGAAGGACATGAGAGCATTTCACATCACTGCTGCTCGCTCATTCTGGTTGGAGTTAGCCAGGGCTCTGATGAACAGCTAGCAAATCCACACCAGAGAGCCAGGAGGGCTGTTCCTGTGCAATCAACTTTATATGAGTTTATTTCCCCGGGGGTGGCTAGGAAGAAAGTTTTCCCCTCTTCAGAAGACAGGCAAGAATATCAGCAGGGATATAAATAGCTGAGCTCAACACTTCAAGCTAGCTTTTCCCACAAGGAAGGTGACAGGAGGTCGCCATCTCTGCGGGATGTTTCTAAAATAAAGTGGAGAGTCTGATTATAACACTGTTTCTGCTCTCCCTTGCTGGGCTCACCTCTTCCCCGTGGCAGATCCCAGGGGCACGTGGAGAGGCTCTCCAAGGAAAGCTCCTTTGTGTGAGGCAAGCACAGTTCCCAGGGAGGGGGAAAGTATTAGATTCAAAGCCATTGCATTTTTGCTCAGTCTCTGTGATTTGCTCAATCAGGTACAAATGTGTGTCTCTGGGTATAAATGAGATTTCACTACGAAGTGGAGGGCCCAGGATGTTTTAAGAGGCTCACATTCCAGACACGTGGCTGTTTGAGGATGCCACGCCAGAAGTGCATCCCCTCCAAGCTACTGAATGAGGAGGCAGCTGTCCCCTCTGGGTGCTGGGCACGTGAGCAGTGACATTGCAGTGGGGCATCCAGGCTGGCTGGGGCATGGTCAGGAATTGCCTGTGGCTTTGCTCCCTCCAGCTGTGTTATCTCATACAGGTCCAGGCCAGCACGTGGCACAACAGATCATGGTGGGTGAGTGGGCAGAGATCTTTGCTCTGTGCTGGCCCTTGTTAGGCTGAACCCAGACAGGAGTGGGGCCCACAGTGCCAAACTGTGCACTCACAGCTGTAGGCACTTGGGAAGGACAATTCAAGCTCTGCACTGGAGGTTGGTTAATGCTGCTTTACTTTAGAATCTCCAGCCCCTTGTTAGTAGCCTCAGCATCCCATGCAGTGCAGATGTTGTCACCTCTGTCTTGCAGATGGTGATCACTGGGGTACAGAAGGGACAAAATGCTTGTTTGAGGTCACAGAGACAGTTTGGGGACAGAGCTCAGAGGCTGTGACTTGCAAGATTGTTTCCTTTTTTCTATGTAACACTGCCTTTGAAACCTCATAACAGCAACACAACACTGCTTCTACTGCACATCTGCTTCTACAGGCCACAGCCCTTCTCTCCTGTGCCCTCAGACAACACTGACTTTGGCTACCTGAAAGAAAACCCTGTCCTGCTGCCCTTCTATAGTGGGTACACCTGGTAGAACCAGAGGCATTTTGTTTTGGTTTTTTTTTTTTGGCTTACAGCATTAAATGATGAATAGAGTTAGAAATGCGCTGTGCAGAGTGGGTGCCGTGCTTTGGATTACAGAGGATTTGTGATGCTAAAGCCCACCTCAGCAGGTATCTTTTTGTTCAGAGTTTACTGGCATTGGCTCCTTCCTATGGATATACAATGGAGAAGCAACTACCTATTAGGTATTTTTGTCACAACACCATCTCTCTGGCTTCATATATGCACACATATGCTTATGATAAGTTTCTGCCTGAACCAGGCCAGTTCTTTAGCCAAATATGTAACTCTGATCTGCACATAAACCTGGAATAAATAGCTTTGTACTTATGCTTTTAAAGAAAAATAATTGACATGTTTGCATAGGTTCCATTCTGGTTGCTTGGGTTCAAAGTCCTGTGTTGAGCCAGTATCAGAGTGACTTTGACTCTAGAGCTGAAATCTCAGGGGAGAAGAAGAGCTCTGTGTTAACAGCTCTTGTCCTACAACACAGAAATCCAATGTTTCTTATCTTTCTGCTCCTCCCAAGTTCACTGTGAATTCTGGAAGGGTCATACTGGTATCCAGACCACTGGCCCTACTTGTAGTTGCAGACAGCTTGTTATTCTTGACGAGGTGTGCTTTCCCCCTCCTCTCCAAATGTGGAAACTCTCAGAGTTCATGAAAAAGAGAGTGGGTGAGAAGATAAGGGAGCTGAATGACCCGTCACCTCCTGCACACACAGGGACACAGACAGAGGGGAATCACTCAGCACCTTCAAGTGTGTACATCAGGGATGTGTTACACACACAGATGATAATAATATATAGAATATTTTCATCTGAAGTGATAATGGAAGGTGCAGACTCGGAGTCAGTTGAATTTTTATTAGTTGTCTGTCCAGAACATCTAATGCTATTCCTCCCCATGTGCTTTCATATATCCAAATATTAGGGCCAAGCTCTGCCTGGTGTAATCTCAGGAGACTAAGACCAGAAGAGACCTTGAACTCAGATGAGTTCAAGCTGAGGGATGAATTTATCCCACTGTCTTTGAAAAGCTGGCATCAAATAGTTACATGATAGTGGTATCCAGGCTTACATTTAAAAAGCAGGGAGCATCTTCTAATTCTCTTGGGATTCTGAATTTGCAGATGATACTAAACTGGGCAAAACAGAGGTGAGGAGATAGGTAAAGAGGGCACAGGGAACTCTGGAAAACAAAAACAAGCTGAGAAATTTGGGGGCTGCCGTAGTAAAAGCTGTCCCTGAGCTCTGCTGAGAGAAGCTGATCTCAAGCCCTGCTCAGTCTGTGGGAAAGGCTGGTGTAAGGAGGTGAGCAGGGATGGCAGGCCTCACACTGGACACAATATAGCAGCAATTAAAGCTGTCCAGGTGATTTTAGGCTTGTGCACAGACTGCATGAGATGCAACTTGTTATAGTGTGGACATAAAACAGGCTGAAGAGATAATGGGAGAAGGAGAGACCTCTCATTCAGACTTTTCCCATCCTTTCTTCCTTCCTCTCACCCCAGTATCTCCCTGCCTATCAGTTCCCTGTGGTTTCCCTACAGTCAAGCTCCCCCAGAGAGCGTTGCCTCACTTTCTGGGCAGTTTTGACCAGCTAACTCTATACAGCACCCAAATTGCTAATTCTTTCAGCCTTAGAAAGGGGACATTTTCAGCCACTATCTATTTCCCACTTATTACTACCTTGTCAAATCTCATTTCTTCCTTCTTTCCAAAAATCTGTGGGATTTGTTTCACACTCCAGCCTCATTGCTGTATCCTAGCCTCAGTCTGGCTGTGTGAGTGGATTATTTTTTGTACTCAGTGTATGCACCATATATATATATATATATATATATATATATATATATATATGCAGAAAAATACATCCCCCCTTTGAAACCAACTAATACTAAATTGGCAAAGCCCGGCAGTAGGGAGTTAGGAAATGCTGGGGTTACTGTTCTCAGTAATCTTAATTCAATCTCTTTGTGCCTGTGCCTCTTGGAGTCCTTAACCACATCCTCACATTGTCACCTCATTCTTTGCACAGGATGCCTGCCTTCTTCTGTGCCAGCCTGGCGGGGGCTTTCTTGAACAGCAGCTATTCAACGTTTTGTTTTCTCCTCATTGTTCAGTGGGTGGCCTGTGCCTCATTTACTGTACATTATTCAAGTCCAGCTCTAAAGGCAGAGTTATTAGTTTCCTTATGGGTTTTCCTATGGCTTTCATCACAACAGTATCTGATCGCCTCACAATTATAAATCTACTTACTTTCATTACCACCCAGAGGTGAGGAGATGGTGTTAGATCAGCTGTGCAGCTGAGGGACTAAGGCAGTGAGAGATTAAGATAAAAACCGTTCATTAATTTTGGAAGCTCTTTGGTGATGTGGTTAATCTGTTGGTGCCTTTTCCCCCAGTGTACTTAGCAGTGTGTATAATGTGTATTCAGAGCAGAGCTCTGTCTGGTTTGTGCTGGAGTGGGAGAGTTTATCACTCCCACCAGTTGCACCACATGTAGAAGTCAGAGACCCAAAAGACAAGAAATGGGCATTTGTGGGGAAATGTAACTTAAGTGATTTGTCTCATCATGACAGAGGAAATTGGACTAAGAAGCAAGAATTAACCCCAGTCCTCTTGGATAGCTTTATCTGATTACAAACTGGAGGCAGTTTTTCTCCCATCCCACTATTCCCTCCTTTCTTCACCAGACATCTGAGTGCAGCAGAAGACCCTGGAGCTCTGCAGGGGTCACCCTTGCCAGACTGCTTCACTTTCCAAGCCACCCTGTGCCCTGACCAAGGCATCTGTCAGCTTTTCTGCTTCTAAGGGAGAGCAGTTTCATATGGAAATTCTCAGCCATTCTCAGAGCATGTCCATAATGACATAAAAAATGGAGAAAGGCAGAAATATAAATGTAAACCCTGTGGTTCTTACATTAAAACCCCCTGACCCTTCTTCAAAGATACACTGGAGAGACTTAAAAGCGTGCATCTCTCTGCTCATTGCATGCTGTGTGGCATGAATATTTCTTTGTTTCAGGGAAGAGCTAGCATGCTGAGTATTGCTCACAGAGATCTCTCAGTTGCTTATCAATAGCAATAAAATTGATCTCCCCCCAAATATTGAAGTCTCTCTGTTGTCTTCTGGGAATTATTTCTAATTTTAAGCCTCTATCCTCGTGCCTCTTACAACAGCACCCAAAGCATGGAGCAGTCTCCAAACTGTGCTCCCTAATGGCATGGGGTAGTGCTGAATTACTCATTCCTCCTTGTCTATTTTCAATGCTGCAGGATAAGTCAGAAAGTGGGCAAATGTGTGCAGAATGTGTGAAATCTGTCTGAAGGTCAAAAAGAGAAGAGAAGCTAAGGTATGAAGTTCTGAATTTTCTGTCAGAGCTTAATTTTTTTAATACACATATAATACTAAAAATATTGTGATAATATATACTGTTGAGTAAAAAAAACCAAAACCAACAACCAACCCCAAATACTTATAGTAACAGGAATACTTAACATAGTTCCCAAGCGACAAGAGCCTGATGAGTATTTTAAACCCTGAAGCCTCAGGAATTCTCCCAAAGTATTGCTCTGCTCCCAAGGAAAAAGGGAACAAAGTTAGAAATGTGTGCTTTTCTCAGACTAGATTTTGAAAATAGCAGTAAATGCAGAATTTTTTGGCTCCTGATACAAATGCTGAATACTGTGAGGCTTCTGAATAACAGTTTAAGCTGCTCCTAGCTGCACACACATAAGCACACGCATGTTACATGCATGAAGTTCTTAAAAGAGAGGAGCACATAGACAGCAGTAGGGGAAAACTTTCATCCACACTGCTTCACCAAGGCATTTTGATAGGTTTATTATGATGGAGGGAGACTTCAATGCTTAAGGCTCATTCAGCACAGGACTTTTTTAGCTGAGATTTGTCCGGAAAAACCACTTATGTGATCATCTAAATGTTGTCACAGCACTTGAGGGACAGGGGCTCTGCCTCAGTTTACCGAAGTTGTTAAAACCAGAATGCCACAAAGCTCCTTAGACACGACAACTAGGCAGCCTTCAGGAAATCAAAGGAGCCACCACAGATCTGAGGTGGCAATTAGTCAGCAACCTTTACATTCAGTGAGATTGCCTCTTTCCAGGTGGGTGTGTTCCAGGGCTACCATATTCTCAAGGTGGGGTATTCTTTGAAAAAGCAGTGTTAAATTACAGAAATGTAATTGCATAACTATTCCAAGTACAAAAAGGGGGTGGGGGGGGGGGGGAAGTTAGGAAGGAAAATAAAAAGAGCAGCAGCTGCTGATCTGGGAGAGGACATTTGTCCCTTCAGGTCTGTGTGGCTCCTTGCTGAGGCTGCCACGGGCAGTGTGGGGATGGAGGAGAAAGGCATTCATTCCCTGGCGGCGCGCACAGAACGTGTGACTGCGAGATACCAGCGAGGCACTTCTCTACTCTGGAGTTACATTCCCAGGCTCCATGACACACACCAGCCAGGACACTGTACTCTCAAGGAAAAGAAACTGCAATATTTTGAAAGCATCCTGCGCACTTCAGAATATAGGCAGTTAATGCAGACACTTGATAAAGTGTTTACACCCCGAGAGCCTCTCCTAGGTAAGAGTTCCCTTCACCACTGTCCCCCGAGCAGCTTGACAGCATGTTGAAATGGGATCTGACAGAAATGGCAATTTGCACTTTATACTGTCTGAGGGAGGATGTTTGGGGCTCTTATCGTGCTTTCCTATACATTGGAATCTATTGGTATCTCTGTTCATGGCAGGGAAGTTACTTCTTAATTCTCTAGCTGCCTGTGGTAAAACAATTTAATTTTTAAAATGTCCCAAGTCCACCATGTTACTACGGGAATGTTTTGAAGAGAAAATGAAAAAAAAAGTAATTTTTTTAAAAGTAATTTTTTGGCCACCCTTCTTTTCCTGCCTCTCCAAATCCCTTTTCCCCCTTGTGCTGTTTTCCCCTTGAGTGTAATAACTTGATCTACCATCAGCACTTCTGCAGTTCTATTATTTCCCCCTCTTGGTTTCTTACCTGATTTCCAGTGTCTTGTCTTCAGTCTCCTTTCCTTGCTTTAGCACTTTCCCTTTTTGTAGTGAAGTTGAACTCCTTGTTCTCCTCAGTTGCTTCGTTTTATTCCTTTAATATGGTTCTCTCTCTCTCTCTTCCTCTCTTTTTCTCCACCCCCTTTCTGTGTCACTTTCTGTCTTCCCCACTGCCTCTCCGCCTTTCCCCCTCTTCTTTCTTCACCTACTTTTCTTGTCTCTCCCACCCCCTCCAGACTAATCTTTCTATTTTCAAACCTGGTTTCCTGTTGTTTCTCCTTTAAAGACCATGGATCTCATTCCTCCCTCTCATTCTCAGCCTCTCCCGGTGCCACCCTCCTCATGCCGGCAGGATGCACTCGCTGCTGGCTTCGCGCAGTCCCTTCCAGCCGCTGCTCCTACTGCTCCTTTGCACATCTTCCCACAGATAACACTCTAAGCCTTCCCCAGATGAAAAGAGACAGCCTTGCCCCACAGTTACACCAGCCAGACCCTGGAAAGCTTTTTCCACACAAGACAAAAGACAATTCAACCGACAAAGGACGTATTTCTGACTCGTTCAAGCCTAATCTGGCAAAGCAGAGGTTCATGTGGAGCAGGGTCTTCCACCTCTTCAAATCACACAGAACTTGCTCTGCTGGCTTGGACCAGGGGCCCAGCACAGCTGCAGCCTTGTCCTAAAGGGCACCAAATCCTCCCAGAGACTTTTTACATGCCCCCTTACTGATAAGTAGAGAATAATCTGCCTGTCAAGAGAGGTGTTTTTTGTCACACCACGCTACCACCACCTCCCTGCACACACAGTCAGACTCATGAGTGTTTGGGCCTCTCTTAAAAATGTTTTTGACGTATCAAGTGTCTGAAGGTCTTGTATTTCATGTGTGTGTCAAGCTGAGCCTCTGATTGCTGCACATCAGGAATGGCTCAGCGAGGAGGCAGAATCAGAGATGCCTTCTGGCTTTGATAAAGGTCTCAAAGAATCAGTGGCAGGAGAGTGAGATTTGCACAGAAGACTCTGCTGACCTGAGAACCAACTTGCTGCACACAAGCTTTGATGGTTGTCCCTCCAGCAATCCTTCCCAGGCTGGATATCTCCACCCAGAGCATTGCCTGGTGGTCTCTATGCATCAGTGAGTGCAGCTCATGAAACCAAAGCAGTTCAGGGACTAAGACACAATGCTGGCAACTCTTCTAATAATTTTCCTCCCACTAATTTACCACCTCCTTTAGTCACCAAATTGAAAGCCAGTCTACGAAGGGACAGTTGTGTGCAGAGGCTATCTCTGGAAGCATGTCCTGTGTGGACACTCTCACTCTGAAGTTAGGAGTGCAACTCTTTTCCAGGAGGGCTGTATCCTCACTGATGGTTAGAGCAGGATGCAGGACAAGTAAATTCCCACAGCAGCTCAGTAACCTCCTGGTATGGAGACATGTATAGTCACCTGCTGCTTCATTTCTAACTCTATTGAAAGCCCTTCTGTGGCTTTTAAGAAAATGGAAATGTTTCTGGAGTTGTTTCTCCCTCTCCTGTGTGGCAGTTGTGTATCTGCAATGGAAATTCATGGGAAGGAGAATATCATTCCAGCTTTTTGACTTTGTAGAGTAATTTCCACGAAGCATTATTATGTAAACTCATGTTGATTTTATGCCAGTGAGATTGTCAAGGAACTCATCATAGAAGTGTCCAAAAAAAAGGTGTTAATAATACAGGTCCAGCTCACAGATGGCTTTGGGATAGGCTAGGGATAAGGCTTGTCAAGTGTTTTTCACATGCTGTAGAGAGACAGGTCCTGTGAGAGAGCTGTCTGAAATGCACTCACCTCCCTGCATGGCTGACACTTTGCTGTGCACTCAGGGTGATCAGGTCTGATTCTCCCTGCTCACTCCTCTGTGCTTCCTGCCCAAGGGCTGTTCCTGAGTGCCATACAGAGGTAATCCTGAACCCAGCAGATACAGTCTGGTTCTGCTGAATGTGAGAGGGAGGGGAGAAGGTTTCTGTCCAACTCATGCATGATGCACAGGAGGTACCTGTTGAGAGCTCTTTCTGTTTTGGCGCTAGAGGTAACTATTTGGATTTTGATGCACGAAAAGGAAATGGTAGAAGGCAGGCAGGGAGGCAAAAGACAGAAAGAGGAGTAAAGATGTTGTATGGATACTTCAGCCAGCCCCTCAATGTGTCATCCCTTCCCTCTCTCTACTGCAGCCTCTTCAAGGGAAAACAGAGGAGTCCTGGCAGCTTCTCCAACCCATCAGCTAGAAAAATAGCTGGTTTGCTCAATCTTTAGCAGGGAAAAAGAATTTTGACTCCCCTCCCCAAGAGCCTGTTATTCAAAACTTGTCTGACTTAAGTGAGGAGAGCAAGTGGAAGAGAATGCTGTCCCCAACAGTGGGAATGGGGAGAACAGCTGCCAGCTTGCCATGTGCAGCTTGCAGATCACAGCAGTTTGTGATGCTGTGCAATGCAATTTGAAGGAAAGCAGAAATAAAACTGGGAGGGAAAAGGAAAATAGAACAACATGTGCTATCTTTTGATCAAAACTTAAGAGCTTTCTTGGATTAGGATTCCTGACCCCCTAGGTACAAGAAACAGAGCAACCCTTATCTACCTGGAGTTCAGTAAACCGTATGATATGATGTCCCAGAAGAAGGAAATTAGTGTAGAAGATTCAGCTGAAGAAGACAGGGATTATTAAATAAATCCTCAAGTGAGTAAGAGACTGGCAGAATTGATACACCAGTTCCTTAATAGGTTGAAGGGAAATTATCTGTGAGGCTGCTTAAAGATTGCTCTTAGGACTGATCTTTTTTTTTATATTTTTGTTAATTACCTTGGCACGGAATGTAGAAACGCTAATGAAATCTGCTGGTGAAACCAAGCTGGGAGGTATCATGAGGGCAGAGGTGGATTCCAGCACTGCCAGAGCTGAAGGCTCTTTGTGACTAGAGTGATCAAGGTGAGGTTAAGTGGGAGAGTGCAGAGTCACACACTAAGAACTTGTTTGAAGAGTAACAGAAATCTCCATCTCCCAGGAGAAAGAGATGGAGAAAGATGGGGAAAGTTCATGGCTCAAGGGAGGAGGAACCAGCGATGCTACATGGGGGTGAAAAGAGGCAAGCAAACTTTGAGGATGTAGCAGCATTTCCAGTTGCAGTGAGTGGAAGTAATGTCATCCAGGAGGATGAGACTTCTCCAAAACAGTGTCTGCAGTGCTGCTTCCCCACATGCACAGAGGATATCCAGCCTGGAGCAGGTGCAGAGGAAGGCAGCGGGGTGGTCAGAGGGATGGAAGTGTCTCAGCCAACAGCGTGTTTACTTATCGGTCACAGCAGGGACTGCACAGAGATATTTGAGCTGATTTGAAAATAGATGTGCTACCAGTTTGAGCTTTTCAGCATTAATTATTTTGCACTGAATTTCATGCTAGTGCAGCTACACAAAGTAATTAAACCACGGTGTGATGTGCCTGCAGGGTGAATACTATAAGGGAGCTTAGTTACTTAGTCTGGCAGAACAAAGGTTAAGAGAGGAGAGATTTGCTGCCTATAAATACTTTTAGGGATTGGGGGTTGGGAAAGTAAGTGCTCAGGAGAGAGCAGAGCTACATAAGCTAAAGGACAATGTGGCACAAGAATAAATAGATATAAATTGGCCATGAATGAATTTAGGTTGGAAATCAGAAGGTTTCTAAGCAACAGAGCTGGCAAGGAGGTGCTGGAACAGCATTTTAGCAGCACAAGTTAGGGTGGAAACCTAATGAGATTTAGGACAGAGTTTAGTAAGTTTAGAAAAGGCCATTTGGTTTGTACTTGCCCGTTATTCAAAGGGATTGAACCTGATAAGCCAAGAGGTCCCTTTTTTTTTCTATTTCCTGTACTGGCCTCAGTGCCTTATCAGATCTGCACCCTTGCATACAAAAGCCAGGTAAATCTGGAGCAGAGTTTGTGTAATGAGTTTTCCAGCACTGATCCCATGGATATTTAATGGAGGGATTCACTCTGTGCCTGAGATTTAAACAAACAATAAGAGCAAGCCAAGAGGATGCATGGAGAAGGTCTGCAGATATGCAGCAGTACAGATGAGAGCTCACATATTAAAGAGTTTCTTCACAAAAAACAGGTGCTCCCACAGCATCTGGCTTTGCTGGAAGGCTGTTTCAAATGCAGCTGGATGCTCTCTTGAGATGTGAAAACTGAAAGAGATTGTCTGAAGGACTTTTGTTTCTGAAGGTTTGCTGCATTGAGAAATTTCAGAAAAAGCCACCACCCAACGGTGGCTGAGTTCATCTCTGCTGCCTGGCCACAGCACTGCACTTATTCTGGTTCTCATATGTTCCATGCTGGACAGGCACCTCTCTAAAGCACCTTAGTACCTTCTCCAAAGGTACTTTCCTGATGGAACATTTTATCTCAAATCCCCATTCACGGGTATGATTGAAAGAGAAGGCTAGAGAGGGAAGTTCTCTGTTTTACATTAGACTCTGGAGACAGTTTGAAGGCATCCTCCAGCAGGAGGCAAATTCCCAAGGACAGGCTGGGCCCAAGGGAAGAGGAGTAGCAAAGGCCCCTGAATAAGAACAGTTTTATAGTTACAGTTCCTCATTTAGTAAAAATCCCAACTTATTCCATGTGGATGGATGTTTTCATCTTCCCAAGCCAGAGTACCATACCAGCACAGAGTGAGAAAAGAGGAAACAAGAAACAGCCAGTTGTGAAACATCACTCTGTGTCAGACTCATTTTCCAGTAAAGTTTTCAACAAGAAAAACTGGAAGAGGTTTTCATCTCACTGAGGAAAAATTGCCATCTATCCCAAAGTAAATGCTCAGCTGTCAGCTTTATGTTACTGGAAACAAAGTACTGCCCTCTCACCCCTCCTGCCTCCACTTCTCAACTCTGCAGCATCTCTGAGTAGTTGAGAAGTGCTTTGCAGATGATAATGAAATTGCAGCTCCTATAAACACCCTCCTTGTTTTACAGGTGGAGGAACCAGACCGGGGAGAGCATAAAGGTTGTGTCCAAAGGATCAGCAAGTCATTTTAAAGCAAGGAGTCCTCATCTAGCTAGCCACCAGACATTCATCTTGTCCTGCAAACTTCCAGTGGGATGAATTGCTACCCAACAGAAGTATGTGTGTATAAATATATTCATAGATATGTTTCCAAAAGAAGAAAAGAAAGAACAGACCTTTACCTCTTTTTTGCTGAGCCTGCACAGGTAGAGAGAGGAGCAGGTGAAGCTGACTGCAGGGTGGGTGAGCTTTAGCACAGCCCAGCTTGTGCCAGCCTTGGGCTCCCAGAAGAGATCCTGAAGTGGCTGAGGGAGGACACTGCGGGCAGGCAGGAGCTCAGCCTGTGCTCTGTCACTGCCTCACTGGCTGGACATCCCCTGCAGCCTGGAGGACCAGTGCTGGGGGAGACTCACTCCTGAGCTGTTCCTGACATGCACTGGCAGCTGTCTGCCTGCTATTCTTTTAAAGGGTCTTCGTGGATCAGGATAAAATGTGATCTTACGCAGGCGGCATTGTGAGCACAGCTTGGCTCGGGTTCAGCTCTTCCTCTGGCTCCCAGCTACTCTATTTTTATTGAAGGAATTTGAGGCTATCAGAAAGGAAGTCAAATTGTTTTAGGAAAACAATAGAAAAGCAACTTGAAGTTTATTAGCTTCCTGCCCAGGGCCTGTGACCAACTTGTCAAACTTATTAGAGTGATGGCAGGACTATTTATTTAAAAGGGCTAGCTACAGGACCCACAATTTCATTCCTGTTTGGGCCTTAGTGAAAACAAAGGAAAGCCATAAAATAATATCTGAAGGGAGCAGATGGCTAACTGGTAAATGGTGTGAGTAAGGTTGGCCTGTGAGCCATTTGTGGTGTTCACCAGTGCAATGGCTTTTGTGGGGTTTGTTATCAAATGAATGGATCAAATTCACAGGTCAGTCCCATCACCCCAAATTCCTTGCTGTGGCTCAATTTTTCAAGTGGAAGCCTCACACCTAAGAAAAGAAATTTGGCAGGAAAAGGTCTTCATTTAGAGCCACTGGAAGGAGTGA
Organism: Agelaius tricolor; assembly: GCF_023055355.1. Lineage (NCBI taxonomy): Eukaryota > Metazoa > Chordata > Aves > Passeriformes > Icteridae > Agelaius > Agelaius tricolor. The sequence goes on along the minus strand of NW_027269269.1, from coordinate 43,982,373 downwards.
AACAATGCAGCAGGTCTGCAGGAGAGCCAGGAATAGAGCCCAGGTGTCCCTGACCCTGTTGGACTGCTGGAGCCCCTCGAGTGCAAAAAATATTTATATCCTCCAGAAGCAGCTGCAGTCTGCTCTGCTTCCCCATCCAGCTCCCCAAAGCAGCCACACCATGAAGTCATGCTGGCATGTGGCTGGTGAGAAGAACAGGCAGCCAAACCATCAGAGGCACAAAGTGTCTGCGAGCATGAGCCTTCCTGAGGAGCCTCATAAAACAGGCAACTGAGAAGCATCTGCAACCTCTCCCCAGTGCAAAGCCACATCCCTTGTTCAGAGGGCCCTCTGCTAACTGAGTGTTGAACCAGCTTCCAGGGAGGATATAGGCAGAACTCACCTCTCCTTTCAGCAGTGCAGTCTCTGGGAACTCGGGCGCTGCGGGACTGAGCTCGCAGAGCTATGCACAGCTCAGTAACCACTTTTCAGATGAAAGGAAGAAGAGCCCACCTCAAAAATTCTCTTCCTTCTTCTCCTCATTAGCTTAACTAAAAGTGGGAATGCAAAGCTGCAGTTCTCTCTGAGGCCTGGGGCAATAATGCATCTTGTATTGGCAAGTGATGGAAGATCTTGGTTTATACGTTCCTTTTCATTTATCCAGGTTTGGTGTTTATAAAAGAATCACTTTGAGTGCATTATCTGTGTAAGGGCCTAAGAAACTGGGTCTTAAAAACTGGGTAATTTTAATCTAAATGCAACGGCCTTCCCTTTATTTAAGGTATCCTTGCAGCTTTTAGAAGGTTTCTGTGATTTCTGTCCCTCTGAGGTACTGCCTTGGTGAACAAATCAGCCAAAGAAGTGCACTGAGCAATGCAGCATCCTAGTTTATCACAGTCTGTAGGTGTTTACTTAAAATTAAGTACATTCTTGAGTTGCATTGATTGCAGTGTAAGTTAATAGTCTGGAAGTTAGGCACCCTCCACTGCCAGCCAGGCCAACTTTCCTGGGGGAATTCCAAGGCAGATAGTGGAATCACTTCTCCATAGCCTCTGCAGGAAGAGATGCCACGTGCAAAACACATGATGGTGTTCTGGCAGCAGAAAAATATTTTATTTGCACTTATTTGGGGTCTGTCTCATCTGGGCTGGTATCACTTAATCTGTGCTTTGTTCTAGTAAGTGGTGTTTTGATCCTGAATGTGAGCTGTGAGAGCCTTTTTGTCAGTCTCTCAGGCCTGCTGGACTCTTGGTAGCCCCTGAGGCTGAGATCCTGCAAAGTCTTGGTCATGTGAGTGGCTTGATATAGTTACAGCTTGGGGCAGCTGTGTGGGTAAGGTCCTTCTGTGTACAAATGTCATAGACTGGAAAATGATGGAGATTCTTGAAACTTTTTTTTTTCTTTTTTTTTTTTTTTTCTTTTGTTTCTTCAGGACCCAGCATGGTTTCTCAGAAACTCCTGGAATGACAGCAGCTCCTAGCCTGCTGCTGGGGGACTTCTCACCCCAGAAAGCTGTGACATGGAGCCATGTGGTGCCAGTGCCTGCACCAAGTTCCTGGGGTGAAATATATAGTATAAAAATAGGCTAGGGAAAATATAAAGTATGACCACAGGACACCAAAGAGGAAACTATCCCCAGAATTGCTACCTGTTCAGAAATGTTTCATTTGTGAATTAATGTCTTTTATCTCTCTGATCAGCTCTCCCATCCCGGAGTTGTGCTGCTGCAAGATCCCAGCTCTAAATCTTGGGGCCTTAGGAAAAGTCTGCAGAGGTGGAAAGAATCACAAGCACATGTCTCTTCCTAAAGCAAGCTGTGGGGTAGAAGGACCTCAGCCTGCTCCATTCTTTGTCCACAGAGGGAAGAGAAATCAGGATGTGAATCTGCTCTGAAGGCAAGGATCTCCAGAGCTTTCCCTGGAAGTCAGCTTCAGAGGAAGAAGCAGCTGAAAGGATTTGAGGGAAAAGAGACATGTGCTCGGGTGATGGTGAGTGAAACTGAAAAATAAACAGCCTGAGCTATGGGAGGATCCTCAGATGGTGCTTATTGCTCCCAGCCAGCTTGTTCTCTTTTGTGATGGTCTGAAAGAATCTCAAGGCATGACCTCCTGGGTAAAATTAAGAACTTGATTAATTGAAAAAATTCACGAATCGTGATTTTTCCCACCAATTTTGTGATGTGTGTTGGCTGGATTCTGAAGCCTTCTGCAAAGTAAATCACAGCAAATGGGGGGGGAAGGGGGAAGGGGCAGGAGGACACTGCTGGCCCAAGCAGATTAGAAGGGTGCATTTTGTACTAGAATACCAAATATCTGCGTGTGTACAAGAGCTCACAAGCCCAGCAGTGATGTGGGGCAGGGAAAAATGCCTTTTAAGGGGCTTTCCTTTCCCAAGTGTGCCATGAGCCCTGTGAGAGAAGCAGGCAGCCCTGCTCCTTCATGCTGCACTTCTGTGTGGCTGCATAAAGGCAAATCCTCTCACAGGCATGCATCAGGCACGTGGTGTCCTGAGGATTTACCACAGGAAAGCTTGGAAAAGATTTGTACCCAGTTTTGCTTTCTGGAAGGGTGAAGGATTTGGTCAATTCAAATCTCCTGAATTGTTTTTCTGGACACCTGGGTTTCCTGGTGGAACCCTGTCTGTCTGTCTGTCTGCCAGCCCCCTGCCCAGAGAGGTGAGGGGCTGCAGAGGAAACAGGTGTGTGCATGAGTCACCTGCAGCACAAAGCCAGGGAAGTGGTGTCCTGCCTTCTCCCCACAGCCACACAGGGAGCCCTGCTGGCTCTCCAGGTGCCCACAAGCTCATCTTTAAAGCTACAAGGAGTGGGGAGCAGGCTAGGGAGTTCCCTGAGGACTGAAGTCCTGCCAGTGACCCAACACAGGGCTTTCCCCACTTAGCTTCCCATTTAATTTAATTTGAACTCCCTCTTGGTGCTCATACATAGTGTGATGCCTTGCTTCATATAAATCCAGGCACTGCATTTTCACTGGGCCCTTTGCATGCTGGAGCTTCTCATTTTTAATGCTAAATGGAGGCAAAGATGAAGTATGACCACAGGATACCTAAGAGAAAACTATCCCCAAAATTGCTACCTGTACAGAAATGTTTCATTTGTGGGTTAATGTCTTTTATCTCTCTGACTTAGTCATTGACAGATGTTGTTCAAATGGGCTTGCACAGTGGAAAAACCCCTGTATGAGCTCATGCAGAAACCTGGGGATAAAATCTGACCAGTAAGTGATGCCAGAGAGGATTGTGTTTGCTTGCTGATGTTTATTGCTTTCCTTGAAATGGTGGAAAAGGAAGAAATATTTAAACTTGATTGAAACAAGCTGAAGTACCTATAAATTCATTGGTTTTGTTCTGAATCTTGCAGTTCTGTTTGGCTTCTTGGTGAGAAGTGTGAAATTTATTTTCCTTAAAAACTACCCCTCAGGTTCAATTGGGATGTGAAAAAACAGCTATCAAAATAATAAGTAATTTTTTTCCTGGTTGGGGGTGTTCAGTTTCATCTTTCTGTGTGTGAGAAACAGAGGTGCCTAAGCAGTGCACATTAGTAGGATATATGGGTTTTACATGTGATACCCATGTGATGTGGCATAGAGACTTCCTATAATTACCCTATGCCTGTTGAAGGAGAGCAGTAAATTGGTTCTTTCAGCCCAAGAGGAACCCAAGACTGATTTTTCTGACAGTGCTCTCAGTATTTAGGAGTGCTGTCACCAAACCAGAGGCAGCACAGGATGTGGCCACTGAAAGAGCACTTCAGAAAATGAGTGGCAGTGGTTAAAGGCAAGACTGCTCACAAGAAGCAAAGAACAGGGAAATGGGAATCCTTGATGTTGTCTGCTATTCCCACACTCTTCCCCCACTTTCCTCTCAGGCCAGATTTGTGAAGAGCCATGTTTCCCCCTCAGGGAAAGTAACAATTTAACACAGCAGGGAAGAAAGAGGTTTCGTGATGTGCTGCATGAAATGATGCAGTATCGCTCAACCAGCATCTGGCAAAACGTTCCTAAATAGCCTCATCTTCCTGTATCAGCATTTCCAACATCAATAACTTTATTGGTAATAATCAGTAAGGTCTGGGATTTCATGGAGGAGGATGGATGGCTGCATTTGGGGAGAGAATCTAAAGGGCTTTGAAGAATCTTGATAGAAAAATGCTGAGGCAACACCACAATTACTGAGCTGAGAAATCTGCACCGATTCACAGTTCCCAAATTGTTTGGAAAACATGAGAAATGCTGTCTTGAGAGTAGAGGCTGATGCCTTAATGCCATCAGATTCCTCAGAGCTGGAGAACTCTCAGAGTAGCACAGTCCAGGGCAAATCTAAACCTGACTTCAGTGTTCCTCCTGAAGCTCCTGTGGCTGTCCATGCTGGTCCCATGAGCTCCAGAACTCCCCACAACCCTCTCCCAAATACTTCTGAGAGAAGCTCTTCTTCCATTTCTGTCTGGTAGGTCTGGAGAAATCCAAGCCAGTCTTCCAGTCAAATTCCTTCTAATCCAGGTCACACAACTTTTCCTTCCACCTGAGCAATCCTTTCAGTTTCTCCTCCTCCTCCTCCTCCTCTCAGAACTCTGATCATTCTTGCATTAGAAAAGATGCTTTGATAAACTTCTTCATATACTTAAAAAGAATCATTCTCCACCCTGAAAAGTGGGCCCATGTGAAAACTCCATCACAGGAACAATGCAAAATTATCTTTCAGCTGCCCAAGTGATGTGAACGAGGAGCCTGCAGCTGTGTAAGCAAATAGACCAGCCTGAGAGGAATCCATGCAGAGGTCAGTGGTGATCTGTGCACTGGTGTCTGGCCTGCTTTGTGCAGGCAATCTGCTCTGTGCTGGCCTGCATGGGAACTCACATTTGGTTTCCAAGCACAACAAAGCTGTGGGATGGTTCAGCTATGAAAAAAAAAGATGATGGAGATGAAGAAACTTCATGTGATGCCAACATTAATATTATCTGGCCTTGGTAATGGTCAGAGTTCTCCAAAGATGGAAATTTCTGGGCCTTCTGCTTCCTTTAGTCTGCTGTTACCTCCTGTCCAAGTGTCTGAACCTAGCTGGTGATGGTCAGAAATGCCCTACAGCATGTCCAGGTGCTGGAGCAGAACTGTGGTGACATGGTCAGTGTGGGTAACATGGAGAAATTCATTCTGGACTGGGTTGTGAGGTGCAGTGAAGGAGAATGGAGACACAGCAGAGAAGATCCATCATTTTTGTACCTTAAGCCATCTTAAGGCCCTCAGAGTTCTGGACCTGTTTGAGGCTTCTTGTATTGCCCAGAGCAGCCTCCAAGCAGCTCTGTCTGATAACAGTTTGTGCTCTGAGCTATACCCCTCCTGAGCTCTGCCACCATCAGGCTACACTCCTGGGCTGTCTGGAAATAAAGGTGGGCTGCTGGAAGAACTGCTGTCAAAAAGGGAGGCTGGTCTCAGCTGATAAAATTAAAGAATGAGAAGTTCAAGTCTCTGGATGTGCCTTCCCACCTGAATGATGCCATGATTGTGAATTGTTGGGAGCAGATGGTCTGCAGCAGGTCAAGGTCAATGCAGCATCTTTTATACTGGTAAATCATATAAATGTACAGAATTTCTTCAGCATTTCAAGAGAAGTAGTAAAAGGAGAAATTATTTGTGTTATTTAAAAAAATAATCCTCAGATCAGGCTGTTACGGGGGCCAAGTGGCCTTGGTTTGAGAAGGAAGCTTTGCTACAGATCATGAATAAGTAAAAAGAAGGAAAATAATGAAGTAGTTTGCCAGTGTAACAGAGAAAAAAAATAAGAAAGGGACATATCCCTAAGCACAGATACTGTTTAAAATATATGGTAGCAACCTGAAAAGGAACAAGAACATGACCAAAATTGTAACTAGTGCAAATGCATCTACCTACCCATGTACCTATCTGGTAAGTAATGTTATACATAGGCACATATGTCCCATGGCATTAATAACATTTTTTATTTGAGGGGTTAAATTGCTCATTGAGGAGGTCTCTTCCACATTTTAACACATATTTATTTACTTTTTCTAGGTGCATATCTGTCAGAGTGTATCTGACAGATATGCACCTAGAAAAATGGCCTTTTTTGTTTTGGTTGCTTGGGTTTTCCTGGTTAGAAACGAATATATCAACTTTTATTCATGGCTGGCTTTTCTCAGTAAGAAGGAGTCCCGAAAAACGGATACAGACATTCTGGATTTGTTTGCTTTCCCTGGAGCATTGTTCTGTGGCTGAGACTCCTCTGGCAGAGGATGCTTTGTCCCCAGGTTCCACAGGGACTATTCCTGCCTCCGAGTTCCCATTCCATTTAGGGAACAATTGCTCAAGTGCCTCATAGATTGACATCTTTCTTTTCATGTGCCAGGGGGTTTCTGAGGCTGTCCCAAAGAGCCATCTCTCCTGCTCTGAGACACCATGGCACGAGTCCTGTAGCCTGGACTCCAGTGATGGAGTAACCTGAAATGGCCAGGAGACAAAGCAGTGAGGCAGCAGTGGAAACCCCTGGCAGGAATATGAGCTGCTGCTCTGGCAGAGGAAGTGTAGTGATCTTTAAGTATTCCAGGCTCCAGGATAACCTTAACTCCTCACAGAAAAGGTTGTAGGAAGCATTCTTGTGAGCAGTTCCATGACAAGAGAGGCACAATTGCCCAAACCTGCTGGAGGTGAAAACACAATGTATTAATATTGAGGAGAGACTGCTCTGCTCATCTTGAGAGCAACTGATGTGGCACAGCTCATGTCCATTTGGCTTTCCTCTGCCTCCCTTCCTCCCTCAGACCCCACGCTGGGTGTTTCTGTCCAGGCTGTCTTGTGGGGGCTGTTTTCATCAAGCCAAGCTCCTAAATCATCCTGGGAGAGCATCACTGGCCTGAGAATAAATGGTCAGGGAACACACTGACTGTTCAACAGTACTGGTGACAGTGGGATCAGACTGCAACCTCTGCCTTGGTCCCTTCAGTGTGTGAGTTTTAGCTGGACCTTCACTAAGAGCACACTGGCTTTCGAAGAGGAGGAAGGTCACAAAGTAAACAATGAAAGTATGACCGTGCCACTGAGCTCAGGGAGAGAGGAGAAATTAGATCCCTTAAACTGTAGCCTGCTGCATTTATTGGACTGCTTTTTGGTAGGGGATAAGGTGATGGATTCCTCAACTTCTGGCTGCCCAAATAAGTGGATAAGGACAAAATCAACACCTTTGCTATACTGGTAAGCTGATGCAGTGGCTACTTTGTGTAGCTCTGGACTGATGTGCTGGTCAGTGCTGGAGCAGGGTTGGCTTTTGCAGAGCCAAGTGGTTCCAGCTTTTTGTGTCTGTGGTGTCTCCATGAGCAGAGTGAGCCAAGCTCTGGGCCCCAGAATTCCCAAGCTTGCTCTGTGCTGGGCACTGAGTACAAGCTGGCAGGGAGGCAGTCAGTCCTGAGACAAAACGTACACCAGCTTTGAAAAACAGAATTTGCTCACTAACTCTGCTTTTTGTAGAAGGGAAACCATCAGCTATTAAACATCTAAGTTTAGCTTGGTTGTCCACTTGTCACAGATTGGAGGAGGAGAATCTTGGCTGATTCCTGACTGCTTTTCAAATTTGGGAAGGTGAAAAATTCGTGGAAAGAATGAAACTGGAGCATGAAAGCCTGCAGAAAAAGTTGGTGCAGTCACACTATTACCAAACTGGGCATTCTTACACAGACAATGTTGCAGATCATTTCTAGATGCTGGAATAAATATCTTGTGTCTGCAGAGAGCACGTGCTGTGTCTGGAGATCCACTCCCTGGTGCACTGTGCTCTTTCAGTTGGGTTGTCTTTGAAGTGAATTTGTACATTGATGTTTGTCCAGGCAGCACCTGAAGGACTTCCATTTTTAAATTTTATCTTAAGGGTGAAAATAAGGACCACCATGTGTATATATAAGGTGGTTACAGATGAAATTTTTTTGAAAATGAAGAACAAACAAAGAATATAACATCAGGAGGCAGCTGTAGGGCTCTATAGACAGCCAGAAATATTTTTTGCTGGCTGAAAACCTGGCTCTAGGTCACTGCTTGTTCTCTGCTCAGCCAAATCAGAAGGGTTCAAGTACTGAACTGTGTTGCTTTTTAATGCACTGAGAATTACCAAGAAACCAAAGATTTTCTTTTTTCCTGCCTGGAGCTCCCAGGAAGCTGTGTAAGTGTCTGTCAGCTCACTAGGTCAGGACTTGTGTTGGCTTGTTGGTTGGCTGCAGGCAGCTGGGAAATTGAAGTGGCAGTGCTGTGCAACACCCCACAGTTGTTTGGTCTGCTGAACAAGGAGGAGATGCCCTCACCTACTGACATCATTGTGATAGCTACTGCAGGCTGGAGCCCATCCTGAAAAGAAATCCCTGCAAAAACTGGCAAGAAACCTGCTCAGGAGGAGGGATAAGGACATTGTTGGTGGGCCCGTTGTCTGTGCTGTGCCACACAAGTTACAGAACTCAACCTGGCTTGGTTAAAAACAAGGTCTTGGTTAAAAACAAGGTAGGAACAGCCATCACAGCAGCTACTGCAGCTCAAGGAGAAATCCAAGAATTTTTAGCAGGCACAGGTGCTTTCTTCCTGCAGCTCTCTGAACTCACCAGAACCTGAACACAGCTCAGTAGAAATGGGGAATGGGGGATGTGCCACACGGTGTTGGAGTGCCCCAGGACCTCAGAGATCCCAGAATAAGGTTCTCGGTGTGAATGCATTCCCTTGACTATCACACACAACCATCTCTGGTTCCCAGAGACCCCTGTCCTCTGCTCAGTGATAAAAGCACTTTTTAGCACCAAAGCTGCTGTGTTCCCACGCTTGTTGCTGTCATGGGGGAGGCTGGTCTGGAACAATAGCAGAGGAATAAAGAATGGCCTTGCTAATCAATATCCTGCCCAGACGCTGAGTCAGGTGGCAGCTCGGGCCTCTTTAAAATTCCTACATTGTTCCTGATTTCTCATTTGACTGGGGTAAAGTTTTATCTTTAAGGAAAGAAAACACACAGGACCAAGTGTCTCTGCCTGCTCCACCATTCCCTTCCCACACCACCCCCACTCAGTTTTGCTGCCTTTGTCCTGTGGAGCCTCCAGCAGTGAGGGATAGATATGGGTATGATTTGCTCAGTTTGGACTTGGAGCTGAGCGTGATGTGCTGTGGTCAGGACAAGGTGACTGTGGTCTGAGCAGGGCACCCTGAGTCACACACACCTGCAAGGCTTTACATAATGCACTCTTTCACAGCCACATTTCCGTGTGGGCTCATATTTATGTGTTTGGTTTTTAAATGGTCGGAAGGCAAGACGGGATGCAGGCACAGGTTTCCAGAAAATTTCTCCACAGATGAATGTTTAGAGCCCTGGCAGGATGCTAAGACAGTCTGTGTGTGAACAGACATTTGGAAAATTGACAGAAGTGATATTTGCTTAAACAAACTGCAAGATCCAGTAGCTCAAGCTCTTGAATCCACCTCAGATGCACTAAAAACATTTTCCAGAAGGGGAAGGGGGCCAGCAAGGCTTTTTGGAATCTCTGGATCTCACAGGACCTTGCAGGATCCTTTTTGGGGGTTTCACCCAGCTCCTGTCATCCCTGAGCATCACCCCAGAGTTCCTCTCACCAGCCTGGAATGGAGCAGGGGAAACTGTGGCTCTGCTCCTTCACCTGCACCAAAGGCTGCGGAGGAGGAAGCTCAGAGACCTTCAGGATTTTCCTCAGGGCTGGGGGGTCCCTAGGACATCTTCGTGGCTCTTTGGCCCTGCTTGCCTCCCACTGAAAGGCCTCAGCAGAGGGGGAGAGCGTGGTCCTGGCTGTGCTGCCGGGCAGGAACTGCTGGAGCTGCAAAGGGAACCGGCAAGGGTTACATTCGCGCGTGTAGATAGGAGATAAGAGCTGACCTACCCTTCACCCCAAACTGAACTCTCTGAAGCTCAAACAAGGTAAGCAAGTGCTTGTGAAAATGCTGGGGGGAAGCCTGCCAGACTGGCAAACTTGCTGCTCCTGTCTGAGGCTGGGAGCAGACCTCCAGCTGCTGTCCATGGAGTCCATGAGGAGCTTGCTGGGCTCTTGACTGGAACGCTCAAGGACTGACAGCACGGAGGGGTCAGGAGCTGAGGATGCCTGGCAGGAACCAGAGACAGGGGCAGAAGTGGAGAGAGAAACAGAAATTACAGACAATGGTGAAATCATTACAAATTAAGCTGAAATAGCATCTCCAAGATGTTTGAGCAGGGCCTTTCCTGCACATAGTCTCTGTTGCTCAAAGATGTCCCTACAGCAATATTATAGACACTGCCACAGCCCCTTCCCCCTATGCAAATATAAACAGGTCAGCATCCACATCTCAGTGTGTGACAGAGTTCCCACATAGGAAATCTGTTTCTTCTGGGAAAGAAACATCTCCCTGCAGTGATATCCCTGCATGTTTGAGTCTCCTGGGAGTCTAGGATGTGTTTCCCACAGCACGGGAAGGAGCCTGCCAACACAAGCATGGTATGGCACGGGGAGGGCTGGCCTGGCCCAACAGCAAGCTCTCACCCCAAACCCTACGTGCCTGCTGTCAGGGGAGTGAGCAGGAGGATCTGCCTGTCCTGCTACTGCCTGTGAGGTGCATTGGTGGGATGTGTTTTGTTTTGGATCTCAGGGAGCAGGGAGAGACTCTTTTTGCCCACGGTGTCTTTTTGAAAACTAGGAAACAGAAGGCATGGATATCTCAGGAGGTGTTTTCCAAAAAGGACACATCTACCACCACCTTAACCTGAAAAAGTGACTCTCTCTCCTCTCTATGAATGTCAATTCAGGTGTAAGAGGATCTCACAGCTGGGCTGGTAAAGTGCTCAGTGCAGCTCAGCCTTGCACAGGCGGGGACTCCCTGGAGGTGAACTGAGCATTTCTTTTCAGACCTGGTTGTCTGTGCTGAGGCTGCTCATAAGGGCTTCATTGGCACCAGCTGGGAAAGGGAGCTGCTGAGCCAACCACACCCACCCTGTGGGAATAAAAGGAGTCCCTGAGCCTCTTGCAGAGGTTCTGGGGCTTTGCTGTGTCTCTCTGCCTGGTAGCAGTGCTGTGGTGAGTTGGTTGCTCTCCAAAGTAGTGTTGCATGAGCCACTGTGGTTGCTCGGGTAGAGGGGGCATCTTAGGTATGGGTCCAGATTCTGGGTCCAGATTCCTGAGTTTTAGGCTGTTTTGAAACACTCCAGTCAGTCTGTGGCTGTTGGGCTGTCTCTGCTCTTGCCGTGTGGAGTTAATGGTCACTGTGGCAAGGATGGATCCAGGAGGTTTTTGCTCTAACAGCATATATTGCCCTGTGAGCTGGTTACACCTCCTGCTCTTTTGTGGCACAGAGGCTAAGGGCCTCTGTGGGGGCAAGCACACAAATGATGGGTCCCCAAGCCCTGCTGCTCTCTCAATGAGAGTAGAATTTATCACCTATATAATGATCCTGAATTCACCTGGGGGGAGGTGCTGTGGCTCTAGCATGGTCTGGCTCCTCTGTATCAGATTTCTGAGTAAGCCTGTATTCCCCAAAGTAATGTGAAGGCTGATATGAGCAAGGGAGTGCATTTGGTGTTTTACTTTGTGGATCACATTTATTTTGTGGATCAGGGACTGTGGGTGCACAACAGAAACAGATTTCTCATGTGCTTGTTCATCTTCCCCTGAAAATCTGGTGGAAAAAGACTTAAGTCCTAATCAAGCTGCTAGTCACAGCAGGTTTGCCAGGCCTCGGGGCATGCCTGAGCAGGGGACTAATCTCTGTGGGGTGTATGCCAGGCATGCTGCTGGGGCCTCTGCTCCAGGCATTCGGGAGCGCTTGCCTGGGAAAGAAGTCACTTTGGGCAGCAAATCTTTCCTCCCTGGGAGGGAATGGTGGGCAGGCACGAAGCAACCAGCAGACACATCCATCAGTGTGTTTGAGCAAGGAAAAATCTCTTAAATGCTCACTGAGGAACCCCTGGGCATTTCATAAGAAAAGATTTGCTCACTGCAGGGCTGGAGTTGTGACGGCTTCCAGTGGAGATGGGATGGATGGATGAGAGGACAGGGTGGAAGGTGCCTCCTCCCAAGGCAGCAGCTGGTGAGAAGGAGCCTGGGCTGCTCAGTGTCAGCACACACGTGGGCCTGGGGAAGCGTGAGCCCAGCTCCAGGCCTTGTCAGTGGCACCTCGTTGACTTTTAGCGCTTCCTTATCGTGTCCGTGCTCACCTCGTGGTGCTGATAAAATGCCACGGCCGGGGGATCTGTGAGCAGAAAACCCTGCAGAGCATGGGAGAAAACCTCAGAGCACGGGAGCCTGAGCTTCCAGAGACCAGCCTGGGGCTCCAGGGCACAGCCAGGTAACCAAGGAACACTCCCAACCCAGGCCAGGGTGGGATGATCTCCGAGGTGGACACCACGGCACGGGCATGGCAGCAAGTGAATGTTGGGGCAGAATAGGGGTTTGCAAAAGTTGGGCTCGCTGGGGCTTTCCCATACCTGGCAGAGCTGGAAGTGTGAGCCATGTGGAGTGATTGCAGGATGTTAGTTCTGAGCTATAAACAATAGAGTTGGGAAGGAATGCCCAGGGTGTTTTGGTCTTTTTTTGGTTTTTGTTTTTTGGGGTTTTTTTGTTTGTTTGGGTTTTTTTGTTTGTTTGTTTGTTTTTTGTATTTTCTTTTTTTCCCTTTCTTCTCCAGTAATAACATTTCTTTCTCTTGGGGTATTAAGCACCTAAGTAGTTCTGGTACTTTTTTTAGTTATCACTAAAACAGGGTATAATTTTCCCACATGTTACTGCTCCCTTACCTCTAGGCCTATCTGTGGGCCCACAGCAATTGAAAGGTAGCTTTAATTAATTAATTAACTTTTTTTACAGGTGAGCAGCTTGCAGTGATACCCTTGGGAGAGTCCTCTTGATGGCTTGAACTGAGGCTCCCTGAATATAAACCCCTGAACATCTACTGAGCAGGTATGTAATTTTTGAAACCTGTAACTGCTGCCAAACTGTGAACAGTATCTTGCCACTACAGGAGAACAATCAAATCTGACTGGCTGGAAAGAAGAATTTTCCTTCTGAGTGTGAAATTTAGATTTTCTTTTCCTTTATTTTAATTTTATTTTGTTAAAAAAAAAAAGGGTCTTAAACTTAGTGTCCTTCTTTCTGAACTGGAGAGAAAAATCTATGATGCCAGAGTTCCTTGCTGAGTAAAAACTCTGAAGTTTTTACCACAGAACATGGAGTAGAAGTCTTTACTTTTTTTCATGGTTAAAGTTTTGACTTCATCTTTACTGGTCCAAATATTCTAAGTGATTAAAGGTGAAACAAGGGACTACTTTAGAGAAAGGAATTATAGTTAACAACAGAAACTTGCAGTGTGATCAATGAAAGGTTTCAATTTGACTTGCTGTTCTTCTTTTATGTCTTATTCAGAAAATAGACTTATGTAGCTCTTGGCATATTTTTTTTCTTTGGCTACAGCTCTACTCTACAATGTTATTCATTGAATGTTATTAACCCAGATCTCTTATATAGCATTGCTCTTGGAATCATCCCTGTAATCACTTCCACATGCTGCAAACTTGCAGAGTGGAGCAAACTCCTTCCATATTCCCTGTATTGACATGAGCTTTGCCAAGTTCTTATTCTCCAATACTTGCTGGGATACCTCAAAGTTTATTTTCAAAATCATAGTCCCAAAGCTCTTCTCACAGGAATATCTAGTGTTGCCCCAGTCACCTTTAGGAGTCTCTCACTTTTTCCCCACCAACTTTGATCTTCTCTGTACTTTTGAAGTGTTCTCCTCTTCTGCTTTCTTTTGTTTCTGCCCAATATCTTGTGCTAGCATCTCTTTATTTTGCAGCCTCACCATTTCTCCGGTCTTCTGTCATCCCCCACCAGCATCTGGAACTGTGTGTGGGAAACCTGGGCCTTTTCCCAAGAGCAGCACTCTTCATCACCCCCAGCCCTTCTCCCTGACAGTGACACTGAGATCCCCACACTGTTGCTGCATCTAAGCCCTATGAAATCTCATTTTCTCCTCTGAAACCTGACTTTCTGTCTATACTGTCTGATTGAAAAGCTCCTCTCTGCCTCTTTTGCAAGCCTTCAAAATTTATTATACTGCATGTCAATATTGTTGGTCTTGTTTATATTTTGTTTTTTCAGACTCTGTTCTCACTAGGTAGGATTGAGACCACAACACCTTGAAATCAGTGAATAACTAATTCCCCTTGGCATGGATACTGATTGTCTGCTCAGCCAGGAGTTAGGCAAGGGAATACTGAGGTGTTTGCTGCCAGTGTCCCACCTGGCACCCACTGTTAGCCCTTTGAGAGCAATACTTGGGCTCCCAGTGCTGCTGATGCCACCTTGTCTCTGGTCTCTGTCAGTAATGCCCTCAAAGTCTGTGGTTTGTAACAGCCTGAGGATGGTATCTTGTTCTTGCTTCTCTCCACTGGGATCCCTCTGTCAGGGCTAGATCTCATGCAGGTTTTTCTTTGACATTTTATGGAGCTTCCACTTCAGATTTGAGTAAATTTCATTCTAGAATGTGCTTCAGCCTGAAGGGCTGAAGCCTTTTGTCCAAGACACTCGAGGTCAAATGCAGAAAGTGTTGATCTTGACTTTTCTTCTTTTTTCCCACATTCCAGTGAAATATCCTAATTAGTGACCTATGGGGTCACATCACCACCAGCCTGACTTACTATAATTTTATCACTTTTTTTCCTTGAGTGCTTTGCAACACCCATTTTGTACATAGACTAGGAAAGACAGCAAGGTGGTGAGTCCCGTTTTCAGATGGATACACGTGCTACAAGTGGATGTGTGATATCCATGCCCTTATGAAACCATGCCCTCAGCAACTGTTTTTCCATGGATATCTGATGTGGCATCCCCTAAGGGTGCTGGTACTTGCTGGTGCTCCTCTGAGGCACCCAGTGCCAGCCACCTCCACTCTTTGTGCAGCAGGGAGTGGGAGTGAGCTACCAGCTGAGCTGCTCCTGTTTAATGCTGACCTGGAGAAAAAGTTCACAGTGCCAGCAAAAAAAGGTAGGAGGAGGAGAAGAAAAAGGGACTAGAGAAGATAAAAAGCAGAAAATGAAGTTAATGAAAGTGGGGGAGTTCTTCTGGTATTATAATGTTGCCAGAATTAGGTTTCTTTAGCTCCTGCTGTGCTTTGCTAAAAACGAGTCCAGTTAGCAGCAGCAGATGTAACAGCTGTACAGGGGAACAAGAGAAGCTATGAGAACTCTATGAATTAAGCAGATTCTCTTACTTTCTTTGTGTGGAGGTCTTAGAAGTGGAGGTTTTCAAAGTGTGTCCTGCTGGCTGCTCATGTGAAGTGATTGGGATGTTGTAGAAGGTGAGAGAAGGGTGCAGCAGGCAAGATGCATGGTATGTTTTCAGTCAGGAAGGGGAGAGCATTTGGGGAATGGGTTACAGGAGCTGCTGGGGGGGATGATGGGGGAGCTGGGAGGAAAGATATGGCTTGGGAATAGACACTAATGTTGCAGAAGTGGGGATGGGAATTTATGCAGCTAAGAATAAATGCATTTGTGGAAAGGATACTGGTGGTTATTTGGTAACCAGAAACTTAAATGATCAAAGAGTTTAGTCAGATCTTCTGACTTTGCCTTGCCCTTCCCAAAAATATATCATGGCTGTGTGGAAGGTCACCTCCCATCCCTTCTTAGATGTTAATCACCCCCTTCAGTATAGGTGGCCTATCAGATGGCACAGGCTGGATAAACACTGGGATATGTGATAGCATATTTGCTGGGCTGCAGGATCTAAAGGTAAGGCTGATCTCTGGAATGCCCAGATATTTGTGAGGGGAGGCAGGATTCCTGCCCTCTTCAGCTGCTTGCCCTCCAAGTGGAAGGAGAAGGCATTTCAAATTCCTTGCAAGCTCCAGGCTATAAACAGGCTCTTCCTGTGTGAAACAATAAGGAGCTAACAGTACTCAGGAGCTGTCTGCTTTTCTGAACAGGTCTAATACTGCTGAGATATGCTTTTGTGGGGAGGATG
Organism: Agelaius tricolor; assembly: GCF_023055355.1. Taxonomy (NCBI): domain Eukaryota; kingdom Metazoa; phylum Chordata; class Aves; order Passeriformes; family Icteridae; genus Agelaius; species Agelaius tricolor. The sequence continues at coordinate 43,966,388 of NW_027269269.1, read as the reverse complement.
AAGCCCATCACTTGTGGGGACAGAAGTGCCCAGTGTAGATCATCCAAGAAGATGGTATTGAAGACAGAGGAAATCAAAGTCCCATCAAGCTGAAGCAGACAGACACAGAAAGGGGAAGGAGTCAAAACAAAAAGAAAGCAGGAAAGAGGAAGAAAATAATTAGGCCAAGGTGGGAGGACTATTGTTTTGTACAATGGAGAAGGGGCTTAGCCATTAAATACACTCCATAAACACTGTATTTTTTCAGCTAGCTAACCTAAGGGCCTCTGTGGGGGCAAGCACACAAATGATGGGTCCCCAAGCCCTGCTGCTCTCTCAATGAGAGTAGAATTTATCCTATATAATTTAGTAGAATTTAACCTATATAATGATCCTGAATTCACCTGGGGGGAGGTGCTGTGGCTCTAGCATGGTCTGGCTCCTCTGTATCAGACTTCTGAGTAAGCCTGTATTCCCCAAAGTAATGTGAAGGCTGATATGAGCAAGGGAATGCATTTGGTATTTTACTTTGTGGACCACAGGGTGAGTGCCACATGAAGTAGTCATGGATGCTGTGTTTATCCTTACTCCTCTTGCTAGCTTGAGTCTCTGAAGCTGTTCTTGGCATGGAGATTTTTTTTATGCCAAAAGTCTACATGGGTCTGTCACCACAGGCCACAGGGGTGCAGAGTATGCAGGTTGTTGGTGCTTTGGAATTATTTGTAAGGCATTGCTCTGTTTTGTCTGGTCCTAGTCAGGGGACTGAAGTGAAGGTTACTAAAATATTAAAAAATCATCCACTTGGATGATGCAGGAACAGAAGTGTCCCTTATAGCTAAACTAAAATCTCCTAGGAGGTAGGTTGTTCTCACACTCATCAGCTATGACAGTGGGGGGAAAAGTGCCTGTCCAGGTAGGACCTGTTCACCTGGACCCTTTGTTTAGAGCAAAACCATGGGATTTCATGCTTTCTTGTACAGTGATCCTACAGAGAAACGTGAAACTTCAGATATTCCTTTTTCCCAGATGGGAAATCTGCACAGTAAGACTGCCAGATCCATGAGCCCTTTTTCCTCTATGGGGTGAAATTCCTTTTTTTCCATTGTGAATCTTACCAGCCAAGGGTGTTGCCTCACCTTATTGATTAGCCAGCTAGTGTTGGTGTAATTAGGGGTTAAATAGTTAATCTCAAAAATTCCCTTGGAAGTCAAGGAATCCATATATTTGCTTATTTGTAATTTGTATACTGCCCCTGAGGCAACCAGGCATGGAAATGTAATCCCATATTTGTGTATTTAACAACTAAAAAGATGATGTGAGAAGAGGTTTGGGTATACAACATTATAAAGAAAACTGTGACTGTCTAACCTCCTGATTCACCTCCCCTGTGGCAGGTCATGCATCTCCCTGGTGCCCAGTCCTGTGGAAATCCTGTGTTTCAGCGTGCATTGGGGTTGTTTTTTCTGACACAGGATGGAGCTGAGAGTGTGCTTAAGCTTGTTTTTGTCCCAGCCAGAGAGGGGAAAGCTTTCTTCATTAGGGTCCTGTTTGTGGTAGGCTCTACAGAAACACTCATCAAATGTTGACTTAAAGCTCTGAGAGTCAAATTACACGAAGTGGGCTGAGGCAGGAATAGGTGGTGCTGCTGCAGTGCTTCTGGAGAACTTTGTTGTTGCTGTTTTTTGTTGTTTTTTTTTTTTTTTTGCAGTGCAGATGTTAGGACTTTACAGGAAACCCATCAGTGCTCCAAATGGGTGGAGATGTCTGGTTGTAAGGAGGCGTAAACATTGGAAAGTTGGTCATTTGTGGCTCAGTGCTATTGAGCAAGACAGCAAGATAGTAACTGATCAGTAGGAATGACTCAAAAATCAGTGATCTGCAAAAAAAAAAATCTCAACCACAAACCAAAACAAACGTTACTGCAATAGTCTGGATGACTCAGAAGGATGGGGCCAAGCATAACATTAGCTGCTGTAAGTCACATGTCAAAGAATAAGGAATACAGGCTGCATATATCAGTTGGCAACTTTGTCTTGGGAAGGAGTGGGGGCTGGTGCAGCTCATTGGCTGGCTACAGAATTCCAGGAGGATGCTGTAGCTGGGGGAACTCACGCAGATTTCAGTAAATAACCTCAAACTGAACGGTTCTAGGAAGGGCTGAGTGTGTGTATGTGATTTAGCACTAACATGTCACTTCCCATGTACTCTGTTTAGTGCTTTTGTTGGTAATTCCTGGATGGAAGAGGTTTCAGGGACAATGCCTGAGGGTGTTAAAGAATTGGAAGTGTGCCTTCCAGTAAAAGAGGTTGAAGAGGTGGGGTGAAAAGGGAAAGCTGAAGGCTAACTTTTTTCACTGTCTAGATATAGCAAAAAGGAGGAAAAACTTCCTGTGGTCTAGCAGGCTGAGGGGCACTAAGACCCAAAACCAGAAATATGAAACAGGATTTAAAAAACCCCAAAAAATGATGTGAGAAAAAAACCACTATTTTTAAACATCATCTGTAACTAAGCACTAGAAAAGCTCAGTGAGGCTTTTGGAGGATCCTTCCCACGAGGCTTTAAAGTTGTGGCTGGATTCTTGTCAGAAAGGGGACCCTTGTAGAGATGGGAAGGATTTCTGCCAAGTTTTCTGATGCAAGTTTGTGAGGATGTGGGTCTGGATGATCGTGCCACTTCTTTCTGGTGTTGCAGTCAGGTGTTGGCAGCCCTGGGGTTGAGAGCTGGGACCTCAGGGCAGGAGGCAAAGGCATTCCCCCTGTCAGCCCAGGCATTGCTCCTTTTCACCCTGCCCCGTGTAGTGTAGCACTGATATCCCAAAGTAAATGAAGCTTCATTAGTGTCCAGTGAAGTGGTCAGTGATGACTAATTGTTATCTATCAATGGTGCTTTAATTCTCTTTAGCCAAATCAAGGCATTCCTTTTACATCCCATCATCTATGGCTCTGTCATCCATTTCAAACTTTAAACCTTGTTAGTCTCTTGTATTTCTTAGCCAAACTAGAATGAGTTTTTCCTTCTGCTACCTCAGTGAACATCTTAATTTTTTTTTTTTTTGGTGTAAAAGCTATATTCCCATGATGCCTGGTTTTGCTTTATTTCTTACCTTATTCCCTGTGGTGGTGTTTGCAGGGGTTCCAGGACAAGGGAAGAAATGAGAATCTTGAGTCCATGTTTCAGAAGGCTGATTTATTATTTTATTACATATATTCTATTAAAAGAAAATTATATATTAAAACTATACTAAAGAAAGAGGATTTCATCAGAAGGCTACCAAGGAAAGGAATGGAATGATAATAAAATCTTGTGACTGACCAGAGTCCCAACACAGCTGGACCTGTGAGTGGTCATCAAGTAGAAACAACTCACATGGACTAATCAAAGATGCATCTGTTGCATTCCACAGCAGCAGATAATTATTGGTTTTTTTTCCTCTGAGGCTTCTCAGGAGAAAAAATCCTAACAAATGGGTTTTTCAGAAAATATGTCTGTAACAATTCCCCTCAGACTTAAACTTTGTCAGAGGCCAAGCCTGTGCCTGTGGAACAATCAGGGGTGCAATGTGCCATTAGAAATGAGGTCTGAGAGCAGTGGAAGGATGGGTGTTGATGCAGGTGGAGGCTGGGACAGCAGCAAGAGGTGCCAGCAGAGGCTGTAACAGCGACAGAACTTCCTGGGAAACACAATGGCCACTTGAGAGCCAGCCCGGGCCCAGGGCAGCAGGGCTGGCTGGGTGGGGCGTGTGAGGATCTGTGGATGTGACTGCTGGGGCTGTGAGGGGTGGGAAGCCTTTTCCTCCTGTGACTTCACCTGGACTGTGTGCCAACCCCGGCACACAATGTTATCACTGCACGCCAGCACACGGCTGGCCCGGCTGTGCTCGCACACAGGGCCCCAGGAGACTTTCTCCAGGCCCTGCAGCTCCTGGCCTTGATGGCTCTTGCCAGAATTATGCCACAGCCCCACTCCCTGGTTCTGTTCCCAGTGGTGCCAGAGCTGGCTGTGCTCGCGGTGCCACCGAGGTGGAGATCTGGTGGTGAGGAGTAAAGGTGAAAGGTTTTGTCAGGACCTGGAGCAGGGACCTCTGCTCTACCCCACCCCTCTCTGGTAATCAGGGCTGCTCTTGGCTCTTTCCTTATCCAGGGTTTATTGCTGTGCTGAACAGCCCAGTTAATGAGTCATTAAGAGCACTCTCTCCCTGCATGGGCACTTTGCTGCCCCAAGAAGCCCATTCCCCTCTCTGTAGCAAAGACAGCTGTTGAAACCTCTTGGATAAGTAAATGCAGTCCTTCAGGGCTCAGGCCCAGCCTGTGGCAGTGGTTTCCATGGGCCAGGGATGAGTGGTCTGCCTCCAGCCATCTTTACTCTTGTCACTGTTAAATACCTTGCCTAAAAGGGAGCGTTGGGCCTGGATCATCAGAATCTCTTGGCAGTTTCACAGATCTCCTTTCATGGCAGTCTACAGAAGCTCTATCTTCTCTCAAAGAACACATTGTTGATTAAATCCTGCCTCTAGAAGTCCCAGCCTCAGCCAGCCCTCTTCCCTGCACTAGGAGAAACCCTGTATTGTTTATTTTGTTCTGTTGTTCCATGAATGAGACCTTTCTGCCCAGGCAAGCTCAGGCACCCTTTCCTTAAACAAAGAACCTTTCCTTAAATTCTTTGGCAGACTTTGGTTTTCCCAGGAGTGATGTTTTGAAGACATCCATGTTTTCCATGCTTGGACATTCAAAGAATGCAACAGCACTGCAGTAGTTTGCAGAACAATGTGGTGGTTCCAGCCTTTGACATCTGAGATTCATCACTGACTGGTCTTTGGCATCAGGGAGATGCAAGACAATTGTTCATGCAGGTGTCTATCTCCAGGTTGTTCAGAGGTTTTTGCAGGTTCATCAACAGCTCTCCAGGATCGGTGTTTGTGCTCCAATGGAGTTTAAATGGTGCAGTACCAAACAGGAGGCTGCTGGCACCCTCATGCTGTGGAAGAATGCTCAGGATGATGCAGCACTTCACCACTTGTGACTCTACTTTCTGGGCTACCTCACAAATCATAAATTATTTCTGGGAGGTGCACTGGAGATGAGCAGATTTGAGCCCTTAAAATTACATACCAGCAGCCCATGTGTAGATCTGCAATCTCATGTGATCAGTACAAGGTAAGAAAACACTTCTTGGGGGTACCTTGACACATTCTTCATTCAAGCTGGCAGGTAGTCATTAAAATAAGCTGGCTTTTGAACCAGAAAATAAGCACTATTTTTCTAATTTGATGAATTAGGGGTCATGGAGAACATGTAACAGGAGCTTTAGACAGCAGAAGGCTTCCAAATTGGAGGATAAGCCAGGCAGGACTGAGGTGTGTCCCCCTTGCCTCTAAGATGTGCAGTGGGAATTCATGCAGCTCCTCAGCTGCCTCAGAGCCCTCCAGGAAGTCAGTGCTTCCTGGGACAAAGTTCTCCACAGCAGAGCTCCAGCTGGTCTCCCTGCACAAGGGCAGGAACTGCCCTTCCCTTCCCTGAGCTAGAGCAAACCCAGTGTGTGTTTGTCCAGCCCTCTGAGCCATCAGGTGTGCCCTAGATCTGCAGTCCCCTTTTTCATGATCCCTCTCCAGGACTTGGTGTCTTTTGTAAAATGTTTGATGTTTTCTTCCAGATTACTGATTACTAAAAATATCCTGATGCCAAACACCCTCCAGGATCTTGGTACAAACATACTACAAAAAAACCCCCAGTCACTTCTAGTTCTCAATTGTGTTTTGGAACCAGTCTGATAGGTCATTTATAGTCTGTTTCATGACTGCTGTCTTATTTTTATGCCAAGCAAGTTCTTTAATCATTGTGCCACATGATAGAAGGGAAACTGCCTTCCAGGATCTCGAGTATTTTGTACCAGCTTTGTTATATTTAACAACTGTACATGCAATTTCCTCAGAGAAAAGTAGGAACAGAGTTCAGTGGGGGTGAATTTTCTATAAACCCATGTTGGTTGACCCCAGTTATATTTCCCTCTTTTTATTCCCTGTGTTCTTTGTTAGCCACTTCATTATTTAATTCAGGTCTAAGATCCTATCACAGGTCTGTAGTTACCTGTGAGTAATTATGAGATAATTATAAAATATTTATGCCCTTCTACATGGTCTGTACAAAATGCCAGACTATGGGATTTCTTCTTCTCCTCCAGGACTTACCCATTGCACCAAGAAGTACAGAAGATCAACAAAATAATGGAATTATGTATGCAGCTTATGAAAAAAAACCCCAAAACTAAAGAAAGTTAGAAATTTTCAGAGCTAGGCACCTAGTCCTGGTGATTTATAATGCCTGATTTAGTAGGTGGTATTTAACTCCTCTGAGCTACTACAGGAATAGACATGTCATTACCAAGATCTTCATCAACTACTTTCCTCTCAGCCATAGGATAGGAGTATTTATTGATTTCTTTTGTTGTTCTCTGCATTGTTATTGAATAATCTAAGATTTCCATCTGATAACAGATCAATACTGAGTCAGACTCATTCTGGTCTTAATTTACTTTTTAAAAAAAGACCTTTGTCCATCTTTTTCCCCCCCTTTCACCTCCATCATATTTTTTATAATTCCTCTAATTTATATTCAGCTTCTCTCATACTGGTTGTTACATGTGTTATACCCTACTTACTTTAAGCTGCCTCATTTAAATTTTACATCAGGTTGTGTTTCTTCAGTTGCACTATTCTTTCTTTACTGGGGAATTGTGTATTTTTGGTGCCTTGTAAATGATTTTTAAACAGTTGCTAGTGATTATTTATATTTTTGTATTTAAGTACTTTCTTTGTGTTTATTTAGCCCAGAATTCTCTTCAGGGCTGGGAAACAGGATTTTTTAAATCAATATATCTTTTAAATATATTATAATCTTTGAACTGGTATATTGCATTACCAGTTTGGACCTCCTTCTGCTTTCACATAAGAGTGCAGTGAGCTGGGGATCAGTGAACTCGCTACCAGCTCTCATTTCTGCTATCATTTTACCCATCCTGATAAGGGAAATACAGGTTTTGTTCAATTTGGTTTTAAAGTTTGCCAAATGAGGAAGATGTTAAGAACATTTAAAAATCCCTAAGGCTGTTTATTGAGTCAGCAATATCATCATGTGTTAAGCTAAACAAAACTTAAGTTTTTTGTTTGGTGGGTGCTTGAGTTACCTGTGCCATGTTCCAGTATTTCTTGGTTATCCATCCAAATCATCAATCCTGTTACTGAAGCACCAACTCACAAATATTGAATGCTCATAACTAGGAAATTGTGATTCAAAGTCACAAACAAGATAACAAGTACTTTTATTCTTGCCCCACTCAGCCTGTCTTAGGGCTGTACCTATTGATTTTAATATTGTCTTACAAACCATGCCAGCATTTATTGCAGTGTCTTACAGCTGTAGTCCCCTGGGCAGGCAAGGCCTTGATGAATATAAACTGGAGAGAATGCCACAATTGTGTGCAGCTAAAGAGGATGTACTGGAATGCACTTGACTTCTGTATTGTGTTCCTGTAAAGGAGGGCATGCTCCTGAAAGGCAGAGTCAGGGCTGCAGCTGCATCAACTCAGCACTGCTCAGGGGAGTAGAAACCCACCAAACCTGCTGCACCCTGGGCCAAAGCAGGGGGGAAAGCAGAACTATCAGAGCTCCTGCCCTTGCTTCAGAGCTTTGGGGACTGGAGAGACACAGCCCATTAGAAAACATATCTACAGTTTGCTGAGGAAATACCTGTAATAGCTGCATTCACTGGGATGGTGTTATCAATCGGAAAGAATGGGCCTCATAATTCAGAGCATTCTACAGTTGCTGTGCCAAGGTGGGGTTTAGAAGTTTTTCATAGAAGTAGCTCCTTAAAATTCTGCCAGGTTTCACACAGGACAGGGGATCCCCAGAGAGTCTTAATGCTTCTTTTAAAAGGATCCCAACATGCTTTAACCATATTCCTCCTAAGAATATCATGTTCACTGAGCAGTAAAGGGCTGCAAGGGATTGAAGCTTGCTGGAAATGATGAAGAAAAAACTCCAGGCCTCTCCAAACTGGAGAAGCCCTTTGGCTCTCCCACCTATGTTTTCTGGCAGCTCTGTACGGAGATAATCCTTGACTCCCTCCATCTGGCTGTTTATCAGTTTGAAGCCAAATTGTCTCAGTGAATGCTGAACACCTCTGGATGAATGATGTATCTATGGGCAGGTTGTCTTCTTGATCAGGAAATGAGAATGAGTGGCTCAACAGCTTCCAAGTTCAATAACCTCCTTTACTTCTTAATGAATTGCTGAGGCATGAGAGGCTTCCGTTCCTTGCTGGCATCTCTCACACTGTGCCCAAAGAAACAATCATATCAGGCTCAGGAAGACTGAAAGGGCAGGGAAACAGGAACCATCCCCACGGATGTGCTCTCCAGAGAGGCTGGGAACGCGCTCTGCTCTGGGAAATGGGAAGCTGAGGTCAGCCAGAGTGCACAGCAGGTATGCACATCTCTGGGGATGGGAAGAAGAGATAATGGCCTGCTTTGCCATCCCCATCCCTGCCTGGCCTGCTGGTGAGCTCTGCTGGGCCACCTTCACACCCTGTGTGCACAGCACACCTCCACTGTGTGGTTCTGTGGTGTGGAAATGAAGGCAGGGAGATAAAGGTGGAGAGAGGGTGGTGACAACGCTCCTGAGAGCCCTGAGCCTGCCACTCAGCAAGGCAGGCCTTGGTGGTATGAGAAGAGCCCAGAAGAAGTGAGAAAGGAGCAGGGAATGAGCCCACATCAAAAACTGGGAGGCAAAAAACCCCATGGACAGTGAGGAGGTAACAGGGGATGCTTCCAGACACACACACACTTGTTCCCATCTTTCAGAAGCTTTGTCCCTTCTAGCTCCTCCTGCCTGGGAATGTTAAGAGATTGCACAAAAAGTCTTGATAAAACAGACATATGGAGATCCCCTCAAGAGGCTGGGAGATATTATTAGCTCCTTTTTTACTGGCAGGCCTGGAGAAATTAATTACCAGAAGTATTATCAGGTACTTGTCACTGCTTTCCCTGGATCCACTTCACATAGCCCACATTGGCTGTAAGCAACATGTTCCCTGGCTGGCCTGATAGCTTACAGCTCCTGATAGCAGCTCCTCTGCTCCTCTCCTGAGGGTCTCAGCACTGGTGGAAGGGCCACAACCTGGAATATATGCTGAGAGAAATCTGAGTCCATGGACTACTTAACTATGCAGCATGCCTGTGTTTTTATGTCTTCTCAGTGATGTGCTCCACCTCTGTGACCAGGAGGAAAGTTTTGGGCAGAAGGCAAACAAAGGGACAGGTAAGAGGAGGTTATATGGGGACCTAGGGGAAGGCATTTTGTGTATGATGGCTGCTGCATGATGCATGTTTAACAATTTACCTATGAGTTCTGGGCCCTGTCCCAGTGCTGCTCTTCAGAAATGCCACTGCAGATGCTCTAAGAACTTAGCATTTCTAACCAACACGCTCTTGTTAAGGTCTGTGCTTCCAGAAATAGTCTGGTTGGGTTTTAAGTGAAATTATGCTGATCCATGAAATGTGTCTAAAGGAGTACTCTTCTCTTCCTGGTGCTGCTGCAGTAGCACAGCACCTACTTTGACACATGAGAATTCATCTTTTTTGCCTTACTTGTTCTTTGTACTTGTAATGAATTTTACTAGTGAGGTACTTTTAGTGAAGTTTCTATTATTAACCATGTTATTGTTAAAGGGAAGATCATGCAGGTCAGCTGGTACACCTATGAAACATTTGCTGGAAAGGGGATGCGGGTGCAGGTGAAAATACAGATTTTACTAGTACTAAAGGTGCTTTGACAACAAAGGTAAAAATAAGTAAAATTGGGGCATCAAAATGATCTTCATGTCAGTTTAACTCCATCTGTTTAACCATTGTAAAAATAATAATTAAAAAAAATGGTATTCAGTATAGTCATTACAGCATCACCTCTCATGCAACCTCTTATCACAGAGCTCTCCTGCGTTTGCCGTGCTTACTTTTGTACCTGCAGACGAAGTTTAGGAAGGGAACGAAGAGGAAGGTGGGGTGCAGCCGGGAGGAGGCTCAGCGTGCCCGTGGCGCTGTCGGTGCCGCCGAGCATCCCTCGGTGAGAAGACACCGCCCGCTAGCGGCCCGGGATGCGGGAGCTGCTCCGCTCCGCTGCTCCTGCACCGGCACAAGCGCGGGGCCCTCGGTCAAAGCAGCACCGCTGGGGAGGGCCGGGCTGGGCCGCAAAACAGCGAATTGGTGGAAATGGGCTTATGGTGAAAAACCGCCTCTAAAGCTGCAGCGCGTTCAGAGCCGTCACTGGAGGCAAAGAACGCGTTTGTCACCGTGTGTGACTGCCCCGAAGGTGCCCCGGGGACAGCCCCGCTCGCAGGGATAGCTGGGCTGAGCAGGACAGCAGCACCGTGCTTCTCGCTGCCCCTGCTCATCAGCCCCACTCCAGAGGAGACAATGAACTCCGGGGGAAGTCCTTGCTGGTGGCAACATACTTTTTTTTTTTTTTTTTTTTTGTGTGTTTTTCAACTGAAAATAACTCTCTGAGGTTTCTTCAGGTCTTTGGTCCTACCCAAAGCCATAGAGCCTCAGAAAGCCTCCCTCTCCCCCTGCTTGTTTTTCTGCTTATGAGGTAAGCTCATCCTTAACAGATGTTTGTTTACCTCTTCATAAAAACCTCCTGTGATTCTACAGCCTCCCCAAGCAGTGTGCTGCTGTGCTTTGCTATTCTTGCCATTGCAAAGTGTTTTTCTAATGTTTAGCTATATCATTTTTATTGCAAATTAAGCTGATTATTTCCTCTTCTACTTTTGGTGAATGTAAGGGACAACTGTTTAGTCTCTCCACCCATTATAACAAATGTTTATGTTCTGGAAGACTGTTATCATGCCTCTCCTCCCTGTTGTTATTTTCCTAGAGAAAACAAACTCAATTATTTTATCCATTCCTTATAAGTCATGGGGGTTTTTTTCCACCTCTCTTATCATTTTGCTGTTCTGTTTTGGACTTTCTCCAACTTGTCTGCATCTTCTGTAAAATGTAGTGCCTGGGAGTGGACACACTGTTCCTGCTGGGAGCTCAGCAGTATCAAGTAAATGCACAAAATAATTGCTTCCATTGCCTTATTCACAAAACCTGCATTAAAGCACCTCAGACTGAGATTTGTCGTCTTCTGTGGGGCTCTCACTCAACAGACACACACTGGGTCCCACCCCAGCTCTCTGCTGGACTGGTCACAGCTGGGTTTGGAGCAGCACACCTGGTGTCTGTGCAGCCACCTTTCCCGAGCTGCATCTTGGTGCAGTCACCTCTGCAGAGGCAACCCAGCTCCCCAGTGTCTCACATTCCTCTCAAATTCCAATCACTTCAGCCTCCTGCCTTCAGGAGGGACTGCTGACCCCCAGCCCAGCTGTCATCCTCTTCCTTTTGTCCTCTAGTCTGTTGTCCAAGACACTCAAGGAAACACTGAACGGCCCTGGAGGCAGAACTTCAGGGACACAATTCTCCCAGCTGGAAAAGTGAAGCCCTGATAATTACCCTTGATTATGGCACTTCAACCCGTGTAACTTCTGCATGGTGACTCTGCTTGCTGCCCTGGGAGCCTGTAATCTAGATATTTTCTAAGTGTTCACTGAAATCAAAGTATTTTACACCTACCCTTTCCTCCTCATCTACCAGGCCTGTTAGTCAAAGAAAGAAATTAGCTTGGTTTGACATGATTTGTTCTTCAAAATTCCCTGCTGGTTTTTTCTTATCAGCTTATTGTTCTTTAGCTGCTTATAAATTGATTGTTTCATAATTGGTTCCATATCTCTCTAGGTATCACAGTTAGGCTGACTGGCCTGTAATTCCCCAGGTCCTCCTAGAACAGTAATTTTCAGAGAAGAACTGCATTTAACAGATATTGAAAGGCATTCTGCTTTTGCCCTGCTTATCTTTATTAATTGTCTAGCTTGGTTCCATCCCTTAAATTAAAAACCTGTTTCCCATAAGTATTCATCCTCCACTAGGGGCTCAGCACAACTCAGCCCTATCTTCACCTCTCCTGTGTTCCTGCCCCTCTGTTACATGCTTCCCCAATTTTCTTCCTTCTTGATGCTTTATATCTTCCTCCCTCTCTTTTCTTTATGCTTTTTCTTGCACCTCCCTAGTAAAATATATTCCCCAGCAATTCATATCTACCTGGTGCTTGGAGAGTCCTGGAAAAATCTGGGAGCCTGGCCCCAAAAATGCAGTCAGTGACATTTGCCAGGCTTGCAGGGATATGGTAAGATTTGCTTAAAGATTTGTCCAGGGCTGGCTACACTTTACATGATTTCTGAGGCCAGTAGGTGGCAGAGAGATGATAAAATCTGGGAGACTGCTCCTGGTGCTGAGAGGATAGATCACTCTGGCTCTGGGATGGACAAGGACACGTTACTGGAGAGCTGGGTGAGTGTCTGGCAGAGAAGAGCACTGGGTGAAGGTCCCAGTTTCTTGTAGGGAGGCTGAATGTGCCCAGTGCTCAGCCTCAGCCACCAGTGAGAGGTTTGTGTGCTCAGCAGAAGAACAGGAAGCGTGTGCCACTTCCTAGCTAAGCAGATCCCCAGAAGATAACTTTGTTTGAGGGAGGGGTATCGTTATCCAGGGTTGTGCTCTATATAATTGCACAATCTGCTATCATGCATGAACAGAGCTGTTCAATAGCATGGCCCTGCCTTGTCCTGACATCATGTCTGTGTTGGAAATCCGTTTGGAATGAAAAATCCCACATTCCCCAAGTGACCTCGTAGTCTCTGAGCAAAAGGCTGAGTTGCAGTGGAGACTTCACAGACTCAGTGGTGCCAGAGACAGAAGCTCAGTCACCAGCCTCAAAGCAGATACAGGTTGAGAAGTCAGCAATGAAGCAAACTTCTTTCCTTAAGAAAATAGTATTTGAAAAGTGCAGGAGATGCTCATAATTCTTTGAAGGCAAGAAAAGTCCCAAAGGCAAGGAAAAATCACTGTGAGTTAACAGTGTTACTTTCACTAGCTGGTACTATTTTTAGCACTGGTTTTTGGGGATGAAAGTACTCAGCACATCTACAGGTTGCTTAATGAGAACATAAATACCAAGGTACACAGGTTGAAAGTGTTTGCCCTTCTCAGTCTGGCACTGCCAGTGCTGCAGTTCTTTTGTAGACTCAGTGATTGTCACATGCTGCCTGTGAGGTCCAGTCTTCTCAACCTTTGCTTTTATGGTCTCTACTCTTTTCTTCCATAGCTACTGCTTTCATGCTACAAAGGTAGCCCTGACTTCCAGCATCACCCTGGTGCCTAAGAGAATCAAGTCTTTCTTATTCTTCTCGTGCTCTGCCTTCTCTTCTTCATGCCCATCTCAAACAGCCACTTCTCTGCATAGCCCCAGTACAACAGTAATTCCTCACTGCCCAGCTTCATTTTCATTTAGACCCTTTTCTTCAGAGGAATGAGGCCCTAGTGAGCTGGAGAACCTGACCCAGAGCTCAGTGGTGCTTTCATAAAAAGCCTCCAGATGAAGGGACTCTGGTTGTCCACAAACCAGAAATGTCCTGTAAAACTGCGTGTGCCCCATGCTAAAGGCTCTGCACTCTGTGATACCGAAGAAAGTCGGCCCTGATCATTTGGATGAAGGTAACACAGACCAAATAATCACAAACTTGAATATAATTTCTGCATCAGTTGCATACTGCAAGCTGTTCTGCAACTTGTCAGACAGTGTTTGATATTTGGATAGTGTTAGCAAAAGGCAGATAGAAGGTTAACGGGAAAGGTCTCTGACAGTAGCTGGATATAATTTAGAGATGGACTACAGCCATGTAGTTACATACCAGATTTGGGGTTTGGCTCATTATATTAGAGAGAAAAGGCCTAGAAAGGGATGTGCACATTCAGCTAGAGCTGAGTTTTCCAAAAAGACAGTTTTGGTTTGAGAAGGAATGGTCAGTTTACAATCTGAACCACCTGCCCTCTGTGATGCACCAGCCTGCAGACACTCTCTAAAAATTGCTGGATCCTGGTGGTACTGCTTACTCCTCCCTCTCTACTGCTTCCCAGAGAGGGGTTGAGGGTGGCAGTGATGACCACTCACTCATGCATTGATACTAGTTTATCTCAGTAGTACGTAGCAAAACAAAACAACAAAGGTGTTCTTTCCTCTTCCTTACTCTCCTTGCTCTTCTCATTTATCCAACCACGCCTTTTCTTGTTCATGTCGTGTTCTTGGGACTTGTGAATTCTCCACCGTGTGTCCTCTCTCCAGGAAGGCTGTTCCCATGCTTTATGTAGCACTGGGCTAAAAAATGTTCTGCTACTGCTTCCCTGTTTAGGAGAGTGGTTTTTTTAAGGTGTTCAGAGTATGAATTTCAGTCCAACTACGTGCATTGAGGGGGATTTTTCTTTTGTCTCCAGACTGGTTCCTCTTGCAAAATATGAGTCTTTTCCATCTCTCACTTATGCCTTAGCTCTTTTGAAATCCACTTTGAAAATCATCATCTCTGCTTCCAGTTGTGCTTTGGATCCTGGGGCTCTGCAAATCAGCCTAAAAGCTGTTTGGGAAGACAACTCCTGAGATGAAGCTCTGAACTTACATGGACACAAATGCCCAGAAACACAGAAGAGTGGCCTGAAACTGTTGGTTTGAAGGTACAAAATTTTGTGTCCCTCGTGTTTTAATATCTCATTCAAGTGACAGCATTTCTGGAAACAGAGTGTCTCCCAATGCCATTCTGGGAAATTAAATTCAGTGTTGAGTTTGCATAAAGAGAGAGGAGAGGTACTTGCTGCTTCATCACTTTATGAGCTTGGCATCTGTATCACTGCTTAACAAATCTTGCCTCCAGTAATCCTCTTTTTCTTCAGGGCTGAGCACCAAGAGCACATTCTGAGCAATGCCTCCAGAAAGACTACAAAAACCATACCTCAGAGTAAGGTTATAGCCTTTGACTTGTAATTAAAACTCTTGGGGCATTTAGTTGTACTTGTGGATGCATTACTGAGCCTGTGGTTCCTCTCTTCTCCAGCCTCCCCAGCATTTATGCAGGTGGCTGGTGGCAGGCAAGTGTGCCTGGGGAAACATTCCTGTGTGCTGGGCTGCTGGAATTCAGCTACGGTCCTTAACAAAACAGTTTGGTTTAGACATTCTTTATGCATGTGCACATGCAAGATGCATTTGGAGGAAAAACTAAGCAGAGCTGAGACACTGAGAGGTGAGGCTGTAAAATTGGTCTTTCTCAGCTTTGATTAATATTGACTGGTAATCTTGTTTTCCCATTCTGCCGCTTTTTTCAGGTAAAAGATGTTAAAGAGCAAACCAAAGTATCTGATAATGCCAAATACAAACCCAGTACTTCAGAATCTGCCTGAAAATCAGTAACGAAACTTGTCTGTCAGATTTGGGCATAGTGTAGCAAATTAATTCAATTAATGCTGTCACTATCAGAGATTTTGGTGTTCCCTTTTCACCTGCCACACCATAGCACCTAAAGACCAGTGAGTGTGGACACACACAGAGCTGTGCTGAACCACAGTGGAACTGCAGAGATGCTTTGGTCCCTGCTTAACTGAGCAAGCTCCCATTTATGCATGTATTAGGTTTTCACTGCCTGCTGCCTGTTCCTCTCCCCCCTCTGCTTTTTCATGTTCAGTGGACTCTCCTCTCTGTGTCTCTGCCTCTCTCTCTCTATTTTTTTTCTCCCTATTGTTCCCCACGTCACTGACTGTCATTCACTTCATAAAGCCGTCTGGCTCGGAGCTTAAATATTGCAGGGCAACTAAAACCCACCATCAGAGCCAATTCAGTCATATCTGCTCAGTCGTGCGACAAGATTGGGGCTTTTAGGGTAGGGAAGAAGAGAGACAAAAGTTCACTCTTCCCTGCAGAGTGCCAAGAGAGGAGGGGGACACGTTTCTTCGGTGGAGCCTCTGACAGCGGCAAGTTGCTTGCTCAACACCCTTAACCTGTTGGGCCCCTTTGGCCGGTGCTGTGCGCAGGTGGTGATGGCTGGGAGCAGGGTGGGGGTCTGCAGCCAGCCTGGGAGAGCCCACAACACCCATCTGCTGCCTCTGAGAGGGCTCAGGCAGAGCCCTGCTCTTTCCTCGTGACAGGCAATTTCAGGGGAGAGTGGCTACTACCTAAATGCCCTGCTTACCCACTTTGTTTTTGAGGCTGGAGGGGCTGAGTGCTTGCAGGTGGAACCCAGACGTTCAGACTGGTTGTGCTGCTCCTCATCCCTCCACCCAATATTGTTGCTCCCAGTTGAACTGAGTGAGCAACCTCAAACCACTTCACTTGCAGAAACCAGAGGGGATGGGCATGGCAGAGTTGTGAAGAACATGCCCAGTTGGAAGGGATCTCAGGGAGGGCTCAGCCAAATGTAGCAAGCTGTGAGCAAGACGTGTGATGGAGTTAGACAGGAAGCATTTTCTCTATTTTCTCTTCTCTTGCACAGTGAGTTTTCTGTGTGATGAGGTTTATGACACCTAGAATGTTGCTCTTGAGGGCTGCAGTGGTAATGCTCAAATGGTAGCGTAGATATCAGTGTGACTCACAGGGAGAGAAGGAGATGAAGGTAACTGAGGTGCCTGGGGGACAATGAAGCTTGTACTGTGTGTAGTCATGTTTTTTACAGAGTTGCACGTGATTGGTAACTGTGGGGTGTACTTTGCTCTGTGAATTTGCAGAAAGAGGATGTTTAAATCAGTTTAGATAATGTATGTAAACAGCATAATCTTCTGCTAGACTTGTTAATGTAAGCGCTGACATTAACACACTTCTTTACACGACTTTAATGACTGAGAAAGTAGCAATTTTCCTTGGTGATTAAATTATATGTTTGCCACTTATGTATGCGAGGTGTTTGTGCAAGCTGAAGGAACTGTGTTCTGTTCTTCATTTTCTAACGTGGCTGTCCAGGGTAAAAATATTGTGAGGTTTGTAGGCAAGGAATATGAGTCCATCTTGCTTTAGAAAAATGCCATCATAAGTATGTGGGGGTTTTTTTGTGGTTTTTTTTTTTTTTTTTTGATTGAAAATTTGTGAAATTCCCCTGAGCCATAGAATTCTCAATATTTTGCGTGTTTGTCTATGTGTGACTACATACACAGAGTAGTTGAAACAGGCTGGTATGCGTTGGTGTGCCACAACATATGGCATCACAATCATATCCCAGTGGTATCTGAAGGAGGAGGGAAGTTTAGATACTCAGATTTTCATGCTGTTGACTGTACCTTCCTTTTCCGAGTGCTTGTGTATGTGTCTGCATTTAGGGAACTACAGATGGAGGTAGTATCTAAGAGATGAAATTCTAGATCCCTGTGAACAGCTATTTTATGAATAATGCTCCCTGTTTCACTTGTCATGCTCTACAAGTTGGTCTTTCTGGGCCACTGTAATATTCCACATTCCTCAGAGACTTTAGACTCCTGTGATGTGTTAAATCAACCCATACAAAACAACTTTCATCTCTATTTTCCTCATTCATAAATCTTCCCTTGCCTGAAATTATATAGTGGGAAGTTCAGGACATGCAGAATGAAACCCTGACCTAGAAATAATTTCTTATCATGCAAAAGTAATGACAGATGTATTATTTGACTTGCATTATTTGAAAATGGATGACTGCCTTAGCTTTCCAATAGTGTATCTGCAGCTGGCTTCCAGCTCTGTGTTAGCCTGAGATAGTGGCACTGACATTTTAGAGACAGCAAATAGCATTTTAGGTCCCAGTTAGAGACCTTGGTGTTTTCCCAAGTTGGTTCCACTGTCAGTGTGGTAACTGGCTTCAGAAGGAGATGCAAAGAATAGCCCCAGTAGCACCAAATAATTATATTGCATATAACATATTCTATACAGCAAAACTAGTCCATATAGTAGTTGTTAAGCTTATACAGCATTACTACCACAGTAATGGTGTTGTAATTGCTGTTCTTACCTAACAGTGATTGCTGAAGTAGAATTGACGTCTGCAACCTGGAGAGAATTCAGGTTTGTTTAGGTGCAATATGGGTTCAGATTTGAGATCTGTTCGACCCAAGAGGGGTTCTGGTGCAGAAGCATTTGTGTGCTTGAAAGCTTCACACTCTCTTCTAACCACTGCAGCTGCCTGCTGATAAATCTGTTCCACTGTATTGCTGGTGAGTGTTTGTACGTGTACAAAATCTAAGCAGACTCACAGAACTGAGCCTACAGAAGACTCTCACCTGCAAAAGGAGATAAATATACTCCCTGGCTGAAAAGTAATTGCCCATTTAGAGCCATAGAAGGAAGAATTTAGCAGGCAGCTTGCTCTGGCTTCCCAGCCCTTCTTCTGCTAATAAATCATTGTGAACAGGCAAATCAGCGAGCAAGCAACTGCCTGCCCTTCTGTTCTCAAAGCAACAAAAGACATCAGCGGGAGAACCTGAAATCTTTAAAATTTAGCATAATTTGTGGTCTTTCTCTTTGTTTTTTCTTCCTTTAGACTGTAAGAAATGGGTGACTGGAGTTTCTTGGGGAACATTTTAGAGCAGGTGAACGAGCAATCCACTGTCATCGGGAGAGTTTGGCTGACAGTGCTCTTCATTTTCCGCATCCTGATCCTGGGCACGGCAGCCGAGCTCGTGTGGGGGGACGAGCAGTCAGACTTTGTGTGCAACACCCAGCAACCTGGTTGTGAGAACGTCTGCTACGATGAGGCCTTCCCCATCTCCCACATCCGGCTCTGGGTCCTGCAGATCATCTTTGTATCCACCCCTTCGCTAATGTACTTCGGGCATGCTGTGCACCACGTCCGCATGGAGGAGAAGAGGAAAGAGAGGGAGGAAGCTGAGAGGCGCCAGCAAGCTGAGGTGGATGAAGAGAAGCTGCCCCTGGCTCCAAACCAAAACAAAGGCAACAACCCTGATGGAACCAAGAAGTTTCGCCTGGAAGGTACTCTCCTGAGAACCTACATCTTCCACATCATTTTCAAAACCCTCTTTGAGGTGGGATTCATAGTAGGTCAGTACTTCCTGTATGGCTTCCGAATTCTCCCCCTTTACCGCTGCGGGCGGTGGCCCTGTCCCAATCTTGTGGACTGTTTTGTCTCCAGGCCCACGGAGAAGACTATCTTCATTATGTTCATGCTGGTGGTGGCTTCCGTGTCCCTCTTCCTCAACCTGGTGGAGATCAGTCATTTGATCTTGAAAAGGATCCGGAGGGCTCTGAGGAGGCCGGCAGAGGAGCAGCTTGGAGAGGTCCCCGAGAAGCCCCTCCACGCCATCGCAGTCCCCTCTATCCCAAAGGCCAAAGGCTACAAGCTGCTGGAAGAAGAGAAGCCAGTGTCCCACTATTTCCCTCTCACGGAAGTAGGGGTTGAGCCCAGCCCCCTTCCATCAGCCTACAATGAGTTTGAGGAGAAGATTGGGATGGGACCACTGGAAGATCTCTCCAGAGCATTCGATGAGAGGTTACCGTCGTACGCGCAAGCAAAGGAACCAGAAGAGGAGAAGGTACGAGCAGAGGAGGAGGAACGAGAGGAGGAGCAGCCAGGGCCTCAGGAAGAGCCAGGGGTGAAGAAAGCAGAAGAGGAGGCGGTGAGAGATGAAGTGGAAGGGCCTTCAGCACCTGCTGAACTTGCCGCTGATATGAGACCCCTGAGCAGGCTAAGTAAAGCCAGCAGCCGGGCCAGGTCAGATGATTTGACTGTATGAAGGTGCAGGATGCGGGGAGCACATGACAAGGAAAAGGTTGAAGAGAAAAGGAGAGATAGAGAAAGAATCAAAAGATATTTTTAAGCAAAGTGCTAAAATGGCCACTTGAATATTATTTCCTTTTATGATTCTCAACTGGAAAGGTACTACCATGGTATCAGTGCCTTATTTGCCCCATATGTCCCTGTATTTCCCTGTTTCCACATGCCAGCTCACTCCTTACAGTAAGTAAGATCTACACTGTACACATAACTGATGTATTTTAAAGCCTAACATGGCAGTGATACCCAAATGTTGCCACTATGATCATATTTACTGAAAGCCTTGTGTTCCACATTTCTCTAGGAATGTGGGGCGGATCTGTCTTTCAGCCAGTGAGGGGAAAGACTGATCAACAACTGAATCTAGTCTTTCTCTTTCTGTTTCCTCTTATGGCTTACTGAGCAGATCTCCCCTTTGCTGTTGGAATTGCAGTTATTTAATTCACAAAGTGAATTCTATGCTTGGCATCAACACACTAAAATACTAAGCCCAACTTCCCTTCTTTATTCAGAAAATAAAGGCAAAAATGTTCCAAATTTCTCTGTGAATGCATATCTGAGTTAGGTAAATATATTTTCCCTGGTCAAAAATATTTCTGCTCTTCAAGCGATATTGACAGTGGGCAAGGTTAACAGTAGCTCTTTACTAGGACTTAGCAGATGCCCAGAGATGGAGTATTTGTTCCCAAGAGGGTCATCCAGTCCTGAGACTAGTTCAGAACACTGGAAAGAATAAATTCAAGTGATATTTTTTACTTGTAGCCTTGTGACTTAAAAATTTGAAACTAGATTTAGCCAAATAAGAGGGAAAAAAAATCTTCTGAGAAAGGAGGGGACAGCTATAGCCCCCAGAGCATGAAACCAAATACAAGCCTTCATGGTATGATCCTGACAAGTGTTCAGTTCCTGAAGCTTCCAGGCTCCCAGGCACTCAGCAAATCTCAGGTACAGAGTCCTGAAGGCACCTGTGAACCTAAACCAGGGGTCTGGGTAACTATGTGACTTTTTAAACTTCTAAATACAAAACTGGTTGGTCAAGTTTGAAAAGACTGATATGGTAAAAGTCTTTTGACAGCCTTTGTTTTTAATTTGACAGACAGGAGCCATTCAGTGGGGTACTCCTCCATTAAATGCCAAAGTCTTGGTCAAGTAAGACAATGCCTTTCAAAAGATGACTTAGACCTTTTGTGCCAACAGGTCTGTACAGAACTCTCAGAGACTCAGAAAAATCTTTTTTTACAGAAGGCAGAAAATGATGTGCTTGCAAATGTTTAGATGTCTAATATAGATTTCTAATTTTAGGACTACAGCAGCAACTCTTGGCTGGGACACTGCAGCAATGCGTTCAAAAGCTTCAGGTTAACAGCTACGTCCCCCCCAAAACTGAGCCCCATGCCAAAAAAGTGCAGGTATGCACTCTGCTCTGCTCTGCAAACCTCAGACCCTGCCATCTCAGCAAATTCTTTCTGCTGGGCTGCAGCCCATCCCATTGTTCCCAGGGCAGGCTCTAATCCAGGTCAGGGAAAAAATGGTCTTTGGCACAATGCATCAAACTCATCCCGCCATCAGCTAGAAAAGCCCCACTGCGGCCTCCCATTGTGGCAGGTCTGACTCAAAGCCCAGGAAAGGCAAATGGGAGTCTGTGAGAGCCCTGGGCAGGCTTGGGCCCTGTCCCAGCCCCAGAACAGTCAGTCCTGATCCCACCACCCCTTTGGTGGAGTTCCCTGCCTGGCCGGACTTCACTGCTGAGTGACAATAAGCTGTACATATGTAGAAAGTTTGTAGGGTGCATTGGGATTCTTCATCCACCACAGAGGTGTCACGTATTGTTTTTGTTTTTTCCTTTTTTTTTTTTTTTAATTTTTTTATTAACACTATTCATCCTTTTGCTCCTCTTGGGCCTATGTATCTTCCCAAGGTTTGCAGGCTGAGGTCAAAACCTTTTTTTTCCTTAGACAAAGGCTGTTGGGTGTCCTTCCTTGTGAAGGAAGACTGGAAGGTCCCTCCTCAGTTTTGGGAAGGAATATGACAAAGCAACACGTGCAGAGAGAGAGCCTGGAGGCTGCCATTTATCCACTCTCTTAATACAGAAACAGGAGAACTGTTATCACAACTGAGGGAAGAGAATGTTTTTCAGCAGAAAGAGTCCACTGTGCCCAGTTCAAGATATTAGAACTAAAGAAAGGGCTAAGATTTAGATGAACAACACAATCACCACACTTACACTAGATGGGATCTATTTTATTTTCTCCATAGAAAGAGATAAGAGTTTGAATTATTCTAAGCATCAACCAGCCCACTTATTGAAGGGGGTTGGAAACACTTTCCTGCAGGTAAAAACCACAACCTTGTTACAGTTTATGTGAGGTATCTGCATCAGAGCATCTGACCCTTCCAGATACCAGGGTACTGGACTGCTTGAATCACACCCACCCCTGCTGACTTGTAGTTACTTGACAATTCCACTGCTGATCTCTGACATTCGTACATTCATTACACTACAGGACTACTTAAAGATGAGTGCTTGTTCATCAGGAGTACATGGTTCATAACAAGGCTGTCAGGCAGGGCAGTCTTTAATCACCACATGTTAATTATGTCCTTTTCCACTGGAGAGCATCAGTAAAATGCACCATGTGCAGCGTGCTCCATGGACACTGTAGTTCTCTCCCAGCTGCCACAGGAATGCTCCTTTCTTCCTCTGGGTCCCAACAGCACAAGAAGAAGCTGGCATTTTCCTCCTGCATCCACTCAACTGCTTCTTGATTTTTTATTTTTTATTTTAAAGTCAGTTTTCAAGTACATTGCCTGGCTGGCAGTGAATCTGTAGCCACCAAGCACGGGCCATGGCATCAGGACAGTGCTGCTCAGCAAAAGGGGCAGGAATAGTCCAGTCTTTGGCACTCAGCCTCATCTCTGCAAGGAAATCTCTGTGGGACTGGCAGCAAGTCATTCTTCCTTCTTGTGCAATTGGGAATAATTTCCTACCTGACAATCATGATGTGAGGCCTGACATGTTGTGCTACTTATGGAAAGGGAGGTCCTTGGATGGAAAGCCCTACAGATGAGCAAAGGATTGTTGCTATTTCTGGATGTGATAGCACATAAATGTGCTTTATTCCCTCTCAATGAGACAAACTTAATAGTTCATTCAAGAAATTCCTAGTGAAGTTGCATAACAGCCTCAGAGCTGTGGATGCAGTGTATGATTCTACTCAAAAAATAACTTAGCAAAACATAAAGATATATATGATGAATGGGGAATATTATTTCCTTGGGAAGGGGGAAACCACTGGACAATTAGAGCAATGCCTGAATAATTTAAAGGTGTGTTTACCCCTTTGGCTCCCTGTGCAAATAAATTCCTAACTGATCACATGGCTCTCTGCAAGGAGCATAAGATGCAAGTGTCAAAATCACCAAAGGAAGTGAAAGTAGAAGAGCAAGGTAGTCTCTTAGCTTACAATAGCATGTGGGGGTTGGTGTTCTCTAGTGTCTAGAGCAGTGGACCTAGGATAATAATCTTAGATTTATTTCCAGCTCTGCTTCTGACTTGCTGTGATAATCACTTTACCTCTTGGTGCCTTTTTCTCCACCTGTAAAATGGGTGTAAGAATTTCCACCTACCTCACAGGGATGTTGTGAGGCTTCCTTAATTCTGTTTGTAAAGTAAGTAGGAATGATCTGATGAAAAGCACTGCTGAAATGCATGGTATCCTTGTTATTTATTGGCAGAACTGCTAACTTGGGTAATATATGACTCCTCGACCAGAAGGGCAGTAGTTTGGAAATGTGAACACTGCACTGCACTGACAACATTAACATGGATGTGGATTTGCCATGGGTAAAAAAGACTTTACTGATTCCCTCACCCATGTGTCCCACCTTAGCCAAGGCCATGTATGAAGCTGTGGTGACAGTGTGGTGATGTGGACCCCTCTTCTCCATCCCCAGCATCCACTCTGGGGCAGCATTTGTGCTTAAATAAGGCAGTTCCTGGAGCACTTGGTTCAGGTTGGTGGAGCTCTGACAGTTTTGAGGTGCTTGCAAGGCATGTGGCAGAGGGTTGTATCATACAGAATATCACTGGGCTTCTGTTTTAAACCACTCAGAGCCACAGAGACCGACATCCACAACCTCTCAGTGCTGAAACACAGTGAGGTGCAGATTCCTTCTCCT
The DNA here is from genome assembly GCF_023055355.1 of Agelaius tricolor. Taxonomy (NCBI): domain Eukaryota; kingdom Metazoa; phylum Chordata; class Aves; order Passeriformes; family Icteridae; genus Agelaius; species Agelaius tricolor. Next base: position 43,942,512 of record NW_027269269.1, on the reverse strand, counting down.
GCAGGAGAGGAGAGATTTGGGGGATCTCTGCTCTCTAGGTCTGTGTGGGCATCAAATCTACTTAATGGTGGGGGAAGCCCTATCTCTCCTGCTGCTCAGTAACTCACTGACTGTGCAGTTTTACATTTAAAGAGCAGCTGTGTCACACAATGCTGAAAAAAAAAGTGGCAGTTTGCTGTTTTGTATAGAAAATGGCTTTTCAGGCTGACAACTGAAAGTAATCCTAGCCTAGGCTTAGTTTTGTTTAGTAAAGGCAGGAACATCCATGAGTACTACACTAAAGCCTTCCTGTAAGCCCAAGGCAGCTGTGATAAAACAGTATATGGTGCCAGATTTCCTGAGGGCCAGGGCTGGATAAATGTACCAAAATCAGGGGACTTGTCCAAGTATTGGAATGATTTTTCGCCCCAACAAAATGACATTGCCATTCCTTGGGCTCTGTGTGTGCTGTACCTTTTAACATGGCTCAGGAAAGGCTTTTTGCCAACACCAATGTGCTCACACAGCTGAGCAGTAACCATGGCAAGTGAGTATGTGTCAGCTTTGCCAAGACATAGCCTGGCACACAATCCTTTCCTTGCCACTAGCTTGGCACCAGCCTATTTCAGTAGAAGAGGCAAGACTTATGTATCTGTCAACAATTCGAGCTTTCCTCTCAGCAGCCTGCTGCACAAAGAGACACAGGAGGTTTGTTCAGCCTGGAGAGGAGGGGGCTGAGGGCATTGGGAGCCCTAAGTGCTTTCTTCAGGTTCCTAAGGGAGAGGAATTCCAGGGAAGATGGAGGCAGACTCTTGATAGATGTGCACAGCAAAAGATCAGAGGCAACAATCACAATGAGCAGCAAAGGAAAATTTTGCCTAAAAAAACTCTGACAAGGAAAAAAAATTGTTCAGATGGAGAGTGGTTCAGCACTAAAGCAGGTGTCCAGAGACATGGTGGGATCTTCATCCTTGGGGGATGAAGCTTGGCTGGAGAAAGCACTGAGCATCCAAATCTGACTGTACTGAGCTGGAGGCTGGGCCAGGTGATGCCTTCCAGCCTGAACTATCTATCCCATGGGATATCCCATGCTGAAAGCTCAGTGCAGCCACTGTATGGTGGAGTGACACATGTAGGGCACTCCCTGCCTCTCTTGGGTGCTCTGGTGGAGCTGGTTTAGGCTGTCCCAAAGGCCACAGCACCTCCCCAGGCACCAGCAGAGGCTGATGCACACACAGAATCAGCTGGTGAAGTGCTCAAGGCCTGGCTGGATGGAGCTCTGAGCAGCCTGGTCTGATGGAAAGTGTCTCTGCCCATGGGAGGGGTTTGGAACTGGATGATCTTCAAGGTCCCTTCCAACCCAAACTATTCTTATGATTCTGTGATTCTATGAAATGGTGTTTGGTAGCTACAAAAGCTGCTTGAGGCCAGAATCGTGTTGTGTAACTGGTTTGGAAAAAGCATTATAAATAAAATAAAAAAAAAAAAGAAAAAGAAAAAAGAGAGTATGGCTTAGGTCTTTCCATATTTTAACTTCAGCGTCAAGTGTGCCTTTAAATCCATCTGAAAGTGCAGAGGACTGCATTTTAACATTCTGTCAACAAAAACCTGTGTGTTTTAAAGCTTGCTGATCTGGGATGAAGCAGCACTGAATAGAAATGGTGATTACAGAGCTACTGACAGAACATTTTGAAAAAAAAAACAAAGAGTGTTGGCCTCTGCCTTGCTAGATCCAGCTTGGTACAGTGAAAGCAAACCAGGCATTTATTGGCTTCCAAGGGGGAAAAGCTATATAGAAAAATGCTCAGGTAAGTTTTTCAATACACACATGTTAGTTCACAAAAGAGTCACAGACAACCCTGTAAAGGAATTCATGAATTGCCAGTGAACATCATCACCCGAATTCATCAAATATAAACTCAAAGAAAATGCAGAAATCAGAATGATGTGGGAATGCTTCCAGCTTCAGAGTTCTTGTTTATGAAAACCTCAGGAGAGAAGAAAAAAGAAAATGGGTGGCTGGCTGCCAGCTAAGGCTATTTGTCATAAATATGCCCCGTAGCACCTTCTGGAAACCTGTGTGATTTCTAAATATACTCTTGGCCAAACCCCATGATTTAATTCGATATTCTGCACCTTCCTGCATTACTTAAAAGGCTTGATTTCGGTTCTCTCTACAAAGTGAACACAAAATAGCTTCATTCACTATAATAGGTGGAAGAACAACTGCAACTGAGAAGCTGCCTTTGTACCTGTGGAGGGCCATGGACCCTTCTCCCCGCACATCAGTGACTGCGTGAGGAGGAACAGCACAAAATAAATTCCCCATTTTCTTTTCACACTTTTTGTCCTCCCTGAAGGAGAAGCCCTGGGGCTGAGAGGTGGGTGTAGGGCTGGGTTTTCCCTGTAGGAATTATCTTGTTCCCTGTGTGTTTCTCCCAAGGCCCAGGGATCAGTAATTCTCAGCTAAGCAGAGGCATGTTTCAAGCCTATTTCCAAACACATCCAAAGAAGAAAGTTTAAGACCTATGGCCAAACTCTGCCTTGTTTTTTACCCTTGTGTGGAAGTTAAGTTGCCAAGGCATAAACAAGATCAGAATTTGGCTCTGTAGAACTTCTTTTTAAAGGATTTCCTCTTAACCTTGGTCTCTAAAAGGCAACCAACAGCTAACCTTGCCCCATAACCTACCAACACAGAACAAAACAACCACAAATCCCTCCAAACTCAGGAATCTCATCACTTTAGGAAACAACAGTTTTAAAGTAGCAGATACAGAAAGAAAGAACAGGCAAGGTCTGATCTCAGCTCTGCATTAACTGGCAGTGGTACCAGGAGGTGTAAAACAAAAGGTCTCAGATCAGATACAATAACCTGCTCCTTCAGGTAATTTCTCCATGAAGACTGAATGTTTTCTTCTCTTTGCAATACTGCAGATAAGGGGACAAATTTCAAACCAAGAGGTCTGAGAGCAAGACAGAAAGCCAAACAGTCAGAGACTGTGGGACTAATCTGGTGTCTCGGCACAACCAAACATAGATTTGTTTTCTTAGTGAAATGAGTTGTAATGAATAAAGTTTTCTGATTTTCAGTTAGCAGGGGCTCTGTGCTTTGTTAAACTCACAATTCGATTCTCCTCTTTCTGTTTATTATTCTGAATACAGAGAGTTTTGAGTGGCAATGGTTAGAATCCTAGAATCAGAATCATTAGGGTTGGAAAAGGCCTCCAAGATCATCAAGTCCAATTGCCAATCCAGCACCACCCTCAAACCATGTTGTCAAGCACCATATCCGTGTTTTTCAAACATTTCCAGGGATGGTGACTCCACCATTTCCCTGTGCAGTCTGTTCCAATGATTTACAATCTTTTCTGTGATTTTTCCCCCCCTAATGTCAAATCTGAATGTCCCCTGCTGCCACTTGAGGCCATTTCCTCAAGGTGTGTACTTAAGAGGAAAAAAGAAAAAGATTCAGACGCCATGAGGGTCAAGTGGGAACATGACTGTGACATGAAGGATTGGATCTCACACCGATAGCCATCAGGAAATTCCCTGTCTGCACTTTTGCTTCCCTTCTGGCCCCATTCCTTGGTATATTGTAATTGCAAGTCCTGAAAGGCACCCGCAGCCCAGCTCTCAGCATGGAGGGAGGATGGAGAGGGCTCCAGATCAATCTCCCCTTGGGGGGAAGATGGGCCAGGAGCAATTGTGGTGTCCCTGCTGCCCTGCAGAGGAGTCACAGCAAGGGTAAAATGGCAGAATCACAGAATTGTTTGGGTCTTTAAGAGACCTTAAAGATCACGCAGTGTCATGGACAGGGACATCACCCACTAGACCAGGTTGTTCAGAGCTTCACCCAACCTGGCCTTAAACACTTCCAGGGATGGGGCATCCACATCTCTGGGAAACCTGTTCAAGTGCTTCACCACCCTCACAGTAAAGAATTTCTTTGTGATGTTTAATCTAAACCTGCCCTCTCTCAGTTTGAATCCATTCCCCCTTGTCCTGGCACTCCATGCTCCTGTACAAAACCCCTTTCCATCTTTCTTGCAGGCTCCCTTCAAGGCTGCAATTAGGTCACCCCTAAGCCGTCTCTGTGCAGGCTGAACAATCCCAATTTCCTCAGCCTTTTGAGGAAAGCCTGAGGAGGGATGAGCGGTGCTCCATCCCTCCAAGTAACTCGGTGGCTCCCTCTGGACTCGCTCCAACAGGTCCCTGTCCCCCTCAGAGCTCGGTGTTCACCCTGCCCTTCTATCTGTGCCTCGCACACCTCCTTCTGCCCCCCGGCCGGCAGCGGGTGCCCTTCCCGCGGCTTTTAGGGCAGCTGAGTTCCGCAGGGGCAGCCGAAGGGCTCAGGTGCCCGCTCCACCCCCTCACGGCGGCACCGCCATGTTCCCCACCCGTGGCCGGGCCCGCCAGGGGGCGGAGCCTCCCCGCCGTGGCCCCGCCCCCGCCGCGAGGAGGGCGGGGCACCTGCGCAGAGCCGCCACCGGAGCCGGAAGCGCGGCGGGCGGAGCGGGGCGGAGCGGGCAGCGTTGGGCGCCGCCATGAGCTTCCTCATCGACTCCAGCATCATGTTCACCTCGCAGGTAGCCACCCCTTGCCCGCCGCTGCGGCGCGGCGCCTCCGGCCGGCAGAAGGGCGAGGGAGCGGGGAGGTGCCGCGGGGGGCGCGCGGACCCTCGGGGGCGGCCGGGCCGGACCGAGCCCAGCCCAGTTAAATTTAAATTCAAATTTAAATTCAAATTTAAACTTTAGCAGGAGAACCGAGGTCCGCTTTCCTGTAAATTTAAATGTCTCTAGTTGGAACGGACAAGGAAATTCACCTTGCTGGTGTCCACCGAGTGCTCGGTTTGTTTCTGGTGTTTGTCAGCAAGGCTGATCCTGGGCAGTTGGACCGGATGAAAATGCGTTTAAGTGGATCGCAGAGGGGTCTGGTTTAAGCTGCTGAGCTGGTGTGAAAATTTGGTTCTGTAGTGATGAGGGATGAGCTGAGGAAGAGGAACCTTGGCCCTCTCAGCAGCAGGTGGTTGTCTTAGATAGGCTTCAGTGCACAGCCCTCATTCCTGGCAATTTTCGGGACAGCTTTTGGCTGTCTCTTAGAAGAACAATGCCCTCCCATTTGATAATGCTTTGATTTTTGCTTACAACGTGCTTTTCCACTCTTGGTGGATTGAAGGTTAGGGTTTGGGTTAGGGTTAGAGCATAGCTTTGGTACTGTTAACAGTTCACCCAGAACAAAACCTCCCACTTTTTTTCGCTTTGAGTTCTGAGCTCTAACTTATCTAATAGCTTTTCTTTCATTTCTGATGGCAGCTTTAAAGCCTCTCATTACCTTCAACAGTACCAAGTTAGATGTGTTGCTACATGTAATTGTCAAATGCTCGAGATTTTGCTGAGTTTGCATGTCACATTCACCTGCAATGTCTTAGAGTGTGAACTTCTACCAAAATGTCTTTCTTTGCTTTTGTACAGTCCATAACACAAGGGGAGTCTGATCTTGTTTGGGTTTTGGTTATTATTCTACCTACTTAGCTCTTCATCTTTTACTTCTTTTTAAAAGTTTGTCTCTACCTTTTTCTCCTTTCCATTGTTAAATGTGGAATTACATGATGCAGATCTCATTTGCTTATCATACTTATTTAGCTTATGACCCCTAGATAGGAGGCTTGTGAAATATCTTTCCTTTTTGCTAGCAGCTGCTTTAAAGTCTGAAGTCCTCCTCAAACAAGTTTTGCCAGCTGTTTCAAATCACTCATTCGACCTCATTCCTATTTCAGTTGTTCTTTCAAGGCAGCTGTGTTTGATCTTCTTGCCCAGCATTCCAGGTACTCCTTGCCTGTAAATCATGTTGGTGTGTTACCTTTGCCACTGTGGCTATTCCTGATGTGCAGGGCAGTTATCCACAACAATTCCTTTGGTTTTGCCTTTTGAATGTTTCTCCAGGGCAGGGTGGGCAGAAAGCTCTGGCCTTTTCCATGTGCTCTGAGGAGATACGCTGACTTTATTCCGTGGTGTCTGACATACGCTGAATTTTGTCTTTGCCTTGGACAAAGCTACTTCTGTAAAAAACACTGAGTGTTTCCTGAATTCTCTTTTTGCTTGGGTTCTTTTAAATCATTACACTCCCTTTCAGTCTGATGAGGAATAGATGGGACTACCCACGGGAGGCCTGACAACACAGTCCCCTTTTGCTCTCTGAAGACAGGTAATTGCAATTTTAGCCACCTTGTTCAGTTTGTATTTACTTCATTTAAGTCATCTGCAAAATAGTTGATATTAAGTTGATCCCTTCTGGACTTAAAGAAACTTCAACAAATTTTGTAATGTCCTTTCATGACCACTGAAATGCAAAGTGTTATTGGCTTTTTCTGCTTCTCCTGCCTTGTCCATGTGGCTTCCTGCAGCTCCAGGTTGTGGTTTGAGGCATTCAGCACTGCCTTTCCCCCACCTTAGAGATCCTTGTAGCATCTTTCACCTCTGTTAGACGCTGACAATGTGTCAGTGTCTAATCAGATGTACTGTAAAGACCTCTACAAAAATTCACAGGCACTTGTAGTCTACAAGAAAGAGCAGATGTTTTTATAAAATTTACTCATCCCTAGAAGATGTGTATTCAAGTGTTTGCTTTGCCTCCATTTCTGTATTTCCTGTAAAAAAACTCAGCCTTTAATTCTGTAGATAACAAGAATCAAGAGTGCAAAGGATTCTGGCAGGCCAGGAACTGAGGAATTCTGAGAATTTGGGAAAACCAAAATCTGTTGTCTTGATTCGGTGTTCCTTAAGGCCATAGCATTTTGTATCTGCTACACTTAGATATGTAAAACATTATTTTTTCCATGGTACTGTGCCAAGTTTTAATCTTTTGTGGATCTTGGGTGCTTTGGGTTAGCTGTTTTCCTTCCATTTGTTTGATTGCAGTCAGCAGTGTAGTGGGTTTGAGTTTGGCAAGTTGCAGGATGCAAATGTTGATGCCTCATCTCTTCTGCAGGTGCTGTTCTTTGGATTTGGGTGGCTCTTCTTCATGAGAAAGCTCTTCAAGGATTATGAGGTGAGAAGGAGCCTTTCATTACAAGTCTGTATCTTAAAAAATACTCCCAATTATAGAAATATGTTTAAAACTGCATTTAGACTTACTCCTCTCTTTAATCCCTTTCTTCTTATCTGCAGTTACTTTCTTTTTAATTTCCTCCTGTGCTTCTGTTTGAAAGACTGGATATCTGAGAAAATAGGTTCTTCTGTGGCCACTGAAAGTTTCCATACTGGCTACTGTTAAATAAAAAGAAATCTGCAGGAGATGCAGGGGTAAAAGGAAACTGGGGGAACTGTTTTGCCTTTTAAAGGTGGGTAAGCCCACCTTATATAAGCTGAAATTTCTGAGACAAAATCAAATCCAGTGGTTAAGTTTAAACTCAGTGAGATGTGTCAGTTGCAGCTGAATGGTTGTGAGGACTGGATGGGAAAAAAATGCCATTCTCTTATCCGTAGTGGAGTATGAGATTGTAGTCTGGGTCAGACATAGTTTAAATGCAAGCCAAATTTAGATCCCAACAGTTTTTCTGATGTGGATTGTGTTTTTAAATCTAAGGTTAGTATCAAAGAGCTCTCTCAGTGTAGGAGTTTGCCCTCTGTTTTCCAAGAGGCTTTTGGCAGATAAAGGGCTTGGTGCCTTTAAGCAAGAGGCCCAGTTGTGGGCCATCATACCTTGTGATTTGTTTTGTTATCTGAGGGGTATCAGGATGCTGTTCCAGAAGTGGAAGTGCCTGATGTCTCTGGATTGTTCTCTGCCTTGCAGGTGCGACAGTATGTGGTCCAGGTGATCTTCTCTGTGACTTTTGCCTTCTCTTGTACCATGTTTGAGCTCATCATCTTTGAGATTTTGGGAGTGCTGAACAGCAGGTGAGTCCGGGAGCCCACTGGGGACTGGCCTGCCTTGTGCTCTGCAGCATCTTCAGTCTAACTTCTAAATTAATGGATTAGTCTTGGTGGGGGGAAATCGAAGGAGAAAACTGTCAGCAGCTCAGTGAAGGTGTTTGTGCAGCAACATTTGTTTATACGACAGAGCATGGGGCTAGTAGCCATAAGTTTCCAATTTTCCATGCAATTGCTATTAACAATTGGTCTAGGTCCTTAGGGCAAGGTCTCCATTTGTGAAGTTAAAAGAAATGATTTCTTTTATGGAAGTATTGTAACTCTTCAGATCATGCTAAGAGCACTTTTCAGATGCTAAAGACTACAGAATGTTTAAGCACTGGTTTTTCTTTGGTGGTCAGAGGAGTGAATAAGATGTGAGGCTAATTGTGGAGTCAAAGCTAGGTCTGTAACAATACAGGATTTGTGAATCAAAGGTGAATCCCCCCTTGATAATAGGATGAGGACTTTTACATAAAGGGGATGTTAAAAACTGTCATCTTTGGAAGTCAGTAGGAAAGAGAAGATAGAACAATAGCATGTAGAGGCTAAGTTGGATTTCTTCTTACTCTGTCTCATCATACAAGTATAAGAGAGCAGTCAAAGGGGTTGAAAGGCAAGAAGTACAGAACTGATGAAAGGTAATGGTAGTTCTGTATGTTATTAATACGTGGGGCTGGTAGCCAGAGACGTCACTGAGGAGAAGGCTTTTATAAGCCTCAATAAAGGGCTAGACTTCAGTATAGATGAAAATGTTTGCTTCTGAATTAGTTAGGAAAAAGTGACAAGGATCCTTGTCATTTCTGCTTCCCTGAGGATAAGAGTTAATGTTGGGAATGGGGACATGTATTTTTCTGTTCAAGTAAAGTGAAAGGTCAGTTCAGCCAAGATGAATCTGACCTGCATTTGACTACTCTAATTTGGTCAGAGGAGTATTCATCAAGTTCATCTGTAATAATGTATTTATAAAACCTTGCTTTGCAAAGTCTTGCAGATGAGAATTCACTCTGAAATGAAACATGCTGACTTATCAACATTAAATATTTTTAGTCTTTTCAGTATGAATTAGCTCTTTTTTTTACTCAGCTGTTCATTAGAAAATTAATTACTGCTTATACTTAGTTTTGATTTACTGTTCAACTAGATGAGCAGTCAGTCACATGAATCATGCTGCAACTGGCATTAGTCACCATAGAAAATACAGTATTTGATAAAAGACCCAGTGTGGTTTTCTGGATAGTTATTTAGTTTTAAATAGACATTCTTGACCTCTGTATTTAAAAATAAAACCATACCAAGCCCCAAACAAAAAAACTCCCTCTCATCTACCCTAATAAAAAAAAATCCAGATTATTCTATATGCTAAGCCAATATTGTTCATTGCTTGATGTAGTTGGAAAGATTTTACTGACATGCAATTTTCTTTGAGAAATTGGTTGTATTATGATTTTGTGCTAATCAGTATTTTGGCTTTATTTCAGCTCTCGATATTTTCATTGGAAGCTGAACCTGTGTGTTATTTTGCTCATCCTAATCTTCATGGTGCCCTTCTACATTGGTTACTTTGTTGTGAGCAATATCAGATTATGTGAGTACTTGGTTTGTGGCAGGGGAGCTGCTCATTTGAGACTAGGAATACAAATGGGAAATAATTCTGGTTACTGTCCTTGTACCTCCCTCCTTGCCCTGGTTTTGTTCTGGCTAAATACCTTCTCTTTGGAACTTTATGCTTTATCATGAACCATTCATTGAACAGTCAGGAAATGCTTCACATGACCCCAGCAAATGCTGCTTTTCTTCATGGGTTTCAACAGAAAGCTGAGCACTTTGGAGTAGTATTACTGGGATTTGTTCCTTTGCAGTTTTAAGCTTGCAGCCAAACTCTGCAACCCTTGGCAGGGCTGTGTTTTTCTGCTAGGGGGCAAAAGAAATGAGGCAGAGAAGCTCAATAAATCACTTCTGAAGCAGAAAAGCTCAGTAAATTAGTTTTGCTGGTTTTGTTTCTGCTGTCTGGATGAGGCCTCTTCCATGGGCTAATGGACACTAACCCTTGAGCTGTTGATACACATCACTCTTTTGTGTGAAGCTTAGGCATGTAGGTTGGGAATATTAAATATATGGTTTTGCCATGAAGATGGCAAAGAGTGAAGTGGTCCCATGTGGACAGCAGAGCCTTGTGTGAGGTGAGGGGGTGCACGTTGCAAGCTGTAGCTCTGTCAGGTGACACCTGCTTTGGCCACCTGTTCTCAAAGTAGCATTTAGATCAATGTAGAAATGTTGCAAGCTATAAAATGCCCTAAAGGAAGAGCCTGTTTTAAACACTCCCTTTCTCCTCTCCATTAGTGCACAGACAGAAACTGCTTTTTGCGTGTGTTGTGTGGTTGACGTTCATGTATTTCTTCTGGAAGCTGGGGGATCCGTTTCCTATCCTCAGCCCAAAACATGGTGAGTTTCATTTTCTTGCTGATTTCTTCCTTCCTGCAAATAGGCTTTGTTATTTCACTTTTATTTTGGAGCTGTTATTATCTCAGCTCTGCAGTTGTGACTAGAAAGAAAGTAGTAGAAAGTAGTTCCTGGAACTGAGGGTCTGCTCTGCTTTGAAATCTGTAATGTGGAGGTTGTCAGACTGACAGAAATGGGTGGATACATCTGGATTATTTTCATTAGTTTTCTTTCAGTACCTCAGGAGAACTTGAAGGAAGTAAGTTCTAACTGAACCTAGTAATGTAAGGACATGGTGTACTTTTGAGGACACAGAAACTTTATCTCCACAAAAAGTTGATCACAATTTTTATTCACTTCTTTCTGTTGTGGAGACTAGACCTAGTTTATTTAAGGAGCAGATCATCAACCAATCCTTAATCTGACATTTTTTCAGTCAGATTTTTCTTTTTTGTGACTGAAATCAGATGAGTTTAGCACAAGTGGCTGTCCAGTTGTGTCCCAAACGCAGCCATGTGCCTAAACTCCAGACTGTGGCCAGCAAGGGGCCTGGCAGTTGTGCTGGCTTTGGTACAGATTGCTGCTGTGCCTGAGCCCAGAGGCTGTGCAGTTGCACAGGACTGGAGTGTGGGTTGGTAAGTCCTGCTGGATGCCAGAGCTGTTTGTGTACAGAATTAGCTTGGGTGTCTCTGTTGTGGCCATGAGTGTTTTCAGTGTGAGGATCCTGTGTGCACTTGGGCTAGTTTGGGTCCAACAGAGCTGGCATGTGCCTGACTGTGCTGAAGGATTGTAACACTGTTAGAACCAGACCTTTTGTCACCTCTGTTACCTGTGTAACTACATCGCCCTTCTATTTCCCCTGCACTGGAAAATTGTTTGGATATTGTTCCCAACAGGTGAAGTTCAGTCAGTTTCACGAAAATTGGTGAATGTGTTTGCGTACAAAATGCTCAACTTAGTCCTTCTGTTCTGTGGGAAGCTGCTTGACTCTGTACTCACATGAGAAGTTGAGGGATACCAACTGGTGTAGGGTCTGTTCACCCTTTCATCTGTGATCCTGGAAGTTTCCTAAGAGAAGATGTGTGTCTGTGTTTTGCAATTGTCATTTGCCTCCGAAATCCAGCTGCTGATCTATAGGGCAGATCCCTTTACCCAGTGTTCCATTGCCAAGAAAAGCTTGTATCCATTGTGAGCTGCAGAAGGTGCTTGAGTTGGCAGAATGTAACAATCCAATGGAAAAACTTAGCCGTGGGGTTTGGGTAATCCTCTTCAGGTCACCAAAAGGTTCTGGGAGGCTGTGTAACAGCTGCAGATTTCCAGAATGGGTAGTGGGCTGTTTTCTGTTTTTAATTGTACTTTACGGGGTGTGATGCCTCCACTTAAGAGTTCTACAGTGCCTTATCCTAGCAGATGCAGACATGAGGTTAGAGCAAAGGATTCCACATGTTTGTTCCCTGCTGTATGGTTGGGGTGCTGCTGTCCTGCATGTACAGACACGGCTGCTGTGGGTTTCATCAGGGAGTGGTGACCCAGTTCAGGCAGGTGGGGATGAGGATGAGGATGGCAGTGTCCTGCAGCTGAGAGGTGCAGCATTGAGCAAAGGCTCCCTTTTACTGTAACTTACCTAACAAACCTGAGTTTGGGAGCTTGTAGTAGAAGGAAGGTTATGCCTAATGACACACCAATATTCTAATAAAGCTCCTACCTCTGTCTGAGTTGATGGAACATTCATTCCCTTTATGTGTGAGTTTCGTGGGGAAGCATTGCTCCAACCAGTGGAACGTCATGTCATTTTGAAGGCACCTCTGTTTTAAGTGCTGCAGTCTGACAGTGTGTGGGGCAAAAGGCCAGTGTATTGTAGCACATTCTGTAGCTCCTGTAAATCTCTGTGCAGCTGCACATGACTGGGTGTCTCAGTTTCCCTTTGTGAAGTCTTTTTGCCTTGTTTTCATCATTCATTCCACTTCTCTGAAGCATGAAATGTGGTTTGGCGCTCAGCCATCTCAGCTTTGCAATCGTGTAAGCTCTAAATGTGCTGTGTGTGGCAGCTGCTCTATAACCAGCTCCCTAAAAAGTGAGTGGTGTTTACTACACATGGCACTGTGTCCTGCAAAGGCAGGTTGAGGTCTGTGGTTAAGAATAAATGCAGCCCTTGGTGATGGTTACAGCACAGGCTTGATGATCATGCTGAATTACATGTTTTAGAGTCCACTTGGTGCTCAGGTAGGAGACCTTGTTGGTGGTCACCTCAGCAATGTGTGTGTGTCAGCCAGATGAACACTGAACAGCCAGGAGCAGCTTAAGCTTCCCAGCCCCATTGTCCTACCAGCACAGCTTGTATCTGATCTGGAGGGGTCGCTTCTAATGGGATGGGGGTTCAGATGCTTTTAGGCCAGTTTGCCAGGACCAACAGGTTTGGTGATAATTGCTGATAATTGCAGAAGTGTTTTTCTGGAAGACACTTCTTTATAGTGCCTGGTGGAAGATCTCGGTCCCCATCTTGACAAATGGCAAATTTTATTAGTTTGGGGCCAAAATATTGATATTTAGTCCTCTCCACATATCTGTATATCTTAGGTATATCTGTATGTCTTAGGTTTCTTCATAGCTGGAGTTCCCTGTCTGTCCTTCCTGTTAGCTGGGGTCATTGCAGTGGGAAGGCAGTCAGATTAATTAAGCAGCTCTCTGCTATGTTAGGAAGGCACCAAGTGTGGAGCAGAGTGAAAAGAGCAAGGTTGCTGATGCCATGTTTTTCCCTCCCTCAGGAATCCTGTCTATAGAACAGCTCATCAGCCGTGTTGGTGTGATTGGGGTGACACTCATGGCTTTGCTGTCAGGATTTGGGGCTGTCAACTGTCCATACACTTACATGTCCTACTTTCTCAGGTAACTTCAGCCCTGTGAAATACTTGTCCAGCTTTTTGAGATTATTTTTTGCTTTTCCTGTGGCATTGTTTCAAGTTTTTTTGTTACTTTTTTTCTGAATCTAGCTGTTGTCATGTCTGCATGCTAGAACCATTTCCACTGCTGCTGCACATTCCCCTTATACAGGCTTTTCTTTGCCTCATAGGCATGTGCACATCTCTGAAATGGGGCAGCAGGCCTAACTGGGGTCTTTATTTTGCAGGAATGTGACAGATGCAGATATTCTGGCTCTGGAGCGACGACTCCTTCAGACTATGGACATGATTGTTAGCAAGAAAAAAAGGTGAGAGGACAACAGTAGCACGAAATTATTTATCTCAAGGATTTGCAGTCAGTGTGGTGTAAGATGCTTCTTGAAATCTGAATTGGGTTGAGCTGTGTGGTGTTTTGTTCTGGCCTGATACATGACTGTTTTAAACACTAAACCACACCTTTGTGGCTGCAGTGGCACAGATTAGGCTTCCAAGACCATTTGTAACACTCTGCTGGCAGCACAGCTGATCTGTAGGATGGGCACCTTTCTCTCCTGCTGAGTCAGGGACCCTTAGGCCACTACAGCTGGCTCTTACTCGTGGTTTCAGGGCAGAAAGGGGTTTGTACATATGGTGGATCCTGGCCAAAGCTGAGGCAGGGTAGTGAGCTGGTGGGGACACAGCTATATTCTTGCAAACAGCAAGGTTCATATTGGTTAAGTTTTGCAGAATTGCAAAACACTGCTAATGTGGATATACTGTAGTACACCAGTGTGCCAGCAGAACTCTGCTGGCATTGGTTTAGCTTATTCCATGTCCCCCAAGCTAAAAAAAAAAACTACTTTCAGAAATAATGTAATTTCATTTACATTGGAAATACTTTTGTCTGCATATTTCATATCAGTATTACATATTTCATGTCTTGCTAGTAGTGCAGAATAAATCCAGTTACTGGAGTTACTTCAAAGGTGTGACTGTCTGACACAGCAGTCTCCCAAACTTTACTTTTGGTGCCTTAATGTTTCAATGGAACCTTTTAACGTGTGCAGGCTTTTAGATAGCCTAACATAGCCAAATTTATCACCATGTATATATCTGCTGATGAGTATTAGCTCATGGAAGTGTAGCTAAAGCATAACCTCCTTCCCCTTTGAAAATGTAAAGTGGTGAACAACTGTTAACTCTGTATTTGTGGTCATGTGTGAGATGGTAAGTAGTGAGAGAATTTAATTACTGAGGTTTCATTGATTTAATTGACTGGAAGCACTCTAAAAGAGCACCACAGTTAAAAGATACTGTGCAGTGCTGTTTCTGACTCTGCTCTTTTGTTTTGTGCAGTGTTTTTTGGATCTCTGGTCCAGGGAGAGTGGTGTTGGGGTAAAAGTCAGGATGCCAGAGGCTTGTAACTAACTAGCACATTCATGCCTTTATGGCCAGGAAATCTTCTGAATATGGCAACTTCCCAACTATTATGAAGAGCCATGTATTAATCACTTGGGAATTATAATGAAACTCATGTATTTGTTAAAAAAAAAAAAAAAACTTAACAAAAACCACAAAACAAACTAGTCTCAGAACTGTGCAAGAAGTAGTAGAAGCTTGAGTTCTGTAGATTCTTGTTCTCTTTTTTGATTTGGCAGGGAGTGGTGGGCTGGCATGATTGGACTATTTGCTCATGTAAAGCCAAATTTAAAAGGTTAGATATGTATCAGTCCAAACACAACCAAGTAATTGGCAGAACAAGTGGGAATAGCAATATTTTCCAGCTCAGGGTAAATGCTGCAGTTCCATAAATTGTCAGTGATGTGCTGGCCACCTTCTCAGTACTACTGATAGTTCAGAACTTATCAGTGAGCACAAGAGTTCTAAGGCAGTAGAACATAAAGCTTTTTGTTTTCTTTGCTGATCCTGACATTTCTTCTCATGCCAACCCTTATTCATGCTGGCTTTCTAGTCAGTAGGAGATAGCTGTGAAAGTTGTTTGCCCTGATGGTTTTTGCACAGGAATCACTTTTATCTCCTTCCTGAGCACCATCAAGTAAAGCCTTTTGGAAACTCACCTCTAAGGCTGTCAGATTCTTTATACTTGTTCTTGCAGGTGTGACATAACTAATCCTCAGGTTTGAAATGCCAGCATTCTGATGGCATTGCTTCATTTGTGTCATGTTAGAGTCAGATCAGCTGATGTGACACACAAATACCAGACACTGTCATTACCAATCTACACACACAGAGTGTGTGGGGTTTGCCTGTGGATCCTTTTTGTCAGGTCTCCAGAACTCCTGGCTGCTGTGTGGATGCAGAGATCCCTGCCACCTCTAAAAAGAGAAGATTTGCCTTTGTGTATCTATGGCCTTGTGTTTCACCTGGGCATAGCTGCATTTTTGCTACAATGCTGTGGGTCATTTGGGATGGACCATGGGAATCTGTGTACTGTGAAGAAAGCAAGGATTAAAAATGCATTTCTTACATTTGGCATCTCTCAGGATTCTAAGATCTCTGTTATTTGTAGTCTGGGGCCATATGTGCTTTTATCTGTATGTAGGGTGCCCTAAGGGTGTTTCTTTTGCTGATGTCAAAGGAATGATGGAATGATTTTTAATTTTTTTTTTTATTACACTGCTTATCAACATCCTTGAAGAGGGCTCAGTGCCGAATGTAGCAATGCTGGCTGCAGCTAGAAGAAAGGAGCTAAACACCACAGAATCATGGAACATCCTGTGAATAGTTGTCAGCTTAGGAATGGATAACTTGCTCACAAATTTCAGTGAGGAGAAATGTGAGGGAAGGAGAGCAGAGGCCAAGAGTGCTCGTGGGGATTATGCTGTGGTGCACGTGGAAGTGTGAGGGACGATACGCAGCTGCTGCTGGAGTGTTGGAATTAACCTGGGGAGTCACGTTCAGATGGCCTGGAGCATCCAGTGGTTCAGTCCAAGAATGGATCTGTGTGTTTGTGCTTCACAGCAGCTTGTCATGCAGCCAGCAGTGAGTGGCAGCATACCAGAGAGTGCTCTGCACACCATCCAGAGCTCGTAGCTCCATGGAAAAGGCGGATTGCCCTGATAAAGAGGAGGTGTCCAAGGGGAGGCAGGAGCATGAGAAGTCTTCTAATTCCTGAGCTTGAGATAACACAGTCATGTGTTTGAGGAAAGGAAAGCAGCTAATCATATGACTCAGAAATCCATTTGAATTCTGAATGTCTAACTGGGTTTAAATCCTTTAGAGCTGAAACAGGATCCTGAATGGAAGACTTGGGAAATGGCTCATTGAATCTCACTTGATTAGATCTGGGCTCTACTCCAGACCCAATCAGGATAATTTTATGTAGCAGGATTGGTGTTTAGGGGAAGAAAAAAGGGTCATCTATTTTTGGTGAATTTAGTTTAACAGCATCTTCTAAGAAACTGGTGGATTTTTTTCCTTTTTTCTTGTTTTGATTTTTCTTGAAAATATTATATTCCTAAGGACTTGTGTTTTCTGTTCTTTCAGGATAGCAGTGGCTCACAGGACAATGTTCCAGAGAGGAGAAGTGCATAACAGACCCACTGGCTTCTGGGGAATGATAAAAAGTGTTACAACATCTGTTCCTGGCAGTGAAAGTATCCTTCATCTGCATGCTGGCACCTGCCTTGGGAGGTGGATCCAGCTTTCTTTGTTTTGAGAGGTAGGATGTTAGTTGGGACAGTCACAAAGCATTTGTGTTTCAGCACGTTTCAAGCCTAGTGTCTCCTGGGAAGTTTGTTCTTTAGCACTGTCTGACCTTTTGCCCAGGCCTGGGGCACAGTTTTACTGTGACACAGGCAGAAGTTTTATGTTTCTGCCCTGCTCTATAAAAGTTCTGTTGCATCACCGTGGGTGAGGTGTACAGCAGATTAGGGGACACTTGCTGTGCACACTTAACACATAGAATTCATAGATGGTTTGAGTTACACCAGAGTTACACACTAAACACCAGATTCATAGAATGGTTTGGGTTAGAAGGGACCTTAAGATCATCCAGTTCCTGTAGAAGGAATCTCTTGGGAATGACAAGGGTCTGTCCTTCTCTAACAGAGTTGCTTACCAATGATTTCTGTCAGACCACTTGAAGTGCATTTTGCATATTTGAGGCTGAGGACTCTTCTTCCTCTCCTTTCACACTAGCTGCTAAAATCAGAATTTGGCTATTTGACAGACTATTCATAGTAATCACTAATCTCTTGCAGCAGTTACTCAGCAGTTTTGTTCATGAAGATGATGTGAGATGACATCTTGTGAGATGCACTTCAGTTGCAAGGGACACTGATCAAAGTGGAGCAGCAGTTTCTGAGAGCTCTGGTTCTATTCTGTGATGTGTTTCCCAGGCAAAGAAATAAAGAGTTTGTTGCATGACAGCCTAAATACTGTGTCCTGCCTACCTCCTTAAACTGGAGTAGTGTGCATCAGGTTCATCCTTGAGGTTTCTTTCTTGCTGTTTTAATAAGGACCATGAAGTCTGAATTACAAAGCTGATCTGGGTGTAAGAAGACACCAGACCATTAGATGTGGCCCTTGAGCTGAAGGTGGGGAATGTTTTCTTAATTAAGAATTCATGATGTGTTCTAGCCTTGACTATGTTGGTTTGCCAGATCTGTCCCTTATCCAGCAAGAAGTGGATGCCCTGGAAGAATTGAGTCGGCAGCTTTTCCTGGAAACTGCTGACTTGCATGCAACAAAGGTACACAGCAAATAACTGCCTAGATGGGTGTTGGGAGGTCAGAGTAGTTTGAAAGAGTACATGGTTATGAGAAATTGAAACCTGTTCCATAGGTAAATGGTGAAATGTTGTAATGCAGTGGAGTGAGGATCTGTTGCTTTAATTTTGGGGCTAGATGACAGTTCAGATCTATCCTTGAGTCTGCCCCACGTCCCTGTAACTATTTACAAGCTTATGGATTAACACTTAGGAGTTCAGAAACATTTGAATTGAAATATGTAGAAGGATAGGGCTGTGTTTGCTACTGTTGGTGCTACATTACAATTTTATGTTGTGGGTGATTGTGAAAATGACATATTTTTTAATGTTCTGCTCCCTCTCCCTTATTTTGTATTTTCAGGAGAGAATAGAGTATTCCAAAACTTTCCAGGGAAAATACTTTAACTTTTTGGGTTATTTTTTCTCCGTCTATTGTGTCTGGAAAATCTTCATGGTATGTAAATGTTTTATTTCATTTTTTTCATGGATGTATGCAAATACACCCTGCATAGATTATGCTATGCATGCAGTTCATTAAGTAATGCTATAGTTTCTTTAAAATCCAGAAATTCTGAAGGAAACTGGCCCTTGATTGAAGTAAAGCTCTGGATCTGGCTTTTTCTATATAGCATTGCACCACTAATTCTTACATGGATGTGTTTTGTGCTGCCTTTGGCAATCTGACCACCCCCTGCCTTTTCTTGGTAGTACAATGAGCCTCACTTGTGAGAATGAGAAATGCTTTTGCCTTTTTGCTTGAAGGTAACTCCATCTCTCTTGCAGGCAACCATCAATATTGTATTTGACCGTGTGGGGAAGACTGATCCAGTCACAAGAGGAATTGAGATCACTGTAAATTACCTGGGAATCCAGTTTGATGTGAGCTTTTATTAATTCTTGCAGCCTTTTCAGCAATTCATATCTTATCTAAATAAAATCATCCTGCTGCTAGGAAGAAAGTGATAGACCCTGAGAATGTGGCTTTGGCTTTTGACTTATCAAGGAGGAAAGGAAAATGCACCATGAATGTTGCTTTCACACTGATTTTATGCTGAGATGGGATTGTGGTCTTGCCAGAGAGGCAGTGATTTGGTTTTTTTTTTTTTTTTTTTGTTTTGGAGAAATAGAAGCACTTTAGACAATCTGCTTAGATTAATACATTCAGCTCCAGAGTAATTTTGATTTCTTTATGCAAATAGTTCTGTCATTTACATAATCTATGAAAATGGGGTTCTTTGTGATTGGTATAAACTAAATCTCCTCTTGTGTTTGGAGTAACAGTTGCTAATACATTTGTGAAAATGTCTGTTATATAAACCTTGTCTACAATAGATATCTGTACATTTAGGAGAGACAAAGACCCTGAAGAATTGGCAGCTATACAAGGTGGTGTAAATGAAGTTAATGTTAAAGTTTTAACTGTGTTCTTCTTGTTGATACAGGTCAAATTCTGGTCTCAGCACATTTCCTTTATTCTTGTTGGAATAATCATTGTTACCTCTATTAGAGGGTTGTTAATCACACTTACAAAGGTAAGAACCAGGACTCTTGAGTGGTTTTACACAGAGAAATTCATTATCAGATCTTTACCTTTTGATGGAGCAAGTACTGTATAAACTTTCAATATGTATTTATATTTAAATATCTGAATATAAATTCTTGCAGAGGGAGGAAGGTAGGAAGAATACCTTTTGCAGGATACTTCCCCAGTCTCTGTCAGGAAGGGATCTAGATGTTAAATAAGATGCTAAATGTAAGCAAGGGTTCAAAATGCTGCTGTAGCCAAGGCTTATTAGTAAGGTTGATGAGATGGTGATTAAAAGCATTTACATTACTTAATTTAAGCTGCTGGTGGGACAGAAAGGCATTAACTCAACAGACATGTGACTCATTGACTTCACCTGGCCTTTGGTACCTATGCTTAGACTTCTCTGTATTGTTTTGTGATTTTTAACACAAGGTGCAGCTGGCTGGGGAAGATTGATGCAGACTAGGGTTTATGAAAGTTTATGAAAGGTTTATGAAAATTTGAGGTTTATGAAAGTAGTCTATAGGTAGCCCTCTAGAATGCATGGTTTTGATGGGGTATTTTGAGATGAAAAGGTATTGAACAATGTGTACCTTTCACTCTGTCCTAAGGCACATCAGACTAACCTACCTGCTTATTTCCAATGTTTTTGGTTTTTTTTTTCCCTAGTTCTTCTATGCCATTTCCAGCAGCAAGTCTTCCAACGTTATTGTTCTGCTGTTAGCGCAGATAATGGTGAGTATGGAGAATGGCGGGCACACCCACGTGCAATTCTGCACGCACACCTCGTGTGTGTTTGAACACATGGCAGCACCTTTGTGTGCTGCCCTGTTAGCCCAGAGGCCCAGGTGAGGCAGTGACTGCTGTCCCTGGTTTGGCTTGCAGGGAATGTACTTTGTGTCGTCAGTGCTGCTGATCCGCATGAGCATGCCTCCGGAATACCGCACCATCATCACCGAGGTCCTGGGAGAGCTCCAGTTCAACTTCTATCACCGTTGGTTCGATGTGATATTCCTAGTTAGTGCCCTCTCCAGTATCCTCTTTCTCTATTTAGCACACAAACAAGCCCCAGAAAAGCATATGGCCCTCTGAGGCAGAGCTGCAGCACTGCACTGCTCTGTGTCCTGTCAGCCGCGCTGCTGCAGCTCCTGTGCATTGCAGGACTTGATGGGACGGGACTGCTCTGTGTGTTCTGGCCCCTTGAACCTCCACACGTGTCATCATCAAGCTCTGTGGCTCATTTTGTTCAGTGCCACAGCTGGAAGGGATGGGGATGTGTGTGTTAAACTTGAAACAGTCAATTGCCAGGCAATAAAAGCAATGCTGGATACACCACTATCCAGTGGCGTCAGAGCTTGTGTGGTAGGCTGGCTGAGGGAGCACCTCCTGCTGTTGGAACATCATCTTCACAGAAGGCACCGAGAAATGTGATTTTTCTTTCGAAAATCAACTTATAATTGGGATTTGGAGGACTGCAGTTCTGGAACTGAATATTTGAGTCTGTGGAATTAAATAAGCTTTTGTAATATGCGAGTGTCACGGTTGTTTTTTGTCAGTCCCAAAGATTTGGCTGGATTTGAGCCAGAAGGTGGTTGGGATTTGCAGTTCCAGCAGGAGTGGAGTGGAGAGAACTCCATTTCTGTATGTAGTGTGTATCACTACTACCTACTATCCTTAGGAACTGGAGATTTGCTTTCTCTTTCTGAGTGTCAACTTTCTTTTCTCTCTCTGCAAAAGTGGAACTGAGGTTTTGGGTTCCTCTTTGGTAGAGTTCAGTGTTAAGTTGAAGACCACTGCCATGCCTTGTTTACATTGTATGTTAGGAATTTTATTATTGTGATTTAAACTTTTAGGTTCTCATGGCCACTTTCTCAGGCTTTGTTTTATAATTGTTCTGGAACATAAATTGTAGGTGGTAAGAGTAAGATTTGGAGGGGGGAAAATAACCACTCTAAACAATTTATTTCTGTATTGTCTTTGGTGTACAGCAAGGAAGCAAAGTGCACAGCAGCAGTATTACAGAACCATTTGTGTCCCATTCAGGACAACATGGTGGTGACTTGGGGTTAGACAAACATGCATGACTGAATTACATCCACACCTGTATGCAGAGGAGACAAAATAGAGATTAAACATCTTGAGTTGTGAGTTACAAAGTTAGCTTAATGTTCAAAGGAAGCTTCTGCAATGTTAGCAGGACAAAGGATCATAATGCACAGGGTAGCTGGGCTTATGCCATTTCAGAGCAGCTGTACTGCTGTAAGCAAAGATGCCACAGAGATTGAGGTGATGGCCTTGGAGAGCTCCTTTTCCTGGGAAATGGGCAGAAATCAATTGCTCTTTATTAAGAGCTCATCCATAACAGCTTAAGATGCTTACAAATCAATAAAACATTTCCAGCTTCTGCTGCAGGACATTTAATTATAAGTTGCATTTCTTTAGGCCTTTTCAGAAGTGACTGAGTGCCCATTCCACAAGGCAGAAATTGTGCCAGTGGAGCAGCAGTTGCAGGGTGTTAAATGGATGGATGCAAGTTACACTGAAGTGTTTATTGCAGCAAGGCTTTGCAGTCCTTTATGGTTCTGGTACTCCTTGGAACAGCCAAGTTCTGAGAGGTGGAATAGCAAAGAAGAACTGAAGAAAAGATTTGGCAGGTTTCTTTTTTGTTGTTCTTGGCATAGTTTTGTCTCTTCACAACTTTGTGTCATCACTGTTGTCACTGTCAGCTCTTGTGGAGGCTGCTGACTGGGAGGAGGAGGAGGATGAGTCTGCCTGCAGAGGAGTAACAAAGATGTTGTGATTATTTTCAGTTTGTAAACATGTTTGATAGTCTGCACTGTTGCAGACTCCTGTTTTCATCTGCACTAATCACACACTTGTTTAGATGACAGAATGAACCAACAAATACCATTTTTGTTGTTGAAGGGTTTTTTTTGGTTAAGTACATTTTCAGAGAATTTTGTTCAATAGAGGGTTTCTATTGTTGAATTCCCATATCTGCACAATTTGAACACAAAAGTAGTGCTGACTTCTGCAAAATGCAGCTTGGGTGCTAAGACATTCTTGAAAAAACTTGCAGGCAAGGCTCATGAAAAATAAATGGGAAACACAATTGGTCTTACCTTGTCTGTCTCTTTTGCATGATCAGAAAATAAGCATTTTAATATTTAAGGCTGACCACTGAAGGTTTAAACTCTTTCAAGAACAGTTTTTCTGACTTCTTGTTTTTCTGACTTTAGTCATGCTTTGGATTCTTTCTAGTGTAAAATAATTTCAAAGCAGCACATTGCCTAGAAAATGTCATAACCTATCACTTACTGTTCCTTCTCCAAAGGGATCCATTTTGAAATATTTCATGTGGTTTTCACAAACATTGGTTATGTTTTCTGTTTAAGCACTGTTTGTTTTATTGAAGCACTTTCCCCTCCACTGCCACAATTGTATTGCCTGTTTCCCATCATTGGGATTACTGTATTTGGATTATCTTGTTCCATAAAATCTCTTGTATGTGCATTCTTTGTGTGATTTAATATTGCATTAAAGATACTCACCTGTTTTACTTGTGGGGAAAAGAAGAGATGTTGTGATAATTAACAGCTTTCCTTTTAATAACTTGCAAAATTTCAGGCTCAAGTTAACAATTCTAGGTCTGAAAAACTCACTACCTGAAAAAAAAAGTGTTTTTTCTATCCCCTGTGTGATCCCTCAGCATCTGCCTAGTGCAGGATTACTCACCCTTTCCCTTGGCTCAGGTGAGTTCCTCTCTGGCTCTGCTGGATGGTTTTCTGTGTGAGCAGGAGGCTCAGGAGTGTCTGACTCTGCCATGGAGGCTGTGATGGGAATGTTTTGGCCTTGGAAGTACCTGTAAGCATCTTTGCTGCACACCAGCAGTGTCAGCGTGTCCCCAGTGCTCTGGATCCTTGCCACCACCTTGTCGTAGGACTCGTTGGTCACATTCACTCCGTTCACTTCCACCAAGAAGTCGTCGTTTTCCACACCTGCTCTGCCAGCTGCTCCCTGGCTTTGTACCTGCAGAGGGGAGTTCAAAGCAGGCTCTTGGCAGGAAGCTTGGAAAGATGCACGAACAGCTGAGTTGCTGCTTTCCCTAGAGGATGCTGAAATAAGCATGGGGAAGGGGAGAATTGGGATGGGCAATGGGCCCAGACATAATAAACATGGAGCCCATCAGTTTGAGATTTTAAGATGTTTCTTGATCTTGACAGACATACATTATAGGAATGTGGCATGGTAGAGCCATGAAGACAGGTAGAGAAAGTTTTCTAACTATTTGGAGGTCTCTGTTCAATAACTTCAAAGTTTAGTACAATTCACAGGTCCCTTAGTAATGAGTGGAACCCCTCCTCTCCAGAAAGCTGAAGTTACAGATGTAATTTGGGCAGAAAGAGTTTGGCTTTTACCAGCTGTGGAATTCAGAGAAGGTGGGTAGAATTAGGGCAAAGGCATCTCCTCTGAAACGAAGCTGTTCTACAGCAAAAACCAATTCTGACCAAAATACTAATTTTAGTGTTCCAGGCTCATGAATAAAAGCAGAAATTATGCAAAAGCTGAATTCTCCTTCCCTCTAGATGTCTAACAGAAGAAGGAATGTTTTCTGGTGCTCATTTTTTATCTTGGGCCAACAATGTTAGTCTGACTTAAACAATTCTAACTCTGATCAGAGAACATTGGAAAAGAGACTTTTGTGGCTTTTCTTGCATTTGTTTGCAGGATGGAGGGGAGGATCTGCCCAACAGACTGCTTGAGCTTCTCCTTGCTCCCCGTTCTTCATTAGTACCTCAGTGATGAAAAATCCAGGTTTGTTCTTGATCATGTTTAAACTGAAGCCAAATCCATTAGGTCCTTTCACCATGTTGCAGATCCTTGGCTTGTGGTTCACTTTCTGCTCAGTGTGCAACTCCACTCTTTCCTCCATTTTAGCTGGGGTTGAAGCCTGTGCTTTGTAGTAGTATGAGAAAGGGGAAATTTGGGCCTGAAAAAAGTGACAAAATTACATTAAAATATAAATTTCTGCTGTGAAATCTGTTTCAGGCTCTCATGCTCAACATATTTTGTTTGAAATTTTGTTAATGACTCAGACTTTCGCTGCAGTGAAGAATTCTTCCCTATTCTGATTGGAAAACTACAGTCTTGATCTATGTGAGAAGGGAAATTTGTTATCTATAAATGGTTACACAGTCATGTTGCTCTGAATTTGATGTCTTAACAGCAAACCTTAACTTTTATTGTGATGTGTTTGAATTTAGAATTGTTGCAATAGTGTCTATAAAAATCAGGAAGAGGCCAGAGATTTGGGTGTTAAGTGACTTCCTGCACCCGTGTAAGTGGAGTTGCTGGCATACAGGTGTCTCTTAGGCATTTCCTGCCAGTTGAAAAAGTGTCAGAGCAGCTTGGCTGTTTCATTGTGATAAATTACCAACTCCTGGCAGTGGTTTGTGTTTTCTTACCAGTTTGTACATGCTGTCAGTTTCCTTATCCACCACCAGCAGGGAGGTTCTTTCCTCAGACTGCTTAATTTTTCCCACTACGCTTTCGTGATCCAGCCCATCCACTCGCTCACCGTTGACAGCCACTAAGATGTCATTGTCCTTTAGACCTGCCATGGCTGCTGGGCTTCCAGAATTAACATCTTTGATTACGTGGTCTGAGATAAGAAGGGGAGAAAGATTGCTGTGAAGGCAGAGCTGGGTGAGTTTTAAAGACATAAAAAAGCATGGCAAATGTAAATGAATTGCACCTTGGGTTGAGGCTGTTTTCCCTGAGGATTTCTCCTAGATGGCCAGCAAGAAGCCAAAGAGAATGAGGGCTGCAAACATCGTATAGGAAGCAATGGTACAGCAAATATCATGGCCTGGGTGTTAACTTGGATCTTACCACCAGTATTTTGTTCCAGCCGTAGATAAAATCCATAACCGCTTTTCCCCTTCTGGATCTCAATAAGTCGTGGCTTGAGGGGAAGCAACCTTAGGCTGGCGCTCTCTTTGCTCAGTGCCATCCTCTGACTTGTGAAATAGCAGTCTGTTTCTTCATTTGAAAGTAGAAACATAACATGATTTTCAGACTTCTTTACCTGTGACAGCACATGTACAGTCTCAGATGTCACCCCTTCAACAGCACGTGGGAATTGGGGATATTTGGTGACTGGTGCACTGATACATAGTGGAGTCTGGGTGCTGTTAGTCCAGGTCATGCTACTGTAAATTGATTTTTCTTTTTCCCCCCTCCAGCCAGAAATCTGGACTACAAGAAAAGCAAGGGCATGTAATGAACGAGGAAATTTTCCGTATTTCATACTGTGTTCCTGATGCGTAGGGATTTACCTGTAGGGCCATGGGAGTGGCATGCAGTGCTGTAGAATCCAGGGAGCCTGAGTAGAGAGTGTTTGGCTATTCTATGTGTGGAACTCTCTAATATAGACTTACTGTGCTATCTATACCACTATTTTAGATTACAGTGACACGAGTCAAGTTTCTGTCACTCTTGGTCCTCCTCTGTCTCCCTGTATTACTGATTCTGAGGTTAGGTTTTTTTTTCTGTCTGTTCAACCTCTCCAAGCCTGTCCTTCTCTTATAGTCCTCTCTATTCTAATGGGTGCTCTTTTTACTCACCCTAACCAGTGTCACTGTGCTGCTGGTGTTGCAGTAGCTCAGAGAAACCCGGTGTTGCACAGTTCCATAGTTCGCTGTGTGCCCTGAATGCTGCTGGAATGCTGGAGTCTCATGGCTCTCTGAAATCTCTTCAGCCCCAGCTGCGTTTTAGCAGTGCCAGCAGCGGAAAGCTGGAAGCCTCATTAGCATTGTTCTTTGCAGCCAATTAGTGAAATTACTTGCACAGTAAATTTCATGAGCTTTGGACTTCTTCACAGGAGAAAGGGGACTACTGTCTAAAATCATGGAATCTTCTGTGCTCCACGCTGACTGTATCATCAGAGGCTTCCTTCCTCCTGCCTTGGAAACCACATTTGATGACTTGCTCTCCTGCCATTAGCAGCATTTCCAGGACTTCTAGGGAATGGATTTATTGAATAGGGTTCCTGGCAGCAGTACACATGTGTTATTGAAAATCCTTTGGCCTGTCTTGATGGCAGTGTTCATTGAGAGGCAGCTCAAGAAGCTGCTTGATAACAGAGCCAGCGCAGAGGGCTACGCTGATGTGCTGGTGCTACATGAACAGCAGCTCCCAAGATTTACTGTGAAGTGCTTAAATCAGCCAGCCTGGCCTCCTCAGTAACCCTGATAGGTTGCTGTGAAAGTAGGCCAGAACAGAAGATAAATCAATACCTTTTCCACCACTTCCTCGTGGGTGTCATTTTCCACATTTTTCCCATTGATTTCAATCAGGCGATCGTTATTTTGGACACCAGCCTTTGCAGCTGCTCCTTGTGATGAAAGCTCTACTATGAACAACCCCTTCTGTCCTAAAATAAATGAAAACTCATTACACAGGGTAAGTCACTGCAACAGGCCTGAATATAGCAGTTAAGGAAACTCAGCACTGATGTCCTCAGAGATTCTTGGCCCCTGCTTGCATGGAGACTACAGGAGCACCACAGACCCTCCACAGAGACCCTCCTCTGTCTCTTACTCTGGCCTGGAAGAATCCCTTCAGTGGTGGAGGGAGATATTTGCTCACTATCTGCAGCTCAAAATGGTGTTTAATTTTCTACCAGGAGTGCAAAGTGGCTGATTAACATAGCTGAAAGGGATTTGATTCCTATTCCCCCCCACCCTTCTATCCCCCCATCATTTTGAAGAGAGAAGCTGCTTTTATGTGATTTTATACATTTAATAATTTCCTGTGTTTGGAAGCCTTCTATGTTTGGTCCTTCAATTATATTGCATTCCAAAATACCCTTTAGAGGGCTCATTAGAGGTGGTGCTTTCCAAAAGACCTCCCTCTTCCGTTGACTGGCCTTGGAAAAAAGGCATATATGGAAAAGGTTCAAAATCCTTTTCTTTTTAAATGAATTAACTTAAAAATCAGGGAAAGCGTTTATTACAGCTGTCTAGAACCTCATGTGCTGATTCCTGAGGTGATTTTAGGAATGGAACAGGACTTAACATAGCACATTGAGTGTGTATCTAGTGTTTGAGCAGGGACTGTAAATTTGGTTTTGTTAAGTGGGCTTAAATAAGCAGAAAATAGCTTATTATTTTTCTCTCTCTTTTTTTTTTTTTTTTTTCATCTGTTTTCCACTCCATGAGAAGCATGGTCCTCAGAAAACCTTGCACTGCACATGCTGTACAGAAATGTTCTGGAGATGGATCTGAACTCATCCTGCTACTTCTCACTCCCTTTCTGTTAGCAAGAGCAGTTTGTGTCTCCCTGCTAACTCCCACGTGTTAACTGAGGTAGCCTCTGTCCCTGCAGCCAAATTTATAGTTATATTTATATATTTATAGTTATAGTTATATGAATCTCCAGTTTCTTCTCTGCAGGCTCCCACCTTCTGTGCTTTTCAGGGAGAAGCCGTAGCCTGTCTCCTCCTTCACCAGGTAGCAGAGCCGGGGCTGTGGAGCTGCAGTGGCCGTGGATGGTGGGCACTGCTGCTCCTGCTCTTGGCCTGTGGATGCCTTTGGACCCAGCCCTTCCAAGTTCACTCCCTCCTTTTGTGCCTTTTCATAGGAGGCATCATCCAGAACGAGGAGCACAACGGAATTCCCGCTGTTTCTGACCATCTCCACCACCTGTAATAGACAAGAGGGAATGGAAGCAGGCACTGGAGTGATGGAGCTAAAAGCTTTCCCCAGGAGAAGCTGCACTGTCCACTGCCTTTGTTGTCTCACCCCCTGTTCATGCACTAGGGACATGTCACCATGATATTTTCTGAAAAATCCTCTTTGCCCAGGATTTTCTCCTGGGAAGCTGAGAAGCTTCAGAGAGGCATGAAAATCGTAATTCTCTGATTGCTGCTCCTGCTGCTTTGGAATGTGTCTTGGACATTGTTTACCGACAGGTGAATGTTTGATTGTTTCCATGGGAATTGTTTTTTCTTCATGGCCAATCACAGTCCAGCTCTGTGGGTCTCTGAGGAGTCAGTCATGAGCTTTCATTATTATCTTGTTAAGCCTTCTGATGTATCCTTTCTCTTTCTTTAGTACAGTTTTAGTATAGCATTCTATAATATCATATGATATGATAATTCAATATATCAGCCTTCTGAGAACTTGGAGTCAGATTCTCATCTCTCACCTCATCCTGGGGACCCTCACAAACACCACAGGGAGGCATCCCAAAGACATTCCATGCCCGTGCTGGGTAATGAATGATGCAGGGCGATAAAAACCGGAAGAAAAACTTCCAGAGCAGCTGTGGGCCTGGGGCACGGTGTGGATCCCAGAGTGAGCAGATTTGTACCTGTGCATGCTCCTCCTTGTCCACGAAGACACCATTAACCCTGAGCACTCTGTCTCCATCCTGCAGGCCAGCCCTGTCGGCCGGGCTGTCGCGCTCCACGTTCCGGATGATGTGTCCTGCCGTGTCCTGCTCAACCCGCAGGAAGAAGCCGTACTTCTTCTGGGGCTTCTTGGTCACTGTGCACTCCCTGGGCTGCAGAGCAGAAGTCATCTCTGCCAGACAGGATGGAGAAAGCACCTGTGAGTAAGAACAGGAAGCTTACTTGGGGTATATTCCCTCTAATTACAGGTCGAGAGGGTTTGCTTCAGAATTCTTGGGTGGTTTTCTGGGTGTCGAGTTTTTTTGTTTGTTTGTTTGGGCTTTTTGGCCCCAGGAAATCCAGCTGTGCAAAGCTGAATTTGGTTAACAAGGCTATCAAGAAGAAACCAAACCCATTTCCCGGACCCTCCTTACTTTTTTTTTTTGTTGTTGTTGCTGTATCTCAAGTGAAGTTAAGCAAAATGCAGAATTGAAATAAGAAAAGTCTGCCTGTGAAAAGATAGTAAGGACTGTGGAAAGGATGTAATACCAGGATTAAGTCTTACAGAGGAAATGAAGTTTTTGGAAAAGGGAATGGAGTGAAGGGATTGTTCGCCTCCCTTTGACACTTAGGGGGCCTCATGTGGGTACTGTCCCCAGTTTTGATCTCCCCAAGTAACTGCCATATTTGAGCTAGTTGCAGAGGGAATTTTGGTTCTAAACCACTTATTTAAGCAGGCTGAGAGAGCTGGGTTTGTTCAGTCTTGGGAAGAGAAAGTGAAGGGAAGATCTTATTGATATTTTCCCACTGCCTAACTGGATTGTGTGGAGAACACAGCCAGACTCTTGGAAATGAACAGTGGGAGGATGAGAGACAGCAGACACAGGCTGCAGCACAGCAAGGGAAATTCCAACCAGACATCCATAAGGACAGCTTTTCCTCTTGGGGGAAGTCAGACGTGCCTAGAAGTGCCCAGAGAGGCTGTGAAATTTCTGTCCTTGGAGATACCTGGATTGGGCCCTGAGCAATCCAATCTAAGCTGGCCCTGTTTTCTATGGGGCATTGCACCAGGCAACTTCTAAAGGTCCCTTCCTGCCTAAACTGCTCTGGGATGTAAAGAAACTGTGGTTTGTGTGAAGCTTGTCATGCAGGAATAGCACATATGGATGGTAAATAACAGGTGGGACCAGGGAACATCTCCCAAGACATTGTCCTGCCAGAGATCCATGAACACAGAGGAACGAGACAAATGAAGACAAATTCCCCCAGTTGGAAAATCCAGCTAATTAGCAACCTTGGTTATTGTTTTACTGGAAAGACTTTTTTTTTTCTGTCTCTTTACTGACAGAACTGAGTTCTTTAGTTCTGCTGGCAGTCAAATCCTTCTGAGAGAGCAGCTTAGTGCAGAGCCAGTGCTGTGGCTACCCATGGTGCAGACTCTTTGCTAGGGGAGCTGCAGCTGCACTGTTGATGCTACTTGGGCAGCACCCAGAGAAGCATGGATGTGTGGGGTGACTCTGGCACAGGTGTCACCAGAGCTGGAGAATGCAGGAATTTCAGCTTGCAAGGATGTGCAGCCTGCAGATCATGGTTCACTTGTGCTCCATGGTCAGGTGCCTTGAGCATTTTAGGGGTCTCTGGGTACTGCACTGACATTAACTAATAAAGGGATGAACTTTGCTGTTATTTGAACGTGGTTTAGAACACATCAGACTGTATCAATTGAAAGTACAATCCAAAGCACCTTTTCCTGACAAACACTGGGAATCAGTGGATGCAAAACCAGTACTACACAGAGCTGGAGAAACAGTAGGCTTCTATGGGAAAAATAATTTTTTCATATTTAGAAGTGGAGAGAAGGTTACAATGCCCTGCATACGACACCTTTTGATCTGTGCAAAATTATTTGTTTTGCAAAAAGGAGTTCTCAAAGGGAAAATGAATTAGGAAAACCAGAATTTCTTACCTGTATATCAATGTAGAGCAGCCTTCACTGGAGTTCTCTTTTGCTGCTCCTCCTGTGGCTGTACGTATAAGTAAGACTGGACTTTGATTGGGCAAAGGTTGATTTAAAAGATGATTTATTTAACCAAGTTTCACTGAATGTATGATACCTTGATAGGCTATCTTGTCCTTGTGGGCAGAAGTGCTAATCACATGCAATTCTCATTAGCTTTGCATTTTGTCCTACTGATATTATACTCAAAAACTCACTCAAGGAGGTCATCTGAGGCAAGCCTGACCTTTGCTCTGGGCTAGAGCCTTCTTCTGATCTGAGAAATGTCTCAAAGGGGGCAGGTTTGGGTGCTGCTGGATTGACCTGGGCCAGCAGCATTTGCTTGCAGGTTAGGAAGTTACTGGTTAAAATCTGTATACCCATTGTTGGATGGAAAAAAAGAAGGACTGTGTCAAGTTAACCTTGACCAGCAGCCAGATGCCCATTGAGCCACTTTCAGCCCCTTCCTCTACAGGACATGGGGAGAAAATAGGATGAAAAAACTTGAAGAGTTCAAGATAAGGACCATAACTGTGAGAGATGCATTGAAAAAAACGGGTTTGTGATTGAGGGGTGGGCCCTGACTGTTGATGCCATAACACATGTGAAACATGCACTGCAATCAAGTGACCCTTGTGGGTAAAATCTCCCTGGAGCAGGTGGAGGGAGGTGTCTGTGATATCAGTATGGTGAGGCATGGCAAACTGGACACACTGTGGGTGCACTGGGAAAGGCACTGTGGGTTGCTCTGCCTTGGGTAAAGGAAAATGCATTTGTGGGATTGTCTTTGCTCAGGGACCCAGGTGCACCTGGTGCAGGAGGAAGTGGAAATCTGTACCTCAAGGAGGTTTATCCCTGGCAGAAAAGAATCCATTATTTGACTTGTATGATATAGGAGGGAGTACAGCAGGAATCATCTGAACCAACAGAGAATGAGCCTCACCATGTGAGTGCAGTGCTGACCCAAGTGGTCTTGCTGTTTAACAATCCGACGTGGTGCTGTCCTGAGTGATCCCCTTGACAGGCAGGACCAAAGTAATTGACTGTTCTTATGGAAATTTGGGGGAGGGAGGGCATGGAATGGGGGAATAATATCTGTATATCTGTCAAGGGACAAGGTATAGTGGTCATAGAGGATGTCTAAACCTGACTGCTGGATGTAAAGATGGTTTAGGTATGCAGTATAAGTTGTAAGTGTTGGTAAAAAGCAATTTCAGGAAAGATAAATAGATGGAATGAAAAGGTTTGAGTAGGGTATGGCAATGAAGCAATGCATGAGTGGCACAGAGGATACGTGATTAATACAATATCTCAGATCACACATGATATGAATGGTGTGGGATGAGGGGTTGGGATTGTACTGTGCCTGGCTGAGGTGGAGTTAACTCTCCCCAGGCAGCCTTTGTGGTGCTGTGCTTTACATCTGTGGCTAGGACACTGTTGATGCTACACCCCTTTTTAGGCTGCTGAGGAGCACTCTTTGCTTCCTCTCATGGCTTTTCTCCCCTTCACTCCTCCCAGCCTACAGGGAGGGGACAGAGTGGTGACAGCTGGCCTGAACTGTCCAAAGGGATATTCCATACTCCACACCCTCAGCATTGAAAGCCTGGTAAAAGGAGGAGGAAGGGCAGCTCTTTGTGGTGGTGGTGGTCTTCCCAAGCAGTTGTTGTGCATGTTGAGGTGTAGCTTTCCATGAAGGTAGCTGGAGATCTGCCTGCTGATGGGAACCAGGGAATGAATTCCCATTTTTCTTTACTTGCATGTGCAGCTTTCCTTTCCTCTCCCTACCAAGCTATCCTTATCTCGATGCCTAAGTCCAGCCTTTCTTTTACTCTGTCCCCATTCAGCAGGAGGGGAGTGAGAGGGAGTCAGGGAGGGAGTTTGGCTGTTGGTTGGGGTCAGCCTGTCACAAGGGCATATCTGATCCATGATCCATGAGCATGTGCAGGATATACTTATGGCCATGGACTGACCTGAGGGTGTTTCTAATGTTTAGAGGTTGAAGACTCTAAATTTAAGATACCAAGGTAATTACTAAACTGACCATGTGAACTTCTTGTTAAAAAATCTAATTCAATTTTATAAAGCTTTAAAACTGCTTATTTCTCTCGTTGGCTTGCTGTGGAATTGGATTATTAGAAGTAATACCTGTGTTTTCCCTGGCTGTCTGCTCTGACTGTTTAATTCCAAGGGAAGGTAACAGAAGTGATCATAACCCAAGTGTGCTGCAACAAGACACAGTCATTGATGTTGTAAAAGCCTTACTGTAATCCACTTACCCTAAGTGGATTTGCAAGCTGTTGTGGCTTGGAGTTGCTCCTTTTGGTACAACTTCAAACCCACGACGTGAAGTAAGTGAGCCCTGGTGTTTTAAGGACCAGGCAAGTCAAACCTGCCCTGTCCTCTGCTTGCAACCTTTCCCACAAGTCAGACAGGCTGGATGATGAAGGACACCAGAGTGCCTCTTCAGCCAAGATGGGAACCCTACAAGGATCTCAGGTCAGCATACAGGGAAACAGCACCCGATCCAAGGTTCATTTTTTAATTGTAGTGCCATTGCCATAGTCAAATGAGGTAATTTTAGGTCCCGACAGGATTTCTCCAAGAAAAAGGTGCTACACGAATGTAAAATGTTAGTGAAGCTCAGAAATTCAAAAATTTTCCTGTCCTTCCACCAGTAGAATGAAAATTATTTGAGAATTGATCAGAGTAAAGGTAGCTTGTATAAGGTCTCCATTTGTCATTTCTAGAAGCCAAGGTACAAGATATGTAATAATGAAGTGGTACTCTAGAAAAGCAAACCCAGAGAACTAAGTCTGAAACTGAGGTAAAGCAGGAGGGTAAAAAAGTGCCTTTTGTCATCACTGAGTTGATTGGATATGTACTTTTCCCATGATGATGCAATTTTTTTTTAAACAAAGGCTCTTGAGCCTTTTGCAAGAGTGTTCTCAAGCATATTCATAGCTGCAAAAACGAGGAACATAAAAAAGGAGAAGATATCTTACTTTTTAACACTGTGAAAAGTGGTAAAATCTGAAAAAAACCCTCTTAATTTACAATATTCCTATATTGCAGGAGTTGGCAAAGTGATTTAGGTGGTGTGGTTCTATTAGCACGGGGACTAGATTTAGGGGGTCTGCTTTCTCCAAATTATGTCCCTTTTCAACTGTAGCCTGGTTTAGTAATTCATGAATCTTTATTTCTAGTGTCATGGTGTTATCCTGTGGGATAGCACTTACAAAATATTTTCTGTAATTATTTTTTCCAAATCTTTCCTGATGTTTGGTCGGAAAAATTCCTGTGAAACTCACCTGTGTTAGCAAAAATGGTCAGAAATAAGCATTTTCTGATAGTTGTAAGTGTTCACATTGTTTCCTCAGTGTGTTGGGTGAATGGAGGGAAGCAGCTTTGTTCTTAATTTTGGTACTTGCTGAGATCTCTGACTTTAGTAGATTCACAGGTGAAGTATATCTTTAATGTCTTTAATATGAGTGTAAATTTACAAAGTTCAGTTGACTAAAAGGTGCCTTTTGTTATTAACTCCATTTTACAAGGTTGTCTAGCCCTAAAATGGAATGAATATACTTCATATGTTTGGTCCTGAAAATAAAATTGTGTTCAAGTGATCTGTAACACTGCCAGCATTGTTCTGTTAACAAAAGGTTTATGTGGCTATTTTGGTGTAAAAATGTTCCTTCTTTGTTATGGTCACTCACTTTCTTGCCTGGGAGCATGTACCTCCCTTAAAAATTGATGTGATGAGGGTTTCTAAATAGTGCTTGTTCACCTATTGCTTGCTGTAGACTTGCTGACCACAGGCTCACTTCTCTCCTTGCAGTGCCAATTCCTTTTCTTGGATTAAGAACAAAGCAGTCAATGAAAATTCAGGGTCAAATATTTGGAGGCATACTTTATTTGCTGCTGTATTTAAGCCTTTCAAAACCTTTCACTGCAGCCCTTTCCCTTTGCCCCTTCTTTCTGCCAGTGATGGTTTTTCCACTTCAGTTTGGCAATTGCTGTATAAGGCACCATGTGATTTGGTCACAGAAATATTTGGTTCACTGAAGTCCCCCGTGATCATGAAGCAAAGTCCATTTGAGCTACCAAATGAACACTCATCACTCATCCTGTACAAAGCCAAGTCTAATTAATTCTCTCTCTTCTGGTGACCACATGCTTCTGACATGGGAAAAAGAGGAAAAAAAAAAAAAAGGAGGGGAAGCAAATGTTGCAATCCTACTGGTTTGCAGGGTCCTAGAGGAAGGACAGAATACCCCCCCTTCAAGCATTTTGGGCTTAACATCTTCCTAAAAAGTAGGAGGGGAAAAAAAAGTTGCTGTCCCTGTGTTTCCAGCAAAAAGAGGTTTTCTGTCCCCTGGACCTGCCAGCGAGGAACTTGGACATTGGCATCCTCTTGCCCCAGCCTTTGCTCTTTGTGCTTTAAATATTGAACTGTCTTCCCTAATGCCCTTTTTATTGGAGAATATAAACTCTGAACAATGCTTTCCTCTTTAGAATGTTCTGTACTGATCATGAGTTTGGGCTTTTAGGTGCAGAATTTACTACTGAGTTAACTGTGAGTTCCTCCTTTGCCTCCTGTCAGACTGAAATCAGTATTAAAACCCCAGAAATTTCTGTTGCAGCAAAAATTCACAGGTCTTAAAATGGAGGCCTTATGCAAGCTAAGTGGACTTTGTTGGTGGATTTGCTGTAGTAAATGGCAGTACACATGTGGGTATATTCACATGGATGCACAGCAATCAGGCTGTGTGCAGCACTGCTTGGCTAACTGGAGCTGATGGAAATGCCTTTGGAATTCTCCTCTTCCCTCAGGTCCTGGTCCCTTGAGAAGACTTTTCATTCCAGCTCATCCCCCTTGGACATTTTCTGGATGTGTATTTCTTCAGTTTTGCCTTTCATTTGCTGTATCATTTGGTACTCCTTGGACATGCAGGATGCTAAGACATAAAAAATAATGAAGTCTGGCTTTTCCCATCCAGCTCATGGATTTTTCTTTTTACTACAGTATGTACCCTTATAAAATGTTTTTTTTTTCCTCTTGACCTACGAAAGAAAAGTGTCAGTTACTTACCTTCTCTGTTGCATGTGCATTTCTTGCCCTTTGGAGATAGATTTCTGAATTTGACAGCAGACTGTGTTCCTTTTCTTTTAAGCTTTTGAAATGTCGAGATAATAACCATGTCTAATTCACTATTTTCCTCAAGGAGTACAATGAAAAGGTGCTTATACAATTACCAGAGAAAGCACCTACCCTTCCTCCAGAAATACAGCTCAGTGAGACAGGAAGCATCCAGGTCTAAGGCATTGATTTCTCTTTCTCTTCCCTTCTTCCATTCCTCTTCCTGCTCCCTGTGCCTTGTCCCACTCCACGCCCCAAGTCTGTAATCCTTCAAGGAAATGCCCCTAATTTCTGCATTAACCTGTCTGTAGTAGTCAGTGTTTAGTTTTACTTTGCCAGTAAAGGCTCCATTCTGAAATTTCATTACCCTAAGATCGGGCTGAGCTGATATTTGGAGTGCTTGGGTGCTTCAGCCCCAGCTAATTAGGACCCAACTTTGGCATCAAATTTCTCATTGGGTGCATTCACTCTTGCAGCAAAGAGGATTTAAATTGGACTAGCATTCATTTACCTTTCTATCTGAGATCAGTTGACCATAATGGAAAAAAAAATCTGAATGTAGCCCTGAAGGCAATGAGAAATACAAACTTCCTGTAGGTTTCCATCTTCTTGGTTGCTGTATATTGGCTTTTGTGTTGGGAGAGCTATTGTGTTCTGCTCTGATGAGGCTTTTGTGATGCTTATAGAACTTTTAATAGAAACGTGAGGGTGGATAATGCCTGGTCTTTATTAGTTCTTGTCACTTTGTGGCTTTGAAAGGCTTGTTATCTGTTATCACAAAAAGGAAATGGCTACTGCTATGTTTGGCACTGCAGAAATGCAGAATGCAGCCCTTTTCCGGTATTACTATTGAAAACCATTATTATAAGCTTTGGGAGTGATATAAATCTAGACCCTATTTGAACCCAAGATTAATAAATTAAAAAAAATAGTATAAAAATAAATTATTTTAATATAGTGTAAAAGCCAGTAGAATTTGTATGAGCTTATATTTATTCTGCAAGAGATCCTCCCAGGAAGCCATGCCTAACTACTAAGGACAGGAAAAATCTCAACAAAATGCATACCTGGGAATAAGGTTGGTGTGACTGTAAGAGTAAAGCTGGTTTGGGTTACAGGAGAACTTGTGCCCCTGGTTTAACTGGGGGAGGAGACAAACTTTCTAGGAAATGCCCACCTACATCTTAGCCTTCTGCCTGCCTTGAAAATCACCCTGATCATCCTGACATGACTATACCTGGGCCTGAAAAAATGATCCTAAATGACCCTGAAGTGCTGAACTGGATTGAGAGCTGCAGTGAGTGGCACGTGCCCTTTCAAGAAGTAAAGACAAGAGAAGAAAAAACAGAAGATCCCATTATCCACAGACACAACTGAAGCTGGTTCCTTGGCAGGTCATCCAGCAGAGGAAGAATTTAAAGATCTCTGTCACTGGGGAAGCCAGCATAAGCCTGAATGAAACTCCTGTGTGTGGCAGTAAATTCAGGGTCCTTGTAGCCAGTGACAAGATCCCAAAAAGGTAAGCAGTAAATAATTTATCCTGCTGTCACGTGGGGTTTTTAAAAAAAATTATTTTAAATTTAAAATTTCTATTTTTAATTTTTCTTTTTTTTTTTTTTGCTTTGCAGGGGGCAGTTACACTGTTATCCCTTGGTTTTCATTTGTCTGTGCACATGAGAGATTCCCAGCAGAGTTCTTTAATGATTTCCTAAACTTAATCCTCAACTTCTCACTGAGTCACATTTTCTCATAATAATGGTTGCATTTTAAGCTGTTGCACGACTTAACCATTAGACATTTTTTTTAAAGCTCACTGTGTCCTTTTGAAAAAGAGAATGATAGAGTATGAAACCTCCTGTAACAAAAGGAAAACAAAGTACCTAGTGCACACTCAAAGTGCATTTATATTAAGTAAGGTAATTGAAAATGAAGGATGTTGTCATTGTCTTAAACTCTCCTAGGGTTACTTTAGTGAGTGGCAATAATCTGTTATTTTAGTTTGAGGGCTTGATCACTTGACTGTGTTACCCTGTTGTTCCACTATAACACTGTGAAATTCTATATTTAATTAATTTAGTTATCACTGCAGTCTTAATTTTTCAAGGTTTGCATACTTTTTATTTGATTGACAAAATAAATTTTGTTATATTGATTAAAAAAGTGGTGCATCTTTTCACTAAATGGTATCCTGTTTTAATTCAATATAGAAATCTTGGGTATTGATGTTAATTTTTTAATTTTTAAATTTCATTTTTCTATCTTGATATCAGAAAGTAAAACTGACAGCCCATTTGTCATTTCTAGATGCCAAGGTATAAGATATGTAATAATGAAGTGGTACTCCAGAAAAGCAAACCCAGAGAACTAAGTCTGAAACTGAGGTAAAGCAGGAAGGTAAAAAAGTGCCTTTTTTCATCACTGAGTTGATTGGATATGTATTTTTCCCATGATGATTCATTTTTTTTAAAGCAAAGTAGGATAAAAATATCAGGATTTCAATAGCTAAATTTTATCACTGTTTAATCTTTTGATTTAATATAAACACAGAGCAGAACTTAAATTTTTTTCCCTCCTCTTTCAAGAAGAAGGTGGGTTTCTAAAGCAGGAGACATGTAGGATACAGGAGGACAGTGCAGAACACACTGTGTGATCCTGTAATTTATGTTTTTCCTAGTCCTGACTGCCTTGCAATCCTGTAATGAAATTTATTAAGTGTTGTATTGAATCTGATGGATTTACCAAAGCTGGGCTGTCTGAGGAGGTCTCACTTGCCTGAAAGTAAATGGGCACCTATTTAGATTCACTCAAGAGAAACTTTGCTATTTTGATATTTACTTTTTTTTAGGAGATTTTTCCCTCTTTTAAGCCCTCAGCACATTGTCTTCCTGTGCTACTCAGCTCCAATGGTGTTGAGAATGTGTGTGCAGCTCACAGTGCTGGCTTTGAGCCTCCCAAGGCTTTTCTCAGATAAAAACGTTGTTCACTACCTTGTTTTTGAGGGAAAAACCTCAGAGACATGCCCAGTGCTGTTTGCTGGTGTGTCTAAATCCAGAGGCTTCTCTGAGGAGGCTGAGTAACTGGGATTGCACTGCACTGAGACACCCAGTGCAGAATGGACTCAGAGTGCACTGCTTGCTCTGCAGGAGAAGGGATTGCTTTGGGATTGCCAGGAGATGTCAGAAAGTGGAAGGAGAAGAGGAAAACCACCTTGTTTTGCTCTCAGAGTTGTGCATGCTTTGGGAATGGCTGCTGCTTGTGTCTGAGGTCTCAACCTTTTGTATCTTCTGAAGGAAGTTTGGAAGCAACTCTGGAAGTGAATGTTTTCCTGCACAGAGAGTTTGCATTTTCAGTGAGCAGGTCTGGGACACTGAGCTGCTTTTTGTTAGTAGTAAGGGTTTGATTGCTTCAATGACTTGCAGAGGCTGTGGGCTGGCAGCTCCCATTACACCCCTTCCATGAAGCACTGGGCTCTGTGCACATCTGGAGCTGTTAAAAGAGCAACTGAACTCGTGCTTGTTTCCTGCAGTCCGAAATTGAAACGTCTTCTGAGTCTTGTAAGAGTCTGAAAATCACTGGGCCATCGGGGAAGTCTAAGCCAAGCTGACCTTAATTAATAAAAGCCAACAAAATCTCC
Organism: Agelaius tricolor; assembly: GCF_023055355.1. Classification (NCBI taxonomy): domain Eukaryota; kingdom Metazoa; phylum Chordata; class Aves; order Passeriformes; family Icteridae; genus Agelaius; species Agelaius tricolor. Next base: position 43,902,881 of record NW_027269269.1, on the reverse strand, counting down.
AGGTCCTGGGTAGCTGACCCATAACTGAAAGTTTGACACCAGAGAGTGCAATGTGGACCCTTTTAGAGCACCAACAGAGAGCTGAAACATAAGTGAAAAATGCATAGAATAGTTAAAATAACCCAGGAACCAACCAGACATTTAACTTCTTGCAAGTCCAGCCTACACAGGAATTTCTATGCAGTATAGAAAAGTGCAGATGCTTGTTTGTAATTTTTAGTCCCATTTGCTGTCCCCCCCTGCCAACAAGATCAGGGCATGCCCAAAATAACTGTTTTAACTCACACCAGCACACAGGACACAAGCATGCAGCTTAAAAGGACCAGGCAATGTGGAACAACCAGAAATCTTTCCATGGCTAAGGTGAGAGGGAAAAAAAAAATCAATCCCAAAGCAAACAAACACTTTCTCTTGATTTTTAGTTTCCTATTGAATCACAGAACCTTTCAAGCCATTTACCCATCTGGAAAATGGAGGCCAAGCAAACCACTCTTGTTTCCTCCTTTCCAGCAGTGTACCAAGTTCCACTTGCTGGTCTGGCACTTAAAGATGTTTCTAAAAGACAGCTTTGTTTTTCTAGGAAAAAGAAAAATCTATATTTTGAAATAAAGCAAGAAGCTCTCCTGCCTCTTAACACTAGTCTGAAGCAGAAGGATGTTGTGGTAAGCATTACTCTTTTTTCTTTCTGAATTTCTCTGTTTTTTTTTTCCCTGATGCTTACATCAGAATTCTCCCACTTAAAGTATAGTAATTAAGAATTTTTAAAATTACAGTAATAAGAATTTTTTTTCATCATTGAAAAGGAGATGCCAGTAGCATGCTGTTCTATATATTCATATTGATGGGAGTCTGACTCTTACCTCTGCTAGCCAGATAATTTGATACAGGTGCTCTCTTGAGGAGGAGAAATAATTAAAAAGGAGTTTTTCTGGCTTTTGGCTTTTTTTCCAGTCCAGTTTGGGAGTTACTTGGTGTGGCCAGGAGGTGCTCCCTGGGTTCTGGGAAAGAAAGAACATCTATTGCAATAAGCTTCTGTTGAGGCATGATGTATTTCAGTCTTTTGTTTTCTCTATGCTCAATTTTGCCCAGAGAGCTGGAAGGTGAAATCTGATCCCAAAAGAGAACTATTTTGAGCCAATCAGTATTTTTAGATTATCTTTCAATGGAACAGCTCAACATTTGATAGAAGGAAAAACCTTCAAATTGAAAAAATAAGAACAAAGAGCCCTCCCAAATATCCCTCTCCCCTGATGCTTTCACTTGCTTATTTTTTGAAGAGAGGATGCTTTCCTCTTCTTCCATTTTAATGAAAACAGCAAAGCTTATAGAGAATATTCTGTTGGCTGCAAGATCTATGTTAGTAAATAGATTTTCTGTCCTTTTATGTGAAGGAAAAAGTACAGTTTTCATTGTGTTGCCTGTTATCCTGGGTGCTGTGTGCACATCTGAAGCATAAGACAGCCCCTCCTTTTACCATCCTGGAAATCATTTATGCATCTGCCACAAAATACTTGGAAGAAGGAAAGAACCTGGAGCTGCCTCATCAGGCACCAACAGAATCACAAATCACAAATGGAGGCTCACGGGTAAAAAGGAGCCAATAAGGACAAAGAGACTGGGTTTGGAAAGGAGATGGAAAGTTTGCACCTCTCACAAAACTCAGAACGTGTGGCAAAAGTCACGTCCTCACTGAAAACTTCTGGAAATATGGGCAGTCTAGCAGTCAGACAGTGTCTGCTATCAGTGCAGAGCCAAAATAAAGAGTATTTCCCTAACTGCTGTGGGCCACTTCAGCATGGTGAGTGTACCAGGTAAGGGACTTGCTTGTCCAGGGAGTTGGGAGGTGACACGCTGGTGCCTCAGCAGAAATTCCTGCATGATAAAAGCCCTGCTCATGCAGATGTATCCTCTCCTCCTAGGGTGTGAAACTGAAATTGATTGCTGCCACACTGTGACATGTGCAATAAGTTTCATACTCCTCTGTCTCTTCATCTGTGCGTGCTAAATGCAAGGCTGACATGTGAAAAATGTCAGGGATTTGTTTTAGCTCGGCTGTGCATTTCTCTGAGCTGATGGAAACAGCTTCCCATGGGATTTCTACTCTGAGCACCGTTACCAGAGCTGAAAGAATTTGGGTGAAAAAAGCAGGGTGGGAAAATGTTAGTCTTGGGTTAGATGCAGGTCTACCCCAGCTCACTTAGCATCTGTTCTGGGTTCATAGCCACAGCTGCATTCACTGGCAGCAAAGTTATTTTACCTAAAATTGAGATCTAGGAGTTTTCTTCAATTGGGAGCTTTGTGTGTGCAAACAGCCTGGCCTTGTCACCCCTGGAATTCATTTTTGTGTAAGCAGAACTCAGGGAGGATTGGTGCTTAGGGGGAGTGGGACTTAGGGTATGGTAGCCACTGCTGGGAGTTACTTGTTCTTTTAGAGGTGCCTTTTTAATTCTCCTGCTTCATTGGTTAGAAGAGAAAAAAATATTGTGCAGAAAGGCTGGAAAGGCTGAAAGACACAGTGGCAGTGCCCCTGTGCAATCATTCCCTAAGTATCTTACCTGGTTATCAAACCTTACATGGTGGGCTGTCCTCTACTTGTGCCCAATGACTTCAGCTCCATACCCCCAGCAGAAGGAAATATCCATTTGGCCTAAGTAGCCAAAGGAGGTGAGCTCCCAGAGCTTTTTGGGTTGATTCTGATGTGTGTTGGGCTGAGAAACCAGCTCACATTCCTTCCAAGCTCTTCCCCAGCTTTGTGAAAATGTAGGGATTTATATCCACCTTTCCTTCTCCTTCTTTAAGTTTTCTCCAGAATATTTTGGCTCAAAATAAAATGAGAATTATGCCTTCAGTCATCTTTTTGACACCAATTTTTAGGTAAGGAAACATGGAGTTCTTCAGGCTTTTATTTGCATGTTTGTCATTGTAATAGCAGGTGTGGCAGTGCCAGCTCCACAGAGAGTACAGAGGTTTACCTGGAATGGAACAAAGCTGTGAGAGTGGATTCTGGGCTGGAAAAGATGTGGGCTGTGGTCATGATATCCTGGATAATTTTCTATGTCAAAGGTAAGAAGATAGATACATATATTTTAATATTTTTTTCTGAAAATAAGGTGTATGATTGATTTTATAAAAATCACAAGTCTCTTAGGTGGATTTCTGGAATTGTCTATATATTTGTTGACACCCCTTCCCCATTTTTTTTTTCAGCAGTACTTTCTGGGACCTACTTCCCATGCAGGGATGTTTTTTCATTTCTTCTACTGCTCTCTGCACAAAGAAGGATTTCCTGTGTTTTTCTCTCCTCTGAAATATCTTCTGGCTCATTTCTAGCCCATCCTCTGTGCTCTTCAGCTTGCTCTGAGAAAGCTGAGAACACTCTCAATGGGATCAGCTCAAGGTGGGGAATGCACAGGAAGCAGAAATGAAGTTAGTGTCAAACTCCCTCTTGTACAAACAGAAACTAAAATAAGTTGTGATGTTTTGCCCAACTCTGTGATATTTTGAAAGCTTATTTTGTCTGCAGCCTTTTAACACTGCTGTGTCCCTCTCCCCTTTCCCAAGCATTTGCCTTTTGTGGGAGGAGTTCTCTCTCAGGCCTTCAAATTTGGTACCAGATGACAAGGGGAAGATGGTCACAGGTTACACAGCTTACACCTGTGTCTGTTCCTATGGTGACTAAGGCTTGTCTGGTGAGCACTGCTGATCTCTGCCACGCTTTTCATACCTGGACATGGGTGTAATGTTTTTAAGTGTCAAAGCAGACACATAAACCAAGTGAAAATTTATCTCCTTGTCACTTTGCAAGGGATCTGATTGTTTATCAGTTCTGAAGGGCTGCAATGGCTGCTGCTGTGGGAGCCTTTCAATCACAGGCAGCCTGATTTTGGATTCCTGCTGAAACAAATGTGTAAGCCACATCTGACAGAACCAGCTGCTTTCAGGGCACCCTCAGCAAGCAGTAGAGATGTCTTGCTGGGGGGGAAGGGGACGTGGAGGGGCTCAGGGAGCACTGTATGATGCTGTGTTTTGGGCTCCAGAGAGCCAGTTTGGACTGCAGATATTGTTAGCACCATTTTTCAGCAGGCAGCACGCTGTACAACTGCACATCAGCACCATGCTTCTCCCTGGGTTGGTGTAGCTCTGTTTCCACCTCCTGGCAACTAGGAGGAATAGCTGTGGAGAGAATGAGGAGAATTTTTCTTGTTTTTTGCAAGGCACTGGAAGATGAAGTAGGAATTTTAAAGAGGCAGTTCTCTCGAGCTCAGGGGGATTTTTAACTCCTTGGCATTCAGTATTCCATGCTGTGTATAGGCATAGAAGCTGCTTCCAAATATCCTGCTTTGCAACAACAGTGAATATGAATCCTTGAGCTGAAGGGTCATAAAAACAAGGTGCTTGCAGCAGGTCTGTGAGTAATAAGACACCAGAGAGAGACACTTTACATGGAGGAAGGGAGCATCAGTGTATATCCATGGTAACTGGAGACACAAACACACCCAGTGAAATCCCAGCTCCAAATACCTGTGCACTCTGTCTATTAGGAACATCAGCTGTTATACAGGCACATTCTGTTATGGAAGACACATAATCAAGACTAGGAATTCTGCGATGTGAATAACAAGAAAATGCTAAATTTTTGTCCAAAATGAGTGGTTTAGGTGGCTCAAAGAATCAAAGGAATTGGCAAAAGCAGGTTTAATATTAAAGTGGAAGCACAAGAAAATGCATTGGCAAGGCTCACTCTGCTGCTTACTAGATGGTTAAAGCACAGAGAAAGATCATGCTGAAATGTAAAATCAATCTAAAACTAAAATCAACCACAAATGACCTACACTGAGGCTGGGGAAGGAAAAAGGTAAAGATGGAAAAAGATAAGGATAGAAAACAGTAAGGAAAGCCCTCCCAATGTTCAGAGAGGTCTGCCTGGCCAAACTTGGGATTGGACTTGGCCAATGGCTTAGGCCTGAACTCAGGTTGTTATTTGGGGAAGAAAAATAAGTTTTCAAAGCTGTTTGTTAAAAACCAAATGAACTAGTTCCTGGAAACAGACAGTGTTTCTGATAAGCTCAGCCCAGATGCAGCTCATCAAGGTGAAGCTTAATGAGCATTTTTAAATCATAGTGCAGCCAGAGGAGAGTGGGGAAGGTTTTCTGTGAGTGTCCTTCAGTAGTAAGAAAACACTAATTTTCCCAAATAGAAATCTCTTGCACAAGTCAGTATGACCTCTCCTTGTCCTTGGCAAGGGTAGAGCCAGAGCTGGGTTTTCTTTCAGGAAAATCAGAATTCTTTTCTCAGAAACCTCTAGTGCCTGTTTCTTGGCCCATGCCAGGGCAATGCCATCTCCCTGTTTCGCAGGAAAGAATGACAGTTCTTTATCCATCTCAGAAATGTCCTGTGTAAACAAGGAAAAGACAACTTTGAGTAGATTGTGCAGTACATGTTTCTAGAGCCTGTAAAGAAATATAGGCTGTTAGTCCAAAGCTTCCAGATCAAAAGTTGTTTTCAGTGAAAATGGATTTTCCAGCTAACTGTCCAGGCGTGCATTCAGCCAGGATCCCTCACCCCAAATGTTCCTTATGCTCTTGTTAACTACATTAAAACTACTTTGGAGGAGTTTTGCAGCACAGGTACATAACCCTGATGGAGTAGGGGTGCTGGACTCACTGAATCTGGATTTTGAGTGAGGTTGTTTCCTTCATTGTTCAGTTGCAGGTACCCCCCATGTAAAATGCCACCAGTTGTCCACAGGTCTTCTTCTTTACATGAGGAATTGCCTTATTTGGGGAAGATCATCCTCTTCAAAGAGGTTTGTTGGAAGCCTGTATAGCTCAAAGTTACCCCTAGTTTATCCCTTTAGATGCATATTTAAAACCACTTTTTCCAGAGACACTTTCATGACAAAAGCCATAAACAAGCTCTGACAACAAACTATGTGGAAGCAACGTGCAAAACTCAGGTTTCTAGTGGAGGAGACTTTGCAAACAAGCCAATTAACTTTTCCTGCTGTGTCAGAGGGCTGTGAGTGCAGCAGCTCCAAGTGTGTGCCTAAAATTGTACCTCTATATAACGATTTTAAAAAATATTCATGTATGTAGAAATACACATAGACATGGCCACAGCACAGACACTTTTAGCAGATTAAGACATGTTTTTTTCATGTATTTTAAGGGAGCCCTTAGCTGTGCACAGCTGTGCTGTAGCCTTTGTATGTACATAGCCTGTACAGGCCAAAAGGCAGGGGTGACCAAAAGGCTGTGGTCTGTGGCATGAATGCATTCAGCAGAGTCCTTGTGGTGGGGAGCTAGAGGCTTCCTGACTCTCTGTCTGACACTTCTGCATTCTGTTTGCTAGTTGACTTTTTTCTTTGGTTGGTTTTTTGCATCTTACTTCCCTTTCTCTCTTTTGTGTCGTAGTGAGTGCTGCGCCTCAACTTTTCACCCAGAGCCTTTGGACACTGAGTCAGGAGACAATGATGTGCATGTTCTCCCAGCCTGGAGAAGCCCTGCCACCCTGTCCTCAGGAGCTTCCCCTCTGGGCTGTACTGTAAGCCACTCTGGGAAGATGAGAAAATGAAGATCTTTTATCAGCAATACCCACAGTCCCATGACAGCATTAACATCTGTGAGATATGACCTGAACTTGTTCTGTGTTTTTCAGCTGCAGACCACTGGACTACAAAATATGGGGGGAAGTTTGCTTAGCAGAAACCTGGATAAGGACATGTTGTAGGACTCCTCCCAGCTACTCCACTCTCCTGCATCATCCTCCCTCAAGGAGCTTAAAATCTGCCAGGAGTGCTGGTAACCAGAAAAGAAATGAGGTGAGAAGTTTCACTGGAAACCACCACCAGAGAATTTTTCTGCACCACTGACACACAGCTACCTGGCTTCTGAGAAAGGGAGTCTGTGACAGCAAAGAAACTGATATGGTGAGGAAGGGAAAAGGACAAGTATCCCCTGTGGGGATATTTCACCACACCAAAAGAGTGTAGGCAGTGATAAATGGCATCCTGATCCTGATGTCATGACTTCACTTGGTATTTGAGAGGTAGGATGTGTAGTTTTTTCAAATATAGATGTGGGTTACTATTTTAGGTATGTTTTGTTACACAACAAGTTTATCTCACTTTAAAAAAAAACACAGAAAGGAAAATGAAAGAAAACTATTCCTCCTTTCTCATACAAGAGAAGTATGTATTTCATATTTATAAGTGCTGATCTAGCTGCTTTATAAACACAGGGAAAAATTTTTTCCCTTCCTTAAATACATAAATAAGTAAATGCATATCTATGCAATGACTCCAATGAGGGAGGAGAATTCAGCTCCTTGAGGCTGGAGAGGCTGTGTCCCAGCTGATGGGGCTTCCTGGGGCTTCTTGCAGGATCTTCACAGCTGTCCATGGAATGGGGAAGCTGTAGATTTCAGAGAAAATGAAGTTCTCTGAAGTGTGACGGGGAAGGAGCAGTGAAGAGCTGAAGGAGAGAGGTCGGGTAAGTCCCTGCTTAGAACTTCCTAAACCATGGCTAGTGATGGTACACACAGGGCTGACTGACAGGTGAGGAAGGACTACCTGGGGTTTTATTTCTGCTGTACACCAGGCCTTCTGCTATTTCTGTTCTTTTTAAAGCAGGAATTACTTGAGGTTTTTAGCTTCTTTATGTGCAGTTCGGGATGTGTGGTGCAATTCCATCATGTGAATTCCATCATTCCAAACTCCATGTTTGGCTGTGGAGTGGGAGACTGGTACCTCTGAATGAAAGATGGGGAGGAAACCTTCCTCTGGGGAGCCTGAGATAGATCCTGATGCTTACTAAAGGAGTTAAACATCAAGCTATAAACCATCTCTGTATACTTGTCCTCTCTGTTCATCTCTGTATACTTGTATGGAAGACTTTTCCTCTGGTTATGCACAGCCCTGACAGCAGTAATTACACTTGTGGGTTGCTAATTCCCAGGTTTTTTTTTTTTCTGGGAAATCAGCAGCAAAAAGCAGTAGGCCCACAAGGGGCAGGAGTTAAAGCAGTTAAGATCATGAACATATGTGTGGTAGGTAGATTTGTCTGCTGCAGTACTGGCATCAAGAGAGAAGCTCCTGAGGTTAAAGACCTACAAGTGATAAGGGGATTCTCTAGGGCCAGGAGTAGAAGTTGCTGAGCATGGCCCTGCTGGCCCAGTGCAATCAGCTACAGCTAAAAAAGAAATACATTTCCTTGATCTCTGCAAATTGTGATATAATTGCCTCTGGATATTTTAACATGGAAGTGTCAGGTTTTACAGGCTGCATTACCAGCAGGGCTTTTCCCCATCTGTTTGCTGACATTGGTGAGAGCCACAGATGGTTTATACCTGGGAAAGTCAAGGTGTTAGGTACAAGAACTGGTTTTTTGGGGTTTTTTTCTGCATAAAATGGAAAATGTAAAGCAATTGTCTTGTCTCTTTCTGGAAGGAAGAGAATAAACTACCAGGGGTGGTGTTGTTCACATTCATCCTTTGCTCCTTTTGCCCCTTCCCAACACTGGATTACTCCCTGAGGGACTGGCTGCAAGGCAGCTGCAGGTGTGAGGAATATGCCTTGGCTTGTGCTATAACTTCATGGGACTAAACCATTTTCCAGATGAGCTAGTGATAAAAAGGGAAATACATCTGAGAAGAGGGGAGATGCCCAACTGCTTCCTGCAATTACAGCTACTATGTATGACAAATTTTTTTCCCCTGGGGAAAAATCCACACTTTGTAATGTTAGTATTACTCTAAATACTGCTATCTTGATGAATTCAATAGATGGCACAAATCTCTGTCTTGCTGTGGAGGAAATTTCAAAACTATTTACCTTTAGGTATATTTACCTAAACACTGTAATTTTACAGTTGTTTTGTATAACTTGCTTGTGATTGTTTTGAGAGCTGATTCTATTAGGCTAATTCTCTCTTTCAGAAAGCCATCCACCCTCTATTTCCCATTTTGCAGAGAAAGCTTTGTAGTTTGGAACTGAATGAAACTAGCTCACAAACTGGATGGACTAAATTTCAAATCATCCCTGGCTTCAACTGATGCCAGCAACTGTGAGACAAACAGGGAGTCTGAGAAGAAAATGCACCATGGAGGCTCTGATCCATCAGTCCCTGGCAGAGCTAACAGTGTTCTGCTGTGCTACTACAGGAGTACAGAGGGCAGTTTTCAGGGTCAGGATATCTTAAAGAGAATAAAAATACCAGGAGGCTCTGAGGTCAAGGCAGAGGTCCATTACCCAGCAGCACTGTCAGGGGCCAGCCAGAGATGGCTGAGAACAGAGAAAGAGCACAGCCTCTCCTCTCCCCACAGAGCTTTCCAGTTTCAGCTTTGGGAGTATCTACCTGCTGCCCCTTTGGATATGTTTTGTCTTCCCCAGAGGGCATTCAAAGTCTTGCTATATTTTGTTGTTTCATTTTCAGTGGAGGGACTTGGGGAATTCCCAGCAGAGGAACCATTGGTAGGGAGAAATGGGAGCAGAAGAGGCTGACCTGGGGATGTTGAAAATACAGCATAACCAGCATCTCTCACTTCAGAAAAGCTGCAGGCTTTTGAGTTGGGTGCTGTGTGGTCTTGGTGATGAGGTAGAAACATCAAATACTGCATAGAAGATGCTGCTGCTACTCTGACTGCCAAAATTGTGGATTTGGATTTTAAATAATGCAGCCTTGATTTGCAGAGCAGTTACCTTATCCTTATAAGAGAGTTGATATAGATGTGTGCCACTGCTTTCTCTTGTTGCCATCCCTTCCTGCCCTTCCTTTCCCATCTTACACAGAACAGAGAGCCTTCTAAGACAGTCTTTTGTACCCTTTAAAATGTGCTTTCACTTCAAAACAGAACCATATTTTGCTGAGGTAAACACAGGAATGGCTCTGTGACAGACGGGTTATCCTTTAAAAAGTTGCGGTGGCAGCTGATGCACTGATAGATACCTGAACTTTTCCTTTTTCAGGCTGTGTTAGCAAATATTTAAATCATGTTGGACATTGCATGTACTTGCCTGATTTTAGGTTGATGCTTTGCATAGCTCAAGGCTCGTGGCTGGTGTGTGATGTGTAACAACAGACAGCTAAGGTTGTGACTTGTTTTCCATGTCACAAAGCAGTTTGTTTCTCTCAATTTAACTCTGCCACATCCTCTTCAGGGCAATGTACCACCAGAGGGTTTTTTTGACTCATCTCTTTCAAGGGGGGAGGGGGTGGAGGCTTTATCTGTCTGTAAGAAAAATCAGCTGCATGTTAAGGTCTCAGAAGCAACAACAAAAAGAAACTAATGAGCCATACAGCTGAACGCAGGGATGGAATCTCCTAAACTGAGATAGTTCCCACTTTGCACTTACATCTGGGCCCTTGGTGGGGACAGAGAGGGAGGGGAGCTCCAGGTACATCCCTGCAGTTCCCTGGTGCGCAGGAGCTGCCTTGGAATCAGCCCTCAGGACTGGGATCCCCTTCAGGAGGAGAATTGGAAGACCAGGTCACGCTGGAGCTGCTGCTGCTCCCCCTCCAGGCTCTGGGGTGAGGAGGGCTCCTCTTGAGCCCCTAAAGGGAGTGGATCTCCCCCAGGCTCAGCTCTCCTTGGGATGAATCCGAGCAGGAAGAGCGGCACACGTATCGCAAGGTCTTGTGCCAGCCACCGCCACCGAGGCTGAGTAAAAAATTTAATTTATTTTAATGCAGCTGTTGAGGCATTTTAATTCCATCAAAGGCAATAACACAAGGCGAGCCACCAAGTATTCGTTTGCTACTTTTAAATGGGTTTGATTCATCTCTGCTTGGTTGTTCCTTTATGGATTTTGAGAGTTCCTTCTCGCTCAGAGGCACAACTGTTCAAGGGCTGTGAATTTTAAAAATTGGAGATTAAATTCTGTGTTTCACCCATGAATATTTAAAGAGAGTCATATACTCTCTCCTTTCTGTAAGGTCCCATTTTTAATCATTAATGCCTGTTTTTTTGAGCAAATAAACTGCATATATGAGATTTCAATGCATATTAAAAAAAAGATACTTCTCTGGGACAAGTTCCAATATGAAAATATTCTGTTATGAATATTTATGGACTCATCAAAATTGGTGAATACTGAATTTACTGATAGAAATTGTGGAAGGTCTGTTGTTTTTTCTTTTACTTTCCTTTTGAAAGAGACGGAGAAATCCTTTGCAAATTAGGTCAAGTTCAGTACATAAGTCTGGTCAAATGTATATTTTAAATTTTTTTGGTTAAAAAAAATCAGTTTTTAAAGATTCAAACTGTTTTGATTGAAAGCAACTTTTGCACGCATAATGCATCCAAATTGCAAAGAAAAAAAAAATCCCAAAACTTCTGACAGTGCTGAATAAAATGAAACAAAACAAAACATTTCCTTTATGGCAAGGATTTTATGTGAATGAAAGTGAAATTTGAGATGTTTTTAATGTGGAATTACATTGCTTGTTACACATTAGTAGCAGAATATAGATCAATGTGGTTGTGTTGGCGTTTTTACCAGGTGGAAACGAAAGATTTTCATCCAGATGCATGACAATTCTTTGTTAGGGTTGTGAGCAAAACAATTCTTTGAGGAAAACAATTCTATTGAGGGTGGTGAGGCACTGGAACAGAGAAGCTGTGGATGCCCCATCCCTGGAAGTGTTCAGGGTCAGGCTGGATGGAGCTCTGAGCAACCTGGTCTGGTGGAAGTGTCCATGGCAGGGGTTTGGAACTGGAAGATCTTTAAGGTCCCTCCCAACCCAAACCATTCTGTGATTCAGTGACTTGAACATGCACTTGTACCACCCTGTTAAGGCAAACACCATCTCTTGCATTTGGCTCGTGCCTGTGGCAGCTTTTGTTCTTCTTGTGCCTCACGTGTGGCAGCGTTGTGGCTTCTCTCCTCTACACCAGGCATCCTCTCGTGGTTTGTTTCACATTTAAAATGAAATCTTTGACTTGGGAATGAAAACATCATCATGTCAGTATTTCCCGTGGGATGGGAACAGTATTTTCCAATCATCTCTAGCTGTGGGTGCCTGATTCAGAAAGTAAAATATTAAAGAGATAGAAATGGCAGCATTTATAAGACATGGTTTGTTAAAAGGTTTAGATAGTTGTAGAATAGCAGGAGTTACTAGATGCTTCTTTAGTTCACCCTGCCTATGAAAGCAAGAAACAAACTCATACAGTTTTGATCCCTTGCAATAGGAGGGCTGCTCTTTTTGTTCTGCTCCTAAAGGGAGTTACTCTTCAAGAAATTAAAAGCATCCAAAAGCTAGGAATAATTTCTTTGCCAAATAGTTGATGAAGTCTAGATCCTGAGTGGTACCAGAGATCCAGGATTTTAAAAAACTGTTTGCAAACTGTAGCTTGTTTTTTGTTGTTTTGGTTTGTTTTGGGGGTTATTTTTGTCTTTATTTTATTTTTAATTTTTTTTTATTTTCAACCCTGTTTTTGCTGTACTTCTTCACTGTATGAGTGGCACTTGATATGGGGTCTTGTTTAGAACTCCTGCTTTCAAAGGAAATGGGTTTTCTACATGTTCTCTTTGAAGGGATGAGCACAACCATTTGTGACTACATGCCGTTTTCTTTGCCTTCATTTTCTGCAGTGCTGATTCCTTCTGCTAAAGATGGCTCAGAAATGGGCAGTTCTGGCTGTGCTCCTTTTCTTGCCAATCAATCTGGTTGAAGGTAAGTGAGAAAGATCCAAAACTGCATGTAGCACTGTTTGATACTCTGTATTTCCAACTTGCCAGGACATTGAAAGTTCATAGTGCACCTGAGCAAATTTTGCCTATTGTTTTGTGGGAATGGAAAGAGTAATGTCTCCTTGGCTGGCAAATTAATTGAGTGCCTTGCAGAGTGGCAGAGAATGAAAAATCTGACAGGAATCCAAAACTGCTCATCTAAAGATACACCTGTTCAGCTGGGAAAATGGCAGGAGAGCGATGATTTCTGTCATAAAAGGGATCCACATATGTCTCTTACTAAACTTCTGCTCCAAGGGATGTTGGTCTGACCGTGCCACAGGTGTGTGTTCCACAGCTATACTGAGTTTTACTGGCACTTCAAGCAGGGCATCTAATTCAGGAACACAATAAATATTTGAAAGTAGTTTCCTTTCCCTTAAGAACGAATTTTGCCCTCCCCATCAATTTTTCAAACCCTATATTAAAGTGATAGAAATTTATTGCCTAAAATAAAGGCGGAGGACTTGCAGCTTGTCAGCATCACTGTCCACAGCAAAAAGGCACCATCTCCACTGCACTTCCAAACTTCAGGAAGGTGGATCTGGAAGTTGAATACTAATAAGTGCCCCAAAGCTGCCAGTACAGTCAGGAAGTATATTTTTAAGGGTGATGGAGCCAAGAGTTTCCTGTGCTTTCACAATGGTTGTAGCATATTTTTAATGTCTTTTTGTCATCTTATGAAGCTCACAACAGGGTGACTGTGGAGGCTGGCTCGGAAGCGGTGCTGAGTTGCCCCAAAATCTTCAAGGTGCCTTCACTGCTGGTGATGTGGAAGAGGAATTGCACAAGTTGCTGCTTTTTATCCTATAGAAAGGATCACAATAAGACAAGCAGTCTGAACTGCAGTAAGAGTATCACGTTGAAATATTCACCTGGCAGTGACCCTGCACTCCGTATTTACCCTGTGCACCTCAGCGATGAGGGAATTTACACCTGTGAACTTGCCAACACTGAAGGGAATTTTCAGTTTTCCTCTTCTCTGACTGTGATAGGTAAGACTGCATCACTAAAGTAAAAATTAAATTAGTCTATTTGCAACATAGGCAGGAACAAAAGAATATTAGGAAGCATAATGAATACATCAAATCATCTTTTTCATATAGTGAGGTAAACTATATCTAGGTTTCCATAAAAAAAAGGGAGAGATTTTTGGTTCTGGCTATATTAGTTAAGCCATCTCAATATAACTAAAAATTATAAGAAATTAATTTTGCAACTCTATAATTGCTATTTTTTTTGTCATTAATTTGTTTTGGATTTGGGTTTTGGAGTATTTTTGGTTCTTTCCTGCAGAATTGTGCCTTTCTGATAAATGTTTAGGTGTTGTGTGAGTCTTTCCCTGTTTTGCCAAATGCAGAATATGAGTTGTTGGACTTCAAGCAGAACAGTTTTGCCCAATTCCTCTTTTATTTCCCTGCTATCAGATTTTTGATTCTACATATCCAAACTCCTAAATATTGTACCTGAAGCTTCAGCAATCTGCCTTTGCATCAGTCAAGTTGTAAATCTTTATTGAATCCACCCCTCTCTGTCATCCCATCTCCTGTTAATCTGTCATCACCTTTTGGCAAACAGGAGGAAGCAGTACTTTAGATGCAGACAGCTAGTTTTTGAAGTGTCCACCTTGGACTTTTTGATGTATTGTTTTTCCTTTAAGATGTGCTAATATTTCAAATTATTTTAAAATCTCACAAATTGGTCATACAATCTAAAAAAAACCCCACCTGTTTTTCAGTTTCTCAGCTGGTGATTTTATACTAAAAAATGAAATAGAAATAAAAAATTGGAATAGAAATAATGGTTGTGTCTTTTCAAAATTTCTTCTGCAGTCCCTCCTACGGTGACTCTGACCCACGACAAGAGCAGGGTGGCTGTGTGCCAGGCATCTGCAGGAAAGCCAGCTGCTGACATCTCCTGGATCCCTGCAAGCAATCACAGCTCTGAGGAAGAATTCCATCACCCCAGTGGAACAGTGACCAGAGTGAGCTACTTTGGCTGGGCCAACAGCTCACTTCCCTCTGTCACCTGCCTGGTCACCCACGCAGCCATGAACCAGACTCTGGTCATGGACCTGAGATGTAAATAATGTTGTTTTGTGATTGCTTTTCATCATGTCTTGGGCTCCTCTCTGCTGTTCTGTGCAGCTGTTCCCACTAAATGCCAGGGCTCTGGAGCTAGGTTAGCGTGGTTATAAGTCCCAGTGCATGTTGAGAGATAAATTAATGATTTTGAAACCAAATGCTTTGTGGTACTCTATGGAGAAGCTTTCAGTGTGTTTTTCTTTCAAAATTCCTGTTCTGTTTTACAAGAATTCCTTATTCTGCTTTCAGTGGGTTCACCTTGGCTGGCTGCCAGGTGCTCTCCAAGCTGCTCTATTGCTCCCTCCTCTTCAACAAGACAGGGAGAAAAATACAATGGCCAGCTCGTGGGTCAAAGTGAACACAGGGAGAGATCATTCACCAATTGCTGTCACAGGCAAAAGGGACTTGAGAGAAAGTAATTTCTTGCCACTCAAATCAGAAGAGGATAGCGAGAAAAAAGAGAATCGAAAAGCGCCTTCCCCACGACATTTTGTCCAGCTTTTCCACAGTAGTGATGGTCCGGAGAAAATTTCCTTGGAGCCTGTCTGTCTGTGACTGGCAAGTGTTCCAAAGGTAGTAAAGGCTAAAATTCAGCTTCCGTGGCTGTGCTGGACCTGTTGGAAGTCTATCGCAATAGGATTTGTAAGAACAGCTAAAGATGTGCTCACACCACCAAAGTATCTCTGCTAGTAAAGGCATGAAGAACAGAAATCAGCATAAACTAGTCATTAATAAAAGCATTTTGCAGGGATAGCTGCTCAGTTGTAAAGGGCTAGCAGTACTTGAAGAAAATGAGAATGTAAAGGCAGATGAGTTGAAAATGAAAATGTGTTTGTGCACACAAATGACTGGGAGTGTGAGGCAGCTTCTTATTGCTGGTCAGCATCCAGACATCTCATCTGTTTCTCTCTGCTTTGTTTGGAAGCAGAGGATTAGCTTTTTCTTGCAGATAAGGTAGGCAGTTATGTCACAAATACTGACATCTAGCTCTCTTGTAACTTGCTCTCTTTTCTCATTGCTCAGACACCTCCCCTACGCTTCTCTACATCCTGACAGGAGCAGCTGCAGGTGCCATTGCTGTCACTGGTCTGACTTTATGCTTGACATTCATATGCAGAGGTGAGTCTTTTGAATCTGAAATATACTGCAATCCCATTGCTGACCATGTGCAGGTACAAGGACATGCACTTTATTGCTGAGACTGAGGTGGGAGGCAAGGGTTGAGGAAAATGTTCATATATGCACTGTCCTTTTGGAGAAGTCATAATAAAACAAGGGGTAGCAATTTAAAATATGTCTGGAGTCTTGAAAGAGCCACAGGTATTGTGGTATTAATGCATTACAGACATGTCAGAGATTCATTCAGGATGAAAAGGGTTCTCTCTGAGAATAGGGCAGGCTTTGAGTTTTTAGAATTATTTTGTTTGTTCTGCATTTACCAGCACAGAATTCTGTACTTAATAATGACAGTTCATAAACTAATGACTAAACACAAACTATCTTTGTTTCCATGAGCAGTGATAATTTTTCCCTTGAGCAAGTGTAAGAATAGGCCAAATAGTTTGATATCTTTCAGATAATTGTGTATTGGGCATATTAGATAGCTAATTTGTTTAATTTCTCATAATAAATGCAAACCACAGCTACTAAGAAGAAAATCAACTCTACCCCAGTAGAAACCAGGGCACCCAGCATGACCAAAAGTTTCAATGAAGGGAAAAATAAAACAAGAGCGTGTCAAAGTGCAGGATGTAAGAAACCCCAAAAACTTAACATGTGAGGGTAACTGTATTTTGAAGAAAGTCTTTCAAGAGCTGGGGGTAGCTAGAGGAGAACCCCAGCTAGAACAGCTGTGTGCCCTGCACCATCAAACCACTCTAACTTCCTGACATCCTACTTTCAGCTTGCTGGTTACGTGGACGGGCACAGGGCCCAGCAGAACACTTTACAGTAAGTGGGATTTGTGTGTGTGTGCTTTGCAGGTTTTGGTGTTTTCTTCACTAAAACTTGGAATTTCTTTGCAATGTGTCTGCTCTGACAAACCTCCCATACACCTCTGGGAGCACTTGGAGGGGGGGATGAGGAACACATCATCTGTGAGAATGTCTGTTGTTTGGATGGCCCTAGCTTCATGTATAATCAGAGTATTTGAGCAATTTTAATTTTAATTTGAGCAGTTTTTAAGCACTGGATATAGAGGGGTGTGGTGCATTTCCTATCTATAAGCCACATTTACAGTGCTCATTTTAACTCTCCCAAAACGTAATATTTTCGTATTTCTGCTTCACAGAGTAGTCTTTACTCAGATGTTTTATTTAAGAATGTGTATTCTTAATGGCAGAAGCCTGCCTGATTAAAGATTGGATGGAAGTAGACAGGCCTTTTACAATGAGGGGAAAAAGGTCCACTTTGTTTTGCTATATTGGAGACAAACACAGCTATGAAACTTTTATTTTTATGTGGCAGTTCATATACTTGTAAGCCAGGATACACCAGGGATAAATCTGCCACCACAACTTTTACTCACTCTCTAATTCCAGTGTGTTGTGGTATATATTTAACAAAATGAAAATGTGCTGCTTTTCCTCAGGGCTTCTGCCTCACTTAATGCACATGGAAAGACCAATTATTTCCTATTTTGTTTTCTGCTCATGATTTAATTAATGGTCGTGTGCCCTGTTGGTTGCAAACCAGTCAGAGTGCTCTGAAGTTAAAATGATTCATTTCCTGATATGTTCTTGTGTGGCATTCAGGACAATTTCATTGATGAGAGGGGGAGTTGCAGAGATCAAAGGCTTCCAGTGATTTTAGGTGCCTAAATTGGATTGTTTGTGGTCTGTCTGTTTTGTTTTCAGAGAAGCTATCATTGTTCATTTTCATCTATTTTGCTGTAGATACCAACATTTCAAAATTTGTTTCTGAAAAGACAATATTAAGAAAAAACCAATATTAAGAAAACAATGTCAGAGGCTGTCCTGTTGAGGCTTTGTGAAGGCTGTTCTTGCATTTGTCTGCCAGTTCATGTTTCACCCTCTGTGCTCTACCCTTTGGCTCAGAGAGCTCAGAGAAATCACATTTCTTTTGCAGCAATAGTGTTACCTACCAGGTCTCTTCTGCTCTTTGCTTTTAGTTTGGGATCTATAGGAATGACAGTCCCACAGTATTCTACAATGTAATAAATGGTACATGTTTTTCTTCCTGTTGCAGACTAGAGCCTCGAAGTTCCCACCTTC
The DNA here is from genome assembly GCF_023055355.1 of Agelaius tricolor. Lineage (NCBI taxonomy): Eukaryota > Metazoa > Chordata > Aves > Passeriformes > Icteridae > Agelaius > Agelaius tricolor. The sequence goes on along the minus strand of NW_027269269.1, from coordinate 43,884,834 downwards.
ACGTGCAACAAGAGCAGCAGTTGAGCCTCCTGACTTTCCAGAGAGCATCTATGTGAATTACAAACCAAGATCTATTTATCTATACTTAGAAGAGTGTAGGCACAAGTAGCCAGCTCAGCTGTTAATGATACTCAGCTCCTCAAACTTGTACTTCAACTCTTAAGCCTCAGACCTTACCCCCAAAAGACTTTGTCTTTCCTGACCTGACGATAGTGGGGCAGAAAGGCTTGTTTAAGTAAGTTTTTTTCTCTTTCTCTAAATATCAGTACAGCTCTAGAGAAAGTTGGAAATTTTAAAGATTGAATCAGGGAAATACCTTAATTTTGTTAGAAAATGGACTCTGATGTATGTGCTGACTTTCCTCAAAACAATAATGGACATATTTCTGTGCCAGAGTAAAAGACTGCTGGTGAAAATGTAGCACTTTTCTTTCAATTTTGACAACTGGATTCTCTGTAAAGTTCTGTGTTGGAAACTTGAAAGTGGCATGGGAGACCTCAAAACACAGAAGGTCAAAGCAATGTATCTGACAGAAATGCAGAAATAAGAGAGTTTTAGGAATTTTGGTTGTTTTGTTTTGTTTTCTGGTTGCAATGACAGATGATGATCTCATATTTGACATCTTTGTATTTTTAACATATTTCTTTTTCAATTAATCTTTCTGTTTGCGTTGATAATTGATGGAAAATAAAACCAATTTGATATTATACTGGATATGGAAATAAGAAACAGCAATGGACAATTTTTGGACACTCTTTAATGTAAACATGCAAATATTTACTGGAAGGATTTTTGTGGTTATTTGGGAAAATGTTTTTTAACCACTTTCTGAGAAGCTGAGATCACATCATGGTTTTACTGAGAACAGAAGTGTTAAGTTGTATAAAGTGCAGGTGGTGTGCTTGTTTAAAACAAAGGAAAAAAAGACAACCCTAACCGCACCATTTATTTCTTCTCATCTTATGTCCCCAAGCTAAAAAAAACCTCCACAGAGTGGTTGTTAATTTCAGTTTTCATTGGTCAGGTCTGTCAGAGCTTCCAAACACTAATGCAGCAGTAACTAAACTGAAATGTATGTTTTGAAGAGCCTTTGCCCATTTGTTTCTGCAGGGTCATCTCTGCTCCATATGCATTCTTAGGCATGCATCTCCCAGTGCCTTGCACTTTATCACTTCTAAATAGACGTGGATGTCAGCTGACATCACTCCAGCCTTTCATTTTAGCCAGAAAGGCATGAAGAATGACTCTCTGCCTTAAGGAAAAGGACCTACAGAGGCCATGCTGGTTTCCAGGCTTGGTGGACAAGTGAAGCCTTTCCTGTCGTGTTGAATGTCAGTGATGGGTTGATCTCACTCTGGTGTGCAGCATTATCATGCCTTCTGTAGGAAGGGAGAGGCCCTTTTCATGTCTAAAACCTCTGGGAGAAATAAGTGACAACTTGGAAGTAGTGCAAATAGGTTTGAAATGATGCTAGGTAGGAAAAGTGTCTTGTAGCTCCAGTGAAATTCACAGCAGTGCCTCAATCCAAGGTGCTGTTGAGGGGTCATTTGTGACTTGAAGCTTCTGAAATAGAGGGAAGATCTCTTCTTGCTTAAGGAACTGCCCAGTCAGGTTTAAACCTGGTGTTTTCTCAGTGTGGTAAATGAGCATGGATTGTTTTTGTGGACAGCTACAGCAATCTGTACCTTTTTCAGAAGCTGGATCATTGCAGCCACACCCAAGGATGACAGGGCTGTTAAAATTAAGAGAGGCTGTGGAGCAGCCTGGTTCTGGGAATCACAGTGCATGTGTACTGTGATCATTAGGGTGTAATGTAATTTTTCCTTAATTCCTTTGCCCCAACTGAGATGTTGAAGGGTGAGATCTCATAGAGACAGAAAAGATAGAACCTAGACAGGGAGATGATGGTGTGTGGGGAGAAAGCTCTCTGAAGCTATCTGTGATAATTTGTCCTGGCTGAAAACTATGGTTTTCACACTCATATCTTTATTTTCACCTTTAATTTGCATTTGGTGGAATTGGCCCAGTCACCTGCAATGTGTCAGCACTTTTGTTACCGTAGAAATTCTGAGCAGACTTAGTGCTGAAACGAGGTGCTCTGACAATGGCATGGGCTATCCTGGAATAAAATTGGCCCTTATGCTTTTTAGGCTTGTTGTGTATGATTAATAGAAGTTATCAGGCCAAAGAGAATAATGTGGCTATGAGGGTGCTTGTAAGAAAGGCTGGGACATCAGTAAAGCCTTTATAGGTACTTTCACTGTTGGTTATGCCTGGTAAAGGGCAGGGTTTTGTTACATGTGAAGCTCCTGGTGTGGGTTTTGATGGCTTCCTCTCTGCCTGCCATGACCAGAGCCATGTGTGCCATGCTTCTTGGGCTGATGAGCTGGTCTGTTGAGTATTTGAGAATGAGAAATAAATCACTTAGATATTTTCTGTTATGCTGCTTATGTATGGGATAGGCAGCTTGGTGTAACCCAAAGAACAGCTCAAAATGTGTGTTTGGTGTCTTATAACAATTTGGTACCAAAAATAAGCAACTTGAAATGTTTTTATGAGTATATTTATCATGATTTTTCCCCCTCTTAATTATGAGTACATTTTTGGTGACCCTCTACTCTTTTTATTTGCACTGAAAGAAAATTTAATCAAGGCAGGTATTTTAGACTGCCAAAACGTGTAGGAAAATGCTGACTGTTTGTTGAATAATCATTGTGAGAGAGCTACTAAAAAGTGATGGGAATTGGAGTCAACTATTTGCACATTGTCACAAGAAAAAAATTTTTAAAAAAGCCTGGGAGCGTGACACTGCTGTTTCAGATCGACTATTTAGTCAAATGCACAGTTGACCGAATGTCACTTGAGCTTTTTAGCACCAGATGTGATTATAGATGAAAATGCTCCTGTTTATTGTGTGGATTTTCACTCACATTGTTCATAGGACACTCTTTGTAATAATGATGATGTCTGCTTTCTGATTAATCTATGAACAATTTGTCTTCTGGAAATAGCAGGTGTTGTGATGCCTCTTTCTCTTCACTGAATATGGAAAAAAATGGTGACAAAGCATTATGTTTTGAGCCTCATAAATTGGAATGTGACTTCAGATTATGAACAATATTTGTTTAAAATCACAGATTTCAACACCAGGATTGAAATGAAGAAGGTAACCAATTTTTCTGCAGATTTTGGAAATGGAGCAGATGTCCAAAGGGTATTTGCCAGTTCAGTGAAGAGCTCGATTTTCCTGAATTTGAAGTTGCAGCTATAAGTTTTGTCTAACCTTCCTGGCATCAATTTGTCACAACTTTTACTCTCTGATGAGAAAATAATGCTTTCCTTGGTTCTTTTCTGGTAACTGTAACACCTGTGATGTCTTTGTGACCTACTCTTTCTGACTTTGTGAAGTCTTTGCTGTTAATGATAACTTGTCAGTTCCTTGATTTTGTGTCCACAGTCTGTATACACCTGTCATGTGCTGGAGGCAGTGAAGAGCTCAGGAATTAACCAAGTGGGACTTTTTCTACGTTTCCTAACACTTCTCTGTCCTGCTGTATTTTGCCCTTAATGATGCTTCTTTAAGCAAGTACCTTCTTTTCTCTTTTTCCTCCGCAATCTTTTCATGCACTAGGTTTCTCAGCTTATCGATTTTTATGTTCTCCAAGTATTTTATTACCTAGTTTTATGTCTTTCTCTTTCTGGCATCAAGTACAATTTTATTCTTCATTCTTTTGTTGCCTTTTGTATGTGTGTAACAAGAGGTTTCAAATAGTGACTTGTTTTGGAATTTTTTAGTGCTTTTCACTGAACTTCTCCATAGGGACATACTTACTCCAGGTCTCCTTCATTTTTTTGTCCCAATGCATAATAGGAAATTAATCACTCTTGATGAGAAAAATGTTCTGTTCTTAGACTTCTGTGAATCTAAGCTCACTTACCAAATCCACCAATGCATTACATGCAGCATTTTTATTTGTTCTTGGCTGACATCTGTCTAACAGAATCATAGAATTGTTAAGGTTGGAAATATCTTCTGAGATCATCAAGTCCAACCATTAACCCAGCACCATGGTGGTCACAACTAAACTGTGCTCCTCTGTGACAGATTTACACGTTTTTGAATACATCCAAGGATGGTGATTTTACCAGCTCCCTGGGCAGCCTGTTACAATGCCTGACCAGCATCTCAGTGAATAAACTTTTCTGAATATTTAATACACTCTGCAGCACCCGTGAGGAAGAGGAGTGAGAAAAATGTGAGAGGAAGAGCCCTGCAGACACTAAGGTCAGTGGAGAAGGAGGGCAGGAGGTGCTCCAGGTACCAAAGCTGGGATTCCCTTGCAGCTTCTGGTGAGGCCATGGTGAGGCAGCTGTGCCCCAGCAGCCCATGGGGGTCCATGGAGCAGCAGATTTCCACCTGCAGCTTGTGGGGATCCCATCCTGGAGCACACTTCTGGCAGGAGCTGTGACCCTGGAGAGGGATCCATGCAGGAATGGGTTTTCTGGCAGAAATCACACTGAAGCAGTCTGTTCTTGAAGGACTGCATCCCATGGAAAGGACCCACACTGGAGCAGTTCCTGAAGGACTGTATCCCATGGTAAGGAACTTGCTGGAACAGAGGAACTGTGTGAAGGAGGAGTGGTGGAGGTGAAGAGGTATGAACTGACCCCCAAACCCCATTCCCCACCCCGCTGCACTCCTGGCGCTGGGGAATATGAGGCACATTGTGAAGAAGAAGGAGTGAGAGCAAAGGTGTTTTCAATTTTGTTTATTTGTCATTATCCTACTCTGTTATTAATTGCTAATAAAAGAAATTAACGTCCCCAAGTCAAGTCTGCTTTGCCCATGACACTGACCAGTGATCTTCCTGTTCTTATCTTGACCCATGAACTTTTCCATCATATTTTCTCCCCCTGTTGTGCTGAGGAGGGGGAGTGAGAGAGTGTCTGGCTGGGCACTGTCAGGTGGCAGCCAGCCAAGGTCAATGCACCAGGCAAGGCTTAGTCACCAGCAGAGCTATAATAGGAAAGAGGATGCTGTAAACATCGCATTCTACATTATTAAGGCATTTTTATGCCGATGGTCCCTCTCTAGGTCTTCTGACTTTAATCTCATCACTGTGTACTGAGCTCTGAAAATTTCATTTCCACTCATTCTATTCTCTCAGCTGTCAATAAGTACTGCTGAGCAAACAAGGCTAAGTGCTTTTGGGATCGATTTTTGTCTCACTTCTGCCACAGTCCAACAGTGCTTATATTGTCATATCATAATGCTCGTATCTAGCTGTGCTTATATTTTAGATTTCCATGTGTGCATCTGAAAAAGAAAACATGGGCAGCCTCCCTGAAATCGTTTCCGTGCTAGATTTATCATCTTGGAAGAGTGCAACCCCCTCTTCTGTGCAAAACATGTGGCCACATGCTGCAGAACAACGTGCTTAGTACATGAATGTCTTGTAATTCACTCCATCTCGTGTGAGAGGAGTGTTGTGTGGAATAAACAGACAAACGAGCCAACTACTGAAAAGCTCTGGTCTGGCTGCTCATCTTTTTGTGCAACTTGCTTGAAATATTCATATCAGGAAGACTGGAATCCAACACCACCAGTCAGTGTATTGTTAGGGCTGCCTCCTTAATCAGGGAAGTTAGTGCCTGCAAAGCTCTGATACCTTCAGGAGCACTGCCTGCCTCCAGGTCTGAATATCTACCAGCTACACTTAGTATCACACCCTTCATCATTGTTATTCTTGTGTAATCAACAGTGGCTGCCAATTTCATGCTGCTATAGATAGCAAAAATAAAAATGTATACCTATATGCAAATATCTTGATTCATAGTTACATTGCTGTGTGTGTGTGAAGCTGTGAATACACACAGGAAAAGTTGCAGGGTTTTTTCCCCTGAGAAATTAATTTCTTAATAATTTCCCATCAACAGAACATCTCATTATATATAAATGTTGTGAAAGACCTTATAAGACAGATAGACACATGAGGGATAAAATGAAAAGTTGCTGTGGAAACCATAACCTGAAATAAATCTTTCTTCTGTGCACTCAAAATCCCAGTCTTTGTCTTCTATTAGAATATTGTTTGCATATCATTTCCCTCTTTTAGAAAGAATCTGAATTTCTGATACACAAATGGAAATGCCATTTTGACAGTGACTGTAAAGTGCATCTCAGACTAATGGAATTTTTTTTTCCTCTCCTGTGAGTATTTTAAGCCTTTCTCTTGTCTTGATATCAGTCTGGTGTAAGGCAGAAAAAATTGTTGGTCAGTACAGCCCACATCTGACCAGGTGCAGCAGTTTTGAACTGATTATATTAATTGGACCTAATTTTGGTGCAGGAGACAGTTTGGGGTAGGCTATAAAGGAGAGAATAAGAAACACATAGAAGATGCTAAGGCACAGAGGAAATGTTTGGCTAAACACAAAACATTCTTTAGCTCTCAGCTTGCAGCTGTCATCATCCCTCTATAGCACATTCTTAGAAAAACACATTTCAAATAGAGCCTGTCAAATGAGCAAAAAGAGATTTGAGCTCTGGGATGGAGAGGCTGGATCACGTTCTGTCCTTGGGACTCTCCTGTAACTGCTGTTCTCTGCAGTCATCTGTTGGCAGATGCATGCACATGGTGTTAGCCTGGGTCAGGAATGTGCTTTTGAAAAGAAGCTCCCGTGCTCACTGTGCGGGGTTGGTATTGTCCAGCAGCCTTGCAGCACACAGCAAACGCTGCATCTTTTCTGCAGCACCCCTGGGCTTCACCTAAAGCTCCCCAGCTGCTCATGGGTGTTCAGCTCACAGGATCAGACCAGAGCTAGCCCAAAATAAAATCCCCCAGCTCGTGCTGTGCTCTGTCAAATCACTCCTGCTGAGCTACGCAGCTGATGAGATAAACTTAGCTTTTGTTAAACAAGCCCTTCCTGCAGTGTGATTTTTCTTTTTAATCTGTTTTGTATGCAAGAAATAACTTCAGCATCAGCTCCAAGAAGGCACTGAAAAATACCAATTTGCAGTGCTCATGTATTGAAGATCTTTTTTGATCACACAAAGGATGTGCGTGGAAAAGATGAGGCCAACTATTGAGTGTGCTCCTCTGATTCTCAGTCTAGCAAAAAGCACTGGGGACTGATTCTTCACCTGCTAAAACTGGATTGCTTGGCAAGAAAACATAGCAGACGTGGCTTCATGCAGGCATTATTGCTGGCTAAGCCTCATGTTTTCTTCACAAATGCTGAAATACCACAAAGAATGATTTAAGATCAATCTGCACAGTGATTTGCAAATGCATTAGTCCTATTTCCCTTATTCAGTAGTTATATATATATAAACTGGCATAGAATTTCTACTGTTATTGCACAACAGCTTGCATTTGAAACGTCATTGTGCTTAACTGCCAATGGAGAATTAGCATATCTGTAAAAAAAAGGAGGGTATGTGTGTGGAAAAAAAATATGTAAAAAGCCAAATTCTTGGTATACATCTACTAGATGTAATGTCAGAGTCAGTCCCATATCTGGAGCTGACTCTCAGCAAACATTTTAGATACAGACACTACCTGATGGGCAGGCAATTCTTCTGCCCTTCCAGTTTTAGTGCCATCGATGGAGAGCTCACCCTGGTAGAGTTTGATGGAATTGGGTCTGAATCAGTACCTGAATGCCTCTGTGGTGACTTATGCCCTGCCCATGGCTGGGGGAGCTGGAACCACAAGAACTTTGTGGTCCCCTTCCAACCCAAACCATTCCATGATTCTATGATTTGAATGAGGAGCTGGCTATGAAACAAGCCCAGACATTGTGAAACACATCTCTTTTTCAGCAGCTCAGAGGAACATTCTGAGGATGGCTTGAGACTGTTTTAACTTTGTGTAATATTTTACAGGATGGTCCAGAATGGCCAGAAGAGAAAAGACCATAGGAAACCATGGCTATCTGGCCCTTTGAAAACCTTGCTCAGCTTCTTACAGTCAAGGGTTTAGGACTTTGTGGGATGGAGGTTGTGTTTGAATCATCTCTTAACAGCCACTGATAAACCTGCCCTCCATAATTATTTCAATGTCTTTTAACCTTTTTTATGTTTTTAATCTATAATATAAGATCCAGCAATGAGTTCCACAAATTTAATTATGTTCTGGGAAAGAATATTTTTGCTGGTGATTCAAATCCACTTCTTTGTAGTTAAATGCTGAGAAGAGGAAGCATTACTGTGGTGAAGCTGAAGAAAACAATCAACAAATAGCAAAAGAAACAGTAGTGGCAAAGAAGAGGAGCAAAGCACCTCACTCCAAAAGAGAGGCAAGAGTTAGGAAGAAGAATAGTAGGGAGAGGACCTCAAAGATTCCCAACTGCCCCCAAAGGGCACATCCAGGAGTGTAAATGGCCCTGGGTAGGGAAAAATTGGTCAGGTTTTCACTGGTGAATGGGAGACTCGTGAACTACATCCCTAAGGAAGGACTAGGACAGAGTGTTGAGGCTGAAAAGGATTCTGAAGGTCATAGGAAGAATCAATAGTGGATTTTTCCCTGTTAAAAAAACTGTCAGTGCCCAAAGGACAAAAAAAAAAAAAAAAAACCTGTGTGAAAGCGTGAAAGTGATATCACCAAAGACTTGGTTTAGGTGAAATTTGGTAAAATACTTTGAAAGGAAGGACAGAAAATTTCCTCCAGATCACTGCAGTCAGTGCAAGGAGTGTGGTTAGAAGGAAAAGCCATGCAAAGGGGCATCTCCCATGGGAGGGTGGATAATGCTGAAGACACAGCTTCCTGGGATCACACTTAACAAGGCTTGTGAAAAGAAATCTAAATAAAGAAATGAATAAAATTGTTTGGAAAAGTAGTGAAGTCCTTAGAGCTATTTTTATAATACAAGGAGAAGGGGAAAAGGGAGTAAAACTGCTGGTAACTGTAGTTAAGTGGGCAATATCAAAGTATTTACTTTTATATGCCTAGAAAGTATGGTCAGGAGACAACAGATATGGTGTTCACACCAAGCGTTTATTGCAGATGTTGTTGGAGCAGGAAACTGAATATCCTCATCAACTTAATCAATTACATTGAAGTGGAAAAGAAGCAGTGATTATTACATGACAGGAGCAATCATGTTGGAAATGGGCTGTACAGAAAGGATAGAATAATGATTTTAAAGGTATTGGAGGAGTAGAAACATACTTTAATGATGTTAAGAAAAAAAAGGGTAATATGGATAACGTAGATTAGTTTCCATCAGAATTATTCCAGGAAAAGATGTCAAAGGAAGCCCTCCTGGGATAGATTAGGGAGTTGAATTTGGATGCAAATAAAGCATTACTGAATGCTTTTAGAGAGTGAAATACTCCAGAGATTTGTGTCACAGGAAATTGTCTTAGTCATCCTACTGAACACCATTAGCAATCACACGCCATGGGAGTGACAACAGAAGATCTATTTAACTCCACAGTCAATGAACCAGGGACTGATACGACTTAAAATTTTGTTTCTGAGACTAAACATTAATAACTTAGAGGAGATGTAGAAAAACCCTTGAGTGAGCAAGTGAGGTTGATTTAGTTGATGTGACCTGGAACATGGGCATGTGATCCTAGTTTAAAAAGGGAAAATCATGCATAACTAGGGGGAACTAAATGGTGAAGAACGGACTAAAAAGCTCAAGATTTCATTTTAAATGAAACTGGGAATTTCTTTTTGTTAAAGATGTAGAGATGTTGGAGACTTCTCTTCTAAACCAAATGAAATATCAGCCCAGCCAGCTCTGGAAATAAGGGAAAATTCAATTAAAATGGACTTTAGGAACATGGGGAAACCCTGAAAGGATGGGGAAAGATGATTGCCCTGCAAAAAGGCCTAAGGATCAAGAATCTCAGGGAATTGCTAACACCCGTGCAATTGCACAGCTGGTCTTGCAAAATACCTTTAATTGCTAAGCAGGGGGCTTGCTAGGTTTTGGGCAATAGAAGTTGTGGTGAGAGCAGCTCTGAGCCCTAAAGTTCTCATTGCACCCCTGCACTTTGGGAGAGCCAGAGGATCTTGTGGAGTTGGTGTTTGGAGTCGGTGTTTGGAGTCATGGACAGCCAGTGCTCTGTAAGTAGAAAAAGGGGGTGTGGGGGGTAAGAACTGCTGCAGAGAAACATTTGGAGTTTTTCTGTAATGAGTGGAGCATTTTGGTCCAAATTTGCTTTTAGTACCTAGCAAGGTGGGCTGGGCCGGGGTTCTGTGTTAGCCCAGACACTCCTGTGATTTGAGGCAGAAGGTGGTCAGTCTGAGCAGTGAAAAGCCTTGAGAAGTGGTACAAATGAAGTCTTTCACTGCAAAGTGTTAGGAAATTTTAATTGTCAGTCTCATCACTAATTTGATGTGTGATGGCTTCACATCAGAGGATTCAGCAGCTGTTTGGGCAGAGATGGAAATGAATCTGTGTGGATGCAAGGTACACATTCAGTATGACTCCCATACGTTTTTTGTGTCCATTCTTTGGGGGTGTGTGGGCATAAATAGACACACCAAAAATCACCACCTGCCTAAGGAGGACGTGCCCCTCCTCAAATCCTATAGTGGTTGTATCTGGTTCAGAAAACTGCTGGATATGGTAAGAGTTTGATATCTGCTTAGTGTTTGGAAGCCTTCCTCAGGGTACCGTGTGGCAGCCTGAGGAGCCATCTTAGTGGGATGTTGAATGGACAGAGTGAAAATTTGATTGTGGCCTTCCACAGAAACCTGCTTAACATTTTTCCTACTGGTTTTATACAAAATTTCCTCATGTGAAATAATTTTTCACTTTCCACTATCTCTGAAAACACAAGCTGACTATGGCCTTGTTTGTTTTCACTGATTACTCACAGAGTCTCTGATGGTTTTTGCTTTGTTTTACCTTAAAATCCCACTTGTCTGAGTCCCAGTTTCGGTGTTTGGTTACTCTGTGTTCCTGGATTTTAAAATTATTGAAAACCAAGAGGATCTGACACCACAGCTGTTAATGGCAAATTAAGCAAATCTCAGTTGTACTATTTTCTGAAGCCCCAGCTATGACTTCAAACAGTAAAGGTTAACAATAAAGAGACTAGCCAAAAATAATAAATTTCTATAGTCTTTAATCAAATCTCTACTCTAGACCCTGCACTTTTATGTCAAAGGAGGTCCCTTGCTTGCTTCCTTTAACATTTTACAGACTTTTAAAAATTACATAATGAAGCCTATGGAGAGAATCAAATAGGTGAGGAGAATTGGGTTTAGTTCTTTGTAGCTGTTTTCTTCTGTGATCTTGGGCAATAGTTTCTCCTTCTCTGTCTCTCTCTCTCTGGTATGATTTTTTATCTCTAACTGAGGGCAGAGAACAAAGGAAACTTTCTTGTTTCTCCTGGAGATGCATTCTTTTACTTGCTATAAAAGACAACGAAGAGCTCAGACAGTCAAGCAAAGGGATTGTGTTAAACACAAGAGAGGGGAAAAAACCCAAAGCCACTCTGAGGCTTCTGACTTAAGTCTGGATTGTTTAATATCTCTATCAATTTGTTGTGCCCTCTGTGAAGATGGGAACATCTGCACCTTACGGGGTTGGAGATCCAACCTCTGCTGCCAACTCAAACCTTGGTCTCACTTTACAAATATCTTTGCAACTGTTAATCTCTGATGTTGAAAAAGACTGTAGAAAACACATCCATCTGTGAAATGGAAGTGTAGAATGAAAGGACTTTTTCTGGGTTTTGGTGGCTTTTTTTTTTTGGTTGATATTGTTACTAAAATAGAAAATAAGGTACTTAATGGATTCCTCTTGTCCCACTTGAGTTTTGTGCCTAGATGGTTACAGCTTGGGCTTATTAACAACTTTGAAAAGGAGATGAGTAGATCAGCAAGGAAATGGCACATCACATTGATCTCCCATAGAGATCTCTCTCAAGACTGTCCACAAATGGTGCTGGCTGATACCTTTGGATTTGATGAACTTCAGGCAGAACAGCCTGGAAGGAAGGATTTTCCTTGCAACATCTAGACAAAACAGCCACCTGACAGGACAAACTGATGGCTGATAGTGCTGTCATTCAGATGAATGTCTGGTTTATTGCCTTTTTCTTTTTTTTAATCCCTGCTTGCTTGGAGAGCACTCTTTAGCCTTTTTGGGTCAAGGTAATATCTGTATTTCTGTACTAGAAAAAAAATCCAGGTGCTTGACTTTGCTCTTTTGACACACTTGGAAATGTGCAAATGGAAAAACCCATGAATGTGTGGGCAGTAATTCTGCATGTAGAAGCTATGTATCAGACTGTGGCTGCCCTGTGGTCTGTGAAGCCTCTCTGAGCAGTGGGCTACCTGTGAAGAAGTGGGTTGTACTGAAGCAGGAGGAGCTCATGGTGATGGGGTTAGAGCAAGGAAATGACCGCAGTGTGGGGGATGTGCGAAAGAAGGAAATAGAAATACACCTCTAAAGACCAGGGAGGAAATGGTAGCACATGTCAGTCTTTTACTGCATTAAAAAATAATGATTTTGTATTTTGGGTTACTAACCCGTACTTTATATGTATAGATAGTCAGATCAGAAAATGCATTGCTGAGGGCAGTGATAGTCCTCATTCCATTCTGGCATCAAAGGCCAGAGTTATCTGGAGCATATTCATGGTCTGCATTGCTTCCACAGCTGATGCCAAGCAAAGGGCAAGCTGGACTAATTGGTCAGCAGGGGACTTCCTTGTATGAAAAAGGCCCTCAAAAGGCTCAGGAGTGTCGTACCTTAATGACAGCAGACTGTCTAGCAAGCAGTGGTTGTATTTCAGTGGAAGGACTAAAGGGACACGGGGCTGTCATCTTCCTTGGCTGTGTGTTTGGGCTGGCCTTTCCCTGACTGCAATGACCCCAGCCCTGTGGACCTGTGAGCCAGCATGTCCCACACTGTCCTTGTGCAGCTGCTGCTGGGACACCAGCTCAGCTGAACACTGAGAGACTCTTGGCAGGGTGCTCTCCCTGGGGGCTGGATTGTGGATTTCACTCATTCTGGTTGTGCTCTAAGTCACTCTCAGAACCCTGGCTCACCATCAGTCTTCCTTTTCCTTACCACGGCCTGGGGAAGCTCCTATCCTCATTTGTTTCAGATCAGCTTGCTTCATTTTACCCTGGGGCCTTTGACAGGTGCCTTGTGTGATGCAGAGAAGATCACTCACTCATCTGTGATCTCCTGAGGTGTGTTGGTGACAATGTTTTGAACTTCCCTGCTACAGTAATGAAACTCCAGGAGATGCATTTGAGCAAGGAGATCTCCCATGCCAGAACATTTGTCTGGATGTTATGTAGTGACAGAAAGAAATAAATTGAGGAAGGGCAATAAGGGAAGGAGTTTACTCCACACTTGCTTATTATATGGTGAACTAGGTAGAAAAAGAGTCCCTGTGATATTTTTGCATCAAACAAGTGTTGAATATTTTAAAGAGCACTATCTGGCAAGAGATCCTACCCACGCGTTTCTGGGCAATTGAATGGGAGGATGTGGTTTGCACCACATCATGATGGTGCTGAATGCAGGGTTACTGTTTGTACACCTCTCCAAACAACCTGAAAATGTGAATACTCTGCTATTTAAAACTAGCTTGGCTTGAGGGTGTCTGAATATCTGTAATTACCACCAATATTAGCAATATATTCCACAGCAGAAGGGAATGAGATGGGATCATACTGCCACTGTGTATTCCCTTGGAAATGCAGCATGTATAACTGTAACTGGCCTCACAGTTGTGATGAAAGATTTGAATTGATTTCTTTTGATCCTTCATTTGATTTTATTTTCCCATCTCTCTTAGAATCCAACAAAACTTGGAAAGAAATTTCCAGGTCTGGCAAAGTTGTTTGTGTGGCTTTTTTTGTTTGTTTTGTTTTGTTTATTTCTTTGTTTTGTGTCTGTATGACAGTGAAGAAAGGATATAGGACAGAAAAAAAAGATATGTTGACAGAAGCACAGGAGTCAAAAAAATCTGTCATAATTTTTCTTTCTTAGCTTTGCAAAGCAGCTCAAGTATTTCTGTGGCTTTTGTGCTGCCTATATTTAAAAAAAGAAGAAAAAGCAAATTCAAACTGCAAGTGAATTGCATAAACAATTCTAGATTTACTTTTCGAGAAACAGGAATAGAATTGGACAGCTGACAAGAACCAGCTGAAGTGCTTGGGTATAAATCAATGGTTAGGCAATGCATGAGAGAGAATTTCTTAACATGAAAAATGACAGTGGAATTGGAAAGAGCCCTTTCTAGATTAGTTCCTGAGGTCTTCTCTTGCTCAGAAAAAATCTGCTGTCATGAATCCCTTATGTTTGGTAATTTCTAACTCTGAAAAGGATTGTTTGTGGCACTTTAGCTCTGTGTTCACGTACAAATATTTGTGTGGTCTATATGTGTTTCTTTGTGTACGTGTCCTGGTCTCAGCTGAGGCTTCAAAGCTCCTCTCCTCAGTACCCAGAATATGCATGGATTTACTGCTGTCCAGTATTCCACCATATTCAGACATATTGTTGGTAGAATTTCACAGAAAATGTATGAAGACAGTAAGATTTCAGTTATTCACACTTCAGCATGATTTTTATTTCCAAGAATGAAATTCCAATCATTGACCACCTTATAATTCCAGAGCATAACTCCCCACTGCCCTGTGCTTTGCTTTGTCCTTGTGCAGTATGAGAGGGGCTACAGATTTTGGAAACCTGAGCAAGTTTCGACCACCTTGCACAGTACTGTGCAATAGCAAAAAGTGGTAAAGAGCAACTGTGAACAGTTGCTAGTTCGAGTCCAGTAACCACAAACAAGTCCAAATCAAAAATAGTTATTATAAATAATGTCATTACTTTAAATAGAGAGCTAAGTGGCTATTCCTGTAGTACTTGCTATTGTTCATGAGTACGTAGAATTAAATCCTGAAATAAACCAAATAACACATCAGAAAGAATCGGCTTCTCTAGAAACCTCCTTAGAAGCTTCTACCTGTCACTGAGGCCTTTATTATTGTTTTATCAGCTCCCCTGATCTCTGATGATTTTTAATTTTTCTCCCCTATGTACATTTTTCAACTGCATAGGTGTTTCTGCACACCATTTCAAATGACAGTATTTTCTGACCTTTGTTTGAGAGGTCGTGCACACACTGCTGAACTCCCCAGACTTGCCAACTTTAATTGGAATGCTCTGGAGTTCCATTCAGCTCACAAAATGTTACTTGCTACCTCAGTCTTGAAGCAGCCATGAGAGGGAGCAAATGCCATGTTCTCTTTCTGGGAAACCTCCATTGCCTCTGGCACCTGGTTGTCCCAGGAGCCTTGTGCTACGGGAGTTTTAACCCAGAGGAAAGCTCTATTGCAGCTCCCTTGTTCACCAGCCCAGCCTTCAACCTGCTCCGTGCTCAGTGGCTCCTCCCAGTGATGATTCCTTAGGAAATCAACCTTTCACTGAAATTTTTCTTCCTTTTGTGTGTGTGGTACAAAAAGTCTCTAAATGAGCAGGCGCTGTGGTGCATCAGGCACAGCAGCACTGGCTGGTCGAGGGAGGTGATTGTTCTGCTCTGCTCTGCACTGGTGTGGCCTTACCTCGGGCCCTGAGGGCATTTTTGTGTGCCATGATATAAAAAAGACATGGAGCCATTGAAGAATGTCCAAAGGAGAGCCATGAGGATGGTGAAGGGACTGAAGGGCAAGCCTTATGAGGAATGGCTGAGTTTTCTTGGTCTGTTCAGCCTGGAGGAGGCTGAGGGGAGACCTCATTGTGGTCTTCAACACCCTCATGAGGGGAAGCAGAGCGGCTGACACAGCTCTCCTCTCTCTGGCGCCCAGCCCTGAGGGAACGGCATGGGGTTGTGTTGAAGAGGAGAAAGTGGCCTGGATATCAGGGAAAGGTTCCTCACCCTGTGGAACAGGCTCTACGGGGAACTGGTCTCAGATCCAAGCCTGCCAGAGTTCAAGAAGTGCTTGGGTAAAGCTCTTGGGAACATGATGGGATTGTTGGGATGTGTGGGGCCAGGGACTCGATGGTTGGACTCGATGATCCTCGTGGTTCCTTTACAACTCGGGGTATTGTATGATTCTCTGATAAACCTACTGAGCGGGTGTGCAGGCAGACATGGGGGTTCTGAAATTCTTGCTGGCAAAGGAGAAACCATGCTGATGGCTTCCTCACTTTATCGGCACGTTTGCTCTCCGGCCAGGGCTGCCGGTGACCGGGCGGCCGGGGGTGCCGCGCTGGGCACTCGGGGAGCGGGGCTTGGCTGCCAGCCGGGCCCAGCCCGGCCGGGAGGGTGTGTGGGACGGCAGCCGGGGCTGTGACCCGCGGGCAGGGACCGGCAGCCGGGGCTGTGACCCGCGGGCAGGGACCGGCAGCCGGGGCTGTGACCCGCGGGCAGGGACCGGCAGCCGGGGCTGTGACCCGCGGGCAGGGACCGGCAGCTCGGCCGGGGCCGCTGCCGGGCTCAGGTGCCGCTAGAGGGACCCGCCCGCCCGGGAAAAGGCTTCGCGGCCCGGCGCATCCCCCGGCACATCCCCGGCCCTGCAGCGAGCCTCCAGCCGCTCCGGGGCCTGGCACGGCGAGAACAGCCCCAAATCGCCTCCTGTTCCCACCCCGGCTGTGAATTTCTGGTTTCTAGCCCGCGGAGGGGGGCTGGGGTTGCCCTCTCAGGAAGTGTCCGGGGGCTGAGGCAAAGCTGCTCTGTCCCGTGAAAACCCAGCCCTCAGTGGGAACGTCTCCTTCCTCCTCCCCTTTCGTCTCTTTCCTTGTCTGCACCTGAGCCAATAATCCCTCGTTCCTCTTTGGTTTTCTTCGTACAGCTGAGGATGAGAGAAGGCAAAGCAGGTTATCATTTCACAGCCTTCCTCGTTCCCCTGAAGGATCTTTAAACGAGAGCTCTTTAGCCCAACTATACAAAATAAGTCAAACCTGCTACTGGAATAAGTTTTCCCCTTCCCTCACAGTGCACAGTGTGTTGTAGGTGAGAAGAGAGTGTGAAATGGGGTGAATAGAAAGAGTGGTTCAGAGGAGTGTCACTTGATTTATTTTCTCTTAAATCTAGGCTGCTTCCTTCTATTTCTATTTTATGCCCTATTTGCAGGTTTAGAGCTTGGAGGGTGTTTCAGTTGCTTTTTGTTATTCTTCTCCAGTCAAGTGAAAGAGAGGCGTGCTGGAGTAAATTGTTATGGAGTGCTTTAACTCCATGTTCAGTGAGCCGGAGACACAAGCGAGGGCCAGGCTGGCAGGGCTGGGGAGGATTGCCATCCACTGGGGTATTTCACTAAGAAGAGCAGGAAATGTGGTAGTGGTTTGACTGTGTAAGTTGTACTTCTGAAATATAAAGCAAGCTGAGCATCTATCTCTGCCATGTCTAAAGCAAGGGACGAAGTCTCCATTCAGTTCTCCAGGTGCTTTTGAGAAGCTGGGAGGGCATTGAAATGTAGATAAGATTTTAAGATATTCTTTCTTACTACTATTTTTTTTTCTCTGCTGTTTGTACCTCTCAAGATCTCAGTACTTGCAGCTCCCCAGCCTCACTGGCTGAGCACGGCTGGTGCTGACCAGAGTTGTCACAGCAGTTTTGGAGAAGGATCACGTGTGCTGGGCTGTGCAGTGCTGCACTGACCCTGCGTGGGATGGAGGTGGCAAAACCACCTCCTCTCCCTCTCTCAGCTCCAGGAGGTGCCAGGCAGCTCTGAAGTGAACTGGCACTTCTGTTCGCTGGATCTGAGCTGTGATGAGTTCAAGCAAGTTTACTTCAAGGCTGCCAAGCCCTATAAGGAGAAAACTGCTCAGTCTTTCTCCCTGTTCTTCTCCTCCTTCCCTTTCCCTGATTTGCTCCACAGGTCTCATTTTCATCCCTCTGACAGTAGTGTGTGATTCCTTGTGCAGTTAAGAAAGGCCTTCCTGTTCTCCCCTTCCCCACCTTTCACCTCCCCTCCACCCCAGGACCTCAGGATGAGGTGCTGTCTGCTCCTTCTTCCCTTAGCTTTTGGTCTTCTGACTATAAAAATGAGATAAGACCTGAGATAATTAATTAATTAGCATTCCTTCCACACTTTGCAAACCAAATGAAAGAAATACTTGTCAAAATGGAGGAGACCATCAATGAAAGAGGTTTGAAACAGTACAATAGTAACATATCTTATATTTATGTGTGTGAAAAATGAAGTCCTGCTTAGCTGTTATGGCTGTATCTTGCTTGGAAAACGGTTTGGGTTCCAAATGATTGCAGTTTACTGGCTGTTAGATTTGGAAGACAAATCCCCATGAAAACATGTAGCTTGAATTTTTCTTATCTTAAATTCCAGTATTTTTGCATATATTTAAGCTGGTGGATCACCTCAAGCTTCAGAGGTGAACTTTTTGATGACAGAAAATGCAAGCAGTGTGTTGACCAGAGCTGTTGAGGTGATTCAACGCTGTTTTGCTAATTACTGACATTCTCCTTGAAGGGATCTCTTTTTGTGTCTGGCTGGGAGCAGTGCTGCTCTGTGTTGAGCCCACCTGGCCATGAGTCAGTTCAGCCTGCCTCCAGAGTAGTACATGAATGTGAAAGATTCATTTTTTTCCCTGTGGATGCAGGCACAGCTTTGCTGCTATTGGTTAGTGGTGTGTGTTTGTGGGGCAACGATCTTCCAGTGACTGCCAGACTAGAAACATCTGGAGTGTAAACTGGCTGATTCCTTATTTTGTGGCTGTGGACTGTTTCATGCAGCTTTGTGCTGTGAAAGATAGGAAACCAGGCTTAGCCAAGAGCGAGTTGCTTAGCAGACGCTTGCTGTCATACAAATTAACCACAGCTTTTGCATCTTGGAGCGCTGCCAGAGCACAGAACCAGCTATTGCATTAAATGTCTACCACCAGTCATGATCTAAACTGAAAGTGAGAAGATTAATCCCTCTTCTAGCATTACCTTAGCAGTTAGCACTTTTTGTGGTGTTAAACATGTTTTTCATCTTTAAACCCAAACCATGAAATACAGCTCTGGATTTCAGATAAATGGGTGTACAGGAAGAAGGGAAAAGTCTTAATTTAGTGAGGGGAAAATATCATCCATGTATAGGAGGTATCTTGCTTTAAAGTGGAAAGAGAGGCATATTTTTATTAGTGCTGCCCATCTGGTGCATAGCAATGAATACCTTCAGAACTTCAGAATATTTAAAATAATCTTAGGCCTATATTATATATATAATAGTATTATATTATACACAAGAGTAGATACAATTGGTTTGAGCTATTAATGGGTTAAGAGCAATAGCATTGGATAAGCAGCATCTTTGACTTTACACAGCCCCAACCAGGATTCGAAATTCATAATTGTACTGATGTACTTTGACTAATGAAACACAGTACTTTTTCCTTGCCTGAAAATATTCCCTTCTGAAATTTTCCTGAGTTGCAGAGTTCTTACTTAAGTAACTCACTTGAATGTGAAGTAAAAAATGAAATTTATGAAACTCATACTTTGGTAAGTTAGGATAGAAAGTGAGGGTATAAAGTTGCTTTCAGTTGCTGGTGTTCATTGTGTGGGAGATTTGACACCAGAAAGTCTGTTTTGAATTTGGCTGGTAACCTTGGCTGTTGAGAGCCCTTGCTGCTGACTTCTGTTTGTTCTGTTCTCTGTAATCTTTCCTCTTAGCCAAGATCAGTATCATCAAAGATTTAATTTTTTGGAGTTACTTTATGATGGCTAGAAACACTAAATCACAAAACCATTTTTGCTTCTTTTAGAGGTTTAGCTTTTCTGCTTGAGAAGTGAAGTAAGAAATTTGATCCTGGTTCTCCAGAAGACAGTGAAAAATCTGAAAAAAAAATTGGTTTAATTAATTTCAGGATTTCACAGGGGAAGGAGATGTCAACATCTTGCTGTTAATTTTTAGCAGTTCTGCTATTGGTAGTAGTGTCCCTGTAGTAGGACTGACATGTGTTAGGATTCTTCTTAATCTTTACAGGGCTACTACAAGGGTTTCCTCTCACTTTCTTGCAGGATTTACTCTTTGGTGTGCGGAGTTACAAAGAGCCCTTTTTTTGTTCTATATTTTTTTTTCCCAGCAGCAGCTACAGCAGCGATTTTCTGTTTCTCTTCTGCGAGGGGAATCTGACGTGCAAAGGTCGAGTAGTAATGTGTACTTGCCTAGAAATAACGTGCTGAGTTTGTAACTGCTGGAGAAAATAATTTGGCACGGAGCTATTTCCGTGCACCTCCCCAGCACCGAGAACAATCAGGCGCCAGCTGAAGACAGCGACTGCCAAAAGCGCATTTGGATGAGGTGGGTGTTTCTGGGTGGTACAGTCATGTGTTAACAAGTGTGACTGCATCACTAAAACAAATGTATTTTTGAGTCCCCAAGCTCTCTGTAGGGGTGTGCCATCCTCAGGAGGAAAGGACACCAGTAAAGCATCTGGCAGGGAGGAAAGGTAAAGAAATGAGTACAGCACAACGAGGTGTATCTGACTGCTTGTTGTTCGTAAAAACCATCCACCTGAGCTGGATATCATGTTCACAGCTGCTTCAGGAACAATTCTCTGTGAAAGCTGAAGTGGGAGTGGGTCAGCTGCTCCAAATCCAGTTCTCTGGGTATTGGAAGAAATCTAAACTGATAGGTGGGCAGCAAACAGCAATGGGGAGGCAGCTGCAGGAGTGATAGGGACTCAGGAAGCTTTGTGCAAACTCTGGAGTACATGTTAAACCCTTTCCCTGAAATACACACACAGAGTCTTCTGGTGGAGGTGGGAAACCAGACACTTTTTTTTTTCTCTTTGCTGAGACTGAACTCTCGCAGGGCACAGAGCTACTTGCAAAAAATCTTAGCTCCAGTGCATAAAATTGTGCTCCTTCAACCTGGTGCTAAAGTCCAGTAGAAGCCTCTGTGCTTCAAGGGGAGGGAAAGCAGCATCCTGCAGACATCTTAATGTCTATCCATTTTGAAAGGGGAATTCATGTATTTTTTTCTGGATACATCACATGCATGGGTAAATGCTAGAGATGAAATGATACTGTGTGGTGCTGTGTGGGGAAGTGTTTGGCACAGTGGGCTCAGTAAGGGAACGAGTGATGAGTCGCAGTCAGACACCAAGAAATGATGGTCCACAAGCCGCAAGTGCTTTTAATGGAATAACTTCCCACTTGTTTGATCAGATTTCTTGTAGTTGCCTCTCCCACCGCTGTGCTGAAGGGTGAGCAGATACAGCTCAGTGAAAACGATACAAAAGAAACCACCCTGCATCTTGAGAAATGTTTAGCAGCTTAATTAGTTTCAGAGTATAATACTGTTAACAGTGCATAAATGACAGATATTTTCTGTTTATCTACATATGGTTCCTTCTTTGAGCTTCACCCATTGTTATTTAAATGAGTATTTTAAGTATCTTTTCTCCTGAAAAGCAGCCCCTATTTTTCTGTCCAATTTGATTTCACAAGATATTGTCAAACATCTTACTAGTAAGAGGATAAACAATATAGTCTGTACTCCAGCAGCCATAAAGGGAGAGGCAGGGGGAGAGGAATGGATTCCCCCAAGACACCCAGGGTTACGACTCAGGAAATGTGGGAAACAGAGGTCTTCAAGAGTGAATGATTTTGTGGGGTTTTCTGTGCTGCCTCCTGCTAATCTGCTAATCCTTTTGGAAAGCTAAAATTCATGGCTCTTTCTGGAGACAGCAGAGCACAGCTGATGCTGAGAGCAATTTTTTTCTCTCAGCATAATGCAGCCAGTGCTGAGGTCATGGGGGCTGCAGAGGCTGTGCTCTGACTGCAATGGTAATAAAGCATGTTGGCTTGCACTGAGCATGAGCCAATTCCACTCTGTTGCATCCCAGTATCTTCAAAATTTAGCAGTGCCACTGCTGTGCTAGGGCTCCATGGTATGACAAGTGAGCTTTCCATTAGATTCCTGGCTGTATTAAAATCAACAGCAAATGCACTGTTTCTGCTAATTCTGAATAGCATTTCATTTGGACCTCGATGTGAAAGCAGAATACAGTAAGTTGTAAGTGACAGAAACAAATTAGTTCAGTATCTCAAGTTTCAAACCTCGTCATCTTGCAGGAAATCCTTTTGACAGCTGTTGTGTCAGCTGGTAGCCAGCAGGGAAAATACAAAAATTATTACCAACTCCAGAGTTTGTAATACAGAGGAGGGAGAGGGGGAGAGACAAATGGCAGTGTTGACTTTTTTGTCTAATACAAACCACTGAAAGTCTCTTGGAAGAACAATTGCAAGGCCAGTGACACCTTTCCCCAACTAAAGGTGACAATGGTGCTGTTATTTCTCAGTTCCTTTGTGGTGTTTCTAGGCTGGTGGCCCAAGTGTCAAACTGGAGAACCTTTGCAGGAGGTTGCTGCTGCTGACAGTGTGGTTTGTGATCCCTGTAAGGAGCTTCAAGTCTCTGGTCCTGTGAGGCAGCACTGACTGTCTGACAAAGAATTTGAATCTGGGCTCTTAGTGACACAGCCTGAATCTGTTTGTCCTGAAAAGTGCAAGACCTGGGCTTTGGTGTGGCTCTAACAGCTTCATGGCTTGGCATCCAGAGCATGTTGGTCAGGATTGGCCAAGCTGCCATCTTTCAGGCCTTGGAAGGGATTTGTTCATAGAGGTCATCTTTGACTAAGTAAGTTAGGGTGGGCTGGAGTTCATGTTTCTGTTAACTCTGCTGGGAATGGGGATATGGATGTATGCTCTGGGGGAAGGAGGGGTTTTAGAGGTGCCCTTCTCAGTGAGCATCCCACAGGATCCCCTGCCCAGGTGTGCAGTGCATACTGAGGTCACTCCCTCTTCCCCTGCTGCAGAAGGTGCTGCACAGCCTTTTCCAGAGACCCATGCTGCCAGCACTGTGGTGCTTTCTCACTTGCTTGGAAAGGCAGCACAGCCCTGGTGCTTGGGGCAGTTGAGAAGAGGCTCAGGGGCATCAGGCTTCTGAGGATGGAGGGCTGAACATGCTGAGCTGGAGCTGTCAGCCCCAGTCCTTCAAACCTTACTGAGCCACCCTCTGTCAGCAGTGCTCAGCCCTGGTATGAGCTGTGGCTGGTTTGGTGCTGCAGGTCACAGGCTCTGTGCCTGGCCAGGTATGAGGACATAGAGAAAGGAGTGTCTCCTTGTCTCCAGCTTCTCTCTCTTCTAATATCTGCACAAGGAGAACCAGCTGCTCTTTGAACCTTCCCTTTCCCATGCAAGCAGTGCCTCAGAGCACCAGGCACTCTGTGCACCCTGCTCACTGGAGGTGCTCCAGATGTTTGGCTGTTTCTCTTGGGGTTATGCTCGCATCTGCTGTGGGTGTGCAATGGCAGAGGGCTCCCAACACTGGCTTGCTATGAAACTGGTAAGCCATCAGAGCCCCTTGCCTGCTGCTGGGATGCTGTGTAACACAGGGAAGTCCACCTAGGGGGCAAGGCAGGGCTGCAGCTCGCTCTGCAGCTCACTGACTTAGCATGATGGTAGATATATTTAAAGCTACTACCCTTGGCTGTGAATGGCTTGGCTCTATGCTGCAGGCCTGTGCCAGACTGTTAAAATCATGTTGTCATTCCATGGTGTATTTTCTGTCTTATATCAGTAGGGTTTAAAATGTGTGTGTTGTTTTACTTAACATTTCATCGATGACTGAGGGTTACTTTTAAAAAGTTTTGTTTCTTCATCTACTTCAAGTGCATTTTTCCTTCATATTTAAGGTAATACCTTATGCTTCAAGCTAGGCAGCTGTGCAAATCCCAACTGGATCAGAGCTACCTCTTTTTCTAGAGCAAAAACCAATCCCAGATGATCCATCTCTTTAAAACTTGGGCAATTAATGCTCCCAATATTACCTCTACAAAAAAAGTCATTATCATGTAAATGCAGAGTCCTGGTGCTTTGCCTTAAATACAACAAATGCCATCTCAGTTATATAAATTTATACAGGTTAAAAAACAATGAATGTGTTCTCCTTATATGAACAAAAACTCTTAAAGGTATTGCCCGCACCGTACAAGCTTCTGGAAGGCTTTCTTGAAATCCTCATTAAAGATTGTGTAGATTAAAGGGTTAATAAGGGAGTTTATATATCCCAGCCATGCTAGGAAATTAGACATGTCCTCTGAGATGTGACATGTTTCACAGGTATTAACAACTACTTCTTTTACAAAAAATGGGAGCCAGCAGATCACAAATGCCCCCAAGATCAAACCCAGCGTCGTTGCTGCCTTTCTCTCTCTTGTGCTGGAGATTCTCTGTTTTTTCCAGGACTTCTCGTGCTTGGATTCAGACCTGGGACTTCGTAGGGTGATGTTGATTTTATCAGAGCTCACCAGGGGATCTGAGGTCTTCTCTGTTGTGCTGGGCATTGAAGCTGACTTGGTGCTTCTTTCACCTGCGTCCAAAAGGACTTGTCCATTCACCCCCTCCTCCCTCACGATCCGGCTGACGCTTCTCCTGTGAAATGTCTTTGCTGCTTTGTAGATCTTGTAGTAAAGGATCAGGATCAAGGCCAGCGGGATGTAGAAGGCGCCAAACGTGGAGTAAATGGTGAAAACAATGTGGTCGTGTTTGATGATGCATTCGTCCTCCCTGCTGGTTGTCTGGTGCCTCCAAAACAAAGGTGGCATGGAGATAAAAATGGATATGATCCATACAACTGCTATCATGATGCCAGCGTGCTTAGGTGTCCTTTTCCGGGCGTATTCCACGGCATCCGTGATCGCTCGGTACCGGTCCAAAGCAATGGCGGAGAGGTGCAGGATGGAACAAGTGCAGCACGTGATGTCCACGCTCAGCCAAATGTCACACACCACCTGCCCCATGATCCAGGTCTCCTTCACGATGTAGACAATGCTGAAGGGCATCACCAGGACTGCCACAAGGAAGTCAGTCACTGCAAGAGAGCAGATTAGATAGTTGGCGGGGTGGTGGAGCTTTCTTGTCACAATTATTGCAGTCATCACGAGAGAATTGATGGCCGTTGTCATTAGAGCCAGCACAGACAGGGTAATGGAAATGAGAATCTTGGATGTCGCCCATTTGAAAGGTTCTTCTGATGTACTGTTCTGTTCAGTTGAGTTTATTAAATCCATGTTCCCTTTTAAAGATGATCTTTACCCGTAGCAGTTACCTGTTGGAAAAGTAAAAACATTCAGATGACGAACCCTTGATTTTTTGTTGTCTTAAAAGACTGTGGGCCCTAAGCTTACAAGAAGTTCAGCCTTAGCATTAGAAATTATTCTGACTCCAGACTCCAGCCTGGTTCGAGTGGCTAAAAATACTTACTTCCCTTCCAGCTAGAAGCACTTATTCTGAATGCTTTGTAGAGGAGTCCTGAAACTGGTTTAATGTGAACAACCTCATCCAAAAGTAAGCACTAATACTACTTTTAGGCTTGTGCTGTCTGCTCCACTAAGCAATGTAATGACTGTTGAAAACATTAATGCAGCAGGCATAATGCTTATTTTCCCCATATAAACTCATTTTCCCCATCAATAAGTGACTCATTCCTCATATATTAGCTAAACATGGGATTTCTTAACTGGGACATGGCTTTGAAAAGAAAATAGAAATGTGAAACATTGCCATATGCCCTGGGGTGACACCATACGAACAGGAGAAGGAAAAAATGGTGTGAGGAAAGTGTTGTATTATGTCTTCCTCTTATACATCTCTAAAATGAAGCATCTTAATAGGTTTTAAAGCTTCAAATGGTTCACTTATTGGCTAAGTGAAATATTAGATGTACATTAGAGCCCTGAGAACATCTTTACTTTTCCTCAAGTTTTGCTGTTCTCTGATTTCTGCCAAACAAAACTTGGGTTCTACTTGTTCTGACAATGACTCTTTCTATGGAAATAGCCTAACTCCTATGGCTCTGCAGGAAGGAAAATGCAGAGAAATACTGATGAAATAAGTTCTGGGTTGTGTTCTGGGGATACGTTCTTATCAAGAAGAGTTTCTGAGTACCCTGAAGAGTGCAGCTGAATTGGAGATTCCAGCTTTTACTGTGAGTGACACAGTAAAAGCTGCTGCTCTAAAGATCAGGTTTTATCCTCTAGTGAGCGCTGACCTGCAATTTCTTGTGTAAGATCTACTTGATGAACACCTAAGTGGGGGGTTATCTTTCACAGATTTTTGAGTGTAGTGAGTGAGTTGCACTTGTGTTACACTGGATGCCACACGTAGGGAAATGTGTGAAATTAGTGAATATTTTTTCTTTCAGTTACTTGGTTTCATTAACTTAACTAAAGCTTTTTGATATGATGCTGGAGTGGCTGAAAAAGAATCTTGTTTACTGTTTATAACCTTGGACCCGACTCACTCACTTGCTTTGAGATTTTAACCCAGGCAGTGCTTAATATGCTACTGACTGCTCAGGAATGTTTTTAGCACTGATTGACCAACATTTAATTGAATGGAAGCACGAAGAAAGGAAATATATTTTATGTAGTGATATTTGCACGTGCCTAGCAGATACTTGTCCTGTACATGAGCTGATCACAACATGTGTGTGCTTTCTGTGTTCCTTTCTCTGAACTTGAAATATACTTTACGCATGTAAAAACAGATCTTTCATCATGTCAGTGTCACCTTAAATCCTTCTGAATCCACGCTAATTTCTGTTTTGCAGATATTTTTGTCTACAGCTAGCTGCCTTCTAGGGAAAGAACAGACACATTTGCTGAGTGCTCAACCTCTGCTAAATAAATCTTCCTTTTCAAGCTTGTGCAAATACATAGGGGAAAAAAGTTTATTGGGAAAAACTAAGATATCTGTGATATTCAGCAATTGATCATACTATGGTTAATCACTCATTATGGTTAATCACCTTATAAATTTCTAACTCTTTGGATATTAGTCCTTAATTGCAAGCAAGGAAAAAGCAATTTAGAGCTAATGAAAGTTGATTAATAATTTTTGAAAGATTCTTCAATTTGAGACTGTGGAGTAAGGAAGACACTCTGGGTAGATGCGCAAAAGTAGCGTGTAGGAATAAGCAGTTTCCTTAGTGCTGCTGTGATTTGGAGGCTCTTTATGGAAGCACAGTGGCAGAAATGTGCCCATTTCTGTGCAGTGATTATGCCTCTCTGTGTGGAGGCAGAGCCATGAGGGCTGTGCTGCTCAGGGCTGCCAGTCACAAAATTTGGTGGCTTTCCTGGTGGAGTGAGGTGTGGATCCATTTCTAACTGGTGCAGATTTACTGGGTGATCATTAACTAAAAAGATTGTTTTATAAATATGGGGAGTTGAAGTATTGGCAGTATTTAAGGACTGCTGCTTTTTTCTCTTTTGATAATGGCCAGAAGTGACCTAATTCTGGATTTTTTCTTAAGTGGAACTCAGTTCAGTCAGTTGCTATGGCTGGTTTCTGCCCTCAGCAAGCAACCAAGCCACTCTCAGGAGTATGAAGGATGATCCTGTAGACAGTGCACTGGATTAGAATGCAGGAGAGCTGGCCTCTGCCCCTCTGCTTTAGCCTTTCCTTGTCAATTTTGAGCAAATTCATTACAGTGCTTCTGCTAATTCACTGTAAAACAAGAGGAATTCCCTGGAACCTTAGTTTGTTTATTTTTATTGCTTTCTCTTAGTAGCACGATTTATCTCTTGTGGAATAAGTTTGGCAGTGACTATTTCAAGCATGCAGCTATTTTCAGAAGAGTTGCTGCAGTCCAGATATTTGTAAGGCTACTTGTGTGGAGTTGGCAGCTCAGTGCCCCTCTTGTAGAGCTTATCACTGATATGTCTCTATCAGCTATCTCTGATATCACTCTTATCAGCTTATCACTGATAACTCAAATTCCATGGCACCTGCTCTTGCTGCAGATGGAAGTGTTGTTTTTTATTATTACCTTTTCAATACTCAGCTGCTGTTCCAAAACTCTGCAAAGACTTAAAATGTTGATTGCATTACATTGTCCTGAATTTAAGACTGGTGAAAATGGTGTCTTGTACTTTATTCATTATTTATTTATTATTATTTATGATTGTTGAATAAGAGCTCTGTAAACAAAGGAAGCTGCTGTTCACCTAAGATAGCATGCCTCTTATCTTGGACACAGGGATATTATTATTTTGGAGGAATTAGCCACTTCTACAAATCTTTTTTCCTTCCCTTCTAGATCTGGCATATTAAGGTGACCTGAATGTAAATACTTCCTTGTCTGTAAACACACACATTTATCATATTACTGATCATGTTTAGAAGGCATGGATGAAAATGTCTGTGCAGCCTTATCACAAAAGTAAGCATTGAGTTTGTCTAGTGGCCACTCAAGAAAAACGGATGTTGCTGATATTTCAGCTTTTCTTGAGCATGTGTGTGTGTTATTAAGCCCATAACCCACCATTTGTGGCTAAGATTTACAAAATAACAATGTAATTGATCTTGTTCAACAGCCTTAGTCTGCCCTTCCAGGTTTGGAAAATAGTACTACTCTGCCTTTGAAAGCATGAAAAACAAATAAAAATCCCTAATGCTGGAGAAACCTGACTGGGAATACCTTTGGGAAAGGCACCATCAGTCTGTTGTTTGGGGTTCTGAATGTAGATTTAAGGGCTAGAAATGTACAGCTCTTGATTTTTGGGCCTCTTTTTTCTTTTTTTAATATTACTTTAAGCATTTGTGGAGAGAAAACTTGCTGATTAGTGTTTACTGCTTTCGAATACAGGTTTTTGGAGAGAACTGGGAGGGGTGGGAGAAGGTGTTTATTTCTGGGTGGGTTCATTAGCAAAATGTGTCTTAATTAAAAACAGTAATAGTAATCAGACAGCAAAATAAGCCAGGGATTGAATTTAGGGCGTTTACATTGCTACAGGCAGCAATAGCAGCCTTTGTACTCTAAGTAAACACAAAGTTGTGCCAGGGCAGGGAAAGCTCCTACTTTTCCACCTTCCACCAGGCTTCAGCTGGCTTTGAAATGAAACACTTCACTTGCCAGCAGCAGGTGTCCCTTGCTCTGTTGGCCATTCTGACCTGAAGCCAGTTGGATTTAAATTGTTTTTATGAAGCTTTATAAATTTGTACAAATCCCTCCTAATGTGACTTCCTAATGCGTGTCTTTAGAAACTGACCAAGTGATGTACTAATGACAATTAGCTTCATCCATCATATTAAGTGTGAGTAGAGGGAAATATGGCTGCTTTGGATTAAAAAAATCCCATTTTAGAAAGAGGAGCTTGTACTTGGATCTGATAGGGGATGTGTACTTTGAGCTTGAACTCCCATGTCCCAACAGAGGAGGAAGGGCAGAGGGACACTTTCACCTGATTCTTGGTGTCCTTAAATTCTTTCCTGCCAATAACTCTTCCTAAGGCTCCTAAAGCCACAGTGCATCCCTGGGCCAAGGTTTGTGAGGGAAGTTCCTTGCCAGCTGAAGGCTGCTGCAGCAAGCCTGCCTTTCCTGGAATGCAAAGTAGATGTCTGTCAGCAGATTGAAGTGCGAAGCAGAAATTACAAGGTTGCCAACTCTCCTTACCCAGTCTGCATGTCTTCATGCTTAAAACCTTATTTTTTCTTTTTTTCCCCCCCCATATCTGCCACTTAGCTCAGAGGTAGAGTTATTTCCAGTTCTTAATCTGTCAGAAAATATTTGTATATTCATGCTCAAGTAATGCTTAAGATTCCCTGTTTGGGTGATGCTATCCAGTCCATGGGACTGAGAACAGTTTGGACCTCAAATGTACTGGCAACTGGAGGAATATCTTAAAAGCTGTTTAGTTTTTGCTGTATGAGTCTCCAAAAACTGGAGTTATTTATAATTTCCGCTTGTAAAAGGTCACAACAGACCTAGAAACACAGACAACAAATCACTGCAAAATTACAGGTAAATCAATTGAACTAATATCAGCTAAAGATAATGTGGAATTCTGTCTCCCACGCACACCTCAGGAGAAGCAGGGGCAAATAAATAGGCTTTGCAGCATGCCCTGAATACCAACATAACACAGGAAGGAAACAAATCTGAGTCCTGGAGAATAGGTATCTCCATGTCTGAGCACAGGTGCTCTGATTTCTTACAGAATGGCAAAGGAAAGTCCCTTTCTGTGCCTTGAACCTGGATTTGGTGCTTTTCTTAGCTGTGTAACACTCTTAAGAGTCCTTCTGTTGGCAAAATGATGTGCTGCAGTATGCTTTGTGTCAGGCACAGCAAAGATTATGCTTGCTTTAGATTTTCTGGATGTCTCTTTAAATTCATTCTGCCAGCAGAAATAATTCCAAATGGCTAAAATGACAAAGTCTGATAGACTTAGCCTGGAAAATTAGCACCCCAAGTGTCTACTTTGTCATGTTATTGCAACAGAGATAGGCAGTGCTTCCACTGAAGCAGCTGAAATGCAAAGTCTGAAGCCTTCCTTGAGCTGCCAGGGAAAGGGAATTTGCCCTCTGCCATTGGATGCTGACAGGAGAGATGCAAGAACCAACTCCAGCAGGACAGGAATGAAGACAGTGCTCTCTGGTAAAAGGGAAGCACTGGAATAGCTCTGTCCCCATCTCCTTGGTGTGATTAACTCACCTTCACAATTCCCACTGTGATTCCTTTGCCAGGTTCTCTGCTTGTGTGTCCAGGACTGCGGTGCAGTCCCAGACTGCCTGTCAAGCCTGCCTGGAGGATCCCTCCCCTGCTTGTTGTCATCTTATCTGTAGCAACCACTGCATCTGCTTATGTTGAGGAATGTGATGTTCAGAGGGTAATTATGCATTCCTTGCTGCTGCTAACGTTGAAGTTAAGGGTTTGGCTTTCTGTCTCCTTTTGGAAAATTAGTCACTTGCCTGTGTTTGCTCTTTATTTCATGTCCCTCTGCCATCTGTTTTAATCTAGCTGAGGGGTGTGGGGAGAGGGAAGGAGGAGCAGCAAGAACACAGGATGATGGACTTGCTTATATAACACGACTCCCAAATCCAGCTTCAGTTACTTGGGTGGTCACAGAGTGAACCTGTTATGATTTGATCATTTTTGGCTGGAGAAAGAGAAGATTTCATTCTTCTATTCATAGTTCTCCAGAAGAGATGACAGTGATTTGTTTCTTTGTTAGGTGAAGGGATTTGGTTTCCTCCCTTATTTGATCTGAACCCCCAGTCCAGATCTCTCAGGATAAAGGCCTGGCTAGTTGTCTGTTGTGTTGTATATGTTGTGGAAGAGTCCCAGAGGATCAGGTCCTGGACAATAGTTCCCATGGGAGCTGCTTCCTGCCATCTTCTCTGCTGCTGATGCTCAAAGCTCTTTAAATAAATAAATAAATATATGTGAGAAATGGTGTTTGAGCACCCCATCAGTGTGAGCTCAACACTGAGCAGAATAGCACATCCATGAAGATCCCATGTAACCCTGCAGCCACCACCCTGTCCTTAGAGGGGGTTGGGATCTGAACTTGATGCCTCCATAACATAAGTTAAGGGGCCACTCTCTTCCCATCCCTACTCTTTGGCATTCCTCTGTTTAATTTGGATCTAATGTGCCTGAAATGCCCCATTCAACCAAAAAAATTCTGTATTAGAAAAAGTTTAAAATTTTTACTTTAGTCCTGGCGAAGAAAAAGCAATGTTCCTGTTTGTTTTTACTTGAAGTTTTTTTTTCTTTTTTTTTGATTGGTAGTGAATCAAAGAAGTGACTAATCACCCATTTTTTTATCTGATTTGTACAACTAGTTTCTTACTAGGCAGGAGTGGCTTGTTTTCATTGTTATCAACTAAATTTGTACAGGGGGTTGAAAATGCAGAATGGCTTTGCTTGTGTTCCAAAAACACTGCCTTTTCAGGTAAGGGCTTGAACCCTGTAGGAATCACAAGGCAGTGCTGGAGCAAGGAGGTTGAGAGGCAGTTTTAGTTTGCTTGAACAGTCATAAAATGCAGCCTTGTTTCTCCCACTTCCCACTCATCCTTATGCTTTGAGGCCATGTGTTCTTTGACAGCCCTCTGAAAACACTTGTGTGTGCAGCTGCAAGTCCCAAACCTCCTTCACTGACAGACCTCCCTCTGAAACTCTTTTACAAGAAGGAGGTTCAGTAACAAAACAATCAATATTTTCAAATGTGTTCCTAGAAAAGATCTTCATTTCAAGCTATAACATAAGAAAACATAATTTTCAGACTATACCCTTGTCCAACAGTTGGGGAATTATTTTTCTGCTGTGTGATCACCAGGACAGCTTTGAGGGAGAATTGGTCTCAGAAGAGTTTGCTGGAAGAGGAGTGAAGGCGACACATCCCTGTGCTCCTCATCTGCAGCAGGATTCTGTGTGACACAAGAACAGCACAAGTCTGTGGCTGATCACTTACAGTTAGGAGAGATGGCAAAATTCACTTAATCTTTTATCTCATCTCTGACCAGTTTTTGGAGACTGATGCTGTTTTAGATAGTATTTGTCTCACTGCATATTTCCCAGTGTCTTTCTCTGTACTGCTTCTCACTGTGTCATTTGTCTTTGTTCTAGTCCTCATCTGATCATCTTGGAGACTGAAGGTCGTTTCCCCTTGATCTTATTATCCATATGGCATGGCATAATCCTATCAGATGCAAACTCTGCACTGGGTTTGCCCTAAACAGCACTTCTCTAACATTTCCTTTATCAGGACTAACTGAGACAATTCAGGCTATTTCCCCTAAATGACGTACTACCTGAAGTACTTCTTGGCCCCGTAGTCCTGGCCAAGAAGTACTTCAAGCAAAACAAACAAAACAGTCCTTAAAGCCAATGATTTTGGAATAGGGAAGGATATTAAGAGAATCAACCTTTTATAGGAAGTAGAATTCAAGATTTTTATTTTTGTCCTGTCTCCATGGGAAAGACAGGGAGGAAAGCTGCCAGAAAAGCAGGAAGAATTTGTGGAAAGCTTTCTTAAAATGATGCATCCATGGCACAGGATTTTGTTGTGGAGGAATGTTTGGTTTTTTTTCTTTCAGACAATGATTTTCTGCCAGAGGGTGCCAGGCTGCCTTACCCCTTGATTACTTGCACACTTAGGTTGGGGCTGTCTTTCTAAAATTCAGATCCTGTGCCTTCAAACTTAGATATATACTTACCAGGACATGATTTTTGCTATACTCTGCATGGGGTGCCACAGTGCTGGTGATACAATACAGAGAACTGTTCTTGTATCTGCTTTCTCCTGCATGGACACAGAGCATTAATGTGGGCAAGTAACTGATCAGACTTTCCACGAGCACCACAGGATAACCAGAAAGTCCTCATTTGCTTCTTTCATGTGCTTTTCCTTTTGTGTGGAGTTTTTGTTGTTGGTTTTTTTTTCTGTTTGTTTGTTTGGTTTTAATTATATTTTTTTAGGGATTTAAATCCTAGCATTGACACAACTGAAAATCTTAGCCAGAAGAATTACGTTCACACAGTGAACTGGCATAAATGCTAATGGCAGAAACCCCATTAGTTCCAGGGCTATTTAAACCATCTGTGTCTTGAGATCTGGGATGCAGCTATGCTGGCAAAACTTCTCTAGTGCAGATTGGGCTTTAGCTTTCCTCCTTTTCACATTTCCAACTACTCTGCAGCTCTTGAGCATGCCTTTCTCTTTACTGCAGTTTCTTACTGCACTGCAATGTGATTCTCTTTAAAAGCAGCAGCATTTAGGCAGAATAAGTCCCAGGACAGCCTGCATGAAATCAAGTGTGTGGTGAGGAGAGCTGTGGAGATAGGGGAGAGTACATCGCGTGCAAGAGTTGTGAGGAGCACTTGAGGAAGTGGAACGGCTGGGAAGGAGGGTGCTGGAGAAACCAACCCCTGCTTAGTGTTTGCCTGTGGCTCTATCCCCCACTGGTGCTGAACTGCATGGAAATGATAAAATACAGCAACTTCCTTGCAGAGCTAAGATGCATCAAACAGCACTTCCACACGGTGCTGTGGAGGTCAGCATTTGGGTTTTCTGAGATTTCTGGCGGGTTTCCTTGGCTCAGTGTGTGTCTGCAGCAGCAAGGATGAGAGGAAAGCAGACTGGAGCAGCTGCCACCAGCTCAGACTGGCAGCTGATCTGGAAATGACTTGTGTGTTGTCAGGACTGGGAGCCCAGCAAAATCTCCCAAGATCCTATTTTGGCAGAGAATGGCTCTCTCTGAGGTCAGCTGCCACCAAAGCTTGCTGAAGAATTCCTGGAAACATTCAGCCTTGGTCAGAAACATTCAGTCAGGCTCAGTCCAAACACAGAAACAAGGATTTATCTTCCTTAGGAAGCTCCCTGGATGTGCCAGGTCTCTTGTAGTAGATGTTGTGAATACTAAATCAGCGCTTAAGCTCTCTAATGCTTTGTGAACTCATTTTCATTTCTGATAGGAAAATAACAGACTGTCACACACAACTTTTTTCCTTTGCATAATTCAGATGTAGTTGTGACACTTGACACACAGCACAGATGACAGTGAATGGCTCCTTAAAATTTAAACAGATGATTCAGAATTAATTATGAAAACCAACCTTATAGTTGTCCCAGGAAATCAATACAGATGATCATTGCCTAAGAAGATCACACAGCTCCAGCTGACCCCCAAAATTTCTCATTGATAAAGCAGCTAAAGAATCTTGAATGATAGACTAAGGAAGTATTGAAAAGTTTTTGGTTTTCCTGTTGTTGATATTTTTTTTCCATTGAGAATATATCGGTGTTGACTTTCTAAGATCTTTTAAAACATAGCTTTGTGACTATGAAAGCCTTCAGCATTGTACAGAAGTTTAGGTACAACTTTGTCCTAGGGATTCTTGTAGGCAGCACTTTAGCTCTTCGTTTCCTGAGTAAGAAAAATCTATGCAGTTTCAAAAGAGGGTTGTGCAAATCTAACTTTTAGATTTAGATTGTAATCATAACATGAAGAGGAAATAATTCTAGCACCTTATTTCTCCTTAAGTTGTATGCTGAGAAAATGAAATTTGTGTTTTTATATTATAAGAATGTTACTTTGAAAACCTGGTGCACTCTTGCAATGTATTTCAATATATTTCACAATGACTGTTAAAAAAAACCTGTTTGACTGTACTTGCACATGATAACATGAAATATTAGTTTGATTGTGAAAAGAAGTATTAAACAGACTGGGTCTAATTGCCCAAATCCACAGAAGGCACATCAGTGCTCTGAACTGCTGCAGGAGAGCTCAGAAAACCTCCAGCTGATTCTCAGCAATTGCAGGGTTTCTGTGGCCCCTGTCGTTTCTGAGAGAGATCAAGATTGTAAGATGTGCTTTCACATAATAACATGGTAAAAAGCAAGAGTAAAGGACAGAGGCAAATGGTTAAAGTGCTGATCTTCAGAGACTGGAAGAGGCCTGGAAAAATCAAAGGTGAGCCCTTGCTTCAGCATGATCTGGCTTGTTTGTTATGTATGGGAACAGCAACATCATGCTTAGCACTGCTGGAAATGCTGAATTCCTTTCCCTGGGTTGCTTACAGCCCAACTGTCACATTGGGAAGCTGGAGAATTTCTCTATGGACTAGAGCATGAAAAACTATTTTTCTACTAGGAGATTGGAAAAGATCAAATTATAACTTCAAAGCTGTCTGCTCAAAAACGCTTCTTTCAATTTTAACCTCTGAAGCTACAGAAATTTATGGAAAAAGGCTTTTAATATTTTAACATCAATGTACTGTTGATAAGCAGTGAGACCTGTAGTATGAGTTCTGACATTGTTTGCCCTTGTGTAGGTACACATGTGTATATTGCATCATATTTTACCCCATCATTTCTGTGTTTTCTATTTTAAGAACTCATCATTGAAAACTACATTTCCTTAGTGTTCAAAATGCCTCTTTGCTCTTTGAAGCTGAAGAACTTTATAATGTTAACTCTTCTGGAAAGGAGCAATGAACAGATTCAGGCAAGTGCCCACTTCTGTAAAATACCTTGGGGTTTTTTTCCTCATTCCAAGTTTTCCCATTTTCAGCCACTAAATGCTGACATTACATTCTGTGATTATTTTTCCTCTTTGTTTCTTTATTCACAATCTTTAGGATGTGACTTGTTCATATATAGCAATTATTCCCCCTCCTAGTCCCGAGCGTTAGAGGCTTTCAAAAAAAGACACAGGGGGGTTATATATGCATAAATCAGGGGGATGCTCTCTCTAATCAGTTGACCTGAGTATCTAAGGCTTCAAGTAAGACTGAAGAGAAATAGCTGGATCACCAGCATTTAGAACAGAGAAAATGGTTGTGGTTGCCAGCATCTGAAGAAATTATATGTATTTTTACATGGAAGCTCCATCTGTTTGTACTTGCTTAGCTCTGGGATTTGAGGTTGAAAAGTTCCAACACCATTAACTGCAGTTCCTGGCTCTGCTCTTACTTGACCTCTACTGCAAGGTTATTATCTTTCTGAAAATTCAAATGGATTGTTTTAGACCCAGGCAAGCAGTCACAGTATTTTCTACCTGCAAAGAGTTTGAGTTTCTTTGTTCTCTCTGTTTCTGTTAATGCCTCCTAATGAAAAAAAAATCATTAGGCACTAATTTAGGCCATGCAGCAAACTTTATCTAAAATCTTAGAATCAGTTGTGTGGGAAATAACATTGTATTATGTTACACATTTTCTTTTGATTACTGCAGTTTGACCTGGTTTGACCATAATATTGACTGTCAGTATTCTTTATTCACTAGATAATAGGCAGCATTGCATGAAAGAAAACTGCAAAGACATGACCATTAATTCATCAACTACTCTAAGTCAAAATTCAAATATTAATTTGGAAAAAAATCCTATAACAAACAGAATAGGAGCTTTCAGAAAATTTGTGATTTGAGGTAGTGTTGTTCAAGGTAAAAATGCAGTGCACTAAAGTCCTTGCTTCCCTATTATTTTCAGTTAGTAGTGGAAAAAATGCTGCAGACCTTTTAATACCATGAATGTTTCTCTTATCTCAGTTGGAGATAAGATATTTTGTGAGAAGTAGGTGCAGAAGAACACTGTAGAAAGAAGCAAAACTGCCCCCCCAAGCCTAAGAAAAAAATAATGAAATAGAAAACAAGAAAAACAACAAACCAACCCCCAAAAATAAAATTTGACTATGTCTTATAATCATCAAATATGGCAGAGGATCATTAGATTAACCTTTTGTTATGATGAAAAGCATTGCTCTAAGATGTTTTTCAGCTGTATTTAATGGGATCAGTAGGTTTATGCTCCTTATTACATTGAAATGGATAAAGATTTTAATTTAGATAAACGGGTACCTGACATGGTCTGTTGTTCTGGGTTTTCTTTTTTATATAACTGCTGCTTTTATGTTGGCTTCTGACTTCTGTGATGATTAACAGATAATTACTTTTCCTGTAGTGAGCAGTGCTGAATTTAGGTGGCAAGAAGGAATTATGTTTTTTGTGTGGATGTTGCAGCAGGAACGGTGTAGCCGGTGTCCATGTGGGTAATCCTGAATAAAAGCAGCTGCATCTGCCCAACTCAGAGAACTTGGCTGCCCTTTCTGGTTTGCCTCCGCCCGATTTAGAGAACTGTGTCAAAATGTGCCTCTTCAGGCCTGTGAAACAGATGAATCAGTTTAAATGCTAGAGGTTGCTATTCAGTTGGGAGAAGTTGATATCGGTGCCAAAACTGTTTTGGAAAGGTCCCTGTTGGATGTCAGAGCGGGACAATACAAATCAAGCAACTGTTCCTGCCCCTTCCTGCCTCCCTGAACTGATTTCTCTCTTCTGTACCAGGGCACCTCTTTGCCACCTTGGCCTCCACCCTGCATGCCCAGGATCCCACAAGCCCTGCAGTGTCCAGCAGCTGGTGCCGAGCAGGGTGGTGGGATCCCTGCTGTTGCTTTGTGACTGCTAGGAAATCATGCTTCAGGATGCTTCAGGGAGCTTGGTGAGTGAATGACTTCAGTGTGTAAAATGGACAATCCAGCACTTGTGCTTTGTAAATATATTGAACACTGTCAGCTCTGCAGAGAGTGCTGCGATGGAAAGATTGAATTAAGGTGTAAAATGCATTTAGGCTAGAAAGTATCCAGCTCAAATAATCTGTTACAGCTTCCAGTTGTTCTTCCTTCAGCCTGAGTGCAGGATACTTTAATCACATCTATTTAATTTCATCCAAGGTTGCTTGGATGCTGTGGTGTGTAGTGCCAGTGATGACCCCCAGAAAGTTATACTGCAGAACCACTTGAAAATAACAAAGCTCAGTATCTACAGGTGTCAGCATGGTCAAAGGGTTGCACATTGCTCAAGGTAACCTTTTCAAAGACAAGTGATGATGAAAAGTTTGGGTTTCTGAAAGAGTGAATGGCTGAAGCCTCAGGGAGCTGCTATCAGCAGTGCTGTGTTCGGGGGCACAGCAGGTCCTCCTTTCTTCTTCTCTCATCCCCTCCTGTTTTCATAATGAAATGCAGCAAAAAGGGGGTTTGCTTATCAGATGCTTTGAACACAAGGCAATTATTTATCAGTCCTTTTCCCCCAGTAATTCCTTTACACCTGGAAAAAATAAATGCATTCCAGCCTGGGGTCCTTGCCCCATGCCACTGATGGTCTCATACATGTTTTTCTATGTCTACCTGAACAATTGCCAGATCAAGGCTTAGGGCCTGTAAGTCTTAATAGGCTTTAAGATAAGAATTGTTTGATTGTTACTTAATTACTAAATAATGTATTTTTCCAGCCTAATATGATTAAAACTCTTTTACTGCCATGATAGTTGTTACAGAATACCCAGAAGGAGGATATTGAGCTGTCTTCGAATTACAAGTTGGTGTCATTGTGGCTCTTCTTTTGCTCACATGTAAGAGTAGGTGCTTTTGAAGGGAAGAGGTGCTTTTGACCTTTTTTTCAACTGCTGGGAGTGTGCTTTCTAGAGCTTTTGTGTGGGTGAGAAGTATTCCTGAGAAGGAAGCTGGGCTGCGTCAGTGACAGCATTGTGCTAACAGAAGTCTGCAGAATAATTGCTGAGACATCCGTTTAGGAAATTGGTGGCAGGGGGCTCTTCATTTGCTTGACTCTGTGGCATGACAAAGTTATTTTCCAGTCTGGAATCGAAGGAAGTATTTGGATTTTTTACTGCTACTGTATGAGAGATTCATAAGAACAATATTAATAACAACAGCAGTTACTTCAGGCTTCTTCATCTCCATGTGTTGGCTGCATTGTAGGTTGCTAATAAAAGTGGTGTTATAGATTGCAGTGGCTTATATGTGGGAATAGGTCTTTTTATATTCTCACTTCACCATGGATGACGTTTACTGCATTTGCACTTTTAAAAGCGGTTATGTAACATCAGCAAAAGGTGTGTCAGAGGAAAGGCAATTGACTTTGAAAAGTTTTCATAAGCTGTGTTATTAAGTATTTATCTGTGTGGTCTCAGAGCAGGTAGTCTCTAAAGGCAGAAAAGTAACTGCCTTTAAGAACATCACAAATGCTGCTTGGGACTGCTGGGAGAGCACTATTTGGACCATTTATTTATCAAAACAAGAGACTGATGAGCACAGGAACTTTCTTCTGACAAGAGTAAAAATGTCAGTCTGAGCAGTTCTTGCCGTTTCAAGCCTTTGCTTTTCATTTAAAATTCTACTGCAGTTTGATCAGAACATTAAAGTCTTGCTCAAGTTCTGTGTCCTGTTCAATCAGGAGATTTTTTTTTATTCCTATATGCATGCTACAGATTCTAGAGAACTAACAATTCAGGGAGTGAGGAGTCTACATTCCTCCTTCTAGAGGTTTTGTGTGGTTAGAAATTACATTATATTGCCTATAAAGAAGTTTTTAGTGCTAATGCTGTAGTCATATATAGGAGAGTTTTTGAAAAGACAACAACCATACTGCCTATGTTTATTGACTTTAGCCAAAAGACGTAGATTCAGCTGCTTGCTTTTCCTGAAGCTCTGTTTATGACCAGAAAAAAGCTCATAAAGATCTCCTGTTTTCCATAAAACTGGATAAAAAACCTCATGCATCAATTTCTTGAGATGCTCTTTTAACATCTAGGTGACTTCCTGCACATCTTTAAAGAACACTTCATCTTGCATTGATATTTAAATCAAATGTCTCTCAACCTATAGGAAATACTACAGCTAAGTATCTAAAATTGAAGTGATTTAAAGGAATTAAATGTGGTTACATAGTATTTTCCTATTCTCCTATATTGAAAACAGTATGTCAGGGACTGTATTTGTTTAATTGTATTTTTAATATTTAGGCTTAATGGTGCACCTGTTCCTCTAGGCTCTTCTGCAATTTTCCTACTTGTACATAAGGAGTTAATGAAATAAACCTTCTCTATCAAGGAGATGTAACCCTTCCTTCAGCAGATAGAATTATGACAGTAATAATGACTGGCAATAGAAAATTCACATACATATAAATTTAATTACCCATTTTTTGTCTTTGGACATCTGGATTGCCAACAACACATGGCACTAAAATTGGTTTTTGGATTTCTTTATTTTATTAATCATGTAGGTGTCTGATAATGTTAGAAGTAGAGTGTCTAGAAGTAGGGAGAGAAGTTGAATATTTCCTGGCCCCCTTTTCCTTCCTCATCTACTAGAAACACAGACACTAGCAAAGTTAAAGATAAGATTTTTACCTTTTTGCTTTAGCTGCAAAGAAATGTACAAAACTGGCAACTTAGTGCCCCAGGAGGGGTCGAATAAGTACTTTCCTTTTGCTCTAGTGGCAAAAATGTCTTGAAGTAAAGCTGAGCTCAGTCCCCTGTTTCATAGAGCTTTTAGAATATTTTTCCGTGCAATTTGACTGAATGCTCCCGTTTGGCTGCCTTTCCCATTCCATACTCCTTGGCAGCAGCGAGTTGGTCACATTTTCCCTGCCAATCTCTGCACATTCAGCAAGTAGTCTGAGCCATGAGCACTGTCCATTAGTTCTGCAGCAGAGAACCCAGCAGCAAATCCTTCCTGATGCATCTCCTGGGGAGCAGATTTGCTTCTCGGGTCCACTGCTTCTGATCCGTCAGGTAGAAATCCAGCCTAAGCACACTGAAAGGTTACAGAGGACTTTGTGAGCTCTTGCTTGAACTTCTCAGGGTGATTTATTAAGCTTGGAGAGCCATTTGGAAGTGTAATGGGTGTCTAGGATGCTGAAAAGCTGTCTGAGACCAGGAGCCTACCATTAAGGATGACATACTGGTTTCAGCAGCATTTGTGTTTATAAGGTTTTTTACCTTGAAGCAATCATGGTTTCACCCAGGTGTGGTAGTGTGGGAGGGTTTTTGAAGGTGCAAGCTGGAATTCCAGGATGCAAGCACTTTGCACCATCCTTGGGAGCCTTGATGGGTGCACAGGGTGAGCTGAAATCAAATGCTGATTGATCCTGTTAATTGATCCATCACAATACCCCTGCCAAAAGTGCCTCCTTCCAGGAGAAGCCATCCAAGTGCCTTAAAGATTTAAAGCAGGGATTCAGACATGGCAAATCAACATGTTCACCATGACTTGCATAAGGATGCAGTAATTTTCTTAGTTGCTAGTGAGAGAGAGCTGAGTATAAATAACTTAAAGACAATTTAGCTGGTCAACAGCTGTAAACTTCTCTCCAAGTAAAGCCAAAATTCTTTGACAAAGTACTTTTTGGTGTGCTTGAGCATAACAAGACAGAAGGAGGCTCTTGGGCTTTCTTCTAGCCAAGGCAGAGCTACAGGTGGAAGATCTCTTACATAAAATGGTGTAGCTCACGGATGTATCCATGAAAGACAATTTTTGTAATATTTCTTTCCAAGTCTTATATTCTCTAGTAAGAAAATACTTTTTTCCCAAGAAAACAAGTGTGGCTGAAAATAACTCTGGCATAATAATAACAACAGTGCTTCAAAGGACAACAGTCTCCTCCTTTTCAAATTAACTTGTTACTTAACTTGAAAGTTGATCTCTTTTGCATTTCACATGGCTGGGGTTAAACTGTGGCACATATTTGATTCCACAGCTGTTGGCAAGAGCTATTGTTTGGAAGCAGTGGGACCAGAAAAGACACTTTTCTGCCAATGATGGCAGATGACCCAGCTCCAGACGAGACATCACCAGTGTTGCTCTGTCTAGGGTAGATTATTCTTGCCACAAAGGGATCTGGCATTATCCTTAGTGTACTTGGCACCTCAAGAAGCAAAGCAAGCAGCAAAGCTCAGGAAGGAAAGTTGGAGTAATCTGTGTAGTTGGTAAGCTTTCTTCAAGCACATTTTACATTGTCAGCTTCCTCTCTTAGGCTGAGCTTTTCCTCCATGCCTTACACTGAGTGATCTTGTGTTTCTGAGCAGAAGCTACATGAAGGATTAAAAGTAATAGCCTATTTTTTTCTGTTGGAGAAAGGTATCCCTAGGCCTAAGCTCCTGGTAGTGGAGAAAGATACACAGCTGATTTTTATTCTGACGCTGTGGTACCTTGCTTGAGTGTATGGACAAAACGAAACCTGTCTGTGTCTGTCTTTGCACTGATGACACTGGAGCTGGGGACTGGGAAAGTCAGATAGCTCCCAAAGTGACCTCTCTGTTCCCTCTGGGAAGCTGCCATCTATAAGCTGGAGAGCAATGATCCTAGCAGCCACCCCTATTATAAATCCAAAAGGGACAAGCTTCAGGGAGCACCCTGTCTCCTTGTCAGGGCTGGTCAAAAGGATGAAATGCAGTCACTCAGGAATTGTGTGGGAGTGACAGCTGCCTCATGCACCTCTAGCATGGCTGGAGGTGGTGTTTGTCTTCCCATTGCTCCTTCATCTGTGAACTGCAGCTTGAAAACCCCACGAGGGAGCTCAGAGAAGCTTTTCTCCCAGGAGGGCCTTCTGCTGTGTTCAGAATTTAAAAAGTACCATGCTGGAGCATTAGAGAGCAAGGTGGAAGTAAATTATGACAAATCAATTAGCTACAAGTGCTATTTAGAGAGTGTTTTGGATTGAAATAGGCACCTAAGAGCGTGAAGTATTCTGTCAAATCATTGAACATGAGGGTGAAAAATGGAGGAAGTCCATTTTAGTACACATGTTCAGCCACCTTAATTAGAGCAAACTGATGATTTTCTTCTGCTGGGAAATGTTGAGTCTGTACTCTCAAAAGAAAATCCCTCTTTAGAGGGAAAACTCTCCAGCAGGTTATTGTGTACAGGCTCCACTTATGACCGTGTGAGATTTCCCTACCCATGTG
Source organism: Agelaius tricolor (assembly GCF_023055355.1). NCBI lineage: Eukaryota > Metazoa > Chordata > Aves > Passeriformes > Icteridae > Agelaius > Agelaius tricolor. Next base: position 43,841,851 of record NW_027269269.1, on the reverse strand, counting down.
TCATGCTCCACACTGGGAACATTGGGGGAAAATAACATTTTAAACCTTAAATGGAGGAATTTAAATGACTAAATGCAAACATCTAATCCTTAATTGTCACCCTACACAGGGAAGCAGTCATCTCCAGGGCAGAGTTGTTCTCAGCCTGAAGTAGTTGTCTCAGTTGAGTCAGGTGAATTATGCCTGGAGGTGCTTATTTCTCCCCACTGATTGTAAAGGGAGCCTGGGAACACTGACTCACATACAGAAGTGTGCAGTGTGGCCCTCTAGAGCTAAGGGAGATGAACCCTGCCCAGGAGATCAATAGTAGAAAATCTAAAGATTAAGATTTCCAAGCAGAGCATTTGTCATGTCCATTGTGGTGTTACACAGTGGCCAGAGAACACATGGCATGAAAATTTCAGAGCTGCAGTGGTTCATCAGTGAAGATAACCAACAGAGCAGGGCATGCAAGGAGCATTTTTTAGGATGTTTGTAGTAATATCAACATTGAGATGACCTCTGTTGGGGAATTTATATCATTGGGGTTCACCAGCTGTCTTTGCACCCTTGTAAAAGAAAACTCAGAGGAAAAGCAAGAGAACTTAGAATTTCATCTCATTTCAGCCTGTTTGTATTACTCTTAGAAAATAGCTGCTTTCCTGTAATACTTCTGTTATTAAAATTCTCCTTTTCCCTTTCTCTTCTACCTGGAAAATTGTGTATGGTGCCACTTGGATTTTATCTTCTTGGCAATAATCAGTTTCTCATAAACGAGAATATGGGAATATGAGATGTGAGGTAATGGCGCAATTTATGGAACTAAAGAACTTTCAGTGAGTCTTCAACAATGTATTATGTCTAAATTCACGCATTTTAAAAATGTATCATCGACATAGGGATGTGTTGAGGGCCTGTGTCTAGAACAGCAAAAGTTGGCTATTTCCCTATATTAAACTATAAAAGCACTTCTAACTTCAAGGACGTGGAACTGCAAGCTTTTAAATATATATTTTTTTTTGAACCAACATGTATCTCTATAAAGACAATGAATTGTGACTGCCTTCTCATCTTGTGCAAAGAACAATAAGTCTTAGAAGGCAGCAGCTTTAAAGATTGGTACTTAATTAGAAAGTGTCCTAAATGAAAAGTCAGCGTTTTAATAAATTTCCTCTAGGATGAAAGAAATGTCTCTCAAAGGAAATTGCAGCAGATGTGTGAGTATTTGGGATCACTGGGGAGACCTTGGCATTTGAAGAGAACTTGAACTGTGAAGAGTTTGCTCAGTAGTTTTGAAGAATGTGTCTGTGTGCAAACACTGTGTGTGCATAACATTGAAAAATGTCTATAAACACATAGATATATAGGGGTTTTTATACACACTAAAAAATCCCAAAACAGCCCCCTCCAAATACAGGAATAGGCATCTTTCTGAGTAGCACTAGTGGGTGGGAGGAGAGGTGGTAGCAGAAGTTGTTGTAGGGGTTTGTGAGGAAGCAGCACAGCCTGAAAGGGATAACTGGAGCCAAAGATGGGACCCCTGATTCCCAGGGCTGGGAATCCTGCATAAAATCACCCTTTCCTGCCTCCTTCATTGCTGTGGTGGGACTTTTGAGAGCTTAGCGCATGCCATAGGTCCTTGACAAAGCAAAAGCTGTCAGGGATGGAGGGGAGCGGGGAATCCCCTTCCAGCAGCTGTTCCGTGGTCCTCTTGGACACCATGGCTTGGTGTTGCCAGCCCCTGGATTCCAGCCTGCCCTGGGCCAGGTGAGGTGCAGCCAGGAGGTGCCTGCTCCCTCTGCACTGCTGCCCTCACCTGCTGTGCCCACAGCATTTTGGGGAAGTCTAATGGGGCAGGCTCAGAGCCATCCTCCCCATGTGGGTTTTGGTTACCTCACTCTTCCCACACCAATACCACGGGGAGTAATTTCCAGTAACTCTCACGTCCTTCCTCCTAAGTGATCCATGAATAACTTGGAAAAGCTCCTTTGGGCCATTATTTTAAACTGGCAGCTGTGAGTGATGCTGCTGTGGGAGGCTGGTACACAGTGTCTTGCACTCTCTTTATGACCCAGCTCATCCAATATGCTGGTGCTTGCAATGGGCTTCAAGGGACTTTGATACTTAATCTGTGTTTGAAGTCATGTTTGTCCCTAGCATTTTTTGTAATTGAACAATTAAGGAAAGATACTTTTGGTAATGTAGGCTGCTAGACTGTCTTCCTGGTAGTTTCAGACCGCTTAATACTGATTTTCTTAACTCAATGTAAAATTTGTTAAGTCAAGCAATGTCCTGTATGAGTTTTTTCTTCAGTTCAGACAGAAGTATTTTATAAACTCCTCTGCAGGAAATGTCCAATTGAGTTGTTAAAACTTCTTGCCAGGTTCAAAATTACATTAACTCTTTTACCAGCAGAACAGGGGATTGTTGAAGAAACATCTGTTCTGAAAGGCTTATCAAATTTTTACTCCCTCATCATCAGATTACTTTGTTGTCTTGTTCATTCAGTTGTGTTGCCTGACAATTTACTGCAATTTTCTGCTCATTTCTTTGACCTAGAGTTTGGGATTTAAAGGTTATAAGTACTAGGCTAGTAGGAAGCATTGGTTTAGTAGGAGAGATAGAAATATTTCCTGCATCATAGCACTTTTGATAATATTGATAAACAGAGGACTTTTCTTCATTATCAAATAATGCAATGAATGTTTCTCTCTGATATGAGTCCTCAAATTGCTGCTCCATACCTACTCAAGTTGCTGCATTGCAATGACAGCTTTGTATTATGGAGAAGGAGAACTTTGGGAGTTACTGTGCAGTTATTTTGTGGATAGAATGGATGGCTGGCAGGGATTTCTAAGACCTGTGCACCCAGAAACAGAAGAAGTTTCACATTTCACAGTATCACTGCCCACCTTGCTGTACCTGAGCAGCAGCCTCTGCTTGGCCTTCCTCAAACTGGTTAGTTCCTCCAAAACTCCCCCAGAATTGTCTGCCCTCAGGAGCCAACAATTAAGTGTGTGCTCTCAACCAACACTGGACTATTGATGTTAATTTTCCAACTATAGGAATATATATATGTATGAAATCTTGTCAGATGAACTTTCTGTGAATTCCCTGCTGATCTTGAGAATTATGGCATGATGAAGGCCCTCTCCAGACATTCTTTTCCATAGAGAATAGTCCAGTTCTCTAGAATTCCATCTGGGATACTACAGTGCAGCGCAGATGAATAACAGTTTCTGCAATAATCATGTTAGTTCTGCAATAATGGAATTGGTTCATTAATAGAATATCAATTCTCTAATTATCTTATTCTCTCTATTTCAAATCCCATAAAACTCATTTGTACAGGAAAGCTGATTAGCACAATGCTGCAGCGTGAAGCTGTAACAGCACAACAATAAATGTGTTATGCGTTTTCTTAGTAATGCCTTTTTTTTGGTGATAAATACCTAGCTATTTTTAAAGCAACAATTGCAAGACTTATTGCTTTAATTTTTGTGGGAATTACTAAAGGATGAATGATTTCATTGATATAATGAATATAACCTTGCATACAGATAATGCTAAATGATTGGAGAAAGCGAGGTTATTTGAAAGATTTTGTGTGCTTCTATACAAAGTAAGTGATCCTTAAGGACAAATAAGGAGAGAAATTTGCTAAGGAAGCATGTTTTGCTGGCTTGATGACTTTTTTTAATTGGCTGGACTAATGGTTTAGGCGATTCATTAGTTATCTAATGGAAATGTTTAAACCAACTATTTTAAATGATGTTTTCAGTAGTAAGCCAAATAAGTCAAGTACAAATACAGTATGCAAAGAGAGTATGTTAATAGAGTTCATGTGGTACACAGCAAGTTTGGAAACCCAAACTCCATCCCATGCATGTCTATGTTTAGAGCAGGTCAGTGCAGTGATTCTAAATCTGAGCACATTGATACTATTCAGAACTAGAACAAAAGAGTGAAATAAGACAGAACTTGCTCATTCTTTGAAAAAATTTGCAGAAGTTCCTTAACAGAAGAAATCACATATCTTGTGCTTTGAACAGAGCACAAAGAAATGTGGGGGTTGTGACTGACAGGTTTCAGTCTTGAAAATGGTAAAAGTTTGAACATCTTTCAAAAAAGACTTTCAAAGTAAGGATGGTTGAATCATGCTGTTTGCCTGTCTTTTCCATGATAGCCAGCTTGAGCTGCAGAATGAGATGTAGCTGTTTATAGTCCTTTTCAAAGGGGAATGGAGTATATGCACGTAATGCTTTAACTATCTCTCTGTCTCTCTCTGGGGATACTGAAGTGGCCATTTTGGGAAGAAACAGAAGAAAAATAGAAGTCTAGGTCTCCTCCGACTTCAGAGAAGCACTTGTTAAAAATAAGCATTACATTTTTTCCTCAGAAACTCTAAAATCTGAACAGATTTGCCTTGCATTCAGATCACTGCAGTCTCAGCAAGCACAGGTGCAAATATGCAGCACAAAGGCCAGTCTCCCTGGGCATGCTGCTGTCCTCTATTTCCTCCCCAGCCCCTCCTGCTTGTCAGCCTGCACTTCTCACACAGCAATTTCTTCAGTGTTACACGAGCTGCATTACAGACGAGTGTTTAGAAAAGCAGAACAAACACGAGTGATGCCTTTCTGGAGGCCTCTGGGGGAAAAAAGGTGATGAACCACAGCCTTCCTCCCTCCATGCAGCTGGTGGTAGCAGCCAGCCCAGGGTGCACTAGCTGTGTTTACCTCTGGCAGAGATAAACTGGTCATCCTTGGCAGCCTCATATCCTAGGACAATAGGAATATTTAGAGTTCTAGCTGGCTGTGCCTTGCTGTGGGTCAGTAGGACAGGCAGGAATAATAACACAGATCTCTTGGAACCATCAGCTCAGAGCTTTAATGACCAGGTGTCCAAGCAGCCAGAAACTTCTATAGAGCTTGACTGAAGAGTGCTCTCTTCCTATCTTGGCCCTGAAGAATTGTGAGAATGGAAAGACAAGGTGCTGCTGAGAAAATGGGAAATGTAGAAGGTGATGAATGCTTCTTGTGCGTCCTTTTTTTGAAATGTGATGAGACAGTTGCCATAGAAATGCTGTTCTCTGCTCAATACAATGGGTGCCAGTTCCAGGAAGCCATTGACAGCTGTCACAAACAGCTTTCCATGAATTTAAATATCTAGAGTAATGTAAAGGGAAATAAGTCCTTGTGTTTCCTTATAGATCAGATGCTGTAAGTTTTGATTTTACTTAGGGGAATATGACTGAGCAGAGCATCAGCTGTTACACATGGTCTGCAAAGTGAATGTAACTGCAGTTTGGTTTTGCTGTAAACAAAGAACAGCATATGTTTTCCAGAAAGAAATTAACTTGCATCCCTTAAGCTTGTTTTGATAGACTAGAACTTGCAACTATCTTGACTTACACTACCAGACTATAAAGCTACACAAATTAATTTGTTTCAGAAGACAATTTTGGCAGTTTGAAACAATATCCTCCATAAGAATAAAGTGCTCAGTAAGGAACAGTTTTCAGCTGTAAATAGCTTAGATATCCAAACTATTATGAATACAACTAGTAAGTGTATTATGAAAGGTCATTTAGCAAGGAAGAGGCTTCTTAGTTTTTGTGGCCAAGGTTCCTTATCCCAGTTGTGTGCTCAGATACTGCAGGAGGTAACAGCAGCTTGGGCAGAGCACTGAGCATGCAGTATGAGCTTCTGGTCTACTTTTTTGGGTTATCACCTTGTTCTGCAGGCCTCAGTTGAAAGCAAACTCCTTTGGGCAGAAGTTACTCATCAGAGCAGTCAAAGTTGAGCTGCCTCAGGGGAGGAAGAATGAGCTGTACCAAACAGCCAATAGAAACAATGAGTAAGAAAATGAAGGCTCTAAAAGTGGCTTGCAGATGAAAGAGGCAATTCATGGATACATTTAGTAGCTCATGGTATTTACAAAATTTTGGTGGTCAGGCATTTTGCTTGTAAGAACTTGTTTCTTTTATTATGAGATGAGAAAGATGAAAATTGTATTATTTTATGTAAGCAAATCCCTTTATGGAAGACTAGACTGTTACAAATGAAGAAAGGGCCTGTTCATTTTCTTTTCCCCAGAGCTTGCTGGACTGGAACAGCATCCTTAAACAGCCCTATAGTCATTTAAAAACTGAGACTGACTTAACTTTTTTCAAGAGACTTGCTGCTTTCCTTTTCTGATAGTTAAATTTGGGTATGCAAAAAGACATGCCTGTAGTAATTACCTGTAAAATTTATCTGTCCAGGTGAATGTGTTATGTAACCTACAGACAGAGTGCTTACTGAAAACTGCAGCTGGAGGATTGCTACTTTGCTTCTCCTGCACTGCCCTTCCAGTCTAAAGAGACCTCTCTGGCCCATCACGTCCTAAAAATTGACAGTAGGATAGCTGCAGGCTAATTTATTAATTAATGGGAAGACTTGAGTCTATGTGAGCGTGTAGGTCAGAGATTTAGTGCTCCCTTTTCCTTTCCATGGAATCTGTCCAACACTGTAAATTGCCAAAATATTCACAGCTACTCTGGTGGGGAAGAAAGAGCTTAGCAGCAAGGCAGCACCCAATCCCCCTTAGGGCACAGTGATCTGGCACCTGTCTTGCTCCAAGGCCTCTGTGGATCCAGCAGGTGAGCATCACAACCTTCATCTCAGACTCAGTGCCTCCCCAGGTCCTGCTGGCAGGGTTTCTGGCTCTGCTCTGCTTGTTATTAATTCTCTCTGTCCAGCAAAGGTGCAAGGAGAGCCTGCTCAAGTCCTAGGGGGGCAAGGAGAATAGTTAATGATCCTCTGTGCTAGAACTGACTGAACATCACTCTGTGGGCTACAGATGCTGTACTGGGAACCTGGGGAACAAAGGGGTCCCAAAATGACTGGGATCCAAGGGGAGATCTCTGATTGAGAGCTGTGGTCATCCCTGCTGGAGGGACACGATTGCTCAGCATTTTGTGTCTTGGGGAACTTGCCAAGTTCTTGTTCATTATAGGGCAAACTTAATTTGGCACTACTGACTGCCAGAAGCCTGAAGTCACACTGAGGTTTAGTACTCTGTTTCCTACAGCTACTGTAAACAAACCTGTGCTGTCTGCTAAGAGAGCATTATGTACTTGTTCAGCATTAGACTTACAGACAGCTTTGTTCTTGGAGCAGTTCTTTTATTTGTTGTTGTATAAGAATTTGCAAACCTATTTTCTCAGCATTGGTACTGATCCTGCTCTTGCTTTTCCATCTCTGATTTGTTGAATATCGTTAATCTTGGCAGGATTCAATTGCTTGAAATAACCATATTGTGTATCCTGAAATGGCCTACTGTGAGGCTTCAAATTTGAGGGCTCTTAGAGCTGCAGCTTAATTTACATGATGCTGCTAGCATTTTGAAAGTATTTATTTCAGTTTGTAAACATTCATGCTTTGATGAATGGCAATCTATTATCAACAATCCTGCACCTTCTTTCTATTTCTCTGCTTTCACAACCAGAAACAGGACTGATTTTAGCCACATTGTGTGTGACTTTTTACCCCTTTAAAAACACATGTTTTCTTCCATTCTGTTGAAATGGAGAAAACTTCTGCCACTGGGTGTGTGGATGTGGCAGCAGTACTGTCCACTCGTGGACAAAATAAATGCAGCCTCTCTTGAAAGTGTACCACAGCACAAGGCTGTCTAATTTATACCACTGCCCATGGGAACCAAACCACTAGAAATAACAAGGATTTCTGGTGCAAGCATGTCCTTCCTGCAATCCACAGCCTGTGCTATGAGATGGAGCTCCAGAGGGACCCCTCCCTTCCCATGCTGTCCTGAATATTGAAACTTGAACCTGCTTGGACAAATTTCCCTCTTTATGTGCTTGAACCTTTTCTTCTTGTGGTGATTTCTCCCCTCACTGGAGGGAAAGGCAGTAAATCTACAGAAGATTTATGGCTTTCTGGCAGCTGAGGACAGCCTGATACACTGGAACCACTGTGATCTCCTAGAAAACATGGCAGGCTAATCTATTGAGTCTTGTAGAGCACCCAGCTGTCTTCTCTTAGAGAGGAGAAGGTCTTTTGGCTTGTAAAACCTTTGGAAATGAAGGATAAAGAGGGGAAAAAGTTGCCCAATTTCTGTGTTCTAGAAAGTCTGGTAGATTTTTAAACTTTTTAAAGTAAATCAGTTACCTTTATCTCTCTAAGTCACTGGAATGAAAAATATCCCAAACAATACTTACATAATGTTGCACGATTTCTTACTCCCAACTCATTAAATGTTGTTTTGTTCTCTGACAGCCTATGCCTCCAGTAAGAAATTCCTCCTTTGGGAATGCCACAGACTGTGCAGAGTGCAGGGCACAGTCCCTGAAGTGGATGTGTCTAGGTCTGAATTTAAAGAGACTGATACTCCAGCTGGAGTGGGTGGTGTCTCAAAAACCTCAGGTGGGAAGCAGATCTATCACTCTAATGTCTTGGTGATGGGTTTGGAAGGCTCTGCTACCAGCCTGGTTACAGCAAGAGCATCAGCATTCTGAATTAAATTGCTTGAGTCATAGCAGAATGCATCAAGAAAGATTAATTCCTGTCCAAGAATACCTGATAGGTGATGAGGTTTGAAATTTTTATTTATTAAAAAAACAAACCCCAGCAAACCCAACCAAATCAAACATCTCCCCTTTCCCTCTTAGCCAGAACCCTGTCTGCTTTTTATTTTGCTGTAGCTCAAGACCCAACACCATGCATGCTGTGGTGAAAAATGTCACTGATATTACGTGAAGATAATTACTGTTTTCAGTGCTGCTTGGAGCATTTAATTTCATGTTCAATACAAATGAAACAAACTGCTTTCACAAAATAACTTCATAGTTTCTTCCCTTTGTGTTTCCATGGAGGAAATCTCCATCTCTTTCTGGATTACCTATTCTCTTCAAAGAATACTTTTGCTCTGGCTAAAAGTTCCTATGAGGATTGACCCTGACTTAAGGGAATACTGAGTGGGAGACTCTAACAGAATTGAGTTAGAGATCCTTTACTCTTAAATACCAGAAAGTAACAGAAGAGGAGGTTGCTTGAAATCTCTGTTAATCTGTTAGTCCACAGATAAAGGGTTTAATGTTATTAATGAAATTCATGAAACTTGTGATAATGAGTGATTATTTGTCCTTTACCATAAGAGGCATAGTGTAGCTACTTGCTGCATGGATTTACAATCTGCCTTGCAAAGGGCAAGCCCCAAGGGGCTACATTTCAATGAATTGGAAGAAAAGGAAAAGCACAGGTAGATGAGCAGCACTTCTGTACCTTTTTGCTTTCAAGTGCAGCTCTCAGAGTAAAAGGCCATCTGACCACTCAGCCCCAGTTTACCAGCTCCTTAAACTGAGTCAGTGGTGATTGCAGGCGTCTAAAAACGAACTATAGGGTGCAGTGTCTTGCTCTAGAATATTGCTTCAATCTTGAATATTCTTTTAAAGCAGCAACTTTTGACTTTTTCGTGGCAATTCTAGAAAGTTGTAGAGAGTAATGGCAAAGTTGTGACAAAGCCTGAAAGGCTACAAAACTGAAATGATAAGCAGGCATATAACTTGGAAAATTGTCTTCTTTCTCCTTTGGTGTCAAAACAACTCTTTCTTGTAGTTTTGGTAGAAAAATGATTATGAGAGGTTTCCAGCACGGAAAGTGTTTCTAGCTTCATCTAGGTAGGGGTTCATCTATCTGCTACAAGTTCTGGAGCCCAGACTGTCTATGGTTTATGGCTTATTAATTTTACAGGTAGAAAAGTCAAAATAAGGGAAAAGAGAGCTGACCTGAGTTTGTGAGCAGGGCAAGGTGAATGCTGAATTCTGCCTTAGGGTATGACAAAAAGAAAACAGAACTTTTTGTGATTTTAAGATTGTTAGTTTGGCTTCTTGGGCAGCAGATGGCCTGGTAGCTCAGTGGTTTATCTATCCTGCACTGGTTTCGTGCTGTGCGTGTTTTGCTAAACTATTGCTGAGCTTCTGCTCTTGTGCAGAGGCCAGATTTCTTCAAAATTATCATCAAGCAACATCTGTCTGCTGCTTGGGGATCCTGTGTGCTCACTAAATCAGTAGGCAGACTGTAGAACTTTATTAAGACTTAGGTCTTTGCAATGCCCTTGGTAGTTCATCACTGCTAAGCAGAAATGCAGCCTTGTAATTTCATAAAGGCCAGTTAGGCCTTTCAGAAATAACCCCAGTAGTTATGCTGATAGATCGAGTGTGGGATCTCTGGATATAAAGCATTGCTGTTCATCACAGGATATAAAAATTTATATGGAGGGATCCTGTTGTGGGAGACTTTCTGTCTGTGTGGAAGTGGGTTGGTCGTAGCTAGAATTTGATTATCTGTACCAGCACATTTTTGAAGTGAGAAAAGCTATTTGCATAAAATACAATAATGCCTCCCACCTGACATTTACAGAGGGAAGAAAAGAGTATTTTCCCAATTTTTACTACCCTTTGTTCATGGTGATATCTTTAGCTACAGGCTTGTCTCATTAATTGATTGAATTATTTGAGGTGCTGATTTATTTAGTGAAGGCAAAATTAGTATTTTTGTCTCTGACAGCCATAGGACTTGGAAGAACAGTCAAGTTATTTTTCCTGATCTTTCAGTGCATTACCCAAGAACATGTTTCCTGTGTATTAGGTAAAACAGATGGAGAAATCTGATTTCTTTCTTTTGAAAAGCTTACTTCATAGTCCCTAGAAACTTCTCTGCACAGGCCTTTTGGTTCTTTCTCCCTACAGTGGCCTTCCCATAAAAGATCAGGATTTTGCTACAGCTCTGGATGAGCCTCATGAAATTATTTAGAAAGGTGCATGTTGTCCTATATGTTATTGTGTGTAAGCCAGAACTGCAGAGTATGTATTTTGAGGGCATTTCTTCACTGTTTATAGTGCTTGTCTGCACTGATAGTGTGACAAACTCTGATGCTGGCTCAGCAGAAAGTCCTTCTGGGTTTGTGTGCTGCTTCCTGTGCCTCTGGCTGAACAGCCCCCTCACTTCCCTCTCCCAGCCTGTCCTGTAAAAATGTGTGAGCTGCCTTTGTCACCCCAGAGCCCTTTCCTCTCCAGAGCATGCACAACCACAGCAGCGTCTTGCAGAGGCACCTCGTCACTTGTAATTTATCCTTTCTTCCACAAGGAGCAAGGCTGCTAAGTCCTTTAACTGGGGATTAATCTTTCTGTCTTTTACTCTTTGAGTTGCTGCCAATCAACTATTATTTATAAAACAAGCTCTTGGGTGATGATGGCAGATCTCATAAGTCACTGCTCAGTTTCTGCCATACCTTACTGAGACTACTGGCATAAATTCGAGTAGGTTCAGCTACTCATTTCTAATTTGGTCAGTACAGAGCAATTTTATCCCCATATCACTGCCCATGCTGGCACATCCAAGAAGCAACCAATTGCCCCTTCATTTACTCCTCACAGTTGTACAAATCAGAAACAGAGGGCAGGAATTACCCTGCTGTGATCTCCTGAGAGGTTATTCAGAAATGCTATTCTACCTTGCAGTGCTTAAAAACAGGAGCTCTACTACTGAGATCCACCCTAGGAGAACTGGGTGAATTTTTGGGGAGAAGGGGGCTCTGGATTTCAGAAATGAGGGCTGATCATTTTGGAGATGCTAACAAGGAGCTTCAGCAGTGTTTGTATGGAATGGCCTTTATAGCTCATTCCTTTCTTTGCCTCTGAAGCTATTGCAGTATTGCTGGTAAAACCTTCATACCGCACTAGTCCCAAGAGAGACATAGAACCAAGGAGACAGATATGTGTTATTTAATCTCTGGTTTGCACCATGCTTTAGTCAGTCTCTAGATATGACATGGGTGCTCAGTGTTGTGTTAGTCATAAAGCCTTGTGCCAAGGTGAGCCTTGGCAGTTTTGGATGCTTATACAATGGATACTGGGTAAGTCGCTTGAACTTCTGAAACTTTCTGAGCTTTCAAAGCTCTCTTTGGGATGTCAAATCTTGTAGTTCATACTTTAAGCTAAGTCTAATAGCCTGAAATACCTTCTCTTACTGTTTTGCAACATTCCTGGATCTTGTATTATCCAAGCAATGCAAAAATACAAAAAACCCACCACAAATATGGGAGAGGACTGTAAGGATTCTACCAAATAAACCTCAGACTGTATTCAAAAAACCCTCAAACAATTCCCCCCCACCTTTTTTTTTTTTTTTTTTTTTTTTTTTTTTTAGATTCTGGGCATATATTCATATTATTTTCCTACTAAATATGAATTTTCCACCTCCCATAGTGGACATGCAGAGCTGGTTAAAATCCAATCTAATTTAAATTTGGTACTCCACTATCAAAAACAATTTTAAAAAATACTGCCAAAGATTTGAGACCTACAGTTACCAGCCACATGATGTCTAGGTCTATTTTGCTAACCATCCCCCATGCTTAGTTTGTTCCCCAGCCTGCAATAACCAACTTGAGATTTACTGCTGCCATTAACTTGCTTATTATCTAGAGACTCCTAATGTAGCTGATGAATACCTGTGTTTTGTGCCACATTGTTTTCAAAGGCTTTCTTTTTCTTCTTGCAAGATGTGAGGCTGATCCCACAGATTCTCACTTTGAAGCACTGTTTGTAATATTAATTTGGTGAAACAGGAAAGACAGCAGCAAGCTTTTCTTTCTAACTTACACAATCCATAGAAAGGCTGAAGAAATCTGAAGCTTTGTTTGCCCTTGCAAGTTCAGAGACGTTCATTCACGCTGCTTGATTCTGTATGGGGACACTTCTCTTCCTAAACCCATTAAAAGTGAGGCTTTGTGAGAATCACAGGGGTCTTGGTTGGATGGGGCAGGTGCAAGTTGCCTCACCCAGCCTCCTCTTTGTAGCTGGGGACTTGCTGACATTAGAGACCAGGTCAGCCATGGCTTTGTATGGAGGAGTTTTGAAAATCCTCAATAATTAGACCTTACAAGCTCTTTGGGCAACTGCCCTGTCCTGCCAGTGAGGAAGTTTTTCCTAGTGTCCAGCCTGAACCTATCAAGACAATGTTTGTATTGAATGTTGTCATTTTTCATTATCTTGCCTGCCACTCTCAAAACCAGTTTGGTTTCATGGTCTTTAGCCTCCCTAACAGTATTTGCACTAGATCATCCTCTTTTTAGACTGATAGATCACCCCTTCTTTGAGGAGGGAGCAACTCCTGTTCTTCACCCTCTCTCACAAGCCATGTGCCCTGAGCCCTGATCTGGGCATAGACTGGACTTTCTCCATTTTCTCCACATCCATCTTGATCTCCCCCTTCTTTGCAGAAGAGGCTGAAGTACTGCAAGTCTGGCCTGATCAGTGCTGACTGGATTGGGATAGTGACCTCTTGACCTGCTGGATATGCTTATTTTAATGAGGTCATTTGCTTTGTTTCTGACACGAGTGCAGTGTTGGTTTATATTAATCTGGCACCCATGGTAACCTCAGGACCTTTTTGGCAGGGCTAATTTCAGCCCACTTGATTTCCTGCCCTTGCAGGTGCCTGGGGTTTTTCTTCCCTGAGTGCATAGCTTTGCACTTTGGCTGTGTTGAACTTCATGATGTTTGTTTGCTCAGTCCTCAAATTTATGGCCAGCTCCCTTTGTGTCTGTCTTTTGTCATGTCAGAAACTTCTAATCTATTACCCTAGAGGATACAAAAAATCACAGGCAAGTTTCTGCTCTGATTTATTCTTTTGGGGGAGATTTCTGTATCCATTAACTATAAAGGGAACCACGGAAGACTTATTGCCTGAGCTATGGTTGGCTTTTGAGAGTCTTCAGCTTTAGTCTCCAGAAGTGAGAACAGTGAAACAACAGAGAAACTGGTATTGTGTTTTCTTTTCATCCTGCTGTGCCGTGCCAAGTCTGAATGGAATGGAGCAAGAGCTTTTTTATTTTGTTTGCTGTGATGTTCTGCTTTGTATCTATTCTGCCTTCCAAGTATTGTGTTTCATCTTTAATGGTTATGGCACCCATTAAGCTGAGAACAGTCTTATGACTGAACCATCTTCACAGACTGTTAGCCTCATTATAGAACCTTAACTTAATGTTCAGACTGTCAGTGCATTAATAATTGTTTGGTATAAAATGTTGGCTTGCCTTCCTGCCTAGTCTCTTCTCTTGAGGTTCTATTATTTACAAATAATAGAACCTTAAGAAACCTTACAAATAAACTAGCCTGTGGCCAGTTAACCCATGGTGGGGTTTCCTTTTTACTCTTCCTGTTCACATCTGATACACCCCAATTTTTCTTGGGTTTTCATCAGATTTCTTTTTATTTTATTTTAGACACTTTGTTTTAGACAATAAGACCCCAATGGATATGTTTCTGTGTATATTCTTCTCTTTTCATTTTTGTAGTCCCTCTCAAGGGTTATCTGCCTTCTGCTATTGACCATGCAGACATTATTTAGGCGTATTTAGCTTCTGCAGTAGTTGTAAGCTTTAAGCCAATGTGTAGATGACTAAAAATCTTTCAGTAGCAATGCAGGTCCCCATGTGATAACTGATGTCATGCACTAGTAGAGTTGTGGGTTTGTTTTTGCCTAATTGTTTTGAGTGGATCTCTTAGAAGCTGTTCATATAAAGGTTTACAGACCCCAAGATGAAAACAAACATTTTGTTTTATCTGATGGGAAAATAGAAAAGGAATAATCCTTGGCTGTAGCCTACAGTAGGGAAAGCCACGTGGGATGAGGACATGTAATAAATATCTGATATTGCCTAGAGGATTCACAGCAAAACACACATTTGACTCCCTTTGTTCACTGAAGGATAAAGGGCTAATAAGCAAAACCTGGTTTTGAGAAACCACAAGGATCTTTCACTTTGATCGATGTTTTCAACAAAAACTTACAACATGAAATCAGCATGCCTCATTCTGTTCTGTCTCATCTTGGACCTGGACTAGGTGAGAGGGGCAGTATTTTAACAGGGCAAGAGGTGTGCTGTTGTTAAGGACAGCAGAAAAAGGCACTGGGCTGATGAGTGACTGACTTGCTCTCTCTCAGCAGTAGCAATTTCTCTTTTCAGCCACCAGCCATCCTGGATGCAGCCATATGAAAAGCCCACTGCTGAGGGGGAGTGAGTGTGACATTCTCTTCTGTGGAACTCAGAGCTAAATTAGCACAGTCCTCCTCCCCCATTTCTTCCTTCATGGATTGCAGTGCTGTGGCTGTATTAATGAGGCACCAGCCCTGTGGAGTATGCCATTCTGGTGCCAAAGTTCAAGATTGGTAAAAATGTCTGAAAATGTTCAGTTTTCTGCAGGTTATAAGTTTTTACAAAAAGATTCTTTCATTTGTTTTTTCCATTCTTGGTCATAGCTTTAAGAAATTACCTATTTTATATAAAGAGATGCTTAGTGCTTGCAATTTCATTGTCTTCCACCCCGTTTTAGCTGTGGATGTGTTTACCCACATCAGAGGACATCTCTGGTGGTATCTAGTTTTTATGAATTTGGTGGTTTGCTGTATTCCCAGAAAGAGAACTTACAGATAATAACCCTAAAAGTTTCTTACATTTTTTCCCACTGTGAAATGTGGGGTTTGTAGGATAAATGACCTGAATCAATTCACAAAGTGGTCTCTGGACTGGTGGTGGTTGAAGGGCTGGGCAGCACTCTGCTCCTCAGCTAAAATAAGTGCCTCTTTCACACTGCTTTGTAAGGGAAGCCACCCTTGATTTCATCAGTGTCTTCTCTTTCAACTCCAAGGTCCTGATTTTGTTTGGCACCGGGGCTAAACAATAAGCAGGAAAGTGCCCGAAATGGATGCATGGAAAAATCATGCCTGGAGAAAGTGTTTCTTCCTAACTGCCATGAGCTGCAGGTTGGCTGCTGGTTGAAGAATGAATAATTGCATTCCTTTTTAAATGACACACTTTAGAAGTGGTGTGGATATTCCCTTTTTTTAGTCAGTCACATGTCCTGATCCAGCAATGTGTTTTAGTTCTTTTTAAACTCGGGTGATACTTTGAAATAAATAAAGCTAGCATGTGCTCCAACACTGTTCTCAGGCATGAGTTCTTTCCAATGTCCAGGCCCTAACTTTTAAAAAAGTGCTAATTTCTAGGATAATTTCATGCATTCAGAATTCCTGTGGGCATTTAGCTGACGTGCCTCATGATAGACACCCAAAACCCAGAGTGTGTGTGATATGGGCCAGGCAGGAACTGAGAGCTGACCCCCAGCCCATGCCTTAGCCACAATCCCACCCCCAGCCACTGGAACTGGAGAGTGCACAGGGCAGGGAGCAGAAATCAGGGCTGGTTAACCAGGCTGGTGATTTCAGGAAGAGGCTGATAGAAGAGCAGAAGCAGAGAAGTGCACCAAGGGGAGCAATTTAAAATACTTAATTATAGAGTGCCTGAAGACGGCTGGGCTCTTGCTGGAGCACAGATCAAGTGCTTTCTCCTCTGATGGGATTAGGCCACTTTGGCTACTTGTGTCAAGTCCCTTTCAGACATGACACTCCTTTGATTCCTCCCACTCCCCAGAGGACTGTAATTAAGAAGCTACTGCCTCCCAAGTGTGCAATTATGTTCTCTGAAACCCAATACCCAGCCCTGAGTGTAAAACATCCCCTGCCTCCTGCATGAGCATCCTTCTGACATGTAGGTACCTCAGCTTTGGTAAACTGCAGAGGATGTTTTGTCCCCAGACAATGTGTTGAATGTCAAGTGTTAGAGAGGGGATCAAAAGGAAGACATGAAGTAGGTAAAACACAAATAAGGGTGTAAGTATGCTTGGTAAGTATTTTTGACATAAAAGCTAGAATAAAAGCTTGTATGAAAGTCTGAGTAGTTGTTGAGTTTGCCAGAAATGAGGAATGAAAGACTTCCAAGGACTGCAAGTTTGGGTTTTGATGTTTTGCCAGAGTTTCTGTGCTGTTGACAAAAATAAAATTCAAGGAGTTATTACCCCTTAAAGACTTTTATTTACACTAGCCCAACACCCAGTTATGCCAGTCCCAATTTTAATCTTCTGCGAAGGCAAAACTCACTTTGTGAAAATAGTATATACAAGACAGAAATATAATCTGCAGGAAAACTGGTTTTGAACAGTAATCTTGAGTGTTTCACCATGCCAGTGTTACTGTCACATCTGACAAATATTTACGTTTCTCTTGTTTAAGGCACTCCAGCAACAGAAATAAACAATTCCCCGGCATCATTTCCCAACACAGTCAGAATTTGGAGCTAAATCTCCCTTGTTGCCAGGCTTGCTGGGCTCTAGGTGGGCATGAAGCCTGTTTTTGTCCCTCCCTCACTGCAACAGCCTTTAGGCTTCCAAATGTGCTTCCCTTGTTTAGACTAAAGAACTTGATTTCTTTGATATTTCTTCTTGGTCCACAGTTTCTACTTATTTGAATTTTTTCCTTGTTCTTTCCTGTGTGCTTTCCAGTATGACCCTGACCCTCCTAAAGTGGTCAAAAATGAACAGAGCAGTCTGGGGTGATGTTTTATGTATTACACTATAATATTTTGTGGGTTTTACCCCCCCCTTTCCAATACCATGGCATTGTTTGTGATCCCTCAAATCCTTCTCTGCAGAGAGTCCCTCACGGCCCTGCTTTGCCCAGGTGATTATTCCTAACTCAGTGTAGTGCTTTGAAATTCACTATGGACAATGAATGAGACAAATGTTTCTTTTTAAATAGGCTGTTTCCTCCAGTTTGCCCACAGAGGTGCTTGATTTAGGGCTGAGTTGTCAGAGCTGTGCCACAATCGAGGGCACATTTTACCAGAAAAAGGTAAGTGTGCTTGAACTGTTGTTCTAGAAGAGGACTTGCAGCTCAGGAAATAGTAATATCATAGGCCTTCAGGGAAGGTTAAAAATGGAAAAAAAAAAAAAAAAAGGAGGAGTATTCTAGGGCAAAAAATGAGTATATAGTTTTAAAAGTCAGGTTCATTGCCTAGTGTCTTTAAGTAGTATCTTTTCTCAGTTCTACAAGTCATGGCAACTTCAAATAAATAAAGTATAAACATTTAGGCTACTTCCACACCAAAGTTTAATGGCAACACATTGAGGAAAAAACCAAAAAGTAAACTATGCAAAAAGTTAAGGAAGCACTTAACTTTGTTTGGTAGATGATTTTACTAAATTCTGACTTAGCTAATGAGCATAGTTAACAAATATACAATAGAATCTTCAATTCCTTCACTTCCAAAATTACTTTTGGAATCATTCCGGCTCTCTACCAGCTGTTTTCATGCCTGAACTATGAAGTCACTTGTAAGAACTAACCTGGAAATATGATAGAAGTACTGCAGTTATTCCAGCTGCTTTGGGCAGGGAAAAGTGATGCATGCATAATATTCTAGATTAGTATTTCTACAAAATGTGTCCTGAGCATTGTTAAAAGCACTGGAAGCAAGACATGAAAATAACAGTATTATCTGGCTTGCAGACTACTGCCTTCCAAATATAAGATAATTTTTACATGAGCCTATACACCCTTTTTTTGGGGAGGGGGGGTATTCCTTCAGCTCTCTTACCTGTACCACTAGTTAATTCTTGTGTTCAAAAGGAAGGGATGAACAGAGTATTTTAGTTCTGAATGTGCACATTTCTGAACAGAACAGGTAGCACTACAATATTTGTAGTAGTCTGGCTGTTTCTTACTTAATTATAAAGATCTGGTCAAACTGGCATCCCTATTACTGTGCATGCTACAGAATATAGTATCTTCCTTCTGCATCCTGTTGGTTTTCATAGGGATTTCTACTTCCTACAAAATATTTCTGTTGGTGTTGACAACAGCTCCTTTTAGCTTGAATGTTCCTGAATGGATTAAAAGAATCAAGATTTGCACAACAGAAGGTAAGAAATCTAATTTAGGCAAATATTTTAAAGTGTTGTTGAATATATTGAAAAACCATCCCACACCTAAAATGACAAATGCCTGTATAGGACATATCAGCACTCTGCTGTCACATTGCAATATATTGTATGACATTATTGGATCTCCAGGTTTGCTGGAGAAGAGTGAAAAGGGAAATAGAATTGCTGTTTCATACCTTCGAGGGGAACGTAATCATCATGAAATTCATTCAGGTGCCAATGCCTAAATCCATCCACGTATTTTCCACTCTTAATGTGATTTTTGACTTCCTGCAGCTTTGCAAAAAAACAAAAAAACCTCAAACCAAACAAAAAAGAGTTGTCATGCTGATTTTGTGCCTTAGGATGAATTGGTAATGAAAGGGAAAAGAAACTAAAGGCTTCAGGATTAGACACTTGCCTCTGGATCTTAAAATCAGCTTTAGTCCTCTTTCTGTTCTAATATCAGTTACCAACTCTAAAGTCACTTAAGTAAGGCTCTTGTCCCTCTGTATAATCTCAAATGCTTGACTTGAGAGCCCATCTCTGATTTGCAGGAGTGATAAGGTGATGTGAAAAGCTGATATCCAGGAGGTGTAGAGTAAAACCAGAGGGCTGTGCAATACTAAAACCTAAGGCCACTGCCCTTGGGGGTTGGGGCAGAGGCCCTCACTGGATTTTGGAAAAATCTGTAGTGATGAACACCACTGGAAAGCACCATGGGCATTTCTAACTCTTTGTGGGGTAAAAGTATTGCCTTCCCAAATATATCTGAAAATATTGCTTATGTAACTTTTGTGTTTTTACAATGTGATTGTTTTTTCCTTTAGAATTTTCACCATAGGTGTTTGCAGTTATTTATTTTACATTTCTGGGCAAGAGAAACCTGCTTTACTCAATGTCAGAGAATAAATTAAGTCATCCTTCAGTGTGTCACTTTTAATCTGGAGATCACTCTGAAGATATTTTTAATCTAGAAATATCAGTCTGATAATTTGTCTAAACTCCTTGAATACCATCTCTTACAGATACACTTATTTAAGGAAACTTATGGTTTAAATTTGACTGCGCTGTATGGAAAATGTGTTTCTTAAAATTCTTCTTATCATTTACACAGATAAATATTAATATATCATTTTATGAGCTTTACTGTTATGTTATTTAGAATCCTGGAAAAATCTGAAAAAACTAATTAGATTCTAAAATAATATATATTATTTTTATTTAACTAGCAGGGTACCATTTTTAAATTAGAGAAATTTAGCTGAGATGCACAATTTTCCTGGTTAATTCTGTCTTACCCACAGACCAGATAGATGGCTGCTTGACTTCCTAAATTTTGATCCCAACATGTAAAAGCAACCTCCATGTCTCCCCTAGGAGGGCTGGGGAAAGCTGTGGGATATTGTTATGCCTCATAAATCCTATCTTGTCATGGTTTCACTCCAGCTCTCTTCCCTCTTTCTCTCATTTTCCTGAGGAGATGCTGCCCTTGCACCCTGGCTGTGTTGCCTTTTTGCCTCCTGTTTTATCATCCACACTGTTCATGCACTAAAATTGGCTCTCTTAGAGAACAAGCCAGTTTCTAACAGGACAAACCTGAAAGTTTGAATTCATAAAGCCTACAGGTTTTATGCCTGAGCCTGCTGCAGAGCAGCAGTAATGACACAGGGCAGCTGTGTCACACACATCTGTCCCCCTCCCAGAACATCCTTTGTATCCAAAGTCTGACTCCCTCATGCCACAGCACAGCCATGTAATTCAGGTGTCATGGTGTGAAAATGTTACTCTGCCAGGTCTTTCATCTTTTTAGATTTACCTGAAAAAAAACCCAAGCATGTGATAAGAATTATATATAATAATTATGTTTTGGTGCTATAAGAGCTACCAGCCTGAGGGAGAATATCTGAGAGATGATTAGAGGCTCCAATCAAACATTGCTTTGGCCCTGAGTCATGGCTGCAGCCACCATAAAAAACTGGCAAAGGGGCTGGCCCAGCAGGTGCTAAGTCTGGCTCTGGAAGCACACTGGAGATGGCTCTGGGGCTCAAACTTGGGGTCAGCTTCCTGTGCTGACCATGCAACTGAGGAAAATGAGTTGCTGTGATGAATCGTGCCTTCCTAGAGCATCATCTCATTCCAGCTGCTGTCCTCTAAGCACCCTCACACCTGACAGTCTTTATCTCTGTTCTTGGCTCTTGCAAATAGGGGTGATAAGAACTAAAGGGCAGAAAATTGTCCCAATACCTATGGATAAATGTACAAATGCAGTGCAGGCAGCACTTCCCCCAGGAACTTTTCTGGTCCACCTCATTTTCTCCTGGCATTTCAGGAACCTCCTGGCCATGCAGAAATTTTCCATGACTTTCTTTCCAAAAAATTAGTTATTGTCAAATTATGTTTGCTCCAGAGGATGCCAGGTCTGGGCAGCCTGAGACCATCTACACCAGCTGGTTTGGTGGCTCTGTTTCTTTTTGCTGGTGTGTTGCACAGAGACAATTTCCATGTGGCTTCAGGTGCCTTTTCTACAATTTCAGTGTTTTCATTTTCTAAATGAAGACTAAATTCTAGATATCTACTTCTCCTGTGTAGAAAACGACATATACCTCTGTAGGAATATATTAAACTGGAATGGGAATTCCTGGTTTCCCCTTGGTCTTCCATGTTAATTTGCACCTTGGCCTCTGGTGACAATTTTTAACTGAGGTATTACACTTCCAACCCTTTTGGCTTCTTACATGCTGCTGAACATTGGCTTGACTGGTGCATTTGTATTTGTAAAGGAGTCACTACAGAGCAAGCAAGGTCAAAACTGTCACTGTTTCAAATGAAAAGTAGGATTTCAAATAAATGGGGAGATTAACTTTGTCCTTTGAAAAGCAACTCTGTTTTTCAGGAATAAAATTCACCTCTAACTGAAAGAAGAAAATAATTATCACTAAGTTACTAATAAGAGCACTTCTGAAATGTGCATGCATTTGGACTGAGATGTTTTAAGTGTGCTTGAAATTTATCTTAATTATGGCTCTAAGCATGTAAGATGGTGAAAAATAGTATTTCTATTTTGTAGGAGTGGGTGGTGTTACCTAATAACATAAGTTTGAATTCACACAGTAACATTTAAAGTCTATTTATAAGTGAAAGACTAATAAACAGATGAGTGAATATAGGTCAGAGAGGGGAGTTAGAGAGAATGGGAATAATAACACCTCTGGCTACATGGGGCTGATGAGGCACCACTGCTGCCAAGGAAAAAGGATCAGAAAAATAGCTTGGTGTCTAAGTAAACCGTGGCTGCTTGCAGCAGAACAAAATACCAAACATTCTGACTGAGCTTTACAGCCCTGCAGACTGCCTGAGGAGCTTTGCATTTCATCCCAGAGGCAGACATAGAGTGCTTATCATTCAAATACCCACCACTTATCCCTGATAATGCTTTCAAGGCATACCTGACTGAACTGTAAAAATCCCAATCTGGTCAAGTGCTGGCTTAATATGCACAGACACTGGCTTGCAAACCACCATGGATTGTTTTCATGAACTACAATTTCACTGTCAAGATTTAATTAAGAAATATATCAGAGCCTTTGGAATAAGTGGGGTTGTCTGGGGTGTTGGACAAGTGCAACATGTGACATAAAAATCTGTGCACTGACCAAGCTGCCTTCCCAAAAGTGAAAAGGGACAGGATTGCTTAAAAAAGCCACCAAACCCTTACCTATAATGGACACAGTGCTTTTACATCATTCTCATCACTGTGAACCACATTATGTAGTTGGGATTTGATTGTATTAACCTACATATTGCAGTCTTAAAATCCTGGGAAAAGGACACATTTTATGGCACTATAAAGTCATCATTTTTCTGCTACTGTAAGAAGATTATTACATTCCCTGAAAACACATAACAGATTTAATCCAAAATAGGATGTATTATTTTTTTCTGTACAAGCAAGCTGTCTGGCAGGCAGCAGGAAATAAAGAGAATGTTTATTATTAAGTTTTAGTGACTTAAAGTAATATTTGTATAAATGCATATACACAGGAGCACTAAAAACTACCCCACAACAAAAAAAAATATTAAAGCTGACATGTTGATTTTAAATGAAGTTTTGAAATAGTGAAGCCTAATGGGCAGCCAGACATCATTCACAAATACAAATTAATATAAATTAAGAAATATTTCTGCTCTAAACATCATGTGTTAAACCTAATCAGTATTTACTGTATTATCTCTGAATAGAATAAGGACAGCACATTATCTGTTTCAGTAATGCAAAGTTAATTTTAGCTGTCAGAAGGTTGGAGTCAAAGACCTATAAAAGAATACATTTCCTGAGTGAAATCTAAAGGGACATTTTCATTTGTTTCTGTTCCATTGCTTCTGAATAAATTGTTTTGAAGCAGATAATGAATTCATGTAACTGCTAGTCTTCTGTTCTGGTCCTAAAATTTCTAAGAAATTTCTAAGAAAGCTCTTTTTTCCTACTTTTAAAGTATAACCAAATACATTGGGGGTTATTTTCAGTGTTAAAATGCCTTTGTGAGGGCAGTTCAAGCAAGAGTTTCCAAAGTTCAAATTACCTTAAGTAAAATTTATACAGTTGTGTCAGACTTGTTTAAAATGTTAAATATGCATTTATGTATAATTTTCAGGGCTGTATAACTATGTTGGCTGTTCTCGGATGCTCACCACTGGGGAGGAGAATCCTAAACTTCCACTAGCAAAGTGATTATTTGAAGGTAAGTCATTTGAAGGTAAGTGATTTAGAGCTGTTGAGAGATGAAGTGTGCAAGCAAAAGTCTCTCCTGTATGTTTTCCACTCACTATAATGCATATTCAGCTTCTGAGGCTCACAGCTGCAAATTTATCTTTTAGCTGTGCAAGACAAATTACAGAGAAATTTCAGTGGAAGCAGGGAAGGTACTTGCAAGCATGGTTTTAATAATAGCACACACACACACCCCCTACTACTGAATTCATGAGACCCTGGCTATGAAATTATTAAAACTGCAGCACTGATCACCACAGGATGCTGAAACAGCCAACAATAAAAACAGATTGCAAACAAATCACAGCAAATTCATGGGTTATTTGAACTTTACAAATAACCTCCATTCCAGGAACTCCTGAGATGTTTTGAGCAGGACTATTACAGTGGGGCTGTATTTAGAAAAGTCATAAAGTGAATGTTTTTTGGGTCTTAGTGAAAAATACCTGTGTAGTGACATGGAAGATCTTATTGGTTCATAGCAGTGAATTATAAAGAACTTAACAGGGACAATGATCTGTTTAATGCCTTGGGGTTCTTGCATGCAAGCTGGAAAGTTTTTTACCAGATTGTTAATTGACTGAAGGGATTCCTCTAGCCCTGGAGAGCCAGGCTGAAAAGCTTTCTGTGGCAAAGTAGCAGCTTCCTCTTTAGTGATGGATTCTGGGCCCTGATGAGCCAGAGGGCTCAGTCACTCCCCTCCATTGGCACAATGACTCATTCCCTTGGCTGCTGCTGTAAACTCTGCCTTTCTTCAGCTAAGAATAAGTAAGGGCTGTGCTGTACCAGAGCTTGTAGCACACTGAGCTGTCAAAGCTGTTGCTAAACACAAGTCATTTTGTGTCTGAGGCTCATGAGGGAATGGGAGGGAGATACAAGCGTTGGCAAGTTAGCCCAGCACTTCAAAGTACAAAAGGCCTCTAGTTAGTTTGACTTCCTTAGGTTTTCTTCTATTTGCCTTATTTTTTCCTAGCTCAATCCTCAGATGGGCTCAGAAAAGTGGATACTTCCCTATTTTCCACAAAATTATGACTTTCCTTTCTGTAGCATAACCTGTTAAATTTTGCCACTACCTCTTTCTACCCCTAGAATATCTAAAATACCAAGAAATGTTCTTTCAATATCTTTAGATTACAAGGCTGATTTGTTTGAAACAGGCATGAGGATTCCCTGTGCTTCTGCTGTGCTGCACCCTCTGTGTTTGCAACACCAATGACCTTAGCCCAGCCACCCAAAACTGGCAGCAGCAGCAGCAAGGCACCAAACCCTCAAACTCTCCCTTGCTCCTTTCTTCCAGAGCTTGCAAAAAAAAAATTGGAGAGCACAAGGTTCCTTCAAACCCATGCAAAGATTGGTTTGTTTGTTTGTTTTTTTTTCCTCTCCGCTTTCCAATAAGGACAGCAGCTGGTGAAAGCACAAAGCTGCCATGCTTGATGGAAAAGTTATTAAATCTAGAACCACAGCTTGCAGTCCCAGAGAGGGCTCTGCTGGCCTGCCTGCTTTTTATACCACAGAGAATTTTTTCATAGTTGTGTTGTTTCTGAAGGGTTGTGAGCCCAAAACACAGTTTAAACTGCTTTGAGTCAATACCTGAGGACAGCTGGGTAGGGGAACATTCATGTGTTGGGTATAGAATAAAACAGCTGCCTGTGGAAACATTCTTAGGGCTGCAAGTTTATAACTGAAGGTGTATTTGATGGGCAGCAAATGTAAACTATTACATTCCAACCTATGTAGCCTTCAATTTTCTGGCATAAATTCAGCTTCTGAAGGGCTTTAGTTAAATTGTTACAATTCATCTGGTTAAGAAAGAGCACAAGTGTTTTCACAACCACTTTTCCCCACGCCTTCACTTTGCCTATTCATACTAGCAAATGGACCACTTATTATGGTATTTTTGTTCAGTATGAGTGCCTGGGTTTTGAGGCACTACTGCACTAACACAATTATAAGCAAATAACCGCTCCAGGGTAATTCCACACAGACCTTCATATTCATATTTTTGTACCTCAGATACATTCACAGCTTACTCAGTGCATCAATTAATTAAGCTAATCTGAGCCTACTTATGACAAATGTCTCTAGCTTCCAAGATCCAGTGGAACTGTTTTATTATCTTTGTGAAACATAAATTGCAAGTTTTGAAGGTTGGGTCTTATGTTTATGGGTCTTAAAGCAGGAAAAGAGATGGGAAAGAAAAGACTAAACCAAGAAATATCCTTGTCCTGGTAAGCAAGAGCAGCAAAATTGTCAATTTTTGCCCTTTCTTCTTATGGGTCAGTTCAAAATCCATCTCTCTGAGTAGCAGCTCAGCATCTGGCAATCAGATTTGTTGGCAAATAGTCCATTTCTATTATTTTAAGTACCAGCCTGAATCCACAGCAGGCTTCTCAGCTGCTTCGTTATTTTACATAATTAATGAGTGCAATAACTGCTAAACTTTAGAAATAATTTTATGGAGGCAATGACCAAGATATCGAAGACATGAAGTTCAAACACAGGTTTAATGTGTCCTCCCGGTCAAACAGAGCATTTTTTTGTTTTAGGATTGCCTTTCTGTCAGCTGCAATAACAAAATGTAAACTGCTTACTGATGGAATTTGCCTTAATAATAATCATATTTAAGCAGGTGATCTTCTGGTTTTTTTGGGGTTTTTTTTGCTATCCTATCTACTCTTTCAGATACAGCTGAAGGCATGATGTGTGTGTTTGTCCAGCTTAGCAGTATACATATTTATAATTTAAAACCAAGTCCTGTTCCAAAATAAAGGAAATACTATTCTCATAACAGACCTCAGAGAAATGGACCTTTGTTTGCCTGGCCAAGTAAATACCAACTCCTTGAAGGAGTATAGAATTAAATCTAAGTTTCTAGCTTGGTGCAGGCATAGGTGAAGATCTGATGATCACTGTCTCAAAATTTCCATTCCAAAGCCCTATTTCTCTACTGTTCTCTACTTTCTAAGCTAACCTTAAGCAGCTGGTTGAAATTTCTGTCTGCCTTGGGTTATTTTCTTCTCAGCGTAGGAAAAGAAGAAAGAAACATTTCCAGGAAATATACGTTAGAATATTTTCCAGCAGTCATGTTTTTCAGAGGCAGGCAGAGAAAAGTTAAGTTGTTCTTGTCAATGTAAAATTTCTGTGAATATTTTTCTTGGCTGAGAAATTCTAGCTGTCTTTTATGACCCTGACATCTGACATAGGATGACCTTGCTGGTGGCCTTGACATCTTTGTGGAAGCTCAATTAAATCTGAGTAACAGAAAAATAAAATCTCACAAAGTGTACAGGCTTAGTACAGACTTCACAGACTTTTGAGAAGTAAATTCTGCAAAAAATGCCACTGTTAAGGTCTGTTACCTCAAAGGAAAACCACAATGCATTGTATTTCCATTCCATCTCCAAGCTATCATCAGTTTCTTAGGTGCTCCATCATCTCCAGCTGATTCCAAAGGATCCTTTTTTGTTAAACAGCTCTTTGTTATCAGTTCAATCTTTGGAAGCTGCTCTGGGTCAGAGGAACATCAAGAAATCCTGTATTTAGAATAAGTTATATTTTCATTTGGCTGCCTTGTATTTTTCTCTACAGAAATATTGATCTTTCTTTCCAAGAAAGGACCTGAGAGACCCTAGGCAAAAAGTTTCTAATGACAGGCTCAGATAAAACCCAACACACTCTTTCAGGACAACATTTACATGCAAGCTTTGATTTTTATGGATTATAGCCCTTAGCTGTCATGGGAGACAGGGCTCACAACAGCACAGACCTTGTCAAAGACTCTGCAGCAAGGACACTAAAAGCACACAACAGCTGTCACACAGAGGAACCCCTGGAATTTTCTGCTCACTAAAGATTTGCCAGTGTTTCTTCAACAGACCATGCTACCTGTTCCCCTGCACTGGGGATGTTGCAAAAGGTATTTGCTTATGTTAATCTACCCTGTGAATGAAATCTTTTTTCCCCACTTTTTCTTTCCCATGTTTCTGATAAACTCCTCTTCCTGAAGTCACCAACTCCTACTGAGTGAGAAAGTTTCATGTACCTGTTTATATAAAGGGAAATGAAACTGTCATTTCTTAAGTTTTTCAGCTTCTTTTAGTAGAATTCCTCTCACCTCCTTTTATGTTTCTGCCTAAGCTAAAAGCAATCTGTGCTAGACAGGTACTCTTTGGCACTTTAGGCACCGTTTTTGGGAAAGGAGTGAAGGAAATACTGGGGTGAGATTGTGCTGACCTATTTACACCAGATGCCTTGCACCTCACCAGTGTCTGCTTCTCTCTATTACTGCAAAGCCAAAGTTGGAGTGATTGGTTCAAGATGTCTATCTTTGGTCAGTTGAATTCTAACCTTTATCTGCAGGTACTAAGTGTTTAAGGTTTGACTGAGAATAAGGAATAATTGGCAATTTTCTGGTGGGAAAGGTGTTGTGATAGTCAGCAGGAATGGATTCTAATAGGTTTTAATTGATCCTACTACAGCAGAGTCCTGGTGTTTAGTGTCCTGAGAATCTCACATTTTTTGAAAGGGAAAAAGATGTCTCTTCCCTGAAGTAGATTAAAGTGCAGGAGAAAATAACCTTTAGTACTGCGTCTTAGGTCTTGACTAAAATCCCAAATTTGAGCATTCATCTGCTGAGCTTTTAGAAAGTGAATCTGCTGAGCTTTGCCATACCCACCCTATCTGCACTAACTGAGCTTTGTTTAATTCAGCTAAACATGTTTAGGTGATAACACTGTGCTCAAAATAGGACACAGACTTATCAAATATTGTAGCTACCATCATTTTTAAAAACACATTTTCAAAGTCTGAACATTTCTTCTCCCTATTATTATAAGTGTATGCATTTTACTGAAGTAGCAGTAACTTGCTTTCCCTTATCTTAACTGTAAATGACCCTATTCATTTGTAGCTAAAATTGTCCTCCCCAGAGTGCACTGGCTTCAGCAGAATTACAGCTTGCATGATTTTAGCTGATAGACTCTACTGCAGATACATAACCTAAAGAAGTAACATATTTCTGGCAATACATGATAAAAGAAGCACTTGGCCAAGGTCAGCTTTTCAGATGTCTCATGGAAATCTCATAAAGTACAGTCTTCTGATAGGTCCTCTTCTTCTGCCTCGGTGTCTGTACCAATTGTCCTGAATTTCTGATTGAAGTTGGGCATCTCTGTGACTTTTCTAACAAGTTAGAAGGTTCCAGTATAATTAAATAACCTCAAAGTCAAATTTAACAGGTGAGAATTTTGATAAAACTCTTTGAATTAACTCTATTGTATGCAAGTAAAACAATCTTTAAATTATCAGTCCTTCTGAATGTAGCTAAACCTGCTAAGATTTGAGTAAATGTCAGGCAAATTCCTAAATATTTGAACAAAAAAGCTTTGCTGAAGCAATTATTCTCTCTTAATGGCAACTATGCCAAAATGAAACCCTTGTGCAAGCAGGGCCTATCTTCTTTTCAGTTTTCCATTTTCAGTCCAAACTTTCCCTTCATTTCAGCTTTCCATTTGAAATCCTAACTTTTGTCTGCCATGATGACTTCTTGTTAAGCTGCTGTTAAAAGTCTAGGTTGGTGCATATGTTAAAAGAGTGCAGGTAATGGAGAGCAGAAATAAGAGTAGATGATCCAAAAGTTGTGATGAACTCTACCTCAGTGCTGAGGCAAAACTCACCACTAGGCATTGTTTCTGCCTACAAACTCCAGAAATTGTTTAAGCTCAGCCACTATAGACAGAGAAACATTAATATTTATGTGGTGACGTTTCGTTTGACCATCAAGCCAGTTTTCAGCTGACAGACTGCTATAAAATAAAAAGATGGACAGCAACTGAAAAAGAATAAAATTAAGCTGTGTATTAGATATGAATCAATTACAGAATGAGATGACAAGCTCATTCTCTTTCCTGTTGGAGGTGGGGAAGCAAAGTACTTCATGACCTTGAGGTTTCTTTCAGAGCACGTTTGCTTTCCTTACATGCACAGCAATATGTGAGCTTAAGGGCTGGCTCTTAAAATCTGAATTACATTCCCCTTTGGGAAGGAGTAAGTTACAGAGAGTCTTCATTCATGTTTTAGAAGAGACTGTGTGCCTATTTTCTGCTCTTGTACTTGTCTCAGATCCCAGCATTACAGAGATCCCTGCAACCTCTGCTTCATTGCAAAGGTCTTGGATTGAGGTGGCTGCCAGGAGGCTGAGCAGTAAGGAACATATCAGCTCCAGAGAGCTAAGGCTGAGTTCCATGGGGCACTGCAGGGGTTAAACTCACTGCCATCCTCTCTGCTCATGTACAGAAGGACTTGTGTTGTGTGAGCTTTTGGTCAGCACGAGCCCGCAGGATGCCCTTGCCCTCTTCAATAAACTTCAGTCACTTGTGTTGCACTGAACTGAGAAGGAAAGCCCTGCAAATTTGAAACCTAAAAGTAACTCCCATGAGACATTCAGTTGACCCAAATACAGCTGGGACAGCTGAATGTCTGGTGAGTGCCCCAGTGGAGGTATCACTCCATTGGGATGTGCATTCCTGTGGAGCACCCTCAGCCTAAGTCACAGAGAGTATCTCCTGAGACACCAAAGAAAAAAATTATGGAGTCCATTCAAAGACAAGTAGGTGGTAAATGTTTACAGGGATTACAAAAGATGAAGTAGCCTACCAGATGTTGGAAGATGCAAGTACTTAATCCATGGGGGAAAGAAAATGCATGGATATCTCATGCTTCTGGAAAACTGCAGAAGTACAGAGACTTCACCAGCCAACTTCTGTCCACTGACCCAGCTTCATTCTCAGCCTTATTGAAGGGTATGAGATATAGGAACAGTCTACCAATATGCTGGTAATTTAAATGATAGACGCTGATAAGTACTTTTTTCCTTCCTGCCTGAGCTTTACTCAAATTCTTCCATTAAAATATATAATTGAGTACCTAGACAGTTGCATTTTGATTTGCACCTCTTGCCAACCCAATATATCTTTCAGATAAGCCTTTCATGCATCACTTTTAATAATAATGTCTTAAATTAAAAGGCTGCTTCCATCAGCATAATGAAGCAAGATAGCCAAGGAAAATAGCTATGTGCCTGAGAAATTCATTAAAGTAAGGAAAAAAATCCATGAAAAGGGATGATAATGAGAAAAATATTGAGCCTCAAAGATGACAATACTGAAAGGAGACACTGCATTTAGGGCTTACTTACTGCATGGGAGGGGCTGTTTTCTCTTTCCAGAGATCTTGCCTTTTTTTTTTTTTTAATTCTGACAAATCACATAAAATTTTGGCAACTCAGTTACTTTTAAATTGCCTTAGGCATATGGGAGTTTACTAGCACAAAACCTGTGCCTGATAGTGCTATCAGGGATAATCCTTTATGCTACTTCTGTAAGTGTTAGTTTTAATGATGTCCCTTCTTCTAACACTGAGAAACCTACAGCTTAATAATGACAAAACACCAAAGCTGCTCAAAGAAGGTAATTTATTGTAATCAAGATATGATTTCTAATTGCCCTCCTGGTCTCTATTTAAGCTGCAAATTGTATATTATATTTATCTTAGAAATGCATTGTCCTTATAAAATCCTTTTTTAAAAAGAAATATTTGAAAAGGTACTGAAAAATATTATAGAGATTAAAAGGAACTTGCATAGCGAGCACTAATGAGGCACATGCTTGCCTTTGAATTGCATTCCCTCTTCCTCTCCCTCCCCTCTTTATCTCTTATCTTCAGGCAGCCAAGGCAGCGTTTAACAAGAAAACCAGTTCCCATCTGACTCCTCTCTGCCTGTCTGCTGAGCTGTGCTGCTGCTCCTGGCAGGCTGTGGGCACTCAGGAACACACAGGGGCTTTGCAGGAGGAGCTGACACACATCCAGCCTCAGACAGGTGCTGTAAACCTGCTCTCTGCTTGCCGTGACTACGCAGAGACAAAAGGCTCTGCCTGGGACAGAACAGCCCTTGGCTGCTGGAGCACAGATGGTATGGAAGTGCTTTGTGTGACATGAGGTGTTAGAAAATGCTCAGCTCACTAACATGTGCTGTCAAGACCTGTTTTCTCCAAGCTGCCAGCCTGTCATTGTCTTTTGGAAACCAGCATGCAGCCAGGAAAACCATTTCCATCAGAAACAGAAGCCCTGTTTATACTTCACTTTCATTTCTCAGGTAATTTCTCTCTCTAATGTCACCACAGGTATTATAGTAGAATTAAGGAACAGCCAAAATTTCTCTTTCATTACATAAAAAACCCAGTAACTAGAAGAGAGAAAATAGGTTTTAAAAATGACAAGAGTAAAGGAAAGAGAAGCTTTCAAACCAAGTATTCCCCACACCTGAATCTGCTGAACTTCCCAGATACAGTATAAAAGTCTTCCTTTTCTCTATGAAGTGTCCCTTCTGAAATGTTATCAATGTTAAGCTGTTGTATTTGAAAGATGAAGCAAGGATTTTGGGATTTCATCTTTGTTGTAAAAAAATCTACAATTAGGCTATGGAAAAAGTCACTTGGTAAAACTGCACAAGGCAAAACCAGAAATAAAATCAAGCATACGGTGGCTAATGCAAAAATTGAGAAAAGTCTTCTCACAAAATATCTTTGTGCTGCTGGGCTTTCCATCTTCAAAATGTCTTGGAAAGGTTAAGTCTTTAAAATATATCTGTGCAATGAAGCATTATATTGGCACCATTGTTTCTTTCCCCTCAGTTAAAGTAGATGTTGAGTGTTTAAATGTCCAAGGCTGTGGAGAAGGTCGCTCAGATCTAGGACTGCAGACTAAGCTGCTTCTGCAGTGCCTGAATTTCTCAGACTGGGCTGGACATTCTTCATTTATTCAGTCATCCTTCTGTCAGCCACTGCTCTCCTTTTCTCAACTGATTGTCCTCTTTGACATCTTTTCCTGGCTGGTCTGCAGCTTTCCACTGCACTGAGTGTGCTCAGATTGCCCCATTAAGCCTTCAATAACCCCACAGGTCAACCCTCACTTGGCTGGGTTTCCCTGCTCCCACTTGAGGCTTTTTGCAGTCCAGACTTTTCTCTCCTCCTGTATTACTTTAAGGAAAGGTCAGTCTGGCAGAGGTCAGCAAAACTCTGTATTCAACCTGCTTTGCAGAATCCCTGTGGAAGACCCAGCCAAATGAATTTGATCTCTGAAGCAGGTACATCACAAACACACGTATAAAGTCTCTGTGTGTCAGGGTAAAAAGCAACTCACCATCTCCTGTGTCAGGAATCACCTTGGAAAAGCTGCCTTTGGGAATAGGACTGGTAGTAGGAATTCAATCAGCCTTAGCAAAACTGGATACTGCCAAAAACCTGCAAGAAAGCAAAAAACCATAATATAGGCTCTGTAAATGACAATGAATGATGTCTACTTCAGGGGAAGGAAAAGATTCTTCAGGCCTAACTGTAGTTTTCAGGATCTCTCCAAATAGCTGGGAAGGATTGTTTAAAAGTTTAGAGACCAGTGCCAGGAGCTCCCCCTGCTCAGAGTCCACACAAGAGCATAGTTGGTGATGACAGAAATACTTTGGAATGAGCTAATGACCAGCAAGGGCCTTGCAGGCTTAGACACGCCAGGAATCGACTCCACTTGAGGAACTGGAGAAATCGAAAGGTCTGACTTGTACTTTCCTGAAGATAAATGACCTGTTAAAGCAAAGGGGAAGGAAGTTTAGCCAAACCAGCAGTTTTAGTGTGTCTCAAGCTTTTAGCACCCGGGTGCATCTGTCAGGTGCTAATTGTAAACTCCCACTGACTGCAGCAGGAGCCCAGGGCACTTGGCTTTGTGCAGTATTAACCTGCTGTTATTAAGCTGAAGAGATAAACATGCCAGAGTATGTGATGTTTGAACTCCAAGGCATTGTTTCTTGCATTCTCCCAACTTTAATATATTTTTTTTCCCAGTTAGCAGTGTCTCACGGCAAGCAACTGCCTAAATTGGAAACATAATGCAAAAGAATATGCACTGTGAAAAGTCTGCACTGTGAAGTGCAGAAATATATCATTCTACCAAGAGTAGGCTGATTTAATTTTAAATATAAAATCTTTATATAGCTAATGTGCTTAAAATGTAGAAAATGAGATAACAAAAGCAGTTCTTGTTTCAAAGGAGAATAGCAGTCAGTGAGAAAAATGAATAAAAAGAAGACAAAGTGACAAAAGAAAGAAGGAAATATCATTGATTTCCTGGGAAAAAAAGGATAAAACCTAATAATTTTTCACACATTATCAAATAACATGGTAATTTATCCAGAATATAATTATGCTAACATTTGGCTGTTACTTGCTATCAGATGAGTTCTTTCAGCTCAGAGTGTTCTGGGGCAGGTTTTGAGGGTGGTTTCAGACATGTTTGTTGGCATTATGGCTAATATCCCTGGGGGTGTTGAAGAAATGACTGGATGTGGCACTTAGTGCTGTGGTTTAGTTGAAAAGGTGATGTTTGGTCAAGGGTTGGATTTGATGATCTTGAATTCTTTTCCAGCCTTACTGATTCTATGGTTGTGTGGGCTAGGCTAGGATAGTAGGTGATGTGGCTTCTTGAGGTTGTCAGGGCAACTTTGGGAAGTTCTGGTTTCATTATTGCTAAAGGAAGGGTGAGAGCACCCATCAAATCCTGAGTTACAAACATCAGTGCTGCATGTTTTGCAAAAACTTGGAAAAGTAAAGGCTTTTATACTTTTGTACCCATTCCACTGGTAGACGTAAGACATTTTTCAAAAATTAAGTCTCCTGCTTAGTACAGAACATTAACCTTCAAAATGTAACTTATTGGCAGTAATAACAGAGTTTAAAAAGTAAAATGAGTGCCTGTGCTGTTTTTCCCTGCTCTCCTTTGTAATTCAGATTTCTCTCTCTCTAGGCAAGGTCAGAAAGGACAGAAGGCAGAGGGGCCAGCATGATCTGCTGTGGGAATATGCAGCACTCAGGACATAATGATCCACTTTGCTGTATCTCATTGAGCATCCACCAGGTGACCATCAGTAACTGATAGAGGTAGAGGCAGAGTGGCCCTTTGGTCTGGTTTTGTTTGGAAGTTGGTGTAACCATTGCCTCCATCCTTTTCTCTCAACACTCTCCTTCAGATGTAGCAAAACTCTTTTCTGAATAAGACTGCAGGAGTGCACAAGAGCTGGGATAATTTTAGGGTTATCTTAAAATGCTCAGAAGGATTTCCATCTTAAGGGGTGGATGGAGAGCCACTTTAGATGGAAGCTGGCTTTAGTTCTTGTTTGACATCTTGCACCTTTGTTCCCAGGTAAGAAATTTTAAGTATCAGAACATCTAGGCAGCACCAGAACACCTCAGAGGTTTTATTTGGCTTTTTTAACAAAAAAGAAGTCTCTGTTTCTTCACAAGCTCAAGGTCTTTTTCATGCATGCCTTACCCCTGCAGTCTATCCTTTTCCTATTCTGTTATTTTTCAGCTTCTGCATCAACATTTTCATCTTCATCTCAA
Source organism: Agelaius tricolor (assembly GCF_023055355.1). Lineage (NCBI taxonomy): Eukaryota > Metazoa > Chordata > Aves > Passeriformes > Icteridae > Agelaius > Agelaius tricolor. The sequence goes on along the minus strand of NW_027269269.1, from coordinate 43,806,834 downwards.
CACTGCTCTTTACATTCAGGCCATCTCCAATTGCATTCTTTATTTCTCCCCTGGTCCTCTAAAACAAAAGGGAATATTTCTGACATGCATGTGCTTACAGTCAAGAATTTAATTGTTGGCACTGCCATTCAATGACTTCATTCTTGTCTGAATGGGGAAAGTGACCTCTGAAGGGGATCTGGAGGCCTCCTGGCTGCTTAGATCACTATTTGCTCCCTGTTATTTAGAGTTATTTGGAGTGCTGCCAGCCACTCCTGTGCAGGGAGATTTGCAAGCTGCCTACAAGCTCTTGTGAAGACCTTGTCTGAATGGGAAGAATGTGGGGGTCCTTGTTGATGGTACAGCTGTATGAATGGATGTTTTACCTCTTCATTTATCATTATCATTATAATTTCATTATCATTACCTTATCATTTTCAGCTTAATTAAAATGTAAGCACCCTGGACCTAGAGGATCAGCACAGGAACTGAACAGACATCTCCAAGATTAATTTTACATAGCTGGAAAGCAATGTTCATATGGATTTATGCTTTCTTTTATGCATCAGAAAAAATCCAGGTAATGTTCAATGAGTTAAGTGAGGCTGGGTTTAGAGCAGTGCTAAATGGAGCTGAAGACAGAGAAGAAGACATTACAAAACTGCAGAAATAAGAATTATTGGAACTATTGATAGGTAATTTACAATTAGAGTAATTTTTATGGTAGAACATCCCCACATAAGCAAAAAAAAAAAAAAAGGGGAATTACCCCAAGTCCTATGAACTCTCTGTTTTGTTTATTAAACAGAAGCCAAGCTTTTAAAAGATTTGCAGTTGTTTTGTACATATGAGGATTTAATATTTCTGAACAAAACCCAAACCTCTTTTTACCCAATATAAAATCATTTCACATCTGCTCAAAATCCCAGCAGTCTCAGTTTGTGTGTGGCAGCAACTTCCTCTAGGAAGGTAGTCCAGCAGAAGAAATTCTGGACCTGCTTCCATCTCTGAAACACATTTATTGTTTCCATTGCTTCTCAAACTTCAGGATACTCCTACTCCAAGTCTGAATATTTATTGTGGAGGTTGAAGTCTGCCAGTAACCAAAACCCAGTACGATCAATTCCAGCCCTCCTTCTTTGGCAAAGACATTGATATTATGAGGCCTTTGGTCTTGTGAAACACAATGGGAAAAATCTCGTGAAATGTGTGGAAGGAAAGCTTTTCTTGTGGTTAAAAACAGCATCTGCAATAATTCCATGAGAAGAATAAAAGTGAGTTTCTTACTGTGGAGGATGCTAAATACGACTTTTTAAAATGGTACCTTTTTCTAGGACAATTATGGAAGAAAAACAGCTTTCCGTGAATCTAACAGCTGTTTTAAAGGCTCAGATGGCAGCATCATTTCCTATCATGCAGAAGATCTAAATTCAAGATCACACACAAGTTTTTGTCTTCTCAAAAGGCAGCAGGAAGTGAAGGTGGCATAAAGAAAATTACAATCTTACTGCAACGGCAAACAGCCGTCTCTCTGTGATCATCAGCTGAGTTTGTGTTTCCTGTACAAAAGTGGCAAGGAACTAGAAGCAGATAATACTCCCTAGAATGGCTTGACATCCATAGCTGGGTGAGAATTCTCTTTTTCTTTAAATTTACAGTGGCTGCATCTGATGTTCCAGAAAATGATGCATCAGTACAGTCCTATAAATCCCAAACACATATGTAGTATATCTTTTCAGAAATAACTTACAAAACAGCCTTCCAGAGGAGGAGAAGTCTGCAATAATGACAGCACACTGACAGTGCAATAAAGAGGAATTCATTATTCAGACTGCAGGGGTTGACAATGGCCAGAGGGCAAATGCATAAAATAAGAAGAAAGAGTCGATGCTCAAATGTCAAAAACTCCCTGCCACAAGTGGGAAAAAAGAGAAATGTGTTCAAAATGTATTTCCTCTGTATAGGAATGATGGTGGTGATGCTAATAATAACATTTATCTGAGTATGATAAATATTGCTGAGGGTGAAGCATTATATGACATCATCTCTGTATAAACTGTCCCTTTCCAGTTTCCATTGCCATAAAATTAAAAAGAACTTTGCAATCTAGAAAGTGGCAGCAAACCAAACAGTTAAATATGTAGGATGGTTGGTTTTGTGAGTAATCCTTGTTGACAGTTTTTAAGCTACTGTTCAATTCTAGAAATAAATCTGATTGTTATAATTATTTATTTTATTACCTAAAGAGGATAATATCTACTCACAAGTGCAACTACTTCAGTATGAAATTTTGCATATAAACTGCACCCTCAAACAAGATCTCAATCCCACAAAGGAACAGCAATAAGCTGGGCAAAAGCCCAGTTGTTTTTCTGGAGTTATTTAGTTCTAAACAAACTTCCCTTGCAGTCTGTCTGGTTTTTATTTTTAGTTCCTCCTTCTTCGCTATTGAATGCTTTTGTAAGAAGGAAGGATTCTTGTTCTTCCCCTGATATTTTTCTTCCCCTGATATTTCCCATATGAAGTTACAATCCTCTGATGGCTTGTATGAAGAGGATTAGAAACATGTCATCACTAATTGCAGATGAGGATTTAAAGGAGGGCTGGGCAGGAGAAGCACAAAGATGAGATTGGCTGACCTGTTGTGATTAGGCTGTGGATGTTCTGTGCCTGCCTCTGCTGCTCCAGGAATTTAGCCTGCCTCCCACATCTGCCCTCGTCTTATGGAAAAGGAAAATTGTTGGTTGTTGAACAGGATGAAAGACTGATTTCTTTACTGCTCCTAAAGACCCATTTCTGCCATGAGGAGTACAGGTAGTTGGCTTAAAATGCACAAGGGAATGTGAAGTTGCAAAGAGGAATCGCTTTTAACTCAAAAAAAGGAAAAAAAAAAAGCCAGATTACACTTGTGGGATTGTTTCTTTCTCCTCAACAGATTTTTTTGTTGTTTGTATTAAACTGTAAACTGAGTCACTGTATCCTCACACACACCACACAAGTGTGGAAGTAGCAGTGGCTAAGCAAGCTCTCACCATCTGTGAGCATTCCCACTGCTTAATGTCAAACCAGTACCAGTTTGGCTAATAAGGTTAAAGAATTACATAACTTAAGTGGAATTACAACAGAATTATGCCAGCATGTGTTCCCCTCTCTTTTGCTTGGGGATGAATCAATTATGAAACATAAATCCAAGTAATGGATACAATATTTATAACCATTTAGGCTCCCAGGCATTGATTAACCATGACTGAGAGAACTTTTTCTTGTGGAAATGGATCATAAAGAACCTGTAAATTCCCATCTAGGGCTGTGAACTACTTGGAAGGACATTTTACTCTAGGCTTAGGATTCTTTGAAAGGTTGAAGTCTGAGGAGATAAGACACAAGAAGGAAGGCCAAGTAGTCAGAGTTGCTTCACACCCTTCAGTATGGATCATTCCTCAATGAGTCAATAGAGGAAATTTAATGAAAATACCCCTTCTTCTACTTTAAAAAACAATGGTACATTCTTCAGGCCTTGCAACAAGGTCAAAAGTGACTCAAGAGTTCCAAAAAGTGGTAAAGATGAGCCAGAGTGATATGAATTGTCTTCAGACTTGTAATAGAAACCACAGAGTTTTGTCACAATTTTCAGGACTTGTCTGTCAAGCTTTGACAGATTAGGAATCTGAAAAGGATGATTTCTGGATTAAGACTGAAAATAAAACCTGAACTTCACTTTCAAGGAGAAAGTGTTTATTTTGATTAATAAAGAAATATGCAGTAAAACTATGTCCTTCTCTGCCAACATAGTTATAACCACAATTCCACATCTCTGTCTCTCCCATGACAAATTTTGGGCTCTCATTTTGGCAATAAAAATGTCTTTTACAAAGTGATTTGGAGAACAATCTGTGATTTACTTAAGGAAATAATGAAATATCTCAGTCTTCTCAGAATTAAAGGCAAATAACATTTTTATCTGCATTAATAGACTTGTTGATGTAACCTGCTGGTTCTTGATCATCTAAGTTTATGACGCTCACCAGTATCTTTTTGCAAAATCTCTGTTGCTAAAATGGGCTCATTTTCTTGTCACTTAATCACTCAATCAGAGCACTTCTAGTGAGGAAAAACAGGGATTAACAGACAGAGGACTAAGTATGGGATTAAAAAAATGTGTATGTTGTTTCTGGACTGGTACAACAGGCTGTGTGCTGTCTGTTTCACAGACAAATGTCTTACATCCCAAAAGGTCACGTCTCTAGAGCAGGCAGCCCCTCAGTCCTGTCTAACATTCTTTTAGCAAAGTTATCATATGGCTCAAACTTTCCTGAAACAGTCACTCTCTTTTAAAGTATAACTATTGGTGATGCAAGACTTAAGGGAGACAAAGTTCTTGGAAAATGAAAGGAAATCTTGCCATAAGCTTTATCAGTGGCTTGGCAACCCTTTGGAGACAGACAACTTTGGTGTTGCTTCATCTTTACTCAGAGTTTGGGGTTCTGGATATGATGATGGCTTACAGAAACTTGTTGAGACTAACTCCCTTCTTCCTGATACAGGTGCTGCTGCTGGAAGAGTTTTTGGGGAAGAGCTGTGAAACACAGAAATGGTGATGGATACAGCAGGGGGCCGCTAAAGGTATTTGTTTATATTTTTCTTCCAGAGAAGGTCTGTAGAGCTAACATAAATGTTTATATTATCCTTCACTGCTGCTTTCAATTAAATTCAATTTAAGAATCTCAACTTTTACACAATATTTGTTTGTGAGGCCCTGATGAATGCAGCTCCAAAGGATGTGCTGCCAGAGGTACCTTTTGAAACAGATGTGTTTAATGGTAATGTGCAGTCAAAGAATTGCTCTCCATTCTGCTAAATTACATTTTGTTTCAGCACTCCAATCTTTAAGCCATATCCAAAAGCTGGATCTGTTTAGGAAAATTCACTGGGAGCCTGGCTGAGATTACATCTCAAGCAATCATTTTAATATGTAGTTATAAATCACTTCTAACTTTCTGCACGTAGAGTGTTTTCTGTTGATGTATTTGAGAACATTGTAGAGAGGTTTGTAATTAAATGAGAAAAAAGTAGGACTTCTTTTATGAAGAAATAAATTTTTAATGCCATAGAAATAAGGGAATTTTGAAAATGCTGTGCACTCTTTATTTTGGCTTTGTACCTGAAAGTTGCTCAAAAGTAATTGCATTTCTCTTTAAAAGACAGTGGAGGGAGAAACAGCCAGCTTTCTTTTACATTTGGAATAAAAAAAATTATCAAGTAGAGAGACCACAGATTTAGGTAAAGATTTCTAGATTTTTCTACAACATTTTCAGGGACAAGTTCTCCAAAATCTTTTGCCAAATTGTGTACTAAACTGTATCTCTCTATGCATTAAAAGTGCCCATGCTTCACAGCAGGGTTTAGCTTTAAAATGATGTGTAGGGCTCAAAACCCAAGAGTTCAGTTTCTAGTACCAAATGTAGAAAATGCCCTTCTCTTCCTTGTCCTTTTCCAGCCCAGGGTGGCCAGTTTAGTGTTCCACCTGTTTTTGATTAAAGGTGAGGTACCCTATGATCCAGCATGGTAATTACTGTATTCCAGTGTAAGTCACAGACCATTGCTGCTATTATTTATTCTGAGACAAAAACATTCATTCACCCCTCTCCAGCTACAGGCTGCAGATTCTTAATGGCTCGACTTTTGCTGTGAGTGAAACCACTTTATTTTGCATTTGCTCCAGTTGCTGAGATAGCTGCACTATCTGTTGTCCATTCTCTGTGGAAAGATTTGAAATTTGCCAGTGCTCTCTTTCACTATGGATCAGAAACCAGATAAATTTTCAATGTTAAGGATGGTCACTTGTACCTCATCCAGTTTCTGCAGGCTTAAATAAATGCACACATTTGTCAGATCACTCTCTCTACAGAAATTTTCTTTTTTCCTTCGTGGAGTTGGTGGGGGTATCTTGCACACTTGAGCCTATATTGGCAAATTCCAAGTAAATATGGATGACAGACTAAGGAGTTTATTAAATATGTTTTTTTTGTGAAAAAGGTTTACTAGGTTTACTTCATTTTGTACAAAAACAGAGGCAAAAATGGAGCAGAAGTCTACACATAAGCAAAAACCCCAAAATAGCCTCCAGCCCCCCAACTATTTCTCCTAGAACCGTTTAATGTGGGAAAAAGCTGAGTGCACAAAGCCACTCCATCGTGAGCTAGTGAGTCACTGCCTTCAATCTGCGCCTCTTCGGTTCAGGCTGACGTACTTGCAGCTCAACTTTTTAGGCTTGCCAGTTCTCTGGAGAAGATGTATATTACAGAAAAGTTGGGAATTTTCAAGATACAGCTCATCTATTCACCATGTATAGCACTTCTGAGAAACCAAGCATCTAACAATAGGGAAAGGGAAGGGAGTGGGGGAGATACGGAGTACAAGACCTGCAGAAGTGTTTTCAGCTTGTTAGAAACTTTTAGGACCTAAAACTTCTTAGTATTTAAGTACCTGCCTTGAAGAAGCTGTAGGTAGCAACAATAGGTGAAAGCACTTTTTTAAAGAAGTGAATAAATCTATTCCTTTCTTAATGGAAAAATCCACACAATCTGTCAAGGAGTGGTAGATGTTCTTCAAAGCAGACAAATACCAATGGCATGACATTTCCTGCCTGTCCTACTAATGAATAGGACATTCAGTAGAATCCTAGAATGGCATGGGGTTCCCTCAAAGACCATTGAGTTCCAACCCCCCTGCCAGGGGCAAGGACAGAGAGTAAGGAAGGAGAGGTCAGAGAAGGACAAGAGGCTGGAATGAGGTGTGCAGTGGAGTGGATAAAGGTAGGCAAAGCTACTGTAACTAACCATTCTTGAAACTGGATCTTTCACTCCGTGCCAGCAAACAGAAAACAAATTTTTCATTGTCCTCAGCATCCCTTTGCATTGCAAATGACAGGAATGTACAGGTAGAAGAAAGATCAGTCTTCAAAATCCGAATGTTTTAAATGGAAAAGTGCTATTGATTTTAAGTGCACAGTGTTCATACAGAAGATTAGATAATCAGTTTTATATTGAAAATATTGAAGTGCACACAGAACATTTTTTTGGGGAGTAATAGAATATTTTCTTTTATATTCTTATGAGAATTCTATTGTGCTTGCTCCACCATAAATTTTCCACTATTGTTCATGGACACTTCAAGAGTTTGAAGCCAAAATTTGATGCTGCAAAAATTCAGACAGAAGCCATGATGTAAAGGAGGAAATGTGCAGAACATCTCAGAGTTTCCTATTCAGATTCCCTCAGAGAAAAAAACATCTTTAAGAAAGCTGGATGTATAATGAAAAGGCAGATAAGTGTCTCATCTCATTATTTTCCTGTCCTAAACCTCAGGCTCATATCCTCCCCCTTGGCTTCTGAAGACAGAACTGCTTACTTTTCAATCATGAGTAATGCTTCCCTTTCCTAAAAATCCTTCTCCCACCTCTTAAAATAGTTTCCAATGTTGGAATCAAGGTACAACCTCAGCCAGAAGTGGTGAGGTCTAACCAAATGTCTCATTATCTTTACTGGAGAGTTAAGGCAGAGCTGCAAGCTCAGCTAGCTGGGAGGAAAATAGTCTTAAAATATCAAATCTTCTAAGTGAGGAGACTGAAACAGGAAAGATCCCAGGGTTATTTGAAGCCTCTCTTAGCCAATGTGGCACCTGTCAAGACTCAAGAGAACACCTGGCTGTGTGTTTACAGAGATGTGTCAGCTGATAGTCGCTGTTGTATCTCACTTCATGTGATGCAGAGGAGGTCTGGCACTTGCCCCAGGGTGGCTCCTGTGGAGACTGACTGCCTCAAAACTGCTCCTAGCAACTGCTGCCATCTCCATCTCTGGCAGTATTTGATCTGCTTGTTGGGGCTGCAACACTAAGTAGGCTTGGAAAAATGCGCCCATGGCTGCTCTTCTTTGCCTGGGAAGGAGTGACTCGAGCCAAGATTCTCTTCTGCCTTACTGGGCTTGTTCTCAACTACTTTGCCAGGGCAAGAGACACAGGAAAGAGGGCACAGCAATGGAACAGTGCTGGGCAAGAAAGGGGGGTTTTGCTAGCCCTCAGCATAACCATAACCTTCAGGGTCTGGAGGATCCACAGAAGAAAAGTCTGGATGAGCAATGCTGGAGATCAGGCAAATGGCTCATAACTAGCCATGGTCTGCATGGATGTGGTTAATGCTGGTATTGGGTTTATTATTTGTGCTCAAAGAGCCTAAGCAATTGGATTTACTCCTAAATACCACAGGACCCAGGTGGCTAGTTGAGCAGATAGGATTTCTGCTGTGGGAAAGGTCTCTGCAGTGATTAATACCTGGTTTATAGTGGGGATCGTAACAGCTGAGACAGAATGTGGTGAAGGTGTGCCAGTGGTGGAGCCACAGTTGAAATCTCTGATCCCAAGGATGAGGGTCTGGTCTGGCCAAGATTTGGGAAGGTGAGTCAGAGGGAAGGATAGTGGTAGAATGGGGAGAAAGGTCACCTTTGCTGCTCTGGCTGTTTTAGGGCAAATAGGAAGGAGGAGAGTGACTCCCTGCACATGGAGACTCTGCACTTCTGGGGCAGCCAAATGGAATATGTAGGGTTCCAGCCCTGGAGCATACAATTTGTAATGCCTACATAGTGAATGCCTACAGCTGATGCTGATCTGAAGACTAAGATTTACTGCTGGTTAGTGCAGGACCTTGATGACTTCTGCTGACAAAACCCACTAGCATATGGATGCTTTTGAAAGAGGAAGGTGTTACTGAACTGTGGTGAAGGCTGCATTTCAGGCAAAGATTATATTTAAGGAGCTTGGCAATGAGAATTCAAAATTATGTTTATTTTTCCTTCCTAACATATTTGCTTGGCAGGTTAAGGGAAGGATAATATGGAGCTGGTGGCTCCAGATGTGCCAGAAAGATTGAGAGGAGAGTAGGTCCAAGGAGGGTGAATGCTGGATGCTGACAGCAGGAGTGGAGTTTGAAGGGAGGCTGCTCAGAGTGAGAACAAACGTAAGTGGAAGAAGGAAAGGGGAGGGAAGAGGCAAAAGCCAAAGGCATTTTCCAAAGGCTTCTCTCTTCATCCCTGTCCTCCTCCTCATCTTCTGGGTACACCCTGACTTTACCCGTGCCCTCTCAAAAACTGAAGGAAAAACTGAAAGCTACAGCTCTCCTTTATGTTCACACTAAATTATTTGATGCCTGATTAAGTGACCTGGCCCATTTCAGCATCCAGAGGTCAGTGCACCTTTTTCACCTCTTTTTCTCCTGCTTGTTAGCAGAAAACACGACACAGCTGATTTTTTTTTTAAAGAGTACTTTTGTTCTGAGCATTTAAAGTAAATATTTTTATATTGTGTGTCTTAAAATTTCTGGATATTGGTCTTCATCATTCTCAAGCACAGGAATAGCATGTTAAAAAAGTATCAGCTACTGTAGATCATGAAGAAAATGCCTAACAGGGTACTAGATGTATCTATATCTATGTACATATTTGCATATGAGTGAAGGACTGAGACACCAAGAGTCTCCGGATCTCAATAAAAGGGTTGAATAAAGGGAGAAGCAGGATACTGACTGTGAGGGTGACATGATATTGTAACCTGAAAACTAATTAAGGAAAGAACAGAATTTAAATAACATTTGGATGCAACAGCAGGAAATGCAAGGAACAGGTGTTTAACAAGATTTCTTTTGACTGTTTAACCTCTTTGCTAATGCCAAAAAGCCCAAACTCTGTCAGACTTCAGCTTTACCTCATGTCAGTAGTTGTCCTTTTGGCTATTTCATGACTCAGAGCATTTATTCTGCTGTTAGTTTGTCTCTAGGGATCTGGGTCTCTGCCATTAAGTGTTTTTGATCTCCATTGCATGTGTTGTTTTCTCTTCAGGGAGCAGCGAGATTACATGGCTGCAAATAAAGGCCAGAATTTGTGACTCTGCTCTGCGGGTTCACAACAGCATCTGCAGGAGAGATCGCCTCGCAAAACTGGGTAGGATTTGTTTCCTAACACTTAGAAACCAGGGAAGGCTTTTCTTTGTGATCACTATAAAATACAAAAGCATAAATAAGTGTTTTGCAGTGTTTCAGGTATTGGTAGAGTCTGGAGGGATAGCTGTTAAGAGAGTAGGTCTCTGACACCCTGCTGAGTGACTGCTATTACATAATACACTTTATGTACACATCTCTTAAGAAGCTCCTTGTTTAAATGACCTTCTAGCAACGAGCTCTTTCTCTCTTTTATATTCTGACTTCACACTGTTTCTTGGATTTAGAAAACAAAAATAAGCTCAGGTGATACCTGCTTTTAACAGTCACCTTTAATTGTGTGTTTTCTTCCATCATGATTTTAAAAAGTTTCTTCTGAATTTCTTTTGTTCAGTGTTTGAAGTGAAGAAATTGTTAGAACAGTAAAAGCATGCTTTCTTTAGGAGGGGGTTTCAGCAACTTTAGACAATAGACAGAGTCAGTACTGAATGTCAGATTCTGCCTGCATGAACTCCCACCCCCCACTCTCCTCCTACACACACTTAGACCTCTGCATGGCAGGGACATGCATCTCTAACTCTTTAGGCTCGTTTTCAGAAATTGATTCCATTAGCTGCTGCTTCTTTTTGTTATTTTCCCCTTTTTATCTTCCTCCTTGCTTTCTGCCCAGCATGCAGTCCAACCTGCTGGCTGATGTTCTCCATCCAAATTAGAGGGTTTGACACTAGAATCTTCTACAAATAAACTGATCTATCTTTTCACCCCATTCCTCCAGCAGATGTATTTATGAGAAGTGCCTTTCTCCTGAACCCTGCTCTCCTGTCCCTGACCTCTCTCTCCACACTGAGGGCATCAGCACCCTCTGTCACCTCTCCCTTCGAGGGGCTTGGCTGCCCTGGTTCAGGGCTGTGACATTTGTTGTCAGCTCTTTGTTGCTTACTGGATGTTATCTCCAGGGCTGATGGTGGCCCAAATTCCCCTACCAAAGATCCTGTTTAATCTCCTTCCCTATTGTTATCATCAGTTATAGTCTGTAGGTTTTCTGGTTTCTTTTTCCAGTTTCCCTCCGTTTTTTTGTTTTCCCCTGATAACAAGTGCACCAAGGACACACTTGCAGCGTTCAGGGACCACCCTGATCTCCAGGATGGGGCTGCTGGAAGGGGAAAGAACATTTCTGACCTGAAGAACCTATCAATAGATGTACCTAGCTCACAACTTCCCACAGATTCCCTAGCTTGAACATATTTTTCAATCTTTAATTTAAAAGTAAACTGCAACACTTGGAAATAGGAGATCCATTGTGCGACATGGTCCAAATTCTTGCAGTGTCGTGTCTGAAATGAGTGTTTCAGTCTCCATTTCTAAACTCCTGGGAAGCAGGAAAAGAACCAGGTTGAATGCAGGATGCAAGATAGAAGGGTGGGCTTGAGTGCTCAGACAGGATTCAACCCTTTAAGCAGACAGATGCTTTAATGTTTCTCACCCTAGAGAGTTGCTTCCTATACAATACTTCATCTTTTATCATCTTAATTAATACTAATTGGTAGATGATTGCCTCTAAAAGTACTATTCTATGGAGAAAACTAATCTCTGATATTACAGTGAATGATGTTTGGGAGAAATCATAAGGTACTGCAGCCCTATGTAAATTATTAAATAGATTCCCTTTCTCTGTTTTGATTGGTATCTGTTTATATATTGTTTTCCTTGACAATCTACATTGTAACTCCCACACCTGGGGAGTTTCATCACATTTTTTAAACCATGATGTGTGGCTAGAGGAGATCACACTTTTGAAAGCTGTAATGAACACCCATTATTAAAAAAGGGATTTATCTGTTTTCTTTTTTTTTTCTTTGTTTGCCTTCAATCAGCAAACTAATTCTGCTTTTATGTAGAATTTGCTCCTCCATTTATATGGCAGAGCGATTTAATTTTTGATCTCCCTATTTTGAGAAGGAATCCTCCTGCATACATCCCCAAGATCTTCTTTTAGTGAAGACTGTGATTACAGAAAAGTAAAGCAGAGATCTTAGATCTTAGTAAACAAAATCAGAGGATGAATTAATGTTTAAAGCTGGCTGCGACACTGAACTTGCAATTCACTTATTATTTTTGGCAGCAGCGTGTCCAAACTGCCAAGACCATTCTTGGAAATCACAGCTGTGATGTCTATAATAGCTGAACTACAGGAAAGCTGCAGTTAGGTCATACTGCCTTGTCACTGCACATGAATAGTGCAAGTGATAATAGTTACCATTACTGCCTACTCATTTTGCAGCATGTTTTGTTCAGTTAAAACAATTCCAATTATTAGCAGCATGATAAAATTGTCTGCTGAGTGCATTCCCTCCTGCTCTACATGGTTGACTCAGGTAAGGAGGGTGGTGGGGGCAGATCAGCCCCAGCTGAATCCAACCGGGCCCTGTGGGTAAGGGCAGAGAAAGGTCATGGAATAGGCTGGGAGGGGAGGTCACAGGACTGGCTGGGGCCAGGTGGTTTTTGGAGGCCACCTGGGGAAGATGAAGTTTCAAAATGAAGCTGGGGAGAGGCCAAGGCCAGTCAGAGCCATCAATGAGGGGAAGAAGTTTGCTGAGCTCTCTGTGCAGTGAGTACTTGAATGCATTTTTCATAAGTAGGAAAAGGTCTCAGGAATTTATTGGCAGCCAGAGCTGCTGGTCAAGGGGGAGGTGTTAAAATTAGATGCTGAGCTGGAAGAGTATTAGGAAATTGATGCTTATTACTGTGTTTTAGCAACCTAATTCTCAGAGTAAGTTATATAGGGCGTGCTGCCAATTAGTTTCAAACAGAGCTTGAAAAGTGCTCCTGGCCTGATGTAAATACTATCAACTTCAGAAGAGCTCAACTGCTGTTTCAGAGCACTTACATAAACATACATTCCGCATCTACAATTATTTGTTTTACAGGATTAAGTTTCTTTCAGATGCTATTAATGGTTTGGAAACCTGTGCCAGCCTCCTGCATGCACAGGCTGTTTGACCACAGGTGTCTGATTTAGAAGGTCTGCAAAACATCTACTTTGCATGTTTGCAAACAGTCCAGGAGCAAATTGCTTGATAATGCTGTTAGCAAGACAGGCCATATGTGGTAAAATGGCAGCAGCCATGGACAAACAAAATATTGTAAAAACCTAAGTACTTGCAACAGTGGGTGACATGATACAAGAATTGTCCAGAGCTCCAAAAGATTCTCTCTCTTGTTAAAGGTAGTGAACTGTTTTTTAAAATTTTTTTAAAATTTTTTTTTTGGCTCAGTTTTTTCCTTTTCTCAGCTGGTGCTGAAATGATTTGGCTTAGCCTGAGGGAAGTGCAGGGGAGTTGCTGCCCCTAGACCTGGGAAATGAATTTTGGCAGGGAAACTGGCACGTGCTCCTCACAGCCTGTTTTGAGCTGCAGCCAGTCAATGGGGCCAACCTTGGGGCAGTTAAGCTGAATGCTGAAAGACACCCTAGACTTAATCTCAGAGGATTTGGTGCAGGAAGAAAGAAAACTTGGAAAACAAATAATGTGTCAAAGATGGAAAGAATTTTCTTGCTCTTGGCAGGTAAACAAAAGAAATTCTGATGCAGAGGCCTAATACAATATAGGTGTAATTTTTTTTTTTTTAATAGTAATTGTTTTGGCCATACTGCTGCAACAATAACTCAAGAGCCTGTAGTACAGATTTGTTTTTCAGTCTGCAGTTCTTAGGTTTATAAATCCCTGCATAATGTGATTGAACCATGTTTTAAAAGAGAGTTCCTCATCCCAACTGCTTTGTCTGGAAGATTGATCCAGAGTTTCATGCTGATAAGCATGAAAGCCATTTTTATTTTCCTGCCCAGCTTCCAGTCCTATCTGATGCTTTACGAGTTCATATTTACTTGAATTTTTACTGATGTCTTTGAAACAGATTTTATTTTCCTGTTTGCCCCCTCTCAACTTTGACATGACAAAACTGTCCAAGATCTTGTAACTTTTCCATTCCTTTAATAATCTTTCTGTTCTTCCTCTGTACCCATTCTAACATTACTTTTTACAGAATGTAAATTGCCAGAAAAGTAGTCCAAATAGTATTTCAGTGAAATCTTTTAAAACAGTCTTTTTCTCTTCCAAAATTAGCTTGCCTAAAGTGTTTTCTGATGTCATTAACTTCCACACCTGTATCACACCAACTCCATTGACCAGTGCAACCTGATTTTCCTCCTTTTAGCCATCTCTTTGACATAATCTCTATGGAAATTCAAACAGTGATTAGGGATCAAACAACAATTCTGTCTCCTAAGCTGTAAAATACCTTTTTCTTCTTTTTTTTCTTTTTTTTTTTTTTTTTTTTTGGTGAGAATAAGTTACTGCCTCTTGGCATAGAAACCCGAGAGCTCCAGTCATGTTGGGCAGCATTCTGTAAGGTCATATTTAAGGATAAAAGCATAAATCTCACTCATTGATCGACTAAAACCTCCAAACTTTCCTGAGGCTCATATAAAGCCTAAAATGTGCCCCATGCAGGTTGGTGATCATGGTTACAACAGCAAGACAAACCCTGAAAAGGGTTTGGTTGCCAAATCCACTCTTTTGGATTAAAGTCATAAATAAAAAGGCAGAACAAACATAATTAAGTTGGACACAATACTCAGACTTACGAAGCTTTTATGCATTTAATATGTGCAAGAGCCAAAGCAAACAAGAATTTGAATATAATAGAAATACTGTAAAGTGAAGAGATTCTGATAGTGTAAACAATTTCATCCCTGATTTTTCTTTAGAGTAGGTGTTTTCAAAAACAAAGTCAGTGTTAAAAACACCACTCCAAGCTGCCATACTAGAGGATGATCTGGAAGTTTTCCCTACAGCTTTGTAGTGAAACATTGCAGACCTTGCTCTGATCTCCTGCCTGTAACCAGACTATTTATCAGGTAATGTTCAGTTATGGGGAAGAAGCAGGTAAACGTACAAATGGCACGATCAAAAAAGGCACATTTAATTGCAAAAGTCTGAAGATATTCACTATGTGAAAAGTGGACTATAAAAATCAAAAAGTCACTGTTCTATTCCCTAATAGTGACAGATTGCAAAAAATTATATTCCATGACTCCCACAAGTCTACATCTGATGTGCTTGTAGGGACTAAACACAAGTCACTCCTCAGAGAATATTGAACTGTGAGGGATGCTGAAAAGAATGTGGGATGGAGGAGGCATGGGAAGATGGAGGGAAGAGCAGATTATGTTCTTCTCTCCCTGATGAGACACATAAAAGCTGAACAGCCCCATTCTACACCAACGTGTTTTCAGTACCTACATATTTTCAAAATGCATTAGAAAAGGATTGTTACTACGTCTGATGTGTGTCACCAAAGCACAGCTTGTCAGGGAAAGAAGAGATTCAAACAGCCTGAAGACAGAGAGAAGTGTGTTCTAATCACAACCTTGTGCTCCTTCAGAAAATCTGTTCTCTTCAGTATTTCTTGTAGTTAAAGGCACTAATGATACTCCAAAATCTGATCCTTGCAGTGTCCAAAGACAATGTTTGCAACGTATTTTGATGGCTGAAAATAGCACCAACTAAACAACATTTTTTGCTACTGGAGCATGTGCACTCAGATGCACTGATAATAGAAGGAGGTGGGCAGCTCTCTGTACTAGACAAGGAGTAGGAAACTTTCCTTCCTTGTGAAGGAAAGTTTATCTGAAAATGCAAGAGTTTTACCAGAGCTTTACAAATTCCAATGCATGAAAAGCTGGAGAATAAATAGCTGCATAGAAAATTAATAACTAAGTGCTGAAATAAAATGCTTATAGTGAGCAGAAATACTGTGCAAGGATGGTTTGGTGTGCCAAGAACGTTTTGTAGGAGTTATTGAAGGAGTAATGTAAGTAAAGACAATTTGGGCTATAACAAGGAAGTTAAGCAATTAAGAGATGAGATCTAACAAATATCAAATGTCAGAAATTTATTTAAAAGCCACAATAGTGGCAATATAATCTTGAAGGGTGTCATATATCCATCTCAGTTGATGAACAACTAATTAATCTTGTAATGCTAGAAGCTAAAACAATCCCAGACAGTGGCATGGGTGAGGTATCATTACATCTGGAAGAGAATATGTGGTGAAATTAAAAGTTTTTCAGATCAGCCAGACATCCTTTATGCTCAGTGTAGTGTTCTTCTCTCGTATTATGCTTCCTTGAAATGAACTTTTTGGCTTGATTATTTTTATAATAATTTTATTTAGGAGGAGTAAATGTTCATAAAATCCTGATTCTACTTTAAGTATACTGAACTAGCTCAGCCTGTGACTGAGAATATTTTTACTGTAAGAGAGTCCCTTTACTTGAGGAAATTAACACAGCATTCCAGTGACACAATTCTGAGAGGAGCATTTATGATTTTTATATAACCTTAATCCATCCATTTAAAAGAAGCGATGCAGTTTCCTCTTTTAATGGAAATTTAGTTCTCCAGCAGACTTAAAACTTTCAGGGAAGATAGAAATTTCCTTAAATGTAGACACATAGAAGTATTTAGACTTGAAAAGACCCTTGAGTCCAAGCATTAACCCAGCATTGCCCTGTTCCCCACTAGACTATGTCCCTAAGCACCACACCTGCACATCTTTTAAACACCTCCAGGAATGGTGACTCCACCACTTCTGTGGGCAGCCTGTTCCAGGGCTTGACAACTTTTTCCATTAAGAAATTTTTTCCTGGGTTTTGGGTTTTTTTGCATTTTCTTAATGTTCAATACTCTTTCTAGGGGGCAGTGCTTTACATCTGAAAGTAAAATGTCTGAAACAGATGAGAGGATTTTGTCTTTTTCACTTTATTAGGAGAGTGCGGGATGACCTGCCTGGATAGGTTTCTAAATTGCATACGAAAATCTTGTCTCAATGGCACCAATTGATGTAACTTCATTAAAAAAATAGATTTATAGAAAATATATGGTTGCTGCATGACTATCTTTTGTATGAATATCTGGCTGGACTGAAAATTGGCTGTGATAAATCCAGTGTGCTTTAAAGTGCATCAGCAATACCACTTGGCAAATCTCTCCTACTAAGCTAGGATTTTTTTTCTACTGAGGAAATGGGGGCAAGGGAGTTCTTTTCTACTTAAACATGCAGTCCAGAGTCCACCTGCCTGAGGAGATGCTAGGTAGCTCATATTTTTTGCAAGTCTCTACTTTGAAACCTCCTGCAGCAGTCAAATACCTGAGGTTCTTTCTACTTTTGGGTCAGTTCAGAGCTCTGAGCAGAGCCTACAGCCCTGTGCTCAGCAGCAGCTCCTCACCACAGGCAGTAGCCACCATGAATGAAGTTTTCTAGGGGGGCTGTAACTGTCCCAGATCCCTGCCCTGGCTGTTACTGGCTGCAATTCCCAGAGCCCTGGAAAAGATCTGTTCCCTAATAGTACATCTCTTTTGAGGGTGTGTGCTAAACTACAATAGAGAGTCTATGTTATTTAGTTAATGTCTCAAGTGAGAATTTTGGAAACTGGATATAGACCTTTCCTGATCTGTGAACAGTACACAAAAGGACTGTGCCAAATCTGAAATTGCCATAACTAAACAGCTCTGCATTAATCATCTTGCAAATTCAATTTTAAAATGAGAACAAGAGAACTTAAGCTCATATTTTAGGTCTCTGAGGGCTTCTTTTTTAAACTTTTTGTTCCCTATTCTTCCTTTTCCCTGCTCATCTACTGAAGAGTGAAAAAAGGACCAGAACAGTAGATTTCATTTGGCTATTGATTCAATAGCCGAATGAATTCAACCACTGCCATTAGAGCTACTGTAGCTGGAAAATAAAGAAATATTCTTCTTAAATTTCTCCAGCTGGTCTACTGGGTTTTCTGATTCCACATTCTTCCTGAGTGATAGAGGCTACTTTAATTTGCACAATATTAAGACAAAGAAGCAAAAACCCCCACCGTGAAAGGCAAACCCACCAGAACCACTTTTGGTAGCCATAGGTGTGTAACTGTGCCACCCCCTTTGACCCCTGTGGTAAACCAAAAGGGAATAAATATTAGTTCACCCTTACAAGAATCTTGTAATTTGTGTTTCAAGCACCTAATAGCAGTAACAATGCACTGGCTAAATGATTTAACAGTTAATAAAATAGTGACTGTCCAAACCGCTTGTACAAATAAAAGGTTAGATCAAGTTCACGCTGGGTTTTCTTAGACATGCATCCAAAATGCAATAAGAATTCTGAAGGGAACACATAGTGCTTAAAATACCAATGCAAATTCAAAGATTCTATTCGGCACCTGTGCTAAAATTCATGCTTGAGGCAATGCCATGAGAGAAACATGAGCTACTGGCGTGCATCAAAATGAAAACTTTAGGCTTCTATTTATGCACATTGATGCACGGTACTGAAGCGTTATGTGCATCTAAAAACAAAAACCATTTTCTCTCCTCTTTGAGACCAGGAGGAGCAAAGAAAACCCTGCCAGAGGGAAGAGAGTTGTCTTGTGGTTTTGTGGGGTTAGAAAGGATGGGGTTGGATCTGGGTCTGGCCCCTGTGCTTGAGGCAGTCCAGGCACCACCCCAGAAACCCTTTGTCCTTGTTCCACCCCTCAGCATGATATCCCAAACCCCCTCTTGACATGATTTTGGAATTCTGAACTGCAAAAAAATGATGCCTTGGAGTACCAGAGGGAAGGCAAGCTGATTTCCTGTATTATCTCCTTTATCTGTGCCTTTTTTTCTTCTTCTTCTTTTCCCTGGGCTGTTAGGGAATTGGGAATTGTTAAAGCTGCTTCTTCAGGCTGATGCTCCAAATCCAGCCCAAGCTAACAATGGCTGTTTCAGTGTATGTAAAATTAACTTCTCCCGGGTTTCAGTGGATCCTGGGCTGCATCTCTTGAAATAATTGATAGTGCTGCCAGAAGTCTTAGCAGACAAGCCAAAGTCTGAAGTTGTGATGTCCCCAGAGATCTTACTGGAGATCTGAGATGCATCATTTCCAGGGAGCAATGGGAGGTAATTGTGGAGTTCAGGTGCTTTAGCCTACATACATATTTTGGAGGGGAAAAAAAAAAAAAGGCGGCTCACACTGATACATTCCAGGTATATTCAGCAGGTACATGTCCTGTACACAAACACTGTTAGCAAAATTTCTAAAAGCTTGTAAAACAGTATAGCTTGCTGATCAGACATGAACTGGCTGTGTAATGCCTCACTGGAGGTCTGATGAGAATGCTACCACTGTATTTTACTGATTACTTCTGGTTTTATAGAAAAGCTAACACTTCCTTTAGTTTCAAGCCACAAAGCTGTGTCCAGCACTGCAGTCCATAGTTTCTGCCCCATCACTCCAGCCCCTCTGCTAAAATCTTTTGGTAAAGCAATTTTACATTCCTCAGAGGATATTGCAAAAGGTTGGAAGAGCAGAAAGATGTAGGGTCTCAAAAATATGAAAATAACACTGAATCAAAACAGCACCACCTCAGTGGTCCTTCCCTAATGGTTTAGTTATTAACCATTTATCTGTGAGCTAGATACACAGATGGCACTAATTCCCCACCAATGCAAAGTGCAGGATAAATGTCATGTTAAAATAATGTATTACTGTAAATTAACACGTAAGTTTCCCACAAAGTTCACTCATTTTGTATGAAATTGATGTATTTATTAATATTTAGGGCTTCTACTCTGTGAGCTCCAGTAAGAGTTTTCTGTAGACAGTTTGTCTGTTATTTACAGGGACATATAATTGTAGTTGACAGCAGGAATGTAAAAATATTTGCAGGTAAATTTTACTCAAATAAAAATCCTGGCAACTTAAAATTATTTGAGGATGTTGAGGAATATATTTTAAATGTTAACTAAAGAACAGTTAAATATATTTCAAACTGTCCCATTTGGCACAGCTGTAAATAACAATCTGTCCATTTTAAACAGTCCTCTGTTGACTGTGTCAGCAAATGTTAGGATTATTTGCTCCTAACTGACAATTTCATCTTTGAGTGTATTTATAAAGTTCTGCAGCACTGACACCAGTACATATATCACTTCTTGCAGATCAGTATAATGCTGAAAGAATCTTTGTGCAAACATACTTAAAGCTCTTCATCTTTATGTCTGAAGATGTTGATATGGATGGAATTAGAGAGATTTATCATCATCTTCACTTTGATCCCCTTTTCTCCAAAAAAAGCAATAAGCTGAAAAATTCATGCATCTGGAGAAGTAGGGAAGGCAGTTTCATCTGCCACTGAAATCACTTAGGCATGAGGGACTGGCTGACTTCTGGATGTGAGTGGGTACAGCATAAATGTCTCACAGATACTGTGTGTGGCACAGTGGTCTTTTGTCAGAGCAGACTTTATGGGTGTTTCCTAGCTACTAGAGGAGTGGTGTGCAATGTGATTCCATAAATTACTGTGAAAAGCAGATAGCAATAAAAGTAAATACTGTTAGCAGGAACCAGTGTATGTTACCCTGTATGAACAAGGGAAAAGCATAGAGAGATCACCTCACTCCTGCTCATGAGGGCTTTAATAGTGACCTCTCACTGCCAGGGATTCCTGACCTTTGTTCCAAGTGAAAATCAACATCTGGCCTGCTGGGTTGGATAAGACAAATATTGTGTGGTAAAGTGTGTTTTATGAAACACGGTTTTCATTCTTTAGGTAACAATTATCAGTTTCTTGCTTCTAGTTTAAAATAACTGCTTATTGTGTCAGATAAAGAACACTCTACCTGTGCTCAGGCCATGCTGTTACCTCTGCACAATGCATATAGAACTTTCAAACCTTCTAAGGCCAAGAGCGGATGAAAGCAAAAGTGAGAAGTTTAAGCACTAAAATTTACACTGTTTCTCAAAGAAGAAAGCTAAATTAATTGTCTGTCTTTTTCCAACTCTGAAAACTTACTTGTCCTAGAAATTTCTTCCACGGGGTTGGGTAAAGAGGAGGTGCTACAAGTGTTCAGCAAAGGGCAGAGCAAGATGAATGTGAAAGTAGCATTCAGTCCCAGGTATTTCAAAAGCTGCTCTGAGAAGAGACTTTATCTAACATCTCCCACTTCGATGTAAAATTTCCACCCACTCAGTATGTTATTTATGTGTATTCAAAGGCACAGCTACTTGCTTGCCTTTCAAACTGATGTTTTAACTATTTTCTTTGGTGTGCAAGCCCAGCACAGGAGATGTGCTGACAGTAAACCAGGTTCAACATTTTCTTGTATGTCACTGGCATTGTTTGGGAGTTCTGGTCTGTGCTGCCTGTGCAAAAAAATACTGGCAAGAAACAATGCTCAAGTGTCAGTGAAACAACTGGGCCAGAGGATTCCTCATTAAAGCTAATTATGCATGAGAAGGACTTTGCTTGATTGTCAGCTTGAGTTGGTAGCACTGACAGATTGGGGAAACCAAACCAAATTTAACTTGCAGATAATGTATATTTTACATGGAAATAACTGACAGACAACAACTTATAAAGTTCCTGCCTACTGCTTATGTGACCACTTTTCAGACAGAACCATCATTTAAATGGCAGTAGAAAGCACCACCACCCTCTCCTGAAGGTTTCATTGTGATCAAGTTAAATCTGTTTAGAATGGAAAAGCTGGGTACAGAACAACTTTAAATGCATCATGAAAAAGGTGTTGATAAACAGCCTGTCCCTTCTGTGAAACAAAATTGGAGAAAAAACCAGCTTTAATGGAAGGGTCTGTGAAATGTAGTGTCTGTGAGGTAGCCAGATTTAAGACAGACTGGGGTATTTTTGTTGTTGTTAGCTTTATTTAAAAGCTGAATTTTCTTCCTAAAGTTGAAACTTTTCAAAGAAGTGGTCTTGCATAAGCAGGGGGAACTTCATATGAGGATTGCAAAACTAAAAACACACCCTTGCCTAAAATCCTGCACCCTCCTCCATGTGGATTCAAGGGTAACAATGTCCCAGCATCCCTCCAGACCCCTTCATGCTTCAGGGCTAGAAGGAGAGCAGATTCTCTGGACCTTCCCACAGCACCCTGTTCTCTTGTTTCATTCTCTGGTTTGTTGCAGTGTTTCAACTACATCAAATTGATGCTCTGAGGATGAGAAAAGAGATGCTGGAAAATTTCATTTCCAGCTTTGAAAAAAAATGTGTGATCCAATTGAATTCCGTAACTCCGTATCAATTGTTATAAAGGCAAAAAACCCCAACCCACATTAAGAAGATTCAATAGAAAATGGAATTGGTTTTAGGGATAAATAAATACAAGTTAGCTATGAAATGTCTTTGTGCAGTGAGTCTGAAGAACAATTGAAGTGCCTACTTATTCAACAGATGTTTTTTTTAAGCTTTCAGAAATGACAAACATTAGAGTTGACTGAAAGGAGAAATTACAGAATTGAAATTTGTGGTGTGTATATGTATATATATTTGCAATTATTACTTAATAAGATGCATTCAGAAGTAGTAAAGATGTAATATGCACTGAAAATAGTAGACATGGTAGAAAATTGCATCAAGAAAATGAATTAAATTGGATTTCAAGCCATCCATTACACAGTGGAAATGAACTTAGAAGAGGAAGATACGGCTTGACATGCAAAATAATTATTTTAAATGTGTATATGCATTAAAAGGTTGTGCCAACATGCAGGCGCAGCTCCAGTGACCTTGCCTGGTAGGGCATGGGGAATTTCACCATCAGACTGCTGCAGGCTAATTAGCACTGCTCCCATTTTCCAAAAATTGAATAGTCAACTTTATTCTTTACTTGCAGAACCCTTTTTCTCTTGGACTATTGCAAAGCTTTTTAATAAGAAACCTTAAAGTGCATTTGTGAAATGAGTCAGATATTTTAACTGGGTGTGTCAAAGCAAATAAAAAGGGACTTATCAAAGTGATGTGCGAGTGGCAGAGAGACCTGGCTGAAGAGTTCACAAACAAAACACACCCAAGTTTGGTTAAGCCCTTGGACGGAATATCCCATTTACTTGAAACGCATAACAGTAATTATATAAAGATACTTGTGCCTTCCATTCTATTCTCATATTTCAACACAGTCAGTAATTTGGTTTAGGATTTACAAACTACATAAACTCTGTTAAAGTTAAGAAGTAATTGATTGAGGGAAAATAGTTGGTTGCTTTTCCCTAAGTGTGTCTCTCATCTGGGCAGTGTGGGTAGAGTGAATTCCATGAGTGGAGGGTGAGCCATGTAGGGATTTCAACTCCTACAGCAGGCAGGGCTTTATTTTTCCATTTCTTCCCTCCTCTCCAAGAACAACTGGAAGAACTCAGTCTGTGCCATGCCAGCACATTCTACAGAAACCTTTGCCTTCTGAGAGAACAGAAAGAAAAGACCTGTTTGTTTCTGGTCTAGGAATGGTCTGTCTTCTACCCACCTCAGGCAAATTCATCTCTAAATTAATTAACCAAACTCATCAATCTCCATTTTGAAATACTTCTGTGCCAATTAGCCTTAGAAAACCGTTCCCCAAACCCAACCTAATTGCACTCAAGGTGGGATATGTTCTTCTAACTTCATGTTGTGTTTGCTTTCTTGGCAACATTACCCTTCAGCTAAAATATTATTTTCCATTTTCTGGTTTTTACTTCAACTATGTGTTTGTTGACAGAATGCTTATCTGCCAAGGCTGTTACTTTGGCAAACTCAGCAACCTCTTTGCAGTTGTATGGTCACTTAAGAATGGATTGACACAGCAGAATTATTCAAAGTATTTGCTCTACCTGCTATTTTGCATCCTGTTCTTTCAGAATTCTGCTGTGATGATTATTTGGTCTCAAAAGACCAAATAAGCTCCTTAGCGATTTTTTCCTAACCTGATTCCTATTAGCCATTCTGCCTCTTGTTCCATGTTCAGCATCATTTCCTCTGATTGAAACGAGGCACAGAGTATTTACCCAGTTTTTGGGTTGTACCCAGATTATCTTTAATCTCTGTCCTTCCTGCATAGTAACTCCATTCCCCCCAGTTTACTTTAGTATCCTTTGCAAAGTCTAATTTTCACTGTAAGTCTGCATTTGTTAATTTCTAACACAAATTAATTAATTTGATGCTCAGTATTTTCTTGTTGGTTCTTCATACCCAACATCTGTTTTTGTTGCCACTGTTCATCCTACTGGGCAAGCCTATTTACACATTTAAAAGAGCAATCAAAGATTCCAACAATGGAAAAATACATTTCCTAAATGTGGTACTGCACTGTGCCTCACAGCTTCCAGGTCAGGTTATTCTAGCAGCTTGTTTTTGCTGTCCTAAAGGAAACTCTCATTAGACAGATGCAACATTCCCTTTGCTTACTTAGCATTGCTTAGTATGTACCATTTTCTGTTTGTATGTGGCTTTCAAGCTATATTCTGGGTGAAATACTCATTTGTGATCTATAAAGATTTACGTGGCTTTATGAAGCTTCTATATTCACTCCTAAATGGTGACAAAATGAAACTTTTCTATTTACTCCATGGATGACATTTATGGACTGAGCAAAAATGAATATGAAGTACTCTGGTTATTCAGAAGAAAAATACAACAGTAGTATTGGTTTCCTCAAGAAAGACATATTTTTTGATATGGTGGTGTAAAATGAACACTAGCCAGAATTTCAGCAATAAATCAACTTTTATAACAAGAACAGTGCATTAGGCTTAGATATATTTATGCTAACACAGAAGTTTTCAACTCTGTTTTGTACGTGTGTTTAGCTAATTTCATTCCTCATATTCTCCACCTGTTCCCACACATCTAATAACTCCTTATTAAGGTTGCCTTTTGTTGTCTCCCATCATGTTTCTCTTGAATTTCCTTGAATTGCCTCTTTTTTCCTACTGCAGTGTGTTTTCAGCTCCTACTTTTGGAGTAATTTCTTGCTTCAACTGACTGCCTTCATAAAACTAAGCAGCTTTTGCCTTGAATATTTTGTGATAGGCAACTTGGAGCACTGTAGGGTCTCTTGCCACCTTGGTGTGAGGGGAGGGGAAGCTGTCCTTTGCAGCATCTGTTGCCTAGCAATGTTTCTCAGGTGCCTTCAGCTGTGCTGCATTGTGATCAAAGCTGGAAAGGCTGAGCGTAAGGGAAAGCGAAAATGGGCTTGAAAAACACCGCAATCAAAGCACAGCTCGGTGCAACATTCATGATTTGTACATGGCAGTGGAGAGGCCCCACCAACACGTGCCATTATGTGAAAAAGAGCAAAGCTTAGCTCTGCTTCCCCCAAGTGCACTGCACTCCTTGGAGCAGAGAGAGCAGCATCACCATCCAGCAGCTCTCTGCTGGACCATGTGGCACAACTGTGTCCATTCAGGAGTCAAACTGATAGAGCTCAGCCTGGATTTCTGTTCTGAAATCAGCTGAGACATTTTCAGACATCATCAGGTGGCATTAGAACCAGAGCCCAGGGAGGCAGTGTGTGTCTCCTGTGGGATGCACTGGTAGAGGTGGGATGGAAGCACCCTGAGAAGCTCTACTGCTTTTCACCCAGGCATTTGTTCTGTGGGATTCACATTCTCTGAACCTGCGAGAAGCAGTGATAGAAGCAGAGAAAAGAATGATCAAAACAATTCTTATCTCATTTGCTGCTCCTGTTTTGTACCAAAGTAGAATGCAATATGGAGATTGTTTACCGCAAGCGGTGGGGTTTTGTTTCCTTGGCCTGTCAGGGCCAAGTGTGTGTGCAGACTGTCAGCAAACAGTCACAAGATTCTGGGCAGTTGAGTGCTTGTGCAGATTCAGTTCAGATGTAGTGTAATATAGTATAGAATAATACAGTATAATAAAGTAATTAATTAGCCTTTTGATATCAATGGAGTCCTCCTCATCATTCTTCCCAGGTGTAGGGCAAAGATATCACTGATATTGTTCAAGGATCCAGGCATGGCTTTGCATGGACCTGACCATCACTGTGACCCATCTGAGCTATTTCATGACATTCCAACTCATCCAGTCCAGCCCCTCGCTAAAGGTGGGAAAGTTCCCCGTACCTTAACGCTGACCCTCTTGTTTTCAAGGCTTCAAAAATAGAAATTGTAGAATAAATCTCGTGTAAGAAGGATTTGTTAATATGGATGGTGCCCAAGTCACTGATATGTCAGTGTCAGGAATACAAGTTCTATTTGTGAGATGATGCTAATAACAACACTGCACAAACTTAGATAAACTGGTTAGTAGCATTCTTGATGTTAAAGGGAAAACAAGATTAATCATCCTTGCAAAACCAGTCCTCTCTCAGTAACATCATCAGGATGGGAATATCTAGATTAAGACAGTATGGCCCCAGCCTAAGATAGCATTTTCCAAAACTGTGTTTAGTTTGGGTGTTTGGGTTATTTCAGTGTGACTTATAATTAATTTAGGCATTCATACAAGTATTTTATCTATGAAGTGACACCTGAACAGAAATATGAGCATGTACTCTGTTAAAAAATTGCATTCTCTGTGTGGTAGATAAAATTCCAGGGATAAAGATAAGTAAATCATTCTAAAGACAAACCTTCTTAGAAAACCAGGAAGATTAGGGTATAGAAGCTAAAAAAAAAAAATCTCTTGGTAATCTCTTGTCTTTCTTTAAAGTTCACAAAATAGAGGATTTCATCACCCTGTCTTGCAAAAGTGTGAGAGGGAAACATGGTAGAAAGATTATTTTGAATTGCACTTAAAACTTTCAGCACTGCTAGAGAGTTAAGCAGATAAATATCTCCCCCAACTAACCAGCTGCCAAGCAAGACTCTTCACAATGACATTTCATATACCATGCTTTTGGCATGTGAACAAAATCCATACCCTGCTGCTTCTCCCTCTCCTGATACTTCCTCAATTAGGAAGATTTGTCACAGTTTTATGTATTATATTCACAAAAAGAAAATGAAATTACTTTCAGGGAAAGGGGTAATTAGTAGCATACTCACCCAGCTCCATGATTCCTCCAGTATTTTCAGACTTCAGCCATTCTATACTATATGTGAGTTTCAAGTTTAAACTGATCATTTGTTATATAAGATAATCTTTCAAGAAGAAGTCTGATGTTTTGTTGACTGGAGAAACTTTAATTGAAAGTCTCGATTCACAACAGCTTTTTCCTTAACTTTCTGAGCTTGAAAGAGTGTTTTTTCTGTCTCTGGTTTGAAGTTTTCTCAGAAAGGCATTTCTACAGCTCTTCACAAGAAAGCAAGGGAACGAGCCTTCAGAAGTAACAGATCTAGGACTTTTAGTCTGAAGCTATTTCCTTTGCAAGGCTGGAGGAGGGAAAGGAGACAGAAATGAGATAGTGACAGTAGAATTATAGTTGGACTGAGAGTCTCACTGATCCCTATTCTGCTTTTGGACTTGGTCGAGCTTCCAAAATATACCTTATAAATCAATAAATTAGTGAAGGTTTTTCCTCCTCTTTAAACTCTGGAAGGGAAAACATTCATCTCCCTGCTTTTGAAGGCAAGAAATTATGGTTTTATTTGAAAATTTTTGCACAGCAACTAATGGCCAAAATTGGTCATTCCTCACTATCCTTTTAAATCTGTGCTGCAGTGCATCTTTGACACCACAGCACCACAAAAAAGTTAGTCCCATGATTGGTTAGTCTCTCTCATATTGAAGGGCTGGGAAAAATTTATTGTGGGTGTTTTTTCCCCCTCAAAAGGTGGTGAGAAACCACATAAGAAGATCTGGGAATGCTGGGACTGGAGACCAACATAAACTCAAAAATCTTCTGTATCATTCATGTGTCTTTTGCAAACCATGCCCATTTTCCAGTTGTGTGCCAGCAGGGAAGGAAGGTGGTGCAGTGAGATCCCTGTGCTGTCTCTGGGTGTGCCACGGCACAGATGGGTGGCCACAACAATCAGTGGCTTTGTCAGTCTGGACAAAGGAGGATAAAGTCTAAGGGGTAGCTTTTGTAAGCTCTGCCTGCACCAAATGGACTGAGTCCAGCTCAGTTTCTGGGCTTAGTATTCATTTTTAGGAATGGATGTGATGTGGGATGAGGGTATATAACAATGGTATGAGTGTGAATATCTATCAGCCATGTTTTGGACCCTTTTTGCAACCCCCTTGGTTGGCAAGGACCAGGTATGCTACTGTTCTCCTGGGAGACACATTCTATCCTCTGCTCATCCACTGGTTTGTGATGTCTCTTGGTGGTTGTGCAGAATTTCCAGCTGTACCCTCAGTGGCTGCAAAGGAATGAGATTTTGGAAGGCTGGAAGTACAAAGGCAGTGCTTGCTGCAGAGCCAGAGGTAACAGAGCTAGGCTTGTTCTCTGGGTTTTGCACAAGGGCTGTGGCAGGAAGAAGACAACATTTTCCATGGGTGCAAGGTGTGTTCAGAGACACTTTACACGGCTGGTGATGCTGCCTCTAGTGCCCTCATGGGTAGTTGTGAAGCCTAGTTGATCATAAGTGCCTCATCTTCCTAATTTTCATCTACAAGCTCCACTGAATCTTTATTACCCTGCCTGAATGCTTTTCCAGTGTTTCTAAAGAAGGGCAGGGCATTACTTTTACAGCTCAAGTGATTTTATGGAAAGGATTGAACTCGGGTCAACAATAACTCATCCAAAAGAAGTGCAAGCTTTAGGGAACTGAAACATAAACCCTATCAGAAATGGCACAACCACCTCATTCAGTGCAACCATGTGGATGTGGAAAACTTTCAGATTTTCAAATTAATTCCAGCTTTTGCTCTTCCTCTGAGAAGAAAGCATGATGTTATATTTCCTTCCTAGAAGCTTTGGTTTTCCTCTCAGTGCTGAAGAAAAATGAGAGGCTGTTGCATCCTGAAAGGAAGAGATCTCAGTATTCACTGCTGAGTGTGCACAGCCTGTGCATTGCTCTCTGTGAGGGGCAGGACTTCATTATGGAATGGTAGAGGGTGACCATATGGTACCAAAGTATTTTCCAATTCTGTTTCTGCACTATCTTCAAAAGCAATTTTTCCATATCCCTGCCTCTTACATTTTTTTTCCCTTTCTTATTTGTTTTCTCTTTTCCCTGATTTTATTTTATTCTCTCTCCTTCTACAAGGCCTTCTCTCACTTTTTTCTCCTTCTTTTCTGGTCCCTGCCCAGACTTCAGGTTCTTATATGTTCTGCCATTCCCTTTCCAGTTCCTGGCCCAGAAATCTGTCAGGTGTGCTGGAATGTTGCTGGGACAGAACTGAAACAGTGGTAGAGTAGGGGAAGGAGTTAAAACTGAAGACTGGGAAGCTTTGAAACAGAACACAATAGTTATTGTGCTAATTTTCATCTCCATAGCAACACTAATGCAATGTTTTTCCCTCACTCCTGGAATTCCCCTCCAATGTCTCCTCCTGGGCTCAGCCTGGAGACCAGCACTGGCACGGGGACTGGGAGGGTGGCTGTATGGCTTTGACTTGTTGGAAAATGGATAAGATTTGAAGAAATCAGTAGTAACCTCCTGGTGCAACTCTATGGGCTGCCCCTGAGGTGTGGGACAGATCTGATCAGGAGGTTTGCCACCAAGGAACAGAAAGGGTTTTGTTGAGATGGCGATGGCAGCTGGTGCAGTAGACAGCAATAATTCTGTGGGGCGCTTCTCACTGAGGTTCTGTGAGGATGAGAGGTCAATGTCACTGTAATAGGTGACCCCTCAGAGAGACACTCTTGCATTTGAATGTATTATCCTTGAAATTTGGGTTTAGGTCGTCTGAAGGTCTGAGCAAATTGCATAACAAAAAATTAGAATTTTGCACTATTTTTTTCTGAATTCAAATTATTAATAGTGTGAGACTGTGATTAATGCAAACTGAGTATCTTAAAATCTGTAGGCATCTTTACATATCTTAGTTTGGGTAATGTATCTTGTAGAAGTTAAAGGCAGCTGAAGGCTCAGAGCATCATTCAAGCTGTAAAGCAAATTACAATCTCAACTGAATTTTCTCCTATTCCTAATATCTTGGTAACCATGCTTGCATTATTATAAGCTTTGGGTTTTTTTTTAACCCTCCTGGTACCATCATACTGAGCAAGAAAAATCTGGCAGGGAGGAGCCTTTTTGATACTCCACAAATGCAAGTGTCCCAACACTGCTGAATGCTGCTGTGCCATTTGGAGAATGCCAGAGGGCAAACTCTGAAGAGGCATAAGAAGAACCAAGAGGGAGAAGAAAATGTTAGAAAGTGCTGTTGCGACAGATGGTGAGATGGTAGGCTGTTCTCAGATGGAAACATGTTGAAGAGTTTTGCTTCTCCAGTCTGGACAGCTTCTTGAGAACAGGCTGGGGGCAAAAACATCCAGAAAGCCTCAGAACAGCTTTAATGTGTGAGCTGTAAGTGCTGGTGGAAAAGAGTCAGTGAGCAGCTCTCTCAGTAGCTGTAGTGGTTGAACATGTCCTGGTAGCAGTGCTGGATGTCCATGAAGATCCATCAGGAGTCCTGGCTGGAATTCCTTGTGCCTTGGCTGAGGAACATTAATGCTGTCCACAAAAGATGGGAATGCAGTGGTGATCTTCCTAATCATCCATCAGTGCCATTTGGAGCCAAACCAGCACCTACTGGGAGCCTTTTCTGTCAAGGGACCTTGACTTCTTTTGCAGTGGGGAGTATCCAAGTGTTCTCTTCTTGGCACTGCTGGATGTTACCATTGGCGCTGGCACTGCTCTGGCAGGTAGGAATGAGCACAGAGCTGTTCCTTTTGAGAAGGTCTTTACTAGGATTCCTCAGGTTTGGACTAAGAGGAGATCTCTAGGAAGGTGTGTAGTTCTGCAGCTGGAACGCTGCAGTATTTAAAGTGGGAATGTCACAGGGGCACCCACCCCATGGAAACAGGGAGCTTGCAGCTAAACTGAGGGCTCAGTGAAGGAAAGCTGCAGGAAAGTTAACTCAAAACACAGAACTGCTTTCCCTGTCAGCTGACTATGAAGTTAAAGTGATGTCATTTTCAAGCAAGTGTTCCATTTCACCAAAAGTTTATACTTACTACTCTTACATACCCTTCTTAGCCTGCAGACATGAGGCATTTCTATTTAAAAAAAAAATGAAAAGAGGAATAAACCTGGGCATCTTTTACTTCTTCCACTACCTTCTGTCCATCCCTTCTCCCATCTTTAAATCCCATAGCCTTAACGCCCAAATCAGAGACCTTCCTCTCCCCACATATTCAGAGCCTAGAGCGTACATGTAGTTTGCAGAGCACTGAGTGGGCTCAATGTACCATCAGGCTGGAACGTGTTAGGAGCTAATTCTGGGATGCATGTCAGGAATTGTCATGGGAACACAGCCTATAATCAAGAAGGATAAAAATTCCAGTAGGAAACCAGGCTATGGGAGACTTCCATCATGTTGCTCAAAACAACCTTAAAGAGAGAATTATTTTGCAATTATTTCAAAGGAGACACCATGCCATGGAAACCCCTGATACAGCAAATTGCCTGTAATTAATAAAAGAGGGAACTTAAAAAGAGTAATTTTTTCTACTTATGTCTAAAAACATAAATCTGCCCTTCTTCTAAACCCACTTATGAGAAAAAAAAAACCCAAACATTTGGGGAGTTAAGTTTCCCTCTGACTGAAACTCAGCTAGTAAACATTGTGTAAAAATATGTTTTCTCACTTTTTTTTTTTTAACTGACAGAAAGGAAGGTTTGACTTAGCCTACCACTTAGTCAGATACTTCCTTTTAATCCAGTTTCCTTGGGAAATAACAGTTACAAGATTGTGCCATTGTCAGTCCCCATGAGCTCCTTTTGAACTCATTGCCCAGTTTCAACTAAACTTGCAGAGAGATCAAGAGTCCCTTTGCCTTTGATGAAAACAAGCAGATACAAGGCAAGCCCCTGTTAATGGAAAGGCCACAGCATGTGTTCAATATATTATTAGACATTAGAGAGTCTGTGTGAGGGTACAGAAGGACTGAAAACTTTTGTGAGAACAAAAACTACAGCAAGCAAGCTTTAAAAGAGTCAGTGCTCAGATAACTTTTTGGGAGTTGCTGTACTAAGCTCCATGTATAAGTACTTGTAATTGTTTTCTAATTCCAACCTGTGCAGGGCCTCCTGATAATTAAAGTGTCAGCATTTCAGTGATGAAAAGCCCCATTGAAAATCAATGCTCAGTTGCCATTGCTGCTTGCAGAGAAGACAGAAAGGTCTTGTGAAGGTCTGCAGAACCAGCTGTGAAAGCCTTCTGTCAGCTTGGTGGGAGGGGAGAGCTGTAAGACCAAACCACCATTTGCAAATTCTCATCCTTTAAACTTAGGGCTGGCTATAGAGAAAATCAGAGGCATGTCTTTCATGTGGAGGCCTCCAGAACTGCATGTCCTGCTTAAAACTTATTTGCAGGTATTCTGCCTGTTCCCATACCAAGAGAACAGACTGAGTAAGCCTGACTGGAAGCTGCAGGGAAGCTCCTCACAGGAGGATCTGTCAGTGTAAGCAATGGCACATCCTCACAGAGCTCAAACGCCTTTTACTGTTCAATGTAGACTTTATTCCCAGTTCTTTGGTAATCAGGGGAATGCTCCTCACCTTGCTTTATGAGTCAGGACAGTGAGATGCAGGGAGACTAAATGGTGACACCAAGGTCACGCAATTTGGCAGAGGATGAAGTTAAACCCCAACCCTCTGAGCTGTGGGCTGGAAGTGACTCTGAGAGCTGTGGGAAGGGGCAGCCTCGGGCTCTCTGCAGGGTGGAAAGCTCTTCCATGTGCTCTCTGCCCTTCTTCCCTTCTCAAACCAGCTCTCTGATTCTTGCTTGCACTTTTCTGACTGTGCTTTGGCCTATCAGGCTTCCCAGAACTGACCATTATGCCATCACTTTTGAAATGACTTTTGAGTATAACCCAGTGCAAGACTTGGTTTTACAAACCTGCTTACAAAAATGGCTTGCTGCCTTCCCTTAGAGCATTCATAAACTATGTCCAAAAATACTCCAAAGTAGGTGCTAATAGCCTAGATTGATTCTGACTGCATAAAAGACAAGTAATTTCAAATTATGAAAATTAACTACTTACATAATTTGATTTATTCAGTTACAGTCTCTGTGAGGATTTAATGATGGTGCCTTATTCCCAGCTCTGCTGCTGCTGCTGAACTGACAATATATCACAAGTGTGATTCAGAAAGGTCTAGCAAGAATGCTGGGGTGGTATGAGGGAAAAACAGGTAGATGATATAGCAGAACTTAAATTTCAGTCTCTGACTTATAATTATTCCATCTTTTTCTCATCATCTGTGTTTATCCTATTGCATTTTGATTTAGCAGCTTCTTTAGGATCATATTTGTTATGTATATTAATATGTATATTTGCAATCAGATTACATCTTGTACTGGAATTCCTGGCTCAGACTTGCTGGACTTTTGCAATCCAGGAATAATTCCTCTGCCCCAGAAATGACTTTCCTGTATCCCTACTCCACACAAGCAGGAACAGACCCCGAGTCCAGCACAGCTCCTGCCTCTTGCTAAGGAAGATGAACCCTGCAGCCACTTGCAGATGCTGGCATGGAGCACATTCATAAGTCCCTTTATGACAAAGAGCATAAAGGGATGGTGGTGATGTACCTGTGTCTGAGAGGCAGCAAGCTGACAGCAGAAAAACCTGTTTAAATAAGGATTTACTTCTGTAATCAGACACAGAGCCCCATGGCACGGTCTGTGGTACAGCCTCCTCCCTGACACAGAGAATCTAAATCTGAAAAGCAGAGACTGCACTAGGAATATTTCTATCTTCACAATTTATTTGTGAAGTTGTTACCTTTGCTCTGATAGGGACCCTTCTACTTGCCACTGGCCTCTGCAATCACTCAGCTAAAAAGGGGTAAAAAAAGAGACAAGCACTTACACACACAAAAAACATTGTGACTTGAGCAAGGGGCACTTAGAAGTAACTTGGAACCTAAATTTGCAAACAAACCTAAGGGATAAGAGTAGCTAGCTGGATAAACTTCCAGAAAGCAGAAACATCTTTCCAATCTCCTCTTTAGCTCCTTTAAGGCGTTATCATCATTTTGATCTAAATTGAATTGACTCCAAGCCAGTTTATTGCAATGTATGAGCTGCTCCCCTGGAGATGCTGGAGATGAGGCTCTTGCCTGAGAGCTCAGAGTGACACAGTTCTTTCTCAAAGGCACCAAATGAGAGGTGAGAACTGATTCCTGTAGTTCCCTCCACCACAGAGACAGAAGAAAGGGTGATTCTCACTTTCGGGATAGGTTTTAGAGGTAGATGAGGATGCAAAGAAAGAAAGATATTGTTTACCCTTTCGTTTCCTTCTTCTCTACTCTCAACCAATACTACCTTCTCTTTCCTGGCTGGGAGGTGGCTGTGTCTGAGAAGGAGAACAGTTCTGCCCACAAGGACCTTTCTACCCCTCCTGGATATCTCCTTGTTCCAATTCAGCTCTTTCTGAGCTGGCAGCAATTGCAGGCAGGAAGAGTCTGAAGAAAGGAGTGACGAAGTCTTCTTTACTGAAAGCAAGAGCAATACTCCTTGATCATTGATTGCTACAGCTCTTTAAAGGGTAGAACATCCAGCAATTGCCTTTGACAGGTGTTGGGCTAGAAGATTTGTAACAGGAAACATGAGGGGTATGATTTGTTCTCATTACCACAAAAAGAAGATTTTTGTTTCAGTTGGAACAAACAAGTCTTTTATTTCCTGTCTTCTTTTATTACTTCACCAACTTATTGAATTCTTTATTTTTATTTTCTTAATATCTCTGCAATGCCTTAGCTTTTTAGGTCAGTGACTCATATCTACAGCTGCATAAGAGCAAACTTCTTCATATAAATGGCTTAATTTTCAGGCTGACCATGTAATTTTATCATTCTTCAAATGATCTATGCTTCTCTAGATTAAATGGATGAGTTTCCAGAAAGTAAATGTGTTTGGGCTGCACAGACAGAGCTTTATGTCAGGTTCCTGCCAAAGAAGTCTGCACAATATTGTCTCAATAAAAAATGAGAAAGTAAAAATCATTTAGTCACAGGTGTACTACACATTAAGATGCAGAAAAGGCATCACTAAATTATGTCATTGCATAAGTAGTTCCCTCAGTAACAGTTAAGGGAAGAAACTAGTTGGTCACAACTAAAGAAAGTGCAGCTTTTATGAAAAGAACTGGCAATAAAAAAAGTCAGAATTATACTTCTATGTGAAGTAAGTTCTGATGAATTCAAGCAGCTCCTGCAGTTTCCAGTGCTCTTTCCTATGTAAATGGTGCTTCATCCCATATGTATTTTCGGCACATCTCTCTGTCTGAGACTTTAACTTTGGTTCTATGCTGTTGCATTGAATTTCAATCCAGATTTCTGTGCCACTTCCACCAAGGTACCTCCCAGATTTATGAGAGAAGTGAAGATACATGTACTGTTCCCTTCTTTCTTGGTTACATACTTCTTTGATATATGGAAGTCAGATTTCAGCAGACTGGTGCCTTCAGGTCAGAAAAATGGTTGCTTTGTCATCTTTCTGCATTTAAGTCCATTTTAATTCTATATCTTCCCAGATAAATTCAGGCCAAATCTGTCTTTCCAGTATTTCATGCAGAGCTTTGTCATGTAACTTTTCTGATGGAGCAGAGATGAGCAATTTCTAAAAAAGGTTTTGACTGTTCTGAGCTGATTGGGTGTGTTGCAATGGCCCTGGTAACTGCAGAGGGTCACCAGTTTATCCTCACCACACACCCAAGAAGTCAGGCAGCATCTCTGCTGTGTTATCTGGGGAGATGAGAGGCCAACTCCCTGATCCCCTATATCGTCCTTGGGCAGGGGTCTGCCTCTCCTTCTGAATCAGTGAAATGGAAGGAACTGTCACATTTCCAACCTCCCAGAGTGCAGTGGGATGGACATTCAGTAAAACCCAGGTGATACTGCAGTAGTGCAGACCACATGATGCTTTAAAGAAGCATTTCTGAGGGTCTGCAGGGGAAAGCATTTTCCAAAGAGAATCAGGAACCATCCTCCTCCTTCTCCATCCTTGCCTCAGGATATGTCCAAATCAAGCAGACCCAGCCCATTCTTGCAAGTGGATGCAACACAGACCCCGTCCGTGCTTCTGGGGTGTTGTTTTCCCATTTATCATGAGCTGCACCCACCAGCATTCACAACCAGCCCTTGACAAAGAAGAATTTCATGGGATTTTCTGCAAAAGCATATTGAAAAGGAATGAAGATTTTGCCAAAAATGTGTTTCTCTCTTCATGTGGATATAAATCAAATCCTTGATTTCCTTTCTATATTCTTTGATTCCAGCAGAGGTCAGCTCTGCCTGTGCTGGGGATGGACAAAGCAGTTCAAAGTGTGGGCACCTGCACACCTTGGAACACAAAGCTCTGCTTGCTTCCCACTGCCCCTCACAGCACTAACTTCAGCCCATTTCAGGCCCTCCTCTTAAATGGAGATAAAAGGGCTTTGAACCAGAGCATCTGTGTCTCCAGGGCTGCCATAAAAGCTGGTTAGAGAGCTCTTCTTGCTGCTGCTCTGTGGCTCCAAGCCTGTTTGAGAACAGCCTGTAATGAGCACAAGGAGCAGGAGACTGTGACAGTGGTCCTTGGTGAGGTTAAAAGTGTTGCAAGATGAAAAACCCCCAAAGAGCAAGAAGTTATGTCTGGACTGTGCTTTCCAATTACTGAACTATTAGGGAGACAGAAATACTGCCATCCTGTTGCAACTATCTTTCTTTGCTGCTGGTATCAGGATTGTTAAAAAAACCCTAAAGCTGTGCTCAACAATGTTTGGTTAAGGTTTGTTCTGGCAAAAAAAAAAAAAAAATTGAGTGTACCTACAAAAAATTTACTTCTTTAAATGGCATTATCTTGGTGGATATATGGTCCACTAAAATTCTTATTTCATCTACCAGTTACAGTGGTTCTTTAGCTCTTCATAACACAAGACAAGAAACATTTTGAAGCTGAAGGCAAAATGTGTTGACAAAAACTCTCTAGTTTAACCAAGTAAATCTGCAAATGTCCAAGACATATTTTATCCTCCTTTTTTAGAGATTAAGTTATTGCTACATTGAGCTTTTTTGTTAATTGTCATTAGTGATTGACACACTTCACAGACTTTTGAAGCTAGAAATTAATGACTGCTTTTCTGAAATTAGATGTCATGCTTTCGACAGAAATCTTTCATGTAACCAGTGATGTGTGCCATTGAGACAGCAGCTGCTTCTGAAGGATAATATCTAAAAAACCCCAAAGAATCTCACTGTAAATCTAATGCCTGGTTTTCCTAAATAATACTTTTCACACTTTTCTGGTACCTTTTTTGAATGTAGCTTGTTAATACTAAAACCCAGATGACGTTTCAGTGCATCTACGCATCTCTTTTCTTTGTTCTGTTTGGGAGATTTTGTAGATTGAAATGACAAAACGTGGTTTGCTGATTTCTTACTTGTAGCTGTATATAACAAGAAATCAGTGCCATTAGTCTAACAAACTACCAGGGGAGCCAATAAATAATTTCAGCACAAGATCAAGGATAGGACTAATGAGCAGCAGACTTGACTGCTTACCTGAGAATTGAGAGAAGAAACATAAGCCCACTAGAAAGAGGTGATTAAGGTGCCCCTTCAGAGTGAACTTGCACTCTGTGTGCAGTTGTGCTGCCCAGCTCCAGCCCTTAGGAGTGTCAGATGAATGTCAGGCAAAGCAAGGAAAGCTATTTTTCATTTTAGTGCTTGTTCCTCCTGATGGCATTATCTGTTATAGGTCAAGCAGCTACAGCTGACAGTTTCATAGGTCATCTTAAAAACAAGATATACACTCAGTGCTGTTGTTGCTGATTAAAGATCACATATCTAAGTGCAGATGACACTCCTGGCTTTTGGGTGACTACAGGGCATTTGGAATTCCAGCGTGAACAGCACATTGTGTCCCAATACCTTGTACACACACAGCCCAGGCTGTTGTTCAAGAGAGACTGTGTAACTGCCTCACCAAAGAGCAAATTGTGTTCTGGAAAAGTGATAGCATTTGTAAGGCTCCTATTCTTTGCTGTTACAAGGAGATCTGGAGCGTCCAACACTTACAGGGGCTGGCTGCCACTACAGACAGTCACAGGCAGGCTTCTCACTTAATGCCCTCTTTACCTGTCTTTCTTTGGCAGCTGCATCCAAATACAGGTATTTTCTAGGTCAGATTTGTCTTTACAGAGAGTTCAGAGCACCACTGACTTTTGTGCCAAAAGCTAATGGATGCATCCTGGGCTCCTCATCTTGCTGTTTCATTTTGTCATCTGTCCAGTGGAAACTGCCTTGCCCTGGGCTGAGGAGAGCCTGATCTGCTTTTCCCAAGGAGAAATCTTAGGGTGTCTCTAGGCCATTGACAAAATCTGAAATGCAAACAAAAAACCTAATCCTGAATCACGAATCTCTGAAACGAACAGAAAAAGCTGTCTCTCGCTGAGAGTTGCCTGCCTGCTCCCTAGCTGAAGTGGGGCTGGTGCCCACAATATTCTTGTTAACTCCATCTAGAGCAGTGTGAGCAAACAGCTGTGCCCACACTCTGTGGCCTCTAACACAGGGCCATGTGGCTGAAAGACATCATTACGGTTTTTCAGAGATTTTATGGTTCAAAAAACCTAAATTGACATGAGGGCTCAATCAGTGGATTGGTATTTTGATAGCCTAATATCAAAAGGGGGATAAATTGCACACCCTTGGACATGGCACGAAGGTTTGTGAGCCCTTGAGAGTAGAACTGCTGGAAGTGTGCTGGAAAACACTGTGCAGCACAGAAAGATCCCAATCTGGTTATGGTCTTGGCTATTGTGCTTATTTGAAATGGTCTTCTCAACAAATCACCTCTAAATCCACATCTGGCTTTTGTCTTGAAAGGAACTGATTGGTTTTCTGCATAACAGGGTGCAAACAAACTCAAACTGGTCCAGCTTTGATGATCAGGAGATAGGGACTTAACAGCAAATCAGAGAAGTGACAGTGTAGACACAGATCCTTATTATTAATAGTAAATGGTTGTTTATTCTAGATGTAAACATCCTAAAATATTAATTAAAAAAAAAAGTCAAAACCCCGTAATCACACGAGGCTTTGGTCTAGATGCAAAGAAACACATTTTGCCTTTTACAAAACAGCAGGGGCCCTTTTTGCCACTGGCAACTGTCAGTCTTCAGGTAATTTCATAATGAGACCTGCAGTACAGTCTTTGAGAAGAGTAAGACTAGAATGGATGAAAAAAATTAAAAGCCTTCAGTAAAAGGCAGAGTGAGAAGCAGCTTGATTTATGACCCTAATGTAAAAATTCTTTGTGTGGAAGAGATGGTAATGATGCCATTATGTTGGGCAAGCCCAATACAGAAGATTGTTTATGTAGATACAAGTGTTAGGACAGAATGGAAGTCATTTCCCTAGGAAGGAAATCAACAGCCTTAAATGCATCTTTTACAGAGACCAAAATGCTATTAGACTTCTAAAGTTTGACTTTCCTCTTGAGAGGATAATTTTATTATTTGCTTGTTTTCTCTGGTACATTTGAATTTTTTTCTGTGTCACTAAATAATGTCTGTCATTTTTTGCTCCTGGCTGCTCCCCTGGTTTATTCCCCCACTGATCTGGGGCTGTCACTGGCCCCATTATGGGCACCTGGCTCTGCCTGCCTGTGCTTGGCTGTGTCCCCTCAGTGAGGAGTGCCTGTGCTGGGGTCACCTGAGCTCCCAGCCCATGTCCCCCTTGCAGAGCAGCCCTGCTCTCCCTGTTCTCCAAATGCCCAGGTTCAGGATGTGGATAGCCATGTAGCAGTTTTTCTAAAAGGAGTCACCAGTGACATCATCAGGACATGAATCAGCTCTGTGATATTGCAGGGGTGTCAGCTCTGCCCAGCCTGTCATTTCCCCTGTGAAATTTGCACTCTTGATTGTTCCTGCCCAAGAGCATCCCTGATACTGGTTCTATTCAGCTGCATTTTTAAGACAGCCTTTAATTCTAACTCAGTTGTTCCATCCATTTGCGTTCCTCCCCAACCTTTCATCACCTGCATGCTTACCAGCCTTAGAGGTTATTCCCTCAGCTCAACTGTTAATGAATAATTAAACACTATTTTTTATTAAACTATTAATTAACACACTTCAGGGTACCCAGGAGAGTCTCCTGAACAATCACAAGTGGTGTAAGGTTTATAACTTGACAATAGTTATTATAATGAGCTATTTTTGATTAAAGCTTTCCAGACAATGGTACATACTCCTAGTATTTTCACCCAACACACACTTATTGCTTTGTGTCTGTGGCACTGTTAAAAGCTTGTGCTGTATTTACCAGGATTTATTATAACACAAATTAGAGGAAGAGACTCTGAAAACTGACTGGGCTGCATCTCTAAGTGATACTGATGAGGTCCAAGTTAGCCTACATCCTTTAGTGGTCGAGTTACCAATAAACCATGGCCTAAAATCTCTCTCAAGGATGATATTTTGATGACAGACCTCCCTGTTTCAGTTGTCTCTGCTGGTTTCAGAGCACCCCCTTCTCATCAGTGACTCAGTGAGCCACAGTCATCGCAGTGAGGTGACAAACTTGTACTCCGTGGGCTCCACCACTGCCTACTGCAGTGGTTTCTCCAAGCCAGGCTGATCTTTTATAATCTAGCACAAAGCTAAGGACAGGAAAATGAGTATTGATAGCGACTTCACCCCACCCTCCCTATTAAATTTAGAGGTAATCTTAGGCTTAATACAAATAAACTGGATGGATTTAATGCTATCAAATCAACAGTGCTAGGTAAAAAAAAAAAAAAAATAAAGAATGTGTTTCATGTGTTTCTTTCCTCCTAGAGGAAGGATCACTCTTATACAGTGAAAGATCCAATTATGGCCCAAATTATGGCCATCTAGAGACTCACTAATGTGGTTATATTACAAATAAATCATCTGCACTTAAAACTGGAAAATGCTTGTTTTGATGTATTACAGCCACCCTCCAGTAAGTGTCATGCACAGCGGGGTCTGGATTCAGGCAGAAACAACAACCCAAAGAATTACTGCTGCCCACGCAGAAGTTTTCCAGGCAGGGCAGTGCTTCCACGTGAGTGCAATCAGCAGCACTCCAGCAAGTCAAAGCCCAGGAAACTCAACAGTGGAGGATGAGGATGGATGGGCTGCCTGACACCTAATTGCTGTGAGGCAAGCAAAACAGCAGGAATGGGAGGACAGAAGATGCAAGGTGATGCTGAAGTCATGTTCTGCTGCTGGCCATAAGAGTGATTCACTGAACAGCGTGTCCCCTGTCAGAGGGAGGGAACAATAAGCAGGAACATTTGGCATTCCAGTCCATGAGAAGACCCAAGCCAACTGTCCTGCTCTGATCACTCAGAGCTGCTGTAGGAACCAACTACAGACAGTTCTAGGAAGAACGGAAAAGGAATATAACTTGACTAAAATGAACTTTTATTTCCACTACTGTGAAGAAGGGGGAAGGGGATGCTGACTCTTGTCGTTTTGCCTGTAATTGTTATTGCAGACACGACTAAGTTACAGGTACAGTAATTTAATACTCTCAAATTCTATTTTGAAGGTCAAAGTGTTCTAACATCGTCATATTTTTGACTGTGACTTACAGCAGCGGAGTTTGGAAGTTCTCCCCAAGTCAGGAGAAGCTGCCAAATGAAACCACACTTCAATAGGTACAAAGTACCCTTTGGCAGAATTCCATCAAATTATAATCTCCTCTCATTACTGCATAAACATTTCTGGGTGAGCTAGCCAGTTCCAAGCCTTCTCACCCATGTCTAAAATCTATGTAGTGGATCAGATATTTCTTGTGATTCCTAGTTTTCATTTCTGCTTTCCTTTCCCATTGCTCCAGCAGGTCAACGTCCCAATATTGCTTCACATTTCACCACAACCTTTTGTTCATTTACATGGGTTTTGTATTGGCATCCATGGAACTGTTCTGTGTGTTTGTGTACATATGTAAGCACAGACACCTAATTATTTATGCAAGTAGGCAGCTAAATCACCTTGGCTCCTCTTTGCACCTCAAAGCTCATCTTGCATTTTGGCACGAAGAAACAATACTTAAGCATAGTCAACAAGGCTACTTTTCTCATATATTGATAGAGCTTTTCCAATCCTCCCATTTTGCAGAGGAGCCAGTGATGTGGGAGTCCTTAGGTTGGACTTTTTGTAGTGCTGAGCAGCTGATGCTTCATGGCAGAGCAAGGCAGTTTAAAATTAGCCATCCTGCTTTTAATTTTGGGCTTTTGCCCTCTCCCCTGTGGCAAATGCACACACGGGGATGTGCACCTGTAGGAGGCAAACCCAGTTTCATAACTCTTCCATTTCCAAGCAAGCTTCCCAAATTACCATGTGACACACTCCTACTGCAGGCAAGGCAAACTCAAAAGTGTTTAGTCAATTCTTAGGACGTCTAGGTCTGCATATTTCACTGTACTCCCATGTGCTTTTCTTTCTCTGGTAAGTGCAGAACCGAGGTCCTAAAGAGAATGTGGAGGAAATGACCTCCAATTCCATTCTCTTACTCCAGCATTAATTTATAACATGAATCATCAAGAAAATAACACTTTAAATTCAATATATATAATATACATTCCCAATATTTTCTAAAATGTGCACTGGTTTTAATTAAAATATGAATTGTACAGGCAGAAGGACTTGTTCCTCTGCCAGGAGCAGATCTCCAGCCATGGACATCAAATGCCTATGGAAAAAATATTTGTTTTTTTCATGCATTGAAACTTCTCCAACTTTATTACATTTGGAAACAGAATGTAATAGCAGAGGGCAACATTATGTCTGAAATATATAATTAGTTTACAAAAAAAAAATACAACCAGGGGACACAATTTTGATAGAACCACTTTTTTTTTCACGCAATAGTTGCAGGATAATGGAGCACACTGATCCTTTTTACTAAATGGTATGACAAAGAAAATGAGCATTTGTATAAAAATGCCATAACAGTTGAAGCTTGAATTAGGGAGTCTGTAACCTTTGCTTGTGCTTATAAATTACCCTGCAGATGAGAATGTGACATCAAAAAAAAAAAAAGAGAAAGGCATCCAAAGCCAAGAGATGCAACCCATCAAATACTGAAATGCTTTATGTATATGTGTACCCAATGTTAATCACTTCAGATCCTATAGTACAAATTGCCACCAGCAGTTTCTAAAGTTGTATCACAGGTTAAATGGACACCCACAGATAGAGATTAGTCATTTAAAAGACAAAGGTATAAAAACTGATTTCAACTGCTAAAGCTGTCTTAAAGTCAGTTTTTCATGCATTTTGAAGCTGTGCCTTTTTTACCCCATTTCTGGGAGAGGGGTTAATAGCAGGGCCAAACACTGAAACTGGCAGCATATAAGGCTTTTCCCCAGCAAATACCTTAGAGAAAACTGGGGCAAAAAGGTGTTATTCTCTCAGATCAAGTAAATTCATTTGTTGCTTTTAACAGCTGTGCATCAGTAAGTCATTAAAAATATCTGAATTTTAATCACTTATGCTCTCTCAAACACTAGAATAGTGGTTTGTCACTCTCAAATGTGGAATTAGTACAAAATGACATGAGAGCTGTCCTGTACCCCCAGCTCAAGAGGAATCTCAGTACTGAGGAGTCAGATTCTGCATGCAGTGGGTGCCTCCTGCCTGACTGAATTCTGTCAGCTCTTTCATTGCTGCCTGGATGAAAAAACAGGCAATTTGGAGCTCTCAGGGAAGGAAGGAGGAGGAAGTATACAAGGAAACTTGCTTATTTGCAGGTTTCACTGAGGTCACTGAGGACTGTGACAGCTGTAGAGTCCAAAACT
The DNA here is from genome assembly GCF_023055355.1 of Agelaius tricolor. Taxonomy (NCBI): domain Eukaryota; kingdom Metazoa; phylum Chordata; class Aves; order Passeriformes; family Icteridae; genus Agelaius; species Agelaius tricolor. The sequence goes on along the minus strand of NW_027269269.1, from coordinate 43,763,179 downwards.
TCTGGGAATAACAGTAATAATAATAATAATAATCATCATCATCATCATCATCATAATATTGAAACTCCAAAACAAAGGCTTGATTAATCTCCTCTTAAAAAAGCAGACTTTTAGCTAAGTCAGAAATCCTGTTTTAGATATTGTATTAACTTTTCACAATAACTTGGAGCTGATTACCTTTTTCTCTCCTTTAACATTTCAGGTGCTTCAGTCTCCACAATCAAAAAGAAGAAACTCACGGCTATATATGAGAGGATTGGTGGAAATCTGAACTTTGCAGAAATTCCACCAAAGAGAGAAGGTGTGAATGGTAACTGTGAGGAGGCTGAGGTACCAAGAGCAGTTTACTTACTGTACCTTAAAGCAACCTGTACCTTTCCAAGTGTTCAGAAAGTAATAATCCTTGGAGTTCCTAATGCTCTGAGCACTGCTTCTGACCAATCACTTAACCCCTTGAAGTCCTATATCTGAGAAAAAAATGACTCCTAATTCCATATTCCTGTTTCATGCAACACTGCAAGAAGTGAGCATGCAGCATCAGCACACAGCAAGTTGTATGATCATAAACAAAAATAATTTTTTCAGCCCCTAAGCAAAGTACTTGTCTCTTGGGTCAACAGATCTTAGAATTTAGCAGACCAAATTAACAGCAAATGCATGTTTTATCCCATTTTTAACTCTAACAAGATAAATGATGGATGAACACAAGTTTTTAGAAGATTAATTTAAATACAGATGTAATCACAGCAGGCAGCAGTTCAGAGCAGAATCTGTGCCAAGTCCATGTGAGGTCCTGCCTCTCTTCTTTGACTACTGAGACTCATTTCCAAGGCAAGGTCCCTAAAATATGTGCCCAACAGCAAATATTGTGAATCCCTCCTTCCTTTTTCCTTTCCCCTGCATTGTTTGTAGTCCTCTGTGGCTCAAAACCTCAACTCTCAAGTCCTGCACTTGGACAGTATCAGGTGTTTGCCTGTGCAGGTGAATATGCTCATGCATGTATGGGTAGGCAGATTAATATGTGATTGACTTCTCAGAAAGGAAAGAAACAAAATCAATAAAGAGCAACAGAGTCTACCCTGAGCTAAGTTTTTCCCAAGTCAGACTTGGAAGTTTAGCCCATATTTTACAGCAAAGTTCAGGTCAGTAATTTTCATCAACTGTGCAACTGATGCTCTCATTTTCTCATGTTTGATTAGAGTAAGACAGTCTTTTCTCCATGTATACATTGATTTTTTTTTAAACTAACCTCTCAATTTTAATTTTCCTCAGGTAAATATCTGCTGGATTAATAGTCCAAAAAGAAGAATAGCTTATAGTAGCAAGCATAAGCATCTATGGAATTATAATATCTAACAAAGATATTTAATTTCCTAAAGTTGGTTTTCATAATGTGCAGAAAGCCTGGGGTTGCCCAGTCTCATAAAGCATCCAACCAACACAGGGACTGTATAAAATGAATATCCTCTCAAACAAAAGCCCTGTGGATTATGAAGCTGTACAAATTGTGTGACCTGTACAAACGAGAGCATGCTTCTATCTCTGAAAAGGCAACTAAATAATTAAAAGGCTAAGAAACACGACTTGATTCAGTTCAAATGATCTCTTGGCAGAATCCACAAGTTGAATTAGGATGAAAACAGAAGACAGTTCACTTGTTAACATCATAAACTAAAGACATTCAAAGCCTAGCTGGAATCTCAGCTGTGAATGCCAGCATACAAAATCTATCAGCCTACAGGACTGCATGTGTGCAACATACACACATCTTTGCTGTATTATTGGCAAAAACTAAAGGAAAAGCAAACTCAAGAGGATGCTGCCACAGGAAATCTCATCTATATTCAGGCTGGTAAAGCAAGTAAACATACTCACAAGGCTAGTATGAACTAGGAACGTTTTCATTCCTCAGTACAACTTTAGGAAAAAGCAGAAACAGAGTCCTCCTCTGTTCTGAACCCCAATATTTCAAGTTCTCCAGCAGCACAAGATCAGATAATTAACAAAAACCAAAGGATGACGAAATGAAGCCAGATAAATAACAAATATCTACATATATAAGCACACAGCAAGCAAGATAATGAAAAGTTAGCTAGATTTACCGTTTTAATTATCCAAGTGGGTGGTTTGTTTGGGTTTGGGTTTTTTTTGGGGGGGAGGGAAACGTCGGGCGCTGTTTTCACGAGGATTCCTCCATACGCATCCGCACCGCGGCAGGCGCCGGTCCCGGAGCGCGGAGAGCGAATCCTTTCCCTCCGCAGCCGGCGCTGCCCCCGCCAAAAATGAAACGAGAGAAGGCGGGGAGGGGCGGGGAAGCGGCGGCCGGCAGGAAAAGCTCCGGCGCCGCCCCGAGCGCTCCCAGCCCGGCGCTGCGGCCGCGGCGGCTCCGCGCTGCCCGCAACTTGCGGGAGCCGGGGGGCGGGCGGTGCCGGGGCTGAACCGGCGGGATGATGCCCGGCGGGATGACGCCCCGGCGGGATGATGCCGGGCGGGATTGATGCCGGGCGGGATGATGCCGGGCGGGATGATGCCGGGCGGGATGATGCCCGGGCGGGATGATGCCGGGCGGGATGATGCCCGGCGGGATGATGCCGGGCGGGATTGATGCCCCGCGGGATGATGCCCGGCGGGATGATGCCCGGCGGGATTGATGCCCCACGGGATGATGCTCCGCGGGATGATGCCCGGCGTGCTCCGCCCGCGGCTCCCGGGATGCGCCCACCTGCATCCCCGGTGCGATGCTGACCGCGCACCCCGCGCTTGTGCCGCCTCCGCGGCTCCAGGGCTGGGAGGGGCCACACGAGTCCTCCCGAGTGGGGGGGCCGTGGTGTAGCCTAAATTGGGTGGAAAGGGTGCTGCCTGGAGCGGGGATGTAGGGGAGGTCTGTTTCAAGCACCCGGCTTGTTTAGGATTTGGGGTCTTCGCAAGTGCGGGTTCGTGGGTGAGGCTGTTCGTCCGCTCCGAGATGGTACGGCCGGGCTGTGAGGAAGGGGTGCCAGGGTGAGTGTGAAGTGGTGCAGAGGTGGACGAGCGTGTGCTCAGCTCTTCTGCAGAGAAACAGCGCAGCTGTCAGAGTTGTGTACTTGGACCAGCAGGACCTGGAGTGGGCGATAGCTTGCCGAGGAGCTCAGACACGCCTGGGAGTTGTGACCTGAGCCCCAGCCCTTCAGCACCCACCAGCGCTCGCACACCCACTCGGTGCCTTCTGTCCCCCTCTGCTCGGCGCTCAGCACCTCTCAGTGGCTGTTTCCAGCCCTACGTCGGCGAGGGCTGAGTGCCACACACACAACCTGTTGGCAGGCAGTGCTTTGAGCTCCCCTTTGCATGCTGTTCGCAGCTCCCTTCCATAGTGCACGTTTTACCCTGGTGCCAAGTAATCCAGAGTGCTATTCAGTGCCCTTTCCTTTAGCTCAGGATGTTTATTGTTTGCTTGGACCTCTATTTATAGGAGGTTTTGTTTCTGAAGCAAACCCAAAATGTGTTTCAGTGAAACCAACCCCTACATCCCATTGCAAATATTTATTCCACAAAAGCTTAAAAGATTTTTAAGTACTAGAGGGTAATTTCTAATGTTGTTTACTAAGAAAAGCAAAGCCTTTAAAGACAGAAGTTCTATAAACTACCTGCATCACACAGCCACGTTGTAACTTCATCAGTCTAATTAGATGCAGTTTCCCTGGATCATTTGGTGCCTGCCAGGTGCTGAACTTGCTGCTTAGGACCTGTCTTCTGCAGGCTATTAAAGTTCCAGTTTTGTATGAGCTGAACACTGTTTTTCCTTTTGCAGGTTTTGGCAATAGCGACTACAATCTCCTCTCTCAGCTGCATGCATCACTGGCTACTGTTTGAATTAATGTATTATACCACAAGTGACCTTAGAAATGGCAGAAATAATAGCAAAACATTTCTGCTCTGTCTATTGGTGCTGACCAGTAAGAGTCAACTGTTTATGATTAATCTCTGCACTGTAGCCTGCATCTGGTGTTAGACTGATGCCATTACACTCAGTCCAGCAGGAATGTGAAAGTGCCTCTCTGGAACTGACAATTTAGTGTATTATATATTTTTTTTTGCTGTGTCTGTAAACCTTTAAAATACATTTCTCCTAGGGAAAACTGCCTGAGTGACATTGATGGTGGCAGAAACTCTCTAGTAATTCCCAAAACAGTATGCAAGGGCATTGGACGTCACAGTGAGAGCAAGTAGTCTCTCCATCTCCTTCAAATATCTCCTTAGGACCTCTTGGTTCCTGTGGTGTTTGCTGAGAGTTTGCTCATTGTTATTTTGTGTGTTGTTTTGGTTTCAAACTGTGGCTCATCCTCAGATTGAGTCCTGCTCAATGTGGTGACATCTTGTTCAGCTGCTGTGCCTCACAGAAATAGATTTGATGGTAGCAAGGGGCTTTTCTGTTCTGATCATATCAGGTAGCAATTTAAAGCTTATTTTTCTGAGCCATTTTTTTTGTCATTGTCTCTTACACAGGAATGGTCATTCTGGGGCAGGCAGAAATTCTTTCTGAGTCTGTTGTTTTCTCCCTGAGGAAGGCTGGCAGTGGGTACTTAGGAAAAGAGTACAAGACCTGTGCAAATAGAGGGAGATCCTTGTCCTGGAACACCCTCTCATCTGGCTGAGACTTAGGCAATGCAGGTTTGAAATACTTCCTATTCCTTTGTATCTAACCACCTTGAGGGATCTTTTTTAAAAGAATGTCTACAGGTGGTTTTTGAGCACATTTCTGCTTTTGGTATCTGCTCCATCACTCCAGCAAGGCACTCTACTGCACACGTAGCCATGGGACTTAGGGAAAAGTATTTCTTGATTATTTTAAACTTCTTTCAAAAAATTTGTCAAACTGAAAGTCAAGAAGTGGTGGGAAAGTTTTCCTTAGCTTAAGTGATATTTGGGTTAGTTTAGATAAAGTTATTTAATCCCCTGCATGAAATTAAAAAGGGAAAAAACCCCAGAAATGGGTAATTGAACTGAAAACGGCTGCATTCAGGGTTTATAAGAATGTCCACACATCCTTATATTCCATTCCATTTTCTGAGGCAGTCTTTTTGCCCTGAGTATGCATGACATCTGCTGCATTAAAGTCTTGATCCTGGACTCAGGCTCTAAGACACAATGACACTAAAATGGTAATAGTGGATTGTTTGAATGATGAATACAAATAAAATTTAAAAATTATATGGTGGTTGGTCTCTAAGCTGCTATTGGAGAAGAGCAGGGCAGGAAACCCTCAGTTTAACACCTTGTTTGAAATTCCAGTATCCAGCTGTAAAGCCCAGGTTGCTTTCTTCTTTCTCAAACCCTGCCTCACATGGTTATGTAGTAAAAGAAGGACTAGAGCTTTTTTGTAAGCACCATCATTTGTAAACTCTCCTCCCTTCTTGACAGTGTAGACTTGATACATCTGAAACTTTTGGGGGTTTCCATCACATTTAAATTCCTTTTGTGCAATAAATCAGATGGATAATTTGTATTTCCTGTATGGCATCCCTTTGCAGGCTCTTTTCCTTCCTGAGATGTTTCTTTCCAGGAATGTTAAGAAGCTTTGATTGTCTCCTGCTTCTTCATCCTTTCCCATTCACTGACATGGATCAGGTTGCTGAAGTTTGCTTGCAGACACCTTTCCTCTCTTCTTGGGTTGTAACTGCAGCTCTGGAGGTTAATCTGATTGGGATGCTGGAGTTTTTTCCCTCCTGTTCTTCCTCTTTACTTCTCATATTACCTCCTTACCTCTGCCAATACCAGCTGTGACAGAGGGACAAAGGAAAGTTTTAGTGAGGTTTTTGCAGTTGTGACACCATCAGATGCCCCCTGGTTGCATTTGCTTTCTGGGGAGTGGAGAAGAGGCCCTGAACACATTTGTGTGGATACAACCAAAGACACCAAACAGAAGATAAAACAGCTTGAACTGATGAAAGAAATTAATGTGGCAGATACTGCTGTCAGAAAAATTTCCTCCCACTGGGTTTATGAAAGGCAAGTATAAAAGTGGCTGTTTAGTCTCTGGGGCCACACTGTCTTGTGCAAGAAGCTCCTCCTTGGCAGCAGCATTTATTAGGGCAATAACTCAGCACTGCAGGGGATGCACATCCTTTTTTGATTTTTACTGCTGTGCTCTTAGAAGAGATCTAGCTGACCATTTCCCCCTGCTTTTAAATCCCTCTACACTTTTGCTTTCCTTTCAGAGCATATCTGCCCGTTGTGCATATCCTGAGTAGCTCATGTTGGGGTGAAGGGAGGCCAAATCAGTGTGACACAGAGATTTGGGGCAGCCTCAGCCCTAGGACAAACCCCCCTCAGAGCAGTGTGAGGGGTCTCAATGGCTTCATGGACAGGATAGATGAAAAGGAGCTGCCTGAACAGTTTTGCATCAGAGCCATCTTTTGTAGCTGTTGCCGAGTCCCAGGATGACCTGGAGCCTGATCCCTCACAGTTCTTGCCTTTTCTACTTTACCATAAATACCTACACATTTGGGATAAACTGTGCCGTGCAGATGCCAGGTTAGCTTCAGTTAGATGACAGGGGTTATGATGTTGTTATTTACAGTATGATGTCTAGAGAGGTGAGAGTTGACTCTGCACAGCCATCATGTGCTGTGGTGTGCCCTTAACGAGGGTCAGAGGAGCAGGTCAGGGGAGCAGGGACAAACCGTCTGCAGTTTGCAATACCAGGTGCTCAGCATCTCTCAAAGTCAGACCATTTGTTTGCATCCTTTAATTAAAACACTCTTAGTTCACTTAAAGGCCGATTATGAAGCGAGAATGAAGATTGCTGCTTAGGAAAACAGATGATCATTTCTGCTTAATGAAATGTGTGTGTGTGTGTCTCATTGCTATCCACCTAAGGAGGGAAAAACGTGAAGATGTTTGTTCCCTGTAAATAACATTTACACTCCATGTATTCAAACCTGCTCTCATCACAGGGGCCAAGGCATTAAGCTCAAGGGAGCCCTCCAGAACATTTAGCAGGGGCTATGGGGCAAGGCATGGTGTGTTACTCTTGAAGAAAACGAGAAGCTTAGGCTGCCTCTTTGAATAAAAAAAAGGAAATGCCACACCTATTATGTCAGATGGTGGGAAAGGAGATGCCCAGCACCTGGAGACTGAAGAAAAAGACTGGAATTTTAAAAAGCATGAATGTTGCCTCACAATGGGCAGGAAAAGCAGAATGCAGTGAGAAATCACTCAGAACAAAAGCATGGGTCTTACTGTCACCAGAAAAATTCATTTGAGTTTTCAGAATGTGGAAACTGGATTTGACACTCAGCTGAGAGGGAGGACAAGAATGCTTATATCCTAATTTATTATGTCAGCAAGGAGTTTATTACCTCTTTCTTAGATTTAGTATCTTCCATTCCAGTTCTCCACTGGGATTTCAGTGGCTTTCTTCATGCCAGCATATACCAGAGTGTATATTCATGTACAGAACTACAGAAGCTGCCAAAATCCCTGTACTTTCTTCAGTCTTTCAAAAGTGAGGATGTTGTCCATATTTCATATATTTCTAAAGTTCAGATTCTATGAAAAACAATTTATATCCAAAGTGATAACTGCTTAAGAGGTAGGTGGATATGACAGCTCTGAGTTGACATGGTGGTGTTTGGTCCAAGGTTGGACTCAATGACCTTAGAGGTCTTTTCTATCCTTAATGATTCTATAATTTTATGAAATCTATTTTTAATTATAACAAAGAACATAGAAGAACTTTAGATGGGAGCCAGTAGAAACCTTGATCATTTTCACTGCTCCATTACTGGCTAACTATATTTAACAGATGACTTATTTAGACAGATTGCTGTCTCTGGGAATGCATGTTTTTTGTCTCCTGAAAATTGTATTTTCCACTTGGCTGAGTACTGCTGTTCTGTCAGCTGCTGTGATCATGTTTGCACACATGCACACACACACACACACACACACAAACACACAGAGCCTGGTATCATGGCAACATCCCACTGGAAAAGGAGGAGTTTGACCAGCAACAGGGAAAATTGCTAATTACAGAGAAAAACGGTGTACAATATCCTGACAGCTACAGTAATAGTGCCCTTACAGCACATCATTAGGCCCATTAAAATTCTATGATTTGATGAAGAGGTAAAAAAACCCCTAACACATTCTGATGTTACTCCACGCCTTCCCTTTGGATAGTTTAGAAGCATTTTGTTCAGACTCCTGTGTAGAAAACCCAAACTTCATTCCCTCCAATGAGTTACCAGAATCATTTTGATAAGAAGCACTCTGGTCTCTGCCCCAGTGTGCTGACCAGTTACTGGGCTGATTTTGTTCTGATTCAGATTTGTTGAAGATTTACTGAAGTCTGTGGGGCTCAGTCACTTTCACTGAGAATGAGAATCTTTGTCATATTCAAGACAGTTTTAAAACTAATAAAAACTTGCTGAAGGGAATACCTGCCTCCACCTGATGTAAAAAAAGCAGGTCTATCAATGCAAATGTTAAGAGTACTTAGATCTGTTTTTTTCAGTAAAGAAAAAGTCATCCATATCAGTCATCAGGAATGACAAAGGAGGTTTCTACATAACCTTATTCAAAATGAACTTAGGATCTATGCTGGAGAAGAATCAGAAAAAGACAGCCAAACAGCAGAGGAGTAATAAAGCAAGCCTTCCAAGGTTAATGGCTAAATGGTGTGTGTGCATTTATTTCTGTGCTTTCAAGTCTAGCATCTCCTGCTCTAACCTTTTTTTTACACTTTTCATGGACATTTGTCATGATTTTGACCGAATGACACCAACATGACTTTTTGCACAGCTAGATCAGTATTTGCCACTCTTTGCTTCAACCAAGTGCTGACTGCCACAAAGACTTCAGGACTTCTTATTTTAAAAAATTCTTCTCCCCTTCCCTTCCCTTTCTTGATTCAGTATATTGCATTTGCATGACCAGGTTTTTCTGGTGGGGGTCTGCAGGGGTGGCATCTGTGTGAAGCTGCCTCTGTGTCCAGCAGATCTCATGCCAGGTGGCTCCAAGACAGACTCACTGCTGGCCAAGGCCAAGCCCTTCAGGGATGGTGGAACAGCCTCTGGGATTTGAGGAGGAGGAGGAAAACCTGCACAACAACCTGTGGCTGGAGAGAGAGGTGAGAAGGGAAGAAACAGTCCTGCAGACACCCAGGTCAGTGGAAAACAAGGGCCCCTGAGGTTCCTCTGCAGCCCATGGAGGATCCCACAGTGGAGCCTGATATTTAAATGTGACTTTGTTAGTGGATGCCTGAAATAAGGCTGTGGGGAACTGAGCACAGCCACCACTCCCTCTACCCCCGTGCTGCTGGTGGGGAGGAGGGAGAGAAAATTGTGAGTGAAGTTGAGCCTGAGAAAAAGGACTTTGGTGGGTAATAAAGACATTTCCCCAAGTCAAATCAGTTTTGCTGGTGAGTGATCTCTCCCTTTTCTTATATTGACCTCTCTCTGTTTTCCAGCTGAGAAGGGGAATGATAGACCAGCTTCCATGGGCACCTGGTGTCACCCCACCACACCTAAAAAGATATTAAAAAATTTCCAACCCAGTTTGGCATTAAAAAGCTTCTACTACTTCTCTTAAAGAGAATATATATATATATATATATATATATATATATATAAGTAAGTGTGTGTGTATTTATATGTATATAATGAACATGGGGGCACCATCCTTGTGTATGGTTGGTTCTGATTGACTAAAAATAAATAGCTCACTCAGAGAGAAAACATTTAATATAAGTTAAAATTATTAGATTTGCTCAGATATCTCTGAGTCTTTTTGTTTTCTGCTGCTTTGATTAATATTTTGAAAATTGCATTGAAAAATAAATAGCCTAGGGACATATTTATTGCAAAGGTTTTGAATTTTCCATTATTAAACAGCTTGACTGTGTTGCTCTTGAACAGACTGAGCTCAGGTGAGAAAATGGAAGAATTGATGAGAAAAATATTCTAATGACTTCTAAATAAATGCATCTTTCCATGACAGTGTTTGCTTTTAAAGATCCACTCTCTGAAATAGCTTCTTGCATCATTAGTGAATAGTGTATAGCTGGCTGATTGTTCATCTTCTTTTGTGCAAAAGCTTGGTGCATTTGCTTTGAGTGAAGACTATTGAATGAATGTGTTTGAGATTTTAAAAGTCTCTGTTTTCTAAAAAGCAGCTTTGCCACCAAGCTACACCTCTTGAAATCTGTAAGATCAGGGTTTTTTCCCCTCAGTTTCTTGACTTGTAAAAATGTAAATCGTACTCTAGGACGCTCCTCCATTCATCTATCTATATGTTGTCCTCCATCTCTGAAAAACATATTATTTTGAAATTCAGATGAGTTTCTTTATATTGATTGGCTGCATGTTGGATGAGACCACCCCAAGATCTGAGGTGGTAAAGTTCATGGTCATTCCCTACATCCAGCATTCCAGTTATTTAAAATGGAGGGAAAACTTCTAGGGATAGTTGCCTTTCACCAAACACAAGAAGATTGAGGAAGTTACTGGCAGTTGTGCTTTTGCCATGAAAAACCTCAGCTAAATGTCCCATTGTTTCCCCATAGAAAACCACCTCTGTTAAGTTTTCTGCCTGGCATTACTCATCCCTGTGCCTCCCTTCTTTTTTTTTTCTGAGATGCTGGGCTCTCTCTGTCACCATGGAGCTTTGAACATTTTTCTTTCAAACATTTCCTGGGAGAATCCACTTTCTACATATGTTTTCTATCCTTCCATTTGTATTTCTCTGTCTCTTCTACCTTGCAAATGCTTGCATGCCTCCAAAGCTATTAGACCTTCACCTGGTTCCTCACCGAGAAAGATGCTTTCTGAGCATGTTCTTTCCTCTGATTCCTGTGTTGTGCATGCTTTTTGCTTTTTCAGTCTTTAATCTGATCCTCCACCTCTAACAAAACCTTTGGTCTTAACATTTAGTAGGGACAACCTTTCAAAATTGTTTTCATACCCTTAGGGTAGGTCTTGCTTCTTACTCCCGTTTTGTTTTAGAATAGCCTAGAATCTTGACGAGAAATAGTAAAATATCATTAAGACATCTGTCACATCCATAATCTTGAGATTTATTTGATATAGGAGTGACCAGTGTCTCATTAGTTTGCTCCTGACATCATCTGTGGGGAGCTCAGCTACTGCTTTCCTTGAACTTTAATCCTTCTTGTTTGCATTACTTTTATGAAGCTGCCTTTGCAAGGAAAAAAGAAGTCTAACATGAAAACTGAGATTATTACTATGTATTTTTTTCCTGAACTTTTATGCACACTCACGCACACATATATGTGTGTGTGTATATATATATGTGTGTGTGTGTGTACGTATATAATGAACATGGGGACATCATTCACCAGTCTTTTGGAAGGTGATTATGAGGGAAAACACTTGAAGTTAATAATAAAACATATTTAAAACTATTAACACATTACTTTGAGTTCACAAATGTAACTGTTGATCTGCTTTGCAGGCTAGGTGGACCTTGAGATGGGATCCAGCTGAGTTTGTTTGCCATTGGCTGACTTTGTTATCAGATCCAGGTGGGAAACAGGTGATTTCTATAAAGCAACAGAAAGGAGGAGTTGGGTTTGCTTGTTTGGAGGAGGTGTTGGGGGGTCTGAACTGCTTTCAGCCTGGGCTGGGTGGGCTCTCTGCTTCAGCGGTAGAAGGTATCCTGAAAAAAAAAAAAAATATATATACACCTTAATGGCAACTCTAGTTCCTCTGGGTAAGCTGTCAGCTTGTTTTGGTGCTCTGCAACAGACAGTTTAGTTATTGGAAGAGAAGAAGATGGGAGTTTGGAGCTGGCACCTGAAGTGGCAGCGTTCAGGCTGCGGACAAAGGATGAGACCTGGTGGATGCCGGGGAGCAGGTGAGTGCTGCTGACTCCACAGAGTGTCTCTAATGGATCTCAGTGAAGCCCAGGTAAGGAGGTTTATGGCTGATACATTTCCATTTTGCTCAGGTTAAGTGCAGATAGCACCTGGCTCCCATATCTGGAGGGTATCACCTGCAGGGGTGGGCCCCAGCTTCACCGTGTGCTGCCCCAGGGGCCTCTTGGGTGAGCAGTCTTTTCTTTACTGCTCATTTCCATGTCACTGTTGCCTGACTTTTGAGATTGTTTTGAGAAGCAAATCTTTGATGCATGTTGTGACCCTTGTATTTGAAGCGGAGGAAGTATCTGGTTTGGAAGACCTTGCTGTTGGTGGGTTCTGTGGCCTTGAATGGAAATGTTTGTGCCAATAACTGAGGGGTGAGCAGTCCTATTATTCTTAAGCTTTAGCTGAGCATTCTTTTGAAAAAATAAAGTTATATTTTGCCATTAACCTCGAGATAAACATTTGGAATTGAGGCAGTCAAATGCTTTAATGCTCTGAAAAGAAATATTCCTATTTTAACTCCTAGTGTATGCATTTTTGTTCTCTTGTTATAATGCAGTACTATTAGCCTAAATCAGAGCCCATGGAGATGATGGGCATAGGAATTAATTGGACTTTAACTTTTTTTTTTTTTAAATGAAATAGTGAAATGATCTGTAATGGGCTTTGGTGTGGCATGATAGAGGTTGGGTGAGAGTACTTGGTTCCTTTTCTGTGTAGTTGTTTGTAATTAATGATAGTTTAAAGAAATGTTTTGGATACTGCTGGAAATGCAAACCCTGCAGCACTAGCATTTTCCCACACTTATTTTCCCAAGCAAAACTGTCCCTTTGTGATAACTCTTTCTAATATAAGCTTGGAAAGAAACAAAAGATTCAGCAGAATAGCACCTGTGGTATTACTGAGAAATTGTTCCTGAAAGGATGCTGTACTCTAATGAAATATTTTTAGTATTTTTCTGACTCTTTCTGCTCTCCCACTGTTTAAAGCTGAATTTCCTCTATGCTTTCTTGGAGAACTTGTATATAGTGACCTTTAGAATGTGCTGCTTATTGATGATGATCCAACATGTATTTAAGAACATTTATTTTGCTGAGTACTAAGCTGAAATGCTACAAGTTTTGCAGAGAAGACCACAAAACATGTTGTGCATTAATTATGGGATGTAAAACTCACCCAGTAGAAAACTGTTGGATGACCAATTCCTATCTAAAAAAAGAGGTGAATTAATTTCCTTTGTTTCCATCTATGGCTTTTTCTTTCCCTGTTTAAGTGTCTTCATCTGAACCCATGAGTTTTCTCACTTTTAGCTTTCTGATTCTCTCCCCCATCCCACTCTGGAGGAGTGAGTGAGTGAGTGGCTGTGTGGGGCTGGGCTGAGCTCATTAAACCACTATTCCCCTGAGAAGCACAATTAGAAACAAAAATTGGTTGGGACAGAAACCTGTGATTGCTTTAAGCAGAGGTCATAAGAGAATGTCCAGGGAATGTTCATACTTGTGTACAAGTTTATTACTATCATGCTGCTGTTGTGGTAAACCCCTTTTCTTGAAAGGGGAGAACAGAAGAAGAACAGAGTGTTCTCTTCTGTCTGGATTTAAGTGAGTCACCTGGTTGATGCCTTTACAGCAATAAGATAACTGCCTGATAATGGTTTGTAGTTTTTTTTTTTTTCCCCTTCTCCTTGACTCACTTAGAATGAAAACTGCTCTGTAGGATTAAAACATGCAAGAATGATGGTGGAAATTCTAATCTTCAAGACTGGCTTAATTTCAGAATAGATGTAGGTAAATGGAATGCTGCGTGCAGTTATTGTACTTAAAATTCAATATCTATTTCTGATGCATTAGGGAATGTTGGGGTTTCTTTTCCAAGGCTTGCTCTGAAGTCTGGAGATAGAAAAGCAACTTTTTAATACAACATGAGGCTGAACATACTAACTGTACCTCTATGAAACTTTGGCAATGACTTATTTTTATAACCCAATAAAATAGAATGCATTTTTTTCAATTTGTTCTGCTTGCATTGTTGCAAAGTACTCCCACTTTTTACCCCCTCAAGAGTGAAAAACAATTCCTTGTAAATGCTTTTCACTGAAAAAACAGTTAGAGATAAGTTACACCACTTGCTTTAAGCACCTGTCCAAGGATATGCACTGCTAATAGCTTTTTCCTAACAAAACTTAATCAATAAACATTAACTGGGGAATTGGACAATCCAGGTTATTTGTTTTATTGTGTATCGCTAAATAACATTTTTGAGTTTGATGATCAGCCTACCTTCTGAATTTCAATTTCTGCCAAGCTTGATTTATTATTCTTTTTCTTCCTCAGAGTGGTTCATATCAAAATCAGGGTGGATTTTTCTACTGTACTGATATAGCAGTTAATAAATTTTATCAAAACTTACAGAACTTGGTCAAATATATGCAAATGTCTTATTTGTATGCAGCAGAAATTGCACACTCAATTTTGTGAATGTAAAACCCAAACAATGCTATTAGAGTTTTGCTCAAGGCTGCAACACTATAAAAGAAACTTGGGAGACTTAGAGTTTTTGCCAAGTTTTTTTTTTTATCCTACTATCTGCAAGTCTTGATGTAGCATGTATATATCCACATCTCTGTGTGCAATATTCAATATATTGTTGCACTGCGGCTTCATACCAACATCTGTCTGTGCATAAATTGGTCAATGGTTCTTGTGTTTTGCTCCAAACCCAGCACTGTCACTCCTCCAAGCTGAGAGTTAGGAACTGCACTGGGAGCGTTTTGGGATTGATGTGCTGTCAGTAACTGCAGGGAAAGCGTAAAGGCTGTTTTGTAGCTGCTCTGGCCTTTCTGGGGAGCCTCTCTGCAGTGCCTGACTCTGCACAGCTCCTCCCTCCACCACCTGTGTTCAGGAATCTCGCCTCATCCTAGTGAGTTATTGAAGTGTTTCTTACATTAATCTCTGAAATATTTATCATCTCTGTCAGTAGACAACTTGCTTTTGTTTTTTTCCCTTCTCTGAAAGATGTGCTCCAGTCAGGACCCCTGAATCCTCCCCAGCTGGAGGGGATCTTACTGGGCTCTGGTGCCAGTGAGATGAGTGTCTGCCTAGCCCCTGGAAAAGCAGCCCAGCTCTTCAGAGATGTTCTCTCCTAGGACTGCTTCAATAGCCAGACATCACTCACTGATTATTAATACCTACATGAAGATTAACTGTCCTAATTTCTCTTTTCCTATGGAAAAGTTGGAAATAACTTGATTTCTGAGGAGGAGCCACACAATCACCAAGTATCTGTTCAGGTGGAGGAATTCATTTTGTGGTATGACCTGGAGTAAATGTGAAATGATCAGCTGAACTTGCTTGATACACAGAGGAAAGGAATTTTACTTCAGAAAGGCCTAAAGATGTAGAGGTGCTGATGGTTTGGGTAGGGAATTTTGGGTTGCAGATCTGATCTTTAGGGTAAAGTTCTCCTGGTGTCCTTGTGCAGGGTAATAGCCCTAAATAACTAACTAGGTAACTAAATACAACACCTGGGTATTTTTTTTCCTTTCCTCTATGGTATGTGTAATTTTACTTTGAGTTTAGTGACTTGGTCAGTAACTTCAGACTTACAGGTAATTAACAGACAGCTTTAAGGCAAGGTAAATAAAGCACTAGGCATAATGCAACTTTTGGATAATAGCAATGATAGTTTTGAAGCACCACGGAAGTCTCTTGACCCTTCAAACTGGTTTTTTTTTTTTTTTAATTATAGCAGAAACATAATTTTTCTGGATGGTTGCTATCTTAAGTATTTGAAATGCTTAATAGCTAGCACTGTAAATAAAAGCTGATGTCTGGCTAGAAAAGTATATATATATATAACAAAAATGAAGCAACTTTATACAAAACTTATGCCCACAGACTGGAGACATTTCTTCATTTCATACATCATACTTTCATGCTTCCTTTCAGGCTTATCCCTTGTGTTGCCTACTATTGTTACCTTTCATCTCACTGACCTGTGCCATGCTGGACATGCCTTAAAATTATCTAAATGGTCTTTAAGAAACATGCAACAACTGTGTGGCCATTACTTGATAGTAAATAGTGACAACTGCAAGATGCAGGTTAGGTTTCCATTTTTAATATCTGAAATACTATTTTGGGAATTAATTCTTGACTTCTGATTTTTGGTCTTGGAAGAGTCGTCAAGAAACAGCAAAAAAAATCCTTCAAACCATGTTGACAGCTGTTACATGTAATATTTCCATTTTCTAATCAGTAGTCTAAATGGAAATTATTGGTTGCTTTTCTTCCAGTAAGAGTAAGACATTAATAAGTGAGAAATGTTCTCCTAGTTTTGCAGATAATCTGTTTAATGCAGTTATTTACCACAGAAATAGGAGGAACCATCACCTCAGATCACAAGTATCCTTCCTACAGCAGCATAAATGAGACAAACAAAACAAATCTTTGGATGACAGGTTCAAGAGAATTTCTCTTCAGAAAAAAAACACTTTGATAAAATTCCAGGCTAATTCCTGAGTAAAAAGCAGTTTGAGATATTTGAGGGGTAGAATTGTTATCAGAAGCTTTGCACAGTGAAGGGACAAGCTATTCTGGATGCTGCAATATTTGGGCCTGCCCAGGAGTGTGGCTGGGATCAGTGAAGATGGGTTATCAACCTGGTGCTGCATTTCTCTGTTCAATTAAATATGTAAACCATGAGCAATTCTTCATCTATGGCGGTTTTAGTTGTTTTGTTGGTTTGTTTTTGTCTTTTATGTTTTGTTCTTTTTTTTTCTCCTGTCTTCACATTAGATTGGGAGGTTTGGCTTTAATAATAATAATGTTCTTTTTGTGGTGTACGTGAATGTGTGTGTGTGCAGGATTTGGTTTTACAGCACAAGGTACAAAGCCAGGGTTTGGCTGGTATTGTGGTGCAGGAGCAGTTAAACCAGAGATGAAGTTACTTTTATTTCAGTGGCTGAGTGCTTTAAGAGTCAAGCAAAAGGCAGTTAGGAGGTAGTGTGCCATTTTTCCTGGGATGGTAATTGAGCTGTTTCCTGGGACAACAGCCTCTGAATTTCAAGCTGTGGTTTAGCTTGTTGCCAGCTGCTGTAGCACAGCCCTGAGGAGAGGGATTAGAGGATGCTTTGGATAAGGCAGGGCAGGGGCTATGCCTTGAGGAGGACTCTGAGTGTGAAAGATCCCCTGGCTTTAGTGTTCTGGCAAAAAACAAGGAGTCTTGGCGGTCTTGTAACTGTCATTTAAGAGGTTTTTCTTCTTTTTATCCCCCATGTGCTTGTATGTGAGAGCTCATAGTTTTTGGGCAATAAAATGTTAGTTTAATCTTTGCTCCTTAAGCATGTGTGTGGTTCTTCTGGAACCGTGCAGCCCTGGAACATCAGGGATGGTGTTGGCAGAAGCAGCACGTGATTAAGATACAGTCAACCTCTCCTGCAACCAAAATCTTCTCTTGTAAATGCACACACTCCCTTTAGCCTGTGAACAATTCTGCTTGCTGACCGAGCACTTGTGCTTTCTCCTCTGCTTCTCTCTGAATTACAGTTGGCTGTAATCTGACAGGAACCTGGGGAAAGGGAATAAACGTTGGGATATTTCTTCTTTTGTGTACTAACCACAAAATACAGCTTGCAGTGCACTCCATATTCGACTGCTTTGGAAGGAAGGAAAACTTGCTTCTTCAGGGAGACAGATGTATACAGGATGTTTGTGATAAAGTAAAGAAATACTGCACTCATGGGGCCTTGACTTTCTTTTCTATTTTAGAATATGGATATTTCTAGCACAAAAAAAACTCTGCCTACAATATGGGAACAGAAATGATGGCAAGAATTAAGGATTTAACTCTCTTGACTTTAACCAAAGAAGTCTATTGAATAAAGAGAATCTATCTATTGAATAAAGAAAACTGTAGGGGGGGGAAAGTAAAATAGAGGCTTGCAGGATGGTGACTTAGAGATTTAAGAGGGAGGAGTTTGCACTATAAACTGTTAACAGCAATGTCATTGTGTGAATACCACAGAGGTTGATTTCAAGAAAATATATTTTCTGCTATGGATGGGAACCATTTATTGTTTTGGGTTTGGTTTTTGGTGTTTTTTTTTTTTTTTAAATGAAATGCATCTTAACTCAGCTGTTATCTGCAGTATCCATTTACAGCAAATAGTTGTCACTCCTGTTCTTCACTCAGTATAATTTTTTTTCAGTAAAATAGTCTCTGCCCTCAGTTTCACAGCACCATAGGTGAGGATATCACAGAGATATCTCAGCAATGTGCACTTTCTGTCTGTTTTATTATTGAAAAGATGTCATATTTGGGTTAGCGGTAAAAGGAAAAGAATTGAAAATTGAAAAGAGCAAGAGGAGATGGGGAGGCTCATAGTAGTTGAGGATAGATTTTTCATTTTAATGATATTTTATGGTGTGCTCCTGAATATGCATCAACAGGTTGTAAATAATCCAAAGAGAGGATTTGCACAGGCTCTGAAATGCTCTCAGTATCCCAGTTCAATTTCAAGCTGTGACAAATAAGCATAAATACTGCAGACAGCATTTTGCTCATCTCTCTAGCATTCAATCACTTACAAAACAGACTTAAAAGAAACAATGCTGTGAAACCTGGCTTAACTGACCACTGGGGAGAATGGCAAAAAGTGGGAGATATCTTTTTTAATGGATATTTTATAATTCTCTGGAATGCTTCATGGAGAAGCATTTTCAAAATATCAAAAATACTTTTTTGATATAAGGGTGATTTCTTGCATAATTCTAAATGTATGGAAAATTTGACTTATGGAAATAATGGCCCAGTTTTCAACCCACTAAAGAACTTTGTAAGCAGCAGTAATTTCACAGTGACCTCTTTCTCTCACTGAGGTTTGCTGGCTGTGTGAGGATGTTTCAAAATAGTGGTGATCATGAATTTGCAGTAGAAGTTTCTCTTAGGTGCTGGGTCAGACAGGACTTAATTAGGAAATAAATTTCTTGGGTCCTGGATAAAATTTCTGGTCATAATTGGGAATGGAGAACCACCTGCAATAGGCAATAGTCAGTCCTTCTTGTGGTAAGGCTTTGTTAGGGATAAGTTAGGACTGAGCACAAATGTTCTGACTGCATCATATAACAAGGATTTGTTTGAGTAACCAGTAGAAAAGCTTTGGATTCTACTCAGGATGGACAGGTGTTTGTTTTAATGCTTTCCAGAGGGTTTCATCATGTGGGGTTTGCTGAAGTGACACTTGTACATCTTTTTAAAAGACCCCAAATCAGTTGGGTTTATTTATTATTATTCTACTAATAGTAGAAGGCAGAGGGTCTTCTGTAGTCAGACAACTGAGGAAGCCTTGGAAGCTGGAATATTTTCAGAGTCATGTTCCAAATGAAAAATGCTTATTAAACAAATGGGTTGATAATTTTAGAGACACAATGTAAATACACTAATGCATACACAATTCCTGAAGACTTTACATTATGGTTTTGAAAGCTGAACTTCCAGAATGGCACAGAAGATTGGTGAGCATCCTTCTTTCTGATGACTGTATTGATCAGCTTTGTGCTTCAAACCTTCTGTTCCTGCTTTGGGATAATTAATTACTGGTCAGTCACTGAGAGTGCTGTTTCTGGAGACAGCAGGTTTTTCCTCTGCTCTGCAGTGGAGGGAGCACTGCCCACTCTGGTGGGCTGTGGGAATGTTTGTGTCTGTCAGCAAGGACTGAGGTGATGGAGGAGTGACAGCCACCTTCCCCAGTGCACTGTGAGGAAACAGGGAATGGGGAGAGAGGGAACAGTGTGAGGGCCAAGGCAATCAGTGCTTAAGGAAAGGGTACTCTATACAGGGATTTATAAATGGAGTTTTAAACAAGTCCATGTGCTGGCAGACAGAGAACTTCACCATGAAACACATAAATCATACAAACCTTTCTCATCATCAACTGGCTGGATTCACCACGTTGATTTTGCTGCTGAACCCCATTGTGAGATGATGTAGGAACCGCCTAATTCTTCAGTGTGCTCTTCATTTGCATGTTCCTGACCACCTCCAGGGTGCCAGCCTAGTTCTGAAGTGTCCATGGAAACCTGGATGGACCAGAGGAGGCTTTCACTTTGTTTCCCATGGAGTGGGCTCCACACACAGGAATGTGCTTCCTGTGAGCTTCCTGAAGTCCTTGCAAAGTGTGGATGTGCATGAACACACAAACAGCTGTCAACTTAATAAGAAGCTGGCATTTTAGTTATGAAAAAACTGATCTGTCCAGCATCTTGAATGTCTAGATGTGAAATCCATCATGCAGGAAAGTATCTGCTTCTATGCCAGGAATTAAATCACACTGCCTTCATAAAATCGCATCACAGAGAAGTTTGATGAAGTGCAATCCATTTTACAAGGCAAGGCACGGTCACTTGGCTGCAGTCAGTGTCTGAAAGAGCAGCTGCTGCTGCTTCATGTGTCATCTGTGAGATGGGCTGGCACCATTAATTCTGTAACCAAATAAATGCAGATATTTGCAAGAGCTTTTGTTTTTCTTCTTAGAATATCCAAAGGTCACACAGTTTCTTGAGGGTTGACTTCAGACAATGTTCTTTATTGGTTTAAGGACAAAATTTCATTCTTTGTAGGAAGTGCCCATACTGAAGGTGGGTAAAATCCTGACATGAAGTTCATTCTTGTTGTGGTATGAAATTCTGATGCTTGTGCTGGGTGATTCAAGGTGTGCTGGCATGTCTTACCATTGTATAACACCCCTTTCAGCTATGGTATGTTGGTTTTTCCTGTGGACACAAGCAGGTTTTTAGGAGGACAAATGGCAACAGATGCTTTTCTAAGTTTGCCTGAGCTCCACACTTTTAGTGAAATATGAATTTGTAAACTCATGGAAATACAGGTAGGAGAATAAACAGCTGTGTAACATGGAGGAAGATGGGAATTAATTGTGCTTGAAGGTGTTGATTGAAAAATAAAACAAGTCAAAGCAGTTCAAGGTCAATCAACTCTTTGCTTCCTTTTTTTTCTTCACTGAAGAATTATTTCTTTCTGACCTGAAGTCTTGAGCTCTCAGCTTCCTCTAAGTTCAGATTGTGACTTAAGCTGTTGAACAGTATGGTTGATATTTATTTCTTGTGCTGATATGAAATCAGGCTCCCTGTTACTCCTTATGAGAAGGATTGAACAGCAATGTGGTAAATGTTAGATTAGACCAATATTTTGAAACTGTCATTTACAGCAGGAGGCTGCTGTGAAACCACAGGGTAAACCCAGATCTGTTATGTTTGTTGTAATTCTAATTTAGTTACAGGATTTATAGTTAGCTGAGACTTACATTGCTTTATGCCACATGTTATACCCTGCTGAGCCTTCCTGTAAAAATCAAACAGATGTTTCCAAATATATGGGTGATTAGGTTTGCTCAAAATTTTGCTGTTCATCAATTTTTATGCACCATATAATAGCTCTAATGGATTTTAGGTTGAATTACAATGGCAGAGGTATTCTTGGTGCAAATTGAAAAAGATACCCACAGAACACTAATGCTGCTGCATGGATATAGCACATGCTGAAATATCAGCCATGAATAAATGAGGCTGGACCTTTACAACTTTATTGATACTGCAAGATCCTAAACATGGGAAATTCAATGGCTCCACTTCTTACTTCCAATTACAATATAAATATGGAAATTTTTATTTGCCTTCTGATTTGATAGGGTCTTTTTTGAATGCCAAAGCAGTTCTCTCTGCTGGCCCCATGTGTGTGTAAGACATGGTGACACTGACACGTCCTCTCTAGTGAGAACCTCTTTCATGTTGGTAGAGCTGCTTTTCTGATGCTTGGTGACCACTTTCTTCTCTCGTTTGCATGAATACAAATGTTGTTTCCAGCTCTATGTACAAGTGCAGTGAGCTGCAGCCTTGGCCCTCAGCAAAAATCGTCACTGTGGAGATGTCGAGGCCTATTTTGTCTTTGCTATAAAGGAATTTAGATTTTTGAGGACTCGTATGAATGTGCACCTGATCACACATCTTTGTTGGATCTTTTCTTCCTAGAGAAGTTTGTCACCTGTTTCTGGTATTCACTAATGTAGGTTCACTGATAAAGTTCATTTTATGTAACTGAAATATTTTAGTCCTCTTCCACTGGCAGTAACATATTCTACTACTTAAGTTTAACAACAATTAGAAGAAGTAATTCTCTCTTTATTTATACTAATATAATTTTATATGAATTAAAATGTACTTGGATAATGGAAAGGGCCCATTGCCACTGATATTCTTCCACTGCAAGTGACATATCCATTCAGGTCTTATCAGAGGTATTTATTTTAAAGCCATGTTTAGTGCTGCTGTTATTGGCTGTGTTATGAACCTTTTTTCTGTCATTTTTAATGCAATGAATTACTTGTCAGTAAACCTACTACTGAGTTCTCCCTCCATGTACCCAGAAGGATAAAGTAGTGGGAGAGCTTTGGGGGGCTTCCTGTGCTGTGTTAGTAAAGGGAGAATTCAAGTCTGGTTCATACCCTGAATTGGCTGTACTAGCTCAGATTTAAATGTTTTCTCTACTTAGAAAAGGTTTCTCCATGAGCAGAAATGAGCCAAGCACAACAGCAAAAATTGATTTTGGTTTAGCTTTACAATAAGCAGTAACTTGTATATATATTGCTGTGGATGCGTGGAATAATGGCAATAGCTTCTGACTTTGAATACAAATTAACTTTCACAAAAGGATGAAATGTTGAGTTTTCTTGTTTTGCTTGCTTTCTTATACCAGTTCTTTTCTCCTTCTCATTCCCCAAATCCCTTATTTGTTAGTTTTCCCTTTTGATTCTTCCCTTTTACTCACTTCACCTAAAGAAAATGAAGTCCTTTCTTACAAGATTGGTGAGACAGAGGCAGATTTGCAATCACAGGAATGAGAATATGACACAATTTATTATGAGTGATAGTATAGTGACTAGGAGATGTGATTTATTACAGAAAGCTAACCAGATACCAAGGCTGTTGGCACAAAGTCTCCTCCTCTTCACAAGAAGGACCAAAATACAAACTTGCTGTAAGTCAGCAGTTCCTTCCCCATTTTGACTTGGCATTTGCAACAAAATGGTTTGTTCTCTATATAATCCAGCTCTGGAACTAGCAAAAGCCAAGTCCTTTGAGAGATTTTAGTAATGCTTGGGAGCAAGAGGAAATTATGCCAAAATTTTCATCTATATATAAACCTTCATAAAGGGTTTTAAAGTTGCTGTACTCACAACTTCATAATTTTTCACGTTTGGCATGCACTAGGCATGCATTGATCTCTGTACAAAACACTTCTGCCTCAATAAAAAACATAAGACATTCTTCTACTTTGGTTTATTAGCGCCACACTCCAGTTATAAATTATCCAGATTCTGCACTTTGTGAAAATTTAGCTCCTTTTGTATGGAGAGGAACAATTTTTTTTTTCTTATGAGAGATCTTGCCAAGAACTTTTGGTCTTTCAGTATTTGCCAAATGTTTTCAGTCTCACCTTGATATATTGGCTACAGTTCTGAGATACTCCAAAAACCTCAGCCTGTAAGTAATTAGTGAGGACATGATTACCTTGCTGTTTTCCATCTGTTGACTGCTCTCCAGGAGTCACTTTCACAATATTCACCAACTCTGACATGTTTAATTTGCTCTATGAATTATGTGTGACAAGAAATAATCTTGTTCACTGCACAGGAAAGAGCTCGTGGTGCTTGTCTGCTGTGTGTGGCATTAACCTCAGCCAGTTACCCCTAGAAATGTGTTCAGGATTAAAATGGAAAAAAAAAAATATGATTCGGGGGAAAAATATGCTGGAACAATGAAATGGTTTTGAAGAAGCTTTCATAAGACAGAAAGCAAGATAAAATGGTATTTTGTTTTGGTGTATTCAGTCATTAAACTTCACACCTGAAAGCCCCTGTCTGATACCTCTGCTGCCTGTGAGGCATTGATAAATTGTAAGCAAAGCACCCCATTAATTCTGGATGCAGTGAAGAAACCTTTGGAGCATTGTCATGAGATGAATGTATGGTTCAGCCATCAGAGATCATCATTGTGTCTTCAAACCTCTTTTGTGGGTTTTTTGTGTCTCTAGAATAGGTGAGAGCCCTACTGTTTCTGCCCTCACCTGTTTTTGGGCTTTTGAAGTGAGTGAAGTTCTGATTTTGGTGATGCTAATGTGAATGGATAGGTAGTAAAATGTGTCAGAGTGATATTTGGACCTAGTGGTCCCTTTTCTGTCTGCTATGGCTTGTATGGGTGTGAACCTAAGGAGATTTGTGTGAAAACCATTTATCTCTTCAAATTATTTCTTTTTTCCTAGTTCAGCATCAGTGTGTGCCAACCCTTGCTGTGAATATTGGTAAACACAATTTTGTCATACTTGAGTGTGGATCTAAGGGGGACCTAAATCTTCTATAACAGGAATTCACTGATCTTTTCCACATAACTACACCCACTTTTTCTTGGAAGAAGTACAGATGTTTGTTCAATGTTTTCAGTTTAATATCACAGAAGTTCATAAGCATCCTTTTCTAAGAGGGTTAAAGAGAGAGATTCTGTGTTGATTTAGTACAATAATTTCACAGGTTTTTGTTGATAGTGATTAATCACATTCCAAGAATAGAAAGACTAGCCATTTTTACTTCCCAAATATGCTTATGAACACTTAATAACGACATGAATTATAAAATGGAAGATCAATTTTTACCTTTATGTTATATTCTGATCTCTGGAAGTTCTGAATTCTGAAAGAATTATGTGGAGCATGGAGGGAGGATGGAGTTGATGAGTGAATTGATTTGAGTTGGAGAACCAGAAATTTCCATTAGCAATAGAAGACTTAAAGCCTTTTCTCTTAACTGAGAAGCTGTATAATTTAAATGAAAATTAGTGTGTTTGGACATTGGTTGCAAAAATAACTTGACCTTGGTGGCCTTTCCTTCACAAATGTGTTTTAGAGTTACATTTTTCTTTTTGAGAAGGAATGATGTTTTAAAGCATTTTTAGGGAGATGTTGCAATTGGCATTTCTCCATCTTAAGCTCTTAAGAAAATGAAAACTGCTGTGTAAGTGTTATGTGTGCTGCTCAGTACTGTCAAAAGGTTTGGATACTAGAGATGTAGCTTTGGACTGGAATTGACTGCCAATTTGAGGTAGTTGGCAATAAAATAATTTGCAAAATATTTCCTCCAGTGAATTTTACTTCAACAGGATTGCCTGATTTGGTGATTTTTCCAAGATAAGTTAGTACATGCCTGAAACAAAAAGTGCTTTTCTTGCCATCAGTTAATTGTTACATTTCAAGCTTTTTTTTTAACTTGTAGGAGTCTTCTAGTGCAGTGTTCATTGGCGTACTTGTATGTAAATTAATTCAGTTCCATCTCTGTGAAGAAAAAAAAAATTACTCTCTCCAATTAACAATTTGAAAATTTTTCTCGTTACTGCTTTTCAAAATAATAAAAAATATGGTGCTTCTAATTAAACTTCCCTTTTTAACATTGCATTCTGCATGCAATATTTTGCTTGAATCTGTCATGTTTTCCCACTTTTGTTACAGCACATGCCTCAATTTGTACCTTTCAATCTCAAGTTGTCAAATTAATTAGCTTGATTACACTATGTCATCAGACTAATAATGCACATCCTTGTCTATATCTGGATCTGAAAAGAGTGGTAGTTCAGCAATCAATATCTGTGGAAATAGTTTAATATTTTACATCAGGGGAAATATTTTGCGTGGAGATCTTATGCTAATGATTTGGAAAAATCTGAAGGTTGAACTGGTGAGTAAAGAATCCAAGAGCTGATATGCTCATGCCAACATCTGCAATCTGGAAAGCTGTCTGAAAATACCATTTGCTGAATTTGTAGATGTCTCAGTTGGGGAGCAATAAAAAGCCTCTTCACTTATACCTTTTTTGGCACTGTTTTCTAGATTCACTTGTAAAACAAGAGGTCAGAGTCTTGTGGAGTGTCCCCAGTACCAGTTTTCTGTGCTGAGGAAGGCTGAGGCTGTGATGTTTCTGAGCCCACCTGGCTTTCACACACTCCTCCTGGCAAGGCTGAGAGCTCCAGACCCTGGCTGTGACCGGATAATCTTGCTAAGAGACATGGGATAGAAGCCCTGGGTAGAGGATGTGTTGTCCAGTGTCTAACTGAAAATTATTTTTGAGCAGAGAAAATGGTATCAAAATAGAGTAGATTCTGCTTTAATCCTTGCTGTTAGTGACTGACTTCTCCCTGATGGGAAAGAGGTTTGCTCTTGCATCTCAAGATGCTCTTACCTCTCTTCCCTGAGTATGTGAGAACCTTCAGCAAAGTTCTCATTGCTTCTGTGTGGACCTTCTGAGATGTCCTGACAAGCCTTGCAGTCAGACTGGAAAGAGAGAATGAAAAAGCTCATAAGAAAATAAAAATCAGAGGGCTATGAGCAGAAGGAAAGATACTGAAAAAGGCTTTGAAAGTCTATTTTTGTGCTACAGCAGCATTTTAACCATGTCTAACTGGTTATGTTGATTCTGAGGTCTGGGTTTGTGCAGGTGCCCCTTTTATTAAAGAAATCTATATAACTTCACTGAATCTTTAGGATTCTACTACAGTCACTGAGCAAGATCCTCATGGAGAATCCCAACGGTTTTTTGGAAGTAAACAGGGAAGAGTGTCAGTTTGCTTTGTCCACTGCTGGTGTCATGGCATGGGAGAGGTGACTGTACCCCAAGATACCCAACAGAGCTGTTTGCTAGCACAAGTAGCTGTTGTTCAGTTTCTTTTGTACAGCTCACAAACACAGGGAACGTTGCAAAAGAAGCTGTTGCTAAACAGCTGAAAAACTTCCACTGCATTTCAAATATTTGAAGCAGCTGTGAGACTTAAAGGATGAGAAGAGGTAGATGTGGCTTATCCACAGCAACAGTACAAAACAAGTGTCTATTGTAATTCAAGTGAAGGAGTATCCATTTGTGAACAGCTGGCACACATTTGTGAACTATCGATTTATCAGGAGGGATATGGAACTGAACCGACACTTACATGCCCCTTGCTCCTATTTCTAATGATGTGCTCTCTGCATGGACTTTGTCATCCCTTCAGGAAAGGGGAAAAACAAAATCTGAAGATGGTACTGGCCAGAAATTCTGTGTGATCACAGAAATGTGGTGTTAGCTGCTGCAAGCTGTTGCTCTGACGCAAATGTTGATAAAGGAGATGGTATCATCTTCCCTTTTGCTTAAGCAGACACAGGAACTGTTTTGCAGAAGAGAAGGGTGAATTTTTGTAATATTTTAGTCACTTTCAAATCCTGCACTAAGACTCTGTATGCAGTGTCATGGGCACCTTTCCTGTAGGATGATTTTGGTAAATGAAGCCATGTCTTTGGTGGCTGACTCAGCCATGCCTGTAGAGTAGACCACGGTTTCCTAGGGCAGGCTCTACCCTAGTGTGATCCACTGGTGTGTGGTAACCTATTTCTGGCCATAATAGATCCTAAATGCTGGCCTGCTGCTCCTGCCAGTTGTGTCTACCAGCATGGGAACTATAATGCTGTAGTGGCAATTCTGCCAGTATGGAGAATATGGCCTGATGGTGTTTTAAGCTCTGGTCAGCCCCAGCTGCTGGAGGAGCATTAGTCTAAACGTTTCTTGATGCTAATAATGTGCAGATGGCTGGTCATTTTCTATAAAAAATTCTTTCACACTGTCCTGAGAGAAGTGAGATGGGAAATGCCTGTGGGAGTGAGACCTGTCTTCCCTCAGTGAAGCATGGGGGATCCTCTGGCCAGGTCCTGCCCTACAGACCTGGCTCAGGGATTGTCTTGGGACCCTGCCTTACCTTGCCTGGTGGTTTGCCTGAGACTTTTGTATTGATTTAATGGTGTTTGGTTTGTGTTTGCAACTCTAAAGCCAGAGGTTTATGCAGTACATCTCAGGCTCTTCTCCTCCTCTTTGACACTGGGCAGAGTGGCTGCTTGTGTGAATGATCCAGAATGTGGGAGGAGATTTATCAAAGTAGCAGGCTTGAAAACATTGCAAAGTACATCTTGTTCCTACTGATAGTTAGATTTCTAGGAGAAAAGAGAGTTAAAGGCATTTGAGTTGATCAAGGGAGAGATGCTTGTTTTCATATCTTAACACCTTTATCTTAATGCTGTCTTATCATAGTTCTCACATCTAAACACCATCCTTCCCTTCCCACCGAAACCACAACTTTGGGATTTACTAATCCTGCAAATACATCTATGATTAATATGTTTAAGCTTTGTATCCTGCCCAAAAGTCAAAACCAGCCCTTTGCTGGAGGAAATACTTCGTGGAAAGCTGATGTGCTCTGGAAAACAACTCACTGAGGGGAGGCAAAGCCTCAACACAGCTTGTGGAGAATTTATGTTCAGAGAGCAAGCAGAGAAACAGAGTTTTTTTGAGCCAGGAGAGCACAGGCTGAGAAGCATGCTGCCTTAGGCAGAAAGGCTCAGATTGCCAGCAGGAATGTGTGCTGTGCACCGTGAGGAGCTGTGTGTGCAGGAGCGGGGTTTAGCAGCTGATCTGTGAGGCCCTTGGGGGTGTTTCACTCTCCCCACACACACTGGGTCTGTGTCCCCAGGCTGCCTGTCTAAATCCTGCCTGAAACCAGAAGTAAGCTTGTGTGGCACTCCTGTGAGCTGGGGGATATTTTTTCTTACTGAGTATTTCGATGCAATCAGCTCTTAACTGGAAAGACATGTTCCAAACACTTCTGCTCAAGGAGAGCATGTAGGAGTTGGACCAAACCCCAATGCTGTGATAGCTCAGGGGGGCTGTATGTGCTCTGAGTTCCTGTTCTTTAAAGACTGGATTGTGCTGTAATTAAATCTACTCTAAAGCCCAGCTTGGGTGCTTGTGTTGGGCTCAGCTGGAAGATGGTTTATCCAAGGAGCCTGCGCAGGGGGGAGAATGAATGGGATAACCAACCCCAATTCTAGTTCAGAGGGCACCATTGTCAGCCATATCTGTATGGGAGGGGTTGGTTTTCACAGCATCACAGAATAATGAGGTTGGAAGAGACCTTCAAGATCATCAAGTCCAACCCATGCCCTAAACACCTTAACTAAACCATGGCACCAAGTGCCATATCCATTTTTTTTTAACACATCCAGGGATGGTGACTCCACCACCTTCCCAGGCAGGCCATTCCAATATTTTATCACTCTTTCTGTGAAAAACTTCTTCCTAATATCCAACCTATTGCAGCTTGAGACTGTGTCCTCTCTTTTGACTTGCTTGTCACTGAATTATGTTTCCTGTTGGTGGCCTACGCTTTTTTTTCCTCACCATATACTTTTTTATTTTACTGCTCCCCCTCAAATCCACAAATTCTTGATGTAATGGAGCAGTTGAGGAAGTAGTAAAGTAAGAAAGCTTTGATAATGTAGAGTAACCACTGGAAAAACAACCATTTTGATTTATGATGGCTTTATGAACCACAACTATTGTGCTTTTTAAGAAAGTAGAAAGATTTGCTCTTTGAAGATGGAACAGGGCTTGTGGATTTTAGCCTATCCTCACAAAGAGAACTTTCTGTGAGTTCATCTGCTGTTTTTAGCACTTGTCACTTTTAGTAACTGTTGCCCTCGTATAGGTTGCCATGGACAAATGCTGTATTGTCACTTTGTGATCTTTTCTGAGGTGTAGCAATGTATTGCTAGGCCTGTGTATAATCTTGTGCTATAAGAGTCATTAGAGAAAGACACAGCTACAAAAAAGGCTTTCTGACTTCTTTTTTTTTTTTCTCACCTGTGAAACTGGTGATGAGGCCATTACATAAAGATTTCTCCTGGAATGAACCTCCAGTCATCAGAGGGACTGCAAACTGCTTGGAAGACGTGCTTTTAAGCTGTGCATTTGGAAAGATTGCAAGGATTAATATAACTGAACTTGAGAATAATGACACATCAATGCTGTTGGGATAAGTTATTTTAAAAGTCTGAATCTGTCTGTAAGGCTTACGTGTTCGTTTATTTTTTCATTAACATAAGAGACTAAATATCAATCTTCCCATGATAGCTGTGTTTTGTAGTGCTTTGTCAGACAGTTAATTTAAAGCCAGTCATCTTTTTATCCCTATTTGATGGATGTATAAGGGACTGGAGAACTGCAGGCATTTTGATTTGTGCTTTTGCAGCACTAGCAGTGTCTTGAAACACTACTATTTTTTGCACTTTCTATAAAGATGTATGTTTGTGAAATTTAGATAAATATTGGGTCATTATAAAGAGAGGGGCTATTATAAAATATTTAATTCTAGCAACAGTCTCTGCACCTTCATTTCACTGTGATATCATTGAGTCGAGTTCATTTTTAGTGTCCTTGTAGCAAAAAATTCTTCTGCTCAGGAGGCTGGTCAGTTTGTATTCTCCTTAAAGAAAGGGTGAGAGAGCTTCCTTCTCCCTGCTGCCCCCTCCCCATAATAATTATGATAATATTAAAAAAGTAAAGATTATAATAATAAAAGAGCTTGGCTTTAGTACCTAATACGCTATACTAAGAAAGACAAAAACTACTGAAATGGATGGTGTGAGATATCTACCCTCAAGTTTGAAAAGATTTTGTTTTAATTTAAAAAGGCATGAGGAGACTGGAACAATATTTTATAAACAGGTGTGATTTTGCTCACATTCTTATGTTCTAGTTGCAGTTTCATTATATGAAGTAAAGTAAGAAGGCAAAGAGCCACATTGTCATCTGAGGAGTACTATGGAAGAAATACTTTTATTTATGGTGCAACAAAGATGATAGAGTTGAAATGATACTGGTCAGAGAAATTATCTTTCAAAATGAAAGTTAATAAATTAAGTTCTACTTTTTGAAGTAGTAAGACTGAGTCACATGCAAGTATCTACATCTTTTCAGTGATTAAAGATAACCATTTTAGCTTGCTCTGCTTTTGAACTGAGAATAGCAAGACAGTGGTACAGCAGCATAATGATAAGATGGGCATAACATAAAAAAAGATGTGTAGGAAAGGGAGAGGTGAGCATGAAGCAATTAAAGTTTTAGTTGATCCTTACGGTGAAAAGCTCTTACCACTGACATGGTGATTCTTCAGCTGCCAGAGCACACATGCTGTTATTTTTACTCTGCTACTGTGGATGTTGTTATCATGCAGGAAAATATTTGACTCATCATGTCTTTGGGGAAGTTAATGATTTGGGCTATAATAGGACTTGTTTCCAGAAACAGGGACTGTATTTCTTCAGTGTTGTAGTGTTTCCAATTCAGTGAATAAACATCCAGAACACCCAGTAACTGATACAGTACTTACAGGTTACTGCTGCCTGTCCTTGCAAAACTCCTGCTGCAAAACAAGGCTTTGCTTTTATTAAAGGGACCCAAGGGGAGCAGGTTGAAGTGGATAATAATTTTGCTGGCTTGAAGTACCAAGAGGACTTGTTCAGTATTTCTAGTGACCTTACTGTGTCTTCCTGACCCCCGAGATGCAGATTCCTGAAAGCCATACAAGTGGGTGTGGAGTCACTGATTGCAACCCTGCCCTGTCTCTGTCCCTGAAATAGGTACTCAGAAAGGTGAAAGGACTTCCCAAAAGTGAATGACTACAAAATGAGCCCAACTACTGTCACTTGCCTATGCAACTCACCACTGATGTATTTTTTTTTTAAATCTGTTGGAGCTGACTTTAATTCTCGTTTAATTTAATCCAGCCTTCAAAAAAGAGCTCAGGAAGGGTGCAGTTGGCAGTCAGTGGTCATGCAGCAGATCTGGGAGTGGCCCTGCTTGTAGGAATTAGTATGGTATTGTCTTTGAAAGGGAAGGGGAGAAAACACTTTGCCTAATCCAGGCTGGGTCAAAAATGAGGTGTCACACTCATGCCTTTGCTCCTTCCTATTCCTAGTGAAAAAGATCTGAACTTGGAAATGGCTGTTCTTACCATTGCCACAGTGGGATTTCTATGATAGGATCAAGTAGCTTGATAAGGCTGAGAAAGGTGAGTTCATAGTAGGTTTGGATTTGTGTGCAAACACAGAAGTAATTCCCAGGAATATCCTGTGCTATGCTTGGAGTCAATGCCATTGAGCTATTGCAAACACAGATACAAAGCAGGAGAAGACCTGGGGTTTCCACTTTATGAATAGACCACATTCCCATGCTGTAAATAAATTATTTTCAGGTAAATGTTAGCTAACTATCTTTAATATGGCCATGGCTTGAGTTCTTGCTGGCTGAGAGGCATCCTGTGAAGTCTTTAGGAGGCAATAAATTCACCAATAGCAACCTGAAGTGATGGACTAAGTTCAAGCTGTCAGCTCTGATACTCAAAGCAACAAGAGGTAGTTGCCTTGTCTGCATTTATCTTTTGCTGCATCAGTGCAAATCATTCAGCATCTTGACTTTGAGTTGAGGGTTTGTGCATAAAAAAGTATTAATTGTGAGAGCAGTCATTAGGTACAAACCCCAACTCACCTTAGAAATATGAAGTACCGTCAGGGAGAGTGTTCTAGTGGTGTTTAAATTTTGCAAATGTTTAGAGCAGGTCAACAAACAATGCACCTGAAAGTTGATATTACTTTCTCATAATGGCTGCTTTAACTGGTAATGGTTCAAATGAATTAATCTTTCAAAGAGGCTTGCTATTAATTCTATTCTTCTCTTCCTCATCCTAGAAAAGAGAGAAACCTCATCCCAGTCTGCAACTTCCTCTTGAGGGGAAGAGGAGGGGCAGGCACTGATCTCTTCTCTGTGGTGCCCAGTGACAGGACCCAAGGGAATGGCCTGAAGTTGTCAGGGCAGGTTTAGGCTGGATATTAATAATGCTGCTGTGATGCAGTCTTAGTCCTAATCTTAGATTTTAGAGTAGTCTTAGCTGTTAGCAATTCTTGAGTGACACAAGCCAGAGTTAAACATCATAAGTGGTTCAATTTATTGTTTTCCTTCTAGTTTGACACCAGCTCTAGAACAACTGAGATGGCAAGCAAGCTAATAAATGATTTCCAAGTGATTTGATTTGATCAAGCATAAAAGAAAGACAAATACTGATTTTAATGCATTGAACTGATCACTCTCTTGTGTGGGTGAACTATGGCTTAGTTTCTGCATGCTACAGCAAGTACATATTAAACTGAAATCTCTGCTAACAGTTCAATAAGCCAGGACTTTCCAAGGTAAACAGCTCACTCATTTACTTCAAGAGATGTGCCCAGAGTGCTGTTTCTTGTGCTTTCCCTGTAGCTGTAGAGCTTAATACACTCTCAGGTAAAGCAGGAGGAGAGCTGTGCTTCTGTAGGCAGATAGAAACAGCTCTGATGCAGAAATCCATCAGAGAAGCAAGTGTCCAGTATTTTACCAGCTGATGCATGCTGAGCGCTCCCAAGACAAGAAAATTTTTTCTGATGTAGCCAAGCAGGTTTAATTTTGTTTGATTGCTTTCCAGAAGTTTGGTTTGGTGTCATTCTCTCACTTTCTGCTGGAGTTTGTGCTTTTAGTTTGTGTGACCAGAGTGCTCAGACTGCAGCTCTCTCAAGAACCTGGTTCTATGTGTGCTGCTGAAGATGTTTCTTTTGCTCCAGCAGTCTTGTGTTGCTTATCTCTCAGTATATAATGTTTGTCATGGCATCAGTTCTGATGTTTCCTCACAGCTGGGTAATATTTCAGCCTATTATATGGCTTTATGTTTTGTTTTTCTTTGTACTCTCTGAATTCCAAACTGAAGCTGTTTGGAGAGAGTGGCGAGTGTTTTAGGTGTCCCTGGTGCATTTTCTGCGATGCTCTTGGAGGGCTTCTATCATGCAGAAAGAAGAAAGGATGGGTTTTCAGTGAAATCAGCTTCCTTGTAAAAGTGCAGACCATGGATTTCCCCCCTCATATCTCTGAGCTACTTGTTGTCCTTGAAAAAAAGAAAAAAAACCACAGCCTGACACTGAAAATTAATGGCCAGGATATCATGGTGTGCTGTGCTGCCAGGACTCGTGCAGCAGGCATCTCTAAGCCTCTCTTCTTTCTGTGCTGCCTCATATAAATAAATATTCCTTAGGCCAATTCCCTCATGGATCTGTCTGGAATGTTCATGGATCTGTCCCTGCTGATTTGAACCCTAATTCTCAAAGAGCAAATGTATATGCCCAAGTGCCCAAGGCACCAGTTTTATCATCATCTGGGACTTTCACAGACACTCTCTCCTTGTTTTTCAGCTTCTCCTCTGGAATAAGAGTAGCTGTAGGAAAAACAACTGAATCTATCCTGCCTCCTTGCTTTTAACAAGCAACTGCATTTCGATGAAGCCCTAGGGAGAGATTCCACAGCTATAGAACAGATGCTCTCTTTGCTCAGAATCTGGGGTTTTATTTCTTCCTTAGACATTTGAGCTGGCTGCTAATCCTGAGGTGTCTGCTTGTTGCTTCTGTTATAGGAGCAAAGAGCAAAGATTCTTCCTTGAATTGAGAGAAAATGTCCTTCAGCACAAACATCAGTTTGAGATATTGTGGATGCAGAAAACTAGGTGGAAGTATCAGTACAGATGCTAAACTGGATTAAGTGATGACTGAAAATATGTGAAATTCTCTTTTCATCTGAGTGATAGTTGTTGCCTTGGGTAATATTACTTTGCAAAAACATTTCTCTTGATGTAGTCCAAAGAGATGAAGTAACCGCAAGCTGTGCTTGTAGAATATTATTATTTTTTTCCTATATTTCAACATAAAATAGCAGGGGGCATAAAGGAAACCTTTTTTTTTCTAAGACATAATCAACTATCTATAAAATAAATGAACCATGGGTTGTATCCTTCCTCTGAAATACAAATAGCATGCTTTTATAAGAAGGCTTGGGAGCTGCTGGAGAAGGAAATCAATGCTGTATTTGAAATCCCCACGTTAGTGGGGGGTAGGTGGAGTTTGCAATGGTGTGGGGTGAATTCTGAACATGGTGCTGTCTATAAAGAGTCTCTCAGAGCTGCCTGAGGATTTATTGACTGTAGATGCACTGGGCAGATTGATGGTAAGCTTCTTGCAAGGTAACTCCAGCCTTGCCTCCTGCTCTTGCTAACCCAGCTGGAGCAGCCAACTCTCTCTGCAGCACATGTGGAGTCCAAGTAAGGGTTTGCTTTGGGGGGGTCTTGCAATTACAACAAGGCTTTTGTGTGCTTCCTGATAGTTCTAGTTCTAAACTTCTCCCAATCCTAGACTTCCCCAGATCATGACAGTCATGTTCAAAGGATGCCTGGTAGTCTTTTTCAATATTAAGATGTTGACAAAGCTTTTCAAGCATTTTATGGATCTTTCTATTTCTGAAGCATTTTAAACCTCAACTATTTTAAGAAATTGTCCTGGATTTTTTCATTGCCTTTAGGGGCTTTTTTTCCTTTTAGAAGAAGCTTCCTCCCCATGTTCCCCTCACCCCTCACCTTGTGTTTTCAAATGACCTTCAGTAGGGTTGGAAATATATTTGGCTTCTGCAACCTCCTAGTTGTGCAACCAAGGCAAATGCAAAGTGACTGTAGAATAAAATTGATTTCTACGTCTGCTTGTTTTCTACTGGCCATTACTTCTGGTTGTTTCTTTTTTGATAACTACGATATTGTACAACTCCTCCACCTTTTGCCTTTTTTATATTCATTTTCAAGCATTTTCATGCAAATGTTTAAATTCCTGAGTCATCTTGTGGAAGTGTTTCTTTGCCTTAGTTCTCATTTTTCTTCTTGCAACACCCTCACTGTGTTGCTCTTTTACATAAATTCGTGAAGTTATGTGCTCACACAGTGCTTTTGCTGGATAGGTGAAACATGCTAGTCTGAGAAATGAGTTTTCTTGGAGAGATCCATCTCAGATTTAGCCAGGTGAACTTCTCAGTGTTGTTTCTGAGCATGCTGCCAAGTGGTGAAACATTGAGATTGCTATAAAGAGCAACAAATGCCCAATCATGGGCCACCTTTACTCATGTTGAATAGCAACCAGAGAACTCCCAGTGGTGTAGCCATCTACTGCCTACCTGTTTGTGCAGCTGGATGCCATTTAGAGATAAGCTAATGGATGTATTGGAAGTTAGGTCTGTGAGGAGCATTTCTAGACAGAACCACATCCAGACATTGATCCTGCAGTAGTAAATATCAGGAAAGGGACTTGGAGCTTTGTGGGAGAGGTATAAATATCCTTGCATCTGCAGAAATGATGCCTCTGCCTTCAAACTGAGCTGAGGAGCTTTGGATGCTCTGGGCTGAAGGTGCCTCTGCATATGCCCGGACTGGTGTCAGCAGCCTCCAGTCCTGCAGTTCAGTTCTTCTTTGTGCCTCCCTTCTCTTCCCAATCCTCTGAAAAGTGCCAAAGTATGCCAAATATACTGGGGAAACTGATGGAGGATGGGGTCCTAAAGGAAGGTGGTAAGCTATGGGAGTGAAAATTACTATTTCAGTCACATCACAGAAAATAGCAGGTCCAATTCCAGACAGTGCATGTTCAAGTCAGGTTTCTTGAACCCTGAGGCATCCTGTTTGCTGCTTAATAGGTATGTGCTACGCTAAGGAGCTTTGCAAGGACCTGGTAAAATAAAACAACTGTATAGCACATGGAAGATCAAACTGATCCTCAGTGTGTGAAAGTTAATGTACAACAGAAGGAAAAATATGTGCTGTTTACATTCTTTTTTACTGGCTTCAGTCCACAAATAACAAATGGTTTGCCACCATAAAGGAACATAATTGCCAGCGGGTTGTGGGAAGAACAAGGGAAATAATGACAGTCACCCTCAGTGTGGTGTGCAGCCACCTGGAAAGCAGTGTGTGATTTCTTAGCCTGCTGCTGACAAGAGTGTAGAGATGGAGGTGGAAGAAGCAAAAATAATTAGTGGTATGGAAAGATTCTGCTAAGAGGAGGTGTGCAGAGTCTGGGAGCATTCTACTGGAGAGAAAATGCCTAAAAGAACCACTGAAGAAAGCTCCAAAATGGATCGTGTATTGTCGGATTGCTGAGCAACGGAAGTATTAACTCTTCTCTCCCCCACCTTCTCATCACTGCAAAATAACCCTTTCAGTTACATGGACAGTCCCTTTGTTTAGTCAAGAAATGTGACAGGAAGCCCTCAGGATCCTGGGCAGCAGGTGAGGATAGTTGGAGGAAAAGCATGGTCACAGAAGTGGAATTTGAACTGGTGATGTGAGAGTGCTCCTGCAAGCAAGAGCTGCAGCAGCACTGTGGGTTGGCACAGCTCTAGGGATTCTCTGAGATGTCTGAGGTGTACCTGGTGTCTGGTTCTGTTGGTTAAACCCCACAACCTCTGTGATCTGCAGCTTCTGTGGAAGTGGCACCTCCAGGTGCCACCTCGCTGGATGCTGCCTCCTGCTCCTTGGCTCTTCTGACCTGCAGGGCTCAAACCAGGCTGAAAGCTGCTTGCGTTTTGTGACTTTATTTGGATTGCATGTTAAACAGGGGAAAAGTTCCTTATTTGGCTAAGGCTATAATCAGATTAGGCTTTTTTTCTTTAAATTGCCTTTTAATAAAGTAATTTCCAGTTTAGAAATGTGAGGGTAAGTGGTTCCAAAGGTTGTGCCTGTGGGAGTTGCTCTCCAGCATGGTCCATGTCACTACAAGATGATGAAGGGATGTTCCTACAGACATGTGAGAAGTTATAGGAAACATTAGCCCCAAGATACTTCAAGAATTGCTGACTTGGTTCATTGACTTTAGCTTGGTTCAAAGCCAAAGAAGATATCTAACTTATTTTGACTGTTTATAATATTTTTTGAGTGATGTGATTTTTTTGGCAGGTGCAGTTTATTAGCTTCAAACAAAAAAGTCAATATTTTATAGAAGGGAATAAAAGGCCTCCCAAAAATCTCTGAATATTTTAATGGCAATTACCGGACTTTTTTGGTTGTTGTTTTGCTTTTGTATTCTGTGTAGGCAAGAATCATGTTTGTTTACACACTGTTGCAAAACAAAAGACATTTTCCTTGTTTCTGATACTGCTTAACAGGATGGTAATGGCATTTGTCTTTGGATTTCCATCAGCTTTGTTCCTGGTATACAAAAGAGTTAATCAGCCAAATTACTTAATGGCACCTGAACACTTCTGTGACATAACAGCCAAATGAAGTATCTAATTCTACTAAAGCTTCTCTTCATGTCCACACAAAAGATATCACTTTCAATGTTTTATTTCATGATTCATACCTACTTAGGAAGCAGTGTTCTTGGTGGTGCAGTGCCTTTAATAACACAGCTGTCTGCTGCTCTGATGTGTATGTAATATGTGCATCCTATTGTGGACTTTGCTCTGGAGTACTGAGAAAATGAGATAAGAATGCATTGTTTGGTGATAAACTTAACTACCCCTATATTAATAGCAGCTATATTGTCAGGGCTGCTGTATAAATCCATTTGACCTACTTCTACCCATAAAGCCACAATAACAATCTGTAATGCTGCTACATAAACACACTGGCTTCTCATGACTAGCTGCTGTTAACAAAATTCACTGAAGACATTTCTTTAGCATAAGTTGTACTTATATACTCTAGCTGAAAGCTGCTTCAAGACTGAACATCTGTTTACAATTGCTTGTGCTTTATTACTGCTGTGTGGAGAGCATTGTGAAAGATATTTCAGCACTGTCTGCCTTGCACCATCTTCATGAGGTTTGTTTTTGGAAGCCGAGAACAGCCTGACCCCCTGATAACAAGGCTTGCCTAAGAGGCTTTAGCCACAGGGCTAAATTTGCTTATCAGTTCACTTGTTTGCTCTGAGAGAGGCTGGCTCTCCATTAAATGGGAGTTTTGGAGTGGTGGAGGAGCCCTCCTTAAGCATCCTGGTGCTACTCCCATGGGTGGTAGGGGGGTCATTGGCTGTGGGGATGGGCAGGGGCTCTGGGCCATGGTACCCCTTGGAAAAAAGGGCAGGGATTGTTGGGAGCCATCCCTCAGAAGGTGTTCAGGCATGGTTAGAGAGCAGTGGTGGGCAGGCAAGGATGGGATGAGCTGCCTGGGGTGCTGGTGTTCACTCTCCTCAGGAGGAGTGATTGCCATGGCACAGCCTAAGGCAGTTCTGGGGGCTGAGCCAGCTGTTCCGGGCAAGCACTCCTCTTCTCTTCTCTGCAGAGCTCCTGCTATTCTACCTCACACCCTCCTCCAGTGGAAGCAGGATCACTATAAAACATGTGGCTTCTGCATCTTCAAATTTACAGAATCCTTTTTAAGCTGTTTAAAAGTAGGCTTTCACTAGAGTAGTACTTTCAGCTTTTTCTGAGTTATAGTGTAGAGGTGGATCAGAGGAGCATGGAAAGTATTTACTTATGTAATTTATTCCATAAAATGGAAAAGGGGTAATATAACTCTCAGAGCTAATGAGCACACTGTGCATGTTCTGGCTGTATTGAATTGAAATATTTCAGTTATGTTGCCTGTAGTAGATGGTTCACAGAATTTTTAAAATCTGTGGATGTTTTATGCCTGTAAAGTGCTCCAGTGCTTGACTAAGCTGCTAAGACTTCTCACAGGAATGCAACTATCACCTAATATTTGTTTTCTTATTTTAGCACCCCATCTCTCTCTCTCAATAAACACAGAAAAACCTTTTTTTTTATTTTTTTTTTATTTTTTTTATGGTGAGTACTTAATGTTTCAGGAAGAAAATAGCAACATCACAAACCCAAGGAAATTAATTCATACCTGACTGATATGGTGTTTCCTCTGGATCTAGAGGAGAAGAGCTCCAGCTACAGCAATCTTTTCCCTGGTATTGCTGAGTGGCAAGTGTTGCTATCGTGTATGATGTGGCTCCTGCCTAAGTAATGTCATTACTTGCTGTGCCACATGGATCTGCACTTGCCTGAGGTGAAAAGATTTGGGCTGAGATTGTTGAGGAGGTTATGCTCACAAGATCAAGGCTGAAAGTCAGAAAGGAGACACATAGAAATTTATGCCTTGAAGGTTTTTGTGAGACCCATTGCTGTAGCAGCAGAGTGCCTGTGCCTTTAAGAACTGTGAAACAGATATTGCTCTTGCTGTGTGAATTCACTATAGCATCAGTATGAAAGAGAACTTTAGAAAAAGCCTTTCATCTGAAAGCATGGTCTGACTCTTGAGAAGCATTGAAAACCCTCAAGTCCTCCTCAGAATCGTGCAGACAGAGAAGGTGCTTGAGTGGCACTGTGATGGTGCCCACTGAGCTGTGTGACTCCTGCCATGGGAAGCTGTGGAAACTAAAAGCTGAAGGAATTCACGGTGGTGAGGGAGAGACTGTCAAGGATTATACAATGCAAAAATCCAACACTGTTTTTTCAGAAGGTTTTTGTACCAAACAGCAGCAGTACTTGCTTGTAGGAAAATGGGCACAGCCGTGTCCTGGCTTGGTGCTCTTTAATCATTAATAATGGCTAGTAGTGGCAACAGGCAGTGAGGGCAGGGGCCCCTTATACTTGACCTGATTTAGTGTTAATTCTCCTCTGTTTAAGTTAAAACAAGCCTAAAGTGTGCTATTTCAGAATATCTTTTTTAGCTGAGCTGATAGCAGTCAGTTCCCCAGATCTTTGAGTGACTGCTTCATGATTACAAAAAATTGATATCGAGATCCCATCATTGCATTGATCTGTTGAGAGAAGCCCTGTTAATCTTTTAACCTCTCTGGAATTGCCAGGTTGCTGCCTCTTCTAACTCATTGCATTACAAAAATTGAATTTCATGTATAAGTGCTAAGTACCTTTCAGAGTACCAAGCACAAATTTAATACTCTCAAACTAAATATTTGTAATAAGTTTGCAAATAGTTTCTGTTGCTTCAATTACTTGTCATACTGGCAGATTTGCAGGTTCTGAAGGCATTGCTTCTGCTTTTCCTGACTCCAGTGGCTGAGGTCTTTTTTTCATAACAGCAATAAAAGCATCTCTAATTTAACTAAACCAAGGTGTGCAACAAATCATTGTACCTGAAATACTGGTGGGCAAAATAGTGATGATGCACTCTGAACACTTTCCTCCAAGCTCTCTATAGGAATTTGGGGAGTTGCAGACCTGACTGACAAATGACTTTGTGTTAAGACAGCTTTTTGGAGATGGTGAATTCTGTGTAATATGGCAATGCATATGATGACGGTTGTCTCCAGCAACTTTGGAGACAGCATACAAAATCTGTGTTTTGAAACGATTCAGCACTGGGCCTATGAGACTTTGGGAAAGTCTTGGTACAACAGGAACAATATAGAGGACTATTTTTCTTCTCCTTTTCTCAAGTCTCACATTCCAGGACAGACTGTGCTGAACTGCTGCATTTCTACATGGCTGAGCTTGAATCTCTCCACTTCAAACACAAGACATGGTTTTCATCTGAATTGTGACAACCAGAACCGAGCAAGGCTCAATTAGGGGAGGCCAGAGTGGATGTGTGTATAACTGCTTTAGGTAGCTTAGAAAAAAAAGGCAGAAGAAGGAAAGGGAGGAAAGTGAAATATGGGAGAGAGCAAGGAAGAGGCAGTGCCCACTGCTTCCCCTCTTGCACAGGATTCTGTGCATCCTGCCCAACTCACCCTATAGCAGTGCTTTTTTCCCTGATTTCACTTCCAATTCTAGCACATCCCATTTCTGATCCAGACTGTCCCCTGTTTCCTGACAAGGGATCCTTCAGCCTTTGCCTGCCAGCTGAGTTTTGATCCTGTTTTCTTGCTCGTCCCTTCCCCAGGTGGTCATTTTGCTACTCTATTGTTTTCTTCTGCAGAAATATCCCCCATCATTCTCCTTCAGTCTTATTCCAGATCTGTATTTTCCTTCTCTTTTCCAAGTGGCTTTTTCTATTCTTTGTCCTCATTGCCACTGTTTTTCTCTTGGATATAAGACTGAGTCTGTACCTGCTCCTAAGCAAATGTTTGCATGTTAGTGCACTGAAATGTGCCCGAGGATGCTTGAAAGAATGGTCATGGAGATATTTTGGAAACATCAGTTTCAGTATCTGACCTAGAAACTACCTCAGTCTGCCAGAGCAAGATAGAAAAGCAAGTTGAATTTTATCTGCTTGGTGAAAGCTGGGAAAAGGGGAAAAAATATGCTGTTCTTTTTCTGATGCTTAAAAAGTTTTGGTTTGCTTTTTGTGCTATAGCATTTGAACAGACTGTTCATTGAACCCTTCAGCATCCTGTCACCTTAATTTATCTAAAGCATTGTGCAGCTCTTTCTTGTCTTTGTGCACTTGCAATGGCATCTAATTACTTCTATCCCTGGTGTGATAGTGTGGGTTTTTGCAAGTGAGACTTCTTTACTAGGTAATACATGTGACAGGGCAATTCAGGAGAGGAGAGAAACTGTCAAAATTCATAGTGTGATCCCATCACTAGTGTCTTTTGGGGTATGTAACCACTGCACTATGCTCACTCACACAGTCCCTCTGTTGAACACCCAAATAACAGTTGTGTTTATGACCCTGCTCTTTTTAGGTCTTTACAGATCATCATTTTAGGAGCAGATATGGGGAACCCCCCCCAGGCTTTTCTTTTTTTCCAAGTTCCAGGAAAAGTTGCTTCCCTTTTGTACAAAATGCCTCTTGTCAGGGTTCTGTGCTGGTTTTGTATCATTATAAATCCTACAAGTGAAGGTGAAGCTGTCATTCTGTGGTAGCTGTACCTTCAAGGTATTGAATATCCTGAAAAACGTGATTTAATGTTATTTTGTGGCACAGAATCTCTAATAAAACTGTGTACTGTGCAAAGAAATGTACAAATAGGAGGGTTTCTATATATTGGAAGTGCATTGTTCTGGTGAAGGGGTTGGCAGCTTTCCTGCAATATCTTTATGACAGAAAAAAAAGCAGGGGATCTAAGAAGTCCTCTCTAAAGTTACCATTCCAGATGCTTGGAAATGTGCCTGGCATGGCTACAAACAATTCTAGTTATACTTATGACTCCCACCAGCAGAAGAAAAGCCTGCCCTGAGGGAAAGGAAGTCACTTGTGAAAGCTCCTGGACCACAGGAAGATGGAAAAATTTTCCATTTCCAAAGGAAAAACAAGTCACTAACTTGCCTGTAACTTATGGGGCTTTGACAGAGGGTGCA
This sequence comes from Agelaius tricolor, assembly GCF_023055355.1. Classification (NCBI taxonomy): domain Eukaryota; kingdom Metazoa; phylum Chordata; class Aves; order Passeriformes; family Icteridae; genus Agelaius; species Agelaius tricolor. Next base: position 43,720,301 of record NW_027269269.1, on the reverse strand, counting down.
TCAGTTTCTGCAGCATGAAGCTCAGCAAGTTCTCAGCCCTGCTCCTACAGGTCACCCCGACCACACACAAGTAGTTGATGTATCTTCAATCTCTCCTCCTTCACATCAAGTGTGTCCTTGATGTGAAGGATGGTGTATTTAGAAATCTTTTATGCAAATTATGGGTTTGAAGTAAAAAAAAAAATCAGGGAATAAAGTGGTTTCTTATTTTTCTCCATAGTGAACTTTACTTGTCATAGTCACTGAATAATTTTTTTCATGTAGCATCATTAACACTTTTATAAGGTGTCAAAAATCAATGAACATTTAAAGAATATTTTTTCAACAGCATGAAAACATTGATATGTTCAAACCTAATTTTCAGTTGCAGAAGATTCATCTTTCAGTTTTGTTTTGTCATCCCCTTGAAAACAGATAGATAAAAGTTTTCTGATTCAAGAAACTTCCTAGACTGGATCCTTTTATTAAATTCTTCATTTAAAAAATATGCCTAAAGAAATTTTAGGTAATTTTTAGTCTGGTATGTGCATAGAGTCTAGGTTCTTTTGTGAAGGATTGTTGCTTTAAACTAACCTGTAGGGCTTTGATTTATTCTCTGATTTCCTAGTAAAAGTTCTGTTGCTTTTTGATTTAGAGTGGAAATATGACAATCAGGGCAAATAACTTTGTGAATCTTTTTTTTTTTTTCCCATAAGTAAAGTTTTGCTTTACCTGACATCCTGAACTTCATAGCTATTAATACAGCTTTGAGTGCTGGGATCAAAGGAGTGACCTGCATGCTGAACTTGCATTTTGTGGCATCAAGTCAGTGGGACTTGGTCGTGTTTCAGGTTGAGAGACTTCATATGCATGAAACAATTTACCAGGGCAAGCTTTGTCCTTGAGCACAAAACTATTTTCCATTCTTATGAATTTTCTTTTTATATTATACCACATCTCCCTGCCTCTGTATTGAGTCTTTGTCTATATTTTTATCAGCAAATGGTTAGAAATGTATAAATACTGGGTTCAACCAGTGATTTGGATTTAACTCTAAAAAAATTCCCTTAATGTAACTTTGCTTAGGAAATACATCTGTGTGGGCTGTTGTATTATCCAAGATGTCACAGACAGGAGGGAGTGTAGTGTTGAGGACAGATATATTTCTGACCTAAAACCCTCCTGGCTGTCATATTTTCTAGGAACATATGGTATGGGTTCACTAAAGAAAGACAGAAAGGTCTGCATTTATCTAATCATTAGGTTTTTTAAAAAGTACAGCTGTACACTCTAATTTCCTGTTCAAATATTGCATGCCCAGTTTAATTTACCATCCTTGAGAGTAAATTTTATTTCACTAGCTCTAGTTAAACCCCAAGACATTTAACTATTATGAAAGCATATAGTTGATATTTTAGAAAACATCAGTTCAGGTGAGGTTGATACATTGGGGAGAGAGGGAAATGTCACTGATTGGTAAAAGCCCTATTTTCTCTTCAGATGCAATTTCATAGTTCTAATACCAGGAAAATACTCTTTTGATTCATGGAAAATAGAAATATCAGAAGTCAAGTTTCATAGTATGTCAGTGAATGGTACAAAGCAATGTTTTTCAGCGGCACTTCTGCTCCTTTAGAGAGAAGTCTCTGTATTTTTTTCCCAAAATCAAATTAAAGATGATGTGTTCTTTATCAAGATCCTTCCAGCTCTATCAAAAAGAGACGTTCAGGACAGTTAGTGGCTTTCTGAGCTTCAGTGGCAGCCTGCTGGAAGATCTGGGAGGGCTGGAGGAAAATGTCTTAGTTCTGTGAAGCCACTGATCCCTTTCTTATGGGGACTGCACTGCATTTTTGATTTTGCACAGGTCTTCATAGGGCAATTTCTCCACCTTCCATTCTTTCTGGGCTATTGTAGCCTGCTCTGTGCATGGCATGCAGAAGAGGAATGCACCTGCTGAAAATACCACTCCTCGGCTTATATTGGGATTGTATTTAGTAGAGTAATTTTTCTAGGTTTAAATTGCTGAGTAATTGCTCCTGTGAAGGTTGCTCTGCAATATTGTAGCTGAAGATTCACATAGGACTGCTCTGAGGTTTTTCCCATTGATATTGATACGAGAATCTCATTGCAAATAAAATGTTAGGCCTGAGGTAGATGTAACGCCTCTGAAAAGACACTTTTGGAACTTTTCTTAAAAAAAAAAAAATCAACTATTGTAGAAGAAAAAGCAAGGAGAAACTGTTAGAGAGGCATCTTCCCCTTTTATTCTCACAAGGAAATGTTTGATGACTGTGCTCTGTGTTTAGAGAACAGGTTTATGGAGCGTTTGCTTCAGCTAAGTAAAAATTGCAGAAGATGGATGTCTGTGTTTAAGTGGTTCACGTTGTGGTCATGTTTCCTGATTCAGCATCATTTAAAGGGCTCACTGGCTGCCTCTGATATTTCCTGAAGTCTTTATGTCATTGAAAAGGTGAACACTAAAGCAAGAAAACTGAATTTAACTCAGTGGGAGGTTTTAACCAGAAGTATGTTTAAACTAAACATTCTGAAAATTCCTCTTCCCCCTTCCTCCGCTCTTCATTATAATTCTCTTTTATTTAAATGATCTCAAAGTGCAGCCTCGTGTGTGTGTTTCCTTGCCAGGATATCCTGGGACTGTGAACCCAGGAGCAGAGGGAGATTTTACATAACAGGCAATAAATTCAGAGAGAAACTCTCTTGTGTTGTGAGCCATGCTCAACAACAGAAAAAAGCTGATCTTGAGATGATGCCTGGTCATGTCCCTTTATTTATGGGGAACTGTGGGTGGGTTGAAAACCCCTGGAATTGCAAGCTTTGCTGCTGGGCTCCCAGTGGAGTGTGCATGTGGAAAAAGGGCATTGCCCATCTTCCTTCCCTCAACCTGAAGATTTTACTAGTTTGGATTTTATTTCTTTGGTAGTGCAGTGTGGTGAAGGAGGGAATCTTCCCCACAATAAAACTGGATGATGGCAACCTTTAGTATCATGTATGAGACAAAAATGTAACTCAAATATATTTGCAGTCCCCAGATGGCCATTCACTTTATTGTTGCTCACCCTTAGACTGAGGCACGTGCTGCTGTCCTTGCTCCTGAGACAGTGAAACTGGAGGTTAATTAATGTCCATGTGGTGCTGCTTTCTCCTTCCCACCATGCTCAGACATCCCTGTGAATGACTGTGGCTGCATTTTCAGGATTCATGCTGGAATCCCTTAAATTTGCAGTTCTCCATATTTTCTTTTTGTTTGGTTAAACAAACCTAATCTTCTTCCCGGTGTTCCTGCAACATCTAATCCATCCTGCAAGCTGAAGATCCAGTCTGGGCTTTTTGGCATTCTCTAGCCCAGCCCTGATCCTCTGTTTCCTTAAGTCATTGAAAAGGTGAACACTTAAAGCAAGAAAACAAAATTTAATTCAGTGGGAGAATTCCCCCCCATTCTGTATTCCAGCTGAAATCCAGTCCAGGTTTTCCCCCATTATGTACTCCAGCTAAAATCCAGTCTGGGCTTTCCCCTATTCCATATCCCAGCAAAAATCCAGTCCGGGCTTTCCCCTATTCCATATCCCCGCTGAAATCCAGTTTGGGTTTTCCTCCATTCCCAGTCCCGGCCTTAATCCAGTTCAGGTTTTTCCTCCATTCTGTATTCCAGCTGAAATCCAGTCTGGGTTTTTCCCCTATTCCATATCCCAGCTGAAATCCAGTCCAGGTTTTCCCTCATTCTGTATTCCAGCTAAAATCCAGTCTGAATTTTCCCCCATTCTGTATCCCTGTTGAAATCCAGTCCGGGTTTTTCCTCCATTCCATATCCCAGCTGAAATCCAGTCTGGGTTTTCCCCCATTCTGTATCCCAGCTGAAATCCAGGTTGGGTTTTCCTCCATTCCCAGTCCCAGCCTGAATCCAGTCCGTGTTTTTCCTCATTCCATATCCCAGCCTTAATCAAGTCTGGGTTCTTCCTCCCTTCCGTATCCCAGGAAAAAATCCAGTTTGTGTTTTCCTCCATTCCCGGTTCCAGCCCCGATCCCTTCTGGATCCTTATCTATTTCAGCATCGAGCCTGCCAAATCTTTGCTATTCACCTTCAGTTTAAAACAATTTTTTAAAAATACAGCTACAGGTTTATGAAGTGTTTTGAGTCAGCTTTATGACCTATTAGAAAGCAAACCTGCTATAACTTAGGGTGGGTGATCTTTGCCTTACTCTCCAAGGCAGCACAACATGAATAAAGATTGGGTTGCTGCAGAGTTGTGCTCTCTTCTTCCCAGTTAATTGATATGTTGATTCCTGTTAAGAACACTTGGTGGTGAGATACATTTTCACCGCAGGTAGGGAGGAGGTTCAGATATGCATTTTTCTGGTAATGCAGCTTCAGATTGTGATGTGCAAGCTCTTTATCCATTCCTTCACTCAGGACTTTAAAAAATTGTGTTTTTTACAATTATAGTGATATGGGATGTATGCTAAACTTAGAGCAGCTACTGAATTTACAAAACTCAGTTAATCTACCTCAGTTCATCTTCCTGATGTAGCTTTACAATTTGTGCTGCCCAATTTACTATGGACAGCACTTCATTCCAAGTGTGTAATCTGAAATGATAGATGAAAAAACTATGTGTTGTGTTCTTTCTAAGGATTCTGAAGTTATTGATCGTATTTTGGCTTGTTTCACCTTTGGAGTGAAGAGATTGTTGATTTTGTATATCCCTAAGCTACTTTTGTCCTTGAAATCTGAAGGTTGTTTACAATTCCTGATACTCAAATGCTTTCCTGCTGCTTCTGATGAGGAGGGTGAGGGTACTGGGGTGTATTTTTTTCTCCCCTAGATGTGTTAATACAAATAATAGAACTGACTTTCTGTAGCTTCTAGGGAAAGTGCAGTGGGTTTGCCTCATTACTCAGCTCAGTTCAGAAAGAACTTGTGCAGAACAGAGGTTATTCCAAAACTCTGCCTGGCTGCATCTTTCCCTGTGAGCCTTTGGGAATGCCTGAGCTTGAGGCAGGTGCTGAATCCGGCCCCACTTGTTCAGCACCATGTGTGGTGGACTCTGTGCCAGCTGTGTGTCCTCCAGAGACAGGATGCTGCTGGAAGCCCAGAGCTGCATTCCCACCTAGATCTGATCTAGTAATGCTTTGTCCTTACCTAACACTTAGTTTTGCTGTTGTCTTTTGCTTTTCTCTCCTTTCCTCCCCCACATCCAGGTTGGTACTGAATCTTTCCAGTGGTACTTAATCTAATGAACACATCAGTGCTCTGTTGACATACTAGGATCTGTTCAGATCCACAGCTTTGTCAGCAGCTATCATGCTGCTAAAAACAGTCAGCTTCTAGTGCTTCAGTTTCCTGGCTTTTTCCCTCAGGATTTGACATCATATGTCTTCTTGATATTGCTAATGCCAGTTCTTTATATAGCAATTGCTGGGTAGAGCCAGGTGGTTTCTTCTCAAATTTTTTTCTTTTTTTTTTTTTTATAAAGTGCAAGTTGGATATTACCCGAAATCTTCTAGTGGAGTTGCAAAAAGGCAGATATTAAGGGATTCATCTGGTATTTTTGCAAAGAGCTCATGGTGGGGAGGGTGTATAATAATACAAATCTTGCAACTTTCAGAACCAAAAATGCCAGCTTTTTGACAGTCTGATTATGGATGCCCAGTTGACATGGACACATGCTCTGATTTGACAGTGATTTTCATTGGAGCAGAAAAACCCTGACTTGGTGCTGAGTCACCTGGAGTTAGAGACAATTGCAGGTCCCTCCATGTTGCTTTAGTGGGATATGAAGTAATTTGGGATAGGCCTGTCCTTGGTGAGAGAAGTCTGTGATACTTTAGAGGTGACAATCCAGACATTACCTGAGAAGCTGCTGTTGTCTTAATTAAAATCCCAGCTCTTTTCCATGGTAAACTGATGGTGACGGTGATTTTGGTTTAAAATGAATAAATACATAGCTTTAACCTTTGACAGAAATGCTTTAAATGACATTTCAGTGTCCTCTTTGGCTGTCCTGCCTTGAGAGTGTAGTGTTTGGGATAAGAGTGTTTGAAACAGCGAAGTGAGTCTCAACTCAGGGGAACAGAAATAATATTGCTGTCTATAGGTGCTTTGGGCAGTCACAAGTGTAGTTGATACCTACTTTCAAATTAAAGGAGAATATTGAGGATAAAAGTTTTTTTATCCTCCTTTTTTCATGCTAAAATCTTGATAGCTTTCCAATTTAAGCACAGGTATTTAAATCAAATAGCACAATAGTAAATTTATATAAATATATATATAAATAAATAAAAATAACTCTGCCTTAAATAACTGTAGAGACTTGTCAGGTGGCTCCTGGCTTGTCAGGGACTCCCAGTCCTGGCTCACCTCCTACAGGATGTCTTGTGTTGGCTTAAAATTGTTACGGAGTGAAAGCTCTGTCCTTGAGCCAGACATCTTGCTAATTAATTATCATCTTGCTTTCTAAAGTAAGTGCCTTCATGTAATATGGAATAGTTGCCTGTAGTTTCTAAAACTTGGTAGGTAGATATAAAGGCCTTTATTACCAGAATTTTCCTTCAGTCAGTGCAATCCAATCTGCCTTGATCCATCTTTAGGTTAAACTGTACAGGTTTAACCTGTACCTATTTCTGTCCTGCTAGTTCAGTATATGGTGAAATGACACATCTTTCTATTTGAATCACAAGGTATAAGCATCAGATTTCCATTTTCTGCTTAATTATAGGGGATTTTTGTCCATGCTTTTCTGCATTTTCTGGTGTAGAAAGCGCTGTGATAATTAAATAATAATAATAAAATCCAAATTCCCTTAACTGTTTTTTTTTTCTTTCTGTTCCCTAGTATTGAGATGTACCTTGAGGCCTGAAAGAAATAAATGTTAGTGTCATCTAAGATGACAGGTGAGCTATGATGGAGGTGTCAGGTAGAAGCTGCTGTTCCTGTTAGTTATGTACAAAGTCAGATAATCTGGTATTTGGGGAGTACAGCTTGTGCAAAAACTTTCCTAACTATAACGAGATAAATCAAAATAGTCTTAGACCTTCCCTTTCCACAAACTTAGAAAAACCAAAAGAAGACAGACTGCTTGATGATGGGAAGGGGTGGGTGGAAAAGAATTTAACTAGAAGGCAGGAGATAAGGATTTTTCTGAGCTGAACAATAGGATGTCCCTGTGCTCACGGGGTGGAAGGCAGCCTTGCAGCAAGCAAATGCCTGTCTTACTGACCTCAATTAACATTCCTTCTGTTTGTGCCAGGAATGGGTTTTGCTCTTCAAGCCTCCTAGGTGCACATTAGGTGAAGAGACAAATGTAAATGAGCTCATTTTATCATTTGGATGGTGTAAATGCCTCAGAGCCCACCTTTAGCTGAATGAGAGGGCTGGAATGAAGAGCTGGAGCTCTCTGTGTGCTCCATGGGGAGAACTGTACTCCTGGGCTGTCCCAAATTGCCCTCTGTGTGTTTCACAGATCATGTAGGAACATCGAGTTATAGCTCAGCCCAGTGCCAGTGTGAACTTACTCTTCATATGCAATGCATCTCATGGCCAACACTGAATTTGTGTCTTTTAAATGATTTTTTAAAATTATTTCTGGTGCCCTTTTATAGGAGAGATGTGTTTTACAGTGAGATAGCAAAAAAAACCCAGAAATCCCAAACTGGGTGTCACTTTGCCTCTGTAATTCATGAGGAGAGATTGTACCTATAAATCACAAAAATGTAATAACTGCAACCAGATAGAGCACTTGTGTAAGCTTATAACCTAAAACTATAATCTTTGGTGGGCTCAAATTCAGGTTAAATACTGTGCATATCACCATTATGTGAATAGACTGGCTCTGACAATAAGAAAAATGAATGCAAGTGCAGAGAAGGTCTTGAATCAATTTTCAATCTGCTTTTGTCTTGGTAATGCTTTTAACTGAAATTACACTGAAAAGTGTATAAATGTATTGCTGAAATATAGGTCATCTCTGAAAGCTACAAGGTGGCAGCTTAGCTTTTTCTCATCCAGCTTCCATATATTTGGAAGAGATACTTTTTTCTTTACGTGTAAATAGTTTTGGTAGCAAAATATTGAAATACAGCAAGGAAAATATAGACAAATTTATTGTTCTACTATGGGAATGCTGCAGCTGCACAAATAACTTGGATTTGCTCTCATGCTTTATTTCTGAATTATTTTCAATCCTCAGCCATAGATGCTTGTTTTATTCTGTTATTTATTTAATATGCCTTTATGTGGGTAAAAGAATTACAACAGGTTTCCTTCAACCTCAGCCTTGGCAAGTCCCAGAATTCTTAGCTAGAGACCCATGACAGTGTATGAAATCCCTGCTAATCATAGTTTCACAAGTCCATGAACTTTCATTATTTTATTACTTTACAGATAATGAAGATGCAGACAGAAATTAAAAATTAGTATCTTGCTCACTGATCTTGATTTCTCTTCCAAATACTTCCCTGCTTTCTCTGCCATCTCAGCTTATGTTGGACCCCAGCTTCTATTAAACCTCTATGATACCTTTTTCTTTTACCCAAGATTCACATTTGTTTTTTGCATTACAGAAAACTTGATTTCACTTAGACTTAATTTGATCCATCTAGATGGATTTATTTTCAGTAAGGATCATGGGAAAGGACAGAAAGAGATGCTTTCAAATTGCATCATATATAAAAAGGCTCTGTGGAGAAAGTCCTGGTTCCAAAAGATATAATTTCTCCCATGGCTGATTCCCTCAGGTATTAAATCCCTTTGTCTGTTGCAGTCCATTTGCCTGAATGACATGGAATATCATCTTTGTTAGGACACCTCACCCTCACACTTGATAAGGGTCACACGCAGAGATAAAGGACTGTGGTTTTCTCCCAGTTGTGTTGTCAATGCCTGGTTCCTTAGCAAGTAATCCCAGCTGGTTTCCTTACCCTCTAATTCCACACTCTTGGCTCCATTGTCTTAGTTTACAAGGTCAAAAGCTGAAATCTTTTCATATCATCTGCAGTTCATTCAGGGATAGGGATTGAGTCATGGTCATCTCTTCTGTTTCCTCTTCTGGTTCTGATGATCTTGACGATGGCCCCAAAAGTCACCTTTTTGATGGTCCTGCTTCTTCCTCCTCTTTACCCTGCCTGTCCTGCTTGACTCTTTTTGGTTAAGCTTTTTAACTGAGTGACTTCAAAATTCTCCACTGCTGTAATCGATCTGGAGGACAGAGAAGGAAACAAGAGGAGGGATAAAAAAAAAAGATGCTCAATGCAACTGCTCACCTTGTGCTGACTGATGCCAGAAGCCCCTTCCTGAAGCCAGGCTGGCCACCCTTCTGGGCAACTCCCCTCAGTTTATATACTGGGCATGATGTTCTGTGGTGTGGAATAGTCCTTTGACCATTGGGCACCTGTCCTGGCTATGCTCCCTCCCAGTTTTCTTTTGTGCACCTCCTCAGTGGAAAGCATGAGACAAGGGAAAGAAAATGTCCTTGACTTAGGATAAACACAACTTAGCAAAATCTCAAAACATCAGTGTGTTATTAACACCACTCTGAATCCAAAACTCAGAGCTGTTCCAGCTATGAGAAAAAATTAACTCTACCCCACCTACAACCAGGACAATATCCACCCCTGCTCTACCACCTGAGATAGCGGTCTCAGTTTTGGGGTTTTGTGTTTGGTTTTTTGGGTTTTTTTTTTGGTCTATATACAAAATAGATATAGACGTTTAGCAAAGGTACAGGGTTGTTTATCTCCCTCTCTGGAAAGCTGCACTCAGAACACCTCTAATGACCGTGGCATTCTGCTTAATGAGCAAATGGAGTACTGGGCCATATCTGATAATGAAAAGGAGACAAGCTTAATTAACTTAGCACCCAACTAATCAGCAGTTAATGTAGCCCTGAAAATTGATAAGTTATTTAGTCTTGGAGGGCTGGAGTCTGTGTGTAGAGAAGGGAAAAGCTGGCTTTTTTTTTATACCTTAAGCCAAAAGCAAATATAAATGGCCAACAGAAATTGATGTGACCTGGAGGTTTCTGTCAGTGGCATGCCCTTGATTCATGCTCTCTTCAGCCATCCAGAAACTGTTTATAACTCTAGAATGAAGCTTTGTTAGCTGAAATCCTGCAGGCAGTTTCTCTGGAGGCTCTGTTGGATTATGAGCAAAACAGCCCTGCCATATGTGGACCAGTAAGTTAGTTGGATTCACGCTGAAATAAACCACCTAAAACAGTGTTTTTCAGTTTCCCCCGTGTGAATATCCCAGAATAGCTCCTGGGATTTTATTCAAAGTAAATATTAAGTTACAGTGCCTGGCTGGATACCTGCAGATATCTCTGCCCTGATTTTACTTGGATACAGACAGTGATTCAGAACTAAATATAAGATAATTTCTTCCAAAATCTTTCCCTCTCAGTAGGGATTTTTCTGTTGCTCAGAGGAATTACTTAGTATTTGGAGCCCAAACAGTGATGTTTGAAGAGGCCATCAATTTAGTTCCCTGCACCACAAGGGATAATCGATGGAAATCTTGCTTCCACTGTTCCTGTTCAGAACTCACAGGTTAACAGAAGACTTAATACAGCAAGAATTCTCCTGTTCCACTTTTTCCATTTTATGAGAGCTGGGCTTCTCTTTGGCAAATTTTTTTTCTTCATTTTGAAATGTTAAATGGTTTTCACACCACATCTTGATCAGCAAGTAGCAATTAAAATGATTTTTTTCCTGAGGATTTTTATATTTGTTGGAAGAGCAGAGAGCTAAATGTGCTAAATGAAACAGTGGCTATGTGGAGGAAAAGCAGCAGGGCTTGGAAGTTGTTTCCATGGCCTTTGAGTTGCTGCCTTGCCCCTGATTTTAGCAGGAGGTGTCTTCAGAGGATGCTGGACTCACCACACTTTTCACTCCAGGAAAGCAGTCCTGGGGAATTTCAGGCCTCCCAGTGGGATGCATGGGAGTGGGGAAGGTGAATCCTCTGCCTCCATGTCAGGCCTGTGATTCCTTGCAGGTACAAACTTCTGCTTTCTGTTGTTGAAAGACTGAACATCCTACATAGTCTTGATAATGGGGAGCCACTGTTCAAATGCAGAGGGAGTCTACATTCAACTTTCTCCTTTGTCTCTTTTATTCTGCTTTCTAGTGCTGTCTGTAAGTCATCAGAGTTATAAAACAATGAATTTTGTTTTATAAAACAAAAGTGATCTTTTAAAAATATGTATAGGCTAGGATACTCCTCTCAGCTTTTGATTTATTTCAGTGCTATGATGTTTTGTGAGTTCAGGCTCTGCAGACCTACCCTAAATATGTTCTGTATATATTGCTCCAAATAAAAATCCTTGATCTGCCATCATCAAACTTCATTTAAATTGGCTTTTAACCTGATCACCCTACCTCATCTAATGCATCAGCTGTGAATCTTGACAGACTTCAGGGACTTGGAAATTTTCTTGTGGCACAAAGGGGAGCTTTGCCAGACCCCTTCTGTAAAGCATCCTGAAGCCTTTCAAGTGACAGATTTTACTTGGCAGTGTTGGGTATCTGTGCAGTCAATAATGTGCAGCAAAGGTATTGAGAAAACATCCTGTCCTCTAAGGTGAATGTTTATTATAGTGATGTCTGAGATTTCAGCTTTTTGTCAGATCAAAACTGCAAAGTGTACATAGACACCGACTGAATTGTTAGCAGGTTTTCTAAAGAATGCTAATGCAGTTGTTGTAGCAGTGGTGATCTGAGAACAAAAGCAAGGCCAAAATTGCATGCAGAAACAGAACTTTTAGACTTACTGATGACTAGCTCTCTTTTCTGTGAAGTTTCCAGAGTAATGCATTTCTGTTATTTAATATTTGGAGCCCAGACTAGGGATTTTGTGTAAACACCTGTAAATATGAAAGTTGCTTTAGGACAGACCTTGGAAAGAATCCAGATGCAGCCTTTGTGTTGCAGTTGTTATTCTTCACCCACTCTGCTTTGCTAACTGTGGTTTTAACCAAGTCCCAGTGGATGTGTTAAGTGCTGGGCACTTTGTTCTCTATGTCACTGAGATAAATCATGTGTATTGTGGAGAAAGGCACTGAAGAAAACACGGAATGGTGTGCTTTTCTTAGATATTCCTAAGAATCTTTCCAAGTATTCTGTAGTGAACACAGTATCCATCCTGCTCAGGGTGGTGATGCCCTCTCACCCATCTGTGCTGCTGGTACTTGCTGTCCCCATTGCTGGTGTTGAGTGTGTTCTGCCAGACTCTCCTGATCCACCCTCAGTGGGCATCAATTTCGAGGTGAAAATGGATTATAAAGGAGGAATTTCTGTGTTGCCTTTTGGTTGTTTATTGCCTTGCACAGCCTGAAAATCACGTTGATTTCCTGTGATATTTGATGGTCTCAGATTGCAGGGCTGGCAAGGCTGTTGCTGGAGAGATTTTGGAAGGAGGGCAACACCTCCCCTTTCACTGCCACCAACATCCAGCTCTGGCACAGCTGAGCTGCATCCTTCTGCAATTTCCATGGTGCAGGAGGGCACTGGGCTGGGCTTGGGTGCCAAGCTGCTCTGGAACACCCTTGGGAAGGTACTCAGCCTACACTAAGTTTCAGATTCCTTGCCTTCTGTGAGGCTTTGTTTAATGGAAAGGGAAAGTAATATGTCCAGGGAGCTGTGCCTGCTACAGGGACAAGAATACAGACACCAGAGTCTCTTGCATGCCTTCAGCTGCTGAGGTCTTCTGCAGCAGCAGCTGATTTGAGAGTAGGTATCAGATCTTTCTCAGATGGACTGATAATGAGGTGAGAACGATTGATTCTTCCTGTCTCTAGGAGGACTTCCTTGTTCTGTGCTGTGGAAAAAACCCAAATACGCAGCCAGCTGTAAGATAAGAAGTAGGGAGAGTAGATTTCTTTGCCCTGGGGTGCAAAAAAACCTCAAAGGAACACCTACTCCTGAGACGAGTGAGTTCAATGGTTACAGATGTCCGATAAGGACTGAATTATAATTAACCCTTCGGTGTCCCACATTGGATCTGAGAGCACATATTCTCTGTCCCATATGCTTTGCTCCCAGTAATGTGGTTTTTGTTTGCTTCACTTGGCTAAATGAGCAAAGGTCATTTCAATACAGAAAGAACCACCTGAACTCTTTAGAGGCAGCCCAATTGCAGAGAGAAGATTTTGTAGGTATGAAATCTTATTTAGAAAACTTGCATGCAGTATCATGGGTTTAGAATCATATCCAAGTGCATACATGTAAACATGTTTATGAATGTGTATATAGATATAGTTTCTGTTTGCATAGCATGGCTCTTGAACTCTCATGTTGTCATAACACCATTTCCTTAATAAAGGGGTCTTTCATATTTGTCTGCACCTTTCTGTATTAATTCAAGCCAAACATCTCTGATTAAAGGGTGTAATGTTAAAGATGAGTTCCCTTAAGTCCTTAATACCAGAATAATCCATCCTTCTGGTTGCCTCATACATTTGTGAGAATTGCCATTTCTAAGTCTGGTCACACCATCCCATGGTTGCACACCTGTTCTGAACCTCCTCAGCTCCTTTCAGCAGATAAACTCCCAAATTTCTAGCTGGAGACTTGCTATTAGTTTGCAAATATTTCAATTGTGACTTTGTGTGGGGTGTTAAGTGTCTTTTAGTTGATTGGAGGGGTAAGGCAGGGAGGAAGTTCTTTTCTGTTTAATATTTCTCAATAGGTTGTTTCTTCAAAGGTAAGTTTTTTTAGCATAAAATACAGGAATTTGCCTACACAAAATGTCCTATTAATTTAGAGGAACTAAATATGGAAAAGACTCCCACTTCCATTGTCTCTTTTATTCCGTTCCCTGAATGCCCCAGTTGGATTTCTAATGAAATATTTCCTCTAGCTGTCAGGAAAGTTTACACTGGGATCATAACTTTCTGTTTCCTAGCAACTCTGCATCCTCCTGCTCATAAAAGAGGTTGGCTTATAGTTTTAATTAGTGTAATTCTAAGCCATGGCCAATGAAGAGCAAATGCTGTGGAAGAATAAATGTCACCCATACTTTAAAGAGAAAGTAAAAAGTTCACATCATAATTGCTTACCTGTTTTAGCACTGTATTAAGTTTTGATAAAATGGGTATTTTTTTAATATTTCCTTACATTTAAAATTAAGGTTTTCAGTTATGGTTGGCAATGTGGTTATGACTATTTCGCTTTGGGATGAGGGATCACTGCATCAAAGGATTTCAAATGGACTTCATCCCTGCTCTGCAACACCTGTGTAATTCAACTCACTGAAATATTTGTAGCAGTCCCTGCATTGTGGTATTTTCTTAGCCTTCCTCATGTGTAAAATATCATGCATTGAAGTATTTTTCTCCATTCTCTTCCAATTCATTATGTCATTAGCAAGTTTTGAAACTAGAAGTTGAAATCAAATATTTTTAGCTGTATTATGGGCAGCACATGGATGGCAGCTGTGTGGGAGTTCTGCTTCCCCTAGAAATTTAGGAAGAGTTAAACATCTGGTTTGTATCTGAGATTTCCAAAGTGACTAATGAGGTGGCATGGGAGCCAAGTTAAAGCTCATAGGACAAGAGGCAATGGGCAGATACCTGTGCACCTTAACATGAAGAAGAACTTTTTTAATGTGCGTTTCTAAGCACTGGAACAGATTGACTGAAGCGGCCGTGGAGTTTTCCTCACTGGAAATATTCCAGAACCATCTGGGCACAATCCTGTGCCATGTGCTCTGGGATGACCCTGCTGGAGCAGGGAGGTTGGACCAGATGAGCCACTCTGGTCCCTCCCAGCCTGACCCATTCTGTGAAACCTGTGTGAAAACACACTGCTGAAAAAGGGATTAACTGCACAGGGTAGGAGATGCTATGATGGTTTACAGGACTAATATATTTAGCCTGAGATCTTCTCTTCAATAGAGTTGATAAGAAAGGGGAAAGGCCTTTTTTGTAGATTTGAACACCACAGCACAAAAACACTTCTAGAGAATTCTTTCTTCTGTTTATCTTCTGCTACTAAGATATCTATTTCCAAGATATTAGAAATATCTTAACTCTTATTTATTTTAAACAACTGCTCTTTAAGAACTACCCTATATCAGCTCCCTCAAATGTGCATGTGCTTTACAATTGCTCTTAATTATGAAGTCATAGATTTCTTCCATGGAAGACTTTCTTCCATTTATGACTCATGAAATTTGTAAGATGGATGGCATTAAAAGTGAGTTGATATTAGTTTTAGATTTTATATTTTAGTTGGCCCTCTGTATTGTTCACATAGGTTATTCAAATCCTGATCTGAATAGAAAAATACTTGTTCTAACAATGGGTTTTGGTGATGCTTTTATTTGTGGTATCTTACAAGCTTTGCTACCATCAATGGAGCTATTTCCAAGGTGAAGTGATGCCCTCCCATTTTACATAAGTGGAATTGAGAGGCAGAAACATCAGGATAAAAACCACATTAATTTGAAAAGCTTGAATAAATGCCCCCAAACTTCATCTTTCTGTGCATAAACCACAGAGTACTAGGCACTTTTAAAGCAGACATCAAGTTCAAAGAGAGCCCATAGCTGCAGCTGCTGCGGAGTTTCTGCACAAAAGGGTTTTGCTACAACTGCTTCATTCCTCAGCAGCCTCATTCCATCCAGTGGCTCATCCATCCAAAACCTGCAAAGGCCGAACAGAAATTCTGCTGATCCCTGTGTCAGGTCATCTTCAGTGGGAGTGAATGGAGCTGTCCCTTAGCAACCAAAAGCTTTCATGGAATGGGCAGTTCCTCCTCTAATTAGGGAGGACTTGCTCCTTGCCAGTGAGGCTGAGCAGTGTTTGCTGGTAGGGGAAGAATGGTGCAATATAGAAACCCTGAGCTGTTGTGAGTGCTGAGGGGAGAAGCACAGGCTTGTTCCAACACAGCTGCTGCCTTGGTGGTAGAATCTGAACCTCTTGATAAACACATTTATCCACACAACACCCAGGTAAAACAAATCACTGCTGCTATTTCAGCTGTATGGGTAGAGATGTGCAACAGAGTTGAAGCTGTGTAAGGAGGTGTGGTGAGACAAGAGCTGTGAGTTCTGCAATTCCTCAGTTGTAATTACAACTTCTGGTAGCCTTGTCACCATCCTTTCCTCTGTCCTGCTGCCTCAGTCCCTCCACTCTGTGCTCTCTGCTCCTTTGCCTTCCTGCAGAGAAGGGCAGTGCACTCAGCCTTGCCCAGGTGCTGCAATTCCCTGCCTTTAGCTGCTTATTTTGCTATACACCACAGTTCCAGCCTTTTGGGGTTTGTTTTTTTAATTGTATTTCTGATGTACAGTAGAAGTCTTGCTCACCATTGAAGAGCTTTTAACTTTGTTTCCTGAAGAGGCAGCACTATTGCAGGGCAAACTTGGTCTTGTGCCTGCCATCATTTTGCCCTTTGTACTATAGCAAATTTTAGATAGGATGTGGCTAAAGGAAGGATATAGAAGAGAAAATTTTAGACAGGCTGTAGAAGGAAGCTGTTCTGCAGTACTTACAGCACCACCAAAACATCTACTTGTTGAAACTATGTTACCCTGTAATTTTGGAAGTCAGGGATTAAAATTAGTCTCCTAGGTATGAAAGCTTTAATGGCTCCAACTATTTTGCTTCAATCTTTTTTTTCCCCCTCTTCCTTTGACTGACTGAAGTTTTATAACATGACTGCTCATTGGAATTTGTAACAAGGTAATATTGCAGGCAAATGAAGAGGGGTAATACCTCTGCCAGTGCTGTCTTAATGTGATGAAAGACAAGGTTTTTAAAACTCCTTTAAATAGGTATCCTGTAGGCATTTCTCCTGTCACTTTCATTCTGCTGTGTGGAAATTGTTAGCTACAAATCACACCCTTTTTTCTTTTAAACTTTAGGTAGTTGCTGCAACATGGAGGTAAGACACTGAAATGTGTCAATTTCTTAGCTTTATACAGTGGGAAATTCATAGGATAATATCTATATAACTTTACCATTAGAATTCCCATCCACACAGTCTCTCACTAGCATGAAAAGAAAATAGTATCTTGCAGACAAAATTACTGTGTATTTGTAGTTGCTTTCTGTCTTAAATGGCTTATACAACTTCTGCAATAACCAGAAATAAGGTGGCATGTTTTGAAAAGGGCTTTGAAAGCTCCTTCAAAAGTCTTCTCCAAAGCTGGGAGGCAGACAGTGTTGACCCAAAGACACCTGGTTCTGTCCAATGCTCCATCTCCATCATCTCATCTCAATTTTGGTTGCTAAACTAGAAGTAGGCAGACAGATGGGTACATGACCTTTTGTTTCTTTACTGCAGTGACAGGACATCTCCAGTACTTTTGTTACATCTGTGATCTATTTACTCAGCTGAGCAGCTAGTGCTTTCAAATTACCACCCTTTTCCTGGTGCTTCTCTTTTCATGGCTAGGAAGTAAAACATAATTTTTGGTGCTGCTGCTATTTGTTGATGGTTTTTCTGGTTTTTTTGAATGTTTTGTTCTGTTTTATACAAAACTATGTATCCATGTACTCTCCCATCCCTGAAATCAAGCTGCTGTTTTGGATGCTTAGGAGCTGTGCAACTTCATGGATAATTTTTGGTGTAAGGACAAATTGTTCCTCCTTACAGAACTTCCAGCAAGGCTGCAGTGTTGCACCCTCTGACAGAGTTTCTCATCCTGCCTGTGAGATGTTAACAAAGTAATTGATGTTACAATCCTTTTAGTCCACTCCAAAATATTTTAAAGCCAGGTATTTGATCACATAAGCTGGCACAATACTCCCTCACTACAAAATCTTGCAGCTGAACATCAAGCAGGACTAATTAGCTTTCAACTATCTAAATTACTGGTTTTGTGATGTCTTAATTTAAGCTAGAGCTGAGGAAACATTCTGAACCTAGTCAGGAGGAGCGGATGGAGGGGAGAGGGAACTTGCACAGCTTTGATTCGATCATGACTTACTGTACAGAGCAGGATCTATACAATTATACTTGCAGAGTAGTATAGGTGTGATTTGCAGACAAAGGACATTTCCCTCCAGCATTTTAAACAACTTTTGGTAAAAATAGGTACCAGCAACTCTCTGGATCTCAGAGACTTGGAAAATGAGACTGCAGCACCCAGTGCTGACATTGTTCAGAAACAACTCTGAAAGAACTTTGGTTTTCCTGTTTCCTGGTTTGTTTTGAGTTGTTTTTTTAAGATGTTTGGCTATTGTGGAAGTGTGAGTATGTTACCTTTAAAGAAGAAAGCTGTAATATTGAGCAGGCCTGCTCAGTCCTGACTGCTGTGAATGATTTTTGAGTCAGTTGGACAGTGAAGTCCAATGCTTGAAGAGAGAGAGCTGCCTTCCTTTAGCTTCAGAGGGTCTAACTGTGGTGTGTGCTTGTAATGTGCTACGTATAGGGAGGAAAGCAGAGGGTTAAAATGCTCAATTTAAACAAATATCATTATTTAGAGCATCTGTAGGTGCTTCTGAATTGCAGAATGTGTTGGGTTTGCATGGCCAGGTGCTGGTAGTGGGAGGGCTACATGGGTGGCTTCTGGGAGGAGCTGCCAGAAGCTTCCCCCATGTCCAGCAGAGCCAGTGCCAGCCAGCCAGATGGAATAATCAGAAATGGTGATAAGGCCTCTGTGATAACATATTTAAGAAGAGGAAAAAAAGTTATTGGGCAGAGGTAATTGTGGCCAGCCAAGAGGCTTCCCAGCTCCTGTAATGTTGGAAATATGCTCTCTTTTCATTCTCTTTTCCCTTTCTATTATTCCACCCATTTATACAAAAGTGCTTCTGAAGTGAAGTCTAGGATGAGATTTTCCCACTTTGCTAGTACATGAAGTTTTTTCCCAGTAGGTGTTTAAGATTTGTTGGAACAACCTAAATGTAATTTTTCTTTTTCACCCTCTCTGAAGTCTGGCTGCCAAACAGACTTTACTTATTATTCACATGGTGTTAATCATCTGGGCTGGGAGATCAGGACCAAAAGATGAGCAGTGTGTGAAGAGCAGAGGGGTGACAGTCACACCTTGTGCTGTGCTCTGGTCACAATGGGCAGGATTCACATCATCCACCATTATATCTGCACAGCATTGATGTCTTCATTTGGGCTCCAGCCAGCTGAGACACTTCATAGTCAGGGAAAAGCCATGGATGCTCTCAGGTCATGTGTTGTCTGACCTGGTGTAGATCTGGTGGATGCTGGGACAAGATGACTCATGCCCTGTGAATGCCCATTTTTCTCCACTGACTGGAAAGAGAACCAAGGGTGGCTCTTGCAGATTTAGACATCAGCATTTGGTGTGATCCTTCCTAACCAGTTTAGGTTAGTCATTGTGAATGTAGCAGTATCTCTCTTCAGAAAATGAAGCAGCATATAGCAAGGAATGAAATGAGATGGAGTTTTGCATTTTTATAAAAGTACAGGCAGAAATTTGTTGGTATTTGTGGTGTTCGTAGTAAAAATGTAAAAAGGGGAACTAAAACTTTGCAGTGAACTTAGAAAATGTGGAACAATTTTCAGCTTTTCATTTCCTGCCTCAGTTGAGACATCTCTGCAGTGTGTCGTGTTGGCTCAAGCCAGGAATGGAACTGCTCTGTGTTTTTTACTGCATGCAAGGAATGTGTTTGCTTTAGCCAAAAGTAATTTTAAAAATCCAGTGGAGCTCTTTCACACCTATCTTTTAGCTATGGAATTCAGTGAATCGAGTAAAATGGGTATTCATGGAAGAGAAGGAGGGGTATTACAGGTTATTTCAGAAATGTCTTTTATCCTGTTTTATTTTCTTGTCCATTTACTGGGTACTGAAGAAAATACTTTGAAACTAGTGAGAAATCTGTTATGGTAGGTGTTATGTGATGGATTTGTGGCTGGTAGGATAATATCTGAAGAGGGAGAAATTTTAACAATTCTGAAGTAAAATGGATATGCCAGGTAGATTAATGAAGGTAAAGGGGCTTATTCTTAATTGATTTAAGACAAGAGATACGGGTTCTCATTAACAAAATTTTTTTGTGAAAATGAAAGGAAATAATTCTGTGTGGAAGGGAATAATTTGTGTGAAAATGTTGCCAACAAAGCAGCAAAGGTTTAATACAAAGAAAATCTTACCTGCTACTCAGCTACTCTAATTACAGTAGCTTTTAGTCACCTATCAGTCAGGCAGCTGTTGACCTTTCTTTCTCTTTAGGCAACAAGTTGAGCAAAGATTTTGAAGTTAATTTTTTAATGTTCCTCTGAGGTGTTCCACTGAAATCTTGGTTACAGCAAGGGGAAAAATAAGATGCTGTCTTCACTGCTACTAAGCTCTTCTCTCATATTTTTCTATGACTCCTGTTTCTTGTTCAGTGCAGGCATTAGAAAATGTTACATAATTGGGTTTGTGAAAATGGATTTGTTCTTAAATGTATTGTACAACAAGAAAAGAGAAAATTATGGAGATTGAACATCTGTATACTGAAAATTACTCCTTGATTATTGATTATTAATAAGATGTTAATACCAGTAATGGTTGCTTTGGTTAATTTCCTGCAAGATGTGATGGACATCTGGTTGAAAAGTTGCTGTCACTTCTGGTAAGATCACAAATCCTTTTGCCTGTTTGGTGGGCAGGTGTTGTGAATGAAGGCAGAGTAGGTGAAGATTTTGGCTATTTTTTGTTAAAATAGCTGCGTATTAAATTCATCAGAGTTTGGCATGATGACTCTCAGAGTAATTTGGAGTGGTAGAAAGCACTTCTGGTTTTATACCACTGCTTCAGAACAGCCAGCTTTTGGGGCTCATGATCCTTGTGCTCTTGCCCTTGAGGAAACCTTTCTTACTCAGATATTTTGAGTTGATCAAAACATTTCTTGCAATGGGAATTCAGAATATTTTTTTTCTTATTATGCTGGCTTGTGCAAGCTCTCCAGACATGGAAGCCTCCAGATAGATGGATGCCACTGGGGAATGCCCTGGCACCACAGCTGCTGGACTGTGCTCCCCCTCCCCAGGAGGCAGGAGGCGACTTTGATCTTGTTCTTGGTTCTGGTGTTTTTCAGGAGGGCTGTCTCAGGTCAGGCACAAGCAGTGGGTGAGAATGTTTTCTGTGAGGAGCATAAGCAGGGCCAGCCCTCTCCCATGGTGGGGTGGGCAAGACTGCAGCCAGGGAGGGGCGTGGGTGTTCCCTGCAGATCCTGTACAGCCACAGCAAGGAGTGGCTGGAAGCCCCCTGTGAGGAAAAGGGACTGGACTGGTGTTGGGGATGCTCATACAGGTGGAGGTGTCCATGGGAAGGGGGCTGCTTGCCTCCACACACTAGGAAAAGAGGAAGAAGTTCTCTGTGTGAATCCCATCATACTGCTGGTTTTGTTGAGAAAATGCAGTATTTTTAGTTCTGGGTTGTCACCAGGTTGATTAATTAGCGTGATTACTTGCCACTGAGTTTTATTCATATCTAGACTTTCTGTAATCCTTTATCCTATTACAAATGTATATTTGATTAGCTTCCTACTTCATAAAGCTGCTCATTCAACTGTTTCCAAGGCTGCATTTTGAGGGAAAAAAACCCCTGGCAAATCACCTCATTGCAGTTGCATGGAATTACACAGAAGATCCCAAGGAACTGAGCCCTTCTCTATCCACTATCTAGAAGATTGATTTTTTTTGTGATTCCATCTCTTCTGATAAGCCATGCAGACAGTTAAACCTTGTCCTGGAGCTCTGTAAATCATGGAAAAATCATGATGGAAAAACCGGGTATGTGGGTTACAGCTACAGGGACACACAATCAGGGGCTTGGTGGTAGCACTTCTGTGCCTCTCTAGGTTAGAAATGTTTAGGCTTTGGAGCTGATCTTGGTTTTGATCTTGAGAATCTGCAACCAGAGCCTTCTGTTTGTTCCTGTTCTAAGTTTTTTTTCTTGTAGAAATATGAGCTCTTCCCCAATGTACATGTTATAAATGTTGTGACAGCATGAACCTGCATACTTCTGAATCTAAATGCTTTCAAACCAGTACTTTTATTGTTTGTGAAGACCACGTATCTGCTCATAGTATTTATAATTACAGGTTATGCATACTTGCATTGGCATTGCTGCTGTTGTGCTTTCTGCTTATCTAATTGGAATTTAGCAGGGGGAAAAAAAAGTAGGGATTTAGTGGGCACTGCAGCCAGAAGGTGCCAATCTCTTGACAGTGGAACTCAAGCTATTTCTATTTTTATACTAAGTTAGTGTGGTGGCTTGACCCCAGCCAGCAGCCAAGCTCCCACCCAGTAGCTTGCTCATTTCCCCCAGCAGGATAGGGAAGAGAACTAGAAAACTAAGAGAAGGAAACTTGTGGGTCAAGATAAAGAGAGTTTAATAACTGGAAAAAAAAAAAACCCAAAACCCTGTGTGCAAGCAAATTGAAGCAAGGAGTTCATTCATAGTTTCCCATCAGCAGGTAGGTGTCCAGGCAGTTGTGCCTTATCCCATATGGTGGCTGCTTGGGAAGGAAAGTGCCATAACCACAAATGTTCTCTCTCTTTGCTCTCCCTGAACTGTAATTGCTGAGCACAATGAGAAGTGGTCTGGGATATCCCTTTGGTCAGTTCAGGTCAGCTCTCCTGGTTGTGCTCTCTTCTGACTTCTTGCATCACTGGGGACAGAGTGGAAGGGAGAAACCCAACCTCAAACCCCTTTCCTGCTGTGCTGCTGAGCAATAACCAGGGCACTGGTGTGTATTGACATGGGTTTGGACCTAAATCCAAAGCACGCATCCTGCAGGCTGCTATGGGTAATGTTAGCTCTGTCCCAGCCAGACTCAGTACAATTATGTACTCTAATTGTGCAGTTGTTTTACTGCCTGTTCATCACAGCTCTACCTGGTAATTTGGCTTTCCTGCACTTCTGTGCACATTCAAACTCTGTCAGTGTCTTTTGTTTGTCTCCTTGAAAATTACTTGTCTCTCTCCTTTGAATCTGTCACTGAAATAACCCAAAGCTCTCCATGCCAGTTGCTGCTTGTCTGATGAAGCTGCACCCAGTGAGGAAGGAGAGGATGTGTCTGATAATTCCAGACAGATGGGGTGGTCTTGTCACAGAGGCTACAGAGAGTGGCAACCAAACAGATTAAACTTGATGAAGTCATTGACAGACTCAGACAATTAACATACTGATGCATATCTTTCTTGCTTCCATCTGCCAGCATGCCTAATTCAGTTCATTACTGTGAAATTCACTTGACATCCCGGGCTGATTTTGTACCATAATTTACCTGCTGTGCTGCTCAAGCTTTTATTGAAACAAACCCTTTGAATCAAAGCTGTTTGAGTTCTGTGCCATGATCCTTTCATCTTTAGAAGAAGTTTTACAGGCCTTCAAATTGCAACAGCAATGAGCTCAGTATTACAGTAGCCAGTGACTTAAAGATATTTAGGTCCTGTCAGATATTAATCTTCATAAATGGGAGTAGTCATCATCCTAATGGTTTTAAGATTTTTCTGGTAGTTTTGAAACCATTAAGTCATAGCACTGATATTGCCCATGGAGCATTAGCTGCTGCCAGGATGCTCTGACCAGAATTGTGAACTAATCCTGGAGCAACTTGTTTTCATATCCGAGGTGAAGCAGGGTCACTGCTGCTCTGAAGAACCCTCCACAAATTCTGGACTTATTCCTTGTGCTTTGACTGCATTGAGATCCAAAATTGCAGTGGTACAAAATAAGTTGGTTTGTTGTTCTTGTAATTAAACATATTTCCAGTTACAAGCTGTGATGGATTAAGTTTCACTTATTCACTGAGATCCTTAATTGCAATCTCTTTAAATGATACATTGTTGGTTAATAAGAAACACTGATAAATAAATGATGTTGATCAAGAACTGCTGGCTTGTTTGGGAAACACTTTGTGATATCACTGCTTGGTAACTCCTCAGGGAGCAGAGCAGCCAGGGATGGCTTAGCAGGAGTTTGATTTCACCTGAATTAGCTGAAAGCCTCTAGAGAAAAAAGGCCAAACCTTGGGGAAATGATTATTTCATCTTTGCAGTGTCTTTATCTCTCTTTGGAGCTGGGCTGAGAGCATATGTCTTTCCTTATTTCAGGTACTATTTTGATATTTAAATTAATTCCCAGTAATACTGGTTTCATTCATGGCTCCAGCTCACAGGCACAAATAGTGAGGGCAGCTATGGGGATTGGGGGATTGGGTGGCCTGTTGCCAGTCCTTGTTAGGCTCAGGACTTCACAAAAAGGGGAAGAAACCTTTTACTTTTTTTTGGTTTTGGTTGTTCTTTTGTTGTTTTTTGTTTGTTTGTTTTGGTTTTTTGTAATCAAACCTAAGAACTTCCTGTAGCCCAAGAAGTTCCTGTTTTTTCTAAACATAGCCAAGTAAGAACTCGGCTGTTGGGCCTTCAAGAGCTGGGGAGAACTTTTCCCTACCAGGCCAATGCCTGTCTTGAAGTTAGGACTAACCTGTGGGGTTTAATATTTGAGGTTCTTGAAAATATCACTAAAATGTTCACAAAAATTCATACCCTTACATGTCAATGGTTTTGAATGGAAAACTTTCACCCTGAACATATCAAAGCAGGTCTGCTGAAAATGTCACAATGGAATAGAAGCACAGAAATAAAAGTTTGTTCAAGTAGTCAGTGGCTTTGTGCTTGTGGAAGCCAGGGATATGGCCCTGCAGTCTTACAAGAAGACTTGGAACTGCCTTCTCCTGGTATGGATTGCTAGAACTCTTTGTTCAAACAGTTCTGCTCCTCCTTTTGTTCCTCAGTGCTGCCCTTACTGTTACATTGTCTCAGAAATATAAAAAAAAATCTGGAGGAGGAAAATAATGCCAGTATAAATAATTTTTAGAAGTTTTTACACTCTAGGGTCCAGGCAGAGCAGCTGATATCTGACTCTGTGGTTACTTAATATTCCAAGCCTTACAGAAGCAGAATAAAGCTTAATATAATAAGGGGAAAAGAACAGAAGATTTTGTACAGGTGGTGGATTAATTTGAGTAGTTATCCCAAGACAACAATATTATGGCTTCCATAATCTTAATTTCTTTTGTTTTGCCTTTTGAATCATAATCAGGGAACATTCAGGCCAGACCATGTGTTAGATGGATCACTAATGAAAAGGAAGAGAAGCATTTGGAGGTTATTGAAGCAATTAGAATCTCACTTTTTCTCCATTGTGTCAGATACCTTATTTCCCCAGAAACTTTGGCTTTCTAGTGTACAAGACAGTTGAATGGCAAAGCACCAAAGTTACATTTATAAATGCATTATAAATACCCAGATAATTTCAGGCTAGGGAAGTCCTTCCAAATTTATCTCACAATTAGTAAGCTGCTTTTAGTTTGGTTTTCAGGCTCGTAAACCACCTTGCAGATGTGTGGAGTGAGATGCTAGCTTGAACTCTGCTCTCTGCAGAGTCTCCTGCAGAAAGCCAAGCACTGACCTTCCCCTGCCTAAATCAGGAGACAGAGGGTGAGTGCTTGTGCAGTGTCTCCTAACTAAACTTGGTTAAAGAAATTGTATGAGAAAATTCAAGCTTAGAACTGCTCCATTTCAGTTCAGCTTCCTAAATTTGAGGAAGCAAAAAAACCTTCACAGATGGATCATGCTAAACATTTATTTGCCAGGCTTTTGGGAGTCCTAATGGTAATCCAAATCCTAAGATTAAAATATTTCCTTCTCTATTAGCACTTCTTGCATTTTGATTTTTAAAAAAATATTATCACAGTTTGGGTCAGCTTTCAGACTTTGCTGATAGTCTATCAGATTTATTTTAGATAATCCCAAATCTTTAAGGATATACTGTATAAATAGAAGCAAACAAGGAGAAAGATGGAATTAAAGGTAAAATCAAACCTTGTGCTCCTTTATTGTATTCAAAGGACCTGTTTCAATTCTGGGTTGCTTTATATATCTTGAATCCAGCTGAGCCACTAATGTGCCCATATTTCTAAATCATGGGGGATTTAGGCTGAGGATGTTTTATAGCTTCAGAGAAGGCTTCATTGGGAACTACATTACATGTTGCTTTGCTTTTTGTAACTTTTCAGTGGCTGGTCTCTGTCTGACATGAAAAAGTTTGGGGCCCAAACCCATGTTTTCTGCTCCCTAATCACACATCCTAGAAAAGTGAGGAGAAAGGAGTTCAAATGGAATAAGAAAACTGGTGACCTGACAGGTTTATTTCTGATCAGTGTGAGGAATGTGCTGCTCTTGTTCCTGTGTCTCCAGCTGGATTTTGCATTGATGGATAACCCCAATACTGCCTGAAATCCTGTTGAGTAGGAAATCTCCCATTCTGTGTCCAGTGGCAAATGACACCAGGGCAGGCAGAGATGGGCTGGGTGTGTACAGAGCACACTGGCTCATCTCATTCTTTCTTAACCCAGCTGTAGCTTCCTTCTAATAAAGAAAGAAGGAGGGAAAACAAAGCATGTCCAAGAGATGATTGAGGAGCAGCAGCAATTGTTCCTTTTTCTACTTCTGTAAAGATGGTTGTGGATACAGGTTTCCTCTCAGGAGTTCTCAGTGTGTATTCTGTTTGGATTTGGGAGATAGCTTTTGGGTTGTACTCTCTGCATTTTGTGCTTGCTCTTTATGTTGTCAAGCAAACACTTTTTTGCTATTTTAAGATGACTTTCAGCTGGTAAATATTGCACTCTTTTTGCTGAGATGATTCTCTACCACAGTGGAGGCTATGCTGTTTGCCTGGAAATGTTTGTTCTGGAAATGATTTTATATCAAATCTGCTCCAGCCTGAGCTTGTGCTCATACACATTTAGCAAAAACCTGGCTCTAAGTGTTCCAAATATGGCTAAAAAAAAAAAATCAACACACTTTATCTCTCACAGAAATTAAGTACACTGATAATCTCTAAAGACCCTATTTTGCCCCTTGACCTATGTTGCCATCCATTGAAATAATTTTAGATATAGTGCTCATGGTGATCAGAGATGGTACAATCTGGGCATAAAACAGAATTTATTGAACAGTGTCTGGTTTGGCTTTGCATGTGAATAAACTTTGGACTGGTTTATCAAATGAAAATAAATGACAACGTTCAAGAAACTGAAAACAGGAATTTACTGTAGTAGAAAGAAATCTGGAAACAAGAGTAGGCAGGATTATTTCATGTGAGTTTTATTCTCTTCATCAATGCCAATGTTACTATCCTTATAGCAGGGGAAAAAAGATGAATTTGGTGTAAGATGTAGCAGAACAACAAACAAGCTTAGGACAAATAAATAGGTGTGTTATATAAAGGATTACCCAGGGTTCTGCTTCTATTTATGACATCTGGTCTGTGAACTCCAAGTGGTGCAGCAGTGAGCTCTGATACATTTAAATTATTCTAGGTTACTTAACATTAACATTTTCATAGCAACATTTGGGACAGTTCTGCAAGAATAAACATCAGCTTTATATAGTCATGTCTCAGGCAGTTATTTTAAAGATAGTACTGTAAAGTTACTAAGGTTTTTATGAAAATTTCATTATTTTAACAATTTGTCATATGTTTCTACTATTTCAAAGTATCACATTACTCAATAACCACTTTGAGAACAGTTTTATAAGAGAATTGCTGTGACTCCCTTGACTTGTTTTCTCTGTGCAGTGTTACATTATCAGAACACCCTCTGACTGAATCCTTGTTTTGATTAATGTCTCACAGTTCACATTCTCATTTAAAAAATAAAAAATGAAATTACAAAAAGGAAACTAACTTTTTCTAGAAATATCTTTGGACTATTTAATTTAAAAAAGTACTTCTGCTCTATGAAAGCAGTCAACTAATTATCTATTACCACATTAAAAACTGACATTGAAAACCAGATGATATTTTTGTAATATAAAGGCTAATATGTATGAGGTAAAATCTAGAAATCATTTTGGCCAATATTACAAAGTAAATAATTTAGATAATATTCCTAAACATACTACATTGTGCTTCAACTATGAACACTTGCTCAAAATGAAAAAAGTAAGACAGTGATCACTTGGAAGCTTTCCTGTCTTCAGATTGGAAGACAGAAATATCATGTGTTATGTTATTAATTTGTCTCTGAGAAAGTAATCATTGTAGAATTAGGGCAAAATACAGCTGCCAAAGGTATTGCAAACTTCATTCATCAGAAGCTTTTTTTATATCCTGATTTGAATGCTGCTTATGAGTTGAATTACTTGTGCTTTATTTTCTATCTCTGTTGTGAACTAGAATTTAAAAAAAAAATCCCCATTCTTATTTCGCAATATCCTTATAGCTGTTGTCCAAAACTAAACCAGCAAACTCTTGGTGATATTTGCAAGAATGTAGGTGAATGAGCCTGTGCTATTTTAAGAGAGGCTTAAGCTGGGATTCCTACATTGCTCTTTTTTTGTTTTTGGCTTTCTAATAATCATTTCACTTGAAATGTTTACCAGTTGTTTAAACAGGACTAGGCATAATAGTTCTATAAATATCATGGATCATGTCTTGAATCCTACAGAGCAGCTGTTCATGGCTGTATGAATAATTTACTGCTTAATTACACATATTTCTTTAAACTACTAATTCACAGCAGTTTGTTGTAAAGCTTTGAGTGTAATACCACATGACACTGACTCAAAGATCACAGGACTTTCTGAGACATTTGGATTGGTTTTATTGCTGGTGCCTTTATTTAGGAAAAGGTAATCCAGGGTTTATTTTTATCTTTCAAGAAGCCAAGACTGATTGTGTGACTTGTTTTTACCTTTTGTCTCCAGCTGTCACCTACTGAAAATATTGTAACCCCAGCAAAATAAGTTGAAGACAACTTCTGGCAGCTGCAGTGCAATCTTTTTTTTTTTTTTCCTTTCAGTTGTAATTTATCCAACTGGAACTATTCTATCATTTAAAAAAATTTAAGAAATAGAACTGTCTGGATACAATGTGAAAAATTCTATTTTAACCGCTGTCAGTCCAAATTTAAATTACGTGAACAGAGTGCAACATTTTCCTCATCCCCCTAACACATGCAGATAGGTTTAAAGCCATTAATGGCAATATTCTGAGACATCCTATAGCAAAGTTTTCCTCTCAGACTTCCACTGCCTTCTTCCCACTCCTCTCCCCTTCCAACCAGCTTGACAAGAGAAAACTTTCTGAACCTTTCCAAAGAAAAGCCAGAGAGTCAAATTATGTGTTAGGTAAGAGTAGGTAGATGTCATGTTGGCACATAATATGAAAACATGGAGGATTTTTCTGAAATGGGAAAAATTGGTTTGCATGGAGATTTGTTGAGCTGAAAAGAGATTTGCTCATGTCTATTATTACATGACTATTTGTGCCAAGAAAATGATTGTGAAGGAGCTGTTTCCCACGAAGAATACAAAAGCCTGAGAAATCATCTGTGTATGTAACTATATTTCCAGTGGTCCATTTGCATCTCAGTGACATCAGTGTGTGGGGAAAAAGCACTAGTCTGTACTCTAACAGAAAATTTCCCAAAAGAAAAGCAAAATTAGAAAAGATATCTGGAGAATGGTGTTGTCCCCCTCTTGCTATGCTGCTCACATCCAAAATGAGGGAATATTGCATTAGGAGGTGCATTATGTTCACATTTGTTGGTGATGTCGTTATTTATAACAGAGCTAGTTCACAAAATTGGTGGTGGTTTATTGGGTTTTGGCTTGGAAATTATGGTCTTGAAATGAGATACAGAACAGCTTTATTTGCTGTTTGAAGTGGAAATAACAGGGTTATTTCCTTGCTGAAGCTTTCCCAGGTGCTCAGGTTTTCAGCTCAATACCCAAGGGCTTCTCATTGCTATGCCAACTGTGGTGATACCTCCAGTAAATTAATGAATAATACAGCTCCTACAGGTGCACCAGAGAATTGGTGGAGTTGTTAAATTAACAAATAGGAAAATACTGTGGCTTATGGCAGTGTTGGACTGTTGAATCTGTGTGTACCTCTTCCCAGTTTGCTCCCACCTACTCCTGGCCTGGAGTTGTGACAGATCTTGCCTGAAGGGTGCAAGAGTCTTTGGAAAACATGTGCACATTGAGATTTCCATAATCAAAGCCACAAGCCCTTTTCAGATCCTTCTTCTGCTTTCTGACCCTGTTACATGCTGTTTTGTTTCCACAGGGCAGATATTTTGGAGCTTTTATGTGTCTCAGTCCAGGAGGCAAAAAACTCCCACCCTGGCATTCATAAGCAATGCTTCATAAGCACTGGATCAGTTCTGTGGCATCTTATTTATTCAAATTTTATGTGCAGTGTGGCTAGTTATTTAAAAAATGGTGAGTTAAAAGCCATGAACTTTGTTTTGACTGGAAGCTTTGGTATTTCAAAACTAATTATTCTCAAATTTGAATTAAAATTTTGACCTTTACCAGGTGGAAATAAAAATTATTTTCTTTTTGAGGAAAAGCCAGCACACTCTGGTTTGCTGAATTCAAATTAAAATGCTTTAGGTGTGGTTTCATTTGATCTTTGTATGCAACTTCCTAATACTTCATGTAGATAGAGCATTCTCATTATCTATTGTTTTATTCTGCCTCATTCTGTATCGTTAGCTTGGTTTAATTTCCAGTGGTGCACTTGGGTGTATATTTATCCACACACACTATAAGCAGTTTAAAGGGGTACTCTGTAAGAGTTGCCATTTTGTGGAAAATTACTATTTTTGTGGAGTTCCCATCTGGCCTGTGAAGACACAGCAGAAAATGGGAAAAGATTCAAACATCCCAATTATTTCTTATAGCCCAACTCTTCCCAAGTTACAGATTCAGCATAATCTATATCAAATCATGGAATGCTGATGTCACAACTGTCCTATTTGTCACTAAGTTCTTTTTATGTAATTTCAGCTGAATTTTAATCCATATCTTTCTCAGTGGCTCTTTGAGATAAACCCAAAGGAGCAGCCTCTTACCAATCTATAATTTAGAAACTGCACTTTCCATCTGCTGTAGGTGGCAATGTTTATATTGATTATACATTGAGCAATATAAACACAGTAACTCTTGTAAAGCTGTCTTTAAATAAGTGGCACTCTCAAAAGTGAGCAGAACTAGATCATAATATGATGTGATAATATATGCAGTAAAATAGAAAAAAGAATATGGCATACTTTAGGCTGAAGGAATGAACTTTGAATTTAGGAAAAAATGTACTGGAAAAAGCATTTCTGTGGTAAGACCACTTTGAATTTTTTATTTTATGTTTTTATCCTTCAATCTTGCTGGCTACTCCCAATATTCATTAGCATTCACTGAATTTGCTACTGGTTCTTTTTCAATTTGGTATTATTCAGAAGTTTTCTGAATAGTTGCTGTTTAAAGAATTTTAAAATTGTTGTGGTGGTGTTAATGACTTATTACTTATTGATGGAATTTCTTAAAGCTTTCTGATTATTTGGGCTCACTAAAAATGTTGTTTCTGTAAAAAAATTCTCATGGAGAAGTTATTTTCTTTTAAGGGTACTGTTGTGATTTCCATGAAATTCAGTTGGCAGGTGTTTTGGAAGAGAATATTTTAGTTCAAGCTCAAGGAATTTAGATTTGCAAGTTATTTTTAGTCCCACTAAGTGGGTTGGAGGCTTTGTGCTTTTAATATTCTCACATAGTGTCCAGGTCACTCTTTAATAAGGAGTTAATTTTTTAATAAAAAGCCAGAGAAACAGCAGTGTGGTAGTAATGAGGGAAAGACATCAAAGCCATGTACAAAAATACAAAAGCACAAAAATTCTG
Source organism: Agelaius tricolor (assembly GCF_023055355.1). NCBI lineage: Eukaryota > Metazoa > Chordata > Aves > Passeriformes > Icteridae > Agelaius > Agelaius tricolor. The sequence goes on along the minus strand of NW_027269269.1, from coordinate 43,688,651 downwards.
TGAGGGAAGTGAGAAAGTCTCAAGGAGCTTGTGCAGCTCTGAGACCAGAGGCTGAGAGGTTCTGTGTGGGATAAATACAGCACAGAGGTGAGAGATGTTATGAGAGCTGTGGGCTGTGCTGGCAAACATTGTCAGAGAGAGACAATAAAGGTTAGCTTTGAGCAATAGGATTTCTGTTCCCTAAACAACAAGATAAATAACTCTTGGAAAGCAACAATGCTGAGCATTCAGTGACTACCATTGTGCAGCTTTGGCACTTGGATCAGTAGGAGCCAGCACTTGAAATAATCCACTGTGTTTTCAGGAGGACAAATAGTTTTCAAATGTGAAGCTCAGGTAGCAATATTAGTAATGTTTCATTCTTCCCCTAATGGGTAGTGAGTAACAAATTCAACTTCCTTGCAAGGAGGCTCCCATCTTCTCAGCCTCAAAATGATTCTATAGCTCTGTATTTTAAAGGATTTGCTATGAGTTTAACCTGGTATTTAATTCTTAAAGTGTGAGATTAAACATTTCCCAGTGTCTCACAGGCAAGCTGACACATAGATTTTCCACAGTCTGGAAATATCAGACAAATGTCATTGGCCTGAATCTGGGGAAAATTTACCTGACAGATTTTGCTGTATGTGGCAGCCTAGCTATGGATTATCTGAAGTATGATTCTTGAATTGCCTTGGAGTGCTCTTATTCCTTCTTTTCATTTTAAAATGTCATTTTAAAATGAGTTAGCAAGGATGTTGTTTAATTTTTGCTGTGAAAACTCAGCTCATTGTGATGGGACTGATCAGAGGCACGATGCTATTGCAATTACTTAGTAGAAGATTTCATTCCTGTAATATATTGCTATGTTGCAGATGCCTTAAAATCAGGATATGGGCAGACAGGGAGCCTATCTGCTGGCCTAACTTTTAAAGAATTGCAGTATCTGTAGGCCAAGATTAGACCAGCCTAAGCCTAAATGTGTGATGACATGCTGACAGGGAGAAAATTGAAGTTTGGGAGTGCATCACAATGTGTGAAAGGCTGGTTGAGATGTAGGTGGGCTGTGGTGATGCTGGGGTTTGAGGGCAACAGTTCACACTCGCTTTTCCCCCAGTGCTGGTCCTGTGTCTACCCTGGGCTGGCTGCTAGTGAGGTTGGCTGTGGAATCCTGGATATTTGAGAAGGTTTTAAAGTGTTCCTGGTGTGAGCAGTGCCTGGCTGAGGACTGTGCAGGCCATGTGGGGCTGGGCTCTCTTCTGCCCTGCAGGATGTTTAGGTGGCAATTCCAAGTGGGAAGGTCAGAGAGAAAGGAGGATGTGAATGGAGGGAAGGGGTTGATGGGGCAGAGGAAGGAGGAAGTGAGAAGAATCAAGGATAAGGGATGCAAAGGCAGCTCAGTGACCACTCAACAATCCCCTGCAGTGCAAGAAGGCTCAGAGATGTGCAAGGGCAATGTGCTCAGGGAGGAAAATGGAGTGTGACTGACCACAGCTGTTCCAGAAAAAAACCCAAGCCACCCTCACAAAAGTGTCAAAAACCCTCCCCAAACCAAAACCCCCAAGCCTCCAGACAGAAAAAACTCCAAAGTAACCAACCAGTAAAAAACCTAACCCACACTGAACTTACCTCAAAAGAGAGGGAACCACAAGGTGGCCTTTGTTTTAGATTAACCAGCTGTATCCTTTGAGTGGCTCCACTGATTGTGCAAATGTGTTTGCCCAAGTCAATTGAAAGAGCCACCCAGATCAGCATGGAGGCAGCCTATACTTGGCTCAGCTCAATAACAGGGAATGAAAACTAAGTCACTGGCAAAGAAAAGAAGTCCAGCATCATGATGATCAGCATACAAAGGCTGCTAATGACAATTGATTTATATTGACTGAACTGTATGGTGCAACTTTTGTTGTGCTTTTGTTGTGATTTCAGTATGTTGATGTATTACACCAAATCAAAATACTGTGTAACATTAAATATCCACAAGTTACTACATTTCAGGGGTTCAGCCATAAACCCTCCTTGTGCAGAAAGTTTTACAGGAGCCCAGTCAGGGTACTGGGCTTGGGCAGACATGGAGGCTGTTCTATACTCAGAGAAAGATAATTGCTGCTCAACTTTTCTGTGTTTTCCTGTAAATCACCGGTGTTTTTCTGGGGATTGTCAGCTCATTGATCATATTTGCTCCATTTGCTTTTATATTACCTCAAATTACATTGATTTTTACTTATTTCTCATTTTGATCAAATCAAAAACCTTTAATATGTTTATGGAGAGGCTTTCTGAAATCTGATGCTGATCTGGGTTAGGCTACAGGTTAATCCTCCTCCTAAACACACTAAGCATTAGTGAAACATCAATGAAAATAAAATTAATCTTACCAAGTCTGGCCAATTTTTTAGGAGTTTCTGAAACCTTTTATATGTGAAGGAATAGTGTTTCTTTTAAAAAATCCATTATGCAGAGCAAATAAGTGTTTATTTTATACCAGACTCTTTTATTCAGCAATAAGCTTCCCATATTTTTGGTCTTCATTTGGAATATAAATCATGTAGTAAACAAGAGAGTTGTTTTTTTTTCCCCAGCTGCTATGCAGGTCTCAAATAGTCATAAAAGTCTATTTATCAGTGCAGTGGTGCAGGACAGTGACATATATCAGCCAACTGAAACCCCTCTTCTGGCTTTTTTCCTACAGAAGGGGCTAGTTCCAATAAGGACAGAGACAGCTACCAAGCCTCTAATTCCTCATGTCTGGGAAGGGAACAGTGTCATGAAGAGGAAGAATAAGAAATATATTTTCCACTTGTACCATTATTTTAGATAGGACTGCTTTTTTCAGTGAAAGTGGAGAAGTGCTATGGAGAGAAAGAGACATTAACTTCACAGGGATGGTTATCAGGAATTGTGAGCTTGGGTGCTCAAATGACTGACATAACTTGATGGCATAGCTTAGCTCTGAGTGTGATTGACATGCACTTTGAGATAAATGCTGAAATATTTGTTTCTGAAATGTAATATAAAACTTCAGACCTAGCAAACTGATCTGGATTTACATGTAGTTAAAGTCTAAATTAAGTTATCTCTGGCAGGAGTGAAACAACTATGGTTTACGCTTCTATGAAATTTGGGTGCTATCACCTATCCTGTTTAGAGAAGGGTGTTTAAAAAATGCAGGATTGAGTCAGGGAGGAACCCAACTTATTTACCTTTAGGTTTGAGATAGTGTAATAATAACTTAATAGAAATTATTTTAAGACTGTGTATTCAATTTTTATCAATTTGTATGCAGGCTTAAAAATAATTTGGAATATATGAAATGTTGGCTCATTTTAAGGCTGTGTCACACTTTAAATGAACAATAAATTTTATCAAAGAAGATTGATTTAAATATAAAGCAATATATAAAAATGAGGCCATACAGCAATGCCAATGCCCATTTTGTCTTTGCCATGAAGGCTTTTATTGTATTTTCAGGGTGCCCCAACAAAGGAAGGAATGATGAATGTGACTCCATGTTCTCAGAAGGCTAATTTATTGTTTTATGATATTACAGTAAAGAATACTATACTAGCTAACTAAAGAATACAGAAAGGATACTTACAGAATGTTAAAAAGATAATAATGAAGACTCTTTCCGGAGTCTTGACACAGCTTGACCCTGATTGGCCATTGAGTGAAAACAACTCATACCAGAATCCAATGAAACAATCTCCAAACACATTCCACATGTGAGTGCAACACAGGAGAAGCAAATCAGGTAATTATTGTTTTCCTTTTTCTGTGAAGCTTTTCAGCTTCTCAGGAGAAGAATCCTGGACAAAGGGATTTTTCCAGAGAATGTGAATGCCACAGGCTTTAGGCTCTCACAAAATCATTGAAGATCCCGAGATAAATCTTCAGCTTGCCAACAGACTGTGCCACTGTGTGGGATGGCTTCTACACTTGGCTTTATCATGGCCATGAAAAGGCTGAGGAATAGATTTCCTTCTCTCCCCAGCACTGCTGCCAAGGGCTCTGTGTAAAAATGGGGCTTCCCTGACCATTGTGGTTACTGTTTCCTGCTAGCTGGTGTTGATCCTCCAGCCTCTAATTCTACGGTGTGAGGGCTTCAGGCCAGGTTTATGATAGTGTAAGTTTTTGGTTTGATGAGAAAGGAGAAAGAAGGGATTTTTCTTTTCTTTGTAGTCCAGTGTGGTATTTTCTGGGGTCCCCTGTGGCAAGAAGGAATGAATCCGACTCCATGTTCTTAGAAGGCTAATTTATTATTTTATGATATTATATTAAAGAATGCTATACTAAAACTATACTAAAGAATAGAAGAAGGATACAGACAGAAGGCTACAAAGAATGATAATGAAAACTTGACTCTTTCCACACCCCAACACAGCTTGACCCTGACTGGCCAATAAATAAAAACAATTCACATGAAACCAGTGAAACAACCACCTGTTGATAATCAATCTCCAAACACATTCCAAAGCAGCAAAACACAGGAGAAGCAAATGAGAGGAATTTGTTTTCCTTTTTCTGTGAGGCTTTTCAGCTTCCCAGAAGAAGAATCCTGGGCAAGGGGATTTTTCAGAAAATATCATGGTGACATTCCAGGAAGCACTTAGTTTGGGGTGCTAAAATCATGAAAATGATGTTTATACAATCTAATCTGTTTTCAGAGAAATGGAAGCCAAAGTATATCCAATAACTTCAGATGGTGGGCCTGCGTCACTGGAAATAGTTGCTTTTCTGTTTTGCTGAAGGATGGAAGAGCAGCTGCATTGAAGTGCTGGGTAGCTGTTTGAAAAGCAGCATATGCTCTGTAATTTATATCTTCTTGAGGCAACTGGTTGTGCAAGATGGTTTTCTGTTTGGCCTGTCTTGTTTTAATGACAGCAGCCGAGAGTAATGTGTGTTGAGGTTTTGATTAGCTGTGCTCTGAATGTGTTCTCAGAGTGCAGTTTTTTGTGCTTTTTGCATTTACATGGGCTCAGGAGGAATTGCTTTCTGAAGCTGTTCTCCCTGCAGCTCATACAGAACATCAGTGTGTGTGAACTGGTGGGACTTGGCCACCTCTGTGCCACCAGCCATGAGCTGGTCATTTTCTCATGTTTTTATGATGAAATTTAGCTTTTAAAGAAAGCTTTTTGGAACAAAATAAGTCAATTTCAGCATGTAAATAACCCTGACAGTAGTTATTAGTGGTGTTAGTTTGCCTTGAGTGGCTTTGCCCTGTGAACCAGACTCCTACGTTACACACAGGATTATTTTTTCTGTCAGAATGAGTCTTTCCTCTTTCATCTTGAGTCATATCAGGAGGAATTTGACAACATACACTCTGCCATGTTCATTCTTGTAGAAAAATCAGTGACAGCATAGGCTAAATTCAATCTGTTGAATTTCTCATTTTTTAGGCATATGAGCTGCACTTTTCATCAGATGATCTTTTTCTTCCCTTTTTGAGAGATGTAATTTCCTTTTGTGGCACTCCCTGTAGCAGGTAATATGTCAAAGGACTGTCCTCTTGGTCCTTTTTTCTATTTCCTTCCCAAGAAATAGTGGTTGTTGTCTGTGAACAATTTTGAGTAGAGTAGCCTGATTATGACAAATGAATTTCCTGTAATACTAAATACTAAATATATGTCATTAAAGGCCTAAGGGACTGCTCCAAAATGTGAAGGGATATTTGCAGAAAAATAGAAATATATTTGCAGAAAAATATCTCCACTCCCAGACAACTAACCAGTCTCTGCCAGCAGCAGTGTAATTAATGACACTCCTAATTGTCCACATGTATGATATGTCTGGTGGGATCAGCAGAAATCAGGGCTCCTTGTTTGCTGAAGAGACAAGAACTAACTTAGGATTTAATTGCATCTCAGCAGTTTCAAGTAGAAAAAATAATAAAGATTAGGTCTTGGAATGTTTTTAACCTGGAGCTATTAATGAATAGTGTTGTTATTATGAGTTTTTTTTCACTAAACTTCGTTTCATCATGTTCTTGAGACTGTTTTTTACTGATTAACTGGTAGGGAACAAGTTCAGAAAGTGAGAAATCTTCAAAACATGCTTGAAATAATAATGATGTACCTTTGAGGATTTGTTGAAGTCAATGCAAGAATATGACAGAGTGGCATCTTTTATTTGCATAATGCTGATTTTATTAAAAAGAAAAAAGTATTTCTGGCTAATTAGAAGTGTGAACATAAAGTAAATCCATGAAGGATGTAATTTGATTGGTACTGTAAAAATTAAAAATGCCTTCCTTTTGTGGAACAAATGGGATATTTGATATTTTTGGATAGTGTGGGACTTCAACTGAATTACTTTGAAGACCTGCTTCACATAATGATCAGCCACCTGCTTTCAAGTTACAGCAGTAAATTTTTGTCATATTTTTGCAATACTCTCTAAAAGGGTGAAAAAGGCTCCAATAGAGAACCAGTTGTCTTGAACATGATATCACCTCCTTATTGATCAAATTGCCAAAACCGCTGGAAACTGGCATTATAATATTTGAAATGTGACCTAAAGTACAGCAAAGGGGGTTTTGAGTTCTAAGTTGAGCTGTCTTACTGAGGCATTGGAAAGATTTGATCACCTGAACTGGGAATTAGGCTGAAGCCTGTTCATTCCAGGGGTAGGTTCAAAAGGAGAGAGTCTCCAAAAGTGCTGTGGGACCAAATATCTGTCAGGACTCTGTTCCCTAATGATTCATGAGGAACAGTTAATGCCCAGCTACTTGAACTTTTCACTTTTTGCAGCCCTTTGAAGCGATCCCTTCAGTGATTTAGTGTGACTGAGTGCCAGAAGAGAGCTGCACCTTCCCAAATTGTCCTTGACCCACAGCAGAGTCTGGTTCTGGGGGACTGCAACAATGATGTGAACAATCAGCAGGTCCTGAGCAGGTTTTGTTCAGCTGGTTGCTTCTCTTCTCATCATTAAATTCCCCTTTTGACTTGCCTACACTTAGTTCCTATTTTTAAACTTAGGATAGCATTTTATCAATACAGATGGAATAGATTTTATTCTATATATTCCACAGCCTGCTCTATTTTGTGTCTTGAGTGAGCAGTCTGTAGGATAAAGGCACAACACAAGTTTGTGGCAAGCAGAGCTGCATCATGTGTAGTCTCTAGAAAACAACCACATAGCTGAAGTTACTGGGACAAGAAGGTAACTTTTAAATCTCTTTCTCTAAAAGGCTTAACATAATGAGGTTTGCTGCATCTTCTGGTAATCTGTTTTCACTGGCAGAACAGAAAGACTTTTTTCACAGAGATTTTGGGGCAAACTTATTTTGAGCCTTGAGCTTCAGAATCTGAAGTGCAGAGTAGTACCTTGGAATTCAGTGACATTTTGTGAGTAAAATGGAGAGATTGTGCTGTTAGATTTCATGAGAAGTTGTAGTTTTGCTGTTTAAGTGATTCAATTGGAAGATTAGAGAGCATCTGTCTTTTTTGGTGTTGGGTGCTGTTGTGTGTGTTTAATGTGCTCTGTGCCATAGTGTAAGATAAAGGCCTTTGCTCTCTATGACTATTTAAATCTGAAGATAGCATGACTCATGGAATCAATGAACAGTGAGAGAAAAGGATTGACAGTAAAACAGGAAGGAGAGAACTCTAGGAACCTTCTGTGGCACTGTGTACACTTTATCACCATAACAGGACCTTGCAGGGCCGTTGCATGGCTGACAAGGAAGAAATTGGGTTGGTCTGTATGTAGCCCATAGGTTTGCTCAATGTAACTTGGGCTATACTGGTTTGTTCTGGAATAGTAAACTGCAGAAAGAACAACTTTTTCTGGCTTTGTACATCATAGTTGTCTTCTATTGTTTTGAGTGCATGAATAGATATCAGGTTAGAGTCTTGGAGAAGTGGATTTTATGTTGCTGAGCTGTAACCAACAACATAAACATGTTCTGAGGGCACTATTTTTTTTTTTAATTTTTTTTCATACAAGATGAGGAGCAAGAAGCATCTGGGGAGGAGTGTGAGGAACATCCACATGTGGAACACATCTACATCTAATCCAGAGAAAGTGCTGGAACCTTGTGCCAATCTTAAATGCATGCAGACCTTGGGAATGGCAATAGGACTTAGAGATTTCTGTTTCTACTGACACAGGGTATTCTCTATCACAGCCTTTCACTCCAGCCAATTCTGCCTTATTTCATAGTGTCTAAACCCCTAGATCATGAAAGTTCTGCTGCTCTCCTTTCCTTGGCATAGAACTAAGATATTTAATATCATGTTTGATCAGGTCAGCTGACAGCAGCACACAAGAACTGGCTGTTCTAAATATGGGGCCTTCTTGCACAGAGAACAAAGCAATAGTTTTGTTTCACTGGAGAGTAATAATTATACCATATTTTAAAGCCAACCAAAATGACAGTGCATTCTCAAATTTTTATTTTTTTTTAAAATATCAGAAGTTCAGTCTTTTTCTTCAGTATTAGTCCTTATGTCAACTTTGTATTTTGTGTGAGACTCTCCCTGCTACAGGTCCAAAAGCGGCAGTAGGATCAGTGGATGGGATTCTCCCTGCAGGTAGCAAGTGCTTGCTTCAACCTCTGAAGGCAAAATTCTGCTTCATGCATGTTAGTTTGGCTTTGAAAATGGCTTAATACAAACTTGATTATGGGCTTCAATTTAAAACACAAACCTGTGGGCATGATCCATCCACGTTCCCAGATTAGAATTGTTTTTAGCCAGGAGCAGTCTGGCCTGGCACGAGGATGGAACATGTGGATGAAGTTCTGGGGAAGCATTACAGAGTGCTGTAATTCAGTAGGCACCTTGTGTATTCTGGGTCATTTTAGGGTGAATGAAGGATGTCATTTGTCTGTGTTATGTTTAAAGAAAAACCATTTTTCCAAGGAGCTGTAAAACTGAGGTCTTTATTACCTGTGATTTATCGTAGCTATTTTAACACTGTCCAAGAAGTAAGATTTGATTTTAATATAGCATCTTAGTGGTTTGGGCAGCTGTTTTCTGACTGCCTATATTTCCTCTTTGAAAACATTTTACCTAGTTTTATGTCTTGAGCTGGAAGTTTGTTGTAATAATGTTGATATTGACTTGCAATAAGTCAATTAAGCCATTAATTTGTACTTCATTGCAATCAAAGGCCTTCTCAGAATAGAAGTTAATTTATCTCCCTGCTACCCTGAATACTAAATAGCCTGCAAGATCAGCACAAGGTGCAGAAAAAGTAAATCTTGAAATAACTTGAGCTAGTCTCCAGGATTAATTTAGTGTATGGTGTAGTTTTGTTTTTCATAGCTGTTCTATTAAGCTGAAGTTCATTTCTTTTGCTGTGTCTGATTTTTATATATATCCCAGTGGTGGAATGTATTCTTGTTAGAAAGGTTCACTTTAAAAAACTGAGAACCCAAAATTCTGAGTTTTCAGGGCAGGGTCTAATAGTTTTATAATTACTCTGAAGGCAATAGAAATGAAGTGAGATGTATTAATTCTTGGAGTTTCTTGGGTCATGCATACAAAGAATTATGTACTTAGTCCAAAAACATGTTCGGTCCCTCACTGAAAAGGTACAATGGAACTTCTGTCTTTTAAATCTGCTTTTGGTACTTTGTTATCTAGGGTAGTTTGATATCATCTTGAGAAACAACTTCTGATGAAGGCTCAAAAACTTTCTGTGTAACCAACAAGAGGTCTACAAAAATGAACTTTTTAAGCCTAGCAAGAAAGAAATGAGAGCACTGGGAAGATGACCTTGTGAAAAGCACAACAAACCTAGGTATAAATGAGAAAAACTCAGGTATAGCTGCTGTAGGACTCCTTCCTCATTTTCATCTTGTAAAACTTAACAACTATTATTTCCCAGGATCTCATTTTTATTTGATGTATGAAGTCTCCCCTTGCAATTATCTTTAGATTATTTGATTGCTGTTTGAACTCATGCTCTGTGGGAATAATCCCAGCAAAAGCACTATAGCTCTGCTCAGGTTTTGGGCTGCTGCTGCTGCAGAGCCTGGCTTTGCAAGTGATTTGACAAAGTTGTCATTTCTCTGTGGAATTCTTAATCTGAAAACAAAACATTGCTTGTGTTCTGTTCTCATTAACTTCCAAGCTACCACCTGCTTTGCCTTGAATTAGTAATGTAATTGCAGCCAGATAATGTCTTTATAGCAGGAGGTGATGGAGGATGGCTCGTGGCATCGCTGTGCTCCAGCAGTAATGAGGGGAACAGAGCAGTGCAGTGGGAAATACAATTGCTGCTGTTCAGAGATGGTGTCAGTGCTCTGCCTCTGTCACCAAGGACAAGTCTGAGCACCAGAAATGAGGGAACAGCCTCCAAATGGGAGTCTTTGGGGAGGTATTCCTTTTGTTGGGATTCTCTGGTGATTTTTAATGTACTAGCTTGTGTGAGAGCTTGTGATTTTTAATGTACTAGCTCTTCTCCTGCCAACAGGGGAAGAGCTGCATGGGGTCTGCAGACATTGTTTGACTGGTCACTTCATGCAACTTGAATCATGCTTGCATTGCTTTTGGGATTAGTGCAGGGATTAGCAAGAATAAAAACAGCAGACAGAAATAAGTGTTTAAAGGCAATATTGATCATACACAGGCCTTATAATTAGGAAAACTGCCTGGAAACAGGGCATTTAATGAGAGAAAAATTTATTTGCACTGATTGTTTTGCATTATTTGTATGTATTTGTTTTCTCTATTATGATCTGCTGGGAGAGGCAGTGATGTATTTTAGGAAGTTCAGGTAAATATCTGTTGGAATGAACCCTCTATGCTCCTGCTGTTGCCAGGTAAGCAGCAAACCAACAAAGCAGAGCAAGAACAAGAGCAAGAGCATGTTCACACATCTCCCTTGTGCTCCTTCTTCTGGACAGTCTGCACCCAGGTGGCAGCATCTGAGTAAAGTGGAAATGTAGGGCTCATCTGGGCTTCTCTCCAAGGAATCCAGCCAATAAAATCCCTCACTGACCAGCAGGCTGGATTTTTATTGATTCCCTTCTCCATACAAGTCCAAGAGGAAATCTGTGCTGCTGGGCAGGAAGTGTTTGAGAAATGCCAAAAAGTTTCCACAAGTCACTTAGTGTCAGACAAACAGCACCCCAGGATGCATTTCATTCTGAGCAAAATAAATTAGTCTCTGAATAATTTTTTTTTAACAGGGTCCACTGTTGGCTCTACTATGAGTATTTTTATTGAGGATCCTTGATGACAATGACACTTTAAAAGTGATATTTTATTACTGTAAATTATGTTGGAAGCAGTTGTATTTTTGGAGGATTCACCGCGTCTTTCCCCCATGTTATCTGTGTTTTAATTTATAATAAAATCTGTAACCACTTGTGGTTTTTACTCTCCTAATGTGAAAAATACAAAAGCTGAAGCAAGCTTCTTAATTGAAAGCCAACCTGTGATGTACTTATTTCAAATGCTATTGAATTATGAAAATGGACAGGTAATCCTTCCAAAAATACTTTTGCACACTTGATAGTGTTCTATATAATTGTTTCCTGCTTTGTGACTGTCACCCCCTGGGTAATGATATTGAAAGTTGATTTTTCCCATGGCTTAATCAGCTTGATTCTCCTCACAGCAGAAGTAAATAACTTTGTTACATGGCACTTATTTTTGAAGATATTAAAACTTTGAGTTGGTCAGGTCTTGCTGGGCAGGGTAATTATCTCTTTCCTTCTATTTAAATCAAAATTGACCTTTCAGGACATTCTCCTGAATGCCCAGTTTGCTCAAAGGGAAAAGCAGTTTGAGTGGCCAGAGCGGTAAAGCTGCAACCTCTGGTGTTTTTGCTCTGCAGGACAGACTAATATACAACTTTTCCTTGCCAGTCCTAGCTGTGTGAAATTACATGGTGTAATAGTCATTTGATGTGCGACCTGTCTGAGCCTGTGGCCTCCCTTTGCTGCTCCACCTGAATACCTTCTGACACCTGGAACCTTAAAGTAGATTTATGTTTCAGCTGTTTCCCTCAAGTCTGGCTGCTCTTACAGGGGTATATCCTTTCTGTCCTACATTCTAATGTGGTCAGGACCTTGTCTTCATGGTTGTGGAGCTTAAGGGTTTGAATAGTTTTTTTTTTCTAAGTCTTCAAACCCACCTCCTTTCTAAGCAAACATAAACGTCTAATTTATCTCTGAGCCGCAGATTTGGCACTTGGTGATTTGAGGCTCTTCTCTTTTTTGTGAAATACCATTATTGTTTTTAACTAAAACAGGCTCTGTATATTGAAAATGATAGAAGATTGCTAGCAAACTGCCCAGCTGAGAATACAATGTGAACAAAAATTGGCGGTAAATACAGCAATTCCAAAACCATCCATGGCTAATCTTACCCACCTGGGAAGGTAACAGTTCCACTCATATCTAGCTAGCTTTGGATGCCTTCCCAACTCTCAATTTTTTTATCTCTGTATTTGTCCCATTTGCTGTGCAAAGGCCCTGTGTAACACCATGGAAATTAGAAAAGAGTTAATCCAGAAGTGATGTTGGAATCCAGGACTTGCTTTGGAAAATTTCTGTCATTCTCCAAAGTGGAAAAGTTTGACTAAATTTTCCTGCACCTTCTTTATTCCTAAATGGTCTCTACAGAGAATGCCAGTTCTGGAAACTTAAATGCCAGAATAAGTAGTAGAAACTTACAGAAATGAAACATTACCTTCTGTCTTGGTGTAACAATTCCTATGCAAGCACTTCAAAAAGCCTACTTAAATCCAGAAAAAGACAATCTCTTTTGTGGGGGTAGAAAATATTTTTTTTTAATGGTGACTCTCTTGAATAACTTAGTCCCTGGAAACACCAAGTAAAATATACCATCCTGATTTTGAAGCCTTTCTTTGCAGTCAGAAAAAAAACCCCAAAAATGGTGATCAGGACTGGAATTATAGGTATTGATCTTTACATGAGCAAAACTCAGAAGTGTCTTATGGGTTACCTGATTCAAGGAACAAAGGGCAGGGTTACTAGACCTTGTCCATTGATATGAATAGGGGAACAGACCCTAGAAAAAGAAATGCATACTATCATTACTTAGTTGAATTTATGTCAGTTCTTGAGTGATTATCCTGTTAAAAGAAAAATCATAATATTGTTGGTTTTACATGATCTTACAGATGCTTCAAATTAACTGCTAAAACTAGAATTTCTCTAAGTAAGTTAGTTGCTCTGAAAACTTTGACTACTTAAACACAAGATGCTTTCTAAAGAATATCTTTGTCCTTCTACCAGCCTTTTTTTTTATGTATGTGTTGGGTGCTAGCTCTGACTTGTGACCTGTAACTAAAATGACTTTATATTAGATCATCAAACTAAGCAAACTGACAGCCTTTAATGATGACCAAAGATGTTTTTTGTGCTGCTTTTCCTTAGCAGAAATGCAGGGATATATTTGAAACTAATTTGTCCATTTTAAGTCTTTCAATGGTTTAATGATGGTGCTTGCATGAATTAACAAAAACCCACCATAGACAGCAATAGGAAAAATATTTTACTTTATTGGAGATGAATTAAAGATACTCTAGTAGTACATAGTGTATTTTTGGCTTTGTATTGTGAAATACATCAGAGGTCAAATAATTGCCTCCTCTTAAAGCTCTAATGTTTTCAGTCAATTATATTTCATGTGAATTCATGTGAAAGAGGAAGCAAATTTGCCTACTAGCAGAAAGAATGCAAATTTTTATTCCATTTTGGGGCATTTGAAAGTCTCATGGACTCTCCATTTGCGGTAAGTGACATGATGATACAAAAAAATTTAAAAGCCTTAACTGCATATGCAACAGGACCACAATGAAATAATTTCATTAATTAATGCACATAAATTACTAGAGAATAAGCCTAGTCATGACATTAATTTTAGTGCAAAATTTAGCATTTCATTTCATTCAAAAAATGTCCTGCTGAGTTTTATAAGCTTACTGAAAAGAGGGCATTTCAGTAGCATTGCTACTTATCACTAAATGGAACTGTATTTCAGGAGAGCTCTGGAAAACAATTTTCTCTCTAGCCCCTTCCAGAAGAGAGTATCTCTTGCCCTTATTCATGGAAGTTTTCATCAAGTAGTTCATTTCCTCTTGTTAGATTTTGTACCTGCTGTTAGTTTAGTATATTACTAAAGTGTGTGCTTGGCGCTCCTGCCCCTTGTTTGTTAGCCTCTGCCCTGCCTTAAAGTTCTGTCCAAACTGGGTATTTTCCTTCTACTGATATTTAAATGTAATAATCTTTAAGATTTTAATAATCTTTAAAATTACCTGCAGCTATGTCATGAGTGGGATAGAAATACTCTGACAGACTGCCTGTTGTTTGATAAATGGACACGTGGCAACACAGGACTCCAGTAGTACATTATTCTCCTCAAATCATTGAGCTGAAAGGCTTGGGCATGAGGTTATCCAAATATCCTAATCCACAGGATGTCCATTATGCTCCCACAAAAGACAAATGACATAGTTAAATTTACTACTCATCTACCAGTAGCCTGCAATGTGTTGGTTTATGTATGTGTATCATGTCTATATTGAGGTGCTTGCATAAAGATTTGCTTGTATTGCTGCTTGTGTTTGTTAGGAACTGTTTGAAACATGAATCTGTTTTGAAAACACAGTATTGCCTAAGCTAATAATGTATTTTTCTGTAAATTTTCAAAATAATTTCTATTAAGAACATTTCTATTAAGAAATAGATTTCTTCATAGAAATATTAAGAAATGTTCTGTGACAAGGTGAAGTGGGGACTACAACTGCATTACAATGCATGGATGCTGTTTGTTCCAAGTTGATGTTGGAAAAATTTTTATGTTCGTTAATATCAAATAAGCCAGTCATTTTATTTTTTTAAATAATAGCATCAGAAGACTTAATGGTGTAAGAGAAAAATACAGGTAAAATGCAGACACATTTCAATCTGATGCTGTTCTTGCACATGTCCAATTCCTCAGAGATGCTCAATTACACAAACAAGTTTCACAGTAAAATCTGAGGTGTTTTACACTCCTGGTGGCCATGGAGCTTCTTTTCTGCTTGGAAGTGAGAGATGATTAAGAGAACACAGGTTTTATGTGTGTGCTTTCAAGCAATGTGATTAAAAGTGCAAGAAGTGAGCATGGAGATATAAGATACCATGATGGGGGGCAAAGGCTGGCAACATCTTCCATTATCAGCGCTTTATTCCTAGGTGTTACAAACTATTCTACTGCTACACAGCTCTGGCTGTGGCTCAAAAACAGCTCTTGAGATGAGTTGCTGCGACAAAGTAAGATGAAATGTGTATTTAATAACACAGATTCCTACCTGCTCTTGAAAGGAATCAGTGTTTTGTGTGTGTCTGCAAACAGATTTTCCCTCTGGCTCTCTTCTTTATCTGTTCTGCAGCTTCTGAAGTGCCAAGGTACTGAAGTGCCAAGCCAAACACGTTTGGTTCCCTGTGGTACAAGTTGCTTAAACCAGAATGCATGGAAAATTGAAATTTAATAGATGCCAGTATCTAACAAAAAAGGGGGTTTTCTGCATTATCTACATTTCAGTTCTTGGTAACCATGCAAGAATTGCTCCAAAAAGCCCTTGAGCTTTCCTAGTAAAAGCTGTGTGCATTCTATTAAGATATACACACACAAAATACTTTGACACTTCCCTAGAAAATAACCCCTTAAGCTACCAAACTCCGAGAAATATTCAATCTTTTTTCTTTACCCAAGGAGGGTTGAGATAAAAATCTTTGACAAGGAAGATTTATTATTTTGGAATGTAGAGGTCTCTAAGCTACTCAAAGCTGGGCCAAAATATTTAGCAAGCAACATAAACTGAAAAAAAATGTGCAGTTTGTTCAAACTTCCAATGAGTTGTTTTTTTTTTTTTTTTTTTTTTTTAATAATCCTAGGAAGCAAAAAGCAACAGATGAAGCTTCAGAGTTAGGCTGTTGAGAATGGTGCCAATGTTGGTTATTTTGGGATGTAGTTTGTGATGACAGAGAAGGGTCTGTGCCAAAACAGACCATGCAATAGGAAATAGAGGAAAAGATTGCAGGTGGGAGAGTTTGGTAATTTGAAGCATGGATTGAGTCAACTGCTGGCTTTCTCCTCTACTACAGACACTCTGCAGTGCAGAACAAATCTGTTGGTGTTGGACATTACAGCTAGATCCCCTTCCCTGGAAACTTACAGGGACAGCTGATAAGTTTTGAGGCTTTTTATTTCTTCCTGCTACTAAATAAAAAAAAAAAAAAGAAAAGGCAACAAACCCTTCCAGCCCACTTGTCATAGTGAAAGTCTGATTTGTGTGAATTTCTCGTATCATTTTTAAAGCAGTTTTTGTGTAGATCTCTTAGGGGTGAATTGTGACAAACCATCTCCTTAATTGATTTGGTTAAAAATAACAAATATTTCTTATCTGAGTCATCATCTCGGTCACTTGATTAGCCTGATGTTTCAATCAGGTCTCTTCTCTAAACAGCATCAGTGACATAGGGCTGGCACTGACAAGTGACATTTTATTCACTTTTTGTCCTATAATTTGTCAGCATTTATTCAGCTCATTCTGTATATATCCCATGACAATGTTTGCTTTGAATTTTAATTTAGGGTCACCTTCAGGCTTTAATGAAGGCAAGGCACTGCACATAACATATCTGATGCCCTGAAACTCAAGGGAAAAGCAAAAGTTTGGTCAAACAAACTTCCTACAATTACTGTGGGGGAAGAAAAAAATTGTGAATACGTGGAAAATTTCCAACATTCTAAAGTTTGCACAAAATTGATGTTTAAAAAAAGGGGTTTAGGTATCAGGCAAGATATCAAGGGATTCAATCCCTCTCTTTAGCACTGTTTGATTAAGAAAGAAAGAAATGGCACAGGCTGCTTAAAGGGCTTGAGGCTCTACAGACACCTTGCAATTCCTCTTCTTGGGGTTTCTGAACCATTCAGGTACCTGGACCTGGGATCCAGAAACTGGAAACTTGGGGCATTCCCCTGTTTTCACTTTATATCTCTACTTCTGGAGAAAATCTCATGCTTCAGTACATAAACTTGGCCTTGGTAGGGACTTGGCTTAAAACCTAAATTTTTTGTGTCAGGTTTGGTCTTTGTTTCAAATTGCTCACAACTAAATCCGGTGTTTAGAGATAAGAGTCAGGATAATGGATAGAGGAGGAAATGACTAACAGTGCCTCATGCCCTCTCATCTAGGGAGATGAATTATTCTAGGAAAATCAACAATGAAGGAGCTGATCAAATGGGGATCTGATGGTACTCAATTGCAAGCAATTAATAAACTTAAGAAGGAAAATATTAAAAAAGAAAGACCAAGAGGACAGAATTATAAGGTCTCTCTCTGGAAAGTTACAGTGCTGGATAAACTATAAATGTCTGGGTGGCCAATTATTTTGTGAGCATTATTTTAGAAACTGGATGAAATCTAGGGCTGCAGTGTTTTCCATTAAGGGAATGTTCCATTATTTTAGCATTTGCAATGATCTAGTACAACACAGAGGTTATTGTACTCTTAAGTATTCCTCAGACAGAACTATATTACTGAAAGTAAAATCCCCAACTGCATTTTCAAACTGAAAAATACCCATCACAAGCCACGTATTTCTTGGCATCAGACAGACTAGATATCTTGGAGCAAATTTTCTCAGTGGGGCTGATCCTAGAATCAAAACTTAATGTCTTTGATGCATTGTTTGGCTTTTTCTTTTTAAGCTTTCTTTTTTTTCCCCTCAAGATTGGTTCTTCTCTGTCACACTTAAATTGTTAAAGAAAGTTGCAGGAGGAATCTCAGATGTATGGGTAATATTCTTTCTTGTTAGAAGTTTAATTTAAACTTGGAATATGGAGGAGGTAATAAAATAAGATTGTTAACCTGTATTACTTTCCTTGGCAGAATAAGGTGACTTAATTACAGTGTAAAAATATATGTTTTTCTGTATAACTGCCGTGCTTTACTTGGAGTATATATTATTAAACTAAAAAAAAAATAGCTCATTTTCATATTGGCCATATTGCTGGGATCATAAATCTCTCAAATCTATCAAAATCCCTAATAGTTGTAGTGACTTTATTCATGTTTCGCAAAAGTCTGTAATGCCAAAGTAACTTTATGATCCTCATTACTTGCTTAGTAAGTGAAAATTCATATTTATTTGAATCAAAAACAAATCGTGGTGCCAAACCATGAAGTTTTAACCAGATTGGCTTTGGAAGAACCCGGTTCCTTCCTGCTTAAATCATTATCAGAACTATCTTAGAGATAAAGCTAACAGTCTAAATAGAGACTTGACAACATTTGCATTCAAATCTTTTATCTGAAGTTTATAAAGAACTTTCAGAATTCTTAAATTTTCTTTAATCTATGTCTAGCAAGTAATTAGATTTTTTTTGCATCACTAACTCTTTGGATCTCTCCTACCACTTTAGCAGTTTGATCAAACTATACATATTTATAGTTGGCTTGTGGCTGCTTAGTATTCAAATGTATTTTTGTCCCTTTATGGTTCCCGTTATTTGTTAAAAATATTTGGAAAAATTTCATCCTCTTAAAATTATGGGTTGCAATGAGCCATAAAGCTTTTGCTTCTCTGAGACAGGAAAACTCCCATTATATTATCTGGGTTTTCATCACAACTGGTCTAAAATATGACTTTTTTCCTCAGTATTTAATATTAAATGTCTAAGTTGTGAGTTCATAGGATGACAGGATCATTCAAGTTGGAAGGGACATGTGGAGGTATCTAGTTCAACTTCTTGCTCAAGCCATGGTCAGTCATGAGGTCAGAGCACATTGCTCGGAGCTTTATCAAGGCAGGTGTTGAAAATCCTCACAATTGTTCTGAGCAAACTGCTCTGGACAGGGACATACTTCCTCTGAAAATGTTTCTCCTTATGGCTCATCTGAACTTGACATGTTCCAGTTCGCTCCTTCATCTCTTGTCCTCCTGCCATGCACTGCAGTGAAAAGTTTGGCTCCAGCTCCCTGACGCTTTGGGCACTGGTAAATTGCCTTAAGATTCCTGAATCCAGCTCTTCTCCAGACAGAACAGCCCCCAGTCCCTCAGCTTCTCCTTCAGGGCGAGAGCTCCAGTCCCTGAGCAGCCTCTGCTGAACCCTGGTGACCTCTGTCAATGTTGGCACCAGTTTGTCCCTTGGTCTGCCACCTGTGCTCCTGCCATGACACCTGAGGATGCTGTTGGACACCTTTTCCCCAGAGCACAGTGCTGCCTTGTGGCCAGGTCCTTTTGTTAGAGCCGCTTCCAGCCCAGCAGTGCCCAGGAAGGGGACAGGTCCTCCTTTCCATGGCTTTCTACTTGTTCTTCTTTAAAATCATAAAGGTCAGTGTTGACCCAAAGAAGTCACTTCCCTGGAAGTGTCCAAGGCCAGGTTGGGTGGGGCTTTCAGAAACCTGCTCTGGTGGGAGCTGTCTCTGCCTGTGGCAGGGGATGGGAATTGGACTATCTTTAATGTCTCCTTCAACCCAAACCATTCTACAATTCTATGATCAGATTGTCAAGATGGCTTTTTGAGAATATTCAGATTTGGTGTTAGCTAGCAGGGCTGCTTCTGTGAAGTAGTATGTGCAGCGCAACCTATGAATACACGAGGAGTGTTTAATAATTCATTAAATTATTCAATTACGTGAATAATTCCTGTTTGATGTTAGTGGAGCACAGTTTCAGGCCATGGCTCAGCTGCCAGGCTGTTTCACTGGACATTGCCCAGACCCTTTTGCCATTCTGCAGCTATTTAAGGAAAATGGAATGAAGATGTATGGAAGAAAAGGAATAAGTTATTTCCTTTTCATAAGGTCTGAGCCAATTTTCCATGACTAAGAGCTTATCAGAGGCTTCAGCACAAAGTACAGTCGAGGGTAACTCATGACTCTGACAAGGAGTTAGGAATCCTTCAAGAGGAGTCTTGGGTAGAATCTAAGACACAGATATAACAAATTCAAATACTTGGAATTAACTGCTGAGTTCCCATTAAATGGGACAGAGAGGAAATGTGAGGAAAAAACCCCACAAATAGGTTAAATTATGCCCTGGTATAAGTAGGTGTAGGTCCATTAACGTCCATTAACTTTCCTTGCTTTGTATTATTCTACCATTTGACCTTTGAAATTTTCGTTTATCCACACAGGAAACAATCCAAGACCTAAAGTTCTATTCATCTGCAATTCAAATTATCTTAACTGCTTTTAAAAAAGATTTCTTTAGTGTGAAATAAAACCATAAAATTATATTGTGTGTTGCAATTCTCCCCTGCTTTCAGTGGCTGTCTTTTCTGATGAATTATCTAGGTAAGAGGAATTATTCCCCTATTTTTCCAAAGTAATTGCATTAATTCACACAAATCTATCCAAAATTTGCAACCAAGAGTGAAGTTTGCTGTTTGAGCAAACTTCCTGCCTGGTTTAGGGATTGATTTTAGTTTTCAAGGAGATGATTGTAGCCAATATAATGGTTTGTTTTTTAGTGGGGCAAGCATTTGTACACAGGGCTCTCCCACACCAGTGCAGGCAACATCTGTGAGGATGGGGCGCACGTTTGCACAAGAGTCCAAATAGCTCCCAGTAAGAGACCAGACTGAACAGAAGTGTTTGTCACTTGATTTCACAGTAGTGATTTGAAGCTTTCGTCTCTGGAGCAAGTGTGGCTCAAATAAGTTCTGTTTTTCACTCATGCTGTTTGGAGATTTTCCCTTTTCAACCTCTAAGTATTTAATTAGCTGGACACACAGAGCCAGGGAGCCTGTCCTGCTGACTTTGTGAAAGGACACTGCAGTGTGGTGACAGATTCTGTGTCCTGTTTCTGCTCTGTCAGGCATAGGTCTAACCCTGAATAAGTCTACTTTGAGGGACCTCCCTAAAATAGCTTAACCAGGTTCTTTAACTTTGTCTTTTCTCTCTTGGTCTGTATAATAAACCTTCATTTTAACAGAAGTAGTTTTATCTTATGATCCTTGTTCCTCAGATCCTCAGGGGAAAAGAAGGAAAAAAAGAACACTGTGACCAACTACAGCAGTTACCTCTTTTCTTCAACTTCACAAAACAGGTGTAAGATGAAGGGAAGTTGTGATATCAGAAAAATACTGTAATTAAATAGTTGTGAGTAGAATCTGAACTTTAATTTTTCATTCTTGTGTTCAGAATATTTCCATGTTCGTTTTTATTCTGTGCAATTCTTGGAGCATATGAATTTTGTGCTGCCCTTTTTTTTTCTGTCACATTTGCTCATAAGTTCTCCAGTGCACAGAAGGATTTGGATGCACAGAGAAATATTCTGTCTCTGATAAATTCAGTGCATGATTTCTCTGACCTCTTCTGTATGCTTTTCATGGTAACTTCAATGTAGCATCTTATGAGCAAATCCTAAACCCTGAATTTACTTGGGAGGATAAAATCCCCATTCTTTCTTAGCTCCAGTATCAGAGAAACAAAGGAAAATGCTGCTATATCAGCTTTGAAGGGTACTGATGCAATATGCATCTGCCCTGTGAAACTTCCACTGAAGGAAATTGATTTCTGGTGGGTGGAGTTGCTTTGGAATAGTTAACACGTCCAAGGAAAAAACAGCAGCAAATGCACATGAGATGCTGTGACAATGCCTCTCTGTGCTTAGCATAAAAGTGAGCATAGTTAAAAATAAATAAAATAGTTGATCTGAAAGGAAACAAATTCATTTCTGGTTTGCTGCATGGCTGCACATCTGTAAGCAAGGGGAGGATTTATTTGAAAGAGAGGTTTCAGCTGGGGCTTCTGCTGTCTCGGAGAGTCTGCAGGGTGAACATTCCCACCTAGTGGCTGGCAGCAGTGCAGGTGAGAACTGCACAGCACCGAGTGTAGGCCAGGTGATGATTCCTTCTGAAATCTGCTCACCACGTGCAGAAGGCTTGGAATCTGAGAGACACCTATCAGGTTTTGTCCAGCTTAGCCCCCAGGTATTTCATTGCACATTGCTAAAGTTGGTATCTTTAGCATGAAAACACACAATGAAGGGATATTCAGCTTGCAGTTGTGATCAAAAATCCACTGGCCTCAGATGTGCTGCAGCAGCAGGAACTGCTCCTCTCCAGCAGGTTTGTGGTGCTGCCAAGTGGGTTCTGCACTAAAGGGGAAACAGCTTCAGCCAGGGCTCTGCCTGGTGAGAACAGAGGGACTGGCTGAGCTCTGGGATGGAATTTGTCTCATTTGTCCCTTGCCAAAATGTTGGTTAAAAACAGCAACTTGTTCTTAACTTATTCAGACTTTAAATCATGTTTTTCTATAACCTAAATAAATGAACTCTTTACGAGGTTTAATTTCCCTTATGCTGACAATCCAATTCTGTTACTGCTCTTGTGCTGCATCATGCATTGGCTCATTGAAAAGGCAAGAAACTGGAAGAGATGGGATGTCTGAAATAGCTCAGATATTTGTAGTTTGACTAGGGCTGGCTTGAGTAGGCAGCAGTCCAAAGAGTAGGTTTTATGCTTTTTTTTTTTTTTGCCTTGAAGATGAGCATCACCTACTTTGTTCCCTGCTGGTGCTGCTGCCTCCACCAGATTTTGCCTACATCCCTGGGGAGTCTGGAGTCACTGGGACTGTAGTAAGTAAGCTAGTAAGAACAGCTAGTAAGTACAGGCAATTCTGGCAAGAGGAGCAAGCTAGAAGCTGAAGTGGAAAAGCTTTCTTTTATCACAAGTGTGATAAATGGATCAGAAACAGGGATAAAAATATCTATATCCACTCTTATGTCTAGGTGTGTGTGCTTAAACCAGGAAAAGTAATGCTGGGATGGCAATAGAATCAGGTCAGGAAAAGGAGGCAAAATATGCTTTATGAATACTGAGAACAATTCTACTCATGAATTTATGTATTTTTATGCTCAGTAGTGTAGTCCTCAGATATCTTATTGTCAGCTTGTGGGTCTTATGTTCTCATGGACCAATTTTAAATCTTTTGTATGCTGCACATGCTCTAAACTGTAAATGAGTTCTGTTCTGTAATACAAATATAGCTATTTCCTCTTGAGAAGATCACAGATCTACCCAAACGTCTTTGAATACATGCAGTAGGAAATATCTGGAGTTTTGACAATGATATTCGGAGGAATTTTATTTCTATATAAAATGCAATTTAGTGACTACAAATACCCAAGGGAGTTGATAAGTATATAAAAGTGGGGGAGGGAATGGCTTTTACAGAACCACAAGTTGTTTTATCAGAAGAGTTGATACCCCATTATGTTGTTAGTTCTGAGAGATTTAACTTTCTAATCTCAAATGGGCTTTGTAATGAAAAGGACTTTACAAATGCAAGTAAGAGCCTTTGCAAGTGAGGCTCTATAGCAACTGATGGCAGGGTTGTCTTTTAGATGTTGATAATTGGTCAATCACTTGCAAAGAAAAACTCCAGAGATCACTGTCTGTTCAACATGAAACAGGGCACGGGAAGTTGCTGCTTCCTGAGAGCACCATTTCAGTGGGGGAGAAATAAAATGGGAAACAAGTCACTAATTATTTTTCTTAAGCCAAAATATATAGTGTTTCAATAATTATTTTCTTCATCAGCCTCCCCCCAGCTTTGCGTTGTTCACTTCCTGCACCCACAAATGGAGGAGACTTGTAAGAGCAGATTGGAAACTCAATGTTTTTCCTTCTACATTCCACTGAGGCTGTTTAAGGTCAAAAGGTTGCTGTAAGATAATAGTCTGTAGAAAACTTGCGTGTTTTTTGGAAACACTTGCTTGTAGACAAAAATATCACAAAAAATTATATGGCAGTGTATTGATTATTGCCCAGGATGTGTTCAGGAAGTCCAGGAGCTAATTTTCTATTATACAAGAGAGAAGGCTGAGAAAACTTTTTAAAGAGCAAGTGATTTTAGTCTAAGATTAAATGGAACTCTGAAGAGCCCAGCATTCACTCAGGCCTTGACAGCATATTTCTGGTTAGCCATTTAATGTAAGCCTCTCTTCAAAAAGTAGATGCCAAAGCTTTATTATTTCACCATTTCTCAGTGGCCAAGGACAGTAGTTCCCGTAACTGCTGAAGAGACAGCATGAATAACCTCCCTTGTTAGTGAAGGAAAGGCCTCTTGAACAAATGAGTCAATAAAGCATTAATCTAAGAGGTCATTTGTTCTTCTTGATGGCAAATTCTTTATACACATGCCATGTGCAAACAGGTAGCAGTGGCTGCAGAAAAATCCAAGGTTTAAAGAGTTTAAGGTGATGGATGGTCCAGTAGTATAAGGCTTCTTATACTGAAATTGGCAATGTGTATTAAGTAATTCCTTATTATTAGCTGAATAATTATCTGTGATAGAAAACCATCTTTCTTCAGCAAAGAAAAGAGTGACTAGGAAGGTGACTTTTTATACATGAGAAAACAGCTAAATTGTTTCTGATGCAGATGCATCCATCCTAACTTCACTAGAATGTACTCAGCTTATGCTTTATTGACTCCTACAGAGCTTGAGCATAACCTAAACCTTAAGAGGCTGCTGGCTGCTGAGTGAAAAAATCAGTAAGCCAAACCTTGTGTTTAGTACTTTCTTGAAAGCCCTTTTCTGAACTGAAATGTATAGCAAAGGCTGTTTGCTGCTTCTGCCCAATTGAAGTCAGTTTTGTAAATGGAAAGTAAAGCATGGCGGGTTAATTTGGGATGCAAAATTATACTTATGGTACCACTTGGTTGAGTTTTTTTGCCAAAAACATTTATGATTTTTGGGTGCCTTTTATAATTTATGGCTGAAGGCTGCTGTTGAAACCATTGATGCCATAATGACCTAGAATATGACTAAAAACTGGGTCAGAGGCATGTCTTGGCTCTATACCTTATAGTTTATTAACATCCACTGTTCTTGGTTAAATAACTCCACGAATTCCATTAGGTAGTGTCTGCTTGAGAGTGAAGCAAACAGGACCTGGCTCTTATTGATCTGTGGATCTGTACCTTGGACTTCTGCCAATAGTATTTAATGGAAAGGAAATCTGAGATAAAATCACAGCCTTGTGAATGCCAATGTGTGCTTGAAGCTTTGTTAACCCACTTGTTTTGAATCTCAGTGAAGGACTCTCACATAAATAAAACAATTATAAAATAAATGACACACAAGATGCATTTTATGAAACTGAATAAGGAATAGCAGACTGGTCTGTAAGTGGTTTAGCTATCTGTAGACCAAAAAGGGAAAGTATTGCATCTGAGTGCAAATAGCCTTGCCAGAACAGTGTGAAGAGTGAGATGGCAGATGAAACAGAAAAACTTTTCTGCACAGTTTGTGTTATTGAATTTTTTTTGTTTTCAGAAGGACTAAAATGGAACATAACTGAATATCAAGATGAATCATGTCCATCTTTTGTTTGGAGAATTTGTCTTGAACAACTGACTGCTTTGGTACCCAGAAGCCTGTCACAGGACAAATCCTTTATGGTGCATTGCCCAAACATCAGCTCACTACTGCTCTCTTGACAACCTCAGGTATTTAATTATTTTTCTTGATAGTTAAAAGACCACCAGATGGCCCTGTCTGAAATAGCTGGAATGGCATAAATACCTAAAGGGGAGGGGAATGTAGGGAAATATGGAACATAGATTTCATTCTTACTCCTGTTAGTCTTTTAGGCCCACTTCAGTTTTTGAGGATGGGGTGTGTCAGACCCATTTGCTCTTAATGGCAGAGATAAGAGATTTAGCGTGGCCATTGAACAAGTCTGATACCTGACATGAATCCCATGGGCATGGGACTTTGGGAATGCAAGTCTGTGACAGCTCAAATTCAGAGGGGTGGTTCAGGTCCCAGTGAACCCATTAGGGCTCTGAATGAAACCGCGTGGAGTTTTTTGAAACCCCCTGGAGCAGATTATCAGTGGGGAGTTTAAAAAGGTTTGTGAGCAGCAAATTTTTAAATTGCTGCAATGACACCCAGAATGATCTTCTCCAGAGCTTCAGACATTTCTATGGGGATTTTGGAAGGAATTTTGAATGAGTTAGAGATGGGACCTCTGAGTTTTTTAGATGATGCAATTTATTTTCCTATTTTCTACAGACAGGAAAGGTGAGTTTTGTTCACATCTTTACTGCATGGTTCAGAAGGTCACAAGACCCCTAGTTACAAGACTTTTTAAGGATTTATTGACCAATAAAACACTGTCAACAAGGATATTTATGTTCTGACCCAATCCTTAAATATTTTGTTTTATGGACTCATTCTGCACTGTAAGCTTTCTTAGTCAATCATATTATGGTACACAAATTTATAGTACTGCATTCTAAACTTCTTGATTACTTTTGTAACTGCTTTTGTTTTTTCTATATTTTAAACTAAAACTCTAAACTTTCCTCTTCTTAACGTGTTTCTGTTTTAAACTATAAATCCACATTCTCGCTTCTATCACCTAAGTTTAGAACCTTTTCTAAGGTTTCAGATCAAATCCTGTGTTTCATTTTAAGCTTTGGCTTACAGACCCAAAGTTCTGAGAATTCCCTACATTTCAGATTTCAACGTTTCCTTTATCATAACTTGAAGTGACTCACTTAAAATTTTCCTTCTCCTCCCCACCTCTTTTTTAAACCCTTTGGCATTAGGGGAGCCAATCCAGGTTTACAAAAATGGTGTTTCCGTGTACATGGCATAGCCTGGAAGAGCATTCCCCCAGTACCAGCTTAGCAAATTGGCACCAAGGTGCAACAGGCAGCTGTGCTTGTGCAGGTGGGTTTTCTAGCCTGAATTTCTTGCTTAATTAAAAGGCAAATAAAATGTGCATCCTGTCTTTTGGTATTTTTAGCTGCAGTAAGAAGAGAGCACTGAAGGCCTTTGAAGAGATTATTAAAGAGTTTTTCCATATGATAACAAACTTTATAGATAATTTCAGTTTTGCTAATATTGAAATATTTATTGTACATATAGCATTTTCAGTCCATTACCATGCTTTATTTAATACTCACCTGCACAAGAAAGGCCTCCAATCCTTGAAACTTTCAGCTGCTTGTCAAATTTTGGGTAGTAAAATAAAGGAAAAAGAGTAGATGTGGAAGATAAAATTAATGAAGATATTAAAGCCCAAAGTGATCTGTGATGTCACAAACACTAATGAAACTTTTTGTCATGCACAAGGAAACTCTTGAAATTGTTGCATGAAAACAAGCAGAACTTGAGCAATGTTAAGGAAACAAATATGCAGGCCTGGGGCAGAAGGAAAACCTACCCTGAAGTGCACACAGTAGATTTTGATTCTAATGCTCCTTAAAGTGAGATTATTCCATGATCCTCAAGGGCACTGGCAGTTGGTCAGGTTGCCCAGAAATTTGTGATTGGTTCATGTCCAAATCACAGCCCATAAATTGAAGGAATGATGCAGGGTGAGTTGCTCAGTTATGCAGCTCAGTAATTTCAGCACCCTGGATCAGCTGGATGAGCTTCAGCTCTGGGGGAACAGCACATTTGGCAATTTAAAGCCAGTTTGACTCCATTCAAGTACACAGAGGTTAGAGAACCCTTGGAGAAGTGAATGCACAATGTGCAGAGTAATTGCTTAATGGAGAATGTAGTGCACTTGATGGAGACTTGTATTGATTAGTGGAGGAGGAAATGGTGTTTTTATGGAAGTCATTGGTGTGTCTTCTTGCACTGTACATCTTAAGCATTGAATAGTGTGTGATTTAGATTTATTTGAGGCTTCAGGAGAATGGAGAGAGTATTCAAGTCTGGAAAATTTCATACAGAAAACAGTTTTACAGTTTTATGTATATCTAAATAATCCAAATATACTGGCCTTTTCTCACTTAAAGCTCTCTTTTAGATCCTGAACTTGAGCACATAGACCCATTATTCTTTGTTTGAATAATTTTTGGGATTGATGTTTCTCTCTGATAACAAAATCTCAAGATATATTATTTCTCAGGAATAAATCCAATCTAATGTAACTCTAGGCAGCATTTATAAAAAGTTTATTATTTATTCATCTTTTGGCTGGGTATAAACCCACCGATGTGAAGATAAATTACTGAATTAATCTCACCTACTTGACTTTGTAACCCTTGGGGCAATGCCTTTGCTCCTTTCAGGGTTTGTAGATGGAGTTAAAAGCTATCCAACCAAGAAAAGCAGCATTGCAGGTGTTCTGCAAAGAGAACCAGATTAATTAATGGAATAATTAATGGAATTAATTAATGGCATTTTTAATCTTTAAAGGATTTGCTGACAATAATATATATCCAAGAACAAAATACCAAGCTTGTTCAGATTTTCGATGAATTGTTTAGGCCCAAAAACAGGAGAGAGAGACAGGGGCCAAAAATCTATTAAGAAGAAAAATTATTTTCCCACACATTGTATGCATTTCATTAATATGTTAATTTACTATTTTTCTCCCACAAAAAGTGGAATCTTTTCTGAAACACAGTTCAGACTGGAGAACATTTATTTAATGAAGGCTGTCTGAAAAATAACCAAAACCTCCCAGTACTGGTGGTCTTCTGCTGAGTAAGAATCCCAGTTTTGCCTCTTAGCTCTCTGCCCACAAAAGGCTTCAGGAGGACCACACACTCAAGGGAGGCATTTACAATGGAGGCTTTTGTGTCTGAACTCCCACGGATGGCATCTAAAACACAACGAGGGCATTGCATTCTAGCACTCCCCTCTGAATGAGGGGTGGGCTCATCCACAGATGAACATCTCAAACTGGGTGAAACCCATCCCACTTTGTGTCCCACCCAGCTGGCTCCTTGCTCAGCCACCTGAGCCATGTTCTGCCTCCTTGGCTTTTTCACCAACATGGATTTAGTCCTGCTCCACCTGTCTGCTTTGCCATCCACCTTGCCTTTTGTCACAGTAACACCCCCTCATTTCCACACCTTTTGGGGGCTCAGAAGTGGCAGGCTGCTCAAGGACATTAAATGGCATTTGTGTTCCTGCACCTCTCTGTGCATCTGTGAAGGAAGCAGAGAAATTCCTGCCCATCCCATCTCCCTGTCTCTGCACTGCAGGAGAGTGATGGGTGTAAAAAGGTCAGCCTCCAGCTTCCCCAGAGAGCTGCAGCTTGGATAATGCTCCTGATGGCTCCTGGAAATGAGGTGCTTTTGTCACGGTGTCTGCTGACTACTCATGACCCCCAGAGTTTTGAAAGTCGTTTACCTTGCCAAGTTTGAACAGATGAAATTGTGTGTTTCCAACAGCAGGGACACACTCTTCCTACCCATCCTTCAGTGCCTTTAAAGTAGATATGAGAGGTTTTAAATTAGGGAATATTTTATCCTTTCTAAAAGAACTGGAACTCTTTTATTCTGATTTTCTTCCTGAAATGGCTGACTCCTGTAAAAAATAACCCCCACACCACCCAAGGCAAGGAGAAAAAAACCCTCCTGACCCCAAAAATTCAACTTTGGAAAGAAATATGATATAGATAGCAGCAGCCTCAATGATTTGATCTGTTTGTTATAGAAGAATAAGGCGAAAGAGTCTTACACAATCTAATGATAAAACAAGGTATTTTTATATTTGATTTATTTTTGTGCATATTTATAAATGTTGTAGTTCAAGGCTGGAACTTTTTAAGCCACCAGTCCTATCAGCAGAAAAGCATAAACTCTAGGTGAAGCAAAACTGCCCATTAATTTCAGATTATGCTTATCAAGTGGCTTAATTAGTAAAGAAGTCTTCACCAGAAGATCAAGTTTTACGATGTATTCAATAAGAGATAGTGAGGAATATTGAAGTTCAGTGCCTTCTTCTGTAAACGCATTTTAACTACTGCTCTCCAACTCCAAAGAAAATTCCCTGATCTCTTTTATATCAGATATTCTGGTATTGGTTATTCTGGCATTCCTAGTCCAAGCCTCTTTAGGGTCTCCTAATTTAGCATTCCTTTCTATTCACCTTTGATATTGAGGGTGGAGAGAAGGCTGCTGCCCATCCCTTTATTTCTTGTCTTCATTTTATTCCAGGTGGCTGAAAAAGAAATGCTCCGATTCAAGTTAGGCAAAAATAAATGTTAATGAGGATTTCCTGCCATTTGAAGTAATCTGTGGTATTAAGTAATATGAGGATAGTGGAAATGCTTCTATCATTAATTCCTTAGTAGGTGTGAGTGATAGATGTTCTCCTGTAAATGTGCATGCTGGGAAGTTCCCTTTTATCTTAAGAATATGATTGATTATATTCCTGAATAGAGATGTATTTCTCTAAGTAAGCCGAACTGTGAGAAATGTCTAATTATCACCTTTTGATGGCAACAATTAACCTTTGTGAAGTCGTCTGTTTATAAGATGTACTTGCAAAAAAAATTATCTGTATTAAAAACCTTTGTTAAATCTTTTAATTCCAGCTGCCCCCCTACAAGTTTCTATTTGCATTGGAAATGTGGAATGTAATTTGTTAAAAAAGAAAAAAAAAAAATCTGTTTAATGAGAAGTTAAAATATAGCCCAGAGAAATCTCCTGTTCTTCTCGTGCTGAATTTTTGAAGTTCCATTTTTGTGATTTATTTTTCCAGGATTAGAATAACATTTGGTTTTGTCATGTATATAGTTGCTCACTATTCCAAAGTATTAAGACAAGGAATATCCTTTTCCAAACAGTAGGATGCTTTTAATTGTTTCAACAGGGCTTCTGTACAGATGTATTTGTTAGGCAAAGGCATTTTCTTTAGACTCATTTCCAAGGGTGGCTGTTCCAAGGCCCTACAAAATCACTTGCTAAGTGAGACTTACCCTTTGCCAATGTACAATTAGCCTTATATCCAAGTACATTAATAAGTGTGATTTTTATTTTTATTTTAGTAAACAACACATGCAAACTCTGCATAATTCTGTAGAAATCCATGCATATTACACTTCAGAAGCTTCTTGTGCTTAATTAGTGAAGCATCTTATACCTACCTTACACTTCAGTCATTGGCAGAACAAGACTAAAGAATTTGAAATTATTTCCCTTCTTTTGGGATGCCTTTTTAAAATTATGTACTGCTGCCTATGTTTGTGTTGTTCAGTTGTCATACCTGTGGGGCAAAAGACAATTTGCTTGTAGACAAGCAAAGAAGAGGGAAAAAAGTCAACAACAAATATTTAATCAACCAGGGGCTTCAAGATAAGGAGGTTCCTGTGGATTTCACATCAAAGGTACAAACAGACTGTGAAATAGGAGGTTGAACAGCTTCTAACAAACTGTTAATTGAGCCAGAAATGAGGGTGTGGAAATTCGGAGTGAGACAATGATCCTTAAGGCCTGACTGGAAAACCTTCCACTGTGATCACATGTCTGGAAATTGGTAAATTCTGCAGACCTGAAACCCTTACTCAGAGGTGAGCTCAGTCCCTGGGCAGCAGGAGGCAATTTTTGGGGTCCACTACTAAGTCCCTCAGCTGATCCTACAAATTTTGATGCATGCATTTCTATTGCTCTGGACTATCATATCAACAGAAGGTATGGATTGTTTCTTGCAATCTGTGTCACCCCCAGCTTTAAGAGCACAGCAGGATACAAGTCTTGCCTCCTAATAATGATTGTGCTTTCACAATGATTGTGCTGGAAAATTATTTTGCAGTTCTTTTCTTATGATGACACCTCTTTTTCATATAGCATGGAAACACTCTACTGTAAGAAGTTATATTGAAGTGTTTCTTGAATTTTTGCTTAGATCAATAAAATATCTCAGACTGCTATTGATCAGCAATTGCTTTGTAAGGCCTGTCAGTGCCTTCAGGGACCTGATCCTGGGTTTATTCACCTTAGAGAAGGAAGGATTTGGACAGGTTCTGTTTGCTTGGGGGCATTAGAGAGTTGATGGTGCTGTGAGCTCCCCTTGGCAGGGCACAGCAAGGGGACAAGGGGCAACAGCCGTAAGTCATGAAAAGGCAAACTCCAATGGAAAATAAGAGAAGCTGTGGGGAAAGGGGGGTGGTTTTGCTGTCAGAGAACTCTAATACTGCAGCAGATGGCCAGGGAGGCTGTTGAACCTCTATACCTGGAGGTATGGAAAACTTGAATGGCTGAGACCCTGAGCCATTTGGTTTGACTTTGAAGTTTGTCTTGCTTTGAGCTGAACATTTAACTGGATTTTCTCTAAGAGACCTTTCCACCAGAATGGTTTGTGGTTCTCATCTCAAATATCTGGACCATGTAGTCAAGTTCCCTGGCAGGGAGGGAGAGGGTATATACACCAGCATGTTCTTTCTTTAAAAGTTTAAGAGGAAAAAGAAAAGACAGGACGGTTAAATTTCTCATTTTGTTCTCATGGGAAATAAAAGTGTGCTTGAAACCAGACCTACAGATTCAGAAAACTGTTTCCAACTGTACTGAAGCAGCAAAAGAAACTACTGAAGTCTCAGCTTGCTACTCTCTACCAAAAGCAAGCAGACTTGTGCCTCACCTTTGCAGTGATTGGTGCTATTCAGAATAGGAATATGAACAAAAAAATTGCTTAGATCTTCAGTTTTAAATCATTTTTCCAATGTCTCTATTCAGCTATCATCTTCAGTCCTGCTTATTCTACTTCTTCCCAAATCCCTTGGCAAAACTTAAAAGAAAATAATCCTCCTCAGTATGGCTCATTGCCACCCATAGTTATCCCCAGGATTAATAGCATTTGTGATAACTGCAATAAATTGGACCATTTCATGTTGCCATGGCAGCCAAGTTGAAAGTAGCAATTTTTTCCCCAGGATGGCTAGAGACACTCTTGCAGGTAGAAGATATAAACTAATATTGATTAAAAATTTTCATTTGTGTTACACCAAAATATCTTTTCCTACATTTCTTCTTCTTTGTGATAACTAGCTGGAGTGTAGGAGTATTTCATTAAAAAATAACTGGAGACAGAAGAACTTCCCATTCGAGTCTATCAGTGATTAAATTAATTTGACATTTTTGTCTTGAATGAAAGTGAATTTCAAGTGCTACTGTGAAGAACTCTTACCAAGCATATAATTGGAGCTTGTCAAACAAAAACTTCCTTCTATTGCTGTTTATAAAATAAAAATCAGATTATCTTCTAAATTAAAGCAAAACTGAAACAAATGGCAAACAAAAATCAACAAAAAGACAGAATTTGTAACTAAAAGAAAGCTGTCTTTTCTGTTTTTCATGGACAGAAATACTCTGAAAAGTATATAAATGTCATGAGATTTTTTTTTCAAATCTGGCTGTTCTGTATTCTGTCACAATATCCACTGGTCTCTCTTAGCTCATGCTGTAGTATTAAGACCCTAAAAGTCTGTTATTTTTGCAACCAAACACGTTGAGTGCTTTCTTTCTGTATTCAAATGACCTAAGAAAAGTTTTCTGCTTATAAAGTGAAATTTTGGGGGTCACCTGTTGGAGGTTTAACAGAAGGAACCAAGAAAAAAAATTAACAAAGCAGTAAGTCAGTAATTAGATATCTGGTGTTTACAGTACTAGCCAGGTTTATGTGTAATCCCAACCCTTTTTTTTGTGTCTGGTGCTGGATGAACAACAATAATGGTCCTCATCATAGCCAGTAATTTGGCTTTCAAAGCTACTCTAACCACAAACAGTGGTGTAAGGAGGTTCTTGTGCTTGCATGAGCTCTGCTGTGGCATTTTTCCATTGTCACAACTGTTTTTAAAAAAAACAAAATCTTTCCTTGGCATTCAGTCAGTTTTACCTGACTATATTTGCATGCAATCATTTTGCCTCCATCTTTTATCAGATATGCTGTAATATATTAGAGTGCTGGAGCTCAGGGTGTTGGTTTGAGCAGCAGACAAAAAAATGCAAAAGCCAACTGATAGGGTACAAAAGGCACCCTTCATCCCACACACCTGTGTCACATGTAAAGATCTTTGGTTCTCCTTGCCAATCCTTGAATTCATCATGTCCCCCTCTAGCTGTTTCCATCAGTGTCCATGGATTTTGTTTCCATCTTCTCCTTCCTTATTGCCATTTAAACATTTGTCCTGTGCTTGGATGGGAATTCTGGGAAGCACTCATGTAGTTTAGGATCCTCTGGGAACTTTTGAACATTGTGTGCTCCTGTTTCAAGGCTTAGCTGAAATCTTCCTGTCTGAGCTGCAGCTTCCTCAGCTGTATTTTTCCCAGGTTGTCTGACAAATGCTGTCCAGTAAATATATTCTCTTGCCTGCTGGGATGCAAAAATTACTTTTCTGCTTGTCTCCTCAGAAAATATTTTTTCTAAGAGAGTGGCAGTTGCTAGGATAGAGAAAGACTGCTGTATTTCGAACAGATTTTTTTATTAAGTGTTTTAATAGGTTTGGTGTTCCTTTGTTTCAGTCAAAGAAATGCCTCTGCAGTGGGTTTGGATGGCACATCTCACCTGGAAACTGTTGCTAAGTGAAACTTACTTTGTTGATGAATAATTTTAGTTGGAGCATCTATCAGTAAGAAAATGGGAAGCAGAATCACAGACGAGGAGGCAAGAGGGCTGGGAATGGTGGGCTGTGAGTAGTTTGGATTTGTGTGAAGCACCAGTTTAATTTATGGAGCCCATTTAAGGCTAATTCCATTATAAAGTTACCTAGGTTGATCTCTGATTTTTTTTTTTTCTTTTTTGGAGGGGGAAACTCTTGGCTGTTTGTTCTTTATGTGGCATTATTTAGTGTGGGTTTTTGATTGTTGTTTTCTTCATGGTCTTTTTAGCAATCTTTTCTTACCAAGCATCTTAGTTGAGTTCCAGTTGCTTTAAAAAGAAAATATCCTGATGATTTGATGGCCACATGTGGGCACAGATTTGTGGATGAAAGACACAGCTTAAACCTGTGCATTAGGCATAAATAGCTGAAATATCATAACAGGAACAGAATTTGGCGTTAGAGTCCAACACAAAGATATCACCTGTCAGCAAACCAGAGAAAGACAGCCTGGGGTGAATACAGAGGAGTTTGGTAAAAGGCCAGCTCTGAAAAAAAAAAATAAATCTGACTGCCAGGGACAGAAAATCAGAGGAACAGCTCAAAGCCACAGGGCAGAAGTGCACCAGAGGTGACCTGCTGTAGAGGACCAGCGTTAAGGAGTGTCTGAGGTGACTGCCCTGATGATGCTCCACACTGGAACTTTCTCATCTCCAGCCTTCCCCATGTGGGAGCTGACTCTAATTAGCTCCTGCCCCTGCATGCCAGTGCTGCCTGCCTAACTTCCAGCTCATTCTGAAAACTGCCAGGTGAGAAGGTGTGTAATGGCCTTCCCTCAAGAGGCAGCAGCTCCTCGAGTGTGAAGAATTCACACACGCAAATTTTTGAATTCTCAAGGAGCTTTTCTCAAGTGTTTCTCCCCTTTTTCTGTGCTAGCACCGTGGTTACAGCTGGTCTGGGAGTGCAGCACTGCACTTCAGGATGGGAGGGAGAGGAAATCTTCAGGGTGGGCTGCAAAGTCATCACACATCACATTCTGAGCCCCTTCTCAGAATGAGGGAAAGCAGAGTCTGTCTTACTACTCTGACAGTTTTCTGTTACATTCCTGTCTTTTACAAAACCATCTTCTCTTTCAGGTCTGGTTCATATTTGGAGATGAAGTGCCATCAAGAAGGTTTGTGTCCAGTGGAAGTATGAGCCTGGGCATTCAGTGATATTGTCCTGTTTGTTTTTCAACTTATAAAGGCATTATTTTGCCATTTGAAGACCAGACCTCATAAGAAATACTGGTCATTTTAATATCTTTTTTTCTTTCTGAGAAGATTCATTCTTGCTGTTTTGTAAGGAGTCTAACTTATCAAGATTTTGGGTGTGAATGGAGATCATCAGGATTTAGACCATGCAAAAACATCAGGACTGTACCAATGTTTATCTTCATGATCAAAATTCCATGATAATGAATCTCCTCTCTTGAGAGCAAACTCTGTCCTCTCTCTCCTCTTGAGAAAACGTGATTCTCTAATCTCTTAATCTGTCTCTGTCAATTAATAATTAATTGACAAAATGCAACTTTTACTGTTTATGGTCTTTTGGGGACCCTTAATTTTTTTTTTCACTCAGGATATCAGAAATGTCAAAGTAGGCTCTGTGTGGTTAAAGGTTGAGGTTTTATCTGTCTATTTCTATTAAAAAGATATAATTAGCACAATACTGTTGATTTTATGCAGGAGGACCACAGACTTGAACAGAGACAACTTTTGCTGGCTTGGTGAAATGCAAAGCCTTTGACTGATGAGATTTCCTTGTACTTGACAACATGATTTTCTGTGCTCTGGCATCAGTGGGAGAAGTTGCCTTCTCATTCCAATCATTACTTAAAACAGGTGATGGCTCCTTGTGCTGTCTATTTGTGCCTTTTGGCCTTTAAACATCTTTTGGAAATCTGGTTTGTAAAGTGATAAAGTTTTGTTTACCCATTTCCAGCCTTAGGGCTGTCCTGTATCCCCTGCCACAGGTTTAAATTGTATTCTTTACATTTGATAAAGAGAAGCAGCTTGTCAGGATGGCATTTGTGTATGTTGTGTGCAGGCTGGGCAGACTGACATGGCCACATTTCTAGCACATGAGAAAAGTACTGAACTCAGAGATTTGGGGTTTCAACTGATGGTAGGAACAGACAGGAGGGAGCCTTTTCTTTGGGGTTTCTTCCCTAGCAAAACTAGAACTTGAAATGCAGAGTTGTCTGTGTATGTATGGGAGTGAATGGAGCTTTTCCTGTGTGAGTCAATGAAAGACCACAATCTTTTGATTTTTTAGGGGTGCAACACAATATTGGCCATTTCATTCCTCTTTCTCCTGCTGTCTGTCCCTGGTGTTCTCCAATGGTGCCCCAGATGTGTTGCAGGTTTGCAATCCTTTCTTTTTTCTGGCTTTCTGGAAGATCATAAGAGCCCACTCAAGTAGCAAGGAAATTGGCTTCTCCATGCAGGCAACTCTGCCCTTGCTCATGAGAATATTTCACAAGGAGGTAGAAGGGCAATGCCTCAGCTCTGCAGGTAGCAGAAGACTGTGCAGCAGTACCAGACACAGGAATACACATCTCACAAAATTATCTGAGAGTACAAGGCTCAGCAACTTTTCTTATGAGTCTAAAAAATCCTTAGCTGTGACATGTAGCAGCCTTCCAAGCTGCACAGAGAAATTATTTTCCTCCTTCTCAGACTTCCCCTCCCAGCACATGATATGTTGTATTTGACACTTGAGAGGGAGAAGATACTCAGCAAAAATCTCACATTTTTGCTGTTTAGAGTATTTAAGTCTTGAGCAAAGTTCTTGAGAATATTATTGTCAAAGATAGAATATTATTTAAGTGCAGAGAAGCATGAAACATGCATCCAATTTAGCATCTTACTCAGAATGTATGTTTTAAAGCCTCTGTAGCAAAAAGAAGTGAAGTTGAGGTGACAGAGCTCTTATAATCTACAGTATAAGCCAGTAAGAATAATTCTTACTGCATGTGTATGAGAAAATCATGTTTAGGTGTCACTCAGCTTACTTAAGACATTTGACATGATATTTGAAGCCCAAAAACATCCCTGGCCAAAGAATTAAATAATATTTTCAAAATCTGTGTAGAAAGAACCCGCTGTCAGTGTGGACTGAGACAGGAGCCCTAATGCAAGAGAACAGTGGTATTTACTCTCCAGCAGCAGTGCATTAAAGGAGAAATATGCATTAGAGAAGGTGAAAAAATAGTAATTAATTTGGCAGAAATTGTTAGTAAGGTCAAGTGCTAGCAAGACAAGGATTTTTCAAGAATTGTATGGAAACACATGGATATTTTGATTTTTTTTTTCCCCAGCACTTTGAGTAGTGTCTACAATGATGTATATTTCATGTGAAATCCAGAGCTCCAATTTTAATGTGCAGGACCTTATATGATATTACAATATAAACTCTCAGTTTGATACTGTCTTTTATACTTGAGAAAACCCAGGCTTAAAAAAATACTGTCTCTCTAGGAAAATTCTTTGCATGGTGCCTCTTTGTATTGTACAGTAATACAGAGCACAAAAATGATTTACTGCTGGAATCTGGGTTGATTTGCAATCACTTCAAAATTCGAGACAAAAAGAGGTTGGTTGGGGCTTTTTTGTTTTTGGTTTAGTTGGTTTTTTTTACTAGTCTGAATACACAAATAAATGGTTAGCTTGTATGCTTGAATTTGAGCCAATTCTGAATTTAACAATCAAATATGTTATTCATAATTTTCCCTGGGGGTGGTTTGCAGCATAAATAGGAGTAATTAAATCAAAACAGTAGTAACCAGAATGCTGTACAACTTATGAATGAGTCCAAATGTCAAGTTTATATTTCTGTTTTGCCCTATAAATAGGGTGCTAAAATGGTTGCAGAAGCAAATATTTTGGAAGTTTTATACTCCCCTAGTAAATGAAGAGGGCAAAATCAAGAAATATTCTAAGAAATCAGCTACATTCTTTTGATTGTGTAGAGCTGTTTTAGGCATGGTGTTATTTTGTAAACCAATGTACATTAAGAGAAGAGGAAGATTTTACTCACAATTTTAAGCAGAAATTCTGTAAGAGCTTTGAATTTTTGTGCTATGAAATAACCCACACTGATCAACTATTAATCAAATATGTATTTTTATAAAGAATCTGAGCCTTCATTCCAAGAGGACAGTTTGTCTTTAAAAAGTGTCAGTTTAATGCTGGATGGATAGATCTGATCCATTTTCCTGTGCTGTGTGGGAACCATAGTATGGACATGGGGTTCCAAGTGGTCCATTAGAATCACACTATTCAAACTTCTTCCCCCAATGGGATAAAATTCTGACTCTTAGCTCTACCAGAAAACTGAAAAAATCAGATTTAAAATGTATTTCTCAATGTTCATTTGGATTTCCCACAGAACAGATAATTAACAGTGTGTTGTGTTACATTTAAATTTGCAGATGTAAAAGAAAGTTTTCATATTTCAAAATCAGTGTGTTTCCAGTAATGGTTTCAAGAAGTGTGGGAAGAGGATCCACCTAGGAGATGTGCCTTGCCCACCATTTACTTACCCAGCAAGCTGTGGATTAGCTGGCTAATAATTGCTAAGAATTTGAGTAATTTAAAGCAGTGTGATAATACCTTCTGGAGGATTATATTAGGATTTTTACATATAATGTGTAATCCTAATATAATATATTTGCATATATAATACATCCTAATAATATTATATTAGCATTTTTCTTTAGGATTACATTCAATATCCCCACCTTGGATTTAACAAAATAGGGAATAGCTGAATAGATTTACACCAGAGAAGCAGGGCAGGAAGCAATAACATGGGTGACCTTGCTAATGCAAGGCTCAGAATGGTTATGAGCTGACCCCAGCCTGCTGCTGCTGTTATTTACAGCAATGTCCAGGGAGACAGAAGTTGTTATTTGTGCCTTATTTTACAGAGCTACAATCAGGTTTGCAGTTTAGGAGTGATCACAGATGTACAAGCAGCATTTTCCTTTTGTTATTTCTCTAAAACCACTGCTATGTAAGTATAACTGATTTTGAAGCCTTCAGTCAATTTCAATTTTCATTTCCATGACAAAAGCTCATTTAGTTTCAGTTATCTCCTCTAAAGAAATGACTTGTTTGTTTAAGGACAAGGTTATCCTTCTCACAGTCAGATGGGAATCTGTAGATGACTTCCCAGTCTGGCCTTGGCTGTGACACCTGACCTTTATTTGGTCAAATATCAGTGGATGTTATGGTCTCCTGCTTCTTACAGGAATTAAATTCCCTTCTCAGCTTGTGACAATCTCCATTTTGCCCACAGACTTGGTAGGTGTCCTAAAAACCATGGAAAGATTTGAGATAAAAATATCAATGCCACTAGACCTATCACCTTTTTCTTTTTTGCATCTCTTTGTCCTGTCAGGAGTTTAAAATGACACTTTCTAGCTGTGTTTGCTGACTGTTTCCAGTGTCACCCAAAACGCAGTGAGTAGTAGCTGATTGTCTTGAGATTCTGATGTGTAAAAGTCCCCAACAGCTCTCAAGTGGAATGCTTTGTTACCTCCTAGGAAATGTCTGGAGAGGGTTGGGAGGGGCTGTGTGGCTTATGGAGAACATTTGCTGTCACTTCAAGGCAGGCAGGGAGCCTGCTTCAGTGCAGGCTCTGACCACAGCCAAGTTTAGGAAAGTAAAGGAAAATATTCTCTTTTGTCATGCCTCCATCCTGAGAGTTTCCCACTTTCCTGCATGCTCTGTGATGAACAGGAGATGGCCACAGCTTGTCTAGACATAAAGAGCTGACTGGAAATAGAAAACCACCATGTGTTTGGCTTCTGGGAGGTGAGTAAAATAATGTAGGAGATCTCTACAGAAAGCACTGCCCACAATCTGGACAAAGCTATTTCTGTCCAAGCACATGAACATTAACAGCCTGGGAAGCAGGTACTGGTCATCATTTATTGACTGATGCAGTCAGTTCA
This sequence comes from Agelaius tricolor, assembly GCF_023055355.1. Classification (NCBI taxonomy): domain Eukaryota; kingdom Metazoa; phylum Chordata; class Aves; order Passeriformes; family Icteridae; genus Agelaius; species Agelaius tricolor. The sequence continues at coordinate 43,648,389 of NW_027269269.1, read as the reverse complement.
CTAAATTTGATGTGGTTTGGATTCCAGGTTTCAGTAGGGTGTGATGGAACTTTTTGGATGTGCTGTCGCACAAAAAATGAGAGGCAGAGGCTTTGACAGTGGCATTTGCAAAAGAGAGGATTTGGACTAGAAAGGAGAGTGGTTAGGTACACCTTGACTGAAGCACTTGAAACCTGAGGGTTAGTAAATGAATTTTTTGAAAGGCAGTACAAGGGAATGAATACTCTTCAACAAAGCATGGAGTCATCTCTCACAATCCAGTGCTACAGGACAAACAGACATGATTTTGGCAGGGGTGTTGTGTTTGGGTTTGTGGTTGGGTTTTTGTCAGGGGAGCACCCACAGGCTTTTCCTTGCTGCAGTAAGGTGCCATCACAAGACAGGGTGCATCAGCAATATAGAGATTTTTCATTACTAAATATATCTATATATATTTATATATATCTATATATCTATATATATATATAATATAAATACTGTTTATACCTGGAATTAAGTTCCTTCCTACGTGATTTGGTACAGTTGACTTCAACAGGAAGCATGATATTGTTATAAAGTACAAGTGGAAGAATGTTCTGTTACGTTTTCTTTTGTTTGGGATTTTGAGTTACTTTTATTTTGCTGGGAGGAATGGGGAAAATTCTAATGTGTTAATTCAGATCCATTAGAGAGAAGGAGCCTGCACTTCTAAATCTAAGACTGATTAACAGGGGATATTTTTCCTCTTGAGTGGCAGGCACACTTAGGCATCAGGGAAACACCATTTTCTACTTGAGAAATTGCACCTATAATTGAAATGTGGCAGTGCTGCTCAACCCTGGACATTTCTAGAAGAAAATGAAGATGCTCTAAATTCAAAGATGTGTCTACCATAAACCAAAATCGTAGAAGCAAACTGTAACACACAAATAATTCCTGGAGTGCCCATTACTCACCTGGAGTGCCCAGAAATTTGATGAGAATGGCTTAACCAGAGAATGAAATGAAAATCCCACCCTTGAAACTGCCTCCACCACTCCTCCATCATGCCAACGTGACAGAAGTGGAATCACAGAGTGGTTTGGGTTAAAGGGACATTAAAGATCAGGTGGTTTCAAACCACCTGCTGTGTTCAAGGGCACCTTTCTCTAAAGCAGGTTGCTCAGAGCCCCATCCAGCCTGGCTTTGATGTGTGCTCTCTTCCTGAAGTGTTAATTTAAACCAGCTGAGGAGCCACCCTAGGAACCCTCCTTTCTCCTTTCTGTACCTGTGGGGGAGTGAGGACAGAGCCAGGGGCTTGGGACTGCCCTGCCTAAAGGGGTTTAGGAACCTGAGGGCCAGGATGCCTGCAAGGGAGAGGGAAACCAGCCAGGGTAATCTGCTCAGGAAGAGAGCAGTGTAAAACAATGCCTTGTATTCTTTCTCTCAACAGTGAAGAAGTACATTTGTGAAATCTGGCATTCTAAGACTCTAAAATGGAGAAGGTAATTTTATTTATTGCTTTTTTTATTACATCCCACACAGAAGATGACTGCAGGCAGACACCTGTTGCTGAAGCCGCTCATTGGAATTTCAGTAGCTGCTATTAAATCAGGGTTTATTCTCAGGCTGTATAGTACATTTTTCTTTACTTAAAGAGAATGACAAGTTATTTTGCAGGCTTATTTTTTGGCATCAGCTGTTACAAATTCTCTGCAGGATTATCTCTGTTTGTAGAGAATTTCCTGGCAGAACATGACTGGCAAAAAAAAAAAAAGACAGCTAAGGTAATGCTAAACAAACTTAGCAGTCGGCATACCCAGAGCATGGCACTTTGAAACCTGCACACATTCTCAATATTACAGTGGCTTCTATCTTGATATATCCAGTTACAACAAAATAAAGGCAAAACCCAACCACTGCTTAAAAAAAAATGTGGTTTTATTCTTTTTAATTGATGAAGTTTGGAAATTAAAGGAAATGCATCAGATATCAGTGACCTCTGGAAAAAAAACCCAAACCAAGCCAGAAAAATTATTCATCCAATGTTAACATTTTCTGTATTGATATGAGATTGATAAGACTTCCTTGATATGTCTACATATGTGTTTGTGTGTGTATATATATAATATGTATATATTTGAGTAACCTTCATTCAAAAGGAAATCATTGCAGTATTGAACTTGAATATTTAGGAGAATTACCTTGCATAACAGTGAAGGCAGTGGATGTATTTACTGCTTTACTTTGTTTCCCCATTGCTGCCTGTGTTCTGAGGCACAGCAAAGAGCATTTCATCTGTAGCAAACAGAAAATGTAGACAGATTTGTGGCCCTGTAGTCCTGTGGAGTGGGAAGTTTTCCCTGCTGTAGTTAACAGCTCCCTTGAAAGGATGTGAAGTGCTGCAACACTGCTTTTATAAAAATAATGAGCAAAGAAGTCAAGGCAAACAATACAGAGCATCACTGATGGACTTTGCAGAGCCACACTGCTGTGTCTCTGCAGCCTCCAGGGGCAAGGCATTGTAAAAACCCATTTCTGTTGAATTCCATGATGTGAAACTGTAGCAACTTGGAAGCACAGGTTGGATTCCCCTCCTCTGGGTGCTGCCTTGTGGCTGTGGCAATGAGCAGAGGCCCAGGAAAGGAGAAGGGCAGGAGCTGAGCTCCTGTGGGACACACAGAGAGGCCTCCTCTTCTTCAAGAGAACCTGCTGGGCTGGTCTGTCCACCTTCTTCTTCATAGAGGGTTTGCAACTTTTCCAAGTCCAGGCTTTTGCTGTCCTGCATGAAAATGGTTCCTCCATGAGCACAAAGTCTTTTGAAACTACCAATTCAACCTTTCTGATGTTTTTGAATCAATAACCTGAAATTTATGTCTTATATAATCTAAATATAGAGTTTGGTGTATAGCTCACCCTCTATTTTCAAAATCCTTGCTTCTTCTACTTTGTAAGTAACAGAAAAGAGCCATTTTGACAGTTAAAGTACCCTGGCCTCTTCCTGTGACAGATTGCAATTTCTGGAGTGTAAGGATCAGATGCTCCCATTGACTTGGGTTTAGGGGAGAGGAAGAGGAGTACTTCTCCCTTTTCATAAAAACACTTTAAGAGTGTCAGTTTTCCTGTTCCTGCACATTTCAGTAGCACTGAGGGGTCCCATCTGTGGGTTACCTCAGGTATTTTTCCCTGTGTTTGCCTCCCATTGTTTGCTTATTAACTGTAATTAAATATGAATGATGGAAATAGCAATAGGTAAGCGTCCTACCAGAAATTATTGAAGAAATTAAAGTTGGTTTTTTTTAATCTTTCCTGAAAAAAGTAAGAGTTCTCAAATGGCTCTTCATCCAGGGATCTTAGAGCTTGTCAGGAATAAAGGTTTCCTTTCAGAAACTGAGCAACTGAAGGCCAGACATGCAGTTAAAATCCCTTCCAGAGAGTACAAGAAAAGTCCTAAAACCCACCAGTGACTAATTCAGGTGCCCCCCTCCACCCTCTGCCACTAAAGGAAGTGAGTGGTGCTTTGGAACCAGAAGTTTTTAGAGGAGTATGGAACACACATGCAGAGATAGTAAATATTTTGCTTTTCCCTTTGAATATCCTATTTTCATGTTTTGGGGCTGTATTCACATTGGACTGTATCTGGGATGGCCTGCAAAGTTGCTCTGCTTTCTGGATCTCTGCTGAGATTTTTGGTGAGAATGCCAATGTTTATTTGGAATTTGTTTGTGATCTGGATACCTGCCTGTCAGGAAATTAATTGGAACAACTTGGACTTACAGGGATTGAACTGAGGGAGAAAAACAATCTGTCTATTTCAATCAGTGCTTAAGTCGTATTTTTTGATTTGTATAACAATTGATGGTATAAAGTCCAGATTCTGAACTCATTGAGAATAACATTTATGGGTTTCACTGGCAGCAGCACAGGCTCTATTTCTGCACATCACAAACAGGCGTGTGCAGCCTAACACAGAATTCAACAGAAGGCTACTTCTACAATGTTTTCTCTCCTGTTTTCCTGAAGAGGAAGCAGTTTTTTAGAGACTTGACAGCCCTGAAGTCCAGGGCCTACAAAGCATCCTTTAAGAGAAACAGTATCTTGTACTTTTCCTGGGTTTTGTAGTTGTTTTTTTAATCTATGGATAGCTTACCTTCTGGAAAACACTTATGTTTGCAGCTTTGCCACAGCATTTGCTTTTAACGAAGAAAATATTAAGCAGAAGTTGGAACATTCTCTTATCTTTATTTATTCCTGGTTTTGCTGTTTTCTTTGCTCCTGTGTATGGGAATATGCTTTTGGAGCAGTGGCTGATGCAGCAAGCATTTCACAGTCCACCTTATGTTTTATGAACCACCAGCAGTCCATGAACTACAGGCTCAAAAACATTTCAGTGCACTGGGCTGGAGCCCTCTCCCTGTTTAACCATGCAGAGCAGCAGGATAAAATTTTGGCCTGATGTCTGAAACTGGAGAGAAATAGAGGGAGAGATTTGACTGACCATATCTGCTGGTGTGCCATGAGTCCTGATTTCTTGGCTAGTGAGGAATAGCCAGCTCATTCCCTGCACAATGAGAGCTGAGGTGCTTATTGGAGGTACACACACTACTCTGTGTGTCCTTGTGACCTTTTCCATATGTTTTATCCAGCTTTTGATCCCTAAGTAGTGAGGATTGTTTTATAACTAAGTTCCCAGTTCCCAAACCTGGTTATTTGTTAGGAGTATTCATTTTCTGATTCTCTTTCTTTAAAGCATTCTGGATGCAGGTGCAGCTCTCTGGAATTTTAATTCTTTTCTTCATGAGCTGGTTACTTTCCCAAATCACTGAGATTCAGAAAATGTTCCTAGGGTTTGACATAATCAATTGTTGCTACTACAATATGTACCTTTCTGGTACTATTTTTCACATTATATTACTGAATTACCAGGACAGTAATTTCAGTCCAAGATCTATTTTTAGTGCTCAGAAAGGATGAAGGTTTCTAACTCTGTAGTTGGGAAGAGATCACAGTGCAAATGAAAGCAAAAGCAAAAGAGGTCTCCCTTAGGGAAAGAGTTGGGGAAATTAGCCAAGGTTCAGGAGCTTTCAAGTCTAAGGAAATCCTCAGCAGGGGGAACCTGAGGATCAGAATGGTAAAAATAAGCCAGATGGTGTTCCTTGTTAAAACCCTGGGAAGCTGTGGATTTCCTAAGTATCTGAGCTCTGGTTATTACTCTCCTCTGTGCCTAGCAGCATGTCACGCTTCCCTGATCCATAACTAGAAATCACAATCCATCTGAGAGGTAGTGGCCCTCCAGTAGCAGGAAAACTAACTGGATTTCCTTGGAAAAAACCCAGCTCATTCAGCTGGTCATGCCCTTTGAAGTCATAAAGATAGTTATCCATCTGCAGGAACAGTCCATGGAGCAGAAGCTTAGGAAGTTGTCATCTACAGTCACATAATGTAGAGTCACTCCTTGCTGTTCCCATGTTTTATATTCTGGAAGACAATTGGGAAGTGTCATCATCTAGCCAGGATGGAATCAACTGAAATATATTTAGGCTTGATGATCTTGGCTTAGTGAACCTTGAACTGGTGAGGTCACTAAACAGCTGCCTAAAGTACAGTGGTTTCTCTTTTTTGATGTCTTTCCAGGTGGACAAATATCAAAATCGATGACTGAATACTGGATAACGCTTCACTGGAGGGGAGACAGATTGTATTAATATGGATGCCATGCATGAGAAAAATATTACAGAATAAGGAAGGTAGATACAAAAACTACTGAGGTGGGCACAGGTTTGTTGCTTCTTATGCTTTTTTTTGCTGTACATAAATTCTGTTTGCGGTCCTGTCTGGTAAAATAGCAAAGAAGATGGAGATGTGAAGAGCTTAGTGTGGTAACAGAATCAAGAGCAGGAGAGTTTAACCCATGAGAAAATTAAGTTTTTCCTGTTGTTTTCTCACAATTTTTAGTATTGATGTGTACATGAGATGCTTCTATCAAAGGATTTAATAAAATACTTAGAGGCTAATTCTGTCAGCTTTACTCAATCAGTCAGCTTGATTTATTGTTCTTGGCTTATACAGTTCTCATCAGTTAACTTATTCTCTCAACAGGTGGTAACATAATTAAAATGGATTTTTATTGCAATTAAAGCATGAAGCTGTTTCTGTTGGCCAGGAATCATTCATATTTTAAACCCGTGTACGAGAGAAGTAAAAGTATTGGGGGTGGGTGGTGATGAAAATGGCTTGAGAGTGTTGGAGACAAGTTTTATTGTTTGGAGTACCTTTCTGAAGATTTTTTTTATTTTTTATAGTGAGATGTAGGGGCATTTGATAAGCATGTGGCTGGGTTGTTTCTGAACTGGTGATGTTAATTGTGCAAAGAAATGTTAATGGCTTTTCAGAGCTCCAGGGAGGGAACTTTCACTGAGAAAATGTGTGTATAAGCCTGCAATGTCTGACCTGGTTGTTTTGGATTTGTTTTGTGGTCAATAGAGAGAAATTGGCACTTTTTGTTCCAATTCAACTCATCTGGGGTGAAAAAGAATGTAGTCTAAAAATGGATCAGACAATTGGGCCTCAAGTACTTATTTGTCACTATTGATTATAAAAAGAGTCTGAGGCTCCAGGCCCAGCTGCTGGCATCTTCACTTCAGATCTCTAAAGTTAAGTGAGATAAATCAGCCTTGGAAATAAATGGAAAATTAATCCCACTGTGGCCACAAGCTGGTTTGGTTCCCCCTGCCCTCCTATTCTTCACTCTGATTTTAACAACTAGGCTGGGTTTTTGTGCTTTCCTCCACCCTGAGGTACCCACCCAAGACTAGCCAGAGGTCTGAAACCAAGCTCTGTTCCTCTGGCTCTTTATCTTTCCTACAGTCTGGTGGGTTTTTTGTACTGTAGGGTTTGGGGTGGTTTTCAGTTGGCCGTTTGTTTGTTTCTGCTTGTTGTTGGATGGTTCATTTGTTTGGACAAATAAATTCTTGTAAATCCTTGTGAGTTGCCAGCTCTGATGGGCTGAGCTCACACTGCACCCCGGCTGAGCTCTGGGCTCAGCTGCTGGTATTTTGTGTAGCCCAACCTGGAATAATCCACACCACTGGGAGAGCACTCTTGGTGTGCCAGCAGCGTGCACACGCAAAATGCAGCTGCAGCAGCCTCATCCTGCTGGGAAATCAGGAAAATGCTTTGCTGGCACTGCTCCCTGCTGGCAAGAACAGCCATAACTTGTTTTCTGCCTTCCATGGAAGCAAAATGAACAGCAGAACTACAGGAGTATTTCAGGAGTATTTCCTCTGATTAAATGTGTTGAGCTTTGGTTGTTTTTTTTTTTTTTTTGTTTGGGTTTTTTTTTTTTTTTTTTTTGTGAGGGTTTTTTGATTCTTTTTTTTTTGTCTCGGGAATTTTTTTTGAGTGTGGCTATAGTTGTTGTTTTTCTCAAATATAATTTGTGTGGGTGTGCTGCTGGTTTATTTGCAGATTATGCAAATTGCCAAATATTCAAAGAGCAACGCTTACATTTTATAAAGTGCCACGGCTCAGTTCTAATTTATGGAAGGTTTTTTTAGCCACTTTAGCAATTGGTTTTTCAAGGAGACCTGAAAGACCTGAATTCGGCAATCCCATTAAAACTCCAGTTTTCAATTTGCCTGTAGCAGCTTTGGAGAGCTCATCCAGGAACGCATTTCAAAAGTTGGTCAGCATGAAAAGAGGAGTTTTTGTGCCCAGAGCTGAAGTCAGCATGCAGAGAAATCTTATGATACACAGCCTTTATTTTGTTTGAGGAGGACGCCTCTCTTGTTCATTTTTCAATTTCCCAATGTAACACTCTCCAGAGCATGACTTTGGAGGCAGACAGAGGCAGGTGCTCTGCATTTCCTCCTGGAATTAATTGTGTCCACCTCACTGCCCATGCTGTTTCTGTCTCAAACCCAAGCACACAAACTGTGGTGATTTGCAAGATGTCACATTAACAATGCTGCTGCAGCCCCCGTCCTTGTCCCTGCTCCAGGGGCTCCCTTTGCCTACAGCTCCTCTGCTGCCTTGAAGATTTTCTGCACCATGTGGCATTGAAAGCTTATATCCACGTTCAAATTCAGAGGTAAATAGTCCCAGAGGGGTGAGGAGATGTTCCCTGCTCCAAAAGGTGTGAGGTGTGTGACAGCTCTGTGCTGGCCACTGCCAGCCTGCCTCAGGAGCTAATCTCATTGTCTTCTGCAGAACATGGATTTTGGCACAACACAAGAATTGCCAGCTGTCTCCTGGCAGTTACTGATGTAAAACCCTGTGGAGTGTGTGCCATCTGCTGCCTGAGATGGGATTTGATATCCTGGGATGGGGAGCTGGGTGTAGCTGAGGTCTGAGACATCCCTGTGGCATGGGAGGGGAGGGGAGGGGAGACTTCAAATGCGAGGTGAGTGTTGCCTTTTTCCCAACCTGGAAATGAAACTCAAGATAATTTTAGTAAGGAAGTAATATAAAAGGGGATCTTTAATGAAGGCCTTCAGGGGCAGTTATGGAAAGATGTCCACAAAAGCCCACTCCCCCACCCTACCGGGGTGAGTACATTTTTATAGGTTTTAGGAAATTAGCATAATTGATAAAAAGCACCAATTAGGAGGACAAGTGGTGATGCAATGCCCCCCTCAGGTCAAGCCCCTTCTCTGGAGCCCCCCCTTGGCACTGGCTGTGCTTTGTCCCTGAGAATGGATCTCAAAGAGTTGTTCTCAGCCTTGGTTCCCAGAAGAGCCAAGAGAGCATTGGAACCTTCCACCTTCTGGGACTTGGGGCTCTGGAGTTTGTTTTGTCTTTCTGCCTAGGGAAAAGCCATGAAAAATTACTGGGAAAACTAGTCCCAATAGGCTACAGAACAACAAATATATGTGTGAAGAATACAGAGAGCATGTAACCCAAATGGCATCATGAGGATGCCATGTAAAACCCAAATGGCATCATGAGGAACTGCAGGGCAGGTGCTTGAAGGGGACTTGACAGCAGAGTGGTTTTACTGAAGGCCATGAGGTCTGTGCTCTCTGGTCCTGCTCCATCCCATTTTCTGTGCCTCTCTTTTGATCCTAAGCAGCATGGAATTCATTTTCAGGTGGATTCAGTTGGGTTGTGGGTATGGGCTCATGGGACACTTCTACAAGGGGGGCCTACTTCTCCCCTTTCTGTATGGGTATAAGGACAGGAGCAGGTTCCCTCTGTCTCTTTTTTTGTCTGTTTTGGGTTTTTGTTTGGTTTTGGGGTGATTTTTTGTTGTTGTTATTAGGTTGGTTTGGGGTTTTGTTTGTTTGTGTTTGTTGTTTGTTTTTTTCCTTTTAGTTTGGTTTTGCTTTTTTTCCCCTCCAGTTCATGGAAGAATTGTTTTCTACTTCCCTCCCCACCTTCCCTGTTGAGGCGTGTGAGCACTGGAGATGAGGCAGGTGATTCCTTGGCTTTTACTGTTTCTTTAAAGGCATTTGAAAGTCTCTTTTTCTTTTTGTCAAGACTTTTGAAAAAGTCTGTTCATTAAAAAAATGTGTTGATCTATAACCTGTTGTTAAGACTGCCCTAGCCTTTGTCTGTTCTGTTTGCTATTCTATTATTGCCTGGCTTTCACATCTCAGGATCAGATTTTTTATGCTTAGAGGGAGTCTCAGATGAATATTTATGGACACTTTCACCAATTCCACTTTTATGAGAGAAGAGCACAGGAAAAATGCTTTGATCATCTTTTAAAAAACCCACAAATACAAAAAAGCATCCTTCAATTATGTCTATTTTTCTCTGTACTCAAAATTTGGAATAAGGGGAGATGTCTTTTAATGTGCCTTTGGAAACTGGCCTGTGCTTGGTCAATGAAATAAGATTGAAAAGACTGTAACTTTCTCCACAGTAACAAAAACCCCAAAACCTCTGCATGTTAAAAGCATGCAATAATCCAAATTTATTAATATCTTCAAGAAGGTGATGAGCAATGATGATAAGATAGAGATATTGGAATATAAGAAAGGAGCAAGCTAGAGAATACAGGACAAAAAGAGGTCAAACATATAAAGAATCAACAGAGAAGAGCATGCATGTTTGTGTCTTCCCAGAATATGTTTATTTTGAAGTAATTTGGTGAAGCCATCCTTAGTTTTGAGGTACCCACATTTTGAATTTCGACTTTGCAGATGAGCAGGTGCCTAGACTAGAGCAGAAAAAGGCTTTGATTTGCCTGTAACTATTAGATCTGTGTTAAACAATACAAGCTGACCTATTAATGCACCAGAAAAGTTGCCCTGAAGATAGGACTTTTTTCTTTTCTTTTTTCTTTTTTTTAAGGAGGATATCATGCACTCTCACCTGTGGTTTAAGGGTGGAAGGGAAGGTGAATAATTTTTTCCTTCATTGAATGCAGATGAGGCACCTCTGTGAATAACCTAAATAATTACCATTGAAGGCCAAAACCTCTACTTTCTAAGAACTTGACCTATATATCATGAAGGAGACGTATTCAGACAGATCAGCTTGTGGGGGATGCTGGGAAAGAGGAGGTGTGGGACGCTTGCTGAAGCAGGAGGTCAACATCTGGGTGATCTCAGCCTCCATTTCTGACTCCCACTCATTATTTCATGAATCACAACCTCAGTTCTCAAGAGAAGCTTCTAGCAACCCTTGGGTACCAGCTCCTCAAATTGTGGGGTCATTGGGTGCTGGCACAGCACAAAGAATTTGTTGCTTCTGCCCGAAGCTGACATACAATGAAATGAGAAGATAATGAAACAGACCTATAATTAATTTTTATGGTATCTGATTGAATTTAAGCCCTGAAACCTTGCTGAATTGTTTTATCCCCTGTTGTTCTTGAATGAAAGGAATAATAGTGCAAATGAAAACCTAAAATCTCTGTGGGGCAATTATTCTGGCCCTCTATGGAAAAACAAGGTGAAACCTACATGGAGTTGGACATTGGATTGTCTATGACAACATTAATTTATCTACTCTGCTTTGGTTTGAATGGAGATGCAAAATGCCTGCTGACACAAAGAATCCTTACTTTTGATTCCTGATGTGCCAAAAATCCAAGCCAATGCTATGGAAAGAGTACAATGTGTGTGTGTGAGGGACACAACCTTTTTTAATTTTTGTCTTCATAACAACTGATTCATTTTTATGCTAATTTTTTTCTTTAGACAGAATGCAGTGTGTTGTAAAATCTGCAATTCAAGGCATATGAATGCTCCCAGCTACTTCTTTTTATGAAAGATGAATTTTGAAATAGATTTGTAGCTTCTTTATTTTTCAATTAGTAAGAAAAAAAAATCTAAGCAATTACTTTTGTTACCCTTTCAGTTAATTTCACTTAACCCCAAATCACAATTTTTTTCCTAGCTATTTGATATGAAAGTTTGCCTGTCACATGTGTTCATAGGTCCATGCTTTTTCTAGAGGTGATCTTCACACTGAAGTACCTGAGCATCTTTTTTTCATTGACCACCATGGTGGTGCTAATCATCATCATGTTCTATTAATTAGTTCATTAATAATAAAAATCTTAAAACATTTAATGTGGGGAAGGGTGTTTTTGAGGAGCTAAGAGGGAGTTTAAATTAATATGGAGTTTACATTAGAAATCTGAAAGTAAATGGGAAGTAAATAAGTTTAATTTTGTGATTGTGTTAAAGCAGTTGCTAAGAAAATTTTATATGTTGCAAAAACCAATTTTATTCCTCAGTGAAATTTATTTAAAGATTACACTTAGATATGACACTGAACCTCAGCTCCTGCTCATTTTTGAAGCATGTTTTGAGGTGCCATAGTCAAAGCTACAGCTCTCACCACCAGAGAACCCTAAAGGGTGGCAAACTTCCAAAATGGAAGGTTTTAACAATACTTTCCTCTTCACAGTAGTGAAAAACTATTACTTCAAATATTAACCCACACTCAATTTTAAATGGTAGAAGAACAGTAAAACACCTTGCACAACAAGTGGATATTTGTAATCTGTTCCGGTTACCCTGACCTAACACACCCTGGTACCAGGCTTTGCTTCTCATGTTCTGTGCATACTGATGTGACCAAAATGTGCCCTAGGATCTATATTTTATAACTTCCACTATGCCATTTATTGCTAATATTTTTGTTTCTTTAGCTTTACTCAAAATTGCTAATATTTATGAAAACTGTGAGAATTATTATGTAGAGTGTCCTTTCATGGAACTAAAAGCATCTCTGTTTTGAAGGAGGCTGTACAGATATTGAGCAGCTTCTGTGTTTCAGCTGTAAGAGTAATATAAGCACACAGTGAGTTCTATCCCTCTGTCTGAAGCAGAGCTGTGAAGTGCATGCATCCATTTGCATATAAACAAATATATGTTGAGAAGTTTTGTAAGTTTTCCCATGGATTTCCTATGTTTAAAAGATGATTTTCGATCATAGAAAAATTCTGGACTTGCAGAAATCACCTTGTGAGAACTAAGCATGCTGCCACAACTTCTTTTAGATTAGTAATCTTATTTCTAACATGCAATTTAATGTCAGATCATAGAGATTCTCTCTGTATTTTTGACGTGTTTAAATCCAAACTCACACTAAAATGCTGTCTTGCCTCCCTTTTCTATGACAAATAGTTCTGTGTCAGAATATAACTCCTTTCCAGTATTCCTTTCTAATATCATTCTGCAGCTTTCACTACAAAGGGGATGTTTTTGAAACAAACACAACCAAGTGTCATAATTTGATGGTTTATATAATTTTTAACCGCTGAGCAAACAGTGAAAATTAAATAAGCAATCTTTACCTGAGAATGATTATTTAAAACAAAGCTATTAATAAAATCCTCTGACAGGTGGAGGCACTTAGTAATATCAATTAGTTCTCTCTTTAGATATGAAGTATTCATTTTATAAATTTATTTATTCTCTATATAAAGTTTGTTGCCTCTTGAAAAATGGTTTGCTATTGGGAATACATCTTGCTATTCATTTAGAAGAATACTCTGTAGGTGATAGGGACAGGATTTCAACAGTTTGAGGGGAAAAAAGAACAAGTGGTAATGTTTTGCAAACATGAAGATGAGGCTGAGTGTTGGATTAAGAAAGAGATTAAGAGATGGCTTTGTGGAAATCTTCTATTCAGGTACAGTGTTTGCTATGTGGAGATGAGAAGTTATCATAGGCATTGCTAGAAATGCATGTTTTTTCTGTAATTCTTTATTTCTTAATTATCTTTCTCTGTTAAGGAGAATTAACATTGTTAATCTCTGTGAAATCTTTTGGGGACTCAAAGATAATTTGTTTCAGGCTGGTATGGAAGTCATGAAGGGCAGAAGTAGAATTTAATTGTAAGGACTTAATTAATCATTCAGGTTGCTTGGCTGATGATCTGCATGAAAACTGTAAAACAGAAGAAATACCAATAGCTGTGAATCATATCAGCATGGGGTTGTTTAGAAAACTCAAATGTTTTGGGGTTTTTTTCCCCCCAGGCATTTTAAAAAGTCACCATGCTGTCAGTGTACTGAAATAGAGGAGGGAGATCTGATTTCATGTTCCTTTTGCTCTGTGTTTGGGGTGCAAAGAGGGAGGCAAACACCTGTGTGCTCTCTGCAAAGGAGAATCAGGTGGTGCACCAGATATTTTAAACAGCTCCAACAGGACTGGAACTGGGAATTTGGTGTCTATTCAGTCTAAGGAAACCTCTCTCCTGTGGGGAAAGTAGATATTTAGTCAGTCTGAGAAAATCCAAAGGGAAGTTCTGGAAAAATTCCACTTAGATTTTATAAAACTAGTGTCAAATAAAAGTAATTTGTCAGAGACAGTGGTGGTAGTATTTTCCTTTACTATGGTCTTGTGAAAGGGGATGTGCTGGGTTTTTTGTTACTTTCTTATTGAAGGTACAGTAATACACCACCCAAATTCACTTCTGGCTAAATATAAACAGGTTAGACTATGCCAAATCTCTGAAAAAAAATGTGCTAATATAGACTTTCTCTTAGACATGCCAACCTTTTATTTAATACGCTGTATATTTTTGTTCAACCTGTAGTTTTAAGTTTTACTGGGCAAACATGTTGTTCTCCAGTGCAAGTGATTTTGCACCATGTGGTTGAGTCAACTGAGTAGCTGGAGGGAGTTTGGAAAGGGAATTGTAGCCAGTTCCAAGTCAGGGGGAAAGCAATGTCTGAAAAGAGGAGAAAACAACAAAGAGAATTAATAAGGTAACGGCAGAAAAGCAAAAATTTTCCATGTTTGTTTGATCATCCAAGGAGCTTTGGGAAGATGCACTCAGCCAAATTATATTTTTCAGGGTAACGTGTTTTGTGCAGGTGTATGGCTTCAGGTTTTTCTTGTGGTTTGTGATGGATCATGTCACAGGAAGGTTAGTAAAAGTGGCCATTTATTTTCTTCTTTTATTTTAGATTTGTTATTTGTTGAAGTTTGCTGAGGTCTGTTAAACACCTGGAAATATATTTTATAGTGCAGTGGTGGGATCATGGCACCATTACCAGCATAGACCTTGAGACCATAATGGAATTATGGTCTAAATACAAATTACAAATCATGTCCCTGTGCTTGCTTCCCCTTTGCTTCTGAAAATGCCCATTCATACTGATCTGAGGGTGAATGAGGAGGGGAATTCTCTTGGAATTCTTCCTTAGACAGTGTTATGTTGATAAGGCAGTGTTATGTTTTATTCCTGCATCTGCCCAGCCTTGGTCCAGGTATGTGGTTAGGAAAAGTTTGTATTCCCCTGTGTATAACACTTCTGGAGCATGGAGTCTGCACAGAATCCTCTGTTTCTGACTTGTTATTCAGCATCACTCATGAATAATTATTATTCCTGTAAAACAAAAACTCAATAGTTTGACAGTGACTTATGAAGAATGTTATTTCTGTTAAGTCTTAGGTTATAGCAAGGGTTGGCTTATGTTTTCTGTGCAATAACTCCTTTTTTCCCCCTAATCCAGTGCAATATCCTGGTAAATGGTGTAAAAGGTGTAGGGAATGGTGGTCAGTTTGTGTTCTTTTTCCTTCCCCTGCCAGGCAGGCTGCAATGACAGGTGGAGGAATTTCACTCTGGTGAAATCCTTGCCCACATAGGAAGAGAGTGCACAGAGAAAAATTGTGTTTAAAATCCCTGGGGTTTGTGTGTTGTGCTTGGCACCCTGGGAGTCCCTGAATTAAAGTAGCTTCTGCAAGAATGTCCTAACAGAGACCTCATTAAAAGCCCAGCTCCAGAGATGCTGAGCAGTCCTGAGATGATGTGATTTGTAGGGTGAAGGAAAAGGATGTGGCATGGAAGTATCCATTCCTTGAGGGGCTACCTCAGCCACTGAGGAACAAGCTGGGGAGTGCTTGGCTGCTCTGGAAGGGAAAAAAATCCCCCTCCAAAAGGGAATTCCCAGTAAGTTCTGTGGCTGCTGCACCTTGCATGTGAAGTGTCAGAGTTCCTGTGTCTCGTGCTGATGCTCCCTGGCTGCCTGGGGCCTCAGAGGCTGGAGCAGATGGAAATTGGCCCATTGTGCCTCTTCCTGATGTGGTGGCCTTGCTCCTGCACCACTGCCATTGCAGGGCAGTTTCAGGTGTGGTACAAAGCAGGAGGTCACCAGGATTGAGCCAGGCTGAGGATCAGGCTCCTTACCTACAGCTTCTCCTGCTCTCCCTGCATGAGAAGAAAGGGGATTTATTTCAAAGGTCTAAATGCTGTTGAGTTAAACCTAGGATTTCATTTCCCTGGAGTGGATCTATGTAAAGAACAGAAGGGCTCCCCCTCTTCTGCTTTCCCCCTCCCATGTATGTATTTCAGTTGTGCTTTTCTTGTTTTAACACCTGTAAAATAGTGTGGTGGGCTTTTTTAATTCTTGCTTCTTCAGGTCAGAACATTTGCTGATGGAGAGAAGCTTTTAGCCATATGCTAAATGTACATGCTGTCAGACTCAAGTGCAGCTCTGGGATTTAAAAGGAAATTTCAAAGCCCTGTTGTTCCTGCCTCTTGCTGTGGTGTCTGTGTGGCTGGGCTCTTCAAAGGGATTTAGCAGAGCAGTGATGTTGTGAAAGGGCTGTAGACACAGTTCCAACGAGAAGCATTAAAATATTTGCCTTGGGGAGAAATGAAAACATCTGAATGTTTTCAAAGAGTAAGTAATTCTTCTATGCCCATGCAAATTGTAAATAACAGGTGCTCCAAGCACTATTATTTGAGTTGTGTTTTTCTCTGGAAAGTTCCCACTTTCCATCTTTTACCTGAACAATAATTTACGAGATGTGCATATACAAACGATATAATTTTACTTCTCACCTTCAAAAAAAATCATAAAGCCCTCTTTCCCTAACCGCCATTCTTATTTATATTTGAAAGGAAGAAAGCTCTCTCAGCTGTCAGCTTGCACGGAGACAGAAGCAGCTCAGATCTTGGGCAATGGTTTCTGAGTTCTGAGGAATGGACTCACATGGTCCTTTGCCTGTGGACACACCCCAGAAAGTGCAATTTCTGAGTTCTTACCTCAGCCTAGTGAGAGGTTTCACACTTTTCCCCATGGCACAGGAATATATTTTAAAGCTGTACAGTTTTATGAGTGAAGATCTGATCAAAATCTCATCAATAGGTCTGGCTGCTATCCCCAGGCTGGCCTCTGATTTCATATTCTCTTGGGCAAACTATTTAACACATGGTTTCCTCACCCAAAATATTGAAGCCATACCTTTTGGGGACAAAACCAAGATCTTTAGGTGACAGGAGACACCAAAGGGCAAAAATCATGCTTTACCATGATGATTATTCTTCTCCTGAGAAGGTGCACTTTTCTGTTTTAACACTGCTTGGTGATGATTAATTGTTTTGTGCAGATTAAATTTTCAGTGAGAGTTATGAGATACTTTCCTAAAGAATAATGCATTTTAAATGTTATGTGAGATTTAAGAATTAAAATTTTATCTCATATTTCAAGGAATTTTAAATGACCTTCAGACTGAGCCAGCCAGTGGTTTGAATATGCTAATGAAATCACTTTGCTGGCAAGATGTTTTGTTTGGTAATGAAACACAAAACTGCTGACCGTGTTGAGCTGCTGCTGTTTGTCTGTCTAAGACAGTAATATTCATCCCTGCAGCGTGTGCAGGCAAAGTTCAGGGATGAATATAGATGACCAGGATTTTCTGGGAGCTCATAGAATGGTGTCCTTTAGGTTTTGATCTTTGTAACCAGCTGATGACCTTTATTTTACACCGATAACGAGAGAAAGTGGTGTTACTCTATCACTCCTCTCCATGAATACAGAAAATAATTGAGTTCTCATCACTAATCATTTTAGTAAATCACAAAGTCCCACTTAGCCCTCATCTTGTACTTTTACTGAGTAATATTTCTGAAGTATTGTGAGAATGTTTACTGCTAAATTCACTGCTCAGTGAAGATATTGAAGTCTGACTCAAACATTTTGAGTGAATTTCAGTCTTTTTGGGGCTGTTTTCTGTTTGGTTTTTTCCTACTTGATTGTTCATTTTCATTAGACTCAACCTAGAGGAATGTAAGTAAATTTCCAGGTTGAAGTATGAAAATTACAATTGTCTAAGTAAAAAAAGAGCAAGATGTATCTGCACAGGTTGTGATCTAAAGTATTAAAGTTGCCTAAATAAATTAAAAATCCAGACCTCAAAAGATTCAATTGAATTTTAAATAATCCACAGATTTTCTTTTTATCTTGTGCCTTTACTACTGCAAATCTTATTAAGTAACATTGTATAAATTATCACAAATCTGGATAAATTCCAAAGTATTGGATGTCTGAAGTTGCAGTTTGTCTGGGAAGTTTTCCTCCCACAGTTTATTCTGTTTGTTCAATTTGCCTCGTCCAGTGCTCATAATGCTGCAGATCAAAAAACTTGGATATTTTTTTCTAAAATAACCTCAGGCAGTTAAAAAGAAAGAAAAAATTAATTTATGAAAGCTCCTGAAGGACACCCAGAGCATTAGGAGAGAACTTTGATACAGTTTTTGTAATTCTGAATTACTTTTCATCGAAGCTGAAAGCTTCCACTTAAATTTGTTTATTTGATTTTATGCTAAAACTGTTGGAACTGAAGATTTTGCTTTTAGTTTTGGAACAATTTTAGAGCTGAAAAGTGTTCATCACTTTTGCTGGTCAGATATCCAAATGTAGTTGGGAACATGTCATCCAGTTTCTGTTTCGTGTGACACATAACGAGGGAGGAGTGGGGAGTTGGGACAGGAGGCACAGATGAGCACAGCAGAGGCTGATTTTTATTCCAGGGGGAGAAAAAAAGAGCATCCTCATTATTCAGGACATTCCCTGTGAATTTTACCACATCCTTGTCCCAGGCTTCCAATAAAATTGACCAATGGGCAAAAGCATCAATCAGTCTCACAAAACCTTATTTCTGTTGTTGTCTATTATGTTGTTGTCTATCTAAGCCCCTCAGACTTCCCTGGAGAGGCTTGGGCATGTGAGGCACACACTCACCTCTGCCTGTGAATCATGGAAAGTGCCTGGGCTAGGAAATTTTCTTGGTTATTCCTTTCAATTAAGTTAGTTTTTAAGAGCTGGAAATGGGGCTACATATGTGGCATGGAGATGCTCATGAGGATTGTCTTGCTACAGCAGAAAATTTTCTGTGACCCACCAAGGGCTGGAGCAACACTGGGACCATGAAGTTCTTTTCCCCAGGTAAAAGCAGAAGGTGCACAGGCTGTAATGCCAAAGGCATCTTGCTGTGGTAAACAGCCATGGAAGAATGTTTTGAGCCTTTAAATGTACTCTGAGCTTTTCAGGATTTTTGACCTCTACAAGGAAATTTCTGAAACCCTTTCAAAAGATGGTGAGGGTGGTATTCAATGCCCTTTCTGGGAACTAAAAAGAAATTCTGCTTTCAGGGATATGTGAAGTAAAAGATACTTTTCTTGTAAGTATCTGGGGGGTTGTTCACTGTCCTTTTTTTTTCCCCCCCATTCAATTGCTTGATCATGTAAGCCCAGTTTCCAAGAAAAAGTTGTGTACAGTGGATTTTTGGTCTGTGGGAAGGGAACTAGCAGTACTGGTTTGTACTGCTGGTTAGATTCTGGCTTTTCTGACAGAAACTTTTCTTGCCAACTTAAGTAGTAAAAGGACAAATTCATAGCAGATATTCAGTGATGGATGATGTGTTCTTAGGTGATGTGTAATGTTGATGAAGTCCAGTATTCATGTGGTAGATACTCAAATGGCTGACCTGGGTGGTTCCAAGGCATTTTCTAGGGCCAGATTTGTCATCTCAGCAATCTGGCTTAGCAGCTTTACCCTGGCAAGCAATCTCCCTTAAGTTCTATTCTTTTTTTGCCCTGCTTTACTTACACTCATTCAATTTTTCTCTTCCTTCTATCTCTCTGTTAACTCAGGGTATGTCTGAAGGGACATTTCTGCAGCATTTCAGATGTGGAAATGGTAAATTCCTCTTATTTACTTTAACATCTTTTGCTTTTTAAATAAACAAGACTCATTGATGAACAGCACTTAAGGAAAAAGTGTTTTGCTAATGAAAGTATAGACTCAGAAGCAGGGGATGCATATTTTGCTCCATTTTATGTTGTGTGAAGGGACCTTTAAAGTGCATGTGCAAGATTCAAAGTACCACTTGCACTGCATTTGTACGGGAATATTTACCAAAGCTTTGTGAAAACAATGCTTGACTTGTGCCTTGAAAAGCAAAACTGGGAAAGAATTAATGGTTTGGCTACTGTAGTATGATGAAAACTTCCTGGGGCTACAGATCCCCTTTCTGAAATGACATAAGAAAACTGGAAAGAAGTCATTTGGAGTAGAATAAAAGCACTGAAACTCTAGGTCCCTGAAAACTCTAGGTTTCTAGAAATAGCATTAAGTGTCTTTAAATTTATTACTGTGTATATAAATTTCTTTCTCTCTGTGGAAAAGTTCAGATTTTCCAAAGGAAACAATGGGTGAAAAACACTTTTGCTACTGAAATTGTTGTTACGTCGTCCTGAAAAAACTGAAAATGAGTCAATTGTAATACCTGGGAGTTTTAAACCTGGCCTTTAACAAATGTGAAATCATTGTCAGTAGCAATATTTTGTAAATGCTTCAAAGTTGTTGAGTGCAAGTTGATTTTTTTTTCCCACATACTTGATTAACTCATTCCTGGTATAGGTCCCCTGTCTGGTCCCAGTCATAACTATTTGCAGTTATGATCCTACCCTGTTGTTCACTGGAATAAAGCTGGAATGAGCTTGGATCACTTCCATTAGGTGTCAGGGTCTCCACCAGTATATTTACAGTGTGAATCATTTTGAGGACCACCAGTCTGACAGGGAGCATGAAGAAAAGCAGTGGAATTTTTATCTGTAATTTCAGTTTGTAGCTCTTATAGCTAAGTTTAACCATATTTTCTGATGGGAGCTGCTGCCCTGGCTCAGGTTGTTGTTTGAGAGCCGTGGGAACAGCACCTTTCCCTGCAGATAACAGATCATGTCTGTCCTGCACGTTCTGGGGGCTCTTTTCTGCAGAGGTGATCTAAAGTTAAGGACAGGTGGCTCAGAGAAACAACTAATCTTGCATTCTTTCTGGTCTTTATCAAGTAGTCCCACTCGGTCTAAATCAGGCTTTAAGGCTTTTGTTTGCTCTAATGCAATTGCACATGTGTTTCACTCAGACTCCAGTGAGCCAGACTTTGGCAGCAAGACTGGATAAGCTTTCTATAGGTTTTTAAAAAGCAAATTGCATTGTGCTGCTCCCTGGGAAAGTGTCTTCCTTCAAAATTTTTAATCCACCCTCCCTCCTCCCATCAGTTGTGAATGAAACTATCCCTGGCATACACTGACAGTTTGTGACTCAGTTTGTGTCTTACCTAAGAAAAAAGATTAATTTTTTTCTCTGTGCACAGTGTCACACACTTAGAGATGTCTTTTTCATTTACAGTGTGGGAAGTAAACCCCCTCTGCCTTGTGGGGATTTCAATGGCGTGAGCATGGTCATTCCAGTTCAAGGACTTTCTGCACAGAAAAAATAAGAGGAAGAATTGGATAAAACTGCAGAAATGTGCAGATCTCTAGAGCAGTTTTATAGTTTTTACCTAACCCAGTGAAAAATAACCATGAAATTATGATAGAGTTAAAACCTGTGCATTTCAGTATTCTGAATAAAATGAAGTGCGACACAAATATTTACGCACAAGTACATTGTACAAAAGTGTATGGGAGGACAGGATGCAAATTGCAGTATTGTTGGGAAAAAACAAAGTTGAAGATCACCCTCTCAATGTGCACTGAAGGCAAAAATGAAGCTCTTCCCAAAGAACCACAAGTTGATGCATTATTGGGATAGACAGACAGACAGACATCCACACACACTCCTCTCCAGAGTGTGAGTGATTCTTTCAGTGAGTAATATTTCAGCTGTAAGACTGTCATAGTGATTAGGCTTGTAGAGACTTCCACCTCTGCAAGCTCTTTATTTGTACAAGCCTTATAGTTTTCAATTTATCTACAAAAGGGCTTGGAGACCTGGGAAAAGGAATGAATGAATCAAAGATGCTGCCAGGGCTTGTACTGTGCCAGATTTTCTTTGTAATTTTGTGGTTCTTGGCAAAGGTGAGGCTGGAAATCTATGTTTTTGACCAGCATGGGATCATCTCTTGGGAACAGAAATGCTGTGCTCCTGTGAAGGAAAATGATGGTGTTTCCCTTTCCAGACCTGAGATCTTACACTGGGATGCTATTTCTGAGCTAAGAAAACCACATGAAGGGATTGTTTTGCCTCTAAAACAGACAGTTTAATGCTGTCTTGAAAACCCTCAGTGGGTTTCCATGGCTTTCTTCATTATTTTGGGATTCCATCAGAAGAGATTTATGGGGCAAAGAATCAGTCTACTGACATGGAATAAGGATTGGAGTTCAACCCAAGGAAAGATATTAAGGTAAGCTCAGAATTATCCAATAAATCTTCATTTCCTCCTATCTTCCTTATAGAAGTAATTGCCCCCCAAAAGGCCAGTTTAACTGAGGATCCAGCAGGAAGCAGATGGGATTGTGACATTTACCAGCATCATGGCACCGTCCAAATGGAGAATGGGTTTTAGGGCAGAAAACTCCCACTGAACTTTTGAGAGCGCTTGTAAGTGTAGAGAAGGAATTACCTCTTTAGTCAGTGGCCTGAAATTCCTGCCAGAAGCTTTCAGCTGAACTGTGTGCTGTGAAGCAGAGACTTAAAACTTATGAAGAAATCAGAATATAGGGTAGCTTTGAGTCAGGCAATCTGCAGCCTTAGCACAGTATCTGGGGAGAGTGGTAACAAAGCTTTATCAGAGGTGCTACTTGTATTAGAAATAAGCTCTGATGAATGTGAAATTTTTCCAATACCTAGTATTGGTAACAATCCAGCTTTCCAGGATCCTCAAAAATAATGCCAAAAACCATTTATTTGAAACTGAATGCAACTAAGGAAATTTGGTCGTAATCAAAATGAAAAATAGTGACGTTATTAGCAAGAGGTAGGCAATATAGCACAAATATGCAAAATTAGAATGTCTTTTTATTCAGCACTATAAAACACAATAACGAGCATAAAAAACCTCATTTGAGGTGGTGTCTGGAATGGTGTCACAGAACACCTTTAGACTGCACTCTGAAGGAAAGCTCAGTGCCTTGTCACTCCTGACTGAATTTACTTTCCCAATCCAAATCAGTTCTGGGTTTTGTGGGTGAGCAGCATCCATGAACTCACAACCACCCCCGCTAATGAACTCCATAGCTCTGGAAAGCCTGAACACCTGGGCAAAGCTGGATAAGCTTCTCCTGACCTGGGCAGGAAAGGGAAATCTGGAATGAACTCCATCCTGTACTTGGGGACAGGCTGCAACTTCTTTGCATCTAGACATGAGTTTCCAGTGAAACTGTGACTTTTCTGTTTACTGAATCACTATCTACAGTGACACCTGTTGGGATTTGAGAAAAAAAATGACAAAGACAGGGATGTAAAGTTATTCTTTTTCTCCCATGGCTTCAAAACTCTGGTATGTGGAGGGGACCCCCTGTTAGATTTATCATGCCCCTTGGTGAGGGAGAAAAGGAGGGGAAAATAGCTAAAATAATTTTTATATGAATCCACAGACATTAGGATACGTTGAGCCAAGCCCAAAGTAATGCAGATGGGGTTCATTTCATGACAGTATCTTGCATAATATTGCAATAATTATTTTGATTTTTTGGTATATTTTGCAATCTGAAAGTACCTGTATAAGCCGTAGATAACCACTGTTAAAGACACGTGCAGTTTGCCTTATGCACTAATTCTGAAATTTCTTCACAATCTTAGTCACAGCCTTTCCCAAGACTCACTTAAAGGATTCTGCAGAATGGCTCAAAGCAATGCCACTTTTCTGCAGTAACATATGAAAAATGGTGTAATAACAAATATGATTGCTCCCATCTCATATATCTGAAGTTGGTGTAGTCAAAATTCTAGTTCAGACATTTAACCCAGTTTGGAATATGAAACACACCAAATATATTGTCATCTTGACATAAAATACGACCAGACATCTTTGGTAACAAAAACCAAACCAAGCCCACCTTTATTGCATCTACATAGAATATGCGACTATGGTGTACTGCAGAATTTTTTATCATTTTTAGAGTAACCTGTATGCTCTCTATCATGTTCCAAAATTATTCCAGTCTCATGTCAAAAAATCATTTTTCTTCTTTGAGTAAGGATCTTGATCTTCCTTAGGATCTTGTGGAGAAGACTTCAGATGCTGCAGTAGTATAAACCAATAAGAGCAACTGTGAATGAGTTTTAAGGGACACCATGGACTCTGTCAAGGGCATATCTAAGATAAACATTTAGCACATCATGCTTATGGAAAGCTGTCTGTTCACAAAGTTCCTTCTGGCTACAGCTGTTTCATATTACACATCTCTGATTTATACCGGTATAGGTCAAGACAAATGATCACTGTGCAACTGCTGGGAATTAGGTTAATTCAGATTATTTTGCTATAACTTCTTGACTATTGCAGACTTCTGTTTGAGCTCTCAGACAGGTTGCCTTCCAGACAATTGCCTGGATGAGATTTTGGAGGCAGGTGTTAACTGTGGAAACCTACTTAGTATTAAACTCACTTGTCTGTTGCCACCGCCTTTGGAGACGATACTTTAATTTTTTTTTCTGGTCATTGTCCTCCACAAAAGACCTAATTGAAAATATCTGTCAAATCATGTCTCTGGTTTCCCTCTTCTTCCCCCGCCCCTCCATTAATTGGACACGTATTGTGTTTGTGTGGGAAGGAAGGAGGCTCTGTACCAGGGTAGCAATATTGCTGGGAAAAGAACATTAAAATGGATAAAGGGATTTCCTAGTGGTATAAATACCTGCACACGACCTCCCTGTGCTCTGGAGCCCTCCTCTGTGTGTATATCCTGGTAAAATCCTGGAATAACGTTTGAGGTGCCATTAATCCTGCAGGATCTGCTCTGGTAGAACACGGGACAGGCAGCTCTCTTGCCTCTAGGAGGGTATGAGCTGCCAAACATTTGCTTCCTCAGACACCTTTGTGCCCTTGAATTCTGACTCTTCTCCCTCTCTGCCTCTGATAATGCACCACAGCGCTGCAGAGTGCCTGCAGGTCTCCAACCACACCACCAGTGTTGTGTCTACAGGTACTTTTTGAAAATACTCTTGCTCTCATTTGTAATTTTTGGGTGATAGCTGAGTTCATTGAATTCTCAGTGTTTAAAGTGTTCAGTGTCAGTGTTATGTATGATTGGGGCTGTGCCAAAGTAGAAGCAATTTCACAAAATTCTGCATATGAGTGAGTCAGGAAAAGCACAAATGTTTGTGTTGTAGCTAAATACGTAATTTTCTTTAAGTTTGTTACAAGATTAGACTCAAATATGCTGCCAACTTAGAACAGGTTCAAACACTGTCTTTGGTATTACTACAGTCTTCAATGACAACTGTCATGTAAAATAATTGAAAGGTTGTTTATTTTGTAACCATAATTTAAAATATGATAAATTACCTTAAATAGGAAATACATTTAAAAGGCCACAAGTGTAAATATAGCTTGGGGGAGTTTTAAACAAGGAAAAATATTGCTTTGCAGGGCATATTGCAAACTGAATCAATACTAAGGTTTAATTGTGATGTTCAAAATAGGTAGGAGAAGCCTTGCCATTATTTTTGAATCTTGTATGTTTGTGTATATAGTCCAATCAGATGCATTTAAATATTAGGACTATTTCATCACTAAATATCTGAGCCAAAGAGAGTTTTCTTGCAGTGTTAATACTGCAGAGGTGGGATTCTTGAATACAGGAATTGTTGATAGAAAGCCTTCAGGGAAAGAAAAAGAAATAGTTGATTTATTTGAAATTGCATTAAAATTAGAATTTCATTTGGAGTCTTAACAAGAAAGCATATTTTTCCTGAAAAGCATTGGTAATAAAGCATTTTAATGAAAAGAAAAAGCATGTATGTAGTGAAAATTGATTATTGGTAACAGAAAACAGGATCATCTTATACATTAAGCAAAAGGCTCAAAATATCCCAATACAGCTGTGGGTTAGCAATAGTGGCAGGGAATAGGAGAATTTAAATTTTGTATGAGATCAAATTTATGTGTATGTATCACAGCAGTATTTTCTAGATTCATCTGCCTTGTAATGGAAAGGACACGACGGGGGCTGGCCCAAAGCATCTGCTCGCCTGCCGCAGGTTCAGGTTTTGCTATTTTGTATCTGACATCCAAGGACAAATGCCACTGCAGACAGTGGAAATTTTGGTTCAGGAACCACATCCAGAAGATGATCCTGTGAAAAAACCACCCTGGGAAAGCAGAAACAGAGGGTGGTAACTATAACGAGTCAAGATTTACACATTTCGTACATAGATTAAGGAATTGTCATAAAAAGTGCCACTTTGAGTGCACATGAGGAGAATTTGTGTACAATATAATGGTGAAAGAATTTTGAATAACAACTTATTTTAAATGTCAAAAGTTTTAAAAATGGATGTAACAATTCTTCATCACAAGAAAGGTGAAAATACTTCTGTTCAAATACTATGCTGTGTCATTCAGCTGATATTCTGCAGTATCCTCAACACTTTGACTGCTATTATTTCATTTAAATTGCATTATCCTCACTATTTAATTTTAAATCATTATTAGCAAATCAAAAATTGTACTTTCATGCATAAAATTTATAGTATGTGGATTATGAAATAGTGGAAAAATGCAACCAGTAAAAACTCAGATCTTAACAGAAAAGTTGAATTGCTCTACGTGCATTACAGTTATTAACACAATCTTTATTTTCACTGTATCTACATTAGTATAAGCATGTTTGTCTCAGTAGATTTTATATCTGTGCAATTATATTTAAACAGGACACTTTACTGTTATGATTACTGTTGTGAAACCCAAATATTCTAATCCCTAATTAAATCAACTGTTTTGATCAACAGGAACGCGTTCTTTAAAATGTGGTCTTACATATCTGAATGTTCATGAGCATTAATTTTTAATATTCTGTTTTATTGCAGTTGTTAGAGGGGGCAGTACATGCATTTTTATTCCTACTTATACATGGGAAACAGCCATATCTCTATATTGCATTCAGCAAAAATGGTCTCATTCTTCTATTACTGAGCACAGACCTGAAATACCCCTGTGAAAACACAAGAGATAAATTAACAGTGTGTTTGTTGGTGCTGGTGATGGAAAATGTTTATTTAGGGCTGACTTCAGAAGAATCCAGAATTTGCCATCTTGTTTCTCTACCACCATGCCAAAGCACTCTGAAAGGCTTTTTATTGCTTGGCACTCAAGAAATTCTGATTTTTGGACACATCAAAGCAGATGTCCCAAAGTACTGCCTTTGGAAACCCAGGCCTTCATTCGCTGTGGGGTTTGCTCGACAGTGAAGGCAATTTCCTGGGACCTTAGAATTAGTTTTTGTGTGAGATTGAATGAATCAATGTGAGGAAGTTGAGTGAGGAGAGGAGGAACAGGTCTCCCTTTAAGCGTGCAATGCTTCCCCTGCTCAGCACTTTGTGCAAACTGGGTTATGCCCATAGATTATACCAAAATCAACTCATCGAGGGACAGCACGACAATTCCTAGTCCTGCCTCAGAGGAACTGAAGGCACAGAAGGCACTGCCTGCCTCACACTTAAAGACTGTGTCTCAAATCTTGAATTCTTACGAGTCCCATCTGTTTTCTCTTTGCTCCCAACTCGTGCGTGTTCGTGCGTTGGCTTTGCCGCGACGACGCCGGGACACCCTTGGCCAGGCCTGCACTACTCCGTGCCCTCCTGTCACTATGGGAATCAACCCTCCACCTATGGGGTGATGGCAGGTAAGGGGCCAAACCTCAGCTGGGTGAGCTGTCAGAGTGTGGATCTTAGCCAGTTGTCCTTCAGAGGGGCCAATCCAAGACAATCGTCTGAAGAAGATGGGATTTGGATTGAGGCGCTAGAAAAAGGGTTTGGAAATTAGTGCCCAGAGTTCCCCAAACCTCTGCATCCCTTGAGAAATCACTCCATATCTTATGTCTCCCTACAAGTCTGGGAAAGTCCTGTTCTTTTTGCTCACCTCTGGCCGCTTCTCCTGGTGATTATCACTTTTGGAGGGGCCAGAAGTGACATACCCAACCCACCTGATATAGGTCAAGACAAATGATCACTGTGCAACTGCTGGGAATTAGGTTAATTCAGATTATTTTGCTATAACTTCTTGACTATTGCAGACTTCTGTTTGAGCTCTCAGACAGGTTGCCTTCCAGACAATTGCCTGGATGAGATTTTGGAGGCAGGTGTTAACTGTGGAAACTTAGTATTAAACTCACTTGTCTATAGGTATGGGTATGACTGGGTATGACAAGTACCTGGGCTGATGAAGCCCTGGCTGAAGCTATAAAATAAAATGATGGCATAAGGAAGGGATAGGTGAATGCAGAAGGCAGACCAGCCATGTGATCATGGATTTTTACACTCATGAATGCATCCTGCTCATTCTTCCCTGTCCCAGGCTCAGTAAGGGTGAGGCACTTCTGTTCTGTGCAGGTTTAAGTAGCAGTCAATGACATAATGACATGAACCAAGTTAACAGAACTCCCAGGAAATAAATGGGACTTGGAAATAATCCAAAATCAAACTCAGAATTTTATTTCATTTAAGAATTAAAGAAACGCTAGAGTAAATCAGCACAGACTAATAGGAACAGAGTATAGGCTTCCTTCATGGTATGCAAATTTCCAAATTCTTATATTTCATTGTGCATTTCTGTGTCTTTTGAAAAAATTCCTGGCATTGTCCAGGTCCCTGGGGAAAGTTAATACGTAATAATAAATCATATTGCTCAGAAATTAATTTTCTTTAATTTCAAAAGAAATGCATTTTTATTCTTCTCCTTTCTTCTCTTATTTTCACCTTCTTTTCTTTATTTTCTTAGGCATCAAGCCTGCAACTCCAGAGATGCTCTCAGCAAGTCTCTCCCAGACTCGCATCTTACAGACGTGCAGCATGCCCCACCCCAACGTGGTAAACGGGGTCAGCACCTTGCAAAGCAAGTCCCCCTCTTTTAAAGCATTTTTCATTATTTTTTGAGATTTTTTTTTTTGTGGTTATCCTGTATGGAATGTATTAAATAGTTCTATGGGGTTAGAACCTCCAACTCTGATGGGAGTAATTGGGGCAGTGAAGAAAAGCCTAGCTCTAATAAATGGAGGCAGCAGTGGGAGGTTAATGAAGTTCTGAGTTCTTCTACACGGTTTTGTGTAGTTTAGAAAATTGGAAAGGATGACCTGAGAACCTGGAATTTACTGGCTGCTCCAGATACACTGAGGATTGTTAATATTTCTCCAATAATTCCCCCATGCCTCCCTCAGGTCAGAGACTTTTTATCTCTATGTACAATATCTAGCGAAAAATCAGCCTTCACTCTTAAGTGCATCTCCTTGTTAAGTCTGACATTTGGGAACAAAAGTTAGTGAAAAATAGTTCTGTTTTATCCTTGAGCAATTTCTTTTTCAAAGGATCATTCTGAATGAGTTCTAGTTTTTTTGTTGTTTTTTTGTTTTCCTTTGCGCTCTTACCTGTGTACTTTCCTCAAAGAAATTTTGTGCTGCAGCTAAGGCAAGAGAGTATCTTGTCTGAGCATCAAATGGCATCTACATGGAAGTGTTCTTTGTGCCAGAAAATAGAGACTGGCAAATTTTAAGTGGCTCAAAATAACACAGATCCATCGCTCTTGTTGTGCCACTTAATTCCAGCTTAGAGCATGGATTTTTATTTGTGTAAGTTTTGGCCATTTGCCTCTTAGCAAACTGTGAAGCACTTAAATAAGTGATAATATGGCTGTGGCTGGTGAAGGGGGTTATTGATAGGTTTCCATGTGCTGGGACAAAAAAGAGAAAACACATCCTGGGAAACTAACTCCTGGATTGTCACACGTGTACTGTAGAATTAAAATTGCAGGCAGGGATGACGAGGGACGACAAGGTGGCGAGGGGAGGTTTTTACAGTGCAGCAGCAGAGAACCAGCGCCATGAGCTCTCTCTTTGGCATTCTGGGACAAAAAGGAGAAAACACAACCTAGGAAACTCTGACTCCTGGATTCTCTCACGTGTACTGTAGAATTAAAATTGCAGACATGGGTGGTGAGGGGAGGTTTTTACAGAGCAGCAGCAGAGAACCAGTGCCATGAGCTCTCTCTTTGGCATTCTGGGACAAAAAAGAGAAAACACATCCTAGGAAACTCTAACTATTGTAGAATTAAAATTGCAGACATGGGTGGCGAGGGGAGGTTTTTACAGTGCACAGCAGAGAACCAGTGCCATGAGCTCTCTCTTTGGCGATCGCAGGTGGCCTGACCCCCTGCCTGTACAAGTTCCCGGAGCACGCTCTGGGTGCCAGCTCCTGTGCCCTGGGCCACGGCTTCACTGCCCTGCCCCAGCCCCTGCTCACGGACGAGCCCGCAGCCCCGGAGTTCAAGCAGGAGTTCCGCAGGAAGAGCAAGCCCGCGGAGGAGCCCGTGGACATGGACTCCCCGGAAATCAGGGAGCTGGAGAAATTCGCCAACGAGTTCAAGCTGCGGAGAATCAAGCTGGGTATGTGCTTCATGTCCACAAACAAAAGGCTGGAAGAGTCCAGTGAAAGCCCAGTTGTTTCTGAGTGTTGTATGGTCTGTCCTCTGCTGTTGTCTCAGCATGACTCTGATCCTGCCTTGCCGTGCAAAACCTCCTCCATTCCTAGAGGACTTGCATGGAATTAATGAACGTCAGCTTTCGGTTTGCAGAAGGGGACTTTAAACTTTCCTGCCCTTAAATTATTTGTGTTAAATGCAGTGAAAATTTTTTATGTTCAATAAATTCTATTCAGTGCCAGGTGCAATATTTTGCACAGCTCCAAATTATCTGCAGCTTAGGGTAGATAGTCCTTGTCAAGAAAATTAATCCACAAACGCCAGAGGTTTATGTCCAAAAGGAGACAGAGGAGTCCTTTTACTTTATTTGAATAAAGGGAGAGGCCATGGGGCATTCCCCTAGGATCTCCAATTTTTGGAGGACACAGCCTCATTTTTATCCCAATTTCCCTGCTGCATTTCCCTTCTCTCTTTCCCCATTGGCTGAGGTACTTGAGAGGTACAGACTTCCCAGGATGCCTGATACCAGAGATTTCCCTCTAATGTACAACCCTCCCTTTTAATCTTTAATTCTTACTGAATTTAGGGGCTTTTCTTCCCCATTGTTTCTTTCATCTTTCAATATCTCATTTCATTTATCAGCAAACCTAAAGTTTATTTGTGAAAGCAAATATCTTTTTCCATTTCATCAATCAGTGGAATCCTTCCCATTGTTTCTTTTATCTCCCAGTGCTAGTTTTGTCTACCAGCAGACCCACAGCTTGTTTGTAAAGACAAATCCACTATTCCTCTCACCCTCATAACCATCTAACCTCCTATACCCATTCTTTTCCCCATCGACTGTTTAATCTGATGTTCTGCTGTCATTTCAGTATACAGTGAGTGACATCCATAGGAAATCCTTCACACCAGTAGGAAGGTGGTCTTCCTGGTTTATTTTTTTGTTTATGACACAGTTGGGAAGCAATTGATATCTTTGTTGCTGTGAAATAACTGCTGAGAACAAAGGTGGGCTTTGCCCTGTCGTTCTTGGCGTTATCACTTATAACATTGCATCAGAATTATAGGCAATCCTTTTATTTTATAAATCTAAAAAATTATAAGGTTATATAAAATAATAACTATATAAAATTATAAGTTTATATGGGGTATGTGTGCACTATCTCAACAGCTAGAAAGCCAGTATGTTCCATTTGCAGACTAAACTGAAATAAAAGAAATTAGGGTTTAAAAATATTTGCAAACTGGTCAATTTTCCTGTATATCCTTTAATTGATGTCAGCCACAGCAATGGAAAACACCAGGACACACATAGTTAATTACTGCATCTTCATCTGGAATTTTTGAGGGAACAAAACTTCCTTTGGTGTAAGCAAATCACACGGAGCCTGTAGAATGGGAGAAATGCAATATGCACAGGAAAAATAATCTGAGTTTGAGCTTTACAAGACAAAACAGGTTGTGGGTCTGAGAGACACAGGGTTAGTGCAGTCAAAAAGGAGGCTAAAAGGTGCCTCATGGGACACTGAGTGCCTAAAGAGATCTTGCCTTGTCCTGGCACCAAAGCAGAAAAGGAGAATGGTGATCCAGTCCCTCAGCCATGGCAGATCCACGTTCAGAGAAATGAGCAGGGAGCTGCTGAGGCAAAGTCAGAGTCTGCATGGAAACTGCAGCATTTCTCTGATGACTTCAGCTTGGGTGTTGCAACAAATAACAGGAGACCAACAGTGCCTCTAGGGATTATTGCTCTTGCACCATCTACACAAAGACATGGTGTGTCTGGATCCTTCTCAAATCCCTAATCCCGGAGTGTAAAACTCCAGTAAATCAGTGTCACGCTGCACAGAGACCACCAGGAGACTGAGCAGGCTCTGAGTGAGCTCAGCTGGCCACAGAGACCTCTGCAGGAAGCTCAGCCTGGGGGCACTGCAGCAAAGGGCTGAGCATCTCAAGGAAAGTAACCCCCCTAGAAAGCTTCAAAGCTGCTTTTTCCTCTGTTTCTGGCAGGTTATACACAAACCAACGTCGGAGAAGCCCTGGCTGCTGTGCACGGCTCCGAGTTCAGCCAGACGACGATTTGCCGCTTTGAGAACTTGCAGCTGAGCTTCAAGAACGCGTGCAAGCTGAAATCCATCCTGTCCAAGTGGCTGGAGGAAGCAGAACAAGTGGGAGGTAGGGAACTGAAATCCTCTAAATATTGATTTGCACTTCAAGAAGAATCCCATGTAAATATTTTAGGGCTGTTATGTGTCTTCTGTGGACTAAAGATTTTGTTTTACCAGCTGTAAATGCTGAGGTGTGCTTGTGTTAAAATATAGTTATCTTTTATTTTGGGTGAGCATGGAGGGGAAAACTGAAATGGATGGAGTGTACAGAATAGCAGAAATATCTCCTGGGCTGCTGGAAGAAATTTCTTCCAGTCCCAACCCAGCAAACCATTTCCAGTCCTGTAGAGTAGGATCTGCAGGACAGCCCATTTAGCAGAGTTACAAGGATTTTTCATGAGCAAAGGCCTTTTGCATCTAACCATTTCTGCCTATAACCATTTATAATTGGAGGTAAAACAATGATCCTAACAATGGAAAGATCCTATGTGTGATACTCCTCTTGTTCAGCAGCACTTTCTCTTGTACCCTCTTCCTTCAAAGAAAGTGACTATATTTTGTTTTCCAGTTCCTGTGGAATGTAACTGCCAGCTTTTGTTGTTTGACTGCTTCTTCTTTTTTTAATACAGCTTTGTACAATGAAAAAGTTGGGGTGAATGAACGGAAGAGGAAGCGCAGAACCACCATAAGGTAATAAATATTTAGGTTATTACAGGTTAGAAACAATTTTGGCCAAGATGCTTCTTTTTTCTTCTCTCAAAATTGAAGTGCTCTTTTCTATTAATGAATATCTACATCTTGGTTATCTAAAAGTTCCAATATTTGGAAATATTCTAATGAAAAAACCAGCATAACGCTCCAGACCCCCAATTAATTCCAAAGTATTATATTTCATAATTTGCTCAAAACCTAAGAAGTTTTTAGTCAAAAGTAATGATGTTTCTATACTTCTGTATGTGCAGAACACCATTCTATTAATTAGTCAGTTTTGTTAAACATCAGTAAATATTGAAAAACTATAAATGTAGAATGTAGAAGACCCATAAAAGAAAGACCAAGAGATGAAATAACTAGAAGTGGAGCAGACTTTGTATTTCTGTAGCAAATACCTGCACCTCACTTCCAGAATAATGCATGAAGTGCCCTCTCGTGTCCAAAGAAATTACAGCTACTGCTGAAACTTCTGGATGCCTCCCAGTGGCACACAAGCATGTCACATATTTGGTTTTTCAGAGTATGTAACAGAAATTGGAAGCAAATTCTATCTGGAAATAAGAAAAAAATAACAGTATTAAATTATTCTGTTTAGTGAACCACTCACTTTTGATCACTGCTGACTGCGGAACAGATAAGGGCAGACATTTGGAGAATGTGATGATGGCTAAAACAGCTGGCCATAATCTCTGTGATTTCTGGGAATGCTCTAGTGCTGTCTCTATAATTAGTGAGATGCAAAACACACAGTGTTTCCCAAATCTAGGTGATAAAGCTCTTCCTCTCTGTAAACCCAAATGAGTTGATACAACCAGGTAACACCACTGATGTGCATTTGCTGGGATAGAAGGGTTGTCAGGCTTGTTCCAATTCCTTTGACCCCACTCATAACTAGTTTGTAGCTGTGTCTCCTAGATAATACCAAGAAGCACAAATATTTTATAATTAACACTGAAATTGCACTGAGCTTGCCGCCATTTTTGCCTTTTAATCACCCCGTGCCACAATTCTGTACGATGTCACTCTGCTTGTGTCAGCAGAGAGCTACAGAGTATTTTTAGTGTTTTGGGCTCCCTTTACGTAGAGAAAGAGAAACAAACCAAGTCACTGCCTTCAGTGTTGTTACTTGATCTTTCTCTTGAACTAGTGGTGAAAGCCTGAATGTACAGAAAAGTTTTTAAAGGTGAAATTTTACCCCTGTATCCAGCATCGCTGCCAAGGAAGCCCTGGAGAGGCACTTTGGAGAACAAAGTAAGCCATCTTCTCAGGAAATCATGAGGATGGCTGAGGGGCTCAATCTTGAGAAGGAAGTCGTGAGAGTTTGGTTTTGCAACAGAAGACAAAGGGAAAAAAGAGTGAAGACCAGTTTACACCAGAATGCCTTCAGTTCTATTATCAAGGAGCACCACGAATGCCGGTGAAGCTTTTCCACGTACACATGTGGATTTCTGTTTTGCTTTTTGTAAATACTGTGTTGTTAAAAAAGAGAAAAATCAGTAAACCCCTCATTCCTCCTACATGCTACCAGCAGCTGTAGCATGGGAAGGATTTTGCTGTCATTAATTGAGGCACTGTGAGCTCGCCAGGACAGAGGTGTCACACTGCTCCTACTGCGTGCTCTGCCTCAGCCCAACATTTGACCGCCTTGACCCGGTGTCGAGTAGAAGTGGCTTGGATAATGCTTGTTATCAAAGGTAATTCTTGCTAATTTGTTATGTGCCTCAAAGTTTGTTTTGGGTAGGTTTAGCTATAAAAACAGGAATACAATTTATCTGACCTCAGGACTTTGTGGCCTGAAGGGAAGAAAAATAGTTTATCAGGGCTTTTATTACATTGGCCTTTCTCTGCATTGTACTTTCTTCTGATTAAAACTATGTGTGGACATACTTACACCAGAGATGGTGTGTTAAGCTAAAAAGTACACAAAAGAAGAATTTATGGCACTGCACGTTCCCCCTCTATTACACCCCACTAATTGAAAATAATCCCTTATTTGTCATCCTCCTGCCTAGAGATAATGGAGGGGAAAAAAATACCAGTGCCAGAGCTCCACCTATCAGGCAGGCACTGAGAAAACAGAATTAATGACTGTAGTACTCACCAGGGATAGATTATCCAACCATCTCATCAGCCCTGCTCATTGTTATGGGAATTAGTCCATTACCATATAAGTATTTTGACTGTTTTCCCAGGACTGAAATTAAGTGAGTACACGCAAGTAGTACTGGCCCGATGCATTTTATTTTTCCATAAAACAAACCTGATGATTTAGAAAATGTCTATATAATAGGCCCACAGAAAGCCAGGGGAGTTTAATGTTCAAGACCACTTAGAAGCAGCATGTACAAGTTAAGTGCTCACTCTCCAGTGTACATTAAATTATCTCTGATACTTATTACAGTGACCGTAAGCATATTCAACAATGGAAATCAGGCTCCTGGATTTCTAAAAAACCCCATTTTTATGGATGAATGCACCCCTCTAAGCCCTTAACTGAGAAGAAAACTTCAATTTAATAACTCAAAGGGGACAAACTGTGGCTATGTACTCCCTTCAGGCTGCTTTCATCACTAGCATAGCTCATTGCTTATAGCAGAGACCAAGGTGCACACTTTTATCCACCACAGGTTACCAGCAGGTCATGAACTTTACAAAAAAAGTTCAGCTGAGAGGATCAGCACTCAGCAAAGGTGGTGGCAGCATTGGTGTGCCTTTCATGTGATGTGGTCAAATGTTATGTATGTTGAAAACACTATCTGGTATATAAAAATTATTTATATTCTAAATTATTTTCTTAATTATAAAAGGCTTCCTAGAAATGCTATCAGCCTGTACTTCCCAACCTCCTCATCCAATAAAGTATTCCTATACTTTTGGCACTCCAGGCAATGGTTTGTATCTCTGTTTTGGTAACACTTTGCTCTTTTTAGCTGTGTGTCCTGTGGCAGTGTATTTTAGAATGCTCTAACAGATAGTTCCAGAGTGACCACACTGTAATGTGGGGGTCTCTTGCCCCTCAAAAAGTCTCATAAGTGAAAGCTAATTGCAGTAAAATAAAATGAAAGGTGACACATAACAAAATTGTCTTGCAAAGGAATGACAAAAGGCCAACTGGGGGAAGCAGTCACCATTTAAACCCACCTACCTGCTGCCACAGAAATAGAAAAAAAATTAGAATTATTTAAAGAAAAGCTGGATGAAATCAATTTCAATGGCTGCAGCTGAAGCTTTACTTACAGAAAATGGCAATTCATTTTTTTTTCTCTAGGAACAACTTAATTACCACCAATTACTCTTGATTGGGGTGGAGGGGGGAGGACCCAACCTGCATATAAGGCAGGATTTTCAAGGGAGCAGCTCCATGAACCTGCAGGAGTTTAGCTGGCCATAAAACCAAGGTGGGCTGTGCTGTTTTTGAGATATTTGTGGGGTTTTTTTCCTTGCTCTTCTTTTCCCATGGTCACTTTAGGCAGGGTGTTAAAAGGACACTAGAGGTCAAAACAAGGTGTTATCACAATGTTTAAATCTGAGGTTCAGCTGTCTCTGAAGAACTGTGATGTGCTGAGCCCTCGAGTGAGGGACACAACTGACCAAGCACAGGCCAAGCTGCTGAGCAAAGGTAAGGTGAAAAACTTGAAGTTACTCTCTGCTAGATTTAATGTGTGTGCATTGAATGCTAGAGTCTGCTCAAGTGTGAACTGCTCTAAAAAGCTGATGGAGGCAGGCTGTTCATAATATAAGAACTAGGAGTAAATGGAGGAAGATGGAAAGAAGCTTAAAACAAAACGGTGTTTTTTAACATGCTTGGGGAAAAAATATTGGTGGGAAAAAAGTAGGTGCCAGAAGTTCTTTTGTATGCAGGAATTCTCAGATGAGAAAGCCACTTAGAGCTGGTGTGTGTAGAACTTGCACAGGGCTCTGGATATACTTTATTTTTGAAACAGAGATTGGAAGAGTACTAAGGGAGGAAGCATCATTGATGCCCATCGTGTTCTCATTGCTCCCCTGGGAATTGCTGGGCACTTGAGGAGCAGGGCTCTGGGTAGAGCCATTTTTAGGTGTGTGCACAACTGTGTCATTGCTCCCAGATGGAGACTCAGATCCAGTTCCTATATAGGTGTTAGCAAGGATAAAGGAGGGTAAGGATTGAGTGGTTTCACTGTTTTTTTTTTTTTTATCACTCAATGTGATTTAAAAGGAATTTGTATCTAAGCAGGGGGTGCTATTTTTTTAGCCTGATCCAACATACTGACCATAGTTGCAGACACATAACAAGCCTGCAAACCTACAGCATTTCTCACCCTGCACCCAAAGATCTTTACACAGGTTAGAGTTACAGGATTGAAAAGGTAACTTAAACCACAGGATACTGACACCAGCACTAGGTCAGCAGTTATAATGTCACCAAAAAAGCAATACCTTTCTTCCTGTTCCTCAAGACCCAGAGGAAAGAATTCATTATGGAATTAAGCCCAATTTTGACAGTTATTAAAAACCAACTGCACACCTCATTCAGAAAGGGCACAAGCCTTGGTGTTCAACCAGACTACAAACAACCACTTACATTTTATCCCTGTGTTCACATTATGATTTCTCTTTCAACACCACAGAGCAGTACTTGGGCATGAGGTTCCAGACAAGGGAATGCAAACTTGAACAAATCTTTACTGAATATTAAATTAAAGGCCCATGAGCAACTACAATAAATATGATTTTGTGCTTTATCAAAGCTAGCCAAAGGAATATTTATCAGAGCTCACAAAGAAAGCCCAGTAAGAGACAGATGTGTAAGACTAACCCTACAGAGGACAAAGTCATTGTGGGATAAAAAGCCTTTTATTAGATTTTTACAAAATAACTTGTAAAAAAAAAAATCACCCCATATTGGATATATGCAATATATTAACTTACACATTCCTACCCACTACCTGACAGGTTCAGTTTTGCATTATTTCTTTGAAAGAGAAAGAACACCTGCAATTCTAGGCCTGAAACCTGAGGAAGGCTCTCCTATGAGTTCTCTTTGCTGACTTCAGTCCTAAACAGTAGATGGTGCAACAGCAGCAGATTCACTGAGGTTTCCTGCTACACTTTGCCTAGCAGCAAAGTCTCTTTATGAGGTTTGTTCCCCTCCAGTTTTCCTGGTTTTGCTTTTGGGAGGTATTTTGATTTTCTCTTTTTAAAGCCAAGATGATTGTTGTTTCTGCTCAATGAGCAGCACCACTAAATCAACACTGAGGGGTAAATATCTCCAGCAGAGTCAGGGCTGAGGAATATCACACCATCCACAAAATAATAACTGGGAACTGCATTCTCATTTTGCCTATTTCCAGTATCAACAGTTCTTATTCCTTAGCACAATGCATGCTCCACTTAAAGCTAGAATTGTGTTGATGCAGTTCAGAGACCATAGAAAAACCTTCACAGAACCAGAATGCTTTTATTATAGTGTTATGACAAGTAGTTATCATTTATGATCCAAAATTGTTCTCAAAACTAGTATTTAGATTTAGTTTATCAATGTGATCAGTTGCATCTTAGCAAACAATACAATTATGCAGTTATCTTCCATTAAGAAGTACTGTAAAATATATACAAATGTTGCTTCAGGCAAATGTCCTTTTTTCAAGTGCACAATTTGCATTTCTGAATGAGTGCATCTCTCCACTTCAGCACTGAGTCCCATCAAGTGTACAGCGAGGTCTCACCAAAGCATTTTGTAAAACCATCTTAATTATTAAGTTTACTCACCTTTCAAAGACTCCTTCTGAAAGAAAATCACAAAGGTACAAGATTTATATACATAAAGGCACAGCAATTCTGTTGAAACCAGCTATGTTACAGTACAATAGAGTTCAATCAGTGCCTTTCATGCAACAAATTTCACTAACAAATGTAACTCCTCTTCCAGAAAAATTAACTGCACAAGGAGTGTATCCTTCACTTCTGGTAAGAGGAATTACAAGTTATTATTTCATCAGCTCAAAAGGAATTTTGAAGAAATACATAAAAATGCTTTTTCTTTCTGCCTAAATTATCTAGACATTCAAAGCTATTTCTCATGGAAAAAAAAAAAGTTTCCAACTAAGAGCCAAGGTGAAGTTTCATTTGTGCTAAGAGCTGGCAGACTAAATGTTTCTCTAATGATAGTTTTGTAAAAATGATAAATATTACACAGGTGCTGTCCTAGGAAGTGGCATGACCAGCCACAGAACAGCCAGTTCTAGAGACAGATCAGGAATAGAGATGGAAGAAAACTTTGAATCCAAAGGACAGCTCTGGATTGGGTGTAAGTGAATTTATTGTTAGAACTACACCCCTGGTCAGTCCAGAGTCAAAAAGACTCCATGCAATGGATAAAAAAAAGAACGTTTCTCTGCAAATTCATCTTCAAGTTGTCATTTCTGAGGCTTCAGAAATCAGTTGCATTGAAAGAGTATTTGCACGTTGCGCAGGCGTGCAGGGCTGAGCCCCCAGCAGTCAATCCACGCCCAAGGCTTTGAGCTGGCGCTCGATCTCCTCGTCCGAGATGGTGGCGGCGCTCGAGGCCGATGCAGAGGGCAAACCTCGGGCGGCTGAGGGAGCTTTGGCCATCTGCAAGGAGACACGAGTTCAGTCAGAACAACGCAGGTTTATGACAAGCTGACTTTTAGAGTAAACTGTGTTTCAAAAATGGAATGCAGGGGAAAAAGCACGAGCTGTGCAAAAGTAGCCATACCTTGCCAGAGATTTCAATCCCGATCTCGTCAAGCACTTGATTAACAATGTCTTGGGTTTCTTCCTCTTCATCAGAGGCATCAAAAATGTCATCCAGAGTATCATTAACTTAGAAGAAAGAAAAAAAAAGTCCAGATTGCATTAAGCAAAAAGGTGACTAACATGACCTAGTACCATCTTTCTACCCTCCCAGAACACAGCAGTAATACCACGGTGTGAGATACCAGCAGAAGGCACCTGGGTGTGAGAGAGGCTTCCTTAGCCCTGCCTTGCAAAGCCAGGGCAACAACAGGGTAAGGCATGGCTGTTTTTATAAAAATGTTCAGTTCCACCTAAAGAGTTCAGCTGCTGTATCTCCCCCCATATTAGATTTTAACATTTCTGCAAAACACCTTTAGTTTCATAAAAATCCTCTTTCTCCAAGTATGTTGCCAAAATTGTTAACTACTCAGATAACTTGTGTGCAGCTGAGGTGTTTCCATCTTGGTCAACAGCACTGGTTTGAGTCCATGCTACTTAATATGACCAACAAGGCAGGGATTGGGATGGGGAGAAGACTGTGAGCAACACCAGGAATTAGCTGACAGTGAACATGCACATGCAGGAACAAGGAACTTGCTGCCTCCAGAAAAAAATTTTTGTGGCCTAATTTAAGAAAAAGGAGACAGAACCATAGTAAACCATCATGTGAAGAAAGCTGAAATTTTGCCTTAATTTAGATCTAAACTGATAATCTCAAGTCTCCCTACCAGTTATGCCATTAAGGCCTTGAATGGGCCTCAAACCTTCTTTCCCCCAGAATGTTCCTTCTAAAAAGATGACGAATCTTTTGCAGAAGATGGGAAGGAATGGATTCTAGATTTAATACCTAGAGTTTCTAAGAAGTCTAAGGCTCAGCATTCCTACTCAGACATACATTGTTTTGTTTGCTCTACATTTTTGCTGTCAGTCTCATTAACTACAGGAATAAACTTCAAACATCAGTGTTTTTAGGCTGGTTGTCCCCTGCCAAGAGAAGCCAGTCCCCTGCAGTGCAGAACTTACTCATCTCTTCAGTCATGTCCATCTTCATGTTTTCCTTCTGGAAATTCTGCATAGTTTGTAGTGTCTTTTGTGGATCCATTTTCTTATTAACTGCTTGCATTGTCTATTAATATGGAAAAAACTCTTAAATCATACAATGAGACACTAGTAAATATCAGTGTATTCATTAAGAAAAATGCTTTAATCCAAATTTCACTTTCCTTGTCTCTCTACATCCCATGAGAACATTAGGTAAGTGACAAAGCAATAGTACAGCCTGCACTTAGTAAGAAATATTTCTATCTAGTGTCCTCATAAACAGACTCTTAAATGTGTGCATCTTTCTTGCACCATGACCCTCCCCTGGCCTTGTATTAGGAAAAATCCAACTGATCTGAATGAAAAGAATGGAGAACATTTCCTAACTTGAAGGCTACACACATTAAAGAAGTAAATGGCTGCAGGTTCTTACTCAGAAAGGACCATTTATTTGAACCACCACTGGAGGACAGGCCTTAAATTGCTTCTTGGTGTTATA
Organism: Agelaius tricolor; assembly: GCF_023055355.1. NCBI lineage: Eukaryota > Metazoa > Chordata > Aves > Passeriformes > Icteridae > Agelaius > Agelaius tricolor. Next base: position 43,607,224 of record NW_027269269.1, on the reverse strand, counting down.
ATTTAATGGAAAAATTACTTTTCTCTGGAAAGAAAATATCCAAGTGTTGAGGAAGTACTTGTTTAGGGAGCACCTGTGTGTTGGGTGGAGATCTTGCTGTGACAGTGAAATAAACTTCACCCATTTTACTGCCTTTGTGGGCACTGCTATGGGGTACTTCCTTCTTTCCTAAAAAGCAAGTTACTGTGGGATATCAGGTTCTAAACACAGAAATAAGCAATTCAAATGTAAAATTTAACCATCTTTGAGAAGATAAAAGACTTGGTTAATTAAAAGAGATGGTATAAAGCCACTACAGGCTTCACAGAAGGGCTTCTGCCTTCATGTCTGAGTTTCTCAAGGTGATAATGCATTATGATACTAATGTTACTTGAATTTCAAAGACTGTGCTCATGGTTGCATTATTTGAATTTAAGAAGTTGTTTTGGACTTGGAAGGTGCTGATAAATGGATGTCAAAAATATCTGCACTGATTGAGAGTTTATTTACATATCTTCAGAAAATAAGGGTTAGATGCATGAAAAAAATAATCAGGTAACTTAACTGGACTTTACAATGTTCAAAATTAGCAACATATATGCTAAGAAGTATACTGAAAGTATATATATTTGCCTTGTTAAGGCAACTGACCCCATATATTTTTCACTGATAGTTTTATGAGATTAACAATTCTTTAAGCTTCACTTTAAAATTTATCAAAAGAAAATTTAGGACTTTTTTTCCAATAATTTTACACAAATTGTACATATAATTGCCTGCTGTTTAAAAATATTTTTAAATTTTTTTCCTACTGACCTAATCTTCATAACTACTCCAGTGACTCTGGTTTTGAGAAATTTAATCCAAGATCTATCCTAGATAAAAACAAGTCACCCACATAATAATTAAAAAGCAGGACAAACTTGTTCACATGAGTGCTGTTGTAAGAATACTGAGTTAGGTGTTGAACCTGATCAGTCAGACAAGTCCAATGTGTAAATCTGCTGCAGAGCCAGAGCTCTGTATCACTGGCTGGCTGGAATCTGCCCTCATGCTGTGTCTGAAAGGCACCTGACCACCAAGCCTTTGTGGTAATTCCTTTCTGCACCAAGTTACATTGCTGTGTTTAACTGGATTTAACTTGGACTGGGATCAAAGCCCAGCTTGGTCTACAGTGATGCATAATAATTCTGCTTCCTGCACCTTGAGCTGAACAGTCCTGCTTGTCAAAAGCCAAATCCCTCTTTATTAATTCAGGGAAATAAGGGAAAGTTCACACCTAAATCAGAAAACTGAGATTTTTCACTCTTTTATGAGATGAGATCTGGGAGGAAACTTAATGCAATACTCTTTCCTGAGAGAGCACAGAGAGAATGACAGCAAACTCCAGATCAGATTTTTTTAGGAATTTTAGATCCAAAGCAATAACCTACTTTCTTCAAAAGCCATAAAGCTATTGTGACACGGTGCCTTGATTTCTAGACAAATCATGCCCTACTTTTTCCCAGTAAAAACTGCTTGTGACAATAAATACAGGCAAGGCACTGTAGCAGCAGGGTTTGGGGTTTTTTTTATGTACTAAAAGAGTTCATTCACTGGCATTAGTTTATTTTGGTCATGTAAACATTTGACAGATGTCTAGACCAAGAAAGTATGTAGGTTCTATATGGATAGATTGCCCAAACAAAAATATAAACCCAAGTGAGTTTTAGTACTGCAATTACCAAAAAATTACCCAAAATAACAGAATTTTTGCAACCATATGCTGCATCTGGATATAAAAAAGAATATCTTGTGGTGCCTTACTTTTGCTGTGGCTGACATAGCTCCTGCCATCTTCATCTGGGAGTTCATGACCTTGGTTTGAGTGGACATGGAGGTGACCTTGGAGCTCACAGCGTAGGTTCGGTTCTTCTGCTTCCGCAGCTGCACCAGCTGCTTTGCCAGCACTTTGCAGGCCTCTTTGTTCCCAGTTTTAGCCATTTTCTTGATTTCCAGCTCCTGTGAAAAAAGGTGTGAGATTGACTCCACAGAATTTCCATTCACGCAAAGACTATAATTAAGCCTTACCGCTAATAATTAAATTCAAAATTAACTATCCTCTTGAATCTTTTAAGACATTTAAATTGTATAAATAGCTCCTTGCTTTTTTAACAAGGCTGTTTAGCAGAATCAATGTCATGCTGGTATGATCTGACCACAAGGAAAAAACTCAATGAGACTGAATTATAGTGTGGTAGCACACAGTTCCCCCAAAGACTGCAATTTCTGCATGATGTCACATTCACTTCTATGTGCACATTCAGTTCCATATCTGGATAAGCAGCCACCCTTCAAAAAAAGCCCCAAAAACTGAAGGAATTATGATGTCCAGTCAACTACTGGTGCCACGATGCTAATCAAGTTTGATTTCTTGCAATCAAACAACATCACTCATGTAAGAAATTGAGATTTCTTTTCACCTTTTTTTCAGCCTCAAGAGAACCTCAGAGCCTTTTTGGGGAAGAAGTAGATAAAGTTAGATGACCAATAATGATGTTAATTAGATGACCAGTAAAGTTAGATGATCAATAATTATAGGCTCTTCACCCTTATAATTTAGCTGGACTTAAATCATAATAAAAATAGCATAATTTAACATGTGCTTGTGCTGTAAGAAAGACACTTCTGTCTTAGAAAACCAAACCCCAATCTGTCAATTCAAAGAGAAATAACAATCTGTTTAGCCCAGAGGTACCAGGAAAAAGCCTGGCACAAATAATCTTGTCAGCTGGGATTCTTCAAAGTGTGTCTTCTGATTTGTTACTTGGTAATGTAAAAATTGCAACAACTTTCTCCTTTACAGCCTTTTTAAGCAGGTCTTGCCACAGTGGCTCAGTTTTCTGTACATGTCCATTTTGGTTTTTACCATTAAGTAAAAGCAGCTTTTGAAGACCAGCTTTCTCCTGGATTTTTCAGGATAATATGCCTGCTATAGGTATGCAGTTGCTTCACTTTATGTGCACTGGTAATCCAGTGAAAAGAAAACTGCACTTCTAAGAAGGTATGAAAAGATAAATTCTAGTCCCCAGGACATGCAGAACAGTGAACTCTAAAGGCAGATGTAAACTGGCCCACTGCATTACCCTGACTACCAGAAAAGTTCACAGTTAAGTTTATTCCAGAGATGGCTCTGGCACAAAATCCCCTCTGCAGAGTCACAGTTCCTAAAGGGTGTGTCATACACACTATTTTTAATCCAGCAAGGTACAGAGTGGCAATGAAGCAGCAGGAGACTGTTCAAACCTTAGAGGCCTGAAATAGAAGTAAAGCTGTGCTCCTTGAAAGTAGTTCATAGAAGCCACAAAAATTCCTGTAACATCACCAGAATATTATTTCCTTTTTTTTTTCTTTTGTATCTAAAGTATTGTGAAGGTTGGAGGGATTAGTGTGCACCCCATATTTTAACAGCAAATGTTTGAAATTAGGGATTTTCTGAGTAAGTTGAAAGACCTACATAGCTTTTATAACCTGTTTTTTTTCAAAGCAAAATATAAACCATTGCTAAATCACTGCAGATAATCCACCTGCAGAAATCAAACCCTATCAAACAGATTATTTTATTCCTAATTCAAAATAATTTGGGTCAATTTGGTGTACATTATCTGCTTTTGAGAGGTCTGGGGCAAGCTTATTGAAGTCAGTCATGTTCTTCTGGGGAAAAAAATCAAAATTTGTGCATTTATATCAGGTTACTGAACTGAAACAGAACTGTCTGCATACATTAAGGTATTTTTAGCTGTAGAAATAATATAACTGCATAACTTGGTTTTCTCAGAGTAGTACCTTAAAATTAAGGGAGGGGAAAAAAAAGGTCTCTCTAGAGAAAGCACATAATGAAATGTTTCGAGATTGACTGATAAGCCCCTGATCCTTCTTCACCTGATTTGACACTGAAAATGAATATTTATTATCCATTGCTACTCTCATTCCAGCAGCAAATTTTAACTTTTTCAAAGACATATTTCACTGCTCCTTTCTTCTTCTCAGAAATCCAACATTTCTGAAACCACTTAGTGTAGTAAATAATCAACACTTCAGCCTGAATAGCCACTAAAATTAAGGTTATTTCCATATCTGGAATATTTCATACTGGGAAAAAATGTCTTATTTATGAGCAACCTACTATATTTTACATGTCCAAGGCTTTCAGAAACAGTTTCTCTGATCTTTTAGTTTATTATTCCCAGCTCTTGGTATTCATGCAACCTGCTGCCATGCACCAGCAGCACCACCTCAATAGCTGCTGGAACGGGCTGGATTCGCACAGCTTTTCCCACAGTGTGAGCATTCTTCATGCATCAAACCCCACCATCTGGCACATCCATTTCTCCTCTTACAGTGCCACACAGGTGCAGCATTCAGCCACTGAGTACTTGAAGGCTCACACATGTTAAGTTCTGAATACATCTTAATTTAGGCAAACAGTCCTACTATTATCAGCTAATTTTAGGCAAGTTCTGTCTGAATGAAAAGAACAACGCTAGGGGTACTCATGATATCCTGTGGTTTTCCAAGTACTCTCTCCCACTGGACAGTCATGGTAACACGTGACAGCACTTCTTTTAATTTTTCCACCACAAGACAAGTGATGTACAAACGTTTTGAAAAAAACCCAAAAACCTTCTGAAGGACAGAGAATGCTGGGAATTGTAGGGAAAACCCAAAGTGGTTATTTTATCTAAACACATTGTTTCAGGATTTTCCTATGGCAAAGGCTGAGAATCACTTTTAGACCATAAATATTTTCCAACACAATTTTAACTGAGAAATGAAAAGGGGAAGACAACTGTCTTTTTAGTATTTCATTATTATGCATTGACTGGTATCTCTAAAATCTTGCAAGTTTTTTATTGCATGTGTGTGTTTTAAAGAGCAAAATAAAGTTCCCTGTCATACTTACCAGTTGTTTTTCCTGTTTTTCAAGTGCTGCTCTATCTCTGCTTATAGCCCTCTGTGTACCTCTTAACTCTCGGTTTTGCTCCTTTATTATATCTGGAAAGAAAACATTGATAGCTGGGCAAAGTTTCTCAACACTCCATAAACACCTGCTAAGCACCCTGCAGACATGCAGAGTGAAGTGTCAACATTTCAGATACAGAAAATATTAGCAAAATACAATTTGGTGTATATAATATCATTGTGTCAGCAGTGTGGGCTATACCCTGTTAAAAACAAAGCTGTTTTTACCTTTACCTGGGATGTTACTTTGCACCATAAGCACAGCAAGAGCCTTAACCCCTCAGTAAGACATCTGTACACACACTTTGCTGCAAGGCCAGCACTAACTCAGCAATCCCACTGTGTCCTTATTCTGCTCTGGGGGAGCTTCCTCTCCTCCACATCTGTGTAGCCCTTCTTCAAATCAGTCTATAAAGCAACAGTGTATGAAACTTTTCAATCAGGAGATGCTTAAGAATAGTAAGGCAGTAAAGTGGAGGCCTTTACAACAAATTTCAGTTTACTGACAACTGACAGAGCGAGCAAAGCTTGAACACGGTCTGTCAGGTGAAACCTATCATCCTTCATAGGAGTTGTGTGCACTGTGCTATTAAAAATTATATACTGATAACATCCTCTTATTAAAGCCAGTATTATTTACAGCCTAGGCATCAATCATGCTAGCTGCAACTAAGTTTTGATAGGATTTAGAGCACGTGCTTGGGTGTGATTCACCCGGGCAAAGGCAGAGCAGGGCGCCTGTGTGTGACTCAGCATGCTCTGACCCACGTAGGGGGAGCAGTTACTATGGAGGAGAGATTCAGCTGCTCCTGTGCCTGCACTTCGGGTGGGAGTCTCAAAGGAGCACTGTCACATAAATTTTCTTTAGAAGGGTAAATTGTAGAATCACAGGCCACCCTTTCATTTTTTAAGGTTTGAGGCAATTTTTCTACAAACAGCGAGAAGCCTTGGCATTCTTCATTCCCAAAGTCAGAAATACTGTAAAACATCCATTGCTGAAATTATATTGATGTTAATAGGTTTGTAGCAGAAAAAAAATCCCAAACCTTTAGTGGCATTTTAAAGACAGAATATACATTTCCAACCTTGCTGGAGATTGCCCAGTTCTTGGGCAAAGAAATATATAATTAAAAAAAAAAAGGTGTGAAAATGACACCTGTTTTTACAATGCTACTACTGCTGTGAGTACTACAGAAAAAGCATCCTTGGGAGAGATGCTTTTCAGTGGACAATAACTAAGAACTGAAAGATGGCATGGAATATAACTGCATTCTTCACACTGGCAAAACAGCAGAGAAAATCATTCTGAAAATGCTACAGGCAAGTAATTTTGAAGGTAGATAAATGTATATTACTTGCACAGCTGCACTTGGTAAATTGAAAGAAAAAGCTTAATAGCTACATACAAGACTGGCTTTCCTAAATACGCTAGTTTTAAAAAAGCCTTAGTATAGTGACCTGGAGAGGTAGGAACTTCAAGGTGATAGCAAACTTAGAATAGTACTTAGAAGACAATAAGGGTAAGCACAATGCTTATTTCTGTAGTTTCTGATCCCCCACAGTGGCTTCAACTAAGGATGGCAATAAACTGAAAACAACTATCTGCAGTTACAGACTGTTTAATTTGTTTTTAGAAGTGAAGGCCAAGATGAGAACTTGGTTCTTGTTTGTTTCTGATAACTGAGGAGAATTCCCAGCTGCTAGAACAGACAGAATACGACAGGTTATTCTGAGATAAAGTCCTATGCCATTAGCCACTCCTGTGTGTCACACTGTCGTCACACACACCAGGGCAAGGAGGAAGCATTCCTTAAAACAGGCTGGACAAGAGACATCCAGCAGGGCTTGACCTGGCTCCTGCAGTCCTTCCTTGGTCATGGCAGCTTAATGCCAAGTCCCCTTCTTCCCCTCTCAGGCACCACATCTAAAATGGGAAGAGCCAGGTGGGACCTGTGCGTGTTCCCTGCTGTGACACACAATTGGTTGATGTGCAGCGTCATTTTTTGCGAGCCCTTTTCAAACGCCGACCCACCACCAGCTCTGACACGGGGCCCCCAACACACCAGAGAGCCAAACCTGGGGCTCGCCAACCCTGGGCACGACAACGTGGAGAGCCGAGCATCGCCCAGCGGCCTGCTGGCAGCTAAGCCGTCCTTTGGGGCTTTATTTGAGGATGGCTGTTCCTGCTGAAGTTTAAGCGTTTTGGTACCAGCCTGGCCACAAAGAACCAAGTTGTTCGCACAGCGGCGCGGAGCCCAGGGCCGGGCGGCGGCGGCTCCCGCAGCCTGGACGTGGCTCCCTCACACGGCACCGCTCGCGTCCCGGCTCCCCCTGGGCCCCAGCAACTCCTGCCGGGCCTGTTTTGTGTCCCTCGCCGCCACCGAGCGATGCCGCTCCTCCTCCTCCTGCCTCACCCACGGCCCGGGATGGCCGGGCCCGGCTCCCACCCCTCCCGGAGCGCCAGGAATCCCCCGCCGCGCTGCGCCAGGGCCGGCCCGGCCCGGGGGCTCTCCCCGAGCGCCGCCGGTGAGTCACGGCGGGCGGGCCGGGGCCTCCGCTCCTGCTCCGCTCCCTGCCGGGACGCGGGGCCCGAGGCCGCGATCCCCGCCGGGCTCCCGCTGCCCCGGAGCCCCGGCCGGGACCAGCCCCGCACCCGGGGCCATGCGGGGGCTGGGGGCGGCCGCTGCCGGGGGCGCGGCGGGGCCTCCCCGGTCGCCCACTCACCGTCCACGGTCTTCTTCTTGAAGAGCGAGGCCATGGCGGCAGCCGGACCCCCGCAGCCGCCTCGGCGGGCTCCTGTCGCCTCCTGCTCCGGTGACCAGGAAGCGGCCGGGCCGCGATCGCCCGCCCGGCTCCGCCTCCCGGCGCCGAGGGGCGGGCGGGGGCCGGGCCGGGCCGGGGCTCCGCGCTGCGCCCGCCCACCCTGCGGGGCCGGGCCGGGCTGGCCCCGGGAGGCGCGGCTGGCAGGGGCCGGGGAGCGGGTGCGGGCACCGCTTCTCTTCCTCTCGGTGGGGTTTTTCTGTCTGTCCGCCCTGGTTTGGGCACCCCAAGCGGCGGGAGAGGCGCTGCGGGACCGGCCCGGCCGTCCTGAGGGCGAGCCAGGGCGGGCGGGGATGTCCCGGCTCCCCGCTCCATGCCTTGGGGTCTCTTCTTGGACTCTCTAAAGAGAGTAATTTACTTCTTGCAATCTTTAAAGATTAAAATGAAAACATATCAAAAGTTAATTCGGCAGCGTGGTGCTCTCCGGGCTCGCCGCTTGGTTTTGTGAAAACACCGGTCTCGTTGGAAATAGCAAGTTTTCACTGTTTTTCATGTGCCCCTTTAGTTGTTTTTCACTGGCTGAAATCTAGATCATGTGTACACAGATACTATGGTAATTCAGAGAGCTTCTAGAAGGAAACCTGGTGCTTGGGCACCTGGAGGGATTTGGGCACAGTTAAACAATTAAACACACAATTAAACACACAATTAAACACACAATTAGGCAGTGGGGTCGCTGCCTCTCCATGACAGATGAACCGTGGGGTTCGGGATTTTCTGTTCAGGAGCATCCCGGCCCTCACCCCAAGCCATTGCTGAGTCTAGAGAGCTGATTACACTTTAGTTTTCTTGGATATGCCTTTGTCTGAGGGTCACAAGCACCACTGTGCACAAGAATATATTATTGTTCCTTTTCCTTGGAAAAAGGAACAATAATTTTCTTGGTTTCAATGTGTAATTACAATCCTTAATTTTTAATAAGGTAGTTTATAATGTAGCTGTGGTTTCATCATTGGCGATTGCCTACATATGCATCATGCCCTTAGAAAATAGAAAGAGGGCCTTTATTAAAAAAGACAGAGCTGTAGGTTTGAATGCCAGCTAGATATAACTTCCCTTACTTTGAAGTGTTGGGGATGATTATGTTAATGTGCAAGGAAAAAAAAGAAGTGACTGGAATGTAGTAATGCATTTTGATGGCTAGATATAAATTCAGCCTGAGAAACAATCGTAACTTTATGGTTGCAGTACCCTAATAAACCACACTTTTATAACCTTGCATGGAGAAACAATCTATTAGAATATTGTAATAGCAGTGTAAGGATGTATGTGGACATGGGAAGGTACAGACTATGTATGTCCTGTCAGTATTCCTTGATTTTCTGAAAACAGTGTTTTTGTTGCAAATAGCAAGTTTTCATTGTTTTGCATGTGTCCCTTTAGTTATTTTTCACCGATGGTACCAGGCTGAAATCCAGACCATGTGTGATGGCATCAATACTGTGGAAATTTGGTGTTTCTCTATGAGGCAAGTTAAATAAAATACACTTTAGAAGTTTATTCCTGCATGTCTGTACTATTTGTTAGGTCAGTCAGACATGGGTTAGTAAGCAGGACTGAAATCCTGGTTTTGAAAATGCACAGATGAGGGGGAGGAGAGCACTTGTAATTTAGATTCAGATCCCCACTTTCCTTGAGAGAGAGGCTGGGCAGCTTAACTACAGGGTACTCTTAAATTGTGCTAATTAGCTATGAGACCAGAAATGCTTTTTTCTGTAATATTTCTTCATGAATGTTTAATTGTGATGAGATAAACAAAGATGTCCATAATAGGCTTCATGACTGCAATAAATACAGTATGTCTGAGCTATTGCTTGCCAAGACTTACTTTTCTGTGTTGTAAGCCTGAATGCTGGAATGCTGTTGTATGTATTGATGGTAGAGATAAGAAAAGCCCTCCAATTTATCTTTTAAATTATTAATGCTTAAATATCAGTGTTTCTTTTAGATTGTGACTTGGTTCAGGATCTAATCACCAATCAAAATGTAAAAAAAACCCCCTTAGTTCTTTATGCTACAGATAAATTTTAAAAATCAATCAGATGGAATAAATAACCTTTCCTCAGTGACTATATGCAAATATCTCTAGCAAACCAAAGCAGGGACTCTGTTTCCTGTTTGTTTGCTTTAGAGTGAAACTGGGACACAACAACTGGTTTAGCAGGAGGATACAATATCCTGTATTAATTTAAAAATGAAAACAAGTCAAAATATGAAAAGTGAATGGGTGACAAAACCAGATTAAAGCTAGTGTTCAGTGTTCCAGAGTTGTACTTAGAAGAAAACAGGAGGGAGGGTTTGTTTTTAGAGGTATAGATAAGCTATTCTGGCACTGGGGCACTGGAGTATTTAAGCACATAGTTAATTTAAACTAGGTGATGAGGTTCAGGCTGCTTAAACCTGAGCATGTTTAGGTAGTTAGAGGAAATGGCTGCTATGAAGAGACCCAGAAAAATTGGTGCTTTCAGGTACTGCTCTTTAGTAGATAAAGTGTCTGATTTGAAAAAAAAAAAATCTATGTTCTTGAGAGAAAAAAGGAGAGGTGAGCTTTCAGATGTGTGAGCCTTGAAGAAGTTCTTGAGGTCATGCTTTAAATAGTTTTAAGATTTCTGGTCTAATGAAGGTTGCCAGTCTTCCCTATCTCCTTTTCTAGCGTGAGTAAAATATTGCAAGTGAACTTTCACTGACAGCCAAGGCAGACTGTCTTGGGATACTTTGTGGATAATGACCCAAATTCAGCACTGTTTGATCTATTCTGGGCCTAATTCCTGCTCTGCAGATATAAGGAAATTAAATGAGGCTGTGTGTAGTGAAGAATGAAGTGGTTAACTTGAAAATTACAGAGGCCTGAGAAAGATAATTGATCAAAGACTTTGTAAATTTATTGCTTCATGAAATGCACAGCACTTTACATGTAAAATAAAGTTATGAGGAGAAGTGTCTTTGGTGCCTCAGCAAGTGGCCACTTTCCAAATTCTGCAATGCTTTACCTTATCCTGGAGGAGCTCCATGGGAATCAAACTATTTACTTGCATAAGAGTTTGTGAGATTGTGCTGAAGGCTGCATGACTTTATACTTGTCATGTGAAGGTGGGCTGAGCTAGGAGGGGGACAGAAGGGAAAAAGCATGGAGAAAATTCCAGATCCCAATGAAGCTCAGGCTGCAGTTCACCCTGACATCTGGATCTGCAGAGGGACCAGGGCAATGTTGTGGCTGTGTTCAGTGTTATGGTGGTGTTGAATGTGTGGCTCTGCTGAAGTCTGGGTGTGTGTCATCCCATTATCTCTAACTGCACCCATTAGTAATGGAACCTGGCAGTGGGAGTGTGCTCTCCATGGTGGGAATGGAGGCCATGGAAATACAGAGGCACAAAATCTGGGAGGATTAGAAGAAGGTGAAGCAGAAAAGAGCAGGCGAAGGGTGGTGGCCAGCACAAAACCAGGGTGTAAATATTTGAAGAGTAAGGATTTGGAAATGGTAGCAATAAATGAAGACAGCCCTAGGAAAGAGGATAGAGAAGGTGAAAAGGAGCTGTTGGGGAAATGCTGTGGCTGAAGATGGTGGAGGTTTCCTCCAGTGCTGCAGTTCTAGAGGGTTCAAATAAGTTCAGATTCATTTGCCTGCTTTGTTAAAAAAGAAATCACCCATTTATTTGTGCAAGTGTAAAAACCATGTTTTATACAGCATATCTCACCCTTGCCTTACAGATTAGACACCTTTCCAGCAACATTTGTGGAAAGCTCACGAGAACTGGAAAATACCTCATTTGGAGGAGGAAAATGGGGCATCACACCTAGCAAATACACAGGTATGAAATAACCTTTATGAATGCTTAAAGTAAAATGATTGAAATCTATTTAATAAGAGAAAATTGACTGTCTACAAATAATGCCCATTGTGAATTGCTGTCCAGTAAGAATCATGCCACAATCAATGAGGTGGCAAAGGGAAACAAGTCAGTAAGCTAAAGATCAGTGGATTGCCTATTTGGAAATAGTTTATAATTCTAAACATATTCATTTTTAAAAAAGTGTATTTTTATTGATCTAGAAAAATTATTGAGGAATGTGGTGAAACTGAAATATATGAGACTGTTTTACTTTCCATCTGTTCACAATTTAAGTTGAAGTGTCCATGTGTATGAAGCATTGTTGGTCATATTCATATCTTAATTGTTTTTTGCTTTCCCTGCCTAAAAAGAATCAATTGCCAATAGGCTGCTACTCTTCTAAGCCTTACACCACACAAGGTGCAAGGGCTAGAGGGTAATACACTTTAGGTGTGTAAGCATGGCTTGATTTAATTTGTTGTTGTGAGTACTTGCTGACATCTATGGAGATTGAGATTGTCTTTTTATGAGAGAGGGTATTTGTGATGTACATGTTTTGCTTGATACTGTGCTGAATTTGCTTGACAGACCTATGAATAAGTAAAAACCAGCAAGAATGAGTTGAAGGAAAACTGTAGTCCCTGAAATGTGAAACGTTACTCTGGTTTGCTGGAAAGCTTTTAGTCAACTGAAACCTTGAATGTATAAAGAATGTTGTCTTCATCTAAATTTTTTTTCTCCTAAATGCATTTATGAACAATTCTGGGGGCAAAAAAAAAAAAAAAACCAACCCAAAATACTCCCACCCTTAAAAAAATCCTCAACAACAAAAAGAAAACTGCCAAGCTCCCTCATCCTTAATGTATGTGAGGGTAGGCAAGTTTTTTCTGTTGCATGGAGTTAGCCTAACAAAATAAGATACTTATGTATGCAAGAGTACACCTTCCTTTTAGTCACTTTGAGCATCTTCTTAGTAAAGTAAGAGTACTTTGAACTGCTCATTATGTGCATGAAGTTCAGTACTTTGTGAAGCCCCCTAAAAGCCTACCCCCTCCTTACAGAAATCTGGTCTTAATTATCACCTTGATTGGTGCTAATAGGACACTTCTGACTTGCAGACTGCATCTTTTATAACCTTCATTACTGATTACAAGGTTTTTCCTTCGTGGAAGAGCAAATGCTTCACTATGAAATAGTGCCATTACTTTGTACCAGCAGAGTCAGTTTTGCTTCAGTAATCAAATACAGTAGGACATCATATTTCTGTAGGGCATTCATGAAATCAGAGGTTATACTTTTAAGAGCTTTTGCTTGCAAATATCATTTCTTTAAATGACTTTTCCCAGGGAGAAAAGGAAATCCAGGCTAGCAACAAAATAGGTAAATACTGTTAGCATTTTATCACTAGCTTCAAGACTTCCTTAAGGCATCAAGTTCACAAAAAATAGAGTAAGATATTATGGGGAGGATATTTATTATTACAAACTGCAAAGTCAACAGGGACTGCTAAATGTTCTTGCAGTCATAATAGCCTATCTCATGTTAATTCTAGCCCAAAGCTCTGTGACTCTTTATGTGCAGAGATAATGGGGGGTAAAACTGTATTTTTAGTTTAGCACCAGATTCCTCCCAACCATGGAAAATAAATTAGGGAGCTTCACAAACTAAAAATGATTTGGGCTTTGGAGGAATTCCCAGCAATAATATACAAGACTTATTACCCTGGGTAGTTAGAGGGTCCCATATGTATATGGCTGATAGCAGTCATTTTGATGGAATATTGCCTCAACAACTTGTTTTCAAATAATTTGCCTGCAACCCAGATCTGTTGATCCTAAGAGAAGATCTTAGGTTCCTAAGAGAAGATCTTTTTGGAAATACTATTCTTGTTTGTACTCCCCATGTGTCTCTTAGGTAAAATGCAGTGTATTTTGCCCAGGAAAAAAGCTGCATTAGTGGTCAAGTTTCTACATTTAATTTAGCTGGAGTCCACTACGCATCAAAGTTTAACACATCAAGGCTTGGGTTATATAGGTTCAGATTTGATGAGTACATGAGTGCATTTTTTATTTTTTTTGAGTAAAAGACACTACAGGTAGTTGTTCTAAAATAATACCTTAAAACCTAGAAGATCCAGCTTAAGGTGTTCATTATTTGTTTGACATTGTTATCTAGGCACATTATCTAGGCTGCTTTGGGTTTGGAATGCTGTATAATATGGGGGGGAAAAACATCAGTCCATCCCCATCAGAGAATATATTGTCCCAAAATAGTAAGGAATAGTGTGTGAATGTCAACAAACTGAAGTGCAGAGAAAGCAGAAGTTAATTTATGTAGCCTCACATATTGTCTGTGCATAGGTGTCAAGGTAAAAAGAAGTTAAGCTTTAGGAAAAAAACATCAGTTAGAAGCAAAATTAATAACAGTGTCCTAAAAGCTTAACAAGAATTGAAGGAATCAGTGTGGTCTGTGAGGGTGTGGAGCTTGGGATGGGCCAGGAAAAGCCTTGAAGACACCTGCACTGTTTGTGGTGAACAGCCAAAGGAGCCACCTGGAAGGAGGCAATGAAAATGGCAATGTGGTCAAAGAAATGATCTAAAGAAATGGTCTTTTGGGGTTGCATTTATTGAGTGGTATTGTGGTGGTGTTCTTGAATTCATGTGAAGATAATTTTAATATATTTAGGAAAGTTAACATTTCTTTTAAATATTAAGGGAATAGAAAACTCTTAAAACTGGAAATGTCAGTTCAAAGAACTCTTATCTTGGTCTAGTTGGTAATGATTTATTTTTTCCCCAGGGTTCAGAATGCTTGTCATTTACACCATCCTTTGGGAACAGCCATAGCTGCCTATGGCCCAATCCAACAAAAAATATGTTCAGTTCCTCTCTGACCAAAGTGTATATAAACCTCAAAGTCACTAGAAGCTGCTCTGAAAGCATACACTACCAGAAAGATGTATTTTATATTGCATTGGACCCTAAAGTGTCATAAAAAATGGCATATCCCTTTTTTCCTTTTTTTTTTTTGGTAGCTTTATGACCAGCAAGACAGCATCAAGCAGTTTATTGCAGACCTGGTTTATGCCTTGCAAGAGAGCAGTGTAGTAGACCCTTGTGCATGCTTTGTTTTCAGCACCAACACTGGAAGCAATTTTGAATCTCATTTTGATTTTAGTTGAATCTATGCTCTCTTTGTTGTCTGTGCAAGTGAATTTAAAAAAAATGAAATTAAACTAATGTTGTTTTTGTTGTTTAAAAAGGCATTTAATTTATTTTTATTAGCTTAAACTGTATTTGTACGTCATGCTTAACAGTTTCTTTCTTAACCCTTTTATGCCATTGCCACTTTATCCAGCTAGGATAAAACAAATGCCATTTCCAGGGATAGGGAGAGGCACTCAGCCACACATAAATGAGGATTCAATCCCACAAAGCCAGGCAAGACATTTGAGCACATTAATTTCAGCAAGAATTCAATGCATAATCCCTATAGAAGTTTAATTGGGATGTTTCATTGGTAAATGAGGTAGCCAGGATCCATGGAAGTGGCAGTATCCTTCTGGGAGGCTCAGCTGTCACTGACAGAAGAGGTGTGAGCAGCCTCTGCTTTGCTGCTACAGCATCAAGTCTCCTGAGCTGAGTGAGCCTTGGAATCTCATTAGATCCTGATCCAGGGAACTTGTCTGGCTTAACCTCTAAATTGGCTTTGGAAATGCATCTCTCTATGGTGGCTCTCTTTTCCTTTAAAATGAGTAATGTGACAACTGTTTGCTTATAAAATATCATCATTAAGCTGACTTACTCCTTGATTCTGATAGAGCCGTAACTGCCAAAAAAGTTTGTGTGGCAGTTATGGACCTTGCTCCTATTTTAGAGGGAGAACATGGACCACAGAGAGTTCTGGTGACCCAGTCCCTTAAAGTTGTTCTGAACCTGCACTCAAGGGGTTGATCCTTCTTTCAGTAGAAAAGAAGATCTTTTAATCCCTTTTATTGGGATTGTATTATTTCATTATTTTCTCTGCTGTCCTGGAGAGATCTGAATCCCTCCAAGTAGGAGGGGGCAAATGCAGCTGGCTGGAAAGTCAGGGAAGAGAAATATCTTTGCCTTTTTTTTTTTTTTTTTTAGCAGTGATTTCTGATTGTAGCTGCTCCTGGGAATTAGATATTTTGGTTTAAAGACTAGTCCCTGCATACCAGGTATTTTAAAAGACAGTGACAGCATTCTGGCACGGGCTGTTTTGTTCAGAGTTCTGCTGACTACATCACTTAATAAATGAGGTATTTCATTATTAAGTGCCTGATCAGAACCAAGGAAATTTGTAATGCTGGCCAAATTCACTAACTTAACAGTTTAGCTGTCACTGCAGTATCAATTACAGATGTTCTTGTGGTTTTAGTTGCTGTTCAAATTCATGGACTGCCTTAATAAAGGGAATAAAAAGAGGATTATCGTGCACTTTCCTCTTGTAGAGAAATAGATGATACAAGCACATCAATTTTGTCTCACTTATAAATAGCTCCCGGAAACAGTGGTCTGTGAGGGAATAGGGCTGATTGACTCATTGGTTGTGAATAATTTAGCCTCAAAGATTAGCATTTTTGTACATGTATTATCCATGGAGGACTGAATTCATCTATTTGTTATTATAATCTTCCATTTAATAGTTTATGAATTGCTGTCTGAATTTTTTGGAGATGTGCTTAATTCACTGCTTTATTATACGTGATGTGTGATGGTCCTCTGAGTCATCTTGACAATTTTTGAGTCCTCGCTGGAGCACTGGGACATTCAGCTGGAGAACAATGACAGGGTCCACAGCTCTTTGTGGCCACATGAGGAGAGGATTCGTATGCCAGCATTTTTTAGGAAATGATTGTCATGGTGGGGGGAAACTCTTCAGACTTGCAGTGGTTGTGAGGGCTGCTTTGCAGTGATTTCTTTTTTAAATTGAATTTTGTGCAAGACCTTGCACAGAGCAAATTCCCCTTTTATTTTTGAGGATGCAGAGTAGCACAGGGTCAGCGTGGGACTGGGAATGTGAAGTCCATAGCTACAGCTCCCAAGCAGGAAGCACTGCACATAGAGATAATTGAGAGCTCCTGAGGAAGGCAGTGCAAGTGCCAGAAACAAGCTGTGTACCTTAGCATGGCATTCTACCTATTAAAAAATAATATATCAGGATTCTAGTTCATTAATTTCTGGGATACCTCTATTGAATTGTGTTTTGTGTGTGTAATTGTATATATACAATGTGTATGTGCCTCAGTTTCTCCCTCTTACTCATTTCTGCTCTGGGTGAGAGTGACCTTGTTTTTCAGCAGCAAAAAGTAATAGCAATCCTTTCCCACTTCCTTCTCAAGATTGTTGTATTTTAGTCCACGTTTTTAAAGTGCTCTGAGCATGCTGACCATTGGTATGGAAAACCCAACAGTGCTTTGGATTGCACTAATGAGTAGCAGGAGGAATTAAAGTTATAATCACACAAGAAAATATACAAAGCCACTGAATGTTAGTTTTATGCACGGTTATAATCGATGTCAAAGCTATAAGATGTTGTATAATCAAATAATTTATTAGGCACAGCTGCTTAACTGCTGACAGCAAAACAACCTGTAGCTTAATTGCTCCTTCAATTGCACTGGTTTTCTGCATGGTCCTTCTGGTCCCAATACCCAAAGCAGAAAAACCCTGCCTTAGGCTTCCTGAGAGTTGTGCAAGACACTGTGGGTCATAACTCATCCATGTCAAATTAATGTTGCTGTCATGGGGCATCAGTGGCATAATGAAGGGAGAATAAGGGCATTAAGGAGAGTTAGTCCTTCAATAGGACTTCCCTTCTAATTTCACTGATATGCTAAATAGAATTGTATCTGTTTTGGGTTTTTTACCCTAAGAAATGATAACAATGTTAAATAAATACATTGAGGAAGAGATGTGAACTTTTTGTTCTAAAGTATTAATAATTTGTTTCCATTTAAAATGGAATTGTTCTATACATTTAGAAATGCAATAAGGAAAGTTGCTGCATGCTATCCATTCTAAAATTTCTTTTTCTCTAAGTTACTTTTTTGATGAGTTCAATTATTTTACTCCATAAAGTTCAAAGATAAATGTCCTGCCGAACCTGTATTCTGCAATGGCTGTTTTTCATTTTGTTTTCAGTAAATGCAGCCAGGTAGATGAAGAATACTGATCCTTAGTGACTAGCATGCTTGGGGATCACTTTGAATAGAACCCAGGACTGTCCTTGATTGTCAATGAGAGAACTTGAGAAATTGTGCTTCTCTCAATCGTTGAAAATTTTTACATGTAGTGTTGGATTTTCATAATAATCACCTGATTAGGTGATATTGATTATTACCTGATTACAGGGACAAGGGATGTTCAGTCAAATAAGACTTATGTCTTCAAGTTGTTAATTTACTGTATCATCACAAACAGCTCTTCAGTCCTGTGGCATAATGGAAATAGGTGCTTTTTCCTGTTTTGAAGATGAAACTTTTTCCTGCTTTACTTATGCCCATGTGTGAAGGTTATGCCAGTTTAACTTTAGCCTTCACCATTAAATATTTCAGATTTTGTGAATAGCTCTGGTGCTAGATACTGTGGAAAATATATTCATAGGTCTTCACACTTTCTGTCTTCATGTTTAGAAGCAGTGATTTCTTAAACTAGGAAATACATAAAGATAGAAATTAAATTTAAGTTAGTGTATCAGGTAAAACTCTACTTTTCATTGCTGTTTTACTTTTTATTTATCCAATAGTCAGTCCAATGGATTTGTACTAATTCAGTGGGATTGTGAGTACCTGCTGGTTTGCAAATACACCACTTAGAATGGGAATTTCTTCTGCTACTGAACACTGGGATTGGGCAAGATCAGTTCCCACATTTCTTGTCTATACTGTGCTTCCTAGCCCTCCCTGTGAGATTTTTGTAGACATTTTAACTCACCCTCTGTGCAGACCACTTAGCACCTTTTTCTCGTGTTTTATTCAGCTCACATACATGTCCTGGCAGGTCCTCCAGTGTAATTTTTAGGTCATATCACTTATCATTCTCTTGTCTCTGTAGAACTAGAAGTGAGAAACTGAATTCCATCTCAGGACTGGTGCAAAAAGCCCTGAAATTTGATCTTGTGCCTACTGCTCTTACACATGTGTCTGCATTGAAAGAACATGGCCATGACCTTGAACGTTTTGTGGCTTCCTAGTTTTCAAATATGCATTTAAAGGAAAGGAGAAATAAGTTGAAAATTTAGTTTTATGGCTTAAACTGACTTAAACAGTTGAATATGACTAATGTACTTTGTCATATGTTTGTCTCAGCTAATTTCTTCCAAGATAAGTAGCTGGATTCACTTTTATTCCTGAGTGGTGTATTTGTTTATTTTAACAAAGGGCAAGGGGAAACTGGAAAAAATCTTCCTGTTCATTTGCATGGTGGGGTGTAAGTGGAGTGATTTTGTCAGGAAAAAAGTAAATATTCTTATGTAACTCTTTCCAGTTTGTTTCCAAGTTGTTCTACAGGTCCCTCAACAAACTTGTGGCCTGTTTTTAGCACATCCATCAAAAGTCAATCAGAAAGATAAGCTGTGGTGGGCTTAAATTGTTTTTTCAAGTGTTCAACACTTTTGTGGTAAAATTCTTATGGTGGCTTCTGAACAAAAAATGGTTGTGAGCCAGAGCAGATGAGTTGGTGATGCACACAAAAGGCTGTATGTGTGTTATTTATCTGTTTATTTTGTGCAGCTAGCTGAATGGCAAGATCAAATTATAATAATTTTCCTTTAGACAAAGAAGAATAGTCTTTGAACTTTTCTCAGTTGGAGACCCGGTTTCCCAGTTTTTCTAAGTACTTTACCAAGTGTGAGTGCTTGATTTACCAGAATTACCAGATTCCAAGGAAATCAAACCATAAGTTTCTCACAACTCTTTGCCTTTATTCCTCCCTTCAATTTCTAAGCAGGAGGATTGTTCATAGAGTGCTGAACTTGGGGTACCACAAACACAGCTCCAAGGTTTAACAAACCGAGTTAAAAATCACACAAGAGGGGAGAAAATAGGTTAACGTGCAGTAACTAGTCCTCAACAACAAGCCCTGTGCTTACAGACCTTTAGAACTAGATTAGAGGAAACACAGGGAAGTAAAGAAGAGCTAGAGGGAACAAGCTGCTTCTGAGGGAGCCACATGATTCCTCCCCGTGCTGGTATCACTGGATGTAGGAACAGTGTGATATATTCAGTGTGCCAGCATTTGCATTACAAATGCTTGTACTGGGTTTAGAAAAGACCTAACAGATTGTCATTGCCCAGAGCACTGGCATTACAGTGATTGCTCCAATACAACACGGGCTGGTAAAGTTTTTCTTAACCCTTGTGCTACCTCCCTGCAGCTTGGAATGGAGTTGTTTGCCCGGAGTAAGCTTTCTTAGACGAGTGCAGTTTTCATGCCCGCAGAGATCTGGATAAAACAGTTACCTCTGTTAATCGCTGGCATCTGGGATGCTGCGTGATTTGAGATGTGATTTGGATTTCCTCAAGTGCTGGAGTGATAGATGATGCACAGCTCACTCAGAGCACTGCTGAGATTGCACCCAGGGCTGGCGGGAAGATGAAGTATTATGCAGGGCTTTTCACACATTCTGTGTTTCTTGTATTGTCTCCAGTTTTCTGAAGGCTGCGGCAATAAAATTAACAGCCTTTTTCATTTATGCTTTTGTTACAATGCTGCCATTTGGTTTAATTTCAGTTGTTCTAATTTAGATTGGTGGAAGCTGGAAAAGGATCTTGTCCCCTAAATGAATACATCTGGAAAACCGTGAGGTTTGGTTTTGTGAATCTTTTATTTTTAAAAAATTCTTCAGTAAATAAATTTTAAATATCCTAAATTACATTTGCCTTGAAGTTCTACACCTAATTTAAAAGCAGTGAATCTCACAACGTTTTTTTTTTTTAACTTTTTAACCTAAAGATCATCTCATTCCAACCTCCCTTCCATGGGCAGGAACATCTTCCATTAGACCAGGTTGCTCGAAGCCCCATCCAGGGATGGGGCATCTATAGCTTGTCTGAGCAACCAGTGCCAGTGCCTCACCACTCTCCCAGGGAAGAATTTCTTCCTAACACCTAATTTAAACCTGCCCTCTTTCAGCTTAGTGCCATTCCCCTTGTCCTGTCCCTGCATGCCCTTGGGAAAAGTCCTTCTCCAGCTTTCTTGCAGGCCCCCTTTAGGCACTGGAATGCTGTCACTTGGTCTTCCTGGAGCCCTCTCATCTCCAGGCTGAGCAATCCCAGCTCTCTCGTGTTTTCCATCCCACTGAAGCGAAGCAGATCTGTGTAGACACCCAAGAGTGATTATAAAAGTTATTAATCACCTCAGCAAAGCATTGACAATTTAAAAAAAACCCAAACCAACAAACTCATCCCAATCAATCCCTTTGTTTTATTAACTCAATGAAAGAAACATTTTATATTTGAAAAAAAATAGTTTTAAACTGATGTAGTTCTCGATTTAACCAGTTAACCAGTTTTTGTACTGTGACATCATCTTACATTTAAAACTGATTTTCTTCCCAAAAACCCCTTTGCATCAACATATAAAATGTTCTTAATATTGATATAAGTTGCATAAAGCAATTAATATATGATAGTTTGCAACTAAATGTGAGTGTCCTAACAGTTATATGAAAGAAGAGTATAAAACTTCAGCATTTAGTTGGGAAACTAACATGTATTTTGAAGGAAAGACACAGAAATAGCTACTATTATCTGGAAACCACTGTCCTTCTATAAAGGATCTGTATGACATTTGAAAAATGGCAGCTTCAGAAAATTACAATGCAAAACTATTTTAATGCATCAGAAACAAAGTTTCTCCTTGTCATAAAGACATGAGGTTCAACTTCATGACTGGGAAATAACACATCCAAATTAGTTCCTTATTTTATTCAGATGTCCTTCAGGGAGTGTATCATCATGTTAAAGATTCTGAATGTATAAAAACAACCCCATAGGTACTCTAAGCAATCTCTTTGAGGACAGAAATATCATCTCTGATAGGTTGGTATGTTGTCTAAAGGAGTGTCATTAACTTCTTTGTGAAAGTAGTATTTTATGGGGGCTGGTTGTTGGCTCTTGGTATTACAGTCTATAATTATTAATTAATTTATGACTTGCAGTAAAAATCTTCCATAAATATTCTGTGTTGAAGACAAAAGGATCTAACATGAATGTGTTTCAAAACACTGTGTGAAAGAGGATGTAACAGCACGGTAAAAAGAAATAGCATCGTAAAGCTGCATTCCAGAGTCTGTGCAAATGTCCTAAGCAATAATAAATAGGATTTTGTGGGTGAGGGATGGTCATTGTATCCTTTTTATCATCTCTGAGAGAAATGAGCTGTTTCTGCAATTATCTTGCCTATTTCATCATGCCTGTTAAAACAACCTTTCATTCTGAATTTTAAGAATGGGTTTTGGCTGAAAGAAAAGGGCAGATTTGTGATTATCTAAATCGTGAAAAGACATAATATTTTATTAGCAGTCCTGGCAGCAGTACTCATGTATGCAAGCTGTAGCACAGTCTATGGTATTTGTTACAGTAAAATCTAATTAAAAATTAAACTAAGCTGATGGCATTCAGACTGCCATTGGAGAGGGGGGACTGGATTCTGTGGGTCTCTTTGTACATATGTGTGCTGCTGCTGCCTTTTTGTTCTGTGGCAGCCAAACAGCTTCTGCCTGAGCTCACAAATGTGTTAGCCTGCAGTTGGTTTGTGAGCTGTTGTCAGACAGCAGACACACAGCCTGGCATTTGCCAGGGTTTTGTGTGATCCTGGGTAATTCCTGTGATCCTGGGTAACATCTCTGCCCAGGGATTTCCAGTGCTCAAACACTGGAGCCCTCTTTTGCTCCACAGTTTTACTCAGCACCGTCTTATTGGAGATTTAGACATGCAAAAGGGAGTTTATGGGAGTTTCCTAGATAAGAGCTAAATCAAAACAGCTGAACCACCTGCTGTTGGGGTTGCTCTACTCCAGGTCACTGAGGATGGCAGTGGTAAATCTCATGTTTCATTTTTGCATATGAAGAATGACAGCTCAGTACAATGTTTTCCTATACAGTGTGTTGGTCTGGCATATAAATGCACTCCTCTTGATGTGCACCAAAGGCTTGAGACAGGATTACAGGAGCTGAATAAAGAGCAGGATGTGCCCTGGTTTGCTTTCACTGACAAATGTGGCTTGTGCTGACTGTCAGCAGGGCTTAGAGAAAACTATCTTTTAAGTCAGGACTCTCATACATACATAGTGAGCCACCTGCTCTTCTGAAAATTAACAGTTATTCTATGCAAGTTTCTGTGCTGCCAGTTTGCTGGATTCAATTCCTTCACTTCCAGCTGGATGTGATCAGCACATTGTCCATTTCCTTCTCTGTTTTCTATAATATCTCTTTTGAAAGACATACCAATCAGGGTGGAAGGTCTATTTCTTTATGATGTTTATTCCTTTTTTTTATACTTAGCCAGAGAAGAATAACCCAAATATATAAGATGGTGAATTCCAAATATTAAGTGAAGGTAAACTGTGTAGAAAAAGAAGTGAATTGCTAGAAGATAGCTTGCTCAAATCATTTTATGTAGGTGCTTAACACACTTGTTTTTCTTAATTCAAATACATAATGGAATTAATACTTGTTTTTCTTAATTCATTTTTTTTTTTCTATGTGTAAATCTTAGAAGGAAAAGAAGAACCTGTAAAAATTTCCATGATTCTTTTTAAATTCAAAACACTGTGGTAGTGTCTGTAACATTGTTTGAATCTTGTATCCCTGGTTTCAGTATATGGAGAGATGCAAGAAAAATAGTGGTTCTGCAATTGGTGAAAAGTGTCCTCTAGACACTGGAAAAGTGAAGATTGACCAAAGACTTGGAACAGTTTTACACCAGGGATATGAGGGGAAAATTGTAAAGAAATAGTGAAATATTACAGGCAATCTCTTTTATCACCTTTTTTTTTTTGGCTGCTGTGATTGTCTCCACATCAGAGAAGTTTTCATGCTACAGAATTCTTAAAGTGTTTTCATTCAGAGTGGGTGTGTGTTTACATTTTAATGTTTTCCTGTGCTCTAGAATATAATAATAATTAGCAGTATGACTGGGAGCATATATGGAGTCTAATGGAGCTTAGTAAAATTTTGGTGTAGCCTGAAATTTCTTTTCAATGGAAACAAATAGAGTGAAGTTCTTTCTGGTGTCCCATAGGAGTATCTCCTGTGATTTTTGCATCTATTAAGGTGATTGGCAGCATTTTCAATCCATTTTCCAATTATCTCTCCAAACACTTTGGAAAATTCAATTGCCTACAGCTCCTTTCCCTCCCCGTCTCTGCCCCCCACCCTCTTCAATTTATGCTACTCCTTATTTAAATAAATGGAAGAAAGAAAGAAAATAAATGCTTGGTAACATTTGCTATGGAAAATGGAAGAGGTCAGATTCTTATGGAGAACAAACTGAATTTGGTGAAACTATGAAAATACTTTTCCAGTCTTTATATACCTTGATGATTTTACCAAAAACTGTTATGGAGTATAACATACTGCTGTGCTCTCTTGCACTTTTTCACAATAGAGTGCACTCACAGTTTCTTGTGCAAGGGACTGTCGTATGTATTTTGAGTTGAGAATTCAAACCCATGATATTTTGGAATGATTTACTTCATATGCATACAAAGAGGAAGTTCTGTAGAGAAGTTTCCTCCCCCTCTCCCTGCTGGGTTTAATTTTATATAGACAGGCACACTAATAGTCACTAAAAATTATTGTACTTAAGGAGAAATAAGGTGGTTGGGTTTTTTGGGTTTTTTTTTGTTTGTTTGGTGTTTTTTTGTTTTGTTTTGTTTTGTGGTTTTTTTCTTTTGTGGATGGAAATGAAATTCATAACTTGTTAATGTCTGTTTTATTCCCTCACTAATGACAATTTTCCACCCTCCTCCCTGTCCATACCATGGTTAATGGCTTAGGTGCAAAAACTGGCGATGGATGGGAAAAGAGAACAGAGACAGTGGTAAATCTTAATGTGTAAATGCATTTCAAAAGTGATGTCCTTGACATTAAATCTGTAAAAGATCCTCACTTGGTCTTCACGTCATGCTGCTGCCCAGCATCCTACCTAAGCCTATTACTGCTCACACTTGCTGCCAGAATATTCATTAGCTCTTTAATCTTTTAATTCCTATGTGACAGAGAAATAATGTTTGGCTGTAATAATGTATGTGCATATGGGTTGTATGTCCATGCAACCCAAATTTTATTTCTGTTCTTCCTTTTGTTGTTCCGTGCTTCTCTTCCTGAGTCCTTACAAAGGGCACAATCAACAACCTTCTGATGCTGAGTCTTGGCACTGGGCAAACAGATGTGCTGCCTGGACAAACATTTCTGAGGCTTTGGCAGGTCATCTGGGAAGGTCCCTCACCTCAGGAGATGTTTCTCTCCATCTTAAATGTCCTGTTGGCTGGTGGACACTGAAAATAAGTCCTTGCCAAGAGGTTACTGTGTCCTCAGCTGGCAGGACACTGGGCCTGGGTAATGAGCTCAGTCCTGGGGATGTGGGGAAAACAGCAGAACTCCAGGCTAAAGAGTCCAGTCAATGCTGTCTCCTGTGAGCTGGCACCAGAGCTGGTGTATCATAAGATGCAATTCCATGAATCTGTTTCTGGGTTTAAAAGACTGCTCCTACAGTGGTCAGTAGCCAACCCCTTTGTGATGAGCAATCCTATCACGGGAGAAGTCTGACCAGAGTCTCCAGAAGACATCCACAAGTCCACAGTGCTCAGAGAGTGTGTGGAAGTGCTGACTACACCTCTACTCCTCATGGTTTCCTGAGTTGTGTACTGAAATTGTCCACGTCTGGAGGTAGCCATGACTTATGGCCAACCAAATGGGGGTTTTTTGTATTTCATTCTGAAATGGAATCAGATTGTGGTTGCCTTTCTGTGAGACATGATGTCTATGATAATGTGCCAACAGCCTCTATGGATGGCTGGATTTGAATGTTCCTTTACTGGCTGATCTGTTCACACCCTTCTCCCATGCAAAGGGTAAAAACATCTCTTTGGAAAGTGATTCTGCTGTGGCAGCCTCATGACAGCCCATTCCATTTCCCCAATCCTTGCTACTCCATTACAAAGAAAACACCTGCTTGCTAAGGAGAAAAGGCCAAAATATGATTGGGAGAATCTGGTCAGCAAAACTGTTCAAAGGAAAACTTTTATTTCCTGCAAGTGCCAAGGTGATTCTCAATGTGTGTGGAAATGAATAGAGACAGGGCAGAGGAGATAATGGGATGTGTGAAGAGGGATACATAAAAATAGTGTGTGAAGCAAGCAGCAAAACACAAACATTTCCATGGGTGCTACCATGGCTATAATGACCTGGCTGCCACTTCACCTTTTCCATTGCATAAAAAATACTTTGGGATGTTGCATGAGGTTAGCTGTGTGTGTTGGATCAGAGCTGCAATTCCCTGGCTGTGCAGGGCTGCAGTGGCTCTGCTGTGCTCTGCACACACTCCCGGGCTGAGAGCAGCGAGGGTCACAATTAGGACTGCTCAGGGGTGAACTTGTGGAGTTACCTCGGGTGCAGGAGACCACAAAGCTCCATTATCGATGTCCATTTTGAATTGACCAACAGATGGCACCATCAGTCCCCTTTTCTCCTGTGGCTCAGAAACAGCTCCTAGTGCAAACTCTTGTCCAGACCTCTCTGCTGCTAAATCCAGTAAATGCTTTCTAATTAATATTTCATTTGAATTCCTAGTGTCTTATAATAGCGCTTAGGATCTGTGCATGCCTACATGAGCAGTGAAACAAATTATAAGGATACATATTTATAATTTAACCTGTAATATTCCTGCTGGTGTATTAAATGACTCTTGATTTTCAAGGGGTTTCTAAGTCAATGCTGAATTTGAATAATTTAAGCAGAAAAGGCACAGATGCATTCAGTATTGAAGAGGTAAAATTCAGTTTGAAAATTGGTGTAATGAGGTAAATTACATAAAAAGCATACTGCACTGATTTCTGGAAACTCTACCTTTCTCTTCTCTCAGATCTACAGTAACTTTGTTGTATTCTGCAGCTTTAAGATACATCCTCAGGATCTGTAGAGCACCCCATCAACTGATAAAAATAATGACATAGCAGCTACCTTTTCCTGTATTATCTGAATTGCTAATTAGATTTTCAGAATGAGAGACTGCTGAGAATGTGTCAGGAATAAGAGCTGCTTGGAGAGAAAGCCAAAAGTCACAAGGAAACAAAGTTCAGCATAGGGTTTAAGGAACCATTATATACTTTTGAAGGGATGGATGCTAAGCCATGCAGATATCCAGCTTTGATTAGGTAGTGTGGAAGAGAGAGAAAACTCAGCCTATGCTGGGTTTACCATCCTTGCAATGCAAAGGGTTTTTTACTTCTGTTTAAATGAAATTTCCTGTATTCCAATTTGTGCTACTGAGAGGTGTCTGCCTGCATCACCTCATTTGTACCTATTGATAATATGCCCCTTGAGCCTTCTGCAGCCCCAGCAGTCCCAGCTCTCCCAGCCTCTCTTCATAGGAGAGATGCCCCAGTCCTTTAGTCATCTTTCCTGGGCTTGAGCCATGTGTGGGGAGCACAGCTTTTTATTTTGAAAGGCCAGCCATGGTATAAAGATGTTTATCAGCCTGAATGCTTTGGAGAGCCCAAGGTTGTCTTCCCTGCATGATCCATGCAAAGAGCCTCTAAAATACTACTTCTGAATTGCTTGGCTTCACCAGTTGTTGGCTGATTATCCACAGAAATATGTGACTAAATAAAATGTCAGTAAAATTTGGAGCCAGGAATTTTTTTTTTTTCTCACAGGAGAAGAGCAGTATTATTCCAAATTCTTTGTGGTGACTGAGTACAAGCACAAGCTTAACTTGCAGAGCACCAATGAAAACTCTGCTGTTAGGGTGCAAAAAGCAGAGGGAGGGTCTAGTAGCAAATGCAGAGTGAACATCCTTTACACTCAAAGCTTCTTTTTCCTTTATTTCCTGGAGGTATTTTTATCACCACAGGTATTTCAGTTATGTTTTAATTAAGCTGTATGATTATAAGTGCTTGTCATTGAGGATATGTAGCTGGGTAATTAGAATAATAGTGTAAGGGAGAATTAGAGAATATAAAAAGTAGCAAAAAGTGAGTCTGTTGTGATGCAGTTGAGTTCTGCACAGCTGCTCTGCTTTCCCCACCTCACTGAGTGCTTAAGTCACTGACTTGCTGTCCATTCACACTACATTATCTTAAACTGGATTAGGGAAGAGTTTAAAGTGAAAACTTAATAAGATGGAAATCCAGCAGGGATGTGAATGGAGGGACAGCAACCAGAACACCATCCAAAGCCTCTTGTGGATCATAATGAAGTGTGTTCCACAACAGACAAATCTTTCCTCAGCAGAAGTGAAATAAATGTATTGTTCCATAATAAATCCTGTTTAGAGATCCCCAAGGCCTGTGTCAACATGCTGCTTAAGCATATGCTCAAATCCAGTCTGATTTCATGAAGTACTTAAGCTCTAGTCAGGCTGGGATATGTGCAAGAAAAGGTTGAAAAATCAGAAACTATTAATAAATACCCACTTTATCAAGCTAAGATTTGTTAGTCCTTTGCCATCAATACTTTGCTTAGATAGGGTTTGATTAAAAATTATAGATATTTCATTTGACTTTGTTTCAAGCTGCTGGAAATCATCAGTAGTGTAGGAACAAATTATTCTTCATTTGAGTCTGATTTCAAAGACACAATGAAAGTTGATGGAATTTTTCCTTTAAGTCAACAGGGAGCAGCATCAAGCCTTTGCATTCTTAAAAGTTTTCCAGAAAGCCTTAGATTTCCTTCAGCACACACATAATTATAATTTGAGTCCCTTAGAACCCCATTTAAGGAGTCCAAAAGGAGTGAATGTGAATCCAAATTTTTAAGCAGAATTCTGAAGTCCAGCATTTCTTAATTATGCTGTTCATGGAATAAAAAGTTAAGGGTCAGAGTGAAAGCTTCAGAAAAAGAAACACCATTTCTAAAATCTAGGAAAAAACCCAAAAAACAAACAAAAAAAAATTCCAAACTTTGCAGCTCAGAATATTTTGTAGGTTTGTGAGGTGTCCTTGACTTTTATGTCGTAGCTCTTCTCTTTAATGAGACCTTTTGAGAAGGAAAGAAGCCAGCAGTTCTCTTGCATGCACTCCTTTACTATTTGAGAATATGTTGGGAGTAAAAAGGTGCAGCTGTTCCTGTTCCTCTGAATCTAGAGGAAAGTTTCTGAGTTAAGGGCTTGCTTTGTAACCCCAGGAAGGCAGTGGTAGCTTTCTGATTAGCTTTGCTGGGTCTTACATGAACTTCATCCTCTATTGATTTATGATGAGTGGAGGTAATTCTGTGGGATACAAAAGATTGTATCTTAAATTGTGTGCTGGAACCTCTCTATAAATTTGTTGTCCAAGATGTTTCCCTTTCATAATTAAATTGCAGTACCTAGTTTTATTGCTCTTCCCAGGGATAAATCTCTGATCTGAGAGCTTTCACACGCCGTATCTTTATTGCTCTCATTTTTATTACAGGTAAGGGATTATTTTTTACTATCTTCTTCATGATCTTGAAAGAAATGTAACAGATATTGGTCTGTTCTTTTTAATTTATTCATTGAGTGGAGAAACCTTGTATTAATAAGCTTTTTACATATTGCCCCATACTCCTGTGTTCTCATGTTATGTGCACGTACCATCTGATTTTCTATAAAATTTTTAAGCTTGTTGGTCTCTGTTCTTTAGGACACCCATTGTGCTGGGTGTATGACTGCTGTTACAATTAAAAGAATGTGTGTGACATCATATATAGTAACAAAATCAGAAATTCTGGAAAGCAGATCAGGCTTTTATTTTAGTTATAGCAGCAAACCCTGAACCCCACTTTTGGAATTACTGTCTAGAACATATGGGGTTTTTAGGGCTTTTCCAGAGAAGAACTTTTAGTGGCTGAAACATTTGTGAAAATGCCATCAATAACCTTGTCTTTAAAAATAAAATGAAGCTCCAGGTGTGAGAATTAGAACAGAAGATGAAAGCAGTGCACAAGAACTATAAACAGTGTAAAATCTAATTGCAGCATTTAACATTTATGCTGTAATGTCATAAATGTCAACCAATGGTGCCTTCAGCAGAGATTAAATGGCTTCACTTCACCAGTGGGACAGGCATGAGTAGTAATAATTCCAGTTGTTCCTTGTGCACAGCTGTCCCAAGATCTCTTTTGGCAGAGTCCTACCTTTGCTACCTTTGAAATGCTTCTTTTGGGATTTGTCAGAATCTTACCCAGGATTTATGTAAATTGGGGAGCCAAGGTGTTGCCATGGCAATCTCAGCTGTTTATAGCTTTTTGGATACATGAGCACCATTTGTGGTGGCACAGTTTCTAAAAATTTGTATTAAGAACAGATAAATATGTGATGGAGGGTGCTATCTTTCTGCTTTTACAGGAAAGGAAAAAATACATGAAATCTTATTTCTCAAACACCTTAGATTGTATAAACAAAGGTCAGAGTGAAGCCTGGATTGCACCTTGAACCCTGCAACTTAAAGTATGGTAATGTTCAAGGGTGCCAAGCTCCTGGCCAGACTTTATTGGGTTGGATCACATTTATGGAGCTGGAGACGCTCCCTCTGGTGGCTCTTTCTACATTTTTAAAAGCTGTTCTTGGTATATTCTGGTGGGTTAAACTCTGGAAAGTGTTGGTTCAAACTATTTTGGAAATTCAGCAATGTATTTCAATTTACATTCAGCCAACAGTGATTAGTGGGCTCTGTTAGAGGTGCTTTGTCAATCGTGCACAGACTTTATTACAAATTTACCTGCACATCTCAAACACAGGCTTTGACCCCTGAAAATAAAGTTGGCCATTTCTTGACAGAGGTTGCTAACATTGCTGAAGTTTAACAAAAGACTGTTTTGCCCATCCTAAAGAAATTATATTTATTATATATGTTTTTTCATCTTTTAGCAAAAAGAAAGCGCTATGTTTATTTTATGTTGTGAAATAAAGGGAGAAGAAGCTGCATATCTTTTTGATTTAGCATATATTTTATCACATTTTGTGATGGGGAAAAATACTGTTTCTAGAAGAAAGAAAACAAAACAAAACCACATGGATTTCCTCAATAAAGGCTCTTAACATCATCTCTGGTTTAGAGAGCTCTGGAGCTGAGGGTTTCATTCAGACAAGACATTTTTATGGACTATCTACAACAGTGACTGAGCATTTAGGAATATATAGGGCTTGCAAGGAGGTTTTCCACTGTTCTGAAGTGGCAATAGCATTTTCCTTTCCCCATTCTAAACAGTTGAATTCAACATAATTAAAACATTGTCTCTATGAGGTGTAACTTAGAAAGTGTAACAGCTTATAGAACTCATAGGAAGGATATTTTCAGGGATATTCAAGTTAGTTTGAAAGAAACCTTAATTTCATATGCAAATGCAGGTGCTCTGGAAGCAGTTTCTCTAATAAATGATAAGTCTGGGATCAGTTTTCTCTAATAAGTGATAAAAGCACAATATCCAATGGTGCTCAGCTTTTGGGAGAGATAACCTTTGCAATCAGTTCAGTCTCCCTCTTGTGATTTGATTGTGATGATCTTAAAACTTGGATGGTGTCAATTTGTACTTTGTGGAAGCATTTATAAAACCAAGTATTTGAAGTTCCCCCAAATCTCTAAGTGTTCTTTTCAGCTTTGTTTGTAAGTTTTGTGATTTGGGTGTTTCCCCTAAAGGCTCTGGAATCAATAAATTGCACTGAGAACATTGTCTTTGATTAAATACTGTAAGATATAAATACTGTCTGCAGTCTGCCTTTGCAGAGGAGCTCTTTAAATATTGAATTGATTGTATTCTGTGGATTCAAAAGCCAGAAGTAAAAAGTCAAAGCTAAAGAATCACAAACTTCATGACATTGAAACTTGTCTAAGAGTTTTGGAAGCTAGGTTGCTGTTTTTCCTTGAATTTCAAAATAGTGAGATTCTGAACAACTAAACATCTGCTGAAAATAAAAACATGTTATGTTTTCAGTAACCAAGAAATTAACTGCTCTAGAAAGCGCTCCAGCTAGTTTAGAAATGCTTATTGACCAAAAATTAATTTCTTTCCTGTTTTTGATGAAATTCCATGCCTTTACTTTCAGGCTTTATGAATGTGTGTTTTTTTTGTTATCTGTCAAGCGAGTGACAGTATTCCAAATTTAAGCTTTTCATGTGCTTGGTACTTCTAACTATGGCCATTCAGAAATTAGGTCTTGTTTCTACTCCCTTTCCCAAGGGAAATTGGTCACTTGGCCCTACTGTTATGATTTGAGATACCAAAATCTATTAGTCTTTAAAAGTCAGTTTGTTTTTAAGGGCGTTTTTGCATTTCTTAGTGATAGAAACTTCCTTTTCATGCAGCAAGAAATACATAGTTCTTAATGTTCTGATTCAAACAGTTAAGTATCTTGTTAGATTTATTTAAAAAGTCATGCCAGCTAGCAGTGATGTGCAGTTTCAGTCTGTGGTCTGGTTTTCTTATTGTCCTGGGACAGCAGAATAATCTTTCACTTTTTTTTTTGTGCAAAACATTGTTAGCCCGAGGCAACCTCTGCATTCCTGATGGTGAAAGACCTTGAGGAGAAGCTGTGTCAGGAGCAGCTGAGGTCACTTGGTCTGTTCTGCCTGGGGAAGAGGAGACTGAGGGGAGACCTCATTGTGGTCTTCAACATCCTGATGAGGGGAAGAGGAGAGGCAGGCACCGCTCTCTGCTCTGTGGTGACAGTGACAGGACCCATGGGAATGGCAGGAAGATGAGTCAGGGGAGGTTTAGGTGGGATATAAGGAAAATGTTTTTCACCCAGAGGGTGGTTGGGCACTGGGACAGCTCCCCAGGGCAGTGGTCACAGCACCAAGACTCACAGAGCTCAAGAAGTGTTTGGACACTGCTCTCAGGTACATGGTGTGACCCTTGGGGTGTCCTGCCTAGGGCCAGGAGTTGGACTTGGTGATCCTTGTGGGTCTCCTTCAACTCAGCATATTCTGTGATTCTCTGATCATGTCTGAGGCTCCTACCTCGTGTTTTCAGTCTATTGCTGATGTTAATAAATTTTGACAAAAGGTTAGATGTTTCAGATATGTTTACAGTTTCCAGCTTAGCTTAACCTGAAGAGAAACCTGGGCTGTTCCTGGAGAGAAGAGACAATGCATTGCTGCTTCTTCCCTTATGTTACTCTCACAGTCCTGTGGCTCTGTGGTCACCTGAGCCACCTGCTAACCTGGATCAAAATGAATCATTCTAGGCCAGGCCAACTCAGATGTGGATAAATAAGCTGAATGTGTGGCCACAAGTTTCTTGTCAGTGACCAAAGAGTGACAACAAGCAAGTAAGGGTGAGCTGTTGGGGAGACTGGCAGGGAGGAGGACAGGGAGTTGGGGATTGCCTGGTTCATTATCAGCCAGTTGTTAGATTGAACCACAAATCTTTACAGGGTCAGGCCTCCTTGTTCTGATTTACACACAAATTTACTTGGTTTCCAGAGCTTTGTGCACCATGGTAGGAGCAAAGAGAAAAAGAGGGCTAGGGAAGCATCTCCAAGTGCAAATTTCCCCCTTGTGGACTATAACTTGGAGATTGATTTTTATTGTTCCTTTTTTCTATTATCTTTGCATTCTCACATGGGACCAGCTCAGTGAGGCTTGTGTAGCAAAAAGAATAAGTTGCTCTGAACTGATGGCCTATTGTGCTTCAAGAAGGAAGGACAGTGTGGAGGAGGGATGAGGAGGAAAAAAACTGTAAAACAACTTTGTGCCTCAGTCTTATGTGAATTTTTCTTTAAGTATGCAGTAGGCAGCATAGAAATGTTTCCCTGATGCTCAGTGTATAACTATGGGCATGAAAGCAGCCTATAATTTAACTAAACAGGTTAAAAAATTAATTCAGACTAACGTTAATGGTTTAAACATTCAACTTGGTTTTCCAGAAGACTCCTAGAGCACTTTATAGTGCTCTATATAGAACTGTCTCTATAGTTTCACAGATTGTAGAGAGACTTCAGGTTCAATTTTGATTTAATAAGTCTTCCAGCAAAATGATAGCAATAGAGTAGCAGAAAAATTGCCTTACAAGGTGCCTTTCACTGATAACAAAGCATAAGCAGCCCTGACTTGCCTTATATAGGGATGTAAATTTCCTTGTCCTAGAAAGAACTTCAGCCTCCATAGAAATGAATGTACTTCCACTGCCTGACTACTCCTGTGAAAGGAGACCTCAGAGGGTAAAATAAAATATTGTCTATTATAGAATTTTTCCTTATGTTTAGGCACTCAGAATCCATGTCACAATAAAAACAAGTCCAAGTTGATCCATTGTGGAAGCTTCCAGACTGGAAGAACATGTCTTTTGAGGTGCATGTTGCCTTTTTAAAATAATATTTTATATTCCTTCAGAACTTTTTTCTTTTAAAAAGGAAAAAAAATCCCAATAACTGAAGTGTTATCATTCATGTAGATCACTGAAGAAATCCCTCTGGGTCATTGATACCTGTGGCATTTTGAATTTGATAGTTCTCTACCTATTGTGGGAAATTTATAAGGCATTTTTGTGAAGGTCCCCAAGCAAACATCTACCAGTCTTGCCCATGATAACTTTGATTTTTTGCTTTTTCAACTAAACCTGAGCCTATTGAGGTCAGCTGCTAAAGGTACAGGCAAAGGCTAAGATTATTTCTATTCTGTTGGCTTGTAGTTGGGGACGAGGTTGATAAATTCAGCTTAGCAAGCAGGCTTTTTTTGCTTGTGCACTGCTGGGAAGTATCCAACTAAACTGCTCAATTGAAGGCAAATATTTCTATACATTTGGGCACTGATTGCTATTAACAAGTGCCACACAGGGCTCCTTCTGTTTCTTGTGATCTCAGTCAGAATCACCTGTACTCTCTTGTTCCCACAGTGCTTAATGCTGCTTCAGAGCTTTCCTAGGGAATTTATTGTGGTCACAGATATTTGTGCATAACTTTTAAATCTATTTATGGCTATGTGATGGTCTTAAAGTATTTGGAATTAATATCTGCCATTTGTTATGTAGTGACTAACTCCAAAAACATTTTTGCTGTTGCATATCTAAGTGTTGCACAGCAAATGAGAAAAAGTTTACATGTGTTGTCTTACAGGCAAATAAAAAGGGAGAATTTCAAATATTCTTTTCTACTACTGCTGATGGGTAACACATGTTCTGTGTTTTCAAACCTCTGCACTTCAGAAAAATAAGAGATCCTTGTCTTCTAAAAGTCACATGCTTTGATTTAGTGAATAAACAGAATACACAGCACAAATCAGTGAAAACCCAAGTGCTGAGAGAACATGCAAGGAGGTCAAATAACCCTTGTTATAAAACTTGGACATTTAGTAGCAATTAGATGCTACATTGAATAATTTATTATGGTTCTTCTTTCATATCTAATGTCTGAAAACAACAGACTGATCTGGGTCCTTGTGTAAAACATGGGCGTGTGCATGTGCAGAATTACAGAGGGGCTTTTTACTTGGTCTAGACTTTCACTTATGAGTTTTACTGGATTGGAATTTTGGGTTTTGAAGGCTCAGCACTCAGTAACTGATTTTAGTGTCTTTAATAAGCTGTATAAGAAGACAGAATGCAGACTAAAAGGATAAGAACATGACAAATGTATCAAGAAACTAAATATTTATTCTTAATAATCATGAATATATTGCCTAAACCACTCTTCCACTGCTTCTAAAGCTTATCCATTATTACTGAAGGGACATTTTTATACAGCATCTGTTACAGTAAATATTATTCTAATTTCACTGTAGATAACTTTTTGCCTTGATTTCACCTGTTATTCAGAGGCTGATTTAAAAACCCAATTCTTCTTCTAATGCTGTGAGTATGAAATTAGCATTAGAAATTGCCTTTTTTTTTTTTTTTTAAATCAAAATTACTTTTTGCATCATTTTTCTGTACTTTTTCTTAGTATAAAAGAGATGAAGCTATGGGAGAGAATCCAGTAAAAGGCCACTTTGATTAAGGATCACAATTCTGTGATACTTCTTCTGTACCTGTACTTTTGTGCCCTTGTTATGATTTCGACTAAAAGCAAATCCTGCACAAATTCACATTTAATCAGTGCCACTGCAGTTCCCTTGCCATCCTGCATGGTGACAAGCAAATTGATAGGGAAACTTGATTTTCTTTGTGGCATCTCTTGGACTTACCTGGCATACTCCTGAAAATACTAACGAGCTGGATAATAGCAGCTTTTGGATCAGACATCTGAAATTTGGTCACCTAGCATCAGATACTTGATTGCCAAAACAACAAGTAATAGGTCATTCTGATTATTCTAAAATAGGCCTCAAAATGGTTGCTGAATAGAGCAAAACTATGTCTGCAATTACTTGTGTGTGTAAAATTTTGTGTCAAAAAATATCAGTGATGAAAATCAGACCTAAAAACTACTGTGAATTGGTAGGCTATTGCACTAGAAATGAGAGGTCCTTAATCCAGTGTTGTATGGAGAAGAGAAAGTATAACTCACTCTGTCAAGCATTCTAATTTGCAGGTTCCTGTTCTGTTATAATTGAGGGATAGGAGTAATAAATAGAAGGATAGCATTCCATGAAGGAAAGAAGATAGAAAAATGAATATATCACTTTTACTTCTTCTGTAACTTGTCCTCGATTTATTTCTGTAATTTTTTTTCTGAGAGATTGTTAGTGTTGATCACCCTCTAGCTCAGATTTGATAAAATAATAAAAAAAATATTGTTCCCATAGGTGCTATTACTACTTCCATATCACAGACATCACTAAAGAATTCCACCTTTTTTCCCCCCATAAATAATGTTTAAGACACAGGTTCCTTGGAGTGGAGAGAGAAAAGAGATAAGGAGGAGGTTGGCCAGTGTCACTTTATTTTTGTTTAAGTGTTTTGCATGCCTCCAGTATGCAAAAGAAAATTGAGAGGAAGATAATGTTAATAGATGATAATGCTCAAAGATAATTGAGAGGAAGAGATGTGCCTGAGACTGAGAAAATAAAGACTGGTAACATTTTCAGATGGACTGTGTATGTTTATAAGTGAGAAGGCTGGGCAAGTATAATCTTAGACTGAGATTTTTAATGTATGAAGACATTTGAGGCATCAGTGAGTTATATAAACATGCTGTGCATACAAGGGCTCATTATACAATATGGAAACAATCTCTTGAAAGACATAAATGGTGGAAAATTTTAGGATCCTATTTTGTATTCAGTATTTTCACTCCAGTGACGTTATTCTCTACCTCCAATCTACTGATTTTATACCAACAGCTCAGCACCCTGTAAGTCACATCACTATTTCCAATTTCTGGCTGTAGGTCTCATTGTGATGACAACTCCCTCAAACTATTCAGGTATTGCACATCCAGAAAACAAAGGGCTTTATTGGTAGTTATTCTCCACCAGATGAACGTACAGCCTGTTGGATAACTACCTACTCCTCCTAAATGAATATGTTGAAAGAGTTATATTCAGAATGTATTTTTTGCCCTCTTCTGCTGACAAATTGTTGAGCTGGCTGCTCGTCATAGCAAGCTGTCAGCCATATGGATGCCATTCAGCCATTTTTCCTCCTCAGAATGCTGTTGAGCAGGGCCCACACAGCCAAATGTCCGTGAGTCCTGCGACTCAGAGTGACTCAACAGAGCTGAGAGAAAGGCCACAATTTTCTCAAGTGGCAGCAGGCACCTGTGTCTCTGCTTTACTCATCTTCCTCTCAAAAAAAGGAAAAAAAAAAAAAAAGAAAAGAAAAAAAAAATTCCAAAGGGCCCTCATGTACATAAATTTAAGTTCTTTCTGCTGGGCTGCACAGTTGCATAGCTGTCTGCTTTACTGATGTGGCTTTGCAGCTGTAACGGATGAGTAATATTAGATAAGATGGATGTAAAAATAAAATAGAGAAGAGAATGGCAGTTTGCAATGACCTTGGTCATGTTGCAACGCAGAGGGGAAAAATAAAACATGCAAAAGTTGTCAGCTGGTGTGGAGACACTGCTATTAAAATAGAAATGGTATGGAAAAATCATGGTTCGGATGAGGTACTAAGAGGTTTTCAAGAAGCCATAAAAATGTGCAGTTACATTACACTAAATGTTAGTTTACCATTAGACTTCATAACAATAATAGCTGCTAACCGGCAAAATCTTCACAGGAGCATTTTCCTAAATGTATCTTCATTGGCTTAGTTATTCCCAGGGAGCAAACGGGCTGCCCATGATGGCTTTTTAAAGTTTAAAGAGGGGACAAAGGGACCTGCACCGTGTCCCTTTTACTTTGATATCATGGTCCTGGATGCTTAGAGATTTAGATCCTGGGGGATAAAGGGAAATGAGCTGTGTAAAAATGAAACATAATTTTGAATTTTCTCATTAGATTGACATTTTCTGACAAGGTCCAATGCAAAGAGAAACACCAGCCCCGGTTTGGTCCCTAATCCTGTATCACATGGTTGGTCTTAACCCTCTTTGTGTTTTGGCCACCCATTGGCCTCCCTCATGACAATAAGAATATTTTAAACCATTCCAAATGATCACGGCTTTGCTCGCTGCCCACACTTTGCCATGGTTACGTGAAGAAGTAACTCCATGACACATGGCTGGCATTTCTTGCATTTGTTTGTTTGTTCGAGCTCTGGGAGGGTTATCAGTGATCCACATCCGAGAGAGGAGGCTGAGTTTACATCCCTCCAGCCCCCGGGCTGTTAATTTTAGCGAAGCTGCCAGAATTTGCACGTTGGATGTGTTTGGGGCGTGCCAGGGAGGGGGTGGTGCAAGGGGGATGTGCTACCTAACAGCAGGTGAAGGTGGCCTCACTGCCACGGGACCCAGATCTCCTGGGGGAAGGGGGCACAGAGGTGGGTTGTGTGGTAGCTGCATTTATTTTTAAATTTGTTTGTGGCATGGAAACGTCTCCAATGAAGGCTGTGGCTCAAAGAGGCCTGGCAGTGACCTTGGTTTAAAGCATTTCTAGCTCTGCATTGGCCCCTTGCTAAGCTCCTGGCTGAAATGTTTTCCTCTGATATGTAATTGTTAAAACTGGTGACCTTGTAGATATGCGTTCTTGGCAGAAGTTTCATCCACTGGGCATTTCATGGGTGGATCCTGCCTGAAAAACTAGGCCTCAGGAAAATTAAGATTGGATCAAAGGCTGAGCATCTTTGGTGTCCCCCAGCCAAGCTTGTGTTGGTCTGTAGCTCCCAAACCAAAATGCTCTTCTGAGCATCTCTAATCTAACCCTTTCAGTTTCTTGAGTATTGGGATTTGGTACAGGTGAGTTACAAACATGGCGTCTCTACACTGCAATGTCTCGTTTGTGACTCAAGCAACACTGCTTGCATTGCAAAAAAAGCTGCAAAGGTTCAACTTAAGTCATGCTTTTATTGATGATTCTAATCAATCAGGAAGACAAAAATCAAATAATAGTTCTAAACTTGCCTTGATCATTTCTCTGTGCGGAAGTAGGTTTCCTCTCTCTAGCAGCCATTAAAGATGTCAATTGCAAGTGAGTACAAAGCTCATATTTCCTAAGGGAAATACTCAGTGGGAAATATTATGAGTATTTTTAAAGAAATTATGAAATATGGTAGATGCCTTTTGCCTTTTTTAATAATTTAATTTTATTAGACAATTGTGAACGTCCATTGCCATGGTTTGAGAATCACCAATAAGAGCATTAACCACTGAAAGGGTATTAGCTTGACTTAGTTTCCACCCAATTATACATTCATTCAAAAGTGGATTCCATGAAAATGTAGAGAAAACATTGAAAAATAACATCAAATTTCTAAACCATTAAAAAGTATTCTCAAATTGCAACTTTCTTGCTCTGCTTCTACACCAGAAGAAACATTATATGTGATTAGTAAACAGACATATTGTGGTTTACTGTATTTGTCCATTTTCTGAACTGATAACCTCTTACTACAGTTTTTAGAGTAAAAAAGAAAAGTGACTCTTGCTGAACTAATTTACCAATTAGCTCACAAATTTGTATGAGATGTTATTTATATAATTGGACTGAAGAAATGTTCTTTACACCTGCAAGTGAGGCAGCTGCTGCCAAAACCTCAAAAATATCCCTTCAATAAAGTTTCAGTCTACTTAATGACTTTGCCCATTGATGCTGAGGTTTGGCCTATTACACAGACATGAACTGCTCAAGACTTTAAATCTCAGTTATGTTTTGAGAATTTGAATAAATTTTGTTAAAGCTTAATGTATGTTGTCCTACTTTAAATTTAATTTTAAATAAAATAAATAGACTTATTCTATAAGTAGTATAAAAGAACACAGCATTTAAAAAATTAATTTATACAGCTTTTGGAATGTTGAATTATCTGGTTTTGCATTTCATTATGTCTGCAGATTTCAAATGGCATTAGACTGGGCTTTGTGTTTCCCCTAAGTCAGAATTTTCAGTGACTATTTGTATCTATGAAAATGCAGATAAAATCCTTGTTAAAAGGAGGAAATTATTTTCGGGTTTTTAGTAGGACTGATGAGATGACATTATAGCTTTCCAAGTTACATGGAAGAATTTTTCAGCCAAGGACACAACTGAAAGCTAAGGACCTATGGCAGAATTATCTGATTTTACTTGGCATTTGTTTAACTGTTGTGTGTATTGCTGAAGGCCATTTACTCTGACAAGAAATGTCAAATAAACCAGTAATAAATCAAAACAGGAGATGGAATACAGTTCTCTTTCCTTTTTTCATACTTTGGCAAGGTAAGGAGAGGTTTATAGACTACTGAAATTCAAAAGATTGCTCACATATGGAAAAATATTTTTTCATTGGGACAATTCTGAAAACTTAAGCCTCTGGAAGTGTTACAGAAGTTGTTCCCAATTACATATTTTAATGGTATCTAACTTGTAGAATGTACAGTCCTTTGTGTATGACCAGCAGTAACTATTTCTTTTAAATGAGCATTTCTGCCCCTTCTCTAGTTCTCTAATACAGTAAAATATGTGGCATGAGAAGATATATATATATATCTGATGCACGTGCCTTTTAAAATATGGTACATTTCCCTGCTATTGACAGATCTTAAAATTTAAATTCTGGTCAGTAAGTGGACTTATATTTATAAACCCTGAAGTTTATTGGTGCCTGCAGTGGAGGATGGCCACTTTACATCAA
This sequence comes from Agelaius tricolor, assembly GCF_023055355.1. Lineage (NCBI taxonomy): Eukaryota > Metazoa > Chordata > Aves > Passeriformes > Icteridae > Agelaius > Agelaius tricolor. The sequence goes on along the minus strand of NW_027269269.1, from coordinate 43,566,296 downwards.
AGAGAATTAATTTTTTTTATTACTAAATGTATTTATTTGAAGATTACTTTTTGCCTTTTGTTGCCCTTCTTTCCTTCAGCAAAATAAATCTGTCCATCTAAGGACTAGAATAACTATTTAGAAATTGACTTTTTTCAAATCCCCCTTTACCAAGGGGACTGTGGGATTTAGTGCAGGATAATTCACAGCTTTCACAATATCTTATTCATAAGGAGCAATATCCATATCAAGTTAGAAAATATGAAGGAAAATGAATCAACTACTTAAAAATCATCAGCATTTTTAATCTGTTAATAAGATCCTAAATAGTTAAAAACCAGAGAGGAAGGATTAACACCAGTGGAACAGTTCAAACAAAGGTAAGACATTTTGCAAGTGAAAAGTCATCCCAGTCTCTAAGCAGAAAAAAACATCAACTTTATTTAAAATGCAAAACTAAAGAGAATCCTTTAAAATATATTGATGTAGTAAAACTCTATGGGAGCTTTGACTCATTTGTGTATTTTAATGGTGTTTAGGGCTTTTTGTGCCAAAAAAAGGGAAATGCACAGTAGTTTGAATTTTGGAAGGAATAGAAAATTGAAGTCATATTTAGCTGAATAGAGAATAATAGACTCTACAAATGTCAATTAATAATATCAAGTCAGTTTTTATGTTGTGGTTTGTTCTGTTTTTTGGATGCTTTTCACTAAGCAATCATATGTTTTTACCTCAGCTTTGTCATCTATTTCTGTGTTGATTAATTCATGTAGTCATCTAAATAATTTTTTAATTAAGTAATTTTGTTTTAAATTGCTGATAAATAGTGGGGGCAAAAAACCCCAAGAAAATATTTCTAAAAAGCCAGTTCTGTTAATATATAGTTTTCATCATATCTATCCATTTGGTTTTAATTACTAAGTACATTTTCCTGAAAATTATGAACCCTTATGGGTTAAAGGTTCCTCTGCTCCTGCTGCTTATTTGTTTCACACAGACATCCTTCCCTGTTTCTGGCAACCAGACTATCTTTAAAGCAGCACATGGTAACACTGAAAACTCTGAACACTGGCTTCAGTGAGAAACAAGAAGCTTTTGAACAACAAAAGCCTGGATCAAATTTTGAGGTAACTGATTTAGCTCTGACTTGGGCCAGACACTCAGGTTTCCACTATCTGAGCATCTTATCTGTGTATATCTCCACATAAAGGTCTGTAAAAACCATCAAGAGGTAAAAACTGAAATTACATAGTGGCACAATCTCTGTAAATAATAAAATTTCAAGCTTGCCATACAGCATTCCTTTGGCTTTTGTGGTCAGCTTTGTACATATATTATAAATATAATGAGCATACAAGATGGGTTTCAATGAGAGCAGTATCTGTGTTGCATGAATTAACAGTAGTTTTATCAGGACTGGATGAAGTCTTCATCCAAAGAGGAATGCTGCTCAGCTGCATAGTTGTGACCATGTCATCCGTGAGGGAAAAGTGTATTTTGCCCAACAGTGCTGGAAGGAAAAATTAAAGCATCTTCATTCATAAGATCTAGAAATGATATTTTTCACTTCAATTTATTCATGGTTTGTCTTCCATTTTAGACTTTAAGATGGCTTTATTACAGAACAAGCTTTGTCTCAGAATAAAAAAACCTCAAAAATAAAATTGAAAAAAATTTTAAAGGCAGGAAAATATACTCTAGTCTAGATTTTTTCTTTTGAATATAATCCTTCCTTAGGAACTGTGCTAATGTAGCATGATTTTCAGGACAAAATGTTAGACAATGTTAGGCAGCCAGCTTCCCAACTTGCTTCCACTGCTGTGGCACAGACTGCATCCCCTCTTCCAAGCTGTTTGTGGGACAATCCTGTGACCTGGATTGGGGTGCTGTCTGCAATAAAATAAAGCAGAATAGATGGTTTGAAGTTGTCACCTCACCAAATACTACCCTGCCAGAAAGTGACCATGATTCAATGGGAATCTCACGTAGCCAAACAGGACCATTAAAGCACGATTCAGGGGAGATCAGCCTCTTGGAGCTGTTTTATTCTTTTATCAGCATCCAGTTAATTTGTATCAAAAGCTGGCTAGATAGCTGGGAGTGTTGGGAAGTCTGTATGCTAATTGCTTTTAAAAATAAATGCATCAGAGCCACTGGGGCATTTCTGTTGTGGTTTTAGATTATTCATATAAATTATGAGGTTATCAAATGCGAATGTGAAATTGTTGGGCATATGCTCAAATATCATCTTCCTAAGCTGTGCAATTACTCAGGGTGTCATCTGAGTCTTCAAGCAACCAGAAACTTCTGCTTCTACATAAAACATCATCAAGGTATTACAAAGCCTTTGGCAATAGAACACAATTAAAATACCTCAAGCAGTGAAAGCCATTAATATGAAACAGGCGAAGTTCAAGAGGAACAGTTCGGGCGTGCCTCCTTGGCAGTGACAGGAGCACAGAGCCCTTGCAGATTAAATCCCCCTGCTGAGAAGCCAGGGCTCTGCATTGTAATGTCTCTGCTGCAGTGCCAGAGCTGCTACACTGAAAGATGATTTGGACACCTCTGTGCCACGCCTTGGTGCCTGTAGGCAGCGGTGGTCTTTCTTTTGTGAGTTCAAATCATAGCAAGGCAGGAATAGTCCAGCATAAGACAGATGTTTATGTTACCAGCTTCATCTGCAGCTGGGTTAGACTGTCCTGTTCTCCTCCTGACTCCCTCTGGTGCTGTGGCCAAGTCCTTACAGCCCATCCATAAGGGCACAACAAGTTCGAGCAGCTTGGATGCAAGCTGCCTCTGCTTGGGAGCTCAGTGAAGTTTTTATGGGGCCAAACCTGCTCCAATGTGTTCTGCAGGACCAGTGAAACTGAGGAAACATCCCCTCAGCCCACAATTAATCATATCCTTTGAGACCAAGAATTCTCTGTCAACACGCTGAGTTACAAAAACAAATTATACAGGCGGCTTCTTAGCACTTAGGCAGTGCTTTTATAGCAAACCTATAATGTTTTCATCTTTTCAGCATGAAAAGAATGAGATTCACTGCACCATAGTCAATCAGCTTTCCTTGTAGACAGTTTGCTAAGTTAACTTCATAGGTGAATTTTGAAAATAATAGTTAAAATAGTTTAGAATAGTCACATAGAAAAATTATGTGCTGGAAACTTTCACTTCACTGTTACTGCATTTACACAATGTAGAGTTTACATTATGCACATAAAGAAAACATCTGTATTCTCTAATTATAGAAGCTTTAATAAACACCAGCTTTGAACCATGACTTTCTCTCTATCCACACAGTCCCATTATACACAAGTGAGAGACATTTCCCTGTGCTACCTTTCTGATGTCCCCAAGTAAGTACCTCTGTGCAGATAAAGCTTGGCTCTGGATACTGTTACTTTTTGAACTCTACTGAATTTGCCAGCTATGAGGATTTCTGGATGGCAACATCCCATCGTTGGAAAGAGAAAAATTTAGTTCATGTAAGCATGTAAAGAGCTCTCAGATGAAAATCACTCTCAGTCATTGCTTGCATGGCCTGTCCTTGAAAGGATCATCAATTTCCCCTGTTTTTATACATCATTACTGAGTTACTCATCTCTCAATTGATGTACTGCAACCTTAACAAAAGGGTGGACCATATCTTTTATCCCACTGTCATCCCACCTGATGCCACTCTGCTTTTCAAGAGGGCAGCATCTCTTCCCACCACAGCAGTCATGAAAAGGTAGAGCTATCAGTGGTGCAATCCAGATGTACACTCTACAGTTTTTGCCAGGCAAGTAGTGCTACATACCCTTTTCTACTAAAATTTTGTCTTCAAACTTAGAATTAACCTTTCATTTCTTCCTGTCAGGGAGCCCTGTCTGCTGTGGGCAATCCAGTTATTTTTGAACATGATCAATCGAGCAATAATAATTATACCCATAAAACTTCCCTGTGCTAGCTTCTGTCATTAAATGAAAAATGTGGTTTTACATATAAAGGTGTGATTACCTCTGCCAGGTTCTTTAATAAAATCTACATACAATATGTGCTATGCTTCCATTTCAGAAAATTTTATGATTTGCTCAAGTACTTAGTCAGGGTCTCTGGCATGATTTATTAGCTGTTTAAAATTCCTAAGTGTCATTTCCTTTAAGTGGTTACAAACTTTCTCATTAATACCTGTACAACCACCACCACAGACATTACACAGCAGATTACACTTGCCAAAATCATCTTGCCCCCTGTACTGTCACCTGGCATGCTGCAGGCTCCAGATTTGCATTGTAGTGGATGTTCTGGAAGCTGCCTCTTCCATCCTAATTCCTTGTGCCCTGACTGAGGGCTCATATCACCAGTCATGCCCTGCAAACTGCTTTGTAGTGGTCACTGTACAGGTTTTGGCTCTCTTAAATTCATCAAGTAATTCCTACCCATCCATTCCCACTAAAAGCATTTCATTTGCAGAGTGTGAAGACTGACTTGCTAAATAAGCAGTATAATAAATGAATGCTTGAAATAATATGGTAATGATTTGAATGGCTCAAAACTCCTCTTATGATTTGTATGCAATCTATGTGGGAAATGGCATTTACAGCTTCACTGAGGAAGGTTTCTGTTTGCTCGAAGGCTCTCACTGTTTGTCCCAAAATAAACTCGGAAAGAAATTCAGCTTGCGGCACGTTTCTAGAAATCTGCATTTGTTATGCTCCTGTGTCTTCTTTATCGTGTACCACTCCCTTACAGAGCCCTTGTCTTGCAGGTTTTGCTCTCAAAGCTGGATACCAGGCTGCCTGCAGCAATGGAATTCCCTGCTTCCTAACCTGAGCAAGGGCAGAGGTAAGCAGGAGGGGAAAAATGTTTTTTTTGCTAATCTTTCTGAATTATAAACTTTTTTGTAACCTTCTGGTTTTGTATTGACTGAAATCTGTTGCTTTGGTTGGAATTTGTTTTGACTGTATAAAAAACAATTATTATAATGCTTCGATTTGTGAAAGTGAATGGGAAACTGCCACACATCGTTTAAAGTGTGTCATTTTAATTTTATGCTTGCATGATCTCAATTTGGTAAAAACACTGATGCTTACCAAGTACAGCAGAGAATAGAGGATAAAGGACAGGGTGTGAATGCTTTGTCATTATGTCCTGGATCCTGCAGGGAGGATGACCCCAAGCCCTGAACTGCCTTTAGCTGGACAGGAGCTGTTTGGAAATGTACGATGGCCAAACAAGATGCCCATGGCAGGGCAGCATTAAATGTCTTGGCTCTGGAGAGCATTAAACACACAAGTATTTACAGGACCTGTGCCCTAGGAGACCTCAGGCTGGAGGAATGTTTGGCCAAAGTAGCCCCTTGCCAGCTTCTTTTCAAGTGCTGCTCACACAGGCAGGGAGCAAGTGAGCTGCGCATGTGAACCAAATCTTTGCTTTGCTCACAAGCCAGGCATGCTCCAGCAGACCCGTGGAATCATTCCATGCACTGAGAAAGTCCGTGGTAAATCAGGACCTGCTGTGTGTGCATGGCAGGCATGGACATACCTCATGAAAGAAGGCACTTAGGGCCCTAAGTGGCCATGTGTTTGCAAAAGCCAGTCCACACAGAGGGCTGCATGTGAGAGGTATTGGTTACTTTATACTCCTCCCCACATAAAAAGGCAGCTGTGTTGTTGCACTCCCAAAAGACAGCTGAGTTCTTGTGCATTGGAAAAATCAGCTGTGAAATGACTGAGAAAAATTTAATTGTGTATCCCAAAGGCAAAAATAGAGGTGTGCTTACACAGTGTGTTTATAGACTGACTGGATCCAGCACTTTGCAGGGCTTGTCCCTGCTATATGGAACCAGTTGCATTTTGATGAGGAATTCTGTTGTTGAAGGGAACATTTAATTTCTTTAAAGATACGGTTTTTTATTATTAGGTTATCACTGACTAGGTTATGATGAGCTGTATGAAAACACAGCCTGTGATATGTCAGGCAAGGTAGAAAATTGTGCTCTCTTTTCCACAAAGGACAGCTCCTGTCACTGTCAGCAGGTAAGTAAGGCATACACACACACCACAGGGAAGCAAGATCCCTGAACTAGTCTTGAATCTGTTGTTGATGTTCTGCTTGACTTTTTAGAAGACTCCTCACGTCTCCTGGGTTCTGTAAAACAGAGTGATAACATGATAGACTTTGATCTTGAGTATTTAAATGCCTTTTGCTCCACCAAATCCTTTAATATCTTGTTTTTATGCAGTGAATATACTACCTAACTTTAAAACCACAGCCAGCTGACTGGTTATATTCCTGCCAGGGTTAGTCACTAGCCTGACTTAGGACTTATTACTCTTCTGGCTGATCTCCTCTTATGTGCCACTTTACCTGAGTTCCTCTTCTGAAATTGCCATTAGTGCTTAGGTAATAAAAGCCCAGCATCCTGTACATACTTCAGTACTTCACATCACTCAAGAATCTACCTGTCAGGATTTTCATTCTTCTCAGCAGCTTTTCTACAGATAAAATTAGCAACATGATAGAGGCTTTTATCAACAATTAGCTTATTGTAGAACATATTTCATAGACCAAGAAATGTGTTGTGTGCCATTTTGAAATGGTTTTGTGGTTTCATAACATCCTGTCAGCCTGTAGGCACTGCAGTGAGAAGCACACGATTCTGATTTTGCTCTGACTCTGTGCTGGAATATCTCCATTACTTCAAAGACACAGAAGTGAAATCAGAGTCAGGTTCAGTAGAGTTGCAGAGATGAGCTGATGGGCAAAGCAGAAACTGTGGGAGACTGGACAATTAATGGTTAATGACTCAAAGTATTCTGCACTTCACTGGGAGCTATAACAATTCTTAAATCTGCAGGTAAATTTTAATTCATCTTCCTTACCCATAAATGTGTTTGTAGGCCTAAAGTTTTCTGTGTGGCAGAGTTGTTGGTTCCAAGTGTCCTCTTCCCCAGTACCAGGCAAGTAAGGAGTGGCACAGTACCAAACACCACGCTGCTATTTCATGATGTTACTGCTGCTCACGTAGCTTCTCCCAAATTAGCTTTTGACTAATTGCTGGGTCCCTCTAAGAAAATAGCTGCTACTGCACAGAACCCAGTGCAGCTGCCAGGGAGGTTTGGTTCCCCTCCAGCTGAGGTCCATGCCACGGCAGCTACACAGCTCTTACCACCTGACCTACTTACATCGGTTTGGGCAGAGTTACCTAAGCTGCAGTCAAGCCCTTTTGTTTAGGGTAGATGAAGTCTCAGGTCCAAGTGCCTACCATAGCTGTGAAAACCACAGTGTTATCCATGTGCTCATAAATTTCTATGCAATTATTTGCATAATTTCCTGTCTGTAGTACGGCTAGTGTTAAGTCTTAGTTAATGACATGATTATACCTTGTTAGCTGTTCACAGGTATTACCTTTTTTTTAGAAATATAAAATCTTGCTTCCTTAAACATAGTTTTTAATTTTGTAAAAAATAATGGTGTTTTATATAGTAATTTTTAATGTGCTATTCCTCCTTTCTCTTGGCTAATCCATTGTATTATCCACTTTGGGTTCCCACTCTACACTTCATGGAGTATTGTAGACCTCATCAGCAGGACCAACTAATACTGCCATGAGGGTTTTGAGCATAAAGTCTGACATAGGTTTTGACATGTCTGCTCACATCCTGAGATTCATTCCCTTCCTGCTGTCCCTGAGTCAAAACTTCTGGGTTTAGGGATATCAAGGGAACATTCCTGCCTGTTCCTCTTATTATCCATTTATGGACCTGTTGCCCATCATTATGTGCAGCTGCTTTTCGAGCCTATTGATACTCTTTGTTATCACAAATTCTCATGGCAAGGCTGAAATGGAAACAATCAGCTTAAATACCATGGTTACACAGAGAATGTTTTTTGAATGTTTTATAAAAGGGAATTTCTACCATAAATATATGTCAATAGTTTGACTTTTTAGTGTAGCAGATAGCTGAAAACATGAAAAATAAGAAAAGCAGAGTGATACTTTTCTGTCATCAGACACTGACACACAAGAAAGGCAGAGGTGGGCCAGATAAAGGCATGGCCAGTCACGGGCTTCATCCAGTCACTTCTTTCCAAGACTCACCTTGCTGCTTAAGGTGATGATAAGCAGAGGGAACACCTATAATGCTACTACTTTTACAGCACTTTTCCAAAGGTTTCAGTGATTTGGAATTCAAAGATCCCAAAGTCTTTGGGTTTAATAGAAACTTGTGGTGGTTTTCCTTTGCGACGTTATCTAGCTGCTTGTTGAATCCCTACAGTCTCAGCTCCCAAAACTCTTTTGTGGCAGCCCCTTACCTTCACAGGAATTCTGAAGCTCTGATATTTGCATGGGGTTGCTGTGAGCACCTTGTGTGCATGTGGAGAACTGCATAGATAAATGCACAGCTATTGTGAGCAACAAATTCAAAGTGTGTTTATGAGCTGTGAACAGAAAAGAGGGTTTGGTTTGATTTGATTTATTCACTTGAATTTTTTAGTAGGGCTATTGGCATGATAGGCATGGACCTGCTGCCTGGTTCCTGACTATAATAATGAAAGACAAACAAAAGAATGAATGGTGTATGTAACCAGGCAAGTTATATAAGTTGTGGGCTTACATAGTTACACATACATGTGGAATCAAAGATCATTTTTATAGTCAGAGCAGCTTGTTTGGGTGGATCCAAAGCTATAGCAGCGCATTAAACTTCTGAGAAAAACAGTCCTGGTTCTGCTGGACTCCTCAAAATGTGATGTTTTAAACAAGGCCTGCTTCCTGCTGCAGTCCATGGTGTGGCTTATCTCACAAAGCCAGGCCTGAGCCTTCAGTCCCAGCACTGAGCTGGAGCCTGCTGAAAAAGATGGGCTGCTGGAGGAGAGGGGAAGGTTTGTAAACAGCTGAAGTGGGGCCTTCTGGGTTTAATGTGTTCCATAACCAGTTCAAACAGGGCAGCAACTGAAAACCCCAGATGTCAGAGTTACACAACAGCTCCTTCAGGAAAGCAGCTTCAAGTTTTCAGTGGGCTTTATAATAAAGAGCATGCATGAAATGTTCACCCACAGATAGTGAAGTGTTTGCTTTGCTAGCAGTACACACCCACCATCGACTCTCAGCTCATCCTTTCATAGGGAGAGAGAGGGATCTTCATCCCTAATGCATGTTTTTACATTACCCTTATGTTACTGTGCGTGGGTTGTGTATAGCAGACTTAATGCAGCAATCTGTAGACCTGCATCAATTTTGTGCCTTTTTTTTGTTCTTAAAGAAATGCTGTATTGAATGAAAGTTTGAGGCTTTTTTTTTTCCACCTGTGCTAAGGTTGAGTACTTTGAATGAAAGAGGGTTTATTTTGAAACTTAGAGAAGTTTGGCATTTTCTATTCATACCTGTATCTTCGTATCCCAGCAGTGTTCAATTATATCAAATCTATTTTAGCCACCTACCATAGGATGTGAGTAGCTACATCCTACAAGAAACCATTTCTCTCCTGCTCTGAAGGGAGTCAAGACACTGCAATCTCTTGTATGGAAGCTGTTTAAAGAAGCTCACATCAGCTGTCCTGGTTTTAAACATTTGACGTTTCTAACATTTTCTTATGGAGCTCTGCAAATTTAGTGTTTCTAATGGTCAGGGCTCTTCCACATGGCACTGGTTTTGGGCAGGGTATTTTTTTTACCATTTTATGGGGGTATAACAGCACTGTTACTCATTTTTCTGTCTTGCAATGACTGAATTTAAAACCTTCAGCCTTTTTAAGCAGAAGGTTGTTTTCATTCTGAGGAATGACTTAAAAGGGCCAACCTTCAGACTGCCTGGAAGGGTTTGGCACAGTCAGGGCTTAGCTGGGCACTGTCTCACCTGCCTTGCTTTGTATTTCTCACTGGATTTTCTTCCCTCCTCTTTGACTCTCTCTGTAATTTACCATCAGCATGCTGATGTGTTCCCACCTGTGCTGAGGACTTTATCCCAGTATTCTCACATGATTAGAATAAAAAAGATGGAAGTTACTCAAGGTGTTCCATCTCTCATTCTCACACCTCAGTGTTTACCTTTACCTGACCTTGGCCTCACTAAATAAATACTAGTGCCAACCTCTAAACAACTTTTCCACCAGCAAAATTCTTCTGATGAGAACTATCTGTGATTGCTGATTCATCTGCACTGGAGTGCTGTGCAAGGATTTTAATAGTTGGTTTTTTTCCTAGCAGTGCTTGGTCAGTAAGGCTTGACTCAATATTCTTATTAATGAGGTGTCTGACTGTTTCATAGACTTTGTTTTTCATATTGTACTCAGTGTAATACCCTAAAAAATGAGAAGACACATCAGATGCTGATTTGAACTTATTATATAATTATTTCTTATACATTTATTATTTATGGCAATTGTCTTATTATCTTACCTTATTTTTCCAGAGAATGAGAAAAATATAAAGAAATACAAATTCTGTTTCTGCAAGTTCATTGAATGATGAATTCTTAGGTTACTTTTCACTTTCCATGTTTGATCAGTGGCCTGGATTCAGAGAGGGAAGAGCAGAAGAATCTAAAAGCTGTCCCTAGCTAGCATTGATGTAACAGCACAGGAGGAAAGCAAATAGCTGGGACCTGTTCCTGCAGTGTTTAAGCAGGTGAGGAGGGTGCAGTAATTCCTCCAGAGGCTTTCTGAACCCTGTGTTTGTGTGTGTTGGTGTGAGACCATTCACTGGGGTTCTCCACAGGTTACTGGGTCCTGCTCCATGCCCATACATCAACAGAAGCAACACAGCAGGGTGAAACCTCCCCTGGGGATTTCATGGCACAAAGTCAGAAAGAGCCTCTGTAGCCCATGAAAACTTCTCTTTTTTAGTATAATGAAAGAGCTTCCATGTATTGCAGGGTCAAAATCTTGTACTGTGTCTTGTACTGTGGCTTTCTTAATCTTGCATGAATGTTACTGACAACTGAGTCAGTAACCTAGTGTGGTTATAGAGGTGTCCCCTTAAAAACAAAATCCTACCCATTGAACTGAAAATGTCACTCATTTGGAGACTGAATTTGAGTTGAGTCTGTCAGTTATCCAGGAATGATGCAGAGTTGCAGAGGGGGTGATGCAGTTCCCTGTGTTTAATGTCTCAATATCTTGTGTGCTTAGAACAAAATCATCACTTTGGACTTGCAGAGATGAGAAGTCTCTAGAACAGCCCAAAGTGTGAGCCTGGGTGAGGAGTACCCAAGTTATCCTGGCTACTAGGAAAACCACAAATTCTTTACCTGTTTTCAACAAATTTTACTTATTCCATCATCTCTCTTTCCTACTTCAAATTGAAGCTAATATAGCATAGGTAATAAAATTTAAAAGCAAGCTTATTTTTCTTCCTAATAAGACCAATCATTTTTCTGTACGGAATTGCCTTCAGTGTCCTTGATGCAGGAATGTGAAATGTTTCTTTTGGGCAGCTGGGTTTAGCTCAGCACTGTGGTATCCTGATGGTTGGTGCTTTTTCCTGGTGGTCAGAACCCTCTTCTCTGGAGGAGACTTGTGACAGCAGATGATGCTGGTGAAAGCCTAAAATGACTGAGAAATGTGATGAATTGTCCATTCTGTTTCCTCCTGTACTATGCCTTTTCCCCAGGATTCTTGGTGGGCAAAAGGCTGTAGTGCAGGAAGAAATAGGTCAGTGCACTCACTACATTTTATTCCACAGGCTCTGTTGGCAAGGTCCAAATGGTCCTTACATGAAAATTATCCAGATATTCTTGCTCTGACTGAACTGGCAGGATTTCTTTGCTGGAATAGAGATAGAAGTATGCTCTAAGTCACTTTTGGTTTTGGACAGCAAGTGCCTCTTCATGCTGGGGCAACATAGACGCTCCAGCATGTTTTGAGTGCATAGTCCTTGTACTGAGTGTGTCCTCTTCCATCCCCTTTCAGATGGGAGGGGCAGATACACTGAGTTTGTTGCTATTACATATTTTTCTGGTGACTCCATGATCTATCACAAGCTTTCTCTCATAGTTTTTCTCGTATGGAGAGAGCTGTTTAATATAACCGCAGGAATGACTGGATCGTGGTAAGGAGCACGTAGAGCTTGCACCAAAGGGTATTTTGAAAGAGTTGACTTTTCCAAGAACTCCTAAAGGTAGTGAGGACTGACTTGGCTCTGACATTAAATAATGTAAATCTTGTATTTTGTAATAATTTTCTGATAAGCTACAGCCTCATTCAGTTAGCATGGTAAGCAGTCCTACTTTGAGAACTCTGTATTATTTGAAGGTTCAACTTTCATCTAAATTATGCCACATACATGAAAATAGCATCCTCTCCTTATCAGCATGTAGGGGTTGTTTTTTTTTTCATAATTTGTGTGAAATAAAAATAGAAGGTATAAGAAGTGACAGAATTAATGTAGTACATAACTCTGGAGGCATCACTATCGGGCAGAACATTTCCTAATGAAATCATCATTCAAAGGAAACCTTGCTCCTAGTTACAGAATGAATATGAAAATGATAGATGAATATGCTTAAAATAAAAGTAGGTAAATAGACAGAAGGCATGATTGAATAAAATTCAGCTAACTTGGGTAGTTTGCATTTCATTTTGTACTTATAAATCCACGTTATTGATGCCTAGCAGAGACTTGGAGTTTTCTCTGGGCTTTCCATCACTAATTCATCACTGTGGATTTCTCTGCCGCACCCCTGATTGATATCATATCACTGACTGTCCTGTGGCAACTGCTCCCCAGCAATTTGGCATGCCCTTATCACTCACTTTTAATCAGATAAGACATTTTCTTCAGCACCTGCTCTTATCCTCAGTAGGCTTTCTTAATCTTGCATGAATGTTACTGACAACTGAGTCAGTAACTTAGTGTGGTTATAGAGGTGTCCCCTTAAAAAAATTAATTATTGCAATGTACAATAAAACTTACTCATAGTTTCAATATTTAAGAGACTTTTTTATGATCACATTTGATGGGATCCATCAGGAATTCAGATCTATTTCAACGGAAGTGACTTTATCTACCTATGTCAAAGAAGGCACAGACTCATTTTTGAATTCTGCCTCCTCTTGCAATTCAGGCTGTCTTATCAAGACTGAAATCAGACAATTTTCAGGTGTTTCCTGCAGTTGTTCAGAGAGGAATACTTTAGTAGTTCCCCTTTCTATGTTTCTTGTAGTTTCTGTGCTCCCAGAAAAATGCAGTTTTGCCTTGGGAGACTGAGGAGTCAGGATCAATTACTCCACAGCTCTGCTGAACTCTAGAGTTTAAGGTCACCATCTGAATTTCTCCTCCCATGATGAGCAACTTCCTCTCACCAAGCATGGAAAGGCATATTCAGTATGACTCTGGACCAGAGTGAGGAGTGGTATTTCTATTTTCCTTAAGGAACAGTGGTCATATAACCCGCTTAAAATAGCCCAGGTTTTGGGTTTTCATTCTAGAAAAAAAAGTATTCATGGCTAGCCTGAGGTATGAAAGATTTACTTCGAAGAACAATACAAAACTGCTGATGGAACTATAATGAAAATATTGAGGTAGGCTACAGGATGAAAAAGGAAATATAAAAGCAATTTAATTTCATGGGATTTGGAAGTCTTGCCCTTTATCTATTTAAGATCTAATTTTATTAAAATTTTGCAGCCTGGATGTTAATTCATTTTTTAATGCATGTTTGTCTTTCGGAGTAGTATTGATTTAAGCAGCAGGTTGCATGACTGTGGTCTAGAAACAGGAATTGGTGTGCACAGTATTTATATTTCGTCTTCAAGAAACAAAACCGGCCCCTTTGTTAAAGCTTCTTGTTTGCTTTTCTTGAAAACCATGCTAAATGCATGTTGGTTCACTAATGAATTGTCCCATGTTCCTCAGGATTATGCAGTTTGTCCCACAAAAACCAACAAGTGTCCCCACAGGCATTGTGTTCTTTTTCCAGCCTGCTGGCTGAGCCAGAGTTGGGCTGAGCTGCTGCTTAGCACCTTGCTAGAAAAAAAGACTTCTCCAGTCAGAGATGCTCTGTGTTGTTCCCTAACAGGGAGTTCAAACCACAACCTGATCCTGAAGGTGGAAGTGGTAGTCATGTAAGAAACTGCTGGCTGATCTCACAAAGTGAGTTTATCACCTCTCTGATCCTGCAGTTTTCCATGTGCTACTATGTTCATTCATTCCTACCTCAAGCCTGGCCTGCATTTCCATGCTGCTGTTGCAAAATGCCACTTTCAGAGGTTCAGGGTATTCCAGGATTTCTTGGAGAAATCCACTGGTGAGTTTACTTCTGATTTTGAAATCAGGTAGCACTGAGATTCAGATAAAGCTAAGCTTATCTGGCATGTTATGCAAAAGGGACTTTTATAACTCAACCCTAGGTTTAGAAAATTATTTCTTTAGAAATAATTCAAGCAGGGCTATGCATTCCCATATATTTACCAAAGAGCCTGAGTGTCTAATGGCAAATATGAACCTCAAACATTAAGGAAAGAAAATTTGCTTCTAACAGTTTCACCAAAAAACTTTATTCTTGTTTCAAATCACACAATGTTTGCTGGGTTTGCCCATCTATTCTTTGAGTCACATGATTATTAATTTTTTATATTCCTTACTTTTTATTTAAAATGCAAATGAAATTTTGTTCTCACAGTTACTGAGGAAACATCAGAGCAGTGTTTTCCAAATGATCCAACCCAAATAAAGCTCAAACCAGAATGAACCCAAAGGCTCAGAAGCCCTCAGAATTCTAACAAAAATTCAGATAGGCTCAATCTTAAAAATAATAGTTTAAAGCTCTCCATTTGTTTTAGAAGACATCACACCAGAAAAGATTCCTGAGAGACTGAAATGAATCTTTTCACTTTTTACTCAACTAGATCTTGCTGCCTAGGAGATGCACAACTGGTATATGTAATTGCACAGTGTACCTGAGCTGTACTTAAAAATAGGAGCCCTGTGAAACAGAGAGGTGAAAGCTTGAATTAGCATGATTAACAGACAGCTCTATATCAATTTTATTGATGATGAATAATTCAGAGCATCCCAAGTCCCTCATCAGGTTGGCCACCATAATCCATGGAATTAAACATGGATCACAGAACAAGCAAAAAAATTACAGTACCCTCTTGAAAATGTCACATTGTTTTGAGACTATCTAATCAAAACCATCCAAAAGTGTAGTGCATTTCCAAAGCAAAGTGTTGGACTGCCAGAAATGGGAATCCTGCTGCATTTCCCTCCCCTCATGTCAGCATGGAAAGGTGGCACTGTTGATGCCTGTATGCTGCAGTCCTCTCTTCTCCCTGGAGCCTCTCCTCACTGGTGAGGCTGTCTGACGGAACTGATCCATGTTTCTGAATCCCCGCCAGCAGCACAGTGATCACTCACTTGAGCTGTTTAACACAAGGGCAGTAACCACAGTGTGACTGGAGTGTGGTTGTAAGTCCTGCTTTGATGGCCTCTGAGCACTGAGTGTCCTGCTGTGTGTGTTTTCTCCTTCAAGTACCCACATCAGGCTAATTACCTACCCAGTGTGCTGTCCCTAATGCTCTGTACAATGAGTAGAGCAGCATCCCCAACCATTCACTGCTCTTAAAAATTGATGGACAAGACATTTTCCTCTTGTGATGTTTTGTACTCTTGCTAGAGCAAGGAACTTCCTCTGAAATGGGAATCTTTACCCAAAAGCTTCATGGTTTCCAACTTGGCAATTCTCTATGAAAAATGCTCACTGCTCTCAACAAATTTTAATTCTAACAATGTTTAAAGAGTGCTTTAAACAGAGAAAGTCAGTAAAACCCTACTCAAGGTGTCATTTGGACATTTCAAAAGCCAAATAAATAGTGAGACAATTGGGAAGTGATGTGTTGATGTGTGCTGGTCCTTAGCTATATGCAATGAATTAACTTCTTGGTTTGACTAATTTAAAATTCATTATGTGGACTCAGTTTTCTTATTTTTTTGAGAGGAAGCCATGAATGAATGCAACAAATTCATCCTCTTTAGCACATTAAAAATATATATAATTACTGAAAAAATATAATTACTGAAATTATTACTAGTATTCATAAAACACCATTTCTATTCCTTGTATACAGAAATATAAAAATTACAATAATGTCTGAGCAACTTTCAGCCATGCATGGTGATGGTTTTATTCCCTTTAAAGAGGTAAAGGTGGGGAGGGAAAGAGTTGGTTGAATTACTAATATAGCTATACTTGTCTCTGTGAATGTTTTCGAGAAAATAATTTCTCATACCTGATGGAATCATTATTGACATTTGCAAGGAGTCTGGTGCAGCCTTTCACCTTTTTATCTGCAGAAAGTTCTGTCTTCTGTAGAGATTTATGTCCCCTTCGTTCTGGAGCTATGGGAGCTCTCCCTTCACTCTGAGGAGGCAGAAACCTCATGGCAGACAGGCTTTGCTTCCAAGCAATTTTCAGTATGGAGCAGTAAAATAGCATTTCCATTATGCTGGAGTCATCTCCAGGCACTGGCCATGACAACAGGTGGGACATAGAACAAAATGACTCCTGGACCCTATGAAAGATTTTTTTTGTATTTTTTAGCTCTATAGATGCTATTCACAACAAGGGGAGCATCTTTGCCAAGGTTAAATATTCTGAGAACAGAGAAATTACCTTTATAAATACTGCAACAGGCCTGAGGGACATTTTTTTTTCCTTACACAATATTAATTTTAAAAGTAATCAAATCTCCTGGGAGTGCAATGCCACATGAAATGATTTAAAGTGTGTCAGAAGATGAACAGAAAAGTTAACATTACCATTTCATCTCTGCCGTTGTTTCTGTTATGCCCAAACTTCACAGCATACAATAATGCATGTAAGAGATCTGGCTGGCTGACGTCTGTCCATCCTGAGGCACAATGAAAGGAATCAAGAATAGAGCAGCTGCTTGAGTTCTGAACCATCTTGTTTTTATAGGCTCTTACATAAGCCTTTTTTCCTTCTGACTCCGTATTTACCAAGTCAAGGGTCTCTCTCATTGTTCCATTAGCGCAGTACCTGAATTTACAGCAAAGCAAGGAAATATGGCAATAAATCTTATTAGCTGTTGTTGTAGATGGAACACAGTCCCAATGGCTCCCCTGAGTGAGCTGCATCCCTCTCAAGCAGATATCAAAGAGAATAAGATTATGTTCAACAAAAGAGAACAAGAAACTTTTCTTTCAAAATGGTGATTTCTAAACTGCATGGCATGAATGCCATTCTTTGGGAAAGCGAGGTTTTTCAAATGATCTGTGTATAGAACCACTGATAGGATGCGTGAGAAGAGGGGACAAAGTGCTCCTGCTCTCATTCCTGTCTCTGTCTCTCTGTGTTCCTGGCAGGAGCCTGCATGGGCCAAGGCTACAGGGGCTGCCCCACTGTTTTCAAACCCCACAGCCGATGAACTCAATCGTTAGTCTGACTCCAGTGCAACTCATTTAAAGGATCAGTGTTCCCACAGTTCAGTCTGAAGAGAGAAGCTGCAGTGTTTTTTAAAAGCATGTTTCTTGCCTTGCTGTGGGTGAGGTACCTGGCTCATTTGTTCTTAATAAGTTCCAGCTCTGAATATTTCTGAGAATATTGAGATTGCCTCTCTGCTGCTTTGCTTTGCTTTCCTTCGTGTACCTACTGGATCTGTGACGTGTCTTTGAGGAGGCCTGTCTGCTGGCCACATTTTAACTTATAGTCAGGCTGACATTATTTATAACCCATTCAAGAAACACAGGTAGGCTTTCAGGTGCTTCTGGCCACCAGGTAAACGTTCATTGGGACTGAAACCTCTTGGGCTTCTCCTGGCTCTCAAGAGGTTCAGCACTGGGCCAGCACGAGCTTCCTCAGCACTGTCAGGAATGAAATGTTTCTTGGCATGTGCAGGAGCTGAATGCTGGGCACCTGGAGAACTTTAAAATTGAAATAGACACCTACTTAGGTTTAAGAGCCTTCTGAGCTGGGCAGCAGCTGAGCAGAAGTTTTTAGTATCACTGTTTGTAATTGCAGCTGACTTCTGCCTGCCTTGGATGCCTCAGTACCTTTTTGGGATCTGGCCCTAAATGCATTAAATAATAAAGGACAGGCAATTAAGAAACTCTTGCTTAACTGGCTCAGCCTCTTGAAGAGAGCTACAAATCAGCCTTGTTTCCTCCTCCTGAGAATCATTAGATCATTTGTTACAAGGGCGCAGGGAGCCTCTGCAGTGTTTCATGGCAGAAAGTGCACAGGGCTGCTCTGTGGAGTGCTCTGTGCTGTTGTTTACAAACCAAGTGTGCCACACTGAGCATCCCAGCTGGATGTTTAGTTTGAAAAGCGATATGTCAGTTGCTATTTAATTAGGACCCTGCAGCCCACCTTTCTCAGATGCAGCAGCTTATTAAAGCATTCCCTGATTGGGAATATGCAGATGCCATTGATGGAAGAAATAGCTGCCTTTAGTTAGAGTGAAAGGACTTTGCCACGTCTAGCCTGGACTTAGAGCAGCACACTTGGACCCCAGGGTTTAGGAGTAAGGACAGAGGAGACAAACAGGCTGCTATTCTCCTTCCAAGGAAAATGATGTTGGAAGGGGTGTTGCTGTGCTCCTGGTCATGGGAGAGGAAATTCTCCTCCACTGCTGCCTGTGTATCCTTCTCACATGGCTCTTCTCTGCAGGAATTTCAAGAACAAGTGGGCAATTTCTCTTTACTGCTGGCTTGTTTGGGCTGGGACAGAGGGCAATAGGAAGCAAACAAAGTTGGTGCTTGGTACCTCTGGGAGAGGCCTGCAAAGAATAAGCTGCTTCCAGCAAAAAGACATGGCAGTGTTCAAGGCCAGGCTGGATGAGGCCTTGAGCAGCCTAGAGGGAGTGTCCCTCCCATGACTGAGGGGTGGGAATAGAAGATCTTCAAGGTCCCTTCCAGCCCAAGCCATGCTATGATTCACCAGTGGTGCAGCTTTCTCTCATTTGTAAGGCAATTAGTTCTTCTTTAAATTAAGGGAATTGAGGCTGCAAAGAGACTCCCCAGTAAGCTCTACCAAAATTGTAAAGATAAATCTAAAATAAACTATAGTGTGCTATTCAGATGCCTGGGTTTATTCTTAGTGTTGTTATCTACTTCCTATTTCTCTATTGCTGCAAGCTTAAAAAAAACCAAACCCAAACGCTTAAACTCACCAAAAACTGATGGTATTAATGTGAACTCTGGTACTGATACACTTGGGGAATTACATATTTTATTTATGCTGAGCTACAGGGGCTATTCCAGAGCTCTTAGCCTGTTTGGTTTTTTGGCTCAAACATACCTTTCCAGAGGTGATAATTCTCTGTCTTTGAAATATGAAAGATGAGTTTAGAAGAAGGTGTTTAATATTTTTTTTCTTCTACAAAAGTTTACACTAACAAAGTAAAACACTGAGTACTGTTGCATTGGACCCATCTCCTCCAGAACACCTTTGTCTGTACTTCTAAGATGGGCACAGTGTTTGCCCTAGATGTTAATGTGTGTGTGTATAGAGGCAAGAGCTGTTTAACTGGTGAGAAAATTCCATTATGGAATAAGAAGATGGAGCTCAATCTTCAGCTCTCTTATCCCTGACTTTGGGATTATTATCTCTATTTGATAGTGTGCTCTTGCTTTTGTGCAAGCAAAATTCTCCTGCATTTCCCACCTCCTCTGGCTTTCTGGGAAGCGACAAATCATTGTGGGCAATATCTTCCTCCTAAGTTCATTTTTCCAGTTTCAAGATACTAGTTTTGCTCACTTAAAGACCTCCTTTTTTTCTTGTTAAGGCAATCACATCCTAAGCACAGAGGTACCCATAGAGTGGGAAATAATCATGACAATGAATCTTGCTCCCTACAAGAAGCTAAACAAGTTGCATGACTGAAGCCCATGCCTGAATGACAAAAAGTTCTGGCCATGATTTGAGCTAATTAAGCCCACAGCTTCTGTATCTCCAGCTCTAAGAGAAAAAGTGGTGATAGCTCACCATGGTCATTGTGAGAATTAGTGCAATCATGTATAAATATTTTACACATTTTACTATGACACGTGCTATTTCACCTAGGAATGAACTCCTTGCTTTCCCACTGTGATGGGAAAGGAGCAATGTCACAGAGAAAAGAGAAGAGCTGGATAAGTGTTACTGATGGCTGTATTTTATTTATCAAGAGATGGGTATTACTCTAGAAGTATTTTTCTAGCCTTTTCCCTCACCAAACGCACAAATTCTTTTGTTGAGCAAAGAAAAGCTAATGAAAAACCTATGATAACAAAATCACAAGAGCAATATGAAAAGAAACTGGGAAATTCTGACAGTCTTGATGATTATAATAATCTATAATAGAAGGAAATTATATTATTACTTTAATACACACTCTTGGCAAACGGAGTAAAAAAAACCACACCCCAAAAACCACCAAGCAATTGTTAAATTTTTAAAGGCATTTATGAAACTGCAGCAAAACAACTTTTCACTTCCATTTAACATATATTTATTTAGAGTTGGGAAATGGTATGTGGTATTAAAAACATGGCAGTGTTCCTTGTAGTAAATGCTTTCTGTCCTGTAAGCCAAGGAAAGGGTTCACACTGCCCTGTTTCTGCAAACCAGAGTGTTCATCAAATGTTCCTACAGTCACTACTCACACCCAATAAACCATAAAGAGTGTTATTAGCTGAAATATTATTGAAACCACTTATGTCAAGCAAAGGGGGAAGGAGAAAGTAAAGTGAATGCAGCTCCACTGGACACAGTCCTGCAATTCCCTTGTTTCGTGAGAAGTTACTTGGGAAAGATGGACATTCAATATTTGGTGACAAGCTGTTGGAGTGTGATATTGGTCTGAGGGTGAAGCAGGAATGCAGAATCACCCCTGTTCTGAAGATTGCCATGTTGGAATGCAAGACAGGGGCAGGGATGTTAGCTGTGCCAGCAGGGATGGGTGTAGGACGGACATTTAAATATTGTTTGACCAGAGGGGAGCAAGACTCTAACACTGTGAGGGTTTTTTTTCAAACTAAGAATTAGTCCAAGATCAAAGGGATCATTATTTCACCACATTAGTCTTGGTTTGTACTGGTGTCTCTGTCCTGTTAACCATTTACACACATATGCATAAAACTGGCAGACATTCTGTGTCATATTCTGGCTAATCCATCCAAAAGGTGTCCATACACATCATTCCCCAGTTACAGGGGCTGTGCCTAAGCCTGGAGGATTTGCTGGGATATTCTGTGAGTGGCTACACTGACAGCAGGACTGATGCCAGAGCCGGGTGTCAGTCAGTGCCTGGACTGATCACCATAGCAGGAAAACCAGTTCTCCCAGGCTTTTCAGCAGCCAGGAGATGCTGGGCTGCTTCCTCAATCACTCCAAATCCACCTTTGCTGCAGCCTGAGAGCTCCATCAGGAAAGCAGGGACAGGGACTGTGCTCAGTCTGTGGCCAGTTAGGGAGCAAAGAAACCCTTGGGGTGACTGTGAACAGCACTGAAGCTGCCCTGCACTGGGTCAGATGCTGCTACTGCTCCAGCTAGAAATTTTGGGATCACCTCAATGTGGTTTTTTTTTTTTTTCCTGTGGGGAGAAGGATGGAGGAGAACAGCATCATCCAGCATATGAAGGTTTCAATCAGTTTTCTGCTTCTCCTTTAGTTACTTTCCAGCTGCTCTGCACTTCCCTCTCAGATGCAACAGGGCCCCAGATTTCAGCTGCTGAGATGGAAATATGCTTAATAATAGATTATGAAAAAGACATGGTGAAAAATTCCAGTTTAGATGGAGGATTTTAGTGCCAGATTGTGCCCTGGGATTCCAATGCATATCTTCCATTAAAGCCATTAAAAATGTTTGCATTTTAAGGAAGAATTTAGACTTTTGACACAATTCTCTCTTTTTCTTTGGGAGCCAAAAATTTTCTGTGGTAACAGAACATACTATAAGAAGAATAAATATAATGCATTCAGGCATTAAAATGAATAACAGTCCTTGATCTATTTACTGAAGATTACAGGCATGAAATGTGAAAGCTGTTAGTGGTTTGAAGAAAGATACTTGCTGTAATTGGCACTGCAACTTTGGTTTTATTACAAAATACGAAGGAGATGACCAGAGAGGTGTCCAGATCCTCACATTCTGTGGAGAGATCACAGTGCATCTCAAGTTCATAACTTTGGCCAGTGGTTTGCTGCTTTTTGAATCAAGAGATCCTAAAATCTCAGGGTAATGTATTTGTCACACTGCTGCTGCCTCCTATTCCAGTGGGGTCAAAACCTTGGTGGTGAGGGTGTATGGCTACAGGCATAAGGAAGATGTTTCCTGTATTCACAAGGTGCTCTGTGAATTAAAATGGCATTGCATGAATGGAACACTTTGCTTCAAACACTCAACCCTTCAATTTCTGTATTGTTTCAAATTGGAGCAATATAAGGATGGATGTACAGAGAGAAGCTTTGTCCTCCAGAATGGAGATAACTCTCATCCTTCTCTCCCTCCTCAAGTGTTTGAAGCAGGCTCTTTCCCTTCCTTTCCTTCAGAAGTGAAAGCAACTGCCTACAACTTGTGCTTCTTCCCTGGGGAATGAGCAAAGATAGAGCTCAACCCAGGAGTTTCTGAGCTCTCTGTTGCCTCCTGCCCTTCTGGGGCTTGCAGTGGATCTGCTGTAAGTGTAGATCCAGTGGTGATGGCACTGCAATTTTAGAGGAACCTGCCTAGCACCCCCTGAGTCGTGAGGTCAAGACGGACTTCACAGCTGGGCTACCCAGTACAATGCAGTTTGGTGTGAAACCTTTAGAAAATTGTGTGATGGCAGATTTCACCAGAAATTTAACTTCCTTTACAGACTGGTTTTTTTTCAAGGCTGGTTGTTCTCCACAAAAAAAAAAAAAAAAAAAAAAAGCTGTTTCATCAAAGTTGACTTCTTGAAAAAAGAAAAATCATTGTCCATCTCATCAGAGAATCCCCAGCTACTTGTGAACAAACATTGTTTTTAACCTTCCTATTCCTTTATACATAAGGCATAAGTAATGCCTAGTGTGTATTTCCTTGGGGTGCCATGTGTATCTTCCAATTTGGTCTCCTTGAGGAAAAACTAGCACGTTATGTTTTTGGCTGTTGGGCAGGCCATAACAGCAAAGCCAAGGGGGTTTGCCTGCAAACACCAACCACAGGTAGATGGAGTGTGGTTTCCAATGATTTAAATACTTATAGAATGTCACCAGAAGGTGAAACAAGGAGGAGGGGGCATAGGATACAGCAGTGAAGGGGTTGTTTTGGTGGCTGTAACCTCTGGGGGACTGTACAGAGCTGTGTCCTCAAAGAAATATTTGGGATTAACTGTATAGTGGTGAGAAGAGGGGGGAAAGACCCTTGCTTCTTGCTGGTATTGTTCAAAAAGTTTGAGATGCTTGCAACTGTTTCCAGAATTTATTTAGACCTCTAGATAACTTTTCTGATCTGTGGAAGGGATGGGAGCATCTCTAAATCCAACAGTAAAGCTCATCTGGGAGCAGACAAGTAAATGAATGCTTGAAGATTGCTTTGCCACGTTGCTGTGCTCTTCCTCCCTCCTTCAGATCTCCAGTGTATCAGACAAGCCATTTTCCCTTGGTGTTACAACCCACCTAGCTGCTGTACCAAGTCATGTTTGGTGGTGGCATTTACTGAGTGCTTTCTGAGGCTTTTCTGGTCTTTATTCCTTCTGGTTACTCTTAGCATCACAGAAGTTCAGCTGGTCCAAGAATCAGTTGTACCCTGATGGATTTAAGAAGCCAGAACACACAGCAAACATGAATGAACTTTATTTAAAATAGAACCAATCAGTCCTTTTCCTCACCAAAGAAACAGATTGAGGCAGAAAGCTGGGATGTTTCTCTTCTGTAAAGAAGATCTCACACCAGTCATACCTTAGCTGGTTCCCCTCCTCTTCTTTTGTCAGTGTTAGGCATCTGCAAGCTGTGCTTTTCATTCCAGAGTGATGAAAGGGAACAACAATAAATTACAATGCCTTTTAAGAACTCTCCAAATCTTATCAGATCTCACATTTCATCCTGGTTGCTTTTTGATGTCATTCTTTTACTGTTACTCTAATTGCCACTCAAAATTTATTTTGCTGCTGTTGTGCACCTAGCACTTGCAGCTACTGTGGAGAAATACTACAGAGGCAGAAAGCAGAGATCCTCTCTCCTCCCTTTCTGTAAATTCCTGTTGCTTGTGAAATTCCCAAACTCACAACCTCCCAAGTTTCTGAAAAGAGTGGCCCTCTCTGTACTCTGAGGTATTGTTACACTGTTAAAAATGGAAATCTGATGCTGCTTCTTGTGGGGTGCAGGGGAAGGAGCTGAGAAAGGTGGCGGTTTCACCCCAGCTGTCTCATGATGCTTGAATGCTGGGAGTAGAAAACAATAGAACAAATACCTGAAAATGCAGCCACCTACCACTCTTTTATATAAATTTGAGATTACGAGCCCAACTTACTGTTGACATAAGCAGATGCAAATCTAATGAAGTCACTGCAGTTACTTCGACTTATGCCAGAGGTGAATTTGTCCCTATTTTTGGAAGGTGCTGGTTTTGTGCTACAGCATTGGCACACTGTATCATGTCGAAATCCTTTTGAGCAATGGCAGTGTGCCACTGGCTGAGTAACATGATGCATCGTGTCAAACATCTGCCTGATAATGGTCCTGATCTGCTTTTTGACAGGATGCATCATGCCACCGTACCGTGCCCGAAGGCATCTGATAGGAATTCTGTCAGGATCTGATAATAAGAAATGTGTGCTAACTGAATAGTGGAGCATTTCAGTATTCTGTGGAAACAGTGATCTCTGTGTTAGTGCATTTATAAATCTCTTCCAAATGCCTCATGTACTTGGGTGAAAAATGATCACTAATGTACTCCCACTTCAATGTGTCACATTAACATAATAAACGATAAATCATTTTCTATTTTAGTCTGTTCTGCTTTAAGGACCGATATTGGATTTTCTCCTAAAAATGATCAATTGGTATTGAAAGAATTTGTTTCTATTTGTGATTTTACTTGTTTTCTCAGTGTTATTAAGCATAAGAGGGTTTTGTTCAGGGTTTTTGGGGTGTCATTTTTTATAAACTAACAGCAGGCCTTGTTTTCACAGCATGTGAGAGCGTTTTACCTCAGACAGAACGGTGCTGAACACACCCTCCCTAAACCAGGAAACATGTTTCACAATCCTTCGTGCTTCCCGGGGAGGATCTGCGAGGGTGGATAGCAGCCAGTCCTCCAGAGGCGAGGAGGCCAGGTGCCAGGAGACACGGCGGCCAGAGGAATGCCTGGAGGCAGCCTGGCCATGTGCTTGCGGTAAAAGCCTGCAGGTCAGGAGTCGGGAGCAGGCTGGTGGCCAGGAGCAGCGAACTGCAGAGGGTGGTGCTTGGTATTGCCGGCCTGCGGTCCTGCGAGCGCCCCGGCGGGATGATGTCCTGCCTTGGGCTTGCTGCAGGAGGAAAGGAGGGGAAAGAGATCTCTCAAATTAATAGGGGTCACACAGAGATTTGCAGATAGCAATCAGCACCTGGATTTTCTGTTTTGGCAAAGAAACCGGTCAGGAGCCCATGCATTTGGTATGTGCAATGGCATTTTACCCTTGCAGAAACTTCGCAGTGACTGCAAAGGTGAGAGCTTCAGCTGGAGTCCATTCACATCGATCTACAAAATGCAACAAGAACAGGCTATCAGAGTGCTGGTTAAAAAGCACAAAACTACCTTAAAAACTGTATGCACAAAACTTAAAAAAAGAAAAAAAAAAGAAACTAAACATGTATGCAGGAAATTGGACCTTTGTTCAAAGTATTGCAGTTTGAATGTTTTGAAGATATGCTTTCTACAAACAGGGAATGCTACTGGGGTCAGACAGAGCTATTTTAACCTTGTGTATTCATCTGACTGTTCTGGCCAAGGGGATGTGTCTGTGTGTTTGTGTGCATATAGATGCAAAGAGAGGGAGAGAGTATAAATGTAGAAATTTTGATCAAAGGTTTCAATTTCTGGCGACTATTAAATATAGGTAAACTTCAAAACAAATTTTGTGAAAAAGAAACTTCAAATAATTCACTTTAGACCTGATGAGAAGAATACAAGAGCAAACAAGTGTAATTCCTTCCCAGGCTCATAAGCTGGGATAATGCTAACAAGGCATAGTCTTTTCCATGTGAGGAATGGCATCGAAAGCCTCCAAGCACAGCACTGCAGCAGGGCAGCTCGCTGGCAGTAATGTGCACACGGAGGTAGGCCAGGAAAATATCTGAATACAACTGAAGTCATTACAACCAGATCCGAGTTTTCCATCTATTTTTCAAGCTGAGAAGTACACTTTTTAAATTTTTTTTAATTTTTTTTTTTAAACATTCAAATGTGGGGAAGGAAGAGTGACTCCGGGCTAGTTCAGCCTGCATCCCACATCCATCCATCCTCCTGTGGAACACGTAGGTTCCTCCTTCCTCCCAGATGAATTTCCAGGATGAATCCTGGGGAGCTGAAGCGTGGCCCATACAGGTGACACCAACTCCAGCGATCCCTCGCTGCTCCAGAAGAACTCACCGGAGCGCCTCCCGCTCGCAGCCGAGAGCGAGGGGATGCCGCGGCCGTGACCCGCGGGCCGCTCGGCGCGGCGGGCGGGGCCGGGCAGGTGCTGCGCGCCCGCGGACCGGGCGGGCGGGGCGCGGAGCCGTCCCCGCCCCGCGGCGCTGCCGCCGCCGCCGCCGCGGCCGCCGGGGCTCCCCGCGCAGCCCCGCCGCGCTATAAGTGCGGGCGCGGGGCGCGGCGGCCGCCGAAGATGCGCTGGCAGCCGGGGCTGCGCGGCGCCCGACCGCGGCCGCCCCGCGCCGGGGAGCGGGAGCAGCAGCAGCAGAAGAAGAAGGAGGAAGAAGAGGAAGGGGGAGAGGGCGGTGGCGCGGGGCGGCCGCGGCCATGAGCTGCTCGGACGTGGCCATGCAGCAGCCCGGCGCGGCGGCGTGCGGGGCGCCCCGCTATCTGGCCGCGCCCGCGCAGGTGAGCCGCGGGGAGGGCAGCGCTGTGCGGTGCGGAGGGCTGGGGGATGCGAGGGTTTTTTGGGGAGGCCCTCCCTCAGTGGGTGCATGGCGCATCGCTGGCTGCCCTGGGCGGAGACCTCCGCTCCGGCCAGCCAGCGATGCGCTCCGCAGCCCCCGGCCTGATTTGGAGATGCGGGGAGCTGCCGAGGGTGCCCCGGAGCAGCGGAGCCTGGTAAGAGCTTTCCTAACCAGAAAAAAGCATTTTCCCCCCCAAATTCTTGCATCTGGCGGGTGGATGTTGGCTCGCTCAGCTGGCGTGGGGCGGGAGGGAAAAGTTATTTCCTTACTCCTCTCCCGCTTCTGTCCGCCTTCCTTGCTGGGTGTCCCCGCTCGCCCCGATTGCGGGCGCGGAGCAGCGCCTTAGCCCGGTCCGCGGGCGCGCACAGCGGCGGAACCCGCGCTGCTCCCCGCGGACGGGGCGCGCCGCACCGCCGCTCATCCCCTGGAAGATCGTCTGCGGCGAGTTTCCACCAGCTGAATTTGGTGATCAGATGTTGTATTTTTTCTTTTTTTTTTTTTCTTTTTTTTTTTTTAAGTGAATCAGGAAATTCTTATCGGGCTGACAGCATTTTTAGACTATGCAGTGCGTGGGTGAAGTGGGACTAATATTGACTTGGCCCTAATGTAGTCATCTGAGAATACATTTTTTGGTTGTTGCTGCATTCCATAAGGTTTTATCATTATTATCCATGAAGATTGTTTTCTCCGTACATGGGAAGTGACCCCTAGTATCAACTTGCCTGGGAGACACGAGTATGGGCTAAAACATTAAAATTCCAATCGTCTGTTCCTGGTTTTTTTCTTTTTTGTTGGGAGACAGAGCCCGTTTGCAAAAATGATACCCCAGTGAACTTGTCCAGGTTGCTCATGTTCACTCTAAACACGAGCTCTGGAAAACTTGTGAGTTCTGCCTCTTGCAGAGTGTCTTTGCTATTATTTCTTCTCTAATCTTGGTCAGAGCTTGCAAAGCTTCCATCTATGCAGTAATTTTGCTTACAAAGTTTGTATTTGGGTATCCGGAGGTTCAGTTCACAGCCTGTGTGCTTTGGAGGGAAAATGAATAAATAAAAACTAGTAGCCTGATTCTCTGACTGAGAGACCTAGAAGTAGAAAACAGCAATTGAAACTCTGCTGAACTTCCTGACATTTTACTCTGGAAGTGGTTGTCTGTATTTCTCTTCCAGATCTGTAGAACACTTAGTATGGGGAAATCTATTAAATGACCGTGTCACGTTCAAGTGCTAGTGCTTTTTATTTTTCAGCATACGTATGAAATTTCTTCCTCCAAAAGCAGGGCCATTTATAATACATTCTAGGGGCACCCTAATGAATACTGAAGTTTCTTGAGATTTTATTTTAAACAAACTTTATGCTGTTTAAGTAGAGGTAGGTAAGAAAGGCAAGAAACGTAGATAGCTCTGATAAGCCAGTACAGGTCCTGAGTTGGCCACATATCACATTTCCACCTAAAAGCTTTCAAAACATGGCTATCCTACGTGTTCCTGACAGTTTAATTTAATGAATCCTGGTTGCACTGGTTTTCCTGACACACTTGGAACTAAAGGGTCTTCACAAGCTACTAGGATGCCAGACTGAAAAGCCAAGCTGCTGTTGCTGAAGAAAGTGTTGCACCCTCTACTTCTAACAGCTGCTGACTTTGGAGTGGTGTGTGTATTTTCTCTGAATCCAATGTTTTCTAAATTTAAAAAAAAAAGTAAACATAGAATGAGACCCTCAAGCATCAAGATTTATTGTTTGGGTAATGAATGACATTTTGCAAGTCTCTGTTCCTTCAGAATTGTCCTGCCAGAGATGCTTTATCAACTGGTAGAGAACGTAACAAAAAAAGATGAAGAATCTGTTGCCAGGTTTTTGGTTCTTACACATGTGTTCAACATGTAAAACGCTCCTGCACTCTTTGTGAGGATGATGACCGTTGTAAAGAATGTTCCTCTTTGCTGGAATTAAAACTGGTTTAAAAATAACAGTGAGGGAAGATGAATTAGTGGGATACCTTAAAAATAAGTCTCTGCATTGGAGATGATAAAACGGAGCTCACCCTTAAAATATCTGAGGACTCCAGCAAGGCATTTTTCAGTGGTATTGTACTACTCTGGTGTCTTTCAGTTTGTTTTCTGAGAGAGAAGGCTCTTCCATGCTCTGGTGCTGTTTTCCTTTTCTTCTCAGGGCAAGGAGATGTAGGTGTGTCACTCTAACTAAAGCCTGTGCATCTCCACTACAGGTATTTGTAGTAGAACCATCTCAAATGTGTAATTGGTTATGCCTTGGACATCAGTTTTGTGAGCTTTAAAGAGCAAAGCAGCTCTTCAGCTGTGGAGCTCAAGTGTCTGGGCTCTGGGATCTCTCTGGAGAGCCAAACCCATCGTGTTTCTTTGGGTCAGGGGAAATGCCTGCAACAAGACAAAGTGGGTTCAAATGCTTGTCTCCTTTTTTATTTTTTATTTTTAATGGGAAGTCTCAGACTGCTTTTAAATGGTGGACTAGTGTGCACCTGGGTTGTGCAGAAGTGTTGTAGCTTTAGGGGGTGATCCATTGTGCCTTTTTAAAGTTTCCCCACGCTAAAGTTATTCCCGCATTTCTGTGTCTGTATTTTTTCCACCCTTAAAATCAGCATGGAATTGATTTTTGCCTTGCACAGAAAGGCAGAATTTCTGGAAATGTAGCTTTCACCCACCCTTATCCAGGAAAGGACTTACTGGCAAATTAATTTAGATGGGATTTTTTTTTCTTTTTTAAAGCTCTTAGTGGACTGAAGCCTGAATTCCTCTTGAATGTTAATGGGAGCGGAGGCTTAGCACCTTAGATCTTTGAGATTGCTCAAGTCCAGGGTGCTTGCTGGAGGGAAGTAAGCGAAACACGGATATACACATGCTCATATGGTGCCAGAATGAACTGATGAAGATGGGGTGTGGCCCTGATTTTACAGATAAAGAGTCGGGATTTCCGTGCTCCTTTGCCAAAAGCCGGAGCGAGCGTGTGCCGGTGTTAGGATACGAACGTGTTTCTGTGTCTGGTGGGGAGCTGTGCAGGCGTCAGGGTAAAACCCTGCAGAGTGGCACAATTAAAATGCTCTTTGCTGTCCACTTTGCTGAGGGGCTGTGCAGCTGGAATAGTGAGCTTTGGCTTTCCTGTGGGTTGGGTGAGGGATGGGTGTAACGGGATTCGGAGAGGCTTCAGGAACACGTAATTGGAGCAGAATCCCATCGTGTTCCAGGCACACAGGGATGGCTTGTCCTGTCACGACAGGCTGGGCACAGCAGGCTGCAGGGCTGAGGCTCAGGTAGGACTCACCCAGGCTCACTAACACACCACCTTTGGAAGGGGAGCTTACAGTAAATGGTAGTTTTGGAATTTCTCCATGGTATGTAGAGGCAAGCCAACAGCTAAGCCAAAGCTGTCCTTGCTGAATCAAGTCTTGCATAAGGAGTTGTGATATGCTCAAGTCAGACTTTCTGCTGGCAGTGCTGAAGACAGACTTTGTCCAGATAAGGCCTTGTCTTCATTAGCAATTTAGGTCACTAACTGGGCTCTTCCTTCCAAACTGACAGAGTTGCAGACAAGGACAGGTCACATTTGATGCTGTGTCAGCTGGCTGTGGCTAAACCCCAATTCACATACTGTAACTTGTTTTTTCAGTGAAATTCTTGGCACCATGTGTCCCCAGCTTTTGAGGATGGGCTTGTTATATACTGCTTATGCTGTGTGGCAGTCTGCAGTGTCTAATGGCAGGTAACAGCAGAGCACGGCTTCACATCCAATTTTTGCAGTTCAGATTCTTTCTCAGGGCTATTCCTTTGCTGTTTGCTCTACTAACTTCTCTGGAAGCTGTATAACCTATATAACTCATCTACTCTCACATTCACAGCGTGTCAAACCTGGGTTAGGTCCTGCCCTGTGTGTGAAGTTTTCTTGGTTGGTTTTGTTTGGTTTAATCTCATGAGACATCACTGATTTGAAAAGTTTGGCTCACTTTACTCTGTCATTCTGACTGGGACCAAATTCTACTTGATCTTCCTCTAGCTACATAAAATTAGATCTTTAAACTTTTAGGATACATCTCTGTTTACATGTACAGAAAAAGGTGCATAAATTCATTCTTTTTTCAGTGCTTCCTTCCATCAGCAGAGCCAAGCAAGACCTCCTGGCTCTACCTCTACAAATCCAGTGGCTCAGCTAAAAAGAAGCTCTCACCTTGCTCATTTGTGTGGGTGGAAATTATTGTTTCATGTTTTTAGGGCAGTGCCATAAACACATCTTTCAGGCCCAGCATTCAGTGCTCTGATTGCTTGGAATTGTCTCCTTCCTTGAATACTTTCTGTGTTATCAATAGGAGCCTGCTTGGCAGACAGCTCCACAAATGGAGGGCTGTCTGAGGATTTGCCTCGAGTTTGTTGCTGGAATTCCTTCTCAGAAGCTGATGTCAAATGACAGCCTTTTTCTCAGGGTAGGGTCATATAGTGTTTCCTCAGCGTAGTTATTCTTTATTTTTGGTTCCTGTTCTTTTTCTCATAATGGAAAATCTGTAACAGGTGGCCACAGGCACACCAGACTTTCATGCTTGGGAGCATAAAGGACCATATGCTGTATGGTGGCATGTATGGAGATAATAAATTGTAGGAAAAGGCAACCAGTTTATGTGAAAAGTAAGAGCTGCCCTGAATTTTCGATTCAAACTTGGCTGAAGTAAAACCTTCTCTGCTCTCAAAGTATGGTTGTTTTTATTTTGTTGTTATTTTGCTGGCTACTAACTGGTTTCTGCTGGAAGTGAATTTTTTTGGATTTGCAAAGAGGAATGTTCTGACATTTTTACCAGACACTCTGAGTGAGACCCGGGACCCTTGAAGTCACTTGGACTTTTGCCACAGGCTTTAATGTGGCCAACATTTCGCTGCATGAGAACAGTTTTGCTTGGTTCTGGGTAGGGTATGTCAGAAAATAACTGGAATCTTCAAGGCAAGGATTTTGTGTGAGATTTTGTACTAAATGTTTTCTTATTTCCTAATTTTTTTCTTGTTTTCTTGCTCAGGAAGACAGGATAATAGAAAATATGTT
Source organism: Agelaius tricolor (assembly GCF_023055355.1). Taxonomy (NCBI): domain Eukaryota; kingdom Metazoa; phylum Chordata; class Aves; order Passeriformes; family Icteridae; genus Agelaius; species Agelaius tricolor. The sequence goes on along the minus strand of NW_027269269.1, from coordinate 43,534,235 downwards.
TAGAATAAACTTCCTTTTTAATATTCCCATATCAGGAGTGATATGGTGTTGGCCTTCAGTTTCCTTTTGTTGTTCGATTTGAAGTGAAGGGTTTAAATTTTCTTTGGAATTGCCTATTTGTGAATATATGAAATAAAAATAATATAATGTTGGTTGAAGCTGGATTCAGCCTGGGCTGTACAGCTGAATTTACCAAGAGATTGTGCTGTTTCATCCTCCGTGAACTAGGGTCTGTTATCTAAGGGATATAGACACTGAGTTTCCCTGTTTTCTCCTTAAATTATATATTCGGAATTTAAATTCTGTATCCTGCGTCTTGGCCAAGAGAAGATTTTGGGTGTTTGTTTTGTTTTTCAGAGGCTGTTTAATATCAGTCTCTAGTGTAAGGAAGGGAGAGGTGTATTTCATGAATATATTGAAGTACTGGACATTGACAAGAGATAACACTGTGTTTGGTCAGAAATACTTTGTAAAGATCTTACAGATGCGGTTGACTGCTTAAATATATGCTAGAACTGTTCAAATGAAAAAGTACAAGTTAAACTGGGCTAGCTGAGGTTAGTGACCATAAACCTACCCTGGTGTTTGTGGGTTTTTTTGTTTTTGTTCTCTCACACCCCATGATTGTGGGACAAATTCGTCTTGCATAGTTTTCCACTCACACAACTGCAGTCAAAAATACTGTGAGAAGGTTATTCTTAAGGTCAGAACAAAAATTAGGGAATTTATGTGCAAACAGAGTATTTTAGGTGAGTTGGGGGGAAAAACCCTCACATTGTCAAAGGATGTTTACAGTGGAAAGAATGTATATACATTGCGAACAAGGAAAACTTGCTGAATAACTTTCTCTCCCTGTAGTGTCTTACTTAAAGAGTTTTGCAATTACAGGCTGATAATTTCTTCCTGAAATGCCAATTAATTAGATCTGTGTCTGATCACGGGCTTGCTGTTTTGAAAAATCTTTTTATTTAGAACCCTCATCCTTTCCTGCAAACCACACCTTTGCACTGTACATAATCCACACACACAAGGCCGTGTTCTTGTCCATCAGTCCTACTATCTTTTTTTTGTTGGATTAGAATTTTTTTTTTTTTACATTAAAAACAAAGGTCAGATTTGGTGGTTTTGAAAGGAGCAAGTGCTCAGAAGCATCTTGTAATGACTGTCAGTGGACTGGAGGGGAGGGAAGAGAGTTGAAATGGAAAACGAATTAGATTCTTAAGCTGTGGAAGGGGGAACATTCCTGCGCAGAGAAGCCACTCTGGAGATAAGTTTTAATTTCCTGAGCTCCAGTCCCTGTATAGGAACATTGGAAGACTTCCTTCCTGATCACCGAGTCAAGCCAGGGGCTGTGTTAGCGGTGTGTGTCTGTCTGTAATTGCGTGCTTGTGTCTGCATCTGCACAACTGCAGCATCAGTGCCGGCACCTGTAGGGGTGGCAGTCAGCTCTGAATGTCTGCTGCCTCTCTTCAAGGTCTGGCATGTTGGGATTTCTCTAGAGCATCTCTTTCAAGCTTTGTCTCTGCTTAGAAAAAAACACCCAGGAGAAACCAAAAATGAGGAAAGCACCCTCCTGAGCCACTTGTCCTGCATTTTTAAGAGGATCTGAGTTGTGGTGCAGCTTCAGGAATGGCCAAGTCACCGAGGTGGATGCATTGCAGAGTTCCAGTGCACGTGTCTCCTGTATGTGCAGTGTTGCTAGAACTGTTTCTGTCTTACTGAGGTCTCAGGGGTCAGTGATTACTCAGACAAAACCATGAAGCTCAGTTTGAGTGATATCCTAGTAAGCATTTGGGTAACAAATATTTGGAGAACTTTCCTGAGATGTTTGTTTGTTTACAGAAGGCACTAAGCATTTCCAAAAAAAGTGTAGTTTACCCCAAATTCTGCATTTGCAAAAATATGTTTACACCCTCAGACTGTTTCATTTTAGCAGTTCTAGTTTTACTAGAGACTGCTTTATTTTGCAGTTCATGTATTTTTGTTTATTTTATTTACTTTTTTAAGTGAATCCCAGCAGTTCTCCCAAAAGTCTAGGTAATATTGTGCTAAACTGAGCCACAGTATAACTTTGCTTTGTGAAGCACAGATTTACTGGAAATTCAGGCCATTGCCTGGTTATCCCCAACTGAAATAAAATTGTATGTGTCTCACACTGCAGTTTGTACAACAGCATCTGAATTAATGGTATCACTGAGCTGCTTCACATTTATCAGTTAACCCACTGGAATGTCAGATACGTTGCTTAAGTTGCCGTGAGCTTTAAGTATAATAGGTTTTAATTCCACTTGTCAATAGCTCTTTCTTACAGTTATTTTTTAAAATAACTGTTCATAATTAAGACTTTGCCCCAGAGCATTTATTTTGTACTGCAGTGAGAGAATTTCTGTCAGATTATATGATTTTAGAAAGCACCGAATTTAAATGTAGTGATGGTACACAAGGTCAGAAAATGACTTTCGATTATTTCTAAATTGTACAAGCATATTTATTGTAAAAATGGAACTTTATAGAGTGTGTAGTTGTTTGACTTTTTCTATACAACTATTTCAGAAAAAGGGTAAAAAAGCCATAAACTTAAAGAGATTCTGATGGCGCTAGAGTGTTGCCAAGCAAGCCATTAAAGATAAGTCAAACTGTAATTCTATAGGAATGCTATGAAATACTTCTGCATATGGACTGTAGTTGTTTTTGGGTTCCTGAAAGTGCTTGTGTGTAAAGTCAGCTGTGGAAATGGCTGGCTAGCTAAAAGCTATGATTCCTGCAGCTTGACTGTTGTGGGGAGAGGTTTTTTTCCCTGTGAAAACAGTTGTAAAGTGGAACATCTGAAAAATATGTTCCATGCAAAATGGATCTTCACACACATTTATTTTGACATTTAGGTTTGATTTGAGGGAGAGAGAGAGAGAATATTCTGAAATAGCCATTCACAGATGGCTTGTGAGGGTTTTAGTTTTTTATATGCTTCTCTGTGTTTTTGGTTTGGGGTGGATTTTTCTGCATGTGTTTGCGGACTTGTCAATCCCCTTCTTCCCCCAGATCACATGTTTAATTTTTTATGACTTGAATTTTTTTTCCCTTTTCCCAAAAGCTGGTGTTAAAAAAAAAAGAAAAAAGGAAAAGAAACCCTTTCCACCCCAACCTCAAAACAACAACAAACCACCCCAAACCAACCAAGAAGCCAAGCTCTCAAACCCCTGACCAGCCCCCAGTCACCACCCCAAGCTATAACTTCCTGTGATAAAAATTCTGTGATCAGTGAGTGAAAATATATGCATTTTGTGGATTTTGGTAATACAGTAGAAAATTTTTCAGGAAGCAGCAAACTCTCCCACCTTTACAGCTTCAGCAGTAAGTGTGGGGAATCCAGAGGGCCCTGTATGCTCAGCTGGAGGAGTGTGCCCAGAGAAATCTGGTGCTTGCCCAGCTGGATGTGTGAAATGCACCTGCTGTGTATCTGGCCACCCTTCCACAGGGCTGGGCTTGACCTCTGTAGCCTTTATTGATGGAATATCCTCCCCAGGTGGGAATCAGGAGGGAATTGTTAGAGCCTGTCTGCTTTCTTTTGAGTGAAAGTTGGTGCTGATAAATTGTTGTTGTGAAACATGTCTGAGAAGCAGGTCCATCTGTGTGAGAGAGGAATAGACTCTTAATTGGGTGCTGGTATTCTCTTCTTTGTGAAATGCCAGTGTGTAGTATCCAGGTAGTCCAAATTTAATTACAAAATGAATAATCTGTGTATTCAGTTATTTTTTGTTAAGGAAACTATATGTTGAGCTTCTGCTGAATGCCATCACTGATGCATCTCTTGTTTGTTTTGTTTCTAATCCCAGAAGAAGTTAGCTGTGTACAACAAGATGCAGGAGTCTCTGGAAGTGAGCCTTCCCAGCAAGCAAGAGGAGGATGAGAAAGACCAGCCTGCCGAGATGGAGTACCTGAACTCTCGCTGTGTCCTGTTCACTTACTTCCAGGGAGACATTGGTTCCGTGGTGGATGAACACTTCTCGAGAGCTTTGAGCCAAGCCAGTAGCTTCAATTCAGAGACTGCCCTTTCCAAGAGCAAGGCAGGGCTGAATCCTCTGTGGAGAGGTAAGAGGGGCAGGAATTTGCTCTCTGTGGCGTGGCTTACTTGGGCTGCATTGCAGTAACACACAATGCATTGCAGCTGAAATTCTGCTTCTCTGTGGAAGTGGAAATATCCCCCTCAAATCTCCAAGAGCTGAGGACCTTCTTGGGTTGAGTGATCTGAGGTGTTAAAGTGGGAGAGAGGAGCCAAAGGCATGAAAGAAGCAGGCATCTCCAGCTCCTGCCATATCCTGTCTCTGCCAGGGGCTGGAAGGGAGAGGGCTTCACAAACGTCTGCTGCAAGGTTGGAGGCTTGTTTTTTTTAGCTCCAAGTGTGAAACTTGGCCTGTGAGGCAAGAGCAAAGCTGTTTGGGGTGCTGGCCTTGGATGTGAAGGAAACCTATGCAGCCTTCTCAAGTGGCTTTGCCAGGTGATCAGGATTTGTCCACGGCTGCTTTCCAGGCAGGGAGGAGCCAGCGCGGGATGGAATGGGCTGGGGGGCAAGCCCTGGTTCCCGTGGCTGCAGCCACGTGGTGTTTTCCACTGCAGCTTGCTTGTGGGAGAGGTACAGATGATGTTATGGCTTGCTGGGTGTAAAATGGCCATGACATTACTCTGCCTCCGAGCAGGGAGCAGAAATGTGGTAGGTTCTGCGAGGTATTTACTCACTGTCCTAACACAGTGATTAACAACGCTGTCCTCTTGTTATGCACATAAATACTTACATACTTTATATGTATTGGTGTGACAGTGAGCAGATCTTGCCAGAGACACTACAGACAAGACATCCAAATTGGAAAAGCGTGGCAATAAGATGCTGTTTCCATTTTGTTGGATGTGGCAGTCTGGGTGTTTTTTAAGATCCCCATAGCTGCATTGTTTCTGATCACATCCTTACGTGGACTGGCAGAGGGGTGCAGACTAAGCAGATGAGTTAGGGTGAGCAATGGCCTTACACTGGGTTGATGAGAGAGGTACTGGTAGGATCTGAGCAGGAGCAGTGGTGTTCCTAATCAGTGATGTGGAGGTGAGACTGCGCTGATGATAGTCACAGATACTGAAGAGAGATGGGATATTTGGAAACAACTGTGAAGAGAAAAATAGCACAGAAGAGCTTGCTTTCCAGAAGGATGATGACAAATCCGAGGAAGTTTAAGCAAAGGTCAGCACAAGTGGCTGGGGAGCTGGAGGAATTTATGGCTTGAGCTGGGACCATTAACGTTAATGGGAAATTTTCCATTGACTCGACTGAGAGCAGGATTGAACCTATGCTTACTAAAAAGGAGACTGGAGCGTTTATAAATGGCCCAGACAGGCTATAAATGTTTTAGCAGCAGGATCAAGGCAATCCCCAGAGACCCCATGCCCACAGCAAGCCCTCTTCAGCAAGCCTGGGGATGTTCTGTGGGTGCGGTCGCGTGTCTTCCCTTTGGCCTCAGACATACCCTGTTGTTTTTCCCTGTCCCCCCTCTGTGGTTTCACAGCCATCCCCAGAGGGGTCTGAGTGGCCTGGTGTGAGGGTTCTCCAGCCATGCTGTCCCCTGACCCCGTGTGCCCCATGCCCTCAGTGGGGAATGGAGGTCAGCATGTCCTGAACATCTTCTGGGAATAGAGTAAGGAGATATCATCCCTGCACCTGCTGGAGGGGCATGGAGATCCCTGGGGAGGCTGCTGGGAGCTGACAGCATTTGCTGCTCCAGAGAAGAGAAGCTGACAGGAGCTTTTATCAGGCCCAAATGGGTTTCTGAAATGTTCCTGCTTGAAAGCAAGGTGGAAGGAGCAACACTGTCAGTTTGGTCTTCTGGTTTATGCATGGTGTCAGAGATGCTCAGTTACAGCACATGAGTGTGAGCTTGTGTCCCATTACCTAAAGAAGTTAAATTATTATTAGCTTGAGGTTCTTCCATAAATAACCTTCATGGGTAGTCAGAATTGCTGTCAATTTCTTACTCAGAGATAAACTAGAAAGTATTTTATTTTGCAATAGCTGTTTTGGGAGATGCAGGTTTCAGTGGAAAGTGTGTGAGCACAAACTGGCTCCCCAGCTTGCTGCATTTTCTCCTTTATCTGAAAGGAGGAATTAGCAATGTTTTTGAGGTTTTTTCATCTTTTTCTGTTTTCTTGTTTTTTTATGGCATTCTGATAAAAATGCAAACTCTGATTTTTATCCAGGTGATATTGCAGGGGGTTTTTTGCTTGTTTTGAGGAGGGATTTTGCTTACATATAAGAACAGAACCTGTTGTTCTGAAATGAGCAATTTTTTATCATTTGCGTGTTGATCAGGTTGGGCTAAAATTATTTTGAAAACTGATTTTTTTATAAAACACAGTTCTGTATGACAGGCTCAAGTAATGTGAATATTGAATTTTAGGTGTAGCTGCCTGAATTCTTTTGCTGGTGCTAATGATGCCTTGACACTAATGTTACTTTAATGGTATTTTTATCAACATGTTTTTCCTTGCTGAAAGTGTTGGGTTGTTTTTCTGTCTTATTTTTCTTTCCTCTTGCCTTAAGTGAGAGCTGATGTTGTGCTACAGAAAGCTCCATATGTTGTCTCCTTTCCAGTGTGTGCACTTCTGGTGTGTTTTCAGTGTGTGTTGTGAACATTTGGGTTGACCACTGTGAATATTTGTATAAGCCACAGCTTCGTGGTCCCTGGGATGTTGCCTTGTCCCTGCCTCCCTGTACTTAGGGTAGGAAGTTGTGGTGACTGTAGTATCTTTCTTGGCAGTTTTCGTTAAACGCCTCTTGAAAGGCCATGGAAGATTTTTGAGTTTTTATTTTTTTCTTTTTCAAGAGTAGTGTGGACATGGCTGTTTCTCCATGTTCCACAGAGGCCAGGTATCCCTGAGCACTCGAGGTGGGTGAAATTTTCCTGCATGTTTATGTGACATGGGCTGAGCCTTTGTGTCCAGTGGCAGAACTGACCTTTCCCAGTGAGAATGGCCACACTCAGTGGTGCCAGTGGGGACTGGCCCCTGACAGTGTCAGGCAGCAGCGATGGCTTTGTGAAACCTGCACACGTTTGGAAAATGGAGATGACCAAACATGTTTGCTGTGGCCTGGACCTCCTGCATGACTGGTAAAGCCAAGCTGTTATGCAATCTGGGATGAATTCACGTTGGCAGATTCTGTGGTTTAAAGTGCTCTCTCCTGTTACTAAAGCTGTCCTGCAGATACTTTGTGGTTTTCTATGCTTTTTTGAAGTGCAGAGCTTTGGATTTAGGGCTTTTCCATGCAGATAACAGCCAGATAGTTTTCAAAAACTCGATTACAGAGGTTAATTTTCCAGAATACTGGCAGAGCATTGTCAGGCTATGCTCTTCTGTTAAGTAGTGTGGAAAACAACAGACTGGACATGAAGTTTGCTTTTTTTTTTTTTTGTATCAGCCCTGCTGCCAGCAGCACAAGCCATACATACTCTCCATCTCAGTGTAATCCCTTTTTACAAGGAATGGTTTACAAACAAGGAACAATACCAATTTTGGAGGAGTGCTGAGGCTTCTGTAATATGCTTGAAGCTCTCTGTAGTCTTCAAGCCTGAATTGCAATAAAAATACATTGCTAAAAGCAGCCCAACCTTTTGAAGAAACCCATGGAGTGCAGCTTGCCAGATAAGCTTGCAGCCTCTGAAGCATTTTGGCACAAAGCATCCACAATGTTTGTCCATGGCATGTTTGCAAAGTTTGTTTCCAATATCGGAAGTTAATCAGACTCAAAAAACTGCCTAAATCAAAGCCAACTGATGTGTGGAAAAATTTCTATGATTTTAATGGATTTTAAAACAGAGACACGAGTGTCTTAGTGATGCAGTCAGAAAACACTTTCAAGTTTTTACTTCCAAAATATTTTTGTATAAGCAAAGTTCAGAGGCAGGAGTGTTTGAAGAATCTGTTCATTCTCAATGGTGTCTTCACCCAAGTCTCATTCCAGCTGCTTATTAAACAAAGCAAAACAAAAGGTGATTTAAAAAAAAAAAAAACCTCTTACAAAAGTTATGAGGAACAGAGGATTCCTCGCCTCATCAAATGCTAAACTTCCCTGGCTTTATTTCTCCATAGGCCATTTTTATGACCGTTCTTTCATCAGAGGTAAAGTTCTGTATTTTTATGTTTCCATCTTTGACCAAAAAAAAAGTCCTATTGGAGCTGAGAAATATTGCATGAAGCAGTACTTTCTAGCATGAGCTGGCAAGAGGATTGTGAGAATGGAGAAGCCAAGACTTTGCTGCACATCAAAAACACTAACTGCTCCTTCAAAAGAGGAATTTTTAGAATGTGATTTCATAATGTAGAGGTATTGGAATCCATTTAAATATAAGCTGAGCCCTAGCTGTAAGAAGCAGCAAGTCTTTTAGTTCTGACAAAAACCTTTTTGACCTACATAGATGGTTCTGCTTGTAGGATCCTATTGGGTAGAGGGCATCATGATACATTCTATGAAGGAATAACATAAGCTGTTAGATATGACCTTTATCCCATCAAAGCATGCAATTAGTTTGAGAAAATCAGGTATTCTTTTAGCCAAATGTTTCCTGTTCTGCTGTGTGAGCTGGTTCTCTTTCCTCTGAAGCATTTGCAGCCACAGCAGCTGCCTTTCCAAATGATGTGCTCTAGTCTGCGCAAGAGTTAGCATCTGCTCACAATTTCTGTACCAAGATCCTGAGAGGGCTCTGACTCTGCAGCCTGAAGAAGAAAAATCTTCTTGAGGCGGGAATCTTATGTATGTGAAAACCTGATGGGAGGGAATGAAGATGGGGGGAGCCAGGCTCCCTTCAGCAATTCTTGCTGACAGAACAGGAGGCAATAGGCCGAGATTAGAAAACAGGAAATTCCATCTGAATACAAGAAAACTTTTTGTTTTGTTGGATTTTTTAGGTTGGTTGTTGCTTTTGGGGTTTTTTTTTTTTTTTTTTTGAAAGGCTGCAGAGTCTGGAGCTCATTCAAAATCTGACTGGACGATGTCCTGGACAGCTGCTCCAGGTGACCCCCACTTGAACAGGGGAATTGGACTAGGCAATCTTTGTCACTCTAGGACACAAAACACCACGAGCGCACACACCGCTGCTCTGAAGGTGGAAAAAAGGGAAGTTTATTTTCTAACTCCAACATTCAGAGTTTTCCAAAAGTGACAGTAGATTGGAGGGAGAAAGTGCCACCACCTCTCCAATGGCACTGGACAAACCAACAGTCCATCAAATTTCCTCCGTAAAAGAATGCAAAACAATAAATGATTTACAGAAAGCGTGTGAGAAAGTTCGTTACAAGAATGTAAACATCGGAAGGCTTAGAAAAACTTAACAAATCAGAGCGACAAATCTTCCTACCTCAAATGTCCTGTGATTCTGTATTTACTGAGTTCAGCCTTGCAGACTTCAGAGAGCAGCAAATCATTGTGGGGTTTTTATTCTGGGATGTGTTGTTCAGCTTCAGTCACACTTCCCTTCTTTCCTCCCCACCAGAAAGCTCCACGATTTCAAGCCAAAGGAGCGGATTCCCCACCTCCTTCTGGACCAGCTCTTACCAGCCTCCTCCTCCTCCCCCCTGCTTGAGCGGCGTGCACCCCGATTTCCCCGTGACTGCACCAGGCACCTTCCCAGCAGCAGCAGCAGATCCCAGCAGCTGGCCGGGACACGGCCTGCACCAGACTGCCCCAGCTCCTCCGCCGGCCGCCTCCGAGGCCTGGCCCTACCCCTTAGCGTCTCAGGTGAGCCCCTCGTACGCACACATGCACGACGTGTACGTGCACCGCCACCACCCTCACCATGCCCACGTGCACCACCACCACCACCATCCTCACCATCATCCCCAGCACCGGGAGCCGCGCTACGGCTCGCTGCTGGTGCCCTCGGTGCGCGCCGCCGCCAGGATCCCCGCGGCCCAGGCCGATGGGGCCAAGGCCGAGCCCGCCGCTGCCGCCGCCGGCGCTACCTCAGCCTGGGCCGGAGCCTTCCACGGAACCGTGGACATCGTGCCCAGCTTTGGGTTTGATACAGGTAAGATGGCTTGGTGTTTTTGTTTTGGTTTTGGTTTTTTTTTTTAATTTTTTAAAATTTTGTTTGTAATTTTTATGTTGTTGTTGCTGTTGTCGTCGTCTGTGACTTGTTTGAGCAGACATGAACTCCCCGCAGCTGAAGCAGGGCTGGCTCCTGACAAGGAGACATTCTCATTGAATAAAGAGCCTCTGAACATGTTTTTATAGGCATGCTCTAGCTGAGGGATATCCCAGTTTTTCCAACCTGCAGAAACAGGTACAAGTGCATGTGAAATGGAGCAGAAAGCACTAAACAAAAACGTGTCCAAATGATTCCCACAAATGTGGGAATCCCTCCTGTAATTACTGTCAGGGCAGCTCTCCCTGCCTTCTGCTGAGAAACCTTGGTCCCATTCAAGCCAGATGAGTTGTGACACCATCTGCAATTTTTGTTTGTTCCTTTTTTTTAAATATTGTTGGAAAATCCTTCCGTGAGGAAGTTCTCTGCTAGTTCATATGTGCCTTCTGCTGAGAGACCTTTATCTGCCTTGGTCCCATTCAAGCCAGATGGGTTGTGACACAATTTGCATTTTTTGCTTGTTCCTTTTTATTTAAATATTGTGGGGAAATGTTAATTATGCTTCCATGAGGAAGTTCTCAGCTTGTTCAGCTAGTTCATATGTGCATCCACCAGTATTTAGCTCCAATGAACTAATACCTTGCAGTACATGAGGACTGCATCTTGAGGTGGAGCAGCTCAGCATTCCTTCCTGTGTAGTATCCAGGTGTCACATGGAGAACAGAGGTGCTGATTGAGCTGAGCTTGCCATCAATCTAAACATCTTACTATAAGGGTGTAGGCAGAGGTGTGTGAATGAAATTCATTTCACTGCAGGGTCTGCAGTCTGAAGGGCAGAGCATGAGCTCCATCTGTGTCTGTGAGCTTTGAGTGGCAGTCTCTCACCTCAGTATCAGAAGCAGTCTGGCAGCCCTCAGGGTTTGAAGTTTCTGGCCATCAGGTGACTGACAGTTCCAGTGCATCTATCCTGGAGCTCATGGGCCCCACTGAGGGCTCCTTTTTCCATTTGATATTTATCTCACCAGCAGCAATCCTTGCAGATCAGTATTTCTTAAAGACAGTATGTTATCTGATTAAGGAAACACTAGGTTTGTATCTTTGTTCCCTTTTCCTTAAAGTATCTACTTGTCTTCATTTTTGATAGCTCTCTCTGACTGGTTCAATGTCTGAGAACCATTTCTTTGCCTTGATTTAGTGCCAAGAATTGATGGGGGAAAAAAGGCTGTTTCTTAAAGATGAAATACTATGAACCTAATTCAAATCTGTCTCTTCCCTTTAAAGCAATTGGGAACCAGTGATCTCCTCTAAATACTATGCCACTTGCTGTCTTGATGCCAATAAAACTAAGAAAAAGCTTATCAGTATTCTTAACAGTGGACAGTTGATATATATAAATAACATTGCTAGCTAAAGCAGCAAAACAAGAATAATTCTGTTTTATGCTTTTGGGTACATAATGCTAAACTAACCAGACTGGGATCTTGAGATTTTCCCTTTGTGACAAACGCCATAAGGGGAGTGAGCTGCCCTCTCTGAAGCATGAGCAGAGAGTGTCACTGTCACTGGTGTAAGGGACAAGCCCTCCTGGACCCAGCCCCACCTGCAGAGCCCTGGTATTTGGCTTAACCTTTTGGGAGTGGAACAGAGAACTGTGTAAGGAACTGTTAGTCAGGAGAAGCCTCTGCCTGGCTTAGGTGCAAGTCCAGACTAGCCTCTGAGTTGTTTTTCTCTTTAAGAGCAAGTACCTCAAAAAGGACTGGGTCCTAGCACTGCTTTAGAGAGCAAACACAGCTTTGGCTTGGTGCTGCCTGCTCCTTGTGAAAATCCCTGTGGAAGGGTAAAGTTGGGTGCAAATTTAGTCAGGATCCTGATTTGGCAGTGCCTTGCATGTCACTTGGTTCCTCCCACTGTGGGAGACAGCGGGAAGGATCTGAGCTGTTCACTTCTGACCCATCCTTGGTTGTGTGGGTTTTAGTCTCTGAGTTCCTATGGGGAAAAAGAAAGAGGGGAAACGTGTGACTGGTTTGAAAAAACAGAGAATCTCAGCAGACCATTGTCTCACTAGTTTGAGACTATTCAAAAGGGTCACAACACTAAAACACAACAGCAAAACCCTGTCAGACAGCCCCAGTTTTGGAAACAAGGGTGCAAGCATTGGAACACAGCAGCTAGTGGAAACTTGTGACATTACAATTATTTGCTCTCTTGCCCTGCACACTCATCTCTCCCATGCTTTCCAAGCAGAGGCTTGCTGGGAAGGGCAGGAAGGCTGAGCTCCCTTTTCAGCCCTGCCTTTAGCTTGTGCAGTTGAGACAAGTGCTTTGGTTACAGCACTCGTGGCATGGAGAGAAGAGGGAGCTTAATTGCCTCAGGGTTTTGTGTGCACATCCAGCAGAGTCATCCCAGAGAAAGTATGGGGAGAGGAGGGTTTGCTCAAGTACCACATGGAGTCACATCCAGCACTTGCTTCATCTGCACTTCAGGGAAAGCAGATTATACTGGATACATCTCCACATCACACAGCATTTTGTTACATTTAACCTCAATGTCAAAGAGCAATCTTAAGAGAGAGGCTACAAACTCAAGAGCCTGGAAGAGTGAACTGGCTTTTAGTGACATGAAGTGCTTTCTCCAGAGTAGGGTGAGGACATAGTGGCAAGAATATGTCAGTTCTGAAAGTGTTTGTTCATGTATCCCTGGAGAAAATAGCCTGTGGAGCTTTCAATATATCAGATTCCATAAGTTTCAGGTGATTTATGTTAAAAAAGTTCATTTAGTCTATACCTGGACATTGCCTTTTGGAGTCCTTCACTTACAAACTGATTCTCCCTCTTCTTATCATGGGCCACATTTCTTGTGCTGCTGTCACATGGATTGTAGGAACATCTGCAAAATTCCTCACGCTGAATTATGTGGAATGATGGTATTGGGATCAGGGCAGGCTGGCTGTAATCTTACCCTCTTCCAGCTACATTGTTGCATCTCTGCCCTGCCAAGCCAAATAATCCATCTCAAGAATGGATGATGCCAAATCCCTCCAGAAGTTAAGAGGAGGTTCCCACTGCATGCACGGTGTAGTTTGGGAATTTATGGCTCAGAACACATTGTGTGGGACATCAGCACAGAGCTGACAAACTATTGATCTGTCTGACACATCTGTTTGAACTTACATGGTCCTGTTTTAGGGGATGAAGGAGGATTTAGCTACCTGATTGCCATTAAATGTGGCTTAATCCTCACCTTGAAGGCTGCAAATTAACCCTTTTGGAAGCTTCTGTATCAGTCCAAGTGCAATTAAAGAAAGTGCTGGTCTGCATCAAGAACTGTTAATAAAACCTGCTAGGTTTGTGTCTGCTGGTGTGTAGTGTCTCTCCAAAGTGCACAAGCTACAGTGCTCAATAAAAGAGTACATTTCATGTCAAGCATTGATATAAACACGCTGGAATAAGCAGAGATTGCTTGGATTTAAGCCTGAGCTCCTTGCCCTGCTGGTGTCATGCAAAGCAAGATTGGGCTGTCCCCAGCTCTGCCTGTGGCTCAGGGCTGCAGCTGTAACCCAGTGTCACTACTAAAGCTTCCTGCTTGTGCTTAAGCCACCTCCAGCACTTCAGATCAGGGGCTAGGGAAGGGGAATTCCTGTCTCTCAGTGCTGCTGGTGGTTGTAGCCATCAGTGTTTCCCTCAGGAGCAGGGTGGGAGGTGTCCTGCATCCCACGCCCTTCAGGTGAGCAGTGGGGTTTGGCTGCAGGCAGCCCACGGGGAGGAGAGCAGAGCATCTTGCCTTGCCACTGCAGAGCCTAGGAGGATATCCTGTCCTGCTGTGGGACAGATGAGCTGGAGGAGCCTTCCTGCACCCCCAGCACACTAAAAGCAAAGCGGGACTTTGGCATGAGTGATGGCTGTAAATCTGTTGAAATTGAGGTGTGCGTTCTTCATCGTATAAAGTTGTGCACACTGCGGTGAATAACTTGAAATTTAGGTGAATTAATCAGCATCCTTTAGTCCTGGTTTACTGTGGAAAATTCCCTTTTGGAAATGCCTGTGTGTCAGTGTGCTGACATACACTGAATTACATACATTGAATACATTGAATTTGGAGTTTGAGGGGCCAGTCCAGTCCCTTCTATACATTTGTCTCTGTTCACACACATCCCACGAGTTTGTCACAACTCATTAAATTTGCTTAGATGTTCCCACAGAACCTGCATAATATTTGTGTGGCAGTTAGCTCTAAAGTAGGTGGCCCAGGGAAGGGGAATTTTGCTGGAGTGGCAGTGCTGGGTCAAGCAGTGCAAGTGAGGATTTCCTTGCTGAAAGGAAAGCACTGCAGCTGGAAGCTCTGGGTGAGCAGCCAGCCTTGGATTCTGTGTTAGGACTGCAGATGGCCTTGCCTTGAAGGAGATGGGAATATATTGAGGAGAAGGCATGGAAAGTGTTCCACATTCAGTTCTGTAAATAGGACAACTTTGGTTTTTTGGATTGTTTTCTCTTGCTGTTTAGAGTCTGTAGCTATACCTTAAGCCTCCTTGTTACAGCTATTTGTGCCTTGAAAAGACACCTGCCTAGGGAGGTGTCTGTTCAGCTAGTTATTCCCTTTCTACCACTTGCTGCTGCCAGATGGAAGATCTCTTAAACACGTGTGTGTGTGTCATTTTTTTAAGCTGCTGGGAGCCATGTAACCTGTTTCTCTTCTTAGAGGCTTCCATGGCCTCTGGTGTCCTGTAGTGGCCACTGGTGAACTTAAACAACTTCTTTATGCTCTGAAAGTTTTCTGCTGTCTAACTTTTTTTTGGTTTTCCTTTTTTTGGGGGGGGTCATCTTTGTTTAAAAAATTGTAAACAGCAAGGGAAAAATAGGCCGAAATTGTCATCACTAGCTTTGAGGGAGCTTTGAAGGGAGCAGCAGTTCATTATGGCTGTGTATGATGCTGCCAGGGAAACAAATAGCTCTTAAGCAACAAGGAGACATCTTCATTGAATAAGGAGCCTCTGAACATGTTTTTTTAGGCATGCTCTAGCTGAGGGATATCCTAGTTTTTCCAGTCTGAAGAAACAGGCACAAGTGCACGTGAAATGGGGCAAAAAGCACTAAACAAGGTTTAGGCACAACCGTGGGCTCTACTTTCCCTTTTTCTTCACTGCTGGGCACACAAGTGTTTGTACCCTGCTTGGGAATCCTCACAAGGACAGAGCCATATGCTGTCATCTTTTATGTGAGTGCTAATTGCTTTGCAGCTCAGCTCTGAAACGTTGATCATCATTAAATATTTAACTGCTTATAATCTTAAAGCAAGGAGGTAATTGTCAGATCTGAACCCTCCGTGCCTGCCTGTAAGTTTTCTGAAAACGTATGGGTCTTCCTTCATATTCACAGTGTGACTGGATTTGGAAATGAGATCCATGCCTAGCACATGGTTAAACATCACATGAACACGGAGCTCTGGTGGTTACAACATCACAGAGGTCTGGAGTTGCACCTATTTACATTAGTGGTGAAATTAACCCAAAATTCTTAGCAAGTCAGGTGCCTTGGTACATTGCATAGCAGGAATGATGACTTTTAGTGGGAAATGTACCTTCTTTTCATGAAATGTGGTTTACTTGCTTCAAAACATCAAAGGACAGGTTTTAAATCGTTGAGACTTGGAGTGCCTTTCTACCTCTGAAAATACGTGCCTGCATCTCTGTCCTTTACTTTCCCTATAAATGAGCAAGAATGTATCTTCTTTGAGACATTTAATCTGCACCTGCCCTTCTATTGTCTGCATTTGAGGTTTATGCCCTCTTAGGTGTGAACAGAGAGATTGGATCCCTCTGGAGCAGAGAAATCCCAGATTATAAGGCAGGTTCCAAGTCTATAATGCTAGAGCCACAGCATAGCACCGCATTTATTAGATAGTCCTCACTTTTTTACAAAGGAAAATGTTAGAGGAACTCATAACAAATGCAAGCTGAAAACCATTAATTTTTCCCATGTGGAAGCACTAGCCATTCTTGGCTGGAAATCTTGCACTCTGTAGGTGAAATTATTTGGGATTTTTTGCCTGCTGCAGGAACATTTTCCCCTCTCTCCTCTGCGAGGTGAAATGCCACAGAAACTGTGAAATACTGAAGTGTCCCAGGCATTTTCTAGAGGAGGTGGTGTCTGTGGCTGGACCCTGCCTGGAAATACTGCTCTGCTGCCTACTGGATAATTGATGCAGGCCTTTATGGGGGGTTTTTTCACTCCATGCTGTGTTCCACATGAGCTCAAGCCAAGGAAGCGCATGCAGGAATTTTATCACCACTTCTGAAATGCTTAAGCCAGAATCAAACTTCAATATGGTTTAATTTTGCCCCTCATAAACCAAAAGGTTTGGAGCAGTAACACTGTTGCTAACAAGTCCTTTAAACTGTCAAATTGTCATTTGGTGGTTTTTTTTCTTTTTTTTTTAAATATTTTTTAATTCAAAACTTGTTTTTCTTTAGTTCAGTTGTTTGGGGAGGGGTAAGAAGAAACCATCTGATTTATTAATTTACTATTTATTGATATTAATTATTTTCCTTTTCTTTTTCTGAAATATAGGTCTACAGCATCAGGACAAGAGCAAGGAAACTGCTTGGTTCTGAGGTGCAGAGAAATTAAGACCAGCTAGAGCTGGAGTCAGCAGATCTGGGTGGGTGATACAGCAGTGGCTGACTCCTTCTGCGTGGAGCAAAGGACACACATGAAGATGAAGAGCCAACTATTCTGGTTTTGCTATTGAGCCTTTTATTTGTAAGGCCATTTATGGGTCCCACAGTGTTGGAAAAAAACCAGAAACCTAACTTTTCTTTCTTTCCTCATCTGAGCCTGCTGCAGCTGGGCAACCTAACTCCTTTCTGCTCCTTTAACAGTGTTTCGTTTTGTTCAGCTTGATATTTTTATGAACAGTCTCAATAGTCAGGAAAAAGACTCTCCCTTGACTACAGTGCGCCTTCTTTCAGGAATACAGTATTTTGTAGCTCTTTGTGCATCTATTTTTGTAGAAATACAGAAAGTTTGGGTAAGGATTGACGGGCTATTTTAGGATGACATATTTTTTTAAAAAAAAATTGTAAAATTGTTAAGTTCTGTTTAAAGAACTTGCTCTCAGAGAAGCACTGGCAAAAATGTATAAAATGCTATTTTTAGATGTCTGTGATGTGTTTGTGCATTTTGGGTTTTTTTGTTTGTTACCTCAAATGTCTATCTTTCTTTTCTTTTTAAAGAGCTAAACTCCTTTGTTTCCACATTACTGAATTCTGATGTTTTTGTCCTTTTGTTCTAGCTTAAGCAAGTATAATTCGCACCTGAAGTTTCAGCCAAATATTTTTTTCCTGGTGTTAGATTGTAGTAAAAAGTGGTTTTGTTTTTCTTGCTTCTAAAGGTGGCTTTGTGCTGTGCTGACTGTCAGAAGCTTGCAAACACCTTTAGCATAGAGCAAAGTTTGAGGTTACAGCAACTGCATTTCCCACCCATCCATTCTTTCAAAATGGACCAAATACTCTTAAATCAGACACGAATATGGGCCTCATCTATGATCCACTGAAGCTGTTGAACACAGTTCTCTGTGGGTTATGGTGCTCATAGATACCAGTAAAATCTTAGAGGCAGGACTTTCAGCTAAGCCACTTCAAGGTGGTCACTTACAACATCAATATTCAGGGAAAATGAACAAAAAAATATAAATCCAGATTTATAAAAATGTGTGGCTTGTGGAAACAAAAGGTTGTCACAACCAGGAGAACACAAGAGAGCTCCTCTTGCCCTCAGGCTGTGTTTGCCTGGGCTGGGCTGTGCCGTGGGGCTCACAGGACCCAGCTGCAGCGCTGCATTTCATAACTGCCAGGCCTGCATGCACTGGGGCCATGTGGAGCCACAGCCCCTCTGCTTGGGAACCCCCCTGGCCTGGGCCTTGGCTCTGACTTGGTAATAAAGGCTTTGGTTGGAGCCAAGGTGGGCACCACGAATCCTGGGTGAGGGCGGTGAGGGTGCCGTGGGTCCCCGCAGGGTCGGTCCCCGTGCCCAGCCCTTGGGGACTCTAGCGTGGGCTTAGGTGGGACTGAGGGGAGCCCAGGGTCAGCACCTGGGTTGTTGGGTCCTGGATATTGCCTGGAGATGTTCCCCTTCTGCTCTGTGCACCCAGGGTCCCTCTGTAGTATTTCCTAAGGCTCTTACAAAGCATTATGTTTCTGTCACCGCTGTTCTCAGACATCCCTGTTTGAGAGACACGCCGGCCAAGTGGAAAAACCAAGATGCAAACACATGGCTGAGATAAGAGTTTAATTTTAAGGCACTGAGCATTGTAAATGTAGTTTTGTCAGGTGGAAACCACATGGATCTGTGTGTGAAAGGGGAGGGGGGTGTTGGGAAGTGCCTGCCACTCCGAGGTTCCCTGCACTGCTGCTTCCCTCCAGGCTGTTTGAACTTGATCCTACGAGGTGTTGAGCATTCTCCCTTGTCAAGGGAGAGGGCTTGACATGCTGGCACTGGAGGCATTAGGATTATATCACAATTTGGCAAGACCCTTAAGTCTCTACCTTGCTGATTTGAAGTTTGAGACAGTGTATAAATGCTGAATGGACTATGCTTAAATATTGCTTTAAAGTAATAAGGTTGTAGTCTCTGTGTTGGGATGATGAATTAAATGTGGTGGGGTTTTTTTCCTCATCTTTGTAGTCCATCAGTATTTCTTTCTCTCAATAAATTTCACTCTCATGACAGTTCTCTATATTATTGCTGCTCTGGTGGAGCTAGCTCCTCAATTTGCCAATAAATTCATAATGCAGTGGGAAGACTGTATGGGAGGGAATGGAGTACCAGCTGCCACAGTTCACTTTCTTATCAGGACAGTACAGTTCAGGAAATATCTCAAGAAAAAGAGTTCTGACTTAGGAATGTTGACAGTATTAGAAATACTGGGAGGAAAAAAAAAGATTGTAAGCTTTTTTTTTTACTTTTCTTTTTTTTTTCTTTTTTTCCCCCCCCTTGGACTTGGCAAAAGTGGAAATTAAAGAGATGGTGTGTCCTCTTTAAACTTCAGGGATGGAGAGTTTGGGTGGCAGGGGAAGCAAAAGAAAAGACAGCATTTCTTTTTGAGGTGTGTTTGGCTTCCTGAAATAGTTTAAAGCCTAACCAGAGCAGTCTGCTCACTGCTTTCCCCTTCACAAGCTCATACTATGGGAGACCTCCTCTGGTTCCTTATAGATGTCAAAGCAAAACAGGACAGGAACAAAACAGGCCCACAGTTTGCATTGGAATTTCTTTCTGGATTGTATCTCTGAGTTGTTGGTTAGTGGAGATGAAGAAGTGGGGAAGCTGTTGCCTCTTCCCCTCCAGGACTACTGTTCTGCACAGAGTTTCTGCTGCTGAACCTGGGACTGAGCTGGTGGAACTTCTGCAAACTCTGGGTGACAAGTGCCAATAAAAACCTGCTGTTGTCTGTAGCCATTCATGCACCAGTCTGTCAACTTCAGAAGTGAAAGAATTTTCTTCTTTTCCCCCTCAGTCACTGATTGTCCCCTGAGCTAACAAGCGAGAAAGGAGAAACCAAAGTGTGTAGCAGTAGGCCTGCTTCTACAATTTGAGGGATGGAAAAGGAAAGAAAAAACCAAACCCACCCTTCCCTGTGACAAACTTTTGAGTTAAATTCAGCAGATTTCCTTCTCC
This sequence comes from Agelaius tricolor, assembly GCF_023055355.1. Classification (NCBI taxonomy): domain Eukaryota; kingdom Metazoa; phylum Chordata; class Aves; order Passeriformes; family Icteridae; genus Agelaius; species Agelaius tricolor. The sequence continues at coordinate 43,514,449 of NW_027269269.1, read as the reverse complement.
CTCTCTCTCCCATACACGCACACTCACACACACGCACAGAAGTGCTTATGAGAAGCAGATGCTGCCATGGTTTTGCTCTTGGAAGAGGAGAGGAGCACTCGCCTGCAGTGGTGGGGAATCGATGGCAGCCAGAAGGAGCAGAAAGGTTGAGCCTGCTCGTGTTTCTGCAGATAGGAAAAATAAAAAAGGCCCTTGAAATCAGGTCACAGATAAGTTGTGTGTCTTAATGCATTACTAAAGGAGTTGTTTCATTCTTTTTATGTGTGGTGTGTTCTGATGCTGTCCCAAGAAAGTGGATGATTCATTTTGAGAGGGCTTATAAAACATGTTGTACTCTGTCACTGTTTCTGGGAGAACATAGGGAAATTATTGTTTTATTTCAAGAAACTCAAAATACTGACCTCCTTAAAGTTGTCCAGGGTTTTATTTTATTCCTGATAATGTTGAGAAATCTGACATCAACTTTTGTCTTCATTTGAAGACTGGAAGGGTTGAAGTTGTCCACCAGTTTTTCAGAGGCAGATGCCAGTTTTTTCCAGTGGTCCATTTCCATCCCAGCAAGAAGATGGAATAGTGCAGCCACTGACTGCCCAGGAGATTGGATTTCTGGAATTTCTGGAGAGCTGAATAAGCTGTGCTTGGCAATAGTAAAATGGACTCTGTTCTGATTCCTTCTCTCACCAGACACACAAGTTCAGGGGGTCCTCAGTGAATAACAGTTCTCTCTCAATCATCCCCACCTGCATCAAAACACTTTGGAGAACAGATCTCTCATCACAGCATTCACAGAGGGGTGGGAATGTCACATTTCCTCCAACCTGCCCTTAGGATTGCCTTGCCCCACCCAGCATTTCTGCTTCCAGGCTGTTACATGTCTTGCTGTCCTTCTCCCAAAATTCTTCATGTGTACGGATATATTTTTCTACAAAAATATTTATTCACATTCACATGTAGCTATACCTGGTTCCCTTTGTTCCACTCTCGTGCCTCAAATGCGTGTCCTTTGGAAATGAAGTGAATGACTTCATCAAATCTCATCTGAGATGGAAAATGTAGGCATTTTATTGCATTCTCTGTTAACTCAGGAGTGAATTTTTTCCCTACTTGTTAAAAAACCCAAACACAACAAAAACACATTAAAAAAGCCCTTTCAAATCACCTGATTTGTATCTATGAAGATGATCATGAAATCAGCAGTTCTGTAGAGAGGTGCAATATATTGAGTTTCAGCAGGCAAGCCTTTGTCTGAATATGATTATTTTAATTAATTTCAGGTACAAGCTTTTGCTCCATATCAATGGACCAGCAACATATATATTTCCTTATAAACAATTTAGAAATACATATATTTTTCAAGTGGAATTCTTGGTTTTAGTATGTCAGCCTCTGAGCTTCTAAAGAGTATTTGGATGATAAATATTGTTTGTGTGTGGGTTTTTAAAAAAAAAGTTGATGCATGTTGTTTGGAACTAAAATCTCATGTAAAATGGGAAAGTATTTAAAAATAAATACTGCTTTTACATAATTAGCCCTATGGGCAGAATCTGAGAGTTGTGGTGCAGGAAGATGCCCCTTTAAAAAGTGAGGTTCTCTTGCCTGAGCAAGTTCAAAATCCAGGAGAGGTGGGAGTGCTCTTGGAAAGGTTGAGCTGGTGGAGCTGGGAGCAGAGAAGATCCTCTCCAGAACTGTAGGTACGTGGCTGGGCAGTCACTGCTCAATACACTAAATTTAGGCTGTGTTAGCAGGTTTATACTTATGGGGTGAAATGGCTGCCAAGGGGAACTGTAGATGTCCCTGGAAATCCATGTTTTAGCCCCTTTAGCTGCCCTTGGTCTGCCCAGTGCCTGTGACCGTCCCACTTCTTGCTCTGCAGCCTCCATGCCATGCTGGTGGGACATCTGAAATCTGGAATCTGGACTGGACTTCCCTGGGAAATGCACATTTCTTATTTTTTCTTTTTTTTAGCTCCCAATAAAGAAAATTTAGGGATGGGGGTCATTAAAACACTCCAGTTATTTCATGCACCTGCTCAAAAGCTCAAGCCTCCAATATAAATCAGCTGTGCACTGTGGCTGTTTGCCTACAGAGGTCTGAAAGTTGTTTCCTCCTCTCAGTGTCTTTGGAAACCTCCAGTGGCATTGGGGTGGTTGGGACCAGCCTTGAATGCCTGAATTGCAGTCCAGTGGTGGCCAGGGCTGGTCCAGCCTTGATTCAGGTGAGCTGGGGCTCAGGAATTTGGTACCTATAGACAAGCAGTGTTTATAGGAGTTTGAGGTTTACAGAAATGAGTGAAGTATCTGCAGAACTGTGCTGCACTTTCCCTGCTGGCTCTTTGGAGCTGTTGTTTAAAACCATCAGTCAAATCAGGGTTCCTCTCTTCCCCCCTACCTGTTTTCCCACCTTGCTTCCCTCAAAACTCCATTGGAATTTTTGCCCCTCTCATCAAAACTGATGGGGGGTTTGTGGGGGGGCTTTGTATAAAGAAAGGTGTCACTGTTTATTACTGAATAAATAATTTAATGTGAATTTTATTGTTATATTTTTTATGTAGCATTTTCAGTTTGATCTGTATTTCTCAACAATTAGCTAATTCTTTCTTTTTATTCTTATGCAACTGAAGAACTCATAAATCTCTTTGTAAATTTCTGCATCCTGAGATTCTATTATTTGCATGAGATAAATTTTTAGAGCCAAGGATTTGTCTTCTGTTGAAAACGTTGTAAAACAAGTGATCTAGACTGGTTCTGTACTAAATTAAACAGTGAAAGCCTTGCATTGGAAGGGATTTTAAGCAGAGATTTCATGAAGGCACAGGCTTCCCTTCTCAGACCCTGTCAAGTGCTTATGCCACAATGTCCTCTTTAATTCTTAACAGCTTTTTTTAAATTACATTAACGCCATTTTACAATCAGACCTAGTGGAATCACAACCTGAGACTCCTTAGTGTAAGACCCTTTTTTAATTTTATCATTTCCTGGCAGTTTTGACAGTCATCAGGCGGAGATTTTCCATGCAATTTATTTACCTCAAATTGATTTTTTTTGGCAAAGTTCAGTAATTCCCTCTAAGGAGGTAACTGCCCTTGCTAAAATTATTTTACAACTGTTTAATTAAGAAGTGTTTGCATGTCTGTCCTCTGGCTCGAGGGCTGAAGGTTTGGTGTTTTGGTCACAGATACATCATTTACTGCTCCAGCAGTGGGGGGAAAAAAAAACCTCCAAGCTTTGGCCAAGCACTCAGCTTTTGAAAAATTGCCACTTGCACGCAATCAGCAGGGAGCTGTTAAGAATTTAGTTGCAAAACCCTCTGAAGATCCTGACCATATGGGATGTGCTCTGTTTCAGAGCACAGGGAGATGAGCAGGGTTCTTCCCATCCGTCCTGCCCCAGAGCAGACAGCGAGCGGGACTCTGTGCAGAGTCACTGTGTTCTTCCTTCTCAGGCTGTGAGGAAGGGATGGAGAGAGCTGGCAGCCAAAAACTCCAGGAGAAGGAGCCCAGGAAAGGGAGGGAGAGGGTTCAAAAATCTTTGTGTTTGAGAGAATGGGATTGAGAGCTCCTGGGACAGGACCAATCTCAATACTGGAGATGAAGATGGGATGCGGACTGCTGGAAAATAAGCAAATAATGCCTCGTGATGAATGATCTACAGTGGGATGTGGCAGCTATCAAAAAATACCAGAATAATGTGGGGACTTAGAAATTTGGAAGGAAAACGCAGGATAAACATTGCAGAAAATGTCTTTCTTTGAAGTAAGGTGTGATTTAGTCAGTGAGAAGAGGCATGGGATCCCCCTTTGCTTTAAGACAACCACCCAGAGAGAAATGTACTTTAGGAAGGAGGAGGGTGTTAAGCTGGGAAATGAGATACCTGAAATGCTTTTTCTTCTCCCTGTAACTTCTGCTCCAGCTGCATTGCCCCACACCTGGCTTGCCAGGTGCTCACAGGGGTTATTTCTATGCTCTCATTGCATCAAGAAATGAAAGCAGGGGAAGCGATACATTTTGTGACTGATTTTATTAATGAAGATCCATGTCCTCCATTAATGTGAATCACTGGCGCTCTGCTGGTTTTATTGAATTTAACACCCGTGGAGAATCTTATCAGTTACATCCGGATAAATCATGTTTTGGGTGTTATCAGCTGGAAACTGGGTCCCAGATGGGTGCATGGGACTCTCCCTTGGAGCCAGGGTCTGACTGGGTGACTCCAGGGGCGCTCAGCCCACCTGGAGCAGGGGAAGGTCACAAAAAAGGAGAGGAGTGGGACTGGCCTCTGTGCTGGAGGAGCAGAGAAGCGTGGCCTGGGGCTGTGGCTGGGTGTCCCTGGTGGGACAGGGGTGTCACCAGCCTGTCCTGGACATTGCAGGCGTGGTGGGGCTGGCCATCCCAGCAGGAGCTCAGGCTCGGAGGGGTTATGCTGCCTGCGTGACGTGGGAGGCCGGGTGGGGACTGAGACATCTGGTGAGAATTCCTCACGGCTGAGCTGTGCCTTGGGCTGGGATGCCGAGTAATTTAGCTGATTTCTTTTTTGGGGTTGCTGGGAGGAGGAGGAGGAGGGGGGCTGGATGCCACAGCCTTCCAGTAACTGTCTCTCCTTCAAAATATCACTTTTGCTTTCTTTGAAGACAAGAAAGAAATTATATTTAAAAAAACAAAACAACAAACCAAGAACTGCCCCAATGTGTTTGCCTTGACGATAACTGTACATCTGCAACAGTTTATCACTATGGGAAAATGAGTGGGTAATAATGTTTTGATGTCGGCTGTTGCATGTACAGAGGTATCACAGGCTTTGAAAATGATTTGTTATGTGAATGCCCATAGTAGCACCGAGGTTCAAAGGGAGGTGGTTTGTTTTTCGTGCCCATTTAGTTATGAATAACACCAGCTCTAATTTCCTCCTCCCACCAGCAAGCAGAGAGTCCTGCATTGGAAGCCAAATATAGCAACAAAGATTTCTATCTCTGGCCAAAACCAAAAAAATCTGTTCCCTTTTAAGAATAGCACTCCATTCTTTTCTGATGGAGATGGATAAAGAGAAAAGTCAACTTTAAGGAAGCCAGTTTCTCAGTGGGAAACTCCCTGGTCTCTCTCAAATGGCCAGTGTAAAAGGTATGCACTTATTTTTTGGCATCAGTGTAGAAGCCAATAAGGAGGCTTCTGTAGAATGCCATCAGTAAAGCCCTTTTGGGGTTGCAGTTTGGATAAATCTTCCCTACTTGCTGGTGTGTTTTTCCTGCACTGCCCTGTCTGTCTTGTGAGCAGCAGGGCCCACGCTGAATGGGAATGCCACCAATTGCACAACTACCCCTGCTCGCTCTGCACCCTTTTCTTTCTGGTTTGCTCTTGTGGAGAAGTTCATCCCTTGGCTCTGAGGCTCAGCCCCCTGCCCCACCTGACAAAGCAGCTTGAGGAGGTAATGTGCAGCAGCAGTCAGCCCATGATCCCTCCTACTCCCTTGGTTTTCTCACTGGGGGAGGATGTGGGAAGTCATCCCTGTGCTCTTTCCCGTGACTTCCCAGCTGTGTTGTGCCCTCAGAGAGTGACTGTGCCCAGTGGGGCTGCCCAGGCCCGTGGCTGGGAGAGAAAGGATGCTGTAAAAAGAAAAAGCAGACATGTTTGTGGTAAAGCTCTTCCTCAGGTGGTGATCTGACCTTTTTTGGATGGGAGTTGATGCTCCCTGAAGATGAGTGTGCACATGGATGTCGCTGCCTGGTTTTAGGCTAGGATATGCTTTTGGGAGGAGGCACACACCTACACCCACACCCCCTTTCTGATCTTGAACTCAGATGTTTTTAACTTCTCTCCACCATCTGAGGAGGGCTATTCAGCCTTTCCTTCGAAGGACTTATTCCTATTCCAGCCCACCCCCCACCACCCACCCATGAGCAACTGGCATGTGTGACATGTGAGCAGAAAAAGCCCTTTCTCTAAAGGAGCAGCTGTCCTTCTTTCAGAAGTGTTGCTTCATTCATTTGCAGACTGTTTGGCTGAAGGCCTTTGCTGTAAGGTGAATGCTGAAGGATTACAGAGTTAGCTCTTCCTCATTTGGAAAACTGTGACTTCTTTTCTTTTTAGGTTTTTTTTTTTTTTTTTTTTGAGCCTTGGACCCCTAATGCATTTTAAAAACAATGCAGGGAAGTGTCATCCAGTAAATATATTTGCACTGGATCTGTTCTACCAGACATGTTTCTGATGGAGTTTTAAATAAACACAAGGATGTTTGGAAATATCTTGTGTATGTAAATATGTAAAATATGCAAAACAAAGCTGACAGCTGTGGGGTGTACTCATTGCTCACGTGAGGAGGCTTTGTGTAATGTTTTTTTCCATCATCCTGTCTTCTTTTTGAGCATCTGTGTCTGTTCCAAGACAATCTGTGATTCCCCCTGGACAGAGAGGGAGGAGGCTGGATGGGCCGGAGCGATTCCCCTGAAGTCAGCCCGAAACCCTGTGAAGAACCTCCTGGTGAACGGTGGAGCTGCTTTCCATGGAGCACCTGAGAGCAGCACACAGGTGGAGAATCCCTTCTCCCTGGAGGTGGGACAGGGCTGGGTCTGGCTTGGCCCTTGAGCAGGGGCAGTGGGAGAGCAGAGCTGTGTAAGGAGCGTGACAGCAGCGTTAGTCACCAGCGCACCGAGCTCCAGTTCCTGAGCTGGGTCTGTTGCTTAGGAGAGGACGAGTTTTGCAACCTCAATTTAGCCTCTATTTAGCCAGGGAGAGCTGAAGCCTACATCCCCATGTCAGGCATAGGGAGCACTGCAGTGAGAAGGAAAAAATAAAATCACCAAAACTCTTAACGTTTTTTTTTTATTTTAATTGAGCATTTTGCTGCTTTTTAGACACCCTTCCTGAGGGTAATTCATCCTCTATGCGTAGTAACTGTACCACTTCCAAGTTCTACAGGATATTTGGTGTGACTTAGCCACCTGTTGTTTTTACTGATTTTTTTTTTTTTTTCCACCACTTTCCTTGCTCTTGTTTTCCAGTCCCACTGCTTTAAGGGCAGTGTTCCAAACTCTTGGCTGTGTGCCAGTGTGGATGTCCAGGCCCATGGGGCAGCAGCTCTATGTCACACTTCTGTGTGCACACTGAGTTTGTCCTGTCCATCAGCTGGGACATTTGGATGTCCAAAGATGCAGAACAAGTGCAAGCTCCTTCTGTTTGCTTGGGGGTTTCACTCACAACAAATGGAAGTGCTTGGCAGGAACAGCAGCCTGAGTGAAGGACAAAGTGGAAGTAGAGAAGCTCAGGAGACTTCTGGCTCCCTTAGGAAAAGTCTCATCTATTCTGTCCAGGGAAATAGCTTAAGTGCATCAGAATTGCTGCTGCTTGTTCTCCTTGCTCCCAGGCAGTGTTTGCTTTGCTGTCACTGACATTTCTCTGTGAGCATCCTTGAGGAGATCTCTATGAAATCTAGTGCTGAACCTCATCATCACCTGACCTGGGTTGTAGTGTCACCTTACCTGTGTCTCTATCACTGTGGGGATGGATGTTCTGGCAATCTGTAGCAATTTGTAATTCTTTAATGCTACATTCCCCTACTTTACAGTGTTTTCAAGTGAACTCATTTCCTCAGCTCTTACCCCACATAAAATCTTCCAGTGACTGTATATATTCCACCTCCAGTTTCACCTGGAAATGACCAGAAATTGCCACCAGTCTAGATGATGCAGAAGAGTCTTTGAAATCACTGTTAAAGCCCGTGACTCAAAAATGTTACTGCTTTGTGGCTTATGTGTGGCCAGGTTTTCTGTTCTGATCAGTGATGGAGAAATAGTTGCTTTTGCATGAAGGTAGACACCAAAAGACCAGAATCCCCTACTTGTGCCAGATTTGGGTGAGCCAAACAGAGAGGTAGAGGCAGAAACACTCAAGAATGGGACACTGAACTTCTTTCTTTCCCCTTCCATCCAACACCTGCATGTTGTGGTGAGAGCAGCACAACAAGGCATAGCATTTCATCCTTCCCCCACAGATCCCTGGGAGAGGAAGGAATTTCTTTTAGTTGCTTTGTGTCTATGATACTTTGCAGTGTGTGCTGGTCCTGTCAAACAGGTTCTGGAACCAGCTGGACAGTGCCTGACCAGCAAAACCTTGATGTTCTTCATGGACAAACTCACCATTCACAGTGGGCACTTGAAAAACAGTGTTTGTGGTTCAGGGAATTGATAACAAACTGGGAATCATATCAATGTTTTTATTTGGATTTGAAACATGGAGAAACTTAACACTGAAAGTGAATGGGTTCCCCAAGCTTCAGATCTGTGCCTTCACAAATTCTCCTCTAATATTTTGGGCTGTATTTCTGTGGTTCCTAACAAAGGTTCTCCCTAGTGAAGGAGAAGATGCAGCTGTCACCCATGACAGACATTGCTGATTATTTTTCATGTTGCTGTTTGCTAGTTTGCAGGGGTCTGAGAGGAAGTATAGAGAACCTAGATCAACTGATAAAACCTCCAGTTCTCCTGTGCAGAGCTTAACTCACCATTACAAAGACTCTTATGCAAATCTTAGTCCTGAATTTTCATGTTTTCTTTGTATGAAATCAGTAATCATTACAATTTCATTTCAGCTGGAATATTATTTTTCCTTTTTGTTTTTTTTCTTTGCTGTTTGATGGGTCAGATTTAAACCATCTGCAGGCAGATGGAAAGGAAAAGTGGAATTATTGTTTTCACCAAAAAATTTTGCAGCTGTCAGGGTGTGTTTGACACAAGCCTGATGGCTGAAAACAAAGACAGGACACGTTGTCCCGGCTGGATATCAGAGAGCACAAGAACTCTTCATGGCCAGCTCTCACTTGGAGAACTTGGGGCTAAATGAGGTAAACAAGGTCATTATTTAGCCATACTCAAGGGCTTTTCAGAGGGAATTATTCACTGAATTATGCACTGCTTCTGCTGGGCCTCAGTGAGGCTCTGTTGGTTTTGGCATGAGGGGGTGGCTCCCCAGCTGACAGTCACAATTTGTCACCTTGACTGTGCTTTGTGACTGTCACACCACGGGGCAGGGGATGCAGTGCCTGTCAGGATGCATTGCTTTCATAATCTGGGTTAATTTATGGCTCCATCATTAATAACCCCAGCTGATGAAAAAGGGCTGGAAGCAGAGCTTTTTAGGAGGGACACCAGGAGCTGTGACTCAACCCCTACCAGCAGGGATGAGATTGTTGCTTCATGTCCAACACCTGTGGCTCCTCAGGGATACCAACTCTACTACTGCTTTTTAAAGCAGTCCTTCCCACAGGGATTCAGCCTGTGACAGCTGGATCCACCTCTGGAAGCTTGAGCATCTTGCTGCATTTGTTGCTTGTGCATTCTTGGTGCTTTTGTTCTTAGCCTTTGTAAGAGTGGCATTCCTTCTGCTTGCACCAAGCTGGGAATCTTCAGGAACCATAAATGAGTTTCCAAAGTGGTCTAAAACTCAAATCTTCTTACTCATCAGTGTATTTGCATGAAGAGTGCAATTTTTTGTTGTCAATGTGAAGTTTATGACTGCTAGGCCTTCCTGATATCTGGGCTTATTTTCCCATTTAATGGGAGATTTCTGCTGGGGTGGTGTTTGTTGGTTTGCTGTTTGGAGGTCTTTCAATATTAACATCAGCAACATGGGCTAAGACAGTTAACAACAAAGCTTTTGTCCTTTTCACCATGAGTTTTGAGAGTGCTAATGCTATGTAGTCATTGGGAGGTGAATTTTTCTGCTCTGAAGTGACAGCCCTGTATCATTTCCATCTCCTGTGGCTGACACTGTCATGTTGGTGTTTATCCACATTGTATTTCCCCCCCCCCCCCAAATAATTTGACTGTGTATATCCGTAGACAGAATGTTTTTGAGCTGAGCTAAACCTAAGAGAATAAGACATTTGTGAACTGTGAGCTATTATCAATCATTAAGCCATCTGAACCCTTGCAGTGCACAAGAATTGAGTTGCAGTCTTGTTGTTCTGTGGTTACTGGACATGTTGTACAACAGCACAAATTGGAAACAATTTTAGAAATGGCTCATGGGTACTTGTCCTCCAAAATAGCTCAGAAGATCCAGCTTTACATCCATCTTTGGATCAAGGTAAAATGGAACTGTGCTGCTGCAATTGTCATAATTTGGCTTCTGTGGGAAAAAGGGAAAGGTCTGGAGAAGTTTAAGTTGTTTTGGGTTTTTTTCCCCCCACCCATTTTGGAGGCCAAGATCCTAACTTCAACAGGAAAGCCAAGAAATCAGAGCTGTATTGGCAATATTATCACAGGGAGCCTTGAAAGGGCAGAACATAAAGAATAGAGACCAAATCCAGCTCATGTCACTCTCATTAATCTGGGATGTACACTCCTGTTGGAAAGAATAAAAAAGATTTAGGTTTAAATGCATCAAAACTCCCTCTCACCAAGGGATTATTTAGCGGGGTTGTGTGAGGGGTGTGCTGTGCTCCCTGCTCCGCGCTTTGCGCCTGCAGGAGTGGGTGTGAAATGTCCCCACTCGGCACTGGTTATGCTCATTCACTCTCACTCAACGCTGACGCTGAGGAGTCTGAAAGTGGCCAAAAGGCAGAAAATCATCCCCAGCATCCTGCTGACTCCTGGGGACAGGTGTGCCACTGCCGTGGATCACAGCCCTGTCACCTCCCACAGGGAGCCGTGTGAGTGAGGTGAGGGAGCCGCCTCCAGCCGGCCTAGCAGGACATCTGCTTTCTGCACTGCTTTCCTTCCAAGTCTGAAAAAAGGGGGGAAAAAGGGGCAAATATTCACTTTTATCTTTATTCCTCTGCTGCCCAGCACTATCTTTGTAAATTATAATTTTTAAATAATGCTCTCAGTGGTGTGAGGCTGGCCTGGTCTCTCAGAGCTGTACGTGTTCATGTGTTTTTCTGCTGTCTGTAGGTTTAGGGGATTCATTCCCACATGGGAAGCTGCAAGTGCCTTACTGTGATCTCTGAGCAGGTGCATCTACAGCATTGCCTGTCCCTCCCTGAGAGGAGCACCACAGGCTCGAGGAAGGAGAGCGTTTGAAATAAATCTCAGAAGAAAAAGTGGCCTAAGAGAGAGCAACTCACTGAGCTCTGAAATTATATTTTCAGGAGAGAAAAAGGTGAGACCATCCAAAAGCGAATGGTAGGAGAAACTGTTGTGGGATCCAAAATGCAATTTGTGTCTGCTACAAACAGTGCTCAGCCTCTGGAAAAGACACAGCTTTACACCACCCCTGCACAGAGCCAGGAGCTGCACAGGAGTGCAACTCTCTCTGTCAGTGCTGCTCCTCCGCCATATGTGCTTGTCTCCATGTTCCTACCCCAGCCATGGCTCCTAAAAGTTCAAATGGATACAAGAAAGCAGGTTTAAATTTATGTTTTTCCCCCTCAGCCTGTAAATTGACTCACTAAGGGGAAACTGTCTATGAAAACTTCCCAGAAGTTCAGCAAAACAATTCCTCCACTTTGTTCTTTCTGTCCTATTAGGGAAGTGCTTTAATACCCAAAAATTATTTAAAAAACCCCAAAAAACCAAAAACCAGTACCACCCTTGATTCTGGCTGTTTTGTGCACATCAGAGCCCTGAAACAGGTGTTGCCTTTTTCAGTACACAGCTGAATGTGGACAGACTTCTTAGCACCCTGATATAATGTCTGCAGGGAGGAAACTGGTTGGGAAACACAGAGTGATGGATGCTGCTCTGGTTTTATAGGTGTTGGCTCACTGAATGAGCATTATTCAAGGAGAGATCAGTTCCAGGATAGAAATTAACATTATACTTTGTGATTAGAGTATTATAATATGAGGAAAAGATTAATTTTTTGATTGAAGGTCAGGGTAATTACATAGAAACAAGCAGCTGAGCTGACTGCTGAGCAAGTTGAAGTAAGAAACAAGCAGTTCTGTGATGTTTCACCTGATTGTTCCTGAAAAATGCTTACAACTCAGGTAAGTTTTTGTCTATTTTTCACCAGTAAAAGTGCCTTCTTTGTTTTCTGTAGGGTCTTGTCAGGAGCACTGAAATCAGCTAAAGCTGGGTCGGTTTTATATTTTCTGTGATTCTGTTGCTGAAGCTGATGATGTTATTTGGCTTTGCAGTAACTCTCCTGCTCATTTAGTGAAACTTTGGAAAGTTGGCTGAAATTATTAAGTAGGAGGAAGCTTAGAGGCATAGCATGATGTGTTTTATGTGTTTTGTTGTACTTATGTGTTTAATTTTTTTAGTGAGGGAATCATGCAGTCTTGTGGATTAAAGGTTCTCCCCACCATTTTTGAAGTTCTATTTTTTTTCCCTCTGGGCAATTTTTAGAGAAGATTGCATTTGAATTGAACTCTTTAAGGGGTGCAGTCTTTTATTTTGGTGGGTGCACAATAATAGGTGTGCTTGTTGGAATGGCATAGCACAAAATCTCCTGCTGCCAGAGTCCTTGAGTAAAATTATAGCTCAGCTGAAGGTACACATCATTTTGATATCAATTTTGATCTGCTTTCTCAAACTACTACTATCTCATTGTGAGGAGGTGCATACACATTCTGTCCACCCCTTCAGAAAACACTTCACAAAACTTAAGGCTTTAAGGTTGTTATGAAGATAAGTATCTCTTTTTTTTTTTTTCCATGTGGACAATATGTACTAGTTGCTTGATTATATATTTTATATATATATATAAAATATATAATCAAGCAACTATATATATTATATATTAATATACTATTTTATATAATATATATTAATATATATTATATATGAATATTCATTATTATGTATTGTATATTAATATAATATATATTATATTAATATATTATATATTTATATATATAATCTATATATTATATCTATAAATTATATATAATATATATAAATTTATATAAAATTTATACATACATAAATTTATATAAAAATAACATATACATTATATATTTTATATAAATTTTATATTTATATAGTTATGAATTATATATTTATAAACATATATTTATATATATTCATAAATATATATTTATATAGATTATAGATAATAATACATATATTTATATATTATTTGTTATGTATTTAGTCTATTAATAGAGACTGCACAGGCAAAAGGGAGTTTAAATGTGTCAGTGGACAATATTATGAATTAGTTGTCAGAGTGTGGTGGTGCATTTAGGGCTGTAGTATGACCAGAGTCTCGCTCTGTGTCGGCTGCTGCCTGTGAAAGCAGCTCTTTCTGCTGGGAGAGCTGCCCGTGGGTGCAGCAGAGAGCAGCTGGGAGAACAGGGAGGTCCCCCTGCTGTCAGCGCAGGTGAGCACAGGCAGGGATGCTGTGCTGAGCCGCACATGGCAGTGCCCCGTGAAACCAAAGCCTTGCAGCAGGTGGGGATGGATGATAACGTTCATTAGGAAGGCAGGAGATGTAAACCAAATGAGCAGGTTGAAATCCCGAGAAGGGATTGTTTAGAATTTACCTCTGTCGGTTTTTGCGTGGATGGTTGTAATTGTAACCACCAGGCACAGCCTGTGCAGCAGCTTGGCTGTTACCATTTTACAAGGAATTATTAATAACACTGTTAAATTACGAGCTAATTTCCTCTAAGGCAGCTTATGCTTGAAGCTTCTGTGATTTAAATGTGAAACGACCCCATTATTCCTTTACTTGATTGATACTAACTGAGAGTAATTAACATACAAAAGTTAACTCTGCTTTAATTAGAAAACCCTTGCTGACACCTCTCTAATTATTATTGAAGGCAGTAGCATTTTTGCTGAATTTACCATGAAAAGTAGCTGTATAACCACAGTGAAAGGAAATGGCTTTAGACTGAATATACCTATAGAGGTTTTGTCTTCATTTCTTTGAGGTTTAGTGATTTTAAAGTGTAAATCTACCATTAAAAACTATGTATGGGCCCTCATATTTACCAGCTATTTCAAGGACACCTGTATATGTATTTAGCTTTCATGGTGCACTATTACAGCAAGCTATTTCTCTGTCCTTAGCAGAGGAATTAAGATTGAACTAATTGTCCTGAGTGACACAACCAAAGTTTCCTTCACAGCAGGGTAAATCTCTCCAGCTGTTTATGAACTGGGCATGAACAGCTCATCTCATCTCAAGAGTCCAAGCTGTGAAACAAGGCAGGGGAAAGCTGTTGAGCAGGAAGTGAAAGGGATAGTGATGTACCTTACTATCAGACTGGTCATTCAGTAAAGCTGTGTGTTTTCCCTGTATCTCCTTTTACAGCTCTCTTCAGTTTGCTCTGAGATTTTATTCTTTTAACACTGCAGAATAAATCTGTGCTATTATAGCCAACTTGTTATGCCAGTAGAGGTGCACAGCGTGGTCTCAGCGGTGCCCTAAAAAATGAAAGTTTTATATTGATCAAAAGCTGCATGTGTGTGCAGGAAGGAGAACACAACAGGGGAAGGAATGAAAGTTGTATGGCTTTTTAAGTGAGAAGAAAGCTTCCCTGAGCTAGACCTGCAACAGCAGGAAAGGTGCCTGGGAGCAGCTTGGGCACAGCTCTGCTGCTGCTGGGGAAGGCTGAAGGAAGGGGCAGCTCAGCCACCAGTGCCATCGTGGTGGGGTGTGGGTCACCATGTCCCCTTGCAAGTGCTCTTTGAGTTATCAGCCTTTTCTGGCAAAAGTTTTGCAGAATGTATTCAAACCCTCCCCACACTGTCATTTTCGATAGACAATGTTGTTGATTATCACTTTTTGGATTTGGTTTTTTTTTTATTTGTTCTGAAAAGATGCTATTTGAACCTCTTTAGATTGGCTGCAGCACTGTTAGAGAAGGCCAGCAGACCAGATTTCCTCCCTGACGTGTTTTCTGTGTTGTTGTTTTGGTTTTAAATTTTTTTCTCATAGCTCCATCTGCGTGAAACAAGTAGAAACTATAATTTAACTAGTTGCAATCAGTCCATCTCCAGGGGGTTTAGGGGAAATATCCAGTCCTGCATGTTTGAAAAGAGGAATAAATACCCTTTGCATATCTGTCTCTTTTTGAGCCTTGCATTTTGTTCATGTTGGGCAGTAACCTCTTGCACCAGGGCTAGGTTTGGAGCTCAGGAAAGGCTGTGAGCCATTGGGATGGTGCCTTGCTCTGGGTTAATGCTTGATAGGAGACAGGCACAGCTAAGCTGATGTGCCTGGCTGAGCACCCAGCACATCCCTGGGGGCAACCAGGCAGGCACGAGTGGTCACTGGCTCAGCTGCTGGGTCTGAGTGGAAATAGGGCTTCCCAAATGGCTTTTTTCAAGTTTGCTTTGTAGTTGTTAAGAGTTTATCTCTTTCTATTTACGCTTTTAGATTAAAAGTATATAATATATAAATCTATATATTATATAACTATATAATATATAAATTATTATATTATAATATATAATAATTATTGTAGAATATTATATAATTTTATAATCATATATTATAAAATTATATAAGATATTATTTTAATCTCTATTATATATAGATTAAAATCATATATTCATAAAATGTATGAAGCTGCTTCAACTTCAGAAGCAGCTTCCTTTGCAAGCAAGGCCTTAATAAGACCAAGGTATCTTTTGATGAAGGAAAAGGTTTTACTCCTGTGCCCCACAAATCTTTTTTTTTTTTTGTTTTCAATCCCAGTCACAGTGCTGCATGGGAACAGGACAGAAGCTGCAGAGTGTGGGAGGATACAGCGTTAGTTTTTGACAGTAATTTCAGTCTGTTCAGTGGAACAGTTAATGGCAAAACTGCATTAACTAATTGACTGCTTTCACAAGCTGGACTTCCAAAACCACATAGGCTTTAACCTCACAGCAGAAACTGGAAAGAATGTTGCAGTGTAGGAACGCATCCTGATAAGATTTGAGATTCTTGCAGGGCTTTCTGAGTGCCTGTTGCAATGTTTGAAATAATGGGAAATACATATTACAGCAGTGTCAAGGAAGCATTCTCCATATGCCTATGATGTGCAATGGTAAGAAAATAGTGAGTCATTAAAAATTATTACTCTTTTAAATTTCTGTGACTTCTCTCAGGAAATGTCTTCCACTGCTATAATTGCTGATAGAAAGACAGAAATTTTGGTGACCCAAGGTATGCCATGAAGAGAAATGGAGCAATTGAACATTTGTTCCATGCTAATAACCAATGGGCCAATGAGACAGTCTAACTGATGGGGCTTTTGTAGCATATTCTAAATTGTAGCAGGTATTCAAGATGATATTCTCATCTCTTTATACATTCTCTCTTTTAATGCAAATATTGAAAGCACTGAAAATAACCCTGTACACCTTCAAGAGGCTATTGCTTTTGATTTTCATTGCAAGGCATTCAAAGATGGGTGGACTTTATCATATGTAGAGGGAAGTTCAGTGGAAAATGGGAGCCTTAAAGAACTGAAGGAAATAGTAGAAAAATCTTATTGAAAAGTCAGTTTGATTACTCCCTATACATTTTTTTCCACATGTATTTGAGTATAAACTGTATTTTTCTTCTACAAAGTCACAGCTTTTCAGCCCATCATCTAAACTTGGGACAACTTTACAGCTCATATGAGTGATTGTATTTAGTCATGAGTCCTTGGCTGAGCCAGTCAGGGTCTTTGCTCTTAAATAAAGTAGAATTAAGCCACTGAGCAACCAATCAACCCCCCAACCAAAAAAAAAAGATGAACCTCTCCTATCAAGAGCTGTGTTTCTAAATGCTAAATTAAAAAATATTTGGCTATGAGGCCAAGACCACTTGTATGCCATGCGTGTTTATAGCTAAGTGGTTCTTGCTAGAACCATCTCACATTGAAATGAGAGACAATACCAGCAAAACCCTTCCTCCAGCTGAGGCTCTCATTGTGCAGATGTCATTGAGCAGAGCTCCTGGGTACAAATAACCTCAATGCAGGGGTTTAAAAATAAAAAAAATGCCTGTTCAATCTTGGCTTTCTTTGAACTTCCTAGGCAAGTCTTGTCTGTGGAAAAACATTCTGTGCAATTTCAAAACAGAAAATTGAATTGCCAAGTATTGTGGAATAGACTCAGACAAGCACCAAAACCAAGATCTGAAAACATTTGAAAAGCTTTATTTACCTTCACTTAAATGAGTTTTGAATTCACATACTATTATGCTTGTACATGGGAAATGTAATTCTATTTTAAAATGTCAGCAACAGAGTGGTGGAAAAGACAAGATATGGAAGCTACAGAGCAGCAGCAAAAGAAATGCAGCAGAGGCAAAAAGCCCTTTTCATTACAGAGAAAGTACTTTAGGCCAAATCCAGCTGCACTGGAGTGAGGGAAAAGATACCCATTAACCTCTGTGCAGCTGGATTGAACCCCACACTGGGATAACTGACTTCCTTAGTGGACCATATCCTACATTTCCTTCTGTGTGTTAAGCTTATTCATGCTGCCTTAAGTAACATTGGTAGTGCTCAGCATTACTGTATATGTTATATAGTGTATATATTTGGGTTTTTTTTTTCCCTTAAGCATGAGAGGTGTCACTGAGCCTGAGAGAAAAGAAATCTTCACTGTTGTTTAGAGGTTGGATAAGTGCTTTGTAAACCTGTTCGCTGAATGCTGTGGCATGGGGATCATTTTGTTCAAATTTACACAGAACCACTGACTAAATCCCTTCAGACTGATCATGAACTTCTGGAAATCAGAATATTCTTCATTCATCATCAGGAACTCACTTTTAGGCTCATGACAGGTTTTGCATGTTATAGAAACCAGGGGATATAATTGAAAAAACAGAAGAGAAGTGTTGACTGACAAAAAGATCTTTACTTTTGTTTATATATCATGAACATGACCTAAATAAAGTTGCTGTAGCTAAAGGAGGCTGGATTTATTGTAGGGGGGAAAAAGAACTTTTATAACAAAAATAGGCCTATATCCCATTGCTGAGCAGTAATTAGTTTTTATAAGTTACTTCCTTTTTCCAGGTTCTAATTGGTGGCCTGTTGGGAGCCCTGAGTGCAGAGCTGTCAAAGCAACCCCCTTTTTTACCTTTTTTTTTTTTGTCACATTCCACTATAATTAGAGAGATGATTACAGTAACAAACACAGTACCAGCTGTTTGAAGCTTAATACTATTTAAGTATTACCATGCCTTTATTTTAAAGGTACCAAAACATATGGAAATCATAAAACATTTCTCTCTCTTTTCTCTGTTAAACTAAAGTTTTGTATTCAGATGCTAAGCCTGTGTTTGAAGAAAGGGGAGGGGGGGAAAGAGAGAATATTTCTGCAATACCCTGCAATAACTTCAACTCATCTGTACCATTCATGCAACTCCAATTCCCCTTTCTATTCCATCTCTGTCCTGACATTATTTCTCTGGACACACAAGACTGACAATAATACAGGTTGGCGCAGCTCTGACAACTTCAGAATCAATTAATGACAATAAAAATAGCAATAAAACTAATAAAAATATTTTGAATGCTCCTTTCCTTAAAAAAACTTCTTGTTTTTTAAGCAGATGTATCTTTTCTAGATGGGGTTGCATGGCTGCTTGGGCAGCTACTGGAACTAATTTCTCTCCCAGGTTTCAAATTTTCTATAGTAGAAGTTGTTTTCAGACAGATACTTTTTTTCTTTTTCTCACTTGTCCTGTATGTTTTAGAAGAAAGCTCATATAAAGAAAAGAAAGGGCCATACACCAGTAAGTAATTTAAAGATACATAAAAAAAAAAAATTACAGCCAAACTTGCCCTGTGCAATATTACTCAGAAATCAGCAGAGCTATTCCAGGGATTAAAGTAACCACAGAGCTTGCATTCTTAGTTGTTCAGAGCTAGCTTTCTGCCAAAGCACTTTAAGACTTTGGCATCTTTTGCTTTCATGTAGTGGGGTATCGGGTCCTAGAGCTTTATCCCCTGCACTCCGAGCCCTGCTCAGAGAAATCCCCGGGCTTTGCTCGTGCCGGGAGGGAGGAATGTGTGGAGGGAGGCTCCAGGGATGAGCAAAACCAGGGCTGAGAGCTTTGGGACCAGCTTTGGCATCAGCTTCACTGGGACACCGAGGTGTCCCTGTGGTGGAGCACAGGGATGTGCTCAGGGGCCAGTCCCACTGCTCCCATCTCCCACCGCAATTCATTTTCTGCTGCGTGCGAAGGCCGTGGGTGATTTACTCTCCTTCAACAGCGTCCGTGTTCACACAGGAGCCAGGAAAATGTCACTGCACTTGGAACAGAGTGCCTGGGCTTGTCAGCAGGGGTTTTGTGGTGCAGGTTTGGCTGCACCTTTAGCAAAGCTGCCTTTCCCCAGGCTTGGGTGACAGCACAGGCTGCCCGGCTGGGAATGTGCAGCAGGAGCAGCCGCTCCTCGTCACCCCAGAACGGTTCTGGTTTGGCTGGAACTGGATTCAAATCTCGTTGAATGATCTCTGCTTTCATTTCTGTAAGAGTAGTGGGAGGCTAAGTCTGGTTTCTTTTTCAATATAAACTGAAAATAAGCGTAAAAGCTGCTGCTGCTCCAGTCAAATGCAGAACTCGGCTCCTGCTGGTTCTCGGAGATACCTGGATGTGGAGGGTATGATGAGCATTGCTCCTGTAAATTGTAATTAAGCCTGATTGTATCAACAGCTGCTTTATAAACATTAGCTAGGAAGATGAAAGAGACATTCAAGATAGGAGGAAAATATTTTGCTTTATTTTGGGGGAAAAGAAGTTTATCACATGTCAGTGTTTTCAACAGAGCATTATAAATGGATATTGGCTGTGAAAAATTAAGTGGTTTTTTCTTTTCTTTTTTCTCTCTCCTCACCTCCTTATTACTTTGGGTTTTTGAAATTAATCCTTTCCAAGAAGCTGATGTTTTTGCTTTTTTTTTGATGTAGAGTCAGTAGACATCTGAGCTATTTCACACTTGGGGAGCCAAATGTTGTCTCCTATTGCACATGTTCCAGCATAAATTTGGGCCTCAGATGTTTCAACAAGAGTACTGCAGGCACAGGGTGTAGAAAATTACACTAGGGCTTGTGTAGGTACTCTAGGGAGATAATACTTTCCAGAGTGGGAAATCATTTCACCTTCAGTGACTCAGTGACTTTTTTTGGAGAAATAAATCTGTTTAAAACATCCAACAGATTTAGAGAACAGAAGATGTGGTTTAATTGCTTAATGGAAGGCTGAGTGGAACTTTAAAGCCATGCCCTTCAAAGGCAAACCAAGCCTCTGGCATAAATCAGAGGAGCTTAAAAAGTGCTGGAGTTGTTGTGGAGGGTCACCAGTGTCCCAGTGTCGCTCCTTTGCTCTGGCCTGGCCCTTCCTTGCCCCCAGGGTGTGTCCTAAGCACCATTTCAGGATGAGAAATCCAACTCTTGCTCCACAGAGACAGAAATTAGGGGAGACAGGGAGCTGAGTGTGGCAGGAGATTTTTAGGGATTCTGTACTTATGGATAATAAATTCATAAATATATTTATTTTTATATATGTATTCTTGGATTTAACTGTGAGCTAAATGCCTTTAAGTTGTAGTTTGGCCCAAAGCAGCCTCTTTCATGGGGGTAGTGCAGAGACACCTTTCAGACAAATCCATCTGTCCATCTGCTCATGCACAGCCCAAAGCAAGCAAAGAAATGCTCTGGAGATGCTGGGGAGGACCCCGAGGTTTTCTCTGCATAAGCTGAGTCCCACAAGACAGCATTCAGCAATGGATGAAATAGATGGACCCCAGAGTAAAACTTTATCTGGGTGCCTTTGCCAGCTTGGAGTTTTTTCTCATTTTTAAAATGATTTTTTTGCCTTTTATATTTTTTCCCTTGAAGCTTTTCTGCTAGGAATATGATGGTCTCCTACTGGGATGATTAAAACCAGTTGGCTGCCTCTGAAGTGGGCACACCATATAGTGTAGCACAGGACATGAGATGCTCTGAGAAAGCTTTTGCTCCTCTATCTGCTCTACTATTGCACCAATTAAAAAACAAAGAAACAAAAAAAACCACCTGCAGCTCCCCCTCTGCAGTCATGTTTATCTGGAGAAAGCCATGCTGAATATTGAAACTCTAAAATTGTTTAGACATCAGTCTTAAAGCTGAGCTGTGGTCATTTTGGTTTGGCTTCTTTTAATTGTGCTGAAAGATTTTTTTTTTTTTTTTTGTTATTAAGGCTTAAAAATCAAAAGCAAAACACAGATTGCTGAGAGAGGGTGGATTTTAGTCCAAGTGGACTAGAATGGTGACTGTACCAGAGAAGTCCAAGATTTGATGTTTATTTATTTACTTTAGAAAAATTCCTTGTTTTGAGGCTCTGCAAATGCAGTGCCACACAAATCCATGAAGGACTGTACTTGGAGTAATATCTGCCTATTAAAAATGAGCAGACTGCATATTCTCTCCTTCTGGAGCTGAATTCTGGCACCTTTTCCTATGGAATGGAGTGAAAATCACAGCCAGCTATTCAACACTAGGAATGCAGGGAGGTGAGGTGCCAAAACAGAAGTTAAGGCCACGTGATTGGTGCAAATTCTTTAATTAAAAGTTGTCCAATGACTCCTTGTGAGGAGCCTTTCAAAATGTGACCTGTCTGTATGAGGAGGATCAGCCAAGTTGGCTTGTGGCACACCTGACTCTCAGGGACAACAAATTCTTTCCAGTTTGGTGCACAATACAAAAATTATTGCTACTTGCCTGAGCACCCAGCTGCATTTGATGCTTTAGATTATTTTATGGAAGATACCTGGAAACTTAACAGCATCCAGGCCATTTTCACGGCAGAAATTGCTAATACCAGTATGAATTCCTCAACTTTCTCTTCCTGAAAGACAGAGGCTTTCATGTCTGGGTGATGAACCAGAGACACCAAGTTTAGATCTTAAATATGAGCCTAAGGGATTAAAAAACCCCTCTGGGGGCTGACCACGATGTAGTCAGGGCATTGGAAGCCCCACAGACTGGTTTTAGTGGGGTCAGGTCAAAGAACCAGTGGGGTTTGGCCAGCATTGAACTCTGTGATATTCAAAAATCTGTACCTGAGATAACCTGGTTGTGTTTTGAACCAGCACAACCTGCAGCTGCACCTGTTTATTGGTTGGCTTGAGAGCAAAACTTGACCTTTTAAATTTGCTTGGAATGGACTCTGGTCAGAATTCAGAGATGTTTTCTCCTCTCCCTGTCTCTGAATGCTGTTAAAATGCATAATGTTGTGCATAGTATAATGTTATGAGCATGATGATAAAATTTAGTATGAGGTTGTTTGTCAGACATCTGAAGAGAGACAGCAGTGTAGCTCTTCCATTTCAAAGGTATTTGGAATTTTCTGTGGATTAGCTTTGGTCCCAAAACTCTCTGTTTAAAAGACCAGCATGGTTTCTTCTCTGTGCTTCATAGCATGACACTGGCTCATAGCACAATATATTTTAACCACGAGAGGAAAGAAAAAGACCACTTTTGCTAAGCCACAAGCATTTTGTACAGAGATATGTTTTGATTCAGCTTCCTTCATCCACCCCAGACTATAATTTGCTTTGCTGCAAGCTCTGTAGGGCTATGCACAACATGTGTATATTTTTAGACAGTTATTTTAAAACAATCTTTAAAGCTCATAGGAGGCGACTTTGAATTTTGGTGGGGGAGAGAAAAGGAGACGGTGATTTGGAAATAATCACAGTACATGCCCAGTTAATGCTTTTGTTCTGAAGATTAGAGGTGGCTATAAAGACCCATATGGACTTGGGCTAAGTCATATTTTCACAGAATGCTTGACATTAGAAAGGACCCCTGAATGCCACCTTGTTCAGCCTTCCTGCTCAAACAGCATCACCTGGACTTGACAGCTCAGGACTCTGTCCAGACAGCTTTAGAAAATCTCCAAGGTAGAAAACCTCCACAACCTCTCTGGGTTGCTCAGATCAGAAGGCAACTGGCCAAGGTCTTTTTTATTTTTCCAATATTTGGGTTCTATGTTTTTGTTTTTGTTTTTTTTTTTTTTTTCTTTTAAAACATGTCCTTCAGTTAGGCACTCAAGCACTTCCTTACTCTTAAGGAATGTGTCAGAGATGCCCATTGTGAGGGGCCATATCCAGGCCATATCCAGAAGTAGCATCGGCAGTTCAAGTCTATGTGAAATATTGAAATATTTTGGCTGCTTGCCATTTTATTTTATTTTTTTTCTCATGTATTTTATAGCTGTTTTCTTTTCCCCCCCTTTTTTCTTTTCCCCCCCCTTTTTCTTTTCCCCCCCCTTTTTCTTTTCCCCCCCCTTTTTCTTTTCCCCCCCCTTTTTCTTTTCCCCCCCTTTTTCTTTTCCCCCCCCTTTTTCTTTTTCCCCCTCTTTCCCCCTCCCCCCCCCCCCCCCCGCCTTTTTCCTTTTTTTTTTCCTTCTTTTTTATTTATTTATTTTTTATGTCCCGACTTTCTGGATTAGCAGCGAGCCCTTGCGAATGGGAGCTGAAGGGCTCTGTGTGCATGCTCATGGGTGATAGGCACAAATTAGGAGGAGTGTGGGAAAGAAGGGCCCCGACCAACAGCTGCTGTGCCATGTGCATGGCTGGGTTGGGAAAGGGGAAGGCAGGTGGTTTTCTGATCAATAAATGTTCTTCTGGCCAGAGCCATCTTGTGGATGCACTTATGGATTATGTCCCTTTCACATAATATGAATTTATGCCTCTATCCCCATAGGAGGCTCGGGCTGCAGTGAATTATGCTTGCATAGCTACAGTATGGTTCAAATTATCTGAGTAGACAAGACTTATTTCCAGTTTTTAATGAAACAATAGGGACAGATCCAAACCCTGTCAAAATTAACGACAGGAATCCTGTGGGCTCCTTTCCATTTATTCAAGAGCCACCTAAGAGGGCGCTTTACCCTCTAGAAAGAATCATAAATATAATTTTCTATGACTTGTGGGCTTATTTTCCCTCCCAGGCCAGTGGAGAGGACCCCTATTATTACTTCTGGGAGGGGGGTCAGATGCTAGCATTGGATGTGAATTCTTTGAGAATCTAATTAGGAAATACATCACTTCAGCATTTTTTTATTGTAAACATACATCACTGTAATATGGCACTGTTATGAGATAAATACCCCATATTCTGGAAATATGGAACAATCCCATTTGTTTTAAGAACAGAAGGCAGGCAACTTTTCTTCAGGATCACAAAACTATGCTGAAAGCATGCTTTGCATTAAATTCTAGAGCCAGTGGGTCTGTGCCCAGGGATGTGGAGCTGTTGGATGTGCAGCCTGTGGAGATGGCAGCAATTCTGGCAGGCTGATTAATGAAGACAGAGAAGTAACACCTTGAGAAGTAAAGCCATCCTTTTCCCTCACAGCCTGGTAGATTTTTTTTTTTTTTAAAAGACATCTGCACAACTTGCCTGTGTGCAGTGATTTGTACTACCTGTGTGGGCCTTTAGAAATACCTGTCCTTGTCGTGTCCCAGAGTATCTGATAATGTTGCTGGTGCATTATTTGCTATCCATAATCTGGTTTGCTGTTTCAACCCATTCCAGGGCAAAAGAAATCACTGCCCAGGTCAGAAATCAATGGCTTTTTGCATAAAGGCATAATTATCTGACACCCCGAGTCCTTTTGCGAGCTAGAAGTTTAAACTATTATTTGTCTGACCTGAGACAGACACTACTTGAATCTGAGTGTTTGTAGCAGATTTACTTGACTTAGTGTTTCCTCTTTTGCTATTTTTCACCTATGATTTTCTGCTTTTTGCTGATTTCAGTGCTGGGTACCAATGTGGCAATTATTTCTGGGCAGTGGGTCCTGTGAATACAGTTCTGCACAGCTGGTGGCTGACCCTCTCCTAGAAAATGGTCATTTGTCAAAATAAAAGCATTTAGCAGAGATAAGTTTCAGACTTTGTTGCAGGTGGGTAGGTTGCATAGCATTTTTTTACTAAAATACTTTATTTTTTTGCCCAAATACACATCCACAATTTCTTCTTTCCTTCTTCCCTTTGTTAACCTGTCTTTAAGTGGGAAAGTAGTCAACATTCAGCATAAGTGGGCTTTGCTTGAACCAAATGAATATTTAATTTGGGGCCAGACTCATTATTTTCAAGATTTCCTTTTTGTGAAAAATTGGATTTCTTTCAGTCTGACCCCACACTAATGGCCAATGTCAAAATGCTTGAGCTGACATGCGTGCCAGCTTCTCTGGGTGCTTTTCCCTGCAAGCCATTTGTCTGGTGCCATGGTGATTTACTGGGGCAACAGCCAGGCTGGGACCCTGCAGAACACAGCAAATGGTGCCCTCCACGTGCAGGTGCTGCCATGACAATGGATGGCTGCAGAAACTTTGGGGAAAAACGCTTTAAAAAGGTGTTCCTGTCCACCCTGGAGCACAGGTGGACTCAAGGATGAGCATGATCCTGGAAAGGTGTTGGTTCAGGCTGCCCTACAAAATCTGCTGTAGCATCTTGCCTGGTGGAGGAGGCTGTGCTGAGACGCTGTGAGACCCAGCTACAAAACCCATGTGATGTCCTGTGGTAAAGCCACAGCCAGGACACAGTTTCCTGCTGAGAAATTGCAGATTATGGCAAAAACCAGAGCCGTCTTGGGTTGTAGCCTCAGCTCCTGCATGATGTCTGAGCACCAGCATTTCTGGGTCTGCCTCCAGGCTGTTTTTTCCTCTTCTTGAGGAGTAGGATGAGGCTCAAAAATGAGTAAAGAAGGTGAATTTATTGCTGATTTAATGTAACTCCGGACACAGTCTGCTGGAGAGGGGCACACATGGTGGCAGTGGCCTTTGGCCAGGAAAGGGTTTAAATGTAACCACAGCCTTTCCCATGCACTTTAAAATCCCATTTGAAGTGAGGGTTATCACTCAGAGTGTTAGGAACTCACAGGCCACCTCCTCCTCCTGCTTCCTCACTCTGCAAACATGGGAGAACCACAGAGAACTGAAGCAACAACTAAATGTCCAAAATGTTTCTTCCCCTGAGGGGTCATGTGTTGAGGAAAGGAGCCACACAGATTTCCAGAAAGCAATATGGAGAAAAAGACATTAAAAAATGCCCCTCTGAAGTGACAGATCAGAATTGAGCTGCACTGTAAAGCAACTGCACAGGCACCTTAAAAGGTGTTTGTTCATACCAGGAGTGATTTATTTTTACATCAGTCAGTCCCTCACTTGTCAATATGTGCCTTCTCATTAGCTTGACTTTTATGGGAAAAATCCCAAATGAGTGCATAGTTGATTCTTTCTAATTAATTTTGGGTATGATTTTCATATTGATTTTGTCAAGGTCCTTGAAGTACAGGCTTGGAGTCCCTGCTTTTTGTTAATATTTTCTTTAAAATATTTTCAAATTTTTAAAGTAGTCCATTGGGAATTAGATATTCATCTTCCAAATTTACAAAAACAAAAGTTCTTGGGATCCCAAGGAAGTTCTTTCCTGGAATATGTGGTTAATGTGCATTCTTCTCTTCCCAAGGCCTGTGCTTTAGGGTGGGTGAAAAACCTGTGTAAAGACTACATATTCTTTTATTATTTCACACATGTTGTACAGTCATGCATGCACCTTTACCACATCTAGCACAGACAGCTTTGTCAGGCAAGGCTGACTTTTGTTAGTGGTTCTTTTGTGCTCTTAAATCTCAGAAAGTGAGTATGCAACAAATGAAACACTGGAGTCCTGGGTTCCTGCTGCCCCCTGCTATGGACTTGAAATTTCCTCAGAACAACTACTGGGCGTTTAACAAAAAATATATATAATTCAGCCTGGCAGGCAAGCACCTGTAGTTAAAATCCTGATCTGGGCAATGTCTTGTCTTTGCCATAGAACCATCTGAGTGCTCTGCCCTGCTAGAGATGAACCAGATGACCTCTGTTGGTCAATTTAAAGTCAACACAGTTGATAAAGTTCTGTTACCATCTCTTTCCTTAGAAAGTTGCTGAGGTGTTTGCTTACCTGATTGCTTGTTTAAGATCTGGCTGTGTGTCTGTCCAGACCCACCAAAGTGTCAGTGCCTTAGGGCTGCTGTCAGCAGGGATTTAGCTGCCACTGAATTCCCTGGAATTTTGTCCTGAGCCTGGCAAAGATGAGGCACCTCTATTCAAGTGCTGCCAGTGCCAAATAGAGCTTCTGATAGCAAATGAGAATACAATGAAAAACTTGAGGGCACAGGTAGACCCAGGCCTAACCTTGAAGGCTGTCACAAAAGGGAAGACTTCAGTATTCTTGGAGAAGCAACAGGAGACAATCTCAGGTTTTGCAGCTTGTTTTGAGGTTACTGATTTCTCCTTCTGTTAAATTCCACATCTGTAATCTTGTATGGGAAGACAAAGAACTGGTGTAATTGGAGTCAGATCATTGCTGGTGAGGAGCTGATGGGCTCTGTGACCTTCCATGGTCTCCTGCAGGAAGTGCAGTCTGTCAGACAGGAATGCAGGTCCTGACCTTGTGGTCTGTCCTTCAGGATCTCTTGGTGCACGCCCTCAACCACTCTGCAGCAACTGCTTCCCAGAAAGGATATTTTCTTTCTTTTGCAAACATAACATAATTTCTTTATTCCTGCTTGGGTTTGATTCTGGCCAATTATTTCTGTTCATTGTGATGATCTCAACCTGGCACGTGTGGGTAATGGGGATTAAACTCTGAGCCAAGTCACTGCAGAATTCCAGTAACATCCTTGAATTGCTGTTCTTCTCCCAGTTCCCCTGAAAACAGAGCAGTAAAGTCATTGAGGAAACCAGGAAGGGCTTTGAGATCTCATTCCATGACTCTTGTGATCCTGAACCAGAGAAAACTGAGCATGCAACAATCTGCTGCTCCTCCTCCTGCTGAGGGAGCAACTCTGTGCACTGCTCAGCCATCCTCTGAGGTGTAGGTGTTATTTAGGGATACCAGAGCAGCCCTGAATTACTCTGTTGGCTGCCCAAATTCTAGTATAAATTTGCATTTCAACCCTCCTGCTGCAGGGATTGACCCAGCCCTAGGAGCCAGTTTTTTCCACCTTCACTCATGTTGACTTGTATTTTGTAATATACGGGAACTACTCAGGATGGGGAA
Source organism: Agelaius tricolor (assembly GCF_023055355.1). Taxonomy (NCBI): domain Eukaryota; kingdom Metazoa; phylum Chordata; class Aves; order Passeriformes; family Icteridae; genus Agelaius; species Agelaius tricolor. Next base: position 43,486,541 of record NW_027269269.1, on the reverse strand, counting down.
ATTCAATAGAAACAGGTCTAGCTACCTAGTCACAGTAATTTAGGTAGGAGACTTGGCTTTAGGCATTCTCTGTGTCCTGGAAATGTGAAGAAAATACTTGCTTTCCTTTAAATGAAAAGCATGTTTATCAATTATCACAGTTTAAAAGCAGTCATTAACTTTCCCTGAGATCACAGAGGACCAGCTGCTTGTTTTAGACTGATTTGATGGGAATTCTGAAAATTGTAGCTGCAGACCAGGAACAAAAGGCAGGAGGTGGTTCTGCCTTTCCTGGGTTAGCTCCTGGTTGCTGGTTTTATGTTGATATCCTTGAGTGACATTGCTTGTTATGTAGGAATGAAATATTAATAAAATAATGTAAAATATTCATATTTCAATGATGATTTTTCCCTTGCAAGTGGTGAGATTTCTGGGCTGAAGGTCCTGGAACAACTCACAGGTCTTGTTTAATAGAGCCATCTTTTTTTCCTTTTTTTTTTCCTTTTTTTTTTTTTCCTTTTTTTTTTCTTTTTTTTTTCCTTTTTCTTCCTTTTTTTTTTCCTTTCTTTTTTCCTTTTTCACTAGCAGCCAGTCCTTGCTAGGTCCACCAAAGGATTACTTCCCATTTCTTCCCTGATTCACTGTCACCACACAGGCAGGAAGACGGTTCAGGGGACTGATAGTGCCATCTTACAAATTAGCAATCTTTCCCTGGCTTGTTGGTAGAGACCACCCTGGTATTAGAGACAAAAAACTGCTTTGTCTAGATCTAAAGTTTGATCCTTTTTGGCAAAGCAGACATCTGTCTGAAAGAGCTGCAGAATTTTTCTGTGTATCAGCTCCACTGCATAAGTGGAAAAGATTTTGCAATAATTCTTTTTTTTTTTCCTTTTTTTTTTTTTTCTTTTCCAATGAGCTAGGATAACTAAGTTGAATACTTTTGGGGGAATATTTATTAATATTGGAAAGAGTGTCTGGAAGTCCTCAGGATATAATATCCACTTGCATTTTGGTAACAGATTCTTCCTTAGCTGTATTGAAATAGTATTCCCCAAAAAAGGTGATTCTGAGTTTGAGGCTAGTAAAGCTCATTACACCCATTCTAGAGAAGAATGGGTTTTTCTGGAAGCCATTCATATTATTCCAGGCCACAAATCTGACAAATTAATATAGGATTTACAAGGTCACATAAAATTTAGGGTTTTCAGGGAAGAAAGGCTGACTTTATGGTATTATAAAGTAAAAAAAATTACTGTCACTTTAATATTCTGTAAAAGTAACCTCAAGATTTACAGCAGAATGAAAGTTAAATATTGCCTTTGTTTATAAAATATATATAAATATGTATATACAAAGGAAATGGAGAAATTGATGTTTGGAGTTTTTTAATCAATGCATGTGTGTTTAAAGATTAGTGTGGGATGGGTATACATTGTGTGCATATGTGTTTTGATATATATTTTAAAAAGATATTATCCCCAAAAGCATTTTTGAATAATGTTCCTATACTACCTACTGGTTTTCTGACTTCAGGATTAGTTTTGATTGCTGAGAGTTACAGAAGCCAGAAGTTGTGGACAGCTAAAAATAATATGAGGAATTCATAGCCCTATAATGCCTCCAAATTATAAATACAGGAAGCTGAGTGTGAGACCAATAGTGCAATATGTAATATTACTGTATACAAAGACCTTACAATAATCTGATTTGCCATAATTTGATGTATTGTTTCTTGACAAATGGGAACCCTGTAGTTTTTATTCACCCAAACTTTACACACTCATTTCTTGATTTGTCTTTCAAGAAATTTCACCTCTGGAATATTTTAAGACAAACAGTCATATATATGAATTTCTCTCAGTTCAGAAGAATTATTAATATATATTCAGTCAATGTAAGCACTTTAGGAAATTTGGGTCAGGTACCCTCACAGGGTTTGAGAATTTTTACTTTTTTCTTCAAACTGTAGGCCAGCACCATGCAGTGATGGTCTTGGATGACTTTTTTGGTAGATGAGAGTTCCCTCGAGTGTAGGAGCTCCTTTGGAGCAGCTCTTACCTTCTTGCCAGACCTGGACACCAGCAGTGACATTCCCCAGAACTGCATTGCAGTGAATGGGTGCTGTGAATTTGAATGCTTCTGGGAATAAGGATTATTGATTTGTTTTTGGGGTTTGCCCATATGATGGAAGTGTTTTGCAGACCCCAGCAATTATTCCCTCATCCCTAATCTGCAGGGATTTACTCTTCATTTGTCCTTTATGCTTATTTCCTCTTCAATCAGCTACTTAAACAAGTGCTGTAGGTTCAGTGACACTTTTTCGTTAAAATTATCCCAGCCACAAGACAAATAGGAAAATAAGAATGTGAAGTGGCTTCTTTTGTGCTTATGAGGACTTGGGACTCACATACATGGATGCTTGACCGACTCAGAATAGGTCATTTCATGTTACCAGATGTGTTAAAATAACAATCTCAAAGATGTTTATTTAACAATCAAAGTTAGTTCATTATTTTGGGTTTGCTTTAGTAAGTCTTTAAGTAGTCTTTACTTTTAGTAGGTCTTTAAGCAAGCCAGGCTGCTTATTTTGACTAAAGTATCCAACTTTCACCTCTCCTTCTGAGAGAATGGAGGGCAATCATGCTGCAGCAATGCCAAGCAAGGTCACAATATGCTTTCAGAAGGACTTTGTTATTTAGAATATTTGGGAATAGGGTCTGAGCCAATGTTTAGTTTTGCTTTTAAAGTGCCTGTCCTCAAACACCAGATACTTATACAAATGATTATAAATACAGGAAAAATATAAATAATGGCAAGGCCTTTCAGATTACGCCAGATTCCCAAACATTAGTAACCAGCAAGAAGACAAATCTCTTCTGATTTACCTTGTTTCCCCCCAGTTTTCCTCTTTCCAGGAGTTTTAGCAGGTAAAGTTGTTTGGCAGGGTTCCTTCAAAGTGGATGGATTTTGGTGAGGACCTGAGATGGCTGAGGAGGGGATGAGTGACCCTGGATGGAAACATCACCCCTACCATTGTGCCTCTGCAGCAGGGACCCCAGTAATATTGGTATTCCCGCCTGTTTGGACTGTAGCAGTAACTCCAAGATAATTTCACAGGCTCCCAAGCTCCAGACCACCACAGCAGAACTGTCAAATTACATCTTTAGAGTATGGTTTTGTCCTCTAGAATTCCTTCCTGTGTCAACCCTGCCTCTGGAAGAGAAGAGAGACCTCCAGATGTAACTTGAAGCATTCTGTACTGGGAGGTTTAACTTTTGCTGTTGTCACAGGGGAGGGCCAGTGCCCAGGTAGCACAGTCAGAAAACGCAGCAGCTTCAGGGTGAAGCACCAGTGTGAGTTACCTGATTCAATCCATGTGAAATATATCCTTCAGCACTGAGTTTTTTCCTGGTTTCCATGGAGATGGATGATCTATCTTCTTATTTTTAACTGCAACTCTTCTGGAGAGGGGGAAACATGAACAAAAACTCACAATAACCACAATATTTTTTACTTAATTAAAGAGATATGCTCTGTTCTTGAGACAAACTCAAGAGATCGCACTGATGATAAGCAAATTCTGGCAATGGTTGTTTTCTTAATTCTGAATGTGCAGCAAAGGGCTAACTTTGTGTGTCTTTCCTTTAATGAAATAGTCACAAATTGTGTTTGGCCCCACTGAAGTCAATGGCATTGCCCACAATGGAGTGGACAAACTCCACTGATGTCACATGAGTTGGCTTTTGCCCAAACTGCAGCTCAAGGGGTTTCTCACAGTGGACCTGAGGACGAAAATAAACATCTCCCTAGTGTATCTTACACTTCAAGCAAACCCCTTTGAGGTGGATCAGCTGTGATAGGGCTGTGAAAGCCATCTCAGCTGTAGAAGCACTGAAATGGGAAAAAAAAATCACAATGACTTCCTCAGCAGTGGACTTGCACGTGTTGTCACTATGCAGTAATAAGGCACAGCAAAAATACACTTTGATTGTAAGCTAAATGAAGTTGTGCTTTAAAGTCTTTTATTTCTGGGTTTCTTGTCCTTTCTGAACCAGGAAAGTTTTTATAATTTTGGAGAGCAATGTTTGCAGAGAACAGATTTTCTCATACAATTACTACTAAGTAATAGCATCTTGCAGTGTTAGTATTTCATGTAACTTGTGACAATAAAAATGTGTTTATAAAGGTCAGAGGTTTTAGGATGTAGGTCATTGAGTTGTTTGTCTGACAAAGTTGAGAAGCTTTGTTAAAATTGGCAGTTTTCTGATGAGTGTCCCTGGTCATGGAATACAAGAATTAGACATGGAGAATATGGGTTGACATGCTGAATTCAGGTAGGAATCTTATGAGAAGAAAATATTTTAAATTTCCTTTTTTATTTATTATCTAAAATACTAATGCAAACTTGGGATAAAATGTGCATTTAGTTTTTTCTAACGCTTCTCCAAATGACAAACTAGGCAGCTTAACTTGTGAAATCTGCAGGAAAGCCAAGACTCTGCAACCTTTTTTACCTGCTACTTCAGCAGGTAAAACCAAACTGTCACCTACAGCTATGTGGCATGTTCATGACTGCAAAGTCGGCAGGGAGGTTGTCTATATTTACGGTTCTGAAATATTGACTTAAAGATAAGGATCTTCACTGATTCTTTGGGGGTTTTTTTGGTAGTTGTTCATTCTGTGCATGAATGTGTATGACTGCTTCTTGAGTTGAAGGAAAGAGATCAAAATGAGAAAGGCAAAGGTGTTTTTAACTGCAGCAGGGAGATTATTTGGAGGAGGGCAGGGGGAACCCCTCGTTCTCCTGGTACAGGGATAGAAAGCTGTGCTTTGCCAGCCAGTGAGACTGTTTGTGTATTGTGACCCAGTGCCTCCTTGGAGGCAAGCACCTTGCCCTGTTTCCATGAGGTCCAAGTAAAAAAAGGGAAACTAATTGCATAGTTAAATTTCACTACACCTGACATGCTATTCCTGTGTTATGTGAAATGAAAATTCCTTGACTGGGACAAGGCAGGAGTTCAGCATTCAGTAGTAGGGACCTGCCAAATGAAACCTTAGAAAAAGAGAGAGAGGAGAGAAGGGAAGATGATTTATTCCATCTCAATAAAGAATTTAACCATATATAACAGCTGGACTATCTATGCTTTTTTACACATGGATGTGTTCAGACGTGGCCAGAAATAATAGAGCACTTTGGGCATTCAGTGAATATGAGAAATTTTTGCCCAAAACAGTAAAGAGGGAGGGGAAGCTACAAATTTTTAAGTGAGGTTTTACATGGAAATACTGTCCCAAATAGCTACTGCATGGCAGCAGTGAAAAACTAATGCTAGGGGACATCCATTATGAGCATCACAATAACCTCTGACAGGTGCCAAATGAAATCTCTAAATCAGCCTCTGCTTTCAGAGGCTGCGTATTCCCAAAAGGAGCATTCACTCTTCTACCCTTATCTCCTGCTCCATCTTCTTCTACCTAGCAACAGCTGTGAAGGCTGGGGAGCTGTCTAGAAGGCTCTTTGCAGCCTAAGTTAGAGAGGTATGTCGATTTGGGAAGACTTCTTCAAAATACTGGGAGGTGGCAGAAATGCCATAATTCTGTCTCATCCATGTTCTTCTTGTGAAGAGATCCTCTTTCAAAACTTATATATGTTGGGGCACAGCTGGTGGGCCAAGGTTGATAAATATTCTTTTTCTCCTGTTTCCTAGGCTAATTCCCTATTTTCTGACCAGATGCTGGCAATCTGGCGCCCAGGATTGTACTAATGCACTAATGAATTTTTCTTTATTTTTTTCTGGCACATAGTTCTATTAAGAGCATTGAAACAAAGTAGTTTTAGAAAGGTGGGTATGGCTGTTCCTGTTTGGGGGAATATGTCTGGAGCTGGGGAAGGTGCAGCCAGGATGGGAATGACAGTCCTTAGTGAGCAAGAAGTCCTCTGGGCATGATTTAGAGCAGCCTTGACATGGTTCTAACCTGTAGCACGGAAAGGTAAAATGTCTTCCAGCTGCCTGCTGGATCTGGAAGCAAGAAATTTCAGCAGCCTTCCCCTGTGAGGCCCTGCAGAAACTATGTGCAGTAGCAGAGAGAGCTGCTTAAAGGAAGAAAATATGGAAATTTTAAAAAAAGTTTCAGAAATGAATTGCTTTGGGTTCTGAGGTTCAGAAGAAAGCAGGGGATGGAAACTCTTTGGAAAAAAAATAAATGAAAAGGGATCGTGCGAGCCTCAGTTAACTTTCCAAAATTACAGAGCCTGCCAGGGAGGTCTATGCAGGATTGCAGACCCAAGGGAGCAACAAACCCAGTTGGATTAAACTGGCTTTCCTGCCAGCTCACTAAGACAAGTGGGAAGTCCGAGGTTTGTAATCTCCTTTTAAGTTTTCTCTGGACTTGAGTTGCTTGGAGCTTGTTTGCTTGTTCCCTTCCCCCCACCTTCCTGCCATTTAATAGGAAAGCGAAGGATAAAATGCTGAGTCTCTCCTCTCTTATTAAAACACCCCAAAACAAGCAGGGAACAGAGCAGAGAGAAATAACCCCAGTGACCAGTGGCCAAAACTCACAAGTAGTGTGTGCATATCTGGAATAGTTGGTGCGCTCGCGTAGGAAATCGCTGGATATTTTACACCTCTCGCAGTGGTTTAGTAACTGGCTGTGGAAGCTCATTCCCCACTTGAGAAAGTCATGAATTATACAGTTTTTACATCTGTTGAGCATGTTGTGCTTCTCAATCATCCAGCTATACTGAGCCCTAAGTTTTCAGCCTTCACAATGAGATCACTGTTTTCAAGCACGTTCTAGTGGCATTTTGTCAAGCCATGTGTGTTTTCAGGATGGGGGCAGGGAGGGAGGAACAAAAGTATGCTGCTGTTTCACAGGATTGCAATCTACTTTTCAGCCTACATAAAACTGTGGCTGACCCATCAGCAAGAAATATTCTTTGTTTACTACTTCTTCTTCTTCCCCCTTGAAACGGTCTGACTTTTGTTAGGAAGAAGAGTGTAAAAGGGGGGAATATATTTTTTACTTTTGATTTCAATACCTGAATATCTTAGAAAAACTCCTACCAAATAAAACAATCACCATCAAAAAAAAAAAACAAACAACAACCAAAAACCAAACAAACCAAAAACCCACCAAACCAAAACCACAAACACTGAGCCATCCTTAATCTTCTTCTTAATGCATTTATTTCACCCTGTGAAGATTAATTTCTGCTTCAGCTGTGTGTTTTATAAGTTAAACTCTGCTATTGAACGAGAGCTGACCATGCTGTCACTGAGAATAAGGGAGATGCATCATTTTAATTTTGTTTAGGTATAAGGAAACCACATACAGTAATTAGCACATGTTAAATCAAACTGCTCCAGGTTCAGAATAGCAGGAGGTAGATTCCATACAGCTAAGAATAAACAGCTTGGGAAGGGCCAAGGAGGGAAAACCTCTGCAGAAATTATCCACAAATAATCTTTCCAGTAGAAGCAAAGAGAGAAATTAATACATTTATCTTCAGTCACCCAGGACTCATGGAGATCCGTCCAGGCTGAGCAATTCACAGGCAGATTGTAATTCCTTGCACTGAATGCATTTGATCATTGCTATATTAAGATTTTTTTAATTTTTTTTTTCCTGGAGATGGTCACTCCTCACTTAAAAATTGGTCAACCATAGTAATACTTCTCCTGGCTTAAAGTCAGGCACAAATAACACAAAAACAATTGATGTAATGAAGGCTGATCACTTGTTTCATAGGGGCAGCTTAAGATTTATGCATTTTTTGTACCAGTTTTTTTGGATTTGGAATAAAATCCAGTTGCTTTTATAGTTTTTACATTGTTTGAAAACAAATGAACAGGCATTCCTATCTAAGTAGATAACAAGCACTGGTAGAAAGGCACTGAAAATTATAGCCCCCCATGTAAAATAAGCTGGACTAGCAGTTGGATCAAAAATGTTCTTGCTGAGAAATAACAGGCAGAGAAAACCATTCTAAAGGCAAAACTCCTCTAAAGCACTTGGACCCTCAGTGCTTAATTCAGGTAGTCTAAGTGACTGTAATTCATCTGTTTTCCCAGTGCTGTGAGCGTGCAGGGCCAGCTGGGCCCAGCTGGGCTGTGGGAGCACGAGGAAGGAAAAGCTCTGCTGCTCCCTGCTGTGTCCTGGGACAGATGTCAGACCTGCCCGATGGTGCTGATGCTTCCCCCACTGCCCAGGGCTGTGCAGAGGAATGGGCAGGGAAGAAACTGGGTTAAATAGGAGCCAAGGACGCTGCTGTGCAAGCCCTACTCGCTCTCCTTAGCCCTAGTGCTCACTGCTCCTCCCTGAGCATGCCCTAAGCCCCCCCTGAAATGCCCAGATCAGCTGCTGCTCTGTGGCTGTGTTGAAATGCCCAGAGAAGTGTCCTGGCTGTGGGTCTAATCTTGGCAGGGAGATCTAGTTTAAGTTTGGCTGAGCAGAGCCCACATCCCCTCCTAAACCTGACTCATTCCATCAGTTTTGTCCCTTAAGCTCAGGATAATCCTCACTCTGCATGGACTGGGGACACTGCACTGCCATCTCTTAGCCCATGCATGGAATACACTTAATTTTCTCTTCTTTTTCATCTCATTAATGTATTTTGGGTAAGGTCAGCAGCATGTCAGTGAAATTTTTAGGAGGGTCAAAAATGAGTTGTTTGTGCCCTGCTCTGGGAGGTGATTATGTGACCCTGAGATGGGTTTAGCTGGTCAGAGCATGGTGTCAGTAACACCAGGATTGGGGCTTCAGTCCCGGGCTATTCACTTGTGACTTGGACTTGATGATCCTTGAGAGTTCCTTTCAACTCTGATACACAGAGGGTCCTGGTAAACCATGTTACTGATCCTTGGCTACATCTCTGCCTACAAAGAGAGACCACACACCAGCAGTTTCCACAGAAGCCCTAAAGAGAGGTGAATTCTTATCACCCAATAATGTTTCTATTGAAGAGCTAGGGCAAAGTATAGGAAAAATAAATCCCTCTTTGGGCACAATGTGGCTGTGGTTGATGTTCCTAAAAATGCTTGCCCACCTGCAGCTAAATGCAATCTGCATCTTGTTTATATTCTAGTTGAATAAACAAATCCCTTTCCATCCAGAACATACCAAGGCTGAGGTCTGCTACACCCAAGTGTCCTCAAGCTGGGTTTAAGTTTTAGCTACATAAGCTCTCTAAGAGACTCTGATTAAACTTTAACATCTGTTGGTGCCTCTGTCCCTTCTGTTTAGATCATCACATTCAGTGTTTCCATTATAGGTATGGACAATACTCTGACCCTTGTATGATTTCTTTACCCTACTGCAAAACATCCTATGCAGGCGGTTTTGCCGGGATGCAGAAATACTATTAAAAATAGGGAAAAATAGTCTGTGACTGGAATTCTACTTGGCACATACCAACTGAATGTGAATGGATGTGTAAAAATCAAAGCTGTCTGGGAAAAAATATCTGAAAGTGGATGAAGCTCACCAAAGAGAATTGTTCACTATGAATTACTAAACCATATTTTAATTTTATGGTGTTTACACTGAGCTCAGTCACGACAGAAGTTGAGAGAAAGAGCGCAGACTGCAGGAGGGCAGCTTATGGGTTAGTATTAGCTGCACTGCTTGCTTCAGGACCCTGTCCCAGAGAGGATGGGAAGCTGAAGCATCTCTGGTATCAGCACTTGCATGTTAAATGGGATTCCCTCCTTGAAGATATTTTTTGCGTTGTCAGAGGAAGGAGAGAGCAGCTGCGAAGCCGGGCTCGTCTCACGCCGACCGCAGAGCCCGCCCTACCCCCCTGGAAATCTATGCCAGATGCAGGAAAGAATGAGCAAGGTTTTCAAAGTGGACACTCAGCATATGGCAGGGAATATTTTAGCAAGCAGAAAGCCTCGGATAATTTCAACAACTCTCGGTACTTGAAGAGGTTCTCGAAGACAATGTGGCCCAAGTCCTGCGGTTGTGTAAAATAAAGAGCTGAATGTTTTCTTCCCATCTATGTGGAAACCAAGCTCGAGAGCAGGCTGCTGAAAGCCTCTTTTGATGTGCTGTCTGCATGCTTGCTCTGAAGCAGAACTGGTAAGAGCTGGCTTTGGAGGAGCAGCAAGTTGAGGCCAGGAGGGATCTGTGAGAATGCAAGGATCTTTGGCCAGCCTCTGAGATAATTTGGCCTTTTTGGGCTCACTGTCTCCAGAAGGTTCCTTGATTCCTCAGCCCAAAGGCCTAGCTCTTAGACCTGGGATTGATTAGAAAAATGGTAAGAACATGCAACAGAAAAACTTAAGAAATGCTTTATTTGCAAATATCAACAGGTTCAGCTAGAACAGCTGAGCACTGGGAAGTCCAGCTTTATTTTCCAATTATTTTAAATATTTCCATAAAATCCTGTCTTTTAGGAACACAGTGGAAATATTTTGGGCTCCTTTACCTATATAGAAAAGAGAAAAACTGGAACAAAACACGCTGCCAAAAGGATCCGTTTCAGGAAAGGCCTTTCCCTTCTTTTGCAGAAAAGTGCTTTGGTTGAAAAAGTGTGGCTACCCTGCATTATTGCACTTTCTATTGAGTATAGAAAGTTCACAATGGACATCTTGGCTCTGCCATGAGCACTCTTAGTGAAAGAACTCGCTCCATCCCTCACTTTGGACCAAACCCACCCAGTGAACTCAGCCTTTGGTGGGTTGCACAGCTGGTAGTGGATACAAGTTGAAGATGAAAAAAATGAAACAGGTATATAAGGAGGCAAAGAATAAGGGCACACACTGGGACAAGGTTATAGATCTGCTGAGAAAGAAGATGATTCTTCATCTGGGAAGCAAATTGCAAGTTGAAAGGAGAGAGAGAAAACAAGGGTATATTTTCTGGTTCCTTCCTGGGTTTCAGTAATAGACTTGGGTTCTCTGGTCCTCCACCACAGCCATCTTTTTAGAGCCCTAATTTCTTGAATCACTAACTGAAAAACATTTTAATGACATAATACTAGGGATGTTTTCTGAAGAGCTTTTCATATTTTCTATCTTCCAGTGTTGTAGCAAATTGCAGTTATTTAGACACAGCTGCTGCCTTCTCCAAGCATGTTTGTAGTGTCAAGGTAGGCTGGATGTTCAAATCTGAAGGCTGGGTCAGAGAACTCCTGCCATCAGTAATACACTTGTTTTTCTCTTGTATGATGTGCACCCTATTCTTCTTCATGAACAATGGGTTGAAGCTTTACCCTTATTCCAATTTACGTCAGCATTGTATGTAAGTGGAAATATTATATATATATCATTGTGGGTTGAGACATTAATTCTTATATTTGGTCATCTGTCTGTCATGGATATATTTCATATCTGAGCTGAAGACAATATAGGAAATTACATTAGGAATATCCCTTTCCTTGGGTTTCCCAAGGGATACCTTCAATCTTTTCCTATAAGCCATACCCAGGGCTGATCCTGGGCACTCAGAATTAATGGGGTGCTGCAGCCCTCTGGTTGCAAAATTTGTCTTCACAGGAAAATTTTCCTTTGCCTTTCACAGTCGAAAAGGTCATGGACTGCTTTTCTGAAAATTGCCCAGTCTAAAATGTGTATTAAAAAGTCTTGCCCAAATAGTTCCTAACAGAGTTCAAATGCAGTGCTCAGCAAACACTTGCTTTAGTGCTGTGGTCTGCTGGCTGAGAACTGCACTCCCAACAATCATTTAAACAGAAGCTTAAACAGAGGCATTCCCTCAGTCCAACACAAAGACATTTAATATTGTAATTATTATAATGACAGAAAATGGTGTGTAGTCTGGGGAAAATAGCTATGATCATATGTTTGAGTGCATTAGTGAGCATTAAGCATTTAACTTCTCTGCCTCTCCTTCTCTTTGTTGCCATGGCCATTTCTAATTTGGGTTGTACTTGGTACAAAACTTTTCAGCACCTTCTTGTGGATCTGTGGGTTTTGTGGATCTTTGTGGAGCATCGTTGGTCTTCCTTTGGGAAAGCTTAAATCTGTAATGTTGGTTTGTGGGAAAAACAATAATACCAGTAACTAATCTGTAAACAGTGTATTTCTAAAAGACAGAAATTTAGGGGCATCACATGCAGGGTTCTGCTTTTATTTGATCCTTGCCTATTCTCAAGTCCTGTTTCTTCCAAGTCTTTTGTAATCCCCACTTTGTTGCCACAAGGCTGAATTAAGGGATTAAAAAAACCAATTTTTTTTCTGAGGAACTTTCAACCTGCAAGATCTAGGTTCTGGAAGTGAGAAAAAACCTCTGTGTAAACACTACAGTAGCACAACAGTATATTTTGTCATCTCTAAATATTGTATTTCTCTGAGTCTTGCTTATTTGACTCTCAGATATAGAGAACAAGGCAATTAAAGTGATGTAAGGTCTAGAAATAAAGATTGTGTTTGGACCAATAGCATCTATATATAGAATGATTCTTGTAAAAAAAGAGAGAAATATCCCGGAGAAAGAGCTGTTTCTCTTTATTTTTAATTCTTTGAGTTTTCTCTTTTTTCCCCTCTTAGTAGTTTTAAGTTCAAAACCTTAATACCTTTTGCAGAAAAAAAAATTCACAATATTACAATAGCAAAAACACCATGTCCTTTATAATGGAACACCTATTCAGGATATCAATAAGTTAGATGAGCCTTTCATAAAAGCATAACAAAAAAAAAAAAAGGAGAGCTGTGCTTATCATCTATAGGAACACCTCCCAGACAAATTACAAATAAGGGCAGCTCCAATACTGCATTCCATTTCACTGGCTTCTACCAAATATATAGAAAAGAGTGTTGAGCATGCTCATGATCTGGATTAAATCAGGAAGGTCACCTAAAGGCAGATTTAGATCTAAGGAGAGCTAGGACTTAGAAAATTCTCTTTAATCTGGTACTGTAACAGCTTTATAAAGCATGTAATCTGAGTGACTACTGAATGCTGCTGATCAGAAAAAAAAAATTCTTTGGGGTTCTTTAGTTCTGCTAAGAGGAGTGCCTCCTTCTTTTTATTAGATGGTTTAAAGGATAAATTGGTTTGCAAACCACAGCCTGAAGGTGATAGAATATTTCTATGAAAACTATTCATGGAAAAAGCTACTACTTCCATACTCTTCCTTCATTCTCTTCTGCCTTTAAGAGAAAAAGAAAATCCCACTAACATTCTCTGATTTTAATAATTCTCCTGGGCAAAAAAATAGATTCTGCATTGAATGAGGCCTTGCATTAGTTTAAATATAAAAATTGCATCAAATTGTGACAGGGATGGAGTAGAGACAGTGAATTCAGCAGATGTCACACTTTTTTTGGACTGAAGTGATATTTGCCATAAAATCAAAGGGCTGGAAGTTCTTGTGTGTGGTACTAAAACCTTGAGGACAATATATTCAAGTGAAAAACAAATCAGAACCAAAACCCAGAGCCCAAAACAAGCTGGAAGGGTTCTTTCAGTCATCAACTGGAAGAAAGATGGTCATTGTAATCTGGTTTGGGTTTTTACCCTGTTGATGTGTAATTAATCCTCTCTGCACCTCCTTGCAAGTCTCCCTTTTCAGGATACTTGAAGAACATGACAAATCAGGCCAGGTGGAAAGCAGACCGCTTTCTTCACACTCTGCATACAGAGTTTACTCCTATGTGTAACTTCCTCATGTGTTAGAAAATTAACCTTAAGTTAAGCTCTCTCCATAGCCCTCCATGGCACTGCAGTGTTCCAGTGGGAGCTGTGTAGGGCCCAAGGTCTTGGTATCACCTATTTCCTCTTTACTTCAAAATACTTCTGAGCATTCCCACTTTTGTGTCTGCATTAATGTCCCAGGAATAACTTCTGGGTGAAGCCTCGTGCTCAAATCTCCTTTGCTGTGGGATCTGCTCTTCGGCACGTTGGATTCAGTGTGAAATAAGCACAAACTGAAGAGCTGCTATGAATGGGCCCTTTTCCAGAGTAGGGGCCTTCCCTTAACATCCAGAGCAGCCTCTCTAACTGTCCCCTGTGATTATTGTCTGAGAACAAATAGCTCGCCTTATAAAATTGCCAAAATTATGGATAGAAGGAGTTTTTCCTCACATACTGTTAAATCAGTCATGCAAGTAAAACTGAAGTTCTGCATCCAGATCTGAAGGAAGTCTGAAGCACAAACTGGATAAAACTTACTTGGATTTAGGTTTTCTTTTCTTCCTGTTCTTTTGGACTCACACGTGTTCTCACATGTGCCATATGGGTCTGGCAAAACAGAGCCAACATTTAAAGTGGTAGTTAGTGTGCTGCTTTTTTTTTTCTGCCAAAATTAAAATTGTTTGGCCCTACACATGCTTACACAAGATGTTACTGCTTTTGGTTTAGGCCCCCATTGTAGTAATAACTTATCTCTGATAGATAATTCATTTCTGAGGGTATTGAAACCAGGACTTCCACAGAGAAATGGTCTCAGTCAGAGGAAAGGTAAAGAGTTGATTTAGGAATTAGGTGATGCAAACCTGTATCCTCTGTTAGCCTGTGATGAGTGTGAGATGTTCAATGCTTTGTTTTCTCATGTAAGCAGCAGTGAGTCTATGCAAGTAAACTCACTTGCACTTACATTTTACATGTCTCAAACTTTGTATTTTTTCCTGATGAACTAAATGCTGACTTTCTGTTATTAGAAATGAAACTTCATCAGTCGTCTGGCAAACTCTGCTGCCACATTTTGATTGTACTTGCACTGGTAGCTCTCCTGAGGAATGCCCTTCCAGTGAGAACAAGGGAGCCTCAATATCTCACAGGGTATTCTCTTTGTTTAAGCTGTAAATGATAATCACCAGGAAGAACATCAAGTGCTCCATTAATAACACTGATTTAACTCCATAAATCTACCTATTTCCCAAAACCCTCTGAGGCTACCTGAGGGTTTTTACAAGCTTCATCAGGCTCCAGATGAACCTAAGCAGGTTTTCATCTCAAAAAAGAATAATAGCAGCCAAAACCACAGTACCACCCAGCTACCCTTCATGCATCATTGGTGGGCAAGGGGAGGGACAGAAAAGCTGTCTGCTTCTTGGGCCAGCTGAAAGATTTAATTAGACAAATTTCTGAATTATACTGAAAAGTTGTGCTTTGTAACACCCTTGGTGATTTCACTGGAATTAGCGTGTTTTAATTAGTCATCAAATAAGTTGCTGCCTCCTACCAGCGTATTCATCTCTCAACAATATCTCCCCAGCAGCAGCTGCATCAAACAAGTTTATTTTCACAGCAAAGGTGTATTAAAAAGGAGAAAAAAATCCCACCCCACAAAAGAGTAGTAACTTTGCTAAGATTGGCCTGGCTGAGGGGTAAAACTCGATGATCAATAACAACAGAAAACACTGAGTGGGGGGAAAAGCATGACACATATCCCAAGAGGAATAAGAAAGTATGCCCTGCTTATATGGTTAATCTTCTCTGTAGGCTTGCTCTGCAAATTTAAGGAAGATTAAATTTCAGATATGCTGTTTCTTGTTTTTTCTGGCAACAATAAACTTAAATTTGAGGGAGGTGGGGGAGGGAGAGGCTGAGTGGGGAGAAAGAGCCACAGTAAAGTGTCTGCTGTCCATGTAGTTTTGCCAGACTGCTGTCTCAATTGAGAGCTGTGATCGAGATTTATTGGGCTTAAAATATGAAACAGACCTTTCATGTTGGAATTCTAAATATCTTCTTAAGCAGTAGTGAGTACCAGCAAATGCTCAAAGGCAACACACTAGAGTTCAAATCCACACAATAGTTTCTTCTCTCTTGTGAGCCAGCAGATTGTAGGAATCTTGCTCCATCTTATATTTGAACTGGGCAAAGACTATGTTGAATGTTATTATCATTGTCTGAAAATCACTTTGTCTTTTTATATTAGATTTTGGCTCAGATGGTCGAGATTGCTTGCATTTGAACATGTGCATTGAATGGGCAGGTTTATCACTCAAGTTAATAAAGAAAATGCTTGAATGCATGCAAGATGTTTGCATCTTGGTAGCACATTTTATTAAACCCTTGGTTGTGCAGTGGGAGCAGGAACAGATTGGAAAAGATCTGGGCTGTTTGTTTCATGCCACTTTGCCAGCCTCCTGTTCTTCTGTTACGCCAACAGCAATGTTCTACGGGAAAAACAAAGCTGCCTGCTGGAGAAATAAATCCAGAGCCAAAGTTTTCTCTGTGGACCTCAAGGCTTGGAGAGCAAAACTGCCTTCTCTCAGTATCATTTTGTTTTATATGTGCATTCAGAAGAACTCATCTTCTTTAGTTTGTTTGGTAGGTGCAGCAATAAGAACATATTTAGGGTTGTTAGGCTGTGCAGCATTGTTTATGCTGAGATCTGACTAGGCTGCAGGTCAGGTAGAAGTTACATTGAACTTTTGGTACCAAATATTTGATTATTTCAGATTTAATAATCAAATGGAATTCCAATCAGCAGTTAAAGCCTGGCCAACAGTTTTTTGGTATCGTGTAAGCAATTGGTCTTCAGTAGCACCTCTATCAATGATGTGTGGACCAAGTGACCTGTTGAGGGTCCACTGCACCTGTGCTCAAGGGCTTTGTTTTTCACCATCAGTCCCAGTGCCACAGGGGAAGAGAGAAGTTGGAGAAAAATAAATACAAGCCATAGAAAAGAGCAAAAATTTCTATATTTTTCTTTCTGTCGTGAAGAATATCACTGAGAAGGAATTAAAGAGATAGAAATGAGTAGAAAAGTCCCTTTTTCTGCTGACTGGTAGCTACGCAACACCTGATCCACAGGGTTCGTCACCTAAATTGAATTTCTCCTTTGAAGATGCTGTATTTCAGCTATGCTCAAAGGACTGTTACATCCCTTTTCATCACCAGATACACCCTTTCAGAAGTGAGGCTGCGTCTCATTTGATTAGTCCATGTTAGTCCATAGCAGACTAACATGAGTGCAGGATCCCAGAGGCTTTGTTCCAAGCAATTCCATTGTTAACTCCTGACATAAACAATATTGACATGACTCCTTGGCTTGAAAAGGCCACCAACAAGATCTTGGAGGTGTTATCCAGGCCACTTCTAGCTGGAGATGTGATGATGCCTGTGGTGCAAGGACAATTTGGAAGTGCAGTGTTCCTCATGCTTTGGAATTCTGCACCAAGAATGCAGCACACAGGTGCTCTGTAGTTTACCCTTCTGGGGGAAAATCTAGTGGGCTGAATTTAGATTTGCTTAAAATAGCCTGAGATATTTTTTAGCTGAAGGGTGACAATGCTTTTGAAGCTGTCTGAAACCTTGTGAAGGATCCTTCACTCTCTAGTTCACTTGCCACCAGTGCTCCAGGGCCCAGGTTTGCCAACTTGCCAGACATGCTGCAAAGCTCACAATTTACACAGTATTTTGGCTTGGAGTGGGTTGAAGAGTGATGGAGATAGAAAGGATTCAGTGTAGCCATTTATTTTAATCAGTTATACGTTTCTTCTAGTTTGGATAGCCTCCATGGGCAGGTCATTTATGGTTTTGCGTTGTGAGCTTAATTCTTTTCTTCACTTGTGT
Source organism: Agelaius tricolor (assembly GCF_023055355.1). Lineage (NCBI taxonomy): Eukaryota > Metazoa > Chordata > Aves > Passeriformes > Icteridae > Agelaius > Agelaius tricolor. The sequence continues at coordinate 43,469,078 of NW_027269269.1, read as the reverse complement.
TTGTTGGGCCAGAATTAGAGTAAAAACCATTGTCCTTATTAATTGGAAAAAACGTCCTTGCAGGATGTACTTCAGTTTTGTCTGTCACTGTCAGTGGTATTTCAATTCATGATAAAATTAGTGGTTTCTCCAAAATGAGTGTATGGTTTTCCTTATAGCATATTTTATATGCTGTTTCTGTCAGGATACCAAAAGTAGTGCTTCACACTTAGCAAATTTGATGTGAATTTTTTATAAACCATGGAAATCCAAAGTCCCTATGAATGCTATAGGAATGGAGAAATATGAGTTTTCCATGCATAATAAGCACTGTGGATGTCCTGCATTATTCATTTATCATCACTGGAGGAAGGCTCATGGTTTGCTGCAGAGTAAATAATAAATAAATTGCAAGGAAAAAGAACAAAAATGTAGAGAAAACTCCATGTGTCTTGGATTTATTCTCTGATTTGATATGCACAACTGAGTAGCTGGTGGTCCAATTATTGATCCAAAATGTTAGGTCTGGGATAATGGACATACTTTGGACTCGTTGCATTCCCCACGCAATGACCCTGATCCACTTCTCATTTCTTGTGTAATGTATGCTCGTGGCACTATAGCTCCACAGTGGTCTGACATTTGCATTGGCAGCAGTAGGATTCCTGGATATAGGAAGAATGACAATAGCCAGTGTGGGAAGGAATGGGTGACAGTCAGGACACCAAACAGATGTAAAATATCTTGTCATTCCTCTTAACAGCTGTCAATCACAGGCCCTTACTAAGTCAGACACCCCTGAGGGTGAGAGTCTCTGTTGTCTTCTGATTTTCACAGAAGCTTCCCAGCAGGAAGCATGGTGGGGCAGCTTACCTGGGAAACCCAGGCTCCTGCAACCTATATCTTTTTTAGGCAAGTCTAAAAACAAACAAGCATGGAGAGTGGGAGCTCCTTGCTCTTTGGGAAGGCCTCACTGCAGGACTGGGCACAATGGAATTAGCATCCAATTTGTATCAGCTCCTATCAGGGTCAGATCAACTCGTGTTATCCTGTTAGCTTGCCGCAGCTAGAGAGACACACAGATGGGTCTGTGTTCTGAAGACCAGGACAAAGCCTTGTTATGCTTTTTTTTCCCCCCTCTTCCCTCCAGTGGGATTACAATGGTCCCTGTTGTCCGCCTTTGTTTCGGCACTCCTTGATTGACAATACCCTGGGAGATGTCACTGTCCCTGCTCCGTGCATTGCAATAGCCTGGAGTGCCAGGGGTGCTTCAGGACCTTGGTCCCCTCCTTTTCTTCAGGTGTTGTAAACATCTGTCACTGCTCCACAATGGCGACCTCTTGTTGAGCTTACACGTCTGATGCTCTATCACTCAGTGTCTGAGGAAGATGCAAGAGAAAACTTTAGGTAGTGACATGAATAGAGGGCAAAGAAATAGGGCAACTTTATTATGGACTATCATCTCAAAGTAGCATGTGTGGAATGTCAATTTAATAATAGAATTGACAGCTTTTCTCTGGTTTCCGCAGTGCCACAAGTGTTTCTTTGACAGTTTAAAAAATAGGCCCTTTGTGGCAGGCAGTGAGTGGCACCACATACATTTGTGAATGCCCTGCATAACTGAGATTCCCCCAAATGCCACTGTCCTCAGACCAGCCCCAAGAATCCTTCTGCATTGACTCGGGGAAGTGGTGCATGGAGATCTGGTGATCCTAAGCAATGTAAAATATAGATGGTGTACAGTAGCTGGGAGGATTCGGGCCACCTAAAGAGATGCTGAGTTCCCATTCTGTCAGGAGGGGGTTTCTAAATCAAGGAGGATGCATGTGCCATGGCAAAAGTTGCTAAATAGCTGGCAATAAAGTTTTGGATGATTGGTGACAATTTTTTTCCAATTTTTCATTCAATGAGCGTTCACAGAAAACTTCCACTTTCTCACCCTAGAAAAATACTAGTGACAAAACTAGAGGTTCATAACTTTTTTCCATTTTTCAACCAAAAGGTGAAAGAAATAAAAAGGCAGAAATTTACATGATTTTTCTCTGGATTGTTTTTTATCTGGGGAAGAAATTCCAACTAGTTTCTCTGGTTTTGTGTTCATGAATACAGCTGTTCTAGAAAACAAGGGGCGTAGTCTGGGCAATAATATTGCTCCCCAAAAGGCTGAAAATACAAAAATAAATCAGAGATCTCTCTTTTTTTAATGTGTTCTTTTCAGTGTTGGATCTGACATGAATTATCTTAGCAGAGTGCAAAGCACTCTCTGACTTTATAATTAATTTTTTGCTTCAAAGTTTGGACAGTCTATTCGTCTGTAAATCTAAGGAGAGAGCCATCCAATTAGCTTTTACTCATTTTCATGTAACCGTTTTCCAACATATACTGACAAATGTATGGGAAACTTATAACCATATGAAAAAGAAAGACCCCATTTCCTTACCTTTTGGTGCTTGTAAAATTGGTTCTCCTTCAAAGATGCAATTTACAGTGACTGGTTGAAATTGAAAAGGAGTTAAGTCAAGGGAAACACATCAAAACTGAGAGCCCTTATACCTCCACACAGCAAAGCAAAGCAAAGCAAACAATCTCTGTTTATTCCCTTTGATATGTTGGGAGAAAGCAATAGTTGTGTCTGAATGAAAATTCATTTGTTCAAATGATCTGCAAAATAGCCTTAAGTTTTCCTCCTGTGGCAATTTCATGAGGAAAGCAATTACTTGTGTCTGTTATGAGATTTGTCCTATTTCTCAAATGCCAGACACATATACACTAAATCAGACTATTTGGTAACTTTTAAAATTTTGAATTGAGTAGCATTTGGACTTATGACAGAAAGATAGCTCAAGGATGTGTTCATTCTTCTGGAAGGAAGGGATTCTAAAGCTCCTGTGTTGTCAAAATTTACTAATAGGTGCATTTTTTTTGTGTGTGTGAAGGTTTTATACCTTATTATGAAAGAGAAATCTTCCTTTGCCTGGTTCTCAGAGGTTAACATGAATGTCCCTTCTCAGATTCTTTCATTTATTATAGTTTAAAATTAGATAATTAGAGAACTTGTAAAATAGAATTCACATAGTTTGTTTCCCTTTTAAACAGTCAACATTTTTGAAGTGAAAGCTTAAGTCAGACCAGCTTAGATCAAAAAAAAGGCATAGCTTTACAGTGCTGTCACTACAAGGAGCTGAACCACAGCCAGTTTAGGCAGTATTATATCATTGGAATTAAACTGGTTTCCTGTCCTCTTGAGAGAAAGTCTTTTAAAAAAAAGGAGGGAAGAAGAAAACAATATTCTTCTTGTTTGACTTTTCAGCTTTATGGCCCTGTGCAGCCCCCTTGTCACTTCCATTATCCCAGGAAGCATGTTTCTTTGTTTGAGCACCCAGAGCTTCTACTTGGATGTGGTCTCTGTTGAGATCTTTATGGCTACCTTACATGAGGCAGTTGTGATGTGTTTAGCAGGAAACCCATCCCCACAGTAGCTGCACAAGAGGTTCTGTCACTGGTGGAAGCAAACTCCCTCAGAACAGATTGTTTTTGCCTTTTTTTTTTTTGCTTTTTCCTGGGCCATAAAAGTTAGTACAGAGTGTGTGTCTCCAAGCCCAACCCAACTTGCTTGTAGTGCAATCTATTCCTGCCAAGGGGTTAAGATCAAAATGCCCTGTACTGTCTGGATGGATACAAATGCTCTCCAAATACCTTTTTTTTTTTGAGTCTAGAAAGGCAGAGAAGGCATGAATTAACTTTTGGATCTGATCATGTTTTGGGGGGCTGACAGGACAAAGAAAACCAGACAGTCTAGCCCTTACTCATTCCTCTTTGGTCACAAAAAAAAAATCATTTCAAGGAACAAATAAGAACACATTTCTGAGAGTTTTAGCCTGCTTCCTGTGTGTAAACAGAAGAAAAAGGAGACTTTATCAGAAATGTCGCTCATAAAACAGTTTGTCTATATCTAATTTGGAGACAAAGTTTCAGTCAGCCTGACCTCACAGTTAAAAAAGGCTGGTGGTCTCAACCTGACACCTAATTAGTATTTCCCCACCTTGCCATTATACCGTCTGCAGTTTGGCACGATCTGTGATTTCTCCTCAGGAGACCCCAAGTTGTGCAAGGCTGGGGCTCCTTTGGGCCGCGAGAGGAAGCTCAGCTGAGCTCCAAAGGGAAGTTTACAGAGACTCTGTCCACACTCAGCCACCACCACCAGCCTCATATTTTCACCATTAAACTGGAAAACAGTTAATGAAAGCCTGGAGCCTGCAGCTCAGCTCCAGTGAGAGGGAACACAAGTGAAGTGAAATGTGAGGAGCTTCCAGGGTACAGCTGTTCCCCCAGCACCCATTTGCTCCGTGCCTGGGAGGTTGCTGGACCCCTCACAAGTGCAAATTGGTAATGATAACCCAGCAAGCAGAGCAGGGAGGCTGGGCTTTTGTAAAGCTCTCCACCAGTGCCAGTAAAGCCACTCTGGGGTAAAGGGCGTGGTGTCCCAATGCACAGAATTAATTTTGCACATTTTATCTATGAGGAGAAAACAAAGTTTTCCAGACTAAAAGTAGTGTTCATGTCCTTATTCTTTAGTTTTTGTGGGCTTTTTTTTTTTTATTTTACTTTAACCTCATTATTTTTCTTTACCTGAATAAAATCAGAGCTTTTGCTGAAGTGTAAAAAAATCTTTCTTAAAAGTTGTATGTGGGCAAAATGTTAGCACTTGTCACTTTGTGACATAAATTTGATATATTGAATGAAAGGAAAAAAATCTCTTTCAAATAGAGAAATTTCTGTAATCTATCACTTAGGACTTGTATAGTACATGCTTCAGGCAAAGGGTGAGGTGATGATGTTTGAAAGTTATTGGAAAGTTAGAGAAAAGCTCACCTGAACTAGCACAATGAACAAAATAGTCACCAAAGGAATGCAGTTCTAGCCACTGAGTAGTAGAAAAGGTGCTGTCCCTGATTGATCCAGTCTTAGTCCTTGTTTCCTGACAAGAAGGCCAAGGAATCACTCCTTTTGGCCAGACTCAAACAGTGATCATTTTGTCTCAGAGATTATAAAAATGTTGGTCTTTTTTTACCCTGAAGGAAACCTTTCCTGTCTTATCCTGCATTCCCTCTGCTGTGAGGAAAACCATGCTCAATTCTCTCCTTATCTTCTAGGCCAACATGAATTCAGTTCTTTCTATAACCTTGGAAAATACATCGTTTCTGTGCAGATTCTGCCATTACATCCCTTAAAATGCTTCTTCTCCTCTTACAGATCTTCTAATCTCTTGCCAGTAAGACAGAATCACAGAGTTGTTTAGCTTAAGATCATTGAGTCCAATTGTAAACCTCACATGGCCAAGTCCACCACTAAGCCGTGTCCCCAAATGCCACATCCATGCTGGTTTTGAACACTTCCAGGCCTGAGCCTCCTTTACTCTCCAGATTAAACACCCTCAGCCACTCCTGATCAGACTTGTGCTCCAGACCCTTCCCCAGCTCTGTTCCCTTCTCTGGACTCACTCCAGGCCCTCAGTGCCTTTCTTGGCCCAAAAACGAACACAAGACTTGAGGTGTGGCCTCGCCAGTGCTGAGCGCAGAGGGACAATCCCTGCCCTGCTCCTGCTGGTCACTCCAATTATGATTCAGGTGTCATTGGTCTTCTTGGCCACCCGGGCTCTCTCTGGCTCGTGGTCAGGCACTGCTGACCAGCACCCCCAGGTCCTTTTCTGCCAGGGAAAGATCAGTTCTGACAATTTCTAGCTGGTGTTATCAAGAGACAGCAGGTTAAAGATCTAACATGCCCACCAGGTCACCAAACCCCGATGGCCTGACTTGTCATCCAAGGTCTGTGAGGGAGGAACAGGCTGGGGACACCCAGCACTGTCCTCACACCAGCAAATGCCTTGGGCAAGGAAGATCATCCCTTACAGAGGGGCTTCTCCAGCTCATAAACACCCACCTACCCTGTGCTCCCACTCAATCCCTCCATGCCTTTTAAATCCCTTAGGTTAGAGACCTTGAGCATTTGCAGGCACAGGGCAGCTAATGAACACCATGTGCAGGGCTTCCACTGTCACCAAATTCACTCCTTGACCTGGCACTGCCTCTGGGACTCACACTGGAGTGTGTTGGGTTATTTCTGTCTGCTTTCCTGCACTCTTTGCTGAGTCCTCAGCTGTTTTTCCCCCTCTGCAACTGATACCCCATGTGCTGGGGGCACTCCTAGCTGCACTGGAGTGGGGGAACATTGCTGGATGTGAGGAAGGCCAGGCTGGGGTGCAGCCCCTGCCATGGCCACTCTGCAGAACCCTGTGCCTGCTCCTCGGGGCCCTCCTGCAGCAGGAGCAGCTGGTGAGCAGATCACAGATGGGAGAATCAGCATAACATATGAGGTTAGAGAACGAGAGGGTGTCTGCTTTGCTGCAGCACAAATGCTAAATGCCAGGATGGCTTTTTCTGGGGGAGGAGGGAAAAGATACTTCAGGTGGTGCTAGGTGAGGAGGTCTCTAGAGCAACGCATATGACTTGACACAGACTTTCTTTCCTTGTACCAAATTCTTTGGAAAGAGGTGCTTATCTCTGAAAATTAAACCCTGAGCAGTGCTACACGTGCAAGCCTCTTGCTTCTAATAAATGCTACATCTTTGAAACATCATGGAAAACAACTTGGAGGTAGAACTCAGCAATGTCACAATAAGCTAAGCAAGGAGATGAGTTCATGTGCAAACTCTCCCTCTGTAGAACATGATATGCCAGTGCAGTAAAACAATTTGTCCCGTGGCTGTGTAGGGCTCCTGTATTTGTAGCAAGTGCACTGGCATGTTTACCCTCAGAAAGTCCCCACAAAATAATGAATGCTCACAGGGAGAGCAAAATAAGGTACCAAATTTGGCCACCTGGTAACTTGCTGCTTTGGGAAAATCATCTCCCCACTTCCCTTGGGCTGGTATTGGGATTCATCTCACACCATGAAGAGTTCAGGTGATTCTGCTCTCTAAACTGATAGAAATGTGTTCCTCTCTCTTGCTGATTGATTTTCTGTCAGTGGGGTTCAGGAAATAGCTAGGGTGAGGGCAGGAGAGGTGATGGCAACTTGAAGCAAAAAAATATGCAGGAAGTGGGGCTATTTCTGTTATAGAAAGTGAATCTTCATTTAGTAACGGGTAATGATTTTCTGAAGAGGGGCTTTTCTTAGCAACCCTCCCACTTGTTCAAAAGGAAAAAAAAGGAAGAAACCATGCTGCAAAACTTCTCCTGAAGTGTCTTAACTCAGGTTACAGCAGGGCAGTGGCTGAACAGAATTAGTTTGAGATTGAGTGCAAGTCTTGAAGGGTGAGGATGACACTGTACATTTGGGATCATCCTTCCTCCCTCTCCTAAGCTTTTGTTCTATTTTGTTGTTCTGAATTCCATAAAAGGAGACTACAGGAAGAGAGAATTTTTTGATTATAGTTCCATTAAATACACATGCTCCCAAACATACTCAGTTCCTTCTACAGTAGTGACTCATCAAGCATTACAGTAGAAAATAGTTATGTATTACATAGGGCTGCTGTGGAGGGCAGAAAAGAATGTGATTGTGCAATTAAAGTCTCTGTATTTGGGCACTTGAGATGGGGAGCTAAGCTAAAATTACATATAAACCATTAATTTATCCATTTCCTGGCTATAATTCTTTGACTGTCCAAGCAGATGGTTGCATTAACATGGGGTGGGTGGGTTTTTCTCATGTAAAATAGCAATTTTTAAGTTGTTCCTAATAATTTGATTATTTCTGTATCCTTAGCCACAAATAATTTCATTCATTAACTTCAGTCTTGGCTTTCTCTAGGGTATGATTGTTATGAAGCAGATAATATTTTAATCTGGTCAAATGTTCTGCACATTAAAATAATCTGGATATTTGCTTACAATATAAGTTATAGGTTTGAGTCGAATTTAAAGTGACTTATCCAAATTTTCACATTTGGGTGAGATGTCCATGTTTTGGGAAGGAAGGAGTCTGATTTGAGAGCAGCTGTTTGGAAATAAACACCCTCAGATGTTGTCTTTAGTAACCACTAATCAGAAATTTCTGCTCCAAGACAGGCTTCTTTCTCGTTAAAAGAAACATATTGTCCAAAGAAGAATTTTTCTTAGCAACATTGCCATTTGTTAAAGAGCAGAACAAAAATATTTAAGTGATTTTAAATTAATTTCACGTTTACCTAGAGAAAAACTTCAGCCCAACCATCTGCAGGAAAAGGCCACTATAATTCACGTTTCTATAAACATGCTGTGATGACAGGATTTTTAATACTGCACCTGAAGGAAAAAGATAGTGTACAAATGTAGTGCACCTGCTGGCTTGGGTGTTTATATGATCAGCTAAGCAGGAGCTCTTAATACTTCCCAGCAGATCTCTGCCAGTGGGCCTGCTATAAATCCCTCCACAGCCAGACAAGTTGGCCTTTATTTTTTTCATATTGCTCTGGGCATCTCACATGACATTCCCAAATAAGGAATTGTACTACAAGCCTGCTCTGATTGCTCGTAATGACTTAACTGCAGAGGAATTATAACAGTATGAATAACAGTGGTTTGCACTGTGAATGCCTGAGCTACTCCAAAAATGCCAGAGCAACCAATATAATGTGCTTCTCACTCATAACTTTGAAATGGGAGAGAAAGTCAGGGCACTTTACAACTGCTGCTAATCTGTAAACATGGGTTGTTCATTCAACAGCAGGAAGCAAAAACAAATGGAGAGCAAATAATATTATTAGCTGTTGTTGGGTGTTATGGCAGCAAAATTATGCAAATGATTAAATTAAAACATATAGGAAGGGAAATAAAAATCCATCCTGTTTAAAAAGGACAATTTGAATGGACAAAAAGTTTCTCTGTGCATGCAGGTCTTATTAAAGTGCATTAGATTTCTGACTCCTAGCTCCAAATAAGCCAACACTGTCTGTATATGAATGACACTGCAAACTCCCTGGGGACAGAATCCTGCTAATTGTTTTGCCTTACAGCATGTTTAAACTGGCCTGTAAGTTTGGGCTGCACTTGTAAACTGTTTCTAGAGAGGTATCTCATGAAAGATACCAACAAAAAGACTGTAGGGTTGAGATATTTAAAAAGGCAACAAATATATGAAAGAAATGTAACACATGGGTCTCTTCAGCAAGGCCAGTGAATCCCATGTAGAGCAGGGAGGTGCTTACAAATGGGCACTGCCTCTCAGTGCTTGTTCATGGAAAAAGCTGGAAATTGCTGGTGTGTGTGGAGGGGACATGAGAGGAGGGGAAAGTCAGACCAAAAAGCAATTTGCAAATCAAGGACGGGGAAGTGAGGAAAGCCTGGGTCTAAGCTCAGCAATTCACAAGCAATTTTAGCCACTCTCCAAGCATGATTTAAGCAAATTCTTTGGAAGGGTTTCACCTGCAATTGCTACTGTGCTGGTAATGGGTAAAGCAGTTTCCCTCGCTGAGCTGGCGCTGCCTGGCAGCTCTGGAGGAGCGAGAGCCAGAAAGGGCAGAGGGGACAGAGGGGGGATGTTGGAAAGGCTTTGTGGGACTCTAAGGTGGTTTAGAGCTTCTTGTAGCAGCACTCTCTCTGGTGGGAACTGTGATGGGCCAGTGACACCCAAAACCAGCCCCCTAAGGATGGGCTTGACCCTTTTGGCAGGGGATGATGTGTGGTGCTTCCTGCAGCACAGTGCTGGGATAAATCACCCAGCTGAGAGAGCTGGTGTGCCTGGGTGGGCAGTTCCAGGCCTGGCAGGAGCAATTCTGTCACTGCAGGGCTGATTCATCCCCAGGAAAGCTTCAGGGCTGGGGCTGTGGCACCCTGGATAGCCCTGCTGGTGCCTATCCTGCCACCACGGAGCTCCCTCCAGGGCAGACCCTTGCCACAGGCAGCTTTGCTATTTGGAGCTACAGTGAGAAGCCAAAAGAATTCCTCCTTCCATGCTATAAAAACCTGCATTCCTTCCTTTGGGCAGAGCAGGCTGGATTGCTGCTCGTCTGAATTCTCTGACTTAGCTGTGCAATTTGCCAAGAAGTCTGCCTCCCTGGAAAAGAGCAGTTACCACTAATTGTTTTGCCTGAGAATCACTCTTAGGAGTTGTCAACCAAAGCTGCCTTCTGGCAGCTGCCCAGGTTGCCATAGTTGTAGACAAAATGAAAATTTTATTCAGTGAGGCATCTGTATCAAAGCTAGGATTGATGGAAATATCAGTCAGCAAAACCTGTGATGTTCTGCCTAGGAGTAGCTGTGCCTCAGTGCTTTACACCATTGTGAGAATGGTGCCTGCAAAGAGGGTGAAACTGTGAGAGAGAGCTGGCCATGGATTCATAATTCCATATAAGGAAAAATTCCATTTTTCAGATTTTGTTTTTCTCAAGATGAAGCGTGGCCTGGGTTAGAATCACTGTTTTCTCATCTACTTGCTTACCTGAGCAGAAACACAAGGGAAGAAAGATCAATGCTTCATATCTTACACATTAGCCTTCAAAAACTTATTTCTTTGGAGATTTTATCAAAGCCCCTAAAATAAAATCTTTGCTGTTATGAGCAAATATTAGAAAAAAGAAAGCTTGCAAATCTTCTCTGGGTGACATCCTGCTCCAGCATTTTAAATATTGCCAATATTAGTTGCTAAGAATTTTTAGATAAGTTCGCCATGGTGTGGTAGGATATTTAGTAATTTGATAATTTTGCCTTTAAGAAAAGAAAATTACTTTAAAAAAATCCCCCTGAAATGATGGAAATATTAACAACATTAAAAGTCATTTTGAAAGTAGAAGACAAAGTCGAACTTGGATTGTAAAATCATTTTTTTAGGAAGATCAGCTGATACTCCTCTTTTTCGCTGTGATGATTTTTTTGTCAAATGTCTGACATGTAAAGCATTTTGCCAAGAAAAAAATATGGTGATTTAGTGTAGTTTGACTCTTGGTGCAGCTACACATTATCAGAAGAGAGAAGGATGGGCCGCCCTCGCCTCCAGCTCCCATCCAGGATTCTCCTACAGCGTACCCATGGCCACATTTCTGAGTTTTTTGCAAGGCAGACTGGGTGGTTTTAGTCACCTTCTTAACATTTAGGACTGAGGGATTCTGGGCCCTGTGACAGTCACACACATGGGTTAATCTGTGGGTGTTGGAGAAGAGGAGTGAGAGCTCCTGATGAAGTCAGCCAGGATCTAGGCCTGTGCGTTGGGAACACAAAGAAAACATGAGGTGTGAGGGAATGAGTGTTGTTTGTACATTTTTTTTTTTTTTAATAATTAAAATCAGGTTTGATACATATTATATTTGGTACTTATTATTATTTTGGTGGTTCCTTGATTCCTACATCTTAGTTATGTTTCTTCCCGTATGCGAAATAATAATTTATCGACCTTGTGCCTCACAAATAAATTTTGCCACAGCTTCATCCCTGAGCTGGACTTTTTCTTCTGCTGCAGGTTATTGTTTGAATGATGTGGTGTAGCTCAGGATTTTTGACTAGAGGGGAAATTGTACAGTGAATAAGACACTCTTAGTTGGATGCTTGCATGAGTAAGTAAACCTTCTAATAGCTCCTAGGGCCCAAGACAGCTCCACTGCAACTCTGCAGGCTATGAACATAAAGTGATAGAAATATTTTTGATCATATCCAGTTGTTTATAAAAACAAAATTTAAAAAAATTGTGCTCTCCAGTCCATTTCATTTTGTGTATCTCTCTTGCTAATCTGATAAGCATTTCTATCTCTCTCTAGAATTTTACTATTTTTTTTCACAATAGCAATTGTGTGCAGTGCAGTCACAGATAATTTGCATTTGGGTTTTTCGATGTGCATTCTTCAGAGTCCCAGGGCAATAGTGGGATGCAGAGTCTTGTTAGACTATTGGCTTTATTATCCAGCTCATGATTCACAGGAAAATGTTGTAATGACCTCTTACACCAGCAACTAATTCTTTTAAAAGATGAAAGTTATTTCTTCTCCTGGCACAGATATCAGAATCTGCCTTCAAAGAATGATATGGCATTAAAAGTACAAGCTGCCCAACACTTCTAAAGGAGTAAAAACAGCAAGAGCAGTTTTTTTTCAAGTGTATACACAAGCCAGCTGTACTTTTTTTTATCCTGTGCTTCAGAGGCAGAACTGTTTCCTCCTGCTACTCAGACACAGCACATGTTAGCAATAAGTGAATCATATTTAAGATGGAGAAGAGAAGAAAAACAACTCTGAACAGAAGATTGACCCAACTCCCAAATCAAAATTAACCTATAAAACTTGGATTCGCTCAGAGAACCTTTCACAACTATGCTGGCTTTTCTTAACACAAAAGAGCACAGGTTCTTACTCCAGTCTGGAGTGTGCACCCTAATAGAGCACCTAGGCAAAGAAATCAATTTTTTTTTCTGCCATGGGCATTCATGTCATTTATCTCTTTTATGAACCATACTACTGTGATTTCTCCTCCTTCAGAATATCACTTTCCTTGTGTCTTGACCTTTTTCAAGTTTGTTATAATTAATTGATGGTCTCCTAAAGCCTATTGGGTGATGCTGTTCCTTAGCTCAAATGAGTTTCCTTCTTCCCTGGTGGTTCTACTTCATCAGGATAGGCAGCAACCATTTCATCTTAGCAGGCCTAGTGAATCACTCTGTCCTACAGATTTTCTGATTATGGAGCTAGTGGTCCAAGAGGTTTACAGCCATGTTTTGTTTTGGGTTACCTTGATCATGGTTCAGGTTTTTTTATATCTGTAAGAAAGAGCTCAACAGTGTTTTGTGCTTTCTTATTTCTGTGGGAAATGTAGTCTTATATGTCATATCTGTACTTTCACAGGGGCACATCGCTGGTGGATTCGTCATTCTTTAGGGCTTCCTCCTTCTTGGTTCATGAGCTTGAATTTGTAGGAAATATTCTTATCGAATGCTAAGTCAATGATCTTTGATTTAATTTTCTGTTTCGTTTCACTTATGTCAGTCCTGGAGTGTTCCAGACCTTTTTTTCATTTGACAATTAATTTTATACATTTTGTGCATGTTAGACCAGATCCAAAAGGCTGAGCATATTTTGGCTTAAAACACCTCCTTTTCTGGTCAAACTGATATCTTAATAAAATAGAAGTTGCTTATCAACAATAACTTTAGTGAACACATGCTGCATTTTCTCCCTTTTTGTTTATCCCTGTTTCTCATTGTCTCCTCCAAGACTTTTTCATAGCTCTTGAATATTACTGTCCTTTTTATGGAGAGGTATTATTGGCCTTTGTTTTTCTTAAGCTGCCTTTAGTCTGACTTCTTTTAAAGCACAAAATCCCATCTCTCAAGCCCTTTCTACATGATCTGAGATTTCAAACACAAAATCTGTCAGCATTTTAAGAGGAAGGGATCCAAGCCTTCTGATGGGAATGTGTTGCATGGCAATCTTTGGCAATGTGCTTCTCTATTACATGGAATGACTCCTCATCTTGCTAGCTCCTCATCTTGCATTCTGCATTAAAATTACTTCATTGAAAATGGAGGCAGGATATTAATCTTGCCTTAGAATATGAGTAGATTAATTTTAGTCTTAAACTTTCCCCTCTGCAACATGATAAATAAACTTCTTTTTATCACTTTTTCCCCAGCGTACAGCTACTGAACCATTTGTTTTTGCTAGTAATTTACTTCATAAGTTCTGACTTCACTTCTAAAAATTCTTGTGTTGTTCCCCCACTTAAGGGTCTCCCTAGTGATTAGCATCTTTGCTGATCTCCGTAGCTGTATCTTTATTTCTGCTATCCTAATCCTTTTCAATTTTGGTGGTAATTGCATTTGGTCCTGCATTGAGTTTACACGAGGCTGGGGCCACATCACTGATCCTCTTCCTCAGGGTGCACTTGGTTAAGTTCTCATTTACCTGTTTGAGTTTTCAGTCCAGGTGAATTCCCTGGCTTTTTAGATTTGCATTTTTGAAATAATAGGCTTGATTATATGATCTATTATGTTACAAACTTGTGGTTGCCCTATTCAGGACCATTTTTATAATCAGGTTTTCTCTGAGGTACATGCTATGTTACCTTTCAAAAATGTTTCTAAACCTGCATTATCTTAACCTAAAATGTTGTTTCCTTAGTGAATGCCCAAAGATCACTTTCTATTATGCTCAAATGCTTTTGAGCATTTTATTACTTACATTTGCTCTCCATTCTGCACAGAGGAAGCTAATGCCTTTTAATGATAGAATTTAAACTATTGTCCCTGAAGTTATGAGGGAAGTTTGTAACAGACCCTTACCTATATTATCTTAGATGTCTAACACATATCTGATCTAGCATAAGGGATCCACACTTTTCTGGTTCCTTGAAAGCCTCAGTGTGGCAAAATAGCATTGCTAAAACCATTCTGTATCTGAAGACTTAATACACTTAATAAGCTTAATACACTTCTCCTAAGAGGGGAAGTAAGGAAAAGTGTTGAAAAGTTGTTGAAAAGTCTTTCTTCATAAATAATTTTTTTCTATGCCTGTAATAATTGTCAAACCTCTTTTTTTAGTATATCTCCATTATTTTTTAAGCAAGATGTTGAAACCTACATATCTCAGCACAGGCTTTGTCAGTCCAGGATAAAATGGAAGACTTACTGTATGAGACTATTAGACTTTTCTGTTTCTGTATCTCTGAGTTTGTTTGCTTTGTTTGGGGAGTTATCTTGTTTTGTTTTATAAGGTAATCTGCTCTAATCCCAGGCCATCTTCACCAAAGCTGTTTCCTGACCAGTCTCCCATCCTGTTTTGTGCACTTGCTCCTCCTTGCCCAAACACAACACCCTGTGCTTATCATTTGGAGGAATTTTGAAGTTTTGCACTGTATTTTGAAGCTTTCCCCCTCTGCCACCTGACTACTTCCTAGTGCCACATTTATCTTCTTGCATTTGAAGTCCTTGCTGGGGTGGTCAGGTTCTAAACTAAGGACACTGTCCCACCTTATTCAGGTTTCTGTAGATAACTGCTACCTGCACCACATCCAAACCAGCTCCCTGCACAGTCCTTTCCCTTCCATTTAGAAAATAAATCACTGATAACTCTTTTCAGTGATTTGGTTGAGTTTGGGTTTTTTGTTTTTTTTTTATGTACATCACTTCGGACCTGCCACTCAGTTCTCATTCCCATTAAGAAGGTGACCCAGGCCACCATTGTGTCTTCCCAACAACCAGACACAAAATTCCCTTCTCTGAGAGGGCTGATATGGTTTGTCCTGTACCCAACCAAGGAGCAGCTGCAGAGAGGTCTCCCATGGACACAAGAGCTGGGGGAACTTCAGATGTGGCCACCACTCCTGTGCTGAACACAGATTAATTTATAGCCTCTCTGCTCTGGGGGAGAACTGAAATTGCATGCTTTTAAAGTTAATGGCAAAGCAAAACAGTTTACCCTTTACTGCATTCAGTTCCTCATGCAAGTGGAGAAAACACTGCAAAGACAACACATTTATTATATTTTGGGAAAAAACCGAATACTTCATGACCTCCCTCCCCTCTGGAACTGAATTTAGTGTACTGGTGTCATTGGGAGACCAAAGCAGTATAGTGTGAGGCTGAGGTCTTGTCTTCCTAAGGATCATTAGTAAATTCATGAGAGGGGAAAAAACCCAAGATTTTCAGTATTACAGATTGATATTTCAGTTTGGCTGGGATCAAAGGGCTGCACTGTGAGCATGCAGTAAATGGCAAACACATCTCTGTGCACTGGATCTGGCACTTCCAGAGCAGCACTCCTCAGACAGAGCAGTGGTAATGAGGGAATTAAATCCATCTGATTAGAAGAAAAGCACCAATGATGCAATAAAATACCAGGGAGCATCTGATGATCTGAAGATGGGGCTGGGCTAGGCAAAGAAAGTTACAAATTTCTGCTCTGGATGTCAGGCTTGCTGCCATCTCTGGTTTTCCTGCCTCTGCTTTTTCCCATCTCACAAGTGCTCAGCACTGAGTTTTCTCTCTGGCTGTGAAGCACTCCCAGAGCTGAGGAGTGGGGAATCCACCTGGATTCCCAGAGTTGAGGAGTGGGAATCCACCTGGGTGCTCTGCTTGGGTTAAAGTTGTGTCTCCTGCCCTTGTGACCTCCTCACACCCAGTGCTTCTGCCCATGGATGCACATGAGATGGCCAGCAGGACTTTATTCCTGTTTCCCAGGATGGATTGTTAATATTGAAGGAGATAAACTCTGGTTTCAGGGCTCAGTAAAGATTTTATTTTAGGGGCTTTGATAAAATCTCCAAAGAAATAAGTTTTTGAAGGCTAACGTGTCAGTTATGAAGCACTGATCTTTGTTCCCTTGTGTTTCTGCTCAGGTAGGCAAGTTGCTCCCACTGCTATCATGATGTTTCCAAGCTGCATCTTTCTCTTGTTTTGTGGGTAAAGCTGACCCAAAGCAGTGCATTGGTGAGGTCTCTAGCACTGTGTGCCACCTTGTACCTGTCCTGCAATGACAGAGGTGCCAGCACTCCCTTTGACAGGCTGCTGGCATTTAACTTGGGTGAGAGTTTCTAATTGCTAAGGCACCACCATCTAACAAGTTTTCTCTGACAAGGGCACACAGGAATCTGCAGTAGAGCTCTGTCACAGGCTCCCTGTGGCATGCTTTGATCTGCCATCATAGGGGCTTGATATTTCCTAAGGCTTTTGGCTTCCTAAACTGCTCACTGCATGTTGGGGACAACGTTTCTGTGCTGCATGGAACAAAAGAGAACTTGTTTGCTTCATGCTTCTTCTGCTGCAACTTGCATACCACAGTAGCTGTGCTTCTAGAAACAAACAAAAAAAAATTATCATCACCTAAATGTCGAAAGAAATAATAATATTAAGCATTTTCATTCCAGGCTGTACATTTGTGTGGGTTACCAACTTATAGAAGACATTTTTCTGTGTATTTTTTTTTTCTCAAGGCTGGTATTTTGCCTAAATTTGAGTAATTTCTCTAAACTTACTTTTTGTTCTACTGGAGAAAAAAAAAAATGCTGCAAAGTCAGAAAACTTGATTCACTTTAATTAATGGCTGGTGTCTAACCAGTATAGACTTCCCAAGAGACTGATCCTTTTTCTCGTGCACAGTGGTTGTGAAAGCAAAGGAAAATGCACTGAGTGACAAATAGGGTTTGAAATAATTAAATGAGGATGAACAAAGCACAGATTCTAGGAAATATGGGCAGAGGCTGATTTTTGCATTACTCATTCTTTTTATTTTTAACTCAAATTAGGGAATGGCTTTTTCTGTACCAAATCTAGCGTTGTGGCTTGGGCTCCCTTGTTGCTGCAATGTGGCTAAATATAAAAGTACTAATGAGGTTTCTCAATAAAAATACATGGTGTTCCAATGTTCCAGCTACAAAGTGTGAACATCAGTGATGGATGGTTTTCAGTTGGGGCCACTGATTTATCTTTTTATTCTCTTTTTCTTTTCTTTTTTTGTTTTGTTTTGTTTTGTTTTGCCACTGGATTCCTTTAAATTGTCTCCTTTTGGGTAAATTGAGTGTTGCAAAAGCTCTTTCTGTAGAACGGAGCAGAAATGAAATTGGAATAAAAATGAAATTGTACTCCAGGTATTAATTACAGTGCTGGAATGCTGCTGCAAATTGGATTTCTTTTAAAATGCAGAGTGTTTATAACTGGACAAATTGCACAGGCACAGATATCAGATTCAAGGTAGAAATATTCAGCGAGAGACTTTTCTGTTTTTCAGTAACCAGACTTTATCACCTTTCCTTATGGTAACTCTTAGCTCATAATGGTTCTGTGAATTAGAGCTTGACAGGAGAGGACCATTGAAATTTAAGTTAACTTCTCCTGCCACCTCCTGGACAAGGCTCTAAACAGCTTTTCCCGACCGACAGCTATGAAACCTGAGGCAGCACAGCCCTCACCCTTACAGCCATCGACTTGTGAAATTATCTTAGCCTCCCTGCTAGCACCTTTTCAGCATAAAGTAATGAGAAGCATGCCATAAATTACATTTCTGCCCCAGGAAACTTCTCCCAACCCCCTGAGTTGAATATCAAAAAGTTTTTAAAATTAAATGTTTTAACTCCTGTGAAAACAAAATCCCTCAGCACAAGGCTTTCAAGTCCTAGCTAGCAAATTTTCTGGCTGAGATAGTGCTGCCTTTCACTGGTACCAGGGTAAGGGAGAGCCACATAGACCTTGAGTAGGCTTTGTAATAAATATCTTAAATGTGGGGAAGCTCAGGTTTTGAAACACATCCTGAGTGTGTGTTTGGCTGTTAATTCTTCTGCTGATGTTGTTTGTGACTGGCATCATCAGAGATGTTCTGTATTCTGAAGTCACACCAGTAAATAAACAAGCACTGTGCCCTGTGCCTTCTGAATGCATTGATCTTCTTGGTTTGAATCTACTTTACTGAATTTATCTACCTCAATTCCTATTCACATTTTCTTTTAATATTTAAAATTCCTTAGCATGACGGTTTGCTTTGTTTAAACTCCTTGATGTGTGTCTCCAATGCTGTTAAATGCCAGAAAAACAATTTATTGGTTAGTACCTGCAAAAAGATTTCCCTATTTAGCAACAGGTTTCTATGTAATTTGAAAATTGTACTTTCTAGTGCTCAGCTTCCACGAAATAGTGAAATGTAACCAGTGGCTTCCTTATCTTCCAGAATATTCCCCTGGTTTGGATATTCTTAATTTGCATGGATAGGACGTTGCCTTTTGTGACAGACTGGGTTGACAGAAGCTTTGAGAGTAAAACCTCAAGTGAACCAACATAATTGTATTTTATCTCCTGTCTAACTCAGACCATAGCACCTTGTAATTCCTTCATCAAACTTGTAATCTATATTTGAACTGTACTCCATCTCAGAGAAAAATAGCCAGACATGAGTGTGTAGCTTTCCTTTGTCCTGTGTCCCAGTGATTGATGAGCTTTGCTGCAGGATTATTGATAGAGAAGTTAATTCACTTTTAGGCCAATGTATCTACTGCTGATGTGGAAATGGAATGGTGGAAACTGCATTACAGAGAAATGGTAGATTTACCTCTAAAAATTGCTGCTCTCAGAGCTGCAAAGTAGTAAGTCAACTCAGATTAAACTTGGTAAATAGTTCAATGGCAAAGAAAAGCTGGAAGTTCTCTTTATGTGATACTGCCAAAGTGAAAAATGACAATTCTTCCTCTCAAAGTTTTTAAAGAGCAGGAACAAAACTCTATCTGATTTTTAACTAATCTAAGACTTTAGTTTCTCTTTCAGTAAGCAGAGGAGGGAAGTAACCTGTTTTCCCTCCATTCTTCTTTAGGGATGAGACTTCCCATTTTTTCCTGTTTCTGTGGCATGTAGCAGTTTCACATGTGGTACAATCAGTCAACTGGGAGGTATTCTGCAGTTTCAGAAATACTACTTTAGGTAGCATTCCACTTCTTATCACTCAATGGGTCAGTTTACAGGCTTTGGAGTCAAGGACTCTCTTAAAAGAGAGTTTGGCCCATAGTTGAATGGCTCACATCACAAAAATTCACTTGGTGAAACACATGTGAAGAGATGTGCTGAGTAGAAATGACCCTCTTTATGAAGCACTTCTAAAAGAAAAACAATCTGGAGACACAAAAATGAAGTATCAAGTCTGTTTTCCTCATCAGGGCACAGAAATGGGCATGTGGCTGAAAAAAAGCACAGGAAAAATACTGGCTGACACAAAATCAGAAAGGAGTTGGAGTGAGCTTAAAACCCACCTCAGATCTTGATTTCTACAATTTATTGGTTCCTTTACAATTTAAAGGTTCTTATTCTGAAGCAGACCTTTTGTGTCTGTCATGAGAAACCCCAAGCACAGTTTTGTATCCTTTTATACCTTGCCACAACACCCTTAAAGAAACTTTTCTCTGTCCTAATGTTCACATTTGTGTGCACCAAACCTTGGCACAGATGAGAGGGAAATTCCTTTCCTGGCTTTTAGCTGGCCAGAACACTGCTGAGAGACCTGCGATTCTGTCATTAGAAATTTGATTTGCAAATGAAATTGTAGCTCTCTCTTTGTGAATACACTGAGGTTAAGAGTTGTTGTGATGGCAATAAGGGTTGTATAGTGTGATAACCAGTGTGAGGGTGGTGAACCTGAGGGCTTCACAGTCCCTTGGAAAGGGTCACACTTGGAGGTGGCAGGGCCAGAACTGAACCTGAGGGACTGAGAGACACCCTGAATTCTTTGCCGTGCTTTTAAAATATCTTTTCCCTCTATAAGATATAATAATTGAATTTCTGTGAGAAATTGGTATTAAATTGTGCAGCAGGGCTCTTTTTGATTTATGTTCTGTTTAGGTTGCATCTTTTGTAGCAGTAATACAGAAATGAATAGAAAAAATATTTGAAAAATGCTAGATGACTGAGCATTTTTGTGAGATCAAAACTTGGGGCAGGAAAGAAATAAACTGGGAGATTCTCAGGAGGTCATTAAAATTTTTATCAAGTGAAAGCTGCTTTTCCCTTTGCAAAGATAACATTTTTTGCTGGTTCCCCATTAATTTACAGAGAAGTAATGTGAAAATGGTACAAATCACCACCATCCTTGCCTCTCCCTCTGAATCTGCAGTCTGGGTATCTGCATAGCTCATATTTAACTGTGCCACATTTAAAGAATCTGGATTCAAAATTTCAGTTTCTGCTGAGGCTGCCATCATTGCTGGCTTCCACCTTCCAGAATGTAAATTTTCTCACCTCTGCTGAAATGAATTGCCTTGGAGCTTTACATCCCCACAGCCTACAGGTGCTGTGCTCAAGTGTTCTGAGAGAACATGTGCACTCTTTTAGTGTGTGGCACAGTGCCACAGTGTCTGTGGCATTATCCTGTCACCACATAAAATTTGTCAGAGTCAGTAAAGAAGGAGACTGGGGAAATGTTCCATGTTTAGAAGACTTGTCTCCCAGCAAGAGCCACTTGAAATTAGAATTGAGATTTACAGCTCCTCCTTTATATTGAAAGCACAGAAACCAAGATGCACTTCTTAAAACCACTGAGATATGAATTTATAACAGCACTTGGTCTTAAAATCAGATAGCATTCCAGGTTAGGTCTCACTTGTGAATATTTGGTTGCTATCTAAGGTTTGTTCAAGCAATTAAAAAAAACAAACCACTTTACATTTCCAATTAAATATATTATTTGTACTGTCTACATCTGCTTGCTTCTCATCTTTTCCAAATATATTTGTAAGGTACTGTGTAAGTGTCACTGGAAGAAAATACATGGAAATCTTTCCATAGTCCAGTAGCCAGTATGCTGGCACATTTCTGTGCCAATACAGTAAGATGTTTTGTTTATCAAGTGTGTAGCTTGGGTCAGAGGAATTTCCAAGGGGCTTGGGTATGGATTAGTGCAGTTAAAGGTGTTGGTTTTTATGTTTTTGCTAATACAGATAAAACAATGCAATGTGTCTGGGGGTATTTATTATACCAGTCTAGAAATGCCTTATTTCATTGTTCTTAACTTACTGGCTGTGTTTTACTGCTGCTTTTCTGGAAGCCAGTCAGACCAGGCATTGCCAAATCTGATTTATCTGGGCACCACAAGGCAGTCAGGTCCCTGCTGCAGCTCCAGCAATGGCTTTGTCTAGGAATGTAAGACAAGGCTCCACTTTTTCTCCCTCTCATCAAATCTGTCCAGCAATTCCAAATCAATGGCCCTATATATAAAAAAATATAGTCTCTCTCCCTACATATGCATACACACCTATGTAGGGTATGTATTAACAGATGTAAGACTGGGGTTTGATTTGCCATGGGTGATGGAGCAGCAAACCCCATTTTTGTTTATTTTTTATAATTTTATAATTTTTTAATAATTTTAGTAAAATTATAAATTTTTAAAATATAATTTTACTAAAATATATCTTTGTCCTACTCTACTAGCTGCAAATTTAAAGTGTAATATAACTCCTTTTTCCTCCCTTTTTCATTCAGGGCAGAAGGAGTTTCTCTTATTGTTCCTAACAATAGGATCTATGATAGAAATTCTCAGGCTGTTGCATGGATGGCCTCCAGCTTCATTTACTCTTTCATCCCCACCTGAGCCTGACATTGCAAACATCCTGCATTTCCAGCGCAGCTGAACGAAAAATAATCTCAGTTTATTACAGGTAGAGCCAGGAAATAAAACTTGGAGGAGCAGGAGAGGGAGGGAAGGACAGATAAATGCAGAGAAGCAGGAAAAGGGAGAGAATAGACAGAGAGCAAGAGCCACCTGCATCCAGCTCCTGTGTTTCTTCCTGATGGCCCCCAAAGCAATGCAGAACTGGAGGGGCAGCATCTCTGTGCCCCCTGAGCAGCTGTACCTGAAATGGCCAAATGTTTTTGCCCACATCCTCTGCTTCATTTTTTGGCTCTGGGGTGATCCAGATGCTGCTTTCTCTTCCACCACAGCCCCAGGTTGTGGCAGCAGGGAAGCTTCCCCCACTCTGTGTGTTTCCAAATGGTGGCTCTGCCACTCCCTTTTGAGTTTTCACCTCCACTTTGTGCATTGTTATCCTTGCTGTGGCCACATTCTTTGGCAGCAGGTGGACTTCATGCCCACACTTCAGAATGTCCCCAAAATACACACCTTTTCTGCTGGGGTGTTGCTGGTGTAGTGACCAGCAGAAGGAGAGGCCAGACTGCTTTTAATTATGATTTTCTAATATTTTTAAATATTAGATTGTCCTTTTAATAATGAGCTTGCTTAGGGATCCCCCTTTTGAATGGGCTGTAGCACAGAAGCCTTGATTGCCAACCCAAAGGGTCTTGGAAGTGTCCCTCCTGTTCTAAGTCAGCACATACAGAATGCTGCTACTTTTTATTAATGTTTATGCCTCATGGGACCAAGGAGGGAGAGACAGATTTTCTAATCAAAAGAGAGACTGTGCAGTTATGTGTTGCCAGAATGCTGCATGAATGTGTCCTGGATGCAGTTAGTCTCTTATATCAGCAGCATTTGATGAACCCAGGTTTTCATTAGCAATCTTGACTGAGGATGGATTATTGCACATTTCCTGTAAGCAGCTTAATTTTTATTGTTATATGACATTCCTTGCTTAGCATAAAAAATGAAAAACTGAATGGCATTTTCAAAAGATGAGAACCCTCACCAGTAACTGTGGGGGAGTATTTTCAATCCTAATATGACAAAGATGCCATATGCATGAAATCATCTGTAAATTTCTGGAATTTTTTTTCCATAAAACAAACTTCCTTCCAACCAATAGCTTCAAGAGCCACTATACTGCATCAAGGGAGAAAAATCCTAAAGGCACAGTGATTGGAGAGAGAGACAATATGTGATTCTTTATTAATACAATGAGCCATTTATAAAAAGCAAAACACCAACAGCTTGCTGTTCTGCAGCAAAAGGAGGCATAACATGACCTTTGTGGTATTGATTTGCTGCTCTGGATTAGCCTAGAAGGGAAAATAATTCCTGTTAAAGTGCTAAGAGAAACTGTCCTTGTCCTCAGAAGTTGATCTAAGATTACAGATGTCCCAGAAGTTTTCTAACTTGTAGCTGACCATGAAAGAAATAATTTGCTTTGTGTGCAGTGTAATTACAGCTAAGAAAAAAATATGTAGATAATCTCATCTATTGGAATAGTTTTAGATGTGACCAAATAAACCAGGGTGAGAAATGACTCTTTTTGGCTTTTATTTTTCTGCTTGTGGGATGCAAATGGCCAGGTGAGAGTTTAATTTAATTTTGTTAGCAGCATCTGATGGAGATGGCGAATTATTTTAATTGCCCTGTTGTCCAAAGACAATGCAGGGGAAGTGTCACTCTGTGCATTATCTGTAGACATCCACTACTTGCTGCTCTCACAAACTGCAGGCTGAGCAGATGGATCTTTGATCTGGCCTGGTATAATTGTTCTTTTTCTCTTACATGGCTGGGAACAGAGTGTATTTTACAGAGCTTAAATAAATGTGCCAGCATTTCTGATGCATGCATAAGATTTTCCTGCTTTGTCTGCAGGAAGTCTTCTGCAAGGGGCACAGAAAGTGGCACTTAGTGAATTTTAGTAGTAAAATTAAATAAAGAGATTCATCTTGCTTTAATTTTCCTTTCTTCAGTGAGAAAGAAAGAGGAAGAATTACAAATCAAGGAAGCTTAAACTGTGGCATACCTTTTCTATTTCTAAGCATTCTGGCCAAAAGACCCCAACCCAAACCTGTTTGGATGGATGTGACAGTTTAAGCTTGTCTCAGAATTATAATCCTCATGCCAAGTGAGCTGGATCCATGGATTTCCCCACTCAAAGCAAATCCATTTTCAGATGAGATAAATTTTCTCACTCTTCTTTGCAGGGAGTGTCTGTGAAACTATTAAATAAGGTGTCCAATAGCAACTTGTCACCAGGGAGAAAAGATGAATAAGAAATGTTTGTCTTTAACATATTTCAGTTCTTAGAAGAGCAGAATATAGAGATTCCACCTTCTAATGAGCAATCCCTTCTACCCGTGTTGATTTTACTGGTGTTAGTAAAGCTCTGTTTGGCATAAAAAAAAAAAATCCATTTGCACATATCTCTTTCCAAGGAATCTGTTTTAGAGCTGGTTGTTTCATTAGGGAAAGGAGAGGGAAGGAAAAAGAGTTTTTGGTGGCTTATGGACCAGACCTGCTGTTCAGACAGCTTCAAATTCACAAAATCTAATTTGAACAGGTGCTGTCTGGCTAGGAATGTGAAGAAATGCTGTCAATTATTCCTTTTTCCATGATTCTCTTGGTCCCATTACTGGGGCACGTGGACTGAGTCACTCTGTTGTCTGTAACCTTACAGATGAAGGTGCACTGAAATTCCCAAGCTGCAATTCCCAGCTGAAGGAGGTCCAGACATCAGGCAGGAGCATCCTTGGAGGCCAAATATTGCAAGCAGTGTGTCAGGAATCAGGATCCCAATCTGGGCTCCTTTGCTGCCACACTCAGCCTCTTATGGACTCAAATTCACACTGAATTAAGGGCTGTCAGTGTGCTGGAGATAAACAACAACAGCATCAACCAAATTCTAGTCTGGCATTTGAAAAATACCTTTTCTTTCTGGTTGTTCTGTGCAAATGAAAGAGAGGCAGTGTGCTCCTACTGCACTCACCTTGATCTGTGGCCTGTGCATATGAGAATATAATTTAGGCACTTGCTTTGCTTATTTTGACTGTCTGAGTTCAATCCCAGTTTTGGTTCTGTATCTGGACCCGTGGTGTTGGCCCAGATCCACCAGTGAGTTTGAGAGTAGTTTGCTGAGCATTACTGAACTTAAATTTTAGGGGGCTAAAATTCCAGGAGTGGAATTTGAAACAACTTCATGCAGGGGCTCAAAGTGCCTGCCCAGTGCATGAGGGCAGGTCCATGCCCCAAAGGACAGCACAGGGGACAGCTCCAGGCAGCAGGAGCAGGCCAGGCAGGAAAGTCCAGCTGTGAGTGCAGGAAACGTGGCCCAGGTGTATTCTGCACTCATGGATTCATTTTTAGGGCAGTCCCAGGCTGTGTTAGCAGAGTCTCTCCTCTGGAACTGCCTGGAAAAAGTGGCACCTTCAGTGCTTCTCTGTAGTCCTTACTTCAGTCAGGTTTTGGTTCACTTGTCCATAAAGGATACATATTATTCTCTTATTCTTATCTCCAGAATTCCAGGGGCAATCTAGGAAGGATATTATATAGAAAAAATAATTTTTATTTGTTCACCATCCTCCCACTTAGAAAAATACCAGGGTTAGAGTTGTTCCATTTTTTTTAAAATGCTCAGTATAGGAGATGAGCCTCCCTCCAGCAAGAAAATATGAACTGCTGGGGTAACCAAACAGCTTTCAAGTGTGCTGTGGCAGACTGCCAGTAAGTGATGACATGGGGCTGGCATGGTGCTCCTGACTCTGGCCTTTTCCCAGACCTGAATGTATGCTGGGAATCCTGGGGGGTTTTTTTGCTGCAAACTCAAACAATTAGAAAGGCATACCCTGCTTCACTCCAGCAGCTCAAAAAAGGATGATTGCCAACATTTCTTTCATCACCAATTCCCTCTTCTGCAGTTCAAACCAAGGATTTAAATCTGATTCCAATACAGCTAAAACAGAAAAAAAAATAGTCTTGAACCAAAAATTCAGGAAAGTAGGAAACCAGGAACTCAGTTTTCTTGTTACTGCAGAGGACATGGAAAGGAAATGCTCTGTGCTGTGCTGATGATGAGGAGGAATCCCTCTATCCCCTCACACCCATCTATTTTGTAGCACATCTCCCTTGCACTCACCTGCATCAGAGGGATTTAAACTATGACTTTGCCCAGCCAAACTCTTCCCCTGTGCTCTCCAAGGCTTTCTCCACCCAGACAGACACAAAAGCTCCATTTCTGTGCTGATCAGGATGCGTCACTATTGCTTCCTACCCCTCTGAAATCATGCATGCACCAGCCTGTCATCACACATTAAAAAATCATAGCTAGGTTAGAGCTGTAGGGCACTTCTAAAGCAGTGAATGAAAATAAAATACAAGGGTTGATGAAAACATAATGGAATAATTGGATAACTTTTTTTCAAAATTTGAGTTATAGTTTGCTTGGTGTAGACCAGTTTACAATTAGTTTACAATTTTTAAGCAATTGACTTGTTTAAGCATTTTAAGTTGAGCCTCCTCCATTTCCCCTCAGCTATCCTAAGTCAGAATCCAGGAGGTAATTGCATTACTCATATGAGAAAGATGTAACTGCAGATTCTTTATCCCATGGCCACATGTGCTTGTCCTCCCCTTGTGTCCATTTTGGCTCTAATTGTTAAAAGTACCTGTCAGAAGGGCTGTGTGTTTTGATGGGGTGGGTTCTCAGAAGCTGGTGTGTGAACTGTCCTGTGGATTACTGCTCATGAGCTTCTGCTAAACTCAGCTGGTCTGCACTCTGGGCAAATAAATCCTTTTATTTGGCAGACTTTAAAAAACAGAGAAAGAGAGGGGGAAATAGAGGCCATCAGACTGTTCCTGAACAGGAACATTCAGAACAGTAACAAAAAATGTTGCTGTTGCTTTGCACAATTATTAGAATTGCTCCCCGTCAAAGGTCAAAAGCATTAACCACGTTGGCAACATTTATAAATAGACCCTTTATGAGTTTTACCTAAAGTGGGATGGAGAAACACTTTGACTCAGGAAGACCAATTAGAACCAGTCTTTTAATTTAATAGCTGCATTAGGCAAGACTGAATGAATGTTGGTACAGACACAGACGTAGAACACCAGACAATTTCACTATTTATGGAGTCTGAAATAAAATGCAATTTCAGCTCAGGCACTGAAGGCCACAGAATGAGTGCTCCTGGTGTGGCCATGTAAGAGAATGAAAGGAGGGAAAGATCTTCTAACCCCAGGACAAGCATTGCAGCTCTTGCCATTAATGTCTGGAGTGATGATCTCTGTATCACAGGCATAAAGTGACCCAAAAAGTGGCTGGAAGCTCAGACCTGCTGCACAAATGGCCAATAGTGGGGTCCAGACTGCATTTTTCCCAGGAGTTTAGGATGCAGGTATTTCTAGCACACCATTTGCAGTGTTTGCATTCTGGTTTAAGATGTTCATCAAGTAAGCAAAAGCCAGGAAACACTGAAGTGTGATTTGGGCATTTTGATTGGTTCCACTTTGTCCCTGCCTAGTTTGCATGAATGATAAATGTTTGCTCAGTCCAGGTTGGCCTAGGTTTGAACTGGCTGCTGCCAGTGGGAAAAGGCCAACAGGTAAAAGATGATTACTGGGATTAATTCCTTGGGAATCCACCTTGTGCAAGTCTCTTTGACTTCCAGGCTGGTTTGTTGCTCTGGGAGCAAGGAGCCAGCTCTTCCAGGAAATAGAATGCTGGTATCTCTCTATTGTGAGTAGGCAGAAGGGAAGTTTCTCTGTTGCCGGTGGGTAGGAAGAACATTCCCTCTCTTTCTGGGATGTCAGGGAGAAGACAAAAACCAGCTCTGTCTCTATAGAAGCATGTTAAGTTCAGTTTCAGTTTCTTCATTTTGGCAAGGAGAAGTGATACATCTTCCTGGTTCTTGTTCTCAGTCTCCTCCTTAAGGTTTTTTTGGTGAGAAACCCTTGTGATAGAGATGCACAGTCATTCCTAGTTCTGCATTCTTCCCTCTGCAATTAAATGCTGGATGGTAGGAGGAAGCTGCTTAGAGAGTCGTGTTTGGAGGCATTGAAGATTTTTGTTAGTGAGAGGAATGGGAAATATGCTCTAAATGCAAAGGTACATTTGCAAAAATGTGAAAAAAATTCTGGTAAATTTCTTTTTTCCTCATTTTTTTCTTTTTCATTCCAGTAACATGGGTCAGGTCAGTAGGAATGAAAAGAAATGAAGAGATGATAGTTGAATGCAGGCATTACCTGGATGGCAACAGCTGATTTGGCTTCATTTGGTTCAACATCCCTCTTGTAGACCAGAAATTGCTTCCAATGGGGGACAGTCTTCCACATGCTAGGTGGTCTTGAGAGCTGATGATCAGTTTGTCAAAAGGAACCTGAAACTTCCATATCTACTTTCACTCAGAATGGCTTTGCTGGGTTTTTTCTTTGTGTCATATTTGAATTCATCAATCACTTAGATGGGTGGTGTTTTTGCTGTTCAGAGTGTTTTCTTGTTTTTCACTATCCTCCCTTGCTAGCCACTTCTCCCTGCTTTTATTTACTTTCTTTCAACTCCTTCCTACCCAGAGGGACTAATAATTTTTTTTTAGTATGATTAAAACTACCACAGAATTACAGTATGTTGCTTTTCTTACACTAATATAGAAGAGTAAGTTCCCCTTCTCTTGCCCTTCCTCTCACCTTTGAGGGTTCCTGATCCACTGAAGTGGTGCCACACTGTTGTTGCCAAATCATCTTTATTCATCCCTCTGTTTTGATACAATTGCAGAGTTAAAACAGTCAGGACTTAACTGATTGTCCCAGTTTATTTTTCAGCTGTAGCTCATAGGCAGATTTTAAAAGTAGATAGCAGAGTGCAGCCTAGAGCCAGTGCTTGTGAGCATGTAAGCCATTTTAAGAAGGATAATCAGTTCTAAGAATTTCACTTTTAATTACTTTTTAGCCTAGGATTTTGAAACAGCTAATCATTTTTGCTGCCAGACTTGAGAAAACTGAGAGTACTGTGAATTTCTAGAAAATGTGAAGCACCCCTATTCTAAAAAGGGGGCTTGTTTGCTTGTTTCTTAGGACAGGTGTTTCAGGATTTGAATTGGAATTTGGGTCACCTGTCCATTTTGAAAACACAGGCCCCACCACAGCATCCTGTGTTCAGATTTTATGGGTGAATCACTGAGAGTTGCTTGGTTACTTACATAGCTGAGACAGGAGACAGAACATTCAACTCAAATTGATGGGCCCAAATTTGTCTCCTAAACAACTGGGAGAATGAATTAGGGAGTGATATAATCTTCTAAATTGCATCTATTATGATATGATAATGCCATGTGCCAGAAGGAGTACAGAACTCTCATAAAGGCTCTTAATTTAAATTTGCTTTGAGTTGGCAAAACACACACAAACCCAAAATAATCGATTTAACTCATTTAACCAATGTCAGCATTTAATTAGACTACGAGGATAAAGTGATGGGATGTTACAGTTCACATTTCCATGAAATTTTACTTATCTAGGGGCAAGAACTTATAGCACTTGGAACATAAAATAAAGTACTAAATTTAAAATATAACCCAGTGCATATTAGCATAATTAAAGTGCCAGACTTTAAAATGCAATTATCAAGTAATAGGAGTGCCATGCATCTGTAATGCTAGAATTTCCTTAAAGCACATTAAGGACATGCAACACTCAGCAGATTCCTAGCTACTACTTAATTACCCTTGCCACTGACTGCTGCAAAGATGCAGACTATGGCAAAGACACACATTTGCCTAACTAAGAGAAGGATTGAGAGATTTTCTTTTGTACTTCTAGTACAGATAGACTTTCAATACCTGCTGTATACCTTGCTCAGTGAGGAACTAATGAAATCATCTGTAAATCTAAATTTTAGAGCTGTCCTTTGAATACTTTAGCTAGCACCAATGGATCTCTGTTGCCCTTGTACAATCTCAGCAGTGAAAGAGTTCCAGGGTGCTCCTTAAAAGCTGCTTTGGTTTCGTGCTCACCAACCTGTTGCCTTTTAAAAGAAAGACTGACCTTTAACAGAGTAGTCCTTTTGACAGCATCTTCTTTATAATCAATTTTGCAGTTCTTTTTGGGTTTTCATAAAATTCTAATCCCTTTTGTGTAATTATTGTAGGTTTTGAGTTAATTTAGAGGCTGATATCCTTCCTCTTGAAGCTTTTAGGAACAGTTATATGTTTGAATCTTGCTATTTATTTTTTTCCTCTCTGACTTTCTAAAAACAATGGGAAATTTGATGCTCTGCTATTACAGGTTTTAAGATTAGAAACAGCTACCTAAGATAAGCAGAGATTAAGAGGTCTCTCTGGTCTGAGGTACTTTCCACTGTCAAATATTTGTTTTGCAGACTGTGGCTGTGCCACACTGCTGCAAAGGAGGTGGGAAAGAAGGGTGTCCTGAGAAATTACATCTGCAATTATTTTGTGAAGTGCCTTTTCCCTCTCTGGTGTCTGGACCTGTGTGTGCTTGGTGTGGTTACCTGGCCAGGAGAGCTGGGGTGCCTGGGTCTCATCCCAGGGAACATCCTGCTGGAGTTCAGGTGGGAGCTGTCAGGGTCCCCAGGGGGTGGAAGCCAAGTCTTGTCTCTGGAAAAGCCTTGTGGCAGTCACTGAAGGCTTGGTTTCAGATTTTCCTGCTCTCAATGTGCATGTCTTCACATCTGTGCTGGTTATAAGATTATAAAGCCCTTGTGTGGCAAAGATTAAGGATAAATAAGAAAAAAAGAAGAGGAAATTAAAAAAAAGGAGAAAATATTTATAAATTAACAGCACACCAGAAACAATAGAGGAATTTTGCTGAGAGGAAATGGTTTTTTGGAGAAAAGGATGATGGCATTTGGGAATGGGGTTTGCCACAAAACCTCACTTGTTAAAGCAGTTAAATTAGCTTGTTAACACTTGTTATATTAGCTGTGTGTCCCCTCTGTGCTGCCCCCCCTTGGAGTACAGGCAGGTAAGAGCTTGAGTTATTTCCTTCTGCACCAGCCCAGAGACTCTGAGTTGTGCTGGGCTCAGCTCCTGGAGCACTCTCTCTGTCCTCAGGGCAGGTATGAGGCAATAATTTCAAGAAACAGGTGGCTTCTGCCTTAGTGCTGGATTGCATTTCTCTTAGCACAAATCCTGCAGAGAAGTGGTGAAAAACTGGTGCAGGTCCAAAAAGCAGTGCCCATATTAAAGACTCAGAGCCTGCACCAAATTTGGCATTTTTAGCTCAGGCACTGGGAATGAGAATAGAAGAGAGAAATTAATCAAAGAGTTGTTGGTCAGGAGTTCATTAAATTTTCCCTTACATTCACTGGACTGATGAATGCAATTAACAGCTGCTTCAGTGGAAAGAGTTTTCACTCAGTTACTTCCTTCATCTCAGACTTGGGCTCATTTGGTAATTATTTTTTACATGCTGGCTTTCACATCATTGACTGTTCTCCCCAACCTTGCACTGTAGTGACAAAGGAATTATAGCAAAGTTGAGCTGTTGATTTTTACTCTCTCCTTGCTAGGTGCTTGCATTTTTGTGAGTGCAGTAATTCCCTGACCATGCTGAGAGGTGTTCGACGCCTTTCCCGGGACAAGGGATGTGTCTGATCAAATCCATCAGCCAGGTAAGCCAGATGAAACATCTACTGCTGTTCAGAAAATAGACTCTGCATTGATTTAACTACTAGAAAAGCAAGTCTCCATTATTTCAAAGAGCAGTGAGATTGCCCTCAGTACTTATTTCCTATCAGTGTGGGGCAGATAAAGCACTGAAGTGGAAATCAGAAATCTATCAAATGGCTCATTGCCTTGGGCCAATTTAGAAGGCTTTTCCTTGTGCTTCTTGACTGTGTGTCTACTTCTGTACTGTAATAACTCTGTGGAGGAGAAACCATTCCTGCCCTTGTTTGTCCAAACTCAGTTTTGCTTGGAGTCTCCAGGTAACTTTTAAAATATGCCTCATTTAAACAAAGCCATGAAACATTGCAGCTCCCACCCCTTTCCTTCCAATTCCACAGGAGTAAATAGCTTTGCCTGATAGCAAGTGCAGTTTTGTGGTTTGGATTAAAATGCTGTGCAGTTCCAGTTGTTGTACCCTGTGGCCTCAGGCTGTACTTCCTTGGGGGCTACTGCTTTAAGTCTTGTAAAACAAAACAAAAAAAAATGCTTCAGTTCAGCCCATGGGCTCAAAGTGGGCAAATGTGAATTATTCCAGTCAAAATAAGCTGCCCAATTGTGGTGATATTAAGGGGGGTAAATTGCTGATATGTGGATAAAATTGATGGAGTAATATTGGAAGGCTGAGAATTCAGTTTAACAGTGACCAGGGTGAGGAAAGCTTGAGATGTTTGATCCATCATTCCATCTCTGTGTCCAGGGAGCAGTGCCAGAGGACAGTGAGACCTCACTTCAGAAACAGAGCACAGCTGGGGCCAGCCTGCTCCTCTTGGGCTGCCCTTACTGCTCTGGGAAGCCAAAATGAGCCCATGTGCCACCAGCATCTCCATTGGCTTCAGAAAAATTCCAGTCAGAGCCCAGCTATGAGACCTGAGGTCCTAATCTTGCTTTCCATCCCCATCCCCCATATTTCTCCCCCCAATTTCCCATTGTATTGTGTATTACTTCCATTTTCTCACACTTTTTTTTCCTTTTTTCCAGGTTTTTTAGTAGCTGGGACCGTTTTGCAGCATGTCAGAGAGCCTGTGATCACAGAAGCTGCTTGAGCAGTATTTTAAATAGTCCCATTTGTGGGGGTTTGTCAGATCTGATCACAAAAGGTAAGACCTGGTGCTGGGAACTTGCCACTCTCTGATAGCAAGTGAGACACAGCCTCAGAAGCTGCATTTTTTTAATCTCCACATTTCTTTTTATTTTCTGTCCTTTTCTGAGCCTGTTTTGTCTTTGAGCAAAGATGATCAAGCTGCACCAGAAACAGCAGTGGCAGCAAAGCATCCAGCTCACTTCAGCATCTGCTTTTCTTTGCCATCAAAAGGCCCATTAGTTATTTCCCTTGTTAGCAGCCTCTGATAGATTTGCCAAAGGGCATCCTTTGTGTGTTAAAACTCTGGGGACAAAACAGAAAGGGAAAAAAAAAAACAACCAGAGGCTGAATAAAGTTATTTAATTCTCTGCCTCCCATGTGTTTTCCTTTCATCACACTGTGAGTTTAATGTGTAATTTGCACGGAATAATACATAAATAAATATTATTAGAGGTTTGTGTCCAAAAAGGAGACAGAGGAGTCCTGAAATTTATTTAAATAAAAAAAAGACTCAAATAAACTTAAGTAACCTCTGTGACCTAAAGTAACCTCCTCAGGGCCTGAAATGACCTAAAGTAACCTCTAAATGAACTCAAATGACCCCTCAGGGCCTGAAATGACCTCGAGTAACCTCTAAATGAACTCAAATGACCCCTCAGGGCCTGAAATGACCTCGAGTAACCCCAAGATGAACTCAAATGACCTCTCAGGGCCTGAAATGACCTCAAGTAACCCCAAGATGAACTCAAATGACCCCTTCAGGGTCAAAAATGACCTCAAGTAACCCCAGTCAGGGTCTCAAATGACCTAAA
The DNA here is from genome assembly GCF_023055355.1 of Agelaius tricolor. Lineage (NCBI taxonomy): Eukaryota > Metazoa > Chordata > Aves > Passeriformes > Icteridae > Agelaius > Agelaius tricolor. Next base: position 43,435,454 of record NW_027269269.1, on the reverse strand, counting down.
GTAACCCCTGGAAAAACCAAAAAATGCTGCAATGACCTCGAGTAACCCCTGTGACCTCAAATGACCCCAAAAGGCCTGAAATGACCTCAAGTAACCTCTAAATGAACTCAAATGACCCCTCAGGGCCTGAAATGACCTCGAGTAACCTCTAAATGAACTCAAATGACCTCTCAGGGCCTGAAATGACCTCGAGTAACCTCTAAATGAACTCAAATGACCCCTCAGGGCCTGAAATGACCTCAAGTAACCCCAAGATGAACTCAAATGACCCCTTCAGGGTCAAAAATGACCTCAAGTAACCCCAGTCAGGGTCTCAAATGACCTAAAGTAACCCCTGGAAGAACCAAAAAATTCTGCAATGACCTCAAGTAACCCCTGTGACCTCAAATGACCCCAAAAGGCCTGAAATGACCTCAAGTAACCTCTAAATGACCTCAAATGACCCCTCAGGGCCTGAAATGACCTCGAGTAACCCCAAGATGAACTCAAATGACCCCTCAGGGCCTGAAATGACCTCGAGTAACCTCTAAATGAACTCAAATGACCTCTCAGGGCCTGAAATGACCTCGAGTAACCTCTAAATGAACTCAAATGACCCCTCAGGGCCTGAAATGACCTCAAGTAACCCCAAGATGAACTCAAATGACCCCTCAGGGCCTGAAATGACCTCAAGTAACCCCAAGATGAACTCAAATGACCCCTTCAGGGTCAAAAATGACCTCAAGTAACCCCAGTCAGGGTCTCAAATGACCTAAAGTAACCCCTGGAAGAACCAAAAAATTCTGCAATGACCTCAAGTAACCCCTGTGACCTCAAATGACCCCAAAAGGCCTGAAATGACCTCGAGTAACCTCTAAATGACCTCAAATGACCCCTCAGGGCCTGAAATGACCTCGAGTAACCTCTAAATGAACTCAAATGACCCCTCAGGGCCTGAAATGACCTCGAGTAACCTCTAAATGAACTCAAATGACCTCTCAGGGCCTGAAATGACCTCGAGTAACCCCAAGATGAACTCAAATGACCCCTCAGGGCCTGAAATGACCTCAAGTAACCCCAAGATGAACTCAAATGACCCCTTCAGGGTCAAAAATGACCTCAAGTAACCCCAGTCAGGGTCTCAAATGACCTAAAGTAACCCCTGGAAGAACCAAAAAATTCTGCAATGACCTCAAGTAACCCCTGTGACCTCAAATGACCCCTCAGAGCCTGAAATGACCTCAAGTAACCTCTAAATGACCTCAAATGACCCCTCAGGGCCTGAAATGACCTCAAGTAACCTCTAAATGAACTCAAATGACCCCTCAGAGCCTGAAATGACCTCGAGTAACCTCTAAATGAACTCAAATGACCTTAGTCAGGCCTCAGATGTCCTTAACGAACCCCTGGATCAATTAAAAAAGACTCCAATGATGTCCAGAAAGCCCTCGCAGGGACTGCAGTGACCCCAGGTGTCTCAGTGCACTGTGGGGAACTTGGAGGTGTTCTTCCAGTGCTGGATGGTCAGGAATTGAAATAAAGGCAGCTGAGACAAGCATTGGATCTGAGAACTGTTTATTTGTTACCAAAAACCCCAAAACACAAAGCAGTTCCCCTGCTAAAGAGGGCTACAAAAGAGAGGACAAGAGGAAGAGAAATGGGAAAAGAATGAGGGGAGCTAGAGATAGACAGAAAAAAAGGGATGTGAGGCTGCCTCTCCCACAGCTGGTCCCTCCATCCATCTTCTTCTTGAGCAGTTCACCTGCATCATGGTGGCCCTTCAGTTTTGCTGCACACAGCCAGTACAGGGTCTCAAGCTGGGCTAAAAAACCAAAAAGGGATAAATATTGTTAGAGAAAAACAACTCAGTGTTCCCATGCCGAATTACTGTTCATATCTCAGTCCTCCTCGCACACACATGCACCAACAGTGCTTGAATCAAATACTCCTGCTCATCTTTCCCTCTTCTCAAAAGAACATCTGAAAAATTGTTCCTCCTGTGGCAGAAAATTCAAATCTGGCAGAGAAGTTCCTGTGTCTACCCGGAAATATTTGGTCCAGCAAGAGCTGCAGTGTGGTGAGCCCCTGGTACAATGCTGACACCCTGAACAATCCAATTTCAATGTTCTTTTTTGCAAATGATTGATTCCTTCCCAGTCACTGTCCTGGTGTTCACCCCCTTCCCTTCGGCCTTGGCCTCCCTGCACTTTTTCCTTTGGGGGTTGTGAAAACTGTGCCATTATCCCTGCCTGAAGCTTTGCCTTTTCCTCATCTCTTCTTTCATATATTTTTGTATTCCTGAGCCTTATTTTATATAATATATAATATACAATATATAATATAATACACTATATATTATATACATGATATTACATATAATCTATAATCTATATACTATATAATCTATATATATTATAGTATATTATAATATATAATTATATATAATTATATATTATATATTGTATATTATATATTTTTATTTTTATATATTTTATATTTCTATTTATATATTTTTATATGTATGTATATATCTATCTATATCTATCTATCTATATCTATCTATCTATTCTATCTATCTATCTATCTATCTATCTATCTATCTATCTCTCTATGTTCCTGATTCCTTATTTTTTATGCATTTCTAACCAATTCCAATATATAATATACAATATATAATATAATACACTATATATTATATACATGATATTACATATAATCTATATACTATATAATCTATATATTATATTATATTTATTGTATTATATAATAATATAATATAATATAATATAATATAATATAATATAATATAATATATATAACTATATATCATAGATTATATATATTATATATTAATTATATATTATATATTATATATATTTATTTTTATTTTTACATATTTTATATTTATATTTATATATTTTTATATGTATGTATATATATCTATCTATTTCTGTCTATCTATCTATTCTATCTATCTCTCTCTCTCTCTTTATGTTCCTGATTCCTTATTTTTTATGCATTTCTAACCAATTCCAATATATAATATACAATATACAATATATAATATACAATATATAATATAATACACTATATATTATATACATTATATTACATATAATCTATAATCTATATGCTATATAATCTATATATTATATTATATTATATTATATTATATTATATATATTGTATAATAATATAATATATATAACTATATATCATATATCATACATTATATATTATATATTATATATTAATTATATATTTTATATATTTATTTTTATTTTTACATATTTTATATTTATATTTATATATTTTATATGTATTTGTATATATCTATCTATTTCTGTCTATCTATATCTATCTATTCTATCTATCTATCTATATCTATCTATCTATCTATCTATCTATCTATCTCTCTCTCTATGTTCCTGATTCCTTATTTTTTATGCATTTCTAACCAATTCCAATATACAATATACAATATACAATATACAATATAATACACTATATATTATATACATCATATTACATATAATCTATAATCTATGTTATATAATCTATATATTATATTATATTACATTACATTATATTATATATATCTATTTTTATTTTTACATATTTTATATTTATATATTTTCATATGTATGTATATATATCTATCTATTTCTGTCTATCTCTCTCTCTCTCTCTCTCTATGTTCCTGATTCCTTTTTTTTTATGAATCTCTCACATCTGGCGTCTATAGAGAACCCCCCTGAAGTCCTGAATAGCAAACCTAAATTCTCCACCCTGCCTCCACAATGGCCCAGGGAGGGCTGGGGCTGTAGGGACAGTACTCCCCTGGTTATTTTCCCTCTCCTGCATAGCAGGAATGCAGGAGACTTGCAGCTGGCCCTGTACTGGACTGCAGATTTTGAAGATAAGGCAGGGAAATTCCCAGTCCTCACAGTTCTTTCCTTATCACAGCCTCCTGCTGCTATTTGCCTTAACAACATTTCTCCACATGCCCCTTTGAGCAATCCTTTCCCACACCAGCACCATATTGTCCCCTCTGCACATCCACACCCCCAACTACCTCTGGGAGAATGCCCAAACCATCTCTGCATTCTCCCAAAGACCCATCAGAGGTATTTTGGGATCATCATCCCCATAGCCAAGATCCTCTTTCAATTTTCCTTTGTGGCCCTTCCTGAGCATCCTGCCACGTTTTACTCCCCAAGCTTGCACTCACCAGTGAGATTGGCTGAGATCCTTCCTGACTTTCCCTTAGTGCCCCCTCTGGGCATCACATCCAGTGGGTTCTTCAGGGACCCCCCTGGTCCTCCTCTCATCTGTCTCCAGGAAGCCTGAGGGAGTCTGGAAAAAGACAAGGAAATCTTTTGAGGGCTAGAAAAATTGTTCTTTGTTTAGTTTGTGATGTGATTGCAGCTCTGACAGCATACAAGAATAAATGCCTGGAGTTGGGAGCTAGAGAATGCCCAGGTAGAAACCCCCCACTGCCAGCAGAGTAAGAGAAATTCCATCCATCCTGGCTGTTTTGGGGGTTCTGGATTCAAAGCAACTCCTAAAGGCAAAACCCCACAGGGCATGGACAAAGAACCTAGAAAATAGCACTGAAGATAAATATCATTATGCATCAGGCAGATCAAAATGTTGAACAGTGTGGTCATGGTCCAGAGGCACAATTATCCATTAACATCAAGTCCACCACCCTCCAAATTATCTTTTTAATCTTTCTTTATTTGAAAGAACTATGCTAAAGGAATATGTAAATTCCAGGGCTTCTAGTGGAATAATCTAAAAGTTTTAATTTTTGAAGTGATGATGAAAACCGTTCAGAAACCACATATTAACTTTAAACAGTGAATAAACATTTTTGAAAGAACCTTGTTTTGAATCTGAAGAAAAAGAAATATTTGTTGCCTTTTTTTTTTTTTTGTGTATGTGTGTTTTATGTCAGTGCTGGAAATGATGACTATTGAGTGACATCTAGTGGATGTGAAGATGCTGAACAGCAGCTTTTCAAAAGCACAAAACCTTTTGAAATACATCAGAATTGAAGTGCTGACAAAGAGGCCACGTAATTAAAATGTTGTGCATTGTAGCAAGGTGTAGGTAACAAGCCAGGGAGACAGGTTCCAGCTCTTCAAGGAAACAGAAACTTAACAAACCAAAAAAGTGCCAGATTTCTCTTTTTTACATTCCTCCAATTCTGATGTAAAAAAAGAAATAAATTCCCCATCCTACTGCCTGCTCATTGTCCTGCTTCCAGATGTACTTTATAAAATCTCCATACAGAGACCATTTAGCAGCACACTCCCTGAAAACCACAATCTGTCACACAGTAGCCCTGGTATGATGGCCAGTGCCTCCTGATATGTTTTGGATGGATATTTTTCCTTTTTCATTTCTGTTTCATATTTCACAATTGAACATCCACTTATCCTTGAGGCCTACTGGCCACAATAAATCATCCAGAGTTGCTTTATAAGTGAGTCAATGACAGAAAAATTGTAGTTTTTCATGAGAGATTATTGAAGAAGAATACCTGAAATGCTTGCCTGCCTTAACTCTCTTTTTTTGGGAAAATGTATTTGTGAGAAGACCACATTTCAGAAGCTGAGATACAGAGACTTCAATTTTTGGAGCTGAAGGGAAAAAATGTCAGCAGAAAGCTTTTATATTCCAAGGGCATGATTCATCAGGTGTCTTACAGCACACTTAGATTTATTGATCATTAAGTGTGCAATTGTGAACTCTGGATTTTTCACCATGACCACAGAACTTTCACAGGGCTCTGTAGGAACTATCAAGCTCCCACCTATTAACTTTTTTTTCCCAAGTTCATAAATGTGATTTCTTTTTTTTTTTCTTTTCATTTTTATCAGACACAATTTTAAAAAGTCCCTGGGTACAAAAAACCCCACTGATAGTCCATTGATAAGCTAAATCCAAAAGTCTAGCCCAAAGCTTTTTAATTCTCTTCCTCCTGCTCCTCATCCACCCCCTCCCCAGTAGAACAGCAGTGGCAGTTTATTTCTTAAATGGATTTTATTTGATTTAATTTTGTCTTTCCACATAACCTGCACTATATTTGCATGCAGATATATTTTTTCATAACACCTCCTTGTCTTTCTGTGACATCTTATACTTTTGTGTTGGCCGGGGCTATGCTTTTAATTTAGAAGAAATTACATTTTTAAGATTCAAAACTGCTTTCTCTTTCATTGCATATTATGTTCACTTCACTAAGTAACTAAACTTAGTAATAAAGACTAATTTAAGTTGGAAAAATCCTCTGAGATCATCGAGTCCCATCTTTGACCAGTTTTCAGCTGGACCACAGCACCTCCTGCCCCTCCTTCTGCACTGACCTGGGTGGCTGCAGAGCTGTTCCTCCCACACGTTCTCATCCTGCTCTTCTCTGGCCACAATTACATCTGTGCAACAACTTATTTCTTCTTAAATCTCTTATCACAGAGGCATTCCCACCATTCCTGCTGGGCTCAGCCTTGGCCAGCAGCGTGCCCATCTTTGGAGCTGCCAGGGACTGGATCTGCTGGACATGGAGAAAGATTTTGGCAGCTTCTCACAGAAGCCACCCCTGCAGCCCCCCTGCTACCAAAACCTGCCCCTGCAAAGCCTTCTGGATCCTCTTGGTGCTGCAGCTGAAATGCTTCTACAGTCTTTTAATGAAATAAACCTGGGAGAACTAATTGAGCCTTTCAGCTCAGCTACACGATGTGTCCCTCTCAGATTGCTGAGCTTTAATGGCAATTCCATTCTCTCTCTCCCTCTCCTTCCTCCTTCTTTCCATCCCAACCTTGAGCTCTGGTCTGAGAACTGACAGATTTGTCAGATATAAATCTGATGAATAATAATAACAGATCTATCTGTTCAATATATATTTAACAGATATTTGTGTTGGAGGTTTGCACAAATAGGACAGGACTGCTGGGGCTCATTCCTTGAGCCTTACTGCAGCATCAGCCTCATTACAGGATTGAAACAATTGGAAGATGGCAACAGCTCACCTCCTGCCAAAGATTTCTTTGTCACAGAGCATTTTAAAAACTTTCTAGCCAATAACTTATTGTTAAGCTTACAGACAATTGTTCTAGCTAATCACTAAAAGCACAAACACACCTGCTTCACACAATGCTTGCTTGGATGCCTTCTATTAACAATACACAATACTCCATTATTAAGCTTAAAACCCTCTACTATTTTGCTAGGCATATTTTTCTGCAGTCTTAAGGTCTGTCTTAGCCAAGCCTAAAACTCAAGCTATTGTTTCATGGCCTTGCTTGCTGTACTATTGTAATTTTCCTGCTTTCAGACTTTGCAGCTTTAAGTTCCTTGCTTTTTCTGTTTGTGAGGCCTGCTTTCACAGCTCTCTGAAGGTCTTCTTACCTTTTTTATGCTTCCTAAAATTCCCCCTCTTGGTACAACTACAAAGAAACTCTCTTGTTTATTAACTACTTTGTGTTACACAGCTCTACTATAGTACATATTTCTTTATTTAGCAAAACCACGTTACAAATTTTCTACACAAAGGCACATCAGCAAAATTTAGTCTCTCAATACTCAATGTATTTCTTTTTGCTTCTATAAGGCACTTTTCTTGCTTGCTTTTAGTGTTTCTATTTTACACTACAGCAATTTTAATGCTGTAAAAGATTTGATCTATTCAAGTCAAATTTAGTAGTAGTTACTATTTATTCCAATAAGTCTCATCTGTTCTAAGCTCTTAAATTCAAAGCCTTCACTTATGTCTGTACTTGCAGCTACTTTTTTGGTAAGATTTTGACAACTCCACAGATATGGAGACATTTCTGCTCACCTGGGGTTTGCTGAGCCTTGGGGGCAGGAATGAAGCAGCCCTGAGCCTTGCAGAGCTGAGGGCAGCTGTGACCCACAGGGCTTTTGGCTCCTGGGCTTCCAATCAGAGCTGCTGCTGATTCCAAACCGCTGCCTGGCTGCAAGCTGAGTAATTGCACACAAACTCTGTGTGAGCAGTGGGATCCTGCAGAGGAATAATAAAAATGCAAATAAAAGTGCTGCTGCCACGAGCCAGGGCAGCTGAGTGCCAGCGGCTCCTCTGAGCTGTACAGCCTGGGAACATGGAGCTTGGTGTGGGGCACAAAATGCAGCTGGAAGGTAAAGGACACCAGCTTAGGGCTTGAGCACGTTTGTGGCTTGCGGGCTGGAGCTGATTCACAGCTGGAGAGCAGGGAGTGTGCAGCACTGCTCAGATCTGCTGTCAGTCTGAAAGCATCTCCTCCTCATTGCTCTCATCAAGTGTGTGCTACCAAATTAACAGTAAAATTAACACTATTCAGTTCCCAGGAGCAGTCCCGAGAAAAGGCTGAAACTCCACCTGAGTGAGATTTGCTGGAGGGTTGGGATTTTCTTTCTTTCTTTCTTTCTTTCTTTCTTTCTTTTTTTCTGTTGTTGCTATTTTAGTAGCCAGTCTGGACACTGACTGCAGATTTTTTAACATCTTTGTTTATCAAGTTGGTCTGACCTGGACCACAAAGCCCAGGAACCACTCCTGAGGTTGTGCACTTTTTCTCCAGCCATGCATGCTGCTGTCCTCAGAAAGGAAAAGTGACAGAAATCTCTTTACATGGCAATTGTAGAGAAAGGATTTCTTTTGTTACCAATTTTCTAAGCATGAAATTGTTAACTTTGCAGATAGTTTTGAAGCTTAAAATGGTTGGGCATTTGAATTTATTTATTTATTTTGGGGAATCAATATCTCATCTACTTCAAATACTCTTAGACTCATACTTGTCAAAAAAGTTTCCACTCCAAATCTATTTTTTCTCTGCTTGCACGCAACGAATTTCTACTGTCAGCTACTGATGATTCAGAATAATTTTTTTTTTTTTACTTCTTCTAAGCCTGAAATACCTGTGGTTTTAAGTGTTGTCTTAAATAGTGCACATGAATCAGTTCTCAATATCCCAGTGAAGGGAAAAAGACTCTTAATGTTACAAATTCCGGTTTTCAGAATGGGAATAATTGTCATCTTTCTTTTCATTAGGCACAGTTTGGGAAGCAGAAGCAGATGAGCTATAAAAAGATTTCCCAAAGTTTTTTCTTTTTTTGGTCAGAAAATTCTGATCCTATAAATGAAGCATTGCAGGAGAATTCCCATTGCTGTGCCAGTTCCTGCTATCATTAAAACCAGACGGTCATCAAGATGTTGGTCACCCTTTCCTGATTTTAGCAAACCTACCTTTAGCTGCAAATGCTTTGTTAAAAGCTAAAAAGTTAAAAGCTGCTTTGCTAAATCTCAGGAACCCCCCTGGCATTGCTGAGCTGGGCTTTGGAGGTATCCAAGCACCCACAGTAGAGCCCCACTGAGAAAAACACTGCCCACCAAAAACGCCATGGGGCAGCTGGTGCGGGGTTTGATTGTTCTGCTGTGCTGTTTTCTTCATCAATATCATCTTGACCCACACCCAGACTTCCAAAAAAAAAACACCTGGAGGAAGGAGCTGCTCTTGAAAACCTGACTGATCCCTTATTTGGGGGCACAGAAGGTCAAAAACCTCCTCCCTTTCACTCTCAGTGACTGGGGGGCATTCTAGTTCTGTACAGGATGGAGGATTCTTGGAGAAGTTTGATACCTAAAGCCAAGCAAAACCCACATTTAACCAGCACAAAGGATAATTTTAAAAAGCATTAATATTATTCTCTCTATGAAAGTCAGAAATATTTTCCTTATTAGTCAGTAAAAGGTACCTTCTAGTGAATGTATTTATGTTTTATGGCACTTTATGGTTTTATGGTATGGTTTTATAGTCTTTCAGTGGTTACTAGACTGCAATCTTCCCATTTAACTATATTTTACAAGAACATAGTGACCATTTCTATTTAGCAGAGGTACATGTAAAGCAAGACAGAAGCCCTGAAAATGAGACAGAAGTCAGTAATGCTTGTTTTATTCTGTACAAAATCTTTGGAGAATGCTTCTTTCTTTCATTTCAATACACTTCAAAAGGTCATCATTCAAATACCCAAATAAAACAAAGTTGGATATTTTTGTTTGTTCATAGTAAAGACCCCTTGCTCTCTTTCAAAATTATGCTACAGCTGCAGTTCAGGCAGGCTCAGACCCTCAGCTTTCTCAATTATTAATATAAATAGTTTAAACATCTTTAAAAATGTGTGCCATAAAGAAAAGGAGAATTAGAAACTTTAGAGTTGAGCTGTACACAACCATCCTGGTCCCAGGTGTCAGGGTCCTGTGCATGTGAATTTACTCACGTGATTTGCTTGTGTGGGCAAGGCTGCTCACAAAGAAAGAGCATTTGCACTTCTGGAGCCATAGTTCTTCCCTGCAGAGAGAAATGGAAAAAGGTTGGTGACTTTAGCTGTGGCTGTACAAAGTGCCAAAAGCAAAAATGTGTTATTTGCACCCTGATCAATGATAATAAATCATCACAAGAAAATCAATTGTTTCTTTGAATCAGGATTAAGAGCAGCTAGAGTTCCCTGCAAAAGTTGCCATGAGCAGGCAAGAAATACCAATAGCATAAGCAGATGAACAAATTAACATCAACTGCTGTAACATCCTTCCCCTTTTCTGATGGGCAGAAAATAAAAGTGCAGGAACAACATAGCAACTAGTTTTTCTGTGTCAAGTCTCTCCAATGTTTAAATTAGGTTCATAAATTAAATTAGACATGTTATTCTATACTAGGTGCTGTTAAAATCGAATACTGTTTACTGCTGGTATCAATATATTATCCAATTCCATTTGCAACTCCACCAGTGGTCATTAGTTTGCCTTTGGCATAGCCTGCAGGGATTTTACACAAAAGCTATTTAAAACATGCACCTTTGCCCATAAAGTCCAGCCATGAAACCAGTGATTTGAAAGCCTAACACGACTGAATTGCTTTTAAGAATAGTGTCCTGAAAATTTACAAGCTGTCAAGGTCGAATTACAAAGTTGCAATAAATGAATATGGGACTCGACTAGACACTGTTCAGTGGAGGGAGAACACTTGCACATCCAACTCCCATCAATATGCACTGCTCTGGCATCCACTGCAGCTTTCTCCACCTGGTTCCCACTGTCATCTCCAGGAGATTCCATAGGAATTTATCGTAGCAGTACACAGTGATCATGGGAAAAACCCCATGGCAAATGTCTGGCTGCTTTCCCCCTCCATATTTTGGCAATTTTCAGAATGGATGAAAAAGTTAAATTGTTATAATCAGAATTAAAAATAAAATAAAATAATAAAATAGTTTTCTTGCTTGGCTGTATTTATTTTTTCTCACTTTCCCTTTCCTTGTCCTCTTCCTTTTCCCTTTTTTCTCTTTTCCCACTTTCCCTGTATTTTCCCTTTATTCTTTTACCCTTTCCCTTTTTATCTTTTCCTTTTTTTTTTTTATTTTTTTTTATTTGACTCTTTTCCCTTTTTATTCATTTACTTTTACCATAGCAAAGGACAAATCAAATTTTGGGGGAGAGGTTGTGGGATCTTTGTCTCTTGTAGCAATGATCATCAAGGAGGGAAAGTTTCCTGCAAGGATTCACACTGCAATTGATGAAGGTTGTTGAGGTATTGGCAAAGACAATCTTTATCTTTGGCATTCATTATTTAGTGAAGTTAAATGTATTTTAACAATGTTAAGCAAAAGGTCAGAGGTTAGAAAAAGTTTCTGAGGTTACAAAATATGGGCAAGGCATATAAAAGGCAAGGGAGTCCATCTAAGCAAACCCACACAACCATACACAGTTTCTTAGTCCAGGCAAAAGGCATAGTTAAAGAAGCAGCATTTTATTTCATTTTATACTTTAGTTTAGCTTAGCTTCCTGCTTTGATAAGGTTCTTGTAACAACTTCACCAGCATTGTTTCTAGACTTCAAGTCCCTGCATATCTATTGGTGTGATTTTTTTCTCTCATTATTTCCTCAGGGGAAAAAGAACTCCTCAGTATGGAGGAGTATTTATTCAAGTATATATTTTTTGAAAGGTCTGGAGTCCATTCCGTGTTTATTTTAAAATGTATGTGTTTTTGTGTATTTATGTGAGAGAAGGCAAGGACAAAGAAAATTGTGGGTTGCATAAGTAGCACTAGATGGTGCTGTGAAGAAAAGGATCCAAGCTAAGTCTCAGCAGCCTAACCTGGGCGCTGAAATTTGGATAGCCACCTCTGTTAGCTGAACAAAGCAGGGATACCTCACTGGTTAGGATTGCACTCAATTATTCCCCTAAGGGTTGCAAAGTGGTGGGAGCCATGCTCTGATCAGCACATGGAACAGGTCAGGTCCTGCAGGCAAACACCAGAAAATGGAGATGTCTTGTGTGACCTTTAGCTCAGTCTCAGGTGGCTGCTGAGACCTTCTCAGATGAGAACCAAGGGTAGGACAGGATGTTAAAATCGATGGGGCATCACCACAGGGAGGGGAGCAAGGCTCCTACAGGTCTGTAGCAGGCCAAAAGATGCAGAGCACTGCTCTGAACTAATTAAGGCATCAATGATTTGTTTTAGAACCTAGGAAAGTGGTGCCTAAAATTGTTGCCAGCAGAGAGCTTCACACCAGGAGGGAAAGTACTCCCCCAGCCATTATTTATCCTCCCTCCTGACTGACATGGTCACCTGCTCAGATCCAGCCTCTGGGCTTTGTCTCCTTTTGAGATTCTCCCTTTGTTCCATCTATCAGCAGAGGGAAAGGTCTGAAACTGCAGTTGGTGCAGCCACGTGCTGCCTATTACATCTCCAAGCCAAAAACCTCAAAAGTGGCCCAGTGCTGACGGGGAGGTGTCTGTACTCACCACTCTCAAATCTGCAACTACTCAATTCCTGAATTCCCAATCAATTAATTTTCCTCCAGGACAAATGATGCACGAGCTTGAGACAAAGCTCAACCCCTCTGTCACTGTGTTAGGCATTTCCAGTGCTATTTGTCCCTTCCTCATCACCATCCCTTCCTTCAGAACAATCCCCTTCTACTCTTCCTCTCCCTCACTGACAGAGTCTCAATCCATAAAAATGGATTCACACAATTTTATTTTATGTTGGTGTTATTCCTAAACTTCAAGAGGTGTAATTTATTTTGCCATCTTTATGGTGTTCCCACTTTTTCCTAAAACACTTCAAAACATAGCAGATATATAGAAGGGAACTTGAAGGTCTGGTGAGTGGGGTTTTTAAGTTAAAATTATAGTATTTTAATACTTCACATGCAATGATCTCTTTGTAAAGTTTTCATAATGTCAGAGAAGTTCATAGAGTAAATTAGTTTGACTTCGCTCAGAGTGCTAACATTTATAAATCTACAGCGCTGCCTTTCTGAATATATTTATTGCTGCAGAGAGGAAGGGGGATCAAAGGGCTCTAACACTTATTTCTGCCATCATTTCTCATCTCCAGCACAGTTTGAATTTTGTATACATAGCAGTTTCTTGCTCCAGAGATGTCAGAAATTACCTGGAGACTGTTTACAGGACATTAGAATAGAATATGGACAAACCTGCAAAAGAGTAGATGCTGCATGCATTAAATATTAATGGCCCACATAAGTCACAAATCCAGATTTTCTTGCAGATTTGTTGTGTGCTGTATTTTGCAGTGTGAGCAGAGGAATAAAACTAAAGTCTGTCTTTTCTGAGTGCATCTCTCTCCCACATATTATTTTAGCCTTGACAATAATAAAAGCAGAGAAATAAATAGTGCAATATTAGTGATCAAAAGCATAAAAACACACGAGGAAAATGTCTAATTGTAAAAGATCACTAAAGTAACAACAGTAATTTCTGGTTCTGCAGGGACTGAGGCCTTGAGATGTTAAATTCCCAGAACCTGGGAGGAGTATTGAGTTCTTAGCTTATCACACCTATGAAGCACCAAGCCACCCAACAATATGCTCATTTACTCCTCAGAAAAAAGGGAATATTTTTTTTAATTTTTCAGCAGCATGGCTCACTCTAGGATAATGCTGTTTGAAAAGCTCCACCAGACTGAGTTATAAAACCTCAGGGGAACATCATGGTTTTTATCAAAAATGTTGATTAATAAACTCCCTAGGAGTTTAACTCCACCACCCCAAGCAAAATAAAAAAACCTCAAAATTTCTCAGCTGCTGTTTCTTGGCATGGAGTTCATAATGTTTTTTAGTATTTTGGGATGGCAATACCCTGGAGACTACACCTGAGACATCTTATTGTCCCAGATATTTCCTGTGTGATTGGGCAAACCACACCACAGCCATTTGAGGAATCACAGATGCCTTAATCTGGGTGAGAGGGGATGGACTGAAGATGTGCCACACCCATGGTGTCTGGTTTTGGGCAACATTAAGTACATCTGTAGTTAAACAATGAATAAACAACTGCTGTGATGTATTCTGTGAATCTGGAATTATTTGGGATCATTGCAGCCATGGGGCTTGACCTTTTCCGTAGCACAGACCAAAAATCTCCTCAGGAGTCTCTTCTGGAGCCCAGGATATGTGAAATATAACATTCCTTCTGGAAGGTAGCTGGCCTTGGCTTAAATGCTTCCCATATTTGCAGTGTAAAGGACAAATCTTTTAGTGCAATTATTACTAAATGCTATTAATAATATTAGAAATCTAATGACAGGAGTGAGACCAGGACTTTTGGGTTCCTTTGTCTTACAGCAAGCTTGCCTGCAGATGTCACTCCAGACAGCTCTGTCTGATCTGGTTTTTTAGAGATTTCCAGTGCTGAAGGTTCCCTAGCCTCCATAGGAACATGGCACTCGGGACACAGTTGGGCCCTGGGGACAAACAAACCTTCCATTTGCTTTTTTAAAATGTCAGGAGTCAGTTTCACCCGGCAATGAACTGGAGGAAGGTTTAGATTGCAACTTTTTCTACAGGTGTTCTCCATTTCTACATTTTACAATGTCTAGAAATGCCTAGCTCCCTCCAAATTGTCTAGTTTGCTGGAATTGAGGATTTCTCAGGAAGTGCATTCCTAAGAGTGGCTGAGGATTTCTATAGGAATCAGAACTCCTCAGTCATCTATCAGAAACAGCAAAATTTGCTGTTTCCTCAAAGCCAGATAAAGAGTGCTCCAAAATTATTTCAAGACCTATTTTCTTTTGTAGGAGCTGTGGAGTAGAATTGATGCAATCACTTACCCACATTATCAGCTAAACTTTTTCTACTACCAATTGCTGTTAAACAAATGTTATTTGCTTTCTTCTGACCTTCCACAGTTCTGAGCTGCCAGTTTCAAGCCTTCAGTTAAAAGAGGCCACTGAGAAAGCAAATGAACAAAGTGTGGGTACTTGTTGTGAAAATCATGTTCCAGAAAGTCACTGTGCATATATTTGGGGAGGTGGGAATTTAATTTTCAAGCACAGCTCCCTGCACAATCTGGCATTGTCAGGGAGCAAAAGAGATATTAGGGGTCGTCTCACACAACTGCTACATTCCTTTAGTCACAGAAGTATCCACAAATCAGCAGAACCCTGGCATTTACAAGCAGCCTACCACCTTCTGTAGTGCCATCCTCGCTGGCAGAGAAGGCAGAAGTGAATTTGTTAATCCTCAAAAAATGGGGAAGGCATGGCTTTGTAACTAAAATTTGCAGCATGAGGAAATCAGCAGATACACTTCTGAAACTGCAGCATAGTGGGGTTGGTTCCTTCCTCTTTTTAATTTGCTTTTTTATTTTGAGGTAAATTTTGACAAGTAATTTAGTAGAGCATTGTGGTATTTTATTCATTACTGAATTGTGATCCCAACAACAGTGCTACATTTATTATTCTTATTCTTCTTATTATTTTCCTTTATCTTCATGACCACACAATGCAGCTTCTGGAAAATAAGTGAATGCTGGCACTGCACCAACAGCAAAACAAATACAGGGAAGTGTGACTAATATTTAAACATATTCACCTATTTTCCATGCAACACTTTAATACCATTTGCTTTACTGCTTTATGTGGTAATTTTATTTCCACCCACTGATAATTTAGAATTGCTTTCTACTTGAATTTTGAAACTCATCCTGAATTATGCAACTTGAGTCTGAGATCACCAGTATTCTCACTTTACAGTTTTACTGACACTTCTTAAAATATCAACATATTTCCTAGGAAGATGTATGAAATATTTACTTGTAACCTCACTTGGTACCTTTGGGAAAGGAAAGAAAGTAAAAAAAAAATAGAAAAGTGGATAATATAAAAAAATGTTACCAGGAATATTGCTGTGGCTAAACAGGCATACAGAGGAGACTGGAACCACTAAAATGTGAAATTTAATATCAGAATTGTAATTTAGTTTTGAAAAAATGTTTTTCAGTCTCCGGGTATCAGGAAATAGTTTCCAAGCAACACTGTAGATATTGGTAATGCAGGCAGATCTATTCAAATAAAAGTTATTCAAAACATTGTCATTATCAGCAGAGCTATGTTATTGCTAGATTCATAACCCTCGGTATCCAGACCCCTTCATATTCTATTTCTTGAGCAAAAATCTGCTTTTCCTGAAGAAGGTGCCCTTAAAGTTGCCTCTGTTAGATGAGGCTTGCCACCATCTGCTGTGGCTGCACCTGTGCCTTGCTGGGCTGAATGCAGCAAATTCTGCCAAGCACTGAAGGGCAAGTAGATGCTGAGTACATGCACAGTGTGTGTGAGGAGCAGCAAGGGAATTAGAACACTCTTGCACATTTTGAAATGGGATTTCAGCAAGAACCTTAGTATTGAGTTCAAATTGTTCAGCCATTCCTCAGGAAAACAGCAAAGAAATGGTTTAGATCCAGGATGATCTCCCTGTTCCCTAGAATCAGAACCTACATTTTTTTCAGAAGTAGAAAGCCCAGCTGGCTGCAAGTTACAGAGCCAGGGATTGCCATTCCCTTGCCATGTGGCTTTGGGGACATGCACCACAGATGCTGCTGTAGATTGGGTCAAAGTGGTGGGAAAGATCATTGTTCTAGAGCAGGCAGCTGAGGTAATGGTCATCTCCAAAGGCCAGGAAGGAGCCTCATCCCTGTTCAAACCAGAGATGTGAGCCACTGGAACCCCACTGGCCAGAACAGTGGACTTGCATTTCAATTCTGTAAGGAGCAGGAGTGTTTGGGTGACACACAGACATCACAGGCAGTCAGTGATTGTTGCACCAGCACTGCCCAGGTGTGCAAAGTCAGCCTGGCCCAAGGAAAGGCCCTGGGAGGCCCTTTGAAGAAGGAGATTTGAGTGTATGTTTTTCAATTCCCCTGAAGCGGTAGGAAAGGAGACCTTGCCTTTCCTTGAGAAGGTGCACAATTATCTCCAAGTTATCTGATGCCCTCATCAATTTCTTCTCCTGGATGAAACAGACTGTGAGACCCTGAATCTTTTGCTTGACCACTTGGATTGAGCATGGAAATGGTCCTGAGACTTGTGATAAATGGAGGAAAAAGTGTCAACAATTCAGGGCAGAGCTATAAAGAAACAGAAGCTGCTTGGAGGTTTTTTACAGCAATAACACCCAGTCACCTCAACCTGTGCTCTAAAGACACCTGGAGCACTCTTTGCACCTCAATGGAGGCTCTTCTGTGCAGTGCTTTTTTCTGCATGAATTGGCACAAGGAGTTTGGGACATCCCAGTTCCAGCTGGCATCATCAAAGCAGGCAATATCTGGCACAAGTTAGAAAGAATTGAGTTTGAGCTAAACCAGCAAGGTGGAGCTGTCAGCTTCTGCAAGTTGTTTTGGGGCTGACACTCATGAAAGGCTGGGGGAGGCAAGAGGGGTGTCTGCTCTGCTGTTATCAGTGTCCTGATCCTGCTGGACTTGCCTCAGTGGTGCAAAAAGCAGAAAACAGCAAAAGCCAGCAGGGCAAGGGTATTTGGTTTCTAGCTCCTCTCTCCTGTGAGGACAAAAGAAGCTGGGGAAGCTGGCAGCCTCTTAGTTCCACTTGTAAATTTAGGCTGGAGGAGAGGTATCCTTTTTAACCTGTACATCTTCTCAAATGATAGTGACATCTTTCTTTCTTGGTGTAAATTCTTGTAAAGCCACACTCGTTTAGATCCTCAAGGATTGCCTGCTGTGGGCAATTAAAAGGTTCTGATAAACATAAACACAATCTTTTTTCCCAGACATCTCTCTTCATAGGGAGTGGTAAGAGTATCCCTCTCAAGGGGTGATAAACATTCTAAGCTGATGATTGCAATTTTTAAAGGCAAACCCTGTGACAGAAAGCCACAGTGCTGATCTTATCTTGTAAAGATGCTACATGCTGTATGTTTCTGAACTTCTGTCTATGCCTATCTTCTTATAATGTAGAGAGAAAATTATTTGTTACAGTGTTTGTACCCAATTTAATTTAAGATGAGAAATCAGTGAGTAGGAGGAGAGGGTGGAAGGAGGGGGGCAAGACCTGCTCCATTTACAGCTCTTAAAAATAGCATGTGAAGCCAGAAACACATATAAAACTGAACTAGCCACATCCACACGCAATGCATTTCCAAACAGAGGAGATCTACAGTACTTCCCAATTATGTTCAGTTCACTGCAGCAGGTGACCCCAATTTCTCTGGAAAATCTTTATAACAGTCCTTTTTCAGAAAACCTGCATGGGGTGCTCAGAATAAAAGCCAAGGCCACAAGAGTTTCACTTACTTGGGCTTCCCTCGGATGGAAGTGCGTGTATTGCATGGCCAGGGAGAAAGCTGGAGGAGGATGAAGGAGGATGAAGGTTTCTCCTGCACGTGGGCACTTCAAGCCAGCAGCAAGATGAGTTGAAGATCATCAGGATGAAAAGCTGAGACATCTGTTGTGTTCACCCCCTGCAGCACCTCTGCTTCCTTCTCTGGCTGCTCCCACTGTGGCTGCTGTGGGTTGGCCCTGCTCGTGGCAGCCAGCTGGGGTTGATGCTGCTGGGCCCCCCCAGAAAATGGTGATGTTGTTGGATCTGTAAGGATTGGAGCCCAGGTGGATTTGTGGGGGCCCTTGTAGGGGTGTCTGGGATGTCTGTACTTGGTTAAGCTCCTTTCTTGTTCAACATCCTTGTTAAAGGAATGGACTCACTTTAGTATCATGTTAATAATTTCATGGTTTGCTGTTAATAAAGTAGTGAGAGAGCAGGTCTGATTTTGTTTAATATATATAATTTTTTTTTAATATTTAGGTCTGGTTTTATTTAATATACATGTTTTTAGTATTTATTTTAATATTTATTTCATGGCCACAAAGGGCACAAATGAAACTGGCTGATGGCACCATGAGGAGGCACCAGTGTAAAGAGCACCAGCCTGTCACGGGAGGGAGAACTGCACAACCTCAGGGGAAAAGTAATAGAAGTGGAATTAAATTTTATAGTGCAGAGGGTAAATGGGCTTGGGGACCATTATCACGTTTTTGCTCTGTAGTGGGAGATCATTAGCCAGGGATGGCTGATGCTGAGAAGGATCTGGGGGTATTGGCCATGGGACAACTGAGAGCCACCAGTGCTGTGAAAAGGCAATGACAGTCCAAAAATGCCTCTGACAGGTTCCTTTCAGTAAGGATGAGGGAGAGTTCATGCCATTTTACTGCTTATACCTCCACTGCAATACTGTCTCCTGTTTTAATCAGCCATAGCTAAGAAAGATGAATTCAAATATGGGCAGTTTGCTAGGAAAAGTTACAATGTGTCTGAAAATGAAGGAAAAAAAGTGCTTTAAAATCATCATGCTGGAGGAAAATGCCAATCTATGATTTTCCTTAGTTTGTTACCTCCGGTTTGTGTTTGTTTTTTTTTTTTTTTTTAATTCTTTTAACACTGGACACTTAAACACTTAAATGCTAGATAAACAAAATACAATTTGCTTTACAATGGAAAATAACCCCTCTACCCATTTGCAATAACAAAAGTGTATAGCTTTGTGCTAAAATGACCAATTTAAATTGGATTCCAAAGCTATAGTTTGGTCATCAATTGGCAGTTTGTAGTAACATGGGCTTGAAAATCTAAAATATTTTCCAGTGGTGCATAAATGACTTTATGGCATTTGGAAGTGTGCACAGGAATGGCTCCCAAGCCAGCAGAAGTTAATGAAAACAAAATTTAAAAAAAAAAATGAAAAAGAGGAGAATTTATGCATTTTCATTGCAGCCTTAATTCACTGTTATGCCTACTAGAACATACACCATTATTATGCAGCCATGACTGTATTTCATCATCTGTGTTATGTCACCACACACTTTGTGGCTACTTTATCCATTTTTCACTGCTTTCTGTCCATGCAGGTTCCACCTGCACGGGTGGGCTCCAGGAAGCTGGAACAGCACATCTTGGCCATAAACTGAGAGCAAACAGGACACAGGTGCACAGCTGCATCCTCCCTCACCCTCTGCCCTGGGCCTCTCTGGGGGTCTGGGGCCAATGCTGGTGTTGGGAGGGGTCTCAGCAGTGCCCAAGTCACTCCCCAGCTGGGCTGTGTTTAGTGCAGGAGCTGGGCAGTTCGTGGCTGTGCCTTTCATCCCCAGCTCCTGCAGAGCCAGCCTCAGTTGATATCAGTGGGTGATGCTCAGGTTTTCAGCTCTGCTGGATCCAGAGGCCTGGAAGGAGGTGAACTGTTCCTGCTGCCTACACTTCCTATTTCCTAGAATTTCCACCCATTTTCCATAGACTGGTTGAGGAGGGAAAGTCTCTGAGGATGCTGTCGCTGTTTTCCTTTTCATGGGAAGTGTGAATTTCACTTTTGGCACACAGATCCAAATCCTGAAAGCAGATGCACTCCCTTATTTTTGGGATTGGGCCATCTGTTTAGGATAAGAAAGGTACTGGATAATAAACCCATCTGTGATCTCTTGGTTTCCCCAAATCTGCATCCCCCCTCTCTCCTCACCAGCCTTGGAGGTGAGGGATAATTCCTGTGGGACACACCACAGTTACCTGCCCCTTTCACTTATGGACTAAATACTGTTGTTTAAAGGAAGTCTGGGTAATTTTGATGTAAAGCTTAAATAAATGAAAGGTCTGAAGGTTTTATTAAATGAACAATGCATGGGCAAACATTTTCTTATCGGCACCTCATGGCAGGGAGTTGCCCATGAGCAGCCCTGTGTCCAGCTTTCCTCTCTCCTTTTCCAAAGGAACACTCCCAGCCTCTCCCACTCACCTTCTCCCCTCTCACATCACCACTTAATGAACACTAAACTAAAATTTGAGTATTCCACTTTTGTGACAGGTAAGACCATGGTTATTTTTAAGAAGCACCAATATGCTTCAAAGCATGTAGCAGAGAGTTCATTTCCTGTGTAATCACCTGTCCAGGTGCCTAACCCAAAATTACTGGGGTATCAGCATATTTGCATTTAGACCAGCTAGAAACTGATATTCTGTCCTGTAAGAGAGGCTTGGAATAGTCAGACAACCTTCCCATTTCTTCTTACAGGATACAAAACCTGTCTCAGTCAAAATGTTGGGCTCCAGTGGCCAAATGTGACAGCACTACTGTTTGTCTAAGCCAGAAAAAAAACTTTCAAGGGTTTAGCTGGGGGATACATGGAAATATATTTGCATTGAGCACCACTGTGCAAAGTCTAGAAAGCACCTGCTGCAACATTTTGTAAAATATATTTTGAGACTGAAGGGACAAATGATGTAGAGATGTTAATCAGCTAAACCCATCAATATCTGTTTTCTGAGCATGGGCCAGGGAACAGTATCTTGGATACAGCACAAACTGACAGACAATATTATTGTCAAGCAGAGAAACTATCAGGTCATACTTTAATTCTTCTCAGCTGTCCAGGGAGTTTATTTAATCTCCAGTGCAAAGGGAGGATTCACAGATATATCTAGCTGAGGCAGAAAAGATGTTGTAAAGGCATATTTAATGGCATGTTGTTAAGATTTTATCATGCCCACATGTGAGCTTGGAAATGTGGAAGGTTCAACCATTCTTTTGGCACAGCAAAGAAGATACCCTTTTTAGCATAGATTTTAATCTGAAATATATAATCTTTACTGCAGATAGCATCCTGAAGATTACTGGTTTTATCTATGTCTTGGTCAGTTTGAACTCTCTTTTATAGTCTGTAAAAATATCTGCATGCACTTTTGTACGTGTCATCCAAGAGTGCTTATAAAGTGCAGGTCCAGGTCTGCTTTTTTTTTTTTTTTCCTCCTCATTTCTTCAGGGATGCTTCTGCACTACAAAATGAGTTTAAAGTGGTTCTAGTCTGAAGTATCCCCATGTAACCAGGCTCAAATAACCTCACAGATGGAGCCCTCAGGAAAATATGCAGATGCCAAAGTCTCGGGCTGCAGGCAATGCCAGAACCTGGAAATGGCACTGGACAGCAGGAGAGATGAAAGCTGTGTAAGATGTGACCAGGTGAGTGATCTGTGCAGCCCAGTGGCAGAGCTGAGACGTGGGGGAGAAAGGTGAAGCCAAGGAGATGAACAGTGGAACAAAGCTCTGATCTCCCCACCACAGGAGCAGAGACCAGGAAGAAGCAGCCCATGAGTCTCAGGCATGGATCAGGATGACACAGAACAGCTACAACAAAAAGTTTACTTTCAAGTAGTTTGAACTCTGCAAATTTAAATTTCTGTCCCTTCTCACACAAGAAGGGACAGAAATTTAAATTGTGGCCTTTTGGATGTTTCTCTGACTTGGGCTTTTCATTCCACCCCCATGTAAGCTACATCAGGTGTAGCAAACCCCACAGTTCTAAAGGTGCTCTGTTAGCACTTTTTATTTAAAAATTTCCAAAGGGCAGACATTGCTTGGTATTTGTTTACCTGTCTAGGTTTGCATGCTTGCTAAAGCCTTTAATAAAGCATCAAAGGTAAGATGGGCAAGCTGCTGTCACTGCTCCTCAAGTCACATTTGTCACACACTTTTTAAATCAGCAGCAGAGTTACCACTGTTACTCATACTTAGCCTTGGAGGTGACTATCCAAAATTTCAACTCCTAAACCTAAACATATCAAAGAAACAAGTTAAGCCATCTCATACTCAGTTGCTTAAATAGCACAGATTCTTCTTAGCTAAAATGAAAGAAAGAAACCCCAACCCATATTCACAATAATTTTACCTATGTCAAGTCATCATGTTAGGCATAAATTGTTTCACTTGAATCTCCAATAATTCACAAATATCAATAATTAGCATGCTAACAACAACAACAACAAATTCAATATCTACAGATAGCACCTTTGTGGGGAAGACAAGCCCAACAAAAGCCATGTGTATTTGAGGAGAGCTCCCAGACCATAAGCATGACCAGCATTAAAGCTGGGTGAGACAGCATTGTCTCTGCTTCTGCATTTTTTAAGATATCTGATGTGCAGAGGAAAAAAAATAGAAGGGGAAAAAAATAAGGCCACAGATGACAGTGCTATTGTGCTGGCTTCTTTCTCGAATCCTTGTGCTTGGGGAAGAAGAAAGCACAGAAAACACTGTTGACAGTTCCATTGCAGAATACTGAAAATGCTTTCCCTAGCTTTTCTGCAATCACTTTTGCCTTTAAACGTGTGATTTAGCCACAAATTATCACCCTGACCACAAGCACTTTCTCCATAAACTCACTGAAAAGCAAATTAACCTTTTCTCTCTGGAATGAACTCTCCTATTAATATGAAAATCAATTCAGTCCTTTTTGCCTTGGTTAGCCCAGCCTGTTTGCACTTCCCAAGCTGAACAGTGACTGCCCAGTTAGTCGCTAAAGCAGAACTCATTTTAAGAGCCAATTAAAAAAAACCCCAACCCAATAATGCAGTAAGTGATCTTCTGGAAAGCTTTTCATTACTGTGTGGTTTCTAATTGAAAAACAGGATGTCTAATTATTGCCCTGATTCTTCCTTCCTGACCTTGGAGCAGCTCCACAGGTGGTGAGCACCAGTGCAGTTCAGCACAGCAGCACAACTCAATAGCAGCCCATGGCACCCACACAATTTCCAGCTGGCTGCAGATCCAACACGTTCCTGGGCATGTCTCTGAGGTCATTTGTCCACTGGATGACTTTATCAGGATCAAACATTCTCTTTCACGTTGTAATTATTATTTAGCACCTGTTCTGAAGTGGTAGGTATAGAATCTTACCCGTAGAAACATGTGGGCTTTTTATTACCCAAGGTAAGAATTGTTCAAAGAACAGAAGTCCACCAAGATCAAAGAAACAAAGCCTTTACACAGTGAAGACAGAGCTGCAACAGAATCCAAGTGAAGGATGGACACACAGGGCAATGGGAAAGGATAGTCAGGGTTTTCCTTTGTTCTCACTATCCTACAGTCACAGCAGATGCTAAGGAGTATTTTCTCCTCTGCTTGTCTGGCTATCATCTCTCTCACCAAAACCCAAATAGGGTTAGTAGGAGGATATTTCTGTTTTCTGTGCTCTCTCTTTTTTTTTTTCCTAGACTCAGTGACACAGCTTTGGCTTTCCTGTCCCCACCACCATCAATGTATCTCTCTTTTGCAGGGAAGAATGCAGAGCAAGATGCAGCCATATCCACTCTCATTGAAGAATAGGCTCTGAAAAGTTAATGTGTTCAGACTTCTGATTGCAGCAAAATAATTAAATCTGCAGTAAAACACTGACTCATGTGGTACCTTAGCAAAATGTCAGATTTCATGGTGGCACAGCATCAATTCTGTCCCCAGGCTCTCAGGAGTGTTGTTTCAAACTCTTTGATGACTCAAAGGAGATTAAAAGCATATGTTTTTAGGACTCTTTCAGAAACATATAAAAGGCAAAAAGAAAAAAGCTGGGATTCTGTGGCAAAGGCTGAAGGTTCCTGCAGTGAGAAATGCTGATGAGAGCTCTCACACACAACTCCTGCCCACGTGCAAGCTCAGGGACATGATCCAAACCCACATCCAAGCCCCCTGGAGCAAACTCACTGATTAGCATCCCAATTCTGGCCCTGCCCAAACAGCACTGGCAACTTTCTCACCTCTCTGTAGGTATATAAAGAATTGCTGCATTTCTCAAAGGCTCAGTGCAGAGCTCGTGTCAGCTGGGGCATAGAAACAAAACCTCCCTCCAAATGAGGACTGATCCGTGGGTTTTTGGAGGGCATGTAGAGGATACAGAGGCAACAGGTGGTTTTCTTTTAAAAGATGGCCAAAGGAGGAGGTGGGCCCCCTTTTCACACAGCAGCCTCATTGTGTGGGCAGTCACCCAACAGACAAGAAAATGGGAGCTGCTCCCAGGGCTGTAGCAGTCTTTCCTATGCTTTGGAATAAGCCAACATTGGATAAACACCCTTGGAAATGAGGGACCTTCTCTTTCTCTTCTGGCCCATTCTGCACCTTGGGTTAATTTGAGAGAAATGCAGCACACATTTGCTTTGTGTCTGTGGCCCAGCAAATATTTAACTATTTCTCACCAAGGGAAACACGAAGTCTCTTCCATTTCTCTGGGCATAATTGCCACATTGCAAACCCAGCAAAATCTTGAAGACTGCAAAGAAGAAAAAGGGAATTGTGAGAGCTCTGCTGGTTCCTGGGGGATAATTGAGGACCCCAGTACTCACGTGGGCTCATGCTGGCTGCCATCACAGGTTCTTGCTGCCAAGGACATCAAACACTGCATGCATGTAGGTCTGGATAAATTTACCTGATGGTTGGGAAAAGGAGAGGGAATCTGGGTACAGAATGGAAAAGTTAACAAGGAGGCAGGGGAGGGGCAAAGTAAGGATGAATTTTTCTGCCATTGCGCATCCACATGCTGCAGAATTTTGGGCACAAATGCTACTAAAAATGTCCTTCTTATTATAGTTGTCTCCTGGAAAAAAAATCAGCCCATCTATGCACTGCTCAGAAATTAATCTTTACCTTTTTATCAATGTGTACTTTTGAGAAGGGAACACAAAATACTTTCCAGAAGTATAATGTTAGTATCTGTAAATGTATTGCTGACCTCTTTATCTTCTTGTTCTACCACTTGTCATGTGCCCCAGGCCAGTGTTGCTCTAACAGCTCTATTGAGTAGTACAAGCTGAGCTGGAGCTTTGAGGTATTTTTTTGTCTGTTCACTTGTTAAATGTGTGCTCTGCTTTTTCTAATGGTGTTAAACTGAACTCCCTGGATTAAGCAGTTAATACAGGTCAAAATTAGTCCTTCAGGGATAGGCCAGCCTTGGCTTGTTACTTCTCTCACCTGCAGAGATAGGCTGTGCTGTTTGTCTCCTCATGTAATTTTGTGGTGTTGCTGGGTACTTCCCAGTAATTTCAAATACTCGTGGTTTTGCTAAAATCATCTGTCAATAAAGCTCCTTTTTAATAAGCTGCTGCTCCACTTCTAACTTTTTTTTTAAATGCTGATTCAGACCTACTTTGTTAAGGAATGCCCACATATTGCCTTTGCCCTCATGAATAGAAATGCCTCCTCAAAGCTTCCAAAGTACTTAGCTGCCCTGCATAGTGTGGTGAAGAGGGTGAAATAGAATATATTATGAAATGTCATAGCCAATTCAAACCAGATGAGCAATTAAGTGAATGAATAATAATTTTGCAGCACTGTTTCTTCTTCAGAAACCTTTAATTTTGACTTCAATAGGCATCATCTATATCTCAGTGTGAAATAACAACTTTATAGCTTCGGTGGGTCCTGATGATAGCAGTGCTTAGAAAACAAAATAGAGGCATCTATGACACTGTTAATGTAATGATTAAAGCTGCAGATGAAAATGCACAGGAGAAGAAATGTTCTGTTAGCTCATTTGCTTTGTACTTTTATAGTGTTTCCCGTGGGAGAATGTGGAATTCTAGGCCTGGCTGCACAAATCCAGAATGACTGCTAGCTGCACTCTGGTTGTGCTGGTCTCTGTGTTACCACTCAGAACTGCCCTGTCTCATTAGGCAGAGTTTTGTGAATTAACCCTACTTGTTCTGGGTTAAAGTTATTACAGCTCCTCCTCACTCTTTGCATTCCTCATAGCTGAAATTGAAAAGCCTTTTTTGCACTAACACAATCTCTTGCATGGAACTTCCTTGTTTTCTCTTGAAATAAAGAGAAAGGGGACTTTGTCCAAGTTTAAAGGCAGTTTAGCTTTACAGCCCTCAGTACAGGATCCATCATTAAAATTAAGCATGTACTTAATTGGTTTCCTGAATACAGATGGATTTAAGCACATGCTTTAGTGCCTTGCTCACTTGAGGCCCTAATGGACCATGCAAATTTAAAAGTTCACTTCTCATTGAGATAAATGGAGTGGATAATCATAGATTTATCAGAACAGAAGCTGCTGCTCACTGTATATGTTGGCAGCATCTTGCAGCATTGTTCCCTCCCTCTGCCTGGCACATCTAGAACTTGCTGAAGTAGAGAAGTGGCAGCAGAATAAGGAACTGGTTTTCTTCCCTCAGAACAGGTCACCAATACAGTATTTGATGGTAGGATATCTGTGCATCTGCCACAGAGAAATGTTTTCCAGTATGAAATCTCATAATTAGAAAATTAGTGGAAATTATGTGGAACAAAAATCCCAAGGAAACAGAGACTGAAAAATCCACCAGCTACTTCATGGCTTTGCACTGTCTTTCCTAGTAATTTTTTTTCCACCTGGATAAGGGTTGTTGCAATGGTTAGCACTGAAAACTCTGCCCATCAATCCATCAATCCCAGCAAGATGTTCCCTGAGAACATCCTAGCAAAAGACCAGAGAGATGCAGATTTGTGCCCGTTTTTTTCTTGTATTTGATGGGATATTCTTATGTTTTATAAGGATTAAACCCATGTTTCCTCAGTAAGAAATCAGTAGTTTCTGGGGTGAATTGCCCTGTTTTGAAATAGACAAAGCATGGGAAATAGTCCAAAAACTTACTGGAAGGAAGAGGAAGCAGATCAAAACAATGTATTCATAGAGATACCATGATTTCAAATGCCCTTCTTTAGGAAATAAGAGTATGAATTTTCATTAAATCTAATTGTGGTGGACATGTTGTGGATAATCCAGTGAGGGGCTCTGTGCATTTGCTGCTTTTTAAAGTAAAGTGCACAGAATAGTCTCACCAGTTGTTGCCTTTGCTTATACAAGGCTCAGCCCCTATCAGCTTTTTTCATTTCTTTATAAGTTACAATTTCTTTGTTTATTTTGAGTCAAATTGGATCACAGAATTAAAAATGCTAGAATCTAAAATAGCAAGAAACACTGTCTAGAAAGGTGACAACCAAGAAGTTTAGCACCTTGTCCCTTATGATGCATTTCTGCAAGCTATGCATGTTACATTACATAACTATTTCGTTATCACTGTCATTTTACTGAAGATCACAAAACAAAGTAAAGGATTTATGAGAATTGTAGAATTACTTGGGGGGTGAAATTCATGTTTTACAATTAAAAGCATAAAGAAGATAAACCTGCATCATGTCTCTAAGAAAAGTGAAAAGATATTATGCAAGAACATGCTGTCATTATATTGATCTGTAATACTGCATTGCTGTGGCCATAAACTTTGCACTGAGTCTGCAAAGTGTCAGGACTTGCTCTGTCTGAACTTTTCTTGACCTGCCTGCAGCGTTTTCTCAGTTGGTTTGGTTGTGACAGGAATTTCTCCAGCTCTCTAGAACTTTCAGACCAATTTGCTTTACTTTTGTTTATCTTTCTGTGGTGCCACCATGGTTTCACCAGTTCTGGTAAATGTGGGCCAGGCAGGATGAGAGACACACAGAGTTCAGTGTGGAGGGGCAGAGACTTGGGATGATGGAATATGGAACACAGGCTGGACACTAAAAGCCCCACAGCTACAGAAATGCAGGCCTGGAGCTGGGCTACTCTGCTTTTTAGGATAAGCAAGCAAAGAAAGCAATAGTATCTAGCACATGTAAATCCACCTTTAAAAATGGCTGTAACTCAGAGCTGCAGGTGAGTGAAATAAAGCCTGGCAGTAAAAGCAGGTTAAAAGTGACCCCAAAAGATTCCAACACACTGAAAGAGGAAAATTTCAAAGTGAACTTTGTATTCTTCCTTGCAAAGGATTTTGGGTGCTGGCAGCTCACTGGGAACACAGCCACTGTGAGAAAGAACCCCCAACCCAAGGGGTAAGAGGGACACCAGAAGGGTGAGCAGAACATCATGAAAAGAGGTAGAAACTAGGTGCACGTGCAAAAATTTAACTGCATTATTGTTTTCATTAGTAAATATTTTCTGCACAGACTTATTCTTTCCCTTTCCATAACAATTATACGTGGAATAATAACATGGATGAGACTCTTAGGATTTCAATTGTATTAATGATAAATTTTGACTTTATGTATAAGACATGTTTCCTCTTTGCCTGTAAACAAGATTTTAACTACTTGGGGGAGAAATTTTGAAATCATGTAGCTCTTTTGCACTAGCAGAAAACAGTGGTCAGAACTTCATATAATGAAATAATGAAATAATTTTTATCTGCTGCCAGCAATAATAAATACGTACTAAAACAAAAAGCAAACTGTGCAAAATGGTCTTAACAGGGGAATGTCAAACAGGAATGTGCACACTGTTTTGGCTTTGTCCTTTTGCCAATGGCAAGCTTTAGGCAAGAAGGAAATAATACTGCAGTTGATGAGGAAAGCCTGCCCTCCCTTGTACATTTACTGGGGTGTTGCTGCTGCACAGCCTGCCAGGATCCCTGTTTGTGCTCCTATAATCTCTTCAGAAGAAGCGTGGCTTGCTCAGGCTCGTGGAGGTTTTCTATCAGGAGAGCAGAGCAGGATATCAGCTCCATGCTTCTGAACACTCAAGCTCAGAATAAAAAAAAAAAAGGAAAAAAACCCCACAAACAAACAGAAAGAAAAAAGCTCCTTGCAGTCCTCACTGAAAGACCTTGGCTTTTCAGGGGCTTGGAAAGATGTACACAGAATAAATTTTTACTGCCAAAATGGATCTTATTATTTGGAGTGGTTTGGGCTACATTTGTACAGCGCAGCACGTAACTGTTCTTTGGAGAGCTGCGGCGAGGCTTTATAAGAACATGGAATGGAAGCAAAGAGGTCGCATTAATTTGTGCTTTCATAATGTTGGGACTGTAAGGAAATATATTTTAAATAAGAATTGACATAGGAGACCTTCATGATAACAGCTTATATTGAAGGAAATCATTCTTATACAAAATATTTCTCGAGGCTCATAAAAGATAGCAATAACAAACACCATTATGCAGTATCTGGGAAATTCTATTTACTTAAAATGCTTTCTGCTTTTATTATTATTCAGGCTTGTTCCTTCAGTGGAAGTTCTGATTGAAGCTTGAGCAATGTGTATGATCTCATTACACCAGGGCTGCATTAGAAAATCTGATAGTGATACTTCCAACAATGGCACCTCTCACTTATTATCTGTCACTTGGCTACAACAAGAGCCGTGCAAATTTCCTGCCATCAAATTCTGGCAGGTGGCTGGAAACCAATATAATATTCCACATGTACCCTGTTGCACTCAGGGGGAAAAAAAATGTGTGTTCAATATCCTGAGTGTGGCTGGTTTGGAGGACAGGCTGCCCCACAGGCAGTGCTGGGGCACAGGCAGGTTTCTGCTTTGCTGGGGAGGCTACAAAAGGCCACCATGTAATATGGATGCACATCAACAGGAATCTTTTCACTGTACACCTTCAGGTAAGTCACTGACAGCTTTTAGGGCTGTCATTCATTGATTTCTAGCAGCTGATTCCTTGTCTCCTCATTGTCAGTTTTCTGCTGCATGCACATGTCCAAGGCCAGCTAGATTTTTGTCTTTGAAAGATGCAAGAGGCTAGGCATTGTCACTTGGCTACACATCTGCACATAAGCACAGATCTGCTTGCAGATTTTAGAGAGAGGAAGGGGGGAAAGAGTTTCCTCTCCTTGTCCCTGTGCAGCCCTCCTACAGTAATCCAACATTATTCTTTACCCATCCTCTGCTTTTGTGGGGTTTGTCAGTACTGACAGCTACAACTGGTGGTGTAGGGTTACCTGCTCACAGGACCTGCAGCAGTGGGGCCTTGGAATGAAAAGCAAACCTTTCCTATTAATCTGAAGTTAAGAGTTTTGTAACTTTTTAAATTAGGATGAATTATGGGGGAAAATTCCGAACACCTCACACAGAGTAAAGCAAGACAGCAGGCTAAGCAGGAAAAATTCAGAACCTTAAATGTGAGGATTAGAACATGAAAAGCTGGAAAACAAATATCCCTCTTGAGAAGCATGGGTCCTTTTCTCCAGGATTTCTTTCAAATTTTTAGCAACTTTCAGTATTTCTGTGTTTGAGATAAAGTGTCCCCTCCCCTGACTTCTCTTTAGAGTCCTCAGGGCCATTTTCTGCCATTTCTGAGGCTTCCTGTATATCTGCCCTCCTCTGCAGTAGCCTCTTGCTCCCTTCAGAAATGCTCCAGTACCCACTCCTTCAGACTTTTCCCTGCTTTCCACTTCTCCCACCACTTGTCCTGCTCTTCCCTCCAGAGGAATTGGGAGTCTGGCATGTTGGGATGCTCTAATGGAAGGTGTAGCTCCCCTTCCTCTCTTATTTCTGGGGTGTTTCTCTCCAAACCACAGCACAAGCTCCAGCACCAGCCTTCACCTCTGCTTTCCCATTTCACAGCATTTCCGTAATGGTATCACATGAAATAAATTCCATGTGCCATCGTGTAAGTGCCTGCTGAGGAGCTAAAGCCACCTTAACCAGCCTGGCCTGCTCTAAAATCTGTTTTTGTGGCAAGGGCAGCACAAATCCCTGGCTGAAATGGGCACATTGTCTCCTCCCTTTCTCCTTTCTTACCTTGTCCTGGTTCCAAAATGTGGGGTTTTTCTGACTCATTCGTTGATAAATTTTGGTGGAAGCCTCATGCTGGCCATTCTGACAGACATTTTCTGACAATCTGGTAGACAGCCTTGCTGAAATAGAAAATTTCCACATTGAGAATGTTACTTTTTCTTTTTTTTTTCCCCTGAAGGACTAGAAGTATCAGAGCAATGTTGCTAAAGAAAAGCTATTGCTTTCCCTTTGTTTATAAGTGCACATCTTGCTGAAATTCTGTGACTAGTTAGCTGCCAAAACCATTTAACATTATGAATTAATAAACCCATGAATTTTGTATAAGATGTTTTCTGGATTGCCTTTCTTGCTGCTGATTGCCATCTTTCTTAGCAGAATAAAGCCTCCTGCTTGGGCTTGTTGCTGACACCTCAAAGCAGCTCATTTATCCAGGCAGTAAAACAGATTTAATGAACCATGGGATACACAGGATTTTTCAGAAATGACCATAATGACAATGGTTGGTGGATAATAACAGGCTATTTACCTGTGCCTGAGTTGCTTCAAATTTATTTTCTTCGGACAATTTCCTAACCCTGGCTACAGCGACAACGTGATAGAGCTGTAGGTGTACAAGCAATTTGTTAATTAAAATTAATGCTGCCTTATTGAGCTGTTGCATTAAGCAGATAGGCCTTGTGAAGAAAGCATGATCAGCTAACCAAGCATATCTGTGGGTCTGGCCAGTTTAAGAGATGAAGGATTTCTCTCATAAACTGCCCACAGCCTTCCTGGTGGCTGTGAGCACTTACAATCAGCACATCCTTAGGATTATTGATTCTCCCCTGTAAAGTGTAAAGCTTATTTCTGTTGATGTCCAGGTCATTGAACTGATGTGTTTACCAAAGGGAATAAGAAGAAGTTCCTAGTTCTTATGTGAACTAATCAGATTTACATTTAATCAGGTGGAGTATGATGGATTAGAGGGGTGGGTGATTACTGGAGATGGAATCAACACTTTTATGGATGACAAATGCTTCCTATCCAGAGTTACTGAACTCTAGGAGTGAAGGGAAATTAAGAGTTTGGTCTCACCTTCATAAAAATTTGATTTGCCACATAATACAGCAGCAGTTATGGGGTTAAAATGCACTCGTGTAAGGAATATAAATATATATATATAAGTAATCAGGAAAAAGCAGTAGGAAACAAAATCAATTCAACAGAAGCAGTTAGATTTCCTGGGTAGGTTTTATGTGAGATTTAGACATTGAATTCAAAACCACAATTCACAAAACCCTTTCTTAACCTTGCTGGCATCCAAAAGGATAAAGATACTTGGATGTTCCCCAGAAAGTTCCCTGGTGTTTCTATCTTGCATCTGATCCTGCTCAGGAGTGACAAAAAGCAATCTCCCTCCTGATATTCCCTCCTGGATGAGGATTCTCCTTGCTTTGAAGGCTGTTTTGTAGTTTCATTTAACTGCCACAAATTCAAGACATGGGCCTTGCTGGGCTGGAGGACTGCTCTCCATTTTCTGTCCCTTCTCTTTGCCACCAAAATCAAACTCCTTTGTAATAAAATAGGAAGAAATTGTCCATCTATAGATGGCAGATTTAGGTACCTAAATCCTTGAGAATACTTGGGTGCCAAGATCATTTGATCATCACAGAGCTTGGAGGGCTCCAGCGTCACTGGGCAGGTAGGATTTAACTTCGGGCATCGCTTCAGTGCTTTGCTAATTCCTCTCTTAGATCCAATTATGGACCTGAGTTTGGATTTAGTTCATGCTAATATTTTTATGTAGCATAAACACATGCATAATACAGCTTTCTCAGAACAAGCTTGCATTTCAAAATAAACTCCAGCATCTACATGACAGAAGATGAATTCTAAGCATTTTTAGGAGACAATTTTGGCGCTTGTGTAAAGAAAAAGAGAGGCAGGGAAAAGAGTTGCAGTGATAATTTCCACGGAGCCCCGAGTAATCTTGATACTTTTTTCACGTGCATCCCACACCTTCAAAAGGATGCATTCAGCCTCTTCTGGGAGAGTTTTGAGATGTGCAACATTTCCTGTGTAACAACATATCAGTTTCAGGTTGTGATGAGAAAAAAATTGCTTTCAAATATCACGAGTTCAAAAGTGCAGCTGAAATTTGAAAGTATTAGTTTCACATTCTGCTTAAGAAAAACTGTGAAAAGAGAAGCAGAGAGGAGACTGAGGATAAAATTCCAATAAAAATAAGATATCTATATCTAGCTAGACAGTTGATATTATATATATCTATATAATACTGTGTGCATGACAAATATGGTAACAGAGCATTAAAGCTGCATGGTTAGGCACTCAAAAGTTTGGAAACAGCCTAGTTAAGGTTGCTTGCTGTGCTGCTCTTCTCTCTCACATTGTGAACACATTATAACCTTTTTTTTTTTAACTCCAATACTTCTCTGCACAGTCTTTTTCAGATAGAATAAATATTTCTTTTATATAACCTCAGGAAACTTGAAATGTTGCTTATTCCTCTACACATTAGTGGATTTTCATTATCATAGTGGTGCAGAGAGTTACACAGATGCTCAGGCTGTTTTTTAGCCTTTTGTACCATTCAGATGGCACAGAAGGGCCATAAACCAGACACCACCAACCCACCTCCCCACCCTCCTCCCATATTTCCTTCTGTTGTGTCTGATATAGATGCTTTTCTTCTGCCTCCCTCCTTCTGCCACTTTTGCATTAAGTAAAATGAAACACAGCAGCAGCACAGCTTTCCCCTCAAATGAGGGGGAAAAAAGCTGGCAAGAGCCTTCCTCCATCATCACTCCTGTGCATTAAAAAAGGTGCAAGGCAGCACCTCCTGCAAGCCTCCATGTGATTTTTCCTTGTCTGTCTCTAAGGCTGGGTGGAGACCTGGGGGAATCTAGGTCTAACTCGTGTTTCATAGCAGTTGTGACCGTGTTTTAGCTCTCCCATCCTCCTCCCCACAGACACATGGTGTCCTCTGTTTGGGAGCACTCCTGTACTTGCAGAGAGCAGTTCTTCCCCACCTGACTTCTGAGGTGTCCCCAGCTCATTGCTGTCAGCCAACAGAAAAGCTCCCCAGCTTCTGTGCCGCTTGGAGTCAGCTCACCTACAAATTTCATCTCCCTGATAAACACACAAGCCTCAGCTGCTGCTCTCTGGGTATTTTATTGTGGCACAGAACTGGATCTCTGAATTTGATTCCTTTCATTTTCACACTGGTGGCTTGTATGTCTTCTAACCTCTCAATCTTGAACCAGAGCACAGCATTGTAAACCTTGTACCCACAGGAAAGGGGACAAGCCTATTTTCTCCTAAAAAAACCCCTGATATCAATGGTCTCACAACTGAGTTGTGCTGATGAAAACCTGAACTGTGAATTTCAATGACCACCTTATTCTGAGGGTCCAAATATTTGCCAGAGCATCTGACGAAGAGAAGAAAATATTTGTGATAAATGTAGAGCTACCCAGTGCATTTGTGTTCTACATTGTCAGACAGCCTAGAGGGCAAGATCACAGCTGCCTCTGTATTCCTTCCCTTTCCAGGCAGGAGTGGGCAAACACCCAGTGCTGGATGTGGTTAATAACTTTACTGCTCCCTGATGATTACCAACACCCACCTGGTAGAGATCACTCCTGAAACTGAAGAACATGAATGTTCCTTCATCCATTTTGGGATAAAATCTGCAAGGTTATTTCACATCACCCTCATCACCAGTTTAAGCTAAGGTAGAAATATCTAGAGGAGGAGTAGCCACTTTGAACCAGCACTTCTGTCTGTGGGTAATGACCAGTGGAAGAGAAGGGAAAAATGGGGAGAGGAGCACAGGCCTGCAAAGGAAAGGCATTTGTATGCCTTTATGGTATCTGCTGAAGGCTTCTTATTCCTGTATTTATTTACTCAGAGCTGAGGCTTCAGCACTGCCCTGACTCTTACATGCTCTCTGTAATGAGTGTGCAGGGGATTCAAACCCATTTTACTGCATGGCTCGCTAAGAGACTAAAGCAAAAGGGGCAAAATATAAACTGTCAGCATGAGGTGGAAGCAACACATAATAAAAAAAAATTTGCACTGTATCTTTTCAGCTTCTATTTCATTTTGGAAGATAGCATAAAATTCTTACCTGAAGTGATGTTTTTAAAGCTTAAGGAACACAATGTGATGCTGTTATGTGACTTCATGACCTTTTATAAACCTATGCTTAGCTTAATAGATTTCTATTCTAAAGTTATGACAGGACAAAAAGAAAATATAATGCATTGGAAACTCAGAGCAAGATCAGCAAGCTGTATGAAAGAAAGAAAAAAAATGTTTAACTGGGAAAGTCAGCAACTCTTCAGCAATTTTATTACAAATAACTCAATTATATTGTATAATTCCCATGATTGCCAGAGACCTCATTGATTACTCACAATGGTACTGCATTAGGCTGCTCATAATGAGATGTTTATTTTAATAACTATTTTCTGTGTGGATGTACTAGCTTGCAGAAGCACTGGGTTAAGGATACTTCAGTTAAGTGACTCCAGAATGAATTTAACATAATAAGAAGGACAGATGGATGGGCTTTCAGCTCCACAGCAACAGTAAAGAAGACATCACTGCAGCACAGATCCTT
This sequence comes from Agelaius tricolor, assembly GCF_023055355.1. Taxonomy (NCBI): domain Eukaryota; kingdom Metazoa; phylum Chordata; class Aves; order Passeriformes; family Icteridae; genus Agelaius; species Agelaius tricolor. The sequence continues at coordinate 43,399,190 of NW_027269269.1, read as the reverse complement.
TCAGGCTGTTCTTTTTGCAAATAAATTCTACTGACATTGGCTATTTCTGCTTAGGCTGGTTATATCATATAAAGAACTTAGAATCTTAATCAATAAAGGCTCAACACTTCTGACACGTGTGTTAAGCAGCAGCTTAGCCTGGGAAGAACAATTGTCCATGTTTCTTTGACACACACTGTAGTATATGGAATTGCACTGGGAACAAGGTAATGGGTACCTTCAGCAATGGTTTCAGATCCTGGCCTATAATTAGTGATGCAAATAATGGGGTTGGAGTTTTACTAGAACTTCTATGAGAAAATTGATTAGTTTTACCTGCTCTTGTTTCTGCGTAATTCCCATTTTGCAGGCAAATCTGGGTTCTCTTTGCTGCTTCCCTGACACCTCTTTGGTGACCACATTTCAATATGTGAGCTATTACCCTGTGTAGAAAGCTCTCCTGGGAATCCAGCTGCAAGTCCATTTCTGTGCTCAAAGTCATTATCACTCTGGCATGATCCAAAGGCATTCATGATATCTGCAAGCAATCAGGGAACAGCTAAAGATGCAGTCTTAGCAATTGGAATTTAAAAATCCATTTCAAACACAGAGGTACTGTAATCTGTACAAAATTATTAGATTTCACACAACTGCTGAGCTATTTTGACAATTTAGTCCTCAAAAATCTGTACCAATAACTATATTGCAAAATACAGAGGCATCGGCACAGCGTGATGCGAGTCTCTGATCTCAAGTTAATCTTCAACAATAAAATGACCTAGAAAGAATTTATTTTTGTTTCTTATGTGGCTGAGGGATTTGAGCCGCACTCTGCAGACAGGAGAGGCCTGGAGAAGATTTCATTTGATACTTCTTTTTGTCATTTCTGTTAAACCTCTGCTTACCCTCATTAATCTCACAGCAGACTCTGCCCAGCACCTTCCCGTGTAAGCATCACTTCCCTGCTGGGAAGGCTGAGCAGATGCTTGGTAAAACTTCCAAGATTTGGGCCAGCACATCATATGTTATGGAAGAAAATGTCTCTGGGCAGGTTTCAGAGGTGCAGCTGCAGCCACGAGCTCCCACCGAGGCTGTGCCAAAGCCTTTTGGAGAGAGTGCTCAGTCTCCTGCAATCCCTGCTGGATCTGCACTGGGGCTTGAGGAAACTCCAGACTTTCCCTGCCCAGCACTTCCAGCTCCAACAGCAGAATGGTGCTCCATGGACCCTCTTCTTTCTGTTGCACTGGTGTGTGGGTGTACCCAAAGAGAAGCTCTGAAAGGATTGTCCCTAGAGTCTCGTTCAATATTAGTCTTATCCATCACAACTCCCTTTTAGACAGCACAGCTCCATCCCTGCTCTGGATAGATCTGTTCACAATCCACAAGTAATATTAGTTCCCAGCAGCAAAATTAAACAAATTCATTGAAAAATACACAAGTAAAATGTTGGGCAGGACTGAAGAAAGGCCTTTTGAAGAAAAATGTGATGTGTGCTCCTGCATGTATATGGCTGCAGTTATATACAGAAAAGAATTAAAGGAGATGCTGCTTTTATAAACTCTTGTGTCTGACAAACAAAGTGACTGCCATATTTAAGGCATAAATATGGAAAAGGGGTTATAAGGATTCTCTTCAGATTGTTACAATCTGTTATGAGTTCACATTAAAAAATGACACCTAACATAAATGGAAGTATTTTAGTGGATCTTGCTCACTTTGAACCCCCTTGTCCATAATGCTTTGCAAACACAAGCTGCAGTACAGGGAAATGTTATTATCTTTTCTCCAGAAAAGATAAAGGAGCATTAAACCAAAGTTTGTGACAGTTCATCTTCTTACACAAAGACAAAGGAATTAAACTCTACAAGAACCATTTCAGGTTCATGATATCTGTTTTAATAACCATGATCAAGGCTGAAATTTCAGTCAGTTTTTTACTTTGAGTCTTGAACTTTAAGAGGTTCCCTGGAGACTCCATTTTAACATGCATTGTAGAATATAAAACATATACATATAAATGCTTAGTTTTAATAATTTTAACTAAAACTAATTGGCTGTGTCTAAAATTTTACCTCTCTTTTGTATTAGATAAAAGCATTAACTCTATTTGCTGTATAATTCCTTTTAATCTCATCTGGGTTTTACTTTCTAAGATTAAGAATCCTATGGGGAGACTGGAAATCTCTGTTTTAATCCATACACAGATTTGTCTTTCACCATACCCAAATCTTTCTCTCATTTGCCAGAAGACATTGCAGTGACAATTTTCAGGCAAAAAGCATTACACGAAAATAAGGCTGGATTTCAGAAAAGTTTAAAGGATAAGACACTGCTTGTATTCTTTATTAAAGAATATTTTTAAAATAAACAGATGAGACCAAATACAATTAAAAAAGCAGAAGCACCTGAAGAAAAGAAAATTCATCACTATTTTGCTTAATTCCACATTTAACCCTTTTATCATGTTTCTAAACAAATTTAAACTGGTTAGGTATCTCTCTCATATCTGCCTTCATTTTTTGCAACTGTAGATCCCGTAACAGTGAAATGAGAGCTACAACAATTCTCTGCTTCACCAACCAGTCCAATTAATAATTACTAAGGGACAGAAAAAGACTTTCTAACTTTATGTCCAGTATAATGGGTAAGCCTTTCTTCTCTGAAATTTTTCTTCACCTGAATAAAGTGAATGAGATTCCTTGAATGTTTTCATCAACCTTTCTATTCTTTCCTTTTTTTTTTTTTATGGTCTCCCCAGCCAGCATTTTAACAAACACTTGGGCACAGAAAGTTCATCCTCCATGGCCAGAAATATGTAAAAAAAAAAGGTAAACTAAATCTATACTTGCCTCCCATCCTGCTTTCTGTACACCCCAGCAAGTGTGTGACGTGGATGAGTGTGTGCAAACAAAACTCCAAAATGAAATGGCCCTTGAAAAGTAGGAAAAGAAACTGCTTGGTGTTCACACAGTATCAGAAAGCTAGAAGTAAATTTTCCCTTAAAGAAAAGAATGGAAAGGAGAAAGATACTGGAAGAGATTCAAGCAGCTGAGTCAAAGTTTTCTTTTTAAGTTTCAACTTTGTCTGAAACAAGAGTTTGACTCTCAGTGCTGCTGACACTGCAGAAAGCGAACCCACCAGTGAGGCTTAGATGAAACCCGTGTAAACAGCAGCAGATTTCATGCTGTTCTAATACAGACCCCTGTGAAAGCACAACTGCTCAGAAAAATATGTAATATACTTCGAGTGTGTGGACCTACAAACCTCAAGAGGCACGACTGCAATGGTTCTGGCCGAACGACTTCTAATTTGACACTGAAGAGGCAACCTACCAAGTAATAACTGTGAAAACTGCACAGGGACAATAATTCAGCTACCATAGTTGTGTTTTAAGCACAAGGAGTTCTTGCTATATGTTAGTGCTAGCCTCAACACAAAGCTTACCTTGCCATCAGATTACTCCCCTGTGTTTTAATGTGCCATCCAAACCAAAAAAAAAAAAACCAACAAAATCATAGAACCTGCTGCAGAGCACACACAGACATGTTTACTGGCCAGGTTGCATATATTGATAGAGAAACAGGGGTATTTGCAGTGGAAGAAATAACATGAAAAATAGAATTATTATCAATCTGAGACAACTGGCAAACTACCCAGGATTTCAATGGACAGGGCTGGTAGTTTCACCTTAGCCAAGAATCATTACTGAAGCCCTCTTCCATTACAACCACAAACCTTTCTTCCCACACAGCACTTCTACACTCAAAAAAACTTCCTGGGCAGTACCTGGTCAGCACAACACCTCCATGATGAGTGCAAGTATTGTGTCCATTTCCCAGAGGCAAAATGGAGTTCAGCAGTACCAATCCAGGCCTGAGCAGGAATTAAAGATCAGGAGTTGCTTGTACTCCCCCTTGAATCTAAAAGGAAACATTAAGGAGGAGATTAGTCATTTATTGATGCTGTTCTGCACTAGTGTTCCTAAGATGCATGCTTAATTCCCAACCCTGTGCTCTGCAGAGACCACGAGCACTTAAACCAGAATGTCTCATCACTTCAGTAATGACACCTCCAGGGATCTCCAGTGTAGGGCAGATGGGCTACAAAACCTGAGAAAGTGACTGGTGCTGCCTTTTGTGGTGCGAACGCTGACTCCCTAAAATAGGAGCACAAGAAGCTGCTGCAATGTGGCACTATTAAATTCTGAAATGAGTGTTCATGAAAGAATATGTGAGATTCACTAATCACCTAGAACACTCTGGTTTGGAGAAATCCTTTTTTTTTTAAAAAAAAAAAGTGAGACAGGGGTGTGACAAATTAAGATGCATCAAATAAAATAAAATAAAATAAAAATAATAAAAAATAAAAAAATAAAAAAATAAAATATAAAATAAAATGAAAATAATAAAAAATAAAATGCAAATAATAAAAATAAAAAATAAAAAAATTAAAATAAAATAAAATAAAAATAATAAAATATAAAATATAAAATAAAATAAAGTAAAATAAAATAGAATAAAATAGTATGCTCTGCATAGAGAAAGTGCAAGACATAAAGCACAGAACAGAGACAAAGCAAAACCCACAGATACTTCTCTAGATAAGCAGTTTGCTAACCCAGCCATCAGGACTAATGGGCGCGGTCCCTTTTTTTGGCAGGAAACGTGCCCAAATCCGCTCGGCAATGCGGGTCAGCCGAGCGCTCCCGCCCGGCCGGGCGGCACTGCCGGCGCCCGCCGCTCCGAGGAGCCACAAGGCAGCGAAAGCGCCGACGAAACGGGAAAATCCATCCCGCAGCCACGGCCGGTTCCCTCTAACACCATCTCCGGGAGCGCTAGGAAACTTCAGAAAAGCTTAGCGCCTTTTTGGAAGTCAGGAAGAGCGTGTTTATCTCGCTAGGGAGAAGCCTGACCTGTCCTGAATGCACGTAGGGAATAATTAAAAAGCCTGTTTGAGAGCTGCGAGCATCCTTCAGTGATGCAGCAGTGCCCATCCCGGTACCCACCCCCGACTGCAGCCCCAGCATCAGCCCTGGGTGCAGAAACCCCCGTGGAGGTGCTTTGTGCTCCTGCCTCTCTCTGCTGGGGCTGAGGAGGCCACAAGGGCCAGCTGAGCGAGCAAACATCACAAATGGGATGTGGGGAAGGGGGAGCAAGGAGCAGCTCTGCCAGCTCATGCCTGGCATGGCTGTCAGGCCACCTGGTGCTCGAGGGCACTGGAGCAGATCAAAAATCAAAATGTGTACCTGTGTATTCACCAGCTGTGACCCTAAACCAAGGGCTGAGGCAGCATCGTTGGTCCTCTCTTCAAGGACATTATAGGATGGGACCAATCCCTCCATTAACTCTCATACCAAAATCCACGTGATGGCCGTGGATCTCTTAGAATCAGCCTTTTGTCTGAGGAAGTTTTGTGCAGCTTCCATCCAAGACTTTGAAGTTTTTCCCAGAACTCTTGAGATTTTGGGCTCTTCCACAGCTCTGGTACTTCCAGAGGTGCCAGGTCTGTGCTGTGGCTGTGGGCCATGCAGCACAGAGGTGCCCAGGGTTTCTGTGGCTGTGCCATGCAGCACAGAGGTGCCCAAGGTTTGTGTGGCTGTGCCATGCAGCACAGAGGTGCCCAGGGTTTGTGTGGCTGTGCCATGCAGCACAGAGGTGCCCAGGGTTTGTGTGGCTGTGCCATGCAGCACAGAGGTGCTCAGGGTTTGTGTGGCTGTGCCATGCAGCACAGAGGTGCTCAGGGTTTCTGGGGTTGTGCCATGCAGCACAGAGGTGCCCAGGGTTTGTGTGGCTGTGCCATGCAGCTCTGCTCATCCCAGGCTGAGGCATCCAGGCCGTGTTTGCTGGATCTGCTGAGAGTGAGCTCAGTGTGTGATCCATCCCTGGAACATTATCTCTGCTGTTTGTGCACAGAACAAGGGTTTGGCATGGAGCTGCACGCTTCTGCCTGGGAAATCCCTTGCAGATATAGATGTGTGGAAAACAGAGAGAGCAAGCAGGATAGCAGATGTAGCAGGGAAAACAAAGCTCTGAAGGCAACTGGCCCCAGAAGGATGACTCAAGTGTGATGCCTTCCTCATGTTTTCACAGATACTGTGCAAAAATACACAAACTTGGGCATTGGAGTGAAAGCCCCTCTTCCACAGACACCTGCATGTCTTCAACACTTTCTATTATAAGTAACAGAAACACCTTGCTTCTGAGGCAGGATTGCAAATAAAATCTCTCCTAAAATCAGCCAGCACTTGCAGACAGCTTCAGCCCCCTGCAATCAATAGTTTATAGATAAGTTGATGCATGCACTCTGAAGAAAATGAAATGAAATGTACCATGTCAGTTTACATAATCCAAGAGCCCATAGCCTTCATCTTCTGAGCCACCAAAACCAAGATCTAAAATAAGGAGATTTGGAGACTGGAGTTTAATCTCTGCATGTTTTACATACTTTCTTTTTTCCCAAAAATGTCTCAAAACCTTTTTAAGCAGGGAAGAAACAACTTAAAGTGTCAGATTGTTTTAGATATAGGCTGGGAAAATGATGTAAGTTGGGAAAAATGCTGCATAAACACCTTTCTTTCTGTGTCATGCTGACTGCCTGACATATTAGATAAGTCAGAGAAAGGCAAAAGCTTCCAGGATCCATCATCTGAATTTGCCTCAGGAATTCAGTTTTCAAATTTATTTATGTTCCTGTAGCACCCAGAAAGAACAGGAGGGGAATCCTCCTGGGATTGTGGACAACAAGAGCCAAGCCCACACTGGAAAATCATGGTCTCACAATAGGCTGCTCTCTCTGCCTCTGTGGCAGTGGGGCTACTGCTTGTACCTGTGCAACTGCACAAAGTTTTGATCAGGAGAGCTCTCCAGGAGCCCCTGTTTAAGCACCATGATTTCCACAGGCAGGTGATGGCTTCCATGGATCCTGTCATCTTCAGGCACTCGTTATTCATCTGAGCGTGCACACAGGCACTCTTTGGTGTAGGGCTGGATGCATAAAACATTTGATGGCTGGGTTGAAAACTATTCTATTAAAGATGAAAATACTCCCTGTTTATGTTTTTCATCTATTGTTTGAAATAAATTTCTCTCAAGGGTCAGTTTCCTCCCATGGAATGATTTCAGAGAGTTACTCTGATAATGATTTATCAGATGTATGTAGGCAACAGAGATCACTGGCAGCTACAAGAAAAATAACTTAAAAAAAGGTATTTCCTATTAATTGTAACAAATATCATGGCAACTATCATATGAGTAGTTGTTTAAAAAGTATGAGACACAACAATTTCATTATTTTCAAGGAAACAAAAACCACAACAAAACAAACCAGATGAGAACTTCCAGAAAAAAAAAAGAAGAAACATGTTGTCTTTTATGTAGACCCTCATTCCTTTGTTGGAATGTTTACATATATACCTTTACATTTGCAGATTTTCACATTTACTTTTTGCATTCCTGCACAGCTCTGCCAATCGCCACAATTTTACAAGATGAAATGAAAAGTGTAAAAGATAAGGATAAAGCAAACACCACAAAATCCCTTGGCTTGAACACTGATACAACTGATTATTGTTTTAATCTAGTGCTTCTTGGGCAGTATTTACCTACTATTTAATATTTTTTATTTAATATTTAATATTTGGTTTCATTTAACCAGGTAAGGCCTCAAGAGAATGGATGCTGACTTGTCTCTTTCTAACCCTGAGAATCAACCAGGTTATCCTAAAGCCCCTAAATTTTCTGCAGTGTGCTGTTAGAAACCCTTCCCCGTTGAGTGCACCCTAAAGAGATGGATGTCACTATTTGGGGACCCTGTGGGAAGGGCAGAGGACCTGCCAGGAAAGCAGAGTCTCCATGGAAGGCCCACGTTTCAACTCTATGGAACCAAGGTCTGAGGAAGAAGGAAGTGTTCCAGTGTAAATGGAAATAGCAAAACTGACAAGGAAAAGTCAAAACAGAGCCCTCTGAAGCAATCAACGTAGCACCCATTACTCAAGAACAGAATCTGCTGCTGGGTGCTGGTCAGGGAGATAATACATGCACTGTCTTTGCTGTTTTCATCTCCCCTGACAGCATGGCCCTCTAAGTTATTTCTGTATTACTCTGTCTCCTTACTTCAGTCTTCATTCTTGAATTTTCATCACAGTGTCTCCCTAGAGCCTTTTCCTCATCCTGGGCTACTAATCTGTGGAATGATAAACCCAGGAGACAAAGCTTTTTGTGCAGTAAGCTACATTTTGGGGTTTTTTTTGTTCTTGCTCTGTCTGTTCTGCCATTCTTACTGATCTCTGAAACACATGGGGCAGAGGACAGTAAAGAAGCACAGAGAGATAGAAGTGTAAGTGAAGTTATTGCCCAATGCAGAAGAGGGCTCAAGTTACAACATCTTCTGATGGAAAAACTATCAGAAGTAAGGTTTTAGAAGACAAAATGTCTTCCCTGCTGACAGCACCGTGAGGAATAGCTGCAGGGCAGAATTTTAAAAACAGAGGTTGTCTTGACCTCTCTCCAGCCTTGCATGGTGCTCAGCATGACAGATCAGGGGAAAAAAATATTATAGTGGGTCAGACACAAAGACACATCACATTGCAACAGAGATGCAACAGCACCCCTGATTTTTCCATGGCTCTGGATGACATGAACCAGGATACTGCATTTAATATGACTACAAGAAAGGTTTGGAAAGAGGGAGTTCAGAAAAGAGCAACAAAATAATTAAGGGACTAGAGGGCTTTACCTATGAGGAAGATTAAAAGAACTAAATAAATATGTCAAGTTTGGCTAAGTGATAACTAAGGAGAGGCATTCCAACCATCTACAAATATTTGACTGGCACAGACACTAGGGAAGGGAAGGAATTACTTAGCAGGAAACAAGCAGGTATAACATGGAGTAATGGGATGAAATTAAGAAATAGAGAATTGAGAAATCTAAGGCAAATCTTCCTGACAAGAAGTTCTAATTATCTGCAGAAAACATACCAGCATGTATGCAAGAGGGAACAACCTTGCATTGGTAAGGAGGGGGACTTAAGTGACTTGCTGGGCCTTTCTAATCTCAAATATTTATGATTCTATAATTACAAATTATTAAATTTAATGACATGTGCCAGTTTTTTTTTTTTCAGCAAGTTCTGACTGTTGCCTCAGGTCATAAGTGTGCAATTATTTCCTAACTAAAGGTCTTACATTTTGACTCATGCATCCTTATGAAATTAACTAGGTTGGTCTCTTTTTTTTTTTCTAACTTAAATTGAATTTCTATTAATGCATTTTCTCCTATTTCCAACTAGCAGCTATCTCCCCCTGCTCACAGCTCATAATTCCCTCTTTATGCACACTCAAAGCTTCGTGGCTCAGTGCCTGAACCTGCTCAGCCTCAGGTTGAATGCCTGCTGTGTTCAAGGGAGCTGCTGTTCCCAAGCCCAGATGAGCACAGGGGCTCTTCTTCCTCTGAGGACGAACTGCATGCAACAAAGGGGAACAAAAATGCTACATGATATTTTCAGCTGAGAGCTGTTTGCAGAGCTTTGAAAGCAGATCAGGCCCATATGAAATGCCTCATGTCACTGCTCACCCCAGTGTCACAGCACCACTCAGCAAATGAAAACAGGTGTTCCTGTGCTACTGCCCAAGCTCCAGGCCAGAATCACAGCTGGTGGGTAGGAAGATTCCTCTCTTTCTCTTTGGCAGACTCCTGGGTTTTGAGGCATATGCTTGCTTGTGCATCCAACATACACTCCAGAACATCCCCTGAAATGGGTACAAAGCTGGGGAGTGGTCAGAAGGTTGTGGTCTCATGTGAGCAGTCATTTTGGGGATCCACGTGGTTTGTTCTGCTCTGTATCTCAGACAGCAGGCAGTGGCACAGCTTTTGCTGATATTTTACCACTGGCTCTGTTACATGCACAGTCCCTCAAGAGAGTTCATACTGTCTAGTTCCTTGTGAATTATTACCTAAATATATCTTTTGTCCAGGTAAGAGTGCAGCTCACCTCCCACTGTGAAAGGCAATCTGTGATGCCTATTGCTTTTGTGATGCATTCTTTTGGTTCCCCCCTGTAGTGCAGCTGCAGACAGGGCACCCTGTGTCATCAATACCTGACACACTCACACTCCCTTCATTCTTGGCTACCTGCTTAAAACTCCTTCCCTGGACTCCAGCCTCAGCCAAGGCAGTAAATGGCAGCAGAGTTTCATCAGGATGTGGTGGCAGCAGTGCCTGCAAACGCTCTGGTGCAGCACAGGCAATGTGGGTTCCTCCTGGAGCAGGAGATGGGGCTGCACACAGAGTCCCCTCTTTGCTACCTGATCCTGAGCCCAGAGATCCTGTCTGCCAGCACCTGTGAGAGCTGCTCCTCTGAGGAGAGCAGATGATGTGAGAGCCTGGCTGTTTCATCCCAGAGTGAGTAAATCCTCAGTGAAAGATGCTGGGTGCTGGAATTACAAATATTCTGAACGCTAATTACCAGGAATCTGGTTCCCAAATCTTTTCACTTTCAAGATAACACTGCAGCAATCGGGCTGGAGTGGGATAATTAAACAAAACACTGTCTCCTCTCCTCTGCCCTCCTCCCCCAGTCACTCTGCAGCCCTGTCTGTCATTTCCCAGCACGGAATGAGAGGAAGATGAGATGCCTGATAGGAAAGCTCAGTTGCTGTGTGCATTTTACAGGAGATGTGGCTTCAGCACAGCTTCCTCACCAGGAAAGAGACACAAGGAGCCCTGGCTGCTCCTGTGGATGGTTTATCACTGAGCTGAGTCCAGCCAGAAGTAGGTGAAAAAGATGTAGGCAAAGAAAGGGAAGAAGGAATGAAAATATTTGCCCATTTTCCCAAAGCAAGAACAGGCAAAATCTCACTCTCTTTTTTGAAACCCACTGATTGTGAATCCAGTTTTGGCAGCTGTGATAAATGTCCTGCAGCATCTAAATACTTGGGGTATAAGAACAGGATTACTGCCTGTCAGAACTTGTCTATCTTTTGAATATTCTGCCCAAAGCAGCAAAAAATTGAGTAATAACATGGTACTGACAGCTCTTCATTAAGGTACAGCAACTTCAGCCACTGTCTTAGTCCACAATCTTCTCTCTGTCTCCACAGCTTACTAAAACAACTTTAAATGTTGCAGCTTTGGTCTTAAACCAAGGAGAGGAATTGTTCTTTCACATCTGACCAGCAAATAAAAGTATCCTTGCCCAGATTTGGACTTTTCACTAACATACACTATATACAGCTTTTATATATACATATATACATACATACATACATACATGTATATGCATATCTTTCCCTCTTTCCCATTTGGGCAAGTCTTTTAGAGTATGTGATACAGTGAATGCCAGTTTAACCCATGTATTGCGGGATAAATGGAAAACAAACTTCTGGTTTTAGATTAAAAATCTAAAGCCAAGACTTGTGGCTCCTGATTTCTTCAGGGCTGTGTATGGAATTTCAGGGCTTTGTATGGAATTTTAGTTTGTGTGCATTTTTACATTCAATAGCTGGGGTTTTCTTACTTCCTTAACAGTTTTCAGTTACAAAATGCTTCCTGTAGAACTGTCCACTAGACAGTCTAGTGGACTTCACCCACTATTTTCACCCTTATTTCAGGCCATTTTTTGCTTCTTGCACTTGTCCAGCCCCTGGGAAAACAAAACTCCCAAGTCACATATTTTTGCATCATTCTGCTAATCACTCACAGAAAATAAAGAGGGGAAAAAACACTTACCATTTCCCATGTATTTTCTCCAGGCTGTTTGATAAACATTTTCATCAGTTAGATTTCTCTGAACTTCCCTGTGGTGGCTATTGTTGCTTGTCTCTTTGGTTTGTTGATCACTTCCATAGCTCTCAGCATAGACACTGTTCAGAAAAAAACAAACAAACAAATAAAACCCAACCCAACACCCAAATATAAAACAAAGAGCATTTTTTTCTCAGCCTTCTGAACTGTGGGTCAGGCACTCTGCATGGTTACTTTACAGAGGTAGAGGTAGTTCATATATTTGCTTTCACTCAGAGTTTCTGTTGAATAGGAAACAAAACACTCTTCTGAGGATGCACAAAAAGAAGCAGCAGGTCTACTTATGCACAGAAAACAAATTACCTTTGGGTAGAATAAGAATATTACAGTCCAGGATTGATGTGGTTTTCATGTTATCTTAAAGAATGATGTGAAATCTTTCCTCTCTGCACTTTTTCTTTAATGAAGATGAGATATAACTGCACCTCTGAGGCACTCAGATTCAGGACATTTGCACATTCTGTGGCTCCTAGCAGACTCTGGCTCACTTCTCTGAAGGTAATTTCACTGTGACAGCTGTGAGATAGCATCTATAGATTGTTCTGCAAAATGTAACTTTCCATTAGGAGCCAGGGGGACTATTCTGCAGCAATGAGAACTCTTTGATAAACATTTATTTTTGTCTTTTTCACCTGGACAAGACTCTGCTGCAGTGCTTGGAACAGCTGCCAGAGCAGATCTGGGTGCATTTCTTGTAGCTACTGGCAATCCATGTAGTGGCAGTGGTATCAGTGGTCAGACAAGCACTGCCATTCCTTAGTGCCCTGTTTATATATCCCATCTCAGAGGGAAGCTCTTGTCTCCTCACTGCTCAGGCCTGGCTGGGAAGGGTCTGGCCAAGGACAAGGGGACACTTTTGTTTGGTGTTTCATATGACTTCCTTGTTTATCTCCAGGCTTACCATGACAGCAATATTTTTTTATTTTTAATTTTTGTGGAGTTTCAGACTCCATAATTTCTATTCTTCCCCTGCTGCTGCCTTTCTGCAGAGCAGCTAATTTTCATTCCAAGGATGGTGTAGAGAGCAGCTCACTAGTTAACACAAGAGGCAGCCATCTGACAAAGGACTGGGAAAGGACTTGGGCTTTCTGTTCTAATAATCACAAGTGCCAGTAACAGGACAGGACGAGAGGCTCAAACAAAAATAAATTAATTAGCAAGGACATTATTTATGCACTGGGAATTCCTAGTGTATGTGGTGTCTGCTCTAATAACCTGTGGACAAATCACCTCCCTCTGCTGTAACACCTTAGGGAGAGGGCCAGCAGAGGAAGACAAATGTAAGATCCCATCTAAAGGGAAAAGGATAAGAAGCAGCTGGAAAATCTGAGGGGAAATGCCCTGCATAAAGAGCAGAGAGATCCATATGGACACCTGCCCCTCACCACAGCTCTTCTTGCTCCTGGCTAGACATGTTCCAGAGTGATCTGCACTTCATACCAACAGGATTGTGGCCCATGGGGATCTGAGCATTCCAAGCTTGCTGTTCCCCATGTGGTGAAACAGAGGTGAGCACAGAGCTTTTAGGAGAAAAGGAAAGAAATAAAAAAAAAAAAAAGAAAACTTTTCACAACATTTTTTAAAAAACAAATGGAACCATATAATTTGTCTTACATTGCAATTACTTCTCTGTTTGAGATGTTCACTATTTTCTGCCATTGTAATTTCACATACTGGATAATTAGTACCCTCTGCACAGAAACAACAGGAATGGCTGGGCAGCAGGAGAACTCTTTCTGGATGCTGCTACAATAAAATATTGTCTCATTTCTTCTCAGCTCATGACTCAAATCCAGGTGTGCAGAGGAGTAAAACTGAAAGGCCAGAATATTAAGTTACAAACCAAAGAAAGATAGTTTCTTGAGCAGTCCAGCAGAGCAAAGAAAAGCCACACTGTATAAAATTGATATGAACGTGAACATCGGTTCAAGAACTGATAGGAACGTGAGCATGAAATTGGTGTTTTGAAACAATCCCCTGCAGATGACCCTTGGAATACAGCCATTGACTCCATATGGAGGTAAAAGTCTGCCTCTTTTTCTTTCTGAGGGATCAGACACAGAAATTGAAATGACAAATCTGTGTAAGAGTATTGCCTGAAATACCGATTTTTAAACACTGTCGAATGACTCAGTGAAAGAATATCACAACTTTATCCAAATTGCATTTCAGCCCTATGGAAGCAGAGTATGATATGCTAGGAAACAAATATTCAAGTTTCCCTTCTAAAATAAATCATTTGATTGAGAATTATATCACAGGATTTTGAAATTCTGAAGTGACTATGTTGATGTTAAGTTAGTGGTGACATCTTTAAAGTATTTGTTAAACTATAAACTAAACTTTATATCAGGCTTTCAATGATTTCACAAAACTCTGGACTAAAAGCTGTTACACATATTCTTTGAAATCATTGTAAGTTTCAGTTTTAAATAGGATAAGGAATTTAGATTTATATGGTGTGCCATTGCTTCCCTCTGTTACAGAATTTGCATAGCAGTGTGAACAAGGGAAATATTGCCAACAGAAGGTAAAAATGCTTCAGCAGGACATGGGCTTACTATAACGACAGAAAAATGGATGCCAAGATATGCTTAGGGAGAAAAAAAAAGTTTCCATAACTTTTGAGAGATAAAATTTGCATTTACAGATCTGAATGGATGCCTCAGTTTTCTGACAAAGGTGCCTTTCACTGAGGTTGTTTTCATTTTACTCAATATTTTAAACTGGGGCAAGCACCTTTCCTCACGGAATGTCCTGTCTGCTAAAACAAATGGAAAGGAAAATCAAAACCACGTTACTCCTAAACAACATTATTGTTAGGTAAAAAACTTTTACAGTCAGTTTTCCAAAAGTAATATACAACTTCGGGCACAGGGAGGCAACAGCTTAGAATAGTAATTACAGCTGATCTCAGCCAAATTTGAGAAACAGTTTCTTGCACATAGCCAAGAGGAAATAAAAATGCCTCAAATCATAGCAGCCAAAAAAGGGTATAATGCAGTCTCCTATGTGGTAGAATCCAAATAGTAATATTTAAATGCAATGTTATTATCCAATTTCTAGGAATAGAATAATTTCTAGAGTTCATTAGAACATGATGAATTTCACTATATTGAAAATCATTTTGAATTTAAACCACAAGCTAATTCTCAATACAAAGATAAAGCCTAAAGAGGAAAAATAAATCTTACAGAATCCTCCTAGAATTAATATTGGATTTTCCAAGTTCAAATTACAATAATACCATCATCAAGAGGGTCCTCAATTAACCTCATCTGACATTCCAAGATGAATATTTTAAGGGTTGTGAAGCATGCAAATAGAAACTTCAATTAAAGACAGACTTCATACATTGGACAGCTTGTGAGAATAATGTGAAAAATTATGTAACCAACCTGGTGCTTTGGTAAACACCCACAGATGATGGAGAGGAGACTGAAAAAATTGAGGATCAGCATCCTAAATCCTTTCTCAGGTAGAGCCTGGAAAGATTAAGAACTTGTTTACACAGGGGAGCAGGGACTCCCTTCACATTCTTTTCCATTTTGGTTTCTGCACGTCTGGATGACCTGCATTCACACAGCACAAATCTCAGCATGCATTAACTGCTGAGAGAAAATATATTCTGTGCTTCTTTTGGAGCTGTGGCAGATTCAGAGTGCATTAAGTGAAAGCATGCTAATATTCCTTGGGTGCAGCTGGGCCGCAGGCAGCTCCTGCCTCTGCCTCCCCCGCAGGAGCTTCTCCCTCTGGAATGCTGGAAGGAGCCCTTGGCTGGGGGAAACGCAACCCAGGGGTCACCTTGGTGACACCCCCTGTTCCTATGGACAGCTTGGGCACAGCTGCCTGCAGTGGACAGCCACCCCAGAGGAGAGAGGGTGAAGGTTCAGGCTGCTGGGTGAGGAAACGTGGCTGCAAGGCTCTCACTTCAGGTGGCTGATTTGCTGAGGGGTCAGTGCAGGGTTTTTCTGCTCTTCTGCACTCAAGTGAGAGCCCAGCATGAATCTTTTTACACCACTGGTAGAAAACCTGTCATCGCTTTGCATAGGCAGCTTGTTAGTACCAAGAAACTGAGCTGGGCTTGTGGCTATTTTTTCCCTTTACTTTTCTTACTTTCAACTTTCCTTATGCTTTTATTAGTTGCAGCAAATATTAGATATTTTGACACACCTCCAGGACCTGTTTTTCCATGTATCTGCTGGAGACTTGTAGCTGTTTGAAGTTTTAACCTTTCCTCAGTGACTGTGGCAGAGAAAACACTACTTAGACTTGCTGCTGGTTTTGTGCATTTAAAATCTCCTGCTCCCACTCTGACTATCAAATGGGTGTTTGTGTGGATTTTCACAAGCCCTATTTTATTTCATGCATGATGATAACCCTTTCCCTTAAATCTTCAAAAAGGTAAGTATTTTCCCTGTTCAAACCCAGAAATAATGGTTCAAAAAAAGATTTTGAGAATGCAGTAGTTCACTGTATCTCAGCTATCCATCCCTCAACTGGTCTGTTCCCCCCTTCTGCCATCTGACATATATTTTCTCCTTCCACTCATTTGGCTTCTCCCAGCAGGAAATCTTCTCTTACCAGAGCAGCTTTAAAATGTGACTGCTGGCTCCTGCTTTTTCATGCAATTAAAAAAAAAAAAAAAAAGATAAACACTGTCTCCCTACCCCCAAAAAACTATTAATAGAAGTATACTTACAGTGCACAGTTCAAACTAAGAATAGTGTTAAGTACTATATCCTAATTAGCAGAGTACAGTAATGCTCTCATTTTAATCAATGGGTCTTGAAGTTCCAGCTTTCATGGGATGCAATGAAGCACATTTCAGAATGCAGCACCATGGAGCTCTATGCCATATTTCATAGGCATTTTCCTCCCCAATTACAAAGGGCAGAATTGCTGTAAACAGAAACATTTTTTGAGGCTTTTTCCCAGGATAAAACTTAGCAGTGCAGCTGCAAATCAGCTCTGCATAAGAAATGCACAGACTGGGGGGAGCAGGGAGGCAGGAGGCTCTGGGCATCATTAACCCCTGGTGTTCTGACAGCTATTCCAAAGCACAGTTGCTGCCTCTGTGTCCCCTGTGCCCATCCTTGAGAGGTGTGACACGAACTGTGTTGGACAGCAAATCCAAGGTGAGAAGGAGAAGAGTTCATGGCAACAGGAGGTGTAAAGGCTGCACCTTTTTCCTCTTTTCTTTGTGAATGGATCATTTTGAAATGTAGTAGCCCCGTTATGGCCCCCTGTGATCCTTTCTTACCTTCAGTGGTTTCCTTTGGAAAGGAGGCTCATACAAGGAAATTTTCTTTCCACCTTCATGTCTGTCCTTCCTCCTTCCCTTTCCACAGTCCTCAAACTGAGAGTAGCATTGCAGCCAAATCTGACCAAGAACATGAGGCTTCAAAAATGCAGAAACTTTGGGAAAATGGTGGAAGACTGAAACATGGTGGAAGACTGAAACATGCTGAAGGACAGGGTGGCTCAGCCCACAGCCTTTGTGCACAGATCTTTGGGAAACCCAGGCTCATTTCTACCCAGGGATGTGGAGCAACCTGGTGGTTGCTCCACTTGTGTAATTTTGCACAGTTTCTTGGAGCAGTTATATCTTCTAAATTGTTATGTCTTCCTAATTGTGTTTTGCAAAAATAAATATTTTGTTTAGTCATCTGAGATATGTTTTTTATGAGGCTCATAATAGTAGCTACATAAAAGAAGTACATTTCTCATACTTTGAATTTTTTCATGGTCCAATAGGCTAATATTAAAACAAAATAGGATAACAGTGGGAACATAGCCACATTACACACAATGAAAGCAGCATTCCCCCACTTTAAAAGGTCTTTTAAGACCCTTTAAAAATAGCCTGTGAACTCCTTGAGAAATAATGTACTAAAGTTTGATCAAATGCACAAGAAAATGCTATACACAAAAAAGAAAATGAAAAGGAGGGGAAATCATATAGCTCTGAATTTTTTATCATCCTCTATATAGACCACAAGAGTCTTCTCTGATTAAGTGATTAAGTGTCCAGGGAAAATGTGATTTTGAGGAAGGAATTTTTCTTCATTTCTCTGCTTTCTTAGCTGTTTTCTGGACAGCTTTTTGTTCAAAATAGCTTGCAATGCCACCAAATCACCAAATGGGCAGATCTAGGAACGGATATGTGCGAATTTTGTCCCAGAATTGCAGTTGCAGAGAGGAGGATTCACAGCACACCAAAGAAAGAACAAAAAATATCACAATGCTTATCGCCTACACACAAAAAAATAGCTCAGAGTGGGTGGGGAGGTGGAAGCAAGTGCACTGAGACAGATATAGTGAAGAACTGAATGTGCAACTGCTAAGGGGGTCACACTCTTGTGCAAACCAAGCAGGTCATGTAGGCAGGCCTGAGAGAAGCTATTTCTGCTGATATTCAAAGCCAACTGTCCCTTTTTGAGCATTATTCCCTTGCTCTTCCCTGTACCCATTTGCACAGTGACTCTTCTCCCTTATTTTGTACTTGTAACTGTTGATGGTTTGATATCATCTGCTACTCACTAGAAATAATAATAAATTGAATGCATCGATTAAAAAAAAAATCCAGACTGTAAAATTTGCCAATTTAAATTAGGTTAAGTGTTCAAGATAAAGGAAATTAGATGAAAACCAAGATGAAATCTCTGCCCAAGAGATTGCCTCTACATGCCAGAGAAACAACAGCCAACTCTCTTTCCCAAATGAGGAATCAGCTCTTATGCAGTGGCCAATACCACAGAACTTTCATTTTATCTGTCTAGTTCTAAGGAAGATCCTCACTGCATCCCACCAGGCACAGATGTAATCAGACAAGTTTTAATCTTTTCTTGCAAGCCAGTCCCCTCAGCAATCTCCAGCACTGCATTTCTTTGATTTCTTTTCCAGCTGCTCTGCAGCTTCAAGGTGAGGGGATGTCCAGCCCCATACTCTGTGTTCTAAGGGCCAGCTCCCTTCTGCATCAGAGGGACCCAAGGACACTTAGTAGGAAACATTAAACATCTTGCAGAAACAACCAAGATTTTCCATTTCACCATTCTCAAACAGAACAGAATTACTGTTCCTTCCTGAGTAGGATTATGATGGTTTTTCATAGGCAGACTAAAAAAAAAAAGTAAAATAAAATGCAAAAATGGCTGTTTTGCTGTGATGCTGCATTGCAGATTCACATCTAATTTCTGCTAATGTTATCCACTCAGTCATTTTCAACATCGCTGTTTTCCAAATTTTTCCTCCCACTGAATCTGTATGTTTGATTAATGTTTTCCCAGATGTCTGAACCTGGGGAAAAAAGGCACTTTTGGTCTCATTTTGTTAAGTGTTAGGAATCACTTTGATGATCCATAACTAATTTTACTGTACTTGTCACAAAGCAGATGTGTGGCAATAGTCCCCTGAGCAAGCTGCATTCAATCGTTACAAATTCCTGAGCTCCCCTTTCTATTTCCCCCCACCCCTTTTTTGTGCTTTTTTTTTTCATTAGTAATTAACCTTCACAGTTTATCATATTCTCTTTCAATGGCTTATTGAACCCATTTGACACAGGAGTTACACTTTTGATCCAAACACAATTCATCCTCTCTTTTTAGTTTCAATCCTTTGAAGAATGTCAGATTAGGATGCAGTTTGAGGAACACAATTCTTCATTTCGGCTGTTTTGTCTCAATCATTTAGCACATTAACTCTTCCTATTTCTAATTTACCTGGAAGATTTTTGCATTCAAAGGATGGAGAGTCTTTAAACATTAAGAAGAAGGACTATAAACATGAAAGATTGTAAAAAATTCCCACTTAAAGAATTAGAGTTAGAGACAACTCTGTTGTCTCTAACTCAGCATCCATAATTTGTAACAGCTTCTCAGCTAATCTTTATTTCAGCCCTCTCCCCTGGAAAGGTAGAAATCACCTCTGAATTGTCCCTCTTATTTCTGATAAGCTCAGCTATCACAACAACAGAGAGATGACTGATGCTATTGAATCTGACAACGGGAGGAATTTATGCAACAATCTAAAAAGAAGCTACCCCTTTGTGGCTGTGCAGAAAACACAACTACTCGGATTCACAAAGTGGCTGAGGCTGGAGGGCATCTCTGGGAATTGTCAAGTCCAACCCTGTGCTCAAAGCAGTGTCACCTACAGAGGCATTGCTTGGGGTCATGCCCAGTTGGGGTTTGAGTATCTCCAATGACAGAGACTGAACAGCCTCTCTCTGGGCAGCCTGTGACAGTGTTCAAGCACTCCCACAGAGGGAAAAAAAAGCCAGAAGTGATTTCCTTTTTCTTTTGTTTAAAAAGAATGTTTTATATTTCAATTTGTATTGCCCATTTACTACTTTTGAAAGTCACGTCTCATTACACTCACAAAACAGATTTCTTGCCAAGGTATATTCTGCAGGAAAAATAAAACAGCTACAAAAAGTGCACCTGTTTTTCCTCAGAAGGTGACAAAGCGCACTTGTCACATCAACCTAGATATTTATACTACTGGACATATCATAATCCTTGTGAAACAAAAATAGTGTGTTCACTTTAATGTATATGACAAATACACTCAGAAATAAGGGAATTATTTGCCAGTGAAGGTTGGAATAAAAGCCATAGAATAATTTATGTCATAGTGGATCTTAAGAGAGAAATTATTGTATTGTTCTTCTGCCTTCTTCTAAAATTTTAGGAGAATTTACTTGTTTGGTTCCTACTCTTCAACTCCTTTTCAGTGAGAGGTGAAGATGCATGTGTGTATAGCTGTATCTACATTAGGTCTCTGGAAAAAAACAGAGGTGAAACTTCGAAGAATTTTGTGTCTGAGTCTCAAAACTGAACACGGGAGAACCCAGGAGGAGTCTCTGGTACACCATTTGAACAGGAGCATTGTCAACTAACAAAGAGACACTCAAATAATTGCAAAACTAAAACTTGGTGAACTTCTGTGTTTCACACCCTTCCTCAGAAAGTCCTTAGGGCCTAGCTGACCATTCGCCTGGAATTCAAGGGGTTCTTTTACCTTCAATTTGTATTCAAAGGGGTTCTCCTTCCTTTAATGAAGATGAAATATAAAATACTGACCAACTGTCTAATTAAGTGAATTGTACCTGAATTTTTATCAAGGGTCATTCTGTTTAACTTCAGCAGGTGGATTTCATTGGGCAGATCTTTTGCAATAAAGGCCCAGAGATCCTGCTTGGTCAGAAGGTAAAGTTCGTTTTTATGTTTAAGGTGCACGAGTTAACAACTCACTGGCCTCCCTGGGGCTGAATACTGATGATATTTGCTTCCATTTTCTACAAATCTTTCCTTACCATGACTTGTAAAGCTCTGTCCCACCTGGGGAGCACTGCAGCCTTTCCAGCCTTTGGGGCTGACTGCTCCAAGCCCCTCATTTAGGTAATCCAACATCCCCATCCTCTACACACAGTGATGCTTTGTAGGAAAGGAGCCAAGGAATACTGGCTGGGTTTCCCATCTGGAGGACCAGGCAGGAGCTGGATTTGAAGTATGCTGACATGTCCACCTTCCCCTCAGCCCAGACACAGCACTTAGCTGGAAATGAGTAATTGGTGTAATGGGCTATTGAATTTTGGCAACCAAAGTTGGTGCTCTGACAGGGACCAAGGTACCACCTTCGCTTTGGAGGTCAGTCAGGTGCAGGATGAAATTTGTGTTCCAAAAAGGAGAGGCAAGCCCACAAAAATGCAAGAGGCTGGCTAATAGATGCTACCTTTTGCCAGAGAGACACCTGAATTTTACCCTCCTGATGTAAAATGTGGTTCTTCATGATAATTCAGAAACTATGGTTCTCCTTTTCAACAAAAGAAACCTTGAGAAGACATGTAGAAAAAGGAACCACTAACAGTTTTTCCTGTTGTTTTGGTTTTTTTTTTTCCTGTGGAATGTGTTTTGTTTTGATTTTTTTGGCTGTTTTTTCCACCCATTTCACAGTGGGCGGAAAATGGTGACTGAGACATTGTCACAATGTTGAAACTCATCTGTCTGGAAGGGTGTAACACCATGTGCTGTGGGAGAAGGAGATGGCATGAGGGAGGGAAGAGGAGAGAATGAGGTGCCATTTCTTGGATTAGAGCTTTTATAAGCTTCCAGGAGAGAGGAAATTCAGATGTTTAGCTGGCAGCAGTTGGTGATGAGGGAAGAGCCCTGGCTCAGTTCCTTGTTGGGCTCGGGGAGCAGCTTCCCTCCATCTGTTAAGGAGCTTCTGATTAGATGAGGTAGGTTAAATCTTTTTTCCCTCTGCTCTCCCTTCCCAATGGTTGGGAAATCACTTATTTGTGCTGCTGGGGGCAAAGAGAAGAGAAATGAAACCACAAAGCCAGTGCAGGGCTTTTTAAACTCTTTGCAGGTTGCAGAGGCTTGGAAAGAGATGATTAGAGTGATTGAAGATTGATGGAAGTGATAAGATTGGTGAAAGGGCACAGAAAGGAGCAAGGAATGATGTGTTTGCTAATGGGATATCCATCTTAAGTTTCTCTGTTAGGCTGCCCTGTTTACAATCTGTTTAATATTTGCTCTTATCTCCTAAAAATGGTGGCTTATTGTACATTTTCTGAAACTGTTTTCAGAAAGGGCAATTTTTATATCTCCTAATGTGTGTGAACTGGTGCAGAGAAAGAGGAGTTACTACATACATTCCATGGGCCAGTGTGGCTTGTCTCAAGGCCATGCTGAAGTAAAATCAACTGCATCATGTTACAGTGATGTTTTCCACCTACAGGCACTTCTGAGCTGACTGCCATAGTGATTAAACTGAGATTGTACAGGATTGGAAATAGAGGCCAGTACAAGCTCTTTGGGCAGCAATGCTCTGACATCAAGTCCTGGCAGGTTTTAGAGCAATAAAGAAGACACATGATTACAAAAATTAAAAAAAAAAAAAAACAAAACAAACAAAAAAATACACTGGCAAAAGCCCTCCAGCAAATCCCAAATATATTCAGGCACACAGGCCAAATCGAAAAGACAAAAAATAAAAAGGAATAATATTATTTCTGAAGGAAAGAAGGAACCTTTCTTCATTCCTCTTATAGCCTCTTCTCCCTTTTCACCTTCTGTGACTATCCTTACCTCTCCTGCTATGATATTGATCCATCTCCTGTTAGGGCATTAAATCCCATAATAAACAATACAACAGGCTGCTCTATTTGTGTGGCTGCCCCTTGTTAATTCTCCAACCATTGTCTGGCCTGGCACAAAATAGTAGAAGAAAAGACAGCCACAGGCATCCCACAGCCCAGGGCAGCCTCCTTTCCCCAGGGGCTGCCTCACTGCCTGCCTCTGCTCTGCCAGCCCAGCAGTTTGCATTGCTGACTCTGCCTGCTTCATCCAGGTGTCACCCCAGGGGCAGAAGTGGCAGCAGCCTCTTTTCTGGGCGGGGGGAAACTGAATTTTGTGATGTGGATTCTACAGCACTAAACCAGCTTTCCCACTGGGGGCTGCCCAGAAATTAGGCTGAGAATATGCAAGGCCCAGTTAAAGTTGGTTGCTTTTTTCAATTAAAATTTGTTAATAAGTTATTTGTTATGACAGCCACAAGTTTTCTTAAATGGAAATAAAAATGTACTTTTTTTTTCCTGTCTTAATCAGTGAAAATAGGCAGCTATGAAAAGCCAAACATTTCCTTCTTACTATGACAGAATCAAAGAAAGTTTTGGGCTAGAGGGAGCCTTAAAGAGTATTCAGTTCTTACCGCCCTGCCATGGGCAGGGGCACCTTCCACTAGACCAGGATGCTCAAAGCTCCATCCAACCTGGCCTTGGACACTTCCAGGGATGGAGCAGCCTCTTTGGTCAATCTGTTCCAATGCCTCACAGTAAAAAAAAAAATCATCCTTTCATCATCATCATCACAGTAAAAAAATTCTTTATAATATCTTATCTAAATCTACCTATTTCAATTTAAACTTGCTACGTCTTTTCCTATCAGCATATTTCCTGATGAACCATCCTTCCCATCCCTCCTGTAGGTCCCTGTTAAGTACTGGAAGGCCACCACAAGGCCTCATAAGGTTTTTAAAGTTAAATACTCCTCTACCCAAAGGATGGGAAAACCAAGATGGCCAAGAAAGCTCCCATCAAGCATTTTTCTAACATGCTCATTTATAACCCAAACTACCTGATTTACATCTCAATTTACATATATCCCACAGTGCTTCATTCCATTGATTAGACATCAGAGCATTTACATTTCCATCACTTCCACATAACAGCAGTGGTAGGTCACAGTGACCTTACAAATGTCTTGTCAAAGCCTTTTGTGTCAAAACAGCACAACCTCAGAAATGCTCTATCAAAACAGCCCCATCATCCAGTGTCAAAACAGCTTCATCACGGAGCCTAAGCACATTCACATCCAACAAATTAACATATCAAGGCTTTATGGCACTAATATCCAAGTGAAAAACAAAAACCTAATGTTTTCCCTGTGAAAAGAAAATTGTTCTTACTCCCATTTCCCACTGCTAATTAGTTCCTATCTACTGGGGTGTCTCTGGGGTGACTTTTTTTTTCCTCACAGTGTCACTAAAGTGACCGACATTTTCATTTAGTCAAACTTGCAAAAAGTGGCTGGAAGAGCTTTCTGGGAACTTGGCCTCAGTGATTGTCAAGGCAGTAAAATTCCTGCCTAGGTACAAGACTATTCAACAAAGTGAACATCACAACAGAAAAAATTTTGCAAGCAAAGCCAATACACAGTTCTGGACCATCTCCTGTTGCATTTAAATCATCTCATTCTTCAATTTTCAGGCCAGACCTATCTTAGTGCTTGGTTTCACTACAAGTGACTAAATAAATTGGGAAGGGAATAGCACGCACTATTTTTTTTCTTTTTTTTTGGTAATTTTAAGGAACTCAGATAAACCCCAAAGATTAAATCTGACTGTTTAAAAATCATAGTCTCAGTGCTTCACTTGCCCTCCTGCTCATCTGTATATGAGGCAGAAAAAGTATGCATAACCACACAGTTTCAAACCAGTGCAACTGAATCCATTTGAATCCCATAATTTGAATTTTAAAGCCTCTCAGTCCCTGCTTTGCTTATAAGGGAGGTTTTTAGGAACTCATCCCATCACTGGACAGCACGCTTAAGTGTAAACACAAGTAGCATCCAAATATATGGGCAGTCAGGACAGCAATGTTTGGTGGATTCTTGAATTAGGACATGCATAGACAACCCACTGAAAATGCAATATTGCCCTCAGCTAATCTGGTGTGTCAGCACTGCAAATGTTCGTGTTCGAGCAGCACTCACCATTTCGGGCAATGACTTTCTTAATCAGTAAAACATTCAAATACAGAATAAATAAATATAAATCAGCTGGTTGCACCCTTTCCATTATTTTTTCTTCAGGACATTACCTAACAACCAAAGCAAATAAATTTACAAGCAAGAGGAAGCTTAGAGGCACTCAGCTCTTAACTCACTGACCTTGTAGTGGAGACACCATGTCACAGCCATTAGCACTGGGGCAGGATCTGTTGCATTTTGCTCTGTTTCCACGAGTCATCTCTGTGGCAGCACAGGGTGAGACCATGAATTCAGATTTATCCTATCAGGGCAGAACAAATCAGAAGCAGCAGTTGCAAATTTGTAGAAACAGACCTGACTGGTGCATTACTGTAATCCCCAAGAAAAGCAGCTGGGGCATGACCACATACCTTGATCGAGATCAAGGTATAAACACCTTTTATTTAATTTTTCAGATTTGGTTAATCCAAAAGTCATTATTTTGAAATATGTGATATATATATATATATATATATATATTTCATTATAGATGTACAGCAGTTCCCATATAAACTGTCCTTAAAAGTAATATCTCAGTATATAGAGATATTCCCTCTATTTTAAATGAGAAGACTTCTTCAGTATTCATGAACTTCTTGACTGTGACAGATGTAATGAGACAGAAAAAACAATTCACTCTGCTATAATTGTGGCCTTTAGTTTATGCTTGACTATGCTTTGATGGATTGCTGCATTTATTCATACTTTACTTTAATTTTCTAAAGAGTAAAGTAGTGACTTGCAGTCTGTAGTCTGAGGACTAATCTCAGGATTTCTATGACCAGTACCACAGCAGTAAAATCTCTTAATGTCAATGCTTCTTATTTTCATCTGCTTGTCCAAATTCTTCACTGAAAAACAAGACATGCAAAACCAATTTAAAGTCAAGGGGGGAAATTCTTCAGATCTCTCTGGCAAAAGCTCCTGGAAAGGGAACAGGAGCTGTTTTCATAGGTCAGCATGACCTGAGAGAGTCAGATGAAGTGACACAAATGTGTGTAAAAATTTATGTTGAGGAAGAAGACCACTGTGGGGTGCTACAATTACAGAAGGGAATAGGAAAAAAAAAGAAGTGAAGTGGTTGGGTGAGGAGCCAGAAGAGAGACATGTGTATGAAGCAATAAAAGGAGTTCATGAAATATAAAGCAGGGCCAATTTCTTCCTGTAGAGCTTTGATTCCACTCGATTTTTGCCATCCAAAGAAGGATGGCTGAGAGACCTGAGCAAGCTTGGCAGGAGGGATGAGAGGAGGCCACAGGGCTGCATTCCCAGGACTTCCAAGGAATGAGGCTGAAATGGCTGCTAATGGTGAAATGCTGAAAAACTGCTGATATCATGGGGGATCCCAGAGAAATACTGAGAGAAAACTGAGAAAACCCCCTCTAACTTGTCAAAACCTCCATCATTAATAGATCTGAGTGAGAAAGAATATCAGGGACAGCAGAGGATGAGAAACATATTTTAAAATGTACTTGATCACCTAAATTCTCAGCAAATATAGAGCAGGAGTACCAGTACCCCTCTGTGGCTGAATCACCTGGACCCAAGGTTTCAGCACTTTGGGAGTCTCTCTGTCATAGCCCTGAGGCTGCTGCAGAAACATCAGCTACTCACAGGGATGTGCCAGAGTGCAGAATGAGTCATTGACATAATAAATCCTCTTGGCAGCAAGGAACCTGGTGAATTGGAGAGATGTTTTCAGCATTCTTGCAATTCATGGCACAAATTACTTCTACCAGAGTTTGTTCCAAGCAGCTGAAGGGTTCCTCTGTACACAGGGCACCTGTGTGTGGCCCAGGGTGAACATCGATGCTGCCACTGAACACTTTGGGATTCACTCTCCAACCAGAGGGAAGATGCCTCTGCGACATAATCACCATAAAGTGGGAAGTGACTCTCAGAATAAATAAACTTTAAAGATCCAGTCTGGGTATGTTGGTGCAAGCTACAATGGCTCCTTGGTTTGATCATTAAACTGGAAACATAACTGAGAAACTTGGTGTCACCTGTCTGACCATGCCACAGGAATTGTTGCAGTGGAATACAAAGGTGAGCAGAACTCCAGATGCCTGGCCTTGTGGCAGTGAAACACAGTCCTCTTGTTTAGAGGTGTGCAATTTGCTCTGGTCACCAGCTGGAAGCAGCAGTGATGACATTTCCACATTGCAGTCCCCAGCATGGGGAGCTGTGTTTGTGCGTGCCACTCCTGGACACCAAACCACACAACCACACTTCACAGAGCCACAAAGTCCCAAAATACTGGCAGTGGCAGACAGAGGTAAACTCTTTGGACTGTGGTAAAAAATAGGAAAAAAACCTGCAAAAACTTAAATCCTGAACATGTTCCAATGACATTCTGCCATTATAGCTGTTGCAGGCAATTTCTCCTCTGGTTTGATATTTTAGCTCAGCCTGCTTAAGTCTTCAGAGGCTGCACTGACAAGCAAAAAGTCTAATTACCATGTTTAGCTTGCTCCTTTTAGCATGCTCTGCAGGCTCTGTCATCATTTCACTGTGACAAGAAGTTGGGTGGTTTTTTCCTTGTAGCAAGTTCCTCACTATTCTTGTTAAAGAAATACTGCACCAGAGATTCCTTTGATGGTTTGGTTATGTTTAACTTGCCATTAATGCTGTTCTCCTTTGAAACTTCTTCATCTGTGTTTACTTTCATACATCTGGTGAAGAAATATATTTGCTTTTTTTTTGTTTGTTTATTGTCACACATAAGAGAAGCATACATAAATCAAATGCTTTGTCCCTTGGGCTTTACTTGTCTTGTCTTTATGCTGCATCAAAAATTTCAATAAAAAAAGTTAAGTAATAATGCTATAAAGACATGAAAGTGCAATGTGGCACAGTGACAAATTGCTGGGAGTTGTACATAAAACAATCTTTTGGAAAAAGAGATGAATTCTCATTTTAGGTAATTTCTTCCTTCCTTATTTATTTTTCCAACTCGAAGTTGAAATAATTTTGATTTATGATGAAGAATCATAGTGAAGTAAAATCTCTTAAACCATGGTAAAAATGAATAAAACTTGTAAGGAATGTAAGAGACCCAGTTGTACCTAACACGTCCTCATTTTGAATCTGATTTCAGTTATTTCTTCTTATTGTTACAAAAGATATAGCTTTTAAACATGGATGCTTGCAGTGGCAGTAGACAAAAATCATCATAAGACAGAGATCTTACTACCAAAAAAAGGGAGTAAAAGGTCACCTAATTGTATATTATTGCAGATTGCATGTCAGTGGGGCACAGAACTGCAGTATGCAAAGTACTGTTTATAGAGAAAGCTATGATAAAGAAGGGAAGGAAGCAAAACAATCCTGAACTTGTAAAGATATGAAGTGAGTGAGGTGGGAAATGACAAGCACTGAAATAACTTTGCGTTTTCTGCTGTGAAATCAAAAGACCAAAAGCCTAATCACATTGTCAGTCAGTAACCAGTCTAGTGCAACAGGGAAATAAAACCAGAGATGAGAATAGAAACTTTAACAATGGCACAATATCTTCTAATTTTTTGGATCCTTTCAATTCATCCAACTTTCACCTGACTCTGCTCCTTCTAGTGTCTCTCTTTTTTCAGGGGTGTTTTTTTATGTGTTTGTAGGCATGGCTTTATGTCATCCTAAGCATTTTTGGCTGAAAGGTGACATGGCTTTTCTATTTCCTCTCTGTTGTCTTCTCCATCCACTGCCTTCATCCTGTCTGCACAACTCCAAATTCTTTCCCTCTTTCATGCAGCACTGCGGCAATGGCTGAGTGTGACTGAACATGAAGAGAGCAGAGATGGCAATAGTGACACTAGTTCTGGCCTTTGGGATAACAGCAACAAGCCTTACTGAGCTCCTACAGATAAATCCAGCCTCTTTTCTGTGATATTAGAACCAGAGTTGATCACCTAGCTCCTCCTTGTTTTTGTGTTCAGAGATTAAGAAGTAATACAAAGATATTAAACCCTATACTGGATATCATGGGGACACTGGCTTCTTATCACTTCAGCCATGCCTTTGATCAAAACACTTACATTTGCCTCATTGTAGAGCTTGTTATAAACACCACATCTATTGCTTTACTGCCATGCTATACTCTTTGAAAAAAGGACTCAGCCAACCATAAAAAGGAAGGTTTGTATGAAAACATCTTTCACTAAATATATAAACAATCCAAATGCAATAAGAAGCTTCTCAGGAAAGTCACTGAATAATCAGCACCCATGGCCAAAAAGTTCTTACAAAATTTCACTCAGATACTTGCAATCAGCCTTCACTGATTTATGTATCCTTTTTGATTCTCAATAGCAGGTAGGGGAAGTATTTTTGGGTTTTTGTTTGTTTGTTTGTTTTTAAACTACTAGAGATGTCTGCAGAGAAGAGAACTCCCAAGTCCTCTCTGCACTGCTTGACACACTTTTTTATGGATTTGCTGCTTTGGATGTTTGCGCTTGGAGCGCTTGGTTGGCCATCCAGTTGTCACCAACAATGCAGTAGGAATAAAGTGTCAAATTCTCAGAAAGATTTGTGTGTGTGTGTGTATTTTTAAATTCCTGAAATCTTATTTTTAAGCTTTCAGCTTCAAAGATCCACTTACCATTCAATGGTTGCATTCATATGAGCACAGTTTTAAGCAGAAGGGCTCATTCCTTATTTTGATGTAGGATCAGTCCTGCTGTTTCATCTAAACCTTATCCCCTGTCATGTAGTAGAGCTGACAGGATGACAAAAATAAAGGCTTTAGTGCTAACAAACTTTGTTTGTTCTCCCTCTTGACTTCCCAAGTGCCACTGCTATTTATTTAAAAGGAGAAGATTTCAAGCACATATAGGATATTTAAAAATAACAAGCCACAAAGAAAAATAAAACATACAAACAAACCAACCAAACAAAACTCCAGCAAAAGTGCTATTCACAGCACTGTTAAAGAGCAGGGATTCAGTTGGGCTGATCCTGTGCTGCTTGCAAACACCTTTACCCCATGAGCTATGAGGCTTGGCCTCAAAGGTCAGCAAGAGATAATGTGCAGTGATGGTGATGTGTACAGCAGGAATCAATCCCTACTTCACACCAGCACTGCAGACTGGGGTGTACCTTTGGGAGAATTTCCTTTATTCTGTCCTAGGCTGGTTCAGGCTGTGCAGGCAGGCAGTTCAAAAGCAGAGAGAGTTTTAACAGAAGGAAAACATCACATCGTTTGTAATGTTACCTGTGATCTTAGGCACAGCTTCCAAATGGGGAGGTTGATGGCAGGAGCTGATGGATGAAAGAAACTGCCCTTAAAGGGGAATGGAGCAGCTGGCCTTTTGTGTCTGGGTGTTGCAGCTATTTCTCAGGGCCCATTTTTCTGTACTTCACAGTATTTGAAAAGAGAATACTCTGGAGTTAATGGAAGTTTTGCTATTGACTTCAATGGGGCCAAGACTTCATAAATATGTTTGTTTCTCCTGTTGACTAAATTGCTATTATTGCTTTCAGCATGGCATCTTAAGATTGATGCCTGCACCTCATAAGATTAAATTGGCCTCTGCATTGTAGAGAATACAACTTCTTCTTGCTAGCCACTCTGCTCTCTGACACTGATGATCAGAGGAACAAGTCCTACTGAAGAAACTTACTTTGCCCAGAATAACTTGGCAGGATCTTATAAGAGAAGGGATGTGTTTTACTGGGGAAAGTGTTGTAGCAAAAAAGTGATCGGATTTTTGAAGTGCATTAAGTTCTTCTGCTCTGATGAGAGCAGGCACTTCTCATCTCCTTAGACAAAGATCACAGGTATTTACAAAATCACAGCACTATAGGACTACACTCAGGATGGAGATGGTCCTATTAAAAAGTCCTATAATCAAATCACTGTAGATCTGTCAAAAGAATAAAGGGGGTAAAGTAGGGTTAAGATTAAGGAATGGCCTCGCAGTCAGAGAAGTCTTAGGCTTAAATCTGTGAGCTGAACTTGGAGATCATCTTAAAGAGAGGCAGAAGATAAGGCAGATTAACCCTTAAATTATTGCTTGCTGTGAGGAGCAGTCTGCAGATCAGACTTCAAGTCACTGGAGAAGTTTCTTTTACAAACAGCCAGAGACTGAGACAGAGGTGAGCTGGTACTAGCCCTAGTTAGCTCCAATTCCCCAAGAAAATTGCTCAGTCCTAAGGACTGAGAGGTACTTGGCAGCAGCAATCAATATGATGCAGTGGTTCTTTGATTGCCAGACAAAAGTTCAACAACTAAACTTTAATGCAGAATCTGAGAGCAAATGTGTTAGAAATTCCAATTGTGTTAAAGAGGATTAACTAGAAACATTGCCTTAAATTTTAAAAGCACAGGTATATAGGTGGTAGGCTGGAATGTAGCTAAGTCAATGTTATTAAAGCTGCACTTATAGGCCACTCATTTATTTGAAAATACTTTTGTGGTGGGACAATGTCCTTAGACACAGAATTTAATTACTAGGCCACAATAGAAGTGTTCAATTTGCTTTTCTCTCCTATTACTCATATTATGTATAGAACACCAATTGATTAGGCATTAGTATCAATTCCTGGAAAGGCTCAGATTCCCAATGAAGTCAGATTTCTTTAGCAGACAATTTATTACTTTACTTATACTAAGCATTAATATTGTATTTGTACCTCTGTGTCTACCAAAGGAAGTCCTGTCTTTTGTCCCTTGTACTTACTGCGGTCTCAATTATTTTAATGTACATTCTTAACTTTTAATAAATCGAAGACAATTGTCTACAACCACTAAACCCAGAAAAAGTGATCAACTTGGCCATTTCACCACCCACTCTGCACATTTCAATTCTGTTCACTTCACATTTGTTTCCATGGAACTCTCCCATAAGGAGAATCAAAAATTTCAAGGAAGTAATAAAGTAATAATTTATCAATAGCAAAAATTAAAATTCCGTCTGTGGAACTGTGCATGTCATGAAGTATTATAATGCCCAATAGTTTAATCTGATTATATTTTAAAGTAATTATACTTAAAACTTTTCATCTTTTTACCATCCTAACATGCTGCTGCTATCTATTCTCCTCATAGCATGGAATATATAATGACAGAAATTATTTCAGCTTTAAATGATAATGATGCCAGCATCAAAATCAAACATGACTTCCTGCAAATCCAGGCTGAAATTCATAGCTGGATCTGTGCAAATGTTTCTCCTGAAAGTAGAGAGGAACTCCTCACAAAATAGTTATCCAAGAGCAGATTTTAGACCTGGTATCAGTAGCTGTGCTGCTTTCACTATCTGGATTCTAATTAAAAGTTCTGCCTTTAGTTTCAGTCAATCTTAAAGCTGCACAACACTTCTCATTTTTGGATGTTGTAATCATCCTGTCACTTAACATGAAACTTTCCAAACTGCTTGTGTCTTCTTTGGACTAATTTTTGATGTGGAATTTCATCTTTGGGATAAGGGACAGGGGATTTTCAGACAAATTGTTTCAGCTGTTTTGAGGGGCTGGATAAGGCTTTCCCACTGTTGGGTTGAAAAATCTCTAACTTAGATTTGCTCTGCAGAAACTTGGCAAAGTGACAACAGTAGCAGATGGCACAGAGTGGGACAGGAGAGACGGTCACCTTCATGTAATGGACACTTCAATGTTATTCCATCAAAAAGATTCACAACCAGACAAGTTTTAACTTCTGAAAAATCTCATTTTCATATGCTAGATGAGCAATTTTTGAGTGGAGACAAGGAAAAGAAGGCAGCAATAGAGACAGAAAGCACAAAAGACCTTCAGAGGAGACAGCAGTTTCTGGGTAACAGCAGAAGACAGGGACAGAGGCTGACAGCACAGCAAAGGAGCACACAAACATTCTGAGGATCATTTTCCCTTAAAAGAATGAGAAAACCAGGGAGGTGAACCATGAGAGGTTCTGCTGGGTGAGCTCTCTGATGGAGGAAGGTGTGGATGAGATCACATTTCATGGCCACATCCTTTTTGTCCATGACTGATGCACTAAGTGGTGCAGAAGTTCTCAGCATGGGAAAAAGCAATGCTCCTGAAGCACCTTATCAAAACCCAGATTTTCTGGTCTGAGTGGGAGGGAGATGTCCTCTGGAGTGTTTCAGTGCCTGATGACTCTCCTCAGCATGCTTGATAAGTCCCCATGCCCACTATACCTCTCCTCAAAGCAAGAACCCATTTTTACTCCAGACAGAGAGACTGCTCAGATACAGAGGACTGTTCAAATACCTCACTTTTTGGGCTGTGAACTTCTGTCCAGAGAGCTCCATCAGGAGCCCACACATCTTAACAGGGCTCAGCACTCTCAGGAAAGAGGTCAGACCTCTTGGGTCAAAAACACTGGAAAGGCTCCTGAAAGGTTTTCCCAGCTGCCACAAGCAATATAAGCTCTTTGTCTCGTGTTAACAAAAGTGACAATGTAGGGACTGACCTCGGCAGCTTGATAATGTGCTGTACAGCACTACAGGACCAACTCTTGTCTTGGAGAACAGAGCAGCTCCCACCAACACCTGATCAGCTCCTCCATGGTGTTTGCAGGGCTGGAAACCTCTGAAAGACACAGGTAGCAGTGCAGGGCTTTTTCTACTTCATTTCCCTCAGTAACTTGTAAGACACCCTAGGATGCTCTCACATGCATGGGTACCTGTCTCTCTCTCAGAAATCTTGCTGAAGACACAGATGTAGCACCAGGAGATCCAAATGGCAGAGATGCCTGAAGTCAGACCCAAGGTTCTCCTGGAGCTCCTGTTCTTGAAGTCAAAATTGATCATCTGCTGGCAAGAGTACTTGGCGTGCACTCATTTTTGTGCTATCAGGAAGTAAACAATAACATTTGGTTATTTTCTATTAGCTGTTGATGTGAGGGATTTTGATTACACAAACTACTATCATCGTGCTAAAACCAGATATCTGACTAAATCAAATAAAATGTTCTCTCTGTTGTCTCTTGAAATGCAGGTTTTCCATTGCTAATTTTTGCCATTTCTTTTCTCTGCTATTTTAATTTCCCCAAAAGCCAGTTTCTTGTAAGTGTAGTTCTTTGGGGTTATTAAAGTGGGACTTACCATTTGCAAATATTACTGTTACAAGCCTTACAATAATATTTTTCAATATTATGGCTATCACACAGACTCAAGTAGACTGAAATGGCTTCAAAACAGTCTAATTTACTTCCAAAAGAAGTCTAAAGTACGTTTTAAAACAATGTCTGTGATTTTGTTTGCAGAATAAAGCAATAAAACCGTGAAAAGAAGACACAGAATCACAAAGCAGTCTACATTAAACTGAAACAGTTTTTAAGATCAACACAGTGAATTTCTTCCTGACTTTGAGTCCCAAACATGTCTCAACGTTATAACTTTGATAACTCCTATCCATGGTTTGACTGTCATTCTTTGATAAAATATTAGTGTTGTACTGTCATTACACCACTGTGGTAAGGAATCACACATTGAAAAAGAGAGAAAAATGACATTATCAGGAGCCACTATCTCAGAATCTGTTTCAAATTTGTATACAAAGCCATTCTGACACCCTGCTCTGGCTGGTGCAGTAATGTTTTACAGCACAATTCCATCTGCAGATGTTGCCAAAGGACAATATTCTGCTACATTGACTAATGCATTTCCCTGTAAATAACCCTCTGATTTTTGTGGGACCTGATGCTGCCTCAGATGCCATTCAGCATGAATAAAGGTGTCAGAATATGGCCTGGAGTTATTATCTGTATAACCTAAACCTTAGTAAAGCAATGAGATACCCAGATTAATGGCTAATGCCTGGGATGATATTCCTATCTTAACCCTTGCTGTCTGACCAAAGTGAATAATAACATGCTCATGGTATATCATCAGCCTCTGAAATGCAGTTGCAACAGTATGAAATTTCAGAATAAATATCTGCCTTCATTCTTTTTTATTCCCCTTGTGGATTTAAGTCAGTTCCCTAAAATATTGTTTAATATGATTTTAGAGTTTTAATAGCATCTATTGACCAAGAGAGGACAAAAGTCAGTTCTCCCCCCAGCTTTTTCTCTGTAGGATAAATTTGTTTGAGAGTGCTTTTTATTTTTAGTCTTATGTTAAGAAACTTCATCTCAGTTATCTTTGAAGCCATCAAACAGCTTTTCCTAGTTAATGGAAGGTCTTTAATGATACCTAACAAAAACATATTCTATATACTACTTTGGGATCATTTGAATACAAAAAGCATTACAACAAGCTGAATTGTATTTTTATTCAGTCTTGTATAGTTTTACACACAAGCTGAATCACTAATAACAACAAAGTCTAGCTCATATATACACAGCATGAAAAAAATTAATAATAATTGATAATTATGTTATTGTATAATTTTAAATGGTATAGGGACATAAAATAAGCATGTATTTAATGATTCCATCAAGTACTCCAGAATATTTCTGAATATTCTAATAGAAAAGAGAAGGAAATTAACTTTCATTCCCTTGGTACTTTGAGGTCTTTCACCATTGTCTCTATGGCTATTTTCTCATGCTTGCATAATTATTTAATACACAATCAAGTCTGGCAGAGATGATGACCATGTCCATAGCTCAGCAATCTGGGTTTCTGATTGCATTTACAGCGAATGTGTGCGAATAAAAGGCCAGAGCAATCTAGTGCCAAATTCTGTGGCCATAAATTCAGTTTAGGGCCAAAATTCTCTCCTAAGTGAGCAAAGACAATGACACTTCGAACTAACAGGGAGATTCACAACACCCCAAACAGCACAAGTGTTCCCAAAAGAAATGTGCATTTGAAATGTTGATCCAGGGCTACAGTCTGTACAATCTACACAGGAAATGCATTCCTGCATGTGGAATTCACACAAGGTGAATTTTTGTGGAGGATGACTGGGTTTCAGGACAATAGGATAACAATACAACTTGTTATTGCTGCCCTACAAGATAAAATTACCTGAGATTAGAAGTACAATTCTTGATCTTCCTTGGTCACAAGCAGTTTAAGTTCATAGCTTTGCCCTTCCTGGGTGATGCTCTACGCAGACAGATGTTCACTAATATGAGGAAAAGAAACACTTCATGGCCACCATACTACAAAAATATCCAAGATTCAGAGGGCCAAGCAGACAATAAAGGGGAATTGAAGACAACTGTGATTCTAATTATTTATGAGGATGATTATCTGGTAGGAAAGCAATATAAGGTGATATTTAAGAAAGGAAGTCTTTCATTTCTTAGATGGGAGATATGTTAAGTTGTTCAAAAATTAGGGACTGATATAATTTCCTCTGGTTACAGTTTTGAAGTCACTGCTGTAATTGCAAAGGTGATATTCTGCATTTGCCCAGCAGAACAAACTTCTCAAAGCATAGAAAATGGTCCTTGGGCATGAAATTGCTGCCATTAGCTCAGGTGTGATGGCTGTGCTGCTGGGTATTCACAGAACTCAAACAGCTTAGAAGATAAAAGTTTGGGTGCCAAGGGAGTGTCCAGACTGAAATGGCCATTTGAGGATTTATGGCTCAGCTAATAAATGTTGTCATATGTCACTTGAGGCTGGCCAGCAAGGTACATGGCCAAAGCCAAAAGTACATTAAAAAATTTGTGAAGAACTCAAGAGAAAGAAAAAAATGAATTCACCTTTGAAGAAATGCACCCATTGACGCCTTTTCTTCTGCCACAAGTTTATCACAGGAGTGTAGGTCATGCAGATGCACTGAGATGTTTCCTTTCCACTGGCTTAAAATTCAGGGGGTGAGGGGTTCTTCTTTATATATGACAAAATATGCTGCAATAGGGTAATAAAGTGATATATCTAGTAAAGAGACATGTTGAAAGCAGAATTGCCAACCTTACAGATAAATAAATATACTCCATAATTACAAAACATAAGCAACTCCGTTGAAGAAAAAGAGCCTAAAATTTGCTGAATGTTTTTGATGCTGACAACAAACCCTTGAAATCGCTCTTCAATTGAACAATACAGTAGGAAAAAAATATGCTCTTACACTGGAGATTTTAGCTAGATCTGATAAGATCTGTAAAGCCTGAGGTGTATTGACAACTCAATACTCTTAATTTGGTGGGAAAGTAACTCAAGGCAGTCTTCATTGACTTTTGCTCTAACACATTAATCACAGAAAGGAATATTTGGGGTGTCTGGCATCAATTTTTATGACTCCTCTGACTAGCTGGGATCACTGATTTGTTAAGGAATATTTCAAGTTTTTGGCTCCTTTTTGTTATGGATTTTGAGTTGTTGTTTGGTTGTTTGTTTTTTCTTTAATTGACTGACTGTTTGACAAGATAGACTATTTCTTGCAACCGAGATACGGAATGAGCTTTTGACATGCAGAAATCTGAGGTCTTGTTTTAAAGTAATTATTTAGCTTTTCCTTGAATGACACTCTGTGAGGGATTATGGAAGAAAATCATTATAAGGTTGCACATCAGTCAGGATACTTTTCTGCCCCTTCTCTTTGATTTAGACATACACTGCCAAACAAATCAAAGATTACACTTGGGAGCTGCATGCTGCTGTGATGGATCTCTGGAGAGGAAGAGAGAAAAATGAAGTTAAAAAAAAAAAGGTGAAAGGAAACGTGAGGAATGAAAAAGAAGTTTCAGCAAGTGTTGGCTCTGCTGTCAGTCAAATGAAAGAGAAGGGACAACTTGATCTATTGCAAGATCATAGCCAAGGATAAAAAAGTAGAAGTTCTCCCTGACAGAAACAAACACACACACGCATTCATTTTGATTCACTCAACTTTTTGGGTTTCATTGTTCTTTGATAGACAAGAGCTTTTTCCCTCTTCTGCTAACATGCCAATGCACCAGTACAGCCTCTTGAAGACATAATGCACACATTCCATGACACAAAATTATATCCTGATATCAATAAAGCTGAGAAATTAGAAGCAAAAAGGATGGTTTTCATTAATTTCAGAGCTATTAAAGAATATAATCTCTTAATGCCTCAAAAGACTTGACTATTGAACTTCAACTATAAGTACCACTAATTAGAGGTCTGCAATGCCTGATATGTCTTGAGAGGAAAAAAAAAAAGTAAATTTCACAAACCAGCTCATTAAAACTGTGATGCTGGCTCACTGCAAACAGCTGTCAGGATGGGTAATTTGGGAGTGCATGTGGAATGAGAGAAGAAAAGCTGCTGTAAATGCAATCCAAAGCAGGGGATGCATCAAAGCAAGCCCAGTGATATACAAGAGGGTGGGTTGGTGAAAATTCCATGGGTGGAAATAAAGAAAGTAGGCAAGACTCCTTGTATCAGGAGTCACCTCTGATAATCCCATGACATTTTCCCCTTGGGTACAGTTTTCTATAGTGACAGGACAAGCATTACTCCAAGTTGTGCTCTCACAATTAGCTGACTTAATTGCATTTAGACTGTTTTTACCTGTGAATGTACACAGCCTGCCTTGTACCAGCCTCACCACGAAATGTTTTATGCTGGAGTGAAGGGGCTGAGGGACAAAACAATTACAGTCATTGCAGCAGAGTGTAGACTGAAAGCAAAGTTTTCTTCAAGGTATCTAAAGAACCTTTACAAGATCAAAAACTTTCATTAAATTGCATTCCAAAACCAATGCAAAAAGCTAAATGTTGTTAAAAAAAAAAACCTCTTAAAGTTTACTTTGCCCAAGTAGAGTTTGATGTTACAGCATGTTCAGATTTATGGTGGAAGCATCTCAATTTAATTTTTAACAGGCTGCCTTATGTAAATCTCTAAGTGAGAGAACTCATTAAAAATTGTAGCAGAGAAAACTGTGGAATTAATCTATGAACTTTTATTCATGACTATCTGGCCCTAGAAAATTATTTGACATTGCATATGGATGTCAAATACTTGCAGACTGAACTCTGCTGGCTACAACTCTTACTCCCAGCTTGCAGCAATGACAGGCTTACACTTGAACTTAACTAGTTCCTTACATCTGTTCTTACATCTTATATCCCTGAAAAGTGATACATGCTCAAAAATATGCATCTGTTATAAAACTTTACCTGTGTTCTCCTTACCGTGGAGATTTCACTCTTTTAGGTGAGATCTGTAGGATCCCTGCACATGAATCTGCAGGATTTCGTCCCAACAAAGGCTAGAAAATAGGAAAGGATAAAATTATTGGTGCTTATAAGACATTCTACATTTCCTGAGCTCCAGTTTCTCTTGCTCTCTCAGGAAGCCTCCCACCAGCTGCAGTCTCTGAGGAGTAGTGAGAGCTCCTGATGTCATACACCCTCTGAGATGAGTTGATACATGAAGTGAATTCTGTCTTGAAACTGCTTGATGGCCACTTAAATTTAACCAAATTTTACTTTCTTGAACACAGAAAGTATATTTCTCCTTTTAAAATGAAAGTGAAAACTAATTTTAAAAGTTTCCCTTAAAAAATATCAACTTGAGACTGTTTCCCCTTTCTTTCTTTCCCCCTCCCTTTCTTTCTACCTAAAAAGTGAAGATTTCAAGAAGAATTTATGAACTTAGATAATGTGCATTCTAGTCTGAAGAAAACATTAACCCTCCTTTTTCTTAGATCTAGACTGCTTTCCTTGTCTCCTCAGAGGCATTGCATTGCACAGATTTGCTTTCTTTTGTATTTACAGTGACTTTTACAAAACTCAAATCAGGGTGGTAGGAGCCTTCTAGGAACTTGACTGGGATTTTAAAAAGAGTTTGTATTAATAAGTGGCAGGTGTTTTGTTTTCATTTTTTGAAAGTACATGGGGAAATAAAATCTTACTATTTCTCCTGCATCTAGAAACACAAAGCTTTTAGATATACATGGACTTAGCATTCTATTTCTTCCAACTAATGTCAGTAATGTGCAGGTCTGAAAAAACTATTTTACGCATTTATATATGTACATCTCTTAAAATAAATTTTACTGTGAATTATGAGTATTTTCTTTTTTAATCTAGTTTGCATGGAACAAAAAAAGACCTTTAGCTATTGATAAACAGAGATTCAATCACATAAACATTTTATCTAAAAAAGCAGACAATTGGGAGCATTTATTTACCAAATAACCCTATATGGCTTCATCACCGAAAGAAAATATTTTTCTAAAGATATCTGCATTGATTTTAATTAGATCAGATCAGCATAAACCAGTTCATTTTCAATAGATACTGACATTCCAATATTCCACATCATATTGATTCAAAATTGTTTTTTGAGAGTTATAACGAGAAAAGAAAATGCAACAGAGGCTTGCAATACAGCCTGCTCTATGGAACCAGGTAAATCACACTTTGCAAAATCATTTTCCCCTCTAATAGAGTCAAAAAATGGTTATTATTCTTTAGGGTTGCTGCACTTTAATTTATTCTTCAATTCCCAATTGCCTGAGCAGTTTTTTCAGACGTTGCACAGTCCATCATGTGTTGCATCTATTTTCTGTTTGAGAGAAATTGTCTTGATTTCCATAACAAAATAATACTTTGTGCTATTGTGATAACAATACTGCAACAATCTGAGATATCCACTGACATTTCCATCTCTGCCTTTGTGCCCAGTAAACTGAGATTTCACCAGCACCATCCTAATCCAGTAAGCTTGGATTTGGCTGAAGCATTGGTCAAGCAGCATTTTACACATTAGAAATGATATGAATAAGATAATAATGCTAATAACAGAAGGATCTCTTTCATTTTTGCACCAATAATATTTTAGATAGAAAGATGTGACAACTGATCTTGTAGAATGTGGCTGCTGCTCGCCAGCCTAGAACAGCCTGGGGAAATTGTTCAGGCAGAATCTCCAGTTGTTTTTCCCACTATTGCAAGGCCCCTGTACCATTAGCTGGCAGCAAAGTGTTTTTCTGAGTTTGGTGTTGCATCAAAGCTTTGAGTTTTTGTTGGGAGCTGTAATTCCTAAAGTGGCCATCTCTATCTCCCTAGCCAGACCTCTCCTTTGTACTCTGCCAGCCAGACTTTTTCCCTCTTCCCCTTATTTCTGCTAAAAACCTGCAGCCTCCAAAACTCCAGCACCTTCTTAGGAATATCAAGTCACTTGGCAGGCTAATTGCTTTTCTGCTGGAAGAAGTTATCAAGTGAGTACACTATTTTCTATAGTAATTACAGGATGACCCCGGGCCAGACTGTGTACAACAACAAACCTCAGTAAGAAGGCAGATCTTTGCTATTGTAAATGGATAAAACTCCTCTAGTGTCAATGGGGTTGTTACTGTTTCTATGGGCAGATAATTTGGCTTGCAATAGTTGGCTGTTGGTTGACTTTGTCTTTTTAGGAACTATTTCTGTATGAACTCCACCTATAATTGCAGGAAAGCAATTACACCTCTTTTACCTCCAAGGTTATGATGACCAATACTCTCTTAGAACCCAGAATAGCAAATTTAATTCAAATCATTCTCTCCTTTGCCAACATATGGATCAGGCTGCTCACTTTCATTTTAGAATATTTCAAAGTGCTGCTCAATAAAATCCCCAGATGGCAGAGCATTTAGCTTTCCTCCCCCAGTCAATAACAAATGCATGCTCCTTTCATTGTCTCTATTAAAGAGCTCAGGTGCAATTACATCATGGAAAACTTGGTTCTCTTTTCCACATATTCAGTGAAAGATGAAACTTCTCTGTGTCCCTTGCTATAAGAACTTTAAGGATAAGGGACTACAAGGAATGGATCAGTCTGCTACTTGTTCAGACTTGACTGCTTGTACCAGTGTGAAGCAGTAGCTGTTACTGGTCATGAATGTAGAAGGAATTAAAAAAAAAATTAAAAGGAAGAGGCTAGAGGGAAATATTTCAAACAATTAGCCATGAGCTCACAGCAGGACATGTATCTGAAGACAAAGCAGGAAACAAGGTCTCAATTGTTTCACAGCTATTTACCTGCTATGTATCATGCCTTGT
Organism: Agelaius tricolor; assembly: GCF_023055355.1. Taxonomy (NCBI): domain Eukaryota; kingdom Metazoa; phylum Chordata; class Aves; order Passeriformes; family Icteridae; genus Agelaius; species Agelaius tricolor. The sequence goes on along the minus strand of NW_027269269.1, from coordinate 43,357,242 downwards.
TTAAAGATGCTTGTTTAATCATCTTGTTCTTAGCTTCACTGTTTTTTTTTTCCTTGCAGTTATTATTTCCTTACAGGAAAAACACTGGTGTTTTTTATGAAGGCTGCCATTAACTCGTCAGCCCCGAGAGACAACAGCAACCGCAAACAGGAACTTAAATTCAGAGTTGTTAAGCTGATTATGGCAAGGGGTTTCATGCATAAACTCATCTTCACAGCAAGGGATGAAGGCCACAGGGATAAAGGAGATTGCTGGTGGTCAGGTGCCTGAGTGAGATACCTTGGAATAAACATTGTGGGGAGTCAAACATACAGTTAACCCTGGCCTGGTTCTATTTTTGAAATTCTTAGGGAAAAACCCCATCACCTGGCAAGATAAATGATGACAGAGTTGGATCTCAAAAGCTCAAAGTCATAATAATCAAATTAACCTTGTCATAACAAATAATCAAATTAGCTTACATATATCTGTCTAGTTTATCTCCAGAAAACTGGGGAGTGTTTGAAAATCCCATGAGTAAAAACAGAGGAAGATCTGCTCTGTGAGCTCCTAGGCCTATAAACAATCAAATCAACTCCCTGAAGAAATAGTAGCCCAAGGCTCTTAAAGGGAATCTATGTTGACTGAGAGATCAGATGTGGCAGTATTAACACATCTTTTTGGCAAGCATATTTACAAAGATATAACACTGCCAAGACAGGTCCCTTTATTCACCATCAGAACTCTGACACATTCACATTTTGATGTTTGTTTTTTTTTTTCCCCTAAGTAATAAAGTTACAAAATAATTGCAAGGACGACCCATGACCTTATGTAAAGGTTAAACCAAGAGGTAAAAGAATCTTGGCTACTTGTATTAAAAGAAATATTAAAACTGCTTTTGTTAATGTTCAAATCCATGTTCTTCCAAATTCTAGATTCCACAGTATAGCTCTCACTGTTAAAATAAAAGTTAAAAATTTACCATATGTCAAAGAAAAGGAAATATTACCCCTGGGTGCTTGTCATTATATCTCAATATTGAAAAAAAAAATTGCAATTGTTTCTAATTATCAAGAGTAATGATTCTAAGCATTGTTTCTGAATTAATTTGTTGTAGTCAGCTGTCTGCATTTCTGTTTCTCTAAAAACAGGCCAAAAATAATCCTGTCAGATTAATTTGTTTATGTTCAAACAAGATTTCTTTTCTGTTCCACAAGGCAGGTGATGCTTTGTTAGTTTTATCTGCAGCAGGTGTGATCCAATACTTCAAGTGTACTATGTTTCTTTTTCGTTTTTAATTGGGATTTTTAAGTGACGACGCATTTTTATGCTGTGCTTGGGTTTTTTAAAGGTTCTCATGCCATTTTATCTACTCTAATGTGGTTTTGCTCAAAGAAAGCTGGCATTTATTTGGAAAGAAATGAGTCACTGTCAGCTACCTGGAAGACAAGTGAATCTGCCATCCCTCTGACCAGACTTATTTGTTGTTTACACTTCAAGTTCCACCAGAAGTTCTAGATAAGTTTACAGTGAAAACACAACCATGGTCACCGGGAGTGACAGGGTTTTAACAAGCACAAGAGAACAAGCACAAGAGAACACCAAAGCAAACTTGAGACTTGAGAAAAACAAAAAAAAGGTGAGGAGAGAGACCTGGTAGGTTACCCAGAGTCTCAGATCCATACAGGAGGAAAATTCAGACTGATAGCCCTTGAGCTCTCATTGGCAATGCCTGGTTTCTTCCCTTGGGGAAGATAAATACATTTACCTCAGCATTCCAGCTGCCTGTAGTCGTGAAGATAAAATCTGGGGAACGATTTGGTTGTCCACACCAAAGGTTACAGCAGAAAATGAAGCCAAAAAATGTGCTTACCAGAAATCCTGATGAGCCATCTTCAGAAGTGTGTTTCCACCATTTTTACACCTCCTTGACAATGTTTGTAACATCTTGATCAAGTCCATCTAGCCAGCATGCACACGCATTCATTGTTCATTATCCTGAGGTCACCTCCTAATCTCCAGGTCCTTCACAGTTCTGTCTATCCTGCAGTGATGAGATGTTCTGAAAGAAATACAGCAGAGTACTTGCCATTTTAATTTGGATTTGCTAAGTGAATTGATTCATAAACAATAACCATTTTGTCTCAGGGTATAAATACATGGCTAATAAAAGCTATGTTGAAGCAAGGAAAGATTTCCAACTTGCCAATCATCTTGCAAGTTTTTAAGCATCCTCTGTAGCAGTATCCTCAGATATTTTACACCACAGAGCACGTGTCTGTAAGCAGTACCTGAATTCCTGAGCAGAGGTTTTTCTCCTTCCCCAGGGTACTGAAGTTTCACTTCAGAAGAGCAATAAGTCCTTTAATCTTAATAAACAAAATAATAATAAAAAAGAATGGTCTAAATGGTTTTCTGATATTTACATTAACCTTTGAAAAGGTCTTCTGTTTTCTATATTACTCAATACAATTTTTACCCTTTATCTGAAAAATTCAAATTGATACTAAAAGCTGCATGTTTCCAAAACAACCCTGCTTCTCATAAATTATCCTTTTCCAACCATACAGTACTTTTAAGGGAACTGAAATTGCAGGAACCTTGCCATTTACACAACCCCCAAAAAAACATTTTAAAAAAGAATTTGAGACACTGTGGTTACCAATATGTATATATCATGCCATTATAAATTACTCTTTGTCTTACTATCTACATTTTAAAACAAAAGTTTCTGACAAAAATGCATTTGGGCAATAGTTACTTTTAGACTCCTGGGTTTAAAATGTGTCTGAGAGAAGATATTCCAGGGGATGGATGTAAAATTCAATTCAGTGTAATCTACCATTTTGGAACCTGGGAATAAGATGCTTTTGAAGATTTTATCCATAATTTTTTGTTTCCATACTGGCCCTAATTCTGGGTCCATGCTTTTTTGATAGTTCTTCTTTCATACAGTTCATACATTCTTTCCTTTTATTATATTCTTCCTGTTTTGTGTGGTCAGATTCAGTTTTCAGTAGAGGCTTTAGAAAATGCTCCTTTGAATAACAGAGACAAAAGAATGTGGCCTTAGTCATCTCATATATTTATATAAATATATACATATACATAAACATATATTTATACATATGTTTGTAAAAGGATGCTCCAGTACAAGCACATGAACTAATTAACATTGCCTCATTATTGATTAGCCTACCTGCTTCTGAGATAGTGGACTCCTGACTTATCAAAACCTTGCAAAGACTTTAATTTGTATTCTAGTGCTCTCCCTACATGTCTAGAAGCAATTTCAACTTTTGCCTCTTATATCAAGAAGGAAGCTTGAGCCAGGAAGTGAAGAGTGTTCAGAGTAAGAGGCATTACATCCAACACCACTTTAAAAACATTACACATGCAGTGAAAATGAAGCTTGGAGAGAGAATGCATGCTTTGAGCAATTATAGGTGAGAGATTTTTTTTTTTCAGATTGCACTTTATTTGTGATGTCTCATTAAACTGACAGTTTCTTAGGGAGGGGAGAGTAATTTGAATTAATATAGTATGCATTACATATATATTGCCATATGGATACTGCAATTCTTTAATGAAATAGAATTAAAAATGTAAGTTATTTGTGGGCACAGCCAAAAGTGTATTTCCAGGGAGATGAATGCGTAGTAAATCCCTGTAAGTTCATGAGACATCAGTGTAGGTGTCTGCAAGTAACAAAACACATGTTACCAGTAATAGGAAATATTTTGGCCCACTAGTAATTAATTAAATATTTTCATAGGCTTCCAAGTGTCTCATGTGAACGTTCAAGCATCAAAGTGAAATTTCAGAAATTAACTTGTTTTAAGAATGAAAGTAGCTTCTGTGGCCACCACTAAACTGAAGTATTTAGACACATCTTCCAAAATGTGATAACTTAATTAATTCCTTCTTAATTTCTTTGTCTGAATATACAAACTTCAGAAAAAATGTCATACATCATGCTAACGTCTTACCTAATATATGTTTGTGCCATAATTTCTTAAATTTTTTACTCATTGTAAGCCTTTCCCTTCTGTAATAAACTTTTGTGCAGTGCAATAAATTCCTGAGAAAAAGAAGAAGGTTCATTGTTACTTTAACTACAATGTTACATGGTTTCAGAGGGTTCAAATTCAAATTCAAATTCCACAGTTTTTAATTAGAAAAATCTCAATAGTAGTATATATTATAGGCTAGAGGAAGAAGTTTATATTTTAACAGGATGGACTCACTGAATTTGTTGGAATACTAGATGGAATATGCTTTTTTAAAACTTATTAATATATTTTAAAGCAACTTCGACCTTCAGAAATAAAAGTTTAGGAAAAGGCCCAGAGGATCATAAAATGATGATGATGCTTCAAAAAAACCTGTGTTTAAGTTGTCTTTTAGTCTCAAAAGTTCAAGGCTTAAGCTGAGATGAATGGACATTTATAAAGAAGAACAGCCATGTTATCCTTACATCCCTGCACACTCCTAACATGGAAATATTTTTATTGTCTCTGGAGAAGTCTACGATCTTTTTCAGGGAGGAAAAGTTAATTGGTGTTTTTTCCTTTGTCAATCACACTAGTTTTGCCAATGTTCTTTTTTACAAGAGAGATTCCTCAGTAGAAGAACATTGTGAGTAATTGCTGAGCAGGCCCTGCACACGCAGAAAGTGTATGGAAGGTTCTGGAGAAGATCTTTCCCTTCTTAAAAAACATTATTTTCCCCATCTAACCACAAGCAAACTAAATACTTTCACTGTTTTCACTTTGCCTCCTCTGTTCTTTTCTCTTCCATTCTTACATCTCATTTTTCAGTGCTGTGACTCCACTTTTTGTACTTCCCTCTCTACTCACTTTCTTTATTACTCCCTCTTCCCACTTATTCCAAACCAAGGCAGGTGCTGTGGAACCCCCCAGGAGCACATTTCTCTCTGTTCATCTATTTCTAATAGATGTTTCTATCAATTCCTTATTTCTGTGCCAGGCTTTCCCCATGTCAACAGTCCCACTGAGTTCAGTGCAGCCACACACCCAAGCAAAGTCACTGAAAAGAGGTTTGGAAGCATTTGCTGGATGAGAACCTGCAAGCAGACAGAGCATTTTAGTGGAAATTCTGTGGAAATTTTGTGGGAAGTGACTGTATTCCACTCACTGCTTAAATATCCAGACAGCCTACCCCAAAATAGGGTTTGCTGGGCTGAAGTGATGCACAGATCTGTCCCAGGCCCTCTCTCTCCTTAGTAAGGAAAATGGCAGGAATTGTTGAGCTCTGAGCTGTGCTTCATCATATTGGAATGAAAGCAATAGTGACTCAAATATTCTTGGGCAAAATTTGTGAAGATTAATTCAGGACATTGAACATTCATTTATAAAAATGATAAAAAGTATAAAAACTACAGAAGTATCTGGTATTTCTTTTTCTCGTGCACTTCTGACACATAGCATTATAGCAGAAAAGGGAAAAAGAAAGGGATATATTTTGCCCTTGAGAGCAATAATATGATTAGAAGAAGACAGTTTCAGATCTATTGAATATTTCAAACCATACATTTTAATGTGTGTTTCATTAACTTTGGGGTGGCAATGAAAAGGAGGCTCCTTCATATTTTTTTTTTCATACTGTTCCACTTCATTATTAAGCAATGATGCCAAGCTGTTCACCAGGATTGCTGCTAGCAGGCTTGAACAGCTTCTGCCAAGTGTGATTAATGCAGATCAAACAGAGTTTATTCAGTGGAAGAGATTGGCAGATAACATTTATCATCTCTTAAGAAAGTTGGGATTTCCAGACTGACGTCAGGCTGGTGATAAACTTAGAGGCTGAAGGATGTTTGACCAACTAGTTTTGCATATCCTTTAGAAGAAAGTTGAATTCCACTTTGATTAGATTTGAAACCTGAAGAGAACCTCATTTACATGCAAAGCCTCCTCCAGTGGTTAACTTTGTTGTTGAAAGGACAAGGCATATCGAGAGGCTTATCAGTGACTGTACTTTTTTTTCATAAGTATAAAGACTATGTGTCACTCACCAACACAGAGCAGCCTGGCACTGGCCAAATCAGGCTGCATGAAGGGTGGGGGAATAATCCAGCCTGGATTTAATTCCTGCTTTGTTAGCTGGAGCAAGCAGTTCCTTCCATTTTTTTTTGTTCTTTCTGTCTGCTTTGCAGTATAAACTTTTCAGAGGCCCAAGTTCAGAGGAAGTCTGAAGTACAAAACAGTATTTTGCTGTCTTAGGCGAATATCTTTCTAAATAATGAGAAGATTTTAATGAGAAAACCGAAAGTTATTTAGTCTTTACCTTTCTCAGAAGCTATTATCCTTAGGTTGTTTTCCTGGCTGCTGAGCAACACAAAAGCTGTGTTGAGAAACTCATTCAGTTTCTAAGATCTATTGCTTGGCCTTGAACCTCTAACACAGACCTCTGCACAAAGACCTTCCTAGAATAACAGTTTTCCACTTCCTCCACCTTCCTCAACCAAACACAGCCCTAATGGCAGTCAGCATAATAAAGTCTCCAGCACAAGAAAGCAAGTTCCTAACTGTAGTCAGCTAATCTCTGAGACACCCTGTGTTGTCTCAGGTGTTTGGAGGCTGCAGAAAGCTCATTAGCACCAGATAAATCACATCCCCAGGCTCAGCCAGCTCATCAAGAGGAGGTTATTGCCCATATAAAACTGTCTTGGGCACAAAGACCTTTCCTTCCCTCCCATTTTGCCTCACACTGACATAACCTCTTCTGCCTGAGCAAGAATTTCTCTGCAGTGACAAAAGTCCCTTTTTGATATCACTGTGACCTACCTAAGGCATCTGTTTGTCACCACCAATTTCCACAGACGACTTCTTTGGAACGTGCTGTGGTTCCCAAGGCTCCAAATTAGAAAGTTTACTTGGTTTATCTTCTTACAGAAAGGATACTTCATAAAAATAAGAATAATTGTTTATAACAAGCAGTTTTTTCTCTATAGAAGAAAAGTAAACAGAGAGACTATTTTAAAAATCTCACTCTATAACTACTTTTAGCAATTGCAGGTAGTATTTTTTAGCATGGTGGTTTCCTCAATATGGCTGAAGCCATGGCTCAGACTTTGCATTCCTTAACAAAAACCTTTTAAAGGTGCCCTTTTATTTATTTGTTTATTTTCTGAATCATTCTGACCACCTTTGTACTTAGAAAAATCTGCTCTTGCTAACTCCCTTTCATATTGATAACACAAGTTTGGAAATATGTTGTCTCAGAGACCCTGTACTAGACATAATTACTTCATCTGGATCTTCACCCTTAGCACTGTCTTTGGCAAGGATTCATGGCTTTACACGAGTCCAAACAGCAATTTTAAAAGAAAATAGCAACAAAACCCAACAGCCCAACACATATAATCTGATGCTGCAGCTTATGCCATGGCTCATCTGGCAGATGTTCTGAAGTGAGTGCCTCTGACTCTCAGAGCTCTGCTTTCTGTTCTGTTTGCAAATGATCATTTCTGCTTTCAGTGGTGGTTCCATGCCAGATCCCTGAGGGCAGTGGCAATATGTTCCACTTAATTTCAGCTTTCACTAGACCAATATATTTTTAAAGTAATAGTAATGCAGAGTTATGACCAGAGTAATAAGGCTGTGCCCAATCTATCCTTGGGGTTGTTTGCAGATGGCTTAGTCTGGTGCTTACTGCTGGAGAACATTGGCTCTAAGGCCTCCTTAGCATCTTCCTTCAAGCCAAACTGGAGGATTTTCAAGTCTTGTCCTTTGCCTGCTCTGCACAGCAGCAGCTCCAGGTTGCTGGCTCAGGCAGCACCAAGGTTACTCACGTTGCTGTGCAAAGTCCATCGCTCTGCTTTACTTCAGATATGCTCCAGAGGCAGGAGGTGGACACTGGGCTCCCTCAGGAGCTCAGAACACACCAAGGCCAGCCTCCCTCAGCAAAAAAACCATCTACTTCACTTGGTGAAGTTCTTTCACAGCTTCCAAATCAAATTTGCTTCTCCTTAGCTCTGTGCAATGCCACTCTGAGAATAGCTGCATCTCCTCTCTCCTCTGGCAAGTGCCCAAAGCTCCACGGTCCCCCTGAATCACTGTCAGCTGCAGTAAAGCAGCTCAAGGATCTTCTGTTTACATCTCAAGATACAACTGGAACCAATCCAGTTCAAAGTTGTCCAAGAGTACAGTCAAAGTCACTTTTGTCACCTCAAGAGCAAGGCAAAAGAGGCAGCTCCTGCTTTTAGTAAGGACAACTCCTAAGGCTTGGGCAGGGAGGGGGTGTTTAACCCCTGTTATCTCAAGGGGTTAGGGCATGATTGCCCCCCAGTCACCATCCCCAGCCTCTGCTGGGGCTGCTGGAGCAACACCCTCCTCAAAGGGGGGAGCTGAGACCATGGACCAGCATTTGCCCCTTCCCTGCTCACCCGCACCCCAGGAAAAGCCTGGTTCCTGTGACAGCACCCATGCCAAAGAACAAGCACCTCCCTTCCATCACTAAACCTGCCCTCAGCCAGGAATGCCTGCAGCCCCTCCTCATGATAAACCTGCACTGAAAGGCAATTTGAGCATTCATAATCTCCTATATCAGGCTCTCATGCCATTAATGCCACCAATGCTGTGACCTTTTAGCAAGATATCAGGTACTAGCAGCAGGCTCAGAATTGCAAACTTTAATTAAAAACTGTATTTTAAAATAAAACTCGGTTTAGATGCACTGATAAGTGATTTTCACTATGTGAAATTTCAGAGTTGCTTTCCTGGGGGGGAAAAAAAAATCATTGCAAGCTTCCTATTAATTTCTGGCTAGCTGGGTTTCAAGGACAATTTTATTAAAAATGAGCAGAGCCTTCTGTAATAAAACCTTTGCAGTTGTTATGACCACCTGTGCTACCTCCCACCTTGATCCACCACATGACACAGCACAGCTAATTTTCCCACATCCTAGCAAGGAAATTGAGCTGTTACAATTTCAGACGATGGGGCTCACATACATATATTTTAGACTTCATTATTTTTCTGTATGACAAGTCTGAAGCTGGCAGAGGTTGCCTAAACAGCTTTAAGATCTCTTTCTCTATGCAGCATGGTATAAAAGTTCAGATAAAATCATTTAAGTTTCTGAATTGGTGCAAAACAAAAAACAAGAGGAAAATAAAACTGGGTTCCTCATTGAAGTGCAGAGCACTGGCTGTACAGGAAAGGTCTCAAAGGACATGATCTTAATGGATTACTGTTAATAAACATTACAGTTTATTAAACAGTTTATAAAACAAACAACAGGGTGGCACTCATCTGAACTGAAACAAACAGGGAAATTATGGCTCTTGAGGCTTACTCACCACAGATATATTGCTTCCTGCTCTCTCCTCAGCCCTAGGTCTAAGTTTTATGAAAACACTAATTGTTCCCCACTATCACTCTCAACCACCAATGACTCAGGAGAAAATAAAAACAAAACAAAAAAAAACCCAAAAAACAAAACAAAGAAAAACCCCAAAAAAGCCCAACAAAAAGCCACACACACCAGCCTGATTGGGTCCCCACAGACCAGCCTTTTTTGGCTGTGCCCATCTCCATTTAATTTCAGGGGGCAAAACCTCCTAATCTTAGCCACAAAGGAAGGGCAGGAGAATTCATTTTAGGGAGAGAGAGTTGGCAAGCTGAAAAATGGAAAGCAGGGGAGGAGATTATAATTAATGCATATGGGTAGTTTACATGCTGTCTCCTCTCCATGGTGAGAATGTAGCAAGCTGTCTAATTGGAGCCTGGTTTTTGGCTCCACTTAAATTCCTCAGAAAGCATTGCACTCCACAGGCTGCACAGTTAGATTTTGTAGGTTTTGGCCACAGCAGAAGCCTAATAAAAAATACTGGGATGAAGAGGGCAAGCTATTTCAGGCATAACATTCTGGAGCAATGCAAAGAGGTCACAACTGGTGAGAATCTGCATGAAATTGCATTAGGCACAGATGAAGTGTCCGATCATCTTTCTGCCCAAATTCATAAATATATTAGCACACACAACCATCAGAGTCACATCTTGTTTTTATATCCAGCAACCACCCTCTTCACTGGTCCCTGACAATTCTGATAAATTGCTAGTGCCCTTCAAAAGAACTTTTGATTTCCATTTCAAATCCTGCCCTGGGTGTTGCCAGCATATATGTGTTTAAAAGAGTGCAGTGACACTCTGGAAAGAGAGTGGATGCAGATCTTTCTTGCATTTGCTCAGAGCCTTTGCAAGCCCTGTAAGCAAAAGCTTTACTACCTAAACATTTTTGTTTTCAGTTATTAAGCTTTTCTGTTTTAAAAAAGTCATTAAAAATTTAATTCCCATTATGCAAAAAATGAATGTTAAACAGCAACAATGCCTGCTAGTTTAGCCAAATGAAGTGGTTAGCTATCCAGTAAATTATGCAGCAAATTGCAAGCTGTGTGAGTCAGATCTTAAAGGTGCAAATCTGGAAGCCCCAAAAGTTTCATAGCTGACATCCAGAAGAGTGAATTTATTGAGTGAGGACAATACAGACACCTGGCAGGGAAATGGAAACATTAGTCCAGAGTGGGGCATCAGCCCCAGCCTCATGAGTCTATGCCTTGGTGCTCCTGTGGCCTGTAACCAGTGAATAAGAAGAATTTAAGTAAAATACAGACTAAATGAAAACTTCATACTTTAGTAAAATGCAGTTAGATATCTATTTCAACTCCAAATGGATGCTTAAGCTAAGTGATGTGAGTGACCACTTTTGAATGAAGTTAGAAAGCAATTAATAATGAGGTTTAAGGAAAGACAATTTAAAATAAAATGGTGTATACAGAAGGGCAAAGCTGCAGCTTCTAACACTTATCTGGAAACCTGTGTGCTCAGAAACTGTTTACTGAAGTCACAACATTTATTAACTGCATCCCATTCCTCCTAAAAGACAAAATTTAACTATAAATTATTTGGAAAGGCCAGACTCCCTACATTAATTTACTGAGGCTTTCATCTTTCTGCACAGCAGTGTATTTTTAATACTGCTCAAAAGATATCAAGTACCTTCTTTCCAACCTATTCACCAGCTCTAAATGGGATTTGACATTACGAGGTCAGCTTTGCTTTGCCTCTTAGATGACTTACAAATTTGCAGAGACATAGGTTCACTGTTCTCACATGGATCAATGTTCAACAGACCACTGGTTTTGATGGCAAACATTTAACTTTCAGCCATTAAGTAGAAGAGGAAATTCAGGTTGTAACAAATTACCTGGCATCTAAACAATGTTAAAGTTGTCCATTAGGAGTGCCTGTAGACTGTGCAACAGCACATTAGTTTTAAATTGCAAAGTTCAGTCAATGGAGTGATAGAGTTCAGATCTGAAACGTTTTACTGAGCTGGTTAAAGGCCTGAACAGTGAAATGTATTTAAAGTGAACAAGAATAGAATGGAAATATTTATCTATGATCAGAAGAAGATTGCAATCCCCCCTCACAAGAGTAAAAAAAAAATACTGAAAATCACTGTAAAACATAATGGTAGTTATAGGTGATTTTTCTATAAAATTGCCATATGAAACTGATTTAATTGTGTTTTAAACTGTGTGGACATCCTGAACAAAAGATATTTTTTAGCATTATATTACACTTGGTTTTTCCTACCTGCTACAGCTCTTTCTTCCTATATAGTCATGTGAAATGTCTTTTTACATCAGCTTCCCAGTTAGGAGTGTTTTCCACCTTGAATAGGACTGGAAACCTAAATAAAAGAGGAACAAAAATAAGGAATATATAAAGGAGAAAGACAGATAGTGGTACTGTTTGGGACAGTGGTGTAGAAATGAGATATTTTAACCCTTTGTAGTTTAAAAATGTTTCACTGGAAACTATTTTGGACTATGTGTCAAGCTCTATTTACCAGTTGCTTTTTACTGCATCATGGATGAGGAAGCACAAAAAGTGTTTTCCTCGTGAAACAAGCTCCCATTCCAGATGGAATGTGTGTGTTAGTGAACTATCTGGAAAAGCAGCCACAGGCATGCAGGGAACTCTCAAACCTCTCAATCAGACCATTTGTGGGTTTTGGGCTGGTTCTTGGTGTTTGCCTCCTCAGCCTGACTCCTTGCTTTGGGTTTCTCTACTCTGTACTTTTTTGGCCTTCAACAGAAATGTTTTGTGTTTATCTCCACTGTTAGCCTGAACTGCAGTTCCTTGAATAATCACATTCTTCTGCTGTACCAGGGATTCCAAAGGGAAGCAGACCTCAGTGGAGATGAATCTGAGGGGGTTTAAAACATAAATGGAACTCCTATAGCCTGCAGAGACAGTGACAGTAAATGATGCTTTTCTGTTTCTCGATGTATATGTTGAGAGTGTGCCCTAAAAAAATGGTGGTTAAACGTAGGAAGGCTTTCCTTGGAGGAAACCTGAGAGATGCAAAGGAGAAGAGAGACTGGTGGAGAAAGCCATAAATAAATGTAAGGTTAAAAATTAAATGAAGGAATGGACCTCAAGGAACTGTAAGGGGAGGGGCAGCAGGAAGGGGAAACAGATTAAAGAAATTTGTGCAATTATTTATTTTATACAGCTTATTTCGTCAGCCCATCTAAACTCTCTTTAAATGATTCCACTTTTCTCACAGTGATAGCTGCAAATTAACCAAAATATTTAGGCAATATTTGGCCTAATAGGGCTGATTACAGAGTTTTTTGTAATAACCACCAGACATGTTAGTTGTAAATATATGAGACAACCTCTATGCGTTTTTGATACTCAGGAAAACTGCATAATTTAAAAGATATTTCGTTCAGCCATGAGTGTACGGATAAACAAATACCAGGCAGAAAATTCTGTCAGCTTGGAAGACCAGGGGAACTCTGCCTACATGACCACTGTTGCTTGTTGAGATTGTCACTTCCCAAGAGTGCAGGCAGATATTGTTATTTGGAACTCAGTGGAAAAATTTATTCATCTTCACGAGTCTAAAAGCCAAAGGAAATGAGTACCACTAATACATCTACCAATTTACAGACCTCATGATCAATTTCTGCAATTTTCGTGGCAATCAATGCATTAATACTGAAGACATGTTATCATCACTTTAGATACCCAACATAAATGTTAGTCTTTTTGGAAATCAACTGAAAGAAGCTGCATAAGAAAAAGAAAACTCTTAGAAAAAGAGAAGCCAAATGAGCAAACTCCAAGCCCCTAAATGAGCAAACTCCAACCCAAAACATTAAAATTGAGCACCTTTATAACACCTTTCGAAATTAGTCAAAATAAATCCAAAAACTATCAAAAGAAAGTGCAGCTATTAGTCACTGTGCTTGCTTGATATATTATATTGGAGCATGAAACATTTCACAAAGGATGGTCATAAAAATATATACCTACAGCAAGAGTTCTGGCTCCTTACTGTTTGTGTGGGAATTATTGTGACAGACGCTTCTGCTCTTTACTTGTACCTACTGAGGCAATCAGTGCTGTTGAATTAGTGCTCTTTTTTAATTAAAAAAAAAAAAATTGCATTTTTTTCAAGACTGAGAACACAATTTCAAATTTAGTGTCTGTTAGTGCTGACCTCCACCTAACAGAGTAGAAGAAAAGGAAAATATACATCCTGGTATCACAAGGCTTCATTGCTATACATGAAGTCGTTATTATTTGTACTTCATTTTTGACATTAAAAGATGATTAAGGCATTATTATTAAGATTATTCTGTGCAATTAAAATAAAACCCATCTAACCTGAATGAGGCACTTCAAAGATTATAGAATTATTAGCACAATGATGCCTAGAGTAAAACATAATCATGTCATGGACCAAATCAATGATCTGTTTTTGTTTTCTGTATATCAAGTATTTTAAATAAAGGCATAAAATTTATTTCCTCTCTTGAAGCATAAAGTCAGAGAGTCTTTATAGGAATTTATGCTACTATAAGCAGAAAACAACAATATGACATCTAAATGGAGAACTGCCTGTATCTTTTTATACTTGCTTCTACATCAATATCTCTCTGTTTATTCATCCTGTGGCAATGAAAACCAAGGTCAGTTTATCACTATGATACAAAAAAAAAAAACCCTGAACATGTATAAATTTTAAGCAAATTTTATCTTGTAATTCCACCTTGTGTGACTTTTGTTTATTCCCCAATGAACTTAGTATTTTCTACAGCTGTTTTTTAACAGGTAGCATGAAAACTACACAGCATTTGAGGTGAATAGCCAGCATTCTCTAAGGGCATAAACCACTTTTTTCTGTTTTCCTTTCCATGCTGCCTAAGCCTGCTTATGATTGAGCTGTTCAGAAGAGCACTGAGGTCTTTTGCTCCAGTGGCTGCAGGGGAACAAGAAAGTTTAAAAGATTCTGGACCATATTAGGTTGTTCAGCAGAGGACAGATGAACTTGGCCAGACCTGTAGGACAACCTGTCAAGGTCAGGTCTTCAGTACCCTAATTTTCAGTGTCTGATTGTTAACAACTTTAAGTTATACTTCTGCTTTAACATACTAGATAATGACACCATTTTCTTGAGAAATACTGCAGCAAAGAATGGGAAAACACACACTGCTTTTAGGGCTTTTTTCTCCATGTCTCCCTGCTCTGCAAATGGAATTAGCATCGGTTCTGTGCAGAAGGTGGGAGCAACAAAGTCCTGGACTATGTTTTCACAGGTGATGCCAGTGATGAAGGAGAATGATGGTAACAGATGTGTCAGGGTGCTATTTTTCCATCATACCTCACAAAGGTTGCATAAATTAGAGTTGTTTGACAGTGTGTTGTGTTGGGACTGGGTACATGACAGCCTGAATGCTGGATCAGCTTTCACCTCCAGTTGTAAAATTTTAAGTTCAGTCTACTGGAAAATGTTGCCCTAGCACTTGAGAAATCACAGTTGATATAGGAGTCAAAACAACAACAACAACAGCAAAGCAAACACTTCTAGTGTATAAGAAAAATGAAGGTAAAAAAAGACATCAGTAGTCAAAATCAATCAACCCACAGCCAACAGGTGCATTAAAGAAATAGCATATTTTCCATAGTACCTCAAGAAAATCTTATTTTTGCAAAGGCAGGGATGTCTCTCACCTGGAAACTCATCCCATTGCAAAAGTGTCACCAGCTAGGCTCAAAAGAAGTAAGTGTTAAACTTGCCTTTAGTGACCTTGCTATTTGCATTTTTAAAAGAAAAGTTGTCTCATTTAAGAAACCCATTTTCTTCCTTCTCTTAAACTTTACTTCCCCAGTGGAAGGATTACACCATAGCCCACTTTGACAAAATTTTCCACAGATATTTCAGCGAAATATCAAACATCAGGATATTTTGGTGAAAAGTGGCAAGGCATCAGTGTACAAAAGCCAAGGCTCGAGCAATTTACTGAATAACATTAGCAAAACTCACATCCCTCCATGACCCCAGGAAAAATGCCTGTACTTGAATTTCTTTGTGAGATTTCTTATTTAAGCCAGTTAATAGATTTCATGTGAGTTGGAGTGGGTTTTGTGCAGTGCTAACTTTCACACATAACATGAGGCCATATGTCAACTGTTGTGACAGCCCAGTGGGAAACACAACTTTTAAGAAACCTTCTCTATAATACATGCATTTCCCACAAATTTAGAGTCAACCAGCGAAAATAAAGGAATATAATTTACTGCAGAGGTCTTTAGAGGTCAAAATTGACATTATTAATTGTATTACCAAAGAACCCAAGTGCATAAGTAGCATAAACACCACTAAGCACTAAGGAAGGATGAAGAACATGCGCAGCCAATATCTATTCATCATGCATCATCTTGAGAGGACAGGTGATACTTCCAGGAAAGCCTGCCAGGCTGTCACCTGTGTTTATAACACTCTTGCTTTCCTCACATATGCACTTTAGCATGGTGCATTATAGTTTTGCTGCTCAGCTTCAGAGAAATCCATCTAGTACACAGTGGTGTTGTCTCTTCTGAGTTGAAGCCATATGGTGCTTCCTTACAGATAATAAGTTGTGCTGTCAGGAAGACAAGCCTATGTAGAGTGGAGATGCACCTCCATTCCGTGAAGTCTCTTAAAACTTACTTGGATATCAATTTAAACCCACCGGGTTAAAACATCTGTGAGAAATTACAACTGTAATCGATTGTCTTGGCTAACGTGCTGCTGTCATGAAATCCTATTGCTCCTTTCCAGTGGAGTAATGCTTTCCAAGGAGAAGCAGAAGGGTGTAATGAATGACGTGACAAAACTATCAATGTTAAAAAACCGAAGCCGGCAAATAATGGTTTTCGGATTCCTCAAGCAGAAATGCACTAAGTTAAACCTGAATAATGCCAATATACTGGGAGAATATGTACAAAAGGAACATTTGACATGGATACCTAATATTTAAACAGCATGCATTTTTGTCCTTCTGAAAAATGCCTGTGTTCAGAGATACAGAATACTTGTATTTGTACCCAACGTTAATCCAATCAAAAATGTCAGGAAAAAGTATAGTCTGCCTCTCATTCTTTAAGCCAGGACCTATACCTCAGTGTGAAGTCAGCTGCAGTTTTAAATTCAATCCATAAAATAATGCATCTCCAAGCCTGAAATTTTTTCAGCTTCTGAATAAGTGTTTGAATAAATAACTCCTTAAATTGATTAGGTAGCTTGTCTAAGAAACACAAATGCAGGCATTTTTATGTCAACTACCATTCATGTTTGTATACTGATATGTTTGCAGGACTTGAGATGCAATAGTATAACAATAATTTCTAGAAAACACTTAGATGAAATGTCATGTTTTGACCTGTAATAAAATAACTATTTTTTTCATAATGTCTCTCAGGTTAGTGAGAAAACTAAGCTGGGTATCATATCTTTCCTTTTCCCTGAAGGAGATGCCTAAGGAATGTGAAATGACACTGGAAAATGGTCTCAGTAACCCCTTAGGTTGTCAAACCTTTGGCTGCACAAGACTAACAGCTCTTTGTAAAGCATCTGTCTCAGCAACACTCCTGCAGCCCAAAGGCTCAGATCACAAACTTCTTAAGAAAAAAGTGATAAAGGTTCATTAATGTTGATAAGCCACATTTTGGTCCAGAAGCAAGTCACAGAACTCATTAGCAGGTAGAATTATAAAGATAATGGATGAGGACTCCTGCAGCTTGGAAAAATGTAAGCCTGAAGTATTTAAGTTCATTTTGCTTTATTACAGGTTTTATGGTAGTTTGCAGTCAGGGTCTGCAGTTTTCCTTTCTCTCAATGCTGTTTCTCTGCAGAGAAACTAGAGAGAGGCACAAAGAGACAGAGGATTTATTTGAGCTCTCTAAGTTTAAAGCAGGAGTGACCATTCTATGTCTCACACACCACAAGGGATGCTATACGTGCTCAGCTGTGACAGAGCTCATGTCTCAAAGAGAGAATTAGAAACCAGTGTGGCACTCCCAGAAAACAAATCTGTAAAAGAATAGAATTCAAGAAGAGAAATGAAACTAAAAATTACCAGTTTGCAGTCAGGAAGACACCCAGTGATGAAAAGTTCTGCATGTAGTCAAACAGCAGCAGAAATCCTTAACAGGTGCCTGCAGGCCTGGCACTGCAGAGTGCAAGGTTCACCTCATCTGTGACTGATGATCCTGCAGAAAATTATAAAAGGCAAAAAGCCCTTGGAGAATGCAGGCAGGATCTCACCTTCCTAAGTATATTAAATAAGTCCAAAAGTTACTTCAAATTTTGTTGGAAGTGGCTATACTGTAATCATGAAGAGAAAGACCAAAACATCACCAAAATTAAAAAAAAAAAAAAAAAAAAAAGGATGATGTCACAGCAAGGAGTAAAATTAATACAGTATGTGAAAGCCATGTCTTATTTAGTGTTTTTCAGCCTGTTTGGTTTGTAAGAACACACTCACAAAGAGGGTAAATACAGGCATGCCTTTCATAGAACCCACAAAGAAATTATTCCACTGCATCTTGGCAAATGTGTTATGTGATCATCCCTTGTGCCAGAAAGAACAACAACCACACCGTGAAACATTAATTTCAGGTTAATTCCTTCTGTACACACAGACACACACACATTCTCTCTGTATAGATACTTTTACACACACACATGTATGTGGATGTAGAAATATAATGCATAGGATACATATACACAAGGACATACCTGTATGTATCATGTATAGGAAAATAAAATGCAATATAGGATGAAAATGACATGAATGATGTACATTGCAGTGACCAAGAAAAAGACAACAATTGATGGGACTGTACTTTCACATAATGGTGAAAAGAATTTCATGAGGTGCCAAATGATATATAAACTCAAATTACTTTGCAAGCAACTGTATATAAATAATTTTCCCTTACAAGTTATGAGATTTGTAAATCTATTTTACCATAGAGCTGAGTGGTTTTGCTTGCTGCATCCATGGAAACTTTACTTCAATTAAAGAACTGGCTTTGCTTGCTTTCTTCTACCAGAAATGCCCAGAGCTTTTTGAAAGAGTTGAAAAAATATCCTAGAGGTCTGACAGGTATTGGAAATGGTAGGCTTGATTTGGCAGTGCATGCTCAAATGGGGCACATATCTTCATTGTTGTGTTGTCAAGATGGAACATGCAAAAATGAATATTAGAACATGCAAGGTTGAATATTGGAGCTGCCAGAGAAAGTTTTTCAGATATTATCCACCCAAAAGCCCCGAGTCAAGCACTTGACACCATTTTTCCATAATAAAAATTCAGCTCTTCACTGCCTCAACCAGGTTGGTGCTCCTTAAGTCACCAAAGCCCTCATAACTGCTTCAATGAAGAAGTATGAGGCAATATTTAATTAAAGTGCTCATTGGCTGCAACAAAGTAAAGCCTTTCAGAGATTTCAAATGTATCAGGCTAAAGTGTTGTGAAGACTTGTTCATTAACACTACAATTAATTCAATTAATTCAACTCATCTCAGCAGACTTACACAGTTATTGCAGCTTGGGTATCACCACAAACACAAAAATCCCATACTCCATTCATTTCTCTATACTCTAAAATCTTAGGTGAAGAAGCCCTGAATAGTTCTTACTTTTTCTTCTATCTAATTTTTCTTCCATAGCATTATCATGTCTTTGGAAGATTCATTGCCTTTCTTTCCTTCACTGTGTTTTTGGAGTAAATTATGTTCACACCTTAGTCTTTTTTTGACAGTATTAAAGAAAAGAAAAACCTCAAATCAGTGCATCTTTCCTTCCCTAAAGGGAGGCATGGCTGGACATTGTAAAACAAAAAAAGAGGGAAGATAATTGGAGCATTTTGGAAGGAATTCCAGAACTGTGTCATGGCTTACCTCTGATACATAGAAGTTAGACTGTAGATTCTGACTTGAAACCAGACTGCTGAAAGGTGAAATTGTCCAAACTGCTCTCCAGGCTCAGAGTGATTTTGAATATATTTTACAGAATGTCTTACAATAGCGTTTTGGTTCAGGCCAGCAATTAAATCTTGGCACTCGTTACTCACCGTGCCTTGGTCTGCATACCAAAGCAGACTCAGTGTGCACATTTCTGCATTCTGGATCAAATTAACCAAAGGATTGTGAGCTCTCCTTACATGCTTCAGCCATGGTGTTCAGTTCATGGGATCAGTCTGGAGCCAGACCAAAGGCAAACACATGACTGCTGAGTCTTCAGCCACATCTGCTTTTCCACACTGAGCTTCTCCATTGTGTAACTTAGCCTGATAAGATACACACAACTTTGGGGAGGACTGTAATTTTCTGCTGTGCCTAAATGTACCTGCAGAGAAATAGGACCAGCTCCCAGCTGCAACTTGAATGCAATCCAGGCTATGACTACAAATCAGTGGGACAGCACTGGCTAGAATGGTTCAGGATCATCAAAGAAAAAGATGAAATTATAGAATTGATTCCAAAATATTGTTTGATTCTGAAATAATCAGAGGATTAAATAAGGACATCACAATGAAATCAATGGAGTTAAAGTTGACTATGCCATCTGTGAAGTTGGCTCACAGACTCATATTGCTTGTCAGTGTTGGAAATAAAATTGCAATGCACTAATTACCTGCTTCTTAGGATCCCATAAATACACTGAATTTAGCTACAATATGTTTAAGCACTTAGTCCATAGATAATATCAAGATAAACTATTTTCAGTCAGCTCTAGCCCATTATGGGTGTACAATAGTTGTCAGCCCTGACAACAACACAACATTTAAAATTTATGCCAAGTCCATGTGTTTTAACCATGCACAAAAATTCTTAATTTAACCTTTTTCAGATTATTAGCATTTTCCATAATATTTTCAGAGGATCTAATCAAACTATTTAGTCCTTAAAGACATTGGTCATAATTTTTTTCCCTGTGGACACTTAATTTGCAAACTTGGCAATTCTAACTCACATTTTTATAATTTTAATTAGCTAAGCATGGCAGATTAGGTTTTGCCAAAAAATTCCAAGATCGATAACGGTAGAGTTAAAAACAAATCCTGTCACTTATTTCATTGCAAACAATACAAACAGAGAGTACAGGCAAAGTCATACTATAGTTCCCATTACATTTGCAATGCCTCTGAAAAATAATCAGTATCACTATAGAATTCAAGGAATTCCAGACTGCTGAAGTAACAGTGATTGTTTGCATTGAAAAATGAAGAGCTTTGTGGCCAACCCTGTACAGCAGAAGGGTCTCACATTATCTTGTGGATCCAGCCAGCTCTTTCCTCCCTTCCCAATGTATTCCAATCCTGAATGCTCACAGCCCCCTCCATATTTGGTCTCCAAACCTTTATAGTGTTTGGGATGTTTCAAATACATCGTTTCCATTCCATGGGGCCAAGGTTGCTCTGCCAGACTGAAGGGCCAGGGTAAACACATTTCCAATTTCAAAGCTGTTTGTTTTGGTAATTCCAGATAGAGAGGTTCTGAAATTGGTATACACTCATTTTTGTGTTTACCAGAGGCAGTTTCAGGTCAGAATTGCTCCCAAAGCCCTCAACTTGCCAGAGCCCACATGTGTAGCATAATGTCTAACAAAGAACCAAATTGAGGAACTCCAAATATTTACTAAAAAAAAAAAAAAAACAAACCTGAGAAAAATAGTGCTGTAAATCCACAAACTTCATCCCACTTAAGAAATAGCTCTTGCTGTATAATCATTTAATAGGAGTGAGAGGTAAAGTGTTGTCTCAAAGGTAATTTCAGCAAGAAAATTGAGAGGAAAAGGAGCTTTTGAGCTATACAGAATGGTGATGGCTTTGACTATATTTTACATGAGGAGAGCCCTCAAACTGAAGGGCATTTGAGAAACACAACACTTTCACATTGCTGTGGTAAACTAAACCACAATCAAGACGCTGTCTTGGGTTAGATATTTTGGTTACAAATTTGCAGGGCCTTGTCACAAGTTCTCTGATGTTATTAATGTCATTATTAACTTATCTGTGTGAGAGTGGTGCCTTGAAGACTCCAATGAGATTGAATCTGCTGTAGGCATTTTACGAGTGCTCTTGTACTCTCTGTCACATAAATACCAATGAAATGGAATGAATGATCAAAAAGGAAGAAAAGTGACAAAGGAGGTAGTTGCTGTGAGTCCAAGAGCAAATCTGTTCTGCAGGGCAGGCTTGGGCAGGCTGTACTGCTCTGCCCCCCATGCGCTGTCAGGGCACAGCCTACACCCATGGCAAGAAGTGGCAAACTTTGGGCAAGTGGTCAAGGCTTCCCTCTCACCAAGCTCTAGGACACCAGCAAGGTCTGCAGCTTGAAATGGGCTTCTGTCCAAAAAACCTTGGATTTGAATATCTTCTAGGTCAACCATCTATTTCTGGGAGAACAGCCAGAATGAATAAACCCAGATCCCTCTCAGCCCAATAAGCAACCATCCAGAGCACATTTTTTCCCCCAATAAATATATAATCCACAGAAATTATTCTCATAGCTCAATAACTTCACCATTATAAGGGAGTGAATTAACTGCCCTTCCAACATTTTTACATAATCATAAGCTCATGCTAGCAGTTGTATTTTAGAGCGAGCAATATGAAATCTTCAGTGGGACCACTATTTTTATAAAAGTTATATACAATAGAAGGAAGTTTCATTCTCCAGGTAATTCATGTGTGACTTACAGTTTTTATCATCTCTTGGTAATTATTTTCCCTCATCAGAATAAGTTTCACTGGGTATATCATGTATCATATTTTAAATAACAAATTTTAATGCATGATATCCAATACCATATTCATTATTCTTAGTAAGACTGGGGAATTTAAAACAATAGAAAGTCTTATTTACATCTGACTTGAACACAACCCTTTTTAGATGTGAAAATCCCCATCTGGTCTGTGAGGGCACATATAGGATTACTCATATTTGCATGATGTACAAAACTACATGCAATAATTGTGTAAAAATATTCAGCTTTTCTGAGGCTACCCAGTTCAGCCAATACATACAGTTGCCATCAGCTGTGATCAACACATAATATAAAATTTAAAGATGTTGCCTTCCAGAATCCTAAAACATTGTCTGAAATATTTTATCTATCTCAGATAATAATCCAACCAGTTTTGTCTGCAATACCTATCTCCATTACTGGAATAACTGAGCTCCTCATTTTAGTGTGGACATCCATTAAGAAAAGTCATTTTCGCTTGCTGTTCATAGACTGTGAAGCTCAGAGTAGAGCTGTACATGACATTTTGTGAGCTGCTGTCTAAGTCCTCTTCTACCAAAAGATGAGAGGTTGCACACTACTTCGAAAAGCATCTGAGGGGTATCCAAATTCTGTATGAAGGAGGAAAATGTGAGCTCACTTCCTTTTGGATGAAAGGCACAAGATCAACTCAGCCACCTGTAAGACCATAAATTCCAGCCTCAGGCTGAATTTCCCAAACTTTTGATTCTCTGCTGTGTACTGCAATCCCTTGGCCATGGTGAGGAGTACATGCAGGATGTTGGAAGAAATTGGTGTAAATATATAGGTTTCACCAACTTCAGTTTGCTGAAGGAGTCACCTCCTCCCAAAGCCTCCCAAAACACACATTTATGCTTTTCCAAGACATGCAGGTGCATTATAATGAGCTTCAGTGAGCTATCTCTCCAGGATTAAGACTCTTTCCCTCATCTTGGTATTACAAGTGTCCAGATCTGCTGCTTGTCACAAAGTTGAGGCTGTGGTAATGGCTGCTCTGAATTTAATGATTGCATTTTTCTGCCAACGTCCACCAGATCATCTGTCAGAGTCTTACACATATTTAACTCCTTGCATATGCAAAGTGAGGTTTTTGGCATGCCCAGAATATTTCTCCTTTTGAGTCAAACTAGTCGAGGTTTTTTTTTCCAGAGAAATTATTTTTCCATCAGGCAGAACCTGAGGATTTTGAACATCTGAGCAATAAGTCTGGATGCCCCAAAGTGCCAGACAAATGCCACTGTAGATTCAGGATCAACTCAGAGCAAATGTGCTCTGAGTTCAGCATGCCTTAGACGTGCTGGATACCACACAGATTAAATCTGACACATTCTGGGATTGCTGGGCTCAGCAGATGCACAGCCTGGTTGGGTCTGCAGACATTTTGAAGTTTATAAACAGAAAGAGGGGGAATGCCATTTAAGATTGTTTGAACCTGTATTCTCTGATGTTGTAGTGCGTTTTTATATTTTGTAATACTTTAAAGTAGTTTTGTTTTGTATTCCCATATTTTTCCCAAATGGTTTATCCCAGACTGTACTCCCCTCCCTTTACCTGTGTTATCCCTCTCCCGGGATGAGAGCATCCCCAAACCCCCACCCTGGCTCTCTGTCAATCACTCAGCATCCCATCCCCTCCATCCAGAAGTTTCTGTCCAAGTCGTCGAGTGATCAGCCAGAGGCCAGGGGTCAGCCCCCCAAGCCTTGCCCCATACGCTGTCCTATATGTCCATCCCCCAGTACCCATCCCTTAGAGTCACTTATTGGTTGGTAAAATGTTATCTACTTTTGGTTTCCACCTCCCTTTAAATGTGACCTTGGCACATCTCCCGGGCTCTCGGCAGGAGGCCCCTGAGGTGCAGGAGCTCCTTTGGGACTCCTAATAAAACCTTGGATTAACCCCTGCTAAGAGTCAGCCCTTTCTCTTCTACCGATGTCTCTGGTGTCTCTTGTGCTGCACAGGCGCCCAGCCCAGGTGCCCTCAGTACCCTCGGGGCACACACAGACAGTGTCTGCCCCCAGCCCAGGTGCCCTCAGCACCCTCGGGGCACACACAGACAGTGTCTCCCTGCTGTCAGCCCAGGTGCCCTCAGCACCCTCGGGGCACACACAGACAGTGTCTCCCCCCAGCCCAGGTGCCCTCAGTACCCTCGGGGCACACACAGACAGTGTCTCCCTGCCAGCCCAGGTGCCCTCAGCACCCTCGGGGCACACACAGACAGTGTCTCCCTGCTGTCAGCCCAGGTGCCCTCAGCACCCTCGGGGCACACACAGACAGTGTCTCCCTGCCAGCCCAGGTGCCCTCAGCACCCTCGGGGCACACACAGACAGTGTCTCCCTGCTGTCAGCCCAGGTGCCCTCAGCACCCTCGGGGCACACACAGACAGTGTCTCCCTGCTGTCAGCCCAGGTGCCCTCAGTACCCTCGGGGCACACACAGACAGTGTCTCCCTGCCAGCCCAGGTGCCCTCAGCACCCTCGGGGCACACACAGACAGTGTCTCCCTGCTGTCAGCCCAGGTGCCCTCAGCACCCTCGGGGCACACACAGACAGTGTCTCCCTGCCAGCCCAGGTGCCCTCAGCACCCTCGGGGCACACACAGACAGTGTCTCCCTGCTGTCAGCCCAGGTGCCCTCAGCACCCTCGGGGCACACACAGACAGTGTCTGCCCCCAGCCCAGGTGCCCTCAGTACCCTCGGGGCACACACAGACAGTGTCTCCCCCCAGCCCAGGTGCCCTCAGCACCCTCGGGGCACACACAGACAGTGTCTCCCTGCTGTCAGCCCAGGTGCCCTCAGTACCCTCGGGGCACACACAGACAGTGTCTCCCTGTCAGCCCAGGTGCCCTCAGTACCCTCGGGGCACACACACACAGTGTCTCCCCGCTGTCGGCCGTGTCGGGGCTGCCCCCCGGTGTCTGCCGACTCGGGACTGGCCCAGGTTCCTGAGAGGCTCGCAGAGGGACCGAGACACTCTAGCTTCAAGGAAGGTGTTCTAGCAGTGAGTGACAGGTATTCAGGGGTGATCAGAGGAGCTCACTTTCAGTGCTAGAAATAGCTCAGTTTGTACTGAATAAATAACTGGTAACTGGGTCTGAAAAGGGAAGGGAGGGAGGAAGCCTGAGAGGATGTTACTTTTTAGCCTGATAGTAAGAGAAAATAAAAAATAAATAGTATAGCTACCATCTTTTGTGTAAAAAGGCTTCATGCAGATTTGCTTTGACACACAGTGGATTTGGCCACTAAGGCAAGAGAGTGAAGAAACATTTCTTTGTTGATTGCAAAACAGCTGATCAGAGCTAAGTCCTCATCAGATTAGGCTCTGTGAGGTAAACTTTTAATAATCTAGACCTTCAATGAGCTATTCAATGCTTTCTGAAGGGCTCTCCATACACCTTCTTTTTTTAAAAAAAACAAATACAAATACAGAGATGCACAAATCCTGGTGACTCTATTCACTCACCTGAAAGAACAGAAAATTTCTAAGCTGGGACAGAGCACTGAGCTCAAGTGACTTGTATGCCAAAAAAGCCATTAAACATGAGAACTGAATCATGGATCATCTCCACCTTTGTAGATGGAGAAATAAATTCCAGGAACAAACAAGAACAATTCAGATTATATGGAAAAAATATTTTTAAAATCACACAATTTACATAAAGTGACATCTACCTTAAAATGTCCATATTCCCTGAAGATATACTTTGAGCATCTAAAGGAAAAAAAAATCAATTGGAACTAAGTGCTTATGATGATTTGATCTCTGATCCATAAAAGTATTTATTTTATCATAGACTTGAGTATTTTTGTAGTTATTGTATTGAATGAAGATATTTTCCTAGAAGAGAATATTGGTTTCCCTGGGACACTTTGAAGCCAGCCAAAACTGTATTTGATTGTACACACCTTTTTGATCTTTTCAGTTGTATTTTATATTGGGCAAAAGATGCTGTTTTAAGAAATATTAGGGGTGACAATGTTAAAAAAAGGAAAGTCAAAGATAACTTAGGCCAGTTATCCTTTCAGTTTTCCACAGTCATGTGACAGCAGGCATTTATAGTAGCTGCCCCAATATACTCTGCATATGTAGCAAAAGCAGACCCACCAAAAGCCCTACATCCAAGGGAAGAAATATAACAAGGGTAAAGGGCATTTTTATTCCCTTTCATCTGTCACATTTTTTTCTCCAGTGAACTCACTAAAACTTTCTTCCACGATAAAAAAAAAAATTGAGGAGTAGGTTCTATACTGCATGTCAGTGTCCTGATGAGACATCTCTGTAATTAGAATAAGTGAGTAGATTTTAGCAAGGGGATTTAACACATCATGCCTTATTCTTTTGGCTTTGAGCTATTAGCTGAGATCTCTGAGCTTTATTCCATACCCCACTTAAAAACTTATTTCACATATGAATCACTTAAAGCTGGATTTCAAATCTGATTCTTCCCTCAGCTTCTTTTACAGATGGGAAAGCTCAAGGCTTTTCAGCTACAAATTCAGCTTTGTCCTTCCAAAGATCCTTCAAGCAAATTCAATTCAGCAGCAGGAGCATCAGGCTGGATTTGAAGGAGTCACCTGCTGACAGGGGTGTGTGTTGTGGTGAAGGGCAATGCTTGGAGGGCCAGCAAGGGCAAAAGGAGCTAAAAATTATATCTGTGTGGTAACAGGAATGAAATAAAATTTGAATCTCTCCACGTGGCAGGAAGGACTACAGGTGAGTGAGAGAGAGCTGGATAAAAGAGAGGCATGGAAAGGTGGGAGAGTTGGTTCTGTGTGGAGAAGAGTGAGTAGAGTAAGAAAGGGACAGAGGGTTGTTAGTAGAACCACCAGATA
Organism: Agelaius tricolor; assembly: GCF_023055355.1. NCBI lineage: Eukaryota > Metazoa > Chordata > Aves > Passeriformes > Icteridae > Agelaius > Agelaius tricolor. Next base: position 43,330,289 of record NW_027269269.1, on the reverse strand, counting down.
ATTGAGGGGAGAAGAAAGACCAGCTTGGGAATATCACCTTCAACTTCTGTTAGGTTGTTCTTACTCAAAATCCAAATAGCCCTCTCACAGTCCTTTGCCTACTGCTCCTGTTGCCTCTGGGCCAGTGAGGAGGTGCAGAGCAGAGGCTCCAGGGCAGTAAAGCACAATCTGCCCTCAAACCTTGTGGAAGTTGGAGCCACCAGAGCCTGAGACTGTAGGAGCACATCCTCCAGTACAGCCAGAACAAGCTTTTCCTGCTCCAGCCTGCCTCCCCAAACTGGTGCCTGATTCCTGTGCCTTTGCTGCCTCTGCTCCCAGGTGTAAGCTCCAGCATCCACAAATAGACCCTCTGCAATCAGTGAGACTGCTCATGTGAGTAATGGCTCACAGCTGGATGCAAACAGAGTCATGAGCTCCCTACATTTTTAGTTTTTGGATGTTAGTATTTTTCTTGCGCTTTTTTCCCCCCTTGAGAAATTGGATAAGAAAATTGCTTTTCCTAAAATCTTCTACATTTAGGATCACAGTGATCAGCACAGCTAGACAAGTAAAAAGGAATCTTAAGTGAAGTTAAAAGAGTCAAAGCTCCTGCAACTCATGGCTTTTTATTGTTGTTCTATAAAGCTCTTTTGCTGATATGGTTTTTAAAAGCAGTGAACAACTCTCCTGTGATTTCAAAGCATCCCCAATTCTAATAAATCCAGTTGTGGTGGTCACAGCCTATCTGTTCAGATGACTGTGAGATCATGCTGAATTTACTTTTTACCAGGTATCCATTCCATTTCTGGTAGGATGTGTTTTTGGGTATATACCAATAATCTCTAGTGATAGCGTTATCCCCTGAAGTCACTGGGCAAAATGGATACTATTTCCTTAGGTTCTTCTATTTTAATAAATTTGAAGAAAAAAAGGATAAAAAAATCTCAGGAGAAAATAAGGAGATTTTTTGGTGAGGAGCTGATTTTTAAATGGTGTGACTACTGCAGGACACACTTTCAAAACATGTTCAGTGTCCAACCATTACATCTGCAAAAACAATGAATTTGAGAGAATTCAAACAGCATGCTACTGGCCACTGCATTGCATCCAATAAAAACTTTCAGATTCTCTTGAGACCTTGACTGTAAACAGGCAAACTGTCTTCTAAAAATCCTTGTACTTCCTAGCAAATGTCACAACACTCCTCCCTCAGAAGGATGGAGGAGTGATGGAAGGAATTTCCTCATTCATCCTTAAATAAAGCAAATATCTAAAGTAATTCTATCTGATCTGAAGTATATCTGGAAATTCATTTAAAAAACCTTATTCTTTACTGAATTCCTACTTAAATTCTTGATACAGACATTCTGCTTTGTGATTGACTTCTCTGTAATCATCTCTCCATCTTCCTTCCCCTGTAGCTATCTCTTTGCAGCCTCCTCTGCCCAGCAGCTTTCTCTGGCTCTGGGTTGTACAGCTGATCATTCACCACTATTCCTACTGCTAAGCCTGCTCTTCATTATGCAATGGACACAATTCATCCTCATCCCACTTTCCCTGCTCCTCTTCTCTCCCTGCCTCCAGGACAAGCTCATCTTCCTTCCTTGCTGTGGCTATAGCAAGGTTGCAGCCCTTTTCCCCTGCTCTCTCTCTCTCTCACCTGTTCACTTCATAAGCTCTGACCTCATATCTCTATAAAGCTCTTCCTCTGTCCAGACATCACCTCTTCTTTCCTTCTAGTCTCTTACTAATTTATTTTTTATCGTGGAAGTTCAGTGAAGGACAAAGAAAGCCACAAAGGCTACACAGGATAGTCCCACACTGATTTTCAACCCTATTTTTGGTGGCCTCTCCTATTTCAGTGACTCCCTAATTCTGTCCAAAATCTGTTTGTGTCATGAGAAGTTTAATTAGTAAAATTTTTGTTTTGGAAGCCCACGTGAACAATTGTGTTTGAAATTTGGTTTACGCCAATAAATCCATAAAACCTGAAAAGCATCTCTTGACAGATTCCTGAGCAAATGAACTTTCTGGCAAAATATGATAATGACTTTTATATTGATCAGGCAGAAAGATGACTATTTGAAAGTCTTGTGTCTGCCTGAGGAGGGAACATGTTTGAGGAGAGGATGTCCATCCAGCTGGAGGCAGAGGTAGCAGTGTACCATAAATTCATTTTTATAGTGGCCTTACCACATGAAAAATAGGTAAGGGTAGGCATATTGGCAGGATAACAGCTGCCTTCTTTCAGAATTTGCCTGTACATATCAGGACTGTGTTTTTGATGAAGTGATAAGGAAGCACAAGCTGCAAAGTTCTGCCCACTGCCTCAGTTGAAATAACTTCATCTTACCAACACTTGGAGAACTTCAAAAAACACCCCAAAAATATTAACACAAACATGCAAAGATCAGTTGTACTTATAAACTTATGTCATTTTCTCTAGACTGTTGGGTTTTTTCTTCATTGTTGTTCAGGCACAGCAAATAGATGTGTCAGCTTTTTGTTGGTTCAGTAACAGAGAAATCTCTCGAATCCGATTATCCCTATTCATATATAGACTTCAGTTATTTAAAAATAAGTAGTTTGGAGATTTAGTTTTGCTTCAGAAGGTAAAGTAATCTTATTGTTCCCTAATAAGTGTAGCATGAGTCACTTCACTGCAATAGTCCCTCCACATTCCAGTCTTTATTGTCTCCAAATTAAGGAAACTGTTAGATGCATCTTACTGTGAGGAAATGAATATTTCTGATCCCTGCTGCTAAATAACATGGCAGAAAATTCCTCTGAATGTACAACAGACCTGTTTGCTAATATGAAAACTGTCCCTTGAATGCATTATTCAGTCATTTTTAATTTCAGCAATTATTTATAATTTGTTAAACCTGTAGACTAATATCACAGACAAAAAGTGAATGTTACTTCTTTATCAAGAGAGGTCCCCATGAGCTCCCAGCCTTTCTTAGTTCTTGACAGAAACTTGATTGTGATAATGAAGCATTATAGCCACAGGTCTGTTAAAAGCCCTGCTTTTGTTTTTGAAAGGAGTTGTGACAATTGCCTCCCATTTGAATCAATTTTACTCAACCCTCACAGCAATTTTTTACTCCGTGATCATTTATTAGGCATTATTACCTGAGTGCTCGGTGACTCCCAGCACTGCAGAGGACTCACCCTGCTGACAAATTGATGGGCAAACAGCCTCTGCCCCTAAACATTCTCATTTGAGGCTGTGGAGAGTGTGTGGTGAGGAGAGAGGTGCTCCACCACCCCACACAGCAGCCAAGAGACACCAGGGCCATGGGTGTGGCACAGCCCTGGTGCTGACCAGAGGAGCACAGGGGCAGGGATGCTCACACTGAGCACCGAAGGAGCCCCTGTACACCTCCCACTAATAGTGAGAGAAGGCAGGCAAGCCTAGCAAGGGTAATGCACTGCCCTGGGAGCAGGATCTCCACCCCACACCAGCATAAAGTCAGACCTGCATGCACAAAGACTTTCACTTGTTTCAGTGGTGCAGGAGGGAGACCTAGATCTTTATGCAAATCCTTCTCCTCATTTCAAAGAACCCTGCTTTTTGACAGGTTTTAAAGAAGAGACATGTTTTTCTTACATTAATGCAGCTTCCACCTCAGCAAAGCAATGTAGTATAGGAAATGTCTTATTAAAAACAGGTTCTGTCTTTAAATATCTAAGAAACCCTGCCTAACAAAGCTGTGCTGTATGGAGTTTCTTGTTTTCTCTAGCTTATTCTGCATTATCTAACCTACCAAATATTTCAGAAAGATTCTTTTTATGTAAAACCTGCCAACAAAAATCAATGCATAAGTAGTAGAAAAGTAATTTTGACTAGTGCCTGCGTTACCTCCAACACATGAAATTTAACCAGCAGAGCTTGAATTCAATGAAAAACATACATATTAAAAATTAAAAATAGCAAGTACAGAAAATTGAATTGAATCAGGATTCTCCTATCACTTGGGAAAACATATGTAAAATGGTTTATTGCACAGGAGAGTCCAGACAATATTGACCAAGCCCCTCTTGACTTTCTCTAAAACATTTTTTGCATTAAAAACAACCAGTAAGAGCAGTGATTTATTTCTAAATTCCCTGTGTGTGCAGAGAGATACAAAGGTCCTAAAACTGCTGACTAAGATAAATTGCAGGTTGGAATGTATTTAACAAATGATAATGAAAAATGCAGAAAAATATACAGAGGAACAGGAGATAGCAGTGGAATGGAGTACATGACCTGCCTGAGAAGTTACTACACACAGCCAAAGAGCAGATCCAACTGCAGATAAATTTCCCCAGCTATCAATACCTACAGAATTAAAGTGCTATTAAGAGAACACAGTGAATCCTTCAGCTGCTTAGCAAAGATGACTTGGAAACTGGTATTACAGTAGGAGAATCAAACCTTTGTTTTGAGGCTAAGTTAGGAGAAAAGAATGTGCCGAAATTGAATTATTGAGTTAGAGAAGGAGAGAAAAAGAGAAGCAGCAGAAAAAAAGATTAAACAGGTGAGTATTAATAGTGACACCTCCTGCCAGCATGGCTGCCAGCTGCACTGTGCTTTGTTCCACACTTTGGAGCATCTGTCTTGGCTGGGATTTGAGGCTGGACACGGGAGGCAATGGACCAGTGGTCCAACAGGGCAGGGAAATTCCTGCCATCCTCTTTTGTACACAGGTGCAGCCAGCCCTGGCTTTGCTTGGTTTGTTTGCTTTTTGAAGCTCCTCTCCCTGTTCCTCTCTGCAGGGCCATCTCATCAAGCTGTCCCTGCAAGGCTCTGGCAGAGCAGGTCCTACCCTGGGCCAGGGCTCAGCAGCAGCTACAGAGACGTGAGAGCAGCTCATGGAGCAGAGCAGGTGAGAGAAAACAGAACCTGCCAGCCCCCTGAACCCACCTGCCTTCAGGATTTTCACTTTCCCTGCTTCCAGGCACTCCAGACATGAATGAGATGTACCAAAAAATTCCTCTGTCCACTTAAGAAAGAGCTAATATCAGAAAAGTCCACTCCAATATCAGAAAATTGACATAGAGAATTAAGAGGGGATATTAAAAGGGAACTTGTCTTTGGTGGATAGGAAATAAATTTAATAAAATCTTCATGCTTATAAATTAATCATCTCCTACTGAGACTCCTTCACAGGCTTAATGTTGAATTGTTTGTATGACACTACCACAGTGTGGTGCACAAACACTGGAGATGGAAATAACTCCACAGGGAATTGAAGGAATTGTTCTGGAGTGCAGACCTCAATTCACCACCATGAATCCATGGTAAAGTAGGACTAACACCATTTTAAAAAACAATTAAAAAAAGAAACAGAAATGTAATTTTATCTCCATGTGGGAACTTGTGGGAATTTTATCTCCATGGCTTTACCATCTGGGCTGAAAAGAAAGGGAAGACACAACTAACTCCATGATGAGCAGATCCTTCTGGAGACAGGTTTCAATATCCCTCTGTTACAAGCATCCTCCTAATTCTACATATGACCTGAACCCCTATTCCCTGTGTCAACAGGGCCTTATTATTTTCCTTCCCTGGAAAGTCAGCCTTAGCTCTTCTCCTAAGCCCTGGATTTACTTTGAGAAGAGGCCACCAGGCCAAAACCAACACTAAATTATGTGACTCTAAGCAAAATATACATTCTGAAATGGAACTATTTAGCCAAAGAAAACTGTATTGATGTCTTCATTCATTTTTCTATTTTTTCTAACCACAACAATATATATATATATAAAATCTGTTTTCCCACCCTGGGGAGGTCTGCTTTTTCCAAGAAAATCAGATGAGGAAAGGCTTTCTGATATCTCATCAAGGAAAAAATAACCAAACCAAAACCAATCCTCTATACCTAGCTGGATATTGCCACTGACTCATAGGAATGTGTTCCATTAATCCTCTTCTTTTCTCTTTTATTTTTATTGTGCTAAAAGAACTAATATTTTAGCTAATTAAAGTCCCCATTTAGATGTGTCTATCATCAGATGGGAACATTCACTCCCACCTCACGATTTATATTTGCCAGGCTCTTCACCCACCCACCCACCCACTCACCCAGCAGACTGCCAGCCCTGCAGCCTGCCACAAACACACAGATCACAATTTCTGACTTGTTCTGCTCTGCAATGACCCACTACACCCCTGAAACACAGCAACCACAGAAACTCTGCTGCTACCCATCCCAAACCTACTCTAATCCTGTGACAGGTGAGCCCACAGAAATATTAAAGGCCAAGCTTTAGATTTGTCTTGTTCTGGTGCACAGCTGAATTTAGAAGGGCATTCAATCATTTAAATCATGTTTATCTTTCTGCACTGAATGACTTGTAGTATACACCCCTCATATTACCCTGCTTAAGCTGGGCTTAACATCAGCAGTTTTATCTTGGTAGCCAGAAGGGCATCCATTGGTGACATTCAGCTTTGCTTTTTTGGGACAGCACCAACAGGGATTTCTACCAACTCTTGGCTGTGCACAAAGCACAGGGGTGATGCTGTAGCCCACCAGCAGCCTCCAAAGGGTCTCCTCAGGGTGCCTGGCAAATACAGCACACACAAGATGATGTGTGATGGGGAAAGAGAGAAAAATTTGCAAGGATGCAATGGACTTGGTGATCTCAAAGGTCTTTTCCAACTTAGTTCTCTGATTCTGTCTGCTTTCATCCCACAGATTCTTCCAGAGCTGCCACTGGGGTCCTTTTGCAAAGGAGAGGATGGGGTGGGGGTGGTGTGTAAAAATTTTGTGTTTCAAACCATGTCTCTGTTTTGGAAGAGGCAGAGACCAGGTTGGTCATTGTTACACAAGACAACTACAAGAGCTCTGCACTGTCAGGTGGAACACACAGAAAAACAGCTGGCCTGCTAAAGGTGGGACACCTGAAAGTAACAGGATGAAGAAAAACAACTCTAAAACTCCAGAAAATCCTGAGCTGCAAGAAAAAAAAAAAAAAGAGAGAGAGGTCTGGTGAGATTGCTCCTAAGATTTTTATGTTTTTAATTTGAGCTGTACAGCCAAGCAGTTTTCCCCCACTACCTGTCTTGTTTCTAGATGAGTCATCTTTGTGCTGCCACTGCTCTCACCTCCTTCCTTCCCCATCTGTGGCATTTCTTCCATCCATGGTAATATGCAATAGCAATATTGTAATATTGCTCTTATAATGCAATATTACTATGTCTGAGCAGTCCCAGCAGCTGATCAAATAACAGATTATGAAAAATAATCTATCACCAAAAGAAGATGCTAAAAACAACCTTGGTTTTACTTTTCCCTCCTGATACCTTCAAGCCTGTTTGCCTAACATGTACACCAAGGCTTCCAGTGCTTTTTTGTAAAAGACCAGTTCCTGGCTGCCTTTGGCAACATGCTAAAGAAACACTCATTATTTATTGGATATGACATAGCCTTTCCTACATCCCTGGCTCACTCTTTGATCTCTCCTGACAATTTATTTTAAAGAATTTTGCTATCTTAAAGGACTATAACTGGTACATGGTTTCCTTTCAAAAGGATTTAAGGAAAAAAAGGGGGGGGGGGGGGGGGGGGGGGAAGAGAAAAAAGGCCTGAAACATCATTTATGTTTTTTCTACTTTTAAAAAGTTCAGCTAAGTTCACAGTCACCAGTTAGGAACTATTTTCATTTGTTTCCTTCCCCTTCAGAAGCAAACCACCACTGCCTCATGGCACCATTATTACAGCATTTGCGTGTGAATCTGTCCTTTCATTTCTTTGATCCTGAGGCAGCAAAGACCCTCAGTGTGTCACCTTGGGGTGCTCTGCATGCACTCTAAGCAAGGCCAGTACTTCTATTTTTCTGTATAAAGCCAGAAGGAAACAGCTTCCTGAAGTGTAGTGCAGTCTGAGATAGGATCCATATCCTAATGAGATTTTTTTTTTCCCTATGACTACATAAACAGGGGAGCTGTTAATTTTATTCAGTTATGTAAGCACCTGTCTCAAGTGGGAACATTTCACTGAATCTCTATGCTGGCTGGTCAAAAGTGGTGTATAACACCACCTTTACATCCTTAGAAACAGAAGGCATTTTCAGAAGATGCAAGTGAAGATCTTTTTTTTTTCTTTTTTTCAAGCTCTCCACATTTCCAGAATTGCAATATCAAGGGCAATTTTAGTCTTAGCTTCTCTCATTTTGGGCTCACAAAAGAGATATCTGAGTAATACCACAAAGATTCAAAGATTTGGGAACATGCACAGATCAAATTTAATATATTTTTAGCTTTCTGAACGGATATTTTAATGTATCTTGAGTCAGACTGATATTAGCAAAATCAATGTTTCTGATTGCTGTGTACAGTGCAGTGAATCATCTCTGTACGCTGAGGTGACTATTAGCAGCAGAGGTTAAAAGTTCATTAAAACTAGAAAATTTCCTTGTTAATTTTCAACATCCAGACACAAGGGCATTCATGAAAATTTACCAAAAGTCTGCTCAAATTAGACAGGCTCTACAAGATGTTAAGAGTATATCTGGTACTGAATTGCCCACTTTTTTACAGTGTGATGGCCAGAATATTGCCATTAATTGCTATATAATAAATTTATATAAATTGCTATATAAATTGATATCAAGAGTTTGGCTGCTTGCTGTTTGAGCACTTACAATTCTGCTGATATGTTTCTTAATAAATCTAGATACCTCATTTGGGTATCTAGATACTCAATAAATCTAGATACTTAATAAATCTAGATACCTCATTGAAGGCAAGCATTAGAAGAGGAAGTGATGCAAGCACTCCACGACAAACAGGAAAAAAGCAATATATTCTGCAGATAGTCATTCATGACCTCACTGAGGACAGCACAGTGATTTAGGGGTACAGCATGATTTAGGGATAAAGGGAATATCACAGTTTTCCTGTTTTTTCACTGTCATTCATTTCAAATAGAGAAGGATGATGGACATGGTAGTACACCCCAAAAAAAGGGGTGAGATAATGGCTTTAGCTGATTTTAGCCCACAATAATCTACAGTACTTCTATCCAGCACTTAAGAATTCAATATTGTTTTTTGTCCCTTACCATTCTTCCCTCTCAGGCCAGCAAAAGCCTTTTTCCTAAGCAGCCTGTGGGCAGCAGAAGTCCTCTGGCTCTTGATGAGCCTGCCAGAAAATGGGGGAGTTATTCCCCTGCCAGCCCAACCAGGTAGAGAATACACAAAGTTTTACATTTCCATGGAAAGGAAGCAAGTCCTAAAGTGTTTTCTGAGAAATTATTTGAAGAGAAAGCATTTTTTTGGAATGTACCCCAGGAGTCTGTCACATCAGAGTGATCCCACAGGAAGGCCAAGCGTGCAGAGAAAAAGAAAACTTCTCAAGGGGGCTCAGGTTATGGGGGTGACAGAAGAGAGGATCCAGACATGGAAATCACTCCAGACTTGCTGACTGGGGCTGACATATTGCTCTGGAGGCTGAAAGGGGCATGAGGGCCTCACTTTGACTCAGTTATTTGTCTGAATGCCCATAAGAGCTAAGGGAAGGATGCAGGAAGATATCTGATCAGGATGAAGAAAAGAAAACCTTTCTTCCCAGAAACCTTAGGAAGGGCTTTTGAGCTGTTCCTGGAAAATGATGATTTTTAATAGGAAGCATAAAAAGTGGCATCTCTGTACACAGGAACACAGCTATCTCCCAAAGAAAGATGAGTTGTCCTTGGCACATAACACCAGAAGGCAACAAAGCAGAAGGAATGTATCAAGTACACTGATATTGCAACTGCTCCTTTACCCCTGTGAAGGTGCTGTGCAAGTGGGGGACATTTGGAACTGGCTAAATTGCATTTCTACATGGGGCTATACCTTTCTTCACTTTTACATTTTCTGTGTTTGACTGGTTTATGAGAATTATCCTTAAAAGCTGGGATCCCATACTGAATGGTCACTGCTGTTTGTGAAACATGTCTTGATGCAGCCTGTTTTATTTTAATTACCTAGATCTGTAGATTTGTCTTTGTTGCCATGACCTTCATTTTCTGATGTTGTGGCTTTATGACAGCTGAAATTCTATCACTGATATTAAGATGTGGTGCATAACTAATGGCTCTAATATTCTCCTCCTTTATTGCTAGGCCTTTAAATGAAAAAGTTATTTTCAAAATCTATCCCAATACCTTTGTTCATGAAGTGAATACCATCTTTTGAAAAGTGTTTCCAATCTTTTTTTGCTTGGAAAAATACTCAAATATTTTATCTCTACCTTAGCTTCTTTGTTTATTGGCCTTTTTCTGGCTTCCCTATGCCTGATCCTGCTAAATTTCAGAGCACTGCATGAGCCTAAGAGATCCATTGCATATATTCCTTTTTCCTGGTCTCTGGTGAAGTTACCTTTTTGTGGTACATTGGTGCTTTTATAGCTATGTCCAAGAGAAAGTGTGCTCCTCCTTTTGCATGTGCAAATAAATGTATAGTTATATGTAACATATGAAACTCCCTTGTTCACCTCTTTATTTATATTTTTATATGTACATTTGGTAGGGTTGCCAGAGACCTTTGACTTTAACTTGCTGCTACACCTCACATCCCTCATGGCCCTTGACTACTGTCTCTGCAATGCCATTGACCTGAATATTCCTGTTTTCATTTCTGCCTTGTGGAAACATCTGCTCAGCCCCTCAAGCCATGCAGGGAGTCTGGTTTCATTCAGATGTCAGAAAGGCAGCAGGATTAAACCACTTCAATGGGTACATGCAAGCACTGACAACTTTTAGTAGAATAGAATAGGGAATAGGAATTAGTGCTTGGATCATAATGCTTTCTGTGCAGGCAACTGCAGACCTCACTACCAAAGGAAAAGTATTTGATATCAGGCAGCAACTGTGCATTCAAAATAGAAAAGGCAGCAGGCCTCCTCTTGATGAGTTTAAGTGTTCAGGGACACATTCTGTCTCCTTTTGTGCTCACTCTGATTAGTCTCTCACTCCCTTTATATTCCTGCTGTAACTGGGAGGGCAGAATGTGAGTTATACAGTAGTGACATGGATGGCAGAATGCAGTCTACAATAAGCCACAAAAAAGTACAATACCCCAAAAGAAAACAAAATTACTCGTATGGCAGCGAGGAACGGTGACACTGTGTAATTAAATGGCAGGATATTGGTAAAAAAAAAAAAGCCAATATTAAGTTACTATATTTATCCTTTATTTGCACTCCATTATTTTGCTGCACCTCCCTAACACATTTTATTTCTTAGGATTTTTGGTTGAAAATGTAGATAAATAATCTCGATTTTATCACCAGAGACACTATTATCACAATAATAGAGACCTGAATACCCTTTTCTTGTCTTCAGTGGGTGGCACAGAGTGTTTCCAAAGCTCATCTTTTCCACTGTGTCCAGTGCTTTTTCAATGCTAAATCTTTTGTTTTAAGCACGCAGAGCTGCATTGCTCAACTCCTGCACTGTGTGACTTAATGTGCTTTAGGTCTTATGAAGAAAGAATTCTCCAGACTTACTTAAGTTGAAAAGACACTTGCCTGAGTCTTCCCCGAATCTGTTACGACATCATTATATCAAAATGGATTAATGTGACAAGAATGTGAATATTCAGGTCAGGGGGTGAGTTCAAATAATTTTTAAAGCTCACTCCAATTTAAAATTGTGTGAAAGTAGGTTACTCTCACAGTGACTAAAGCCAGGAAATACTGCTGTCCTTTTAAGCATCACAGGGGATGGATGCCAGCATGGCATCCCAAGGAATGGTAAATTCTTAATGTGAGGAATTGGATAATACATCACCTCCAAAGGTTGGGGGAGTGATATGAAAGATTGAAAAGCCTTAAAGGACACAGCTGAAAGCTGGCTGCTGCCTATCCTTGAGATGTTCATGCAAGGACTCTGTGATGTACAATGCTAAAAGAAGAGGCAACCGTGGGCTCTGTGGAGACAAGGTACCTCTGTCAGCGCTAATAAGATGTGAGGTTATCTCACTGCTATGTTTGGGTCAGAAAAACACTGGAGTTTCTCTGAAGACACATGGCTAAAAAGATAATGAAAGAGCTGAAGAGCTACCACTTTTCACACAGCCTTTCCTCAGTGTGAGAAGATTAATGGTAGACTGATATCACTCTGGAGGCTGTGCTAAGGCTCATGGAAAACAAGGAAGGGATTGGTAACTGCCAGCATGGCTCCACTAAGGGCCTAAATCATACCTGCCAAATTCAGTGGCCTAAAACATCATTGGTGGACAAATGAGGATTAAGAGATGCCATTTACCTGGAGTTGTGCAAGGCATTTGACAGTGTCCTACATGACATGTTTGTCTATAAACTGTGGAGGCTTGGATTTGATGAATGGACCACCCAGTGTAGGAGGAGGGATTGGCTGGATGGCTGCACCTAAAGGTGTGGTCAACAGCTCAACATCTCTGGAGGGAAGAACTCATTGTGGCCTTCCTTTCCACCAGCTTTCAGGTTTAGATTAGCTGTTTGAAAGAAATTCTTTACTGTGAGGAAGGTGAAGCTCCGGCACAGGTTGCCCAAAAAAGTTGTGGATGCCCCATCCCTGGAAGTGCTCAAGGATGGGTTGGATGGGCCCTAAGCAACCTGGTCTGGTGGAAGATGCCCCTGCCCATGGCAGGAGAGTTAGGAAGCAGGTGTTGTTTATGGTCCCTTCCACCCAAATCATTCTACAATTTTATAGTTTCGTGACAAATGGCATCTTCATCTCAAGAAAGTGACAAGTTCTCTTTTCCATTTCCCCCTTTTCCTTTCTTTGTCTTACTTGCTTAGAATTCAGCCATTATTTTAGAGACTGTAGAACTTTCTTCATCTCAGCAAGAACACAATCTTTATGGAGATGTGCAGTGTCCAGGCACTTTAAAATAACACTGTTTTAAAAAATCTAAGAAAGAACAACCCATCCCAAAACCTACATGGCTAGAGGGCTGAATTAAAACTTATTCAGGACTGAGGTTTCTGGTTGGGCCAGGTCTCCATAAAAAGCACAGGCTGATGGCTCCATGTGCTTTATCATTATGTTTTTACCCATCCTTACCTGACTTGGAAGTGATTTTTTTTTTCTCTGAGTCATGGAAACAGCAGCATGGGACACAGATCAGTGGCACATTGCCAAACTGATACTTGGATGATCAATAGCTGAATGGTAAAAAAGAGTGCCTAACCCTTACAAAAGAAAGATGGTAATGAAGAAATCTCACAAGAGAAAGAGAGCTCCTTGCTGTAGCCACAGTCCAAATTCTCTTACTCACTATCCCAGCCAAAGTCCAAGATGAATACAGAAAGTATATCCCCTGTTCCCTCTTCCATCTATCCTCCCAACCTTTAACCTCTCTTTCTCCAGTCAACCAAAGAGTCAGAAATGTTTTGTTGCATCAGTCAGATACAGTTTTGCTTTTCTGAGTTTTTTGAGTTTTGTTTATCTCTCGTATTTGTCTGTTTTGCTCTAATAGTGTAACCTGAGGCTTTGTTTTCACCTCCTGACTTTGGTATTTGCTCTAATCCAAGCCAAGACACAGATCATGATTTTTGAGGGGGATATAAACTAAAGATGACATTTGCCTGGTCCTCTATTTCTGCCCCCTGGGACTGGCCTTTCTCTCAGGGGATGTCTACCAAGCAGAACAAAGATGCAATTGTAGTAAGTGTCAACATACACATCCTTGTGCAGTGACTACTTCTTTCAATAGGAAGTAAAAGTTGCCAGAGACTGGTCTACTCCCTCCTGAGTGTCTTCAAGCTCCTAAAACTTCAAAAGCAGCACATTAATTCCTTGTCTTTTAAAACAGGGAGATGTTCAAAGCGAATCTCCACATAAACTTTTCATGTTTGCAATATAGCAATATTCCTTCCTCAGCTGAGTTTCTTCTTCCTCTATAAATAATCTGCCTTTATTTTTCTAGTTTTACAGGTTAATTTAACCTATCAGGTTGTTCCTTGTCACATTTTCCTTTCTGTCACATTCCAAATTGCCAATACCCATATTCTACACATCAGCAGAACTTATCTGGAACTTTTATACACCTGGGGAAGATGGAGATTAACCATCCCACCTTCTTATTTGATTGCCAGTGGCATTATGCTACCTTTTGCCTGATAAACCAAACAATTCCTAATCCTCATTTGCACAGTCAATAAACTCCTGAACACTTTGCCTTCTCAGAGTCCTCCTTATATTTCTGCATCTTCCAATAAATTGTGCTTACTCTGCTATGGCATTAGCCCACTACAAACTGGGAATTTTTGCCCATAAGCAAGGAGAAGAGATCAATTTTTCCTTTATTCCAGAAATTTTTGTAGTTTTTAAAAACATTTAAAAACATTTTAAAAAACATCTTCCTTTTTTTATTTTCCCTATGCAATTTCAATCTGGTCTCTGAACTCAGACAAGAGTTTCTAGGAATCTATTAATTCTTGGAACCTCCTGTTAAAACGTCTCCATCTGATCCAGGTCTTTCTTTAAGCAAGTGCCCCAAATTCAATATAACCCTTTAGCCTTGAGGCCCAGGGATCTTCATCAAAGTGGAGCAGAATGGAAACAGTTCCTCAAGTGCCCTGCTGCCTCCCAGTGTGGTATTTGGATTCACCACAGCAGCGTGACATTTTTAACTCATGACTCAGACGTATTTGCTGGTGGTTCAGCACAACCCCTGACCCTTTTCTGTATAACAGCTTCCCAGCCAGCTGCTCCTCATACTTTATTTATGCAGTTGACTCAGCTTGCCTACGTGAAGGATCGTGCACTTCCCCCTCTTCCATTTCAGCTCACATTCCCCAGGTTGCAAGGATCATTTCGAATTCTGCTCTGGCTGCCCAGGGCACTCGGCTTCCTCCCTCCCAGCTCGCCCACACCTTGAGGGTGGGGATCATTAATGAGCAACCAGGAGCACAGGGCAGCTCTAACACCACTCTTTTGATAGAAATCTGAAAATTGCCTTCTGTGTAGAAGTTTCAAACAACACGTTTTACACACACACACACATATATGCACACATACACACAGTCACAGATCTCTGCAGACTGCTTTCTTCGTTTTTGAGGGTATCAGGAGAGACAGGGTCAGAAGACTTCCCAAAGTCAAGACACAAGGGATTCAGTGCTTCTTCCCTGGCATGATGTAGAAGCAAAGTAGGTTGGTTGAAACACTTGTTTCCCCCCCAGAAAAATCCATTCTTTAAATGCAACTTCGATCTTACATCTTTCAATGGTTTTTTTCATTGGCTCCTTCAGTTCCCAAAATAGGGATCTTGGTGTCCTTCATGAAATCCACCATCTCTGACAAGACCTCACTGATCTCATTCCCACAAGTGGATTCAAATCTTGGATACTCTCTGTGTATTCACTAAGAGAGAGATTATCTGCAACATCACCTCAAATTATTTAGGGAAACGATATATACAAGTCTCCAAAATTAAAATTCTGACCTGTCAGTAGTACTAGGAAATGGTGGTGAAAGTCTTGCTTCCATATTCCTTGATTAATAATATTTTTTTTATAAAAACCCCCTCAATTTCAGCTGTACAAACCATCTCCATTTTTTTAGTTGGCACCAAATCCATTATTATTATCTTTGTTGAAAAAAAGAGTTTTTAAAAAAGGCTACCTTTAGGAAAAGAAAAAAAAAAAAAAGTGCCATTTTACTCTATCCTGCCTAGTCTCAGCACACATATAACTTAATTCAGTATGGATCCACAGTACATTCCAGACCCATCAAGACAACTTTGCTCATAATGTGATTTTCAGTGTTTGTGAGAATAGGTTATTGGTTAAACAGATGGGGGAAGAAGGGAGCGAGGAGAGCTTTTGAAGTTATGAGATCATAGAAAATTTATTCTGATGGTCGAATCAAGGGACTTGAAAACTGGTGATAAAAAAAAGGATTTTGCAATTTCTCATGTCTAGTTAAATTTGTATCTACTCAGGGCATTGCCCTTATACTGCAGCTGAAAAACCTGTAAGACATCCAAGGTTATACTGCAGCAGGGCACCTTCCCTGGCTTCTAATAAATTTAAATTAAGAGAGCCCTGAGTTATTGAGACAAAAGCTGAAATAGTCTTCTGTCTGACAGGCTCAGAAAAAGCAAATGATCCCACCTGAAAGTATGTATTTTGCTGAATGGGCACTCTGGAGCCACTCTGCTAAAATACACTTAAAGCAATGTCAAGATAAATATCCTTATTTGTGTTTGCAATTATAATTTATACTCAAGACATAGCACCAGATAGAACAGAAGAAAAATGACCTTCATAACATGAGGTATTCAGAAACAGCAGCACCAGAGGATAACTAAAAGGTTCCCATCAGTTAGAAAACAGCTCCAAAGAAAGACATTTCTTGGATTTTGACTCAGCAGGATGGCCATGAGGATTTACTGGGGCTATCCCAGGACCTTGAATCTAAAAGCCTTTGCAGGGATCAGCCCCAGCTTGGTGTCCTGGCAAAGGCCAAGTTCCCAGAGCAAGGGACACGGCACCAGGGACATGGAACAGGGACATGGGCATCACCCCCTGCCCCCAAGTGCTTCTGTTCCCCCTGTCTGGCTGCCCACCAGAACCTACAGTTCTCTGACCCTGTAAGATGTCCTTTCTGCCTCAAAAGCTGCAGGGACTGATAAATTGCCTTTCTTCTCATTCCAAGGATTTCTCTTCCCTCCCCTGGCACACAGAACATAATTTCTATCATTCTGCATCTGCAGGAATTCTCATTAAAATTTCTGGAGCACTGTCCTTGTGATTATCCTGTTTTTCTAAAATTGAGGGCACACTTAGGGGAAAACAAACTGTTCATGACTTTCTCAGAGCAATACAATACATATGCAAATAAACAGATAAAACTCCCTCAGATTCTCAGAGAATTTCCACAGCCCAAATGGGCGTAATTCTGCTTGCTTGCCCCCAACTAGAAGCAAAATGCCCCCCTTTTTCCAAGTTCAGTCTTCTGTTGTTATGAATATTACCTAGAAATAGAGATGCCAAAAACCAAGCTGCAGTTTTAAAACCACTGGTACATGCCAATAAATTTGTTTGTCAAAAGGAAGAAGAAAGGGGCTTTATAAGAGCTATAGAAGTTTAGTATTCAAATATTGATCTAGATATTAGAATAACCAAATGAGGAGGTACATTATCTCCCTTTTATCATTTCAACAATTTTGATGTCAAATATTTCACCCCACTTCAAAACACAGACTTGCAAATTTATTTGGCCTCACAAACCACCTGGCCCAATGAACAGCATCATGGACATGACTTGCAGGTTGGGCAGATATCCTAACCCAAACCTACAGATAAAACTCCTGCTTCTGTCCAAGGGGGTCACACTTCTCTCAAGATATTGGGCTGGAGTTGTTTTTTTTAGACAAAGAATTCTCTCTCTTGCAACCACAACTTCACTAGGCCACACTAACAGTAAAATAAAAATAATAATGATAAAATTCAGCAAAGCATAAAAACTTGCAGAACAGTAATAGTGATGCTCCTGCCATTTTTATGGGGCACTAATCTGGTTGCCTCATGTGGAAGCAGATTATGGGCTCATAAAACAGCGCAAGGGATCTGTGGTGTAATGACTTTAGTAGGTACAGCAGCAGCTTTACTTCAGCTCCCCTCTTGACAAGCTGTATGATGTAGGATGAGAAGTATAAATATAAAATCAATCTAAATTTTATTTGATTGTGATTTCCTCCTTATCAGGACAGAAAGAGATCGAAGGAGAGCACAAAGTAGCAGAGACAAATGCAAAAGCCCAACCTATAATAAAAGAAAAGCTAATGCTCTCCCAGCTGCCTAACTGTAAAAATATTTCTGCAGATGCATGGAACAGTAAAAGTATTTACACAATTCATACAAATTAGCAGGTTTAAAAGCAAGTAATCAGCTATACAATAGGAAAGAGAGAAAAAAAAAAAAAAGGGCATAATTAAGTAAATTGAGGTATCCCTCCAGAAGCTGTCATTTGAGTTACGTCAGCTCCTTTCATTTGTATGGAAGAATATCAAAACCATACCTCTGAAATGACAAAATTATGCATTTTATGCCAGCCTAGAAAAAAAAGGTAAAATGACAATTTTGCTTGATTGCATATTTTTTCTGCTCTGTTTACAAAGGAGTAATTATACATATTTCATTTTACATATTCATACAAAAAGGATACTAACAGAATAAGACAGCAGCTACAAAGACTGATAAGCAAGATAGAGTGGCTGTATGTATCCAATTCTCAAAAAGTCTACTGAACATCTTCTTGCATCAGCTACCAATATAATATCATAGTATTGTTTCTATTTCTTTGTGTCATTTTGAATTTAGAGATGAGACAAGGACCTGTTTTTATTTCAGTTGCTGTTATTTAGTGTGTAGCAGCATGAAATCCAGGCCTGCAATTGTAGTAGCTCGTTTCTAAACACCACTGCACTTCTAAATAAAGCCTGAATCTCTCTGATCATCCATGATAGAGCTGTGAAAATTGAAGCTACTTCCATAGTTTTTTTAAAAACTTCTTATTGGACTTACAGTATAGTTTCAGAGCAGTTTGGAGGGATTGTGACAGAAAAGTTGTTATTGTGCCGTACTTCAATAGCAATGCAATTTTTGACAGAGCCTTATGATGTACAGTCTGGAGGTATTTGAATATAGTTGCAAATTCAGCCCTACCTGGTTCCATTTAAATGCTGCTTGGAGTTTTGGACTCTCCTGCTGCTTCCCTCAAACATGTCCAGGGCTATGTGGAAGGCCCTCATAGAAGATCTAATCAAGAAGACCTCTCCACTCCTCCACTCCGCTAAATTACTGCTGGTGTTCCAGAATTTAGACCTTCAGGCACCAGGAGGACAAACACCTGCTCTGAGGAGTCTGTAAACTGAAATCTAAGTTGTGCAAATGTCCAATGTATTTCTTGTTCACAAGCCTGCTCTCTGAGAATGGTCTCTCAAACCTCTGAGAGTGCTGCAAACTTATTCTCCCACATATTCTCTTCCACCTCATCAGCCCAGAAATTCCATGAGTCGACTGTCACCTTGTCTGCTTTCACATACACAAGTAAAAAATATTCACCATTTTCCCCTCATAGTGCCTGATTCTGTCTTCAGCCACAAAGTTTTTTTTTTTAGTAGCAGCATGAAATTTATCTAATAAAATAATTGAAACAGCAATCCAACAAGTGCTTTAGATTTCAGCCTTGCTTCCAATTCTGTGTCTCCAAAAGAGACACAGGAACACAGGAAAGAATTTTTCAGATATTTTGAGGGTTTTATACTGAGCAGAAAGCAATGTTTCTGGTGAGATTGGGGTAATAAAATAATTCTGTGCTGAAAGTGGGCTTGGTAACAGCTGCACATGCAGAAGACCTGGTGGAACATCATAAAATGTACCACAAACATAAAGACCAAACATGTAGGATGTTAAAATGCACATGTCCACCAGGATCAGAGAAGTAAATAAAGGGATCTGTTAGCAGGTAGAAATACAGTTAAATATATGTCATAAACAAGTAAAAGAGTACCTAAAGATCTTTGAGTTTCAGCTGCTGTATCATCTCTGCCCCTCAACCCTGCCTTTGTGTCCTTCTCTTTTACATAGTCAGAAGTAAGGCTGTGTGGCCTGAGCAGCAAAATGTTATTGCAGGGGTTTGCATCAACTAAGGAGCTGTCTAGCAGCAGGATAAACTGCCACAAAAGCAAAGTTATCTTACTTTTATGTAAATTCCATCTTTGACCTGCATGCAGCTGACGGTGCATATTTTATTGTGTTCACTGGGTTTTCATTAGACTCCTTGTCATTTGCTGAGAGGTTTTTTAACTTCATTTAAATCTCCTTGTGCCTCAGAAATGTCAATAAATGTCATTGTTATCATCAGTTTTGTCCTGGCTTGACTTTTCTGAGTTTTCTGTCTCTGGATTTGATTAAAATTGGGAAATAAATAGCGAATAACATATTGATTGCAGGCTGGGAAAGGTTGCAGATAATTTATTATCTGTGAGCATGATATCAAGGTTTTTTCTACCAGAATCTTCAGACTAACAAAATTCATTCTGATGGAAAAGTGGGGTTTATAGCTATTCTTTAGTGCAAAGTAGTTTTTCAAGTCTTTGCTTGGTCATCTATAGACCATAAATCAAGCTAAGATCAATGGTAGTTACCTCACACTGTTAGTTTAGCAGACCTTAAAAAGGAAGCTATTAGAGATTATTAAGCCTGAAATCACAATGCCTTGCTTACAGGGGAAACAAGAAAAAACAAACAAGGTAAACAAAAAAAAAAAAAAGAAAAAAACCCACAGACATTGCCTGAGAACATTAATCTAAACCATAATTCAGTGTATTAGCAGTAATTTCATTATATTGCTTTATCCAGTCTTACAGAAGAGTAATTATTTGGAGCTATATGTCCTAAACTGACATTTTTACAATCTCCAATACTGCATCACTAGCCAAGAGAATGAAAACTTAACTCACCAGCATATGCTTCTGCACTTCTCATCATACCAATGAACCCTCAAGAATGTTCCTGCTTTCAAATCTTTCCATGACTGGGAAAATCTGAGCATAACAATGGCAATGATTTAGAGAGAGCAAAATGAGACAAAACCAGATAAGACATCAATCAGGCCCTTCAGTCTTTGCTGTTTACCTCTCAAAGAGTACCTGATCTAATGCCCATTTAGTCTAGAGGAGCTCATTTACAATTTCAATTGTAATTACAGTCAGAGCCTTTGCCTCTGACTGCTGTCACAAGAGGAGACTGCTGGTATTACAGCAAACTGAATTAATAATCAGAAAACATATTAATGTGTCTGGTGGGCTGAAGAATCACTGTTATATTTTATTCCCCTGAACTACCAACAGTGCTGCTGTTTATTAAGGACAGCTCAGGTAAGCAACTGTTCTACCACACACCAGGGAAGAGTGCCACAATGTCCAGAACTCCAGAAAACCTATAAGGAGCACCACTAGGAGCAGAGCTCTTGGTGGAAACTGGACCCCAACAACAAACCCTGTGCCCACCTTTGGCCTGTCAGAATCACAGTCACTGCTCTGTGGCTCAGGTGGACTTGCAGACTGGGTGCCAATGAATGCCACTAATGCCAATTCCCAGAAGAGTGGAAAAAATGTATTGCAATTTTCCAGAACCATCTGAGACACCCTATTTCCATCATCCCTAAATCTCTGACAACCTTTAATCTGCTCATTCTCACTCCACTGAAGGTAAAGAATCCACGTGTTGCCTCAGATGGGATCACTTGCTAAGCAGGTTAGAACTGGTGCTGTGATTACTGTAGCATCAAATTCAAAAGACCCTGAGTTATTCCAGCAGTTCTCTAGATTGAACAGACCTGGCTCCCTGTTTGGCAAGTGCAGAGCAGCAGCAACACATAAACAACCAACATATTAAAGGGCACCACCTCGGGCATGTTAGTGACAGAATACAGGAATACAGACTGGATACATTAATCATTTCTTTTAAGAGACATAAATGAACATTGATCAGCAATACTTATGTGATATCCATACAATAACATATGTAAAATAATCCACAGACCTGCCCCTAATGTTCAGATCAAGTTTTCCATGTATGTCCACAGTCAGGAAAGCTGCCACTCTAAAGTGACACTGTCAGTCAAACAATGTATTAACAGATGATTACTACTAATACAACAAAAACCATTCTAGTAGTACTGAAAAGCCAGAATTTAGTACCTCTGGAGCATTTAGGACAAAACAAAACAAACAAAAAAGAAAAACAAAAAAAGAAAAACAAATCCCAAACAAACTAAGTGGTACAATATGAGAGGATTAAACTTAATATTATCTTCTGGGCATTTTTAAAGAGTAAACTTGTTTTCTACCACAATCATTGTGAGCAGTTGGAGGACAGTTACCATTTATTACAGGAAGGACTCTTGTAAAGAGAGAATGAGCCAGAAGAACTGCCTCAACAATAACAGAGCTGGAAATGAACTGTCTAGAGACAAGACGCCTCGTGTAAGGTATTGAGCTACACACACTTTGTTCTGCGTCTTATTCATTTGTAATATCAGGGGTCATGGTGCTTTTACTGAGGGCCCAGATGCTTGTGTTGCTCAAGCTATTGCTTTCTTACTAATGTGAAAACAGAAATATGAAGCATGCAGGAAAAATAGCCCAGGTCTGGAGGGGAGTAAAATGGCAAACAGAGCAGAGACTCATCCCTGTGCTTCCATTTCAAGCTGAACCCCGGCATTAGCCTCTGAACCTTGCTTTCCAACCACAATCCCTCTGTAGCCAGGACCCCTCTTCCACCAATGGACTCCTAATGGTGCTGCAACAGAAGAAACACTCTTACATCTCTTACAGTCCTATGGGGACAGATCCTATGAAAGTAAATGAAAAATAAACATTACTGAAGTTATTCTGCTTCTTGCCCCAAATTATTCAGACAGTGCCAACGACCCAAGCAACAGAAGACTAATCATTGTCACTTGCAATAAACGTGGAAAGGTAGACTCTGCAGAGTTATTTTGCATAGAAACATATCTCATGTTTAGTCTTCCAATATTTTTAGTTAAGCTAGAGATGGATTTTCAAGAATTTCTAAGAGATTTCAGCAACACAAATTCCACTGAAATGAATGGCACTTTTTCTCCTAGTTGCTTTCCACTCTCCTCATTAAGTCCAAGATATTATTTTCACCGTTTCTGTACCTCGGTTACAAATGTCTGCAGCATTTCCCAATGTACAATTAGACTTGGTAGCTTCCTACACTGCCCAAATATTAATTCAATCTGGAAACTTGGGAAGATCAAGCTCAGCTGCAGCAGTTTCATGCCCTTCACACTAAGCTGCCCTCAAGCATTTGTCCATGGGGGAGGGATATGCCAATGCCTGTGAGAATGAAACCTCCCTGGTACAGGCAATACACCTGGCTCATAAGAACACAGAGCATGATCACTGGAACCTCAAAATCTTGGAACAAAGACTTTTTTACGTGAGTGTTATTATTCTGTTTCCACTGCAGCTTCTTTTCATTGCTGTGTTTCAGGCAATGACAAACCCTTTCACCTCAGAAACAATCACTGGGATGTTTGAAGTGGTATGGCGGGGCAGAGGGATGCACATATACAACTTTTTTTCTGATTTCCCTGGTCACCCACTTACCAGAGATTCCATGACACCCCATCTGCACACTGGGCAGCATCTGTGCTTTAAGCTGCAACACTGCATCCCTTCAAAGTGGGATGGAATGCTCCCTACACTCAGGATTCTGTGCTAATGCCTGCTGCTGACACCAAGGCGATGCCCAATCAACTGCCTGAGCAAAGTGTTGACAGACCCCAGAGATGCTTCTCTGCCCCTGCCGTGATGAGAGGGCAAAAGGAGAAGGAACAGAGTCCATTAACGACTTGAGGGGGATGTCAAGGGATTAAATATTGTTCTGAGTTTAGGATGAGATGTGGAATGACTCACAGCTCCTGCTGCTCCACTGGGAAGGGAGGAGCAGGCTGCAGAGACAGACAGTGAGGAAGAGGCTGCAGAGGGAAGGTGAGCAAAGGATGCAGCAGAGAAAGAGCAGAAATTTAGCCCAAACTTTGAGGTACAACCTCTGCTGAGAAGAAATATAGCTGTGCTGTCTAACACACACTCTTTCCTGAGGCCTTTGAAGGGTACAATTTACACTCCTGCAGTTGTCCCTGAGCCCAGCATCAGAGAAGGGATGGATCAGGGATTTCAGTGTCTCTTGGTTTTCCCTTTGCCTGCTGCCAGTGGAAATACCCAGAGCATGGAAGGGCAGCACCTGCACTGTAAGCAAAAGTAGAATCCATCTGCACAAAGCCATAACTCAGTTCCTTGTGACCAGCTGAATGTTGATGCTCCTCTCAGAAAAGGGATCTGGAAATGTCCTCATTTCAATGCCCTCATCAGGACATTCTAAGGTGTGACAGTGAGCAGAACAACTTTCCTTACACATTTTATTGCAGTTAAATATCTGGTTCTTACCCCTTCTCTACCTCCCAGACCCCTGCATCTTTTCATTGTTCATTTCACTAAAACACCTTCTTTTTTTAGATAAGTCACAGTTCAGAAAACCCTTATGCAATTCTGAGCAAGTTTGTAAGTTTGCTGAAATGAATCCAGTGCATTACTCGAGCAGAGAAAAACACATCATTCCTGTTCTGTTCCAGTGAATGTCACAGAGAGTGAAACAAAAGAAATGTTTAATTACACTGCCACTAAGGCTTACTCAGACCCTCACCACCCCCCTCATCCCAGTACAATAGCAATAATCAAGCTAATCAGGAAGCTGGTGTTTATAAATCAATTAATACATCAATTAATGCACTGCTTAATGTGCTGCCTAGAGCAGCTATTACTGGCAGTACATGTCAGCTAATTGCTTCCTTCCTACTCCACTGGCTCAGTGGGAATCTGTTGGCAAGAGGCACCTCTTGTGTTCATTTTTCTGATCTTGAGGAAGATGCTGGACCCTCACATTTGTGGGTTGTGACATGCAACAACCTGGGTGCCTCTCTGTTTTCCACTGCCTCAAGAAAAAAACCTTCCTCCCTGTCATCCTCCCAGAGGCAGAGGGTGAAACACAGTGCTTTGCAACAGGAGATGTGGAATCAAGGACACTTCACTCCACTGCATCACACCCAGCCCCTTCTCCCCTTGATCCTGCACCATCAAGGCCCGCAGAGGGACGGAATAAATCACAGCACCAGCCTCAAAATTGATGCTGTAGGATGTATGTGACACACATCAGCAGGGACCCTACACCTTTCAAAAACTGTTAAATGAGTATTTCGTGGAGTAGCTGTGAATAATTGCAACCTGTTTTGCCTCAACACAGCGGCACACCACAGATCAGAATTTAGCTTCAGAGATGGAGTCACAGAAGTCACAAAGAATTTGATGTTACAGTGAGGTGAAGGTCCTCATGTCCATCAGCCCCCTGCCTCAGCCTTGGTGCTTTTCCTGAGGTTCACTTCCTTTAAAAGGCAGTACATAAAACACAGACTTGCCAATAAAGAGCAAGCTTGGTTGCTGCTGAAACTTGACAATACACCTTGGAAAAACCTGTCCCTGCTATTTCCCAGCCTTTTTTCTCTGGTGCAAAGTACAGCAGTAACCTGTAGTTTTAACCACAATGGTAACAGGCCTTGCACAATACATCTTTCACACCAGCACACACTTGATGCTTCAGCCTGAGTTAGGGGAGCTGTCAGCACCGATTAAGTACAGCCTTGCATTAAAATGGCACATAAAGTGAATTATCCACTCAGGCTACAGCTAAGGTTTTTGGATTTGGTTGCATCTTGGGCTTCAACTCGAATATTGGGAAAAAAAATCCCAACTTTTCATTTTTGGATTTTGTTTGGGTTTTTTTGCGGATTTATGGTTGGTTTTGGGGGGTGGTTTTGTGGTTTTGTTTGTTTTGGTTTTATCTGTCCATGCAAACAGAGAAAGTAAACAGCACTGGATAAAAATAGATTTCTTGAGTTCAAATCTCCATCTTCCTTTCATTTTTTCCCCTTCTGCTTTCCCTCCCTGAAATGTGAAGAAACCACCTTTACTTTCATTATTGCTTAAAAAAGGATAAATAAGGGATTTTTCTGTTATGAGAAGGTATTATAGACTAGCAATCAAGTTCTAATTCTACTTAGCTGCATAATTGTTGTAGTTAAATTGTATTACTTGGAGTGTATGACATATCAATTCATTGGCTTTCTATACAATTAGACTGTAATAAATCAAAGTAATTTGCTGCCATATTACATGCAGACACTTATATGAGATCTCATTATCCTCAATCTGCCAGAAAAGGTTTTGTATCTTTGTGCATGCAAAAAAAAAAATATATGTATGGAAATAATTTGTTGAATTTTAAATTCTGAGACACTTGAGGTATCTGCACAAACCTTAAAAGAGTTTATGTCTTTAGAAATAGCTGTTCAATAAAACCCAGCAAATGAGAGACAAACATAAAACAGAGTAGCAATGATATATTAATTCTGAATGTTCTCCACAGAAAACCAAAGAAAACACCTCAAAAAAAGAAGCTCCAAACCAGCAAATGCAAAGCAGATAGTGAAGTTAAAAAAAATCAGGCCAGAAACTCTTCAGGTGTGGAGAAACCAACTCCAGTCATCCTCAGATAAGCTGCTAACTCTGAACATCTTTATTAAATAAGGCAACAAAGAAGATAAAGACACATTAAAAAAAAAAAAAAAAGAGAAAAGAAGATATTCTGGAGCTGTGAAATGGGTGGTAAATTTGGAATGGATGATGCCTTTAAAGGCACTGTATTGACTGAGCACTGCCTCAAGTGAAATGGAAAGCGCTCCCAGGAGCTGAGGGAGCTGAGCTAGTTCAGTGCCCAGTGACTTTGAAAAGTTTCCTGTGTAACACACAAACCCCAGCAGCTTTCAAGCCTGCAACACACTGATTACATAAACTTCCACTCTCCACAGGGCTGGGGTTTCAGCACTGGTGCAGTTTGCAGCAACACTCGTGTTTTTAGTGAGATACCTGCCAAAGAATCCTTTTTTTGTCTCTGGTTAGCCACGTAAATACAAAACCTTTTGAAATCTCAGCAGCCTATGCAACCTGAGCACTGCAAACAGGGGAAATAGTTCAAAACTGAAGGATCATGCCATTCCCCAGTTGGCTTGTTGGCCATTTGATAGTTGGCGTCACATTGCAATATGAGAAAACAGATATAAACACCCACATCATAATAGGGAGAACTCCCTCTCCAGGATTTCTTTTCCCTGGCCACAGAAACACAAGGTTGTTTTAAATCTAAAATAAAACTTTTTCACTAGAATAGGCTGGTTTGTGTCATGTAGTTTACTTTGAAGTTTCCAAGGGATTTAAAAACGGGAAAAAAAAAAAAGAAGGGCCACCCTTTGGAAATGCCAAAAATACATTTTAAAAATATAAAAGCATCCCTCTGTAGAAAACAAGTCATAGCTTCCCACAGATGCACTGCTTAGAGATGCAGAGTCTCAGGAGTTATACCACCTGCTGTACAGTACTGCTAATTCAGCTGAAGTATATGTGAAGAAAAACATTACATAGCCTTAGATTTCTTGACCCTCTGACCATGTCTAAAAAAGAGTTCATTGCTCTTAAGTCTGTGATTCAGCACAGAAACACAATCCTCTGGAGCACAAGAGCGTACACAACCAGAAACCTCCTGCTCCTCTGTGAACTTTTCCTTTAATGGACTTCATGGAATAGAATTTGCCAAGTCTGGACATGTCACTGATACTCAAGTACACCAAAGATTTATAGGCAGAGATTCTGGCATGATTCACTGTTTGCCTCTGAACTAAGATATAGAAGGCACATTTCTGGACAGGAATGTGAAATAGTGCTAGCCAGGTAGTGATGAAGGAGAGCAAACAGAGGAGAAAAGGAATTTCCATATACAATTTTTTTAGGAGAATCTGGAAAAGGACAGGAAAAAAAAAAAAAGACAAGGAGAAAGAAAACTAAAACTAGATCCAGCAAATGGTGAAAGAGACAACTATAATCAAGGTTAAGGAAAGAAACAAAGAATTGCCACACGTAGCATGACTATGGACACCTCTTAGTACATCTGCCAGGAAGAGAAATGAAGGGAGCAGAAGCTTTTTGAAGAGTAAAGCTTTTTGCCACTCTGGATTCAAAATTGACACATAATGCAAACAAGAAATTATTAATGCAGATTTTGGTCTTAAAAACACTAGTGAAAGCTCATAATTTTATAAATAGACTTTATATGAGAGTAAGAGATAGGGTATGTAGTAAAAAGGGGACTGATTTCTGTGCTCCACTGAGAAAGCCTCTCAGTGCTGAGGACAGGAGAAGAAATCACCAGACTGAAAATGGATGTGCCAGTTCCCTACAGGAAAGATTTTCAGAGTCATGGACCATTACAGTGCCTCCTATGAAGAGAAGCTGAGATTACACTTTCTTATCAAGAAGAAAATGCACTACTCTCCTCACTGAGGTAATACATTATTTCTGAACAGCTCCAGATCTGGCTTCAAATCTACCACATCCTTCTTACCAAGCAGCTCCAAATCCATCACAAGCTACCACTGAAGTGTGAAACCATAAGAGAAGTTTGTTGGTAGAACCCACAAGACAGAAACGAAGAAAAGAGTGACAAACTGAACTTTCCATTCACAAGAACCGGTCAACATGTTTCTATAAATGACTAATCAGACACAAGTGAAAAAATACTTCTTCTGGTAAAATGGATCAAGATAATTGTACAAGGTTATGAGACTGCAATATTGCAAGGGGGGAAAAAAACACCAAACCATCAAAGAAAATAAAACACAACAACAATAACATATATTAACACTATCCAGAAGGCCCATGGGGAGTTAAAACCACTTTTATTAATACAGATTGTTCAGTATTTAGTGATTTAAGCTTGTAAAGAACTTTATAAAAGGTAAGAATAGATGACTGGTTGACTAAACATTGACTATACAAAATGAGGTGGTTTTTTTCTCCAACTCTCTCCTCTTACACAGGTAATTATGTAGACATGGTCTTCAAAAGTAACATCACCATGTCCTACAAAATGTCTATTTAGCATGTTGAAATCACTAAACACTCCCTATTACAATTGCCAATGGGAAAAAAAGGGGTTTTTTTCCTAGTCATTCTTATTACTTTAATTCTCCAAGTATTTTTTCATATGGAGAAAGATACAAATGGGAGCTCTCTCTGTACTTTTTATTATCTGCTGTTGTAACAAGTGCTGTGAGGATGTAAATTAAAGACTTTCTAATGCCTCCTGTCCCTGACCAAGGTCATTAACCCAGCAGAACACACATTATCTTCTGTGTCTCAGAACTCTATTTTGTGAAGTTTAAAATAAAACCCTTAAAAGATCCTTGAACAGAGCTGCCTTTGACATCTTAATGCAATCTCTACTGTTAAGCCTCCTAGCTGATTTCCTATGTAATATGTGCAAGATTTTTATGCAATTCCAAGCTTGTTTCCTACAATACATAAATGACAGAATATCTCAAGTGCTATGTCTGCTCTGTGTAAGCCACAAAGTGTTTTTCAAGTAATCATGGAATCTAAAGTGGGTTGCTTACCATGACTGAGTAATATATTTCAGAGATAGAAGTGCTTTTGTATACATAACATTATGATTTTCCCTTTGATCTCAGCTATCACATTCAGAAGTATCCTAATCTTGGAGTTTTATAGATCCTCTTGAAAGTTTATCAAACAAAGCTTTCATGAAACATACACATATTCTTGGATATACCACATATTCTGATTTCTTCCTTTTGGCAATCATGAGCCTACTCCTCTCCATGATATTTTTGAGCAAAGGTCACACCTCTTAACTGTGCTTCAGATAACCCACTCAGAAAACAGCCACTATCTCCTTACACTGTTGTGAATTTTGGAGTTTATTTCAGGTAATTAGCCAATAGCAATAGACAAAAAGCATCCCCAAAAATATTACACATATTGCAATAAACTATGTGCCTCTATAGAAAACAAGATATTTACAAGAGTTTCAAAATTAAATCAGCTCCAGCAGAACCAAATTAATTGTTTTTAATGAACAAAGCCAATGTCAAAAACATGGTAAATTCAGAGTGGCAGAATCCACATTTCAAACTTTACTCTCTACTTCTTTTTTTTAATGATAATGAGTTGATTGACATCCTCCCCAGAGGGGCAGACTTCTGAACACTGATAATATCACAAGCAGCTGAGCAGATTCTTTCACTAACCATTTGAAATTGCTGGGTATTGTAAGGTATTCCTCTGCTAGTGCTGACAGTAATGAATACCTAGTTTTGCACAGCTTCAACCACATGGGGGAATCACATTTTACTGTCTTCAATTTTCAGCTGGTAATCTCATACACCAGCATATTTAATACCCTTCTGATTTATAACAGAACACCCACTAATATCTTCTCCAGCACACATTTTCAAACCCTTGTACTTGAGGACTTCACAGGTGGGGGGTAAATTGCAAGGATTTGCCTTCTACAGGTTTATCAGAAGCGCTGTTACCCCCTACCTGTGTGCCTCTCTGTCCCTGCCATATTATAGACCTAGAATTGCAGAATCCACCATTAATCTTAATTTTCTGGGCTTCCTCATGGGAACGGATCTTGCATCTGGAATTGAACACACAGCTCCCTGCAAGAAATGAACATCTTTTCCTTCCCACCACCGCCCTCCGTGTGTGTGTCCCCAGAGAAACAAAACAATTAAAGCTCACAATATCTAGGTGTTTAGCCACTCTCAAGTGTTCACTGCTGTTATCAATGAGCTGCCAAGTCCAGGTGACTTTCAGTGACATTAATATCATTCCATAATGTCCCCTGAAGTTTGGGCATTCCTTTCTCCCTAAGAACTGTGAGGATGGGCTCTAGGATCTAGGTGACACTTTCAACTCCTGTCAAATCACCTTCAAAGAAATCATGGGGTTTTATCCATTTCTCCAGATCTGTTTTGACAGCACTAATGGCTGATTGTTGCTCTAACTATCCACATAACATGTCATAACTCTGTTAGAACATCTGTTATTAATTTACATTGCTAAAGAGCCAGCAGGAGCTGCTTTGTTTATTTTCCAGCAGTTCTTGCTGTGTGGATGCTTTGGAGAAATGATGCAAACACTGCTCACCTGGTGCATGTTCAGGCCCTTTTCAGTGGCTGAGCTGAGAGTGTGTAAAGCATCTAATAGGAGAGGACAGCTCTGCTTCTTTAATTGCAGTCAACACGTGAACCACACTATCAGTGGAAGCAGATGGGTTCTGACAATAATTTTTCAAATCTTGCTGAAATGCCACGCTAGTCAACACGAGTGAGGTTGTGATCATTCAGCTATCAGAACAATCTGACTTGTGCAACTACTCTCTCTTTTGCAGCACAAAGTCCTGGTCTGATGTTAGCTGTGTTTGAAATAATTGTTATTGTCACTCAAGACACCGTGGCCCTAGAAGTTAAGAAAGATACATCAGAAGCTTCTGATGTGCTTTTGGCCTTTGATTTCTATCCAGGCTCATAAAACATTTGCAAATGGCTCCTCTTGGGAATGCAACACTCAGACTGAATTTTATATAGAAGCATGTAAATGCTTTCTTTCTGCAGCTGAACAGAGAAGAAAACATAACCAAGGGTTTGTCTTTGTGATCAACTTCACAGTTCAGCCCTAAGTTAGAGATCAACTTGACAGTTCAGCCCCTGTTTGTCCAAACTGAACACAAATCAATTCAATTCTAGGTTCTTGAAGTCAACCTACCAGTTTCTACCAAAACAAAACTAAGTTGTTTCAAATATTTTACTCCAGGGACAGTTACCTGCATTTTATTATTTTACTATTGTGGATAAGACTGTGCTTCTTTGTTTCTCCTCACTATGTCTAGTCCTCCAATAGTATATCACAGTATCCACTGCATCCTAAAGGCTGCCCTTCCTGTTGTGCTCCAAAGCATGCAGTGCAGACTTTTGGCTCTCACACTAGCAAAAAGCCAAACAAACTTCATTTATAGTCTTTAACAATATTTCAGACATTCTGAATTAGGCAAGAAGCCACTCACATACAAACAACCTTGTTTAAGGTGCAGCTGTGGGACCCAGGAGAGGTCTGGATGAGCTTCTAAGCAGTGCTGAGACACTTGCCTTCCAGAGCAATTCCACATTTTCCTTTTCAGAGGCATCATTACTGCACTGCTGGCTTTTGAACTCATGTTGCCATAGCAAACACTGTGCATTGTCTTGTTATTATTTATGCTTTGAAAGATTCTGTAGGCAATTATTTCAAAACAGAGGTATTTGCATTCTTGAGACTGAAATGAGGCTGTGGATCTTGGAATTCATAACCCAGTGTGTGCCAGCTAAATCAGTACTTGCATTTGACCACTGCAGGGTTATCCTGGGGTGCTGTTGTTGGCAAGATACTGGAGGGTCATTTTTAGATAGGAAAGATGATGGAAGCTGGGGCCTCACAGGCCATGTTTGACAGAGAACAAGGAAGGAGCTTTTGTCACTTCTGAGTGACAGCAGGAAACCTTGAGATACAGAACTTAGTGAAAATTACTAAAATACAAAACAAAGGTACCCAAGTTCAACATTCACACAAGTCAACCCTCCTTAGCTCTGCAAGAGTCAATTAATTTAACAGGAGGTCACATATAATCAAGGGCATTATCGTCTGCTGAATAAACTGTGAACAGTGAAAAGTTTATCTGGAGCTCGTAAAGCTGCACAGATTTTAATGGCAGCAAACAAAAAGGGGGAAAAGGGGGCTGTGCTTTAGACTTCACTAACTTTCTAATTTGTACTGTCTAGAAAATTCTCACATCACCTTGTAGAGAGCCTCAGGATCTGCCAATTCTTTGTAACAAAAGCATGGAAATGTCTAAACATCAAGTATTTTCACCATCAGTGTGTGTTCATCTCCCCCAAATAGCTCTAATACTAAGAATTTTTCCAGTTAGTCAATATATACTGTATGTACCACAGACCAAGTAAAGTGGTCTCCATACATAAATGGCAGCATAAACCTCACCTCTGTTTGTTCCTGTAAATTGTGCTGTATTGGGCAGGAAGAAAACTTGGATCACAACACTTACATGCTATTTTCCAGAGCCAGACAATACTTCAGAGATGAACACAAGGCTGGGAAGCAACATTTTTTTCCCAATTCAGTGGTTTGGAAGGTTGTGTGACACTGACATCAGATTTAAATACCAACAGTAAATTCTCCCAGAAGTAAAAGTGAAATCCTATCAGCCTGAGTTTACACCACGCTGAAATCCTTTAGATGCCCTTCACTCTTTTTTGCTTTATCTCCAAATTTTACCAGGGTGATTTTTCTACAGAAATTGAAGTACAAACCCTATTTTTCATGACTGGATGTGGTTTAGGAGATATTGTGACGTTAAAGAACATCTTGCATTTTATCTTAAGTTGTTCATCTGATGTTCCTGGCTATTTCTGGAGGGATATTTGTTACACAGCTTTGCAAGTGACCCATAAGCATTTGTGTGTCTAGCAGGACATGACATGGCCAAATGAAACTGCATTTACAGCTACATATAAACACATTTTTTTGGCCTAAGAATGGATATATAAATGCCTGGGAGAGGTCCTTAGTTTCATATTTATTAAAATAATCTAAATTATTGAAGAATTATTATGGAACACAAAAAAAAAGCTGCCACTTACAATCACTTATCAGATTTTTGCACAACTGAGAGTGAGATTTATTTTGTTACTGTATCTAATTTCTTGCTAATATTGTAATTTTGAATAAATATACCCTTGCAGTAGAAACACAGTTGCTGGGATTTTTCAAATCCTGGAAAGGCTTTGATGGCACTGTGATTACTTGAGTAGCCATAGAAAAATGGACAAATTGAAGGTTGGTAGGCAACAGGATTAATCAAAGATGAACAAAATAAATAACTCCTTAGCACTGACAGATTATTTGTTGGCAAAAAAAGAAAGCAAGGATATGGGGGGGAAATACAATTTTAATAGAAGGTTAGTTGAGTGCACTGCAGCAAGGAATTTGAGTGCAATGCAAAATTGCATATTGTTTCACTTGGCTCCCACATGCTTTCCTGCCATGCTAATGAAGAAAATGTCTTTAAAAGATCAACAAAGAAATATGAGTGTGTACCAGAGAATTAGATTTGGACGCAAGGTCATAAAATTTAGGTCACACAGTCCAGTGCACAGAGCAGTGCTGATAAACTCTGACAGAGGTGGTAATCAGTTAGGATGAAAGGAAAATAAAGAATTAAGGAAAACAACGGTTTTCACACGGCTGTGGTGCACTGAACAATTTCTATACTCAGATGCAATACAAATAGCTTGAAAGAAAAGGCAACCTGTAGTGTGATAGCCATTTAGCCAAATGCTCTGAAAGCTGAAGGGCAATGCTCAAATCCTTTCTGTTTTAATAAATAACACTGGTATGAAACCTAGGACAAAGAAGACAACCAGATGAGACCCATACAGCTTAAAACAAAGAGCTCAGATCTAAATCAAGTCCCCACCTTGTAGACTGCAGAATTTTCAGAATTTAGAGGGTGACATTTTCCAGTAGCATGCCAGAGTCAAACTAAGACTGCCAATTACCAGGAAGTACATTTGAATTAAAATCCTGTGTAAAGATCTAATACAGCTCATGTCCTTCTAATATTTTCCTTCCTTGCATGAGTCTTCCTCTGTCTTCTAGCCTTACAGCCTGGTCCATACAAACTTAAAGACAATGCATGATTTAATGTGTATACTAATGTATAATATAAGAATATGATGCAGCATTGCCTAAAGCTGATGAAATTTTCTGCAAATAAGGATTCTACAAAAGAGCAGAGCCTCAACCAAAACAAGTATTAAAACCACATCATTTTTAGAATGAAATAACCACATATTCAAGTAATTCTGCTCGTTTAAGGTAATTCTTGCTAAAAATCCTTTGATAAAAATTGTTTCATGTTAAAAAAAAAAAAGGTGTCAGTGTGAAACTACTTTTTTCCTTTTTTTGAATCACATAATGTAAGAACCTGTTGAGCGTTCACCATTGGCCTGTTGGCAGTGCACAGAAGCAGAGAGGCTGTGCTGAAGGCAGAAGAGCAGCATATTTGTTAAATCCTGAAGTGATGTGATTAGAAAACTCAGCATTTTGATAGGGCTTAGTAAGACAAACAACAAATGCTCTCAGCCAGGAGCTTGCTCATTTTAGAGCTGGAATAAAGCTTTGCCTCAGTTTTCCTCCTTGCCAAAACAAGTTGAATTGGCAGGTTGTATTAAATGTCTCTTTGAAATGCCTTTTTCCCTAAAAAGATCAATCAATTTTTATTTAATAGGATTGGATGGAATTACTTACTATTTCCAGGATCTAATTTGTTTATACAAAATAGTAGCTTATTTCAAAGTCAACACCATTCAGTGTCTATCCCTATTTTCATCAGTATCTAAGTCCCCCAAGGGTTGGATAGCTCCTGTAGTCTTTACCAATCCTTCACAATCCTTTGGGAACCCTTTCCAAAAACCTATTAAAAATGCTTCACTCAGAGGAAAAACTCTGTGTAGCTTGTTTTTATTTCACCATGACCCTTCCAATTTCCATGTGAGGTTGCTATCTTCCCTGAATGCCCAGGAGTCTCTTATTGTGCCAGTGATTAAGATAGTCAGTTTGTCTTATATTTACCCATAGGCAACCTCCAGGTCCATGAAATCCTCTTCTCCCAGGCATCCACATATCCCACTGTCTCTTTCTCTCACAAAACTATAGCTTGAAACAGTCTGGCTGGTCCTCAGCTTCCACTATTCCCAGAATGGACAGCATGCTCATAATAACGTTCAAATATCAGGGCTTTTTGTAGTAATAATTTGGTGAACATTTCACAGATCAAGGTGCCAAAAAAACCCATGATAAAAAAAAAAAAAAAATATATATATATTACTGTCCATGTGTAAAAACATTCTGAATTAACATTCTGAGTTAAACATAGGACATTCCCAGAGCCTGGAAACTGGGAAACAAAAGCCAAAAGTTGAAAGGTGTGTTGTGACAGGCAGTCAGCACCAGCCACATATACAGCCAGACTGCTGCCTTATTCTGCCTTGCTGCTTGCTCAGGGGGTAATTTCTGACAGAAGCTGTGACTCACTGCAGAAGGTGCTATTTATCATAACTATGTGTAGGAGACTGAGGATCCAGTTTGAATAAAAAGTCTGATTTGCATCTTTAATGTATGATAGTTTATATTTTAAGTTATTAATGAGTATGCTGATCTGAAGAAAGAAATTTGCTAAATATTTAATGTTAAACAAGCTTTGCTTAAACAAACTGGAACAGAAGAAATTTCTGAAGTTGCAATCACAGCATTTTCAAGCCACGAGTTTATCAATATTCAAATACTTATAGGAGATGTTTGGGAATCTAAAGCCACATAACAATCTTACACTTTTATAACACCTTTAAATCAAAAGGAGGTCAAAGTGTTTAACAAACTGCAGGCAAGGATCATTTCACCTACAATTAAAACACAGACATGGCTGCAATGAGCTTTGGAAGAGGTTTAGCAGCACAGGGGATCACTGCACAACAATACAGGAAAAGAATAAAGCTGCTGCAACTTCAGAGACTCAGCATCAGCAGGGATTTAATCCTCAAGGTTTATGAATTCATATCAGCATGTCTGCAAAGTTAGGTCCCCACACAATTAAAGAAAATAAAATCCATCAAATTAAGCAGATTGAAAACAACTAATCAAATATACAGAATATTGTGGCTAGCCTATGAGTGTATTTTGAGCAGCAGGATGGGACTGAGCTCAATGTTTCTTTATTGAAATACAGCTTTTTGTCTCTGCTGAGAGACAGCATCTTGGTAACAGACATATTCTGTGCTTCCAGTCATGATGTAAAGTAAATAATAACAGCCCAAACCAATTATCCCTATCAATCATCAACAGCTGGTCTCTCAGCCTTTTTTCCTCACAAAAAAAAAAAAAAAAAAAAAAAAAAAAAAAAAAATTAAAAAAACAACAACAAAAAAATTTTTAAAAATTTAAAAAATTAAAAATAAAATAAAAATAAAAATAAAAATTAACAAATAAAAATTTAAAAATAAAAAATCAAAAATTTAAAAATTAAAAATAAATTTAAAAATTAAAAAATAATTAAAAAAATTAATAAAATAAAGATAATAACAATAAATCAAATAGAAAAATAAAAAATTAAAAATAAATAAGAAAGAATAAACTTTATAAAAATAAAAAAATAAAAAAATAAAAATAATAAAAATAAAATAAAGAATAAAATAATTTAAAAAAATACAAATTGAAAAAATAAAGATAAAATAAAAATAGAAATAAAAAATTTTAAAAAAAATTAAAAATTAAAAAAAATTGGTTTTTTAGAACTCAAGTCCTGATGGAACAATGTTCTTTGCATAACAGAGCATAAATAGTGCATTGCTCAGTGGCCTTCTGGCCCTGAGGTGCTGGAGCACAGTCCTTAATGTCAGCTGGGAAAACAGGGACAGAAAGGGCAAAGCCAGGAAGAACATTCACAAACCATTGCTCAGAATGAATTGCACTGGATTTGGCTCAGTATCTAATTTGGTTTTTCCTTTTGCTGTTTGGGGTATTTTTGATCTGCACTGATTGGCACTACAGCTCTGTCTTAAAGGCTATGTGGATTTTAAAACCACAAAAAAACCCAAACTAACAGCAGTGATGAGGTAAAAGCACCCACTTCTTCAACCCTTGCCTCAAGGAACCCTGATGGGAAACTAAGAGAAGGCAGTCCATCATAACACACCCCCAATTCAGTTGTGATTTTGGTCAGCCTATTTTTAACCTCATTTAAAATAGGTTCAAGCAGGGCCACCCCTGCTCCTCAGCACTGCAATTGGACCAGTTCATACATTTCACTCCATGATGCTCAATTTGAGAAATTCTGGTGCAGGCCCCTGGGCACAGAGCACACCCTCAAACAGACTTCTGAGAGAGACCAGTCCTCACCAGGCTGTAATGTCAGGTCACTGTTTTCTCAATATCTTTCCCTAGAATCCTGAATCTTTCGCTCTGTGGCACACCCTGTGTCCCCTGCCTCAGGAGAGCAAAGTCTGTGCTCCCATCTCAGCCCAGCTACTCAAGTGCTGCCTTTGTGGCACTCCCAGGAGAGCTAGATTGGTGAAAAATCAGTCTCTTCAGGCTGAATTTGCCATATAAGTGCTCTAAACAAAGCATTTCTGCATCAAAGGCAGCCCTAACAGAAATCTGTCCATCTGCACATAGACACTGCCTGGTCCTCAGCTCCAGCCAGTAAAATGCAGGCAAAAAGGATGCTCCACACTAAAGGTTTGTGAAGTTAAATGTGGTAGGAATAGGAATTGTTCAGACACCATAGCAATGATATAGAGAGACCTACAGGGTTGTTCTTCCTTCTTAACTGTCCACCTTCCTATTCCAACTGGCAATGCTCAGAAAGTACAATCCATGAGAAGGGCAGAGAAAGTGGCTACAACACTGGGAACAGGCAGCCCCCATCCTGCCCTCAGGTTTGTGGTTCCATAAGGAACTGGCACTTTGGGCAGCCAGCTGAGGATGAGTCAGTGCTGTTCCTTAAGCATGGCCTCGTAGGAAGCCAGAGTGAAGCATCCTGATGCAGTTTACAATTCAGACAACTTAGATAAGAGTGATTCAGCCTTTTACCCTGCCCCGATGGGAAAGAATAAAACCAAAAAACAACCTACCGAAGAGTCAAAATGGAAAATTACTTTCCAGCTGCACACATGAATTTAGTTTTGGCCTTTACACAAGAAAGAAGGGCCATGTTCAAGTGCAAAATTCCATGTGTTGTTTCCTCCACAAGGTCTTTCCTTGTGTGGAGATTTCTCGTGTGTGTGTGTGTGCAGCTACATGTGCACAAATGAACATTTCCAGGTGCTGGAGTGGCATTCATTACTAAAACTCTCAAAGGAGACAAGTAAATTAAGGAGTCCACTTAGTCAGTCACCACTGGAATTTCACTGGAGGGCTTCTTTTTCATGAAATTAAGGCCTCTGATGGTGATAGATATTGGCTGGGCTGTTTGTAGGATTTTTTACAGCTTTTAATTAGCCAGGTTGCTTTATAGGAACTATTTTATATCAGTCATCTTCAATGATTCTGTAGATTGCATATTAAAATTAAAAATTAATAAGTAAAGCAATCAGACCTGAAAAGACCAACATATTTCCAATGGTTATCTCAATAGATTTCTGGCTGTAATTTTGAAAATCACTACCTAACATAACAGGCTGATCACAAACAGGTCCTCTTCTCCCAGCTGAAAATGTGTGACTTCAAAAAGTGCTTACTGATGTTGGAACTTGATCTTTCAGCACCATTTTTCCAGCATGTCAGTGATATGGTACAATCAGTTCCTCATCAAAAAGAAATACAGCATCTCAGCCTTCTAATTTTGCTATTGCAAGGGTTTGATTTAACATCCTGAATGCCTAAACACTGCCAGGCAGCTGGGAGAGAATGGGATGCATTGAGATCTATCCTTTTTATTAAAAGCATATTATACCTTAAGGGAAGTATGTTTTTCTATAGGGACTGCTGCACAATTTAATTACAACAGACTATGCTCTCCTTTTATGAGATCCACTGGAGCTCAGGAAGCACACTGTGATTTGTATCAGCACATCCTGCCCTGTCAGACTGGAAGGGGCAGTTATGCTCTGCTCAGAAAAATAGTATGGTTGGCAAAAATTCTCTGGACAAACTGCACAAATGACAGCACACTGTTGCCTCCACAAGGGAACATACATCATCCCACTAACAAACTATTACCCACTAGAAACATCTCAGAAACATGTGCTGGCTGAGGGAATACAGCACCTCAGTATATCTTTTAGTTTTTTTTCCCTATACGAGTCAGGCAACAGCTCTAAATTTCCAAAGTGGCGTTTCATTTTTTTTGGGTTTTCTGGGGGGATTATATTTCACAGAAATGCTCAAGAAACCCTCAGGAGAAAAAAACCCATGCATTTTGTATATTCAATATGTTTCTTTTTAAATTTCTTTAAACCCTTTAGTTGCGTAACACAATATTCTCATTTTCACACAGACATGCACAGAGAGGGTTTAAATACTGCTGGATAAACCAACACTTAGGAAATCAAACTACTGCAGTCCTCAACTAAGGACAGAAAATAGACAATTTAATCTCAGGAGTGCAGTGAAATCTGGATCAAAGCTTGTCATTGCAGAAAATGTGCTTCTGCTCATCATGGCATCCCCATCTTATGAAAGGGAACTGACTACATACTTATGTAAGTCTCAAGCTCATTAAGTGGAGCAAGGAAAAAGGGACTGGCTGAGAGAGGTAAGAAAGATTTTGTTAGTGACATGCTACTTCAAACACTTGCTAACTAAAAATATGTCATTTCTTCCTTTACTGCTGGGCAACACTTTCACTAAGACAGCAAAAGGTTCCAGAAATGTAAACTGAGGGAACTCAGGCAAGACTGACAATCTTGGAGACTTGGTAGTCTCATGGAGACCTGATGGTTCTGTTCCTTTTGGTTGGTTTTGTTTTTATCCCTCCAAGTAGTCCTCAGTGCCAGCATTATCAGAATGTGTGAATATGTCAGCTATCTTCTTTTCTCTAAGACAAATTTCCAGCCGACACATTTTTGAGAAGAAGAATAAAACACAATTATCATGCAAACTAACAGCACAGAAATGAGGAGCAAAGAGAAAGCAAAACAAAAAAACCCCCAAACCTCAAAGTATTATTTTTAAGGTATGACTCATGCTTTATGATATCCTCCAGATTTGTTAATGCTTGGGATGTGTAAAATTGCTCATTTACTATCTGCCTTGTCCTATTGTCAGCTGTTTTTACTGTCAAGCAGTCATGTGCCAAGGAAGACTCATGTGTCCCTGTTCAAGCATATCACAGCTGACAGATGCTGCAGTCTTCCCAGCAATGGTGCACAAGGAAATGCTCTCCCATCCTTGCTCTCCTCAAATCAGGAATCCTTTCCTCAAATCAGGAATCCTGCAGCACGATTGCAGGAGGGACTGCCTCTGCATGTCCTCCTTCTCCATACTGAGCACCTCAGGCAGCATTTTAAGGAGGAATTGAAGGGAAGAAGGGTGAATGTGAGCTCCTCAGAAGTTGGTCTTCTGAAAGGAGAGAGGGTGCAGGAGGTTCCTCTCTGGGTAGTGTTGGCATGGACAGTAAACAAGTGCAGAATAAGCACAGTGGGCTCAGAGAAAGCCCAGCTTATCCAGTCCCTGCTTATCCAGAAGGCATGAAGGGCATGAACAATCCCAGTGTCCTTTGGCAATGGGACACAGGGGTGATGGAGGAATTATCAAGCTCAGAATTGTCAAGCTCAGAGGTTGTGACTGCCCTGACTTGCACAACCTATCAGGTTAACACTACTTTTACACATTCACTTCCCTCGAAGGACATAGATAATGCCCAAAGGCAATCTGACAAACTTTTAAAGGGATCCTAAAGAAGAAGAGTAATTCCTCCTAAGAAGCTCCCATGGTTTCCTTGCATGCAGTAATAGCACCACTTGTCTGGCTTGCTCCACGAGGGCTATCTGATCTGGAATCAGGTCTCCAAACAAACTGACAGAGGAATAAATGGTGGGGAAATTGCACACACAAAGAAAGGGAAACCTTGTATCTGAGCAGCGGTGTTGGCAGCATAGGTGTTGAGCCACAGGCTACTCTCAGTGAGGCCTGTGACATGGGATTTCTCTGGGCAAAGACCATGAAATGATTTATAATTTAAACTTGCATTATTAAAAACTGGCTCTAGATAGTTGTGTCTGTCAGTCGTTCTCTTGATTTTACAAGGTACTGGCCTAGTTGGAAGGCAAGTTATTAAAAAATAATCTTTGTTGTTGTAGTTATTGAACTGATGCTATCAAAAGGACTCTGATTTATAGCATGTGTCTCTAGGGAGGCTTTAGTCCATTTTTTTTTTTTTTTTTGCTCCTCTTGATATACATTTAAATTTGCCACTCAGTAAGATTCCATTTCCCTCTTTCCCCGTGTGAGTGCAGATTTTTAGGCTACTTTTCCATTCACCCTCTTCTCAAGCAAAGATGAGTTTAGGCTGTGGTGCATCTTTCTTTCCTGTTTGAAATTTTCTAAGATAATTTTCACAATCAGCACTTTGGCCTCAACACTTCAACCTGGAGACACTGCATGGCTGGCTGGCTACACAACATTCTGTGCTTTCTGAAGCTCTGGAAGCAGTATTTGAATGCTCCTGGAAGTTACTGTGCCTTGTTTCCCTTTGCCACTTACTGTGGGAAGGTCATACACACACGCTGTGCTGGCACTGGCTGCTGCAGGGTCTGCAGCTGGAAGCAGAATGACAAATCCTATTGGAACTGGGGAAGTTTGTTTGTCAGAGTGCCTGTTGCAGCCCCTTGGGATCCTAATTAACACCTTTGCATGGTACCAGCCACCGTGAGAGCTTTTTAAATCTTGCTCAGGATGTGCAGTGCAAGGCTGTTGACACGTCCAAAGAACCTCAAACACACACACTGTATGCCCTCAGCCTGGACACAGAAGGAACTCAACCTTTTGCAACCAAACCTCAGTCTGCACTTGAGGGCACAGCAGGACTTTGAGCCAGATCAGGACCTAAAACAGCTGCAACTTCAGCTCTTGCAGACCTCCACTTGGTTCAACACACACCAAGTAGAGAGGCACTGGATACATGCTTGGAAAGAAAGCAAACAAAAAGTATTCAACTTTTCTGGGGGCGCTGCATTTTGAGGAGGAGAGGAAGATGTGCAGAAACTCGGAGAGAGTTGTTGTCTCACACAGACACAGGCAGGTAAGAGTTAGGGGCCTCCTGGGCTCCTCTGGGCACAGCAAAGATGCAGCCCAGAGAGCTGGTGATTAACAGCATTTTACTCTGCAAGAGGCAGCCCCTCCTGGCTCCTGATGAGCTCCTGTACCTGGGGAGCTGTTGCCTTTCCTGATAGAAGCTGGCATGTGCTGCTGTGCTCCTGGGGTTCTTGTTAAACTGGTAATTATGCCCTCTGCCCTTCCCCCTGACTGCCAGCACAGGTATTTGGCAATGGAGCACACCCTGGTACAGGTCTACGTGGACATGGAATATTCACACTCAGTACAGAGAGGCATTTACTTCCAGGCAGTGGCTCCTCTGATCCAGTTTCTGTCACTTAGAATGAGTCAAATAACTTCTTATACTGACATTTCTCTCCCCTGGTGATAAGTGGGGTCTAGAGAACTAGCACAGATGTAGATACTGTAGAAATCTGCAATTTGATGAGGTGAAACCCTAATCCTCCCAAGCTTCCTACATAAGGCAGTAGAAAAAGTCATGCATCTTAAAAGAGTTTCTAAGTTAGGCTCATACACTGCCAAGCACAGCTAAATATTTCTATGGGAGGAAATAATCCAAGCCAAAGGAAAAAAAAAAAAAAGTGAAAATAATCTTTTTGGAAGGAAAACAGAAAATAGTATTACAGAAGGAAGTATTACAAAAAGAAAAAATTCTGCAAAACTAAGAGAGCACTGTTAGTTTTGAGTCTTAGGAAGTTCCTCAGAAAATATTTTTCAAAGAATTCTTGTGTCTTTGCCCTAGCCCCATATCTCTTACTGACTTAAAGACAAGCACAAGACATCAGCATGAAAAGAAATCTCAGCAGCCCTTGACACATCAACAATTAACCCTGTAAACTATTAGGTTCAGAATTTCAAGATCAATTATCTTGACTAGAAATAA
Source organism: Agelaius tricolor (assembly GCF_023055355.1). NCBI lineage: Eukaryota > Metazoa > Chordata > Aves > Passeriformes > Icteridae > Agelaius > Agelaius tricolor. The sequence continues at coordinate 43,287,061 of NW_027269269.1, read as the reverse complement.
TGGACTCATCCTGAAGATTTGTGTTTTAATCTATTTTAGGGTACTTGGAAATGCAGTGACACTATGTGAAACAGGGTCCAAAACTTTTATCTCTTTTCTATCATGGAATGCCTAACAAATAGGCTGTACATGTCATTCTCTTCTTCTGTGTGGTCTGAGAAAGCTTACAGTGTTTTCTGAAAATTGGAACAGCCTCACCATGAAGAGTTGCAGTGTGATTTTTTTCCCCCCAGAACAGCCTGTAATTGACTCTCCTCAAGGAGATGGGAAGTACAGAATTGAGTTTGTTCAGGCTGAAACAGAATTGAAATTCTTCTACAAAGATGAAAAAGCTCGGAAAGAGGTTTCCCAGCTTTCTTTGCTTGGGTATCACTGGCTGCAGCATGTTACACCATCACTGGCAGTGCTCACCCCCAGCTCCTGTAAATGTGCAAAAAGGGCAAAGAGGAGACCTTTCCTGCCTATGAATGTCTTTTTCCCAACTCACTTCTTTACACTTCCTGCCAGGATATCCCCTCTCCCTCCTGTTACACCCCAGACTGTGGCCCCAAGCTCACACCTCCTCCTGCAGCTCAACTTAATTGCATCCTGCTGAGAGGGATCCCAGGAGCTGGACTTCCATGATCCCCATGGGTCCCTTCCAGCTCAGAGTGTTCCACAATTCTGTGATTGTGAGCCATCACAGGAGAAGCCACAGAGTGAGGTGATGCTGCAGCAGCAGGCTACCAGACAACAAGGAAAGTGCCACACAGATACAGCTGCTCCTGGGGGCAGCCTTCTCTCCATAACGCAGAGGAGAGGCTGGACAATGTGCCTATGCAACAGGGATATTTCAGGCACAAGGGAAGTTTCTGCATCCAGGCAGGTGCTTCCACAGTCTCCAGCCCAGCACAGACAAAGAGAAGCTTCTCGATAACACCTACAACTCTGAAAATATTACAGTAAAGGTAGGAGGCTGAGAATGAAAACCCTACAAAAGCCAGGTTTTGGCTTCAACAGTGAGAATCAACCCTCTCATCTGCTCAGTTAAACGAGCCCTGAGAGAGCTTCCATCCGTGGGGGTGGGTAAGGACGTGGGGAGCAGGGGGCTGGCGAGGGTGGGAAGGTGAATGCTGCCGTCCTCCCGCTGCGCTTTCTTCCACCCCATTCAAACTTGAGGGAATGCTTCCATTTCTGTGTGCCCACAGAAGCTACTGCAGGAAGAGAGCCAGACTGCTCCTCAGCAGGAACTGTCTTTAACAAAGGCACATCTTCTCCTTATAATGCTTTCGCTTCAGGGTTATTTTAATCTGAAGCTTAACAGAATATAGAAGCTGTTTTGGTTAAAAAGCCTCAATGGACTAAAAGCATGACAAAGGACCTGAGAAAGATTTTTTTGTCTCTTTGCTTCATCTAAAAACTTTTAAGCCTGCTTTTTTTCCTTCAATGTATGTTTTAGATACCAATGTCCGTATCTGAGCTATTAATAGTTGATGGGTTTGGGCTGGGTCCAAAACCTATATTCCTTCTCCTTGCCTAAGGTGAACAAGAATTCCTCTTCATACCGATTGCTCCACAGCAACAGCTTCAACAAGCTGATGCTAAGCCCTAATCAATTTAAATTATTAAAACAGCAATTCAACAAAACCTAACAGAGTCTATTAAATATTCTTAGAAAACTCAGAAGTTGTTCAAAGAGAATGTGGACAAAAGGCTGCTTGCAGCATAAAAATGATTTGTTATGCTTAAATAGGTTATGTTATCTGACCTTGTAGAACTTGCAGAGAAAACCCAAATCTGATCCAAGTTCTTCTTTACGTTAGGGCTTCCACAGTGACCTCTCTAAAGTAATGGATACAAATGGGGTAAACCCCATCTCTTCTTTCCCAAATAATTATTAAGTCTCATTTCTATCCGAATTACAAATCCATTCACTACTGTGTAAATATATTTCCCCACCTTGACATTCATGACAGCAGACAGAAATCACAAGGTCAGCACCCACCCCAAACCATTAAAATTCATTGTTTACAAGGAACATTCTGATTTCTCTGCCTTCATTCTCTGTGTGAGCATGGCTGAGTGCCAGCTGAACCACAACGATGCCCAGGACCCAGAGAGATTCTGTGGGTGAAGCATGTACTGCAGCTGTGATGATATTCAGGAAGGGGCTGGAGCATGCTGAGAGTCACTTCTGCCACACAGAAAATCAGCAGAATAAACAAGTATCCTTTATCCTAAACTCTGTAAACCCACTGCTTTCACAGAGATTAGGGAATGGTTCTTTGGTGGGGTGGGGAGGGAAATCAGTTCATTTGAAAGGCCTGTCTGCATAATTTCTGGAAATGTTGCTTGCAACAAAGCTGTGCATTATCAGCACAAATCTGCAAAGCTTTTTCCTACAATCATTGTATTTTTTCAGGTTTAAAACGTTCTGATTTTTCCACTAACACCTTCAGCGATGCATTGACACTCTGAACAGGCAGTGGCTACTCCTGTGGGTCTGTGAGCAGGAGGGCTGAGGGTTGTCCCTGAGAACACATCCATTACACCACAGCTAATAAATGAAAGCAGGGGAGCTCTGAATACAGCAGCTACAGCCCCCAAAGGGGCTGAAATGCAGCTTATCTGAGTGCAGTGCCACCTTTCCAGTGCTTACAGGTGGCTGCTGGCACCTCTAGAAGGAAACTCTGCAGAGCAGCTACAGCATCGTTCACCACTACAGGACACATCCACTAGCATCCAGGCTGAAGAAAAGATCATAACTGAAAAAGATTTTTACATTATGACATTCTTAAAAAGTGGGACTAAGTTCAGAATTGCCATTTGCCGTTCATTTGAAGGAAATAAAGATAATCTGAACAAAGCTGGGATGTTGTAACACTTTTGTACTAATGAAATGCCTAGTCATGAAAGGTCCAGTCTAATTTAAGTGCAATTAACACTTATTTTGAAACAAAAATGATGCAAAAATAAATAATTGAAAACCCATTTAGACAAATACTTCTGAAATGTATAATATATTTAAAATTCACTCAGAAAGAATCTTTGGATGAAGTTACCAAAAAAAAATATATATATATCAACCTCTGTTTTCACTAAGATTTGAGGAATTACTCATATGTCATCTTCATCAGTAAACAGGCTGTGGGAGCATCTCAGTAGCCACATTCTTGTAAAACACAAACATAGGGAATATTTGAATTAATAATAAATAGAAATACTTTTGGAAAGAGACCTCAGCTAGCCTTCAGATCTATGTTTTGAAGCTGTTACACCCAACTTTGAACACTTTGAAGAAATAATGTGGTGTACAGGGATACAGGATTCCTACATTACAATAAAATTTAAATAGCTACACTTTTAAAATATTATAAGCATCCATGCTAATTATTGGACAGGGGCATAAACACTAGAATCTGCAGAGCACAGAAGGATTAATGGGTAACAACGAGATGCAGCAGAGTATTAAAGAGTGAAATGTAGCTCTTGGTTAAACAATAGTCATCCATTAGTGTATATTTGAGTCAGCCAAAAATTCAGAGTAATACCCAGATATGTGTATTGTAGGATGAGGTTTAAACATTTGGGGATCACAGCCATGAAAATAATGATTCAGTTGAAGATGAGGTCAGAGATTGCCTGTTCATCAGCTGTGAACACAATATTACTGTTAAAAGCCCTAATGAAGTCCTTGGAGACAGGAGAAGATGAGTGGTCCCAGCATGGATGAGACAGCTGTTGGAATTCCTGCACCCAGCCCCAGTGCATTCTTCATGGCAGATACAGGAATGCTAGAGAGCTCAAAATGAGGGTGTGTGTCTCGTGTGACAACCTTTCAAATTAATTGGCTAATGTGCTTCAAAAAGATTAATTCTTGAAATGTCTATGAAAACAAGGAAGCAAGGAATGTAATCCTTCTGATGGTCCTGCTGAAAGGCTGAACTCTGGGTTCAAGCCACTGCATCTTATAAGAACTCATATCTCAGAACCCCCTTATTATACAAGTTGCTAAAACATTGAAGTCAAAGGATATGTGGGTGGTCAGAACAGGTGATAAAAAGAGGTCTTGACTTCTAGTGCAGACCCTGAAGAAGACAGTTCCAATGAAGCTGAATAAACCATTTGCTCTCCGAATCTCTCCTCTGCTAAATTAATTAACTTTCTGGAAATTTACAAGTTTCTACTCACACCTCAAAGATTTGCTACAGAGTTCTGACACAACTGATATATCTGACAGATATAAGTGTTTTGGAACTATAGGCTATCTTGAACTGCATTTAAAGATAAAATAAAAGCTTTCCTTATTTTCTGTTCAGCCAGAAAGTACCTGCTGCAGTGTTAGTGCTTCTCCACTGCCTTTGTTATTTCACCATGAACAAAAGATTCCTGCCCCAATAACAATAATAATAGTACCAGCAGTGATAATATTTATAGTCCATTAAGTTTCAGTTCTCAGGATGATAGATACTTTTTAATAATTGCAAAGATAAGATTTTACTCCTTTCTATTATCTACAACAACACAACGTCGCTTAGAGCTTTTTCCTTACCAGTTTGGCTTCTCATATTGGATGCACACAGTGTTTGTTCATTACAAGAGAGCTGCTCATTAGTGCTGAACTGTTGGCGATGATCACTGGAGCATTTGTGTTTTTACCAAAATAAATAATTAGGAACTGTGCGGAAGATATTGGATGTAGAGGAAAATGGAACAAAGAAGGATCAATATGTTAAATTTTTGAGAAGCTCATAGGCTGATGAATGACCTCAGTGGTACAACACCATTAATTGCCTTATAATACAGTTTACACAGATGGGGATTTATTTATTTGTTCATGAAGAGAAGGAGCTTTTTAGGAGGGAGGAGCCCATACAAAGTCATGGACAAGTCCCCTTTAGCATTAGGCATGCCATTAATCAGACAGTGCTTATTTCTGTCATAAATATGTATGTCCTGTTTTCAGAGATGACAGCAGTGGTTTGAAATACTGTTTTTAAGATTAGCAAAACAAATCTCTTGGATTCATTTTCCAGCCAAATGTGTGAGATATGAGCTGAAATCAGTGCTGAGCCAAAGCACTGCTATACTCCAATCTATTTTTTAGATCTACGCTCTCGGAATCACAAAAGAGTTTGGGTTGGAAGGGACAGCAAAGATCATCCAGTTCCAATCCCCCTGCCATGGGCAGGATCACCTTCCACTAGATAAGGTTGCTCAGGGCCCCATCCAACCTGGCCTTGAACACTTCCAGGGATGGAGCAGCCAACAACTTCTCTCTGCAACCTGAGCCAAGGCCTCACCACCTCTGAGTAAAGAATTTCTTCCCAACATCTAATCTAAACCTGCCCTCTGTCAGTTTAAAACCATTACCACCACTATCTGTCTGTATAAAAGGTCCTTCTCCTTCCATTGTATAAGACCCCTTGAGGATGAAGATGATTTTCTGGGCATTCACAAATGTAGTGTCTTTTCCTCAGTTCAAGCCTAGACACTCCAATCTCTTATCCTTCTCTTTGCAACTGATAAGAAGCACAGTGTCCTCTAATCACATTCCAATTACCACAGTGATTCTCATCCACACCTCACTTAGGGGGAGCTTAGAAGATTATTACTCAATGATTGTGTGTGCAATCTCCCCATGAAAAGGAATGGCAATATTCTGGGGCTAATCCAATCATGTCCAATGATCCTTTTAGAAGGGGAAAGAGGAGAGCAAGTGAAAAATATGATCTACTGAGGCAAAGAGGGCAAATTAAAGAATTAAAGTCCTCTTAAAGAACCAGAGAAAAACAAAGAAAAGAAAAGTTAAAGAGCCTACAAAGCAACTTTTTAATCCTTTGTTCAATGGAAACCCACCATTTGGAAGCAAATTAATCCCTTTAGTTTTCTTAAAATAAGATTCTAGTATGTTATGAGGAGCAGTATTCACAGGACCCATATAGCAGGTACACTAATCCTAGTAAGATTTAATGCAAGAAACTTCAAAACAAGACAAGCCACTCTTTTGATCCTGTATGAAAAGGAGTGATTTTTAACTGTAATTTGACACTGAAGATGTGAAAAATTTAGAGGTAGAGAGAGAATTTAAGGTGTAATAGGATTACACAAGGTTTTAATCAACTCATCCTCCAGAAGGGACTTCTGGAGAAGTCCCAAGAAGCAAGGCTTCTTGGCTATGACTAGTCTAGAGTCTTCCTTTATCAACAGCCTGTGTGAATGTGACATGAGAACTTTCTCTCTCTCGCACCCCTTTTCCTCTGCCACATCTCCAGAAATTTAGATTAGCATGAACATGAAATTTCCCTTTTTTTTTTTTTGCTGGAGGAGTCAGCAAGCAGCTTCCTCTGAAGCCTATCAAGAGGCTGGGCAGGAGCCCACTTTTGAGCACAGACCCAGCACTGCCAGTGAAGAGTCAGAACTTGATTTTCATTGCTGCAGGTCATCCCAGAAGCATCTGAATCCTGCCAGGCACGGGAGCAAGAGCCCCAGGGCCATGCTCCAGCTGTGCAGCCCTTCTCCACCAGAGCAGTGCTGCTTGCCAAGCTGCAGTGCCAGCAGAGAGCCCTTTGCAGAGGAGCTCTGGTGTTATCTCTGCGAGCTGCCAATTCTCTCAATTCCTCTTTATCTACACACGAAATCCAGTGGGTGCCTAATGCCAACTTAAACCACAAATCAACACAGCACCAGCAACAGGGTAAGTAGGTGTCCTCAATGTATGCAAACACTGCATTGTGGGCAGGCATCTGTTGGTGCTGTTGCACTTTTATTCCTCTTTTGCAGTTATTTATTTAAAAAAGTTGGAAAATTCAAAGAAATCTCCTTTTCTGAATAGAAAACTGACAGCCTGCCTGCTGCTGCCCCTGCATAAGTTGTGCTATTCGTCTTCCAGACAGAAGCACCTCTCCCTAGTATATTAATTAATCTTATGCTTCATATTCTTCAGGAGCTTTTGGAGTGCTCTGTTAGCTGGAATAAATGTGGAATGACCTCGTTCTTTAACATAACCTTGCGAGAGGACTTTCCATTGAAATGGGACTTGTGCTTGCTCCTGTACATAAAGTTCCAAGGCACGTTACTCCCCTGGGTCTCTCTCCAAGCTGAATTTCAGCTCTTATCTCTTAAGTAGCAGAGGAGGGAGAGTTATTCTCTATGAAATATCTATATTTCTTCTGATTTTACAGTTCATACATGCTCCCATATGTCTTAAAAATATATGTCCCCAAGATTAACCCGCAGAAATGTAGTATACACACATACACAAGGCTCCCTTTTACCAGTAAAATGAAATCAATGAAATGCTGTATCTTGTTCCATGTTAGCACTTAACTAGTGTTCACTTCACTGACTGCCTTGAGAATGATTTTGCTTTTCTCTGCTTGTCTTGCTTTCCTCATTTTACCTCATTTAAATTTTCAGAAATCATAGAATCATTACACTTATTAAAAAACCTTTAAGATCATCAAGTCCAATTATTCAGCTTGCACTGCCAAGTTGCCACTAAACCATGTCCCCAGGTGCCACGTCCAGTCATTTCTCAAACACTTTAAGCCTGGTGAATCAACCACTTCCTTGGGCAGCCTGTTCCAATGCCTGACCACCCTTTCAGTGAAGAATTTTCTTTTTCCCAATGTCCAATACAGACCTTCCCCAGTGCAACTTGAGGCCATTTCCTCTCATCCCTCTTACCTGGGAGGAGAGATCAACCCCCACCACACTTCATCCTCCTTTCAGGGAGTCGTAGAGAGTGATAAGATCGTCCCTGAGCCCCCTTTTCTCCAGGCTAAGCCCCACAGAACCTTCAGCCTCTCATCAGGTTTGTGCTCCAGACCCTTCCCCAGCTCCGTTCCCTTCTCTGCACTTGCTCCAGCCCCTCAGTGCCTTTCCCAGAGTGAGGATTTGAGGTGTGCCCTCGCCAGTGCCCAGCAGAGAGGGACAATCCCTGCCCTGCTCCTGCTGCCCACACTATTCCTGCTCCAGGCCAGGATCCCATTGGCCTCCTTGCCCATGCCTGGCTCAGTTCAGTGGCTGCCAAGCAGCACCCCCAGGCCTTTTTCCCCTGGGCAGCTTTTCCCACTCTTACCCAAGCCTGTAGCAAGGCATGGGGTTATTGTTACCCAAGGTATATTCCCAGTTTTCTCACTTGTGTTTTTGCGGGGTTTTTTTACTAGAAAACTTTGCTTCTTCTCTTAGCACTTCTATTATTTAGGCTTCTAAATGATAATATTGCAAATGGAGGAACCCAGGAATGAACTTTCCCACAGATACTTGGGAGAGAGAAATTAATAACCTTGTGACCTTAACCAACAAATACCTATGCTTTTTACCTTTTATTTCATGCTAATTTCCAAGTTTGATACTAACACTGCTTAGCTTTTCTTCAGAGAGAAGGAAAAAAATGCCCTGATAGGAATTAATTTTGATGTAGCTAGGACTAATTAGAACCTCTATAGTTCCATTTGCAAAACTCAAAACACTTATGAGTGTTACTACACACAAAAATAACCCCAAAAAATCAAACAGAGATAAAAAATGAAGCATCATGGCACTTAAGTATTCCTCAGCTGGGAGCTGCATTAATGATCTTTAGCCTCTTCCCATCTTGCAGAGGGAACACAGCAACCATTGACAATATTCAACACGGGAATCTAACTCACTGCATGCCTAAAAATACGACAATTATGTCTATTTTTAAAGGTGACATTTTATTAACAGGGCAGACTTGCTCACCCTCATGCCACAGTCAAAACTTTTTCATACTTGGGGGCTCAATAATCAACCTAATCCAAAAATGAGAGATTGATGCCATTGTTCACTCTGTAGAAGTTTAGGCATTCACTTCTCATTGAGTAATGTCCCCTTATACAGGTTTCTGATGTACCTTTATTCTGTTTAAGAGAACAAGTCAAGTAAATGAGCAAACTAAGCAAATCTCAGGTTGTGTTTGTGGAAGCATTTGTATCTGGATTGAAAAAAGAGACCCTCTGGATTTCAGATTTATCCATTCAGATTAGGCAAGACTCATTAATTTGATTTGAGGGCTAAGAAGTCTGAACAAGCAGCTCCTCTTTGAAGTGCTTTTCTGAGAGATGGCTGCAGATAACATGGAGTGGATGCTGTTACCACATCCACTCTCATCCCTTTCTTCATTAGCAGTGCTGCTTTCAGGACTCTTGGCCCAGTTCTGTGCCTCTCTTTCCCTAGAGGGGATAGGAAAGTCTTCCTTTCCATTTAATTTCAATTTTCTCTTAGCCCATCCCCTGCACAAGAGCCTTTCCTAAACCTTTGTTCCCACAGCCTTGGACTCTAGGACTGCTTCCCATCTCTCTTCCCTATTTCCTCTCCTGGAATCAAAATCAAAAAACTATCCCATTTGCATTCCTGATAAATAATGAATAATTTCTGTAACTGACAATGTAATGTGAAATTCCAATTGGAAATGGCCTCCCAAAACAGAGGGAAAGGCTGCCCACGTTATGACCTCATTACACATCACGCACCATACAAAAAACAATATTCTGTGGAGCTGCCAGAGGTGTTCAATAATTTTTCAGTTGTGACAAGACAGGAATTTAACCTTGACAATGTTTATCCTCTTTTCATCTTTTTTTTTTTAAAGTTGCAATGAGATGGGTAAGCAACAAAAGGAAAAAAAAAAAAGCACCTTGGCTCTAGTGAATTCTTACAGAACCTGCACAGTGTTCAGGTTTCCATACATTATCTCCTGTGGGGGACCCCATCTGGAATCCCCCATGTTTACAGCAATCATAGAAGTCTCTGTGAGTCTCCCTTGCTGAATAATTTCCATATCCCTTTTCATTTAAAGCTTTTTTATATACTGATTCAAATTAACAAGAAATCACCTGATTAGAATTCTAGATACTTCTCACTAGCTCTACTACAATTGGATTAATTTGAAAACAAATACATAAACACAACTTACAGGCTGCTCTATATATCTGATGAAAGAATTAACTGCTTGTGCAGATTTTGTCACAGATTACTCAACAGTCATGGCAACTGCATTTCAAACAAACTCAACATCCCACCAAATGCATAAAGTTTTCTGGAACACATTTAAACCCTCTTAAAAAACACGCCTAAAAGAGCAGGAAAAAGGCAGTAGGGTTTGAGATAAGACTTCCTTCAAACAGGCTGAGCCCTGCTAATGAAAACACATATACTCGCACAAATCAAAGTGACAGACTCAATATAAACATGCAGCAAAAATTAATAATAAATCCTTCCTCCAGCAGGGACATGAAATGAACAAAATGACTTCATGACCAATTAATGATAAGGCAACAAAAAGTACATTCAGTGACGGTGCAAACATAGCAGAGAAACCAAATTAATTTTTAATCTGGAAAACACCCCAGATCACCATGGCCAAGTCCTTTTGACTGTGAGACTTGTCAGAGGGTCAATATGAAATTGGAATCATTGCAGAAAAAGTCAAGACACAAATGGACAACATGAGCAGGAGGGGCTTACCTGGACCAGATGGCGTCCACCCAGGAGTTTCAGAGGAACCTGAGGATGAAGCAGACAAACAGTGGGTTATAAATTGTTATAAAACTGTGCTAATATGTGAAGATAAAAATAGGGTGTCATTAGAAAATAAAATAAAATTAAGGCAAACAAAATAAGGTAAGAGAATAAGATAGAAGTCTGATGCCTGCACATGGCCAATTAGTAAACGCATTAATAAAAGACAGGATTAATAGAAACTTGAACAAACATGATCTACTTGGAAAAAGGCAATGTGTCTTTTCAAAGAGGCAGTGCCTTAAAGACCTTTTTAGGTTCTCTTTGTTGGATTTCAGCAGAAATCTAGATAAAGATAATATATGACCTATTTAGCATTGCAAAATTTTTTTCAACAAAGTCTTTGAAAAAAATTTTTTCGAGAACTAGGTGGACACATGCAAGGGAAGAATTCCTGGCTTGATAATAGGGTTAATGATGGGATGAAGATGTAATAGGGCTGGGTCTCAAGCAGTGAAAGAAAATCATCAGTGAAATTTCCCTGGGACCCCTGCTGTTCTATATGGCCATAAATATAGCCTCCCAAAGGGGGCCAGTGGTGAGCTGACAAAGTTTGCTGACAATACTGAGTTATTAAAGTAAGGAGGACAAGACTCATGAAAAATTGCAGGAGGATATTATGAGACTGAGCTGAGAAGAGGCTGAGCAATAAAATGTCAGATGCTGTTCAATATAGGTAAAAGTACAGTTAGTCAGACAGGAGGAAAATAATCTCAACTCCACATTTAAAGTGATGGCTGCTGAGCTGAGCATTGCAGCTTCAGAGTGTGATCTTTCAATTGTGATAGACAATGCCCTGAAAATGCCTGCTCAGTGCTCAATAGTAGTTGAAAAAGACAAATCATAGTTACAAACTATTTCAAAATGGAGAGAGAATGAAATGGAGAACTCCATGATTTCATTGTATAAACCCGTGGTATCCCCATATCTTGAATGTTGGCTATTCCTTAACCTCAGAACAAATACAGTAATATGAAATATGTGGAGAAAAAAAAAAATCAGCAGGGAATCAAAGGTGTAGGTCAGCTTTTACATAGGACACAATTTAACTAAGAATTTCTGCCATGGAAATTAAGTGACTGAGGGAGGATATGAGAAAAATTTATACTATCATTGCTGGTAAGAAGAGTGGCTAGGAATAAACTGTTGAATTTTTTCTCAACAGAATCAGAACTAGGGGCATGAAATTAAGGTAGCAGGAGATTCCTGACACATGCTGTGGGATGCAAAATCTGGGTTCAAGAGGAGACAGACCCTAGAAGAGAAATCCACTGACAGCTATTGAGCAGAAAGAGATAGACTCGGCATACAGAGTTTTCTCACTGAAAACAATTCAGTCAGAAATAGTGAATGAAAACATTCCCCATCTTTACTCTGCTTTTACTCTTCCCTAAACATTCACTTATAGGTTCCTGCAGGGTCAGGGTACAGAACTTTTGGTCTGACCCACTGTGATTGTCTTTATGGCTTTAGGCTACAAGGCATGGAACCTGAAACACATTAATATTTTTCCCTGTGTATTAAATATGTCACAAGTGAAGAATGAAAAGTTATTTGTAACTCCCTATCACTCAGTACTGGGGTTTGTCCCATACCCAGTGCTCAGCCAGAAGGAACACTGATCTCATCTGTTGGGCTGCTTTATGCTATATAATCTGCTGTATTTCTGTCCCAGAAACCTTAATAACACAACTGTCTCCATTTTTACTAGCAGCAGGAGAAATATATGCTTAATCTTTTATTTTTGCACGGAGTAGTCAGAATACCTCCTTTTATTTTTTTTATAGTGTAATGGTTGTTAAGTACACTGCAAGGAAAGAAAATGCTAGAGATTATGGCTGAACTGGTTTTAAAAAAACATTTGGACAAATAAAATATTTACATTGAATAGATTTCATGTTGCAGTGCCTGGGAATTGGTAACAAACATTACAAATCATGAGCAATATAGAGAACACAGGATTTAATTAACAAAGCTAAAGATGGAAAAGAAAGCACACTGATATATGGAATGTGGCTCTCAGCTTCCATATTCAGCAATAATATAGCAAGTCAATGCTTCTAAACCAATCTGAAATGAGTGAAAAACACAAGCAACATAGTTGGAAGGTTATATTTCAAAATGCAATTAGTGTCAGAATATTTCAGAACTACTAAAAGCAAATAAGTCACCAAGTTCAATAAAAAGGGAAACACACATGACAAAGAAGTAATTTAGGGAGGGAAACAACTCATTATTTTTATTATTTAAATCTAATCATCATTAGATTAATTGAGAGGAAATTAAATGAAAGCAAAATACTACATCTTCATATTGCCAAATAATTGGTGTCAAAGAAATTTTAATTTACTGGAAACAATCCCTGCTGTACAATTAAAGGGAAAAAAATCTTATTATGTATGTTAAATAGGAGCTTTCACTGTAAAATATAGCTCTCCAAAGATTAGCCATGGTTTAAACGAAGGACTACAGAACAGGATTTCCTACATTCTATCTTCATGAAATTAAAAATGACTGAAAAAAGGCCTACATGTATACATTCAGTAAGAATACAAAATTTTATCTATTACTGTATTTTAAGGGATCTTCTGGACAAAACCAGTATTTTATTGTGCAAAATACTGGGATGCACTCTCAAAAAACGCATGTTCCAGCCACAACTGCCTGGTGGCTGCTCACTTTAAATCAGAATCCAGACATTTCCGCGGTGCTCCCCCAAAGCCACAGCGCTGAGTGTCACCAAGATGCCATTCACAGGACTGAGCCAGAGGCTCCCCCTCCCCTGGGCAGGGACATGCCAAGTGCCTCGTGCATCCTGAGCACGTGTGGAACCCACTGGCAAGGGCCCACATGGAAAATTTCAGTGCTCCAGCCCTGACCAACCCCCTGTACAGAAAATTCAGACACTGCAAAAGAAAACCTATCGGGGCAGGGACTTGTGTCTCAACTGCTGCAGGTTGAATACAATAGAAATGGGCAAATGTTCTCATTTTTCGATGGGTGCTTGGGTTCAGAGAAAAACATCCCTTATCTAGAAACATGTGTGGTGACAGAGACCAAGTGATCCCTTTCTTTCCAGTCAGCCAAGAAATGTGCCATCCTTCCAGTGTCTTTCAGCTGTTTTGCTGCAGCCAGGAACTACAGACAAATGGCAACGTGTAAGAATGGAAATAATAATATAAGTTTTGTATTGCTTTGACCCTTCCAAAGTCAGGCTCAGCTGGAGGCCTGTGCACAGTCACTCCAATTGCTGTTTTATCCAAACTAGTTCACCCATCTCCAACCAAGATGCTAGCAGCCAGCTGCATTGATCCTCTGGTATTCAGCACACAACATTTCTGTGATGCCTGTGAAGGCTGACCTAGAACAGAGGCTGGACAGAGCTGAAGAATAAAGCAGGGATTTATTGGAAAGCCTCAGTGGATACACCATGGACAGCACAAGAGCCCAGCCAGAGCTACACCCAAGATGAGCCCAAAATGGTCACAAAATGGATGACTGATCCATGATGACCAGTCACAGGGTCTCTCACTTTTATAAGATCTGGTCCATTAGCATGTGGAGTCAATGGTTCAATTAACTTAAGAAATCCCATCCTTGTTGTTTTTCTCTCTTCAGTCCACAACTGTTTATGCTCTTAAGCCTGAAATTTACATCATTTATCCTTAATCCCCAACTAGATAAATAATTGGTTTATCTACCTACTCTATGAAGACAGCTTACCATCCCCTGATATAAAGCTCATACAGTATGCACTAAATCAGTGCATACAATGCACAGAATCTGAAAAAATATAAAAAATAAAACCTGAGGCATCATCTGTGCTCCACAGAAAAAGATCTCCCTTTAGACCACGCTCATCCAAGTGGGTTTTTCCATCAGGAATCTACAGGTGTGAGCTCTTTGGCTCTGGCTGATTGTGTATCCATCCCTTGGATGACCACTCAGACCCGTGCAGGGCTATGTGCAGCATGGAGCAGGAGCAAACTCACCTAATTAGCCCCTCATGCTTCCTCCTGAGTGACACCTCCCAAAGCACTGCTCCCTCCTTGAGGCTCAGCCTGCAGTTTTCCTCCCAGGGTTGAAGGAGGGATATTTCCCACTCCAAAGGAGCCATTGCACACTCCTCTCCTTGGGTCCCTCCCTGACCTCCCTGGGAAGATTTCTAGGAAATTGAGGGCCAGTTCCTGCCCCAAGGCTGCAGAGAAGTTAACTAAAGGAAATGAGTGAGAAGCTGGGAAGAAGAGGAGAATCCAGAAGCACAGCATGTTCCAGTGTCCTGGGGATTTGTCACATGGGTGAGGACCTGAGCAGGGCACAGCATGCCTGCCATTTGCTCCAGATATCCACATTTCTCTACTGGTAATCAGTGTTCAGAAGATGCACACAGAGCCACAACAAGGAGAATGTCCTCTCCCCCTCACCCTTGATTTAGGCTGAGCTGAGAAGTCTGGTTTTGAGGAACTACCTGGCTACACCTTGCTGTGGAAATCCATCATGGATTCCCAGTCACTTTGAAGAAGGGATCAGGGTTTGCTTTGCTCTTACATACACACACACAGTCCTCTGCAGAAAAGGAAAATAAGTATTCCTTAAACCAACTCTAAAAATATTCTTTTAGAGTTGCTGTCAGGAGATCCAGCAGAGTAAAAGGCAACTGTGGCCTCATCACCCTTTAAGCTACAAAAACAAGGGAAAAGTTTCATTACCAGGCCTTTGCAGGAAAACCAGGCCACAGAAATATGTTTTGCATATTTACACTACTACAAAATTTGCTAAAATAAGCACATTTCTTAGCAGCTGTTAAGAAAATGTGACTATGAAAATGGTAATTGACACAAAGCAAATGGGGCCAGTGGCCATGAGCATATCGATGATGTACATTTTGTGATGGGGACATATAATATAGGCAGAATTGCCAAACAATAGTGGATTAATTTTCTTCTTAAAACATGAAAAACCAGAGAAGATTTTCCAGGAAATGTGCTGATGAAGGAGGTTCCCAGAGGTCTCTCTGCTTTTCCAGTGGGATCTTTATGATAGCTCCACCACAAGGATGCATTACTTTAGTGCAGGGAAGGTGGAAAGAATGAAAAACCAGGAAACCACAAGGCTACCTTGGAGATACAGACTCTCTGAAAGCAAAACACTGCTGCATTTTCTGTTCTGCTGCAGAGCCCAGGGTGGATCTCCAGTTGTGTTTGATTTACCTGACTTTATTTAGATGTCACAAGGAGCCACTGCTCTCGAAGAGAGTCCATGTGACACACAGACCTGACAGCTTCCATGGGCTGTCTGAAACACATCTTGGAGCTCAGGCTCCTCCAGCAATTACATTGTGATAAGAAATCATCTCCTGTAAACTTCAGCCCCAAGTAGCTGCTCACAGTGCGTTTGTGACAGTGTTTGTTTTCCCTGCTGTAATTTTTCAGACACTGTCATACTCTATTTACTCACATTGCTGTGGCTTTTGGAAGATTTAATTTTAATTGATATTTTACTGTTCTAAGGTAATTCTACACCATTATTCAAATAATATATGTGCACACATTTCTGTTATAAATATATTGTCAGATACATGTGTTATAATATTGACTCTTCTCAAATTAATTTTTAATGGCAAAGAAACTACTAATATATATTTATGGATAGAAAGGTGTAGTGCAACTTCCACCCATCCAAAATAAATCATGATTTGTTCCTTAAAACCATCATTCTCCAAAATTGCTGTTTAATTAATCACTCAGTGCCCATGCTCTGAGGATACATGTATTTCTTTCATTTGATTAAGCTCTGAGACCTCAGTCAGTTTAGCACAATACCAGTAGGTGGAGTAATGGTAAAGCAAATATCTGCTTCAGCTATTTATATTTATAAACGGCCATTTTTAATATCTTTTGCCGAGATTTGCATGAACTAGTTGTACATATATATATCTGCCAGAAACATCTATACATAGAAAAATATATTACTTACATGCACACACTTAAAAACATACAGATTAAAAGAAAACACTTAAGCGATCAAGCACTCCTTTATCTTAAATCTAGCATTCTGTGCAGTTTCCTTCAATTTCTCGGTGTTGGGTAATGCATTTTGTGAATTGTGCCACAAGAAACCCTGCATTCCCACACACACAGAGGGAACTGATCGGCGCCTGGAGGGAGCAAGGACTCGCTGCAAGTTCCACTCTGGTATTGAGGTCAGCTGGGATGTGAGAGGCAGCTTTGATTAATAGTGTCATGTCCTTGCCAACCTGAAGCTGTGCAGCGTGCCCAAAGCCTTCAGCACCCTGGATAGGAGCATCATTAGCAAGACCTTTGTCCCGTGCTGGGGTGGAGGGTGGCTGTCCTTACATGAAGTAAAAGTTTCTATGGATGCAGCTTCTATTTCTTCCTCCTCTCCATTGCATAAAATCCTCCCAGCTATTCACCAGGACTTCAGATAAACACTAGCAACTTCCAAGATTTCAGGTAGGCAGCAGAGCAGAGCCCTAACAAAAGATTAAGAGCTCAACAATCACTGCAGCAGCTTGGTCTCCTAAAACAGTAATTTTAAGCCTCAAATTAAAGCCACTCCCATAGGTGCTATCAAAATACAGAAACTTCAGAAAATGAAACCAATGTGCACTGAAATAAATAGTCTCATTTCAACTGCAACCTGTACTTTTTGCTCAGGCAAAATTCCTACCAGTCAGTTGCAGGTGTTTTTTGTTGTTTTTTTTTTCTTTCTGATAGAACAAGCAGGCACAAGTCCCTCAGTCAGTATAAGAAGAAAACTTCTCAGTTATTATTAATTTCTTTTCTGAGTCACCACATTCAGATAAGAAGTGCAGTACACTTCTGTACAGCTATCTCAGAATGATGTCTGAGCCATAATTAAGAGAATAACATTCCCTAATATCAGCATTCATTTTATAAGTAAAATGACTGAAACTGAGCTTTGATTGCATGCAAAATATAAAAGTGTGGTCATGTTATCTCTATCATTCTTCAGCTAGGAGATTCACAAGAAAAACATATGTGCAGGAGTCTAATTTTGCTCTTAGTGATCATAATAAATTGCAAATATCAACACAAAAGGAAAAAAAATAACAAGATTTCCTCTGTAAAATTAATATAGGTCTAAAGAACTGTAAATATCAGTCTCATTATATGCACTAGCAAGTATTGGTAAGGTTATTTCCCCTATCACCATTTGTTTTATGGAGCTATGTGGGGATTATTAATATTAAAGGATCTCATTCTCCCCACGAATTTCCAAGTTCAAGAAAACATTTTCTCACATTAATTTTAAAATACTGAATCCATCTGTGCTACCTTCTCTAGGATTGCTCAAGCTCATTATAATTTTACTCTGATTCTGTTTGTAAATTACTTATGATTCATTTGGGGGTTTTTAATCCTTCCTGAATGCAGTATTCAGTAAACCAAGAGTACCTGTACTCTTGCCCCTGCTAATGCAAGCACTGCAGTACAATCATCTTCTACCTCCCTATTTTTCTCAGGGAGAAAAGGGGGATGTTCAGAATTACAGATATTTCAGACTAACCACCCATTTTCTGTCAGACAAAATATAGTCATACCCCTGAAAACAAACATAACCTCATCTTATACCAGAGAAAGCAAGTGAGCAAAAGATGAGGGTAAAATACACCACAATCATTCAATAAAAAGAGCTGGAATATTAAGGGAGTCATGAATTAGCATGTTCTCAAGAGATCGCGCTCAAAATATCTGACATGTTTTGACACGTATGGAAAGAGTAAATGAGCTTGAAAGTTAAAGTGGAAAGGGAGGCTTTGCAGAGCTCTTGCCTCACTTAGGGGCTGTATTCTTCAAGCTTCTGTGCCCCTCTGGCAGCTCCTGCAGCCTTGCCAGTGGAAGGAGCCAGCCAGGGCAGCCCCTGCACGGGAGGAGAGGTGCCCTCCAGCCCTGGCCCCCTTTGGCAGCCAACAAAGCAGAAGCCAAGAAGACAAGCCCCCCCAATATCCAAGGCAGCACAGGCAGGTGCAAGGCAGCAAAGATGGGGCCAGGGTAGAGGTGGATGTGCTGCACAGGGCTGTTGTGGCCTTTTCTCAAAAGGTAACCCCAGTTCACCCTCTGCACTGCTCCTCGCTGGCTGCTACATTGGCTCTTCATTGCTTCTCGCTTTGAAGCAGCAAAAGGCATGACTGGCTGGGAAAGAAAACCCCACCTTTTTTAGCAGCTCAGTGCACGAAATTCAGTTCACATCTGAGCATTTGGAAAAAGGGAGTGCAGAAGGGGTAAGCTCATATCACACACTGGCACTTACTTTTCTGCAAATCCCACACCCCTGGCAGAATAGGACCTACTACCTGAATTTCAGGCTTGCTTTTTCAAAAGAGACAAAAATGCCTTTCTTCTTCTTCTCCCTGTGTTTCCATCTTAATTGAGAGCAAAATTGTTTTCTGCAGAGGCTTTTATTCTCATCTCAGGCGGATTTAGACTGAACAGGAATTCCCCCAATTTTCAAAATGATCACCTACTGTTACTCCAAGGTTACAAGTTGAGAGCTCAAAAACCAGAGCTATTTTGAGAAAGTCATACTATCTGCACTAATTTTCTAATCAATCCATCTACTTGTCCCTGCTTCATTTTTTTATTCCCCCCTTTCTCTTTTAGGTTGTGATTTTCAAAGATTATCTGTAAGAAGGGCATTGACCCTACTGTAGTCTCCTATCTTCTCCCAGGGAATCTTGTCCGTGGGGGAAAAAAGAAAAAATTCATGTGGCATTTATGGCAAGGGCCTTCTCCACTGATGACAGAAAAGATGAATCAGGTCAGTTTTGCACTCCTCCTTAGTCTGACTACAGAGTTTTCAGATTAGCTTCTACCTTGCCATTCAGAGCTATACACAGCATAAGGTTGGGAGGTCTGACGTGAGGGGCTACGGGATGATTTATTGCATCTATTTGCCCTTCTGAGTTGTTTATTGATGTCTTCAAGTCCAGAGACCCCTTTGCATAAATCTTAACTGGTGCTGCCCAGAAAGGTAAGCCCACAACAGAGCAGTTCCTTCTGCTGGTGCCATTCCATAGCGCTGCATCCCACTGCCGTGCCTGCGAGGGGCTGGGTCTCTGTGTCATGGCTTGCAGCATTTCATACCGTGCTCCCTGGGCTCAGAGCCATGGAGAAAAGAGTTTGGAAACCAGAAGGGAAGTGGGTCTTAGTCAGATTTGCTATGAGGCAGAAATCAAGGGCAAGACTGGAAGCTCTTGGCAGAAAATGAGACGAGAGAAAGCGAAGCAGGGCAGAGGGGCATGAATAAAAAACAGACCTCTTCTGAGAACTTGAATATACTGCAGGTGAAATCCAATATTTAGCAGAAAAATTTTTATTTCCTAAAAGAACTGTAAAAATCTAACAGAGACCCTCATGCAAATCTTAGGCTTATAGATTAATTCAGGTTGGAAGTGACCTTGGAAGGTCATCTGCTCCAACCTCCTGCTCGAAGCACAGTCAGAGCTGAATCCATTCCCACTCTGCATTTGTGAACAGGATATGAATACCATATCCTCAAGCAAGTGTCCTGGTCCAAGAAAAAAAAAAAAAAAAATTCACATCCTAAAGTAGCTTGACATCTGCAAGGTAAAGGATGCATCCAGCAGTAGCTAACATAGGTATTCATTAGACTATCACTTCAAAGCACAGCTTTCACATGTTAGCAGCAGCCTTCTTACAGCTGTGCCTTATCTGCAGTAGCACAAAATCTTAAGTAACATGCAGAAAAATGAGCTACAGCAACGCTTCAGTGGTAGGGGGATCAGAGGAAACCTCAAGAAAGATGTGAAGGAAATGTCCTTGGAGTCCTCCTAAATTTTCTATATAGAACTGCAAAATATGCTGTAGCAAGAAACAAGATTCCCCACAGAGTTCATGTAAATGAGAGCTCTAAAAATGTGTGCTAGATACCAGAGGATTTGTTCATTATTAAACTTATATTGTGTTTACCTGTGTAGTGAAGATTGAGGAAGACTTAATTGCATGCTATGTCCTTGCCCTCTGACCTTCATGTTAATTACATTTTGCTGTAGTGAGGAATAGATGCACCATTTTCTCTTATTTCCCTAGGACTGAGACAGTTATTAATTCCTAATAAGATAGCTTTTTCCATCTGCAGAAGGCTATATTTCCTTTTCATTGCATGCACAGTACTCCCAGAAGCTTTTCATTTGCATATATTGGAGATCACTTCACCCATTTAACACTTCCAAAGTAAACTTGCTTAGAGCCACTGTGTGGCTCTGCTCTGGGGTTTAATCTCTTCCTGGTCTGTGATTATAACACCCACAGAAATTAGCCAGATGAGGAGGTGTGTGTGTGTATGTATATATATATATATATATATATATATATATATTTATGTATGTGTGTGTATATATATATATATATATATATATATATATATATATTTATGTATGTGTGTATATATATATATACATATATATACATATATATAATAATATATGTGTAAATATATATAAAAATGTATATATATTTATATATAAATATATATACATTTATATATATAAATATATATATATATATATGTATATATATATTTATGTATATCCTCACACATATAAGAGTGCATGAGAAGCATGGCTGCCTGGTGCCTTCACTGAGGTTTATTTTTTTGAAGTGTTAAATGCAAAGACTGAGCTTTAACGTGCTTCCCACTCCTCCTGTGGAGCTGTTATTGCCACGTCCTGTGGCTTAGTTTCCAACAAAGATGAGGCTCTGTTCTGCATAAGTCAAGATTTCCTCTTTTTTTTTTTCCTTAAATCTTTAAGAATGTTCTTTTTATTTCAGATGGGATATTAATTGAAATTATATTCTACTCCCATCTTCACCTACTAGCTTAATAGTCATCACATTGCACAAATTATTTTTAATACCTTGAAAAATTCATTAAGTGAACAAAAGATCCTGACATAAGTCATAAGATATTTTTTTTCCTCAAATGTGAAGTTAATAAAAAAAGACTCTAGAACATTAAGGTCTACTTCTTAAGCCAACTTTCTTCCCATTTTAAAGAAGGGTCTTTCTGCTTATTTCCAGCAAATTTAGACACTAAGCTCTGACCAAAGATATTATTAAACCAGAGGATTTTAACATGTGTGGACCTTCCAGCAAAAAAGGAGATTTTCAGAATAAGACTTGTTTTCTTTGTTAAGAGGCTGGGCACAGAAGGCAGCAGTTAAGCTCCTTCTTAGGTTTCAAGCAGGGGAAAAGCTGCCATTTATAAGAGGACTTCAGTCCTCAGAAAAGTCTCTGCCACACAGGCAAATAAAATTGGATGGAGAGGCAAAGAGAAAGCATGGCCTGTGTGGTGCCAGTGGAAGCACCATGCCCTGCTGGAGCCTGTAGGGGGGCTCAAAATCACTTGTGACCAGCACAGCTCATTTTCTCTGAACTGTCAAGCATGAAGAACACATCCTTGTTTTCCTCTAAGTTCAAGACAGCTCTCCAGTGCTGGTGTGTTCAGGTGGGGTTATAGCCACAGATTCTGCATCCCAATGAACCAAAATTATCATCAGGCTTCCTCGTTGATAAAGAAAAAGCAAACAAAAAAAATCTAACAAAATCCCAAACCCAAAAAAAAAACTTTCTGCCTTTTTTTTTTTTTTAATTCCTATTTCTCTCACCTTACAACTCCAACAAGATTTGGAATTTGAAGGAATTGATCCAGTGAAAGCCTGTAATAACATGGATTTGGGATGAGAGGCAATTTATGTTTTGTGGTAATCATTGAGAACTGAGCAGCAGGGTAATGGACTGATCCATCTATCCTCCCTCTAACCTATTTTCTCCAAGTCTTCCCCAGCCCAGAAAGCCATTTTAACATAATTTTCCACTCCCTGGCCTTTCCTTCTACTGTAAATCTGGTTTTGCATACAGTGTAAATATGGAAACTGGGAGATGTTTGCTTACAAAGCATTGTTTTTGTCCTACCAATTTGGGCTTTTCACATAGAGCTAGATCAGTCAGAAATCAATAGAATTCCTCACAGATGGGCATGAGTAGCTCATTATGTCATATCTTGCTTTTTCTCAAGTTGCTCTACATTCATCCACCCCATTTGACTGGTGGGTAAAATTGTCCTTTCCAGGGAGTCATGGGGCAACTGCAACAGAAAACTGCTCATCCTTCCCAGGCTGGACTTGAAATCCAGTGGGATTGAGCCCATGTCTAAGTGCTGTTTCATGTGAACTGGCACCCTTCATGGCTCCTAAAGTTTCATGAGCATGCATTTGTCTGACTGTGCAGAGCAAAAGTGGTGGGAAGGTTAAATAAACCAAACACATCTGAAACTTCTTTTCCCTTGCTGCATTTCACTGCAACAAAAAAATGCCTCCTCTTAGATGCAACCAAGCCTTTCATAAAAGAATCACTGGCTGGCTGATTGTGATACAACTGTGAAAACCCTTCTACAGCTCACTTTAGTAAAGAGCCCTCCACTGTTGAGGTATTTATCCAGCTTTGCTAAACATCCCTTCTTAACAGCAGTGGTTGATTAATCAAAACTGTTCATAGCACAGTAACATCCCAGACAGGTACTAGAGGGTAACATATAATACACTGCAAAATAATTCTACCCATCCCTTTAAAACATGTTGTACATGTCCAGGGCTTTTAAACTCCATTTGACTGCCATATCCATATTGCATATTGTGGAGGAGCATCTAGCAACCTAATGTGGTAGGATCATGAAGATTAATTAAATCCTTGGTCTTTCTACTCTGATTTCCAATTACTGTCCAGTGTAGTGATCATATTCTCATATATGACTGAGGTAATGCGCTATTTTTTCCACTAAAACAAATTTCTGTGTTGCTAATCAAAAAAGGTACACTAATAGCAATTTATTTGGTTTAGCCTGAAGTCCGTAAGATCTCTGAAAGGTTAAATTCAAAAAAATTCTATTAGTCCCCATCATTTCATCAAGAAAAATTAGGCTAAACCTACCAGTTCAAATAGGCAAGAGAAAACCACCAAGTTTGATATTTGGTACATCAGCAGAACAAGCAATGAACATATTACACACTCCTACCTTTATCATCTAAGATTTCAACCTTTTTTCTTGGCTTGGAGCTGATTTTTTTTTTTTTTTTTAATTCATGGATGGCATCAAAACTTTGCAGCTGCAGGCCTCAACATCAGGTTAAGAGCTGCATAATGATGCCAAAACTGTTTCTACTTTTGTCATTTAGGGCACATAGTCTTAAATCCAAACAGGGTTGTTAAAGATTAAAAGCAAAATAAATGGTCTTAAAAAGCCAGATAAACTAAATTGTTACAGATTATACACGTCTCAGCTCAAAATCATTAATGGCTCTCAGAGTAAGAGATTAAAAGACAAAAATAACCTAATTAGAAAAGATTTACAGTGGGGAATTGAATTATTTGTGCTCAGAGCAAGGCAGGATTTGATCTGAAGCACATGACAATGCATTGGCAGTGATAAGGATGACCAGGAATGTTAACTAGCACAGTTCTGCTCTAAACCAATCAAAACTGTGTGAAGAATAGCTGAAAACAGTTTGGATATGGCACCTTGTACATAATGTCTGAGAACTTCTCTCAATTTGCATTGTCTGAACAAAAGGAATGTTTAATTATGAGCTTTCAGAGATTTCTTTCACTATACCTGTAGCATACAGAGCAGTGAATTTCAACAGCAATTTTCAACAAAAGCATGTATATTTATAAGCAACTCTTATGCTATATTTGTGAAGGGAATCTGAATAAAAGGTAGCTATACTACTGGTGTTGGATGATTTCTTAGCCATCAGCAGGGAAGCTGCAAAATAATTTTGACTGAACTGAGCACTCAAGGGTAAATTCAGATTTCAGTTACCCGTGTGTAATGCCAGTGATTTGCATTCAAGAAGCTGTGGGTAGAATCTGGCCTCAAGGAAATAGCTTGTGTTAGTGCCATAACCTTTGTTTTACAGGGAGTACAACATTTGGCCCAGAGGAAAAATACACCTCTTGTAAACCAGGTAAGCAAATGGGCACAAACCTGCTCAAGACATCACCAGCATAAATCAGAAATAATCTCATTTCCATTTAAAAAGAAACTAACACTGTATGAAAGAGAAGTCTGCATGGTTGTTCTGATTTTGGTATTAGAGAGGGATTTTGGATTGTACTCTTCTGGTGGGTGACTAAGGTCTGCTTTTTTCATTCAAATTCATTTGTAATTTACCCATTAGATGCTGATGGTTGGAATCTAAAGAATTTATTTCTAGATTTCTTTAGCTATTAAATTTTCCTATAATCAGCTTCACCCATTCATGGCTACAGCAACCCTGCTCAATGCTAATATCATCAAGATCTCTGCCTTGGTTAAATATCTCAGAGCGGGGCCAGAACTTTTTGCCTTCCAACTCTTCAAAAATACCAAATTTTGACACTGTCAGATAGAAAACACTCGGGGAGTAGATAATTTAATGCATTGTTCTTAAGGATATGATTAGCAGATACATTTTTAAATTCTTTTTCAGTGCAAGATTGCTTACATTTCTGGTAGTGTTCTTGCTTTCACCATTATCCTAATCTGCATTTTCATGTGTTCAGTGGGTCACTTTCAGCCCAGCTTATGTCCACTGCATAAGATGATGCTGAGAAGAGCCTCAAGACCAAGGCTGAAGAATTTCAGTGTACTTTTTGCTCCTGCCAGTGGCCACTTGCTGGTCACGGGGCAGCCAAGCTGCATTAAATCTATTATGTATTTTTATTGCTGGTTCTGGCCAGGAGGCACTGCACGAGGATGACACCCTCTGCCTTCCTTAGCCAAGCTCCATTAGGAATGAGTAACAGAAATATCCCCGTGGGCACACTTCCCCTTGCTAGCATGCTGCCTAAAATTCCAACTCAAAATTTAGCTGGTATCACTGTATTTATCACTGTTAACTACAAGTGAAATGCTTATCTAATTATGCTAGCACTTCTTCCTTATTTCCTGTGGTTTAATCACCTGTAAAAAGAAGTTAAAAAATAATTTGCTTATCATTTTCTAGTTTACTTTTAACACTGCTAATCTGTGCAAGCATATGACTTAACTGCCACAAGGATTTTCTGCAGCCCTAAACACTGCTGTGAATATTTGTCTTCTTTCCCAACTCCTACCTGATCTACAGGTAATGCTTCAGGTACTAACACAAGGAATAACTTGGTAGCCCATTTTAAACACAAAGAGGATTATAAATTTTTCAAAGAGGTGTTATATTCAAACCAGTATGAAAAGAATGAAAATAAATCTACAAATACCATAATTATTTTGTTTTAGAAAAACCATTGGACAGCAAACAAATGGACATTCTATATTTATAGAGATTTATAGAGATGGACAGCCACAACATAACAAAAAATAAAACCACAGGAATTTTTGTTTTGTTGGTCTCTCTGGACTTGCTACTGCATTAAAAAAAAACAACCAAACCAAAACTAAAAAGGAAAAAACCAAAACCCAACAAGCAAAATATTTCCAGCCAACCAACCAAAAAAAAAAAAAACCCAAAAAAACACTCAACAAACAAAAACCCCACAACAACAAAAATTAAAAACTCCAAACCAAAATAAGCCTTTAACAAAATTTCACTCCTTCTACTGCAATGCTAGGTAGAAAAACAACAGGGTATTTTTAAGTTAAATTAAAAAAGTCCCCAAAACTCTCTGTTTCCATAGCTTTAGTACTTGTGTCAATATGACCATGAATGACTGAACTTAGGGTAAACAGAAATGAAGTCCGCATTTCAAAATCAAAACTAAAGCACAAAACAAATTTTGCATAAAATTTCAGCCTCAGAGGCTAAGTAAATGCATGTTCTCCTGCTAAGTTTCATTCCTGAGCCGAGGACACGTCTTGCTTTCAAACTTAAAGTACAAATAAGAAATGTTTTTAATGAATTCAAATCATAACCATCCACTCCCTGAGGACTGGGGAAAAAATCAGTTTTGTCTGGTTTAGTCTATTATAAAGTCATATTATTCCCATTTGAAGGAGATGCATCATCTGTGAGGACCCCATCTAGTTCATCCTTCCAGAACATGAGCATCTTTCCATTTTCACTAAGTTGCACAGTTTCTCACACATGCCGTGTAATACATTTCCATGGGGGGGAAAAAAATAGAGATCTACTACCAAGAATCCTGTCCTACTGAGATGGTCACCTGTGCTCCACAAACAAGAGATCTTTGTGCTTGCAGAGGTACATAACTCAGCAGTTTTCCTTTTGTGTACCTCCCCAAATCCCACACGCTTCACAAGCAAACAGAGCCTGTGGAAAACACTGTTTCAGCTGACAAGAGGGCTCCAGCTCACCAGGCTGACTGGTCCCATCAGCACACAGCACTGATCCCTGGGTAACCAAATGTGAGTTTGGCTGCAGAAATTTCTGTGTGCAAGGAGGAAAAAAAAAAATCACACACTGGCTTTTTCCAGAGGGCCAGGAGCTAAATTAAACATTTAGTGCTCAGATCCTGCCTGGGGAGCCCAGCATGGGCATGGCTGTGATGGCACTGAGGGCACACCTCAGCTCCCCTCCTTCCTTGCTCTGCTGAGCCCTAGAAAATTGTAGGAAGTGGAGCTGGGTGACCTAAAGCCAGCAGGGCACCTGTGCAACCCACTCACTCTGAGCTCTGTGGTTTTCAGCACGGCTGTTCTTTCTCCATCCTGGTCATTGACAGTTAAGTGATAATTAAGCATGAGACAAATCACTTCAAGACGAGAAAGGAAAGCTGTACATCACTTTTATCCAATACAATAAATACAATTAAAAGGAAATATTGCTGTCTCTCTTAGTTTTCCTCCATATATATCAGCTGTCATTCCTTGAGCTTTAAAGTGCTTGAATAATAAACCTGCATGGAATTGAATTACTTCAGTAGCAAGTTGATTAGTTCCCACATCCAATAAAATGTCTGCGGTGTCTCATATATTTGGCATTTAATGTTGTAATTAATAAGTCTTGATCATGTGTCTCTTACAGCCACAGGTCAGTGGCAACAGTGACATTCCCCTTCTCAGCAGGAAATTGAGCCTCCAAGACATTTTCCTAAGACACTTTCAATTATGATAAATTGTCAGATTTGCTTCAGTCATTTTGAGAACTACTTGAAGTATATCTTTCCAGGTAAAAGCAGCGCAAAGATATGAAGCAGAGTTGGTTGGAGTTTGTGCAAATCACATTTTGGGGAGTATTTCAGCTTTTTTTTTGGATCATTATAGATTCCCAAGTGAAAAGGTGTGCTTTTTCAAGTACGTGTCTTTCCAACTTAATCTAGCATTTCCAATAGAGTGCCAGGTACCAAATTGCTTTAAATCTGTGTAGCTCCATTGATTTCAATGGTACATGTTCAATTTATTCCACATAGGGATTTGTCCCTTTAATTTAATATGTTTTAAAGGCAATGTTGAAAGTCATTTATGCTCTTTTTCATTTTAATGATGTATGCAAGAGGTTATTATTTTTTTAATATTATTTTGTTAAACATCAGGATGTTATTTGCTCCATTTTTCCAATTATGTTGACAGCATGACCATGAAAATACTAGTGGACATACAAGGATGGAGGTATTTTTCTGAGTTATCATCTAAAACATGTGAGATCCAGACCAGAGAGAGGGTTGGGGAAAAAAAAGGAAAACAAAAAGCAATGCTATGAAACCAACATTACTAAAGCTACTTCTTTCTACCCACAGTAAAGATACACTATTTTTTTAACCATTTGCAAGGTTACCCAGGTCACATAGATGCAGTTTTAAAATAGTGCTGAGCATATAAAAAAATTTAAACACTGAAGGAAAATAAGCCTATGAATTTCTAATTGCTATTAAGAATGAAAAGTTGCATAAAAAAAGGAGAGAAAACATTGCACTTAACACCTGTGATACAATATGCCAAGGGGATAGAGAGCAGAGGAAGAGGAGGGGGTGAAAAGGATGCTTTCTGTTGCTTCCCTTTCCTGGATCTTTGTTCAGTTACACTCTCTGATCAAGAAATGTTTCCTCTGAATTGAAGACAAATTGCTGAGAACTTTCTAATTATCAGCCTGGCTGCACATACTTAACATTTACAGTCCCACCTTGCTGTTCATGTTTGTAATGTTGCCAGACCTGACACACACACACACAGAGCTTAGACTCCCAATGTATTACTGATTTCAAGAAGGAACAGAGTTTGGGTCCTCTTCATTTCTGTCCAGTTGTTATTTTAGTCTTCAGGGAGAGACTTGATTGAGGTTTCTCTTTCCTGACAATCAAAAGAGCTAGAAACTTATTTCAGCTAAAGTTGAAATTTTTATACAGCCATGTGTCTGGGATGTTAAGAGAAAAAGGAATCTGAAATATCATGAGACCTGGTGCTAATGCAGTAAACACTAAGAACTTACAAGACAGGATGATACAACATAAAATAGTCACACTTTCCTCAAAAAGAAGAATCCCCCAAGCTTTAAGAAGCTTGTTTTCAGTCCTCTAAGTTTTACAGGGCTAAAACCTCAGGATAGTGAGCTCACTGCTTTGCCCAAAATCATGGAGTCAATTAAAAAACCCAAAATAACAAACAAATAGAAAAAAAAACCAGAACCCAGTGGAATCAAAAAACTTTAGGCTTATTACCTGCTGAGTGGGAGTGAAAATGCTGCACCTTGCTTTAGACCTGCAGTGGATATTCCCTGAGGGAACCCTGTGTTTCTTGCTTTAGGAGGGCAACTGTAGGTGCTGGCAATCTCAAGCATTGAGAAACGGCGAGGGCTGAAATCCTTTCTAGCAGAGAATGAGTTCCTGCCCCTCTGCAGAGCTCTGAAGGACCTTCACACCCTTCTCCCGTGAACTCCCCCCAGCAAGGTGTGGTGTGAGGACCCTGGAGGTGTCACCTGCTGGTGGCAGTAGCCCCAGGTGGCACAAGCCAGGCTGGACACGTCAGCTCAGGCTCAGTGGCCACTGCTTATTGCCCGGGGGACAAAGCTGCTCTCCTCTGAGCACAGGGCAGCACACACAGGACTCCCCATCTGCTGGAACTTTGGAGTTCCCTTGTGGCAGTGCAGGGTGTCCTCAGGCTCGTGTCTCAGAGGGCACTAACATTTAACTCAGCAGCACCTGTACTACAACCAGGGCTTTTGCACATCTGACTAGAAAACAAAACCTTATTTTAGACTGAAGAATGTCACCGCAATTTCCTCACATGTTAGTACATGCAAATCATGGTTTTTTTGCTGCTCTGAAGTCCTTCTCTCTATTTAAAACACTACACAGTGAAATTTGTTTTGATGCTGCACTCTAGCAAACAAATTTACCAGTTCTGAGAGTGTTTAAGATGACCTCTTTTCTCCTCCAGATTGCACAATATATTCGCCCTTACTTCAGAGAGGCTGTCAAGGCACTTGATAAATGTGAACAGTAATTTATTTTGCAAATTAAAAAAAAAGTAAGTAGTCTCACGAAACACTTTAAAAATAATTATGTTTGTATTACAAATTAGTAAGAAAAATCCAGAAAATTTGCGGGAGATTGAAACTAATTATCTCCTTGGAAACAACCAGTAAAGACCATGGAGCAACATTAAAGGATTCCAAAGAAATTAAAACAACAACAACAACAGGAATATTTAGAAGGACAATTGTTCAAATAATTAAAAAGGAAATGAGATAAATACCACAGAATGAATACAATACAGAAAGAATAAAGAGATGAAATTTAAATAAGGGTAAAATAATGCACAACCTATTTACTGTAAGAGCAGAAAAACATGAAGCACCAGTGAAACCCTGATTCTCACAGGTAAACAGCCTGACTGATAAGATCCTGCTTTTCTTAACTGTAGGAATTGCACCCAAAGGTGCAATCATAGGATTTCCTGTCCTCTGGGTTTGTAATGTGCAGCTTCCTAATTTGTAAGATTTTTATTAAATTCATATGATAATTCAAGCTTTTAATACTTTCTCTTTGTAATACACAGAACCCGGGAAACAATTTTTTCATGTAACTGAGAGGGTCTCCAGTAATTATCTGTAAATATACTGGCTACCTTTTGTTTAAAATTTAAAAAAAACACCCACAAATTAAATGATTTCTTGAAAACAAGAAATGCCATTAGCTTAAAATTCATGAGGTTTAAAGTGAGTATGGGAAAGAGCTACTGAAAAATGTGAGCAGTCAAAATCTTTCCTGGCTGTACAAAAGGACTGTGCTTTCTTATGTAAAAGAAAGGTTCCTGGTATCATTTGGACAGACATCCCTCTCATCCCTCTCAGAACAAGCTTTGTGTACACCAAGTCATCTCAACACCCGTTTCACCCACACCAGAGGTACCTCCACCACATCAATCTCCACTCACTGCTGTGTCATAAAACCCCTTATTCACCCCTATCCACCTCACTTGTCTGACTCACTGACTAGCAGGGACTGGGAATTTTACAGTGACAAAGCTATTCCATAGAAATCAAAGTGTCCTGCCTAACCCAGATGATTTATACAGAAAAATCTTTATTATGTCAATTGTTTATGTTTTCTAGTTCAGGATGGAAGGAAGAAAGGAGGACTTTGGAGAAAATTTTATCTGAAAAAAAAAAAAAAACACTGTTGTGTTTTTAAACCAAACCATACACCTTCATTTTGGATTCATCAATATTCAGTTTCCCAGAGCTGCCAGGACACCTCACCAGGGAAATTTGCTCATTCTAGAGCTCACCTTTTCCCTGTAGGTACCTTTACTGAGCTCCAGATACATTTACACACCATAGCAACTCCTCCAATGAAACTCTTAAACACACTGACTGACTCATAAGACTTTAGTGCCTGAGAGAGGATGTAGTTTGAGCCCAAATCTGAGCCAAAGTGGACAAGGAGTTGAGTTTTACTTTTCATAAGGTGCTGGCCCCGCTCAGGCAGGCGCAGTGTAACATCCAGCCTAAAAAGCTCTGAAATATCAAATCTTTGGAGGGTTTTCCACTGTAAGAATAATTTTATTCTCCTCTTAATCCAGGAAAAAACCCCAAGATTTTGAAACCACAACTTTTAAGCTCCTTCTCATCACTTAGGGTACCATCCAACTTTTATGCTTCTATGCTCACGATGTCACCCATCCTTGACACACCCATTCTTTTCCATCCCTTGGTCCTCCCCAAATGCACCCATTGCCACTTCTCCCACCATCATCTCTCCCATCCTAACAGGAGTTCCTGAGGCTTGAAGCAGCCATGGGCAGCAACAACAGCACCTCAGCCTGAGTTAGGGCTCTAAGTCAAAAACAGAGGTACAAATCTTGGTCCCAGCCTCCTGGGAGAGAAGGGGAAGCTTTCCTTCCCTGCAGATTTGTGAAGATGAGCAGAAAGAAGGAGCTGGAGTACAAGGCAGAGTTAGGGGGACTCACTCAGCGGGGAAGCAGATGTGCTTTGGGCCGAACCTCAGCTGGGTGCAGCACGAAGAGAAACCGGCACAAAGGAGAGGCAGGAAGGATGAAGTAATTGCTGATCTTTACAAGCCCTATGTAAAATACCATTCATAATGGTGATGACAGTCACTTTCTGCAGACAGGCACAAAGGGCTTTTTCTTCCATGGCACTCTGACAGTTTAGGCAGGAAGAGAGAGGTGGCTAGTGGAAGCAAATTGTCAGCGATCTGTCACTGAAGAGCAGATTGCTTTTCCCCTCCCGAATTTTCCCTCCTGAGTTGAGATTAGTCTCTATTGAAACCCAGGGTTCTGTTCATCACTGGCCAGCACCCACAGAGATGAAATTTCTTTATCAGATCTCTCTAAATAACTAGTTGAAGCTCAAATCACTCTGACCTTAGGAAGAGGAGGAACGGTCGTTGCCAAATTCCAAAGAACAAAGCACGATGTAAAATAAAGCTCCATAGCAAAAAATCATTAAAGCTATTTTTCTGCATGCAGGCTGCTGTAGCACAAATTCAACCCAATGCAATCACAAGGGAATTAAGGAAAATAAAATTATTGTAAATAAATTACTTCACTTAAAACTGCTTCAATTATTCTATATTTAGCCACATGTCAACAACAGAAATTAATCTGAGAAGAAAAGATTCAGTTACACATGAAATGCTGCTGCAGAGTACCAGGAGTTTCTGAAAGCAAGGGAAATTCTCCTTTGTTTTATTTGACTTTGTTTTGATAATCACTTTGCTGTTTACCCAGGTATAATGTCAGCTTCTTTGCAGAATACTAAGATCCATGTGGAAAACAGAAATGTCTCCTAATTATTTCCTTCTAAAAGCAAACAGGAGAATTTCATATCTTGTGTAATTGAATTTGAAAAATGCCAAGAAAGTTTGTTCTCTTTATAGCCAAAGTTAAAACAAATTACTTTGGTGAGGGCTGAGATAGGGGGTGGGAGGAACACAAGTTTCCATTTAATTTCCAGGTGCACACACACTTTGTCTTTAGCTGTCAAAAGGCAGCCTTTCCATGAGAGGCTACAACAAACAGATGAAATAAAAGCAAAGCCTCTGTCACGGGGGCTCTGCCTTTGTTCTGTATTTGTGCAATGCCCAGAACACTGAAGCTCTGGCTCCAAAGCCAGATATAAATAATCATGGAAGGAAATGAAAGAATAACACGAAAGAAATCAAATACATGGGTAACTTGAAAGAAGGGATAAAAGTGTATTTATGCTGTTTAACCCTTACTTGTCTAGCTCGTGATGCTGCCTTAGGGATAGAAATTATTTCATTACAAGCCAGCAATATTTACAATAGTATGCTTTACAGCATGGTAAAGGTAGCACCAGTGGAATATTAAACTCCTATATATTTATAGAGCAATCACACTCTGCAGCAAAACAGCTCAGTTTCTCCCCGTGGAGCATGGCCCACTTTCACACAGAGGAACCCACAGGAGCCCTGATTATTATGTAGATCAATATATTGAAATTATCAAAGTATTGACAAGGGGACCACGGCAGCCTTTGATATCTATAAATAGGATCCAGAAACCCAAAATGTCTCCTTGATCCCTAGGACAAGGACAGAGCAAGGTGCCAGCCCACCTGCAGGTCAGGTCCCCGTTGGTGGCCCATGAGCTGCTGCTCACCAAGCCCTGCCCATCAAATGCTGTGCCTCAGTGCCAGGACCCTGCAAAGCTGGATCAGAACCTCATAGCACAGCACAACAGGGGACATCTTGCTCCCAAAAGTTACAGTTCTCATCCCTTTCAGCAGAACCACACCAGGCACCAAAGAAAATGCCAGCAGTTTTCCTGGATTGATAAAGCTTCAGCAGCAGGAACAGCGTTCTCTTGGAAGTGATCCACCATCCATGGAAACAACAACTGAACTTGGTGTTTCCGGTGCAGAGGTATTTGAGTGGTGCATAACAACGGGAGGCATTCAGACACAGCACTCAAGCACAGATCTGTGCAGCCTGCTCACCAAGGTGTGTGGTGCTGAGGGAAGGAAAAGATGCTCTAAGCACAGTCACTTCCTTCCCATTGCGCAGAGAGCAACACGACCGTGTGAGATGGATAGACATGCAGTAGATTTTGTATTTATTAGATTGTCACATCTCAACTGGAAATAGCAGAAAGAATTAATGGGATAGCCACAGTCTTGTGCATACTTTGTACCACAGTATCTTCAAGCAGCACTTTCAGATCTTGCTGCTCTTTTGTGGCTTTGCAGGAAAAATAACATGCAAAGGTAGACAAGAGAATGAAAGCTGGCTGCCTTCAGAGGAGTGTGTAGACATTTTCTTGAACGTATAGCTGGAAAACTTTGCCAGGCAATTGTACCAATATTGCTCAGAGCAGAGCTACAGAGTAAAAATATATTGGTATTGTGATTTTACAATGTCATGTTCCCTGACTGAGAAATGCATTCATGACAACATGCAGAAGAGATGGAAGGAGACACAGTAATATCTCTGATTTCACCAGATGACTGGAAAACTACAGAAAGCAAAGGTTAAAATGTCACAGTGGCTATTTTTATTTTTTTTTTTTCCCCTGCAGAGGAACCTGGCAGAGGCACCTTTTGCTGTTGGTACAATTGCTGATCTACAACTGACATGAGGTTCCAGTGGAGTTATTCCCAAATCATCCATGTGCAAAGAAAGCATCTGTGTTCTGTTTCCACCAGACCACAGTGCGAGCAAGCGAGACGCCAGAGGAAGGAAATGCTACAGCATCATCACTCTGCATTGAAGACAACAAGGCCATTTCAGAAGACAGCAAGCCTGATATTAGTTCATATTATAATCAAAACAAATCAAGCATGGGCAATTTGGATCACCTCACCAGGCTTTAGACACGCAGGAGGAAAATTTGGTGGTAGCCAGTGGTAATATGATTCTGATGTGCTGCGCTCAATGGCTACATTTGTCATTTAGCATTCAGAGTTCCCAGACTCAAATTCTGCAATGCCCTCTGATTGCTGATTGTTTCTGGAGAAGTAGTCAACAACTTAGCTAAATAAATGATAATACAGTGGCTTTTCAATCTACAGTTTGTATTGGATTTCAAGCATTTGAGATGGAAATACCAACCTGCTTGCAGCTGCTGCACTTGTTGAACAGCAGAGATCAACAAAGAATCAACACTGCCACTTGTAACCACACAGTAACAACACAAAAGTGAAGATTATAACATTTTTTCAATGTAACATTCAAGTGTTACATAAAAAAAAAGTCCTACAGAAACAAAAAAAGCTCAAAAATCCTGAATGACAAAACAGTACAGCACAAATGGCTTCATCAGCACAGCCACAAAATCTGTTATATAGGAGAAAAAAACATGGCAGGTATAAAATATATGTTTCTGCATTGATTCCAGATAAAACAAAAAAAAAGACAATTATTTTTTGACCTATGGCTTAAGAATGTTATTAGTTATACTACTACTAATAAAATAATCTATGCAAGAAAAATAAATAAAACCAAGGAGAGAAATTAGGACAGGCACATAATAGATGAAAGAAAAGGGTAGTAAATGAAAGAAAGGGTAAATCAAAAACCCTCACACAGATCTTTTAGCTCAGAAAATTTAATGAACATCTTGGAGTTTTCTAAATTTACCAAAGAAGCGCTGCTGAACATCTGAGTTGGAAAAACTCCTAAGCTGAGCATAAGAAGTATAACACAGGCCTAAAGAGTTTGAAGGAAATAGTGGAGTAAGCCAACAAAAAAACCAACAAAATGCAAAACGAGGAGCTGCTAAATGGAGCTGGAAGCTTGAGAGATGGCTGCAGCACAAGGGCCTTAATCCATATTTGCTGATGCAAATCTTGAATTCTGAGTGGTGGAGTGTCAGATCGTCTGTCTGGCTCTTTTGATATTCCCACTGCCAGTCTGTGAGCCTCTGGTCAGGCAGGGAATGGCATTTTTCTCACTGAATCACTAAGCCAAAGAGCCATCATCCTGTCAGGGGCTGCTGCTGATGGAAGATGTGTGTTTGGATTAAGAAACCCAGCAACCTCCCCTCAAAATAGATACGCTGGCCCAAATGCTCCAGCTAAGTACGAGTTCCACTGCGCTCTTCCCACCACGATTTTGCCTGTGGTTTTAATTGAAAGCTGTATTGCTTACTGTCCATCCTAAAATATTGACTGATTCTGCTGTGCCTTGCTGGACAGCTGCTGTGTTATGGCCCAGAGGTAATTGATGGAGAGATCCCCCTGTTCCCCACGCTGCCTGTTCCACTGGGGAGCAGAATGTCTTGCTTAATGCCTGCAGAGCACTCTGAGATCCTTAAATGAAAGGCATAAGAGCACAAAATACCATCATCATTAGCTGTAAGGGCCACTGCAGAGCAATGGAAAAAATATTCCTTTTCCCTGCCCATCTGGGGTTTTGCACACTGCCTAAGCAGTGCTCCCATCCCCTGCCAGCTCAGAGAGCAAGAGATCAAATCTGTGCCTCTGGCATAATAGTGCAGAGTGCTAATTACAGAACTACCATAAAGCATCTGCTGCAATGCATAACTGTAATTCCTTGGCATGCACAAATACAGCACCTCTGTGCTCAGACAACAGTGCTGGAAGCAAATCCTGGGGCCCAGAGCATGAGTGGCCCTCCAGGGAGTGTCCTTGGGCCCAGGTGAAGGGAGGCAGAGGAGCAGGGAAAGGCACCAGCCCCTGCTGCATTCCCTGAGTGTAAAAGAGTCACCAGAGCAGGCTCTGCACTCACAGAAATGCAGCAGCAAAGCCCCTGAAGCTGCCACCTCTCCCTTCCCAAAGCAAGGCCAGCAACCCAAAAGGGAAGTAGGGCTCTGCTGAGGAATGTACAGAAAAGAAACCTTCCTTTCACAGCCCAGGGTCACCCAGAATTAATTGTTTGTGGGACACTGTGGAGTCTCACCCTGCCAAGGGATGTCTCAGAGAGGTTCGGTATGAATTAGTCTTCCCCGAGCCACAACCTTTCCAAGGGATCCCGCAGCCAGGCATTCCTTGTTCTACTGCACAGATGTGAATAATAGGATGTCCTTGCACCAAAAATAATACTGGCATAAGCAAAGTGCACAGTAAAAAGTAAAATAAATCTTTCATTTACATTTGTTTGGAAAGGGATACTTCTCATTCATGCAGTTACTGACTACAAGGACCAAGAGTACTCAAACACCAAATGTGATGTTTCCTTGGTTTTGGGATTGGAAGGATGTAGATGTCATCCTTCCAATCTCTCTTTTAAAGGACTTAGAAGGCCTGTCTAAAAACTCATCCAATATATCAAGCTTGTAAACTGGAAGATGAACTCCATCAGGATGGAGTCTCCAGGAAAGTCATCAAATGCTTCCTTATTCCCAGCTGGTGTACATGGATTTGAAAAAGTGACACAGAACGTGCCTGCACTCTGCACCAGGGTCACAGGCAGAAATTATCTGCTGGAAGCTTTTTGTTAGCATGGAGCTTCTCTAAAGCTGCAGCCCTGATGTGTCAGAAAATATGTGCTTCAGTGCCTGCAGGAAATACATGTCCCAGCCTATTACACCTCTCTTTTCATCAAAGAAGAAACACTCACAGCAGCCATTGCTGTTATTTTTAAATGGTATCACATTTTAAGCATCAACACTAAATAGGAACCAAACCTGGACTCTGCTTTGCAAGAAAGTAAGGGACAAATCAAGCCATTCATTCCACAATACCAATTTATGTGCTGTCATAACTAACCCTGAAGATAAGGCCAACAATAACAAACAAACAAACAAAAAAACCAAAAAAAAACCCCAAAAAACAAGAAAACCAAAAAACCCCAACAAATTAACCACCCCAAAAAGTAGTAGCCCTGGGAGCAAATTCTGTGAAAAATGCAAAAGTGCACCAAGCTGTTCTGCTAATATCTTTACAGTAAAAACAAATGTAGTCACTTATCCATGCACAATGGCACATGAGGAAATGAATATGAAAATTTTTCAGCCTGAAATGGATAAATGGAAATGAAACACTGCTTTTGATGAGAGGTGAATCAGAGAAATTGGAGGCTTTTGTGTGCTGAGTTTCCTGGATTTGTTTTGTCTGCATAGAAGCACCTTTAGTAATTCAATATTAACATAAGAAGATTGCTCACTGCCAAAATGAGTATCAAACAAGACTGGCACCCAGAGGGTGGTTGGGCACTGGAACAGCTCCCCAGGGCAGTGGTCACAGCACCAAGACTCACAGAGCTCAAGAAGTGTTTGGACACTGCTCTCAGGTACATGGTGTGACCCTTGGGGTGTCCTGCCTAGGGCCAGGAGTTGCACTTGGTGATCCTGATGGGTCCCACGCAACTCAGAATTTCTCATAATATGTTCTAAAATCTCTGCTGACTATAACAGGTTCATCTGAAAAGTGTAACTAGAAAAATCCTGCCTACAAAACAGAAGCACACCAGGCCCTTCTAACTGCATTACAGTATCAGTGCATTTAAAAGGGAGGCATTGTGGGAAAATTTCAGTAATGGGTTGAAACTGAATAAAGTAAAAATTAGCTTTCTCCAGTTGCCACAGAATTGCTCCTTATTTTCATTCTTGTCTCAGATTTATTTTCACTTGAGAAATGTTAGGTTCTCTTTGTACAAGGCAAAAAATATTCTTTAATAGGAGATCTTTATCAATATAGAAAAATGTCTCTACTGTACATTTCTACCATTCAAAT
Organism: Agelaius tricolor; assembly: GCF_023055355.1. NCBI lineage: Eukaryota > Metazoa > Chordata > Aves > Passeriformes > Icteridae > Agelaius > Agelaius tricolor. The sequence continues at coordinate 43,248,423 of NW_027269269.1, read as the reverse complement.
CAAAAGTATCTAGAACACACACCATCTTCATTAGGAAAAAAAAAAAAGCTGTAGCATTAACGAATCAAAGTCAGTAACAAGAATTGGAAGAAAATAATAAAACACAAATAAATTTTTATGCTTTTCTCAGAGAGGATTACTGGTGCTTCCTGAACACTCCTCAGTTTATTCTGCTGACACAAAGGTCCTTCCCTTCCATCTTTTAATATTAGATTTTGGGGAATTCAATTGACCACAGTGCTCCATTGCCTAAATCAGTCAGCGACATAGCATGAAAGAAGTCAAGAGAAAAAATGTATTTTAAAAGGTGTTACTTCCATAAAATCCAGAGATAAAGAATTTATTACTTCTGTCCTCATCACTGACCTGATTCTACTGAAGACTGCTTATGATGGTACATGTGTGTACATGAGAAAATCAAGAAAGCTAAAAGATCTTGTCTTAGAAAAATATATGTGGGAAATGCATCTGGAAATTGCTTTTGGGACTTTGCATAGATTTAGAGATGTTACTGTGTCACTTGCTCTTTTTAAAATTAATCAGTAATGCTTTTCCAAACAGGCTGGGAGGAGAATGGATGGGGAGCAGCCCTGACTGGGGCTGTTGGTTGGTGAGACCTCACATGAGCTGGCAGAGTGTGCTCCCAGCTCAGAAAGCCAGAAACATCCTGGGCTGCATCCAAAGCAGCATGGCCAGCACTTTAGGGAGGGGAATTCTGCCCTTCTGCTCTTCCAAGAGTCCCCAGCTGCAGAGCTGCATGCAGCTCTGGGATCCTCACCACAGAAAAGATGTGGAGCTGCTGAGGTGGACACAGAAGTGATCAGAGGGTTGGAGCCCCTCTGCTCTGCACACAGGCTGAGAGAGCGGGGCTGTTCAGCCTGGAGAGGAGGAGGCTCCATGGAGACCTCACTGCAGCCTGCCAGTGCCTAAAGAGGGCTTACAGCAAAGCTGGAGAGGAGCTTTTCCCAAGGGCAGACAGGGATTGGACATGGACAAGGGAGGGGTGGCCTTAAGTTAAAAGAGAATAGATTTAGATCACATAATGGGAAAAAATTCTTTCCCATAAGGGTGGTGAGGCACTGGGACAGTTTGCCCAGAGAAGCTGTGGATGCTCCATCCCTGGAAATGTTCCTAGGCCAGGCTGGATGGAGCTTTGAAAACTGCTCCAGTGGGAGCTGTCTCTGCCCACAGCAGCAGAGTTGGAAGTAAATAACCTTTAGGGTCCCTTCAAACCCAAACCATTCTGGGATTCCATGATATGAAAAAAACACACAGAGGAGAAGCAAGAACAGCATATTAGATGGCTGTGCTAAAATGAAAAAAAAAAAAAAAAAAACAAAACAAACAAAAAAAAGATATAATTGTTTAAAGTATCTTGTAGGATCTCTGCTTGGCAACATGATGCCAAATCCTTAAGGCCATATTTTGCTTCAGGTCTTTGGTATTCTTCCAGACACAAGGTATTAATCAAAGCCTGCAGAAACTGTATAAGCAGCTTGAGACTGAATCCTGTGAGCTGCTGAGTATTAAGGGAGATCAGTACACTCCTTAAAGTTACTTTTGAGAATTCTTGATTTTCTTTACAGAACGTGGAGAAAAGCTGAGTGATTTAAATGCAACTCTACTCAGCAAGAAAAAAAAAACCTAGATAAATAGAGAGTAATTTGGGGCTGAAAATCGAAAAATTAACTTTTATTAAAAACATAGCTTTTGAGAAGGACAAAAAAAATTAGCATAGTAAATTCGACAAAGAGTGGTAAAATTCTCAGAGAACTGGTAGATAATGCACTCACAGGGATGAGATAAGCCTCAAGAAATTCTGGGCAGCTAAAAATTTCTAAAAGAAATAACAAAAGCACAAAACCAAACTAACCCAGTATAAAGGAGGGACAGAAAATTTAATTAGACCCCTGTTGTGTAAATCAAAATTCTTCATTGACTTCATTTTAGAGGAAGCTACACAAGATTACCAAAGATGCTGGTAAAAGAAGAGCTTTAATACATAGGGGGGAATGTGAAGCAGAGCTTAGTAGGCAAAGAATGGTAAAGGTAACAAGAAATCATCCTAGAATACACTAATGTAAGGTTAAAAACAATAAGAATATTGGCCTTTTTGTAGTGAGAGAATGCCCACAGAGCTGAAGCACTGCATTCCTTCTTGGCTGTCAGTCTTCACTAGAGAAATGATGCACAATTGAAGTAGGCAGGAAAAAGCTAAAAAAGGGAATAAACAGCTCAGAGAGACTTATGATTTGTTTTCAGATTCCATAAGCCTGATAAACTTCATTTTGGGGAATTTAAAACATCTGAAAGTTGGAAGACCTTTCCCATTAATGGCTGTTCTTTCAGGAGCCCTGGGAAATGGCAGAACTCTAGAAAACCAGAAGAGATCAAATATAAAATGTATTTGAGATAGAAAAGAAAAATGGTAGAAATTATCCATCAGCCACCTTAACCTAACAGTACAATCAAACAACTTTCAATACCTAGCAAGGAAACAAGGACAAGGGAAATTGGGAAGAACAATTCTTATCAAATCTATCCAGCATCTTTATCTGGTGATAAAACAGGTCTTCTGACCTTAACTTTTCTGTGACAGAAAGACTGGTAAGTCATGACTCTGTGCTGCTTATGGGAAAGTCCAGGAAGCACCAAGATGATATTTTGTGTATACATATATATATACATACACACATAGATATATACGAGGGCCTTCTTTGTCCCCCTTGAGAATGGCTTTTTACACAGACAGCTACAGTTCAAAAAAAGTAAAATAAAAAGATTGCACAAGCTCAGCCTAGAGGGCAAGCTGCTAAAAGCCAGACAAATACTTGGTATTACAGTGGATCACAGGAGGAACATGAATCAACAATGCCCTTCACTAGCAAAAAAAGGTGGACATGGAAGCAGGATTAGAGACACCGGAATAAACTGCATTGCTCCTGCCTTCCCCAGCTTTCACAGTTCTGCTGGAGCAGTGGGTGCAGCTTTGGCTATCACCCAACCATAAAAGTGTGGGTTGCTTGCAGAGATCCCTGGGGATCAGAGGTCTGAGACACATAACCCACCAGGAAAGGCCAAACAAATCGGGGTTGATAACTGAAAAAGTCTTCAAGTAAATCACAGGCTTTTGCAGAGAGAGAAGGAGAAATTTATCCTCCATGTCCATGAAGGAAAAAACCAGAAACAGGTTGCAACTGCAGCCATGGAAATCCACTTTCCATCACCAGATTTTTTTAAGAGCAGGCAAGAGAAGCATTTTTCAGGAAATGCAGACAAACTTTGTCTTGTAATTTTCTGCACTGTCTTCCCTCAGGGCATTCTGAAATCCCTTTAAAACCTATAATCTATTATTTGAAGTCAGTTTCCTGCCCATTTAAAGAATTTACTAAGTTACAATATTTCCTTTTGCTACCCTGAAAAAAATGTGATAGAAATATTTTTTAAAAGGCTTTATTTTTTGGTAACTGCTCCAATTAGTGTGATTGTCAGATATGAGTAAGACAGGATTTGCTGGAGTGATTTGGGTCATGCTCTGTTTATGATGAGGCTTTCCACTTCTACTGTAGCATTTACTAGCTGAGGAAAAAAAAACTTCATAAAAATAATACTAATAAAAAAAATAAGTTAGAAAGAGTAGTATTTTTCAAACATTGACAATATTGGCCTCTGAATGATTTTGGTTTTACAAAAGCAAAAGGCAAAGTTATCTGTTGCAGGAAATATCTTATAATCAATGAAATTTCTTATCTTTCTTAATATTTATGTGATTAAAATCTCCTGTATTCTACCTTGAGGTAATCACAACTCAGTCCTGAGTATTTCATACTATTTATTGCCTAAATGGGAGCATATTGTCACTTGGGTTAAAGCAACACCAAAGTGTATGATTTTGATTTTGTTAGGTTGGTTTTCTAAAGCTATTTATACACAGAAATCTAAGACAGGGCCACCCAGAGCATACCACTACTGGCTATCAAGAGATCTGGAAGACAAAACTGAATAAAATTTACAAGAAATGGAAAAAAATAAGATACACCATGCCAAACATGGTGTATCTTATTAGCCACCGTGTTTCCTTGTTTGAAATGCTTCATTCATAGCTTCTAAATATCCTAAATTTCCTCCACTCTTCCCTGGAGGTTGTCTCATTGCACACTTTGTAAACATCTCAAAAATATATCTCCAAAATAATTTTTACCAGAACGAAAATAACCTAAAGAGCTGGCTTTCTACACAATGGGGAGTAACTTCCATACAAGAGCAGATACCATGTTCATGCTTTTAAAGAATTCCTGAATTTAAAGGTTCAGGAATAATTTCTCACATTTAATATACAATCAGTAACATCACCATGAAACTCTTCCCAAGTACCTCCTTCCCTAAATGTTATAGAAAGACAACCCCCCCCAGTTTACCTACCAATACACAACATTCCAAAAAGCATTTTGTACTAATCTGTGCACAAAATTTAATTGAAACAATATCACTCCAAAAACTTCCAGAAGTACTTGAACAAAACCAAAAAATCCCCTTTAACTGTAACAACATGTTTTGTCCAATGGAAATGAAATTTATTCTGATGATACTGCCAGTTATTGCAGAAATACAAGATGACTCCATGATGGTGCTAACTACTGGGAAATTTCTTACCCTCCCACTACTGAAATACAGATTTTTGGGGAAGAGATCCTGAAAATGGTGCACTCCAAAGAATCTCCAGTCCTGGCAGCTGATTTTTCAGCTGGTCATGCCTACCAGAGCAAAAGGACCACCAGGATTCAGAGACTGTGCCTCCTGCCCATCAACTCCCACAGCAGTACTGCACTGGGGATGTCTTTATCAAAAAAAAAAAAAACCCAAAAACCCAACTCCATCCTTCTGCTATTGCTGTACCTCATTGTACCTTACGGCACTGAATGCAAAGACAAGAATGTGAGCAGGACTGCAAAAAGGCGCTGACAGCTGGACTGGGATGAGATAATGTGAAAATTTGTGAAACCCACTGAGTGAGATGTGGTGGAAAAACACTGGAAAATTCTGACAGAAGAATATATTATCTGAAAGAGCGTGCTGGTTGAAACAGTGAGTGACAGGATTGCCAAGGAGAATTAGATAGCTGGGTCACTGACCAAGCCAAGGGAAAGTTTCATGGTGATAAGATTACACATGACTAATGTGGGGATGGGAATGGAATTTGCTCAAGAGGAAGAGTGTAAAACAAGCAGGAAATTATGGAAAACAGCAATGGCACACACCTGTTCAAGTTGCAGGCTCAGAAAAACACCAACCAACAATTTGCCACTTGTTTATTTAGAAGATGAAGCCAAATAATAACCCAGAGACACTCAGAGGAAAATCAATTTGCAATGAGTGTCTGGTCTCAAGAAACTGTAGATGACAAAGAGATGAAGATTAATCTGACTGCTTCAAGAGTGTAAAAGTATTAAACAGAAAAGGGAGATTAAGAAATATCAGACTGAAAGAGCTTATATCCCTCTCTAGCACAAACCACTACCAGTTGTGCCAGTCCCAGAACATTTACTGGCCATGGGGCTCCACTGATTCCTAAAACAAGTCCATCACTGAGAATCTCCTGTTGGAAGCCTGATGTGAGGAGGAAGCAGAGGTCCTGGTTTAGCTGCAAAAAATTGGGCATATAAGAAATAGCAAGCACACAAAGAACCTGTGCCTGTGCTGGTGCTAAAGGTGGATTGCTTTGTTAGCCCCTCTATGATGGAAATTGTGGGTGATAGCAGGAAAAAGAAAAGTTGAAGCAGCTCAAAAAAAGATGACAAGAAATCAGAATTAAGATGAAATGCAACAGGGGAGACAGCAGAGAAAGGAAAAAATAGAGGTGAGGAGAAGATGCAAATAGGAACTGACAGCAAAGAGCTGTTTGGGATCATAAATGAGCTTCCTGGAAGGCAATGTGGCACTCACTGGGCTGGAGCCACTGAATTACAGGATTATACCCCAGAACTCAGCACCACAGAATCCTCTCCCAGCTACCCAAGCAGCTCTAGATTTATTACCCTCTACAGCTTCCTGCCTTTCTTTGCTTGTCCTTGTAGAAGCATTGAAGTCAATGCTGAATGGAAAATTAACCAAGCTCTCCCTCATCTTGTGTTTTCATTTCTCATTAAATTAGAGAGAAAATGTAAATGTTATTTTCTCTCTCACTTCACTGGTTATTGACAAGCCAGAAAGTGCAGTGAGAAGACTTCATTCAGAGCTTTGTGCTGTTGCTTCGGATGCCAGCAGCTTTCACAGGTGCTGCTGGGAAAAACTCAAATTGCAGCCCTTTTTCATTCAAGGAGTGCTGCAACCCATGCCCACCAAACACAAAGGAAAAACTAAAAATGAAAGGCAAGAGGGTGCTTTCTGACAGCATTTATTTCCAGAGTTCAGAAGAGTTCTACACTAAATTCATACAAGGGCAAACTTTTCTTACAACAGTTTTGAGAACTTCAACATGGAATCTCTGGAAACAGAAAATTGGCAAGGTCGTAGATGAAATTTGCTCCACATAATTCAAGAAAAACCTTGGTGAATGCTTCAAGATGGTGAGAACAGGGTTTGGCTTACTCAGGCTTCAGTAGTTTTCTTTACTTTACAGTGTTGTTACTGAGTGACTAAAAATACTAAAACTGCTCAAATACAGAAGGCAGATGGTTCTAGGTCCAGTTATTGAACAGAAGAGATACAAGAGAGATGCAATTTGTGGAACACAAAGACCATGCTCATCTTTGCTTCGTCTTGTTTCTTTCTGTATTTCATCAGGTCTTTTGTTACAGAAATAAAAGAAAAGGACACCACCTGTGCAGTTCTTCTATTTCAGTATATTTTTGAGGCAGGAAAAATAAATGGTATGAGACAGAAGATTTCATTCAGCTAGCTACCTTCATTTTCACAGAGGTGGGATCATGTAATTTCAGACCAAACCTTCTCATATCCCTTTATGGTTTTAAGGAGTCCAGGATTTATTCAAAGTCATTACTCTCAGCCTCAGGACTGAGGTTTGCATGATGGCCTTACTCTCCCCCTCCTCCTTCTCTCAAAGAATCACACACTACAGAATGTTTTAAAAGAGGTAAAATTTCATCCTTCCCAAAGCAAAATTCAACTCTTACAAAAAACTGCCAGATTTGATTTATTGGAGTGCAGCCTGAGTCAACCACAGGGCACAGACTTCTGCAGCAGGCTGTATTTTAGCAGATATGGTTCTTGGCTCTGCTATTGTCTCTCTTTCACTGTGCAGTGCTTGAAGTAGTGCATACAGCTATGGCAAATTATACTTTTTTTTAATGGGTTTTCAGTTTAGAACAACCCCACTCAGAATTCAGCAGGAACAGGTAAGATCCATCACCTCTCGCTGTCTCACACCAAGGATCTGGGTCCCAGGTGAGATTCCTGATGCTCCACCATCATGACCCAACTCATCACTGTTTCTGCAAAACACTTCCCTTGGCAAAACACTCCCAGGGAAAGCTTGGTTTTTGTTAGAACTCTGAGTCTGCCTTGCTCAGCATAGGGACGTTACTCTTACATCTATGAGGATGCTGAAAAAAAGAGACTAAATCCTCCTGATCCTATTGCCAGCAGGGAATTTCCCAAAGTGATGGAGCTGGGAATATCTGGGTGTCACTCTATGCTGGGAAAGCCCCCTAAGAATAGTTCCTGACCTTGACTAGAAACGAGGGGGTCTTTTTATCTCTTTCATAAGTTTCTCTTCCCCCTATTTCTCTCCACAGCTCTGGAAGGTCTGCTCCTGTGAGGAAGCACATGGAGTGACATTCTGGTAGCATGGAAGTCAACAGCAAAACTCTCAGTGGCTAATTAGAATTGGCACTTAGCTTAACTTTTTTTAGTAGAGAATAGCACTCTAGTTCTCCAGGGGCAGGGAGAGCAGGGAACACAAAACTCCATGTTACAGATAGCCTATCTACATACTGCACAGTGTGGCAACAAGCAAGACTTAACTCCTAGTTTCCTTCACTTCACATTCCATCATTCCCTTCAAATATATTTAATCTTTTGCTGCTCTAGGGGTTGGGCTTGTTTTTTGTTGCCTTTTTTTTCTTTTTTTTCAGAATGCCAAACCTCTTTTAAACAATCATAAAGGCTCTTGAAGAGTGAGGCCCTTTATCTTTGCACAGAATTAATATAGCACAGGTTCCTTTCCTGTGCAGCTGGAGGCACCCACTTGTAAGTGAAAGAGTGGCTCATTCCTGTCAGCCAGTTCTCAGCCAAGAGCCTAACAAAGGCAGATCATTTTGGTGTTGGTCTGAAGTGTTATTCCCCATGTTGCATCATGTATTCTTGTTACTGTATAAGACCAATAGAGGACAAACCCAACCCCAGGGAAGCAAAAAATCATGATTTCAATGTTCTTCACCCTCTCCCCAGGAATTGCACACTGATTATTACAGCAAAATATATTCAGAATCTAAATATTACAACAGGGAGTCAAGCAGAGGAAAAAGAAATTCTTTCCTCTGCCTACACACCCTTTTCTGCTTTGGAGACATGAATGACTACTCCTGCTGGCTGGGAAGAGAAAAGAAGGGGTATGGGAAGGAAATAGAAGCTGTGGGAAGAGCCAAGCAACTCCCTCTTCCCACTTGGGCTACTGAAGTGATGCTACACTCAAGAGATGCCAGGGAGCCACAGAAAGCCCTGCAGGTCCCTGCTACCCCTTGTCCCTTCACCCCTGAGCTCTCACACAGCTCCTTGTGGGGGCTGGTGCCTGCAGATCCACACCTCAGGACATCATCCACGTGGGAACAGGGGGAGCAAATCTGCAATGAGCAAGAGAAAAACCCCAAGGGAAAGGAAAGGTGAAAAAAGAGATTGATGGCAGGGGAATGACAGTGAGAAAATACCAAGACTTGTGAGATAAGGAGCCAAGGATGAACTGAGTGAGAATAAGGGGAAAACATGGGTGAGAATAAGGCTTTTGAAGAAAAAAAGGAGAGAGACTTGGAAGAAGAAACTGAGGAATGCCAACAGATCATGAAAGTTTCAGAGTGTCAAGGACTGCTCCTAATTCCACCCGTTTGTCACCATCATATTTTCTGAAAAATCCCTTTGCCCAGGATTTCTTCTCCTGGGAAGCTGAGAAGCCTCAGCAAAAAATGAAAACAATAATTATCTGATTGCTTCTCCTGTGTTTTGCTGCTTTGGAATGTGGCTGGAGATTGTTTATCCAACATGTGAATTGTTTTTACTTAATGACCAATCACCATCTGTATCCTTTCTCTATTCTTTAGTTTAGTATAGCATTCTTTAATATAAGTACATAAAATAATAAATTAGCCTTCTAAGAATATAGAGTCAGATTCATCAATTCCTCCTTCATCCTGGGGGCCCAGTAAATACCACACCCATTTTTTTTCTGGTTGTAACAAAATTATTACTGGAGGAAAAAGACAACATTTGGGAGACTAAGTGGGAGCAAACTAAACACCACAACATATTAAAAAAAAAGTAGGAAGGGACAAAAATACACCTTTTTTTAAAGCAGATAGTGAAAAATAAACTGGTGGAGTACACCTGTGGTCCAGGACTCTATTTACATTCCCTTTCACTAACTATAAACATTTAGGCTCAAAATGACTCCACTGCTATGAAGTGGTTTGTGTGACAGCAGATGCTATCTGCACACTAAGGTCCAAGAACACAAACACCAGCTCCCAGCTGCAATCGTGCAATGGAGAGGAATTTGCATGGTTGAAGCAGTGACTTGAAAATGCTGAAAGAACTATGATGGATATCTTTATCCTCCATTTCCTAGAGGCTAAGCAGCAGTGTAGAGATGCAGAAGGGAATTTTCTCTTTAACTGAGGGGAAAAAAAAAACCAAACAAACCCAGAACCCAACAAACGAAATCAGTAGGAAAAAGATAATCCACTGTGAATTTTCAGCTCCGCTTGTTTTTGGAAAAAGCAGAGTAAATAATTTCTGTTCTTGAGAATACCTTTAGTCAGACTCAATTCTGTCTCAGGTTGTACAGTCACACAAGGGAAATCAACCTCAAGCTACCTGGCTTATCAGCATGTTTTAGAAGAGAAAAGAGTACTTGCTGACTGTCCCCTTTGCATCCCTCCTGCAACTCACTGATGAAAGCAGCTGAGCAAACAAGAGTCGGTGAAAAAGTTCGCAATTTACTTCACTAGGTTAAAAGTAAATTCTTATCCCCTCCAAACAAGCAGGATGAGCAGTGATTCAGAGAACTGTCTAGATCACAGTGACTTCTGTACCTTCTTAGTCATGCACTATTTCAAGCGACCCCTAAAATGCTGCTATTTTTTGCTCAACATCAAGATCAATTCCATTGCTGCTCTCTCGAGTTGAGATGGACAGATATGTTCTTTGATTTCTTGACCCAGGCTATTATTATAGGGAATACAATAATTTCTTTGATTTCTTGACCCAGGCTATTATTTTGTATGAAGAAACACTATATCCCTCGAGCTGTGAATCTGAGGTCATTACTGAGATGCCAAAAGGAGTTTAAGAGATTATTGAACATGTATCTTTGGCTTATTTTTAAAAAAGTAAACAATTTTCTTATGATTCTTTGCACAATAAGGGGAAACAAATGTCAAATGCAGTAGCAAGTTTTATCCCAGCTAAAAAAAAAAAAAGACTTGTTTCCTTATTTGCTCAATCTGTGAATAAGATTTCTGTCTCAAATTCATGTTCTTTTCTCTTGAATAAGTTTTTGATCTGTTGTATTACATAACATATACTGCTATAAGTCACCTCTACAGGTTGATGTCCTTTAAAATGACAAAACAAGAGAAATCAACAATCAACTACAATTAGAAATATTAACTAAACTTAAAGCAATGAGTCCTCACAGCCAGTTAATATATGCGCTGATGACTTTTTGACAATATTTTTAGTATGCAGTACAATAGCTTGCTAATGCTGAGTGATATTTTTAAATATCAAAATGTATATTGAGATGACAGATAAAAGTGTTACACGATGTTTGCCCTTGGATTAGAGGTTCCTTATTTGTTTGCAGTGACATGAGAAACGATAATGGCTTTGGAAAAACTGATATTGTTTGTCATGTCACAGGTCCTCTGAGATCTCCCTCTTTTCTGTTACTTTTAATACAAAGGGAGGCCTAACATTGCATTAAGTCAAATCTTAGAGGCTTAGCTTAAACCTTAACATCAAAATAGCTGAAAAATAGCTGACATAATTCTTGATAAGTCTTTAGATGTGGGCAGAGCGATTCATAATAAGCAACAGGTTTGGAGCTTGTATCCAGCTTACAAATGACTTCAAGGTACAGTCCCATACAGAGCACATTAACATTTAACCTTCAGGTAAAAAAAAAAAAGGCAGAAGTCTTATTATTCAAAATCAGCTCCAAGAGCAAACATGGCAGATGTCATCTCGCCAGGCAAAAAGAGAAAAATTTGTACATTCAGCACGCAGAATTCTCCCCCTCCTAATCAGTAGAAATAAATGCTTGAATTTCTATGCTGGGAAAGAATGCTCCAATTGCATTAACACTGGCAGAAAAGCCTGGCAGTGTCTCACCTGAAAGACCTAAAAGCTGCAAAATATTCATCAGGTATTTTCTTTTGTGGAGGAGTAAGACCCCTTTGCCATTTCCATTGTGCCCCCAAAACAACAAGCTAAACCCAATCATGCAGCCAGGCTAATGAGAGCAAGGGTATGTCCCTCAACCTCTAGAAACAGAGGTTAGGGTAGAAGCATAAAAACATTCTTGCTTTTCGCACAGCCATGGCATATAATCTTTAAAAACAATCAATAAGTCACAGTTGGCTGGACTCAATGTGAGACCTCCATTGCTGGCACTTGGCTTGGAGGTCCCTTCCAAGCCAAGCCCTTCTATGATTCCTTGAAGTCAGAGAGAAAAGAGATGTGCTGAAAGACCAACCACATTGCTAACAGCTTATAAAGAAAAATAAAAAAAAGATAAACTGACTACAGAGAAAACAGAGAAGAATTTTTTTCAAACATCGAAATGAAATTGTATCTCTTTCAACAGTATAAATATCAATAATCAGAATATCCTATGAAAACAAAAAGAAAAAAGAAGAAACTTATGCAGCAACAGTGGCAGGGTTATTTGCATTGTTTTCTATAAAACTTTTAATGAAACCAGGCACAAAATTCCACAAGCAAAATCCCACCTGCTTTGACCATATATTGGAGATAGTCAGACCTTCGTTAAATGTCAGCATGCACGCACTAATCTGAAACATCTCTGCACAATTAGAAAAAAACTATAGAATAAAAGTCAATCTGCAAATGAATTATAGTTAAAGCAATATATATTGTAGGAAAAAAAATAGCATTGTACCCGGTACTAATTGCAGTTAGATGAAAAGCCTAGAAACAGGAGATCCCTAACCCATAATTCCACTAAAAAAAAAACCTGTCAAAATATATTTTTCCATCCTATATATTATGTTACACACTATAATGAAAAATACCCAAACCCAACTCCAAAAAAAAATTTCTTTGGTAAAGTGGAGGAAAGTCATCTGTAGTTTGAAATTTACTTTTCATCACATCGACATTCTGGAGGTTCACTACTCATGTAATTACAATTCAGGTTGGTAACCTCAGTTTGTGGAAAAGAATCTGCAATTAAGTGTATTGTTACGATTCCAAAAGTTAAATTTTTAGGTTTAAAAGAGATAAAATCAAGTCCTAGGACTTGGAGGATGGGGGAGGGAAAATGCAAACCAGAAAATCCAGCAAAAAATCTAAAGAAAAGAATCCCCAGAGAAACAAATAATACCAAAAGTCACACTTTTTTCTTTTTGTTATTACCTAAGTATTTTTTATATTATTGCCTGAGTATGAATAACATCACAGTTGCATTCATTTTAGGTATTTAAGAGATCTTTCTAAAACAGAAAAAACTACTAAGGGGAGAAAAACCACCAAGAGAGTGATGAGCAGCTCTTGATCTGTCTATCCTGAGATGTTACTTTCATTTGCTCCCCCTTCCTTGTTGAGGGTTGTTGGGAGCAGTCCTTGTTTGTGCCCAAAACGTCCATGACCCCAAATGGATTCTTTGAGAACAGCAAGAATACATTAACAGAGCAACCCAGTCATCTTCCCTGCTGGGGATGCAGAGGAATGTTGATATAAAACTATGTTGGTCCCACTTCACCTGAGCAGCACAGAAAAACTTACTCCATGCATTGATCTCAAACAGAAACAAAAAGCAACAAGAAAAAGGAGGGAAGGTACAGAAGGGATAGTGGGGAAAGAAAATTAAGGAATTACTCATTCAGACCCATAGAGTACAGGAAGAGACTTGAGGAGGAAAAGTTTGTTGAAATTGGGGCTTGATTGCTTTGAGGTTTTAAGTACAAAACAAAAAGTTTCCCTGCCTAAGCAGTAAAATAGACTCCAATAATGGGACAGTTCCTTTGCTCAGGTATTACCAGACTAAGCAGCTGGTTGTTTTTGTTTTTAGCTTTTTTTTCCAGGAAGGTTCTTTACAGGCTTGCTTTCAGAGCCAGTGGCAAGGACCCTTCTGCCATCCTTTGATCTTTGCTGACTTCTGAGGGGACAGTGTTAAATATTCCCATCCATGAGCTGGATAACAGGGGGACTGGCCAACAAGAAAACTCAGAGTTTAACAAGGATATAAAGAAACTTCTGCACCTGGAAGAAAATAACTCCAGGCAGCAGCAAAGCCTGGGGACGGACAAGCTGAAAAGTGGCTGAGCAGTAGAGGCAACTTACATTATTTACATCATAGCAAGTGCCTCTTCCACCTACTACCAGTTAAAAAGCAGGGCTACTTCACACAGTGGCCTCAACTTTTCATTCAATTTCCCAGGCTAAAAATAAGTTGCAGTAATCTCATAAGGTGTCAGAAAGAAAATGAATATCAGAAGGAAAATCTGTCACAATACAGAATAGAAGTGACTAGAGCAATATGTATCCTTGATTTTTTTTGTCTCTTGAATTCCAAGCCTGGTCATCTGAGCTGGTCAGAAAGGGGGACAAAAAGCAACAACCCAAGAACAAAAACAACAAAAAAATCCAATGATTCATGATGACCAGAGAGATGGCGAACAAGATGCGAATGAAACATTCATCAGATGCCAAGTAGCAGACATGCCACATACTTCCAAACAGGACCTTATCCCACTTTATTCTGTTGAAACCATCACTCTAATAACTTATTTTTTCTATTAGACATCCCTCTATACTTGGCTTTTACTTCTCATCTCAGAATGTTTAATCAACATTGCTATTTAGAAATAAGATAGGGGCTGACCACTTTGCAGTTCATAAGTTCTACTAGGTTTCAGTAGAAACTTTATACAAATTTATACACATAACACACTGAGTTTTGCATGCTAGACAGATTGAGCTCATGTTCTGCAAGTTTTCCAAAAAGCAGAACTAACATCAAAGTAAAAAAGTGCCCAGCTTCCTGTTCACTTTGTAGTAGGTCTGCATTTTCAAACACAGTGCATAATCATAAGTGAAAAAATGGATGGAGTCAGCCAGAATAACTTTTGTAAAACAGCAATTTATACACAGAATTTCCACTATAAGGAGAGAGGGGGAAAAGGGAACAGTAAGGAGGAGGGGGAAAGGAGAGGGTCTCCTTATTTTTGAAAAATATATTAAAAGAAAAAGTACAGCAGAAGACCTTTAAAAATTCATCTCTGAGATTTTAGAGTAACTGTGGTTATCTTTATGAAATACATCCTATCAAAAGGAAACTGAGTTGGAAGTGCTGGGAAACCACAGACAAGACAAACTGCTAAAATGCAGAGCAGAGGCTCTCACAATTAAAACTGATTTTAAGTGTTCCCCACTGGAAGTACCTGTGCTTTCCAATTGCTTACAAGCCCAGTAATTTGAAACTTGGACACTATCTGCATCTGAATGAGTTCATCTGCCCGGATGAACCAGCACAGTTCCAATAAAGTAGTAGAGCCAAATGAGTTTAGAGCCACTGGGGACTTTGCCTCACATTGTGACAATCAGGAAAAAAAGTGCTTTTTTCCCCCAGTTGCATTTGGAGGCTTGACCATACCACTCTTACGAGTATTTTTCCAGAATTGTTTGGTGACCTTTCTAGTTCAGGTAGAGGCTGCACTGGGGCCTGGCAAAGCCCCAGCCCCACAGAGGCTTTGGCCAGTGGGGATGGCAGAGGGATCTCTCCCAGCCTCCCTGACAGCAGCCAGCAGGGCAGGGAGCACTGTTTGCCCACAGGCTCTGCAGGTGCCAGTGCAGGAGAGCACAGAGGAGAGAACTGACAGCTCCTGTCAGGCATGACTGGCCATTCCCTTCCTTCCCTCCCTCTTCCTTCTGTGGGCAGGGGCTGTCCAGCATTTCATGCCCCACGTGCAGCTCCAGGAGGCAGAGGCGGGAAAGGAGAAATTGATTTTGTGTGGCACAATCTAATCAGCCAAGCCTAAACCTGGCATTCCCAACTCTCCTCCCATGAAGTTAACTGGGAGCAATCAGCCCCCAGTGCAACCTGCTGCAGATTCAGCTCCCAGGGCTCAAGAGGCAGACATCTGACCATAAGCTGCTCTTGTCTGGAGCATCAGCCACAGAATTCAGAAATTTCCCCTGAGTAAACCCAGCAGGTTTATTCCTTTTATCATAGGGCTTTGCAGCTTCTCAGTCAGGCTCTCATCTTTAACTTAGGTAGAGAAAAACAATGTGTTTTCCCTTTTTTGGCAAAATATAGACCATCAAACTTTTAAATGCAGTCACACACATTTATCACACTAAAGCAGATGTAAGTCTTGGAAACCTTTTGTATGGCTCCTAAAAACAGAAGTTCCATACAGGTTATAACAGAAATTATAAGACAGGCTTTTGTAGCACAAAGGCATCCATCCAGTTGATGGGCAGCACTACCAGCTCTCCTCACAAGTCCCATCCCTTCCAGCTTACCTCTCTTTCACTTCACATGTGTTGGGCGCCAAGGCACATTACTTTAAGCTTCAATCACCCGCATCAATTCTTATACACACAGCTGAACAGTCCTTTTAACAAAAGGGAGCTTTGCAGGCCCAGACACACACTGAATGTTTAGGAATCAGAACCAAGGTGGGCAAACCCCTGCAGGCAGTGGAGGAAGCACAGCAATCCCCTGCTGTGTGTTCAGAACAGGATTTAATAGAACAGCAGCCAGAAGTGCTCCCTGAGCGCCGTGGCCACGAGCGAGCGCTCAGGGCAGCGCAGAGCTGATGCTGCACCTCTGCAGCCCTGCTGGGACCACACGAGGTCAAGTTTCACCAGGCAGCCGCTTCTTTGGTCTGTGCACCTCCCAGTCCTCAGAGACCCTGCTCTAAGGCTCAGGTTTACACAGCCCAAGTCGTGTTTACTGCATGGCATCCTGGCTGCTCTTGCCTCAGGCCTGTTTATCTCTGCTCCTTTCCTCGCCCAGGCATTCAGAGATTCCTTCCTCAGTAATGGGGCTTTGGAGAGCTTGCTTTCAAACAACTAATAAAATTCAAAACAAGGCCTCCTGATTTGTTTCTTTGGTACAGTATTCCCTGTTCAGCTCCTGCCAAAGCTCCCCTCCCAAGGCAGGCAAAAGTTTCTTCCAAACCATCTTCCTCCCACATATTAATTAAGCGTTACCCCCAGGTCTTGCAGCAGGCTTGCTTTTCGCTGACCACGAGGTAATTGTAGACAGAGTTCCAGCCAAGCCTTGTTGCTGGCTTAGTTTTTTTCCTCCACTTAGGGAGTTCAAATTCACAGAGGTTGTGCTGTGCCTACTACATTATAATACATACAGTACACTACAAATATTCTGCTAAAACTTCAGCACCATTAACATATATAATTAGGAAACCCTCATATTACCATGTTGTAGAATCAGCAAACAACATGTAATCCAAGGTTTTTGGGTTTTGTCTGGTCCTTTTTGCCCTCTAGGTGTGGCAATTAATTATACCACTGCTTTTTGTTTTGCAAGCATTATTATAGTTAATGATGATTAGTGTAGATAATTTTGTTAGGTTGCTGTTTTCTAGCTTAGGGGTATCACTTTCATTCTAAAGTGTTGATTGTTTCTTATCTAACTTTGAAAATGAGATTAGATGTTTCTTCTATTGTCAAACTATGTAGATTTATATGGTAATTTAAAATCTGATAAGCTATGAGTGGCATAGGATTGTGTAATAAAGCAATCACAGCAGTTGACACTTCAGAGGGAATTAAATTGAGTCTTGCTTTAAAAGAGAGAGACAAAAAAAATAAAAAGTACCACTACATGCAGGGGACCAAAGCACCAGGGGATGCATTTAGGGTGAGAGAATCATTACTTAACTTACAAGCAGTGGCCTCATTTTCTCTGCATGACTGGACAGGTGCATCCATTATGTGTTATTTCAGGAGGAAGAATAAAGGAAATAAATGGCCAGATACCAGGAGCTGCCTAGAATGAGACAGACTGGCTGAAGATTTCCGTGATAGGACTTGGATTACAGGCCTCTCCTAATGCAGCTCTCCTTACATGCTTTTGCAGAGACATGGATGGGAGAATAATAAGGCAGGAGTGACCCCAATCCAGTGGATGCAGTTTTTTTTCTAGAGGAAATTTAAATTCTCCTTGCAGGTGGGGCAAAGAAAAAGCAACGGATTTGCCTTCAGATTTAAAGGCAGCTTCTAAACCAACACTGGAAATTGAATTATGCATAAGAACTCTGCACAGAAATACCCTTTTCAGTATCTATGAAAGTGAAACAAGAAGTCAAACAGATGCTTTTAGGAAAAGATTATGCCCCTGGGGACTGTTAGGGGGGCACATGATTTTGCAGGAAGGGAGGCTGCCTGCTGATTTCCTTCTTCCAAGAAGTCACCCCAGTGTACATTCTTGGGCTTGCTACTCAGAGCTGTCATGCTGCAGGACCGAAGAGGCTTGAAAGAACAGCCCAGAACACACTAGAAGAAATGTCTGTGTGAATATGGCTCTTCCACATGGCAGACACAATCTTGGAGCCTCCAAAGACTGCCTTAAACAGGGCAGGGCAGTGCAGTGACACCAGGCCATCTTCCTCTCCCAGTGAAGGACATGGATCCCTCTCTTCCCTAACTCAGAGCATCAGAGGCAGCTGGTGCCAGTAAAGAGCCCCCTCACAAGTTTCCCTATGGCACAGCCAAAAGATGTCATTAGGAGGGCAGACTGGTGACTGGAGAAGACACAGCCACATTTCAGGAGCTCCCCAGAATCCATATTAGGGGAACTGAAAAGTTGGCATTAAGGTGGTGGAGGAAGGGATGGGCTGTGCCTTATAAAAGTGATCTCATTTTTAGCAAGAAAGAAAAAGAAATGCAGATATTTGTGTCAAGCCACTGTGCATTTAAGAGGAGCTGAGTCTCAGTTTTTGAGAACAGCAGAGCTGTGATCTACTTGTTTCAGTTATGCAATCCATATTTTATGACCAAATTGTGATCAAACACTGTTAGAGCTATTGTTCTTGCAGATTTTACATCTGCATAGTAGACACTGCTGTATCATCAGACAGCTGACACATCCCTTTCCTGGCTGCACAGCATGAGTGGCTACCCAAAACAAGGAGGATACAAGCCTTGGATCAAAGGTGATGGTGGAGATCCTTTATTTTGGAATATTATCATTCTGAGTTAACAAGCAAAGAATGGAGACCAAGAGACAAAATTCACCTTTGTTTTTAGAAGAAAATTTTATGGCATTTCCCATTCTCCTTTTCATTCCTTAAGTCTTATGCGTGTCTTGAATAATTTGGAAACGATCTGGAAAATCTATCTGGACTATGGAGTGCTCCAAGTGTTCTCTATTTGCTTTAACACAAACAAAAATTAATATAATATCATAAATGTGTCAAGAGATAAATTAAGAAAAAAAAATTGTCTTTTCTCTGCCTGAAAGAGCTTAAATGCTGCAGTGTTGCTCTCCTCAGTTAGCAGTTTTGAGGTATGAAAGATTCTCCGTAACAGCAAGTGCTAACAGAATGTCCTATCAGAGCAAGCACTGCCTCTAAGAGCTCAGATCTGCCAGTGAGAGACTGGTTAGCAAAATAAAAAAAACTCATTTCTGACTTTTCCTGCACTCTACATCCTCTTGGGCTAGGCTGCTGGCACAACTGTGTTTCTGCTCCCCGAACTAATATCCTTGTCTTTTTTCTGCTTTCTTCCTCTGGCCACCTCTTGCTCTGCCCCCTCCATGGTCCATCTGCTGCTCACTGCAGTGAAACCAGCCTCCCACCCCCCCTCCAAAATCCACACAGGTGACAATGAGCCCCTTCCCAGAGCACAAAATAAAGAGTGAGCAAAATAAAAACCATATCCTCCATCAGAGTCCCAAATAAGCGACGAGCATCCAAAAAATGAAAGACTTCTAGCAGAAACCCCAGAGAAAAGAAGTAAATGCTACTCAGAAAGAGATAAGCCTGAACTCTTAAATCACTTAATGCCTTCCCTAAAGTCACAGATCTACTGTGGACCAGAGAAGTCAAATCTTGTCTGCTCCAAAGGATGAAGGGGCACTACAGGCAGGACTCAACTTCCTATCCTGCCCTTTCATCTTCAGCAATCCTTGTTTCTCATCTGACACATCTGTGCTACAGACTGCAGTGACTTTAATACCAGAGATTCATGGAGGATTTTTCATTGTCAAACCCACAGCAATGAACAATTCTAACCATTTCTGGAAACCCTTTTTCCATCCCCCTCCATGCCTGTCAAACTACCTTAACAGTATTGGTTAAGCAAAGCTGCATAAACCCAGTTTAGATCAGCTGGTGTGCTCTAATTCAGGCTTGTAACTCTTGAACATTATTGTGCTTTCATAGTGCTCTAACTCAGCCAAGCAGCAAGTTAGTAAAAAGGCTTTATTTGTGAGGTGCTCCTGGAACATCTCTGCATAACCAAGAGCAAAAACAGTTTCATCCCTTCTTCTGGCAAACAAGCAGCCAGGTAAGATCCTTAGCCTAACCAAGGAGTGTATACTAACACCACATGCTCAAGAATATTCATAATTATGCAAATATTTTTGGCCCATTGACTGAGTCCCTGCAAGTGAACAATTAGTTTCTCCTCTATAAATTTTAATAAGCATAGGGCAAACCATCTATGCTGTAGCTGTGAGCTTTCTCCTCATCTCATTATAACAGAAGAATCCATTTGGCATTTGTCAGCTTTCTCTGTACATCTTCAGGAGAAAATTGTTCTTGGTATTCAGCAGCTTCCTTTTTTAATACATTGTCATGAACAAAAGCATGCATTCATTGCTTCTCAGATTTCTCTACAGGACTCGAGAAGAAAAAGTTTTGTTTGTCAGTTGTCATACTTCAGGATATTTTTCATAAGCAAATCACTCACCATTCATCAGCTTTATGTGGTTCTACTAAAAAAAGGAAGTGCTTGCTCCACTTTTCAACACACAGATGCAACCTCATTATAGGTCCAAGGATGAGCAACTCTAGATGCATAAACTCATAAGCAATTAGCATTATGGGGAGATCTTCTGTACTTTGAAACAAATTTTTGTGCAAGTAGCTAGGGAAAATTTCCCTGTGGTTATTAATTAGAGTGGGTAATTTAGACTATTAATCTCACTGACTTTTTTCCTTTCACAGCATTTCTTAGGAATAAATAACTGATCTTTGGGACAATTCTTCCAGCCTCAAACATGTTATTCCTTTTCAGAAGGACAGCTAAGAATGGAAAATTCATTCTCTACAACCACTACAAACCACACATAGCAGAGGGGAACAAAGCCCAGTTTGAGAATTTGCATCAAAGACAGCTGAGGTCATTTAAACTGCACCTGCCACAGGTCAGCAGAACCTCCCTTCTGCTCCCACATGCACACTTCTCTGATCCCAGGGTAGACAAAAACAACAGCTAACAAGGCAAAAAGAGGAATTCCCTAATTTTGTTGGGGTAAGCAATAATCTGACACATAGCCCACTATACTATCTTTCTATCCTTTGGGTCTGCAACAGCTGCACAGGCACAGGATTCCTGGTGTTACGGCAGGGACTGCCACAGAGCCCTGCTGCCAGTTTTCCAAGAGGCTTACCACTGGCTTGGTTTATGCACCTAAAGGAATATTGCAACAGCCAAAGGCAAAACTCCTTTTCCCATCTTCATTTAGCAAAACATCCAATTTGTGATTTTTTTTTCCCCCCATACAACCCTTGCTCTTCTGTAATGTTTAGCACCTTTCAGAAGCACACAAAGCACTGTCTGTCACAGCCAGCTGTTTCCTTTCTACACCTTCCCAAGACAGCCCTGAATGGGAATTTCATTAGCTGCCTCCAAATACAATAGGCCAGGTGTGGAGAGTGTATGACAGCAGACACTCACCAAGTGCTTTACTCAGTAATGCAGAGAAACAAATAAAAATCCTACAATAATGCAGCCTTCTGAATAGAACTCTATTGCTGTTACTGTACAGGCAGGGGGGTGGCACAAAGAGACACAGCTGTGGTGTAATTCCTGAAAAAAGGACCAGGAAACAAGTTGGGGCACAGGACCCTGACCATCCAGGCTGGCTCTTTTCTACCTGGTTTGGGTATTTCAATTATCCACATCCATCACACTGCCCAAGAACATCCAGGGATGGAGCTCACTCCAGAGGTGACAAAGATGGCATCCCACAGGACTTGGATTCTTTTCTCTACAGTTATTTACCAGTGAGAGGGTTCATGACAAAGAAAACCAATTTTCCAGACAGCTACAATTGGATGTGACAGGAAATATTTCAGACTGAGAAAGCCACACAAGCTATTTTGTAGCAAAGCAGTGCTGGGGACCCAGAGGAATCCCAGGTCCAAGGACCACCTTGTGCAGATTTTCACATGAGCCAGGGGATACACACAGCCCTGGGGTGAGGGACCAACCCCTCCTACAGCTGTAGATGCTCACACACCACCAGGGTGGATGGTAGTTGTTCACTGCAGACGTGCTGGGTGCTTTACAGATACCATTTCTATGGTATCTGTATATCTGATACCATTTCTAAGGCTTTTCTCTGAAAAGCATTTAAAGTTTTGAAATACAATCCAAACAGGCCTGAGGCAGCCTAATTCTCCTTTCAAGGAGTTATGAATTTATACTTAGGCTCCTTCTTAACAGACCATTTTTGACCCAATGGCCCATGGTCTCCTCCAAACTGAGCACAGCCTATCAGTCAACTTCTGTTTAGTTCACAGATCATCAGTGCAATGGAATTTAACAGCTGCTCAGGAGCTATTATAGTCTTTCATGTCAATCTGACTGTAAAGGGTGTAAAACAAATGTCAAAAATCTTCAAGAATAATTTTAATTGATATTTACTGACCATACACAAGTAGTAAGCCTTTATGCCCTAGCTTTTTCTCCAAAGGGTAAAGCCAAAACTCCTTATGACCAGAGAATTAGAGCTGCCAGAACAAATTGGTCAACACAGTAAACATCAGATATATTCTTAAGCTGTAGGAGCTTAACAGCACATTTACTCAATAAATCCCTGCTCTTCCTTTCATTCCTATAAAATAAAACTAGCTAAACTTCAGAAAGAAGTTTGAAAGGGAATATTTTTTGTTAAGACTTCACATCAGGCTTACTGTAGGTCTTTTGTGCACTTAAAATGCAATCCTCAAAACATCATGAATATATGAAGGTTCAAGAATTAAAAAAAAAAAGTAGCATTACACAGAGGAACAATCCTTATAAGACAGAAAAACAAACCAGTTTGAGGTCAGATATATCTTTCAAAGCATGAAACAAACATGTACATAAACTAATTACCAGGAAAGAGAAAGCCCTAATGAGCCAACTGAACATAAATAAAACAAACCAAAACCCAACTCAAACTCTAGGCATGAAACTCAGCCTTGAGAAATCATCTAAAGCATTACTCTTCATTTTCTTTAGTAAAAAAAGAAGTGGGGGAGAGAGACGGAGAGAGGCATTAAGCCAGTGGCTAAAACATTTAAAGGGTTCCACGCCTTTTTGGAGGAAACACAACCCAAAAAACCCCCAAAACTTGGAGTCAAGGAGAAGGAGCTACAAATAACCAATCTTCTGTGAGTTCAGAGATGAATTCACGTGTGTGAGAAAGGGGAAGCCCATCTGTGCTCCTTAGCACAGGGAGGGAAAGGTGATGAATGATTTGTCTCTTGCAATAATTTCTCACAAGAGTTCTATACACCGCATAATACACCAAAAAGAGCAAACAGCTGCTGGCCACAAGCCTCAGCTCTTCCCCTTCCAGGAAACATGTTCACATAGAGTGACAAGGGTTTTTTGGGTTTTTTTTTTGTTTTGTTTTTTTTTTTTTTTTTTTGCTTCCTCTGTCCCAAAGGATTTTGGAGGTGTGAAAACGAATTAGAAAGGGAGAGCAGTTACTAAAGCAGCATTCAGGTAAAAGGTAAGCATCCATTTTCATTCCCTCAGGCAGAGGATGAT
Source organism: Agelaius tricolor (assembly GCF_023055355.1). Taxonomy (NCBI): domain Eukaryota; kingdom Metazoa; phylum Chordata; class Aves; order Passeriformes; family Icteridae; genus Agelaius; species Agelaius tricolor. The sequence continues at coordinate 43,224,993 of NW_027269269.1, read as the reverse complement.
AGTACACCCTAAATTACTAGATAATAGGAAGTGATACCCTCCACCTCCTCCAGTAAATGCCTGTTAGAGGGCAGCCTTAGTCCAGAGCTGTAATCTAAAGGTCTTAGGAAATGGGACTGGGTGGTTTGCATTCAAATAATCACTTTTGCTCCATGTGTCACAGGAGGGCTGATCACATCCTCTGAAGTTTCCATTTGCTAGCAAAAGGCAGCTGGATGTCCAGCATGACAATTTTAAGTGGCTATAAAATGCACACCTTGCTGTTTCACACCTTCTTGAAAGAAGGCAACCCTGCCTGTGCACCCATCACAGAGTTCTAGATTATAAACTCATAGTAGAGGAGAGAATATGTTTAATTCTCAGGTACATCAGTTATCTGTTTAGTTTAGCCTCCTTTTTTTTTGTGAGTAAAAAGGAATATTAGAAATTAGAGTCATTGCTGGGACACAGCATCCATTGTAGAGAAAGTGAAGATTACTTAGGTAGCAAGGCAAATTCATTAGGATGGAATGGCAAACTCATTCAGCATTCTCCAAGGGGACAACTCAGAAGAATAAAATTAATTTGTATCAAAAGAAGAGAAAGGAGAGGGGAAAATTTACAGATTAGAAAGGCAACATACAGGAAGGCATTATATGCATATTTATACAAATAAATAACTGATACATAGAAATAAACTTTTAAAGGCAATGCTTTTGCTGGTTTCAAGGTCAGAGTAGATTTTCCCTCACATTTAGAGGCAAAACTAGGATGACACATTTAAAACCATTTAGGACTAGGAAAGAACATCAACCCACTTAAAAACATGTCAACCAAAACCCACAAAATATTAACCATTTAAAAAATTCAGTGTGTTTCTATTAAAAGTTTTCCAAGTGTTCAAGTAGTTCAATTGCCACACATGCATACCACAAAATTGTTAATCTAGATTAATTGTCCTGTTCCTTTTTAAAATGTCAGAAAAAAATGAGGAAGTTTTAAACCTTTTGACTGCTCTTCAGGCTCATTCTTGCATAAAAGTTCACCCATATCTGAAACAACTCTGCTCAGAAAGAGGGATCTGAAATGCAGATGTGAATGAAGCAGATTGATCTATTCAGTGTCAAACCAAGAGGAGAAATTAATAAGAAATAAACAACAGCTGAAGACTGAGTAAAAGCTCAGCATTTGCACACCTGTGCACAGGTGGGTTGAAGCACTGAGCACCAGGCTGCTATTAAACCAGAGTAATCAGGGAGACACAGTCACAGAAATCACTGCAAGAAAGCTGCCACGTGTTTTCTGCTTTCAGCTCTGTGAAATGGGGGTCTTCAAAACTAGCTGAGCTCCCACTTTTTGGTCTGATAGTATTTTGAGAAAGGAACTTTTGTATCCCTACAGAATTAGCAGGATCCTCTCGTTGTCCCATGTTTACATCCTTTTTCCCCTAAAGGAGCAACTGCCTGGGTGGAATTGAGGGGTTTTGTGCCAGCCATTTGTCCCACACTGGCCACTACACTTGTCAGGCAGGAAGCAGCCTTGATTAAGTTATTTGTATTCCTAAAAGGCTTCCCACTGCCTGGGCTCACTCTGCAGTCCTCTAACCCTGACCAGGAGCAGCTGAACAAGTGACAATAGTGCTGGCTGGTTTATGCCATGAAGACATAATGCCTGTCTCACCAGCACAGAATACATTCAACTGGTATGGCCAAAGTTTTGCTGCTCTTTTTATTACACCAGTGTACCAGAAAGAGCCAAGCAGGCTTGCAGGGATAGCTCTGGTGCACAATTTGAAATCCTCAAAATGATTTTGGATCCTAAGCTCCCACAGGTCCCATGTGTCTGCTGTTCCCTCATAACTTGCTCTTGGCTTTCCTAGGCACCTCCCAGCTGAAAACATTTCATTAAGGTTTTATGGCATGAATTCATCCCCAAATGCATAAAACTTGAGCTGGAGGAGACAAAGCATCAGAGAGGAGAAGTTCCTCTCTGAACAAACGGAGACAGGGCCAGGCATCACATACTACAAAGGGACAATGAGACAAAGTGCCTGCACGGCTGCCTAGGACTGACTGTGGCTTCTAAGGCTGCCTCTCCAGAACCCCACCCTTCTCTCACTCTTCAGAGCTCCCTGCCCAACTTAACCAGGTTAAAAATACTTCTAGCTCACCCTATTTCTCTTTTCTGCATCATTGTGGCTAATGAGTGCAGATAAGGAAAGGTCTTTTTAAATAAAGAAGCAAAGAACTGCTCAGTTTCTGATACAGAAACATAATACAAATGTATTTTTCTCTCTCATTACTCAGTTTAGGGGTCCACCCTGAGAGATTTTAAATTTAATCAGAAAACAAGCAAATGTAGTGATTTGATGAAGTAGATGAGTAAGCACATGGCACTTTTATGCAGTCCTGTGTTTAACTGCTTTGAAAATACAAATCTAAAATAATTTCCAAAATGCCTTGACTTTTTCCTCTGTGATTCCTTTCTTCAGCAGGGAAAATAATGAAGAAATATTATTTAAACTCCTGATACATTCAGGGCAATAGCTGATTCTGTAACCCATTAAAGGAAACTCTGAGGCAGAGAGTAGGATTTAGCAACTGCTAACCAAATAAAAATATATTTTTAAGTTTCCCTGCAATACTTTTCAAAAGAATTTTCAAATATGCCATTAAGCTCATTATTTCTTAAACATTTCAGATATTAGCATCATCATAATACCACCATTCATACATCTGCCTTTTTTCTGTCTATTCCTCTTCTAAACTTGCTGTCCTCTTCAAAGCAAAGTTCTTTTACTTAAAAAAAACCACCCTTCTCCCTTGCCAGCAAAGCACTCTCATTTTCTTTCTTCAAATCCCTCCATATAACCTACATTTCACTGAGATTGACAGTAGTGCTCTAAATGCTGTCAGTATCACACCCTATCTTACAATTTTACTCTTATCCTGTGTATCATATTCTTCTGAAATCAGATTCTAAATTGCTTGGGGCTTAAAGTCGCCTTTCTACTTTTCTTTATCTTAAATCATTCCAAAGGGCCAAGCTCTTCCCACTCTGACTGGTTAATTTGCAGGAGCTTTGTGGCAGCCAGAAGCAAAGCCAACATTACTGTGCCCATGAACTAGGAGCCAGCTGAGCACATATTATTGCAGCTCCATGTTTTCCACATCAATGGACTCTATCACTGACATAAAAACAGGCTATGTGGCATTAGGAATGTGCATCGAGGTCAGCTGGTGCTGCTCATTTTCAGCAGTGTCTTGACAGAGCCTCTATTTTAATTAATTTCAATTTTCATAAGTTAAAATTAAAAAAAAAAATCAGGTGATCTTTCACATTATAACATCCTTAAAACGATACAATGATGTGAAAAGTATAAATGATAATCATGAAATCCCCACCCCAAATCATCTATTTGAGGCAAGTGAGCTGAGATTGTGGAAAACAAGATGTTCTCTGATAGACTGAGGGTGCACACTAATATTACAGCAGCAAAGTATAGCAAGGACTACACATTCAATAGTCTAAATATAAGGTGGATGCCATCAGAAAAATAAAATCCACCTTCTTGTTAAAGGTGATAGAATGTTAATATTTTTAATAAAGGAGAAAAACCTTTTTTCATGATAATTATATGGATTTAATGGAAACTCTCCCTGTCAAAATATTAAACCAAACTCACCCCAGGAGTCCTGACCATCTAAAACATACATCTTTCCCCAGTCCTTTTGAAGTAGTAGTATATACCAGTGAGCTTTCTAATTGACTTTTTTTAAAATATAGAAAGCCTTCATAAACATAAAATGAGCCAATTTAAAACATTGATGGTCTTTGTACTGAAGTGCTGATGAGATAAAAAGCACATCTGAATTACAGAAAGCACAGGCTTTTAAGAAAAGGTACCTCTAAGAAATTATTAAAATAATTTTTGCTTAGTGATTTTCTAAGCCAAGGAGAGAAAAGCCATTTTACACAGGCTTACTTTCTCCATCAGCCAAGGTATCACAAGGGCCTTGCTCTGCTTTTGGAGCTGGGGCAGAGGAGCAAGAGCAGCTTTTGAGCACTGCAGTCTTATCATCACTACAATGTGAGACACCCAGGCTCATCTCAAGCGGCCAGAGCAATGTGGCTCCCAAAATATCCTGCTGGGGGAATGGCAGAGGCCTGTGGTGCACGGGTGGAGCTCCTCTGCTTTTGTCCTGTTCCTAATCCAGTGCCTCCCAAACAGAAGGGAGACCAAAGCCACCTCCTCAGTGCTGCTGGGGGTTGGTGTCTGACCTCTAACCCAGGCCAGAGAGGTGAGAATTGCAGGACACTGAGGTGGCACAGGGTCAAACAGGAATCAAAATCTGATTTTTAGTTTTCATAAATTGGAACCGACAGGAAAGAAACCATTGTTTGGCATCAAAGGAAAAATACATGTCCAAGTACAAATTTAAAAATGCAGGCCATCATTTCTTTCAGTTGAAAGACACAGCAGAGGTGATAAAAAATAGAAATATAATGGGAGCATGCTGTTTGAGGGAGAGAGAATAGCTGGAATGCTGAGCAATGCAGTGAGCATGGATGCCTCAAAGCAACTGGGCACTACAGAGCCCATTGCAGGACAAGCTGAGCATGCACAGGCCAGTTTCTGGCTCTGTGTTCAGCTCAGACTCACAGGAGATTTAAAGCCCTGACCCTCAAGAAGTGCAAGCTCTGAATCCCAAATTTGTCTGACACAGATTATCAGCCCTGTTATGGCTGAGCATGCACTGGAAAACCTCAAGTGTGAGAATGCTGGGAGATCTTGGAAGCTGGCCTGAAAACACAAACCTGTTACCTTTTTCCTACAGAATCCAAAGGCTTTAAAGGATCTCTCCAAGTGTCCAAAGCATGGATCGTCTGAAGCTTGATAGGGCTTTTTGCTATCTCATCTTGCTTTTTACTATCTGCTCTTTTTAACCACGTACTCCAAGCAAAGCTTCACTTCTGCAGCACAGAGCCTTCAGCTCCTTCCTGTACTGGGGAGTTATGAAGCTGCAAAGACACTTTAATAGGAATACTGTGGCACAGCACAGAGGCAGGAAAAAAGCTAATCAAGACACATCTGAGATGAAAAGTTACTGCTTTCTCCTAAAAGTTACTAGTTTCTCCTAAAAGAGAAAGTAAACCAGGAAAGTTACTCTTTAATATTCTCTTTGATCTGTGTACGAATTCTTCATTTAATTTGCTTAAGCTTGAAAAAGGTGGACAAGGAAGAGAATAATTTCTTATGAGAAAAATGGTTTCACAGCAAACCAACTTGGTTTGAGACTTCTAAAAATGCATTAACTTATATATTATAAATCCATATTCTAGACCTTTGCCACAGTTCAGCATAAAGTAAAAATAAAAATTAAATCATCACATTGTACAGGAGATGTGTCTCACTAAAGGTGGAAACCTTTCGAATAAGAGAATAAATTTAGACCTTATTACTGAAAAATTTACACTCAGCATTTGCTATGTATTTATGATTTTTGAAACAAGCAGGAAATGGATGTGAGATACTGAACAATGATGTGGACTCCTTGAGAGATACTGAAAAATGCTGTATAAGAGGTCTGGATAACGCATAATGCTGTCCAGAGGATTTGCAATGCCACATTGAGACAGCAGCTCCACAAACAGCCTGCAGGTCAGAGGATTTGGATGTCTGCCTAAAATGGGTGACCCTATTTTATTGCCTGCACCCAAGCCTGTGCCACACAGCTTTGGGATTGATAAAGGGATTTAAAAGTGATAAGGTCCCTCCAGCTTGTCCAGCTCTCCCATCTCTCACACACCTGGGAACACCACGTTCCCCACTGTGCCACCGCCAAGCACAGATCAGCGTCACAAGGGACATTGGCCTTCTGCCCTGGAGACTGAGAGTTCAGCACAGAGTGTTTGTGCTTCCTCCTGGCCAGCTTCCTTCAACTTGGCTGACTCCTCAGGTGGGAGCAATGAGATGGGTGAGGAATGGGCCACCCCCAGTGGGGCAGGCACTGACACTGTCCCAGCATCCTGCACCAGTTACCCCCGGTGCATTGCAGAAGCATTATCTACCTGCACCAGGGGTGCTCAGCTCTCTCTTACTGCACATCTTTACAGAGGAAATGACCAACCAACCCCATCTTGTCAACTATTTCACCAAATATCCCTTCTCTGGCCTAATGCCAGCACAACTGCTGCTATGAACATTAGAGATGTATAATTTGATCCTCAAAGCCCCTTGATCCCTTTTCCCTCCTTCAGCCTTGCAGATAAAGAGTGCATCATGAGGTGCATTGTGTGCAGTTTTGTCAGAGGAGGCAGTAAAAGCTGGTCCCGTGGTCACATTAAATGTCCCTGGGTACCTCTTGTTAGAAGAGAATAAGGACTTTTTTTTGTGCTTTCTTTAGCCAGCTCTCCTCCCAGGGTGATGTACTAAGTACCTGCCAGCTGTTTTACATTTGGCAGAGGGAGCTGAATGCTTTTGAATGCCTTTTTTTTTTTTTTTTGCAATGAAGGCCACTACATACATGTAAGCTATTAATTCAAAGACAAACAGGCACTTCTTTGATGGAGAGATGTGAGTCTGTGAGGCAGAGATGGGTTAATAAATGTGAAAATGAATCATCTAAGGATAATGTTCCACTGTCAAATAGCACAACAGCTGAAGCACCGTTCTGACATCTCCTCAGGACACATGATATTCTCATAAAACGTGGGCAGGGGAGAGACTTTTGATGTCTGGCCCTACCATTTATATTTTTAGAAGGCTATACAAAAATACTCTGACACCCTGAGGTATCTAATGGTTCAACAGTCCTGTACAGTAGGTTCTGCCTCCTTTCTAAGGCACACAAATCCATAAACCTTCACTGACCTGTAGTGTCAGTGTGTTCCTGCCTGCAGCCCTTTTTTTCTGCTGTGTTAGGGAGCCTGATGAGACTGCTTATTGAATTTCCTCCTTTCAACATCAAAGATACCAGTCATGCTCTCCAATTATTTAATAGATTCTGCTACAGTGGAGATCACCGATTCATTTTCACCAGAGATATCCAGTCATTGTAAAGAGCAATTATATATAATAACACCCTGGCTGTTCTCAAACATTCTTTTATCAAACACATAGTCCGGTGATTACCAAGATGGGCAATGATCTGATATTGATAATAAAACTTAATGTCTTTGGTGTTAGATTTACCAAACTGTCAATGGCTTTGCTCTGCAGACCCAGCACTCAAAATGCAGCGGCAATGTTTGGATTGCCTTTTGCCTTACCTGTTATATATTTATTTATTTCATGGTCATGCTCTTTAAGCCTCACAGAAAGGTGCCTCTGATTCAGCTTTTTGCTGCTTGGCAGTGCTGTCTGGGGGAATGACACAGGGAGACAGGAGATGCTGACTTCTAAAGTCAGTGCTGTTGCTGGGCAGCCTGAAGCAAGATGCTTTGTCTCAGTCTCCCCAGCTGTAAAATATTCCTACTTAACTGTGCACAGGGGCTGAAGATCAATTTGTTAATGGCTGTGCATTAGCACTGTGCCCAGCTCTTTGAACTAATAATATGTCCTAAAAATATAATATTATATATTATATATATATCCTAAAAAGATAATATGTCCTAAAAATACTAACCCTTTTTGCCCTTATTCACAGATGACTTCCCAGACCAACAGATTAAAGCATTCCTTTTCCAAAACTTTCCCTGAAATAAAAACCTTGGTAGTAGCTACTCACTGAGCCTTGTCTCTCAGTGGCTCTGAGGTGGCAAGTCCTCAACTTGAAGCAAAAACTTTTTCTAACCCTTCCTGTTACAACTGTGATAAAACCAGAAACAAAATTAGAGCAGTGAGGTTCACAGTGCTCAGTTGACCTCGAAGCGTAAATCGTGAGGAGCAAAATGAGAGCATCCACCTTCTCCAGATTCATTCTGAATCCAACCAGCTGACAAAGGCTGCAGTGATGAAGATAATCACTGTCTTGAGCAGATGGATGGCAGAGGCAAGTGTAAAATTCCCTGCCCTAGAAAGCTATTACGTCCCACAGGCAGTTCTCATGCATTTCAAAAAAATCCATATTTTAGCTAGACAACATGATCCTCTATCTTTCATGTCTTATCCTTTCTCACTTGTAGGGCTATGCTAGACACAAGTTTCCCTTGGCATGTTCTCTTTTTCTGCCTTACAAATCACCTTCAGGCCAGCTGGGGCCATTTGCCTGTTAGGCAGGACACGAGCACTGCTCCTGTTGGGGCTGGGGCTGCAGCTACCACAGAGCCTGCCCACAGCAAGTCCTGGGGGCCACACAGCACAAAGATAACAAGCTTATGCATGAAATAAATTTACATGAGGCACTTCAACTGCCTAAAGCATGTTTCATTCATTCCACCCCCTGGATGTGGGAGCTGCTGGACATCTCCTTTCAGAATTTACCAGGCTGCAGCCTTAAAGAGATGAGTTGACTGAAAGGCAGCAAAGACCCACAGGTGCATGTTGGCCCAGGGTGAAGAATGAGCACTCTCCTGGATGGGTGGGTGCAATTATTCTGCCACAGGAGCTCAGCTCTTGCACCCAGACCAGAGCCCCACTGTCGCAGACATCTTTTATGAAAAATCCTTGCCTTAGGATTTTTCCTCCTGAGAAGCTGAGAGGCCTCAGGAACAAAATGTAAACCTTGATTATCTGCTGCTGTGGAATGCAACAGAGGTGGATCTTTGATTGGCCCATGTTGGTTGTTTCTAATTAATGGCCAATCACAGCTTAGCTGGCTTGGACAGAGAGTCTGAGCCAGAGCCTTTGTTATCATTCCTTCTTACTCTGTTCTTAGCTAGCCTTCTGATGAAATCCTTTTTTCTATTCTTTTAGTATAGTTTTAATGTAATATAGATCATAAAATAATAAATCAAGCCTTCTGAAACATGGAGTCAGATCCTCATCTCTTCCCTCAACCTGAGACCCCTGTGAGCACCATCACACCCCACACAGTCTGCATGCCAGGTTATTCTCTGGCTTTAGGCAGGTCCAATATTTCAGGAAGCCACAGCATGGGGAGGCTGACTCACCCTATTCTGCCTCTAAAATCAGCAAGAGTTTGAGGGGGTGTTCAAAATCACAGTGTGGCTGTGCAGTTTTGTTGACAGAATTGAATCCCACAGACCAAGGGGACTAGAGGTGTGAGCAGCAGACACCAATCCCTCTGTGGGGACCTTTTGTGGGGTCAGGGACTCTGCAGTGCTCCAGGAGAAGCACTCCTCAGCTCCATCACCCCAAGTTTCAGCAAAATAACTGGCCTAGTTTGCCTCTTGCTATCCACTGCTCCGGCTCTCGCTTATAATTGCAATTCATACCCTGCAAAAGCTAGAGCCTGCAGCTAACAGACACAGGAAATTATTCAGCATTAGGCAGCATAATCTGCACTGGTTTTCATGCTGCCTCTGTCCCACTCCTCCCCAGTCACTTACAAGCACTCTGTGGGCACAGAGGGGCACATGTAGAACAGCCAGGAAGGAATTTTTCTTGTGCACATGGCCTCTCTACTTCTTATTCCAATGCCACATCCATTCTTTTTCCACACCAGGCAGCTGAGAGACTTTGTTAATATAGCACCTGAAATCTATTTTCATCTAGCATTCAAAACATGACTGTAAATGGTTTATTATTGTCATATTTTTAGATTACTTTAATTTTAGGAGTAGTGCATTTCTGCTCTCCATTTTTCCTGGCAATACACACTGCTTCTCTTCCCTGTAAGGTGAAAGATCTATAGACTGCTAGTTGTCAGTGCTTGCAAGTAGCCATTTAAAAGCAGATATTTTTTGTCAGCGTTTTTATTTGTGAAGCTTCTATGACAGATTTGGAAATTGAAGCCCTTGATTTATCTCCAGGCTGAAAACTAGGCAGAGGGAAGGACACCATGAGCCTTAGGAATGAAATTACAAACATGTCATTACCTCCTTTCATATGCTCTTGTTTCTGTGAAATTGCTCCAGACAACCCCAACAATCCATGTGCTTTTACAATTAAAAAAAAAAATCCCCATTTCAGGCTATATTCCTCCTTGAAATATTATTTCAAGCCTCTCACTATTAACTTGTGTTAAGACAAAGACTAGTAAATATACTTCTTTTTAACTTGTATAGGAGCTCAGCCAACAGACCCAACCAACACACAAAACAGTCATGTCTAAAATCACCATTCCCCTCCCTCTTCGTATTTTCCTTGAGATTCTTTTTGTTTGTCTGTTTTTTTTACATATTTATTAAATCTTGTTTGTCTCACAGGAGAAAATGGTTCGATAGTGAGTCACACTAGCACTCAGTTCAGGCTACATTTGGCATAACATAACATCACATCTGGCATCCTGAAACCATGACTGACAGACTCTGATCAACATACACGTGATGGGAGTAGCAGGGGTTATTGCAAAGCAGGAGTGAGAGGCATGGGAGGAACTAGAGTGAGAAAGTGGCAAAAAGCCCAGCTCCCATTTGTCTGCTCAAGCATTTCTATTAGCTCTTGTTTTTTCCACTGTGCTATAGGCCTACACAGAAATCAAAAGAATAAGTTTGTGCTGGTACCCATGTGACAGCAGCCATGGGGGACTGAAAAGCCTCTGCTGTGATGAGAAGGGCCTGAATGGGGGTGCAAATGGATGTACAAAGTAGAGCCCCTTTCCTGAGCCAGTCCTCAAGCTGATGCTGGCACTAGGGGCAAGTCCCAAGTGGAAAATTGCAGTTTGCCTCAGCTGGCTGTATAAAACTCTCTTCTGGGCTGACTGGTGTGTTTCCCATGTGAGAAACACTCTGGTCATTCTTAAACTATTCACAGCTGAGACAGATGGCAAGAGAATGATGGCCTTGTCCTTTGTACATTTTAGTGTGGTGGAGAACAACAGTCAGGTCTCATTAGGTCTCAGAAATCAGACAGAAAGCAGCAGCAACAACAGTGCCTTCACACCTTACATAGGTCTAAGTGGGTAAAGAAGCCACCTGCTGTGAAAAAGGTCTCATTTTGCTTCAGAAAAGATCTGGGAGAAGGCTACTCTGCCTGGGGTAATTCCAGCCTGCATCTTCAAGCTCCTGCACCGCAACCACAGAGCTGAAACAAAGCTGTGCTGGCAAAGAGGAGGAACGTGTTCTTCCCCTTCTTTCTGTGGTGATGTGACTTTGCAAAAGAATGGGTTAGGTCCCTACCTGTTAACCATAAGAGTTATTCTCATCATCATTGACCTAATAAAGCTGTGATTTTATTCTTCTGAGAGCTAGCAGTGGTGACAAACAAACCCTGAAGCAAACATGGGCATCTCTGCAGCCCTATCGCTTCACAGAAGAGCACTCATGCCAGAGCTGAAAGCACTGACACCAGGGACCACACAACCCCATTACCCTTCCTGGTAAGTCTGCTGTTTGACCTGCTTGCTGGAAGAAGTTCAGGCAACAGGTTCCAGTACTGAGCCCAAAAGAATATCTGATTTATGATACACTCAGCTAACTTGGCAAAGCCTCAGAAAAAAAGGTAAAAGTTCAGAAATATCCCTTTTGTGAGCATCTCATGCCATCCAACTCTCCACAACTATTTTAAATGCATCCTTTTTCATGGGCTAAGCAGCTACACCCTAGACACCCAGATCCATGCCCTAGGCATCCACACAGATTTGAAACAGAGCTCTGGACTCTGCTGTGGCAGAGAGGCACTAAAATTAGATAAAAAACCCACACAATTTCAATCCTTAAGCCCCTTTACCAAGCCAACTCTTAGTTCTCAGATTCCTCTTTGTGACATGAATTCACTACCCACCCTTTATCACAGGTGTCTGTGGGGAATAAAAGCAGTAATCGCCTAGAAAATTTGGATGCTGCACTGAATAAAGGTTATTGGTACTCACTGCCATGCTGCTGCTGTCTGCCTTCAGAAGGGAGAGCTGGAAACTGTAGAGAACAGCAGTTGAGTAAGGGTGGGCAGAGGTAAGAAATAGGCAATCTGATTTTCTCTCTCCTCCCACACCCACTAAATGGCCACATTTAGTGAAATGGCCACAGCTGAGGCCAATGATAGCCAGGTGCAAGACATCACCAGGGCAAAACCAAAACTGTGTATCCTGAGCAGAGAGGTAAATCAGCCCTGTCAGAAAGTGATGAGCAAAACCTGTGTGCAGGAGACAGCTGGGCCTTACCAGGGAGAGAAACGGTGTCCCTCTTCTTTAAAAACTAACACTGTTGTCCTTAGATCAAGCTTCTTTTGGGAATTCAAATCAGTGATGGAATCACCAGAGGAAAATAGAGTAATATTTAATCACCAAAGATTAACAAAAGCCATGTTGTCATTAGCCACGAGCCACCTTAATGATGATTCCTATTGTTAGGTGCTCAGGCTGCAAATTGCCCGCCCACATAACTTCTGTCATTGTGATATCTTTTTGATGAATGTAAAAATTTGTTTCATAACATGACCATAATAAAACATAATTCTAGCTTTAAATTACTGTTTACATCTTTCACTTATGATGTAAATACTCTTTATGCACAATATAAATAATTTGCCATATTGATTATGTGATGGCATTTTTCTACGGGCACATTATTTTATCATTTATATGGCATTTCACATTATTTGGGGAGAGGTAAATTTGAAACACTTTGTTGCATAATCTCCATTTTGGAGGAGATCTTTTGGGATAAACACATCAGACATCAGTGCTTGGTGCTAAAATTAAATCTTCATCTGCTTAAATGTGTGGGTTATGAGTGCAGCAGAACCATTTACATGTCAGTGAGATGAGAATCAATTCTGCAGAATGGAAAGATTACTTAATCTGAGATATATTTTCTTGTTTTAGAACTTGTGATTGACAGACTACCTTATTACTCTTCCTTTTTTCCTTAACTTTAAGAATATCTAATGAAATTAATCACAGCCTGCAGGAGACAGTTTGAAACCTGCTAAGAATTATATATGTCAGAGCAAGCTTTACAACTCACTTGGACTAATTTGCTGCTGGCAAATATATCATTGTCACACACTTCTGTAAACTTTGCATTTGCAGTTTTTTGAACTAGCCACACAGGCTGAAACATTACTTTTCAAGTTTTAAGAGTGTGATAGAAATGTTGATGCAGGATTTCTAACGTGGCAATAGCTCAAATAAGGATGCATTGTTATAACCCCATGTTTTCTAATAAGTTGTTTAGTCCATATCAGTGAGAGTACTGAAAGACTACAGTACAGAGTGGAAAACAATAATTTTGTGATTTTTAAATAATGCACAGAACAATGCAGAGCTAAAGTCAAAAGCTGGAGAAATTTGTCTGCACAGGCACTTTATGCAATTAGGTATGTATCTTAGTATCAGATAATATCTTTAAATAATTAATATTATTAATAACTCACACAATAATTTATCTTTCTTGAATGGACAAAGAGGGTTGCATTACCCTAAAAACCAGGCTGTGCAAACATTTTATAGAAGCAGCAAAAGTCAGAGGGAAGTCTCCAGCAGGTTTTGTCTCTTCAATTCCTGTCACTACTGTCAGCTCCCCGTAAGTTACTGATTTCTGTTTGAAACAAATACCAAGGAAAATATCTATGCTATTAAAACTCCTGCTCTAAAGCAAAACCTTAATTACAACCTCCCATTCTCTTGAGTGGAGCTGCTGACACATCTGCCTGTCACACAGCCCATCTGTTTCCAGAGTTGTTTTGCTCCGCGCTGCCGAGGGCGCGGAAGGCGCTGCAGCGGGAGCCGCGCTGTCCTGTGGAGAACTCTCTTCTCCAGTGGCAGCATGCAGAGATGCTGCTCATTTCCAGACTGGGTGCTGCCATTCCAGCTCTGACAGGCATCTCAGCTGGCTTTATTAGCAAATTCAGTGCATGCTGCTGAATTCGGTTTCTTTCTACATCGGCGGCTGTCACAGACATTTGCTCCCCTGAGACCACCTAAGTGCAAATCTAATGGGATTTCTAATACATGTTAAACTAACATATTAGTAAGAGGCAAAGGCTAATTTTTAACAACACAATCTTTGAAGAGTTTTAAAAATGTGCCTGAAATATTAACTCCATTTCATACATGGAAAACATGGAATGGATACGAGACTTGCTCAAAAGGCAGAACAACTTGGGTAACCTGATACTGATTTTGCTCCTATCAGCTAAAGGGATTTGGGGAGGAGAAAACCCCCTAAAGTAACTCTTCCTGACCCAAACACATTGACAACATAATAGATTTGTGCTGACACAGAGAGAGTCAGGGACAAAAGGTGCCTAGGGATATGAATAAATATAGAGATCTCAGTATATATATACACCTCAAATATATTTGGAGATCAGATGCAGATCTGTATTCTTTAGCCACGTTGTTATGGGACTTTTAGTTAACAAGAGGCCCAGGCACACTGTGAGAGAGGTAATCCTTGACCTCACTCATCACAGATCAAGCATCATCTGAAATGCTGGTTTGTAAAATGTGTTTCAACTTTCTAATTAATTACAGTAGGAAGCAGTAAGAAACCCAGGTACTTCCAGACTGTGTTTAAAAACCAAAAAAAAAAAAAATCAAAATTTAGAATATACTGTTTAAACCCTGCTTTCTTACTATTGTCATTATATTATATAACAAAGGTTCCATATTTCTAGAGTTTTGTACCTCCTTGATGTTTCTTGTAGGCAGCTCCTCCAGGCACTGACTCTTCTTTGTCCTCACAGCAGCCAACTGACTCCAGTTCCCTCAACCAACCAATGCACTCTTCTCTAACACTCTTCTCATTGCCTACAGCTGTGGCCTGTTAAAGTCAGGCCTGCTCCTAATCTGTAATAATGAACCCAGCTGCAACTCTTTAGGGGATACGATTACTTTCTATACTACCTTTCCTTACTTATATTCTATCCCCCTACAATACAAATAAAGCAAAACTTTGAGTACTGTTTAAACCCATCTTTCTTACCCATTTTTCTTGGTTTCTTTTTTTTCCCCCTTTTGATGGTGAGACCTTTGCTAAAGAATGTTACCTGGTAAAATAAATTTAGAAAGGAATAGGCAAGTTCAAGAAACTAAGGGATCATCTCAATAATGTTTTGAAAATTATTATTAGTTATTCCCATGATTTTATCAATTCCCATGAATTGATAAAAGCATGGGAAATGTTTTTATCAATCACCATGAATTGATAAAAACATGGGAACTTTATCATTATTCCCATGTTTTTATCAATTCATGGGAAAAGGCAAGTCTTCTGGTGGGAAATGATTTGCAAAGGGACTTTTCACACAGCAGTCTTACAGAGACACTTCTGCTTTTGGTTTAAAGCCCAGTTCTCCACTGAGGAAATGCTGCTGTAGTCCTGTACCAGCCAGATGAAACTGCTGGATCAGTCCCATAAAAAAAAACAACAAAGCAGAACAAGACAAAATTTTAGCTGGTTCTTGGTGCCAGCTCTGTGCCAGCAAAGGGGTTGGTTTTTCACAGCAAGCTGAGCACTAGAGTGAGTGTTTGGCCAGCAAGGGGATGTGGGTTAGTCACACTCTACCAGGGGCTCTACTCCTTTAGAAATGAGTCATTTGCATTTCTTGCAGCTTAGCACAGCTACTGAAAGCAGCTGTGCCCAGTGAATTTTATGAGGACATTTAATTCCCAGGCCTTTCCCTGCAGGCCCACATTTCACTCACATAACAACTTCTTAGGAATATCTGCTCATGGTTTTCCCTTATCATATTTGACAAATCCTCCTGTAGCCTTTTGCAAAAAAAACCAAAAAAAAAAAACCCTACCCTGCATTCTCATGACTTCTAGCAAATATATAGGCCTTCAGAGAAAACAAACAAAAAGTAAATACTGAATCTCTGCATTATTTTCAGATTTTTTTTCTGTCCAACTGTAATTGCACATTTTCTAACTTGATACGTGGGCAATTCACTACCAGTATATGGCTGTGCCAGACACTGAACTTTCCCAATATCCTCCCACTCCAATTTCTATGCATTAGCTCAGAAACAGGCTGTGGAGTTGTCCCTGCTTCTTGGGAGAGGTCAGTGCATTAACATGCATTTTTACAGAGGCTAGATGAGGTTTGAGTCAGTACTGTAACACCTCATGCAGTTTTTTTGACATCTCTGGTGCTGCCTAATGAGAACTTTGGCATAAGTCATTCAAAGGGGAAAAAAAAAAGAAAAAAAAAACAATGAGGAAAGAAATAAAAAAGGCTGAAACAAGCCTTTCTTCATTCCTTGCCCCAGTATGACACCACATTCAACACTTTGCCGAAACAATAATTGGGTTCTGTGCTTAAGAGCCATCCATGAATCAGGAGTAATTTCACAGAGGTCTGGGGGATTTAGGCTGATTTTAAACTGAACTAGCTTTGGTATAACTCAGCCTTATTTCTGTGGTTCTCAGTTTCACCTTGTTTCGTACATAGGTGATGTCTGCCAAATCACTGTTGGTCATTAGAAAAACTAAACCTTAAATTAGCTGGCTCGTTAGGGATATAGGGCAGCAAGGGCTTTCCTTTATATTCTTATATAATGATCCCTGCTTCTACAGAGTACTTAATTTCCATTTGCAAGAGAATTTCATGGCTTGTACAATGAACTCTACAGCTCATGAAACCCTGACAATGGTCTTCACTCCTTTCTTTTGGTTAATTGTAACAAATTTCATTGGCTGGTTATAAAGGAGATTATTTCTGGGAAGGAAATTCCTGCCTGAGGTATATAAGGAGGTGAGAGATTTCCAAGTTTTGTCTCTTGAGCTTATTAATAGTGCATCAAGGTTTAACCTCTTTCAGTATGAATTTAACAGAGGGGTTTTTTAGAGTTCCTTTCAGCTGGGAAGGAGTGAGAATGCCACTGCCATTGTCAGGGAGTAACTGTCTGTCATTCTTTTTTGCAAGCACCCGAGTAAGTGGGTGGCAGCTGGTCACAAAGGCTGTGACTGCACTTGCCATTTTCTTGTGATAGCTGGAGCAGAGCTTTGGCCTGAAGCAGTTGCTGCTGACTTTCTAGTGTCTCCAGTAGAGCTTTGAGAGAGGAGTTATGAAGGTGTAAATATTTATATCAAATATTCCCATTCCAGATGAAGCTGCTGATATACTTTTACCCCAAAGAATAGGGAATGCTTTAGACCACATCATCATTTCCCATTAGTTATGGGGAGAGGGCTTCTGGTGGCTACAGGAACCTCAAGCTATTCCCTTTTGCCTTTTTGTCTCCTACAGATTTTCTGCTCAAGGTGTTGCCTGTAGGCAATCTGCTCTCTCCTGGGCTCCTGAGTTCAGTGTGGGTTTTTAGCAGTACCCTTTGATCAGCTCCAAGGCTGCCTGTGAGTGACAGTGGAAACCCTTTCTGTTGGGAATCTGATGTGATGCCTCCTCAGTCCCAGCTCTGGGGACTCCAGGGCATCTCAGCAGTGTCAAAGTGACATTCTCTCAGTCTGCCATCGTCCTCTTCCAGAGGCCTTTTCCTCTCTCGGGCTTTGCTTTGAAATTTCTTTCATTCCCTCCCTGAACCCTTAACAGTTTTTGCTGTTGTATCTGAATCTTTAGCTGTGCTCCCCTCCTTTAACTGTGAACCTCCCATTCACATTTTAACTGTGAGACTTTCAGTGCTGCGAGAGGTATTGCAGCTATTCCTCCTGCCAACACCTTTCTTTTTCTCACTTTTGTTGCATTTCTCATTCCTCTCCACCCCACACAGCCTATATAATTCTCTTCCCCTTGTTCCTAGTTCCTTACAGGTTCTGTATTGTTAGCTTTGAGCATTAAAGGGAAATACCATTTTGTCTGGTTTTGTCCTACAAAAGGGCACAATGATCATGATTCATTTCCCGAATGAAAATGTAGATTCAATGCCACAGGGGCACTGAAAAAAGCTTGGCTATTTCCCTCCCACTCTGAAAGAAATAGAGAGTGGTGTTGGCAGAGAAATATGTGTGATTTGGTGGTGATATAATGCCCTGATCTGGTGCTTCTGCTGATACACACACTGCCAAACTGCAGCACAGCCAAAACCAGCCACACACCAGCTTCCTTCCCACCCTTGGTTTGCCTTCAGGAACTGATGCTGAATCTCCCTCCCACGTCAGTAGATACTGCCTAGCTGTACTGACTATAGTGGGAAAATCCATAATATTTTCCACTGTTTCCTTCTCCCCAACCTGGAAATGAAATGCGAGACAATTTTAGTAAAGATGTTTTCATAGGTTTTAGGAAATTAGCATAATTGATAAGAAGCACCAATTAGGAGGACAAGTGTGATGCAATTCCCCCTCAGGTCAAGCCCCTTTGGAGCCCCCCCCTTCAGCACTGGCTGTGCTTTGTCCATGAGAATGGATCTCAAAAAGTT
Source organism: Agelaius tricolor (assembly GCF_023055355.1). Lineage (NCBI taxonomy): Eukaryota > Metazoa > Chordata > Aves > Passeriformes > Icteridae > Agelaius > Agelaius tricolor. The sequence continues at coordinate 43,206,689 of NW_027269269.1, read as the reverse complement.
GTTCTCAGCCTTGCACCTCGTGGGACTTGGGGCTCTTGAATTTGTTTTGTCTTTCTGCCTAGGGAAAGGCCGTGGAAAATGACTGGCTACTAAGAGGTGACAGAGTAACAAATACATGTGTGAAGAATTCAGAGAGCACATAAAAGAAAAAAGGCAAAAACCAAAAGGTATCACCACCACCCCCATTTTATATATTATGGTTTCCCTTAGAAAGGTTCAATATGTGTGAAAAACTTACAGCCAAACCTGTTGATCAATGAGTAAACTTAAGAGTTAGTTTGCCTGTGCCACACAAAGCATCACTAGCAGCTGTGCAGATAGAAAACAAAGAGGGAAGAGAGAAAGCTGTGTCCTAAGAGACTATGGTAGTTACAAAATCGTGAACTTGGAGGAGCAGAGAATGCTAAACTTGTCTACTAGGGCCAGAAAAAGGCATAGAAAAATATAGGAAGTGTTGTGCTTGTGGGTGTGCACATTTCTGTGCAGCTGTGCCTGTTGTTTATGAGTTTAACTTGAAAAATAAGCCCCCTAACTTAGAGTCCACCACTAATTTCATGCAGAACCAGAAGAAGACCTTGTATTAATATTTCAGTAATTCAAGCTGTCCAGTCCTATGGGATTAACCCTTTCATACATCACCTTCAGCTTCCATGCGCAGACAAGGCTCGGTCACAGGCACTGCAGTCCTGTGCATGAAGAGTGCACCAGCCTCACCTGTGTCCAGGTAAATAAAATTTAGGAATGAGTCTGCTCCCAGGGAATGCCAAAACCAGCCCCACGCAGACACAGAGACATTGCTACACTCCCAACAGGAGGATTGCTTCCCTCCTCTCCAGAAGCTGTGACTTGTTACCACCTTCAGGCAATACATTAATGTGGAGCTGGTGGCAGCAATTCATCTGTGTCACCTCTCAGGTGGGGGAGAGCTCTGCAGGATGGCTGGCCATGAGGAATCTCCTCACGCACCCTCAAAGGCTTGGAAAACTTGGATGCATCTTCTCCTTAATAAACAAGCTCAGCCTGCTTCCCACAGCCTACATCAGCTTTTCAGAATTCATTCCAAGGTCCTGGACTTTACTTTAAAGGCTGGATTTGAGTAGAGTTAAAAGTCTTGCTGGAGATCATAAATTTAGATCATCATCAAGAAAATTATTCCTCTATCCTGCTGAAGTCTTTACAGGGAGAATTTGCTAAAACTGGAGCATTGAAACTCATAGGAAGAAGGAACTATCACAAATTGGTTTCTATCACAGATTGGTTTCATCTTCAAGTACAAGGTGATTTTAAAAATATAAAGTTCTTACATAAACATTGGGAAAATATGAAAATATATAAATAAATAAAAACTAAACCACAATGCTTCATTGCACACATATTCCTTCATGGGGTGTGGATGAGGAAATATATATGACAGCTCTTAGTTATGTTCCTTACTGCTGTTCTGGAGGGTAATCTCATCCCATGTGAGTGAGTGCAAAATAATGATGTACTTTAACTGGATCACATCATGATGTATGTGCTTTTGTCCCTGAGGTTACCATTAGATGCTCTAGAAAAAAAGAAAATGCACTGGAAAAATTACAGAATTATATAAAATATTTTGTTTGTCCTGAGACAGGGCTGGCTAATGCCTTGATACAGGACTAAAAGCCCTTGCAAATGGTACTATTTTCTTTTCTGTGGCTTGCACTTTCTGTCCAAACTTATCTGTCAAGGTTCCAATTCTGATTTTCTCTTCTCTTCTTCTTCTCTTTTCTTTGTCTTTTGTAAATTCCCACCTGTCTCTAAGTTCAATCAACTCCAGCTCCTTGAAGTGGGAAGCACTGCTTGCTTGCCTGGTGATGGCATCAGCATTTGAAATGTTTCTTGCTGTTCAGTGGCTTTGCAAATCTCCTGGTTGGATCAGTTTCTTTTTGCACCTCTAGCCATGAATGCAGCCTGAAAAGAAAAGCCACAGGCTCCCCCTTTGGTCCTGCTACTAGAGAGAGACAAACCTGCCTCCCATGGTCCTGGCATGTGCAGTTTTCCTCCTCTCTCTGCTCCCTCTCCCCTCCACCCAGCTGGCAGGGCCCCGAGGATGTCCTCCCCCTCAACACTCCAAGCAGGGATGGTTGCTATCCTCACCAGCTGACATCAGTGCTAATTTCCTGTAAGTTGCCACAGAATAAAGGAGAGGCCTCTTTCTAAAAAATCTTTCCGGCTTGCTTAAAAACACTCTCTTGTCTTCTTTTCTTCCTGTGTGCAGCTTGCAGAATCAATAAGGCCCCAGCTCTTAGCCCTGAGCAGCAGAGAAGCTATTGCTGCAAACTCAGCAGGAGGAAGAGCTAGGGCAAGCAAGGAGCCCAGAGATAATCAAAAGTGCCCTCCCATGGCTCAGGATGCTGCCAAGTGCTTGGAGCAGGACCAGAAGGCAGCACACTATGACTCTTTGTCAAGCAAGGAATCATCTTCATTATCCCCACTTAATTATCTCTGAATTTCACTAATTGCACTTACCTTTACCTTACACTTACCAAAGGGGCTGGGCCAAGTGTTCCTCTGTAACGTTACTTTTGAAAATCTCTGTGTATCCTCATGCAGGTGCCTGATGATTGTTAAAGGGGGCAAGGAGCCCCTCTTACACATCAGTGTTTAATGTGTATAATGCCATGACAGGCTGGTACAGAGACTCTGCATTCAATGAAATTATTCTCAGTATTCAGTGTAATTTCAGGCAGCCTTTACAGTTTAAAAGAAAGCCTGTTTGTTCTCCCTTTTGAAAAGAGACAAACAAGCAAAACCCCACAAAACTCTAAACTAAGAACCAACCAAACCAAACACGAACCAAATCAAACCAAAAACCCATAGAAAGAGGGACTCTCATTGTTTATTACAACAGAAAGTGGGAAAGAGGGCTGGCTTTTTTGCTGTTGATGAAAAAATCTATTAGCAGCATTTAAAGATTTGGGATTCTTTTTTAAGGGAACCATGTGAGGGACATACCAGGTTGAAGTGATAACTGGAAGAATCTTCTCTCAACCAGGGAAAGGCAGAGAGTAAAGTGCAGTTCCCTCTGGGTAAATTTTTGGCTGGGGACAGAAACCAGGACAGTACTAAAATTACAGCTTGAATGCAGAAAACTATTAATCCAGGGGTGCATTGCATAGTTTCCTGGACTGTATCATTTTTGGATTGTGTCATTTTACTTGGGTACACTAGACTTCCAGCATGCTTTGCCCTAAAAATCATGGGCATGTGACTAAGGAAAAAGTGAAAATCTGTATTGCTGCTATGTTTAAAAAGCTTCTTATTGCACTTTAAAAATCTGTGAAGTGGACATATTTTGGTTTAGTGAAAAGAAGCAATAAAGATAAGAACAAATCCACTGAATCCAACAGGACTCTACATTTGTCAAATGTGTGCTTAGTTCAGGTCATAGGAAAACTGAGATGTACAAGAGCACTGTAAATGCTCTGCACAGGGGTACCAATCTGGGACTGGTTTCTTTTTCAGAAACACAGACACACTCAGAATTTCCTCTTCCCTCTGACATTTGTCCCTCTCCCTTTGAGACTGGTGGCCTTCTTGCCCTTTACAACATCAACTCAAACATGGTTAAGTGGTGCAGAAAACCTTGCATGAATTCCATAGCTCCTTCAAGAGGGCTAATCCAACATTTAAGTCCCACCGGTTTAAATGCTTTTCATCACTTGACCTCTTCACAAGGATGAATTTCCCCTACAGTGAGGATGGCATCCGACAGTTGTTACTTTGTCAGTCAGACAAAACTATAAAGCAACACACAATAAATATTATATAAACATCAAATCAAATAATGGATTTTGTAACTCTGTCTCACAGATTATTTCCTTGGATCACTGTTTAAAATCTCAGAATTAATATTTCAAGAAGAATATGTTTGATTGCAACAATTCTACTGGAAACAGCAAAATCTGCTCAGTGTACAGTCTGTGTGTACAGCCACTGGTCTAAATCAACTCCACTGCCAAACTGGCAAGCACCAGGTAATATATAAAATGAATAGACAATTCAGAAATGTCCAACAGATAACTAAAATTGAAATTTTATTTTTTTTCAATAATATTCATCAATTCAGACAATTTTCTGACAAGACTTTTCTGAAAGATGAAGTGCAAATGGGAACCCTGTAAGAATGTTTAGAAGAATTGTACATGACATTTTTAAGCGCCACCAAGTACACATTGAATACTTTGTAAGTATATAGGCATAGCAACATGCAAGTGTCATGTACCCAACATTACAATATGCATTTTGTCTGTTTAAAGTTATTAATGAGGAAATAAAATGAAGTTGATGTGTCTCATCATCAGTGCAATATGTTTAATTCCCATGGATTATTTTTTTCACAGGTTAGTGATTGTATTTCTGAACCATTCAAATATATCCTTCTCAGGGCCATAAATTGCCAGTGTAAGAGCAAAGTACACCAGAGTTCCTAGGAGAGTACACTTACACTGACCATGAATCGATGAATTTGTTACAGTCCTTTCACAAATTATGCCTTATTTATTCTAGGAAACTTCCTGGTGAACTGAAGGGGTTTTGTAGTTATAAAATATCTAGGCTAAAAGTAAAGGATGCACAAGGATTGCTTTATAATTCTTTTGAAAAAGAGCTAAATAGCAACTCAAACATGTGCATTAAGGACTTGAGCCTTGTTCTTTTGAGATCAATAGGCGCACTGTACTCAATTTTGATGGAAGCAGGACATATATGAATCCAGTAATCCATGATTTCCCTCTCTTGGCTCACTGTTTTGGCAGAAGCAGATGACTGTAGGTTATATTTGCATATTTCTATGAAAGCTATATAGGGGTATAAGCAAATCTGCATTCACTGAAAAAGGACAACATGTGCAAGTGCATATTTACTAACATTAATCAATATGCATAGAAAGGAGAGAAAGAGGAAATGATAAAGAAATCAGCCCAGCAATTAAAGACTATCCTCCTCTTTATAATCAACATAAAGAGTTGATGATCATCCTTACAATCTTATTTACAAGCTATTACTTTAAACTCCCTCCCTTTACACCTATTATAAAAACCCTTCAATATTTCATTTTAGAACAAGACTGAGAAAATTACTATGTGTAGAAGAAAATAGCATTGGTGATTTTCAGCACTATGCATAAGGGCAGGCTAAGGCTGTCTGTAGTTTGTGCTGAAACATGAGATCAGAGCTCACACATGAAACACTGCTGGCTTGACCCTGAACACAGGGAAAGTGCTAAAGTGCTGACCCCAACAGGCTTGGCTTTGCACCTGAAATCTTAAAAAAGGGAAGAAACAAAAACCCTTGAACTTTTCTTTAATAGTAGCACAGACTGCTCCTTTCAGAGGAGATACTTTTTCTTCCTCCTTTCCAATTAGACGGCTGCTTTTAGCCCAGCAGAGAACAAATGACTTAAGACACAGAATGTGGAGGGCAGACCTACAGTAAACACAGAAGCCATGAAGAATTTATTTTTTTTTTAATTTTTTTCCCCATCTACTGCAAGGCTCTGGAAGCCCCTAGAACTGCAGACTCATTCCAATTGGCTTCACACCTTCTGTCTGCTTGTGAGTACATTAAACATTGCTGAAGAAAATGAACACAGCTCGGCAACAGGATGATTCCTAGATGCTGGAAGAATTCTCTTAAGGGCTGCTGGAAGCGCACGAGGCTTGGAGCATCCTGAGGATGTGGAGTGATACAGAAGTGTGCTGTTCAACCATGTTTGTACCCTTATTTTCTCCTGAGTTAAAAGAAGTGCAGAGTGCTGGGTAGGATTCCTTGACAGCAAGAAGGACCTGTGCTAGCTTCTCTTAATGCCAAGTAAACAACTTCCACGTGTTTTAGAGGCCTTAGATCCACCCTGAAAAACCCTGTAGGAAGTCCTACTCTCAAAAGAGTTTCTACTCTGTTCTGTTGACATCAAAGGCTTCTCTATTAATTTCATTTTCTCCTGCTGTTTGCAATAGTCCTTCTCTGCTCCTCACGCATTGAGTCTTTTTAATGTAAACATGCCCTGGCAATATTATGTTTAAATAAGTGAGAGACAAGTCAGGATATCTCAACAGTGTAGATATTGCATATTTAATTCAAAAGCTTGCATGTGCTTTTTAAAGTTTCTCTTCATACGTGCATGTCTTACTTGGAAGAATTGTGTTGCAGTTGGATTGCAAATCATTTTCTAGAGCTGACTAAATATTGATGTGTTATAGCAGTTTATTTTTAAGCTGTTTGGGATGAATCCCCAGCCAGCGTAAATTGGCCCACATTTAAGGCAACTGAGTGAAGCTGATTTATACCAGCTGAGGCTGTGTCCTTATGCCCCATTAAAAAGCTAAAACTCTACCAAAATTAGTAAGAACAGGGCAAGAATTATGAACCCAGAAAATATTTTTACCTATTTTTAACAGAAAAAAAAAATAATACAGTGATTTCATTTCAAGACTAAAGCAAAGATTCAATAGTATTTAAAATGTATACAAATATTTCATAGCTAGTACTTAGACTAAGAGGTAGATGTCATATTCTAGGAATAGTATAGTGTGGAATGATTCTAATGGCAGTTGCTAAATACATTTATTTGCCTGTTACACAGGACACAAAGGAGGGTGATAGCAGTGGCAACCACAAGAAGGCTTACAAAAAAATTCTTGTCTTCTTTTGCTATTCTATATTATCTATCTTTTGGTGCATTTCTTCTGGAAGGGCATGACAGAAAAGTGTCAAGAAGGAAAAAGACCTACAATACAAAACTCGCATTTACAAAAACATTAGATTTATCATTTAGGGCATCCTCTGTACTGTAATGGAAGCATTTTGTACTTACAATTTAAGATTACCTGGTGTTACTGAGCAAGCAGTGGAAATTCCAGGTGAGGTGATTCAGCAAAATAGGGGTCAGAAGAATGCAGCTCTCTCTCTCTCTTTCACTCTCTCTCTCTTTCTCTGGTGTTCATGCTAAAAATACCAGGGCATATGGCAGCATATTTCAGCATCTTAACATACTAGGCTCCCTTGAGGACAGAAAAAAAGATGAAACTTGTGCTGTTGAGCCAGCAATAAGATTACAGAACAGTGTTGCCAGACACTCAGAGTGCTGGCAGCAAAGCCATTAGAGGAGTCGGTGTCTTACTTTGCCTAAAGGTGTTTCAGTGGTATTTAATGGTGCTCCAAGAAATGGAAAGCAAAGCTGGTGAAGAATGAGGAGCAGTATTATTTATAAATTAGTTGTCATTGCAAGTAGAGGAATTACACATATTGCATTAGGATATCCACTGCTCGTAGGTGTACCTTCCACTTTTCCCTTGTGACTGTTGGGGTTCACCCCTTGCTTGAAATAATCAAAATGCATATTATAATTACATGGTTTTCCAATATCCATACACAGCAAGTACAAGATACTTACATGTAAGTACACTGTATTTACCTATATTTTTGCATAGTTTTTAGTGTGTACTTTGTGCCACTTAATAAAAAGCATTACTCATCATTTTTGTTGTTGCTGTTTTTCTTTATTAGACAGCTTGTTCAATTAAAGTTGTAGTAGCTGGAATTTTTGGTATGCTCATCACAGATTACCAGTCCCTAGGAGTGTAGAGATTAGACATTTGGAGGAGTCTGGGTAAGCCATGGGGGGAAGCTGCATTGTGAACATGAGAGTTTTAAATCATCTCCTTAATTAAGAAACGCAATATCAGATTTAATGATGCTAATTTAATAAACTTACCTTTAATTGGAACGGAATTCTAAAGGTAAGAAGTCCGTTTTCCTTTTGGTAACACTTTACAATAAGTGGCACTAAATTACACTAGAACTGCTATGTTACAGGGAATTACATGTAACTACACTGTAACTGTTGAAAGAGCTACTGTACATGTGCGTACATGGTAACTTCAGTGCTGTTACAATCATGAATTACATAATTACAGATGATTCTGTCCTTTCTTTTCATTGAAATAGCTATATATATATTTATATATATATTATACTGCAATGAAAACACACAAGATGTTAACTTTCATGTCTCACTCAGAAAAGTTGGCTTTCTTCATGTGTTCCTTTAGAGAGGGAGTCTCAGTGCAAGACGAACCATCCTTAAGTAATGTGGAAACTTTTTTGAGATGTTCTAGCTTAAACTCTGAGCCTCAAGTTAAACATCAGGTTCCTTAAACTGTCTCTTGGTTTGTCAGATGACACTAAAAGAGTGGGATGATGCACCCCTTGTCTTCTGATGCACCGCTTTCTTGTTCAAATCATGAGAATGTTCTTGAAGCATTAAAAAAAAAAAAAACAACAAAAAAATTAAAGTCTACATCAAAAAGTTTAAAAATAATCAGCAATCGACACTGTAAACAGTACACTGGCAGAAACTAGCTACCTGGTCTGGAGAAAACTACTCTGCAAGTGAGTGAGGGAGAGGATGTCACATACATTTTAGTGAAGGTGGTTCCCATTCAGAGCCTCCTTTTTACACACTCACTGGTGTCTCACACCATCATAAAAACTTTTCTTTTTTCTTTTCAGAATGGGAACTTGGGCAAAAGGAATGGACAACTGGCTTTTAGCCTACTTAATGTCATTAGTGTTGAGCCATGACTCTGCTGACAGAAAAGAGGGATGCCTCTTTACACCCAGTGTAGTAATTTGAACCCGTGAAGACCAGACAGGCCTGCAAAGTGCTATCCAGGTAGAACGCTCTGTGTGGGGCTTTTCACACCTGCTGTGCACAGCTGCAAGGGACATCACCAGGTGCAAGACAATGGAAGATCAAATGGGTTAAAAATGAGCATATGTGAGCAGTTTTAATTGAAAGCCAATGAAGAAAAAAAAAACAAACCCAAACAAACCTGTCTTAACAGTACAGTTTATATCTGTTTTTTCCCAAGTTGAAATGCTGTCTGTATGCCACTGGAGAATATGGTTTGAAATGGTTACCACAAGGCCAATCCTGCTTTTGAAGGCCCTGCCTGACCTTGGCTGGGTAATGGTTCAAGTAACAACCCTACTACTCAAGCGAGCTGGAGCTAGGAAGGATGAAGAAAGGCGTAAACACCACGCTGGTGGAGAATTCCACTGGAGCAAATAAGGCCCTCATCCAGGGAAGCACTTCATTTTTAAGCATATGAACAGTGCCTTATTCTCCAAGGGAACTCCTCTGATGCCTGAAGCTGACTATGAGCTTAAAAGCGTTGTTGAACTGGGCCCCAGGTCCTGAAATAAAACTTTGATACTGTACTACAGCTAATGTAACTCACTGCTGTGACAAGAACCCATATTTTTGGTATTAAACTGAATGACTTCCTTTGCCAGCCTTTTACATGTTTATGTTTTGAAAGACATGAATATCTTGTAAACCTATACTAGTTTTCAATGTGTCTAGTAGCACCTACCTGGTTCTCTCAAACTACCATATTATATTAACATATTATTGCATTTTTCCACAGATGGGTATGGAGTGAACTGTAAAAACAAGCATGCAATCACATCAATGCAGACTTATTTCTTTAAAATGTCATACTGTATATGATTTATTATGTTAACACTCAACCACATCATATTATTTATGTCTGTATATTTTGAAAAAAAGTGCTGCTTTGATTGACGTCACCCTTTTTTCTTAGAAAGTAACAAGATAGATGCTTCAACAAAAACAATTAAAATACTCTAATATTGTCCTTAAAAGGTTTATATTCTTCTGATAAATAATCTGTCACAGCACCTTTATCTTCCATATTACCATACCACATGATGTCTTATTCCAAATTCTCCCTTCCCCACACAAAAATAAAATCCCAGGAGAAAGTCCTTTACAGCAGACCATCATGCTTTTATGCTTCACGAACACATCAACCAGAGAGAAATACTTCTTTTGTCAAAGGTGCAAAACACAGGAGCAAAGCGAGCTCCAACTAGACTTAACTTGCGTTCTCCAGTGTAGAATCATTTCCAAGACCTGTTATGGCAACCTTTTCTTTTCATTGGAAGAGGAAATAAGCCGATGGGCTTACAGTGTTTTGTTGTCATATTTAAGAGCATGTGATTTTTCAGCTGTCAATTACACAAACAAAAAAAAGAAAAAAGTTCAGAAATAATCCAAACAGAGACCTTCACTGTGGAGCTAAAAGCATGGCAGGAATTCTCTATCATTCACGGTGACATAAGTTTGTACCTCACAAAATGCATAGACAGGAATTTAATATAAAGAATTAGTCCATTTACTGTATACACAAAACATATATCTTTTGTTTTAACACTTCTATTTTTTCTTTTTTTTTTTTTCTTTTTTTGTTTTTTTTTTTTAAGTTTTTTTTTTTTTTGTTTTTTTGGCAAACCAACATAGAGAAGCAGCTCTGGAACTGCCAAATTAAAATTGAGAATTTTAGCAACTCAATAGTACTTTTTAAGGATAGTAATCAAATGTGGTTGTAATTTAAAACCTGAGGCTGTGCACTGGTTGTTAGCTTAAAACTACCTTTCCATATAACATTGTGCTTCCATTGTATAACAAAGAAAAAATTAACAAGAACTAGAAAAGTTTGCTGCTGAACAGTGCTAGGACATACAGACAAAAAAATACTAACACATGTTATCTACTCAGAATACTGATGTTGAGTCATATCTAAAGGGATATAATGGACATTAGAAAATGCTTACTTGTGACTGACTTAGCTACCGCCAAAAAAGTTGAATATGTATCAAATAATGTTTAATTGAATTTATTATATGCACTATATACAGATACTAAAATGCCTTGCAATTGTGCCCCATGAACACGTCAAATTTGAGTAGGCAGGTGAGTTCATGTTTAGCAAATAAATTATAAAAACATAAATTACTCAGAAAGTTCTCTAATCTTTGTGATCCCAAAAGCCAGTAAAAGGGCAGGACAAACTGTCTTAAAAGAAGCTCTATTACTTAACTGCAGAATCTGTATAGCTACTCACATGTTTTTACCACTGAACCATGGCACTGTTGTCAAGGTACCATTTAAATCATAACAAAACAAAGCAAAACACCCCAAAAAATTCACTGGACTGATCTTTTTTCCCACCAAATCCAAACATATGAGAAGCTATACTAAACAGATTTCAATTTGTGTTTCCAAGGGTGTATGTTTCAAAAACAAGTTGCTTTTTGAATTATAGATAGACAGGTATAAAATATACTTTGTAAACCTCTAATCTTAGACTTAACATTTTCTGTAAGTAAATTAGGACCTTACCTAATAGTACTTGTTATGAATTTTGTTCTATGACATACTAATAGGGACATGATAAAAGAAAACTGGAAAAGAAAGCTGCAAAACACTTAAATATGTAGAAAACTTGGATTAAGATGATGATTAACATTGTTAAGGCTGTATATTCAAGCACTGTATGTTAAGAGAGCAGTGGATATGATTTTTAGGCAATAAGAAATGTCCTGTTTTATGCATGATACTGTAATTATAGAATGATGATGTCAACAGCTGATTGTTGGCATAAACTGGCTACTTATAGCAGGTATGCGAGTTAATAAAGAGAGCAGAAGATGGCAGAAATGAATTCTGAGAAATGATAGCCAGTTTTCTCCAGCAGTCAGCCTGATAAGTAAAACTCCAAGATTCTAGCTCTGCATCTAAATGAAATACTCTTTTTTCTCCTCTGCATTGACTTGGCTGCCTTCTGCATTGATAATGGCTGTGTCGGCATCAGGTGCATCTTCAGCTCCTTTTGCTTCATTTGTTAAATATGTCCCTGTAGGAATCAATACAAGAGAAAAGAAAAGAAAAATAGAACGGTTAGGGTTTTTTTACACTGCATTATAGGAAGTACATTTAAAACAATGTACTCCAATTTTTCAATTAATGAAAAATATCTTTACACAGTTTTTAGTATACATCATAAAGGTGTGTTCAACTTTCTAATTTGCTTAAGAAATATTTACACTGATACTTATCCTGGTAAAGGCATATATACAAACTATAGTATATCCACAACAAATTAAGGAAATATTTTAATAAAACCCCATTTTATCTAACTGCAGTAATATGCAATACATTTTTCAATTATAAAATAGGTGATAAAATCTTGCTTATTTCATGAAATAGCTATCTATCAAAAACAAAGCAATTTTGAAGAACTAGAGATTCGTAAAAGTGCTTTTTTTTAATGACCACTGATCATTTGTATTTCTGTTTTATATTGATCGTATCTATGCTGAAATTTTACAGAATTGTATCATAGTAGGTTCCAAGAATTACAAAATTGAAGCAATTTTATTAAGTGAACCAACTCACATTATACTATCGCAACTATTTTTATGCTCTGGAAATGAATGAATAAAAAGAAGAAATGTGTACAATAGTCAAATTTCCCTTTGTGAAAATCATTATTTATGCTGGCATGAGATGTACAACTGTTCATTCTGGAAAGTAAAACAAAGGAGACACACTTTCACTGGCTCATTAAAAAAAATCTGATTTTGTCCCAGGTAGTATAATCAAATAAAGATGTTTTTTATCAATTTATGTTTGCTAGGTATATGATTTTCCTGTCTAAAATGAGAGTTACTGAATTAATACCAAAATACCAACACTCATCCTCTCTTCTTTTTTCTTTTTTTCTTTTTTTTTTTTTTTTTTTTTTTGGGGGGGTGGGTATGGAAAGGGAATCACCTGAGTTTTAGCAATAGGCCTACAAGCTGTACAAAGGTTAAATCTCAAGGCATGATTTTGGAACTAACTAGGTCAAAATCAAATTGCAGAGAAGTCAGTGTCACTCCATTCCTGCTATCTTTAGTGGCAGAGGGGACTGAAAATGAAGGGACCAGGATTATTAAAGTAAAACCACAGAATAAAGTAAAGCAAGCCCCAGGAATGAACCCCTTATTCCAGCAGGATCATTGATAAACTGATTTAAAACTCACTACTGGATTCCAATATTATCTTTTAAACATATACTTGAAATATTAGCAAAATCCATTAAAATGTAAATTTTGTTCACTCAATGCATGTATATTCTGCTGAATTGATATGGTAGTTAAAACTATGAGAACATGATGAGAACATGTAATCAAGTATCAGGAGTTAAGACCCAAAACCAAGGGGCAATCTTGCCTCCCTAAATCACTGACTTATAAGATGACCTTGGGCATGCCCTAACTCCATGTCCTTTGCCTTTGCCAGCCCACAGGAAAACTGGTGAAAATTCACAGGGACTTCACTTGGGACTAGACTGAGAACTATTTTTTGTTCCAATCATTTAGCAGAGGGGGGGAAGGCGAAAGGGAATGGCACTCCCAGGTGAAATCATGCCTTGCTTCCAAGAGTGACTGAACTTCCACTAAATGTGTCCTACCTTTATGTCTTGCCAGGTATCGACCAAGGAGAATTATAGAGCATAGTGTTACAAAGACAACTACAGCCACTATTCCTCCTATAAGAGCGTGATCAGGTCCGGTTTGTCCAGCCAAAGCATTTGGATCTAGAGGGAGAGACAAAAAAGCAAAAGTGGTTCTACGCTGCTACACTGAGAAAAAAAAAAAAGACAGAAAAATACACAATACCATGTTTTATAGTGATCATCCTGAAAATAGGGCATTTCACTCTTTAATATTCAGCACCGTTATTCCCACTTTTACTCCCAGTATCTTATCGACAGCAGAGTGCTGCTTGTATTCCCAGATTGTTAAAACCCTGAGGACATCACAGTTATGAAAAATATTACCCTATTCTTCTTTGGCAGAGGTTATTAAATGAAAAAGGTTCCTAGCTTTGTCCTAGTCACTTTACAACTGAAAACCTGGCCACACCTATTTATAGAAGAAAAAACAAGGAAGTGAGAATTGGGGATCGGATAGCATCAGCAGAATAGTGTCTGCATAATACATAATTTATGGAATTGATTCTCAGTGGGGAACCCTTATACGTTCTCTTCCTCTCATTCCTACCCTCTTGCACCAGAAATAAAAAGGCAGATAAAGCGCAGCCGTGCCAAGTTCCTCTGCACATGGCTGAGTCTGCATGGATTTGGTTAGATAAAGGTATCAGGCAACCTGAAACTCAGCATTCAGACTCAAGCATCAGCTTGTGAATTTACTACAAATGTTCAATCAACACCCAGTGTGTGATATCTATTACAACAAGCTGTAATAGATATCACAGAATCACAGAGTCAGCTGGCATGGAAAAGACCTTTGAGATTGTCGAGTCCAACCAATGAAGTGATACCACCTTGTCAAGCAGTCCATGGCACTGAGTGCCACATCCAGTCACTTCTAAACACCTCCTGGGATACTGACATGCCTAACCAGCCCATCTCAATGCCCAATCACTCTTTCTGTGAAGAACTTCTTCCCAATGTCCAACTCAAACCTCCTCTGGCACAGCTTGCACTTTGGCGTTGTGAGGCCTCAGGCTGTTCTACTCAGCCCGTCAACCCAGCCTGTCCAGGTCCCTCTGCAGAGCCTTCCTACCCTCCAACAGATCAACACTCCCCCGCAACTTGGTGTCATCTGCACGTTTGCTAATGGCAGAGTGAATCAGCAGGTTCCACTTTCCAGCTCAGAGCACTGGGAATATTGACAGATTCAAGTGTTCTATGCTGGTCATTTGCTGTTCTGTTGCCCGATGCATCACAAAAATTGCAATGAGACAATCATGAGAAATGGCACAACTTTGGGGTGAGTAATTCTTCAGAGATTTTAACCATAAACCAGTAACCTGTGACTGTTGACTCAACAGATAAATGCAGAAAGCAAAGTTTTAATCTGAGGATCATGACATGGTTCCTATTATAATGAAAATGCCTCTGTTATGAAGTAATAGTAATTCTCTGAAGATGTTATTAGCATGTACTGTATGCTGCAATTATTCCACTCTCACTGCTTCAAGGGCATTTCCCTTGTAGGAGCTGTTTATGTTCTTCAAATAGTTTGCAAACAACTTCTTTGCTTTGCAAAAGGGAAAGGCAGGAACAATATTTACACATAAAAGAGGGCAAATCTGTGAAGATGATAGAAAGGCCTCTGATAATGCTGAGGAGGTGTGATACCATAATACCATTATTACATTCTGCTGACCAGGATTGCTATATGGCAATAAGATGTATGGATATGTCTGGTATGGGAGTCTCATGAGGTGTAACAAGGCTAAGTGCTGGTGCTGTACCCAGGTCAGGGCAAACCCTGTTCTCAGTCCAGGCTGGGGGATGAACAGATCCAGAGCAGTCTGGCTGAGAAGGACTTGGGGGTGCTGCTGGGTGAGCTGGCCTTGAGCTCTTGCAGCCCAGAAGGCCAAATGTGTCCTGGCCTGCACCCAAAGCACTGTGGGCAGAAGCCAAGGGAGGGGATTCTGGCCCTCTGAGCCACTCTTCTGAGACCCCATCTGGAGAAATGCATCCAGTTCTGGGGTTTCCAGCACAGGAAGGACATGGACCTCTGGAGTGAATCCAGAAGAGGCCACCAAGTTGATGTGAGAGATGGGGCACCTCTCCTATGAGGAAAGGCTGAGAACATTGGGATTGTTCAGCCTGGAGAAAACATGGCTTTTGGGTGACCTAATTGTGGCCTTCAAGTACCTGAAGGAAGCCTGCAAGAAAGATGGAGAGACAATATTTACAAGGGTTTGTAATGATAGGACAAGGGGAAATAGCTTTAAACGAAGAGTAGGTTTAGAGTAGATTTTAGGAAAAAAATTTTCACTATGGCGGCAGTGAGGTGGTGGCACAGGTTGCCCAGAGAAGGTGTGGCTGCCCCATCCCTGGAAGTGTTCAAGACAAGGTTGGATGAGGCTCTGAGCAACCTGGTCTAGTAAAAGGTGTCCCTGCCCATGGAATTAGATGATCTTTAGGGTCCCTTCCTACTCAAGCCACTCTATGATTTCAAGATCTACAAACACGCATGTTCCATAGATGAAAGAAAAGAATCCTGTTTTCCCTTCCTTTTGCAAACTGCAAAGCATTCTGCAACTGGATTTTCAGGCTTGCTGGAGCACAGAGTGGTGTGGCCACTGGTAAAAACCCAGTTCTGCTCATAACAGTCACTGGACTCATCAGGCAGGACTTTGTCACTTATTGCTGGCTTTCCAAGCTCCCACACCTTTCTCTTCTGGCTGCCACAAGGACTTTGGGGAAGCTGGTCATAGCACTTCTGTAGATATGATGGCAAATAATAGGTATTTGCCCTCAAAAAAGCTAGAAACACCTTATAAGCTCTCCTGCACCCTCTTCCACCTCCACATCCTCCTGGCATGGTGCTGCTGGTGGTGGCACCACGCTGAGTACACAGCACCAGCGGGACATAGGTTCCATTTTGGTCATTAAATCTGACCCTAAATCCTGTGCACCAGCAGACTCACAGGGGAAAGCAAGAGTGCTGAAGCATTGCCTTCCAAAAGTAGGAGCTTGGAGCATTCAGCCTTCCTCTCCCTTGCCTTGCAGGGGCTTTGTTTTTTGAGCAGAGCAAGGAGGACGTGGCTGCTTGCTTGAGAAGATGGAAGGTGACAGCTTGCTGCAGGAATGCCAGCTTGCTTGAGCCATCTAGAAGATTCCTCCTTTTGTGGTGCCTGTGGCAATGCTGAGTAAAGCTCCTCCCTGCAGCAAAAGGGCAGGACCCATTTGGACTCTGAGGACCACCCAAGGGCCCAGGCCCTGCAGTGTGTGACCTGCAGGAGATGCTCTTTGGCAGCACTGGGACAGGAGCAGCATGAACGTGTTTTCCCACTAAAAACTGGCTCCTGCTGATGTGCTGCCAGTAACAGTGAAGAATAAAAGGAGATCTTTTAAGGGATAATATACTACCTGATGCAGGGCATAATCCAGAGAAGGGTTAGCACAGAACTTTATCTACAGGCATTTTTGCAAAGCTGATTGAAGCGCACAGCCTTAGCTCAATACCCAGACTTACAACGCATGTCCTCTGTGAGCTGTAATAAACATTACAGATAAAAATCCTCACAATACACTGAGATAAATACATCTCTGTGTTTTTATCCTCTTCAGAGTGACTCACTCCTCCTCTGACACACCTGCTGTGACTACAGGAAGTGACCCAAACCCAGCCTCAACACAAGGTTTCCACCTATTACTGTGGATTAATGAGATTCTAATACTTCCATAGGCTGAATTTTTTTTAACATTAAAATTAACATAGGTATTCATTGGACTGCAAAAGTAGCAGCATATTTTTTGCTCTAATTTCAACCTAGCTATCAAAGCCACATTAGATTGGTTGTTATTGCTAGAGAAGTTTGTCCAGAGAAAACCCCAAAAACTTATACATAACCTATTACTACTATATTACCAGTGAACAATTCCTTTGTTGAAAAGGAAGAAGGAAATGAAGGAGAGAAAGGAAAAGATGGAAGCAAAAGAAATAAAGATAGATTCTTAAAAGTGGCCAACATTTTCTTTGGAAACAGACATTTTTTTCCATCTCAAAATGAAAATCTGCACAACATAAACAATATTCTGAACAGGAAACATACCTCATGAATAGCCTCCTCATATAAAAATAATGCTAGCATTAAATATAAACACGCTCTACATTATGCATACAGAGTAATGCACTATACTTTTGCCTTTCATGAAATGACCTAAGCCCCATGAGTGAATTATAGATCTGGGGCTTTCTATCGTGGTATAAATAATTACTATTTCAAAATGTGCCCGAGCAGTATCTGAAACACAGAAATACAGGGATTTGGAAGCTACACTTTTTTGTATTTTAGGCATTATACAGTGAAAGTGCATAATCATTCAAGTGTTTTGGGCACAAGTCTTAGCAGCTGCCAATAAAGTTTCTGAAACCACTGACCACTCCATAGTCTGCTTACCAAAAAGCAGAATACTATTCAGATTATTTTAAGATTCACATTTTAAGCTTCATGGACTTTACCAAGTAAATCCTACCCTGCCATACACACAACTCCAGCAAATGAAATATTAGGTATGCAACTGTGCAATAAATACTTATAATTCAGCTGTTTCTATAGAAAAGAAGAAGAAAAAAGATTATACTGTTACTGTTTTAATACATACTGGTTTCTACTGCATGAGCACAGGCAGCTACAGTACCCATGGCCTGAAACAGTGGAATTACAATTTTGCAATCAGACTAGATCTTCAGAGATCCGTTATCCTTTGATAAAACTAAGAGAATCTTATAAAAACATAATGATACAAAACCTCACTATACTCTCTTATTTGCTCTTTCCCCCCCTGCCTAAATTTAGAAAGCTTCTTCAAAATACTGATTGTCAATGATGTGAAAATTTAACCATTTTCAGCTTTTGGGGTTTCCCTGTTACTGTTTGTTCACAAACTGTGAATACACTTAAATTAAATAACACTCTTAAAGTGACTAAGAGAGAAAAAAAAAGTGCCTTATTTTTTAAGAGATGAAACACATCAGATAAACCTTAGACCCAATAAATAACTCGATATGTGCTTTTTATGACCTGCTGACAAAGTTTCAATGTAGAATATTTTAATATGAATTCACACTTTAGTTACGCAGAGAAATTTTGGAATAGTTTTTCATACTTTTGCATAAAGTGTATGTTAATTATTCACCTAATTTCACTTTCTTCATGCATAAGTTTCCCTCTTATTTATGCAGAGTTGACTTGACTGAGCAGGCTGCGGGAAAGGGTCAGATAACCCTTTCCTGAGCAAAGGCAAAACAAGCACATTTGTGAATGCTGAAATGGCATATTTTGGGGAATATGTGCTCAAGTAGCCCTCTCATTTGCAGAACTTTATCAATATGTATTTTTGGCTCATATGGCGAAGTTTTAAAAAAATCACTCTGAGCATGAGATGACCTAGGTTTTGAGGCATCCAAAACAATAATTTGTTTTGACCATTTCTGCTATACAAAAAATTGGAAATATCCTAATTTGCTGTGGAGCTTTAATAGCATTCACAAAGTGAAGAGTTATTAAGTATATGTATAATTCATAAATTACTGTTCCTTAAGGCTGGGAAAAGAAAGGGCTGTCCCATTTCTCACACAAGTACTGAAACCACCAGCCTACAGTCACTTTTACTGATTTAATGAATAATCAAATGCTGCTACAAAGTAGAATTGCTCCAATAAGGGATCCTGTGGCATGGCTTTGTGTTACAATTTATATGGCAGAAAAATCTCTTAAAATGACTGCTGATTATTTCCCCATATTCAGGGACTTGCTATAACCCTCAGTACAACTCACTAATATTTCATATTTTTACAAAAAAAGCTATTGTTTTAAGGGCTTTGCTCAAGCCAGATCAGTAAAGCAAGGTGCATTTTAGGGTGGGAAACCTCCAAAAATACAAAATTTAAATAAATATCTCTGTCTTATTTGAAAGGCTGTTGAAACAGTGCAGGTGAGCATGAAAATGAGTGGTGGGAGACTGTGAAGATTTTTGGAGGAAATCTAGCAAGGAGCCTCAAATCATGAGATATTTAAACCTGCTTTGAAATGTCCTAACCAGCAGAGAACAAACTGCAACCACTATGGGGGGAGAGTAGTTAGAGGATTTCTGAAGTCCATCAGTGAATGTAAATTACATTAGAAATATTCCCCAGTGATTTATTTCTTCATATCAGCTTAATTTCCCAAGGAGACAAGAGCATGTGTGAATATTCTCTTTCATTCTGTTCAAATTACTTATGAAACGTGGTTCCATTACAACAAGTTTTAAGAGACAGTAAAGAACTTAAGAGTCTTGTTTTCTTATAACTAACCTGAGAGGACAGGTTGCAGCAGGGGCTCAGAGCTTATTAGATATCAGACAATGTGTAGGAAGGATGCCTTTACAAAAGCCCTAATAGAGACAAAAGCTTCTGTGAAAATCTCTGCCCAAGAATCAATTTTTCATTAGAGGTTTCTCTCCATTGCAAATACTTTGGTGTCCAGTGGCACAGATCCTGTTTGAAGTTTTCACATGGCTAGGTGGCATTTATAACCTCTGAGCCCTTGCTTCCTCACCTTTTTCTCCTTTCCCCAAAGCCCACCCTTCGTGCTTCTATTCCTTCTTGTCTCAGCTCACGCTGCAGTATTTCCATAATTCAGTTAAAAAGCCACAAGGCACAATCTCATGGAAACCAGAGAAGATTTCTTTCTGCAGCTTATGGCACAAACTTGGGTTCTGAAATGTATTCAGACTGATGTCATTGCCAAGATTTCGCCATAGGGCTCATAAAATTTTTAATTGTCCCACCAATGCAAGTTTGGGGGGAAAAAAAAGTAAAACTTAAAAAAAAATCAAAACAAACAAGCTAAAAAACCCCAAACCAAAAACCTCAAAACAAAAACATCAAAACAGAACCTCAAAGATCTGGTTTTACATCAGTAGGAAAAAAGACTAAAGCAGGAATTGTACCACATTATGGATAGGTTAGACTGAAGTGATAGCTGACAAGGTATTTGTTTTAGGAAAAGTGGCAGAAGTGCTGTCTGTGATAAATGCTGCTAAGTTAGAATTTACCCATTTTAGCATCTTAATTTGGGCACCCCAGAGTTCAATTGCTCTTGCATGGCCTGCAAGGCTGAAACAGGTGTTTTTAATCTCTTTTTGTAATATACTACTAACCACTAAAGTACTTGTACGCCAAACTTGTGAAACTATTGTTAAGAGGGAAAAGAAAGAAACTTTCTGCACCTTCATTTAAATTGCAAAGAGTAGCTGCCCAAAGGGGCTGGTTGTGAAATTTGTTGAAAATGCATTCTGTTATTAACCAATTCCAAACTTAAAATATGTGACAAGCTTCTTTATCCTTCAGTGCCTGAAGCAGAGAAGAACAAAACATTGCACTAATATACAGCACATATAAACTGCTATTTTAACAGTAGAACATCATCAACCATAGCAAAGACAGGCAGAAAAAAATACTTCTACACCTTCAAAGGAATTGATAGCCTTTTCTTCTCATGCTACTGCAGTAGCACATTTGGCCCATTTTGCCTCTGTTTTTTGTTTTTTTTTTCACTGATAAAATTGCTGAATTTTATATACATTCCTATTAAGAAGAGCCTATGTCCCAGAAAGATAAAAGCCCCACACAATATTTCAGCAGCTGAAACCACAGCTCCTTTCGAAGAGCTCCTGTTGTTCTCATGAAGCCAAGACTTCTTTCAGTGGAGAGAAAAATGCAAATGTGTCCTGATATATATTTGTGAGCAGGTAGCCCTTGTCAAAGTGAATAAAAGCATTACTCATGCCTATTTATCTTGCAAATGTATTTTATTTTAATGCTTAGAAGAGAGCTGTATACCTACAACATTAAGATGAAAAGTTTAGCAATATTTTTCAGGGTCCTTAGAGCCTTGTTCCATATTTTGTGCCTGTGTCATTGACACATTTTTTTAAAGATTTTTTTTTTTCCTTTCTCCTTTTTTTCCTTAATGCTGCTGCAAAAGCTCCAGTTTCCTGAAGGGAACAGTGCCTCTAATTAGAGCACATAAAAGACTTTTCTTATTGACAACATTATATTTTTGGCTGTCAATAAACTCATTAATTGCTTCAGACTTTGTCTTAGGAAAAAAAAGAACTGAAATCTGCAATGTTTTGCCTTCCTCTTATTTTCTGTAGAGGATAATTAAGTCAATTCTGGGTTTGAAGAAATACTTATCCATCCAGCTATAACTTCTGTAGGCTGTAGGAAAAGAGACAACTGGCACAGATGACATGAAAATTTCCCTGTTAAGTTGAATGAGTCAACTGTACCAGCATTTTAATTTTCATTTTCTTGTGAAGCTCCAGAATGCTCAATGCCTTCATTGCAGTAAAAAAAGATTGAACTTTGGAAACATCCACCTATTAGATACTTAAAAAAGAACAAAGAAGGTCTTATCTCTATCTAGAAAAAATGAGAATCATGACTTCCTACTTTGGGAGAAAAAAAACACATTCCAGAAGTGACATCTTTCTTTTGATGACTTTCCATCAATTAATATAGGAAGATCGCTGCTCTTGGTTTTCTTTGTCAAAAAAGACCAGAGACCAGATGGAGTTAGTGTGCACACAGCTCCTTTTCCTGTCACCAGAAGTTAACTATTTATATAAATAATAAACCATTCTCTCATTAGTACAGAAACTGGAGATGCCAGTTCCTTCTCCCTTTCTTAGAGTGTCTTTAATCTGTGCCTTTTGGTCACTTCCCACAGGCTTTGATTTGCTGGAGAAACAGGACGTGCGGGAAGGGAGTGTGGCACCTGTGCTCCGCAGAGCTGGCTGAGCGTGGGCATCTGCTGCTGGCTGCCATCACAGGGGCTGGGGCCAGGCTCACATGGTCTCTGGCAGTCTTGGCACTCACATTTCAGGAGAAAGCAACTCATTATCACCATAATACATGATAGGAATTAGGGGGAGATTGCTGAGACAGTGATCATTCAAAGCGCTAAAGGGATCGCTCAAAGCTTCCTCCTCTAACTGAAGGAAGCCCCAAGAGCTAAAGCCCACTGGAAAGTGGCATAAATATTTCCACTGTGGCTTTTCTGCCACCTTGTTTTCCATGCTGCTACATGAACCCCCTCACTGATTGCTTCTCAGAGCTAATCAGCATCACTGCAGAGCTCAAAATAAATACCACAAGTAAGCAGTGGGAAAATGGCACATTTTCAGTCAAGAAATGACATGAAACAAATGGATGGGGAGGATTAGTAGAGAGACACAGAGAGAGACAAAGAGAGACAGAGCTGGTCCTGATGGCAGAAGCTGGGGAGAAGTTTTGTCATCAGTAAGGCAGAGCCACACACGTAAAATTAGTTGAGAACAGGTAAGGATGGGTAAAGATCAGAGAGGCAGCAACAGATTCACAGTTGTACAAGGTACATTGTACTGAATATGTTCATGAGAGTTTTAAAACCAAGAAGGGCAGATTTAATTTAATTGAAGAACAGCTCTAATTAAAACTTAGTTCTGTGGTGGAAGAAAACCTATTGTTCAAATGAATTCTTTATGCTTGTCATACTAATTTTTTTCTTACCAAATCAGATTAGACTAATTATAAGCCTATAATGACATCAAAACACCCCAGTAAACCAGCCACTTACAGCCAGAGTCTGACACCTTATTCAGGCTGAACAGCAATTTAATCTGTCATGGGACTACTCAGTGAGAGTAACTGTAATAGAAGAGCCTCTTTGGCAGTTAATAGTATATTTTATCTGTCAATGTATCTCCAGATTAGCCATGCATACTTGTGGTTAGGGTAGTAACTGATCCAAAAGTGGATGTTGACTGGTCCAGCTCATCTCAGAAAGAGAGATGTGAGAGACATTAGCAGAGATAGCCTGCTGTAAATGCACAGAGTAACAGGAATGAGGGGTAAATTATTTATAAGGTCAGCACCACCATTAATATGTGAGGCGTCTTCTATGGCTGCTCTAATTAGGGCACAAAATCTTATAAAATTCTTTGTGACAATGGCAACATCCATTTGTGAAGTTCCTGCCCAAGAGATAAATCTACCTTCAATTTGTTTGAATTTTTTCCTTGTGGTTTAATTGAATGCTATCCGTTCTTTATATGCCAACCCTGTACTAATGGAAACAACAATATTTTCCCCTTTTAATAATGACATGCTTGATGGAATTCAATTTCTTAACCAAATTCTCCTCTGGGAACATTAAGCCTGTTGTTTTCACATGCCTTTAAGTTAAATACCATCCAGCTATTAGTAAGAGATTGTTTGCTCTTAAAGCCATCGATTGGTAATGGGTTTGCTGAGAGTAACATTGGTCTTTGCTCTCCTAAAGGCTTTCTGTATTCATAAAAAAAAATAAAGTTACATGCAGTCTTTGGTTTATGGGCCTCTTTTTTTTTTTTTTTTTAACTTGGCAACATGCATTAATTTCCAGCAGCATGATCTCCACTGTCAGCAGCACTAGCTGTAACACACCCAGATTCTACCAAGGGGGTCACATCCCCACCAGCCTGCAGCTGACAGATTCATTTCCTACCTTCTCCTGAGACAGCGACGAGGACCGAGAATCCAGAGGTCCACTGTAATTACTATGTATATTTCAGATTAAATAAATGTGATAAAAGCCTCCATCTGGCTGTTGATCAAATGTGCAGAGGCAGGCTGATTTTCAGTGACATATTACAATATGTCTCTTGTAACAGTCCCTAATGCCAGCCTGTAAATTACTTACATTTGGGATTACTTGACTACGGCAGACAGAAATATTACTCACTGTTAAAGTGCTGCCTACTGGGAGCATGGGGGACGTGGTCTAATCTTAAAGCTGTTAAGCAAGGCATTAAGAAATAATGGGGCCATGTTTATTTTACTAAATACTGATTGTGCTCACACTGTTTGAAGATGGCAGACCCAATTTAATAGCAGCCTGATCTTGTTCTAGATGCTGGAAAGCTGCAGAAAGTCTAACACTGGGGAAATAAGTATCAGTAGTGTTCTAGAGGAAAACTTTAAATATCAGAAAAAACCAGCAAATTATGTCAATAATTTCAAATTATACACTATCTTCAGAAAAAAAAAATCAGTAGTTCAGGGCCTTCCATTTAAGAGAAATCCTAACCAGAAACTTCAAAAATAAAATAACACAAATTTCATGGAAAAAATAGACAATGAAGCTGCCATTTCACGATTTACTTTACAGCTCTCCTTGAAATGGTGGCAGCAACATGAAGGCAGTCAAAATGTAGTACATTACTGAAGGTCTTTCAAAACTTATGGTAAGAAAGAAAGATTGGGGAAAAAAATGTCTGGAGGATATTTACAGAGCAACTAATTGTGGTTTGAAGGGCTTTTCTTATGATTTACAGCTTCTTGAGCTTTATAGCTCACATATCAACAAGAAAAATAATTCAGAATTGAGAATAAAAGGCTTATTAAAAAAAAGCCAAATATCATCTCCTAGTCAAAGGATGGATATTTCTGGTCTACCCTATTACATTGTCATGGTTCTTATTGCGCATTTATTCTGCCCAGAAAGTGTAGCAGGACACTCTGTATAAATCAAGGAGAGTATTGGCCTTGTAAATTCTTGCTCTAAAGATGAGCAAAACACCCTTACTGTTGTATAGCTCTTAAAAGAACAGCATCTTTGTACTGCAGTGGTTAAAATCTGTTTCCACCTAGACATATGTCCAGAAACAAGTTCTGGGAGTCATTATGAGCCTAAGAAAAATCTAGAAATATTCTTCTCATCTCCTATGTGATCATTACAACAAATTTTCCTTTCTTTCCCTGCTCAGTTCTTATTCTAACTACATGAGATTTGCTATATAAACCCTTCACCTTAAATTGTCTCATTAGCCTGCATCACTTAGCATCCACTCTTACTTAACTGAAGTGGTTCATTAAATGACATTTCCTTTTAAAAGACCTCTAAAAACTTAGTCCTCCCTTTAGGAAGTCAAGAAGACAAATTGTGCAAGTAGAAGATAATGTGCTAAACAAATCTGGAATTAACACAACTTTTTTCAAATGCCACTGCTGAGAAACTTTTATTCTTTCCTTCCTTTCCTTCCTAATAAGTCCGTTGCCTTTACATTATAGCCATGTAAGGGACATGATATTTCTCTCTGAAGTGTTCTGAATGCTCAAACTGATTAAAAATAAAGATGCCCTTCAAAAACATGATGACACCCTCTTTGATGCAGAAGCTTTTGTTAGTCAGTGAAATTTTGGATATGACTATCTAACCAACATCTCTAGCTATACCATTCCCGACATGCCAGTAGCAGACACTACATTCAGCTGAAAAATAGAAATTGTTTCTGAGAGCTGTGAAGCCAAGTGTGGGTATTTCAAGGTTGTTACAGCCCTTAGTTCAGTAGAACATGTAAGCACGCTTTGAGACTTAAGACATGATTTCGTGCTTTTGTTGATTTGGAACTGGGCTGTTAGACCCGAGCTCCAGTTGACACTGGCTAGAGGAGACATAGGCAAGTTAAAGAAAAAGCTAAGAATTCTTAAGCTGTGAGAAGCAGTGTTTTTAGCCTTTCTTGCCTTCTGGAAACCTTTAGCAGGTTACTCCTCCTCCCGTGGAGTTGAGATTCATGAATTCAGAGCTCATTGTGACAGCTTCTCTCTGACACCAGCACGTCTGGGTCTGGCGCCAGTGGCAGCAGCGAGCCCGTGGCGCTGGGCAGAGCAAAATCAGAGTCTCCCTTGCTGGGAGCAGCCTCTCATCAAAGCCCTGCTCCTGTCACCTGGGCCAAGGAGGCAGCACGGGGCCTGTTCCTTCAATATCTATTTTGATACTTAAGGTGGAAAGGGGTTTTTTGCACCTCACAGCTGAGCAAAATCATGAAACCTTGCGCTTGCTGTGCTTGGTCGGCTCACAGCAGCACCTAAGGCCCAGAGGGTGGGGAGGTGCTCCTCCAGGACATCCTGCTGGTGGCACCCCTTGAGAGCAAGGTTTTTCAGGAAATAAACATGGAAAATCAGATAGAAATCCTTGCCATTCAACAAATGCCTCGACATGCGCTTTGGCAAAATGTTCTCTTTTTATCTGAGCCTCAGTTCCTCTGAAACAAAGTGAGGGTCAGGAACAAAGTATTACCTTGACTCACAGAAGGAATTATAAAAGAATGATTTTAGATATTAGAGTACTTCTGGTAAGGCAGGCACATCACCTGCCTTTACACACAACATTCTATATAATAGTATTTTAAAACATTTGAAATTAACTTCTGTGGGTTTAATTTTTACTAAGCTTTTTGTTGGAGATATATACATATATTTTCTTTCTTGTATAAAAGGAAACTGAGTATCTATTATTATGATTTTGCATAATGAAGAAATTAAAAGCTAAATGCTTTTATTTCAGAGAGGTGAGACTGAACAAGACAGCCTCATGCAGCTACGCCACTGGAAGCAATTCACACCAGATAACTGATAAAGATAAAAATAAACAGAAATATGGGAATAAGCCAGAAATAGGATGACTCTACTTTCAGATTATGGAAACAAACAGAGAAGTACTAGGGATGCTGTTAAACATAGTTAAACAGGTCAACATGAACCCTTGGGTTCATAAACCACCTTGAACTTAATAGGAAAGGATGTTCCATTTTAATAATAGAATCATTGAAGATGTATGTCAGCTGATACAAGAAGGTACCGTAGAATTAATATTTAAAACAATGAACAGCTATGCTCTCCTGGCTTCAGTTTTGTTTTTCATCCCAGTAATGTCTACTTTCCCACAAGTGCTAATAATTTATGCATTACAATTAAACTTAGAAAATTATGATTAAAATGTCTTTCTATTTGGCTACACAGAGTTACCTAAAATCTCAGTGGAACAATCAAATATTAAATGCTTTATTTGTATGGTAATCAAATGCAACAACACAGTTTGGAACTTTAAAATTACATGAAGCAATCAAACATCCATCTAGTGGTCAAGGTTTGGACAAGTGGAACAATAGGGTATCCTTGCCATTTTTGTCACCACTGAGCAACAAAAGCAACCACAGCAGTGACAAAAAAAGAGCCATAAAATGTTAATGTTTCAGAATAATGTGTGTACAGGTAGAGTGACTTCTCTCAATAACCATTCTGGCATGAACAGGTTATGTATTTATAGAGACCATTGTGCCTTTCATTGCTGCCACATGGTTAAATCTTCATGGATAATCTTCATAAACCACTATTTTTCCAAAAGCTACCACAACTCTATAGGTATAAGCCATAATACAATATATTTCACAGAATGAATGAGGAGGTGCTGGGAGAATTACATGCTGAAGGAGAGAGAGTTGAAGGAGGAAACACTCTTGCTGTCTTCTGCTACAGGGGAAGGCGAAGAGATAGTGGAGCCAGGCTTTCATTAGAGGCGTGCAAAGAAGAGAGGCAGTGGACACAAGCTGGGACATAAAAAGCTCAAACTGTCAAGAAATTCTTATTCACCACAAAGTTGGTCAAACACTGGAACAAGTTACCCATAAATTCTGTGGGCTTTCCATGCATGGACATATGAAAACATTCACCTAAACGAGGCCCTCAGCAATCTGATGTATCATGACCCTGCTCTAAGCTGAGGTTGGATCAGCTAATCTCCATAGGTCTGCTAAGACTTTTATCATTCTCAATTCTAAGAAATGGGCCATAAGCACCAAAATGAAGAATACATGCAAAAAAAAAAAAAAAAAATTGCAGTTTTCTGCATTTTAAAATGAACAGTTAATAACAAACCAGCATCCAGGAGGATGCCAAGATCCTGCTACTGCTTTACGTCATGCTGTTCTTTTTGTGTTGTCTTACATTGCTGCCATCACTGTCATATCCATACTGCAAAAATTCAAAAGGCTCCAGAATTATTTTTTCCTATATTCTAGTGATGGACACACATGAATCAGGGAGCAGGAGTTCACATAAAACCTTAGAAATTATGCCACAGAAAGCAGATGTTTATTAGTAGAGGAAAACTCTATGTGATATAGAGGGCCTTGTCTTCCTGTCACATTTTTTTTCTCAAAATAATCTGGTTTTAATCTCACAAACAGAGTCTCAGAATTCTAGGGAAAAAAAACCAAAACAAACAAACTGTAAATTCTACACCGGATTATTTCAGAGAATATTTTACACAGCATTATACATAATGAGAATGTCAGAGATCAGCAAATTGTTCCAATGGACTTTCCATCAAATTATGTTTACAATTACTGAGAGGTTAGATTTGCAAAGAAATGAGCTGACATTTCAGCATTCTGTGGCAATTGCAGTATTTTCAGTCAGGATTTCAGTTTTATGGCCAGCTTGACAAAACTAGTGTAATTCTGTTTTCCTCAGGTATATCTAGGTTTATTTATAGTGAGGTCAACTCATTTGAAATATCTTCTATTGCTTTACTCAGCAGAGAAATTGTCATGCAAGTAAAACTCTGGATGGTGGTGTCTCTCTGTAATAGCAGGGAGTAAGAACCAACAACCACAGAAATTGCTTCTCTGCCTGTCAGAGTTGATATTCAATGCACAAAACATTTTGCAGATAAAAATATACTGAATCTTATCTCCATGTAATAACAGCGAGCACGTGTTTTTCAAAGTGCATTGCAGACCCCAAACGCAGCAGGGGCTCCGATGGAACTACCACATGGAAACCCTCATCTAACAATCTGACAACTAAATACATGCTCCAAATCTTCTCCCCAAACCTGAGGAGATAAAAATCCTGCTGCAAAAATTCTGGCCTGAAATTTCCCTCTCCTCTGAGTTTCCTGTGGGAACACATCCTGGAGAGCATCAGCCATCTCTCTTTTCCTTCCCCTTTCTCATATCCCTTCCTCTTTGGTGACATAACTTGGCTCCAAGGAGAGGAAAGTTTCTCAGAACATCTGTTAATGATATTGCATACCAACTCTATCTAGGTGTGTGCTTACACACAGTTTTCTGTGTCTCCTGCCTTCCACAGCTCTCTCTCACCAACTTTTTCCTCTGCTACTTTTCCATGAAAGATGCTCGTACAGCTTCAGCAATGCTGTCATTTAAAATTACTTCAGCAGTGTCTCAAGCACCTCCACAAATCCTGTTACTGCTTATTATTTTGTTTCTGTTACTTTCTGCTATTGTTTTGGAAGTGCAGAACCTTTCCTGGTCCCACAAAAGTAGGCTCCATGAGACCTATTTTTCTATTCAATGTGAATGTGTACTCAAGATGAGAACCAAATGGACATTTAAGTATCTTTAGTACATCTCCAGGCAAATTTGAGCAGCAAAGTCATGAAGAGTGTTCACAGAAGAGTGGCTTAAGCCATTTAAAGGACAGCAAGACAAATGCATCCCTGAAAATACATCCTTGGATATCTGATATGCTGTACTACACATGCCTAGAGACAGCATGCCTTTTTTTTGCACCTGTGGACCTGCCTGCCCCAAAAAATTGTTTCACATTCACAAAGTAGGTATCTCTAGCCCTAAGTTGCCTGAGGGCCCAAGCAATTTGTCTTACCTCAAGAGTGTTAAATACACACTTGAAAACACTGAATTCAAACCAAAATGTCCTAACCACAGTTATTTTATTCAAGATGCAACATGAAGGGGAACAGAATCATTATCTTTCTCTAGGGATGTAGAAGTTAACAAAAATATTAAAATAAATACAATTCTTCCACGCATAAAAGAGGGTGAAACCCCCTGAAATACTAAGAGAACCACCACAACAAAATTACATGTCAATTACACTGACATTGCATGACCAACTTTGCACTAAGATACAGAAATCAAGTCCCCAGAAATGGACAGTGATGTTTGGGAGAAGTAGGGCTTTGTGACTTTAATTAAAAAAAAAAAAAAAACAAAAAAAAACCCCTTTTGAGTGAAACTGTCTTGGAGCATTGGATAATCACAGGAGTTACTGTTGGTGCCTAGAGAGGCTACCTAGAACAGAGGCTAGACAGGGTTAAAGGAATAAAGTAGGCATTTATTAAAAGGCCTTCAAAGGATACACCTTGGGCAGTACAAGAGCCTGGCCAAGGCTACACCCAAGATGGATGATGGGTCATGAGTTTTCACACTTTTATAAGTTTTGGTCCATTTACATACTGGGGTTAATTGTGCAGTTACAGCCTCAGGTTATGAAGTCCCATCCTCCCAGTTTGCTCTCCTCAATTCACTGTTTACACTTTTTTGGGCCTTTTGACACTTGCCAAATGGTGTCCTTGGTTCTCAGGCTGGAAAAGGATTGTTTTGTCTAACTAAACTGCGAAGAGAACTTGCTAACACTTTATATGTAGTTCAGAGTCACACACTAATGCAGTACAGAATCTGAAAAATATGAAAGCTAAAACTTAAGGCATCACTGTACCCAAAGGCCTCTTTGAAATGCCTCATTCAGCACTGAACTTCCCTTCTCTAGCTGGCTGCCTAGCATCAGGCACTGAATGTCTCCTTGGCTTTGTCCTTGTTTGACTGGCTGCACCTAGAGAGGCAAATTCCTCCTGGGAAAATGACTCAGAAGATGGATGCAGTGACACATCCCCTATCTCATCTCCCTTTGGTGCATGAGCAAGTGCACACTGACCAGCAATGGTGTGATTTAGTCCTGCCCATGATCAAAATGTTCCAGAACTCTTAACAAGAAATAAACTACAGCCAGCAGAGTGGTTCCTTAAGAACAGCTCACATGTGAATGAAGTGGAACCTGGAAGTCTGCATTTGAAGATATCCCATATGAAGCACATGGCATCATCAATATGTTCCTCTCCTTTCTGTAATGATTAGTTTGATGCCTCACTGTGCATTCAGGAGAATACATTCAGTTAAAATCCTCCCTGCATCTCTTCAGGATTGTGCATTTCTGTCACAGCTGTTGATTTAAAACATGTTGTTTGAAGCATATGTACATTTAGTTGATAGGGTATAGCACTCATTTGCATTCACCACTATTTAGTTTAAACAATTCCCTTTTAGCATCTTATGACAGGGATTTATAGTTAATTGACTAATTTTCTATACTATTAACATCTTAACACTTTTATGAGAACACAGAAGAAAGCAGTGTATGTGAAACCTTGGAAGGTTTTCTTCTAAGCACTGCTTTTTCACAGAATTTATCTTCCAGTTATTAATAGGCAATCTGTAGAAGCCAAGATGCACAGTTAAATGTAAATCACATTGTCTAGTGTTGCTTAAATTTGTTCTTTGAAACATCTGCTTTTCAAGCTGTATTTACCTGTCTGCTGAGAGTCAGACAAATTACAGCAAGATTTTTTTGCCTGAAGAGATGTCTGTCATTTCACAGAACAGATGCAATGAAAAGAAGTTGACTTCCCTTTTTCTAAAATATGCTGGAGAAAAAAATCCCAAAAAACCTTGCCCAAACAAAACAAATAGTTTAGTTTTCTTTCACATCCAAAAGGAACTACACCAGCCAACCCTTTAAACAAATACAATCATGACTGAGTCCCTCATCAGAGGCTTAGCACTGAACAGTTTAACATTGTGTTTGCTTCATGCTTGCTTTACTTTCAGTATCTAAGGATGCAGCCTTGTCCCATCTGACTCAATATACATTTCAACCTTTTAAATATTTAAAGCATCTTAAAACTACCACTAAGAGCTGTTGGCTGACAGAGATGGTTTTCCAAATCCAAACTACTTCTGGGACCTTCTTAGTGTGAAGTGCTCAAAGATGTGTTTCTTTGTATGGAGAATACAATCCCCATTCTGCAAAGCACTGAACAGGTATTTTTCTCATGCACATATTGATGTGATTGCCTGGCATGTCTATAAACACTGTGTCACTGAGAAGGCTTCTTGAACCAGATTTGTAATCTTTAATAGAAGTCTGTCTTGTTAGAGAACAAACTCCTGAATTGTCTCCAGCCTGGTGGCAAAGAACCACTTTGTGCTGGTAAATCCCCAGGTCTAAGCAGTGGAACTTCAGGAAAGATCATATTGATCATTTTAAATCACATATATTTTGGTATAATTCCTTCTTGTGGACGAGTGATTTTTAATTTTCTTTTAGAGACAAGCTTTGTAATCATCTATTCCAGAAATCCTTGTTGAAAATCTGACACATAAAAGAAAATTTAAAAGGAATAATAATTTTTTAGTCCATAGACTAACTCAGAGAAACAAATACTGAGGGAAGCGACAGATAAAATCTCTCCTCTTAATTATCAGTTCCCAGAATCTGACTTCAAATTATTCCATCTCTTCATGTGCCAACAGGATGGATAGGGTTACTGGAATACTAAAAGAACTCCAGAGCATGCTCCTTTAAAGGAGCAACAGTGTGTAGGAGATCCATGGCACTACAAAAGTACACGTTCGGTGGGTTGCTTAAAGAGGAAAAAATGTTGTGAAGCACTCCAATACAACACTTTGAAATGTCTCATATGTGCCTTCTGAGGAAACACAAAAAATGGTGGCTGGGATTGCTTTTTTGTAACTGACAACAGCATTTGATATCAGATCTGGCTTTTTGAGGCAGGACCTGTGTGGAACAAGAGCTGTGCATCAAAACCAAAATATTCCTCCAAGGAGCTACAAGAAAGGCCCAAGACATAAAAGGACTGATAATTATAACAGCACAAACATAATGAGCTCTGAGTGTAATTGATGGTGAGTTGAACTGTTCTTTCAAAGAAAAAAAAAAACAAACCATCAAACCATTTTCAACATGTTTAGGGAGAGTTGTTCTACTGCTAACATTTTAATAGTATTTTTACACCTATATTGCACAGGAACCTTTTATTCCAAGAACACCCTGAAAACTGTATGACTCATTTCAATATGTTACAGCTTGTGAAACATTTTAAACAAACTTGAAAATCAATTATAACAAAAGAAATGTTACACTGGTTGTAGAAATTTTGGAAAAAGCAAAGTAATGTTTCCTTCCCAGTATTTTGTGCTTATTAACTTTTTTTTTAATACAAGAACATAAAATATTTTAGGAGATTTTAAAGAAACAGAAGAGACTGGAAAGACTATGAAAGGGGGAAAAAGAATCTGCCCTAAGAATGCAAACCTCTTTCTGTCCGTTCTCCTTCACTCTAGCTCATAAAGATTGTTGAGTCACAGTGATGTAACCATGACTTTTGGTGCTTCCTACATGACAGAAAGTGCTAAAATTCAGCAGAAAGACTCACTGTACCTTTGTGGGTGACACCAGCCAGGACCAAAAAAAGTACTGGGTACATTTGTTCTCTGTTTGGCAGAGGTAGGGAAAGGAAAGGCAGATTTTCAGAGGTTCCTTAGAAAAATGAATTAAGATCAGCATGCCCTTCTCTTAGTTATTGCTGTTGGTATTAGCAGCAGGAGTACCAGTTGTATTTAATGTATATAGCTCTCTTTACCATTTGGGAAAATTAGAATTAGTATTATAAACTGGCCTTCTGCTTGATTCCTCCAAATGCTGCCCCTTTGCCCACCATTTAAAATAAACTATGAGGGGTTCTTTAAATAGTGATAGGAAATAAAGTATTTTTCTTTCCCTGGCTTTCACTACTGCCCCTTTCTATCCTTAATGCATTTAAAGACAGAAGAATACCAACAAAGAAATAAAATAAAAGGAAGAACAGAGGCTCTGCTTTGGATTTGCTGGGTGTGCCCAGGTATTTAGTATTATCAGTGAGAGGGTGCTGAAACATGGAATGACATCCTCTCTGAGAAAAGCGAGGATGAGAGTAGCTCCAATGGTCAAACTCAGGCCCTATTAGGCCAGCAGGAAACTTCAACCAGCAAAAACAGATTTCAAGGCAGAATACCAGTCAGTGCTCTAGCATGATTAGCAAAAAACAGGTGGGCAAACAATACATGTTTTTGGATGATCTCCCTTTTTTCTTTCTCTTTTTTCCCCAATTAGCTGGTTGCTTTGCTATTGCTAAATTCCTTTTGTTTTCACAGAATTTAATTTTCTGACCACTGAAGCAAAACTGAAGAAAAGAAGTGAGAAAATGATGGGGCAACTAGGCAGGTAAAATCCTTGTAAATCCTACTCCAAACTGCTTAATATTCTGAATCCCTACTTCAGGGAGATAAAAAACCCTGTTGGCATAGTCTGAGTTGCACTGATGTCTGAGTCGGAAGAGTTTACTCTAGATTTGGAAGCTTTGCTTCTGACAAAAAGGAAAGAAAAAGCAAGAAATTAAGATTCTTCTGTTATTCTGGGGTTTTCTACAACACAAGCCCCAGTGATAAAGAGAAATATAAACAAACAGAAATTAGAAGCATTAGAAGTGGTCACAAACTGCTGAAGGTCTCCATTTAATTAGCATTCAAACTGATAGCAAACCATCTAGCTCATTTTGATTCATTATGAAACACTACTGGAGAAACAGAAAAATAACATAATTCCTAATGATTAAGACTGCCATTATGCTTATTTGTATAGGCATCAGACTCTTTTCAAGTTTCTGGGACCAAGCCAGGATTGCAATTTTTGCCTGAAGCAGGCAAGAGACTCTGCTGAAATGAAATGTTAACATCCCTCTTGCAAACCAAAGTGTGCCTTTGAGAATGTGTGCTGAGTTCAATTGCCTGAATACACACACAGGGGCAGAGCCTTCTCTGCATCACCCAGTGCAGGAGAAGTGCTGATAAATGTCTGCTATATATCCTGTAACATACCTCAAGCACCCTGTGTATTACTACAGCTGTAGCACTGCAGTAAGCTGAGATTTCACTTTTGATTTTTCCTTAGCACCAGGAGATACAATTGGGACACATTTAATGCATGGGCCCAGAATCAACTCAATAACTTCTTCACCCACTCACCCTAACTCCCCCAAACTGTCCAATCCTGAATATTCCCTTCATATATTCAATGTAACATGCACCATTTTACACATGGAATATTTTATACATGGATTTACTAGGTTAGACTCACAGAGCTTGAGCCCTCAAAGCCACTGTTCTTTAACAGCCTTCAGTGATGTGTAGAAGCTAAGAGACTGTTCAGGGAATGTAAAACGAAATAACTTGGATGAAAATGTCTCCACAGATCATGAACTTCTACCCATTGACACCTCTCTAGCTATTTCCTGTCATTTTTCTCTCACTCATAAATGGGTGAGCATTGACAAAAAACAAGAGGAGAATCCACACACTTTTACACTGTCAGGGCTGAAAGTCAGTGTTCCTGATTCATGACTGGCTGTGCCTTCTCCTGCCTCTCTAGCAGAGGGAGAGGTGTGACTGACTAGGATGTGGATCCTCCTGGCAGCTGGAGTTCCACACCAGGCATTTCAGGAAATGCAGGGTCAGAAATGACATTCTGCTAAGAGGAAAGAACCACAGCAATATGACAGCTGGTCTCCAGCAGAGGTATCTGCAGAGCAGCATGGCTCTCCTTTCTCTGGCCAAAGAACCTAGGTACATCTTCATATGTGCTCCATGACCTTCCTGAACACAAAAAGCAGCTTGAATTTTATGTGTATCACCAGAGGAAAAAGACCAAAAATGACACAGCGTATTTTCCCAAAGAAAAACCAAAACCAACATCAGAACCCAAAGAAAACTCACAGTATCGTTTCCTTTAACCCACTATATAAAATTCTTATTTTTAAGGTTCCATTCATGTATTTTGTAACTTCTGAATACTGAAAAATGCAGGGGTTTTTGGCAGGAAAAACAATGCATATGTATAAATTATTCACAATGTACTTCATGACCTTATAAATCTTCCTCCATTGAGATCATATAAATCTTCCTTCATCGGTACTAGGCTTAAATTTAGATTTGTCTAATAGTCACCAACTTAATGTGATTCTGTAAAAACTGTGCCCATTTTTTTACCTGTGTTTGCTGTGTTAAATGAAGAGTGACTTACACAGCAGCATGTTTACATGGTTTGTACATTCAGGAGGATTTTGGCAGTAAATTATACTGCTAGAAGATTTAGGTTAACTACGTTGGATTAAAGTAGAGGGTTGTAGCAGTTGTGATTTAATCATCTCGCAATATTCTGTATTTTTATCTGTGGTTATAAAATCTGAATTTGTACTACCCCTTTCTCTGCTTTATGTTCCTTATTCCTACCATTATTGTAACAGATGCTCTTTGGGTTTCCCCTATCACTTCTGTTAATTGTGGAGCCATTACTGCTATTACAACCTTGAGCCACCCAGACAGTATTTCTTTGCACACACCACCAGTGCAATTGCCAAATAGTTTGATAATCATTTTACCACTCAACTCACACAGTAGCTGGCCATAGAGAGAAATTGTTTTTTCCTTTATAGCAATAAGACTCACATTTGATGAGCATTCTCATCAGATGGTATCTTTATTTTCCCTGATAAAGTGAATTATATTGTAAGATGAGTAAATGCCTTTTTCATCTGTAATTTTTATTTGCATTATTTGGAAGGAGGAAAATTCATAACTTGGTTTTATGATTTTACAATGTCTTTGAAGCTGAGTGACTTGGCAATAAAGAGTCCAAATTAGTCATTCATTTTGTTAAGATGTGCTACATCACTATTATTGATGGCAATAATGGGGGGATTAAGCTGCACTCTCAAGCATCTCTGTCTCCTTCACAACCATTAGACTTTTATTTAGCTTACAAATGCAATCTTAAATTTAGGGGGGAAACTTGCAAATTCTGTAACAGCAAAAGAAAACATCCTTTATTCAAAAACATCCTGTAAGAAAGCAGAAAAGACTTTTATGACTACATGCATAATCAGTTGCCTGTGTACTTTTATGTTTTCAGGGTTGAGGCCTAATTAAAATACACCATGTTCCCTTTGAGAAATTATTCTCCATGACAAAAAGTTCCAGCATTTGTTATTTTTCAGTCCTAGCCATGTCTTAGTCTTTAAATTTTACACAAGCAAATAAATGTAACTTTGTTAAAATAATCTTTCAAAATATTATAGACTACTTAAACAACCTAGCTTTACTGGTTTATAACAAGACAGCCTCCAATGGAGACTGCAACATTTTTTTCTTTTTACCAGACATTTAGGAGAGAAATTGTTTTAGTTTAGAGTTCCAAACAATATACTGAGAGCACATTTTCCAGGTAGTGCTACAGCCAGAGTGGGCAGGATGACAAAAATGTTCACATGTTGTATGAAGATGTTTCTCTAGCATCTCTCTCTCACTTTGTCTCTCCCTGCTAAACCTCACTTTGCCAAAAAATGGTGGAAGCCTTTTAAAAAATATCCTAAGCCAACAGAAATTTCTAAAGGGCAAGTTCATGAAAAAAAAGGGAGTGCACAGTGGTCTTTAAAAATGCTGATGATTTGTGTAATGATCATTGCCTTGGTCTGACTTTTTAAGACCTGTATCAAATGGTTTTGACCTATGTTGGCTGTGGTTTGTGAACTCTGCTATGGATAGCAGCATATTTACACTGCCTGTACACCAAAGCTGCTTTAATAATAAATTATACTCTTACAAGATTTATTTTAACTAGACTGGATGAATGAAGAGGGATATTATGGTTGGGATTTAGTCATCTTGCACTTTTAAGTAGTTTTATCTCTGGTTGGAAAATTAGTAGATTTAAATTTATTTTAAAAAACATTGCAACAAAAATAGCCTTATAGTCTAGTTATATTAGTCAACTTCTGGAAAGGCACATTTTGATTTAACAATTTTATTGTTTCGAGTGGTAATTAAAGCTATGATTTCAGCTTGTTATGTTTTTCATCATTTAAATGATGGCAAATAGGACATTTTAATTTTTTTTCCTGTGCAGACAAATCTGAGAAAATAGGAATGGCTGTACTAGATGGGAAAACACCATCATCTAGCCCTATTTAATTTACAACCAAATGAAAAATGGAATACTTAAAGTTTCCCTAGCTCACTTCACCCATTTTTAGACTCCAGAGTCTAGAAACTTTCTGCATTGGTGACTGTATTCACATCATTCACTTTTTTCATGTCATTTCTAATTTAATTTAACTGCTGCCACCTCTCTCTCCAGCTCTTCTCCAAGGTGAAGAGTGCTAGTGTGTTTAATCTCTCTTAGCACAGACACCATTTTCAAAGATCAGCCATCCTTCTCACTTTTTTTTTTCCCTCCTCATTTCGATCACATTTCTTTTTTGGCTGCTGGATGAGCAGAACTCCACGCTGCATTTCCAAAGGAGAGGTGCAGTATTTCCAAAGCATGGAAGGCACACCCGAAGGGGCACTCCTTAAGGTCCACCCCACATTTACGAAGTGACAAAGCAATGATTTCTGTTTGGGTTTCTGCCCCTCTCCTCCCTTGAAAATCAGTATTTCTCTCCAGCAAAATGCAAGAATGCTGCAGGGTCAAGTAACAGTGACAATGACACTGTAGAGCTCTATCACTTGTTTCCTGGTAGTGGAATAATTAATACCACTTCAGGTGCCAAATGAAAGATTTTTGTGCTCTTCACAGTCCTGAAATATCTCAAGCCATTTTACAAGTGGCTTGTGAAAATAGCCCTACTGGGCAGGAGGGATTAGGGGGCATTACCCCCTTTATTATGTGAAAGGAAAATATGCATAATCTCTCATAGATTTTTATACATACTCTGACACTGAAAATTATGAACCTTTCCAAATTTAATCATAAATTTTACATCAAGTGCAAGATGACCATGCCTTTTTGCTAAATATTCCCACTACATTAAAAAAAAAAAAAATCTGTGGAATAGAAAATGGGAACGTTCAGCATATGAGTAAATAATTTTAATTTGTTTTAAATTTCTGTCTTAAAAATATAGTTGTACTACTGCTTTCTAGCAGCAGTTGTATTTAGCATTATCTACTATAGTACTGCAGATGTTCAGATATATATTTGGAAAATGAGTAAAAATTTGAAGTCAAATTACTTTTTCTTTCTTTGAAGCAGGTTCTGTGGACACTTCAGACAGAAACTGGGTCTTATCTTAATATTCACACCTTATCAAAGTTGTGAAGTGCTACATAAAATGAGCAAATAGAGTAAATGCTTGATAAGTACATAACAATATAAATGCTTTAAGCTTATCATGAAAATTATTTATCTATAATAACACAGACTGGGTGCCAAGAAAAAAGAACAAACCAAAACCCCTCATTTTTGTTCTACTTGTCTCAATATGCAATGAGTAAGTGGGGAAAAAAAGCAAATTAATGGAATATTTGGGCATGATTACACTATGGTGCCTTCTAGACAACCTTCCAAAAAAACTTTCTGAAGTGAAGTTCAAAGAATGGAGTTTATCCCTAATGTCAAGCAGGGTCCTAATATCCCACAGACACACATGCATTTGAATTAAAAAACAGATGTAGCTTCCCTGATTTCCACAGGATTGCTGCTATAGCACCAAGTGGGTGGGTTTGCAGGATCAGGGCAGCATCTGCAGCCTGACTACTGCCCCTTGTCCAGAAGACAAGAAATCAGGTCATGGGAAGGCACCTAGAAAAGTGTTAATGTTAAGAATATTCTGCATTTCTATGAAGTCACAAACCAATTCAATTAATATGTAATCCTAATCTATGTTGAATGTCATGTAAAGCTGACAAAAAGTTCCTAAATTTTAGTACAGGCCAGACAAAATGTAAAGTTCAGGCTGAGTAACACTCTGCTGGTCTGCAGGTGCCATTCTTTGCCATGCTCTTGCCCTGCTAAGTATGTAAGGGGTGCTGCCAATGCAGCACAGCTCTGCTGCTGATACATCATTTTCCTTTTGATTGCTCAAAGAAAAGCTGTGGAATGCAGTCAGGATTAGCTCATATTCCAACAACAGTGAGTGGGTATCACGTGTTTTTCTGGGACTTAGCACCTTACAGTCTCAAAACCCCACTTTTCCAGTCCTATATCATTTCATCTTTGGGTTTTTATCTGTATTTTTCTTTCACTACAATACAGGCAAATGTAAAAATAATAATTTATGCTAATGAAATATCAGCAGATAAAACTGAGATCTTAAGATATAACATGTTGATGGAAAGAATAAACTTATTGACATGGGCCAATCAATTACAAAAAAAAAAAATAAAGAAAAGGTGCTTTTTTGGCAGAAAAAGTGTTCGTTCCATTTGGAAAACTCCATTTACTACATTTGCTAATAAATAACTAATCCACAGTAATTTTTGACCTAGATCTGATGTCTGAAGTTAAGCTTTAGTTGATGTTCAGGGCTAATGAAGCCAATTCTTGGAACTCTCAACTGACCAAGACTGAGATTATTTGACAGCCATTTTCCTTTTTCCCTTTTCCAGCAGCCATCCTTTTAACATACTTTTAATATTGCAATATGGCTAAAATAACTGCCCTTTTCCAACACTGGTCTTTTGAACACACTACAAAAGACCCTCTTCTAACCCTTATAAAGAGAATTAAAATAGCTTTTTCAAGCATTAAAAAGCCATTTATTGAAGAGATCCAGCAACAGATGGGGAAACGTATGACTGTAACCCTTCTAAACGTTTGTGTGCCTTTTAAAAAATTACATTATTCCATAGCTTGAACCCTTTGATTATAATTTATTTGGAAGGGAAGATGACCTAAATTTTCACGTGTGATATTAAATGTAAAGCTTAGATCTTTCCAGGAACCTCTCTCAACTGGAGGTTTGCGAGTTCCAGTGCAACCTTAGGCATCTGCTGTGGCTGCCATGATATAAATGCTAGGGATGAATAGAATACAATGGAACAAAATAGCACAGAACAGAAAAGCCATGGTGAAAGGGACCCACAGTGATCATCCAGCCCAACTGCCTGATTGCTTCAGGCCTGACTCTCAAAAATCTTGATTGATGGCATTGTCCAAAGCCTCCTAAACACTGACAGGGATGGGGCATCTACTGCCTCTCTCTCCAGGAAGGCTGTTTCAGCGCTTGGCCACTCTCTTGGTGAAGAAATGTTTCCTAATGCCCACTCAGAATCAATCCTGGTGGCAGCTCTGAACCATTCCTGGCACTGGATGCCAAGGAAGAGATCGGCACTTCCCTCTCCACTTTCCCTCCTCTGGATCAGCCTCTTTTTCTCCAGACTAGACAAGCCCAGAGTTCAGTTAAATGGATTAATGCCAATTCTGACTCTGAATGAAGAAGGAAATTGAAATATGGCATATCCATAGTATTACCCTGAGTACATTCCTTTTCAAAATTAGTTAATCAATAGTAAAAGTGAGATAAATAAAAAGTGAATGATAAAAAGAAAAAGTGTGAGAGAGAATTATGAGGATGAAATAGGCAACAATAGGTAATTTGATGTTACAATGCACAGAAGCCACTAATTTTCTTTTATCCAGCTTTGTTTTTCCTATTGCCCTCCTCAACCATCTTGGCCAATGACAGACCCATTGAATTCTAGACACTTGTGACCTTAAATACTCATTAAGAGTTTACCCTGGATTCTTTACTAAAGTTTGTGAAAGCATGAAGAATCAGCAGCATCATTCTGTAGCCAACAAAAGACAGAGAAAGGTTTAAGACATGTCCAATCCTACAAAACCTAAATCAGATGACCCCAAAAGGAATGAAGACTGTTTTATATGATCTCTATTTAAATGCTAGGTGTTGAGTATGTTTAATTTCATTTATATTTAGAGAAAAAAATGTAATATAGGATTGTGTTTGAATACTGAATTAAACTCAAATACTGCCATGTATCAACCAATTATAGATTAAAAGAATTCTTTACAAAATGGTTTAATATGGTAGGATTTTGAAAGCTGTTCTGTCTAGAAACCAGGACAGTTACTAATAGGTTTAGAAGCCTATAAAAAAAGGCAACACATTGCCAACAGTAAAAAACAATTTAAAAAAAACCCTTTGAATGTATTCGAGCAGCATTAACTTCCAAAGCCTTTGAATCTGCTCCTTATGTTCTGTCTTCCGAATGTAGCTTAACAGTTCATCACTTTTTTTAATAAAAAACACACATTTGAAAATGTGTTTTAGACTGACCCATGTGTTGTTCATATTATGAGCATTGTTTTTCTGTTATTATGTACAAGTGCATGCGGGCATTGCCTATATAAAAAATGAAACCAAAAAAACAGAAGAAAAAGTCTCCTGCCCTTGAACTTTCCTGATGTTCTTAATTTCGCCATAACACTGCAAATATAGCAGGAGCAAGATGTTTCAGACTGCATACAAGCCATCTATTTTATTAGAGAGTTGAAGGCAAGCCCACACTACTGTGAATTTCTGTTGTGTATGAGTTATTCCTCTGAATGCTTATTCGGTTGAGTAGAATTATGCAGAAATCCTATAGTCTACTCACATTTCTTAATAAATATAAAGAAGCACATTCTGCATGGGAAAACAAGACTGAAATCTCTGAGTGCCATATAGTAATTTGAAGTAAATTTTCCACAGAAATGATTTGGTAAGAATTAGTGAATACTACTCAAAAGCCCCAGAAAGTAAAAAGGTGAAAATTTTCATCAGACAAAAACAATTAACACATTCCCCACAGTCATGCTATAATACAGGGACTTACACTAAAAACAACAAAAAATCCCATAGGGACTGGGAATACATAAAACCACTCACAGATTACTTGGCACAAGGTCCTGTGGTGGAGGAGAGCCAACCTGAATGCAATATAAGTCTAATTTCTTCTTAGCGCTACTAACTCCAGAAATATTGGGAACAGATGCCTCTGAGATGAGCTGGAGGGGGTAGGGCTCTGGAATTAGGCAACCCTTAAAAACTTAAATGACCCAGGGCTGCTATTGTTTTCAAAACCACACAGTTTACCCCAAAACCCCACAACAACAGTCTGACATATGGATGTCCACAGACACAATAGCAACTCAGCATTCACACTAACAAAACTGCATTGTAGATGATAAATGAGTTCAGGATTGGTGGCAGTAATTGTGCCAAAGAATCTCAAAATGTGCCCAATATTTGCAATTCAGCCCAGTAACAGAGTGGATTCCTGCACTGGATGCAGTAATTGATTGAAACTCAAAGCTAAATATCAGAAATGTTCCTCTGCACAGAAAACTGCACCAAAAAAAAAAAAAGCTTTACATATTCATTTTCTGTGATATTCCCATTGTATAACAAATTAATATAGTTTTAAAAGCCAGCTTCTGTAAAGTATGTCCAGGGACCTGGTCCAAAGTCAATGCTAAAAGTCCATTACAGCACTTTGAATTCATTAAAATGAAACTTGTCTCTTTGTTGGGTGCTGAATGCACTTCATGACCTGATGTGTATACAGCAGAGACTTGTTAGCCACAAGAAAAGAAGCATACAAAAGAAATAAAATGTCTTCCTCAAATTGTCAATCTGGGGGATTTTTCTATCTTTTCTTTTTTTCCCCTTTTTTTGATATATTCCCAAAAAGATTTATATTCTGGCCTTTGTTGTCTGGGATCCTCGTCTCTTACCCTTTATGCCAGAAAAGGAAATTGTACATTAAGGTAAATTGCTACTCCTGATACTTCTTTCCCTTGACTGATGCTTTTCTATTACAGGCTTACAGGCTTGCAAGAATTCAGACTGGAAAGAAACCCAAGCATCTTGATTGAAAAGATTTGATACATTCTTTTCAAATTCATGCTATCTAAATCACAGCAGGATGACTTGTAATCAAAGTTTTTCAAAAAGAACATAAATTTGGGGAAAAGGAAAAGGCCATTCAGCCCATTGCAAGTCATCCTGGTTAACACAGTTCTTCCAGAATAGTATCTCCCTTCTTCTTTAATGACCCCAGTGCCTCCAATTCCAAACTTGGCTCAGTAGGCTATTGAAAAATTGTATTTCTTTTTGAGTGAAAAGTACTTCCTTGTGTTGGTTCTGAATTTCATTTTTTTCAGTCAGTTCCAGTTCTGCTTCCCTGTTCGGTCTTTTATAGTCAGCCAAACAGTGAGTCAAGTGTTACTGAATAAGGTTTTCCACCCTGTATTTCTCAGAGTAGATGAGTTTGTAATTCTCTCTTTTTCTCAATTTTGCTGCTACAAAAATGAACTCAGCTGTGATTACGAGACCGTGGACTTCAAACCAGACTTCTCTTCCACTCCTTTCCTTTAAAGGTGTGTTTGAAGCTAATCTTTTGAAACACTGGCATTTAATTTTTGTTCACCTGTTTGCCTTTGTTGACTGCT
The DNA here is from genome assembly GCF_023055355.1 of Agelaius tricolor. Classification (NCBI taxonomy): domain Eukaryota; kingdom Metazoa; phylum Chordata; class Aves; order Passeriformes; family Icteridae; genus Agelaius; species Agelaius tricolor. The sequence continues at coordinate 43,162,238 of NW_027269269.1, read as the reverse complement.
GACACACACACACACACGCCAGCCCCTCCAAGCACTGTGGCACCCACTTTTCTCCACAGTGCACTCACTGAATCTGACACAGAAAAGACATCTCAAATGACTAACACAGGAAAAAAAAAAACAACAAAACCAGGCGTGTGATGTGATTCAGCAACTTATTTCAATGCTCTGAAAAATGCTAAAAAAAAAAAATTACCTTAAGAATACCCTTTTTTATATTCACAGTCTGAATACCTTCACATGCAAAAATTAATAGGTCGGGTTAAATAATCTCCAAAGTCACTCTCTGCAGATTTTGCTTTTATTTTTCTTTTGTTCTGGGAATGCTATAGCATCAAGTTTCACCAAGGTCATCTTTCATCCAAAAAACTTAATATAATTAGTATCAATTCTACATTTTGTGAGGCTCACATTGGAAGTTATTAACTGTGTTTCAAGTGGAGTGTCAGAGAAACGAAGGGCAGAGAGAGTAATCTTTTCAGCTTCAAAGGCAGAGTTGATGACTTTAGTTCACTGGTTAGTGAGAAAGACGTGCATTTTTTATTAAAGGTGTTAGCAATACATTTGAAACTATAGGCATTTTTCTCTCTTTTTTCTTTCCTTTCCTCATTTCTAGAACTTGGCACCACTTCAGTCTTTTTTTTAACATCCTACATGGCACTGGAACAGTGGCTTTAGATGTCCTTGTTGTTAGCTATAACAATATTTAGTTGTATACTTTTGCTTGTAACAGTGAAGCACTTCATCAATACCCTGATAGCACAGAACTTGCCAAAATCTGCCTTGCCCAGTAATAAATATAAAAAAAAAAAAAATCAGTTTTTGTGGGTAGTTCCTTTAAAATACCATAAACACCTCTCTAAATAAAGTAAAACTAAGCTTTGTGATCCCATATATATACAGGAACAGTGAAGGACATTCAACAGCAACCACTTGCTTAATCCTTCTGCCTGCTGTAAGAAATCCAATATATTGCCCTTAAAACTCAACATTAAAGGTGTGCTTGACAACACCTTTAAAACAAACCAAATCAAAATCTTAATAAGATCCTAAAGATCATAGATTCAGTTCTTTCAAATGAAATTCAAGAATCAATTTCAAAGCATATTTGCAAAGCCTTCTTTACAATAAATATTTGCTTTTGAGAAGAAAATGCATATGGAATGTGAAACCTTTAAGAGTCAGTCTGTAGTTGTTAACCTTAAAGACACTGAAGTGAGAAGCAAGGCTCAAGTTTGCAACAGTGAGGATAACTAAGTGCTGAAGAGAAACACCAAGGGGAATCTGTTTCCTTAGGTCCTAAATTAAGTCTACATATGTCCTGGTGCATGCTCTTTAATAAAATAAAGGTTTCTGTGTCTCATAAATCTATGAGACAGTCAACTATACAAGAATTTACTGACCCAGCAGGTCCCTCTGGAGTGAGCAGATCACAGATTATATTTGTGAATAACACACTAAAACTACATACAGTCCCACTGAAAATTAATGAGCTTATCTATATGTAAGGTTTTACTCGGAAGAAAGGAAAGTACAGCCTATTTTTCTGTGGAGGAAATTCTTTGGATGTCTGCAAGCCATTGTCAAGCTTATGGGGCAGCACTGACAATACACTAAAAATTGCCTGTCTCTCTTAGGACTGGAAAATCCAGATACATCCACGTCAGAGCTACATGCAAGTGAGATGGGATAAACTCATTTAACCAAACTGCTTGTAGAGATGCAAATACTAGGTCACCAAAATCTCTTGAAATCAGTAGCATTCTGGCTTTTAAAGCAAGAGGTACAAAAGCCTACTTTTTAAAAAGTTATTATTTTGAAAATCATATTTTAAGCCTGAAGAGAGTAGGAAGTTAGTATGAATAATATAGTTTTCACATCTTGTTTACACACGAATGTTGAAAATCACTAACTTGAGGTCCGCACCCAACTAGAGGTCAGATGAAAATGGTCAGTGGGATATCAGTACATGCTGACTCTGGTGTAGCACTTTACACAGAGCTGGTGACACTCATGACTTCAGTCCTTCTTCCCAGGGACTTTTTTTGGAAATGCCTGTGCTTCCCTCCTAGCTGCACGTGGGGGCTCAGCAGAAGGAGAGCTAACACCTTACAGCCTGTGGCACCTGAGGTGAGTTCTGAGGCTGAACTCAGAGCAAAGGATGCTCTTGGTAGGCAGTAAAAATGCTTCCAGCAGAAGGGACTCTTAATTTGGAGAACCTCTGGCACTGCCAGTTTACAATAGAGACTGTCAGACTGCATAATTCACAGACAAAAAAGAAAAAAAAAAGCCAAAAAAACCCCTAGTGTGATCAGAGCTTAGGCAGGGAATGTTTGAATTCCTGACACATTGCTGAAGCCTCTCCGGAGCTCAGCTGTATAATGGAATCTTTATCAGACCATCAACCAATTGTGATACTTATCTGCACAGCCTTGCATTTTGGGTTAAGTGATAATCCATCAAGGCTGGAAATCATTGTGTACTTTTTAAGTTGCCTACTTCATTACTGCAAGCTGACAGCTGGATGGATTTGTTAGCACTAGAAATATTTGTCCCAGACACAAAGAGCAGGTTCCTAATATATGATATTATGATATTTTCTTTCATGTATTCAGCATGCCTGTAGCTTAATCTATGTCTCATTTATGATATTCATTTACTTGGCAAACTATTCAGATCATGAAATCTATCTTTATTTGTTCCAGAAAGCAACAGCCTCATTTCATGAATAATATGACCAAATAATGTGTAATAATGACGACAGTCTTCATCTTACTTCATAATGGCTGTTAAGCAGAGAAAATTGCCATGTTATAAATGGCACAGGTCTCTGCTTTAGTTTGTAAAGGTAAAAATTGCAAAGCACAAGTACTTTTCATGGCAATGGAGGTAAGTAGCCTCGTGTGGGTCATGTTGCCAGAATTTTTTTTGGTGGTTAGACTGTATGAGTAATGAATGTACATGTTGCCTTGAGGATTACTTTTGGATTGATATTACAAATATACGACATCTTTAAAAAGCATCTGAGAACTGGAAATTCCACACAGAAACATTTGGGTTTGATTTGGGTCTGCTCACAACAGACATCAGGGTGTTTCTGTTTCCATTTTTCGGCATGTAGTGATAATGCAGTTTTATATTTAGTTTCACACTGCATGAAAAATTTCCTCCTTCCATAACCACATTCTGCTGCTACTTACTGCCCTGTTACCTCTGAGACACAGGAAGATATCTCATGTGCATGCACCAATACCTCAAATTCCTAGCCTTAAATTTTAAAAAAAAGGCTATTTTCATATTATGTTTGTAGAACCTCTTGCTTGGAGCTGGCATGGTTTTGGTCTGTGATCACTATGCATGTAAACACATAATGTTTGCCATTATTCTAATTCTATGGGGACATAGAAATCCGTAGGAATCCTGCCAATAAAGTATGAAACTGCTTGAGAATATTTGTTTGGTTTTGGTTTTTTATGATCTTGTTTTTTGTTTTGTGTTGTTTTTTGGAGGAGGAATGTGGAAGGGAGGGGTTTAATGCTTCTTTTTTTTTTTCCAGATTATGTTATAAGAAGGTTTTCCTGGCTCTGTATCTATCAGACCTGAAAACCAAAGAGCTCTTTGAGTTAGAACAGATGCTACAAGCTCCTCTGTTGATCTTAAATCTGTGAGCTTTGAGAATTCACAGCACTAATTGCAGCACTAAGCCTGACTAGTGGAATGAAACCCTAATTAAATGGTGCTTCAGAAAAAGAACAAATACTGTGCAACCCCTAAAACGGGCACCGTGGATGACTAAGCCTCATAAAAATATTATTGTAGAACTTAAGAAACTCCAAGTCCTGTTCACAATAGGTATATTTTGATATAAAAATATCCAACAGTTTGGTCTACTAGCTGGTTGCAAATGCCAGGGAAGATTATCCAGCCATTACTCAGCTGTAGCTTGTGGATGTTTCTCCTGGGTAACAGCTCTGACCAAGACAGCCCTGCTCAGAGATTTTGAAAAAGAGGGCTGGAAAATAAGTTTGAAATCTCATCATGGTCTAACATATGTTTATCCTGATTTTTTAACACACCATCTATACAGCTGAGGAACAAGTAAATTGTAAAAATAATAGTAGTGAAAGAAATCAGTATAAAATCAAGAGATGGCAGTTCTTGAAAGATGGATGATGAAGACTTGAATGTCTAATGGAAAAAAAAATCTGAGGCACTGTTGTTTGAATCTCAAATTGTTCATCCTTCAGACAAACCTAGACCTTGGGTAAGCCACTAGGAGACTAGTGCAAAAGTAGGGAGAAAGAAGAAATAAAACCTAGAAAGTTCTACTTTTCCTACACCGTTTGAATAAACCCAGCTACAAATTAGGTTTTATGTTACTGCTACAGCTATAAAATAGTATATAAATGAACTGGCTTTTAGCTGGCTGTCATAGGAAACTGCTTTTAACGTTAGACAAGGATCATTTTTATTATCAGAGTTGAATGCAAGTAAGCACGCACAACTATATTTAAAGTACAAGTCTACCCTTATCTCCTTTGCCCCTCACATATTCTATAGCTTTTCCTTGCTTTGTTGTTTCTCTCTTTGTTAATATCTCAGCCTGCTCAGTTATATTAATCAGATTATGAGAAAGAAAAATAAAATCACAAGGAAAGAACTGGTGATATTTAGCAATTTTTGATAGGAAAAAGTATGAGGACTACAAGTACTGTTCAAGTAGTTTCTGCATTTAAGTTGCCTATAATGACGCAGTTATTCTATTAGGATTGGGTTTAGTTTTTTTTTAATAGAGACTTTAAGGTAAAACTTGGGGAAAAAAAGAAAGTAACATTTTTTTAGCTAGGATGGTTGTCATTTACACTATTAAGTAGTAAGATTTACACTTAAAGTCACAATAGTTTTCAAAATGAATGCATCCTCAAATCCCTCCTTATGCCACTGTAAACTCCTAAGTTTAGCTCCACAGATTTCCTTTAAGAAATCTTTATTTTATACCAAAGCTAAACCAAATAAAAGCAAAGTGGATTATAATAAGGCAGAGATTTCACTGATATATAAATGTGTGCATCTTTTGGCTTTGTGGTCACCTTGACAAATAAACTCTCGATCTCCCCAGTGCAGCTGCCTGGGAGCAGCATCACGTCTGTGCTGCACACAACAACTTCTGGAGATGTTTTCAGGCGTTGCTATATAAAGCTTTGAACATTCTGGTACAGTCACCATCCCAGTGAGTCAGCTGAGCCTGAGTCACTCTGATACGTGCCATCAAACTGAAAGGATCTGTCTTTTGAGATTGGGTTTGACATTCTTAAATTTCCACCTGTTTGGGTGGTGGTGATGGAGGTGAGGTTTCAGTCTTCAGCAATAAGTAAAAATAAGCAAGTTTTATAACCTCTTTGACTTTTTTTGTTCCTTGATAGAAATAGGATTTAAACAAAACAGAACAAAAAAAAAAAAGCTCTGTTTGTGTGTGTGTGTGTGTGTGATTAACATAATGACAGCCCATGGGAAGGTTTTATGTACATTTGTGTGCACAGGCTCTTTTCCCTCTGTGAATACAGAAACACAGAGCTGTTCTGACTTGAGGTGGCTTCTCCTAGACTGTTAATCACACCCCCTCTCCCCCTACAGGACTTGGAAAGATTGGCCCAGCACCACTTAAATTAACTTTACACTAACAAAGAATTTCTCCAATGCAAGCATCCCTTGTTTCACTATTGGGGCAAATCCACAATCCTCTTGTGCCTCTTCCCAATCATAAAAGGGAAAAAATTGCATGGATCCATGCACAGCTTTCACAAATAACATTACATAAATTTCATAGAAAGACTGATGTACCTACTCATACAGTGTATAATCATTCCTTCAGTATTCCTCCAGATTTGTTTCTTCTCCTCATACATTTTATTCTCATTTTGTTGTACATTCCTTATCATGGTTATTAGGCTTTAAGATACCCTTGACAAATATATAAAGGGCAATATTCCTCACTGGCATCAAATTATGTTTAGGATTTTTTGACTTAGTAGGTAATGTACCAGTAAAAGAATAATTAATTCCTGAAGGACTGTGCACAAAAACAAGCATACATTTTCTGAGAAAGTGAAAAGTTTAACTAAACAGAAAGTTTATGAATTATCATGCTGTCATCCAACTGGATCAGTAGCCTTTTTCATGTTGTTTACTAAATGCCAGGCAAATCAGGGCAGCAATGAATCACATGGTTCCAGAATTAACTGATGACTTTTGGAGAATTTTCTTTCCCATGAATTAAGGCTTTTGGTAAAGAGGAGGTACAATAATCAGAATGCAAAATGCCTTGGATTCACAGGTTCCATTGGCTTTTTACATCCTGTATCTTATACCTGTAGACATTTCATGTGACTGGATGTGAAGCAATGCATACTCAAAGTGGACTATGTAAAAGTCATGAAGAACAGAGGAATGTCTTGTAAAACTTACCTGAGGAGATTCTTAAGTATTAAGCGCTAATTTCATAACAAAAATAGTCAAATCTGTCTAGAAAGTTTATTATGCCAGCTATGGGAGACCCAGTTCAAAGATATTACCAAATAGCATACACTACTACAGTCTGTGGAAAACGTGTTTCCTTAAGACATGATCCAACAAAGCAAGACAAAGAAAAAACAAAAAAGTTTTGATGTTTGAGAATTTATGGATAGTTTCTCAACTTAATATATTCTTTCATGTCAAAAATCTTATTGTAATACAGGTGTATTAGGTGTCAAAGGAAAATATGTTTATGTGGTACTTTTTGCTCAGCTAGCAACAGAGAGTACTGAAAAACCTGATCTTCTCTGCAATGGCTCTTATGTCACTTGTACCTCTGTGGGGTGGGGTGGACATTGGAGATGAGGTTCAGTCTTGTATTTCAGGATGGCAGAACTCCACAACAGGCACTGAAAATCTGTGAAGATTATTTGTTTACAGGTCCAAGATAGATAGGGGATGAGGAGACCCAAGGAGATGCACCTTGTCCAATTCCCTCTGCCATGCAAATAAAGCACTTGGAAAGAAAGTCAGGATGAAGGAAATAAAACTTAAATAGCTGAATATCTGAAGTCACTGTCTCCCATGCATATACAGCGTCTCTGCTAAATGTCTTTGCCACTAATACAGGGAATCATTTTCCCCACTGAACTTAGAAAATGGCTCTTCATCAGTCATATTGACTTCTGCTTTGAAAGCAAAACCAAACAAGGTGGTGCCTTCAGCTTCTTTGCAGACCATATCTATAAGTTTGCTGTCCTTGTTCTTTGATCTGTCTCTCTTTCTGCTCATTTTTCTCTGTGACATCCCCTGCTACCCCCCCCTTAGAAACAGCACTCCAGTTGTCTTCCACTGTTGGCTAAAACACCAATTACTTTGGCCTTGTCCTCATTATTCATGATTAATTTCTTTATTTTTTATTCATCTAGTGTATTTCTAAACACTTTTGTTTTATTAAATTTCTCACAACTTGCTCATTTCATTTTGCACCCAGTTTCATATCTGTTTTCATGTTTCTTCCACATGATTTGCTTACAGTAACCCTGTTTTTTGTGTTTTAGTGAGGTTTGATATCTTAGACTGTTAAAAAACCTAATTTCATTAGTTTATTTTAGACTTTATATTTTATATATTATTTTATACTACATGTATAGTAGTATAAAATAATATATGAAATATAACTATATAATATAAAATTATACTACATGTATAGTAGAAAAAAATAATATATAAAATATTTTCTCTCTGCTTTGGGATAAACTATGATTTTCCTTTTAATAAAAGATTTTGAGGAAATGTACTTCCCACACTCATCTGTCCCTTTGATTATCTCCCCAACAGACTCTATCTACCACTTCCTTGAGATTGAAGTGGTCTCATCTTTTCAGCTATTTTGCTGCATTCACTTCTTTCTTTCTGGGAAAAGTGAGTGCTCATGTTTCAGCAATTGATCACCCAATTTCCTTTCTTTTACTTGCTATTAAAGCAGCATCTCTGTAAGTGTAGCATCAAATTGCATGCATTCTCCCATGTGTTAGAGCTGAAACTTAGAAGAGAATTCCCCCGTTTCAGACTGTTCTATTGATGTTGGACACACAAATAGTGAAAATGAACACTCCACAGGAAAGAAAATGAGGCCCTAAACCACAGTTAGGATATGAGACAATGCATTAAAAACATCAGTACAATCAAAACAATGACACAGTTATGACCACATACCAAGCAGAAGAAAACAATTCATGAAGGGCAGCAAACTTCAGCACAGCCCACCAAGAGCATCGTCCTTCCAGGATGTGAGCCCTCAGAAAGTTGGAAGCTTCTGTGCTTTACACAAACCACTCTTTTATAAAGACACAGAGATTCCTGTCATTCTGATCCTTTTCAGGAAATGTTCCTCCTGCAACCTCTTAGACCCTAGGTTGTTTTCCATGGTCTAGCTTTCTCTTTCTGAAGGAAAAGGACAACCACAACACTTCCTCTCTCTCCATTAAAAAAACTAGCAATTTCACATAAAAAATAATATTAAAGATTAGAAAATGTAATTTTAGGTCTGATGTCAGTTACCACATGAAGGTCACATTATTAAAATATATGTGCCCTGTGGAGGAATAATTTAGGTGATTTGATACTACAACAATTTTTATTCTTGCTAGTTAGGCAGGCCACTACAACTGACTAATAACAACACATCCAGAAAGAAAAGATGTCATAGCTGTCTTAACTTTCCTGGCCTAACTGCACCTCATCATGTCAATACTTGCAGTCTGGTAAAATAATACGATTTCCTCTCTTCTTGTGCAACGAAAGCTTTCAAGAGACCACATAGGAACCTTCTGCCATTTCATTTACCACAAGAGATTTGTAGCTACCCAGAAGATGATAATCTGCAAAACCTTCTGCACACATCTTCCCTATTTAACAGTTATCTGATCAGCCACTGAATAAAAGAGTAAAATAACCTTTATATTTTGCTTATAAAGAAACGAAGCATTACTAGAAACATATGAAAAGCTGTAACAGAAAAACCCCCAACAGATGGGGGTCAGGGAGGGGAGAGAGAACTTTTAGCTCATTAGCTCTAGTGAGATAACAACACCCCTAAATAAGGAATGCCTTAAACTGTAAAGGGCTAACAAGGGTGAAACATCACAGTGCTTCTTTATTATCAAGCAAGATTTCATCAACAGAAATTCCAGTGCTGAGACACCTAGCCTGTTTTAAATGGTAGCACCCAAAATAACCAGCCTTAAAAAGGTCACGTTTATTTAAAAATAGCTTGCTTGCATTTTACATTAAAGTTAATTTACTAACCTTAAAAAATTAAATGCAAATGTATACAAATAATTTAAGCATCCTGTCAAAGTTCACATACACACTGCTAGAGCAATGGCAACATTCAAGATCATATGAAATCTTTCTTAAGCCACCTATCTATCACCCTTTGGATTATTCTGTTAAATATGTACTCAGCTGAACACTTGCACCCTTTCTTCAGCAATTTCCATCCTTGTTAAAAAAAAAAATTCAAAATCAAAGCTCTAATTTCCTCTTTATCATGTGCTTCCCAGGCCATAACAAAGAAGGATACTGTACCTCTGATGCTGGTGGCTGTTGCCGATGTGGTTGTGCTGGCTGTTAAGGCTACATTGGTTGTGACTGTTGCAGTGGTAAGGGAGGGGATGACAGTAGTGGGAAGCAAAGTGTTGAAAACATCTGGTGAGTGGAAAAAAAAAATATAAAATAAAATCATATCATGCAAACAAAGGAGAACCATAACAGTGGTGTAATTTGTAAATACAAGTATGTTGAAAATGACTAAATTAAAACATGATTAACATAAATTATTACAGGTACAACAGGGTACCTTTAAATTCTTGACATTTATCACTCTCAATTTTTATAGTCAAGCTTTGAGTACACAGAATTTAAAACTCTGTTAAAATGACCACATTTCCACAGAACGAGAGAGTGACAGTTTAAGTGACAAGAATCCATTTCTTCACTGAGCCATTTTTAAATGTCTCACATAGCAGAAACCATATGCAGATGAAACATGCTGTGTCAGAGTGGGAGATGAAAAAAAACAACACCATCATGCTAAAATAAACACACACATGTTAACGAGAAATGGCTGTATGTTAAAACACCCACTTTCAGACAGACTCAATGAAGGGAAAAAGGGGAGAAAATTCTACTAACTATAAGAGCTGCTTTTTCCGGATTGCTTTTCTTCTTCCCACACATTTGCTTAAGACACAGTTGTCTGCTAAGATCCAGAGCAGAGTATATTTCAAAATCTTTACCCTAATTTGCTGGCACAGTCATCTTTCAGTCATCCTTAATGCTTACAATTTATTGTTAGTACACATCAGTATTTTTCTAAAACACCTTCAAACTAAAAATCAGAAATTATAATAATATTACTGATAAAAAAGCATGCATGCAAGTCAGAAAAAAATCATACAAAAAATGATGACAGCATCCTATAAAACCCTTCAGGTTTTACTCAAGCAAGTGCAGGACTGCCAGAATTAAGAGCATGACTGCTTCTCTGCAGAGGAAGCAACAACACCTGATGCAGAATGCTCCAGAACAGATCATAACCAGATGTACACATAGAAAATACTTTGATTACATTGCCAAAAGCAATAAAAACCAATAGTACTTTGCCTATAAGGTGATTGCAGGTTTTAAAGAACAAAAAACAAAAGCTCTGAAGAGAAGTAGAGAAAAGCACTTCTGAGAAGACAAAAGCATCTGACATTTTTCAGATTATTTATATGGCAGGTTTGAAAGGGAAGGACTCTTTTCGCAGCAGTTGATGGTGAGTAACCCATTCCATACTGATTTCACTGAAAATATTTCTGAAGGGTGCTATTCAGTGCAATAAAAGAGCAAAAGTATGACCCACAATCTGTCTTCCCTTGCTTTGGAAAGAAATGCAATTGGTCCCTGAGTACCATCAATTCAGACTGAAATCAATGGAAGCTGAAGTAGCTCAGAGCTTTTCAGTATTGGGCCCTATGAACACACTTCAGACACAGAATCCTTGAGTTCAGCATTGCTTAATTACTCTCTTAAGGCTTCAAAGTTGCATGCTTACCTTATTTCCATGCTGGATGACAGATCATTTTCCAAATTTAAAAGTCTCCTTGCTAGTTACTCTGTAAGTCACCTACTATTTTCTGTATTCCTCTAGTTTTGATAAAAAAATATCACTATGCTCTCTGGACTCTATACCTGTGTGATGTTCTACTTCTGAAGCCATCAGAAAACAAAGATCCATCTTTCATCTCTACACTGATTTTTAATCTGTGTACACTGATATTTAATCTAATTCCCAGTATAAAATATTCTCAAGACAGAAAAATTAGAACAGGCTTTTTAAAACCCTCACAGTTGTAGCCATATTAATCACCAGGAATAATGATAATATTACCTGGAGTGTACCACAATAATGAAATAGAACTGAGTATAACAAGCATTAGAAATAAATTAAAATGTTAAAAAGATACATGTCACATGTACTGATCTATGCAATTTCTTCTCATAAAGGGAAACTCCTTCCCTGATAGGTATCTGTTAAAAATTAAATCAAAGAGAAAAAACCCCACCTACTTCATAAGGAGAGCAAAACCTTGCTTATTAGGAAAGCTGTATACATCATTCTTGTACGTAAAACTAATTAGTGTGACTCATGGTTCCATTCATTATTTTTCTAAAATACCAATTATTCAACACTGCAATGACAAGTTATGGTTTTATGACAGAGCTATCCAAACTGCAAGCATGCTGTTTACCTATGTTACCAAATAACAGCTTTACATGAATCACTGGTTAACTTAGAACTTTCTGGTTTCTCTTGAGATTAAAGCATTTCAAAAAAGATTTCTTATTTTAAATGAAACGCTACTTAGGAAATATTCTAGCTAACATAAACTAGGATATGTCAGTGTTTTTTTACAGATGTGATCTCATCAGATTAAGAATAATGAAAACTTATATAATGAATAATGAAAGCAGATATTAGTTTCCTGATGAAAGTCATAAACTGTCATGCCAAACAACAAAATGGAAGCCTGGCAGAAGCCAGAAAATGTGTTTTCTCAAGAGGGATGCAAAAAGAAGGTTTTTTTTTTTTTGCCAACAAGCATTTGGTTTCTTTGTAGAGTGAGGTGAATTTCACTGTGCAAACTACTGCAGTCTGTCTGCTTTGCTCACAGCAATATCAGGACTTGCTCCTAAAGACCCCAGCACAAGAGAGAAAACAGGAATCAGCAGCCTGAGGAGCATCACATTGCCCAGGCAATGAAATTTAAGTCTGTTCGGGACTCTAGAAAGGTTTGGTTTGTACCAGCTTACATTCAAGGCTCTGCCCATTGGAATACTCCATTAACAACAGGAGAGTCTGCAACAGGAATGTGCAAAGTAACCAAATAACTCAGAACTCTCCAGACAACACTTTTTGGAATGCCTGGATCATATCTCATCCTTAAACCCTACTCTGGACAGCACTGATCCAAGCATTCTGAAATGATCCCCACGTTGAAAAGACCTGTGTGTAAGGCACCTGCTGAGTCTGACAGAACGACTCCTATCAGTTCTTCCAAGATTTATGGATTCTTGTGAAAACTTTGTCTTTGCCTTGATAAGGCTTTTGCATAAGAGAATACAGAACATGCAGTTCAAGAAATAAACCAGAAGCAATGTCCAGTATTCCTCAGTCTCTCATCTTGCATTGCAGGTGTAGGAAGTAAATGGGTTTGGGAGTTCCCAAAAGCACACAGACTATGGATAAAAAAAAAAATTTATAATTAATAGCACAGGCTTCTCTTTAAGCCATAAGGATCACTGTGATTCATAGAGGGTCTGCTGCTCCATTTCATGCCAGAAAAGAGAATTACAATTTGACCTGCTTTTAGTCCTGCAGGACTTTTGGTAATTTTTTTATTTTTTTTTGGATGCAAGGCAAACCTTATTTCACTTGCAAGGCACACGTTGTCACCCAGAGCTCCCTGATGGCAGCTGCTCAGAACATGCTATCATAGGGACAATGTAGATTTATCCTCTTGAGCTTTCTTGTCAGGGAGGATCTTAGCAGAATGGATTTGCAGATTTCTGCCCAAGAAATCTGTGCTGGAGGGAAACTAATTTCTACTTCCTTGTCTTGCAATTTCTGAATCTAGTTGTACACAATGTTCAGCTGAAAATGAATTTTTCTTTATGCCTCTCATGCCACTAAATACCAAGGATCATTATGACCAAGAGACCTTGCAGAGCGGAACTTTTTAATTCAAGTAGCCATACCCAAATCACGGTGCCAGATTGCTATTTCAATAATACTAAGGTATTAATCCTTAGCCTCCTGTGAAGCAGAAAATAGCTATATTTTGCAGATGGGGAGCCAAAGTAGATAGAAAAGCCATGCTCAGGAGATCTAGAAGTCAAGCAATAATTGTCTCCATTAATTTTGAAACCTCACTTCTAAACTGGATGTTTGTTGACAGACAGATATTCAGTCAAAAATCCAATAATGTAATTAAATTGGTATTAACTTCATCATCTTGCTAGCTCTGAAATGCAAACAACTCATGGAGAACTAATTGTTTCCATAAAAGCTGTTGGAAATAGAAAAGGGGTTGACCTTCATGCCAAGAGACTCCCATGGACTCTTTGTCACTTCTGTTCCACTGGTTAAACAGGTGAGGCTTGAACTGGACATTGAGTAGGAGAGATGGGCTCCTGACCTCTCTCTGGTGGCACAGGGAGATTTGAGCTGAGCTGCAAATGCTCACCCAAGAACCCTCATTTCAGTGCTGCAGAGAGCAGACTGAGCAAAGCTCTGGAAAGGTGTTCCTTGTGGCGCTGCTGCTGCTGACACACCACAGGCAGGAGCCAGGGGAGAGCAGCTAGCAGGCACCCTGAAGGCTGATTTTTAGTGGAAAAAGGAGAAACAGGTGAGCTGGGCTTGGTGTGGAAGCTGCTCTACAGCAGAGGCACAGATGCAAACTGCTTAGGAGTGGCAGGGCAGTGCTGGACCAGATCGGCTCAAAGCAGTGTTGAGCCCCACCTGCTCAAAATTTCCTGTTTGCTTCTCCTTCTTGCTTGAATTGATGCAGTGTTCTCCTTGCTAAGGCAGAAGACATCCATCCATTTAAGTGCAGAGAGTCTGGATAATTTACTCTCCCTGCCAATTTGGCCCTGAGCATTTTTACTCTCCATTTCCAAAGAAATGAGAAATGGTTCTGTTTAGTTTAGCGGGCTTATGTGAAAGATAGATCTGACCTATTGAAAATATTTGACTTTTTTGGTAAAAACACCACCGATATTTTGACATGACTGAGCACAAATCAGACAACAATAGCTGCAGCTGATAAAAATGTAAAGGCTTTTGTTTGAAGCCTGACAAAAGCTGACAGAAAAATTAAAGGACAGAGTGATAATGATGGATGGTCCTTGCTGTATTTTGACTGAGAATGAAAGAAATTTTAAGTGGTAAACTGAACTGAGTGATAACCTACCTGGGAAACAATCTCACTACTCTGTGAAAAATTTAATCAGTCTGTGATATGTAGCACTAAATAATTTAGCAAGGTTTTAAATTCAAAGGGAGCTGCATTTACCTTGCTTCAAGAAAATGGGATTGAACAAAAGAATCACTCAGCTTGAACATCATGTGCCAATAGCTCCTTAGCACTTAGACTGAATGATCATGAATGCTCATGGACACGAGGTCAAGGGGTTCTTTTTACTAATTGATTCAGATTTATGAAACTCTGAAATGGCAATTATGTGCTTGACATTTTTGCTCGCAAATCAGATGTCATTAAAAATATCCAAACCCTTTTAACAAAAGCTCCATGTAGATCTATATCTTTAGTTATACCAATAAAATCTTCGAGTGGATGAGTTCATATTGCAAGATATACAGTTGGACTAACTGGAAAGAACAATAATTTTCTCTTCTTATGGAAAGTTTTGCAGCTTGTTGCTTCATTTGTGCTTTGTTTTTCAGGTTTTTTCCCCTATTTCAAAAGCAATCGGTTTCAGTAGCAAATGAAGGAGGATGAAGTATTAAATATACAGCAAAAAAACCTGTGTCCTTCTGTTCTCAAAGAGCCAAGAAAAAATCTGCAAATCTCTGGCCCAAATTCTGTCCTTAGAAAGTTAAGAATATAACTCAGACGAACAAAGCACATTTTAATATTAGTATTTAGTACTGGCAGTATGGTGTCATCCCAAATCACTTAAAATGAGAGCCTGATATCACACTGTGGCACCTTTTACAACACATGCTCTGACCAGAATTGCTTATGAAAAAATAAAAAATGTGATGAATATGAAAAAACAAGGTGTAGTAGCAAGTTATTTCTGATTATGCTATCTCATTTGACACTGAAATATGAAGAAGTTAGCTGCCCTAAATTGTCTAGAAAGAACTCCTGTAGCGAATATCTCATTTATTTTGTGCACCAAAGCAACAGCAGGACTCACAAAGACCACAGGTGTGTGAAAGGCTGATTTTCCACAAGTAAAGCCAGGTCAGGCTCAGGGCAGATGTGAGAGCTGCCAGAAAAAAAAAAAAAAAACAGCTGTGGATCTCAGGCAGGTGAGAAGGAAGAAGCAGGGGGATGAAAGTACCTCAGGGTGGTAGGAAGACATGGCAAGGGAGGACAAGCTTGCAGGGCTGAGAGCAGTAACCGGCATTGTCTTCCCTCCTCCCTCAAGGTGCATCTGCCCAGATCCAGGTGAGCTCTCAGTAGAGTTGTGGGGCCCTGGGCCAGGAAGGCAGGAGGGGTATTTAGGGTATTTAGGTAAAACCCACCTCTGCCACCTTCTCTGGGCACCCTTGATGCCTCAGGTTTTAGCTTTTATATTTTTCAGATTTTGTACTGCTTTAGTGTGCAGCTCTAAACTTCATATTAGGGGATGGAGAGCTCTCTTCACAGAGCAGGGAGACAAAACAATTCCTTCTCTAGCTGGGGACCAAGGACAAATGATCCAAACTTCAGGCACAAGAGCATAAACAATGTGGACTGAAGAGAGAAAAACAAGAAGGATGGGACTTCATGGGCTAAAGCTATAATTGGACAATTAACTCCAATATGCTAATGGACCAGAACTTACAAAAGTGTGAGACCCTGTGATCAGTTGTCCATTTTGTGACCATTTTGGGTTCATCTTCAGTGTATCCCTGGCCAGGCTCCTCTATTACCCAAGAGGCCTTTTAATAAATACCTACTTTACTCTTGAACTCTGTCTAGTCTCTATTTCAGGTCAGCCTTCACAAGGCATCACTCTAACAAGCAGAATATGCTAAGT
This sequence comes from Agelaius tricolor, assembly GCF_023055355.1. Taxonomy (NCBI): domain Eukaryota; kingdom Metazoa; phylum Chordata; class Aves; order Passeriformes; family Icteridae; genus Agelaius; species Agelaius tricolor. Next base: position 43,145,903 of record NW_027269269.1, on the reverse strand, counting down.
AGAGGCAGCACCCACCCTCCTTGCACAATCAGGATCCAAGATTTAGTAGACACTGGGACTATGTGCTTTGTTATGCTCGTGGGTGCTTGCTAAAAATTCTAATAGTAACAATAAACACTGAAAGGAAAGGTCTTTTGTTTTTCTTAATGGATATTAAGACATGACCTTTCTGCACAGCACCAGATGTTGCCACAAATTTGGCTTTGTCACCTGGAGACTGGAGCAGTCTGCTGCACTCACAGCTGGCGGAGCTGCACAGAGGGACCCCAGGAAACCTGAACTGAGCATTTCACAGGAAAGCATCTAACATGAACATCTGAGACTTGCACTGGTGGCTCATAGCTCTCCAAATGTCGGGTCTGGCCTTTGAAGCCCTCAGTGCTTACTTTAGGGATCGTTTTGCTCCCCACAGCACTACACTGAATTTGCTATCAGCAAAAGCACTCTGGCTGCAGCTCCCTTGGAACAGGGAGAGAAGTTTGCAATGAAGGCCTGGAGATGCTGGAACACGTTCCCATTTCGCTGCCCGTCACACTCATTGTTTGTCACCAGCCCAGCCATTTAAAAAGCTCCCTTGTCCCTGCTCCCAGTGAAGCAGAAGAATAAAATGTGACATAATGTACTGTCTCACAATATATTTACCTATTGCTGCTCAGTTTTGGTGGGGAAAACTCTGTTATCTGCAGCATTTGGACTGTAGGAAGCTAATAAGCTGTAATGCCTCATTTCTTAATTTCTAGTTATGCTAAAACCAGGTGACACACATAGTCTTCTAAAAAAGGATAAATTTAACAAAACAATACCTAATTATTTCAATAATTAGATCTTGAAAGTTCTTTTACTGCAAGAAAAATTGAAATTCTCAAGTAGAAAAATTATTTAATACTGAAGAATCTTTTTTAAGCCTTCTAATGGTTATTAGTGCAAGGTTTACCTCTAAGGGCAAATCAAACCAAGTATTCAACATAAACATTGAGCTTTGATGTTATGGATTTATATGAATATAATACATACAAATTTACTCCTGGAGCACTGTAAAACCTAATTTTTTCCCCCAAACTTAGCACAAGTTTTGTTAGCAGTTAAAAAAAGTCCTTTCCAGTTCAATAGTAGTAATAATAACAAAGCCTATTGTTTTAAAGGAGTCAATCTGTATTGTATAAAAGATCACCATTCTCATTAAAGTAGCTACAAATACTGCACTGAAGCTTATGCAACTTGCCTGAATTTGGTAATTCAACAGTTTAAATAAATAAAAATGAAAAGTTTTAGAGCATTGTTTGAGACCACAGCCTCAAATAAAGATATCTTACTTATAAAAAGGCGCATATATATATATATATATATATATATATATATATATATATACACACATATACACACACACACACACATATGTCTCGATTTTGTTCACAGCTCTACATTAACAAATACAGAAACAATAAAGAATGGACCTCTGCCTTGAAGATTTGTAAGACCATTTTTTGGGCAGTACAGACCAAAGTTTAGGAAAAAAAAGACAGTATTATTCCCATTTCACAGCTGGGGAAATGAACACAGGAGAATTAAGTGGAATGTCTTATATTTTACAGACTTCTGAGCCTGACAGGGGAGTTCAGAACAGATCTCCTGAGGCTCATTTTAATACTCTGCTAAAAAAATCCCAAAAAAATCAAAGCCTCAAAAGAAAACAAAAAAGCATTTAAAAAAGCAGTTGTCCTTATACCTGCAGTGCAAATTTCACTGCATTCAGGACAAAATGTTACCACAAAAGCCACCAAACATCTTGTATGAATAAAGCCAGCACAATTTTCTCCAGAAGCACACCATTCTATCACTATTAATATGGTGTTCTAGGCCCATTGCCACTGCTTAAAAATCACATTAAGGCTGTGATGCTCATTTTTATTCTTTTTAAGTAAGCAGACAAGCCATATTTCCTTGTTTTCCCAAGCCATAAAATAGGAGTATTCAAAATTAAATGAAATAAAGTACTGGCAGCTAGCCCTTGAAAACCTATAAGGAAAAGCTAATGCACAATACAAATTCAGACACCCAGCAGCCTTGAACAAAGATGACAGCTTTCTCAGAATGACACTTGACTCTTTCTGCACACACACACACACACAAATTTAAAAAGCTCTGACAGAATTGCACTGAGAAGAAAGAAAGAAAGTAAAGAGAATTTTCCAAAATTTCCTTATTATGGGTACACGTTGAAACTAAATGGAGGTAAACAGATTGCTGATCTCTATTTTATTACAGTTGCTACTTTCATTTCTCTGAGAAATTCAGGGCAGATCACTGAAGTTGCTTTAACAACTCCAAACTCATGGCAATAATTCTAAGGTTAGTAAAGAGAGATAACAGGGACTGTAATTTATTTTAAATAAGTTTATTTCAAAATAAAATCAAAGGGTTCAACACTAATCTGAAACACTTTATCACAGTGGGATTGCTGTATCTTATTGAAAATCACCTTGGGAAAGTGACTGGCACTGTGCAAGCTAAAACATAGATTTTTGCACTTCATTGCACTGTCTCTGACTAATACACTTAATTCTCACATTCCTATCACCAAACTACACTACCTGAGAAAATAAGGCTCTATCTTTCCAGCTGTCAATCTTTTTGCTCTGTTTTTTGGGGGTTTGGGGGATTTTTGTCCTCAAAAGAGTTCTCTACATGTAGTAGAATTCCTACCATGATTCTTCGGTTTTATATAACATACAACTATGAATGGTGGGATCCCTTGTTGTCAATATTGTCAAGACTTAATTTTGTTCAAATTACCCAGCTTCAGGGTGGCAGACATTTAGTACCTTAACAATTATGCCATCAAGCAGGATAGTTCACCAGTGGAAATCAAAGGGGTTTTTAATAAAGAATACTTGATCATATCTGCTAATTTATTTTAGACAAAGTGATACACAAAGCAGTGCAAAGAGATTTCAGTTCCTGCTCCAAAATGGTAAAAACCACCCAGAGCTCTCCTCCATCAGGCACATCAATGTGTCAGCATCCCTCAATCCTCCCTGCTCCCCACCAATCAAGGGCTGGGAAAGCTGCAGAAAATGTAAACTACAAAACCCCAGGGGTACAAACAAATCCACTGGTGCAATGACCCACAGTAATATCTGAAGAATAAACACTTTGCCCTCTCCTCAAGTTTTTCCCTGCCAAACTTTCTTCTGTCCTTCCTCCTCTCCTTTGATTTGTTTGTTTCTACACTTGCCATGAGGATTAATAAGGGTAGTTTCAGCTGGAAGAAAAATCTGCCTCAGGCATGAGGTTACCAAGGAAAACATTTTTTTCCTTCAAGGGAGTAAACAAGCAGCGTGGATACCAGTGGAGGGAAAGCAAGGGGTCCTGACTGAAAACTCTTGGGGTCTCTGTCACAAATGACACATCAGCTTACACCACATATCTGGAGACCTTTGCCCAGGAACCTGCCAGGAAAGTTCCTTCACATGGGGTTAGAACTTTCTCAGTGCTTGTGAGGGAACCCCAGCCTGGTCAAAGAAGTCAGGGCATTTTGGGACATCCTCATATGGCAGATTCCAAGTTTCACCAGCTTTGGTAGTAATGGTTTTAATGGGTTTTTGCTTTGTTTTTTCTCCTTGAACATGAGGATGGGTTTGAGATACACCCTTACTGTCCTCCTGGTTATCTTTGCTGTCTGCTCCCCTTTCTATGGGAATCATAGACAAAGATTGATGCCATGAGCTTTTGTGAAAGCTGCCAAAACACACTGGAATCTCTGAGACAAAGCAAAGTGATTCATGTTAGGGCATAACTAGTCAGAGTTAGATCCAATGCAGAAAGTCTGTGATAGGATTCAGCAATAAAAAACATGACCTTAATTACAAAGCTAAGAGAATTTTATTATATTGCATCAAGAATTCAAGCAGTAAGAGCTAGAAAAAATAGTTTGTGATTGCAGCATAGAGGAGGGGCTAAAGACACCTTAGGTCCCAGCACATATTTAGATTGAACCTATGCCGTGAACAGTGATGTTAGGAAGATTTTTGAGTTTGAGAGTTTAGGGATATTTCAAATTCTTATCAGTTTCAATATTGAAATAATTAAATACTGCAATCAAGTGGAGGAATACCTTGTTTGCTCTAAGAAAAATGTTAATTAATGCAAGAAACATTTTATTGAATATTTTTCTTTTATATAGCATATAAATGCAGAATAAGATAAACTCCAGAAAATTCACCAAAAATTAATAATTAAAAATTTAATAGCAAAAATAAAATAGTAAGTACTAACAATTATTAATATCAACTTATGGATGTTAGAAATATTAATGGTTTGAGATAAGCTAACTACTTCTATCTGAGCCTCCATGCTCACCTTCATATCAAGAAGGCTCAGATAGCAAAGTTCTCAAAACTCACTAGGAGAAATGCATATTTGCAGAAGCTTTTCCCTACCCCTCTCAGCCTCCAAGGCATTTACATCTATCTCCAAGAGGATTCACAATCTTAGGGGGAGCAAAGAACAGTTCTGATGTATCACCTGGTATGACCAGTGGTCATTTTAAGCAATATCACTTAGGTCATGTTCTATTTTCTTTCCTGGATGGAATGAAACACTGAGGAACCTATTCTCAAAGGAAATGTAAGTAATGGAAACACCATGTGAGAAAGACAAGGACAGGACACCCTTATCTGCATTCCACCACCTCATGGTGCAGGAAAGGCTTCAATTTAGAAAAAAATCACAAAGTCACTTCAATATTGTCTTTCTGGCTTGAGTTTCCTGAATAATAAATGGTCTAGATGGAAACAGAAGATAATTAGCAACTGTTAGATCATAATTTTATCATCAGTCTCAAGTGAAATCATTGAGTTAATATTTTCTTCATGAATATTGCATACGGTGTTCATAGGGTAATTTTACAAGCTGGCATCTCAAAGAAAAAAAAGGGTAAATTGAAGTAAAGTTCAGGAAAGTTGTGGGTATCAGCAATAGCAAAGGGTGAAAAATTAGAGAGCAATCTTTGCCACTACATCAAATCAGTGATAATAAACTCAACAGTACTGAAGATCAGTTAAAACAGTCATAAAAGTAAGAGTGACATATTTGGTATATCCACACAATCTTTTCCTTTTCAGAAATCCCATTAGGACTATCATATAACATTTCATGTGCACATAGAAAATCAAATATTTTCAAGAGTTATGTCTTATTAAAGGCATTATCCAAAACCACAGATTTTAGAACACATACAATATGTATTCAAATAGGAAGGAGCTTTACATGTTAGAATATAATGTTAAAGGTTATATTGATATATTGTTATTGCTCCATTGTGAAAGGGCTTGGGGAGAGATTTCTTGCTGCTGAAATACTGTGCATTCAATTTCAATGATTAATTCAATACGAAATTTTAAAAAAATCTTTTATCTGTTATATTAAAAAATCACTTCGTTTAAAAAGTTTTCTTTAATGAGAAACAGTATTTTAATATAAAAATGTAGAAGTGCCAAACATATTCCTCAAAAGTATTAGTGTGGTTTGGAATGTTATTTTCTTGACCTTTACAAAATACTTTTAAGCTTATCTGGAAAAGAAATTTGTATCTTATTTTTCTAAAGTCACCATAAATGAAGAAAGATCAGTTCATACAGCTCAACCATACACCCCACTATTCAAGTATGTATCAACAAAAAGCAATTTCAAAGTAGCTGCCTTGAGAGTGTTCAGGGATAATAGCTGGACAATTCATCCATAAAATTAAGCCAACAACTCCACCAAGTTTCTCGACAGACTTCTCATACCTGAAAATGTCAACTATACACTATTCTTCTTCAGCCCAATAGCAAAAGCTCAACTGCACAATTTCTTAATTCATCTGACTGCAGGAAATTCATCTGCATTGTGCTTTAAAGTCTGGACCACCTCTTCTAGCCCAACCAAAAATCAGCTGGAGAAGTCAGCTTTAATGTTGTGGTAATGATTTAATGCCTTAATGTCATTTACAACATTGATGTAAAATTAGAGTATTTCAACACAGTTTGATGGGCTATGCTTTGAGGAAGACTGGGGAAAAGAAGGGTTTTGAGACTGAGCAAGCACTCATAAGCATGCTTTTATTTATTTACTTTCCAACTGAAAGCCCAGGCTCCTTTTTTCTACAAGTTATCTTCTGCACTTTTAAATTCATTTTTACTTCATATAAAATGGGAATAGTAGAAACTTTTCTTTAAGAAAAGAAAAGAAACCTTTGTTTTAAGGACTCAGTACTGAGACTTCTTTCTTTTAATTCAAACAAAGATACAAAAAAAGAAGACTCTCCAAACTAAAAAGCACACATAGTCACATACAGTGAATTTCTAGTTAAAAGGCCTAAGAAGTCTTCTGAGTCTCATATTCTTGAGATTGCTCTAAGGGCAATGTTGGGGTTATTCACCAAATCCCCCCATAACTGCAGCTATAAATGTTATTATTGTTACATCACACCATGGCTCTGCTCAATTCTCTTTTTATAAAGCCCAAGCTTTGTTCACATAAAGGCAAAATGTTCCCATAGGCAAAGAAAGCCTGAGGTGTGTGTGTGTTAATGAGACACTTCAGCTGAGAAAACTTTAAAGGAGGAAACTTTGAAACAAGTCCAGTCACCCCAACTTGTAGGACCTTAACACTGAAACACAGAGCAGCCAAGATTACTGATGAGTGTGCTGCTCCACAAGGATGGTGCTTCCCTTCTTTCCCAAAAATTGTATGTGGCTTTTGTTACACATTTATAAAGGTTTATAAAGTGTCCAAAAACACTGTGCAAGATTTACCAGAGGTCTGTAGTGAAAATATTTGCAAACTGAAAGATCTATTGCCTATTCATTAAGCTTAATTTTGAAAGAAAGCAGAATATATCCTCACCTCCTCAGGTTTTTTCAATTTTCTGCTCTATTCAGTTTCTACCTTTACAAAGAGATATGCACAAGTGAGTTCAAAAAATAAATGAAAAAAGAAGTCCCCCTGTGAGGACATCAAAACAGAAATGAAATAGAATAACAAATCTGATTGCTGGAAAATGAACTGAAAAAGACAAAATAATCTATAACAGATAGAGGTAGAAGAGCTTGAGTTTAATTTCACGTGGTTTGGATTCCACAGAGTTTCCACCAATTTGAAAAAACCAAAAAAACCAGACTTATACAGATGTACAAGTGCATGGTGTTGGAATTATTGTTAGGCACAGAAGGTGAATATCTATAAATATATTTAGAGGTAGGATTTAATAAACTAAGGTGTCTGGTGCAGATTTGGCATAGTGACGTTCCAGATATGGAGAGCAGTCAGTCACAGAGATTTAGAACTAGACCAAAAAATGAAGGAAAAAAGGGGAGGGAAAAAAAGACCATGAAAGAAGGAGAATGCATACAGTGGAGAGAATTGCAGGAAATGCAGAGCTTAAGATCACAATTAATGAGAAGTAGAGACCAATGTGGAAATACTTGAGAATCTATTGAAGGGAAGCAGCAAATATAATTTTAAATGCAAACTTCCAGCACAAACAGCAAAAGAGGCCAAATAACTTGTAAGGTTGGAAGAGATCAAGCACCAGGCTTAAACAAACAAAAGTGTGCTTTTCCCTCAAAGCACACAACTAAATTCAGAATCTTGTTGCCACAGGTTACTGTGGAAGCTAAGATGACAAATGTTTTGAAATGGGACTGGACAAGCAGGTGGAATATAACTAATGCTGTAGTTAGGAAAGGTGCAGTGGGACTTCTGGTCTTACACATTGTAGGAGATCTAATGAGGTTGTAACTCAGTCTTTCAGTTGCTTTTATTTGCAAAATATTGCTTGCCCAAGAAAAAAATACAAAACTGAGAGGCTGAAGACAAAGGAATATGTCATGCCACTTTTTATTCCTCAGAGATCCTAAGCTGCTGGCTCAAATGCTTTCCTAGTTAAAATTTGGGCAATAAGAACTGCCTTGACCATCCACAGCTGCTGATTCACGTTCATTTCCACACTGCTCTTCCATATAATTGCTGCACAACACATTATAGCTCTGAATATTTCAATTAATTTAGTGCCTGGCTGCAGATTGGCATATCAGGACATTTCACCAAGGTGCTCTGTTTCAAATAGGGCTGTAAATGATCAACTGCTGCTGTTTGCACTAAGGAGGTTTCAATGATGTGGACTTCTGTCACTCGCTCCAAGGCAGGGCTGAACTGAGTCTTTGGCAGTAGCACCCAGAGGTTCTGAACTACTCCTCCAAACACAGCAGCTGTGTCCTCAGGTTGATTATGATGGAGCACCTCCTTCCTCCACTCCAGCTAAATCACTGCAGTTATTACTGGAGATCTGCAAGCAGAGTCTATGTTTTTGAGTTGAGCAACACGAGTTTGACAGTTTGCTCTGTTTGCCGGTGATTAATTACTAGTATTTGGACAAAGGTAAAAAAAAATTCTTAATAAATTGGAAGAGAGTGAAAATTGCCTGGGGCCCATTACCAAAGAAAGGGTGTAATATATCTAGCCAGAATGTGCACTTCTAAAGCACTAAGCTTGCCAATTAGAATACAGAAATGACAACAGCTACAGGCATTAAAGCCTCTGCCTTTGTTACTGCATGAAACAAATGCTTGAGCAAACGACATGTCTTGCCTTTGTGCTTCTGCCTATAAACTCTGACTTTGTACCCACCTTCCTGCTTCCCAGAGTACTTTTTGACATTTATTATTAACAATAAATGTTAAGAAAAAGGAAATTAGCAGTCACATTGATTCGGCAAAGCAGCATGAGCATATTTAATAGCCCAAGCCTTTAACCTTATTCAAATAGATTCAATTTCTCTGAAGTCTGGTTTCTTTAATTATACAAAAAAAAATCTAAAAATAATTTTTATGTTGTCAGATACTAATTTTATTGGACAGATTTCCATTCATTGGCTTACAGTAATATTTATTTTCTCTGCCATCAGTTAACATCAAAACAGTATTACCTCATCATCACCACTCACAGTGGAAAAAATACTACTCTTCTGTATAATTTTGTGTTTAGATCAGTCCAGTTAAAGGCATGAGACACTCTTTGCTTGGTATGTATAATTAATATGTATAAATACTTTGCTTATACCTAATATCTAATTAAGATAAACTACATTTTCCATTTTTGGTCAATGTTCTCTCTACTCTAAAGCTGCCAAAACCTTCTCTGAGTTAGGAAGATAACTTAAAGAATTGAGAGAATTAGTATATTGAGTATCACTGAAAGGAGGATTTCTTAGGGGGAGACAAAAATAAAAGAGAGAAGCCAGATGAAGCTCTTACACCATTAACACACAGAAAGCGATAAAAATCTGTTGAAGTGAAAAAAAAAGGAATAAAATGTCTGGAAATCACAGTATATATAAGAAAAGGAAAGCTGTGAATCATGTTGCCCTTCCCTGCCTCTGCAGAGGATACCTTCCACTGATGTCCCCTGTTTCCTCACACAAGCTCCTGTGGGAAATCTGGCATGTACCTTGTCTTAGAAACCTGATATTTTAAGCTAAGAAGTCATAGGATTAATGATCTCTAACAAAGGAGTAGGACAAAAAATTACGTCAACATGTTAAGCACAGGGGAAGGGATGAGAAATCAAAGGATTCTTCCAGATATATTTAGGAAGATAAAAAATACATCCTCTATTAAATAGAAGGATGCATCTCAGAAAATGATAAAAAGTAGGTTTTCTAGCCCCCAGAGAGAGAGAGAGAAAATATTGTATAATTTTAGGAGGATTATGGTTCACTAGAGACATTCATGAATGTAATGAGCTAAAGAAGGGGTAAGGCTTCTTAAATTTATCTATACAATGGACTGTGCTACACTTGATAAAATAATTGTGTCAGTCTCCTTTTTACTTAAAATTAACCTTACAACTCTGAACCCCAGTAAGTTGTTAAGTACTAAACATCATCTCATGCTCTGCCACAGAACTCTGATTGTTTCAGAAAGCTGGGAAGCACCTGACATTTACCTTCTCTAGTTCCAGCGCTGGAATTGCAGAAATGCAATTAGGAAAACTCAGGTACTCATAACAGAAAAGGTCAGCAATAAGCAAGCTAAACCTGATAACATGTCTAATGTTCTGCCAAACATAACAAAATGCCTCCCTGATAATGAATGATTTTACAGACTGCCAGGAAGTTGATGCAAGATAATCAGATCACCAGAGGACACACCACTGTGCAAGACGGGGAACGGTGAAATATTCTTTGATAGAGTTCTATTGCAAAGTCACTGCTGATGGAAAAAGATCCCCCATTATAAAAGGCCATATTTTCAGAAATAATGACAAAAATAAATTGGGCAGAAAACACAAATGACAGAAGTTTCAACACATGGCAAGTGCAGAAGCCGTTACCTCATCAAAGGCAGAGCACTTTGTGCCTGCAGCCAACAACCACCATACCACTGGCTCTGGGATGAAAAAGACATTTTTTCTTTTCCTCTTCTTGTAGCAAACAATGTAAATAGAGGTTAGAGGGTTTAGTTTTTCTGTTTGTCTTTAGTACAGAAATACTCATGTGGCAGTAAAGGCTCTGTGTTCCTCATGCAAAGACATCCTCCTTATTTGTGTCACTAATCCTACATAAACTAATGGTGAACTTTAAGAAAAATGAAAAGTAACCTAAGTGTTTCTTTTGATAAATGATGTTTCATCAACAGTGCCAATAAATATCTCATTACTGAAAGCAGCACTTACTAGAAGTTTTATGCCAAATACCTAGAGGCAGGTAAATCTGTAGTGAAAAATGTTTCTGATATCTTACAACTACCAAGGAAATGTATTCTTGTTATAACTGAGTTCATCACGAGCAAATAAAATCTACATAAATTTTCTTGTCTATTTAATGACTAAAATTTGCATTAGATTTTTTCATTTTATTTTGTCATAGTTATAAGAAATTGCATTAAAAAAAAGAAGGGATAAAGTACCATCATGAACTAAAGTGGAAGTTCTGCCTCTATATTCTCTAATATTAAAATTGAAATTAGGGAAATGACAACCTTCCAGGAATTACCTCTGATAAGAGAACATCATGTTTTGAGGCTCCTAGATCCGAACTGCCAGGCTGTATTAATGGCAAATTCTAATTTTATATTATAGTTTCCCCTACAGCTGAGTTATATCAATCTATTCATGATCAATGTGGAAGGCAGTTTTTTCACATGACACATATTGTTTATTAAGGGAAAAAAAACCAAAACAATTGTAAATTAATGTGAACTTTCCTACTTTTCCATTTTATTGAAAGTAGTATAATGCATTTAGGACATGACACAGTTTTGAGGTCTGACTGTAATGATGGGCCTGGTCATATCAGCTAACTTGTATGAGCTGAGTTTTCTCAGGAGCAGGATCTAACTTGTGTGAAGTATCCAATGTCCTGTCTTTGGTGGTGTATAAAAAGCTAAGCAGAAAACCTCAAGCACACATCTGTCTGTTATTTCTCTTCATATAACCTTTTGTAACCAGCTTTATCTGAGCTGGGCCTGAGGCAAGTATTTATGAAACAGTACCCACACACTGCAAAACATTTTTACAGGTGCTTAATTAGCAAAAAGTTCACAGCAGAAGTGAATACATTTTGTTTAAACTGTAAGAAGAGAGGCATGCCAATAAAAGAAAAACACAGCTAGACTACAGCAGCAATAAAAGTGCAATTATACATCCAAATTTTCTTTCTATTCTTTCTATAATGACCATAAGAACCTGATTGTATCAGCTAGAAATGTTAAATATGCATGGAATGCACCAAGGAGAGCACACTCACCATGTACTATCAGGACATATTCTGTGCTGTTCCGGCCAATGGGATTTTTTGCTTCACATCGATATGTGCCATTGTCTGTTTTGTTTAGGAAGCTGATGCTTAGAACTCTGCCATTGACAACCATTCTCTCTGGATCTGGTAGTTCTCCACCATCCTTGGTCCACAGTACTGGTTCTGGCCTGTTGGATCAAAGTGTGGCATTTATTTAGACACATGAAACACGTATATGCAACATGTACATCAGAAATAACACCATCAGCAACTTATAAATAGTCACCTACCACCCCAAGAATATTTGAATTACTGGATCTAATGAACTGTCACTGTTTCAACCTTACCATCCTGGATGTGAACTGCTAAAGAAAGTGAAAGAACAAGCAGAGAAATAAGAAAGAAGATAAATAACAAAGGAAGCAGAATGGTACTGCAACAGGCTAAGAACTTTCCTAAATTAAAAAAATAGTTCTTGTGAGGTTTCAGGGCTCATAGGGGCTTGGCAAGGTAAGTGCAAATAGGATGATGTGGTTTGAAAATGGAATCTTAAATTACTTAGGCCATTCATATTCACAAGTGAACTTGAATGCACTGAATATTTAAGTAGCACATGTGACACACAACCTAAACGTGTTTCTCCTGCTGCATTGTGTCACAGCCCATCCCTTTTCCCACCTTTTCTTCATCCTTCCCTTAAATAATTCCTTGTTTCACATCACAAGCAATCTAAGATTTAACTTGAAATCCTGGATTTTCTCCTCTTGTGAAACCTTTCCTCTTTTGCCTGATGCAGTCACATCAAACAGGCCAAAGGCAATGCCCCGGTGGTGGTAACCCCCCAGGCAAGGTAAGGGCACCACAAAGAAGGGAACTGACAGTCCTGAAGGTTCACATACACTTTCCCTCTGGCAAGGCATACCTAACTCCTTCCTAGAGACTCTCAAGAAGCTCCATAGCCCATGAGATCTGCCTAGCAGACAGCAGGATGTATTTATTACTGGCACACAGCCTTTATTTGCATGTAACAAGGTATATTTCCAAATTTACATGAGGGAAATCACCAAGAAGACAGGACTGTAACTGGGAATGAAAGGTTGGTTAACTGAATCTTGTCTATGTAAGGAGCAGACAGAGTATCTCAGGCCCTTTTACACCAGTCACTTCAGCAGTATATTCACAGCCTGGGGATTCAATGCTACCTTGCTTGTAGCTTTGTGCAGCATAAGCCACATATCAATCTCTATACAAACATTACAGTTGGGTGACTCAGTAATAAACCAAAATATAATACACTGTTACAAAATTAGCAGTTGCCAGGTTAGTCCCTAGTAGCACTCCAGATACACTTAATTTCACTAATTTGAAGCAGGTGTTTAAGGCCTATTAGATATAATAAGTGCTAAGAAAAAGAATTAAACCTAAATACTTAAGGAGAAACGTTTAGCCAAAGTGTGGCCTCATAAAAAGAAAAATAGATCTAATGGCTATAATGACATGATTTTGAGTTAGGCAACTCATGTAAACAGAAAGAATTTTTTTCTGAAATGCACTCCTATAAAATTCAAACTAGTCTTTAAAGAAAAATATTTATTCTGAAATATAAGAAATCTACACAGATTTTAGTAATATTTTGGATGACATGCTGTTAAAGTGTTGTTGAACTTAGTACTTAGACTGGCTATACTCCAAAGTTTTGAATTTTTCCAGAAAATCATACGCTCAGAGAATGAAAGCAAGGATTAAGAGCTGATAGTGTGATGGGCCTTATTTATGCCTTGCCATAAATATATCTTAATCCTCTTCCTAAGCTCATTTTTATGAACTGGTATCCACACACACGGTACACAATGTACACACTTTCTTTCTGTTTAATGCAAGCAGGGAATCCAGTTGTCCATGCTGGTGTAGAAACATTGCCCTACAGAGTTCCCAGCATTAAGGTGTGATTTGCTGTGATATTTTAAGGTGGATTTGTTCAATTTTCTGGCCAACTCTGCATTGTTTCCCATTTACCAGCTTACTGTGGCTCCGCAATCCCAGGAGTGGGGACTCTGAAACACTTCTGCTACAATGTGCACCATTACCTGCATAAATGGCGTGTTAAAGCAACTTCTGTACAGCTGTAATTTATGGAACCTAGGTTTTAAATTGAAACTAGATGGCATATCCTAGGGGGAAACCTATAGGATAACAAATAAGTATGAAATGGAGGCATAGATATAAATTATTCAGGGAGCTCTGTCACATTATAATACACCGACTCTAGTCTTATACAGAGCACTTAGCTGTGGTTGCAAAACAATGTGTGGCAGAAAAGCCAGGGCTTAGAGAGAGGCAGATCTGCATTCTCTGGGTGTTGGGGAAGCTGCTAATCCAGAGTGAATATTTAGCCATCCTGTGCTGTATTTTGGCAGCAACAGAGCAAGTCTTGGGCAGCAGGCCCAGAGCCAACACATTCTGGTGGCCAGGCACAGCTCTCCCTCCACCTCACCACTGCCTAAAGCAGCAATTCTGTCACAGCCAGGGAATTAAATTCTGCCTGCACTGCTGGGAAGCTTTGAGACACTTGGTCTACACAATTCACTGGTTAGGCAGAAGTGAGCTAAGAACATGAGACATGCCCATGCACCCAGGCCATCACACTGCCGTGGTCAGCAGCAGCAGGATGGCTGTTTCAGGGGAGCACGGGAGTACATCCATTTTGTGCTGTCCACTCCTCCTGCACTCTGCCAGCAACAGCAATCATCCTGTCAGGGGTGCTGCAGGCCATGTCTTTTGCTCTCTTTTGCATCCACTTGTTATTTAGACCACCTGTGCCTATGAATGTCTCTAGTATCTTGTGTATTCTGCTTATTATGTCCATCAACTACACCTCCTGTAGCAACTAATTCTGGAAGTTCCCTACCTGCCATGCAAAGTGGTATTTACTTATATCTGTCCTTCACTGATCTCTTAGAAGTGGCAATGAATATTGCAGGACATGGTAAGTAGGACTCCTTCCCATTATAACCTTGTTGTAAGTTATGAGAGCCTAGAAAATTAGCAGGCTTGTCTCTGTCCCTTTTTCTGTTTGTTAGAATTTGATACCTTCTGAGATTATCAGCTGGGAAAAAAACTACACAAAAAAAGGGGAAAGGAATCTTAACTTTAGAGCACATTGGGTATTCTTTCATAATTGCCTTAGTACCTTCATTGTCCAAAGCTGAAACCCTGAAACAGCTTTCCTTCTCTGTCACAAGGACAGACAAGTGTGAATTCCCCACAGTTTATCCTATTGAAACCTGCCCACATCTGCACATCTAGACAGAGCTTCTTCTCTTACCCAACATTTTGAAAGGGATACTTAGGTATGACATGCTAAAACACCTGGCAAACATGTACACTCCTAACTAATATTGCACGTATTTCTCTATTACATACGACTCTAACACTGCAGAATTTAAGCTTTTTTAAAATACTAATGACTTGCCACAACACTATCAATTCTTATTTGAACTGGAACAAACAGGGATGTTCACACAAACAGTACCTTCCATTTGTGCATTCAGTGAAAGCCTAAGAAAAAGGAACTGGTTTTTAGTACAGAAATCTGAGTTTGTTAACTGTCTTCATGTTGGCCTCAAAACCTGACACAGAACCAACAAAATTGGGTATTCTTTTCCAGTCAGAATGAGATGGGATTGAAATGAAGGTATAAAACACTGGTGTGAAGTTCCACAATGATCCATGTTTTATATTGTGGTACTTTTCTTACAAGTAACTGAACAAAGAAATGGTAAATACAGCAAAACTATTTTCTGGCCTTGAGAGTAGAAAACCTTTTCTTTCAAAACCAGTCAGAGAGAAAGTAGGGCCAAACTGAAATATGTTGAAAAAAATAATTTAAAAAACACACTCTTGATTAGAAAAGAACACCTAGGCACAGCCTTACCTTTTCAATAAGTGTTTACATAATATGAAAGTCAACAATTATATTTTTCTACATTAATACAATTTTTTTTTAGCTGAGGTCTTTGGAATTACACAGGAGTATTTTAAGACAACATTGGCAATTTTCTGTCTCTTTCTCCACCCGTAACCCAAGGACAGTTATGTTTGAGTGCTTTCTCATAATCCTCTTCCCTAGTGATATCTTTATATAAAACTATAGTAGTTAACTTACCCTCCATTTAAAAATTAGACATATATCTATATGTTTTATAGCTATACATGTATCTATATGTTTCCTTTTTGAACAAAGTGAATTTAGGCAACACAATCCATTTTCACTTGAAACTTCTTGGCTCTATGCATTTTTGTTGCCCTTTGTTAATTCTGTGCACAGAAAGGTCATGTACAGAGTGTTCTTCTCTGAGTCCTTAATAAACAACACTTGGACAACTTACTGACCCATCGTAACAGCACAGGATAACCTTTTCATTTCCATAAGATCACACTCAAAAAAAAACCCCTGACCAACCAAAACGACAAAAAAACCCAAAGCCATCTTTTTACATGTCCAGTCTCACTGGGGATATTCTCATCCAACTGGCTATCTAGGCACCCTGCCAAAATTTTGTAGCCAATGTGGATAAAAATAAAGATAGGAGAAGAAGAATTTGAGGAACACTAACAAGATAAAAACAAATTCATATTTTTGAGTAGGGCCCTCTCCAACAATACCTTTTAGTTCTCCAAACAGGGGTACACTTGTATTTACTGAAGTCCATAAAAAACAAAATCTAGTGCATATGCTCAAATGAGTAGTGGAAAAGGTATCACAAGATTTATCAGAGTGTTTCTTGTTGAAAACCTGGTGCAACATTAAAAGTCATCTAAGGGAATGATTGCTTCATTAATTTGAAACTTATACTTCTTTTATATCAAGAAATTGGATTTTTTAGCTTTGTCAGTTAATCACCCACTTGAAAGTCTAAACCCCGAGGGAACCCCTTGTTTATATAAAGTCTCAGTCTGAGGAGTCATATTGGGATGAGCTGGTTTGGGAGCATTACATCTATCAAAAACATCAATATCCATAATCTCTAGCCTTTCATAAAAGGCTTGGATAGATGGATTTTATTTTATGAGATATGAACTCTCTGTGATTTTCTAGTTCTGCAAAACCTGAGTAACCTTCACAAAGTGTTCTTCTCAGCATAGAATTAATAAAGAATATCCAAAATACCTTTCATAAAGTTCCCTTATTTTTTTCAGAAAGAAGCTTTGAATATCTGAATTGACTATTATTATATTTTCTTCTACTTTTCTGTTTTAAGCATTCTCAGCAGACATAATGTAGCCTAAAAAATATTTATAATGTTCTATACTAATGCCTTCTAAATGGTCAAGAATTTAATTACCAAAATGTGTTAAAAATGAGCTGTCACTTAAATACAGATTTCAACTTTTTATATCATGAAAAAATTGAAAGGATTTTACAGCTACAAAGACAACAGGAACAAGAAGTACTGAAGACAGCTGCAGTGATTATGTAAAAAAGGTGCTTAAATAATAAACATAAAGAGGTAAACAAATCTCAAATGGGGCTAATATTCATCATTTATAGGGAAAAAAAGAGAACAGTAAAAAATAGAAAAAAAAAAGAAAAATATAGCAGAAGAGGAAAGCAAGCAGTCAAACAAAGAAACCAAACCAGATAAAGCCCAAATACTCTTCATTCCTTACCTTTTGTCCAAGATAGATAAAGCCTTTGCTTTGTTCATCACAACTTTACTTAGGTGACAGACCTCCCTGCCTGGATCTTGCTTTGGATAAATCAGGCAGTCCTCTCACCCTTGCTGGATTACAGGTGCTAACCATGCTGATATGACAGACTAAATTTGCAGCTGAAAAGTCCTTATCCCTCAGCAGACTGTGACAGCAACTGATTAAAGTGCATCACGAATCTTTTCAAAGCAAAGGTATTTATTCTTCTACCCAAAGATACAAAGTATATCATGTTAGAGGGTAAAAGAGTAATTTTTCATATTCATATTTCCTTCTATCTACATTCAAATATTTCCTTGCAATTGGTATCAAGGTTCCTTTCAGGTCTAAAACCTTTGCCTGTGGGAAGTTGACTGTTCTGTTTCTGCATTAATTCTCCTTCTTTTTTGTGTTTCCTCTCATCAGGCTGATAATCCATTTCCTTTTTATCCTTTAGTACCCTTAGAGTCTAGGGCACCCTTTGACATAAGGCTTTCCACCTTTAACAGAACTGTGCAATGCTGCTGCTCTCTGTCTGGAGAGATTTTCCCAACTGATCATCAAGCCATTATAATTGAAACTTATTTGAAGCTACTTAACTCTAGTTTTTTCCTTTGTGCATATCATGTACCCCCTCCCTACCCCCTCCCCCCAAAAGCCTCCATTTCCTTTGTTAGTCATTTTCAAGAAGGCAAGGCAATATCAGATCAATATTCTGAAAAGTGCCTAATCCACATATATATGTGTAGCTTCTTACCTAATTCCAGTATTATTCACAATCTTCTCAGAGAAGCATAAAAACCCTGCTGTGAATAACATTTTGGGGAATGGCTTTCTCATAGTCATGAGACAGATCAACAAGAGAACTTATGTGAAATCAGAAGACAACTTATCGGTGAATTGCACCAGAAATATCCCTTGTATTCTACTATTGTAAGCAGCAGGGAGGCTAGAAATGGACAAAGATTGTCTAAAAAGAAAAAAAAAAAAACCCAGCAACAAAAGCAAACCAAACAAAAGTTTGTAAGGGAGATGCCATAGGAAGGAGTTGCCATACCTGTCCTTCTGGTATTTCACACAAATCTCTCCCATATTTGTCATGCACTACACCTGCTGTCAAACTTCTGCTGTCGCATTTCACCCCACCTCCTTTTTTTTTTATTTCTCTGATCAACTTCCCAAACAACAAATTGGGCATTTCTGCTCTTTTATTACTTCTCCAGAAATTTCTGCACCAGGCGAACAGTTGTATCCATGAAAGGGAAAATTTGCTAAACTAATTAATTTATGCCTCCCATCACTTATGAATCTAGAAGCAAAAAATGGAGGAGGAAGAGATTGCCATATTTCCAAATTTTCAAGGCCAGGCCACCACTTAGGAGGAAACAAAACTGAAGAATACTGTTAAACTTATGTATACCATAAAGAAGATGGGTAATCCTCTTTTAAATGCACTATCAGGTCAGGGAATAGGCACTGACTTTTTCTTTTTTTAATTTTATTTTTTTCCCACAGTAAATCTGAAAAAAACCCTGGGCATTTCAATGCATTTTTAGTAGTTCAAATCAAAATGCCAAGTATTTTGGAACACTTTCAGTAGGCAGCTAATAACCACACTTCTTCTAATATGTATTTTAAAGTTTGAGGCTCAAAACATCGTACATTCAGGGGAAACACTATAACCTCTGCAGTTTGTGAACAGCTTTAATAAGAAGTCTGCTTTAAAACCTTGTCTTTAAAAAACAATGGTATGTATGGCTATACCGTTCATTTTATGTCACCAGTTTATAAATAATTTATATTCCTTTTAAATTTTAACCAGGAAAAAAGAAAAGTCCTCCACAGAAGTATAACATGTCTTTCAAAAAGATTCCTGAGGCTAAAAAGGCAGAAGGAGAGGTGCAAGCCAGTACAGCAGCAGGAAAGAGAAAAAATAAAAAAATTTAAAAACTCCAAAAACAAAAGCAAAAACTAAGCAAAAAAAAAAAAAAAAACAAACCAAAAAAAAACCCCAAACATAAAACCCCCACCACATTAAACAATTTTATGCCATAAATCCTGTCTCACTTGCTGGGGAGCAGAGGCCTTTCAGAAGTTATGGCTACTGTGAGCTAACTGGCAATAGCTCAAGGACAAAGCAGTAGGCAACACTTCACAGAAACATCTGCAGGTTGGCCTGCACTCGGCCACAGATTAGATAAGGTGTTTTCCAATTCCTATAAAGCAGCAAGGATGCTGGTTTTGTATCAGAATTCTTGTACTGAAGGCTGATAGGGGTGTACTGCACAATGCTGCACCTGTTCAGGGGGATGCACAAAGCATTATCTGCCATGCAGTCCTTCAGCAGCTCTCACAGGCAATGGATAAGACACACCTAATGACATATCAGTAATTAAAGCAAAGTGACAGCCTTGTTTTCAGGAAGCTGTGCAAGACAGCAAGGGGATAGAGACCTCTAGAAGATGCATCTCCTTTATTGCTGCAGTAGGGGAAGGCAGCAGAAGAAGAACCGTGAAGCTGCCCCCTCATCCAGAGAATGGAAATCCAGCAGAGCCAAGTTCCAAACTGATGGCCAGGCAATCTCACACAGGGAAAGAAGTGAGGTCCACTCACAGAAAAACAACGATGCCTTGAAAGCTTCTTTAAAATTCTGGAGCTGAAAGTACTTTGGATCAGCACTGGAGCACATCGATAATATACGCCTTTCCCCTGTTCTGCCTGGGATTGGTGCCATATATTGATGTGCAAATTACAAAGACAAATCCCTTTCAGTCTCAGAAACTAAGACCTACACTCTCAGATAAGAACAGGGAAGGAAGAGAGGAGAAACTATAAACAGATAAGTGAATATTAAAGAATAATTGTCAAACTTTCCTTAAATATTTTACTGCTGTTCCTAAAGGCTTTTTCTTTCCTGTCAGACTACAGCCGAAATGATAAATGGCGTGTAACAATTTTATTCACATGAAAAATTGTTGATTAAATATTGAAATCTCAATAGCCTGGTTTCACTATAATTCTAACTCTATATGTTTCTAATTATGCAGTCAGTATTGAAACAGGTAAATCTTTGGGCTTCCTATGCTGCTGTTTACACCTTGTTGATTCCTTCTTAACCTTTTAGAGCTATTGAAGAATTAGTAGATTATTCTTTTTCATCAGTTGCAAGTAAAGCATGACTATAGGAACAAAGGATGATGGAAACTGCCATGGAATGCCAGTATAAGAACAAAGGATGATGGAAAACTGCCATGGAATTTCCAGTAGGTGGAAAAAAATGTATTTCAAAGACATGCAAATGTCAGCAGTATTAAGATAATATGGTGCTCAAGTGGATGCATAAGAATGGCTGCTGAAAATTACTGGGATTAACCAGGAACTGTGTTCTTAATGTTAATGAAGTACTGCTGGGGATAGGAATGCTGCAGCAAAGCATAATGATAGGATGTGCACACCTTAGTTACTATGCATGTCATAGAACAGAGGAAAGTAACATCTTCTCATCTGGCACATCTTCAGACCTGTTTCTAACACTGTGTCTCCTCACAGCAGTTTACAAGCATGCTGCATCCCCAGCCAGGGGAACAAGCACTGAGGAAAATAGTGATTTATCAGAAATAAAAGAGAAAAAAAATAGCAGAAAGAGCTTCAGCACCACTGATTTTAAATGCTTTACATTTTCATGTTACAGGATTAAGGTACATTTTTTTTAAGATAGCCTGGTTTACATAGGTTATGCTGAAGTGCCACATAGAGATAATGGTTGGGACTGCAAAAAACAAGAAGCAGGCAGTAACTGCTGTCACACCACATTTTCAGATCCTTTTCCCCATGTCTACTGTCATATCCTCAATGCCAGCTGAGGTTTGAAGGGTATATAATGGAATTAATGAGCAAATATTATTACGAGGGGTTTTTTCCCCTTTGACAAATCCTGATTTTCAACTGCTTAGATATTTCAGGCTGCCACACTGACGGATGTTCACATGCCTAATTTGCACTGTTTTGAATTTGCCTTCACTGTGTCCCAACATTCACAAGAAACATTGTCTCTGTTATTACAATAAGCTGAGAAATCCCATCTAAGAAACGCCAGCTGCGTTTTCTGAGTTAAGGTCAAATGTTTGCTGGCACAAGAATCAAAGAGGAAAATGAAGAGTGGCTGATTCATTTCCGCTTTTTCCATTAAGTAAACAGTTGAAAATCTCATTCACAGTTATTTGCTTGTCCAAATACTACTTGTTTGAAATCATTTGCTGTTGATGTAAGACACAGTCAAAGGGAAGCCTCATTAAACTAAAATTCCTTCCTGCACTTGAGGTGCAGTGACAACACCCAGAGAGCTGATAAAAGCACCAGTGCTGCGTCTAGGATGACAAGCAAGGACTTCAGAACCAACCCTCATTAACCAAGGTATGCACTTCTTGACTTTCAATGAGCGTAAGAACATCATGAAGTCCGGGAGATGAAGCAAAGTATCTTCTTTTCACCAGATAAGAAACCATTAATAACTAGCCAGAGCAATGACATTTCCAAGATCTTCTGTTGAATTATGTCCTCTCAGCAAGTAAATATTTGCTGCTATATACAACAGTTTATAGGAGCACCATCGGAATGAAAATACACCATAAAATTTTTGTACCTCAGTTATTTTTTCACCATTGTCAAAAAAAGCTGATGTTGAGGCACATTGTATTGAACCATAATGAATAATAAAATGTTTTATGCTTTCAAGATAATATAACAATACCCTAACAATAATACCCTGTGAACTCACGAGTATTTGTATTTCAGAGCTAAGTTCTATACCATGGTTTGTGTCAATTTCTTTTGCATTTAAAAATAACTTCTGAAATAGTAATACAATAAAGGGAAAAAGAGACAAACATTATTTACTTAGAGAAGTTTGTTTTCTTTTCCCAAATGTGTTATTAACTCCAGACAGAGGGGAGTGCTTTAGTTCACACAAACTTCTCTCATACAGAAAATTATTCATTAGTACCTTCATGGTAATAATTTTAGCACTGTAAAGGAGATATCCTCAAGCTCTCCATGGGCTCCAGCTCCATTAGCATCTAGTCCCAGCAAGCCACAACAGCCTATGTTCTGTGCTTAGCAGAGAAGGAGCAGCTGTACTGAGTCAGACAAAAAGTTCAGCTAGCCTAGTCCCTTATCTCCAACACCAGGGATAAGCAGATGTCTAGGGAACAGGCCAAGCACAGATCTCAGGCATTTCTGATACCAAGCACAGTTTAAAAATACTCTGTAAACCTTAAGGACTTGCCTTTTCATGAACTTAGGCAGTTTTCCCTTGAATTACTACAAATTTTCACCATCTGTCATATCCATCGACAACAAATTCCCCAAGTTTACCAGTCATTTTATGAAAAATTATGTCCTTGCTTGGCAACAAAGCTGGCTCTTATTAGTTTGACTTTCTCTTAAACATTGCTATTTGTAGCAAGAATGAACTAGCAGTCTTTAACAACTACCTCTGTACCATTTACAATTTTGGAAACATCTGCAATGTTTCCCTTCTATACCAAATAGGCCCCCACAAGGTGTATTTATTTGTTCTTCAAGGATCATTTAAAAATGTTTATAAAATAGACTTTTCTCCCTGCAAAAGGCATTAAGCCCCATGAAACATTTTTTGGGTTTTTTTGTTTTTTTTTTAATTCAGATTGAAATTTAAATTCAGTCTGCTAATTCTAGTCCTTTTTATAAATTTTAGTATTTGAGAAGATGTCAGTTCTACAGATTCTGGGATCTCTCCTGAAGCTCTGTTGTCCTGACCTAGCCAGGTGGTGTTAAGCATTAAGTTTCCAGTCACAGTTCATAATTCATCAATCTCATCCTTGAATTCCCTTTGAATGCTGGGGTAAAACCTTCTGGTCCTGCTGACTTCCTACTGCTCATTTTGCCTGTTTGTACCACAACCACCACCACAGCCCATTTAAATCTTGCTGGTGAGCACCTGAGAAAAGAGGGAATCAGTCTTTAATGTACCCAGTTTCCTCTGCCACAGAAAACATGGATGTAGCAAATCCATCTGGCTTCTCTGTAAACCTTGATTCTCAGTTAAAAATGTACTGACAAACTTTGCATTATTTAATTTAAAAAAAGAAAACCTTTCATTTTCAAGTTTCTTTTCTAGTTATTCCTTTAATATTCCTGCTTTTTTGGTGGTTTGGTTTACTGAATTTTTATATTTAATCTGCCAAGATCTAAGAATCTTCTCTTTCCTTTGGAAGATAATTTCAGCTTTTCAAATTATAGCTTTTGCCCTTATTATTACTTTGATTTCTCTTCTGTTTAGCCTCACCAACTTCTTCTTCTCAAGGGATTTTGCTAGGTGATATGTATTGACCCTGTGGTTCTAAACTATTTTTTTTATTTTTCTAACATACTCCTCAGGCTGCCTGGAAAGATTTAATTCTCTTAGTTGCCCCTTATAACTCCTTTTTAACAAGATTCTTCATTATTATGTAGTTCCCCTTTTTTGATGTTGGTTACCATATAATTGCCCAGACCTTAATTTTTTGCCTCTAGGTGCAAATAGCAAATAAATACTTTTTAAAGAATAAGCTGAATGAAAATGGTGCTGAGAGCTCCCTCACAGTCTGTACCACCCTTTGGAAGATTCTAGAAATTGTGTATATGAGGCAGAAAGGTAGGTTAGGAATATTCAAGAGCAATAGAAAGTAAAAGCAAAAGAAAAAACAAACAAACCCCCCACAAACAAACAAACCCAACAAAAAATGATAATCAATAAGCAATAGTAAGTAGAAACACTGATGTGTCTCCCAGTTACCTCCCTCCTATCACAGCGTATCAGAATCTCTCCCACCAGCACTTCTTAACCCTTGGTAAACCTTTACAATTCCATTTTAGAAGTGATCAATCCAGTGTTCCTAAGCAAGAATAACTAAAGCAATGGAAAGAGGTGATCCAGTTGCAGGAGCAGGGCTTGTCCTGCAGCCCCCGGAGGAAAATACTCTGGAGCAGCATTTTCCTGTGCAAGACTGCAAATTTCAGACTCAGTCTTTCCTCAGCTCTTAAATAAAAATAATTAAATATGTTTTGGAAACGGTTTACCATGGTGCTTAGAACAGTGTGGATGTGGAAATTTTTAACCAGCCAAACTCAGGTCTGAGAAATCTCCAAGATCTTCCTTGCAATGCAAAGACTAGCTTAGCCAAACAATGAATAACTTGCTACACTAACAATAAATTAACCCAATCTAGTACCTGTTTACTGTTTTCTCTTACCTGTTTACTGTCATGCCAGTCAGAACCACAAACACTTTTATCTTGTCATCTCCATTTTTTCTGAGATTCTGCTCATCAAAGAGCAGTGTTAAGCTCCTCTAGAAGGATGGTGCTTTATCCTGCTAGCTTACACCACATACATGCTCTCAAGGTATTCTGCTGTTGTAAATGTGGGGTAAAAATGTAGATATTCAATGAGCAGGTGCTCCCTGTGACATTGGGTGGTTCCACATAACATCTGCTACACAAATTCCTGAACTGTGAAACATAATCAGTATAACCAGCATGACTTACACTGAAAAAGTTATACAAATGTGCCTTTTTGTGTTCTACTGCTAGTGGTTGATTTAAAATCTCTATAATTTTATGTGTAACTGTAGCTGAACACTTGTCTACAGAATCTAAGTATCTAAAAGGCCAAATGTCATATCCTTTCCCAAAACTTCTTTCTCATGTTTCAACTTGCAGTCTAGTACTTAGAATTACCTGCTCTGTATTTCAATTTTATCTATTATTCTATCCCACGGGCCTTTTTTATTTTAGCATGTGTTTCCACCTGAGAGCAAGGAAAAGAATTATTTCAAAAGCCATACACATGCAAAATGGATTTAACGAGCACTAAAAATGCTGTGTGCAGTTGTTTTTCATACTGTACTTTCTGCACTTTTATGGGTAAACACTGCAAAAAAGGGATGCTTAAAAAAGAGGAAAAGCAATTATTGAATTGAGCCTATTAAGCAATGTGATCATTTTACAGAACACTAAAGGGCTAGTTCTTAAGCACTGCAGGAGGCTTTATTGTAAAGTGTAATTTTCAGACAGCCACTAATGCTCCCACCTGCTTCTTTTTTGTGTCACACTTTTTATAACACCAATTTCCCTGCTTTCTGCAAAATACTGGGGAAAAGAAAAATTACAAAAAAGTGTAGAATGTCCCAGCTGTGAGAAGAAGGTACAAGCTCCCAGAAGGACAGGATGTTTAATACAAAATGAAATTTTATCTATTGAATATATATACTGTATCTCAGCAAAAATGTTACCTGCTTCATAATATGTTATCTACTGCATCATGGCATAATTCTATAGTAGAGGTGTAATATCAATGAAATATTGGTGTAGAAAGTCTCAAGCAGAATATTCACACAATCCTTTAAAATAACTGCCTTTACCCTGCAAAGACAAACTACCTACGTGGAAAGTTTCACCAAGCAGATTTTTTCCTACAATTCATATGATATTCTTCATAAGATTTTAGAATATTTTACTGAAAATGAGTACTCATTAAATATAACATATAATAGATGTGCACTAAATCAAGGCAGGAGATATCATTAGCATTAACTCCTTCAAAATGACAATAATTCAAAAATTGGTCAACATTTCTCTGTGGTTAAAAATAACCACAGGAGACAGAGTGATTACCACAGCTGATATGGGATGTATCACATCAGATCAAATTAACAGGAGGCTGCGTTTGAGTTAACAACCACCTACTCAAACACACTAAGTTCCTTTTGGAGAAATAGAAGCTCACACTTCTCCAAACAGAAAAAAAAAGCATACAGACAGCCTAAATGGGATAAAGATACAGAAATGAAAAAGTAATGTTAAAAAAAAAAAAAAGGCCAAGTAAGAACATTTCAAGAAACTATAACGAGGGTGAAGAGACAGGCAGGACAGAGATACCAGAAGTATTTGCAGAAGATAGGCTCTATCTAACTGCTGAACAAGCCAAATTCAAGGAAAGACAACTTGGAATGGACAGAAAGCAAGACAAAAGACAGGACTAGGAGAGCCTGAGCTATCCTGAGAGCTGTTCCCAGTGACAAGGAACACAGGGCTGAGAACTGTGAGGCGGGTTTCGTACCCTTCTCCAAGTCTATATCCACAGATACCATACCCTGTCCCTATATATGTAGGCATTTATTCAAGCATATATTTACAGAGCCTTGCTCAAAGCTGTGTGTGAAATGTGTCCCTGGAAACTTCACTGTAAAGGCAGAGCATTCAGAAGGCATAAATCAGATAAAGATATTTCAGCTAATGCTAGTTCTGGGATCAAGGCAGAGAACATCAGGGAAACTCCTGGTTAGTTAAATACGCAGTAGTTTTGTTCAAAACTGTCCACCTTTCTGCTAAGACAAAGAGCTAAACATAAAGCAGTGAAACTCCAGTATCTAGTACCTAAATTTCCCCCCCCCCCTTTTTTTTTTCACTTACTTGATTTCACTTGTAGGTGGTCCTTTCCAGAGAAACCAGAGACTCTTAAATTCAGGATTTCTTATGTACAAATGTGTGTGAAGCTTAAGGGAGAAATGCTTTGATACCCCATTCATGTTTTACAAGAGTAATATTTCATTGTGGATATGGACAAATCCATCCAATTTTCCAAATCATTATTATTTATTGATACTGCCTTAACTTCCAGTTTGAGCTGTGGATTCATTCTGCACAGTGATTTATAGACACAGAATCATGGATGTTTTTCCAGATTCATTATGATAATTCATATAGGTAGACTTGATACCAGCATTCCTTTATAGGCTGCTAGGTACTCATGGCACAAACCCAGGCAGCAGTGAATAAAATCTATGTAGAAAATGAGATAATTTCTTACAGAACCTCCATCTCACCTGCCAGAGAGGCCAGGAAGTGCATCATATAAAAGTAGGACAGAAAAAACTGTCCATGGACAAAAGGCTGGCCATCAGAGGGTAAACCTGCCATTAGGATGCAGTTTCAAAGCAATATTGGCAAACTGCTCACACCAGAATATTAATGGCTGAATGTCAAGTGGGCTTCCACAATTTTCTGCCCCAGATTCTGATTTCACTCCCAAGCACAGGTTTGTAGGCATGCTAAGAACTCACTGTTACAACTCAAACCAAGGATGAGATATCTTCTGAGTGGGATGCTGTGTCACTCGAAAACACTCTTGGGAAAATAGGGACTGTGATCAATGTTAGACATGAAATATACACCATTTATTTTTCAGTTTTGTACTTAGGACTTTTTGCTGCTCCAGTTCCTAGCTGTAAATTTGAGGCAAGTGAATAATCTAATCATGCAAAGGTGTGGTAAATAAAAAAAACAACAATATTTAAATATTTTCTAAGTTCTTAGATACGATGGAAAATTAAAAAAAAAATCTAAAAACCATATGGACAGTATGAAGGAAGTCTAATTCTCTCTTCTGAGGGTATACATCAAATAAAGCATACAGGTCATTCATAGCTACCATTCATAATTACTGTTTCACTGAAGGAGTCAAGAATCCTCTTCAAAGGTTATATTCTGCCAAGAAAATCATTATCATGTTTGGTTTTGCTGTGCTTTTCTCTATAACTTTCATGAGCTCACAAATAATGTTATTCTAATGAAGGATACCTATTTAGTTTCCTAAATAATACAAAGAAAATCAGGAAATTGAATGTGTCCCTCCTAGTACTTCTCAAAATGCCTTCCTCAGGCTCAGATGTCTTTCCACTTTGAACTAGTTTGAACTAAGGCAAGTATTCAGAGGAAGGAAGAGATTTTATCCTCTTTTCTTTACAATACCTTTCATCCTTAAGCCTGTGACAAAACGATTCATGAGATAAATTTTTCTATAATTTTTTCAACTACCAAACATGTGAAAATTCTGCAGAAATAGCAGGATCTGTAGATGAAGACAGTGCATGTTGTCTACTCTGACTCTGGCAAGTCTTTGGTGACTGTCTCCAATGACATTCATTGTACCCAGGCTGGGATGTCACTGTCACCTGGATGTTTGTGCCACTCCATGGGTGAAAAACTGTCTGCACCATTGATGGAGCTGAAGGAACACTCTACCCAGGGGATGGTTAAAAGCATATTTCTTCAGGAGTCTGTCCTGCTCCTGTTTAACTCTTTAATACCAAAGGCCTGGTGGAATATGTTCATTAAGCTGGCTGCACGGATACATCTGAGGGGATGCCACACTGGAGGAATGGGCCAACAGGTTTCTCATGGGAGGCAGGGAATTCAGCAAGGATATAAAATCCTGCATCTAAGCTGAGAAGAACATGGAAGTTGTGGCTAACAGTAGATTTAACTAGAGCCAGCCTGAGTCCAGGCTCTGCTGCTTTCAGGTGACTGGAAATGAGTTAATTCCCTTCACTGGCTTTCCTCAGGCTCCTCAGAGCCCTGCCAGGTCCTTCTCAAATGAATCAGCCACTCTCTCTCTGGCTTCCCTGGGTGGTGTGTGTTTCTTGTTACCATTAGTATTTGTTTCCACCAACCTTTACAAAATGTTTGCCTCACTCAAGGGAGTCTTCTTTAAACAGATGCTAGAAAAGACATGACACTGTGTGGAGATACTGCACACATCATTTACAATGACTTTATAGCCCAAGCCTGGCTCTTTGGTGTGCACTCATCATTAAAAGTGAACACCTTTCCTTACATTAATATGTTTATTTGTCCATACTTTATACTACTCTGTACATACTTGTGTTTGGTTTTGGTTGTGTTTTTCTCTATAATTTTCATGAGCTCACAAATAATGTTACTCTAATGACGGATACCTATGTGAGTTTTCTGAAATAAAAATCTTCCCTATTTATCTCAAACAAGGCCAAATATTCACTTTACATTAGTCAACCAAGCGTACTTTGATTCCCCTGAGGTTCGTGGAATGGAAAGACATTTCTCTAAAGCACACAGGAGACAGCTAACTTTTTCTTTGTTTCCTGTGCCCTAATTATTCCATTATATTTTGATGTCCTTTCTCCTGACTTAAAAAACTCACATATTTCATGCAAGCTTTGATGAGAGTACTGACTAAGAATATTAAATATTGAACCTTTCTTCATTATGGTCAGTTTTTGAATTTACTTTTAGTGCAGCTTTGAGTCACTAGACTAAACTGTTAAGACACAACAGTGTATAGAAGTTACAGGTTGCAATAAGAAAACACTGGCTTTTAAAAAAATTTGTAAGCATGGATGACTGTAAATGATCATTTTGTTCTTTACTTTCTATATTTTTTTACAGCTACCTCATGTTTATTTTAAAATACTCAAAATACTGTCAGGCAATATGATTTCAGAAAAGTCTAGACATTACATAAAAAGGATGTCTAGGATTTCTTAAGTTTAATTACATTTCCTTCTTTGGAAAATAAACAAAGTCTTGGTAAAACTATATTATGCTAAAAGAAGAAATTAATTAAGATGTAACAACACCTTACATATATATTAGGCAAGCTCATTGATTAAAATATTACAGACTGACAGCTGTCCTTGGATCCAGCCAAAAACAATGGAAAAGAAAGCAGTGCTAAGAATTGAAAAGGGAAGAGATTCAATTTGGTTTGAAACTGCGCAAAAGTGCCTCCAAAAAAAGGAGTGCTGCTGAATAGTCATATCAAGTACAGAGGGTCTTGAACTTGGTTATGCAGAGAAATGGCTAAATACATTTTTACCTGTAATTTGGAGAAAACAAAAAAGCCCAAAACACAGCAACCCTGGACATCAATATTAGCAAAATCGTCAACAGCGTGAAGAAACCAGCAACTGACTCTTGCAAAAGGAAAGACTAAGCTAACAAAAATACATATATTCAAAGTTTTCCAAAAGAAAACTCTTAAATTTTTTATGCCAACTGTGCATTTATTAATTGGACAAAATCCTCACAAATGCTATATCTCAAGATCCCTTACAATATTCCACATAATAGGGTATACTCCTAGAGTGAGTCATGTTTATCTGTAGTAAACTGATGAATATATTTCCTTTTTTCCTTTACATCAACAGAAAAATGTAATTGAAAATGTCACAGATTTATTCATGCAATATTCCAGACACCAGCTTTCTGCTGCTGTTTCTTAGAGCTGGTGTCTGAAGTGCTACACAACTGGGTCAGAACATCACCAAATCCACATGGCCTGCCTCTGCAAAACCATCACAGAACAGGCAGGCAGAAAGCCTGGCTTGCTCCTTTTAATGGTATTGTCCCACTTCCACAGCAGCAACACAGTGGTTACCCAAAAGAAGGTCATTTTCAGCTCCTGCCTCAAAGTAACAGAAATTAGCACAGGGCCTGACTGGAGCCAGAGCTGTCCTCATCCTCCCAGTGATGAGCAGAGAGGTAAAACAGCACAGTTACAGAAATAGTGGAGTCTGTCTTACACCCTCTTATGTTGCCTCACTCAATCACATTTCCATCTTCCTCTCCACCCCTCTCTGCTCTCCTCTCCATGCCCCCAGCTTCTCCCCCGTAGCCCGCTCTCGGCATCCCTGTTCCAACACTAGGATCCCTTTACCAAGACCAGCTGTGATAGCTGATGCTGCTCACATAAAAGGGTCTGAGGACATTTTTTCTCCTGCCCAAAGTCATGGCTAATGACTGGCCAAGAGAAATCTTATACCTCAAATTGTGAAACCTCAGCAGGGCCCTAGATCTAACCCTTAGTACAGTAGTTCTTTGTAGTTGTTCTCTGTCCATCTGCTGTATCCCTGGAGGATGCTGTTTCAACAAGAGATGCAAAGTGCAGTTGATTTCCCAGAGGTTTGGTTTCAGCAAGTCTTCCCTCCCATTTCCTGCTACAGGGCAATAAGTTAGGAAGGACTTTCCCTCAGGACTGTAGACTGGAAACACAGCATCAGTGTAATGATGATGCACATGGTTTGAGGGACAGAATCCCCTTCCAGGAAGGTGATTCACCTTTCAGGGTGATGAGCTGTAAGGTGGTGTATGATGCTGTAAGTATCATACTTATGATGGTGCATGAGCTGTATGATGCTGTAAGTACATTCCAGATTTAGCCTTATCCTGTTTTTCCCCTTTGGAAAAGAATTCCTCAGCAGCAGCTACCAGTATCATCAATGTCACCACAGCCACCACCTGGCTTCACCCCTTCTCAGTTTTCATCACAAATGCCACTTGGAAGCTTCTGAAAATTGCTCTGGGATGCAAGAGAAATGCTTCTCTAAATAAGTGTTCATTTACTGCTGCCTGCAGGAAGCAGGAGAGACTGTGCCATAAAGTATACAGAAATTAACCCATGGCGTGCAAACGGCTGTGGCGGACCACAGCTGGCCCTGAGCTCTCCATGAAGCCCACAATTCATCACTTACCTTGTGACATTGACATATCTGGGCTCGGTGGACCTCTCCAATTCCTCTCTCTCTCCCAGCCAGAGGTACTCACAATGCAGGTTGGGAGCATGACTTTCCTGTTTCTCAAGCTAAGCCACTGCAAACTGCTCCCAGGAGGATGCCTATTTATTACTGGCCCTGTGCCATGAAAGACTGACCTAATGAAGCAATTAAGAGCAGCTGAACTTGGCAGTGCCTGTGGCCTGGACAATTAGAGGTGCATTTATTGGCAAAATATTTGTGCCCCAAAGGCTACCACATACAGGTCCCCTGTCTTGATAATTCTGTCATGTGAAGATTTTTTTTTCTTTCCCTTTCAAAACCACATTCAAGTTTTGCACTTGAATCCTTTAAGGACAGAACACAGCTTTACTTAAAATAAATAAACAAACAGTAACACCTTAATTGAAGCTCTCTTTTAATTACTAAGTTATAACTAGTGCCTCCTAATGTTTAAAGTATATCCAGAATATAATGTGTACCAAATAATAAATATTGCATATGCCAAGGTATCTCACTTTTACTCCTCTGATTCTTTCCCTGATCCTGCTGTGAGTGAGGAACTGAGTGGGCCTAGAATGCTTCGAGTCTATTAGCCAAAGAGAGCACTTCATCTGTTAAGTCATGAAGAAAATACTGAGATAAGGAAAATGCTACATATCACCCAGCCTATGGGTGCACTCAGTGCAATCAGTGCTGACCTCTTTCCTAAAATTGAGCACTTGCACATCTTCAGCAGATTTTGAAAATAAGGGGGAAACAGACTCTACCTCTTCATACTCAGGGGAATGTTCAAGGAATATGAGATAAAAGGATAACTCCTTCTCCTTCAGGTACATTGTAAAAGCAACAGAGGGCTCACAATGGAATTTTGTGTTACTGACAGAAGTACTTTTCTCAGCAACACACACTTATCAGAAGTACACAGGTACAGAAAAGACCAATTACATGGAGCATCAGGTCAGACTAATTAGATGGACTACCAGTGTTTTGGTCTCAAGCAGGGAAGAAGCACGATCTAGGTGCTCACCCAGTCAAGATCTGGATGGAGGAGCTGCTTTAAAATGATGCAGGCACATAATAGATTAAAAAAAAAAAAGTACCTATGGAGTTTAAATTATGCCAGGCATAACTCAGAAGAGCTTTTGAAAATAGAAATTTTGGACTTAAATGCCTTACTTGACCTAAATCTGACTTCAGGCTCCTACATAAAGCAATTCCATGAAGTCACTCAAGCTACACCAGGGAGAAATTCAGCCATAAGTGACATGATTTTTGTCATGCAATTTACACCTTTTCTAGCTTCAAAATATTATTCCATAACCATTTTCAAGACCATTCTAAATCTGTGTATCATCACAACACTATATATTGATCTTTTGAGCAGAAGGTCAATATTTAAGAAACTTGATTCATAATGACTTACTATTAAGCAATTGGATTATTGATATATATATATATAGATTATATATATTTATGAGTAAATATATAACAGCCCCTCTGTGCAGTTAACTGTTTCCAAGAGTCAAGTCTATTTAAGTAGTAGATTCTGTGCAAGGGTTAACCTCTGCAGATTTGTCTCTAAATATATTAATAGAAAAGATGTTAATTCCCAAGGAAAACAATTTACATTCTTAAAGCAGGCTACACCTTTCCAAATCCTGGTAGAAACAGGCATCCAACTTGCACATATAATTAAACTTCAAATTCCCCTGTAAATGGCAGCCAAAGTTCAATATATTTTTTTCTCAGGCTGGTTGATGTAGGAAGATTTTCATGAGATGTTTTCTATCATCAATTTAATGATGTAAACAGAGATAGATTAAACCTGCACACCTTTCAGGTTGATATACCTGATGGGGGGAAAAAAAAAATCTCACAGCTGGAATTCTTCCTGAAAACTAAAATAGATGACAAAGTAAAAGAGCAATCTTCTATAGACACTTAATGAAGACAGGCTTCAAGGGGTTTTCTATACCAGAGAGTACTTTACACCCCAGGAGGAGACAAAACCAGTAGATTTCTGCAGCTGAGGATTGCAGTCACAGCAGAATAAGTAAAATAACAAAAAACATATTACTTGTTAAATCACTTACACTGGTTTTCCTTTGGATTCACAAGTCAAAATTATAGATTGTCCTTCTTCAGGCCATGAATTGGAAGAAATGATTTTAACTAAAGGTGTATCTAGGAAGAAAAAAATAGACAACTTGTTGATATACACAAAAAAGATTTATTATCTAAGAGTACATTCTTCTCTATTTACAACAGTCTAAACCACAGATTTAATTTACACTTGGAGACAGTTTCATATGGAGCCTTGTGCAATTTCCATTGTCTTCAGGAAGGCAATAAAAATGACCAATGTAACTAAACCAGTAACTTTTTATATCCCTAGGAGACACAGATAGAAAGCATGTGTATACTAAGAGAAAACTATTTTTTATTTCTGTATTCGATGCAAATACTCCATATGACTATCCAAAAGTCTGATATCTAACAACAAAATAAAGAAAAAAACCCATCTATGATGAATAACAAGTACTCCATGCAATTTTTTGCCTATTTTTAGGCTGATATGATGGAATGCTGCTATTAGAGGCAATGGAATGCAATAGTGTACATTTGAATAAGAACCCTTTTGTTGTTGCAGAAGCTTGAAAGTCATAATAAGAAAGATACAATGGGCTTTCAGATAAAATACATTGTTACAGACATTTTACAGGATATTATTTCTGAAATGCAATAAAGCTGCCCCTAAACCATAACAATCTTAAACAGAATTTGCAAAGAGAATGTTTCAAATATCTGCAAAAAGCACTACAGAAGAATCTGCAATCTGTCGTCCAATGTGATTGGATTAGTTTTATAGTTTTAATTGCAAAAAGATACACAATAGAGCTACTGTGAATTCATGCCAAATAAAGCATTTGAAGTAGGTCTTTAACTTTTAAAACATTTACTACCTGGCTTGCAAGAATATATTTTCATAGTAAACATATGACTTAGAGGGCCACCTTTATAAAGAACAAAAAAAAGATGATAAGTAAAGGACTGTAATGCATTTTTCCTTCGGAAGAGGACAACCAAATTTCATTGTCACAGTGGAAAAAAAAATCAGATTGAATTGAAAAATGTATATTTTTCCTCATGGTTTCTTTGTCTATAGCTTCCTAATAGAAACCACTTTATCCTGCAAATCTAGAAGTTTTGTCTCACTAAATTTGCAGTTGCTGCTATCCTTAGCAGTTGACACAATATAGCTTCTTATTGAGATGCCAATAGTCCTGCTGAACCCTAAATGGCATCTGAACAATTAAAATGATGGAAAAAAAGTTCTGACTTTTGATTTTTTATTTTTGCACATCACAGAGTAACAGCACAAGACAAGAAGAGGGAAAGGCTTAGCGCAGACTCTCTGTAATTCCACTGAAAGTATTTTCAGCATCATTCAGCCTTCCAGAATAGCTGCTCTAACCTTACACCAGTAGCAAATCTGTTCCACGAGTCCATATTTTTAAGGACCCTGCAAACCATTATGCAGGTGACTAATCCTTTGGAGGCCAGGCTGGCATTTGCTTCATTTTTAGCACATGCTTAAGGCACTGACCTCAAGTGCCTTAATAAATCAGGGCATCAAGTACTTCTGTGATTTCAGTGCTGCTGTTGAAGATGAATAAATTACTCTCTTGACTATACATTGAACCAGAGGAGCAAATTAGTATCAGATAGGAATACATGAAGAATTTAACTGGGGGAGGGAGACAACTAATGCAATGAGATCAAGAGGTTTCCAGAGAAATATGAAAAAGAGCAAAACTTTGATGGAAGTAATCCTGACAGCCACAGGTGAAGGAAGAAATTAAAGGGCAATCCAGCTATTATTCCTGGCTTAAATATTTTAAAAAATTATAGGCATTTTTTGCAATACTGTTAATGACCCAAATAAAATTGAAGAGAGGATTCCAGACAATTAAGCTTTCATCTGCATGGATCAATGCAGTGCTGCTTGTCCCTACTTGAAGTTCCCATTCCTACTTTAATCCACCAGGCAGCTCTCTGTTCTCCACACACTTCTAAATGGAGCTTACAAACACAGAAAGGTCTTATATTGAGGTTTCACCCTCTAAGGCACAACAAAGTGGTGTAGGAAAGACATTCCCTAGTGGTTTTCCCTGCTAGTTGACTTAAACAGTAACTACTTGTTTCTCTAAAGCAGGAAACACAGGGTTTAATTCAATATATCATTTTTAGGGAAGACAACAATGGAAAATTTTCACATTTTATTAATGATTCTTTTTCAAAAACTAGATGCTCTATTTTGAGTGATTTATTCTCAGTATTATTATTTCTATTTTTTATTTTTAGGCCATGCTTGATTTCTCTCTAGAATTAAAGTGTATATTTAAAAAGGAAAAAACTTTTAAGATAAACCTGCCCTCTATCTTCACATTCACATCAATAATTTAAATGAAAAGAAATCTTCAGAATAGTTGAATTGAATCAAAACTAACCTAAATATCTTATTTTTACAAAGATGATAGAACCCTGCTGACTGGTACTTTTCCAGAACACAAGATGCTATTACAAAACACTACCTCCCACTGTGACTCTCATTTTGGAAGAACTTAAAAAGTATAAATGTACTCTATCAATACTGTGAGTTTTGACCTGTCACACTTAAAATATTAATCATAACAACTGGAACATCACATGATCTCAGGCAAACAACAACATTAGAAAACAGCCTAAAGAAAGAAAATCAAGAACTGTTATACAGAAAGATGTTGATTTCTTTTCAGATATGTTTATCAGCTTGTTATAAATAACGGAGATACGTCAAAAAAAAATCTCCTTCTACAACCAGAAAAAAGGAGTAGAGTCAAGAGTAATGTGGGTCAAATCTTGTCCTCCTCCTCTAAACTCAGTAGAAAAATAACAATGTGTACAAAGCTGAACTTACCTGAACTTTAATAACTTGCATATTTTTTTAGTATTTAGCCCAGCCATTTCATGACAATAAAATACCATGGGCCAGTATTCAAAGCAAAATTCTTCTGAACAAGGGAGTGGTGACTACAGTTTCACTACAATATCTACAAATATGTCCTTATCCTGAGTTCTAAGAATATTATGGAGGAGATAAGTATTCCAAAAAGACTAAGATTTGGGAAAGTCCAATTCTACAAAAAACTAGTGGTTGATGTGGATGTAAGCACCACAGCAAGTTTTCTCAGTAAGACACAATGCTTTCAGTACCCAGTGATTTTTTTAGTTACATCCATCTCCAGCAGCGAGAACTTCTTTGGCCCTCCAGTCTTTAGTTTGAGTTATGAGGTACTTACGAGCTGCAACTGATTTCTTCCACCAACCTAAGGTTCAAACAGGTCTTAACATATCTTCTACCCTCCATGAGCACAGAATCTGCTAGTTTGTTTCTGGACATACCAGCTACAGGTAAGAATTATGGCATGGGGCTTTTTTTTTTGTATAACCTTTCGTGAGTCAGCAGACCAAAGGCAAAAGTTCCCCTGAGTGATTCTGCTTCATCCATCTTTCTAGGATTTGGGCTCATCTCATCTCACAAGCCTGGGAAACCCATTCCAAAACTCTGGGAAGATTTATTGATTTTTGATCAGGCTATGTCATCCTCAGCAAGACACAAAATCAGTGAACATGTAGAAAATTGATACCAGCTTATACCAGTAACAATCTGATCTGATACATGAAGAAATGAAACACTTCAACACGACTTTTGTTTTACTTTTAGCAGCAACTAATGGCAACATTCATACCTTGTGGAACTGCATAACTGACTGATTTAATCTCTTTGAAGCTATTTTCAAAATAAAGGTGGTTCTCATCAGTGACTAGACCTTTGCTCTTAATCAGATCTATGCTTAAATGTGTGTTTACTTTCAGAATGTCCTAGTTGCTTTTGCACTGCTTGAAATAAAATAGACTTCAGTATATATTTATATTATTTTATCACCAAGCCTTTATAAGGTTACATGCAGGATTAAATTCCTTCACATAAATTTACTCATATAAAGTAATCACATGAAAGCTGCTGGAAAAAATCCCTCACGATAAGTTATGTTATATTTCATGTGCAAACTCTCGACAAAATTTGCTAGAATTGTGAAACAGGCCAACAACAGAATCTGACAATTAATCTCTACTAGTTTCTTCTTGGTGCCAAGATAGTAAAAGTGGAATTTGGCCTGTTTTACATATGTATCTTCAGAAGTCATTGGTCCCATCAGTTCTCAGCAAAACCTCTCATGGAACTCACAGCTCTGGCAGAATCACTAAATCAAAGTATAATCCTTTGCATCCTAAGGCATTAATCAGCAACAGGTGTTTAGGAATAAGCATATGAAAAATCATTTTGTGAGACAAAGTGGTAGCATTATCATGAGGTTATGATAGGAACACAGGTTATGATCCTGTTTTATCAAATAATCCCTCCATAATGTAATCATCTTCAGTCAATGTAATTATAATCCCAGAAACAGAAAATAACACCACCCTTCTTCTTAGGCAGATGTTAGGGTGGGTGGAGCCCATATATTTCATTGGCACTTTTAAGAAAAAACAATTGGAAGCAGTAGACTATTGAGGAGTAGGAATATTCATGATCTTTTAGTCATCAGAATTCCAAGAGTGCTGAAAATGCACCTATGCAAAGAACCATGCAGCAGTCTTTCCTCCAGGTAATTTTGATATATCCATTACTTTAGATGTAATACAAACTTCTTGCCACTGGATTTCTCTACACATTCTGTTAAAAGGTAAATCTCAGCCTCCATTGGCATTCCAGTGAATGGAGGATTAACAGAAAAAGTCTTAGTGGTTCTCCTCAGCAGAAATTTACACAGGAATATTGTATCAGATGTACAGATCCAAGTCAAGGTTCCTAATTTGCAAATTTTCTGCTGAATTATAGATTTTTTTTTTAAAAAGAAATAAATGCATTAATGTACTATGAAGTTTAAACTTAGCACCCCAAATATCTTCCAATGTGGCTGAATCTTCAGAAAGCAGAACAGACCAAGTTCACCTCCTCCTTTTCCCTTGCAAGGGTAGAATTACTAATCCCAAGGGTCCTGTACTTCAGCGGTCTACATTTAAGAGGACTGCTCTACCTCCATGACTCAGGAAGCCACTTCTACACTCCCTCACTTAGACATAATTTGATTTTTGTGAGAAGTGCTAATCAATCCATCAAGATCAGTTATTAGACCCCATGCAGTGATTTATGAGTAGAAGAGGTTACTTACTCCACTGAGTACTGAAGTGTTCACTCTATGTTGATCAGATCCATCAAAATACTTATTTGGCGATAATTTAGAGATTAGAACATTCAGCCCTTGGAGTTCATGGATTAAGGGTTTGGTGTGGTTCAGAGTGCAAGGACCTCTCATGCAAGAGCAGAAATCAGCCAGGAATGCTAAGGTCTCCCTTCCAGCCAGATATTGAACTAAGATTTCACTTGGAATGTGAAAAGGATTTTTCTCTTACCTATTTCCTAGTTTGGATAAATCAGGATATTCTGACACACAAAAAAATAAAAAGTCAGGTATTAGAAAATTTTTAGCCCAACACACATCCTGAGTTAGAATTCCTCAAGCAATTCAGTACCGTACAAATTGTCTCTATTTACATTCAGTGTCAACATAACACGGAATATACCCTTCATTTTACATTTAGGAAAATTTTCTAGAGCCAGATTAGGATATTCACAAAAAGAAAAACTTAAAAAACTTTAAAAATCCCCACCTGTTTCCTAAGAATGTGTCAATCCTTAGCATTGAGTGGTTTTGGTGCATCCATTCTTGGGCTTTACATTCAAAAAATGACCTAATTTTTTTTTAAGTACTTTTTGAGCTGGTGGCCTCAGAGTAGCCTTATGTGTCAAAGATTACAATATTTTTGAATGTTTAAATAATTATTTAAAAAAAAACAAATAAGTAAATGTAAACACAATGCCATAAGCAGATCTTAGATATTGCACTAATACCAACACAAACTTAAGAAAACTCTGTCCAAACTGGTAACAAATATATTCTCAGCTAAGGCAATTATGTTTCCACACTTCTTTCATATAAAGTGCAATAAATAAACTCATTTATTGCATGAAGTCTGTGATTCCTACTTCCCCAGGTAAAATGGCATGACAGAAGATGTGGTTTCTTCCACATTTCAATTAAAATCTCCTGTAGTAGTATCCATTTAAGGTCTCACATGCTATACAGTACTTTTGCCAAATGTTTGGATCTTCTCTTTGTACATGTTTAGCATGATTTTCTCAAGATCAAAGCAATCCAATAATTAATATTTAAAACCAAAAAAAAAGATTTTTTTAAAATCTTTTAAAATATTTAAAACCAAAAAAAAAGTATTTTATTTACTGTTTAAGTAATAATTCATAAAGTAGTATTGGTCTCAACTTTTAGTTTTGGATGTCTGGTTCACATAATTTTAAGGAAATGGGTGATAATGGTGGACTAGTGAACCCAGGACATAGTGTCAAGCAGAAATCACATTTCTCTTGACTTCCTCTGTTTTTCCTTCACCAAAGAAAACACTTTTTCTGGTTTGTAGAATATTTAAAGATCTGGCACAGAAAAAAATGTCCTATTTGGTGACAGTAACAAATAATGTTCAATATATACAAGGTGCATAGAGAAAGATAAATCTTTTGAATTATTTTAGGTTATGAGTCTTTGGGGTTCAAAAGGAAAAATCCATTGGTCAGGTTCTTTCCCG
This sequence comes from Agelaius tricolor, assembly GCF_023055355.1. Classification (NCBI taxonomy): domain Eukaryota; kingdom Metazoa; phylum Chordata; class Aves; order Passeriformes; family Icteridae; genus Agelaius; species Agelaius tricolor. Next base: position 43,105,272 of record NW_027269269.1, on the reverse strand, counting down.
TATGCATGGCACACATCAGTGTGATATATGCTGCCTAAATCTTTTTTTTCTTAAAACATGAGTGATTCTGTGCTTATTTTCTCTTTTTTTTACCACAAATGTCCTACTTAGTCTTGAAAGTTCTAGTAAAAAGGGCTAAACCTTGTAAAAACTGTAGAAAAAAGGAGGCACAGCTGGTCAAACATTTGCATGTGATGAACAAAAACTTAACAGCTCTACACAACACAGCACTACAACAAACATATTAAACCTCCAAAACAAGGCTCTTCTAACTGATTAGTTTCCATGCAGCCAAATTGTCAGGCAGCTATCTCAAAACCAGGGCAGAAACAATCCTGTCCCTAATTGTGTCATAAATAATTGAAAGCAGCTCATTAACATCATTTGACCCTAGGCCTCCACTGGAATACTTTGATTCTGATGCATCTTTCCTTTAAAAGTGACTCTCTCTCTGTAGTTTATGTTATGAACATCTCACCAGCTGCAGCAAGAAGCTGAGTTTGTTGGAATGAAACCTGTGATCCATGCTGGACTGGCTGTTTGAGTGCAAATTATGTTAACAGCAAAAGGAAAGACACAGGAAAGGTCCAGGGAGGGGCAAACACTTTGCTGGCTGTGTTTGTCAGGGGAAGCAAGCGCTCACATTACATCAGGATCTGCTACAAGTGTTACTTACATTCCTCCTGCTAAAAGCACTGAAACCACCTCCTTATTTCATCTTTTAGGATGATGTGCAGATTGTTTTAATTACCTTTTGTCACTAGAAATTTTCTCCTATACTCAATGATTTAAAAAGCCTTAAAAGTATTGCTAGTAAGAAAAGGCTTTGTTTAACAACCTAGCTGAGCACTGCATTCAACAGTGTGGAATATGATGAAGGATCCATTCAGGAAGAAAGCTGTGCTTGTGTGACAGAGCAGTTCTTCCCACTGTCATCACTGAGCATCCCATGGATGCCAGGTTTTACCTTCCTGGACCCTAAGCAACACAGGGAACATGTCTTATTAATTACTTGCCAGTTCAGAATATACTCAGCTGAGCTCCAGGCAGCCCAGGTAAAACACACAGACCTTTTCTGTGGTGTAACATCCATGTCATGGCTGCTGGGTCATCTGGCAAGGAAAAGGATAACCCCCACCTTCCTCCCATTACCCACTGACTATTTCCAGAATACTCCAAGTTCTGAATTAATCACTTGATCTTGTGCAGCAGCACCTCCTGCCTGGATTTATAATACTCAGATTTACTATGCCATTTTTAATAAATATATTTACCTTGTTGTCTTTTGATTTGAACACAAACCACCATTTTATCTTTGTACCAGACTGCAAGTTACTATAACTGGTTCATTACAACACATTTTTCTTCTTAAAGGTTTAGCTAAATTATGAGCTACCAACAGCATGTCTTTACTTCATGGTTTTATTTTATGACTGCAAACCTTCTGAATACTGAAAAGCTTTCATAAATTTCTCAGATATTTTAGTGTGGCAGTGCACAACAACAGTTCTGGTGCTATAATTTTAAAAAATGTTATAAAAATCTAACAGTCTGATAATAAAAGATTATTGCTGCCTGGTAATAAATGGCTGCCAGATGATAAGATTTTAAAAGTTTTCCTGAGAGACTAATCCATTTATTGTCTACCCATTTTTGTCTGTTTTTCTTCAAAATGCATGTTTGTGAAATCTATTTATGTCACAGCCTTCTACATTTTTCATTGCGTTTTTTCTCTCTCTTATATCTTTGGAACCTTTCCATCATTTCCAGATGCAAAGATAAAATAAGCAGATACCTCTGAAAATGATGATGTATCTACTTTCTAAATTAATTAGCACTGGAGTGAGCACAGGCAAGTTTCAGGAACTTTTTTTTTCACTTCAGAAACCATGAGATTATAATTTTCATACATGGATAGCAATTACAAAGCTCATTGAAAATTCTGTAGTCCTATATAATTTCATTCCTATTTCTAAAAAATATAAGAAAATAAGCTTAGGAAAGAAGAGACTTTAAAAGTAAATTCCAAGGACAAACCACTCCAGCATGCACAAAAATAAGCATCAGATTGGATATCCTAAATGAGACGAGAAAGAGGAGAGAGGAGCACTTTAATCAGCTCTGCGCAAGTGCTCACCATTTTTAATAGCTTTTACACTTACCAGCTGTGCATCCTACAGCTGTGAATCAGCATTTCCCCAAATTTGGCTTATTTTGTAAATGGCAAGCAGCATGGCTTCTGTCTGTGCACTGCTGCCTTGAATAAGCACTTAGGTGCAAATCTGCCTTGGTAACTTCACCAAAGTAGCCTGGCAGATGCAGGAAGTTTGATACTCTGCTTCAGAAAAGAATGAATAACTCCTTGCTTAAATGGATGAGAGAAAAACAATCAATATTACATATCTGAAAAATTATTCAATTAGTAATATTTGTGGGTGAGTCAATCTCGTTCAAGCAATTGTGCCACGGCAATGGCATTTAATTTCAATAAAAGTATTCAACAAGACTGAGAAATTAAGCCTTATGATAGTACTTCAATACATAGGTTTGACAGAAGTGAATACTTGGTACCATATCCAAATGAATATTCCAATGTCTTCTTTTTGTACTCCTTTAACACTGCTTTACAGTTAAGCAGGACCAGAAACAGCATATGGTCCCTTTGTTACCCGAGATTCTTTGATGAATTCTGTTGTGTCATCCTTAATCTCATCTGGTTTATTTAAAAATTATGTTTGTTGTAGGAAAGAGTAGTAACAGCTTGTAACAGAAGAGAGTAAATGCACTCTCCTGGATGCAAAACATGAAAGTGGATGCCAATGTGGGGGAAAAGAAAGATTGATCAGTCAAATATTCCCTCCTGACACTCATATTACATGAATGCCTCAATTTGAGCACCAACCTGGCAGGAAACCATTTAGCTTACTGATTCTGTGGGCATTGATTATGTGGTAGTTTGTTAAAGATATCCATTGGACTTGTTTCAGCACCTCACCTGCTGGTCATGCCAGGCTCCTTCCCCACAATTACTGAAACACAATAAAGGACGTGAAATGTGGTAGTACATAACATGTGGCTTGGGGTTTTGGGAGGGGAAAAAGAAGCTGGAAGTACAACACCAAAGCTCCACAGTTCCCCTGTGCTCCATTTCAATGTTCACAGATTTACCCTGCCTTTGTCACCTAATGTGTTCTTTGATCATTCTTACCTACTTTGTGCTTGGCCTTAACACAGGCAGAGATAAATGTGAGCGCATCAGTAGCCCCTGCTGAATTAAGAGGAGGACAGAGTGCCACTGTCACCCCAGTTCTGAGTGTGTGCCACTCCATGGAGATAGCACCAGACAACAGCCACTCCCCTTTACATGGCTTTCAAATGGGTCACTGGTTTCTGAATTATGCATTAAGTCCCATCCACACATGAATGATATGGTAGAAACAATATTTTCTTTGCAAATCAGTTCTGTTTTCTCCAGTGAATGCAAGTGATGAAGCTTAGTTTTACAACTTTCATCTTGTTTAATTATTTTTGCCATGCCACTTTTTCAGAGTAAACAGTAAAATCTGTTTCATTTAGCATCTCCATTGCCTTACACTGTGCTCTCTCCAACTTAGTTATGTTTTATCTCACTTTTTCTGTTAAGAGAAGGAGAAAAAGAAAAGACAAAGAAGTCTTCTGCCTAAACCACGTTATAAAGAAATGCTGAACATTGAGAGAGTGCATGACCTTTCAGTGTAACTTTATCTTCTGCTTTCTCAGATTCTTTTGTTTAAAGCCTTCATTGTTCTGTTGTGTCTGACTTAAATCATCTTGAATATGGCTTAAGAACTGTAGCACATCCATAACTGTTAGAGAAGTGAAATAAGAGCTCTGGATGCTCAGCATTTCCAAATATCTCTTCAGTCCCTTCTCTGACATTCATATCAGATATTAGACACTATAAAAATTTAGTCTATATAAAAATAACTAAGCAGTAGCATCAGAAAATGAAAATTTGATTTGCTTCTTGCAAATATTCATCCCACCCTCGTGAATGGCAAACTTCTCTTCCTTGGGTGGTTCTGGTAATGATCTCTAAATTTGTTTTTTATCTTTTCCTCCAGACTGCCTCACCTGCTTGCTAGTCTTTCCTGCTTTTAATATTATTAAACTCTCCCTCCCAAACTTCCTTTAAAACCTTCTGGAGCCCTCTCAGTCACACAACAGGCACATGGAATATCCTGCCCACACCAGATTTCAAAGGTTTTATCAGAGTAGACAAGCCACCCTGTGGATTTTCTACATAAGATTTTACAGAGAAACAAATTAGATTTTATTTCACTTGCAAACCATATTTGAACATAAACCTCCAGATGGTAAAGGTCAGGATTGTACATTAACCCTTTGAACTGGATATCCCCTTTGAAAGATGAAAGTTTGGCAGTAAATGGACTTACAAGTTTATGAATTATTTTGCATTTAAATAATGGATTTCTTATTTTCATCCATCATTAACCTAATTGATCTCATTTAAACATGCAAATTGTAGCAGTGAACTTTTCTGTTCACAGATATTATCCTTTTCTGTGTACAGTAACTATCCTTTAAGTTTCATTTGTTTCAAGCATTCACCAGTATGAAAAGTTTAATAAATGCAACTGCACTAATTAACAAAGTGCTTACATAATTATTGAGCTATATAATTAATATTTTATTTACTTTTCATTCAATATGAAGAGATGTAGAGTACTGAAACTGTAGCTTTTAAATTGCATTCTCATTATTACTGTTTTCATCTGCATCTTACACTGGTAAGTATGTTTCTATACTTTAAGGGAGATAGACTGGCAGCTGGTCCTCAAAGTATTGTACTGAGATATATTTTTTTTCCATATTAACATTCACAGGGTGAATTCAGGAACAAAAATGAAACAAAAAACAAAACCCAAACCTGTTTGGGTTGGTTGAGTATCACAACATGGGTGAGTCTTGGGTGGGAACCTGGACATGTAAAGAGGATAAACTTAAATAAGAGAGAGTCAACTGGAAGACACCAGAATTGTCTCCTTCTCAAGCTCACAGCAATCCAGCAAAATCTTCAGTGAAGGAGAAAAGCAGGAACAGTGCTCAGAAGTTTGATTTCCTTTCAGATTCAGGAAGACATTTCTGAAAATGTCCAGCTTTTCCTCATGAGCTGCTCTCCGGGAACCTGAACAGCTCACAGGTTTTCACTTAAACTGAAGGACATCCCTGCTTGCTTAGGCTTACAGAGATCATCTGTGATCGGAGGCTTTGTGAGAGACCAAGGTCCTGTCTGCACATCAGACAGAAAATACAGCCCACTCTTGCTTCTTAAGCTGGAACAAAAGGTGGCTTTGATCAATAAGACAAAGCTTCAAATATTGGCCTCCTTCCACAAGTTCCAGAGGTCTCTGAGGTATCACAGCTCCAAACCACTCAAATTATTCCATGATAAAATGGTTGTAGGAAGAGAACAAAACGTGCTAGCTTGAAATAGAGAACTGCAAAGCCCTGGATGTGCAAATCTCAGGTGAGTTTGGTTTGTTTTGTGACTCTAGGGAATTATGTGCCTGGAAAATCCAGGTCTTTCCACTGTATCTGAAGTTATACGAGAATTGTATGGTTAAACTCATTGGTTGAAGTCATCATGACACAGACATTTTCTCTCTTGGCAACATCAAAAGAAGTTTAAATTCTCACAAGAATTGCAATTATTTACACTCCTGACTCAACACACAGGCTATTTGTTTGAGTTCACCTAGTATTTTGGGGTGGTGCTCAAAAAAAAAAGAAATTTAAAAAAATGGAAGGCGATGCTATGACACCTTATCATCCTAGTTAACATGGCATTTTCTGAATCTGGGGATGCATCTCTTGCCAGATTGTCCATACAAAGATTGTGGCAGTGTGTAATCACACCAACTGTTACCAGATTTTACTCCTAGCCGGTGATGTCTGTTGAGGTGTCATACAGTGTAATGAAGACATGGTCACAAGCAAATGAGAATGACCAATTCTGTTGACTGATCAGAAACCAATGAGATGAGCATCAGTGAAGGAAATTTCTTTTAAGTCTCATATTTTCTTCACTTCTGAAAAACCTATTTTCTGCCTAGGGAGTAAAAGCTGCTTGCAAAAAAAAAGGGAGATGTGCCCTTGTTCCTAAAGCATAGGTGTCACTTAACTCTGGGAGAGTTCTGGGAACACATACCACAAATCAAAAGAAAAAAAAAAAAAGGCAAATCAGAGGAGATATGCCAAAGTGCAAAACCAAAGATGCTTTTTAAGCACAAAATGGGGGGAAACAACTAAAGTAAGTAAATAGAAAGAAAGGAGCACATGAAGAGAAAATTTGAATCAGCTTCAAAAAGACAAATGGCCTTCAAGAAAATGAATGTGTGGCACACATTTTACAGTACTGAAGGACCGTATGTAGGCAGCGGAGAAAAGTTTTCCTTTCCTCCCTTATTTTATCATAGCTAAGAAGATGCATGGCCATACATCTGCCCTTTTTGAGCTACAAAAAGTCAGCAAGTCTGGGTAGAGACAGGCACCTTGAAGAGCCACTAACATATTTAACATGTGACATTCATTAGAATTTAACATTAAGACTTAAGGGAGACAGGGTTTTTTGTCTCTATATACTGTTCTGATGGGCAGCTCTGAGTCTTTTAGGCATTCATCACAGACACAGAGTCCAGCACCCAACTATTCATGACCCTTTTCTTGCCTGTTTTTAGAATGCCTTATTTCATGTAGTGCTATATGAAGGTGCTGTACATTATATACTACAATTAATAAATTTTTATATATTCACACACAGTTTTTACTCATTTTTGTTCAGAATGTGTATTTTAGAAACTCTGTTCCAACAAAAACTTCAAAGCAGCCAAGCAGAAAAAGTGTGCTAAACCCTCCTAGTGAGCACCAGGGATCTCTTTGGTGAAATGCCTTTGCTTGCACTAGCAGAAATTCTGGACCCATCTTGCCATCAGGGAAGCATCCATTTGTTGTTACATCAGGAGTGAGAGGGGCAGGGTGCTGTCAGACACACGTGCACACACAGACACCCCGTGTTCTACACGGCCGCACCAGTGTGTGGCTGATCCGATCCGCAGCCTGCTGCACTCCCAGGGCTTGCTTGGCTTAATGCAAAATCAATACCTTTATTTCCAGGATAACAATCCCAACATTCTCATGGAATGGCTGCCTAATTTTAAAGTCAAGTCCAGATGTTCATTGCAAAAGAATCTAATAACAGCTCACAAAAGAAGAAGTGTGCCTATCACACAAACATGTTGGAATAGCCTGTGGAAGCAAGTTAGCTGATGGCTATAGATTTGTCAGGCCGACAATTCACTGCACATCTGTGTCTGCCAATATGGAATTTACTCAAAATTGCCTCTCTAGACACTTCTTTACATAACACGTATTTAGCTTATTAGTGCTGTCATTTGGGAGTGTGGTCAGCTTTTAAGCAAAATCTCACTGAGTCCATTAGCACGGATCACATCGCAGCTGCCATTTTAGAAGCACCATGATTAGGTTTGAAGTTCAAATGATTTGATTTCACTTTAAGGCTTCAAAAGCAGCCTCTGGGGTAGATTTACACAATTAATTTTTACTGAGGTCTGCTGGGTAATTTACTGTAGTCAGAGAACCTTCACTAAGGTAAGGTAATTACCACTGGGTAATTTTATGGCACTCTGTTCAGTACAAAGCAACACGTTGGCTGGTTTCTGCTCAGATAAGACCTGGAAGGAAGAGAAGATGCTGCTTTTGGGAATCACAACATGTCTGCAGCACTGAGGAGGGATGAGAAGAATTCACTGACTTCCCAGTTGTGGACCAGAAGTTGTACATGCCCTCAAAATGTCTTTTCAGGAGCATGCATAAGGACTTAGACAATCTCTTAAAAATTGTACTGAGAAGCTTTCAAAATTGAAGCACTGTACCCATCATTCTTTAATACAGGAACAAAGAATACATTCTTGGTTTAGTCTGAAAACATAAGTAAACAATGAAATTAAGTATCCCTTTGAGATTTGTATTTATCAATTACAAGAAGCACTTCCTAATAATCAGTGGCAGCTGGGCTGACAAGCAAACTTCAGAGCAAAGCCAGAGGGGATACAAGTCTATTTTAGGTTTGCTATTGACAGTAAGGGTCACAGGAAAAATAAACTCAGCAAGCAGTGTCATGCTACCACAAACCTCTGCTGGCCAAGCAGAAACTAAATTACAGCCCAACCTTTCAGCACAGCAGAAAGACTTGGGCAATTGGACTGCCCTGCAGTGCACAGAGCAGAACATACAGATGAACAGGATTAAGCACAAGTGAGATATAATATAAATTACAGACAAATAAATCAAAAGATTGGAGGAGCTAATTATCCTGTAGTCTGGAGTGGGATATGCTATGCTTTCCCCTATTATTTTAATATTTTGAGTTTGCAAAATTAATCTGTGAAGCCCTGTAAAAACAAGGATTGTTTTTACTCTCTCCTTCAAAGTAATAATAAGATTATCTCCACTGTCAGACTGAACTATAAGAAAGAAAGGAAAGCAAAGAGCAGCAGAAGAACTTAGGCACTATTTCTATCACATACACATTAATATGAATAATAGAAAATAAAAAAAAACTTTGAGTGTAAAAGTTTAGTCCTCAGCTTCATTTCATACACTGTAGCACTACTGGGAAAGCTTATTTGATTTCTCTATCACAATAATAAAACACAAGTTTTGTGTAAGGGGAAGATGAGGGAATAAACATATTCTATATCTGATGGCTTTCATTTTGTTAAGTTGACTTCCTACTAAAGCTGATGATAAAAACAGCTGTGTGGACTCATAAGCACTTCTATCTACATCTCTCCACGGACTAATTACAAATATCTGTTTCATACAGTCCCAGCATCTAAGGCAGATTTAATTTTATTCTATCTTTCACTAGGCATATATCAAAACCTGTCGTTTCATTCCATTATTTTGCTTCCTTTTTTCTCTACCTATGGTCCACTGGATGCAAACAAAATCCTGCACTTCCTACTGTTCTCTTCTATTTTCCTTTGCTTTTTGGTTTGTTTGTTTGTTTTGATGGAGCCACAAATTTTGTCCATTGTCAGGGGCCAGTTGCTTGAATCAAAGCAGGCTTTTCAACATTCAAGCATAATTATACAGGGCAGAAATGCCTAGACAAGTTCTTATTGCCCTTTCCTTCTAACTGGCTATGACACACTGATAATTCATGAGGAGCATCCATGTTTTAACTTTTCAGATTTTAAGAAGGAGTTTAAAACTCAAGAGCAGTTCTAGTGAGTGATGCCTCATCTTTGTACATTCATTCCCTGCCAAACTGATGCTCACCTGTGCTGTTCTGTTTGACCTTTATAAGAGGCTTGCTTATCATTCTCTCTCAGTTGTCTGCTAATTTTATAGATCTCTGGGATATTAAGAGCATGTGGCAATGCCACACTAACTTGGTTGTGATTTTGGAGCCTACGGGTTGTCAGATTAACAGATTCTCCTGACTTTGAGGTCCCATAATTCATCAACTTTGCCAGCACTATTTTCACCCTGCTGCAAGGTGGCATTGAGGATATATGTTGGATCAGCTTCCACACAGGGTTCTGTGAGCATGATTCTTGTTGATACAAACAGGATGACTTTTATATGTTTGAAATCTTATGGACTGACAGAAAAAAACCCCAGCTTCCACTGGCTGCAGTAATATCCATGACAACAGTGAGCAACACAAGGAGAATAAAATCAAGGAGCCCAATTCCAGTGTAATGTACTCCATTTGGAGTATTTGGGATTGCTCCAGTGAATAATTTCACATCTCTTTTTCCTTTAAGGCTCTCTGATGAACCATATCATCAGTTCCTTGAATCTTCTCTTTTTGTCAAGTTTCCTTTCAAAATTTGACCAGCATTATGATTTCTTTGTATGCTGACCATGGAAATGTAGGTGGCAAGGACAAGGACAACAAAAGACCGATCTCAGTCTTCTTGTCCCCAATAACAGAATACTTCTTTCTCCATAGCTTTAAATGTTTCTTCCACGCTCTGCCCTAAACTTCAGCTTCTTTTGGCACATTTATCACTTCTCTTTCTATGTATAATGACTCCATAGCAGTGCTAGAGAGTATTAAATTGATTGGTGGAAAATTAATGGAGCAAGCGGGAATGATAGAGAACAATTACTTGTGCATTATGGCTTTTGATAAGCTGGCAGTCTGAGGGGGCACTAACATAAAGCACACCAGTAATTGAAATGCCCAGTGCAGTCTGACCTTGTCAGAGAACTTCAGTGAGGCCAGAGAAGAGGAAGAAGGGTCTTGTTCAAAATTTGGAGAAACAAGCATAGAGGAAGATGCACCTCACTGCTGTTTAGCAAAGAAGTGCCTCGCTACAGGGGTGCAAACTGGAAGGGAACAACAAATATTCAGGAAGTTTTATATACAAGAGGCCACAAAAAGGCTTTTTTGCTTTATGAGGCTCATGTAAACCGGGGCCCTGCCTTTACTTTCAGGCACATTACATTACATTGCAGCCATTTTAAACTTTTTAGCTGTCCAATTTCTGCATCTAGTGTTCCATTAAATTTGGTTCATCTCCTGTGGTGCCAACATCTTGAGTAAGGCACTGAAGAAAGAGCAAAGAATTAGGAAGTGAAGACATGGGCAAGTTCAGGGGCTGATGGCTGTGCAATTTAGAATTCAAGGAAAGAAAGTTGTTAGGGATTCATGTCTCCAGCACAGATGCATTTGAATATATTAGGAGAGGTGTTTAACAGCCATTTGGTGAAGAAAGGCCCTGATCTCCCTCAGTAAAATGATGGCTAGAATGTTTCAGAAAACATTTTTAGCACATATGCTAATCCACATTCTCTTCATTTTCAAACTTTTTTTTGCAGATGGCATTTTTAGCAAAGTTGTCAGCTTCTGTGTACAGAGTGCTTTTGCCATTCCTGCATTTTACATGTGCTGCAAGTCTTAGATGCTTATAGAAATATTCTTGTTTATGGAAATATCCCTGCTTATAAACAAGTTACATATGGCAGCAGTCCTTGACATGGTTCCTCCGGAACTGGTTGCAGTCACTGAACACTTGCCTGCTTCAGGGACAACCTTGTCTGCTTAAGTTGATTGTACCTGGCCTAGAAAGAGATTCGTGAAAGATCTTTTGCCTTCTCTTGGTCTGACATTTTGCAGATGCCTGCTGTTGCTAGCTAGGCAATGATATGTACACGTTCTCCAGAAAAAAACAAAAACAGCTGGACCCCAAAATATGGTGGATATAATACAAGTGAATATGAAAATGCTGGCTGATGGTGTCTCTCACAGTTTATAAGAGACCAAAACCGACTGACTCAAAGGACAATTTGACTTCAGAGTAGGGCACACAGAAAACCAGATTCGTTTAACTTTGGAACAATGCACTGTGGAAAACATCATGTCCAGAAATGCTGTTTGAAAGAAAAAAAATTGCCAATATATAAAGATGTAATACAACTGAAATTTGGATTACCTAGATTAACAACTTCTGTGGGCCAGGCCTAAAAATAAATCTTAAAGAGCTTTTCTTCCTGAGTCTGTGCTATTAAAAATGCTAGTGAGTTTCTTTAGCAGGATTCAGTGTCATTGAGGCGATCTGCTACAAACTTTATTTATTTATACCCTTGTTTCAAGTTTCTAGAAACTTTCAAGGAAAACTCTGAATTAGGATGCTCTTGATGTTAAATAACCCATTTACATTGCTTCAGTGATAACCAAAAAAGACAAATGCATTTTCTTTCCACTACTTCTCAAATAAAACCAAGAACTCAGTCCCACAGTACTCTCAATGTTAAGCTTTCTATAAACTTTTTTGAGTCACTCCTGTAAAAATAAAATAAAAAACACACCCCACCAATCAAATACAAACCACAGAATTTGGCTAAAAGAAATTGGTGTTATCTATCTGCAAAATACCACAGAACTTTGCTCCAACAGACACTCTGAAACAAAACAAAACTATAAAAGCAAGCACGTATAATGTGTATTACTTACAGTGTATTTCTAGAACCTGCATTGCTATCTGAGGTGTAGAGTTTAGGGACTCATGATCTACTCTGCAACTTACAACTGCACCATCATCACTGCGATCTGCTAGGAAATCCAGCGTGCTGCTGACTGTGAATGTTTTACGAGCTGAATCTTCTTCTTTTACATATTTAACATCTGAAAGAAAGAATAAACAGTTATCTTTACAATATTTTTTGGAAAAAAGTAGTCCAGCATTAGACAGCTAAATTTTCTATCACAGTGGTTGGAAAAAAACCCCATCTTTCATTGTTGTTCTCTTTAATATAAAAGTAATTAGACTGCAGTTATTCCTCAATTTGCTCTCATTGTGAGAATAGCAGATAGATATTGAAAGAGAAAATTTTAAAACTGGTTCCATGATACTGCATTCAAACAGAAATTCCATTCATTATTACCTCTTAAATGTTTAGGTGCATATTAGATATAAATGTTCTCTGTAGGTCATCAGAAAAAGATTGTGACCTTGTCCCACCCTCATCACCTTACATTTCACAGTGTCACTGAACATTAAATTTCCCAAGTCCATTCTTACAGCCTCTCACAGTAATGCAATACATGGATATCACTGAAGCCAACTGCACAGAGTCAGATTCATCCTGTGCTTACTTTATTCATTGCTTATTCTGGTGTTTGGTTAGAATTATGCTAATTTACTGATAAAGCCAGGTATAGTCATCAATGGTAGTAAACAACTGTAAATAGAGCATGTCATAGGATTTACTGGAATATACAAACGAGTCCCAAGAAGACCAGAAATAAGATTATTGCAGAGAACTTCCACTCACTGCTTTACACCATTCTAAATTGACTTGATACATGATACATGATTTTTAACTGGATACTTGCAGATCCAGTTAAAAATCTAGTTTTCAGCACAAACATTGCAGTGGAGGGAGTTCTCAGCTACGCTTAGGAAGCATCATCTCAGCTCAAGGTTAAGATTCACATTCAGAACATTTTGTTGTAAAAAATACACGCTAGATCAGAAATGAAGATACAAAAGACTGAGAATTTGAGTTAAAATGTCTGAATGTATTAACTGGAACATGAGATCTTCTTACACATACTTTAGAATTGTTTCACTTAGTTCCCAACTACTTGTGATACTTATTGATTTTAGTTTATTTCAGAGAAAATGGTAAGCTTGTTATATTGATTTATTGCGGTGAAAGCTTGAAAAGACATCTATAAATACTTAAACATATATATTAAATTACACTGAGATTTCATATGTCCTCTGTGCCCTAAAAAAAGTGAGAGGTTTCAGTTTTACAAATTATACTAAATCCCATTAGAGAACAGAATGACCTAAATAAAATTTCCATGAAATATCAATTTTAGAAAGCAAATCTTCAATGGCTTAAGCTACATAGTTTTAGATTAAAAATACCTCTGACTTCAGAGAGGTGGTCTTTATCATTGTCTCCAGACAGACAAGGACACTGTGTAGTTATACAGTTTCCATTCCTCCCTAAAAAATAATTATTTCTTGCATACCGGAATTTTTATGCCTGTTTGCTGCTAAGCTTTAAAAGATTTCCATTTCTGCCATGGTCACTATTAATATTTAGAGATTAGTAGGTAAGAGACGTATTGACCAGAGCTAAAGCAGAGTTAATATAACCAAACAACAAGTGTCTTCACTAATATTTAAAGCAAACACATGTGATATTGTTCCCAGAGTTAGGTTTCCATATTTAATAATAAGGTATTATTAAATATATATAAGTAACATATATTAATATTTAATGTTATATATTAAATATATATAGGTAACATTCTGCTTATAAGTAATGGGCACATCCCTTTGCTTACTGACTTTAGGTGGTGGACAGAAGGCTCCTGAAAACATCAACAACTTTAATTTTATTGAAAAATTGTGCATTTTTAATCCTTTAGAAAAACAAAAGCGGGTAATTTCCTAAATTGATGTTGAGAAGTCCCTCTCTAGTTATTTATTGTGTGAAAGAGTTAGAATAAACTTTCTCTGCAAAAAGGGCAGTGAAAATATTCTACAGACTGTTAGCATCCTCACCAACAGGTATTTTTTACCTTGTCCTCCTTACCAGCTGTATTTTCTTAGATGTTTCTTCATGGCAAATGAAGGTGTGATTGTAATATGTTCTAATTGAGTGCAAACCCAACTGGATGTAAGAATGGTGGAGATCAGCTACTGAGCTACCATCACTCAGGATATTTTACAGAATTTTTAAATATGTCAGTTGTAGCCTAATGTTTCATTAGTTTTCTTGCTGCTCCTCTCTCTCCTAAATATTCCCTTGAAGAAAACATTGAAAAGAAATCCATGACACAAGTATTTTGTGTGGGAAGCACTGTAATGACACAGGCTGAAGGGATACAGCCTTATAGAGGAGGACCTAGGGGTAGTAGGACATGTTGAACATTAGTGAACAGAGTGCCCCTGCAGGGCTGAAAGCTAAAACCCACTGCCTTGCATTAGTAAAAACACAGCCAGAAAGTCAGGGGAAGTGATCCTTCTCTCTTTGGCACGTGCATGGCTACATTGAGAGTACCAGGCCCAGTTCTGGGCTTTCTGAAGAAGAAATGTACTACAAACCTGTTGAAAAACACTGTGGTCAGTGGAGCTGTACAAGGACATCTTAAGAAAGTTGATATTATCTAACCTGAGGAAGAGAAGACTAAAACCAGATCAAACTGTTGCTTTAAAGTAAATCAATTATGGCCGTAAAGAAAAAAAGCCAGAATGCCCTCAGAGGTGTACAATAAAAGCTCATGGGCAACAAACACAAATTACACCTAGAGAAATCTGGATTATGTATCATGAAATATCTACAAATAATGAAAACACTAAACAAGAGGGCTTTAGAATGCTGAAAAATGTACCTACCCCAGACAGAAATGCTTCTATGGAATCTCTGTCCTGAGAGACTTTTCAAACCTGAATTGGAGAAGACCTTTAGCCACTTGATTTAACCTTGGAATAGATGTTGGGCCAAATGAAACCTGGGGATCAGCTTCAGGCACATTTCCATGACTTTCAGACAGGTGCACATACAAATGTGGCTGTCTCAACTAAAACAGGGTTATATCTCATAAATGTAGATGTTTGATAGGGAAAATAATAAATGGAAATGATGGAATATCCATCCTCTATTGCTCATTGCAAGCTATTTATAAAAACACATACCTGTAACACACACAAATACTCATCTTTTAAAAAGACAGTTTTTTTGGTTTTACATGGCAGATATAATTATTGTTTACATTTAAACTCAATTTCTGACATGAAATGGCCTTATTATCAAAAAATAAAAAAAATCATCCTTGCTTTAGAGGGTTCTCAAGACAGTGATCAATGCCTCTCTGAAATCTTTGTGTATACTAAAATTCTAAACCTGTTGCAACACAATGAACTTATTTAGTTTTAAAATCAAGTCTACCCAGGAAAAGAAAAAAAAAAAAGAAAAAGAAAATCCATTCAAAATACTCCTGAAGCCTAAAAAAAAATTCTTTATATAATTTTGTTCAAAGAGCATGTAAGAAATTTTGTTGAAAAAGATAGGTAATTTCAAATTTAAAAATTTGCATTTAGCTTCTGCAGTATTTTTGTTCTTAATAATCTTCCAGAAATGTCACCAGACTGCTAAACTGCAGATCCCTTTGTTAAATTGGTGCATATATGAGTGACAGAACAGTAAACTAAAATGTGTGGCACCCAGTGCTTCACATTCAGTCTCTCTCATTACTAACACTTACTTTATCAAACACTATTCCTTTATCAGATGATGATTCCTTTTTTGAGTCATAGCAATGGAGCTACAATTTTAGAGTGGCTTTTTCCCCTTTGGTGCAACTCTGATCTCAGTGCATCATTTATATTCGTTTGCAGCATGTATAATACAGTGGAACACAATTGGATTTACTGGTGCTAGACAGACGAACTTCTAACCTTTAATGTCAGTTGCATTAGCATATCATTTCATATCTATTTTCTCAGATTTATCATTTCACCTTTTACACTGCACAAAGCTAATGTAACTTCTGCTGATGCCACTGCAGACTGCTTAGGTTATTTTATTTCTAACCTTTGAGAAATGGCAATGTGCTCTTCAGAAGACCTAGAAAACCGAACTGAAATGAATGTGCTCAGTACTTTCCTCCTATTTCTGGTTGTCAGGGTTTTTTTCCTCATTACTGTTATTTTTCATACTCCTTTTATACTCCTTTCTTCCCCATCCCCTTTTGGTTTTGTGGTTTTTTTTTTAAATCCCTTTAGGAACTCTTGAGAAAAATAAAGAGTCAAATAGTTAAAGAGTCAAATCAACAAATTTCTTGCTGGCTTCAATTACTTTTCAGCTGAAGGAAATGCAAAGGTATTACACCAAATTTTAAACCATAATTTTTAAAATAACATATTTTAAATATGGTCTTGCTGTTAGGCCAACTGTATCAGTGTTTATCTTATAGTATTGACATGGCTTAGAGTTATTTCCAATCTTAACATGCCTTCAATCTGTATATTCATCATGGCATCTTTTCTGGAGGACACAATCTATGCTGTGCCATGTGTCTTAGCTGTGCTGTTTAATTCTTCTTTCTACTTGCATTTGATTAGATGCTGCCTTTCTTTCATCAATTTCCTGAAATTTCCCAGTACTGAAAAGAATCTCTGTTCACTCATTTTTTATCATTTACTCAGTTTACTCATTTACTGTTACTCTGTTTACTCATTTTCTATCCTTATTACACATTTCAAATTATTCCAGTCTAAAATGCTTGTTCCTTTCAATACTATTCTCATTTTCTTATATTCTCTATTCTCTTATATTTCATTAGAAATATAAGAACATCTCTAGAATGAACAGGATTCTTTAGGCAATCATCTACAATCTCCTTTATTTACCAATTTTATAGGCAATCATCTACAATCTCCTTTATTTACCAATTTTATACCAGAGCTCTGCTTTTGCACATTGCTCTTGGAATGGAAGATAAATGGTTCTGTAATTAACTCTGAAACTTTGCTTGAGGCAGTTTATTGAGCTAATGAAATCCAGAATATTAGACAAATTAGATAAATGAAGGGTGGTTTTTTGTTTGTTTTTGTTTTTTAAAGCTGCACAGAAAAGGTGGATTTTGGATCATTTATTTATCTGGTGTTATAGCAGAATGAATAGAGGTGATATGAATAAATACCAATACCTTATCCTTTTTATCCATCTACTTTATAATGGGCACCTCAGCTGGCTTGGAGCTGTGACAGCCTTCTGCATTAGGAATCTCTCTTCACTCACTCATTCACCAACAAGGATTTAAAACTATTCCAGCATTTTTAAGAATATGGAGTAGAAAACTGAGCTCTAAGCAAAGAACGTACCAAGTGAAAGAGAAGATGGAAAGGAAATAAACAGCTTTTTATATGCAGCTCATTCCTAGCTCGCTGCATCCTTGAAGGCAAAGCCTTGCTGTCAGCTTTGGTTTTAGTCACTCGATGGCTTTTCAGCTACAGCAGACTTTGTCCAATAACCCCCAGCCCCTGGGAAGTTTTACTGGTCCCCTCTAAAGTCCATCTTCTCCTCCTCCTTGCTGAAGACTGTCAGCATCCTTGCCTCAGCTGGAGATTCCTCATTTGCTGAGATTCGCTCATTTGCTACAACCTGGTACTTCCTCACCAGAGCAGGCTCCATAGGTCTCCTATGGGAAGTGCATTCTCTGTCTGCTCCAGATGGTTCTGCCTCATCTGGTCACCTTTTTTAGGGGAGTGTAACCTAAATCTGGGAATTAACTAAATCAGACATACCCCGTGCTGGAATGGCAAAAGAGAAATGAAAAGGGAAAATATCAGGGATGAGTGGTTCTCCTCCTGTGATAATAATCCAGAAAACATTTCTCTATGAAACCTCACAGTTGACTTTATTATGCTGCACAGAATTCTGAGCAATCCAAAACATCAGTTTTTACTGTTTGAAAAAACAATACAAAGATGGTTATATGACCACTGCTTTTTCTTTGTACAATTCTTCATCTGTGTACTATCCCCTACTCATTTCATGACCCAACAGGAGCAACTTTATAAACATAAATTTAAAAAAAAAAAAAAAAACCCAACATAATTCTACAGAATGGATATGCCTGACAATTGGACCAAATGACACCGAAATCCTTTTAAATACCTTTAACTTCTTTGTCGTTCTTGAACCATCTGATATCAGCTGCTGGCTTACTACCAGATGTCTTGCAAGTGAGCTGCATCCTCTCTCCCTCCATAACTGGTGAGGTAAATCCAGTAATTTGTGGCTTCTCAGGAACACCTAACAAGCAAACAAGCAGAATGTCTCTGATAGTGTCAGCTGCTGCCATGAATGCATGACCAATTTAAAGTTAACTTCTTCATATGCTCTAAATTCTGGAAACAGGATAATCAATTCCTCGTGCCTTGTCAGTTAAAACTTTTTCCTATTGTAAATTATCCATCAATCTGAATGGTAGTTGATTCTAAATAAATACAGAAAGCAGGAATTACCTAATTTTCTAGAGAAAACAGATTGAATTTTAATAAATACCTTATCTCTGTATATTCTGCATGCAGGTCTAGTCTGACTTGTTACAATATTTAAACTGCTCAGCACAGCAAGCAGGATGACAAAGCACATTAGAAGCACAGCTGTGAAAATTAAACGTTAAACTGGCAACAAAAAGCTGAACTGACCTAAGTTGAGAACAGATATTTACACCTAAATAATGAAGACTTTAATAAAGAAACAGGGAAAAGGGAAGGTGAAAATAAATACTGGAGTCACTTTATCTTCAGAGAAACAAAACCAAAACACCAAGAGGTATAATCACAGCTCCACCGACTGTGGAGGGTCCTCTGCTGTATACAAGTTCTTCAGAGCAGATCCTATGATTTGAACATACCATACACATAATACTCAATATGGAAATGGATGTCTTTTAATGAACCATGGAAGATATAACAACAGAACAAAAACAAAAAACAAAACAAAAAAAACCCCAAACAAACAAACAAAACAACAAAAAAGAAAACACAAAGAAAATTGGGAAAGTTTTGATCACTGCATGCATGCACAAATCCATTTAACTTATAAAGACACAAGAATAACTTACTTTAAAGTAATACTGATGACAGTAATTTAAAAATCTCCAAAAATGTCAGTTATATCTTGCAGCTACACTGCTTTGGTGCATTCACATTTGTGGCAAGATAAAGGGCTCAAGTCACAATAATTGATCCTGTGCCCTGTATTTAATAATTCAGTTTTTCTACATCTCTTTTCCAAAATGACAGATTATGTACATAAAAGCAAAGCAGCATCACCTATTGCATAGTTCATCTCTTTAATAAACCTAGTCCTCTCTGTCAGGACAGAAAATTGTGTCTACTACAATACCCTGACACTTAAATTTTCTAATTGAAAGCAGAGCAGTCAATAAAGAGATTATAAGTACATAAAAGGATAGTTTATCTGATTAAAAGATGCAATACACTTCAGTGGCAAAGATCCCCTTCTCCAGCAGAAAATGTTTTAGGAATTTAAAAGGTTCCTTTGAAATAGGAAATTACAAATACAAAATGAAAAAAGGCAGGAATCCTAAACTGTGCAGCTTTCCCTCTTGGAAGGTAAGTAAATGATGTTGGGAAAATTTCATGAAACCCTCCCCTAATATGAAGGTCAAGCTTAATGGACTGTTAAGGATCAAGCTACTTTTATTAATAAATATTGCCTAGATATTTTGGGGGTTTTCTTGTCTTTGTAACGCCTATGTCCTTCTGCCATTTAAAAGGTCAAACTGGTGCACTCCTCAACACTTTAGATCATGAAATGCCCCTCTACAGAAGGAAGATTAAGCATAGGCAGTGGCTATTCCAGAATATTTTGCTTTGAGCGGGTACTTTTTGTCCTTAATGGCAAAGTTGTGAAGATTTTTGTAAAATAGTCTCACAGGGACTGAAAGGGAGATGTATTTCATATCCTAAGCACAAAACCAATTCCCTAGCTGGATTAATGTGAATATTACTGCCACAGAGAATATCTTACATTAGTTCTATGAAATTCAACTGCCTGCCCATCCACATATAAAAATAAGACAAAAAGAGAGGCAGAGTCATGTTCAGGGACAGAAAAAAGGAAAAAAAGAATAAAAATCAATCTCTAAAATCATATAGCCTCTTAGGTTCGCAGGTGTGTTTTAGTGAACTATAGCAATTTTGGCTGATTGGGCTACTGACATTCAGAGAATCATATAAAGCTTCGAGCAGAAACTTTATTTCCTGGGCATCTCTTGAAATCTATTGCTTTTCTATGTGTATCTATAACCTTTGGGGAAAACAGCAGAGCACTTAGAGGATAAAGCATAAAAGAAGTGGCAAACCCAGTGAAAATTTGCACTTTATGGACAAAAAAAAAAAAAAAAGAGAAAGGAGAATGAGCCAAAAAAATGCACAGCTAAGAAAAAATGATAAAGCTCTAAAGCCCATTTTGATTTCATGCTTTCTGATTTTCTCCCCTTTGCCCTATCCAATAGATTGTCAGGAGATGAACACATGCACCTTCTGTGCACTGGTGGTGCTCGGGATGTAGAGGTTATGTCCATTTTATGGAGCACTCGTTCCGTGGTGTTTGTGTGCTCCCTAACTCGTTACCCTGCCACGCTGCAAACAGGAAGAGGCATGTTATTTTTCAGCCCAGCACTACGAAACAATAAACATCAGGGGAAACCAGATCAGACGTTTACATTTATCTTCTGCCAAGCCTTAGAAAAGTTCATTCTTATCATAATTTGCCAGAGCCTGAGGAGTTTAACACTTGCTTCTTTCTGCTCGGCTCAGTGCGTGCTTACCGAGGACGGTGAGGAAAGCCTTGGAAGTTTTGACAGGCATGGTGAACAAGGAGCAGGTGTACTGCCCTTCGTCCGACAGGGACACGTCGCTGACACTGATGCTCAGCTCGTGCCACGACGCTCGCACCAGCTCGATTCTGTTGTCCCTCAGAGCTGAAAAACAACAACAAAAAAATTGGCATTACTGTTGGATCCAGCATGTGAACAAAGAGTGGGGTGCTGTACAAGAGGCTCCATGATGATTCCTACGGAAACCAGGCCCTAGAACACAGGGGTGTGGACACAGTGGTCTATGCAGAGCACTTAGTTTTCTCTGTGGAATAAAGTTGAGCAAGATTTTGGAGGATGAATTGAGTGATTTTTAACATTTATAAACCTAGAAACTACAAGACTTGAGTTAACTCCAGCCTGCCTCTAAAAATCCCAACAATGACTATGATTTCTGCCTTCTCAAAGCTTTGTTCAGTGTCTAAAATAAATTCTTCCCAAAACCAGCCCATTTTTCATGTATTTACAGATGTAGAGAATCCTGTATCTTGGCCTGCATCTAGCCCTGCCTAGTTTGTCTACAGATTTTTCTCATGTCCATTACTACTAATATAGAACTGGACTATCAGATTTCTAAAATTCTGGAAATAATTATTTATTTTTTACCACTAGACTAAAAGTTCTACTTATATATGCACATGGAGTACATTTAACAAGTTGAGGTAATTGAATATAGTGGCTTTCCATTTTTGATTATGAATAAAAATATGATCTCTTCTGTTTGCATGGAAGCAATGAGGGAGAAGGAGAATGTAGGTTCACTTAAATTCAAAATGTCAATTTAGTTAATGATTTAAAATTGAAAGTATTTTAGAGCCTATACTCAGATTAACCTTCATTTTCTATTGAAAAACTGACAAAACATTCCCAAACATTCTATTTTTCTGCAGTAAAGTTGCTTCAGGAATTTGTATATATTATCCAAGCCTTTCCACGGCATAGAAATACTAATATCATAAGTGAGCAGATACTGTAATTCTCCTAAGCAAACAATAAGAAAGCCTCTGTAACTCAGGAAGTTTAGGTGTATACCTCTAGATTGAAATGTCTGGCCTGATAGTGTGTGAAACTTCAGTGAGTCTATTTTTACAACAAACCTCTGAAAGTCAAAAGTAAAATGGGACTATGGTATTTGTCAAGACGGTTGCACCTGCATTTGTGAGAAGAACAAAGATGTTCAAGTCCCTAATGCTGTTCTCTCTCACCTCTTTCTAAAGTCTCCAAAGACTCTTAGATTTTTCTAGTATACCTCTTCTAATGACAAAAAAAAAAGAGTTTTATTGTAGTTCTTTTGCTACTAAACCTAGATGTTTCTGCCCAATTGCTGTCCAAGTTGATCCAGGTAGATTTACACCAAAATAAGAAGATACAGTGAAGAGTCAGCAAAAGCATCACTTGAATTTGTCTTCTTCTAAGGCTGCCATTTAGGTTTGTTCTCCCCAGAAAATTTCAGCTGAATTTGCTGATTATTTCAGGGTAGGCCAGCTAAAGCTCAGCTTCTTCTTCTGCAGGGTCTGAGGACTGAAAGGAGGCAGCTTAATCATGCCTAACATAAAGGCATGCCATGAACTTCAAGGAACATCAAAGGGACTGAGGTTGTGTGTAATGGACACATCCCAAACAGAACTGAGATGTCATATGGCCAGCCACAACAAGAAAAAAACCCACCATTATTTAGTTTATCATATCAAGTCTATTTAATGATGAAAAGAGGAACAAGCTTAAAGGGAAAAAGCAAGAAAAAACAGAAGCCAAAAAATGCAAAGCTGACAGAACAGCTGAGAAAAACCAGCTCAGGAAAACAAAAAAGCACAAAGAAAGCATCTACCAACCCCAAACAGCAGCAAAGCTGATCATTGTGGCTTTAGCAGCCTAAACTCCTCACAATAGTGAAGCTGTTGCTATCTTTGACCAAGTAGATGGGGACTCAGAATTCCTTTCTCAGCTTGTCAATTCTAGTCAGATGCAAATGAGCAGACATAAGAATTGTTGCTTATTTCATCTTACTGACCTTCCCAAAAATTAAAAAAAAAATAAAACCAAAATTATTCAAGTCTTTTTTTAACAGTTTGATCACCACCACACCTGTTTATATAATTTGGCAACAGCAGAAAAAATGGAAAAACAAAACAGACCAAAACCAAAAAGTATCTCAGCGCTCCATAATTTGGAAGTGGAGATTTTTTTCCTCCCTGTAATCTGAAATTATTTAAAAAATAATCCACTTTAGCATCTTACATAGTATTTTACTTTGTTATAATTTTCAGTTGTTACTGCCTTGTGATGAAGATTTTATGAATCTGTTGAAATATTTTCCTACAGATGGGACAACGTGTAGAATTTCATGCCCTGAGAAGAACAGTAATGAATTCCACTACAGCACAACTGGCCTACAGATGCCAACAGCACATCATTTTGATCCTACAATTGAAATACAAACTGTTTCCATCAACTACATGCTTACTGCTCCCCTTCCTCACCTCTTCCCCTCCACACCTTTTTTAACCTTTGTAAACTATAAAAACCTCAGCTCAGTCAATTTTGTGGAAAGGTGGTAAAAACAACCACTGGTCAAGAGATGAGATCAGATGTTCCATGTTTCGTAACATGTTCCATGTTACGGAGTGGATTTTTATCGAAAGAACTGCAAGAAAGTTTTGTAACGGAAATATCAACCCAGCCTTTGCAATAAATGCTGCAAAGAGCACCAACATAACACTGCTTTGCAGGAAAGCTGTTTGTCAGAAG
This sequence comes from Agelaius tricolor, assembly GCF_023055355.1. Lineage (NCBI taxonomy): Eukaryota > Metazoa > Chordata > Aves > Passeriformes > Icteridae > Agelaius > Agelaius tricolor. The sequence continues at coordinate 43,081,544 of NW_027269269.1, read as the reverse complement.
CATTTTTGTAAGTGCTGGGTTTAAAAACAATTATCTCTTCCATCATTTTCAAACCTGAATATTTTTAAGTTTCTGGTCTACACAGATGACAAGCAAACCAAATTTTACTGCTATGGCTCAGACAAAGTAAGCACTTACACAGAGACTTTTTAGAATCTTATTTTTAAATTGTATTCCTGTTTCTATATCCTCATCTGTTTAGAAATATACCAGTTTCTCTTCATGAAATTGATAGTTCTGATGGATGCCAGAACTGGTTTGTTTCCATTTTCTGTCTTGGGTACATTTTGCTTAAAAGGATGATGGAAACAACAGCAACAGTGGAGAAAGCAGGGACAATTCTAGCAACACATGATATCCAGGCATTGAGAGTGAGTGGAGCAGGGTCTTGCTCATGGCAGAAAACCTTGCCAAGGCTGGCTGATGAAGCAAAGCAGCCCACGGAGCCTGGACAGAAGGCAGCCACTGAAAGGTACAAGTGGCAAGCAGCTCCACCACAGTAGTTCAAATAAAGCTCCATAAAGAAAAATACAAAATGTTCTATCACATTTCATTAGCACTTTAACACAAAAAAAGTAGAACACTGCTCTTTTGGAACTTTCTTAGAAACTCCTTTCAAAAAAAATTTCACTTTTTTAGAAGCCAAACAGACCCTTCTGGCCTCTTCCTGTGGATTTTAACCTACATTGCTTAATCATTATCCTATCCATAGTTTGCATACCTACAGAGATACTATAAAAAGGAAAAATAAACAGAATATTTATTTGACTTCTGGGAAATACACATATGCCAAAAGCAGTAACAGAGAATACCAGCATTGGCATCACTTTGCTGGATTCTCATGTTGCAAGCTGTTTGAAAAATACAAAATGCAACAAGAAATATAATTACATAGTAAATTCCAATATGCCCTAGGTACATGACTTCAGTTTTCTGTAATTCCCAGGCACATATGATGTAGTTAATTTGCAAGGCATGAAATAATTATGCATAAAACACTCGTTCCTAAGCAGACACACTTCATTTATTTTACCTGTCATTCTCTTTTCCTGTGGAAAAGATTTCCTTTCAGAATGTTCTCTGACACAGAAACAAGCAACCTTGATAGTTTGTATAGGTTAGGTAATTATGAGTAAGAGATACAGTCATGTATTTCAGCTGCATTAATTAGCAATTATTGAGACTGATGACCATCACAATAAACTGGCCTCCTTGTTCACAAACACTGCTGTACTTTATTTTTGGGAAAAAAATAATAATATAATGGTCATATGTTACCAAAGAGAAACCCTGCAACAGGAATTATAACAGAGAGACAAAGGAACCTTAGAAATTTGCCAAAATGGAAGAAAATAGTCCACATTTCATACCATGAGGAAAAGGCAGTATGGACCTGTTAGACATAGTAGCCACCCAGCAGCATCTCTAATGCCATTTCATCTAAAATGACCACATCTTTGTAGTATTTTGAGTGATATATTTGAGGAATGGGGGAAAAAACAAACAACAAAATCCCAAAATTCTCTAGAGTAATTTGCTGATATTTTGAGAATACTAACTTGACATATGCTGTCATCCTGGGATTTGCTCAACAAAATTTTCTTCCTTATGTTGAAGCTCTTCCCTCTCTTATGGGAATAACATAACCATTAGTTGGAGCCAGAAGGATTTCTGATACTCTACAGGTCACGCTAAACTCCCAGAATTCTAATATTTATGAAACTGCAACAATCCCTCTGATTTTCAGATTCCAGCTTTCTGAATGCTGTACCATAATCTGAAAGAGATTTAAAGGGATTTAAGCTGTGTTTCTGGGTATACTTGAGAAGGCCTTTTTTCTTTGCTCCTTAAGAATTCAATATACCACGTTCCCATAGGATGATCTACAAAATTTGCTTGTAGTTGTGCATCAACCACCACCACCAGAGGAAGAAAAAAGAGAGAGAGAACGGGAATAAATGGAACAAACCAACTTAGTATTGTTATTCTGTGTCTTCTAAACATTCATATTTCTTTTCAAAACATTCACATTTCCTTAAAAAGAAGAAGGACTGATACATAGTTATTCTATTCATACCTAACCTATCTTGTCCATATTTGCATGGTATCTGAATTCCTAAGACTTTAAAACTTCTCAGTTGTTTTTCATGTGGAAAGAAAATCCATTTCCTTCCTCTTTCATATCCAGTCATGCAAGCTGATTACCTTCATGCAAGTACACAAGGGTGGCAGTGTGAATTTTTAGTAATCCCATGTTTTCTATTTCTACTTTGGCACGTGCTGAGACTGTTTTTATCTCTCAGTGGAGGCAATTCTTACATGTCCACAGCACTGCATTTGTGAAGCTATCACCTTTTTCCCCGGGACAGATGTCCTCAAACTGAGTCTACTTTCTCAGGAAATGCTAGTGTAGAGGGAAAAGAATTAGGATTTTCTATGCAACCTGTCAAATTGGCTGACATATGTGCCATTGGTGTCCTTTAAAGGTGGCATCATTTATAGGTAAAATCAGTGGTAATCACATAAACTGAAGGTTGCAATACTGTGGAGGGATCTTTGGCTAATTGGCTGTGGAACAGTCTGATCAATGTGCAGATGCATGATGGCTTTTCCCCCATTAGGAAAATGATTAATAACACAGATGAGTTCAAACAGACATTCCAAACAGTGTCTTTTACAGTTTTCAGTCGCTTGGATGCTGAGAACACTTCAATATCACTGAATTTTTAAACCCGTTCACGTACTTAATAAATTTGGGGCATACTGAGCTTCATAAAAGGTATTAAGTAAAAGTTTAGAAATTGAAGAACTATGTAAGAATCCTTGGAGATAGGTTTTACTTTCAAAGTATTTGGTGATCAAAAGGAAGAAATAGTGGGGTCAATAGAAATATACTTCTTCCATCTCTAATCACCTGGCTATCTTCTGCTTTATGCTGTGGCTTGCAGTCTAATAAGAAAAGACTAGATTGTTTTCAGCAGAGATACACTGCTGAAATATTTGACTATGTTATTTAGAGAGCAATGTTCAACAGCAAGCTGTTTCCTCCTTTTTAAATTTTTCAGAATTTTTGCATGTTGCATAATGCATCTGCCAAAGATACGCAGCAAACTCCCTTCATCAGGAGAGGTGCTGACAGCCTCACTAAGAGAGGCATCTACTCTGGGCTTGCCTTGAAAAGGCCAAAGCACTGGGGACTCAGAACCTGCCTGTACAGCCTTATCTATTATTTACCAGGGCACACAGCCTTAGATGCTTACGAGGAAAACCCAAACAGAAAGGTAACTTCTTCAGTGAAACAACAACGATTCTCTGTTTCCTGCAATCTGGATAAAATGAAACAAAGTTTAAGGTGACTTACAAGGACTTATGATCTTGAACACAGCTGCTGAGCTGAGGTTTCACCAACTGTTGCCAAGTGACAAACGGAGGCCAGGATGACTACATGCCCTTCATGGATGGAATAAAGAAAACTTTCCTGCATGGCAGATTTTCTGCACTGAGCTACTTTTTCTCTCACAATCATGTTCTGTATTGGCTTAATTTTCAGAGCACTCAAGAAATGTGTGCTCTGAAGAAAAAAGAAATCTTGCAACATGCAAAAAGAGAGGAAAACTTGCCATCTAGGGTGTTTGTAATGCCTGTTTCTTGTATTAAAGAAGCAGTGAACTTGTTTTCTTCTTGTCTTTTGAGAATCATAAGGATGATATTTATTGTCTGAGAAGGACTGAGGCCTGACTCTCTTTCCCATAAGAAATTTAAGTTTCAAATCTTTGCAAAGCATACAGGCTTTGAACTATGAAGATGCTTTACTGTTTTACTGTGTTAGAATAATATTTAACCGTACCTCCAAACAATAAAACAAAAATCACATTAGTCAGGATGAAACATTGTCTTTACAAGGTCTGTTCATCTGGTTCCATGTTCAACAGGGAATTACAAGATTTCCTATTATCCTAATGCAACTGGACATGTACCACAGCACAGTAGCCTAGAAAATACTTAAAAACCATACTTCTCAAATATACAGCTGCAAAGCTTAAAACTGCAAAATGATCTGGCAAGGTTAGAGATGGACAGAATTAAAACAAATGAGATTCAATAGATAAAAGTAATTGGTAGTGTTATGTATCAAGTTAGAGATGAATGTTTTGAAAACAGTAATGCTGTAAAGGAGCCCTGAGGATTATAGAGGAAATTATTTAACTATATGTTCAAATGCAACACCACTCTAAAAAGATGAATCCTATTCTGGGTTTTACTGAGCCTTGCAATTATGGTAAAAGAAAATGCTACAACATTCCGAAAAATAGCATACATCACACTGTGCCATATATTGTAAATTACAGACAGAAACAGTCTCTCAGTTGGGAAGAGAATTTCTGAAGGTCTACTGATGGACTACTGCTGCAAAAGTAATACTAAGAAAATGATAATAATACAATGGAGAGCTGTAATATGTCCACATGTACCTAAGGAAAGACTAATAGAAATTAGAAATTATTTTTTTTCTATATGCTTCAGGTTAAATGGGACTTCACTGTGAGTCAGAAATGTCAGATAATGACTTTACTGAAGTAGAAGTGAGAAGTAAATACCAATCCTCTTGCAAGCTAAAACAAAGCTTCACAGATTTCCAAGTCTGTCCTTCTGCAAAGATCAGACCAGGCAGTTTTTCTTCATGCTACTGATGTTGATACTAACCAGTGTGTTAAAGACTCTGACCAAGGCAGAGTTAAGCTTATGTAGGTATTAAAAACTGTCTGGCCAAACAGCACAGAGCTCTACCAAGGCCATCAATGTATTTTAAAGAACATAGTTCTATAACACTCTTTTTCCTTGTCAAGAGACTGCTCTTCACAGTCACTGCTGGTGACCTTCATGCACTGGCTTTAGTCAGCTTTGAATGAAATGACTCCTAAAGGACAGGGGGCACAGAATAACTCAGCCAGACTTTACACTTTTAGCATTGCTGCACAACCAGGTTCTATTCAGTCCTGCCCAAATGCAATGCATTTTTTGTGTCTTCAGCTGACCATACCTCAAGGAAGCTGAATTTCCCTGACCTTGCAGATGGTGACATTACAGTTCTGCCCATTCACTAGCTAAGCTTAATGATCCCATAGCACTGGAAGAGTTTTTAGCAGCATAAATATGACTACTCATGGTAGAGTCATATTTATGGTTCTGCTTCATATTCCTTGGAAAGTCAGTGTCTTCTAATTTCTAAAGAGTGCAATCCTGCTCAAACATATTATTTCAGCAGAAGATGGAGCGACTTTCTCACTTTTGATTTTCTAAGAGATTTTTCTCTACCTGAGAACAGCTATAAGATGCCCCTGTTCTTCCTGCACTTCTTGATCATGTAGATACAGAAATGAACATCATGCCTCCTGTAGCAGATGGCTATGTTGGCTACAGATGCCAACACAGGAATGCTCCTTCTTCCTAACTACATTAAGCACTCAGGCTCCCTAAACTCCTGCTGCAGCCAGTGGAGCAAGTCATCTTCCTCCAGTGGCCAGTTAAGAACAGGTCACTGCCTTGAAAATATTACAGAACCTGGACAAAATAGCCAAGAAATCATCAGTGATTGATGAATGTATCTGCAATCGACCTAGCAATTGATCCCAGTACCAATGAAGAGTCAAAGCCTAATGTATACATCAATACTGAAGATTTTAGTGCTGATAGGGATGACTCACATGTCTCACTAGGAGGGAATTGAAATATGGAACAAAGTATCAGGAGACATCCGAAATTAGTCTAGTGCAATTCCAGGGAGGATTCCAGAAAGCTCTTTGATGGCTGCAACATCTTATATGATAGAGCCCTTAAAGTTTTATGATGTCTCTCACCCAGCTCAGCAGCAGAAAATCTGTCTCTCCAACACAAGAACACAGATGCTCCCTCTTTTGTGGGATTTGTCTTAGTTTTCCATATGCAGATGTGCTGTAAAGGAGCCTGTTAGTGAGAAATGGTGTCAGAAACAGATAATTAAAAGATTGGAGCCTCTCTCATACAAGTTGAGGCTAAGAGACTTAGGATTGTTTAGCAAGAAGGTCAGAGAATCCCGGAGTTAATCCAAAGTCAAAAGAAAAAAAACCAAACTGGCAGCAGATCTAGACCTCTAATATTCACAGGAAATTGCTCTAGAAGAGTCAGAGAACCAAGCTGGACTAGATGACCTCAAGAGGCCCTTTCCAATGTGAAACATTCTGGGATCTTGTCATTCTGGATGTTTTTGGGGTAAAAAACCTGCATATCACAAAATACATAAGTGTGACCAATCCTGAAGTGCCAACTAAAAAACCCTTTGGTAGGTATTCACAAAGATTAATCTTCTTTTTCTTTTTCTCAGCATTTTTCTCCCTCATGGAGGATGTGGATTTGAGTCCCTATGAAAAAGAGGCTGCCAGTCTCTCCCCTCTATAGTCAATGGGGGGGAAAAAAAAACCCAAAAAAACCAACAACAAAAGAGAGAGAGGCAGATAAAAAATAACTTGTCTAGACTAAATTTAGTTTGTGTAAATGCACTTATTCAGGAGCTATATTCCAAGAATATGGTGACACAAGTGCAGCAATAAAATGTTTGGAATCCACAGTGGTGGCCAGATATATTCACCAAGTACTAGAGAATATTATCTGGTAAATAAATAAAAACGAACACCTGACATATGACAGCATACCAAGTACTGATAGATACACGGAATAAAAAAACCAACTCTACTGTGAACAAATGCATATATTTACTGAACAGTAGATACTGACAATGACAGATGTGTGGAGTCCTGTTACCATTGGTACTATTTATCCCCAAGATGTGACTTTTTTTGGGCCATTCACATACACCAGATACATTTGAGTATACCAGAATAAACTTGTCCATGCTTAACACATATGTCTAGACAAAAAGCAGTTGAATGTATCTTGGAATTTTCAATTAAGCATTTATTGGAGGAATTTCCTTTTCTTATGAGTTGGGAAAAAATGGTTGTGGGTTCTTTCTTGTTGTTTCTTGCCTGTCCCTTTTGCAGTTCAAATTGTAGCAAGAGGTAAGGGACAGAAGACATTTATTTGAAAAAAGAAATATGGACACTAACACCCATTTATAGCTAGAGAATGCGACTAATCCTTCCCGTTTGCAACAATTAATTATTATTATTGGTTCTCACACTTTAACTAATACAGTTTGAAGACTCACTAAGAAAACACCTAAACTAAGCTGTCTTCAGTTTGCTACCTGTGAAAAATAGATTTTCACATCATCATTGTCATATGAAAAGAAGCAATTAATAATTAAAAAAAATGCAAGGAGTTCTTCCAATAATGATCATTTTTTGTGGCTAATTTTTATATTTTTAAATATATTTAATTCTTTAACAGAAACTAAGTAAGATTTTGTATTTAATTATTTTCCCTTGTCACAGCCTTTAGTATACTCAATACACATTTATTTTCAAACAGAAAATATTTTTTCTGCCTCACTGATCCCTTCCTTTCCTCATTTTTTCATTCCTCTTACTTTTCCTCATTGTTCCTTTTTTTTGAAATCTTTCCTGATTACACACATAAGTGGATCTTGCCAATCTTTGGAATAAACTGTCCTTTACTCCAGTTTTTAATCCATCTAGTCTCTTTCTCTTCTCCTCATCAATCTTTAATTGATAAAAAACTCTATTGTCATCTATATTAGTAACATTTTTCCTATTTTCTGTAGTAAATAATTTCATTTCCTCTGTGTACTAGACAGGTTCTCTGTAAGAACGAGGCCACTGGAAAAAAAAATTAAGAATGGGCTAAACCAATTACATATATAAAATACATGAGAAATACTGACCAGAAACTCTTCAAAAGGGAAGAGTACATCAAATTAACTTATTACTGTATATTTCCAAATATAAACTCCCAAGTACATTTTATCTGTTGCAGAAGTTCAAAAATGTAGCAATTGTAAATTTAAATTACTTTACACTTATCAGCATCCTGAGCTGTATTAGGAAGAGCATTGCCAGCAGGTCCAAGTAGAGGATCCCTGCAGTCTCCTCAGCACTGGAGAGATCACACCTCAAGGGCTGTGCCCAATTCTGGGCTCACCCAGTGGAACAGAGCCAGGGTCATACTGGAGCAGGGCCATAAAGGCAACATGAATCATTTTGGTGGGACCTGAGTGCCATCCAAGCTTCTCTATCACTCCCCTCCTCAAGTGGACAGAGGAGAGAAAATATAAATGAAAGGCTCATGGATCAGGATAAGGACAGGGAGAGATTGCTCAACAGTTACTGTCATGGGCAAAACTGACTTGACTTGGCAAAATTAATTTATTACCAATCAAATCAGAGTAGCCTAAAGAGAAATAAAATCAAATATTAAAACACCTATCTTCCAACCCTCCCTTTTTTCCAGGCATAATTTTTCTCCCAATATTCTCTTAACTCCTCTTTCCCAGGAGCACAGAGGAACAGAATGGGGGCTGTTGTCTGTTCATGTGGTTCAGTGCTGGCTAATCACCAGTGCACTCACTAGAATGTACTTACTTATTTCCTGCTGTGATATAGAATTAGGAGAAAGGCAATGCAGGTTCAAAGCTTTAAAAGGGTATAAAGAAAAATTTATTAACAGTAACTAAAAGAAAGAGTAATAAGAATCAGAACAAAATCTTCAGGACACTTCTCCCCCTACAACCTTTTCTTTGCCACTGACAATATAAAGAAACAAAACCTTAAATTTCAGTCAGTTTACCACCTCTAAAATAGTCTTTCTTCAGTTCATTTAGGGAGAGAAGTCTCTCTTGTTAATGTTATGGAGCTCATCACTCAGTGTTTGTGCTGCTGCTTCCTCCTCAGGGGGAGGGCTCCTCACACACTTCTGCTCCAGCACTGGAGACAGTCCTCCACAAACTTAAAACTTAATTGCAGAAAGAACTATGGCACTGCATTTTACAAGATCCCAAAAAGGTGTAAAGTCTCCAGCTTTACATACTCAAAATCTGACTGGACATGGTCTGGGGCAATATGCCCTGGTTGATCCAGTTGGACTGCATGATCTCCAGAGGTTTCTTCGAGGATTCTCTAATTTATAGAGCTTTTATGTGCATCATAATACTACAGAAAAACAAACAAACAAACAAAAATTTCTCAGGCATTACTCTCCACCTTTTTGGCAATGAAATTGCTTTCTTATAATTAAGAACTGATACCCTGCAGAGTACTCTGCTGAACTGTAATAAAGAAAACTGTTTGAGGACTATCCATCCATAGAAATTAGTCTTACCTGCTACAGAAAAAGTGTTGACAGATTAATGTGATCAACTCTGGAATTGAGTGCTTTTCTGGGTAGGCCTTCCCACAGACATGTCTTTTTCCAGAATAAAAAAGAATTTTAAAAATATTTGATTGAATCAGTGAAAATCTTTCCAGATAGAACAATAGAAAGTGAGAAGGTGAAGAAAAAGGACCTTGATATTAGTCTGAGTACACACAGGTGAGCTCTCATATGCTCCAGGATCCTGTGCTATGGGGTTGTCATCTGGTCTGAGCTGCTTTTGGCACTTGGAGGATATAGCACAAGCTTGAGCTTCCCAAGAGAACTTCTGCATCAACAATGAATTACAGCATCATGGACAGAAATAAAAACCACCACTGAGTTTTGGAAGCTCTGGCAACTCAAATCTTCAAATGCTGACTTACTGAATACATTTTTGAACTCTCTATGCTTGAACAGACAAGAATCATAATGTATTACTTTTATTTCCCAGAGGTCCATTCGGAGATCAGGAAAAGAAAAATTACATTATAGAGAACTCAATAAACCCTTGCTTAAAAAGCTGAATAAAAAAAGAAAAAAACAACAAAAAAACCCCAACACAATCAACCAACAACTTTGTAGAAAAATGCTCAGAGCTAATTTCTCTAGTAACTCCTACATTTTAAACTTCCTTCGCAGATTATTTTTTCTAGTTGAATCCTAGAAAGTATCACCAAACAGATAGATTAAACAATCTACTACCACTGCCACCAATAAAATAAAATAACATGAAATAAAATTATAAAACTGTTCTTGCACAGAATACTTTAATTCCATAAATTTAAGAATAGCAGCAGATTTACCTTCACACACAGGTGAAGGGTAATCAGAGCCATATGGATTAACACTAACTCAAAGGCACTCTAAAGTTGTATAGGAGACCATGGGGAGCTTCCTACTGTAAAATCTCCATCATGAATTTTACACCAATAATTAGAGAGTCTGCAACCAGTTTTATCTCCAGGGGATGAAGACAAAACTTTATCCTCAAGTGCAAATCCATCTTCCTAATTCTGCCAGCAGACATAAAACAATAAGTGGATTGAAGCCAAAAAAAGGGGCAAAAATGCCTTTGTCTCCCCCAATAGCACTTTAGAGTATGAGGCTCCTTGGAGACTGCTTAAATTCAGAGGAAGGGGAAGGGAGGGGAAAAACTGTGGGACTGCTTGAGGATCTGGCCCAGGTGTGTCTACCTAGAGCCAAGACAGACAGCTACAAATGAGGCAAGATGAAACATTTCTGACTGCAACAGACAAAGTAGGATGGGAATGATGATTACACTGCTCTGCAATGGGGATTGCAGTAGCCAACTTCTCTGAATGTAGGAGCTGATAATCCATTTTAAAATTAAAGATATATTGTTCCCTGTGAAAATGAAATCAAGGACTCGACTCTGTTCTCTCCCATTACAGAACAAATCAGGTAATGTAAATCAAGTATCATCTTGTAAGGCGATCTCTACTGGAATAAATTTGACAGCAGTGACAGACGTGTCAAAAAGCCACTACAGCAATACCTAGGAGGCTCAATGGCCCTCTGAACTATTATTTGGTCTCTGATATTTCTGGCAATTTATTGAAGAATGGCACCTAGCTCTAGCTGGGGATGAACTTAACACCAAAAAAAAAAAAAAAAAACCTTCAGCAAACAACAGAAACATGAATCTTTGTGCCTAAGGAAAACCTTTGGGCTCTGCTGAAATTCTTCAATTATTCAATGACAAGTATCTAGCTGAGTTGCTGAACTCAAGTCTCTCAGAAGGTGCAAATGCCTCCAGGCAACTGCCTGAATTCTCCTGGGTCATTTAACTGGATTGGGAGTGCAGGATGGGTCCTGCTCCTGCATCAGGACAACTCCCAGAGACAGTGCTGTTCCACTGATTTTACCCAGGAGCTCACCCACCAGACATCCCCAGAATTACTTGCTGGATCTCCTCTGGCAAACTGTGATTGTCCCAAAGGATTGTCCCAAACCTGCCTGTTACTGTCCCAAACATGCGCTGCTACCCACAAGGGCCTGGTTAGACAACCCTGCTAAGAAGGGGCAGATTCCAGAATTTCCACCTCACTTGACCATCTATTGCATGCCATCACTGCTGGACTTTGGGGCATCTGCTATTTAAAGTCTCCTTTGAAACTGTCCTACTTTATGTGAATACAGATGTTACACATATAAGAATAAAGACATACTAATTGAAGGAAAAATTTAGGTGTTTTCTTGTGTTTCCTACCTGCTAGTTCATTTTTTTTTTCCTACAGTGAATATTTGCAGTGGCATAGCTTCAGTAGATACAGGTGTGAGCAAAATCCATTAAGAAAGTACAAGGCCCAGATGGTACATCATTTTCTGAGAAGATTGATGGACAAAAGGTCTTATTACTGGCTTGCATTAGGGAGTGTGACAACTAAAAGTTTGTCCCTTCCTTCCCATCCCTTAACACTGACTGATCCAGCTATCTGGCTAGCATCTAGACTAAGCAGCCTCTTCTCTGTGTCTGTTTCAGCATGAGCAAGATCTAACCTGGCTTACATGTTACTTTTAGGGAAAAGTGGAGAGTCCCAAGGAGCACTGAACAGAATCCTTTAGGTTGATGTTGGCTGTCCAGGTTTTATTCCTCCTCATTAGGACTTCATAATGTTTAGTTAAGATGCTTTCTTCCTCAGCTTTCTATCTTTAGAGTAGTCTGCTCCTAATTTTTCTTGCTTTTTTGAGACATTATTCAGAGAGCTTGAATGTATAATCTGAGGCAGATACCTCCTATAGGTACCTCTGCTTTTTTTTTTGTGGAAGCAGCCTATGGCTTCCCTTGTGAGGAAAACCAGTACTTTCCAAATGCTACAAAGTCATTAACAAAAGCCAAGTGTTGACTCTTCCCACCACACCTATTTGACTGTTTTCAATAGACAAACCTCAGCTAAGATTCTCTTTTATTTCATCCATAAATGATACAATTAAAGGTAGGTACTGGGCACCAGTCATCAATGTACAGTGCTGAAACCTACAGAGATTCCACAGCAGTTATACATAATGAACTTTCCTAAACAAAGCCTTAATAAAATAAAAATCTAAGAGTCCTTGTTGCTTGTAATATTAGTACAAATAATGTTTGAATTTATGAGTTATGAAAAAGTTCTGCACAGACCAGAATTGATGGAGTGCAGAAGATGCTTCTTTTTCTAATTTCTATTTTGGTGTACAGGAACAAAAAAAGGTGACATTTCTGTGGCGAAGTTAAAACAGCTCTCCTCTGAAAAATGGATTCTGGTAACATCAACAATATACAATCTATACAGGGTATGTGTATCAACTGAGAGGAAAAAAATGAGGAAAACAATCGTTAAGACAAACAGCAGACTAAACTAAACCTGACAGGCTTGAGTGATGACATAATACCCTCTTACTCTGTGATGGTGACACAAAAATGCCAAAGGACACAAAGCTGTCAGTCTTGTTGTTTATCTTCTATCTAGGACTAATAAAAGGAGGTTGGAGACTGACAGAACAGACACAGGGACAGTCCTAGGCATTCAGTTTGCACTCTGAAAAATGTATTGATGGATTTAGGGGTGGCTTATTTTTATTGCCTTTTTCTGCATTACCTTTGTGAGCTCCCACAAACTTTTGATATAACTTTCTTGTTAAGCTATCATTGCTTTTTCAAATTCAGAAGTTACATTTGCTGATTTTGCAATGCCATAGTAATTAGGTTTCAGCTTCTGGACAATTGTCCCACTTAGTTGAAAACAAAACTAAGTTTTGCATACCCCCTTAGGTAGCATCATGGTGAATAATGTAATATTATCAAACAATTCTATTTTTAGCTGTCTCAGAAAACAAAGCCTAAATGTGTCCTGCCACATCAGCTCCTAACTACTAAAAATGGTAAGTGACACAGGTCTCTGTAGAGCACAACACTGAAGCAGCACCATTTAATTTTCGCACATAAATCTTGTAAGACAGGTAAAACTACAAAGAGAGGAACGAGGAACAATATACACAGTGAAGTGTTGGTGAAAAAAGGTGGCTTTTCTGGTTATTTCCCCATTTACTTTGTAAGAAACAACTTGTAGAAAATACTCTGAGATGAACCAAGTATTTTTCAGAGTTCTGCAGAATAACTCAAGGGGGAAGTAACTCTCTGTTATTAAAAACACAGGAGACAGCATTTGCAAAATTCTCCCACACAAGGATACAATGCCACTGAAATTCAAATCACTCTTCTTTACTACTCAAGAACATCATACAATTGAAGGAGGGACCCTATAATGCCACAATGCCTTGCAATCCATTCCTTTCACCGGAGGGGTTGCACAGACCTATACTAGCAAGGTACACCTTTAAGACTTACAAGAGATATTTTCTCTTCTAAAAGCAAATACCCAGGACCTTTAATTTCTGATTCATCCACCTCTCATATAGAAACTAACACTGAGAGGCACAATCCTGAGGAGTGAGCAATCTATTTCCCACTGAGGCTGGCGTGCTCCTCTCCAAAGCACCAAATGTGCTCCTGAGAAACACTGAACTGCTTCTACTTTGGTTCCTGGTTTGTGGTTTGACCTTGTCTGGAGTCATTTTTACCTCACTGAGCCCATGATTTCTAAGCCCATGCACCCACAGTGACTTTTCCTTCTATCTACACATTTGCTGTAAAATGTTATTAGGGAAAAGGTAAGGGAACCAAGAAAGGTGGAGGGAGATTCAGTTCTCATTCCAGAGTGAGCTGGAAAACATTCCTTTGTTGACACAGAAACACAAATTGGGTGAGTGTTAACAGCTCTGTTCATCTCCTGGTTGCTGAGTGCTGGGGCAGCAGCAACAAGAACAGTAACAAAGTGTTTGTCTGGAATAGCTGAACTGAACAGGCATTTGAAAACACTTTTAAGTTCCACTGCTGTATGTCCATGTGCTTGCTACAGTGGCATTTGAGATTAATTCAATTCCATTCTCCTCACTGCCTACAAACCAGTGCATCCTCCTCTCCCTTATTTCAGTGATTTTGACTGATAATGTTCTTATTTTACAACCTCCAACAAATCATTTTGCTTTAAGGTTGCGCTTTAGCACTATACTTAGCACTGGCAATGCAAGCAGAACAATTCATAAAGTGAAGGACAATCACAAAACTCCCCTCTCTTTCCTGCACTGCGCCTGCATCACAATGCAGTTATATATATTTTAATGAGACATGTCAGTGTGCACCACTGTGCTACAGGCACATTATTGCAGCTGTTGAAGTTATTTCTCTCTGGCATCACAACACAGTACCTGAAAACCCCAAAGCTCAGAAATGCACACCCCATCATGTCTTATTACTTCAGCAATGCAGGAAACCTGTCTAGCCACTGAACTGGGCAGCAGGTAACTCCTCCTCCACATCTTTCTCCTGCATTCCACTCACATGTTTCTGGTGACAACAGAGGATTTTATTGTTATTTTAGGTGCAGGAATCTGCTGAAGTTTCAGCCATCTTGTGTTCCTTGGGACAAAGCAAGAGAAAAATATGTGAATAAAACACCTGAGTGCAATAGAGGGGGTTTTAATTTACTGAAGTATGCATTAGCTGAAATGCTTCTTCCTACTGTAGCATAGTCATTAACCTTCTTAAGAGATCAGCAGCTCTTACAAGCACATCCCCAGAAATTTAATGGAGAGACTTCTGCCTTTTAATATAAAGATTTGTCCTTATTTTGTCTGCATTTTTCCCCAGAAAATAGGTACTTATTATTTTTAATAGTATAACAAAAAACTTTCTGATAACACGTTTCAGTCTCCTGTATTTCAAACAGAAACACGATACAGCCACAAAACTGTTTACTTCTTTTCTACTTTTCTGTCTGTGCCACACTCCACAGTGAAACTTACCAACAATTAAATTAATGCATTTAAAAAAAACCTGTGGTTTCAAGGGCACCCTTAAAATATTGCAGGAGAGCCTGAAAGCATGATGTCCTTTACACTCTGATGTCAGCCTCCTGTCAAAGCTGCTTTATTCTGACTATGAAAAAATGTGATCTTGACCAACATAACAATGAATGGAATCACTCAGTCAGAACTACTCAGATGTAATTCCTGCTCTAACACATTGCTCATCATAAACAGATTCTCAGATGACATTGTATCAGTTAAGTTTCTAGCTCAAAATTTTAAGTGCTTTGCTAAAGTAACAATAACAGCTTCTACAATAAGAAATGGAAATTACACTCACAGCCATGTGCAACATGTCAACAAACACTGTTGAAGAAAACAGCTCTAAACTGGTCTAAAAGGCTTTGAGAAAAATGAGGCATGAACAAAATGCCTAAGAGGTAGGAATTGCACACTCTTATCTCAAAATTTATGCCAGTTTCCAAAGTCTTTGATAAACCTGGGTTTTACCTTCTATTTCTATTTCAGAAAAGTAGATGATGTTTACTAGCAGCCCACGAGATACTGGGTCCATTAATAGAAAAAAGAGGAAAGAGCTAAAGAAAACATGATTTATTTTTATAACCAAAAAGTTAAGTGACATTCTATTCCTGGGAGAGAATATATAACATAAAGCTCATGGGTCAGGATAAGGGCAGGGAGAAATGACTAAGCAATTACCATCATGGGCAAAACAGGCTTGACTTAGGGAAATTAATTTTACTGCCAATCAAATAATCTGAGAATGCATTTAAAATCAAGTAAATTAACGACACCAGATTCAAAGTAGGGAAAAAAAAAATTGTAGCATCACAACTATCTCAGTGCTCTACAACTTATTATCTCACAGGGTAAACTCCACAATAATTAAAAAAACCCCACATCAAACAAGCAAAACCCATCATAATTTAGGATATTTTAAGGACTGGTAGAATTATATTTTTTCTAATAAAAATTAAATAAATTTCTAATAAAAATTGGGAGCCATTTCCAATACCTGGAGCTCCTTGGGGAAAACCTGGACATTCTGGATATTCCATTTTTCCATGGCCTGTACCTAAATATAACTATAAACTGCAATTGCCACAGATATGCATGGTATTGTTGAATCAGGACAACTCTCTGGACCAGCCATTCTCTGCTCCTCAGCTACACAAGAAACATCCCGTATATGCACAGTCCCAGAGAAGAGTTTCCTTCTTGGTTTGGGCACACCTGGCATCTGAAATGCTCAATATGATGAGAGGGAAGCCCTTGGGAAGCAGTTTATTACTGTCTTTGTTACCTGGCTAAAGCAGGTACCACTTCAGGGTGCCCTGTGGATGCACAGGAACTACACACACTGCCAGTGTGGAATGTCACTGGACACGGCAGAGTGCCACTGCATGGGGCTGGACTAAAAGACTCCCCTGAAAGACTTAGCTAGGCTAAGCTGTAACACAGAAGCGAAGGAGACACAGGATGTAATAAACAGTAAAAATGAGTTTCTGCATACAAATGTACTTCTTGGTGGTTGTGGCTTGAGTTAGTGACCTTCGGAACACCCTCAAAGTAAGATGCAACAAAGAACACATCAGATATAGGAAGGAACAGTACAGTACAGTCCCCACCAAAGCTGGTTCTGCAGGGAAAAATGCAGTACCACAGGAGGAATATCAGAGCCAGCATGCCACTAATGGCAGGGTGCAGAGGGATCTGACATCAGTCCAGCTGCACCAGCTGAATTCAGCAACGTAAGCACAGTGATGTGGTTATACCACACCAAGTACCTGTGCTGGTATTTCTGCACAGTCCTGCCCTTGGCTGCATATCTCAGCTGGTTTCTCTGCCTCCTGACTGACATACAGATATCTTTCAAGGCTCTTTGCAAGGCTTTTCTTTCACTAACACAGCAACGTTGTAATTCACTGTGGGAAATTTCCAAGTTTTTTCCTATTTACTGGGTTGAATCTGATTTTACTGGCACATTGATTGCTGAAAAAAACCCCACAAGACAGAGAACTGCTTTATTCTTGTAACTAATTATGTGTAACCTTGACGTTAAGGAAACCTTTTATTCTTCAGATACTGTAGTATGCCATTACAAAGTGGATTATAATTGTCCAGCAGGACTAGCAAGAGTGCATCAGAATTCACAGTAACGATTTACAGGACCATTAATTGCCTAAATATTTGATCAGTCTCCATCATTCATCTACTGCAATATTTATTTTAGATTTAAGTAGTTTTCTTATGCTCGTTATATCAGCAAATCATATTGGGAATAGTTCTTCAAATAAGTTTTTACATCATAGAATAAAAAGTGACTCTTATGTCTATAACCAGAAAGATAAAGCAGAAATTATTTTCCATTTTTCATTGCAAGGTGATGTTTTTGCTAATCAGACCACCTGAGCCAATGCACCATAAAAGATTGTTTGACACAGAGAATATACATCACAGATAAGCTTAATTACTTTGCAAAGGGGAAAGAAAACCGCTCTGTGAAATAGCAGACAGGTCTCATATTGACCTGACATGAGCAGAGCTGATTGCTACTATTCTGCAGCTCAGACATGGTTGGATTTTACAAGACTTCTGCCAGGCACAGGCAAGCTACCCACTGTAGCAGTGCTAGAACCAGTGTTCTTTTCACTTTTTCCTCCACACTACTGGATCTGGGTTCGAGGGGGGGTTCTAGAGGGCTCAGGCCAAGTTCTCTTCAACATCTTCATTAATGTCCTGGACGCAGGACACACAGGAATACTAAGTTTGCCAACAATTCTAAGTTGGAAGGAGCTATCAACTCTCTTGAGGGCAGAGAAACCTTAAATAATTAGAGATGAGTGATCACCAGCTGTATGAAGATGTACAAGGGCAAGTGCCAGACTGTGCACCTGGGACAGGATAACCCTCGCTGTGTGTATAGCCTGGGGAATGAGGGGCTGGAGAGCAGTGCCATGGAAAGGACCCTGGGGGCCCTGGTTGATGCTAAATCTGAGTCAGCAGTGCCCTGGCAGCCAGGAGGGACATCCCTGTCCTGGGGGCACCAGGCCCAGCATCACCAGCTGGGCAAGGGAGGGGATTGTCCTGCTCTGCTCTGGGCTGGGGCAGCCTCACCTCCAGCCCTGGGGGAGTTTTGGGTGCCACAATATAAAAAAGACACGAAGCATTGGAGAGTGTCCAAAGGAGGCCACGAGGATGGTGAAGGGACTGGAGGGGAAGCCTTCTGACAAATGGCTGAGGTCACTGGCCTGTTCAGCCTGGAGGAGACTGAGGGGAGACCTCATTGTGGGCTTCAACACCCTCATGAGGGGAAGCAGAGGGGCAGGCACCGCTCTCTTCACTCTGTGACCGGTGACAGGAAACAGCATGAAGCTGAGTCGGGGATGTTTAGGCTGGATATCAGGAAAAGGTGGTTGAACCAGGGATGTGGTCACAGCATCAGCCTGTTTGACTTCAGAGAGCACTTGGACAACACTCCTGAGAACACATGGTGTGACTTTTGGGGTGTCTCTGCAAGGCCAGGAGTTGGACTGGATGACCCTGATGGGTCCCTTCCAACTCAACATTTTCTATTATTCTATGACCTGGTGGGAGACTAAGATCACTGAGAGCCCTCTAAAACTGACACTAAACATTTCCAACAAAACACTCTTTCAATCAAAGACAATCTGTCACTATTATTCACATCAAGAAGCATCTTAATCAGCAGGAAGCCCTGCTGCAATCAATTACCTGGCAATTCTTGCCTGTGGCAGCCTTTGGTCCAAGTATGTCACAGTTTGACTGGGAGGGACACCTTCACTCACCTCCTGCTCCCAACGGGAGAATTTCAGCATAACACATATCCTCAAGGACTCACAGCTCAAGTAGCAGATCCTTGGGCATATTAGCCCCATGGCAGGTAGCTTTGTGCAGAATTTTTGTACTCTAAGGTAGCCTAACTCACAGAGAAGCAGAGACAGGACATGTTTAGTTAGAAATTACATTTATGGGAGCCTATATTCATTTAACTGTTTTCTCCTTTTTTGAGCCAAATGGAAGGGAAAAGCACCTTGAGAGGGCTGCAGCATTTTTACTGAGGTTGGGATAAGGGCATCGTTTTAATGAATTATCATTAGATTAACTGGCAAATCAAGAGAATTTGCAAGATCTACCTAGTTTTTATCTAAGATGGAGACCTGCATGATGCAAATGTTTTGGGCCACTGAGGAAGACAGTGCTTAGGAGAAAAAACATCATAAACATGACATTATCTTTCAAACTCCAAGGCACAGTAGACATGCAATCTCTAAGATGGATATATAAATACATAAAAAACCCTCAAGTACTTGTAGGTGTGCTCAAAACAACTTTTTTTTTTTCCCTTGAGTTAAAATCATGACTTTCCTAGTTCACATTTAATATTGGTAGCACAGATTTTGCAAGAAATAGTCTTCAAAACACATCTCAAGGGTATACTAGACTATGTTACTTTCATTGAATAGGAAGTTAGTGACATAAAATCCTTCATCAATAATCTTAGAGTAGTCCTGTTCTATTCCAATGCAATTTATGCTGCTCAAAAGCTTTTGAGGTACTTTCTCCTTGAATAATAATGCCTCTTCTTTTTTGCTCTCTCTGGCTGGCACGCCATTTTAGATTTGATAAATCAAGCCTTAAAATTTTTATGATTATTCCAGTTATTTCAAGCCTCCTTTCCACACGCTATTTTCCTGCTTCATGTTTTCATTCTCTTTTCCTTTCTTATGTCACTGTACTTCACAAATGTGCTTTGTTTTACATGGTTTTGCTAGTCTGGTTTTTATTGTGCCTCTTTATTATTATGTTCTGCTTCTTTTATTCCTTTTGTTTTCCCTTTATCTACTTTCATGTCTCTGCACTGTTACAGTGTGCTGAAGTACAGAGTAGGAGCAAAGCCACCATGCATTCTAAGGAGGGTGTCTGAATTTAGAAGAGGAAGGACTCAGTCCTAATCTGGGCTTTTTTTCTTTTTTTTATTTTTTTTTTCTGTAGTAAAAAGGTAATTACTCAATTGTGCTTTTAGTTTAATTACACAATTATTACATTAGCCTTTCCATTTAATAGTCATTGCAAGGTTTGTAAAATGGTGGTGGCCAAGACAATGATGGCCATGGCTTTCACACAATTTAAATACATTGCACACTGCTATTTGATCACACTAGAGTGACAAGCACATTAGGAGAAAAGATAACACAAAGGAAACAAAATAGTAAATAACTGCATGTTTTCTGGGACACTTGCATTAAAGACATTGGAAAAGCACATAACGTATCATGGCTCAGATTCCCTGTCTCTCTCTCTCTCTCCTCATATTTTCACATGTTCTTTTTTTGCTTTATTTCAATAACTATGTTGAAAATACAAATCCATGGAAATATCTTTTAACAACTGAAACACTCTAACAACTAACTATTCATAATTTAAAGTGGAATATTTCAGATGTCAATCAAATTTCTTGTGGTGTGACACAGGAAGGAGATGAAGCAATGAATTCAGAGCAATGCTGCCTGCATGAGACACAGACACGGTGACTGCACAGCAAGGGAAGATGCCCAGTCTCCTCCTTTATATAAGAATATGTGTCTGGTAGACCTGTGTTAATGCTGAATTTCCTCTTTAGACCTTTAGATACCTTAAAGAATTAGTTTCCTAAACCCACTTCATTTTCAGAATTTGCAAAAGGCAACAACTTTCTAATTAGCAACAAGAACAGGAGCAAATAATTTCATGGCAGGTATTTTAAGGAATCTTTATTCACTCCTGTTTTTCTCCCATCTGTTTGGTTTTTTTTTTCCCCAGTCCTTCCTTCCCCCTGCAACATATTTCTGCTCTAAACGGTCTGTTTTTACACATTAAAAAATTGTGTTCATGAATCTGACCCCATGAGTAGAATACTGAGTGGCAAATAATTCACTTCTGTCTGGCTCTGATTTCATACTTATAAATAAAGTAGCAGGGCTTTGTTCTGATTTTTTTTGATAACACCATCTCAGAGGTACAATTTTACAATCCATATTTAATATACCAAATAGTGAAAAAAAATTAGCTTACTATTCAGTTTATTGAACCATTTCCTTTTTTTTTTTTTTGACTGAAGGTTCTTGACTTTTACCTCCTTTTCTAATGATAATTATTTTGCTAATGCTATGAATCTATAGTTCCATTAGAGTGCAAAATAACCATGGGAGGCAAAGTCCCAGTTCCCTCTTACATTTATTAATTTTCTTCAGTTACTCTCAAAATGTTATGAAAATTGACAAGTTTCCTATTTCTGATGATACTTATACTAGTAGTCTAATTACTTCTTCCTGTTCTGAGACTGTTATGCAATTATACTATGCCATGAAAACAGCATGTTCTGTCAAATTGTTCTTTTTGTTTCTTCATAAAATTTTAGTACATTAAAAGTAAGAGAAAAAGCATTGTCTGTAACAGAGCCACAGAAAAAGTGCCAGCTTTTTTTTTTTCTTTTTTTAATATTTGTAAAATTCTTACTAATTAATGAGACCTTCAATTCACTGGAAGATATTAAGTGTATGAAAATAAAATCTTACATCACAACACACAATCTCTGAGATGTTCCCTGCCAATCACATTTGATTTTTCTGATTGACTCAATCAGGCACAATTTAATCAGAAATAAATTAAATGTCCTCTACTAGAATAAAAATGCACACTTGATTCTTATTCATTCTCTTACCATATTTCTAGTATCCACAACTGTCTAAGGATTAAGGAGCTCAGTGATGCATTTTCAGCTTATCCTTTGGTCTGCTCTCCTAAATATCCAACATACAAGACACGATGTGTGATAATGGATGCGTTTCTGGCTGATGACACTGGGATTGTAAGAAATGACAAGCTGATAACATTTCCTTCACTCCAGCTATAAGTCTGTCCCTTGTTTTAGCTAACCATAGCTAAAATGAGGGCTATTTTCTGGGATGAATTACATCTTTAGCCTAAGAATAGAAGGTTTCCTAAATAAAAGAAATGAGTTTGGCAAGAGAATATTTCTGTAGAAAAACACCAGATGATGTTGTGTGGGTAAAATCCAAAATTAAACTGAATAAAACACAAGGAAACTATTTCCGAAAAAAAGAAAAATCTTGAACCGGAAAGGATGCAGAATTCAGTGAAAAAAAAGATTAATTCTATTTTATGAATATCCAGAGGTCATATTTTTGTGGGCAAGGTCTTCAGGCTCACCAAGGCTGAGTCACCATCCGTGGAGGTGTTCAAGAAACAACTGGACCTGGCACTCAGCGCCGTGGTCTGGTTGGCAAGGTGGTGACTGGTCAAAGTTGGACTTGATGATCCTGGAGATCTTTTCCAACCTAAATGATTCTGTGAAGATGGTTGTGCCTTTGTCCAGCCTCAGCTAACATCATATTTGGCCTAAGATTGCCCAAAAAACCCTACTCAATACATGACACATTTTCTTGTGCCTAAAGCTCCTAAAGTAAGACGTTGCCAAACCAAGAGTATAATCCATGGAAATAAGGTGGAGCTGAGAACAAGGCTGTCATGCTCTCAGAAGAAACGTGCAGCTGCCTCAGGTCACACAGGATATGGTCACGGCAATCTGCATTGGGCTATTACAGGCATCTATCAAAAAAAAAAAAAAAGCAGCAGCAGAGGGGCATCCTCAGATGTGCTTAGAGAAAACACTGGAATCACAGAACACTGAATGAACTGCTGTCCTCTAAAATTGTTTTGTGATGAGCCAGCCTTGATTCATTCCATGTCAGCAGAACCTGTCAGATGAATGACACACTTGGGCATTGAGCATTCATGCTTCATGCTGCCAAATGAAAGAAAATGAAAAGGTCCATCTCCATACATTCAACCCCTTCCCTAATGGTTTACCTAATGATAAGTATTATGCATTAAGCAGACTGGAGAATTGAAACAGAGGTGACATTTGATGCATATGTTAGCATCTCCTCATTCTTTTGTTTGAAGTGCTCCAAAAGGCAGGGAGAGAAAGAATTAATTCGTTTCATTTTCCCTAAATTTAATTCCTATGTGAGAAATCTCCTTTCATACAAGTACTCTAGATGAACAGTTGATTTGCTTGGGACTATAATGAGGATTGCAATTCAGAAGCTCACAGTAACTTTCATAGCTTCCCTTCAACAAGTCATTTGGATACTTGGTCCTCAACTTAAAACCTTTTGCTAGGTATTATCCAAGACCCAGGAATTCATAACACTCCACTGATGCAAAAATCTATGAAAGACTTGCTACTGTCCCATAATCTGTATAACAGCACTGTTTTACTGCACTGAATATTGCAAAGAATGGGCATGTAACTTCTATGTATTTATAGCTGCCCTGGCTCCTATTTTTGCTATTAAAATTTTACAAGGAAAAAAATGTGACTATTTGGACTCATCATTTTCTCCCTAGCCTTTACAAAAAATAAGATAGCTATTAGAGATTTGCTTCCAAAATAATGAAATGCATGTGCTCTTTCATACTGCTTCTTTCCACATAGATGAGGAGAGCTCACCAGCTAAGCTGTTTATCAATTACCATTGCAGCTGGCTGCCATTTAATTCTTTATTTCTCTGAGGCAATGAGAAGGCAATTTTACACAAATACTTTCTACCTCAGATGCTCTCTCGTGCATGAGAGCCATGCTCTCTTTCAACATCTATATCTATCTATCTATTAATATCTTTCCTTACAGAAGGTGAGTAAACCCTTAATATCTTGCTTGGTTTAACACCTGCTATGAAGTGCCCTCACCTGTTCTTCCCAAGAGGGCATAAAGGTATAAATCCTGTATTTCTAACTCCAGGCAGGCAGGCCTCAGGTGACTGCAGGACCCTTCAAAGAGCACTTGGATAATGACACAAGGATTCTGCCTGTTCATGGAATGGAGGGGGGATAGCAGCCTTTTGGTTTTGAAAATTACAGTCTGATTGTGGAAAAAACAATAAAAAGTAGTGCTTTTAACTTGGCCTTGAGCCAGCACAGAGTTTGTTATAGATGCCAACTATTCTAAAATTATAACTCAAAGATTTGAGACATACATTTTAGAAGTAGTTTAAAGACGTACCAGTATCTTGCTGATGTAGAATAATTTTTTTTTTTTTTTTTTTCACTCTCCTGTTAGTCAGTCTCCCTCACCAGAGATATTCAAGAATTCTCTGGACATAATCCTGTGCAATGTGCTCTGGGATGACCCTGCTTGAGCAGGGGCATTGGACCAGATGAGCCACTGTAGTCCCTTCCAACTGGAGCCATTCTGTGATCTGGGACTTTGAGAAGTAGATAAAAAGGTCTGTTAATATTGACAGACCTATTTCTGAAAAAGAGAGCGGGGAATTCTTTTTGCATTAGCAATTAATACTAGGCTGTTTCAGTGCTTACTAAGAAAGTAGAATTCCTAGATTCAGGTATGATCCATCTGGATTTTTTTTTTCTGTAAAACTATAAGTCTATCCAAGTTTTGGATACCCAGATGTTAAAAGCATGCTTAATTTCTGTAAAAAGGATAAATGAGGGTACAGAGTACTAAAATAATGGAGGGAACAATATAAAATATTACTATTTTATCTGTATTTAGACACAAAAAAATCCATTATGACAATGGCTGCTATATTTTAAAGTCATAATGAGTCACGCAGGTTTTATTAATGCTCAACAAAATTTTTTTTAAATTCATTACAAAAATTAAAGTCATTGCTCCTGAGTGCTTCAGGGATCCATATTTTTAACTGAAGTACATTAGGACCATTCAGACAATGGAAAGAATGAAGCTTTGGAAAAGCCTGTGGAAAAGTCTTCCCTTTTAATTTCAGTCAGCTGGGAAGCAGATGTTTTAAAAGCTATTTAATGGCAGAGGATAAGGTCCAAGCCAGCTGTGCCAGTTTTTCAAAGCACATCATGCAAACACTTACTCATATGGATGATATCTTATTATCACTGTAAGAACATTAAAATGGGCACATAAACTTGAAATGTTAAACTTCTAGAAAAAGCCCTACCCCAGGATGATAATCGAGTCACAAAATCCTTCTGAGCCCATGGCAATTCTTATGTCACTGTCACTACTTTTACATGTTAGTCTTGAAAGTGATAACAGTAACCACATTTATGAAAAAATAACTTAATGAAGGTGGAACAAACATAAACAACATTCAGTAAAGATAAGAAATATTATGACATAAAATTCAAATTTGAGTTGTAAACTTCTCAAATATTGTGCTCTTCTCAAAAGAGCACATCTTTGTGAGTTGTATTACTTTCTTTTATCTACTTGACTAAGTGTCAGTAAAAAATGTTAAGGAAATGCATATTTTAAGAAAAGAAAATGGTCCATACAATTATGAAGCCTTCATTAAATTATTAATGAATATAAAAATATTATCCTGTTTATATGACTTAGTGGAAAAATAGAACAGTGACTCATTCAGTAGACAAGCAAAGCTTCATCATCTGTATGTACACTGTTGGTACAAAATTTAAATGAGTGTTTTGTAAGGGGAAATGGATAAGAGGATGAGGCTTCTTTTAACACTTCTAAAAAAAGAAGTTGAGAGGCAAAAATTGCATACACTTGACTATATTCTGTCCTTATTTGAGCTGACAATTTAGGAAATTCAGAATTCAAGAACTGCAATCAAAAATAGGCCAGGATTTTATCAACTAAGTTCTCAGGGTTAGGATATTAATGTGTAATCCTATTGATTTTGCTGGATACAATTTCCCAACAACTTGATGAGCTATCCAAAGAATGATTTAATATTAGAATTTAACTAAAAATTTTTGAAGTACCGACAGGGTCATTTGGGCCTTCTGATTTTCTAAAAAGAAAATCAACTCTTGACTTTTGGAAATTGTATTAAAAATTGTCATTATTTAAAATACTAAAATGAATAGATTATAAAATAAGTTCTAAAATAGTATATTCTGATGAAGAAGGGAATTTTTCAGCATAAGAAGGAAATAGACATCATGTGCTTGAGTTTGTGGAACTGACATCTCCTATGGATTAACTTTCTAGAATTCATTCATTCATTTATGAAATAATCCCACAAACAGCAGCTAAAATGTTTGTTTGAACCCTGAGTGTTTGTTTGAACCCTGAGATCCTGGAAGTCAATGAAGTTGAATCAGTTCCTGACAGCTACTTTATCTACTTTATGCCCTATCATAATCATCCTCTGGTTTAGAGGATGGATGAAAGTTTATCACCAGAGCTTTTTAGAGAGCTCTTTATATATATATATATATATAAATTTATAAAATTAATGAAGACTGAAACTTTGGTGGAAGTTTCAGAACTACGAGCAATCATGGAGTGCAACCCTGAAAATGTAAACTTCAGGAACTGGCCTGAGGCTGGCAATTGTTGCTACCACAGTTTTGACTGAATGAGCTATCATTTGACCCTAAAGCACCTGTCCAGCCAAAACCTATCACAGAATGGATGACAACAGCTATTTCAGCAGCATTTGTAGAGGCAAGAACACACCAAGAGTCAATAGTGAAAGTAATAAAAAAGGATAAACTTTCCATTACAAATAAAACCCAGGAAAATCTTTCTGATCCTGTTTGTACAAGAAATTGTATATAATGCCAAAGCTTAGAAGTGGAGGGGGGAAAATAGACTCCACACATTATGACTGGTCAAAGGAAGAAAGGATGTCATGATAACCCCCAGAAATAGCCTTCAGGAAAATAAGCAAATCTTTGTTTGTGTTAATACTTTTGCTACAGTATATACAGTTTCTTTGAGCATTTCTTATCTCAAGTTATTACCCCTCTCAAAAGCATGAGAGAAAAAAAGAAAAAAAACCAAGCAGACCTGCCTAGGAAACCAACTACTAAAGAGTTCTTTCAAAAGTATATTTGAAATTATATAATAAACATTACTCCTCTCCCCCTGTCCGTTATCATTACTTAATAATGCATTTTAATCTATGGTTTGGTGTTTCAGGGATGGCAATATTAAGAATTTGTGAAGAATGTTATTTTGTTTTTCTAACCACATCATGCAAACATGTACAGCTTGCAAGTAAGACAAAAAAGAAACCTCCCTAGACCACTGCCTTTCCACTTTTTATCCTGCTTGGGTTTTTTTCTTTTTTTTTTTTTTTTGCTAAACACCATAAATAATAATCCCCAAATATAAAAATATACACCTTCAACATTCAGCTACTGCTTGATTTGTTTCCATCAAACAAACAGCAGCTTAGCCTATAACCACCTTACTTGCATGTGACCTGAAAATTTCTTTTTACCTTGAGAAAATATTTGCTTATAGCCAGATCTACAGTGCATTTGGAAAAGGAAACGTTGATCCTATATATACATTAAGAAGAAAAATCTCTGGTATGGAAGCAGCTGTGACCTTTAACATCTGCTGCAAAATCAAAGGAAGTATTTGAATTAACAACTTTAGCAAACTGCTGCATTAAAATTGCTACAAATTATTTACTAAATTTCATTAACAAAAAGAGAATTTCTGTGACACAGCCAAAATACTTCTGAGGAAAAGGCAGCATGCTGAGTCTGGTCATGGGGCAATTGAGCTCATTTAACACAGGAGGGGAAAACAGTGGAAAGCAAATGAAAAGTGCCATGGCTGAGCCTGGAAACCTCACTGATGGGAAATATCACATTTCAAAAGGGTTGTCATAGAGAAACCATCGTTAAGCAATTCCTCTGTGGCATCAGGAGACATTAGGAGCCAGAAGCCTGGAATTAGAATTCTGAGAAGGAACTTGAAACACAGAGTACTTTCCTTTTTTTTTTTCTTTTTTTCTTTTTTTTTTTTTTCTTTTAATTCTGTTATTTACAGATTTATTGTGAATTTTCTCCTACATCTACTGGTCAACTAACTCAGGAAGAACCTACACTGCTTCATTGCTTTCAGGCACTGTGAGGTCAGTCGCATACATCTGATTACTCCCTGATTTGATTCACAGGAGTGTTGCAAGACACATACTGAAAGCTCCTGTGAACAATCCATTCATTCCTAAGTGAAGCCTGTGACAAAATGCTCTTGGACTCTGGATGCTAGAAATGCCAACTCAGTTTCATGGTAATAGTATGGCTTCCAAAATTCCAGTTCTACTCCTTAAATATTAGGTCTTGTTGCCATCGTTCAGAATTGGTCAGCAACTTAAACATTGGAGATAATTCCACACATGATGTTGCTAAGGGAAAGACTGAAATGGAAACTCAAATTCACAAGGAGAAAAGCTTACTTGCAAAGCCTTGTATGTGAAATAAACAATTGATCCTCTCTGAAACTACAGAAACTGTGAAAGAACCTTCATGTGGAAGATAACCCATATTATCACCTTTGCTGTGGGTTATCCAATATATTTACACCCTTTCCACTTGAATAACACAAAGCAGTCTCAAAGGCAGCTGCTAGGAAAAAACAATTACTGTTTGATCTGGTTGTTACACTATACCTAAACCCACATCTTTAATTTAGAGTCACTGGGCACTAACAAAGATAAAGATACCCTGCCCTCAAAGGTAGAATATAATAATAGATATATGAGGCAAAGCAGAGAAAGAAGGAACAGACATTTCAATCCTCCAAAGCACAGGCATCAGACAGAAGCTGAAAGAGATTGATGGCCACATTTGCAAAAGTGCTTGTTTGACAAAACAAAACTCTCACCTGACCATCTCCCTAGAGTTCCAGAGAGGCAAGGGTTCCTCACTCTCTGTCAAATCCCCCTCCCCAAAAAACCCTTATGAAAAATCCTGAACATTCATTTTCTCTAGACCACAATTTCATAAGGGACAGCTGCAAAGAGCACTTGTTACTGAAAACAGTAGATATTTTTTATAAAGAAGTGATCAAAGCCCTCAAAATCTTTTATCTGATGGTCAAGGATATTTTCTGTGTAATTAGAAATGTAAATTTGGACACTTTCAGATGGAAGATGGCATTGAATATTAAATCATCAAAGTAAGATTTGTTTTAATGCTTATTCATATTTGAACCAGAGAAATGCTGCAGAAATATGGCTAAACATTACTATTGCCTTCATTAATACAAGCAAAAACCCTATAAAAAAAAAGGTGAGACATAAATACTTCCATCCATCCTAAGATGGATGATAGTCCATCTTATTTACCAAAGGCTACATAAGAAAACTTTGATTGAAAGAGAAATCAACACCACATTTCATGACTTCTAATTCAGTACTTTAGATATAAAAAGAATTTTTCTATAATTATCAGTTTCTCCTCAGCCAGCTTCTGCCCTCACAGTGTCTTACTGAGAAATTATTCTGCTACTGATACCTAAAGTACCACAAGTGATTTAAGATGAGGTTTTTTTCTTTCTGACAGTGTTCTTTTAGACATTCTTCTGATCTTCGAAGCCATCTATGTTCCCTCTTCATTTCCCATTTTTCTTCCCAGATATGGCTTCTGAGTCCCTTTTTTCTTTGAAATCCCCACCTTCTTCTACAGAAAGAAGGAGCCTAAAGAAGCAGAGTACTGAAATCTCACCTCCTGATGTTCTTTGAGGACCATTTGGACACTCACTACTTGAAATCTTGAGTCCTACAGAAATCTTCAGTGAAACTTTGCAAAAATGAAGACAGCAACAAAGAGTACAGAGCCTTCCAGATGACGTGAGCTTAAAAAGACAATCTTTTAAATGGGTTAAATGGAGCTTGTTGAGAACTAAACTTTATCCATAAAGTGATGAGTTAGAAAAACTAGAGAATGACAAGAATCTAATTCCAAGTCTATGCATTTGAACTTAAATTCCTTAGGACTAGAACATTAGGGGGTGAGTTGATAGTTCTCATGAAATATCCTATCAGTCCCACCAAACACGGGCCTCCAAAAGCACCTGATTATATTTAAACTATTATAGCATGAGTCTATCACTGCCACAAGTTCGTGAACGTGCAGTTCCCTTGCACTTTGCATTTTGATGGCATTGCCATCCTTCTGAGTTGTTTGGAGTAAACAACTTGAAGTTTGCAGCATGAATTTGTTGAGATCAGGAGCCCAAGAATTCTGCTTGCTGGTGTGCTGTGACAACACCACTGCAAATGGCACCAGTGTGCAAAGCCCTTTGGTGACATTCCTGTGACACACCACATTCACCAGAAAAACCTGGTGAGATAGGAGAATTCTCATCATTCTGGAGAGAGACAGGTTCAATGATCAGAGGTTCTAAAATCTCCTTTAATCATCAACATCAGAATCAGTGACTCAGATGTATTCAGAGGGAGAAGCTGTGGGGGAGTTCCTTCAAAAAGAGCAAGCAAAATAAAGTAAGCAAAGCACAAAACTAATTAAACTTGATGCAACAAAAAACTCAAGCATTTTTGATGCAATTTATTAAGGAGAAAAAGCTGTGAAATTAACAGCAATCAAAAACTAATTAAAGTTGATGCAATAGGAGCAGCCAAAGAATGCCTGATAACATTTACTGAACCAAAGAAACATGGCTGTCAAGCTAAAAGAAATCAACCAAACTCTGTTTTTGAATAGTTACACAAAGATAATTATTCTCTGGATGACACTTACAGAATAAGATTCAAGTCATTACCTCAAAAGACAAAAGGACTGACATGCTGTGTTAAACTGCCTGTGAAAAAAAGGGCCTTAATACAGAAACTTTGTAAGTAATTTCTAGGTCTTGCATATAAACAAATATGATTCATCAATCAAAAACAATGCACTGCTACTGTTCTATCTATTACTTCTATAAACTATTATTTGAAAAATATTTGGGAGAATACCTTGTGTAACAGGGTACTTACAAGGCAGGGATTCCTGGTTTTTCATCCTGTCTTTGAAACTCATTGCCTCAGCGCCTGGGGCAAGTAATTATCATCTAGGAGTCCATTTGTTTTAGGATTAGGATGCAAAACTCAATTCCTGGTGTCAAGCACCATTTAAAGTATGGCCAACTGCCAGAAATTCTTTTCCTAAAGAAGGTCCTGGTGGGGAATAGTGAAGTGGATCTGTCTGCAGTGAGAGCCAGGCACTTCAATTTTCCCAATGTAGTTGTACATCTTTTGTATCAGCATCTCAGATTTATATTTAAAAAGATTCAGACAAAAATAGGTGTTCACAGATTCTAAAGTATTTTAAAAGCTTTCTGTTTAACTAAAATTGCACCTTGTAAATGCTGCAGGAAGGGTCACAGACAGGGTCCCAGTAATGTCAATCTCATCCAAAATACTCAACTTCCAGCACCTGTATTCTGAAATAATCATTTAAAACCAAATTGGGTTTAAATTGGTGAGCCCTATAGGCTTTCAAAATTCTTGCTAGTAAATCTCCAACATTATCATCGTCATCCTCCTCCCAAAAACTATCACAAGGCTCCCATTCATGCAATGATCAAATAAAAGTCTGTCTCGTAAAACATGATATCACAGCCAAGTGTAACACAGATCCAAAGCAAACAATCAGATTTGCTTTGTTATCTTAACCTCAAAAAGATAATATCCTCAGCTGAGGAGTTAACTTTCCTATAATTCATTTAATGCTTTTAGGTTCCCACTTCTTATGCTAAGATTATAATAGCAATAAAAATAATAATAACAACAATAACAACAAGGACAACTACCCATTTCTGGTGTAGGGCATATCAAAAGCAATGCCTGAAGCCTGGTATTCAATTCCAAAAAGCTGCAATCTGGTATTAGTGACATGGCTAAGGTAGGTTTTGATTATTTTTAAGCATAAAATAGTGAGTTAGCCTGTTCAGTTGTTCTGATTTTCTGTTTTGCCCCCAAGGACATTTTAGAAGTGGGTGAAATCCTCATTACTTACACAGTCTTTCAACTGTACTTTTTTTTTAATAAAATGCTCAGCCTTACATTGTCAAAATATCTATTTTACTTTCAGAGACAGTTTATATCATTAACATGGATATTTAATGGATCCTTTTTTCCTAGTCTGTTGTGAAATTGCTTAAAATTTCAGAAGGAAAGTCAAGATGTTAAACTCTTCTTTATCTTGGAAATAAGCACTTTCTTGCAGGGATTCACTTCAACAATGGGTGAATAAGGTTCCAGCAGAGCTCCAGTAAAGAGAACATTTTCGTGTTTGTGTGTTACAGATCTCAGCATCTAAAGATGCAGAACTTCTTTACACCTAAAGTTGCAGCACCATGTTAACTCCTTGCAAGAGCAAGTTAAAGCTGCTGCAGAGGGCAGAGTTGTATCTGCTGCTGTGTGTCATGATTTGGTCTGTGACAGGCAGAACCTGTCTATGAGGCAACTGTTGGGAGTGACTAATTATATTTTAATTTCTTGAACATATAAAGTTTTTTAAAGAACTAGCTCTTTCAGGTATTTTTAGTCAATTATTCAGCAAAGATCTTGTGAAACATGAAACCCCAAGAATTCACACCTGTACTGTTTATAGTAAGTTGTCCCTTTTATAAAAATTCTCAGCTTTTTTCTCCATCTTTTCCTGCTGCGTAAGAAAGAATTAGGACTTACCCTCCTGGTCTAGAGCTGCCTCACTCTCTTCTCTCAGCTGCCTGGTCAGTCTCTGCCTCTTCAAGTGGAGAAGAAAAAAAAAATTCTACCTGCCTTTCTTGGAGTGGCAGAATATATTTAGATAACTTTTTTTTCATTTTCCTAATACCCATGGATTTATAGATATTTGATACTCATACTTTCTTTAAAACAGACTGGAACTGGACAACATAATAATAAGGGAGCATTTGGAAGAAGAAAATGTGAGTTAAATGATGGTGCAATCATATGGTACAATTCACTATGAACACCAGTTAAAAATGTTTGTTTCTTCCAGCCCTCACAAAATTCCTGAACAAGTCTAAGAAAACCGCACTGACAGTACACCCCTTGCAGGAACATGACTTGAAAATACCTGATCATTTCTAGCCACTGAGGAAAGGAAAACCTTTGAAGATTCTCAGATCATATTGTTTTCAGTGCCACATAAATTACATCAATTCAATTTCTATTGCCCTCTATTCCAGGCCTATTAAATCTTTACTAATAGGTCTCCTTCATGTCATGCCTGTACAGGGAGATGCAAGGCCCTTTTTATCATAAGTTAAACCTTGGTAATGGGGGGATGGTTGGGTGACATACTGCTCTCAGACAAGGAGAGTAATTTGCACATTTTAAAATAAGAAATTAATCCTTATCGCCTCCATAACAACTTGAAGGACAACTCTGATCCACTGTGCCTTGATCGGTTTGATGTAAAAAAATACCCATTTATTGTTGTAGATAAAAGAAGGAAAGGAAATATGACTGCCTGAATATCTTTCTTCAAAATTGTTACAAAGCACATAAAAATGAATAAGGACATTTTCATATCACTGCCATTTGATCTTTTCCTTTGCTACTCTCTCCATGTTTGAAAACATAAACACAGATGTAGGCTGTTTGACTGTCTGAGGAGAAAAGGGAAGATTCTGTCACAATCAGAAAGAGAAAATCTATATTAATAAGGGTGTGGGGTTAGGGTTTTTTTCAACAAAGTGAGTTTATTACTGACCAGTGTGAAAACCATCCTCTGAAGAAGCTGCAGTGCACTGATAGATTGTACATAGACCCCTTAACTTACCTCCTTGCAAATTGACATCATCATTGCCAGGAGATTTTGTTAAACACGGATGAACTGTACCTCTTAAAGCCTTCAGCAGCAAGGCTGACATTTTTTGGACAGTAAATCCTCTCATTTTTGAAAAAGCAATGATATACACTTTAGGACACATTGATCTGGTGGATGAGTCCGAGCTCATCCAGGCTTAAAAACCTTGGAAATAGCACAAGCTGACCTGAGTTGCATTAACTTTGCTGAATTGCCCTATAGCCTCTCAAAAGGAGTGGTTCAAACATAACATGATAGGAGAGCATTTACACTGTCCTCAGGAGCCTCTGCATTGTGTGCTGATGTGGCCCTGCATCATCCTGGGATGATGAACTCTGGCTTGAGGAGCAAAGGCAGAACAGAGAGAAATATGGTTGGAATAAACTTTTCTTACATCACCTTAACTGCAGTACAGTCAGACAGAGAATAATGTGAGTAATAAAGCAAGGATGTAGCTGGCAAGAATGGGTAAAATACATCCTTCTGCTTAGCACACTCTCATCTATAAATGGGTAAAAGTATGCACGTCCTTGGTAACTTCAACACTCAAACCCAACTGGATTTAAAAGTCTTACTCACTACAGAAGTGGATTATTTGACACAAAGCCGCATGTTTCATATCATAGTTTTCATTTCCTTGGGAGTTGAAGTACAAGAGTTCAACAAAAGAGCAGGGCATCAAAACAAAGATATATCTAGCTTTTTTATCCTCCTATTTTAGAAGACAGGTGTGCACAGTTTTTCATAAGCAAGGAAAAAAATGTTTAAAGGACTTGTAAACTGTACCTTTATTTTGTGCCCACTGAGGCTGCTCGCTTTCTGAAAATAAGCATAAAAAACCTCAAGATGCCCCAGAGAGAAAGCAGGAAACATCTTTTCTGCTTCTGCTTGGAACAAATCTCACCAGAAACTGGCACAAAAAAGAAACCAAAATATGCAGTTATCCTGCTAGCAGAGCTTTCTTTCCACAACACAAAGTAATGCTATTTAGTAGCACATTACCTTGTAATGCTGCCCCTTCAGTTTCTGCAGCCAGGCCCTCACAGGTGCCTTAGCCCTGAGCAGATCTGTGATGGAGCAGGGAATGAGCTCACAGTTCTGGCCCAGGGCCCTGATCTCCCCTCTGTCAGAATGGGATTCTGTTCTGACAGTAAGGTAATCCTTGAGGGGAAGAGTGATTCTAAGAAGCAGTTTGTGCTGGTGGTGTTGTGCTCTGCAGTGCCAAGGTTCATCCCTTACTCCTATTTCCCAAGAGACTGAAATTCAGTTTTAGGTCAACTCTTATACCTATGAGCCTGATTCTTGAAGTAGACCTTTCCATGGTTCCAATGTACCTCCCTTGTTATGGGTCTGTGAGGCAATAAAACCAAACCCTAATTACATTCAGTTTTCAATCAGAGGCTCTTGAATAGGGCCAATGAAAGGAAAGATGCTTTATCAGTGATCTGTGCAGACAGGCTGATGTGTTTTACACAAAACTGGCAAAAAGCCGACACTGACAAAACCATCTTCTTGAGAAAATCATTAATTAATTGAAGTAGTAATGCCTCATTTTCTACTTTTTATTTTAAAACTTTCTTTTAAAATTGCTTTCTATTTTTTAAAAAAATAGTTGTGATGCTAGAATGGTGTGCTGGTTTTGGCTGCATGCAGGGTGGAATTAAGCTTCCCCACAATGGCTGGAATAGGGCTGTGTTTTGTTTTTGTGCAGAACATAGATTGAGATTTTCATTTAGAACAAGTTTCCATTCCATACCTATAAAGCTGAATCAAAATAAACACTTTTAAATTATTTTAAAAAGATAATATGTTTACATTAGGCAATTTCTTTCCCCTCCCCCAGATCAAGTTTGATACTTAATGCTACATTTTGAAAAGAAGAATATTAAAATGGTGACATTTCCTGAAAAACAGCAAATCCAGATCTCACCGCAGTTCAGTTCTGAAGGAGAATAGCTATAAAAGAGACATGAAGTTTTCATTATTAACACTCAAAAGCTTCAGTAAAGAAGCTTGTTAAGCATCATTGCACAGCTATGCCTGAAAGACAAACATTCTGATGACTAAGGATGCTTGTTACAGAAAGTGTGGGTACAGTGGTCTAATACTTTTTTTCAAATATTTTCTGTCCTTCACTGTCAAAAATGTTCTCTTTTCCTAGTCTTTACCAGAAGTTAATTCAGGGTGAAAGATCATGCAGGTGTCATTCATGTGAAGCCTTGATACTTTATTTATAAAAGTTTCTTAGTGTGACTGGTGAGCAACCAATTTACCTGGAAAACACACAGGAGGGATCCATGTCAGATAGAAGGACCTGACACCCATGAGGTCTCTCAAACGCTTCCCCAAGAACTAGTGAACAGAGGCTGACACAGGTATTTTAACAAGAACACCTCAGGTGGTGCTCAGCCTCCTTACTGAGAGGAACGGCATCTTGCACGATTTCAAGGCTCCTACTTGCCTCAGCTCTAAGGTGACCCTCCCAGCTGAGGGCAAGAAGAATTCCAGTATGAAACTGTACACTGCAGCAAAGAAAAAAAGGAACAAGCCCTCCCCTTTCAGTGCCCCACCACCCTGCCCACCCTGACAGATGCTCATGCACGGGGAAACAGCCATTTAAAATTCAAAACATTGACCAGGCAGCATCAAGGCGCTGAGGAAGAAAATGATAAGAAAATGTTTTTATGCTAATAAGAGGAAACTGAAGCCTTCAACAGGTCAGAAAAAAATACCCATTCACAATCCTGGCTTATCTGCACAGAGAGAAAATTCCGTGTGTGTGAGTCAGTTGCTAAGAAAGCTCTGACTAATGCAGATACAAGTCTGACTTTTTAAGTTGACATTTCTACTTTTCCAGTGGATCAGAACTGTCAGGAGAGTTCCCCAGGCAGAGCAGAGGATTGCAGAGCAGAGCTATTCTGTAGCAGTCTGAGTTGTGGCGTAAGTGCTTTGATGGAATTAGTAATGGTGGTTTAAGGAGCAGCCTCGGATTCTATTCCCAGCACTAGCAATTACCACTCCCATAACAGAATCAGAACAAAGGAACAAAATCAGATAGAAACGAGCTGGCAAAGAGCATATTCCCTTCTGCTGCTGCTTTCACAATGCCATTAAATAACATCTGGCAGTGGGGCAGGGCAGACAACTGGAGACAGGAGCATTTTAAAGTGCTGCTACTAGGCCTGCCAAGAGCTCAGCTGTACAGAGTCCTTCATGTCTCTTCTGCTTTTCTCACAAGATGTGACTGTGATAAACATTTACCGTTCAAAAATTAAAAATGATCAAAAATGTCTTTTATCAACTACATCAGCAGAACACACTGTGCATCTGCAGACAGATTAAAAATAATTTTGCTAGGTAGCTGGAGAAAAAGAGTCTTTAAAGATAGCATTTGGCATGGGTTAATCACCTCTTTCATTAAAGAAAGGAATACATACTGAGAACATCTTTCTGCCATCCGATTAAGCAATGAGCCAATACAATTGTAAATCTTCCAGAAATTCCCCATGGTTCAACTCAACAGAGGCAATTCTTTACTTCTCAGACCATATCTCTCATTTTCAGATAAGCATTGCATTAATTGTGTACAAAAACTTTCTATCATGCTGTTAAAAGAAATGGAATGTGACTGCGCTGATTCTCCTTAGCAACCTTTGACAATTAAGAGATTGAATTATTCATATGTATTTTTAATAATATAATAACATTTTTAAAGCTTGCTCACCACTCAATTGCTCAAACAGCATGCAGACCCAAAACTGTTTGATTCCAGTATAAACAGTGCCACTGTTTCCTTTCTGCTTTTGTAGTGGCTGACACAACTTACTGTCTCTGTAACTGAGGTAAAAAGGATTTCAGGGTACTATTCTGAGATTCACATGCTATGAATTGATTTGCAAGTCATTGGAATTTCTTCTTCCTTTTAATGAGGCAGATTTTAAGCCTTGTCTGCACTTATTTTATTATTTACAATTAATATAACTACTAATTCTCTGCACCCATGTCATGTAAGTCTGCTCAACTTTGACTCATTTTCTCAACACAGTTCAATGCAGACAAGTTTTCTCCTCTGTGCTAATAAGCAGCACAACCATGATATTAAAATAGAAAGAATGAGACTTGCTCTGAGGCTAATGATAATTTAATTCAGGAATGGGAAGATACAAATGACACCTGCTTTATTTTTAGGTAAAAAAAAAAAAAAAAAAGAAAAAAAAAGAATGGAAAAATCTGAAGAATGTCAGGAGAGGAAAGACATGCTGCATGAAGAAAAATAAATACACATGTGCTAAGACTGTACATTGCATCATACATTTTATATACTAAGCTTTTGTTTACTGGAATAAACTAAATCATGACCAGATAACCCTTATGGGAAAGATCAATCTAGTAAGATGGGAAGACCCATCTTGTATTTTTTGCTTCTAAATGTTATATTAGATAATGAGAAATTCTATTTAAGTTGCTTTGCTTCCATCTAACACACACGTGAGCCATCAGTGTAATTGTGTGGCAGTATTATTCTCTTAGGCTGCTGCTGGACAACAGAGCTACAGATAGAAATAAAATAGTAACAGCTTGTGACAGGTTATACTTAAAATGTTTGATCAGACTGATCAATGGGCCTGTGCTTCCAAGGCTAAGCTGAGGTTCAAGGAAGGAAAAGATAATGGTCGTTGCAACACTTTGGATGTATCTCAGTGAATTAGAAGGCACTTTGGATGCTGCTCCGGACCTAATATAGCTATCACATGCAAGAAATGCTTTTTACCATCTCAGATTCCATGATGGAAATTCTCATCTGCATTTTTTCTTTCAAAAAATACTGCTGTTACTGTCTATCCATTTGTATTACATCTTGGTTTTATTTTAGATTTTAGAAGCTTAATTTTTCTACCCAGTTTTGTAATTATTTTATATTATTTAAACAGCATACTGAAAACCTATTGATATTTTACAGTGGATATATAAATATCAATAACTGTCTTTTCATTACTATAGATTAACTGTTACAGGCATTTTAATTATTTTTTTACATCTGTTAATATGAGGTGTAACTCTCTCTGCTATTGGTTTGTTTATTCCTCTTCTCCATTCACACAATTTCCTTTTGGTTTTTGTGTTTCCTCAAGCTCCTTTTACCCAGAGAACAAGCCTCTGAAAGTAATCTCATTCAGGTTGATTCAGTTCTTGTTTCAGTTAAATGTAAAGTTATTTTCTTTGGCTCACAGCAGAACATTGCGGAGTCTCTCACTGAGGTATTGAGGATTTTCACCCCATATCAGCAGCTCATCAGCAATTACTTTTCTGCACACAGATCCTTAAAGATCCAGGACACGATGATTTGTTACAATTTCTGTGCTGAAACAATCATGTTCCTCAAATAAGTTTCTACCAGACAGGGAGAGGAAAGATGAACACTTCTAATAATGGGAGATCCCATGCTTCCACCTCAGAAATTGAAAACAGTATTATTTTTAGGCACATCCAGGCATATGAAAGCATACATTTACTGTCTTTATTTAAATCTTTGGATATATTAAAATCCTCAGTTTGCCTGACCTTAATACTGTGATCCTCCTGTAAGCTATTCATCTGGCTTTTGGATTGGCTTCATAACATCTGATGTTAGATTTGGTAAAAATTGCCTTTAATTTATTGCCCACTGCTGACAGACATTTAAATATGGTATTCTGTTTTTGCTAATAGAGCAGAATTTCTATCCACACGGGAAGGTGTGAATCTAATACACAGGAGCCATTTAAAAATTTCTCTTAGATTTAGTACATATCTTTTACAAATCTGTTTCAGTGGGTATATTACACATATATTTATTGTACCCAGTGAAAAGAGACACAAGTTGTCCTCACCCTGGCTAAGTGTGTGGAGACAAGCCTGCTACAGAGATGTTCATACTCACTGTATTGCAGCCAGCTCTAACTCGGAGAGGATTTATCTCCCTGGGCCAACAGGCTCCTAAACCCTGCTAATTCAACACTGTGGGGACAGAACATCCCTGGGATGTCTCCACCCTATTTGCCTGAGCAAGATGGAAATGTCTCCACAACCGGGCAAGCCTCCACCTCCCCAGAGAGGCTGTAATTTCAGAGGGCACAGGGCTGGAGCCCACAGCTAGAACTCTGTTGTCAGACCAGCTTCTGAGGCAGGTTTGGAATCAATCTAGTCGTCTCAGGCCTAGGTAAGGCAAAGTGGGAATTCTGAACCATGCTGATAAAAGAGGTTTTTCCTATTCCATTAGTATTTTCCTACCTGGCAGTCACTATCCTTCAGTCATATCCTTTGGAGTTCTTTCCCATCCACTTGGGTAATTTTCTAAAAATGCGTTGTTGACTCACTCTTGTGAACTACACTTTTCCTTGACCTGCTGTGTTTTTTATTCCTGCAACATTTACTGACTGTTAATCTCCACGTTAACCCTTCTAAAAGCAGCTGGAATGGCAGTGACTGTACCACCTGCTGTTAGTGTAGGAGTGCTGAGATTATATTGCATTTCATTTCAGTTCCTGTTTCCAAGTCAGCTTTTGATTGACTGCTTCCAGTACCACTACCCAGAGTGGTGCAGAATCTTAAATTTTAAATGTGTTAAGTTACATCTGTTTCTATGAGCCATGCTAAAAATGTTTTTTTCAGCTGATCTAATTTGCTTGGAGAAACCCTGTGGAATCTGGACAGACCTGTCTGCAATATCTTAGCTAGCTCAGATGTCTCTTCATGGCACTGTGCCACACAGATACTGTCATGTTTTCAGGGGTTTCTGCTTTGCCCTTGGAAGACTTTTGTCCTCCAGATGCAAAGTCATGACTACACTTGTGGTGTGAATTTTTTCTTATTTCTGTATCCAACATCACACATTTCTGTCTGGGGAATATCTGAATGCTCCATGATTGTCTTTCCCTTTTAATCATAAATATTCTTATGCTTTTATCCTAAACTTATTCATTTATATACTGATATGTCGTTTCTAAATATTTGCACTTCAACATTTTCCAATGCTGCCGTTTTCCTCCAAGAAGTATAATTTTCACCAGACATGAAAATATCAGGTGAAAATTCAAAGTCAGTTCTTTCTGTTCTCCATAGTTCAGTTTTCTTGGATTTAACAATCATTTATGTGACAAAACAGTCATGTTCTGGTCTGTCTGGTGACCCTCTTATTCCTATAACTCTGCTGTACTGAATACCCTGTGATATAACAATCAGCATTCTTGCCTGTCACATAGTTTCTCCAAAAAAAAAACCTTCACCTTCCCTAAGGAACACTCCTTGCTGTGCTCCTGATTAAAAACAAAATGTCTTTTTTCTGCCTACCTTCACGTTTCTTGTGATGTACAATGCTGAGCTCCACTGCTCCGGGATCTACTGCTTATCATTGCGAGTGTATTGTCCCACTTGCCCTTCCCTGCATTTCAATTGTTCCTTGCCATCATTTGCTCCAAGAGTTGTCTCAAAAAACCCCAACAGGTTCAGAATTTAATGTAACGGGTCCATTTGCTCCAGAAATCCCAGGAAGTTTGGCTCATCCATGCAAACAACTAGTGCAGAGAGTGCAGATATAAGAAATTTCTCCTTGCACCTGTTTTAAACTTTGTCCCCCCTCAAAAAAAGGAATTCTCACTCATAAAATATTCTTTGCCATTTAAAACAAAAATAGCCAGCAGCCTGAGTATCATGAAACTTCATTACAGAGTAATCTGAGCAGTGTCATCACAACTACTGCTTCAATTCATCATATACCAATGTATCAGCTTCATTCTCCATTTAGCTTGAGTGCTGGTAAACTCAATTTCTGCACATACCGACACTTCAGCACAATATAATGCAAACTCCTACACTTTCTAACCATCTCTACAATACAGCCATTTACTCCCTTAATTCTGCTAAGAAATGGAAAAATAAATGCTGTAAGTGGGAGTAGTTCTACTAATTTATTGCAATGAAATGATATTCTAATGCATTATAATACATTTTTAAAATGTAATTTTCATATTCATGCAGACAATAGCTGTCAAGATATTTTAACAGACTCCTGGTCCCTTTTATCACTTTATCTTTTTTAAGACGCGTGAACACAAACATTCCAGGTTTCAAAAGTGGCAACTGGTTTTGAAACGTGGGGTTTAAGGATAAAATGAGACACTTGATCTCAAAAGCACTAAGACAGCTTCTTTCCTTCCCCAGAGCACTACAGAACTACCAACCAAAATGATTTGAGCTTGTTTACTATCCATGATCCAGAGGGAAGCTGTACTGGGTTTGGTAGGGATGGAATTAATTTTCTTCATAGCAACTTGTATGGTGCTGTGTTTTGGGTTCATGACCAAAACAGTGCAGAAAACAGATCAGTGCACTGAATATTGCTGAGCATTGTCAGGGCCTTCTCTGTTTCTCACTCTGCACCCACAGTGAGAAGGCTGGGGGGTGGCCAAGAAGTTGGGAAGGTGCACAGCCAGGACTGCTGACCCAATCTGACCGTGGAATAGTCCATAAACACAGCAATAAAAAGTTGTTTCCCCCAAGCAGGGACTGTTTGGAGACTGGCTAGTGCATGACACTGCTGGTGGGACAGAGTGAGTGACTGCCTTCCCATTAATTGGAATTTTTTTATTCTTATTTCCTTCTCTTAATAAAATCTCTTAACCTTGATCTCTAAGTTTTTCTTGGTTTTGCCCTTCTGATTCTCTCCCCTATCCCCTTGCAAGGGAGTAAGAGCAAGAACCCATTAGTAAGAATGAAAATTGCAGCTGAACAATTTAACCCAGGTTATCTGTCCCTATATGTCATACTGTGGGTCTCAAGGAAAGATAAGACCTGGCCAGACAGCTACTGATATTTGTCTGGCACAGATGTGAAATCAACAGATCTGACCGACAGAAAAAGATGATCTCAACTACATACCTTGGAATGAGTACTCTTAAAGATTTTTATGGAAAGCTCATTGTGAAAACTGTATTTCTACCTCATATTTTTTTTTGTAAGTGCTAGAAACTTCCTAAATATTATAAAGCATTTAAAGACTATTGTTATTCAGGTCAGGGAGAAAAAAAGAAGATAAAATAAAATCCTATCCCTCAGCACTAACTTCTCCCAAAAAAAAATAATCCTTCAGTAATTATCTGTATAGTTTTCTTGCATTTTTCCCATTGCTTTTCATGCTACTTCATAGGTTGATTGCAAGGTATTCTCTCCTTGAAAAGGTCTATTAAACTCTAAGTAACAGTGAATCTAATTTATATGTGTACCCTAGGATGGGGTTAAGCTTGGTCATCATCTCCTGTCTGATACCATCTCCACTCAATTATGTAACAGGAAGCAGAGCATGTGAAGGTGGAGACGTAAGTCCATTCATCATCACTACTCGATTTCACATTACCTAAATGCTAATGCTCTCCATCCTCCCAACAATACAGCTTGTCTGCCTCCCTGTCTTGCATAACTAATTTAAACCATGTACGTTCTGCTTTCTTTTCTACTG
Organism: Agelaius tricolor; assembly: GCF_023055355.1. NCBI lineage: Eukaryota > Metazoa > Chordata > Aves > Passeriformes > Icteridae > Agelaius > Agelaius tricolor. The sequence continues at coordinate 43,038,241 of NW_027269269.1, read as the reverse complement.
CAAAAAGAAACATTTTCTTTGCTTCTCTGACTCATGTTTTGTATAAGTCTATTCCTTTTGTCTACATGCTCACCTACATCTTAAATTCAACTGCTTACTAGAATCATTAAATGTCTACAAGAGGTAAGTTCACGATTTCTCCCCAGTCAGAAATATCCTCAAATTATTTTTCTAACTCACAAGTACCTCTGTTGTTTATGCAGATTAGAATCTGAGGCTGAATCACCAGAGAATGGCATAGATTTGGTTGATACTTAAATTCAATAGCAGCAGCCTGGCTGCTACAAAACAAGTCAAAGAATAAATAGAGCTATCTAGGATGGAGTTCAGTATCTATAACATCAAAAAGACAGGATTTTCCTACCTGAAAGGACCAGCCCTTTGGGTGGCAATTAAATCACCATTTTAGTGTTAGAAAAAAAAATTCGCTGCACTAATGAGTCCTTCTAAACTGACATACATGCCACTGGAATTAAAATCCCATGCCTTATACACAGTGAATTTCTGTGTCTCTCTAAATATCTTCCTATTGAGAAAGAAAAAGGTCAGGAGTTGTTTGTATGAAGCTGATAGCACATCCCAACAGTCACAATGGTTTGATTAGAGACACAGCCTAAACTCTCTAAACACACATGCAAGTTCCAACACAATATTGCCACCCCTGAGAGGGAGCAAATGCTGAACCTCCCGGGCTGCTGCTGTCCCCAGACGTGTTCCCAAGATCACCTGAGGCACTGTGCCTATCAGGGAAGCTCTCGTGGGCTTTGCAAAATCAGTGGCCTCTCACAACCCTTGTCTAGTACCCCACTATCTCTGAAAGGTATTGAGATGATAGAGAGCTACATAAATGCCAAGCACTCTTACACGTGAAAAATCAAAGGTCATCTAAAGAAACATATTCTGCTGCTGAGGGATGAATAATTCTGAGGCTGGAATATCCTTTCTAATTTTTCAGTAAGACATGAAAGTGCTACTACTTGATGAAAGCACAGGGGACATGTACCCACCTACGATTAGCATCAGGCACATGTCTCATCAAAATCTGTGTCAGTTTGTGGCAAACTTATCATGGTCAATGTCAACACACCCTTGTTTTACTATCAAGAGACCTGAAAACTTCCCTGTTAAGGTGGAGAGCAGGTATTTTACACTTGCACTTGCCTGACTGAGCAAAACTGTTCGGTCTGTACACACCAGGTACAGATTCTCTTCCTTTTGATAGTCCGATTACACATTTTTATACTGAGGAGATTAAACACCTTTGATATCAACAGCCATTGTTCCATTGTACATTCCTCCTTTATAACTCAATATCCTGCTACATATTTATCTATATTCCCTACTGAATGGGAATATGAGAAGATGGCTGCTATAGGAAGTTGCATAAAGGTTCTTTTCAGTCTTCTCTTTATCAAATATCTCTGTTTCCATGCTATGGCCTTTTTCTTATAGCTCTGCATTCATATTTATGTCTCTCTGCATTTATTGCCCTCTCAAAATCCTTAAGAAGTAACACCAGTGAAGATAAAATAAAATAACCTATATTAATTTAAAATAATATCTGCCAGTTCTACACTGTTGCACATTGTGCTTCTTCCAAAGGCAGCTATGCAATTATAGGTACTTGGGTGCATAAAGTGATACGGAGGTTTCTATGGCAATTATTCATTTTAATTGAAAATTGTGTAGGGAAAGACTCATTTCAAGTGCAGCACACAATTTGCATTTGTTTCCAGAGAATCTGGACTTCCTTAGAGTTGTGAATTCCTATTTTTCAGGAAGACACAATCTTTAAAATTCTCTTGGGGGAGCAGGGGGTGGGAAACCAGGGTAAAGCTTATTAACATTTAGAAGCATGTATCCTTATTATATATATATATGAATAAGTCCTTTTATAAATACTTATTCAGTACAGTATTTGTTACTGTCTGGTAAAGATTTGATCTTTTAAATGAAAGAGAAAGAATTAAAAATACAATTGATACACAATGCCCTTGAATCTCTGAGGTAGAGGAACCAGAAAAGGACAGAAGTACCAAAAAGGACAGCAAGGAGACAGGTCATCAGTGAGACCAAGTCCACCAGATCAAACATTTCTATTTTCATATATTTTAGCTACTCTGTGTTAGAATAATAATGAGGAGAAAGTTATTTCGGATCTTAATATATTTTAGAGTGTCAAAGAAAGAGTTGGAGGGAAGCAGCAGTTTCGCCTTGGTTAGATAATAAAAAAAGCTATAACTTAATTTCCTGTAGGAAAATAGGATTCCTTTCTCCTCCTTATTCCCATCACCACAATGAGTCAAACACATTTTAAGCCTAAATTTACAATGAAAACAAAGTACTGCAAGTGATGAAGACCTGAAAACAACTCTGAACTGTAATTTCACATTGACTAAATTTAGTGTTGCCTTTTCTAAAACAAGACTCTCCTGATTTTTTTGTCTATATCATTTTAAGGCTGTATAGGCCAAGTGCCAGAAATGTCCCAAGTTAAAAATAGCTCTTGTCTCCTTCATAAATAATAAAGAAATATTAATTTGATGTGAAGGTTGTGGTTGGAAGTGTTCTTTACCAGCCACACAATCCTCCTAACTGAGAAAAAACCCTCTTAGAGAGAGGTGGCCAAAGCAGTATGTGAGGAGAAGGAGAAGAGTAATTTTAATAATGTGGTTTTGGTACTAGTATGTCTGGCTCAGTACACTTCTGTACTGTAGAATATCTAGAAGAGAAAAGGAAGAATGACTCCTAACTTCAACATCAATGACTGCATCACTGTTCAGAAGAATGCAAAATTACATTAGTGTGATTTTTACAATATATGTGTCATCCATTTTTAATAAACTGGAGACTAATAATTAACCCCTTGTGGAAAGGCACAGGAATTTGAAGGGCACATTTCTTCCAGGTGACTGACTCATTTTCCTTTTTCACCAGAAGTTCTATTTTTGTCAGAAAATGGCTTTGCAAGACAGGGGAACCAACTTGCTTGAGAAAGGAGCATGAGCATGGAAGGGGTCTCACCAAGGACAATCCAGCAAGGAAGAGCTTTCCACTGCATGGACAATTTCCTGTATTTTTGGCACCAGTTCTGCCATATGGTGGTGGTCCTAAGGTCTATGGTTGGACTTGATGAGACCTTAAAGGTCTTTTCTAACTTTAATTATTATATATACTGGCAGCTCTCATTTCTCTCATATTCTGTTGGACTCTCAACCCTCTTTGACACTTACGTTCATTCCTTCATTTTACTATTTGACTCATAATTATTAAAATATACAGCTATCAAAAAAACCAGGTTTCTTGAATTTTTTTAATGCTTCCAGACACAAAGAAATACACTCTCACTCCTACGTGTACCAGTCATATAAATAGAAAATAAACTATTGAAGGGAAGTAAAGTTCAAAGTAAGCAAATTTGCTTTATTTCTGAATATGGCAACTCTCAGAGTTACTCAGCCCTGATGGTGATGAAAGGCTGCTGGTGATGCTGCTTGTCTAAGCTTCTGCTTTCCAACAGAACATAACTCTATAGCTATTCAAGCTTCCATTAATTTTCAGGGTTTGAGAAACACAGCTATTAAAAACCAATGTTCATGGTGTTGAAAGGACAAGTAAGACCTGCAGGTTGGTTTTGGCTAACAATAAGAGCCAGGTTTGAATAGACTCTGGCAGAGACACTGCTGTCAATAAATTAAATGCAATGACTGGTTCTAGTAGAAAGCTGCTTTTTTATAGCCAAATTGTATGCCTGGCTGGGAGAAGTGGGAAACAAGGAAAGACAATAAGGGGAAGCCTATACAGTTTCACTTGCCATCATTTCCTGACAAAACCACTAATAAATATCTCTTTCCTTTTTGGCTCAATAATGCAACCATCAAAAGAACGTGAAGGAAATAGATTTCTTACTTATAGGAGCCCATACATATACAAACAGGAAAAATTGCCAGTGGAAGCTGTAGCTTCCCTCTCAGAAGTGGCAGAATGTTTTCCATGCAGGAATTGGATGTACTGCTCACACCCCTCAGAATACTTGAGACTGGAAATATCACACAGAGTGCAAACCGCTGCTGACATAAGGCTTAATATATCCAGCTAAAGGACCTGAAGTTTTTCTTCACCACATGAAGACATTTCCATGTGCACTAGATGCAGAGTAATTCCTCCATAAAATTAATCATCAAATATTCCTTCAAGTCTTGGGACGAGCTAAAAGTTCAATAAAGACTGTGGTCCCTTAAATTCACACACTTGAGCTCTGCACATCTCCTGTGGGGAATATAAATTGCTTCTAGCACTTACTACTCTGCATGCTATTCAAATTCTGTTGCTTTAATTCATTAAATTCAAAACTAATACAAACTTCAATTATTTGTTGTAAAAGTAGAGATTTTGCTAAAGCACACAGAAAATTCAATTCACACCAAAATGGCTACAATGCTTAAATTAATGTATTTGCAGTCCTCACACGTCTTTCTCAGCATCCTTTAAAATGTCACTTATTTTATAAAAGATATAGATTTTCTGAGTATTGATGTGCCCTATCAACAGACAAGTGTCTCTGCTTTTAGTTTTGCAGACATTACTTACCCACCCCAAATCACTAATGATTACAGCTAAAATGAAGGGGTGCATGTGGGCAAAGGTGACAGCACAGGACTTACAGCTGGAAAGTTTGCACCTTATAAAACCTCTCATCTTCAATCCTACATTCAAAAGGTACTTATGATTTCAAAGAAATTGCAAATCAAATGATTACACGCTACAGGAAATTAGATAAAAGAGAAAGGAACCACTTCAACACCATCAAGAGATTCTATTCAGCTATTATATTAATAGTAAAAAAACATATTTTGATTGCAGCTTCTGCAGGTATAAAATGACAGGTTTTAGATTCTCTTTTATTGAAGTGCACAGATCCACAGAGCGTTTTTAGTCCTACAAGGTATTTTAAACTCTTGTAATCATTCAGCAAAGCATTTGGACAGCAGTTCTTTAATTTTGAGCAGAGTAATAACTGCACTTGTTAAAATATGTTCTAGAATATGTAGCACCTTTCAAAATAAATTCACGCACCAGAATTAACTGTTGAACTTTTGTACTACTGAAATCAACACCAAAGCTTTTACATTTTTTAAAGCCAAGTGATGAATTTATTACTCCTAACTTTAATTTCTTTACAGAATGTACTGCAATCTTGACATTAACATTCTATTATGTAAAATGCAATGCTTTTTCAGTTCAATTCAATGTCTACAAATATGTAATACTGCAAAATAACGTCCTTATTTTTGCAAGGAATGGATGTTTTCTGGTCTTTTGTTCTTCACTAATTTAACTAAAATGTAAAAAAAAAAATCTGTGCATGGAAACATTGGAGACATCTGGACACAAAATCCCAGCATTTTTTATTAGCTGTTAAGAACAGCTACCACAGCAACTGTGCATTGCACCAGCAAGCAGACTGCTGTACACTAGTGGCAAACTGTGGGATTATGTACATAAATGTAAAAATATATAGAATATTTATGCATACACACCAATAAAAAGGAGTCACAAAGTTTTATGGGCTATTACTTCTCTTGCCACTCATAAATGCTCTTCCAATATATTTTTCAACAATGCAAAATTACCTTCAAATAAGCCTTTCAAAGCAAATTATCTTAAAATAAGCCTTTCTATGCAAATTATCTTAAAGTAAGCCTTTCAAATCCTATTCTTTTTCTTTAATAATTTAAATATAATATAATGTGCAAGAGAGTATTTCAGTGAACCCCAGTCAAAAAAAAATCACATAATAATTATAACGGAAGACATCAATTACTAAAATATATGGGAAATACCTTCACATCAGAGTATTAAAGAGAAATGGGTTTAAACATTTATTTCTTATTAAAAACCAGTGCAGAAGCATGAGTTCAGGAAACAACTTACCTTTCTTGTCATCGAAGTACAGTGTCTGTTGAGCTGGATTTGACCACTGGAGGGAGGTGTTATCATTTTGATCGACCCTGCAGGTCAAATTTGCTGTTCCACCTTCAACAACTGTGACGTTCTGTGTGAGTGGAAACTGCCCTTGGCTGCCTGAGGAGGGAGGGAAGGGATGCAGGAAGGAAGAGAACAAGAGAAAAAAAAAAGAAAATATTTAAGTTGCAGGATTGAATTTATTGCAGCAGCTTCCCACAGATGATAGACCCAGAATTCAATGTGATCTAGTCTGACCAAAGAAAGGTAGTATAATAAATTTTTTACAACTGCATTTACAATATATTCATTACAACCAAGAAACAGCTGGATGAATTAAGAAATAAGGGGTTTCCCCCTTCTTTGTCCTCCTCTGTGAGTCATACTATTTAATTTCAAAGAAATACTCAGCAGTTTTGCCTCCTCAGACGTACCAAAGACAAGTCAGTGCAGACAATACAGTTAAATCATTGCTGAAAACATAACATAAAAGTCCACAGAGTTTTTAACAGAGAGGGATGGGGCAACCTTGACTCTCTGTTTCTTTTTTATACATTTTAAAGACCTCTCAGGATGATGCTTTCTGTGTCAGGTTTGGGAAGTTGTTGGAGAACAAATGTAGTGTGAATCTAACACTTGATGCATGCTCTGTTGGGGGAATATAACCTGATCTCATATGAAAATAGAAGAGGTGATGTAGTAGGTCTCTTTCACGTCTGTGATTCTATCCCAGAGCATTATCAATCACATTAAGTGCTTGCTGAAAAGTCACTGGGAAGGCTTCCAAATGCCTCTACACAACAGAGGAGCAGTATCAGTCAGGTTCTTGAATCACAAGCATTTCCAATGGCATAGTTAGGCTAAAGTGTTTATGTAGTGTTATAGCACACCCCTTGTCAAACAGCACAACACATTCTGACAAAACAGGACTGCAAGAAGGGTGCACAGAAAAAACATGGAAGTGGGTTTTAACATGGGTGGGGAAAGAAAAAAAAATCTTCAATAATCATCAAAGCAAGACACTTCATTGAACATATGATTGTTAACTAGGAGATATTTATTTGAGGGTACAATGCAAAAGAAAGACAACCTCATACTCCAAGTGAAATATATGCTTCTTTCTTCTCCTGCTTTTACAGAGGTTCTATTTAAAGAAGCACTGAAGAGTAGGTAGAGATGCTTGCATAAGAAGTGTAATGCCAAGATTGACACTCAAGTGGGATGTGTCAGAAATTAAAAACCTCTCTACAGTCCTACAGGAGGGAACAAGCTCATAGATGTGTCACAAGCACATCAAGGAAATAATATATACAATATCCATTAATGATACAATACAAAATCATAAAACCTTCAGAGAAACATTCTATTTTAGTGGTTCTCATCAGACTTGTTCCCAAGTAAGTTAAACTGAGGCATGTCTTCTATACAAAAGCATGAAAATATGAAAATCTATTACCTAGGATACAGGTTTGCAGATGACCAGAGTAAGAAAGTACTAAATAAAAGATTAACTACCAAACTTCTATTTGACCTACTGATATTGCACAAACCAGAATTCTAGTCAGATTTTGATTTCCCTCTGTAAAATAATCCTCATGGCATTAGACATGGAACAAAATCACCCACATCAGTGAAATAAATAACATAATTTCATAAAAATGCAGATCTGAATAAATGGTATAATTTTTTGTATAAATATCAACTACAGCTGTCTAATGATCAAGATTTACTATGTACTGATATTTACTTTAAGAGAGTATTTGCTATCAACAGGATAACAGATATAGTAAAAAAAAAAATAGGAACACTAAAAATACCATAGCTAATTTAAATGCTGCAAATAATAAATGCCAAAATTCTCATGACATCCTCTGTATCTGACACTTCATTAATCAAACCCTGCTTCTTGAAAACCACACATTGAGAAATATATGATGAGAGAAAAATCATAAACAAGGATGGAAAAAAAAGAAAACAGAAAAGATTTGTAATTTCCTTCCACTTCTCCTCTTTCAATTCCAATGTGTCAAGGAACTTCAAGATATTGCATAAATTGCTTATCATTTAAATTGGAATTTTTTAAATCCAGAAAAATGCACACAGCCTGTTATTACTTCCACTAAATTACAGGCAACTTACCAAAGGAATAACCTTCTAAAGTATGAGCTGTGAATAGGAGGCTATGTGGGCTAAAACACTTTCTGCCTGCAAGGAGCATTAAACAGAACCTAGTGCCAGAGATTAGCACAGAGAAATCTGTCACTTACATTAAAGAATTGGAATGGGAGGTAGTTTAATAAAGAACCTGCTGTAATGACTCAGGACCCTATTAACACAGATGAGGAGATCTCCCCATAATTACCCTGTGTTGTCTGTCTGATATTACAGCTCTTATCATGAAGGTGTCAGTGTACGTGCACTCCATCATTTGTTAATGACTGCCAACTCAGACCCATCTCTGGTCAAGAAGTAAACTATTCTGATCAACCATATAAATTGAAACTGTAGATGCCATAACCTGAATAGGTCAGAAGAATTTTCTGTTCTCTGACCAACCTAGTGATTGCTGATGATTTGGAAACAAGAATTAATTTAGAATATAAAACTAAGACAAAACCGTTCATTGTATCTCTTGCCAACAGAGGATCTGTATGGTTCTGGAGGAGATGCACAGAGCTTCATGGGAAGTTTGGACTGGAGAAAGAGGTACAGAGAAAACGAGAGAAAATTTAATATGGAAAGTAGCCCGAGTAGAAAGAAGGGAGCCTTTGCAGGACAGAGAAAACTATATAAAGCAAGTCCAAATGAATGGATACTGCACTCTTCTAGGTGAAAACAAAAACTATTAGCAAGTGATGGGAAAACTAAGACAAAGAAAAACTTATGAGATTTATTTTACTGTTGCATCTAACTTGGGATACTGAAGTAGGGCTGGAAGGACAGGAGAAGGTTGTAAAGCTCTATATGAAACAGGTGAAAACTAAAGCAAGCACCACCATCCTGCCCTTTTACTGCAGTAAAAGTGTGAAAGAAGTGGATTATGCTACTAGAGACTCCTTATGGTTCTTGAGCATCTGACAAAATTGTGTGGCAGAGGCCTTGTTTCTGTTAATGTCCCCTAAAAAAAAGCATTCCATCTTAACTTAACAAGTCCAGTAGTGGAAAATTTAGTGGCCCCTTCAGTAACTTATTCCAGAGAGCAACAGTCCCCATTGTTCAAACAAAACCACAAAATCTACTTCTGCTCTGCATTTGTCTTGCTTAGCACCCAGTTTCCACTGGCTCTTGTATCTTTTCCCCTGCTCTGAAGAGCCCTCTCTTATCAAATTTCTCTTGTAGGTACTTAGAGACTGTGATCCTATCACCCATTAACCTTCTTTTTGATAATCTAAATAAATTGAGCTCTTAAGTCTTTCTGCAGAAATCTCATTTTTCTAATCCTTTAATTAGTCTGTGCCTCTGTGTGCCCTCTTCCATGTGTCCTCTTCTTTCTGAAGTGTGCAGCCCAGACCTGGAAGCCCCCCTGCTGCAGCCACAGCAGGCAGAAATCCAAAGGTGATGCCACTTTTCTGCCAGTTTTTGGGATTCTTGCTTGCACACTTAAAAGATTGTCTTGGTCTATGGTCAGACCCAGGTGTGGCTGAAGGTTTACCATGGGGCTGGAATTTTTCCTCACACACCCTTCCAGTTCCCTTCACTGCACTTCACACAGCTTTTTAGGCAAGTTCAGTAGAATTTACTTCCTACTTAACTATTAACTGAGATGATTGACAGGTACAATTGAGAAAATGAATATGACAGGGATTATTATGGCTGACCATCCTAAACACAGGGCTAGCCATCCAGCTTACTTGCTATCCTCCCAACAAATGGCTGGGAATAGATGACATTTCTAACCTCCAGCAGCAGGTCAAGTCATAAATAAATAAATAAACAAACAAACATATATATGTACATATATATTTATCCACTACACTATGTAAAATTACATTCTGTTCCAAAATCAAATCTAGAAGGAGGACAAACAATTTTACTGCCTGTATGGAATACACTAAAAAAGACTTAAAAATGAAAAATAAATACTGATGGCCCACATTAATAATTCCCTTGCATCTGAAAAGGAAAAAACTACAAGGTTATGCAAAGGTAAACAAGCAGTGATCTTACTGCAGAAAGGAGGCTGCATCAAGACATCATTGTCATCATGTTGTATCCCAGGCCCTCTGCTCATTTTAGAAGCTTTGCTAGCAGTACTATTTCAACTTTTTGGACTAGATGGAGCTATGTTTAAATATATTCTACCACAGGTTGTTTCTGCAATGCTTTGTGGAGGACCAGTTCTCATATTTCATTAGCCACAAGTTGTTCCCTGTCAAGAATGGCTTTTTTTTTTTTCCCCACCCAGAAATCATGGCTAAACTGTTTTTACATTTAGCACTGATTTTTATCCCAGTATGTGTCAAGTCTATGTAGAATAATTATCATTATTTGGTCCAGTTTGTAAACATTCATCATGTGAGTTTGCCTCATGGTTTTTTGTTTATGCTTGGGTTAAGTTTTGTGCTTGGTTTTGTGGCTTTGCTTTTGGTTTTTGTTTTGTTTTTGTTGTTGTTGTTTTGGGTTTTTTTTTTTTTTTTATTTTTTGCAATTACAATGAAAGCTCTTTAATGAGTTTAACACTCCCACTTGATGCTTAGGTGATACATTCTAATCAATTTACCAGGCTAATTATAAACGTGACTAGGTGGCTGTAAGCACAGAGAAAAAATAATTCTCTCTTTAGTTTTGTTTCTGCAACGGTCTCTTTTTGTAAAGTAAACAGCTATGTCACAAATTAAGAGTATTTCACATTATCAGGGCAGCAAGCTTTGCCACTCTGTATCATAAAGGCAGAAAAAGAAATGGCTTTAGTTAGAGAGCATGGCCTGGAAAAGAAGTGAGAGAGACAGCAGTGAATTATCCATGTTTTGCCACACTGGTTCTACTTTTGAGAGCCTGGCAGACCAGTGTCCCCATGAGGTAAATTAAGTTTATCAGCATGCAAGAGGGGAAAAGCAGAGTCTAAAGTTTTATAGCAGACATTTATCCTTTTCAGTCTTGCATGGAACCACAAAGCCATGGGCTTTTTATTTGATACCTCTATAGCATGGTGTCAGCCAAAACCAGGGCCCATAAAATGCAAAGGATTAGCAGAGGAAATTAAAAAAAAAAAAAAAAAAGCCCAAACTTGAGCAAATTAATTTTCAAAACAGTCTGATTTTTAATATTGATGTTAACAGGACCAGACCCTAAAAATAAATATTTGGGTGGGAGGGAAAGCAGCTTACTATTTGAAATAGCAGCTTACATCTGTAGGGAGACGAGATTAATTCTGGCCTTCTTTCTTAGTAAAGAAACTAAAACATTAGGGGGAAGAACCCATTATGATGAAATATCTAATATACTGAATCACTTTTCTGGCTTTCTCACTTAATTTATATATGAAATAATGCAAATATCTCTCCAAGGAGACAAAGTGTTATTAGCTTGTCTTTACCTAATTTAAAGAGTAATGATATTGTGAATTGCATTTCAGCAGGAATAAACAGTGATCTGCATTACTGTGCACTGTGGGCTTTTTCTGACTTTGCAATGGGAATGAATCTGCTTCTTTTTTTTGTCAGCATGGAGACCAGATTGAAGGTTCATGTCCTGGAAATTCTGAAGGAAGAAACTATGCAAGTTTACTATTTTTAATTTTTTTTTAGAACAGTCCTTAGGAGTGTGATAAAAATATCGATGACAGATTAAAAAAAGCAGTTTAACTCCTGATGCATAACTACCTTCTTTGCTTTATTCTAAAAGAAAATACAGCCATGTGCATGCATGTTAAACTGAATTCATACAGCATTTTTAAAGAACAAAAGCTTGCCTGAGCATTATTTGATACACATAGTCCTTGACTGGATGAATTCACCTTTCTGAACTTGCTGTTTTAAATAACAGTAATTTAGTTCTATATCTGGATGGTAAATACTTTTTGAGTTTATGCAGTTATGCTGTTCAGTTTAAGTTGTTTGCTCACTGCAAAAACATCATTTAAAAAAAGAAGCAAACCAAACAAAACAAACAAAATTGTGTCCTGCAATAGCTGTTAGATACTCCAGTAACAAAACCTCTTGCAGAGAACACTGGAATTAATGAGAACACTGCAGAAACTTAGTACAGAATGACAGGTTTCAGAGAGAAGAAATAATGCAGTGAATAACTGTTAACCCCAGATTGTGCATTCAAGGTCTTTTAAATGAACCTTTTTAAATGTTTCAGCAATACTAAAATAATGCAAAGGCAAAGGACAAGAGTGCAGTCTCTGATTTCAGACTATGAAATTTATATCTGATAGCAAAAATAGAAAAGGAAGAAGCCACTTCTTCCTTCCTTCACCCCATGTATTTCAGGTGTATGTCTCCAAACCAGCAGCTAACTCAAAATATCATTAATTTGGGCTATATGACAGTGAAAGAGATTGCAGATATAAATTGGAACAAAAAAAAAAACTGAAGTACAATTATTCCACAGTAATACACAGGAAAAAAGTACGAGAGAGATAATAGGGTAAAAAAACCAAAACAAACCAATGCTGTTTCCTAGTAACCTTGCCTAAGTGCCTAGTTTTTACTCTTTTCAGGCTATCACCATGGTATTACTTGCTTGTGAATGGACAAGAGTATCCAGTGATTTTCTTCAGTTATTATTTATTAAAAGGCATTCTCTTGCAACACTCTGAATTCCTGAGGAAGTTACAAATCCAAACATAATTGAAGTGAACCTCGTCTTCCCACAAAAGTTTTAACAAACTGACCAATTTTCTCATTCTCATAATTGTAGATATGGCTCAGAGCTTTGTGTCACTTGTCACTTTAAAGCTTTATGCTCAATTCTTTGTGCCTTAACAAATTGAAAACTCCTTTTTCTCTAAAAGCAGGAGAGCATCCAGTCCCAACATGAAGAGTAAGGAATTGGACACTTTAATTTCTTTCAAGATCTGGGTCACCATATTTCTATTCCTAATCTGTAATATATACCAAAGACACCTTTGCTAATCTCCCAATTATTCAGAAAGCCAACCACAGCCTTTCCCACGATTCTCCTCTATTTTAATCCTGGTTTGATATACTTTGGGCAAATTGCCCAGAGTAATTTCAGAGTAAATATAAATAGAATTTAACATTAATGCTAGGGGCAAATATTTTGAAAAATAATACTTCTATTGCAAATAACTAATGTGTAAAAAATATGGAAATTACTAGAAATTCCAAACTAATTAAGAAAATTTTGGCTAGAAGATGGACTGATATAATTAGAAATATTAACTTTTCACACAATATTCAAAGAAAACAATTTTTCTTCAGCAAAAATCTAAATATCTTGGTTTTCAAATTTTCAAATCAAACATTTCACTTCATTTAACAAAGAAGAAAAATTACACAAAGAAGAAAAATTACACAAAGAAGAAAAAATGTATCAGTAGATTTGATTCATCTTTTCCCTCCTCAATTTGCTACAATCCTTTTCATGACTTCCTTTCTCTCATTTGTGAGAAATTGTAAATCTATTGGAAGAAAATGTTCTCTTAGGCTTTCCAGCTATTGAGTTCTATAAAAGAAAAAAATATTTGCATCCCTCTAGGAATACTTTTCCTCCTTCCTTCATCCTTAAAGACAAATCATGGTATTTGAAGTCCAACATGTAGGTAACCCACCTGGCAAGGACTTTCTTATTGCATATCTATTTATCTTTGTTCTCTGTTTGACCTTTTTTTTGTATCTGAGCAGAACACACCCAAGGTTTAAAAGCCTTCCACTTTTAACTTTGTTTCACCAACTTCTGAAATGTCATTCAACGAGAAGCTAAAAGACAGAGAAGAGGCAGCTACACAAATCAGCTCCAAGTAGTGCTGTTGTTTGAATGTTTGTGATCTCAGAAAGCATTCAGAAATCCCCCAGAATGCACCATAACTGCACTGCTTATTTCTAGTTCTAAACACACATAGCAAGAGCTCGCTCACCAAATGGAACCTCCTGTGTTTAAATAAGGAAGCTTGAACTTTTCACTGTATTGAACAGCTGAGCAGAAGTGAAAAATAAAACTGTTCTAGGTTTCCCTTTGTATTTGCCCACACCGTAGCTTTATTCTTGTTAAAAAAATTAGAACTAAACACGTCTTGTACATATTTACACATATATGCCCACATAGGAGAGGGGAGTGAAGAACAGTGATAAAATTGCTAATAAACCCCAGCTTGTTTCTGTGGATTTAACTTCTTTTTACTTCGGTATATTTTAATTAGACTAGCACAGCACATTAAAACATGATCTTACCACCCCCTGGTTTGGAAGCAATCTGAATAAGAATAACCTGTCAATGCACCAGTACACTAAATAAATCTTTGCTGCCTGGACTTCCAACATTTCACTGCTCAGTTTGCTTCAGGTGACATGTCATCCTCAAAGTTAATTGAAGAAAAGAGCAAAGGTGGGGAAAACAGATTTTGATCAGAGACTTCTGTGTTCTGATTACTACATCACTGGTGGTTTTCAGTGAAATACTCTGTAGTTGTAAGTAGTACTGATAAAACTATCCTAGCAGTAAATGGGGATCAATATACAGGGGTCAGACCTTTGAATTTTGTCAATGGAACAAAATATGGACAAGCTTACTTAGATACTTTTGAAAAAATCCCTTTCATAAACATAAAAACTATTCTGAAGAGTTGTGTTTTAACCCACAAACGAAACCCTGTCTTAAAGGTGGCAAATTCGGTGCACGCAGTTTGATCTGAACCGGCACTTCCCTTAATGACCTTGTGCTGATCAATACCTAAACACATCCTGGCCAGCTGGGAATGTTCCCTGAAGAAAGCAGTTTGGATTCTCACAAAGGAAAAGTCAGAATGATTAATAAAGTTTTCCACTTGTGATCATCTGTATATTCACAAAGTTTTCACTCCTGATGGTTTCACCATCCTGTCGATATCTACCTTCTTTCATGTTGGACTTTTTTTTCTTGTGCAGAGGACATCACAGCTCAGTTTAAGCTCATCAAAGTTCAAGTACAGAACAACAGTTTCAAAACTGACTTTGTACTTGATGGGTTGCTTTCCCCTCCCTTGGTCTACACAATAAAATAAGGCCAGGAATTGGTCTGGAGAATAACTGCTTTATACAATTCTAGCAGCCTTTTTGAGCCTAAGTGGCACCAAACTATAAACAACAAAATTACTTAGGCCACACTACACTTTTAGGCATCAGAAGCCAGGCTTGACCTACAAAAATGAAAGGCAGTTTACACCAAACAAGGATGGATTTTCCACTCTGCCCTCTCCCCTTGTTGCCTCAACACTTGCTCTTTGCCTCTGCTCTGTGTCCCAGCAAAGAATGGCCCTTTCCCTTCTAACAACACTATTAGTATTTCAGAATGACAGAGGAGGCTTCATCCTGTGCAACCTTCTGAGTGAAGAGAATGCTTTCTCAGGTGATTGCTTTTTGGCAAATTTCATCTGGGAACCAGGTCAATTGTTCCTATTAACAGATATCAGAAGATTAGGATTGGATCCTGCTATTCTTTCATGTACCTGTTTCCCTAATGAGTCTAGCATGCAGATCAGTTGTAGATGTGGCTCTAATTTTGTGCAATTTAGATATCACTCCATGTAAAACTGCATTAGACTTGGGTGTAGTTTGAAATAAAATCACTTACTCTCTTGACTTTCTTTTTTCCTCCCTGTGGTCTATGAAATCTCCATTGATATGGCAGTGCTGATCTGCAGCAGTTCTTCCTGCTGACTTAGGCCAGCAAGCTGCTCATGAGTCTAGCAGATGTTTCAGTTGTCTAGGCCAATGGAAACCTTATGGACCCTTTTTTCTTCACCTCCTCCCAGGAGCAAGTGTTAGTACAGCAGATACCTGGATGTGTGCCACGCAGCAGCAGGGACAGGAAAAAGCTGCTGTGGCTTCACTGAGCATGGTGCTGTATAATGATTGTATTTTTTTTTTCCAGTCCTCTCTAAGAGCGTTATTTACAAATGCCATGCTCCTCACATGTAGCTAAACACAAACCTGGGCTCTTTAAAACATCCCCTAAACTTCCCCTGTTGTGCTATTGAACCTTAGGTTAATACACAGATATAAATTAGAAAGATTGTTCATATGTTGGTCTTCTATTTCCCTGCCAACACAAATTTAGAAATGCCTAAATCCAAGTTGCATTCAGCATTGTGCCCCTAAACACATCGTACATACTGTGACAATGGGAACTGCTAAGGTGATTTAGGACATAAAAAAGGAACTTTTTAAAATTTAATTTAAAATATGGAACAGGATGCCCCATCCCTGGAAGTGTCCCAGGTCAGGCTGGGTGGGACTTTGAACAACCTGGGATTGTGAAAGGTGTCCCTGCCCAGGGCAGGGGGGTTGGAACTGGATGAACTTAAAAGTCCCTTAGAACCCAAACCATTCTCTGTTTCTATGATTATATGGTAATTTAAAGGAAATTATATTCCTGAATTCTGTCACTGTCCTCAAAAACTGCTTTTTGAAACCTTATTTTTTCATCGCTTGACCTCACTTTAGCAGTGGGTGGTAGAAACAGTCTCTTATTCAAAATCTCTAAGTTCTTATTCTAGAATGTGTTTCTTTTTTTATTTTGACCTTTGGATCCCTTTTATTTGTGAGAATTCAACATGAAGTCTGTCATTTCCAGTTGTCTATGAATAAAAAGCTTCAACCCAAATATCATATTTGCTTGAAATTCTTGCCCTTACTGCTCTTAAAGGTAATAATTTAGTTTAACAATAGGGATCAGCCAAAAAAATCCCAATTTCTTTACTTTATGCATTTATGAAAAATATTTTTAGATAGAGGCATTCATTATTCCTCTCTCATGAGACAATTAAATTATGACTCCTCAGAAAGTACAAAAAGGGACAGGATAGGGGCACCTGTGTGAAGTCAGTGGCAGAACCAGGAACTCAGAAGTGACTTCTGAAATTCCACAAGTGGTATTAGCATTAGTTTCAGTGTTATCTGGGCTGAAACCTTTGTCTTTTTTTAACAAAAAAGACTAATTTCTATCCAACAGGCTGACAAAATAACTCTATTCATCAATTACTTTCAATCAGAAAACTGCATCTTTCTTAGGAAATTTTTGTGTATTCCTTAAAATCATATTAAGGTATGTCCTCTTGCACAAAGAACCCCTTACAGATCTGGAAGAAGAATCACACTTAAATTAACTGTATTCAAAAAGCAAAGAAGCAAATTAATCAGCTCCATATAAATACCCTCATATCTGTACAGCTAAGTTCAACTTGAAAAAAAATTAAAAAGGTTAACCTAAGAGGCTACAATAACTCTATAATTGATTTAATATTTAAAAAATTACTGAATTTTATAATACCTGAACCACAAGGGCCCTCAACAATAACAGTTTCACAAAGTAATATATTTTTTTTCTAAATCCACTCAAATGTAAGAAATCAGCAAGTAAATTGATATGTGCATTAAAGTAATTTTCTAGGTCGGTGAATCAATGTCAGTAATGGCTGACTAGATTCCTTACTTGGCTGTAACAATATTTTAGTTGAAGCCTTTTATTTTATAATTTACTGAATTATTATAAAGGTTATTTGGTACCTAATATAATGTTGTCTTCTAGAAAAGAGAAAAAAACCAAAACATTTAACTTTCTTCATGCTTGATAAAATGTCTTCTCTGGTAAAATTTGCAGGATAGACGAAAAATTCTGTTCCTGGTCACACTAACATTACCTCACCTCCTGTATTTTACAGGAAAAATTACATGGTACAGGAGGCTGCATGATAAAATTTACAAAACTGATATACTAGCTTTAATATAGAGATTTTAATCTCTTTTGAAACAGTTACAACACCTACCCTAAGGAGGGAAATAGATTTCCCCATTAGGGAAATATAAATGTCAAAGACCATATTTGCATATCAGGGGAGGGCAGGAGAGGGGAGGAGGAGACACAATGACTAACATCTGTTGAACAGATTGAGATAACAAGACTTTTTCCAGACAGCAGAGTGCGTTTCTCAGGTGAAGAAATAAAAGATCATTACAGTGAATTAATGTGTTTCAAAGTGGAGTAATGTAAGTTAAATGGGAGTTTCTGAACTTACGAATTTTAAGGTTAAGTTTTGAAAACTCGTAACATACAACAGCTCTTCAGAATGAGCATAAGAATTTTAGTAACTTTCAAGCACAGCCTGTCCTATATTTGAGTAAAATAATTTTTTTTCCCCCCAGCTGGTCTTTGTTAGTTTTTTAGACCTACAGAGAAGAACATGCAACATGCATATTTCTACGTCTTGTTGCCTGCTTTCATTCAATTAATTTTTTCCTCTCAGTTTGCACAAAGCATCTCATTCTTGGCATTCTTCCACAGAGCTATCAGAATCCCTGCTTGAGACACCATATATGAGAGGAAGGCTAGAGAACTGATCCTGTTCACCAAGTGCCTTTGTTTTGAGTATCAGGATTTCTGTGTTCTCAAGACCACGCACTTGTTTATGAACACTGACAAAGCAAATGAGCAAGTGCTTAGAACACAATGTGCTTTATTAACACTGCTACTGCAGATTTTATACCCACACACATCTACAAGTTTGTACATGCAGACTCCTTTGCAGCCATTGCAGAGTAACTGGTTTTCTTGTGGAGTAGTTTGTGAAGATTATAAAGACTTGAAAAATGTTTTGTTTGGAAAGGGGGGCTGATGATGTAGGGGGGATTTTCTGTGATGAAGCCATGCAGCTTAAAAAGAGTGCACAAAGTTCTACACCTCTGAGCACAGAGCACACCAAACAGCAGAAAGGGTGACTTTGCCTATGATTCAAATCTCTTCCCAGTCAATACTCAGGCTCGAGGCATCTGTCACACTTGGACTCTTTTTCTTTTCAGCACTGTAGTGCAGTGCTTAGTGCTTTCTCTTCAAAACAGGCAGAGCAAAGTGGCCACAGGACAAGTCCTACAAGGGTTCATTTTTCTGTTTCTCCATTTCTGACCTAGAGCAAGCAAAGCTATCTCCACACTGTACCCCAATTCACAGTGTAACCATTACTTTTTACTGATCTTCCTGACTTTCTTTCACAGAACCACAAGAAAAAAAAAAAAAAATCATATCAACTAAATGGCTGAGGTAAGTTGAACTCTATCACCAGTGTATATCTTCCATATTTCTCCTTTGGGCCAGGCAGCTGTGGAAGAGAGTTCACTGTCCTCTGCAACATCATTATATTGCTTTTTTAATCTTAATTTCAATAGTTATGTATCCCCCACTTCGAGAAGGTACAGAAAATCCATAACAAATTCTTTCCAAGCCCTTAGTAAAAGCCTAGCTTTCAAGTGCTGTTTTACTCACTTTTAGATGTTGCTCCTTCTGCTCGACTCTGAGAATCAAAGGAACACAAAGAATGATAGCAGTGAAGACATCTTTTACTATCATGCACTGTATAAAAAGCCTGAGCAAGTTCTCCTGAGCACCATGGAATTACAGGCTATTACATGCACTTATAAATCTTTCTTACAGCATTTTTCGGGCTTCCCATTCTTCAGGTCTCCCAGAATGATGAACATGGATTTATCAGCACAGTAATGCCAATATGAGTCAAAAGCTGGAAGTGTTTCTTGCTGTAAAATAATCCATGTCTAAAAAATTCAGGGGCAAAAAAGAAAAGTTGATCTTCTCAATTAATTTGATGTGTAATTAAATCATGTCTAATTTAGACATCCTCCCACTTAGAATTTATACTTTCAGCCATGGAAAGCAATTGCCTTGAAGCCTTTTGTCAAGCACGCTCCTCCTGTATGAGAGATTTGGATTGGTAAATCCACCTTCCCCTGTCACTGGCAGCAGAGTCTAGAATATCTCTGCTGCTTCCCTCCAGATGCTTATTTCCCTTGCCAAGGGCTGCTTCCATTGCCTGTGTGCTGCTGTACCATTTCAGCTGTCAGGCTGGCCAGACCCTGAACTGAATCTGTGAAATGAGTGGGTTTCAGCTGTCCCAGGCTGGATGGCAGACAGCTGAATCAGTGCAACCCAGGTCATGGGGACTGGGAAGAACTTCTCTGATATCAGCTTGTAAGAAAGAAAATCATTACTGAACCACATATCTGGGATTTCTTGTGTGCAGGAACTACTTATATGCAAACAGATGCATGGGGCTGAATAACAATGCAGTAGGATTACAAAAGATGAGTCAAAACTTGGCCAGAGTTCTCCTAAATATTACACTAAATTCACTTGCAGAAACAACTCACAATAATATTTCAAAAAGGGAGTTTACATATTTAAAAGGCCAAGAATAATTGGTTAGCTTTCAGTTAAACATAATTCTGGCTCTGTGTTTTCACAGGAAAAAACCAAACCAAAACAAGGTAACTGTTATGATCTCCAAACGAGCCAACATTGCAGAGTCTGTTTCACTGAAAGACTCTAACACTATTTACACTGCTTCTGGGAAATGATTTCAAAATAATAACTTGACTGTAGCTAGAGCATCTCATTCCCCATGCATAGAAACCTTCTTTTCTAGGAGTATATACAGGTTCTTAGAAGATGCCTTCTGTAAAAATAGCTTTTAATGGCATTGTGTTGAGATAAGAGTGAAATAAAAAAAAAACAAAAAAAACCAAAAAAACAAACCAAAAAAAAACACCTAGACCCTCCTTAGGTTTTCAGTAAGACCATTTATAAACAGTTCTTGTAGACCTGCACTAGACCAGAGAGAGTATTTTCTTTTTACTAACCTTGACTTTAAAATAGGTTGGACAGCTCCATCCAAAAATACTATCCAAAAAAAAAATCTTTTAAGCAATGAATCTGCTCCAAGAAAGGATGAAAATAAGGTGGCAAAACCAACAACTAAAATTATTATTTTTGATTTAAATCTTTCTAATAAATAAATATATATAAATATATATATACACACACATATACACATACATACATATATATAAAAATATATAAATATTTCTAATTTTTTATGCAGTGCCATTTGGGAAAAAAAGAAATATAATCCAGCAATTCTGAGACCTGGAGCTTTAATTAAAAAAAAAAAAAAAAACAAATGTAACACCAAACAACATGAAACCTGTCACAGAGCAGCAAGACATAAGAACTTTCTTTTTTGGATACAAACGAAAATGTGAAAGAAATGACTGTATGTTTTAATGCTGCTGCAATCTGATTCTTCTGTTCCAAAAGCCACATCAAATGCACTAAGATGCTGGCAAAAGGGCAAGGAAAAGTCCAAAAGTTCTATCCCAGTCTGTATTTGAGAACTAGCACAATGATGCAGAAAACTCACTTGTTTTTGACTGCTCTAACTACTGCTGTTACAAATACCCTTGCTTCAGGCTTCATATACAGAAGGCCAGCATCATGGGGAAGAAGGAAAAGAAAAACAAACAAACAAACAAAAAATCAACAAAACCAGCAATCCCTCTCACTCCCCAAAGCAATATCCCATTTGTTTGGACATGGGAAGTTCTGTTCCAATAGATTGGAACAAAATGTATGGCAAACCCAGTGATTCCAGAAAGCCCTCGGAGCCCGTGCAGCACATTCTGCATGAATGAATGCAAACACAGGGATTATTGCAAGAGAGAGATTAAATCAAAGTTTTGCTCCACAATTACAGAAACTGTATCCATTTAATGAAATAGATCATGACATCTCACAACATCTGTTGCAACACACGAACAGATACAATGAGAAGCTGACTCCCCCTCACTGATACAAGGAACTTTTTCTAGCTCTGCCAGACAAGAAATTTAGATAAGTAAATTTCTTATACTTACAGATGAGTCAGCTAAAAGTATTAAAATAACAAATGGAGGTAAAAAGTAGAAGGTAGCTTTCCTAGTGTCACTGTGCTATTAAAGATGAGGTAGAAAAGCTGTGCCCATTCTCCAAGCAATCACATTCCTAAAAAGTCCTAAATTTTTTTTTTGTCTGTGATGACACACAGATTCATGACTACAGAAGAAAAGACAAAAGGATGGTAAAAAAGCTTTCTCTATCCCATTTTCCATCTTGAATTTATGGTGTATATGTAGGCTTCATTTAATATCATTAAAAATAGCCAAGAATCCACATTATGTAAAAAAAAAAAAAAAAAAACCACACCACCACCAACAAAAGAAAACACAAAAAACCCAAACAAACAAACAAAAAACCCCCACCCACCAATATTTAAAACACTAAAGCGAAACAGCAAAAAGTAGGGAGGGACTAAAATTTTGTTATGTCTTGAAGATGTCACTACACGACTTGAATCTGACACAGCAAGGGTCATAATACTGGGCCAGTAGGGAGAAAATAAAAAAAAAAATTGAACTTCAGACAGAGAGAATATTTAAATCATTCCTTTGGGCAGACTACCTGCAAAGGACTGAAACATCAGGAACTGGAGGGGGAAAAAAAGCTTATGACAGGAAGTTTGAACAGTGACAAGCAACTTGAAATCAGTCTTTAACATGCCTAACTTGACATGTATAAAAGGGACCAAATTTCCAAAGGGCAGGTGGTACTATTTGCTGAAGAAATGAAAACCACTTAGCAATTCCGAAATTTTATAGCTGAAATAGCTTGGGTAGGAACAAGGCTTTTAAAAACAAAGAATGATAATAGGTTAAAGTATAGCAATCACTGGGAAAAAATCTCAACCAAACAAAACAGCGAATGGGACAGGGAAAATTGCATCAAGCAGGAGAAAGATGAAAGAACAACTCCATCAGAAAATGCTTAAATGACAAATTGATACGTGCCACAGAAATTCATCAATTCTAATGATACTCTGTTTAAAAAAATCCCCAGACTTTACAGTCTTTAAAATGCATAGAGGAGCAATGAGAATTTTCATTTAGAAATGCATAGTTGGTTGTTATTTTGTTTTGAAATATTGCTGGAAATGGGAACATTTAAAACTGCCTTTTTGTTTTGTTATGTTTTTTACCTTAAGAACTTACTGAATTTGAAGAATGGAATTGTCTCAATGAGTTTCAATACATTCATTTACACACTTATATATAGTCTCTAGCTGTATCGAGCATTAAAAGAGGGATTCACAGAACACTAGGTCTATCTACATTTTCCTCCTACAGATCACAAGAAATACCAATAAATTCTTTAAGCAGAAGCACAGAATAGACTATACTAAGGTTTCTAAACCAATTTTCATTCTACTTCAAGTTGTGT
The DNA here is from genome assembly GCF_023055355.1 of Agelaius tricolor. Taxonomy (NCBI): domain Eukaryota; kingdom Metazoa; phylum Chordata; class Aves; order Passeriformes; family Icteridae; genus Agelaius; species Agelaius tricolor. The sequence goes on along the minus strand of NW_027269269.1, from coordinate 43,015,015 downwards.
GTGGAGGGAATTGGCTAATAAAAAGTCTTACACACAAAATCCATTACAGGAAGGCTCATTTCCCCAAAAGTGGGTCAGAAACAATTTCAACCTTGTTAACGGGATAGGGAAATGACGACTGTTGAAACAAGCAATGCAAGAAAGAGATTTTAAAGTCTTTGTTTTGCACCCAACCCCAAGTTGAACAAACAAATTTTAAGGGATCAAAGCTAGCCTATTATGAAGCATAAAACTATCTCTGCTGAGAACCATAAATTATGTATGGAGCAGGCATTTTTACCAGTGCTGCTAGTAATGCAGAACATCTCTGAATGAGCACTGACTGCTGAATGCCTCATGTTCTTTTATGATGAATTATGCAGGAAGCTCCAACACAACTGTGCTAAGGTGCTGGAGTTCAGGTACAGAAGGGCTTGAGAAGCATTGAATAAGTGGGAGACAAAAATATTACCTTTTTTCCTTTTACTCAGGTCCAATATTTTGTGAAGAGAATTGCCACTAACACAAAAATGAATATATTGAAAAAGTAATAAAAATTATTGTCTTCTCCACCTCCTGCCATTTTTTTTTTCTACTCATCTACCTACTCCTCATCACACAGCCCTTCCTCAAGTGATGCAGCTACATAAAGCTTTGAAGTACTGATTGCAGTGATGCACAAAATTTCATGAAGAAAAAAAGGCATTTGAAAATTCAAGATCCAGCATGGTATGTCAATTTGATATTTCCTCCATCATGGACAGGTAATTTCCAAAAAAAAAAAAAAAAACAAACCCCTTTTGCTTCTTTCAAAATAAGGATGGCTTCAGAAAAGGTTAATTTATAGTAAAGGCTCCAAAGAATCTGAAATAGTAGTGAAGTATGGGGAATATCTCTGTGGCCCAACGAGGCACAATGCAGCAGCTCTTCCCAGCTCTGAGGCAGTGAGATCCAGAAGCCATCTGCTCCTCTTCTATCCATGTGCCTTTGATGCACAGCTATGCCCTAGCTGTACTATTTCTGATTCAACACCTAAGTTAGCATCTCCCTCTGGTTGCCTCACTGAACTCCACAAGGAGAGCAGGGATTTTTAGCAGGCACAATCAAAACCAAGGGCAGGTTTTCCCAGCCAAACTGGAAGCACATAAGGACACAGCAGTCTGTCATGTGGCTCATTCCAGAAGATGGGAAACCCATCTGAAACCCCCACACACACATGCAGGGTCATTGTGAGCCTGCTTGGTTACCTGATACACGTGTGGATTTGTGGTTGTGAGCACTTTATTGTTTCCTAAGACAGAGGGATCAAAGTCTGTAGGGAAGTCATCAGATTCAGCTAAAAGTATGGTGAAATACACTTGACACTCAACCTGCCTTAATATGCTATGTCAGGAAAATATGAAGTGTAATTTTTCCCCAAATACTCAAAAGCAGTTCTGATTCAAATTCAAGTATCATAGAATCACACCATGTGGTAAGGGTTGGAATGGAAGGTGGTTTGGGTTGGAAGGAACCTTAAGGATCACCTGGTTCCAACAACCCTGCCACAGGCAGGACACCTTCCACCAGACCAGGTTGCTCAAAGCCCCATCCAGCCTGGGCTTGAACACTTCCAGGGATGGAACATGCTCAGCTTCTCTCTGACAGTAAAGAATTTCCTCCTAACATGTAATCTAAAACTACCCTCTTCCAGATTAAAGTCTCATAGATCTTTCCTTTTTTTCTAAAAATGAGGGTTATATTTCCTTTTTCTGCAGCCAGTGGGAACTTCACCACCTTGCCACAACTTCTAAAATATAATGACTTAGCCACTTCATCTGTCACTACCCTTAGGACCCATGGATATATGAGAGTACTTTTCAGTCCTTGTGCTATTTGTGTTACCCAAAGCCTTTTCTATTTATTTAGAGCTATAGAGAAGTAAAAGTATATAATTTTCACCTTCTTTTCAAAGGGAATACACTAGTTTAACACAGTGCATTTTTTTTAACTTCTCATTTAACGCAGGTGGTTGAAATTTTCAAATCTTCAGGGACAAATATCCATCTTGGGCTGAAACTTTATCTGTCTCAATTCAGGAGAGAGGATTCATTTTTTTTTTCTCTTTAAGAAAGTTACAAACCTCATCTTGAAGTCTTTGAAGATGAAATGTATTTTCCCTATGCTCCTAACTTCAGCAATGGCCTAGAGACTTAACAGGAAAGTAGGTCATTAGAGTCCCAGATACTTTCTTTGACACAGCTATATGACATTTCTTCTGGAATCCAAATGTCATTTTTGCCCTTTATTCTTAGAAAAATAGATGTCAATCCCCACTAGAAAACACTGTGATCATTACTTTTTGATAGAAAATTTAAACCAGTGGAAAATAAAATAAATTGAAGGTACTGATTCTCTTCAGCTTCTGTTTCATATCAAATTTCTAGGCTTCCTGGGCTGCCTAAGTATGTCTCAGCTGCCAGTCTCTCCTGTTCAAGAATGAATCTAAAGGTATCTAAGGCAGCATCTGTGCATTTTGGAGGCTCACAGAGTTCAAGATCCAAAAAAATTCTGCTTAGTTTCACACTGATTTAGGCAAAAAAAGCAAGCCTATTTTAGTGAACTTTCAGGCTACAATCTGACTTCACACTGTAAGGCATCCAACAGCCTAATCACTGCCATACTGTAGATAAGGGAAGAACAATGGCTGAAACACAAAGCTCAACAGGTTTTAAGTCTAAATGGCTAATTTCAATCACAAGGCACAAGTCTAGAAGCCTTGTCTTGGCATCCTCCTGTCACCAGCCCAGATCTCTCCTCCAGCACAGCGGTTCCTCCTCTAAGAATCCCCACTTGTCCCATACACATCTTAAGCATGGCTGCAAAATGTTTCAGACTGACTGGTGATTCGTGGTTTTCTATTATGATCCCCCAGGGTACACAATTTGTGTGTAATAGAAGTTCACATCACACACTCAGGGAAACACAACAGAGAGAAACAGGGAAACAACGTATTTGTAAAATAATTTGCCATGAACAACCCAGCAAGTTCCATTACAGAGATGTCTTTAGCCATAAGGCCCTAATACTTGAATGACACAAGTGACAGAACACTGAAAATGGGAAAAAAAACAAAAACAAAAACAAAAACACAGAAAAATCCTTGGCAGTGGGAGACCATGGGATGGTTTACCAGAAGAAATTCTGAAATTCAAATCACTATGCAAGCTGGGCAGTAGAAATATGGTTTAGTTTAACTGCTATGTAAAATTTCTGTGTTTAATTAAAAATCATTTCCCACTTAATTCAGTGCCACCTTAATCCTTTCAGGAGCTCCTTCCTGCCATCACCCTTTGCACTGGCCTCATGTACATCCAACTCTTGTTTTGCCCTCTTTTCTGTAAGAGGCTTTGACCAGAATCCAGGAAAGGGTTGAGACAACCCTATCTCATGAAAAAAACCCAGCAAGATACAGAAACTGTTTTCCTAGGAAGTAACTTGAGATATTAGAAAAGACACATCCAACTAGTGAAATTCTAAGACATGAAAAGACCTCTTTTGTGCCCTAAGCATGGAGAAAGCATCTTAAAGCCAGTCCAATCAGAAGAAATGCTAAGTCAGGATCATAACAGATTCCTTTATTGCCAATGAGGAAGGCAAGATAGACTCTGTTACATTTATTCTGCAACTCAAAACTATATTATGCCTCATACTTTTGCAACTTTGTTCCATAAATTCATAAACTTATGTTTTCAGGTCAATATACCCTTTCAGCCATAATCTTGCACTCTGACAAGCCAAGTAAATGACCTGACATAGAAAATGTTAATCTCTGCTGGTCACTGGAACAGGTGTTGAGCTCCCCAAGCTGCTGACAGAGTAACAAGTTGTGCCTCTGCAGGAGCAGCAAGTCTGGTACTGAGTGATGCTGCACATATTCAAAAAGGGGAAAAAAAAAATCATTGCCTGGCTGTCATGGATCACTGCAAAAAAAGGGAGCATGCCTGAATACCAAGAATTCCCAAGGGAAAGCTTTTATAAAATCAAATAATGCCATGAGTAACTAGGGGGATAAAAAGAAAAGGAAAAAAAAAGAAAAAGAGAAAAAGATATATAATAATTTTAAAGTGTATCAATGAGGTACTGATAAGCTAGAGAATGTCACCAACAAGTAAACAGGAACCATGGACTAGGATTTACAATATCTGTAGCACACTGGAATGCTCTGGAAGACAGACATAAGGCACTTCAGGAATTAAACACAAAATGGTGCAAAAACCAGGAAATGTCCAATAAAGTCTTTTACGAATACATAGCTAGTCCAAATACAACTCTGCTGGCACAGACCAAAATTATTTTATGTACTTAGGATACAGATTAGGTAATGACATGACTAAAAAGTTCAGGAAAACAAGACCAGCAAAAGATTATGGTAAAAAAACCACAAAAACCCACCTATCAGGAAATTATTATCTATGTAGCATAGGCATAACTTATGTGAGATCAGATTTTTTTTTTTGTTGTTATTGTTTTGGGTTTTTTTGTATCTCACTGCTTGCCTTTTTACCACCACTTAGCAGCATTACAATTGCTAAATATTCATGTCTTGACCAAAAAAACCCTAGCTAACAAATCCACAAGCAAGTCACCTTGTGTAGACTGGGAAGGATAAGTGAATTTGTTCCCTGCAAATGACCAGGAATAGATGAAATCTCAAAGTATCATTCATACAGAAGAGGGCTGATACATCTCACAGAAAGTGCTGGACAACCTTTAGGACTGCAGTAATAGAAATGAGAAAAAATCCCCATGCACTTGGGGATTAAAAATTGAAACTTCACCTATACCCTAGAATCTCATTAGCTGAGAACAACTGAGCAAGAAAAAGACACATTTTCTAATTTATCACTGGATGAGTATGAATGACCAAGATGGAGCAGCTTCAAGGGAAGCAGTTATAAGACAGTTGAAGTATTTCTGGTAGATGTGGGAAGGCTGGATAGAAAAGATGCAGTGAATCCCAGGGAAAACACTGGAGAATTTTCTGCTCACTTCAGTCAACAGCAGGCAATTTACATCATGACACACTGGAAAAATATCATCCTAGAAACAGAACAGACTGAAAAATATCTGTCTGTCTACCAAAAACGACTGGGAGAAAAAAATTATAGATGTGTATTATTCACAGTGATAAAAAAATGACGTGCAGGAAGATGCTTATAATTAAAGATAATCTTGACAAAAGAAAAATTATGTGAATATGCTCCTTCTGGAAATTAGAAGAATACACCTGTCCTTGTAAAGGAAAGGTTCAGAGTTTCCCTAATGAAATTACCAGCTGAGGAGGGGGACAAACAGAAATCAAACCAACCAACCAACACCAAAGAAAAACCAGCAAATCCTCTGCTTTTCAGAAGAATGAAAACAGACAAGGAAATATGTGATACCTACAGAGACTGGTCTTGATGATCAAGAATACCTCCACAGCTGTTCATGTTCAACCTGCATTTTAGAAATAGCCAAAGGGCTTGAATACTATACTTCAAGAACTCAACCAAACTCACATCTTTTGGGAAACATGTGAACAGTTTTCAGGAAAAACTGACAGCTTTACAGCCAAAATCACTGATATGACATCTTCCTTAGAGTAATTGTGACAGGAAATAACACTTTGCTCTTCACAGAGGCACTGAAGAAAGTAGAACTTATTTTTAAAAATGTAAAGTTCTTAAAATAGTTGTCACCTACACAAATGAATGGATATATTTTGGAATATATTTAGATCAGATCAAGATGGCAGGTGAATAAAGGAAGACTATTTACAAGAGCATGTAGAGATAAGATAAAGGGGAATGGCTTCAAATCAAAGAGAGTAGGTTTAGATGAGGTTTAGGGAGAAATACTGGACCTTGATAACAAACACCAGAAACTTGGAGCTCTCAACAGAGCTCCAAGGCCCACTTTTCCTCCTGGGTTTTTGAAGAGTGGAAAAGCCAAAGATCAGAGGAATTCTACTATGTCTGCTGTAGAAAACCATTTTTACTTGTCTGCCTTCTGGGGAATATTTATTGTCAGATTGGGATGGGTAGTCCATTACAATAATCATTACAAAAATCGAATTCTGTAAGAGAAGCCCAGCCATAGTAGGGAAGCCCATTCATTCTATTCATTTCTGTACATAACATTCTCTGAAAAGAACACTGAATTATCAGCTCATTAGTGTTAGACACTTCTAAATTCCTAAAATGCAAATGGACATTAATGCAGGGATTGATATTCTCCCTTCATTTCTTAGCTTCTATTTGGAAAGCATTAGCTGACACACTTTACAGTTCCAGAAATCAATGATGAATAAACAAAATAAATACTGCTCCCCAAGACAAATGAAAACAGCTACTTCTGAAGGAAATTAAGTAACGAAACAAAGGGATTTCCAATGACAGGCCTTTTGAATGAAAAGGGAAACTACACAAAAAGCACAAAAAGTTGGTCTACCTTGAAAAACTTAGTTATGTAAATTGTTTCTTCATCAACTGAAAAAAAAAATCTTTTTTTCTCCTGATTCACCACACACAGCACATATAACATATGCATATAGAAATAAGAATGACTACTTGAAAAAACAAAAAAATAGGAGAGTCACCCCTCACAAAAGAAAAAAAGGACTGCAGTATTCCCAGTACCAATTAGCAAAAGAAGAGTGAGTCTGTGGATGTGTTCTCTGTGCATAGGTACTGACATAAATCAGGAGTTTATAGCCTTACCTCTGTTTGCATCCTTTAAACCAGATTTTTGCAAACTGGCAGTGATTTCAATGTGACACATGGGGACCTGAAAAGCCTAGGAACAATCTCCACTGCTGGCTGCTGCAAAGGCCAACTTCACTGTTCCTTTCCATGGCCTTCTTTCCAGTGTTTCTCTCCCTCCTGACAGCTACATTCAGTTTTATGTCTAACTCCTTTATTCTCTTGCTTATTTCTCTTTGAATAATTTTTGTCAAGTTACAGTGTTTTAAAGATTTGTATAATATTTTTTAAACTTAGAAGACTAAGTTGGAATCATGACTTTTAGCTAGTAGGCCTCTAAGGAGCCCATGAATGCTAAAATAACAAATGAAAAGATCCAATATGTACAGTGTTTTGGTTTGTTTTTTTTTTTGTTTTTTTTTTTTTAACTACTACATGTTGTTGATCTATTTAGCTTCTAGATCTGATTTCATAAAATCATAGATTCACAGAATCAGGATCCTAGAAAGAAAAACCTGAGTTTTTTTTTTCTTTCCTGGAGTGCTAGTACTGACATACTTGGAGTTGCAGAAATTTGTGAAGAACAAATTCATCTGTTCAGCTTCCTGGGAGCCAGCAACAGCTTCCAAAACATAAACGGCAGAGGTTTCTTCTGAAATTTGCAATTATTTGTGACACTCCAAACAGAGCTCTGGTTCTTTTACAGGAGCTGAGAAGATGCATAAAGACAATGTGAAGTTGCCAGCTAGTTTTTATAAGAGATGAACTTCACTTTATCAGCTTAACAGAGAAGGAGTTGGGTTTTCTGCAACAGGGTGAGGATGTTAATTCAGAATCAACAGTTTAAGGTGCATGGTAAACAAACACTGAGTATTTCTCTCTCCTTTATCTCTAATGATCCATCAGACCTTGTGGTCAATGGGCCAGCAAAAATCATCCCACGACCATCTCTAATCACAGCAGATTTTTGTAAATAGTAGTGTATGAACAGCACAGGAACAAAAATCCCTCCAAAGTACACTGCTCAAGTGTTCTCCACTACCTTTCCTTTTTATGCAGCCCATAATTAAAATGTGAGGAAAACCTTGAAGTCTTTAGCCCATGAAAGAATCCCAGAGGAATGCTGAGCATAATGCTTACCTACAAAGAACTAGAGATCCCTACGAAACTATAACAGCACACATGAAAAAGTCTTAGCTGATTTAGGCCTTTATGCTTCATCTAAGAAACCAAGATAGAATTAACATAAAACCACAAATGGTAGCTGTGATGGTAAATCCTCAGCCATTTAAACACCGTGTGTTTCACTGACCACTAAAGTAAAACAAGTTCTCTGAAGATCTGGTCCCATACAGAGATTTAAGGAACAAATCTTGAGATCTGACCTAATGTGGAGAATCATTATAAGCCCTCTGGTTTTCAAAAGAGGAATTTCAAGAAAAAAAAATTCCTTATACTTAAAACACTTTTTCACTTCCTTTTGTTATAAAAGCACAGTGAACAAAACCAAGCCTGAAGGAAAAGCCTGTATTTTTAAAAGTGTCTATATCTTCAGAAAAATAAAAACCAGCGACCATGGGTTTAACCTGTACGCGAACTGTTATCTTTTCTCCTGTATTTCAGTATTATTATCTGATATAATTATTATTATCCCTTTTCTCTAAATGAAATTTTGAAAAAAAACCCCAAACTTCAATAGAAATTGAGAAATTTAGATATTTAGGCCAAAGAAGTTGACAATCTGCCTCAGAGCAGCAGCTCCAACCAACTGCCAGATATTAGGCACTCATGCCCAACAATTCCACAGGACGTAGAAAATATGATGAAAGCATCTTGGGAACTCACTATATCCTTTTAGATTGTGCCTAAATCAACAGTCTAGACTCTGAAGCAAAGTGTTTTGTCTGACTAGAATCTGACAAATTACTTAACTGAGCCAGCACACAGCAATATGTGTCTGAAATGCAATGTGCTGCCTTTGGAAATTCTTTGCAGAGAATCATAAGGGCTCAATGCTCAAAACCATGACCAGATTTACAGCAGCACATCCATTCAAATAGCAAATAAAGCAACCACATTTCCAGCAGAGTTCTATTCAAGTATGACAAGCTCTCCTAATACACTGCTTTTGACAGTCTCACATGCTTAACACCCAAATGAGCACAGAAAAATTGGAAAAAAAAAAGGCAATCAGAATTTGTATTAACCACTGTGGAGGGGAGAGTGGCCTATCTGAAACTTGGGGAAGAAGAACTGACAAAATGCTTTAGTCAATGATAACCAGGTCCACCTCAGAATGGGACATCCTCCCTAGAGTCCCTCTCCCACAGCTGTGTTGCACTTCACAAGCATGAAAACAGACATTACTATGTCCTTATTCCATCCCAAATTCTTCTGCACTGACTAATAAAAACATTTAGTCAATAGATGACTGACACATTGGCTCAGTGTAGATGCCTCTCAAATAGGAAGGACATGTTGACAGCAATAGCCTGCCCCTACAAATCTCATTTTGGGGGGCTTTGTACCTTCCTTTGCTACTTCTGTACTGTTAGAGCAACTCTATTCCATAATAGCCTGCAACTTTAGTGAGTGTTACATGATCACAACTGTTAATACTGAGTTTTTTACATCTGTTCTGGAAAACAGAATAAAATGCATTAGAAGCTGTAAGAGGACACGTAGGCTTGTCAAAGTGCTGCTTCCAGAGCTGCTCCATGTAAAAAATGAAAAAAATTATTCATGTTTTTTGGTCTCCTTATTATGTAGCAGGATTTGGGAGCTTGAATGGCAAAATAATTCTGACAGAACTACAATGGTGAGCATTTTGACTGCATACACATGACATCATGTGGAAACATCAGCACTCTCAATATTGGAAAGATCTTACAGATGTAAGGGCCAAGTATTTCCCAAGAATAATTACAAAGAGTAAAGAACAGTCAGCAACTTTGTTAAGAACTATTATCATCATTATGATTCCAGCTTTTCTCCCTGAGGATCACTGCTGGAGTTTGTAAGGAAGAAAAAAGGACAGGAAGGTATTTCATGAGTTTTCTAAAAGGATCTCCAGAACTCAGGCAACTGCTTTCTCTCCCAAATCTTCAAGGACAAATAGCATACATATGACATACTTCAGTAGATTTTCATGATTTTTTGAGACAAAATTATAATGTCTTCCATTATCTAACGGAAAACCAAACCATGAAATAATCTAGTGTCTTGATCTAATGTGAATTTTGCATTTAAGAGGATATTAAAAAAAAACATTCAACGAGACCCAACACAATTTTAAATTTAAACCTTCTCAGTCCTTCTGCACTCTTAACATGGCCATTTCAAAACTTTTTCACTTCCAAACTTTTCCGGCTTTTTGTTTCTCTGTGGACTGTCTTCAAAGACAAGCATGAAATTTGGTTCTACATCACCACTTTCTTCCTCATCAGAAATGCTGAATATAAGAAAACTCTGACCCTTAACATCCATAAGAAATCATGGAGGAAAACTTGAAATCCGTATGTTTCAGGCTCACAAGTTTAACCTGTGGACAGAATTTAATCCTCGGAGGAAAGCACAGGCTTTATAAGCTGGAAGCAGTGACTAAACTACAGGGGAGGAAATACCAAAGAGACAGTAAAGGAATGGTTATAAAGGCTAGATTGGCTTTGTTATTCTCTCTGAAAGTACAATCACTTACAAATACTAAAGGTGCTTTTAATACCTTTAAGTGACATATGAAAATTCTACCTTTAGAAGTCCAAACTGTACTTTGAATAAAAACATCATAAGATTTTACAAAGCAGAGCTCCTCTACTTCAATAGCACTAGAATATCTGAAAAAATTTCAATCAGGTTTCAAATCCTGCTATGCTACTACAACAGTCTAGGCAAGCTTTTTGTAATGACCTTGTAGGAAAGGTGGAATATGACAGGTTTTTATTTCTACATGTCTCAGGGGTGAAAGCTTATAACCATAAATAAATGCTCCTCCAAACTACTGATTTATGGAGTTTCCCCAGGCTCTATATTGGATTCACACTTTCAACATCTATACACTTCCACTTGTTCACAACTTTTGCCATCATATGTTGCAGAGTGTCATTTTTGCAGATGATACCCTGAGTTAGCCATTCCTCAACCAAAAAAAAAAAAAAAAAAAAAAAGAAAGAAAAAAAAAGGGGGAAAAAAAAAGCACCAGCAAAGCTAATTCCTAACTAATGTCAGTAACTGAATAGCTGAGAACTTTGAGAAGATAATGCAAGTAAGAAAAACAGTATTTTTTTTAGTCTCTTTGTGTACATTTATTTCATCCTGCTCCTTACATGGACAGCTGCTGTGTTACTGACTTAATTCTATGACAATTTGCTGAATGAGAAATATCCTTGGCTAATTACATGTACTAAAGAGAGGACTTAAAGTGGTGGGTTTAGACCCTGTAGGCCTTGCAACTGTGTTGTCTAGTTCTGGCCAACACAATTTCTCCTGGCTTGCATGGTTTTCAGTCAAAACTCTGGTATGAATGAAACCTATTCTTTACCCACATATTTACAAATATACTTATGTAGAATATGCACAATAAATTTTATCCTATTATGTGAGAAAATCAAAGATGGCTGTGAAGAACATGACCAATGATGAAGATCTGGTGAAGTCCAGTGAAAAAAATTGATTCTTAACTAAAAGACAACGTGAGTAATTGCACAACTATCCAGGCAGTAACAGAGTATGTTGGTTCAACACTCTTCACATGATCCCTCCTGACTTAAGCTTCAAATAAGCTGATACCAATTTCATTGACATAATGAGAACAAACAAAGTAAATCAAGTGAATAAAGTCCAGAGTGATCTTTGCCTCCTGGATAAGATGCTTTTAGACAGTGCATCAACTGCTATGATGATTTATATTACAGACTGAGATGTAAGCCTTAAGTAGCATTGTTAAGGCTAAATTTAATCTTATGTTTCTGAAAGAGAATCAGTCTCTTCTTTTAAAAGTAAGGCAGAAACAATATACTTCATTTGTAGAAGAAATGACTGAAAGAACAAAAATGCTTTTCCATGGTTCTCAAAAATAAAGAGAGTTTCTTTGGGATACAGATGCAATGAAACTAAAGAAAAAGACACAACTGAAAAATCCTCTGGATGTCAACCGGGCTACAGAAAATAGTCCTGTTATACCCAAGGTATGAGGCAAGTGAGATAGAGTTCAAGGCACTTACAGTACTTAAATCTATAATACTAAAATAGAAAAATTAGTTTGATGGTATCTCCCATTGAGAAGACATTCCCTAGAACCATCATAAGTACAGATTTCATGCCAGTTTTTGAGAGAGAATATAGCATTGTGTTGGTACTACAGCAGAACTTTGCTATGTGAGAAGCAGTGGCACTATGATATGAATGGGACTTCCCCTGAGAAAAAAATTAAAAATAGAGCTTCATACACAGCTAACATGGGAGAAAGAAGCATGTCAGAAATAGCTACCAATCCAACAGGTTTTTAAAAAGACTGGACAGCATGAATCCTGCCAAATTAAAGCAGTCACAACTTTCCCTCTGCAAGAAGTCTCTTCTTGGTGACTTAGGAATCTTCTTGGAAATGTCACCATTTCTAATCCAGGGGCCAGAGGAGACTTAGGAAGAGGAAGAAATGTTGTATTTCTAAACAAGCAGATGATAGATCTTTCTGGAGGGCTTGCTTTCCCCTCCTGCAATAGAAGTTGGCCTTTATATTCTTTTTTTCTTTATAAGAAGTTGCCATAGTCATCCTCCTCAACAACAATGAAAAGTGCCACCAAAGAAAAAAAAACAAAACAACAAAACAACAACAACAAACCCCACAATCAAAATTATCAGAAACTCTAATTTCCACTCTGAAGGGTTAAAAGCCAATTGCCTAACTACAGGAGGTTTGGGACAGATCTGACAATAACTTTTTAATACCAGATGCCACTGTTATTAAACACTGGCAAAACACGTCACTTTCTTTGCTGCAGTACTGCTGTTGTTCACTTTGGGACATGGCACACTTTGGGACAGAGGCATAATGCCAAAATCCAAAGGCCACGTGTCCACCATGGGTGTCCCATTGCCAAAGGCATCTCGTGCCATGCCCCATCCCTCATGTAAGTGGGTTTTTACTGTAAATAACCCAACCAAAGCAGACTACCAGGCCGTGAAGAGTCTTGAAGCCCTCAGAGCGCACTTCCTCACAGCCAGAAACGAGGCTACGATGTGCGCTTCCTCATGGCCTCAAGGCTATGCGCACCTGAAGAAGAAAGAGAGACTGACAGCACTGAAAAAGTGTTGCTGAGCTCACCTGGAAGTTGCTCGTGGGTCCCATGAAGACAACGAGCAGTACTGCAGCAAAGAACGTGACGTGTTTTGCCGGGTAGGGGTCCCTGTGGGCTGAGGGTACCCAAGCTGCCTCATGGGAGCTGTTGTCGCCATGAAGGCCGGAACTAAAATGGCTGAAATCACGCGAGAGTTCCCTGAGGCCTATGTCAAGTGGGGGCGTGGCCTCAGAGATCTGAGCCTCCTGATTGGCCAGCAACCGCGCAATTTTAAAACTGAAGTCCGCGTGCTGATTGGCCCACCAGAGGGAGTCAAGAACCGTTGGGCCGCCTCCCAGGAGGGGTCACAGTTCCACAGGGCCCGCGGTGAATGGCGGGACGGCTGTGACAGGGAAGACAAAGACGCAGCAGTCATGGATGACTGCTACGGCTGGCTCCTGTTCTGGGAGCTGCTCCAGCTGACTGAATGCTCTCCACATAAGGTCCCTGTGAATGGAATTGCCATCTTTGTGGAATTCACAAGCAAGAAGATCACCATGACCAAACCAGCAACAAGATGCCGGACCAGTGGTGTGGAGAGCAGTTCGACATGAGGGTGTTGTACAGAAGGATCAACCATCTGTACCTTGTGGAGAACAACGAAACATGAGACATGCCACAGATTATGCACAAGCAAACATTCACCTCGAGGAAAACACTTATAAGTGCCATTTAGGGTTAGGAACAGGGAATGGGATTTGCTATACTTTTCTCTGTTTTGGAGATAAGGGTGGACCATCCAGCGGAACAGGCCTTATGAGGCCTGGGTTAAATTGAAAGAGTTGGAAATAGAGAGTTATTCTGTAAAACAGATCTAAGTCCTTGTCCTCATCCTGGGTCATGCTCATCGGCCAGAAATGGGAGTATCAAAGAAGTGAAAATGAGGAGCATAGAACTCAATTTCTCAACTAATTACATTTGAATGAAGACACTTGGCCCTCTCTTCCACTTGCTGGCTGAAAATTCTCACATCATTAGCAGATTTGGTAAGACCATCCAGGATGGAAACCATTGTTAAAGGCTGCCAGAAGAGATCTGCAAGAATATTGTCTCAAAATTGTCACAGTAGCACTGCTTAAGAGGTCAAGGCAGTCTTCAAACAGGTGCTCTGCTAGAGGAAATGTTCATTTATGGAGATCAAGTTAAACAAATCTCATCTGGTGCATTAAGAAATGGTCCTTAAAATATTCATGCACTGAAAAAACCTCTGATAGCCTGAGATTTTCAGGTGGCATTTTCAGTTTCTGCTTCACCAAATTAAGTGCCATAAATCCTTTTTCATGTTTCATTTTTCCCCTCCTCATGCTTTCAAACCCATCTGAACTAGACTTCTTGGAAATGTCCTAAGTATTCTGCCCATAAGTATCCTGTGGCAGCATCTGCCCAGGAGTCCAAGGAAATCACAGAATCACAAGGTTGGAAGAGACCTTCAGGGTCATCTAGTCCAACTTGTTCCCTGACACCTCAACTAAGCCATGGCACCGAGTGACACATCCAGTCTTTTTTTAAACACATCCAGGGATGGTGACTCCACAACCTCCCCAGGCAGACCACTCCAGTATTTTAAGAAGATCTGGCCTGTGCAAAACCTAAGTATTTACCACAAAAAAAACTTCATGCAGCTTCTTCTAGGTCATCAAAAGTCTAAGAAAGAAAACCATGGTAAAATCAAGCAATCATAGTGTAAATCTATCCTGGAGCTGTGAAATCCTTGAGATACTTCAATTTGACTGGAAGGCTGTGAGCAAACAGATTTAAGTGGGTTTTACTTAGAGGGTAGCTCAGTCCAAATGACCCGCAGACCAGATGACCTTTCAACCTAGATTGATTCTGAGTGCCTCAAAGCAAGGCTAAAGTAGAGAGTTCAACAGCTGCTTTACAGCACTTAATACAAGCAGTCTTTGACAAAGACTGAGAAAATACTTCAGGAAATAGCATTGAATTCAATGTTTGAGAGCAAAGGCTCTGTTGTTCAGCTTACAGACAATGCCACAAGGAGGGGGAGGGAAGTCGAGACCAGCAGGAGTTTCCCCATGCTAACAATGCACAAACAACAGACAGGTGTTCCCACAGAATATCATTTAATAATGTGCTCTGGGACTCTCAGATCTTAGGGTAGGCATGAGGTCAACTGTGCCTTGCTGAAAATGGCAGCACAAATTCCAGACTTTCAGAAAGGAAAGATGAAGACCCATACATAAGAGCAAAGACATAAAGGACTGCTGGATTTCATATTCTAAGTGCCAAAAGAGAAACTCCTCCTGAGAATTCTCTCAGTTCTGAATTGATGTTTCCAGTGCCATATTAGAGAACTGTTTTCCAGTTAAGTGTTAGACTTGAAAAGGAGGAACAGACCTTTCTTTACTGCTTAGACAGAGTAATGAGAAAAGCAGTAAGGCATCCTCTACTTCATGTCTTCCACCACAGGAGATCATAAAATAGGTCCTATGCTTTTGGTAAAAGACAGAGCTATTGCAGGACTGAATTCCTTGTGGATATTGGGTGCTTTCATCCCAGGGCTGTTCAGCTCCAAAGGAAAAGCCGAGGACTTCTTCAAGGCACTGTGCAGCTGAGCAAGAGATCGCCAAAGATAAGGCAGATCACAGTGTCAAACCTCTTTCAGGATATAGAGTTTCAACTATGCATTCAATATGCATGTGCACTTCTGAAATAAGTGTGTGTTAATGCTCACAGATGAGTGGTACCCATGAGTAATTCTGAGTCATCCTACAATTCCTGTGCCTCCAGGGCAATTTCTGTTTTAATGGCAATATATGGGAGTATCAGCTAATCACTGAATACTGATGAGATTGTGTTCATTTGTGCTGAAAAGTCCCTTCTGTGGATGTTGCCTTAGTTTGGGCTTTTTTTGTTAATTATGAAGGTCTCAAAGTCTTGACCTGCTGTTACACAGCACCACAGCTGAATACATAACAGTACAGAAAAGAGTAAAGCAAATTTTAAAGCATGCATAGGCAAATAGATGAACTTGAGTTTGTTCACTCCCCTCATTCATGTCACCCAATGCATGCAAAGTTTCTGAGAAAAAGATCTTACAAAAAGCCATGCAAGGGTTTAAAACAAAAATACAAACCTGAGCTGTATTTTAATTAGTGGTTTAATTATTTCTAATGCATAAACACTCCCAACTGGTTGTATTATCTTTGATTATTATTATTATTGTTCTATGATCTCAAGCTAAGCAATGTATGGAACTGAACCTTGCATACCTTGTGAATCTTGACTTCCAAAATACATCTAAACTAGCAGAGATTTTTGCCTTAAAATCTGATGTTTAATTATCAGACAATTCAAATTTATCTACCAGAAATAATATAAAAATGATACTAAAATACATGTTCTCATGTTTTTCCATGCAAATATACGTTCATACGTATAAATGCACATTCATCTGTATATATAAACATGTATCCATTGATTCATGTGTATCTGTAAGTCAAAATACACTCCTCAGGTTACATTTGCTACATCACTGCTTCGTTGAAATTCAGGAAATGGTTTGCAGCACTGCTGACCTTACATGATTAGTTCTGAAAGGTTTCCTTCTTTGTCACACTGATTTGTGGCAATCACCTTGCTGCTCTGAAGCCATAAATCTCTGCAGATATCATAGTATGTCTTTCTATATATTGCTATGCTATCAGGAACAGTGATGATCATTTATACTAGTGTAAAAAGACAGGAAATGCTTAGGAGACACTTAGGAGTTCATTGTTCTCTGTTCAGATATTTATGACTATGACTAGAGATAAAAAATATAAATTACATTTACATATTTATGAGCATTTTTATGCAATATCTTCATTTTGATTAAAATGCCATCAATATCCCTACATTACTATAATGAAAGTCAGAAATCTAACTACAATGCACTTAGTTTTATCTTTTTCCTGAAAACTTCCCAAATTAAAGCAATTAACAAAATAGAGCATGAGCAGTGCTGATTGATAAACAATGCATTTAGGTGTAAATTCAAAATGGTAAAGAACTAATCTGGCATACCACAGGACCTAAAGATATTTTTCTTTGTTTGGAGAAGCAGAAACAACCTTGGGAGAAAATGCGTGGGCTGCAGAACCATGCAATGCAAATTGAAGGGTGCAGGCAGAAACTCACCTCTAGCTTTGTTCTTTGTAGCAGCCACTGGAAGCAAGGAAAAGATTGCACAAGAAGAAGAGAACAAAGATAGATTAGACAGAAGTTTGAGCAAGCAAGAACACAGAGAAACTTCATCACTATCGATTCAAGGCTAACAAACACCGTTTCTAAGATTATTTGACCTATTTATTAGAGACACTGCTGTGCTGCGAGAGAGTTCAGATCTATGATTCTGTCAGAAACCCTGCATTGAGAAGTTGGAAAACACACCAGAATACACACTCAAAAAAGCACAGTGAGGATTGCAGAAAAATCACGGATCATTAGTCACAAGTAGGTGAGAATACATGCACACACATTAGTGAATTCTAAAACTTAAAGCACAATTTGGCTTCCCAAAAGTACATTCTGAAGAACCTAAATCTTATGTCATCCCCTTGCTCCTATTTCTTGATACATCATTTTTCTGTGAAGGTAATGCAAATAAGCATCAGTTAATCTGCAGATACTCCAATGATTTACAATCTGCTATACGATCACTATTTTTCTTCATTGAAACCTCTAACTTCAGATTGTTCTTGCACCCTAATGGAACATGAAAACTAAAAAGAACAGATGATATTTTAACCAACAGTAACCAATGTTCAAAGTCACAGAAATAGGGACAGACACTACAGCCTTCCTTGAGTATCCTGAATCCACACAGTTTCATGCTGGTAGTATTTCATGCCCAGCAGGGTAACAAAAACAAACATTGTAGCTTAAAATGTTTCACTAACAACCACACCATCACCAAAATAAACAGAACCATTGTTTTCTGAGGCTCAAGAAGAATGTTGTTGAAATAAATATTACTCAGAATCCAAAGTTGGAATAGAATCACTCTGTTAATGGAATTAATTAAATTACTCAAAAAGCTGCCATCCAAACCTCTCTAAATTCTCAAGCACACTCTGAGAAGGCATTCAATTAAGAGCCTCTCCATTAAAAAAAAAACCCAAAATATGTAAATATTTCTCTTCTGTTGGCCCTTTTTGTAGGGCACAACTACATTGACAATTCAAAGGCAGCTATGCTTGAGACCAAAAGACATGAAAGAAGAGAAAGACCAAACCCTTTTCTGGTGGCTTTGCTTCTCTTGTTCATGTCTAAAAGGCAATCTTTATTTGCTTGATTGGCTTTTTTTCGTTTTTGGTCTGGTGTCTCACCAGTCAGTCTTTACTAAAATAAGCAAGGAGTGCATAGCAGTGAAGACCAAGTTACCATATATGAAGAAATTGTTGAAAACCTGAAACTTTTAGGTTTACGAATGCATCAAAATATCGATTCCCTAGCTGCTTTTATTTTTCAAGTTTTTCACTGGTCCCTCCTTTACTTCCAAGTTCACCATTGTGACTTGTCAACATTCTCCTTGCAGTGAAAACAACACAAAAAAATCTGCTTTGGGGAGGTACAATGAGTGCAGATGCTTTTGCAGAGCTCTTTCCATAGGGCTGTTTAACAAGACATATTCACCTGCAAACTGCCCGTAAATCTTACACGAGCTAAATATTGCTTGTGTAATAAACAAAATTAATGATGCCATTCTAATTTTATAAGAAGTGAACAGTTTCTCCTTCATGCAAATCTAAGTTGATAATGAATGCACTGAGTTCATCAACCTGTTCATTTTATTACACTTCCCCCTTTTTTTTCCAGTCCTGAGAATTACATCTACCTCAATGTATTATCACTTCTAGCCAGAATAATCATATAAACTTAACAAAGGTCTGGGAAAACACTATCTCCCTGTCCCCACCAGAAATTTAAAAGCAACAGGAGACTTTGTACTTAATTAAATAGAATAAAAAAACATATGTGTATAAATAAATACATATATTAAAAATATATGTACTTAAACTCTTCAGAATATATATACACACTGTTATATGCATATGTAATTGGTATAATTTATGTGTATGGACACACATATGCATGCATATTAAAAGAACCCACACATTCCATGATGAGACAACTTTATTTTGAAGCATGTGCACTAGACAGAGAATTATTACCTATCAGTAAATAAAGAAAAGTATTAAATGAGATTGTACATTATAATTGGAAGTAGGACAGGTTACTAGGCTTGTTAGGCCAATTATAACTCTCTGCAAACCCACTAATAGAGGACTAGATGACAGTAACCTTCTCAAAAATGTCATGTTCAATACTTGTAAATTTTCCCATTGACAGCATGGTCCAATTACAAGTCAATTCATAAAGTTCAAACTGCACAACAGCCAAATTAGCTGAAAATGGTCTTACAAAATATAATTCTGCCTACAGAAGGCAACTAGCTACAGCTGTTTCCATCTTTCTGATACTAAGCATGAAGGAAAATTCCCTTTCATTGATATCACTGATATCATTGAGGTAAGTTTTTCTTTTCTTTCAAAGCTGAAAGAATTTTCCTCTCTTCCCTTTTTACTCACCTTGTCACTCTGTAAAAAGAAGACAATTTTCAACCTATATACATTATGTTTGAAAAATTTTACCTACCCCTTGTTATTACATGAAAAGCCATAGAAGACAAGCATAGACAAATGTTTTGAATGAGCATCATCAAGACTGAAATTTAGCAGACGGAAGCTGAGAAGTTGAGATTTTGGCTGGAGCATCAGATATGGGAAAACTTAGCTTTTTATACCCCATGTCAATGACAAAAGACTGTAGACTTCAAAAAAAAAAATAACATTACAGTCAAAGAACCCACTTTTGCTTTAAATCTTCAGCAAGTCAGTTGATTTATCCACATTTCACATAATACATTCTCTTTTTCCAACCTAGACTTCCTTGCTTCCTGACAGAAGAAAAAACTCTTCAAGGCAGTGAGTCTACCTCACCTTAAAGTAGGATATGTATATGTTACTATCTCAGGACACTGATTTGAGACTTTTGTAATACAAATAAATGGTTTAAGACTGGCCAGTAATTATTTTTGGGCATAACATAACCTAAAATCTGCTGTATATGTCTGGCATACTTTCTTGGTCTAAGTTAAGAAGCCAATCAATAAATGGATAAAAAGGAATGCCATCTGATATATCCCTATGGTCAGGGATATCTGTAAAAAAAAGAACATTTATAAGGGCACTTCCACTTAGTGACGCTGTCTTCTCATTCTTAGGAAAATTTTTCTGGACAGGAAGGCATACTGCAGAAAACTGTGAACTGTCACCTTTTTAGAACCTAAGGAAAATTTTTAAAGACTGGGGAAGAAAGAAAGACAAAGCAGGTGTGCTGCTTATGCATTGGAGCCATTCATGGAAGTGACTTCCTAAGAGAAGCTGCTCGCAGTTTCCTTTGTGTCTGACAGAAAAACCAATCAGTAATTAGCTTTGAGAATTGACAATCTGTTAAACCACTGAGAAAGCTGGACGTGCCTCTATGTTCAAGATGAAAAAAATCCTAGGAAGCTCTCTTTTCCTTCCTGCCTGAGAGGAGGTTACAAGGCTGGCCCTGCTCCCATCTCAGACATAACAATCTGCAGGCCCCAGGCAAGACATTAACTCTTTCAGTGCACAGATAAGATTTGCAGACCTTCAGTCCTCCCTCTGTTGAGAGAAAAGGACAGAGTGAGAACATGTAGAAGAACAACATGAAGACACCAAGGTCAGTGAAGAAAGACTCAAGTCCAGGTAGGAGGAGATGCCTTGATTTTGGGGCTGAAATGCTCTAGGAAAGCAATGGAGAAGAATGCAATTGATCCATTAGACTCTTTTTCCCTGAAACTGGTATGGGGAGACTTAAATGTTCCAATTGTAGATATGAGCAAAGGCCTCCATGCTAAAGTAAGCAGATATTGAAGTAGCTGTGATTTCATGAGAAGTTTGAACAGAGAGAGAGAGAAGAGTGATGAAGACCCTTCTGCCCCCAGGGAGAGAAGAAGAAGATCTCTGTTCTCAGAGATGAAGATGATCTCAGAGAAAGAAAACCTTTGCTCTTGAACAGCTCATCTGTAAAATAGTACCCCATAACTTTACATGGCCCATAAACACAGCTGTGAGAAAACTGTGAAAGGTGGGAGGGACTCCATGATTGCAGATACCCGGGCAGCTGTTATTTGTGGAAATTGAAACCATAAGAGAACTGTTTTCTTGTGGAGCAATCTCCATAAACTGACAAGAGGAACTCCTCTCCTTCAGTGAGCTGAAAAAAGACTATTCTAGAATTGTTTCTGTACACTGTTAGTGGGAAAGAAAAGGTTGTAGAGGGGAGGCGAGCTGTTCTAAAGGTTTTATTCTGATTCTTATTATTCTTTCTTTTAGGTACTGTTAATAAACTTTCCTTTATCCCCTTTTAAAGTTTTCAGCCTGCTTTGCCTTACTCCCAATCCTATCTCACACCAGGAAATGAGTAAATGTATTCTAGTGGGTGCACTGGTGTTTAGCCAGCACTGAACCCACCACGTTAATTGGGGCATTGGCTGGGAAATCTCAAGTTAGTGAACCAAAACCACTACAGCAGGAACAAAGACCAAATTTTCAGAAGTCAGGTTGAAAGGCATGACAGAGCCACTAGATTTCTAGGTAAGGCCGAGAAATAAATCTCCTCTATTTTCTCTAGCAAGGTTAAACAGTATTGTATTCTTTCAAGGCTCTTGTGGTCACAGCATATGTAAAACAAAAGGGTTGGCCACCAGGGAAAGGTCTGTGAGTGAGGGCATCACAGAACAGCAAGAACCCAAGGTCAGTGATCTCAGGGGAGTCCCACTATGAGAGATCTGGAAAGGAGAGAAAAACTGCCAGGTACAGCTAAATTTCACAGAACAAATGTTTGTAGGGCATTTTTAAATCAGAAAAGTAATCCTGCTGCAGCTGTGCTGTCAAAACGATCTTTCAAAAAATCATTGCCTGAATGTAAAAACTTAAATTCAAATTTCAAAAACCCTAATATACCCTTGCTCTCAAATATCAATAATATATTGTGCTTTATTTTCTGTGATACATCTTTCTGACTTCTTGCTTTTTGTATGCCAACAATTGTTAAATTACATTCTTTGATAAATGGTGGCTACAAGTTGTTCAATATTTTCTCCACACTCAGCTGCTCTACACTGTTCAATTTTGTAGACACTTTTAGACAGATTTGATATAGCTTTTATTTTATTTTTCTCTTATATGTGATTTATTATTCGATTTGGAGTTTTGTCTTTTGTCTTCGGAGAAAACCACATCCGTCCAATTACTTCAATAGCTCAATAAAATAAAAAAAGGGAAAAAGCATTTCCCCCAGATATCCACCTAACCTTTTTATTTCAAAAAATAAGGGGAAAGAAAAAGAAAAGTGAAAGGTTTGAGGCCAGTCTTGTTCTCATTTCTCCTATTGGATGCACTAAGATTGCAGATAGAGGAACAAACAGTAAAATATTTCAATTTTATAATGAGTAAATACTCTATTCAAGAAAAAACAAGAAAGCCACATTCATGAAGTACATTGCCTTGATTTTCTCCCAAATTCAATAACCCACAGTTGCAGCAATTCTAGAGGTCCTCTTATCTTCAATAAAAAATTAACACATCAGCAGTCACATGGAAGCATTTATTAATCCGTATTTTTACTCCAGCCTTAAAATCTTTTAGGATCATGAAAAATGATCAGAGAAGCAGCGTAAATAAACATCCCCCACTCCACAAAGTAGGAGGAAACAAACAACAACAACAACACAGCCCTGTTCCCCAACATATCCAACATATAATTCAGATTACTTAAAAAAAAACAAAAAAAAAACCAGAAAAACTTCTTATTTTTACACTACAGACATTTAGAATTTTCTTTTTAATTTTAGCATGATGATGATGATGACAACAACTGCATTTGTTCCCTTTGGATAAACAGACGGATTATCACTGATCATTTAGGTCACCTAAATGCCAGCTCTGAATCTCTGACTGGAAAAGCTCCTCTGTGTGACAGAAGGCCTTAGCAGGATCATTTCCTCCAGAAAATAATGCAAATTATTGGGCTCTCACAGACTAGAGACCCATTCAAACAAAGATACCCACATGTGCTGCAATGCAGAATCCTTCCCATCCTCCTTTTCAAAACCAGCATTTTCCAAAAGCCACTGAAGGAGAAACAAACCACCACCATCACCTGAAATTCATGGTGGGAATCTGAGTCTCCTGAACTCACGAAGACATTGCTGCTTAGACTCAAAGAGTGGCCAACAGATGACACAAAAACATGGGATCTAAATTTGTTTGCTTCTGATTTTCTGATCTTTCCTTTGATTCCCTTTATTGCTATTCCTTTGCATTTTATAGTGAATATAAATTTTATACATAAGTTCTGCATACTCTTCTCATGGAGAACCCTAAAATATCAGATGGCGGCGTTTGCAGATATAACCAGAATCCATATATTCCTAGATAAGCCTTCCTCTCTTTGTGTATATAACCATTAAAAAACTGTGCAGTCATGCATATGTAACTAATGGAATTCAAACACATGACCTTCTTTTATTCTATTTATTCTATGTTCTATCTCTGCATCATTGTATCTACAACACAAGTTCTCAAAATGACATCAGGTAATTTCCCCCAGAAACATAAAATAGTCTTGAAGATACAAGTGAAAAAGGGACAAAAATGCAAATGGGAAGGATTCTGAGGATGTCAGCCATTGCATCCTGTGGGTTTGAAGCATCATGAGTTATCTTTGGACCCCTCCTAACAGAGTGCCTAATATAGTGTTAAAACCTTTGGCGATGGGGACTTCAAAAACTCTCCAGATCACCTCTTTCAGTGCACAGCTGTCTCTCTCAACAGTAAATTGTTTTGCTGTTGTATAACCTAACCATTATATGTTATTATATGACTGGTACAATCCCTTCACCCTTCTCATACCTTCCAGGAGTCCAAATTACAGAATGCATACCTCTTAAATGTAATTCTTGGCAAACTTAAAGATTTATTATTCCTGTTGTATGCTTAAAAATGATCTAAACTTTCTCAAGGTACATTTTCCAAGTTGCACTTTTTTTGCCTCCCTCAGTTTTAACACTGTGACTAGATTATCACATGCAACAACATTATTATGCAGTACTAATCACAAAATATTGAAAAACATGCAGCTCTATTTTCTTTCTGAAAAGTAGGGTATAAATATAGTAATTTTGTTCTCAATACTCATTATGACTGGCATGATGGAGATCAGCAAAACATCTTATAATCTAAACATCACTAGAGTTCAGGATTCCAGCTGTAGCTGATTCACATTAGCAGCTGGAAACACATAACACAGTATATTACAGGATAGCAAAAATAGAAGATGAATATAATCATGTCCTAAAGGGCCCTCTTAAAAATATTGAGATAAGACTATTTGCCCATCCCAAAATGCCAGCTTTTTGCATGTTTTAATGCAGCTGGACATGTAAGTCTTACAGGCAATGCAAGTTGCTACTAAGCAATTTTATCATAAGCTGGGTTTACATAAAACATCAGAGAAATTTCACTTGCAATCAATAATTCAACTCATGAAGAAGAGAAAATACAATTTTTATATTTCATTTTACCAAGGTAAGAGAATGCTTTAAGAAGTATGTATAAAGACAACTCTGGAGAAGTAGAATTAAGCACTGCAATAGGCTGTAAGCAGGGTTGTGTCAGGCAGAGATACAAGTCCCCAGTTCTGTGCTCAGATCACTTTAACAGTTATTTCAAAACTTGAACCAAATATTTGAAAAGCTTTAATACTCATTCATCCACGCCCTCAAAATAGCTATGAAAATTATTAGTCATACAGAATGTCCATACACACAAACACGTCCAGCTTCTGTGCTTTTGTCAGGTCTCCAGAGTAAAGAGAAAGGAAAAGAATTTGTCTGTCATTAGGTGACTGTGACTGGGCACAACCAGCTGTAAGCAGAGAGGTTTTGTCTCTTCACATCTGCAGATCAATACATACAAAATATCTCAAATAATGCCTTGTCCATTTTAGCCAATCCAAGAGCAACCTGTGACATTCATGTCTCACATAGGTTTGTTTTTCAATGAAGTATATGCTATCCTACATTATCACAAATAGAAATTTCCTGGGTCTACTATGCTCATGTGCATTCCTTTCTGGTCACAGTCCACAGGTTTGTTAACCCACAGAAGTTTAAAGGTTCTTGTATTTGAAAATAAGCTCCACTGCAACCTGCATGAAACAAACAAAACCAACCAACCAAAACAAAACAAAACACCAAACAAAAGCAACAACAAAAGTCAAAACCAACCAAACAAAAAAACCCCACAAAAACCAAAGCAATAAACCAAACCAAAACAAAAAAACAACAGCAACAAAAGACACCACAAAAAACCCCTGTGCCATCCAGAGCAAGGAGCAATGCAGGCAGACACACAGCTGGGGTTCTCCTTCTATTACCTCTGCTTACAACTGAATCATCTACTGGAAGCTCTAAGAAGCTTATCAAAAGGCAGCTGGTGGTTTTTGCATGGTTACTTTCCTTATTTATTTATTTATTTAAAATTATAGCCTTTGGTATCCCTGTATAAGTGTTACAGAACAACCATACAGATAATCTGTATGAAATGCTTTTTTAATAGGGTTAATCTATGTACTAAGGGCCACTGGGGCAATGCCTGAAACATGTGGAGACAAGCACATATCTTAAAGGGCAGATAATTAAAACTTTAAACAGAAGCATAAGATTTTTTTTTATTCCCCAGATATTACCCATTTAGACTTTTCCAGATATTAAGAGACAGACTTAGACAACAGATAAGATTGATGAAAAAAAATACCATCATAAACTCAGTGCAGAGCTCAGACAATTGGATTTTCTAAGGTAAAAATGGACATCTATGACCTAAATCTAATTACTTCTATAACTGAAGAACTGGAATTTCAGATCCATCAACAAATCAAATATTTTATTTTTTCAGACCCCTAAATACAAAGAAATATAATCCCTTACCCCAAAATAGTACTAACCACAGTCAAATGACTCTGTTTCAAGCACACACTTTGTCATTTAACCTCATAAACATGGTAGGAAAAGACTTTGCATTGTATATGATTTATTTATATTATATATACCAGTTTAGATAATGGGGAACATAAGGTCAATATCTCAACTCTATCATAATGCTATTAGGGAAGTAACATTAAAATCAAAACTCTTGCGTTTTTTAATGTAATTTCCTGGTTTTTTCCTATTTTTTCCTAACAGTTCAAGAAACACAAATAAAGTGAAAAAAACCCCAAAAATATTAAGACTGCATGCCATACCCAAAGTTCAAATATTTAACTGCAATTTATCATCTGCTACCCATAACCATGCAAAAAAAATAAGGAAAACTACTATCTCTTTCCTTTTATGTACCTTTACAACAAAGGACTTCAATACTAGAAACAGAAGAGTCATAACACCACACCATTTTGTCAGTCAATAGCAAATTTGGTGCCTCCTTGGCAAGACTTACTAAGCAGGACTTTTGTAGATTGGGTGAGACATGTAAGCGAGGAATTATTTTTATAGAAATTCACAGTCTGGAGACAAATTTCATCCTTACTATTCATCTTTATGACCTGACACCATTTTACATTGCACATCTGAAATTTCACCTGACTTAGTAATCAATTACTCATAATAAAAAATAAAAACCAAAACTACCACAAATCAAAGAAATTCACAATTCAAGACTTAAGATTTTGTGCCGACTTTTTTATACAAAGAAACACAAGCCAATAATTACAACGAGATGGATGAATGAATACCATTGACAATTCAGAATATGAAAACTCATAAAACAGCCATTATGTTTTTCAGAGAGAAAAAAACCCAAAACAGTATCAATTCATAATTCCAAACACTGTTTGGAAACCTTAGAAATTAAAGTTAATAAAAAAACCAAACTATAATTGTTCCACATATTATACTTTTAATATTGACAAGAGGCCCATTTTGATTTGCTCTGATCACTAAACACCTTTCCACTCCTCCTTGTACTATGCTTCCACTGTACTGAAATTATTTGCAGGTAGGAGTCATTTATGAACTGATCTATGTTTACAGCAGATGTACACATTGCCCATAGCTCAGAACCAGAGCAGATACATCTCATGGACAGCTGCGTTTTGCCAGAGAATCATCAAAATAAGGATTTAATAGAGAAGATTTTTAGCAGGGGGTGTGTGTATTCAGAGTGAAAGTGTAGTCAGCACAAGCAGCTGGCAAAGAGACACATCAACAATGGTCATGGACCACTGTAAATGCAGCAGCAAAAAAGAACTTCTGAGTGACTGCTAGGAAAAAATGAAGGGAGAAAACCAACATTCTGCAAGTTCTGCTGCTTTGGTGGAATGAAAAAGAAGAGAATGAGGATTTTAGTTTTTACGTAGCACAGGATCTTTAAAAACTGAGTCTAGGACAGGTGGCAAGTTAATACTCTAAGTTGAAAATTATAGATGATCAAAAAATAAAAACAGTTCTTCAAAGACAACAAGAAAAATTAAAATACAGGGAGGTAAAAAAATGTGTACAGTCAATTGAAAATAGAAAATGATAATATGGAAAGATGACAAGATGAAACATTTTTGAGAAACTTTTGAAAATTATCACAAAAATATCATTTTAGGAAATCATAGTCTAAGTCTAGTTAGAGTTATTATTTACAGAAAATTATGTGATTCTTCAGCTAATCCTCTTAATTGGGACTAAGGAACTAAACTGTTCTTACTACTCCTTCAATGCCAAATGTGTTGTGGTAAAGAAATGATTTGTGAACTCTGTACATTTCTGAATTGTACAGCAGCTGCATTTTAGTCTTCACTGTACTTTGACCGCCAGAGTGAATTTTATAACGTGCTGAAAGGACATTTGCCAGGCAAATAATTTCTCAAGGTATTCCTCAGCAATGCAGTCTGAAATTCTATTGGAAAAACAAACAAACGAATCCCACAAACGGATGGATACACACACACACACCCCCTTCCCTATCCCTCACTCCCCCAGACACCAAACTAGTCTGCAAGGCAAATAAACAAGACACTATTGGGTATTTCTAACTCGTTCCTTGACATCTCTGCCAACATGCATCTTCTAGACAACATTATTACACAATTACACTGAGCTAAACAAGCACACAGACTCCCTTTAGAGCAGAAATACTGTTTACACCCAGTGTTTAGCTGCCATCAGCAGTGGAAAGGGAGGAAATATTTTGGAATGGCACCTGTTTGTAGCACAAACACTGCACAATAAAAGATACCGAGCGAAAAAATGCAAAAAGGAGAGAGGTGTTGCTCTTTTTGCCTGGCTGTCAGGGCACAGCCCAAAGACATTTGTAGTTCTGTGAATGAGTACAGAACAAGCTCTGGCTGTTCACAAGTGCTCTGCAAGAATCAACCAGATCCTCAACTACTAAGTGCATTGCTCAGCAAATATTACAGGCATGTTCTTGCCTTGCACACCTCTTGGAGCCCACCAAAGCAGACAGGAACAACAGAACATCCTCAGTTATCCCAGTAAACTAAAGAAGCCTTTCAAGACCATTTCTGATCACTTCAGCCACACAACTCCTTGCCATTCAGCACAATCCTTGCAGTTCAGAAGGAGTTTGCACACGCAGTCACAGCATAAATAGAAACTGGCAACACAACTATGACTACTCCTCCTTAAAAACCTCATACGCCTTCTCTTCAAAGAGATTTATGAATAATAGGAACTAAATAATTCATGGCACTGCAGATGCCAGTCCAAATAGCCTCTTCCTTTTTAAGGCTTCAGTTTGTAGATGTGTGATCAAAAGCCTTCATCAGTCATGATAGTGGCATTTGTACTCAGTCCAAACAAACCGTATTTGCATCTGAATGTTTTCCATTGAAATGAGAGACGTAATATGCAAGCCAAGTTCCAACTAAAAGGCGTTTTATGCTATTTAAATTCAGTCAAATTAAAGGCTGAATGCAACCTAAAAGGTCTACTCTCAGAACAGCAATTTGACACATCATAAATAAGACGCGTGTTTTTGTTAAGAGGGCCTTAGCACTTGTCTGAAAATTTTACACAGCATCCTAACAGTGCTGCCTCTTGAGGGATAATAGAGGAAAATCCTATATAAAAAGGAAGGAAGTAAACAGAAAACCCACTGGCAAGTAGTGCAAAGGTTCAATCTACTCATACACAGCTACATGAAATCACAAAACCATTTAGATTGGAAAAGACCTCTGAGATCATTGAGCCCAACTTTAAAATCAAGTAGGTAAAAGCAGTTGCTTTGTGAAGGCAACACCAACGTGAAAGATCTTGCCACTACATTTTAAGCAAATAGGTACACCTTGGACACCAAATTTTCTCCCTGTTTTATTATTCCTATTGATTAGTAAAGTGAGGATCACTGTTTGCCAGGTCCAATACTCAGGTTTGCTACTACACTGAAAACTACCACAAGAATACCTCAAAAGAATTTTAAAAAAGGAAAAAAAAAACCCAGAGTCCACAAAGATCTCAATTAGCAAATGGAGAAGAATTTTACGTCAGCAAGGGAAAAAGCTGTAGGATTAGATTAAAATTCTTGCTCTTGCCAAGGGGAAATATATACAACTTACATAAATTGAGGTCAATACTAATTTTAAAAAGACTATTAAGAGCCTAGAATGTCCTGAAATGAACCTTAGTGGGGATAAACAAGATAATTCTTTTAAAATGTCATGGGGGGTTTACTGTAAATCCTTTACATTTTTCCTTTTGTTTTTCCTAAATTTTTGCGAGACACTCTTTCTATTTAAATACAATGACACGTTTTGACAAAAGAAAGAAGCAAAATATTTGTATGACCTCAAATTAAAACATGTCACAGGTCAGTATGCTTATTTGAAGTCCATCGTGTTTGGAGTTTTTTTTCTGTTTGGTTGGCTTCATTAATTTTTTTTTTTAAAGGAAGAAATATATCATTTTTATTTGCAGATATGAGAAGCACATGAATCCAAAAGAAGAAGAGAAGCACAGTTATCCAAAATATATTGAGGTCTTAATTTTAAAGTATTAAATTTAATTTAGCAATTAGAATATGCACCATACATGAGACACACTGCAAAGAGCCCAATGATGCTAACATTAATTAATACACAATCTTTTTAAATACTTTAGTAATGCATGATTTTAAGGTAACACTAGCTTTGAAAGGAATAGTTTATGTGAGCAAAAGGTAGTAGGAAGAAGAGGAATGTACTCCAGGAATGAGACTATTCCACAGGTCCTCTACAGACTTCTCAGGAAAACAATAGGGAATGGCCTGTGGCAGACTAGCACAGCACAGCACCAACTCTGTGAATGCTAATGAGTAAAGCCAAGGAAAAATGCTGGAGCATCAGATATTGGAGGATGACACTGATGGGGGCAGATGCAGAAAAATGGTTATCAACTTCAGACCCCCTAGAGCAGCATGAATGAAATCACATCCTTGTGTTCTGGGAAATAAAACAGGCAACTTGGATAGAAATAAAGACAGCCTTTAATTATCGAAAAGTAAATTGGGAGCAGCCCATGATAATTCAGAAGTGGCGTTATTATAGAACACAATGCAGAGTTAATTCAGAAATCAGTTTGTTCAAAAGCATCAACAGCTGGGTTTAATAACAGACACAATGAAGAAAAGCTCCAGACAGGAGATTATTGAGCAATTTCAATCACATTATTAGATTTACAACTACACAGTGGCAAAGAATCTGTAAGTTAGAATTATTTAAATAAAGGAAAACAATACTTTGGATTGATGAGCTCCAAGAGTGTTAAAAAACAAACTTTTACAGCATTATTTTGTCCAGTTGTGTTTTGTTATGCTTTTGCATACCAAAAGCTAACTTTCCCATTGCTTCATCACTTCAAAAATAAAACAAGGGCTGTCTTGTCACAAGACCAATATATCATTTGAATGAAAAAAAAAAAGCTTTAGCAACAGAAAAGGTGCTACCTTCTGATATTTCTATTTATATTCATTAGATTTACTTCAGCAAATTCTCTTATTGATTTTACTATTTTATATTTGAAGCATATGATTATAATTGGGAAAGCATGGAAAGAGCACAATGAGATTATCAAATGATTATAGCCAATACCACTGGCAAAGCAAAAAGAGTGGATGACTGCAAGTTTAGTCAGAATGACTGAATAATTTAAGTGTTATAAACTGAAGTTTGTGAAATACATGATCAAATTTTACATACAAAACAGGCAAAGCAAATACTGCACTGCCATAACTTGTCCTGCATACACCAGAAATTAACAGTTTAAAGGGTTTTTTTTTAACTTGTTTTGTTTGCTTTTTAAAGAAGAATAATAAGATTGTGTTGTTCAGGCAAACCCTTGCCTTCCATCTTTCTAGGAAGTTAATCAGGAATCTTTACAGCTAAAAATATACTTTTAGAAATATTCTGTTGTCCATCAAGTTTAGTTTTTGATCATCACCTTAGTACAACTGAGTTGTACAACTGGTAAGTGATGTTCTGAAAACAACAACAACAACAACATAATAATAATAATAATGATGTTGTGAACACCAAACACTGGTGTTCTAAATATGTGCATCAGGTCTGCCTAAGAACAGACTGACAAAAACTAGATACCTAAACCAAGTTTGGTGATATTGTTCTGCAGTCAGGGAATGGATCAAGACAGACAAAGCGACTTGACACCCTGCTGGTTATCACATGAAAGATGAATATTTCTAGTTTCTCTCCTCATATCACTATGAAAACCACATAAACACTTGGTTAAACTGTCAGGCAGCACATTAACAATAAAATGCATTCTCATGTATTTTAGTACTGAATCCCAGTAAGGAAAAAAGTAGCTCTAGGATAAAAAGAATAACATGGAAAAGATGATGCTTCAAAGCACAATTTCTGAAACCTACACAAACATTATCTGAAGACTATTTTATTCCACCTTCCTTCTCTCTGCTTTAACCCTCAACTGAAGTACACAAGCAGAAAAGAGAGATTACCATGGCATTTTCCTTGCTTAAACAATATTTTGACAAGTTTCAGCTCATAACAATACTTTCAAAAAGAAAAACAAAAGAGCTTCTACAGTCAGCACATTGTCTACCAAGCTACACTGAGAACCAAGTACTCTAAGATGAATATTGTTTCAAACTGCAATTTCAAATTAGATTCCCTTCAAAGAAACAAAAAGAATGCTGACAAAAAAGTGTCACTCAAGGTAAAATGCTGGTATCAGTTCTGTGAGAAGCTGTCAACCACAAAGTAACACAAGTATAAACATCTGGGCTCTAAAACAACTTACGGCAAATATACAAGTGCTAAATCCCTATCAGACTCAGTATTTTTTTTTTTAATTCTGCATTTCTAATACTGTAAGGAACAGAAATATCATTTGCACCAGGACAGCATTACATGACCTTCCATATTTCACCACATGGCAAACAATTCCAGAGATATTTTCGCTACCAAGTGTTCCTCTGCATAAGCTGAAATATGTAACATATGGATAAAGTACATATCAATGACAGTTGATCAGAAAATTTATTGGAAGCCATTAAAAAATCCATCTACCATGAATCATATGAATATATATATTTATTTGTTGAAAACTAACTTTTTAAGTTAACACAGGTTTTCCTTCTACAATTCTCATATTTTGTTTCCTTTAATGATGTAAGTTTCCTATTCCTTTGTGTTTTGTCTTCCAAGCAAAAGAAAACAACCTGTCTTGCAATGGATTTTATATGGTTTTCAATCAGAACTGTAATCTGCCATTCAAAGAGAAACGGTAAGAAGAAAAAAAAAACGGCCTGTGCAGCATGAATGAATGGAAAAGTATTTTAACAAAAAGTATTCATGTTAGAAAAAAATTCAAGCTAAAAAAGTCTATTACCCACTAAATATGACAGGGATATTTCTATTGACTTTAGTAAGCTATGAATCAAGCAATAATTATACCATTAGATTACTGAAAGAAAAATAATAGTCATTTAGAAAAAATAAATGGAAAAAAGGAAATAGCCCCAGAATAACCCATATAATCTGATATCAACCTTGGCTAGGTGAAATTGCATTTTTCAGCATCCTGTAATGCTGCAATTATCAGTAGTCACATGCACATATTATTATATACTTAGCAGCCAAGATGGATGATTATTGTACATTATAGACTCCTGATAAAATAAATTAACCGAGAAATGTTATCAGAGAGAATATTCACAACAAATGAACCAAATTTCCTCAAAGACTTGCTGCCCAGACAAAGTGATGACTCACACAATAAGATCCAGGAATCAACAGACAACCAACACTGTCACAGCAAACAGCCACCTCACAAAGCTGATAGGAGAAAACCATAATAAAATGGAATTTCTAAGAAACAGAGCAAGCAGCCATGACATTGTCTGTCTCTTGACAGGGATCACATGTGGCTGAGCTGTTGCTCACATCAGTTATTCTGGAAACCAGTTTAGCTAAAAGGGAACCTCCAGGAAGGTGATCACTGGCTGTCAATGCCATGATTTTACTCCCCAAACTGCCACATGTCATTTCACACTTTCTCCCTGAAACCCAGGAATGCGTATACTAAGAAGTGACATGCAGTTTTTTCAGGGAATTAAGTTGCTAAAAGCTGTGTAGTTCATTCAATCATAGAAAACTCTTTGCTATGCTAGATTTTGGGAAGGGTTAAAGCACCTGCTTTAGATGAATACAGGGTCTTTTGTACATATTTAATTATAGGTAAGAAAGACAGATGAAGATCCTCTTCAAGCTTAGTGCCACACTGAGTGCACAGTCATCAAAACTCCATGAAAATCTATATTAACAATAATCCCAGGTAATTTAAAAACATGAAGCTCATAGCACTGCAGAAGACATTAGAGACATAAAAGTATAATAGTAATAAGGAGCATTAAGTACCAGAAGATAATCATCTTGACATCATACATTTTTTTAACATTAAGCCTTTTTACATTGGGACCATTTTGAATTAAGTGACCATAAATCTGAATGAATGTTCCTTTCCTCTGTCCAACCCTCAAGCACTTGTGACTCCCCCTCCCCTTTTATGCCAGTACATTTCAAACTACGTGGAGAATTTAATGAAGAAACCAATGTAGCTGAAACCCATTTCTTTGCATCTCTGTTGTGGCTTCGGTTCTCTTTTTGAATTTAATCAGCACCTAAATTTCTTTCATTGTACTTAACTATAACTGAGATGCACTTCACTCGCACAAAAACACATACTAACCTCTCCTCACATCTTCAATCTGAAAATATTTTATAAAATGCATTACAGTTAATATCAGGGATGCTGAATAGCTCTCAGATATGATCTACACTTTGTCTCATAAATAGAAATTGACGCTAACATGAGAAAAACAAACTAAAATAGCACCCAACTTGAAACTTTCAGCATCCGCAAACAGGAGATGCTTAAGATGATAATTAACTCAGTGAATTTGCTGAATTTGATTGAAGGTTAACTTTCAAGTTTTAGCTTTAGAAGAACATACTTTTGACAGATCATAAATATGGTATCAGTAATACAGCAACTTAAGACAGATCACAAGATTACTGTAATTTATAGACTTTTTGCATATTTGGACTGAACTGGACCATAAAGAATGTGCGAGACTGGGAGGAGGGGGGTATGGGAGGATGAAGCCCACTTAATGCAAGTAATTGGTCAATTAATTTATCAACTGTGAAAAAAGTATAAAAAAATAATGAAGGGCATAGTTAAACGACCCAATTTCTTTTGAACTTTATTCCCTGAGTGTGAAAAATCTGTTACTATGAAATCATGTTAAACTTTCCACTGCAAAAGGGAGCCAATTTCCAAGGCAGTGTTTAATTAATTTATGGAGTTACTGCTGTGAAAGTTCATTGAGACAAATACTAAAGCTGTTTTTTAAGAGGGTTGGATAATTTTCTGATGATAAACAACAGTGGCAGCTTTGTAAGCAAAGACAATGATTGTAAGAGTAATTAAATCTCATGCTTCAGGGTACCAAATAGAATCCCTTTGCTCCAAGTCCAGCATGAACTATTACTAATAGCATTTTCTTCAACTCATAAATGTTAACTCTTAGGTCAGCTGTGCTATTTGGCCACCTTTTAACATGTTAGCCAGTGTCAAGAGAAATCCATGGGTTAACTTAGTATGGAAGTGGCTGTGTTTCCATTTTAAAAAATATATCTGGGCACTGGCAGTGTAACATGCATGCATTATTTCCTGCTGTAATATTTCTACATCTTCCTCTCTGCTAAAAAACTTCAATAAACTAAAACTTTAGAAAATGTGAATAAGATACTTTTATCCAGAAAAAAATAAATCAAACAACAATAAAAAGGAGGTAAAGTGGAAGGAAGGACGCATACGTGGAAAGTAATAAAACTGTTAAAAATTTGACTGTCCTTTCATTGTCCATGTGTTTAGCACAAAAAATAATGAGTCCAGACAACACATCTCATAATACTTCACAGTAAGTGGCAAGACAAGAAAAGACAAAGAAAAGACAAAGCCAAAAAGTTAATAGCATCTTGTACTTAGTTATAAACAATTGGAGAACTTCAGAATTTCATCCAAAAAAATATGATGCCAAATTGTGATTACTTTTAGGCACCTATTTTCATAAATATACATGCTAAAACTAAAATTATTGAACAATATTGTTTGAAACCACTAAGCCCTAGAAGTATACATTCCCAAAAATGGCAAACACCATTCCTTAAAGAAATGGTGAGTGAAGCAGCACGAAGCCAATAAAGTAGGTAAAGTCCATGCCATACTTTGTGATGAGAATTTTCCATACTTGGCAATGCAATAATTCCAAGGACAGCCTGCAAAGATCTGCAACCCACTGGCAGCTGACCCACACCTGAAATCCAGGTGGCTGCATTATTGATTCTTCCCTCATCACCACGGGTAAGACATTCATCATTAAGGAGTCAAAGCTGAAAATCCCTGACTCCTGAGGTGCCACTGGACTGCGTCAGTGAGGCTGCTCAGAACGGGCACAGCGCTCTTTTCTTTCCAATTACTGCACGGAGCAGCCAGGAGAGACCTGCTCACTCTGAGAGCAAGGCCATCTATGTCCTCAACCTCTGGCACTGTGCGCTCTCACAAATAAGCGACAGCAGCACCAGCAACTACAAACAGTTTGCAGAACCCCTATAACAAGGGCCTGAGTAAATGCATTTCAAGTTAGATTCAATATTCTCCCATGTCCCCAAGGCTTTCAGAAGTCGCCATCTGTAGCCACATCAGCACAATGTGCCTGAGTTACTCTGTCTGCAGTTTCTGTACTCTATAAATTATATCTATGTTCAGAGTTCATATAGTAAAAAAAAACTACAAAAAAAAATAAACCACCAAACAAACAAAACCAAAACAAAAGCAAAACCACAGGAACTCACTTTCTTCCTGAGGAATTTTCAACTCAACTATAGAAAGACAACAAAATTAAAAAACAAAACCAAGAGGTTTTCTGAAACAGTTCCTTCTATTCTTTTACTCGAGAGTTAAAAGAAGTTATCTACAATGACAACAAAAAATCTGAAATCCCACCTCCCTCTTATTGTTGAAAGCAATAATGATAGGTTTAGTTCTAACAGATTAATTGTTACCCTATCTATTTTGGGCTTAAGAGTGACCTTCAGAATTTTTATCAGATCTATATAAAAGACAGTTTTCAGCAGACACCCAAATTCAGAGCTTTGTTCACTCCATTCATTGGACTAAAATTCAGGAGCTTGGTCAAAACATTTTCTCTTATAGCAGCTGATTATTTAATTTTATTCTAGGGATTATAAATTATTTTTATGTCAAACATAGAAGAAAAACATACATACACTTATTTTTAGTGTTTAATTTCATATATCTCTGACAACAGCTGCATAACTGAAAATATTTTGGCCAGGAATTAGACCAGATGATTCCCAAAGTCTATCCCAATTTGAACTGTTCTGTGACTCTGATGAAGTTTCTGTTACAACGCAAGAGGAATTTCCTCTAATTTGTAGGTAGAGAAAAAAAATCATCTTTAAAATCAGTTTGTAGACATGGAAAAAAAGTAACATGCATTCACCATTAATGAAAAAAAAAGGACCAGGAAATAAAAGTGCATCAGTCAAGTGGGGATAGCTCAGAGTTTTCACTCTTGCTCTTCTTGAGGCTGGTGAGGGCTTTAAAAAATAAAATCAGTGTGCAGTCAGCAGAGTGTGGTAGAATATCCAGGCTGTGCTGTGGCTCATAAGAAAGCACCGCCATCCTTTAATCTCCACCTGAGTTTTATAACTATTTTTAAACTCTAAGCATTATTTCTCTCTTAGCACTGTGTGACTGCAGACACGCCAGCTTCAATCCTGGCACAGTGACACCCAGGGCAGGGAAGCTGCTCATGGCTTGAGAGCATTGGAACCATCAGTGCTAAGAGTTTTTTCTTTAATAAATTCTACACATGTGCCATCATGGGATCCTTGGGTGGGAGAGGAGCTGGGTATTCCAGGCAGTCCTCACCTCACAAAATGTCATTATCATGGGCTGTTCTTGCAGCAAATGAAAACTTTCTTCATGAGGGTAGTTGATCACTGAAACAGGATGCAAAAGGGACTCAAGAACCTCAGTTTCTTGGAGACACTTCATTTTACACACAATGAACTCATCTTCAACTCTTCGCCTTGGGTATTTTATTAATAAATTACATATTGGGTACACTGAGACACTAATATGACTTTTGTTCACAGTAGAAAAAGAATACTTTATCTCCCTATACAATTACAGTTCTAATATTTACTAATTGTCATGATTTGTGAACACTTTGAGATAAAAAAAAAAAGCCACTCCTGAATTATATTAGGATTTAGAGATATTATTCTTGATTGAATTAAGATTTGAATAGGCACAGAACCTCAAGTGGGGTTGCGTATAAAAGGAATTTTTTCCCCCTCTGGTGGCAAATTAAGAATTTTGATAAGCAGCAGCCTTTTCTCTTGCATTACAAACAGGTTATTAGACAGATGATACAGAGTTTCAGTAGATTAGAAAGAGATAAGAATGGTATTTGCTCTGTTAAAGTGTAATTATGTTCTCCATGGTTAGAACTTTTATATCGTTTTTCATTTTACACAAAACTGCAAACTAGTTTATGTTAAGGGCGATTTACTGTACTAAGCAAACACTGAGGCATCTCACAGCCAAAAGTCTGGCAATCTGAAGACCCAAGAGACTCAACAGTCTTGCAGTGCCTATAGCATCAAACTGTTCCTCAGAGTAGCCAAGGTGTTAAAAGGGTGTTAGCAAGCCATTTTGGGCATTGGTGATGGAGAATTCTACTAGAA
Source organism: Agelaius tricolor (assembly GCF_023055355.1). Lineage (NCBI taxonomy): Eukaryota > Metazoa > Chordata > Aves > Passeriformes > Icteridae > Agelaius > Agelaius tricolor. The sequence continues at coordinate 42,976,518 of NW_027269269.1, read as the reverse complement.
GGATGGTAACACTTAGCCACAGGTAAGACTTCAGCTACAGAGACCTGAAACAGTTCCATTCCATGGTGTAGTAAATAACAAACAAAACAAGCTCCAGCAAAGTTCACCTACTGCCCCTGCTGTAATTGTTATACTGTCCCAACAGCATGCTCTGCACTGCCTCAAAGGCTGACTTGATCCACCAGACCAGCTCAGATAAACCAGAATCCCTTCTCATGCCATGACCAGCAGCAGCCCAGAAAACAGCATTGCTTAGCATTGCATTTTATTAGCAATTTTATGGGAACTTATGCTCATCATCAAATGCTTCCACAGCATACGTGACACACACTACTCAAGTATTTCTTAATTTTTCTGTCAATGCTTTTACTAAAATTCATCAATGTACTTAATTTCCAAAGCCACTAAACAAGGTCTATGGTATTGAAAATGTCATGAATTCTCTCCCTGTTGCTCCATTTCTCTCTAAAAATACACCCTCCTGACACGTTCTCTCTCGCTAATAAATAACATTCAAGTTCCTGACCTTCAGGGCTGAAAAATGTGTATTGCATCAAGCCACATGCTAGATTACAGGTAGCAAGACTGTGTTTGTCTTCCTATGTATTTGCAACTAAAAAATAAACCCCAAAAAAACCCCAAAAACTTAAGTTTTAAAAGAATTTATAAGAGCAGGAACAAGATCAATATTTTACATTTGAGGTTATTAAATTTCTACTAAAGATCCTATTCATCAAAAACATATACACATGTATTCTTCCAATTTTTAATCCACTAAGACACATATGGCATTATGTGACAAAGTCAGAAAAGCAAAGAAAAATATCCCTGGAAATGGTTATGGGTGGCAGTTTAACACTGATATTGATTAAGCACCTGGAATATATTGGAACCTGACAGGAGAGTCTCCTGGCTGTAGAAATCGATGCAAGATGAATCTGCTCATTTTCTTTGCAGATTTAGGAATTGCCCTGTTGGGTGCAAAGGCAAGATTCCAGCACTGAGCACAGCCCCACGTGTCTCTATGGTCGTGCTTCATCCCTGTCCTGCTTCTTACTCATCCTCATCCAGTGTAACTCTGGCTGCTCTGGGAATAAGGGGCCAGGCTTGGAACTTTTTTGGGTGAGCAGGATGGAAAGATGTGGAAAGGGGAGCATTGTCTGTTTGTGCCACTCAAACTCAGCCACCTCACTGAGATGCCTGACTTTCAAAACATAAAACAAAACACAAAAACGAACAAATTCCCCCAAAACCAAAGGTGGCTTACTCAGTGGAAAAACAGAGTCTTAGTTTAGGCTTCCTCTCCAATTTGCCCTTCAGAAGAACCTGTCTCTCAGTCTATTAAAGATCTCTCAAAATTCCTCCTCCTCATGGCAAAGTGACATGGATACTTCCTCAAATGTGCTTATGGCATTAAAGGGTTATTTTAATTTTTAATTTTTTTTAAGACATTGAGGACTCCACCATTCAATACCAATTTCTAGCAAAGAAGGAAGACCTTGCAAAAAAATGCCTGTCATGTGGTCTCCACATCAAACTGCAAGAAATACATGCACACAGCTGAAGTGGTTGGTTAAAACAGGCTGCAACTTTTTAATTGATTTTAAACCAGCAACAAATGGCTGGCTGTAAACTGGAATTTGGATGCTCACTTCCATGTGCAAAACAGCAGAGGGTAAGGATCTCACTATGGCTCCAAATCTTACTACACTGAGCACTCTACAAACATCAGGGCAGAAAATCCCTGTCCATAGAACTGTTAATCCCTGTTAAAAACTGTTAACACTGCCCAAGAGAGCCAAGTCATCAAGAAAGTTCTGTAGGCCCTTAGCACATGTTTCTTTACAAGAAAGGAGCAGAATGTGTGACTGGGGCAATGAGAAGGGTGTTTCTGAGCAAAAGAGGTGCAGAAAACAGCAGAAGATTGCTACAAAGCAAAGCAGAGAAGAACACAAGAAAATGAGCAGGATAAATATGGCTGAGGATATTCCAGTAAATGGATTAGGAAAAAAAAGAGACTCAATAGCATTCAGATTCAATAGTGACCAAACAAATGAGAGTTAATAAAAACCCTTAATGAAATCCTGGACTTGGATTAGACTGAATAGTATCTGGAATAATGACTGGAATAATGTCAGGCTCCAGAAGCTCATCCCCTAACCATGGTCCTGAGAAGTCTAAGCCTCTCTTGAGTAACTCTCAATGTTTTCTCTCCATTCTTCTTGGGAAGAACAAGGGTGAACACAGTAGAAAACAGAGGTCTGAGCAACATGAAATAATTTCCTACAGAATTTTTGCTTAGCTTCCTGACAATGTCTTCAACTCTTATCAAAGGAAGCCAGGGCAGTATCAAAGCATGGAAACACCAATCCCAGGTTTAAATATGATCTTTTCTGTGTGCTATTGCAATGATTTGCACACATTGTACAAATAAACTTACTGAAGAGGGGTCATGACATTTTTGAAACTTCTGAGAAATTGTGCAAAAATAATAAATACAAATGTAAGTGATGGTGAATCCATATTTTCGAAGTCAGTTTTCACCTCACTTTCACACATGATAAGCCTGAAAACCACAGCCAGCATGCCTTTGCTTAATTAGGTTCCTACTACAAAATTATCCAAAACAACATACACAAGTTCATCTTTGAAAATCATCTGCCATTTCTTTATTGAAATCCTTTGGCATCTCTTCATGAACTACCTTTTTTTCTTTTTTTTCCTATGCCTGGCAAAGGAATGTTGAGCAGAAACTGGGAAAAAACTCAGGAAACAAGTGTATGTTTTACCTCTGTAGATGTTTTGTCTTATATAGCAACTTGCTTCCTCTAAGACTGCTTTAACCAGTTATTATTTGGAAAAAAAATATTTCTTAGCTAAGAAATATTATAATAAAATTGTGCAATAATCACCACAAGTAAAACAGTCTAAGGACAGGTTATCCTCCTGTCAAGTTAGGAGGCAAAGGAAGCACCTCCTTGCAAAGATCTATACAGGTGGACCCTTAGACCAATTAAAGGTCACTAGTCCCAGAATTAACAACAACGGAATATAAGCACATCCCCATTTTGTTGCTCAGACTTCCTTTACTGCACAGCAAGCCAAGAGGTTGACAATATTAAATGCATTAATAAAGCTTAAGATTTTTTTTCTAAATAGCACATAAGAGGGAGAAAAGAAAAAAGTATGCTTGTTCTAGAAATGCAAAACATTTTATATAGAGTTTTAATTTAACTATTTGTTCAAATAATATTTGTATCAAAAAAAAGAAAATGTAGGCCAACAAAGGCCAGGATTTCAAAGAGCATCCCTTTTCTTTCAGCTCTTTTTTAAGGGCTTGTCAGTTTTTATTGCACACTCACTCCTCTTTAGACTCCTACTTGTATTATTTAATTTTTCTGCTGGCCTGTAGATAAGAAACCTGTTGTCAGCCTGTCTGCATATGTCCATCAGATATGCACAGGGAATGAAATGTTTAGAACAGGAGACAAAGGGCTATTCCTCTACTCCTGCCTGACAAAAATCAGATTCACTGGAAGCTGAAGCCAGCTATACCATTTTCAGTGGCAGCAGGTTGAAGAATGCTTTCTATTTACAAATATTATTTGTAGCATAGAGGAACATATGTTGTATGATGGATCTTTGTAACTCTAAAGTGGCTAAAATAAGCTGTTGCACTTAGAAAAATATAATCTGCCAAATCCTATATTTTAACTATTCACAAGATGGAAAATAAAATTTACGTATGGAAAAAAAAAAAAAAAAACTTATGAAAGTAAAAACGTATTTAAAACCATCATTGAATTTTTTTTTGCATTTCTTTAAAGAGCCTTTCAATGACTGCTTTGCAACATGCAGACACTTGGAAGCTCTGCTTTATAAAGATTAACACACTGAAATTCATTGGACCTCCAGTGACTAAAACACCAATGTGTTCATTAAATATCACTATAACTCTACAGGTGCAAGCTCCTCTCATTTCACCTGCAGCAATCAGTGGGCAAGATTCAATCAAAAGCTCTCATAAATATGCTTGCAGTGACATTGAGCTTTGGGTTTTCCTCTTAGTTTATTTCCCAGCTTAATCAGCATTTATAATGCACTTCTGCCACTTGCATGAACACAACACACTGTAATAACACTGACCATGATTGATATTTCTTCATATGGAATTGCTATTAGTGCAATTATTTATTTATGATATACTTTTATGAAAATCACTATTTCATGTATGAACATCCCTAAATGATCCCCATATGCAGCAGTAATTATTTATGATATTTTGAGGAATTATTTAATATCTGCACTCAGACAACTACTTTTTATGAGACAAAGCTCAATGCAATATGCAAAAAAATGGCATCCTGAATTTGTCAACTACACTTAAATGATTGCAAACTACAAACAAAGATATTAGCTAACAAAACCAGAATATTCAAAGCTGTTGAATCTGAGGAAAACAGTGCATATTCATGCACACTCTCACTGACAGACATTTACAAAACAATTTAAAGATATAAGTAAGTGGCACAATTAAGGGCCACTTACAAAGACACTAACAGGTTATCTACTCAGGAAAATAAATCTATCATAGGACTATCAATTTTCAGACTCTGAAGTTTTGAAATTTCAAGTTATTCTTACTTCCTTAAAACCATCTGATCTAGAATACATCTTCACCATTCTTAAGGGAGCAAGCAAGGATATCTTTCTGTTTCAATAAATAGGTAGAAAAAATTATTATCCTCAGAATAACTACCATCAGCAATATTTATGAAACCATATTCTGGATTGGAAGTCATTTCATGAAAGAAAAAAAGCAGAAGAATTAATTTAGGAGCTATAATCACAGTAAGCACCCAATTCCATATTTTTTTTATATATCCCTATCTGAAAGAGCAGAGTTCCAATTTGATCAGAAAAATGCAGGCAGACATTATGAGAGAGGCACATTATGGAGAAGCAATGAGGGAAGAAATAAAGCACACTGTAGTGCAAGAACCATCAGAATTAAAACAGTAGTGGGAATATGAATAAAGCACAGAGGTATGGTTAATTAGTGCTAGAGGTGGAAGCCCACAGCCAAGTGGGGGCTGAGGAGCTGCTTTGAAAATGCCAGCATGGAAATGTGTGAATGGGGTGTCCCTGCCCTCCAGACAGACAGGGGAGCTCACACAGCTTTAAGCAGGAGCTCAACCAACAGTGCTGACAGCAGCTGAGCCCATGCACTGAGCCAGGAGAGGAGAGAAGAGCAGCAAGAACTGCTGTGCAAAATCTGCCTGACACCTCTGCAGAGCAATTTCGAGCCTGTGCTGACAAAGCACTGGCAGGAGGAGCTCAGTACCACTGGAGCTCAGTCCAAAGAGGAGAAGCTGCTGAGAGAAGCCTGTGTCCATGCTTTTGGACTCAGCAGCTGACCCAGGAGAAATGGTCAGCAGCCATTCCCTGAAGCAGGAAAAGCATTTGCTGCTGCCATCTGTAAGCCATGAGACCCAGTTGTCCCACTGTGCTACAAAAGCAAACAAAAGCTCAAAGGACTGGTTAAGAACAAAGAATCATCAAAGAACTTCAGACCACTAAGGATCCACTGAAGTTAAAACCGTTCAGATGTCATCTAAAACTCTCTCCTCATTTATATATTTGGACATTAGAAAGTAGGGCATGAGACACAAAGGACTCAGGGCTCAGTCCTTAGCAGAAGTCCTTGAGAAGAGACAGAAAACATTAAAATCTTATCCTCTGCAGAAAACAACAAATTGATCAGGGAAAATTTTGTTTGCTGAAACTGTCATAAGCTATCATGTCATCCAAAAGATCTGACAATACATGTTTGTACAAAGAGATGTAAACAGTTTAGCTCCTTTGTTATAAACATGTCAAAGACAGGTTTGGAATCTTTAAACTCTCCTCTTGCTCGATTATGGTACTCTTGGTCCTCTTGACACTAAACTCCAGAGCTGCCTTGAGTGCAGAAGGGCCAGAGAGCTGGATTGAAATGACATGCTAGACTTGATGTCTCTTGTCAGATATGCTCTGTGGAGAATAATATCACAGACAGCAGAATGGGGCATGAACAACTGCAGGCCAATTTCACATCAATCCCTCTGTGCCCAGATCTGCAGCCCAGCTCAGGTCTGCTCAATCTGTGCTCAGCTACACTGGGCACCTTCTACCTCCAGGGAGTTTGTGGGTGTTCCATCATGATTCCAGCATGCAACAAGGGCAAAACCTCTGTTGCCCAGATTTTAGCAGCTGCCTATATTCTTCACCTTTTGGCCTTATTTCAATATCTCCTAAGAATAAAACAATTTTTAAAAAGTTTGTTCCTTTCCTTTAAGTCCTTTTCCCAAGCTGATTTTCGGTGTGTTAAATATGAAAAATAGTAGCTCTGCATCACTGCAGATAGGACACTGAGATTTTAGACAGGAAATTTTATGGGTTTTCTGAAAGGCAGGACATTAATCAGTATAATGATGACATTTATTCAAACAAATGACTATAATACAAGGCAAATGTATTAGCCACCTTAACAAGTAAGATGAAGGACACCACCAAATAACCAAAGATACGCTTTGTTCTTAAATATGATTGCAGGATAAACTGTTCTCTGAGGAAAAGACAAATGGATGAATTTTCCAGATTCTGGCACCCTAATCATCTTTTATGCCAGGTGTCTGAAGAATGGTGAGATGGGTTGACCCCCAACAGCACCTAAGCCTCCATCCAGCTCATTCTTCCCCAGCAGGATGGGGGAGAGAAAAGGACGCACAAAAGCAAGAAAAAACAAACAAACAAACAAAAGTGCATTGAAATAAAAACATTTTAGGGAAGAAAAACAAATGAACAAACCAAGCTCCAAATGAATTGGAGAAAAGGGAAAAAACTGCAAACCAGGCACTGCTCAGTAGGAGCCAACAAACTGTTTCAGTCTCAAACCCAAGGCACAGCACCATAAAGGCTGCTATGAAGAAAATTAACTCCAAGCCAGGCAGAGCTGGTGCAAGGGTCTATCTAGAGCCAAACTATCTATCTTCTGTCAAGAAAAAAGATAAATGGAACTAAGAATTACTAAAACTGGTAAAATATCAGAGCCTTAATAGCTAGGCCCCAGTGAAACTTCTCTAATAATAAAAGGACAGCAAGCAAATTAATAGCTTGGAAAGAGATTTCATTGGGTAAAATTTATCAAAGGAACAGGCTATGGTAGGAGGATTTCTCTTTTGTGGAAAAAATAATAAGTAATCTGTCATAGTTCCACCTCAAAAATTCTGAATGGGGAAGCCACAGTGTATATTTTTTTGGAATGTTTATTACAGTTAGGACAAGACCCAAAAATATCCATTACTGGAAATGAGGCAAAAGATACTGATGCACAAATTGAAGGTAATAAATCAAATTACTTATTGGCTTTGTTCTTACTGGTACAATGTAAAGAGGAGGAAGATGAGAATAAAAGAGAAATATAAGGGAGCAGTAGTTTACCACTTCACAAGTTGGTCACTATTGTATAAATTCTATACTCCTAAGTAATATGAAATGGTGATGCCATAATTGTCTAATATTTCTCTTCACATTTAAAGTCTGAGTACGTCTCACGTGAAGCCAGAGACTGACAACAAGAGTCCAAAATTACTTTTTAATTTTTCAACACTGATGCACTGGCAAAGTGAAAAGCCATGTGATCAGTGGAAAGAGATGTGACCCAATCTGCTCCATAAAGACAGCTGGGCTCAGAATATTGATTCTGCTCTTTGCTTTGCCTGTCACTGACATGAGGAAGCCACAAAGAATGACCTTATTCTAATGGGAATATCCACACTCTGCTTGCACCACAGTTTAATATAGAAACTTCTCTCTTCCTTGAGGTCAAAGCCTCCTTCCAGGTGTATGAAATCTATTATAATCATAATAAATTCTCAACTTAATCTCAAAGTTAGGCTGCCTATTTCATTATTCAAGATGTCACAGAACCATGCTTCTGATTTCAGCTCCTTACTCAACTCTTCGCAGTATTTCTTAAGCGATTCCTGCCTTTTCTTCAGTGCTATCCATTTGTGCCTGCACCAGTACTCCTGCTCCATGGCACCACCTTGTAGAGAGAGCTTTAATTATTCCATTAAACCAAACCTTTATGAGACCTTGTAATAAGCTACATGATATCTTTTTCAGCAACAAAAAGATATCTGGTCACCAAAAATTTTTGTTGCATCTGGTCACCAAAAATTTTTGTTGCTACTGATTCTTGTTCTTGCAGATCTGACAAAAAAAGAGGTTTTTTTTTTCCACTTGTACTTCTGGAACACCCACCAGTAGAAAACCAGCAAAATTTCACTGAGTATAAAATCGATGCAAAGCTCAGAGTTAGTCAAGGTGATATTAAATGGCTTCTGGCAAGGGAGCCTTACATAGAGTATAAGAGTGATTTTTTTTTCTTGAAAGACACTTAGATTCAAAGCAGATTTTAATAATACAAAATTTTTGATAACTATTTGCACAGAATAACCACAGAATTTAACAAAAATTGCAATATTATGGTATACTGTAAATTACCTGACTTTTTTCTTCAGTAAATTGACTACTCATATAAGAGCTCTAGTCACTTGATTGTTCATTCTGTAAGATATTCCTGAAAATACTATTACCATCATAACCTAAATCAGTTTGCAATTTACAGTTTAAAAAAAAAAATTTCTGTTAAATATTTTTAAAAAAATATTTGTGATAAAAAAACCAAAACAGAGTTAACCACTGATTTTCTCACCATTGTAGTCAAGGAAATTGAAACATTAATTTGCAATGGCACTATCATCTATGGCTGACATGAGGAAACCCAATTACATTTCACAAAATAAAATCCATCTCCACCAAAGACCCAATTTGATGGCTCTCTCTTTTCATACTGCATTAGCTCAGGAACTCTCAATCCAAAACTATCGGATGGATTTGTTAAAAGCATCTACAGATAAGTTTGCTTTTTCCTTCTGACATCAAAATCAACAGGCATCAGATTTTTCCGACTAAGCCTGACATTCCTGCTCAGACATCCAAAGCAAACTTTTCAATAAGAAGATACACTGATTGAGGATACCCTGAGGAGAAAAAATATTTATGAGTGACAGGAAGCCAACTGCTGAAAACGTATATCCCACTCTCATCTGCATGCAAACACTTCAGAAGCTAGAGGGAAGCTATAAAACCTAGTTTGGGTATTAATTTTATGTTTTCTCCTGCAAACTAACTCCTCATAACAAGCTTAAAATAACAAGTAGGATTTTTTTTTTTCCCAACTTGCTGTATGGCAGCCAGGATATGGGGTCCTGGCCAGGCTTGGGCTGAGGGGTCACAAACGACCCCAACCTGTTGTTTGCCCACCAAACCAAAGGATTTTTGCATTCCTCACTGGCCTGGTTCTGTGCTCTAACAAATTCCCTGCAGGAGCACTATGCTCGTAATAAAAGACTTTGAACTTCATACTCAGAACTAAAGAAGGATTTTTCAGAGTAAAAAAATTTATTACCTGAAAGTTTCCAAAGCCAGTATGAACTTCCACTAACTGCAACCGGAATATTTAACCACCACAGTCATATAAAATGCATTTTAACGAACCCCTGGAGGAATGAATCATAGCTCTTTGTTTCCCTCCCCTCTAAGTTGGGGAAAATAATTTTCTTGGAGCAGATCCATTTTTTCCACTGACAGAGGAAAACTTAACAAGGGGCAAAGGAATTGGGCAAACACTCAGCCTCCCTCTACACGTGCAGAGAGAGAGAGAGAAAATCAGGTCTCCATTCCCTACCAAAGGAACAGCACTGGCATTCAGCACTGGTGAGTGAGATTTCTCTCCCTGTGTTAAGAGAACAAAATTGGAAAAGGCATTTAATTTCATGTTGTGTCTTAATCACACCATGCTTATTAATAAAAAATAGGATTTGTGCTGATGGAAGGAAAAACTGACATTTCCAGCTCCAGTACTGAGCAACTGGACAGCATCAGCAAATGATGACTTGCCTCAAGACAGCATTACATGATGTAGTAATTTTCATGCCCACACATAAAATTTAATTTGCAAATGGAAGAATAAATTAGGAAAAAGAAAAAAAGAAAAAAACAACTATAAAACCAGAAATCTTGGTGACCTGATAATAGGGTAGTGATGACCCTAAACTGCTGAAATAGCTGGAAATCAAAACACCGGTTTTGAAAAAGGGAGAGGCTGGGATAATGCTTTAGACAAAGGTTTTGACCACTTTACAGAAATAAGGTAAAACTCACAAACATTTACAATTAACATATTAAGCCAAACAATGACTTTAAAACCAGCAAATCTGCCCCAGAAACTCTGATGTAAAATTGTTATGAAAATCTCAGGTAAACAACCCCAGGTGCAGTTATCTTATGTGAAAAGACATTTTCAGTTCTAAAAGCAGGAGTTTCAGAAGAGCCAGGCTTATGTAATGCCAATTGTATTAGGGTGGTGGAAAATATTTATTGTAACCAAATTTGACATAATCATACTTGTTGCCTTGTCTGACATGCATTTTGGACATATTAACACAATTTATTGAATTAAGTGCATATTAAAAATTCAATCACTGTCATGCTTCAAATTACTTTTTCCTGACAGATGAGAACAACAGGCATCTTGCATTTATTCACTATTTCATCTTTGTCTTCTAAAATTCTCACTTTTTAATATCTGTTGTATTCCAGGTGACAAAGCATTCACATTTGGGAGGAAATTATTAGCATGAAAATCTGATATTTTTCTCTGCAGTCTTTGTCTTTTGAATGTGACAGACTTTTTATGCATTCTACATATGCTACATATATGCATATATTTATATACAGATATGTTTATACATAAATGTGTGTTGCTCCAATGTAAAGTCTTGCAGTTACAAAATTTTAAGAGCTTTTAGAATATTTAGTCATGAATTCATAGCTGAACTTGAAGAAATACTTTGTAAAACAAATTCTGGACTTCATTATTATTGATGGGTTTTATGAAGCCCATTAAAAAGGGAATAGAAAAATACCAAGAGAAAGCTTTTCTAATGTTTGCTTTGTATTTATAACCTATTAGATATCCTATGGGCTTACACATAAATTGGCAAAGCCTTGTGCAACTGAATTTTAAGAGGTTATTTAAACAAGTGTAACAGGAAAACAAGCAAATTTCTTATTAGTCATAGCCAAGTTACTTAGAGAAACCCTTTCATTATATAAGCAAGATTCTCTGCAGCAGTTAGAGAGGCTGTGTACAAAATAAGATGCTAATAAAAATAATTATGGAAATTTATTATAGGTATATAAATATTAAATTCAGAATAATCATTTTGCTTCCTAAATCAAACAAACCCCACATATTTATTACTTGAAAAATATGAAACTCCCTCCTAATCCTACATAAAATACTTCCTTTGCAGGGCCTTTGTTCCTTACACATTTATCTTGAATTCTGAGGGCCAGTGAAGAACTCCAATTCTTGCCTCTGAAAGAAGCTATTTCCTGTCTGTGGCCTTAAATAAAAAAAAAAAAAAAAGAGAAGAAAAAGAAAAAAACGCTAACTACTCAACTACTACCTCTTCCCATTTTGTTTTAATTCCAGCTGCAGCACTTTTCTCCAAGTTTTTGAAGTCTAGATAATCTAAATTTCAGGGAAAAAAAAAAAACAAAAAAAAAAAAAACAAAACAAACTTTTGTCACACCTTGTTTATTCACTGCTTCATTTCTGTGTTCTGTTCTTTTTTTTTTTTTTTTTGGTGACCTTCATCAAAGCCTCCTCTGTACTTAACAGAGGCCTCCTGTGCCTAATCCCACCCAGAAACTCACATGACATGAGTGCATATAACAGCTTTAACTACTTGTCTCACCAATCTACCTCTTCATTCCCTCTCTGTTCCACCACATCCAAATTAAAATCTCATTAGCCTCTTCCTCTGGCCTTTTGTTATGGGTGTCTAGCATGTATTTCAGATATATTACACTTCAACTGAAGATTTTAATTCTGCGCCATCCCTTCCTTCCACTTCCCCCCTTTGAAAATCTCTTTAATGAATACTTTCTATAGTAATAACCACCTGCATCTCAGCCTTCTAAACTGGACTTAAATTACTTTTTATACCTTCTGATAAATCCTTTGCCATTTTGGTCCACAGATGCTTGTTGCATAGTATCTCTGAAATATAGTCCTTCTAATCTTTTTGGAGAGAGAAAAAGGAAAAATCTAAAAAAAAAAGAAAAGAAAGAAAGCTCATCCCATCTTCTGCATGGCTGCATTCCTTGCTTTGGCCTAAACCAGTGCAGTTTTGCTTGGTTCAAATCTGTTCCAGATGTGGCTACCACCAGAAAAAAGATTTATCAGTGCAGAAGAATACTGCAGTACCCTATTAGCAGTGGCTGCTCCAGTGTGAGTCCTCTGGATCAGCTCAGGGTAGCAGCACACTCTTGCATTCCAAACCCCACTAGAACTAAGTAGAGCCCCAAGGAATCTCACCTGTGCATCAATGCATTGGAAAAGACACTTACATAATTTTCTTTGTTGCTTAAATTCAAGCTTTCTTCATTTTCTAAGCCTTGTTGTCCTATCCCCTTCTCCACCTCAACACCGATACCAATTTCTACTTCTCAACCAAAGCTGGAAGACTCCAAAACCCATTTTAATAGAAAGGGCAGTTCTACAAACCTAAAGTGTTGGTCTTGTTGAAACAGCCCCTTAAATCCACCTTGCTCATGCTGCCAGGATCACAACAGAGGTTCTTACACCACTCAACCTACAGCCCACTGTGCCAAACAGGACTGTATCACCATTTTACTGAGTCTATTTCTCTGTTTGATTTTTTTTTTAACTTTTTAGCTAGCTCTTCTATTCTTGCATGACACAGACCATCTATTATCTTTTTGTGTTTATAGATCAAGTAGTACAGCACAGCCTTTTCACTTACACAGTGAATGAATGGAAAATAGCAATGTAAATTAACTAAAAAACTGACTGTGACAGGATCTTGCTTAATCTCAATAAAAATACAACCAGTCTGAGCAACAGCTAGAGCATGACTTATATTTTACAACCTCTTATTTAAAAATAAAAGCTATATAAAAATATTAGGCACATTTATATCAGAAACAGGCAAGGGAGGGCAGGAAGGGGGAAAAGGGAAGAATTTTGTAAAATCAGTGTTCTTCTGTAGCAAAATGGTTCTTAAATATTTTCTCTTCAAAGCTATGTCTAGCTGACAGTGTAGTCAACAGTTAATATTTATGCTCATACGAGAACTTTCTATCCCAAGGAAGAAAAAAAAAAGTTCTTCATCATGTATTTTATATTCTGGTCTCTTGATTATTTAGACATTCAGCATCCATAAACAAGCAGTTTATCCATGAGATCAGCTATGTGACAACAAAATTAATGGACTACTGAGAAATCTCCTTCACAAAAAAAAAAAAAAAAAGAAACAAAGTTGATTAGCATGCTTATACATGGCTTAAAGGAAAGCAGACAAATTTTGCAAGAACACAAATGTCTCTTAAGACCTCAGTTTCTACGATCATATAGATGAAAGCAACACTGTATTTTTGGTAACTCTGCTGTTTCACAAAGTACTGCTCATTAAGATACAAGCCTATGCCTAAGAGCAGTGACAAAGGCATTCTTTCAAATGCTCTAACTGAAAAAGAAACAAAAATAACACAGCAACTTAAACCAGTAAAGGACAAATTGATTCATAAGCCAAAATACTGCCTCATAATACATGAAGACAGTTTCTCATTGGCAGGGCTACTCTTCTATAAGCCTAACTTGACAGAGAGATCTAAAACCACGTCTATCTTCAGCCAAACTATTTCTCAAGTCATTTAAAACAGCAAACATGCAAAGACCTTGCAGCAGGCTTACCCTTTCAGCTTGTCCTAACTCAGCAGCCCAGAGCTTTTTATGCCAAATGGGACATGGCTTTGCTTTCAAGAGGTACCCTTATGGATTCTTTTCACTTTCCTGCAGATTTGCTGCTAGAATTTATAAGTAGCACTTCAAGCCTTTTCTCCCCCTCGTCCACACTGGTTTAACTTCTTTATGATGGCAGATAATTGTTTTGGCCTTAGGCAAGGAATGTGCTCTCTGCTTAGGAAGATGGCTGCACAGCCTCTTTATAAGGGAGCCAAATGAGGAAAAATGAGGTAGTTGCAGAACATTACATTTTTTTTTATCTTATCAATTATTGAGGAAATACTCTTCTGTTTAGTATGGTCAGAATACTAATAAGAGGTCAAAATACAGCATTTGGCTCTTGGTATTGATGGAAATAAGAGTCAGGATGAACAAAAATTCAAAATAAGTGTTGTTCAATTAATATGGTAGCAAAACTAGGACTGAACTAACACTTAAGCTACAAAAAACAAACATTGCTATTAAAAGAATAAAAGAACACTGAAATGAATCCAAGTAAGTGAAAAATTGAGGGAAGTCTATCTTCTGTACAATCTATATCTTCTTTCTTATTGAACCATAAGTGCACCCTATTTTTAACTGCAATTAGTATAATCTGAGCTGATACAACAAGAAATAAGTTTATAGAACATATACTGTACATCTATACAGAAATGGTATCCTGAAATTCATTAACAAGGACAACCAATTTAATTGATTCTCGAATTCTGTATATCTGAAAAGGCAGGCTTAAAGATTTTTTAATCAAGGGAGCAGATACTTAAAACCTTCTTTCATAAATGAAACTGAAGGTGGATTTCTGAAAGCTGAGAGGTGGGGCCCCTGTAGGTGACCCAAGTTGCGTACTACTTTATTATGCTTCCTTCTCCTCTTTTAAATATGGCATCAATAATCGTAAAAAAAAAAAAAAAAAAAAAAAAAAAAAAAAAAAAAAAAAAGATTTTATAATTTTTTCCTGTGTTGAACCCAGAATGAGAGAAAAAAAAATCCTGATCCCAAACTAACACAGAGATTGAAATACCATAAAGCACTTAAAGCACTAGAAAAGAAGCAAAGGTAAAGATAGTCCTTCTCATCACCTTAAGCAGTTCTATCATTACAGCCATAATTCTTTTTCCTATTTCCCATATAAGTCTGTACCTCCCAAGGACAGCAAATATCATTACAGGAATACTTGAGGGAAATCTCTCCACTGATACTAATGTTTTCATTCTGTAGTGGAAGCACCAAAACCTAAACTTTGCAATGGTACATTAGAACACAGACAGCCTTTAGCTTTCCTCTATTCCCATTATTTTGTTGCTCCCTTTAATGCTTTTTTTCTCCATTGACTTAGAGTTTAGAACCCCTAAAGTTTCTAAAGAAAAGAAAAATCAGTTTGAGTTTACTCATAAACATGACATTAACAGAATTTTTCAAATTTATTTCCAAGTTTGTAAAAAGTACTTATGAATAATGGTGCTCATGAAAAGATTAGTCAAAAATTCATTGTATTTTGACAATAGTTGGGGCTATTCCTAAATCTCTCAAATGCTTATTAAAAGCCTGGTGATTTTCTGCCATGCATTTGTATGTTTTCTCTGGTTTTAATGCAGTAACTTTTAAATATAAATGCTGGAGGCTTGATTTTCAACAGAATAGAACCCAAACAGGTCACTGTTAACACCAGCTCTTCTTCTCACACCCTTTTTGAACCTTTTCCTATAGAGACAAACTGGAAAACCCCACACTGGCAGCAGCTGAGGAAGCAAACATAAGTGATCCTTTGGAGATTTCTGCTGGCAGCTGACTGCTCCATCTATTTCCCAGCTTTGTTAAGAACACAATATGGCAGCAACAAAACAAAAAGTCAAAAGCTGTGGCTTGGCTGATATCTCATACTTTATACTCAGTTTGGAAATCTGTCTGTTTTGTTTTTTTTCCAGAGAACTTTGATTAACAAGTTTCAGTCTGGTATTTAAATAAGTATCTCTGGTTTAGCTCTTGAGAAAGAGACAAAGATATTCCTGCAGTTCAAACTTCAGACACATTGTCAGTCACATACATCAAAACTATGACATACCTGGAGTATTTACAAGTGATGACACAATTTTCATTAATTCCTGAATGCCTGCATAGCAGCTCTAGTGTTTACCAAAGGTATACAGTGAAATCCAAGTGGCTGACATATAAACCTCCAGAGGCAGTACTAACCTGAGGCTGGCAGGCATCTTCTCTCCTGCTTTGGCTGAGTGACCTTTTACTTGACCTACAAGCATGAGTATCACTCAGGAATATCAATGAGAAGTACAAGAAACCAACTCTCTCCTACACTGGTTCCCTGGGCAGTGGCTAGTGCAGAAGGTAATGTTAAACACAAAATTTACACTTTGTTTTCTGGATATTTGCATTTGTCTGCCTAAAAATTGACAGATTTATCCCTTTCTGCCTTATTTCCCCTTCCCTCCAGGCTTTCTTTTTTCAAGTCAGGTTCTTCTAAAACTGCTGCACAGAGAAACAAAATATTGACATGGCTGCCAGATTGCCATGGAATTACTCCATAGAGGAGAATTCTGAATTAACATTCAACATCATTTTAGCTTTAATATTTTGTGGTTCAGTCACTAGACCTTGCAGTTTATTGCGTCTGTGAACTGCATTTTCTTCTGCCAGAAAATAACCTTCTGTTTAAGGCACTTGAGGTTGGGCAAAAAAAAAAATATCCTCAAACAGATTTCATTAATTCAGGCAAGAGAAAGTTAATATCCCATGACACAGCCTATTTGTTTGTAGGGGTGTTAAATGCATCATTTCCCTAATAAACTAAACCACCAGAGGAATGTGTACAAGCTGGTGCTCCTTCCCTCAACCCATAAAATAGCAGCAGTGTCTGCCAGGTAAACTCTGAGGAAAAGTAGTCAGTGGATCACACACTGATAAGCCTTTTTAAGTGAGGTAAACAGACTGATACCTTGATAACAGGAAGGTAATATTCTGTTTGGAATCTTTTGAATGGTCTCTTCTGCAGGACCCAGAAGCACAGTCCATTTATGGTGCCCTCAAGAGAAAGAGCCTGTTCTAGCAGTGCATTACCTGCATTACAGTCTGAGGATTCAGAACCCCTGCATTTCCATCTTTAGAGGGATTGCTTGAGAAATATGGTTTTCATCTTTCTGATCTTTATGGAGTTTCAACTTCTCATCTAATCAATGCTATAAAGAAAACAAAACCAGCCGTCTGAACAGCACAGATATAGGGCATGACAAATTCAGCTTGGAAAACAAAGCTGACAGATTCAGCTGATAACATTTGCAGAAAAGAATGCTCACTGACTTGTGTTATGGAGATGTGCCCTCTCACCTTCACATACTCCAAAATAAAACAGGTTTGGTTTTTACTCCACAAAATGTCCAATTTAAGAAACACCTTCCCTCCTGCATGCCACAGATCAATCCACTTCTGAGCTATCATCACTGCCCAAGAGGAATTCAAAAACCTTGAAAAAATTTCAAAAGTTTCCCAGCTCCTCCTATTTGTACATCTAATTCCCTGAGGACTCTCTATTAGCTATCTGGCATGGAAAGTCAAACATGTTTGTTGGAAACAAAAAACCCCTATAAACCAAAAGCCTCGCAAACTGTACACTTCCCAATTGTTTTTCAAAACCACTGTCCTTGGCCCTTTTAATTTGACCAGCACATCCTCCTGAAGGGAAGATCACAGTCCTTCAGAAAGCTGAATAAATGTAGGATGAAAGCTAAATATTTTTGACATGTCAACACATATTTGAAACATATAATTAGGCAAGACAATTGCCTAATGGATCACCATGAATGTCAACATTGTGACTGAGAAAGATCTCTGCATACATCAGAGAAACAGAAAATATCAAGTTTCCTGTTTTCATCCGTCTTATCTAGGGAAACATTTATAAAAACCATCGGGCTTCTTATGGTCTTATGCAGTCCCTTCTACTGACTAAAGAAGCAATCCAGACCCTTAAATTGTACTGGACAACAGCTGAAATACAAATCTAGCTGCCTAGCCAACACTCAATTATTTTAAAGATGTATGTATCCCTGCAAATGCCTATAAATATCAAAATCATCTGCCCTTACGTGTTCTCACATCACCTTGAGTAGAGGACTAGTCTCAAAGATGCAAATAATTTTCTATTAGGTAAGATTAGACTCAGAAACTATTCAGATTCTGACAATGGAAAGGGCATATTACTCAAACATCAAGGTACTTTTACCCACAAAATTGTTAAATTCCACCTGTGCTGACTCCTGGACCAATGTGTACCATAGTAATCCGACAGTTTTTAGGGAGCTAGACTGGGAGGGTTTACAAATGAAACAACACAAAGCCAGGTTAATTTAAAAAAATAAAATTAAATAGTGATAAACCATGAACACATAGCTGTGCTTTCCATTAGGATCTTAAGCCACTCAGTGGTATGACAAGAATTAATTTGCCCAGCTGCAGTTCCCACCCCTTGTGAGAACTCGAGACTATCAGCAGAAAGCCACTTCATGGCCCATGGGATGGCAAGGCTCACATCCCACAGACTCCTGTGGAATAAAGCTGACATGACAGGACTGCATTTTGCAGCAGCAGCCTCAGAGTTGGCCTGTGGCACAGCCAGGACAGCTGCAGCCACAGCACAATGCTGAGTCACCCCTGGGATGGAGATGTGTACGTGGAGTCAGCGACAGGAGGGTAAATATCCCTTCCAGGGGCATTAAATGAAGGGATACCAGCATGCAGGGAAGCTCAGTGCAGCCTTGAGAGGCGTAAGACACAGGAGAGAAGAGCACAGTGGAGAATATTGCCATATGAATTGCTGTTTCTGTTCTCAAACTTGTCAAACCACAGATTTTCACTAAAATGCCCAAATGGCATCATACGTAGGAGAATAATGAATTTTACTTTTTGCTCTCTGCGAGGTACATAACTGAACCAAGGTATTCTGGTATCTCATGATTGCAGGGACTGGACAGATGCTTGTATACACATGCTGAACAAACATTTTGGATTTAAAATATCTATTTATACATGCTTTATGAACACTAGCTGTGATCTGCATCTAATCTTTAGCTGTATTTGTCCTCCTTTCACCTGCATGACAATCAAAAGAATAAATTTATCAATGGTGCTGTAAACCACTACATATTCTGAAAGGAGTGAATTATTCAGCTGAATCCTAACATAGTTGCCCATGAAAAGTGTTTGACAGAACTGTATGATCTGCAGGGCAGCAATCCAACTTTTAATACTGCTGTGTTACCCAAGCCATAAATATTTTTCTGACACTGTCAGGTTTAACATTCAGCTCTGCTATAATTTCTAACCTAAATCATGAACAGTTTAAAGGATTTGTTGTCTCTTAATATTTCATCTGCTGTAATTGTAGTTGTTTTAATGTGCTATATCTGTTTCTGCAATACAGTAGGGTTCTTGTTGTCTGGAAAAAAAAATAAAATTAAATCCTCACACAACAAAAAAACTAATGTACTTCAAAGCACAAATCAAAATTGCTACATAAATGAAGTAAATATTAATTATGAAACTGCTGGCTCAAACAGAGGAGGACAATCAGAACTTGGGAAAAAATAGTTCAGCTTCATGATTATTTCAATAACCACTATTTACCTGACTACTACAACCTGCATACTGTGTAAAAAAAAAAAAAAAAGCCAATTAAACAGGAAGAAATGCATCAGACCAACAAGCTTAATTGAAAGTGAGGAGTTGGAAAAATCTAATTAACTTTGCAAACTAGTTTTGCCTTTGTCAATTACCTTAATTGTGCTATTGGAGTACAGGTTATGATCCTCACTAAAATTTGAATCACAAGAACATGTCTGAAATCTCTGAAAGAGAAACAGCCTCTGAATGCTTCTTAATTACGGCAACACACAACAAGAAGCAGCATCACATCTGTTGAGTCACAATGTTTGTAAGGTTGAAACCCTCTCAGACTTTTATCTACCTACTTAACTGCTGCTCATATTTGAAAGTTGAGATGCCATTACAATCAGACTTGTAATGCAATACTTATAAATGGGAGTTTGGCATTTCCTTAAGCCTGGATTGTTTACCAAAGAATCATCTTATTTCACAGAGAATTCCCACTGAAACCATAGAACATGCAGGGAGAAGGTCCCAGAGAATGGCCACAGCACTGCTGTAGCAGTGGCTGCCTGAGGGCCAGAGCAGATCAGAACAGATCAGACCTTTTCTGCCACTACAATTTCATGGCTGCAGCTACGGCTGGTGCTGACTATGGATGATTTTCTGATGGAGAACTCGAGTTTACACTTTGAAGTGCATATTGATAACATACTAGGAAAAAAATAAAAGTTAGAGACTGAGGAAAGGACCTGGAACTTCCCAGGGATGTCCCCTTGAGAGCTGTGAGTACTTCCTTTAAGCCAGCCAAGGAGAGCAACTTCTTTCACCTCCATCATTCCAGAAAGATCCTGACCCTGACCAGCAGCCAAACACCCACCCTGCCTCTTGCTCACTCCTCTCTTTTGCGGGGTAGGGAGAAAACAGAAGCAAGGCAAGAAGACTCGTGGAACGAGACAATGGCAGGTTAATAGGGAAAAGCAAAAACTGTGTGCAAATACAGCAAAATCCCCTGCTTCCCATCAGAGGCAGGTGTTCACCACCTCCCAGGCAAGCAGACACTCAGAGCACATCAATGGCTGCTAGGAAAACAAACACCTTAAACCTCAATGTCCCTTTTTCCTCCTACCCTGAGCTTTTCTGTGTGAGCACACCAATGATGGGATGAGATAGGATGAGATCCTCCCTTGGTGAGGCAGACCCTGCTGTCCTGTGCCTCCTCCCAGTCTCTTGCCCATTCCCAGCCTTCCAGTCTCTGTGGGGCTGGATAAAACCAAGGTTTTGCACTAAACAACACCAAAATATCACTATTTTACCAACACTGGTTTAGCCACAAACGCAAAGCACAGCACCATATGAGCTGCTCTGAAGAAAGCTACTTGTCCCAGTACAAATTTAATGGAAAACACAGTCATTCAACTCCAAAAAGCCACCTTTATATGAAAACAATGCCAAAAATCAGCCTAAACGATTTCAACTTTCTGTGATAGAAACATCCTGAACCAAGCCACCCATGAGACAAAAATATTCCTTAGATCTCTTATTGTCTTTCAGACCTCCAAATCTGGAAGAAAAGTTGAGATTAATTCCAAAGCTTTTCTGACAATCTTTTTATTTTAAAACAGTGAAATTAGCTAAACTATTCTTTTTATATTAAGAAAAAACATTCTATCAGTAAACCAATGACTACAAACAGTGTAATTCAGAGCAAAAGCTGTAAGCAGTTGGAAATGTAAGCAAATAAAACTAACTGAGAGAAAACAATAGCAAACAGTTTTGGAAATTAGTTTCAGTTACATATTCCTCATTCTCATTGTCAAAACACTATCTTCTATTCTTTGACAAATACATACTTTTATTCAATCTTGCTGTCTCCCATCACAACATTTCCAGGCAATAAGACAAACTCCACATGCCTTAAAATGAAAACTCAGTTTTCTGTAACTAAAATTGGCCTTGACAGCAACACAGTTGCAACAGATCCATTGCCTTTACATAAAGAAACAAAAAACAAACAAAAAACAAAAAACAAACAAAAAAAAACAAACAGAAAAAGTGTGGTTTGGTGGTTTGGTTTTGTTTGGGTTTTTTTTTCTGCTTATTTCTTTAAGAACTTAATCTGAAAATTATTAAGTGAAATGTTCTCCTTCTAAGTGTACAAATTCTCTCAGCTTGAAGTTCCAGCTATCAGGCACCTGAACTGAGCATTGGATGGGCCATCAGAGAGATCAGCTTAATCCCTCCCCTATCTCAGCACACATCATATAAATCCCATTCATAGAGCTATCAACCATCAGCTTTGCTTGTCAAGCATTCCTGCCACTCCTGCTCCTCTTGAGATCTGCCTCCTCCAACAGCACATTCCAGCTGGAGGTAAAGAAATTGTGCTTCCCTGTGTGCCAGGGCTGCCCTGGAGGTGACATCCTGTGACAATCCCTGCCAGCTGATGGTGGGGCCACTCTTCAGCCCTAGGGGAAAAAGGTTTCCTTATCAGCAGATGCAGGAAAAGACAAAATGTTCCTAACAGCAGGTTGAGTCTACAGGAGGAAAGGAGCCAGGGGAAGTAAGTGCAGTGCAGTTCCTGAGAGCTCAAGAAAAAGTAAATAAAGGTTTTGATAAAAAATACACAGCAGTTCATTTAATAGTCTATACAAGTTGGAAAGCCCAAGAGTAATGTTTAAAGCTACTCAAGTCCCCTAGAGTAAGGAAAATTTTATGGATTAAATACTTAATCCAAAAGAGAAATAGATCAGCTGCCATGCCACAACCTTGCAGCCTGAGGCAAAAATACTCAATATATTAAATTGCTATATAAACAACCCATGTCTGAAAATAAAGTGCCCTAAAAAATAAAATAAAAAAAAAAAAAAGTCCTTTGAAAAGAGCATCCATTTTTTTCTTCAACTTTTCTGGAATGTACTCTGAAATGTATACTATATGAGAAAACCATTTGGCTCTCAGATATACAAACACAGCAAAGATTCCATTTGCTTTAATCAGTGTTTCATACCTAGCATTTAAGAGCAGAATTGGGCTCTCTATCAGCAGTTCTGCAATACTCTATTCTCTAATATCACTAGGCTTATCTCTCTAGTCTTCTGTTTAATTAAATTGTACTTTTTATTTTTAAGATTTTTGGCACAGCAGATCCGGGGGGGGGGGAAAAATAGCATCTTACACTCTATTCTGAATTTGTTTTAAACCTCTTGCTTTTCAATAAAGCTACCTCCAAAAAGTGCAGATTTTAGGTACTTCAATGGGATTACAGCTTGCCTGCTAATTCTGCCATTAAATTAATTCTGAGAAGCTCTCCACTGCAGTTACTTCAGTAACAAATAAGACTCGAGTATAAAAGATGCATTAAAACGTGTCTTGGTCCCAATGTAAATGCAGAGAGCATTACAGCCTTATAATCTCAAGGAGAAAACAGACAAGGAAGATTCCAATAACTGCATACTTGAAAAAACAGACATAGTTTTGGTCTCATGAAGGTAGAACTATAATATTTTGTATTTGATTTATGTAGCTAGAGGGGTGCCTATTAGAGCATTTTTCATTACCTCTTGATTCTTTATTTTTCCATCAGAAACTCAAAGTTCAACAAGGTAAAAGAACAAAATGTATGGTACCTGCCCCACAGAGAGGAAAAACAGAGATTAAGCAAAGGCAAATATCCCACAACCAGCAGGTGACAGAGATGAAAACTGAATTTTCACACTGTCAGGATGAGTTGTTGTCACTTTCAACCTTGCCTGTATTGTTAGAGCACATGCATCAATTAGATAACTTATTCCACTGCAGAATCATATGCACAGGTTTCACATTTTAATAACTGTGTAAGAACACTGAAGCACTTCATGAAGGAAGAAGAGCACTGGCAATGCAAATTCAGGTTATCTGGGTCACCTGCATCCCAAGCAACTTTCCACAGCTGCTCACAACACTTCTACTCCACAGATGGAGAGGGATGAAATCTTGGCTTCTCCAGCATCACTTTCACCCAAGTCTTGGTGCTGGGGAGCTGACAGCTGAGCAGCACAAGCCATGATCCCCTGCTCCCCTGGTACAGAGCAGTGGGATGCATGCAGAGGAGAGGCATTTCCCCTCCCCCATCATTTAAACTGCATAAACTGTAATTTTAGTAAATCAAGCAGGGAGCTAATCAAGTTTTGATTTGCTAATTACTTCTCAATTTGATTAGAGCTGGCAGCTAATCATCTCTGGAAACGTAAAGTTAATCTTTCACTCACATTTGAAAATCAGGACTTTAGTGTAAAGAAACTGATATTGTGCATTACATCCTCATAATTATTTTTTTTCATATTTCAGTACTTTTAACAACAAGCCTAATTTTCATTATTGTGGCAGCACTCTGAATAAAAACTCCATAGAACTGGATGTGGCCTGAGAGGGAACAAAACATAGATAGAAGTTCTGTTACTACTAACATTAAAGATCAAGGAGTATGTAATGTTACATTAAACAAATACAATGCAATTAAAAAACATAAGTTCTCATAGAAAAAAAAAAAAAAAAGGAAAAGGATGAACAAAGCAACCCAGAATTTTAACAACCAGAATTTTCAGGGTAAACTTGTAGAAGTAGGACTTCATCCCATGAGGAAAAAAAAAAAGAAATTACATTATGTCAGATAATGTTCAAGCAGAATCATGAAATTCAGACTAATTATTTTTTTTTCTGAAATAAAAGAGAAATAGGAAAGAGAATGAAGTTATGCTCTATTTCATTTCTGTGAGGTTCTTAGTATGCAGTATCTATATGTATTTTTCCTTATCTGACTTGAGGGCAGCCTTCTAGACCCACTAACTCTCTGCTGCTCCTCACTGCCTGGCTTCTGCAGATCCTTCCTACATGAGTTTCACTAAGAGATAGATGGAGAGCTAATGCCCTGAAAAATATATCATTACAGCCACCACACCACCAGTTTCTGACCAAAGGCAAAACATGCTCTGATAGACAAAACTCAGATTAGGCATATCCCTGCAAAATCCCTTCCCTACAATATAATAATAGAATCAACCAGGTTGGAAAAGACCTTTGAGATCATTAAGTGCAACCTATGACCTAACATCTCCTCTTCAACTAAACCATGGCACTGAGTGCCACATCCAGTCTGCTTCTAAACAGACCCAGGGATGGTGACTCCACCACCTCCCTGGGTAGATGATTCCAGTGCCCAGTCACTCTTCCAGTGAAGAATTCTTTCCTGATGTCTAACCTAAACCTCCCTGCTGCAGCTGAAGGCCACAATATAGTTCCTGTTCCCTTCTTTATGTTTCCTCTGGCATACATGTGATGCAGCCACCAGACTGACATTACTCAAGCCATCCTTTGTCTTCAAGGATTATCACTCCAGACCCCCTTCTCCCCCCAGCCACGCATTTTATGCAGTTCCTCGTGCAGTGCACACTCCCTTCCATTCCAACACAACACATGGGGAGAGCATGAGCAGGGGAGCAGCAGCAGGGGATAAACAACAGCTTCAAATCATTTGGGAGGCATTGCAGAGGAGGGAACAGAACGTGCTCAGTGAAGAGAAATCCTGAAGCACAGCTTGCCTCTTCCTTTCCAGCTCCACCCTTCCAGACCTGCAGGTCTGCGCCATGGCAGAGCAGAACCACAGCAATGGGAAAGGACAAAGAGGGGGCACTGCTGCAGCTCCCTCAGATGGGGAAAGGGGCACACCAAGAGTCATTTATATCTGATTTACTAAAAAAACTGTGGTGTAAATACCCTGCTGTGGTCTAAATACCCATAAGATACTGGGAGAGAAAAAAGGAGTCAGAAACAACTGAGGCGCAATCTTAAATAAAGTGCAGCTTAAATTAGTAAAATAAATGGGTTGATTTTAGAGAAAACACATTTCAAAGAAAAAAAACATACTCAGAGCCTGTCAAAAACATTTTACTTGGAGCTTTTCCTACAAAACACTTAGCTTTTTTTCTTTTACCATTACTTCTCATTTTTAAACATCTTGGTTTTGTATGATAGACTTTTGAAAGATGTCATTAAGCCCAAAAAATTACTATGATTCTTTATAAAGAAATTTTTAATACTTCATTTATAAATCATTTGATGAAGAAATTCAAATCGTGAGGCTTTGTTACAAACTTGAATGATTTTTTGTAGATCCCCCCTGAAATAAATTATCTAGCCAGCTGCAACTAGCAAACAAAAATAACTGATACTGGGATGTAAAAAGTGTCTCTTCTGTCTATAATCTTTGTCTCTAGAAAAATTTCCTAAAAGTTGCTGATTTAACTGAATTGTTATTAATTCTTTGGTTTTTTCCTCTCATCTATCCATTCTGATTTTCAGTTGAATGCTGGAACATTAGAAGTGGAAGGGTTTTGACAGAGGAAAGTAAATCCTAAAGACACTAACAGTGCCACCAAATCTTTGGTGTCACGGATTTCCAATTTTGAGTAGCACCCTTGCTTTGGAGTCTCTCATTACAAAAATGACTGATCACTCATAACCATTATTACTGTCAAAAGTTTTACAAATTCATCATCAGTATAATAATTATAGAAAAAAAAAGTAATTGCAGCTTCAGCAATACAGCATTTGTTATATCTTAATAAAAATCAAAATCTAAAAGGTGAGGGAATCTCTATTCTCTTTATCAGCTGCCATGAAATCATGGCAAGCACATTCTGCCTGCCTGTTTTTTAATTTCCCTCTGTAAAATAGTTATGCATAAAATGTATTCCTAATTTTCCTCAAGTTGAATTTGGGAACAGAAACTAATAAAGGTAACTCTGAAACCTTACAAAACACGGAAATGCAGACTTTGTGACATTTGACATACCCTATATTATATTCTACAACAAAAACACAAGCTAGTTTCAAGTGCAAATGAAATGGATTAAACATTTTCCCTTTGATAGAATATTAGAGGTGTTGTTCATTACAGAGTATTGAATATGACACTTATTTTTAATCAAGTGCATGTTTCCTATCTAAAATTCAGAACAGAAATACCAGAAGCTTTCCAAAACATCCTTAAAAACACAAGATTAAAGGACTTGGAAACCAATACCTAATCTTTAATTTGCTGTTATCACAGGCACAGTCTAAACTTGGCTGTTTGTGATTTTGGCAGTTATTTCAAAAGCACAGTCAGAAAATTATCAAGGCATTTCAATGGAATCCACATGAGAAAGTGCTGCTTAGTTTTGCCAGCAGTGCCCTTCAAGAAATATTGTTCCCATAAACTCCTTTGCTGAGATTCTATTGATGAAACATTGTGCATTCACCTTAACTCCCAGGTCTAAGCCAACTAATGAAAAAATGTGTCTTTTCAAATTTAAGTTATAGTATAAATTAGATGTACACTGCAAGTATAACTTAAAAACTTAATTCTTACTGAAGTAAAACTTGAGGAAGAAATAAATTTTCCAGAGGGAGACGCAGTTTTCAAAGCACTTGAAACGTACAGTTGAGATGATATCTATGAAACCAGCTACTTTTCAAACATCAAGGAAATAAAACTCAAGATTGTATCTGTCTGAAATTAGAACACAAGCACTCCTGTCCATCAAAGAGGAAAACAACTCTACAATTCAGTATGAGTATTAAGTGATCAAGTGCCAAACACCAGTGGTTTAACTCAATCCATCTATTTGGTCTCTGGAACTTTAGTCTTGCTTTACAAAAAATGAATGTGTTCTGAAAAACAAGGATGTATTCTATGAAGAAACTTTAAAAAGATTAAACAAGAGAATCTGGTATCAAACCAGAAAAGCAGTAAAAGATGGGGTTTATGCTTTTTTTTCTTGTAGAAAGCCAGAATACAACAGAAAAGCACGGGTTGTATTTGTAGGGGAAACAAATTTTCCCAGCCAATTCAATTTATTTGTTGAGAAAAACAGTTCTCCCAAGTCTTCATTCTAGCCATTGCTCCAATAATTCCCTCTGGCAGTCCACATAACAAATCACTGGAATGATTTGTGTCTATAATCTATTACAAAAATCATAACTTAAATGAAGTGAGGAATCAGGATGTTGACAAGCTTACTTGTGAAGAACAAAGAAATTATGCTAAGGCAAGATATGAACTTCAGACCCTTTATCATGAATTATACATCAGATTTCATAGGAAATTTAGAAGTAATGAAGCTTGCTATGATTCCCTTACCTTCAAATAAACACTCTACTTATTAGCAACCAAACTGTAGTGACTAAAAGTTTGGTAAAAATTTAGTTTTTATGCATCTGTGACTATAAACATCATGATGGAACTCTTTTTAATGTTACTGCACATTTGTTGATACATTGGTTGGATGAATATTTCTGGTGATTCTGAGACTTCACCTGGATTTAAAAAAAAAAAATCAAATTCTTCAGTGCCTCAGGTATTTTCTCACATTACTCTCCATTAAACACTTGCACATCCTTTGAGGTGAAGTGACTTTTTCAATTTTTCAAATTGAAATCCTTGTTTCCCAATGAACCTTTTTCAAATCCTAAGTTAGTTAAAAACCAATTTCCTGTTAACAGCCTAAACTAATCAAATGGAAGCTTTCTAGTTTAAGAGATACATCGGTAATACACAGCCAGAGGCATGCAAAAATTCATACAAAGCCTCCAAACCTAATCTCTAACATTTCCCTTCAGGAACTTGGAGGAAAAACCAGAGCATAAAGTTGAAGAATATTAGGAAGACGCAAAAAGCTATTTTTCCCAATAGCAATCAGATTGGTAATGATGAAGTTATGAGCAAGATTTGAACAGAGGTAAATTAACAACCTTTACACCTTTTACTGGGTTGTGGGTTTTTGTTCCACACGTGGCAATTCTACTCAGAAATCACAGGTTCAATGTAGCAGGAAATTAGGAGAGAAAATTCTAAATACTTGTACTTCTAGTGAATCAGTTCTTTTCCAATAAGATCTCATTGTGTTCTTGTTTAGCTGTTCTACAGTGTGGCAGAACATGATGCTGTGATATTGAAAGCAAGCTAAGGATCTCCTCCTCAAACAGATCTCCTCCTCCTTTCCAAATTAATTTTTTAACACACTTGTTAACACAGTAAGTCACCCAGTTCTTAGCAGCTGTATAAATTGCTTGCTCACATCCATGTTAATCTCTCAAGTATCTAGCAAGATGCCTCATGTCAAAACAATCTGATCGTGTAATTAAATGCTGATCAAAAATATTATTGGAAATCAGCACAAATATTTTAACTTCACGAAAATATCACATCTTTGCTTTTCATTTAACAGAACATGAAGGTCTGAGTAATCATACTACAGCAAAATAATTGTCCTAATTAACATGTGTGAAGATATTCTGAGCTGAAACCTGCTGTAATTATTCCTCTGTATATGAAATATGTAAACAATTTTTGAGACATAAATTAAGAGAATGGAAAGGTTTCCTCATTCGGCAGTTAGTGGCACCAAATCAGAAATTGTAACAATTTCTGCTTTGCTGATTTTTATCTGCAAGAATGTAGAAGTTTTAAGTGAAGCCTACCCAAGCTAAACATACTTGAAAACACAGTAGAAAAGAGACATTTCTGAGAGAACAGAGATTATGAATTACATATAGGTTTTAAATGGACAAAAAGTAAAAAAATAACTACATAAAAAAAGATCAAAACTCAAATCTCATTTCAACACTGAATATCAGTAAAAAAAATCCATCACAATCTATTCTGGAAATCCCACAGATATCTATACTTTCAGTGGAAAAGTACTTAATTGCCTTTATAAAATGTAACATGAATATCAAATCAATATTACAATGCTGTCAAAAATACCCTGTATTTTTTCCCTTTACATTTGGAATAAGCAACTGAAAAAAACCTCTGCCACATTTCATGATGTCAGTGTTTTCTTCCTGACTAATAATGCAAATACAACATTTAAAAATCTGAGTAACATAACACAAAAGTTGTCATGGAAATTAAAAAAAAATGCAAATATTGCTAAACATATCCTATATTTTATTTCTCTAAAATGGGGCTATTATCATTCTTTCTTCCCAGTTTTGTCCTTTTTGTTTTGTTTTGGGTGGGTTTGGGTTTTTTTGTTTGTTTTCTTGATTAAGAAGCAAAGATGTTTTAGAGTAGTGTATGAAGGGTCAGGGCAGCCATCACTCAGATGCTAAATCTGTCATTCCAGGAACACAGCACGTGGTGTGATCTCAGTAAAACTAGTCTTGCTTATCAAGAATGATTTGAAAGACAGGTGAAATGTAGTTTCTTACATGCTGCTTCTACAGACATTGTTCTTGAGGTTGGATAAATTGTTCAAATCACAACAGAGGAATGAAGTACCAAAAGAACCTTGAAATACATTATTATGAGAGTCTGGTTTATTTGTGCTGAAAAGTTGTCTAGAAACTAAAACAAAAAAAGAAAATTTTATAAATAAAACAGGTTGGTCATTGTAAAAATAAAGTAATTTTAGAAGTTCTATCAGTTCTCCTCATTCAACATAATTTTAATGTGTTTAAAACACTGAAATGTTTATTTTACTGTATATAGAAGTAGCATCTGTTACTTCACAAGTATGAGAAGAAAGAAATCCAGGATGGAACAAGAGCTGATAAAATGAAAGATGATTACCCTTCATGGGTGACACACTTGATTTATTCCACAGAGATTAATTTCCTTTGATCGTAAATTATACTGTTCAGATCAATATTTTGAGTACTAAGTATAGGAGGGGACACATAGGAAAACCTACGAAGAGAGCTGGCAAAGAGATCCAACTCTCAGTGAATGACATGAATGACTTTGTTTATCATTATTTCATTAGGTGAGTGGCTACTTTGATATAATCTGATCTCTTCTACTGTTTCTGACCTCTTCTTCCCAACAGCAGGCATGTAACAGAGAATGTTTTTGCAAGAATCCTTTTTTGTTGAGTTGTTGAATCTTTTTTTCTCATTATACAAGTCCGAGGTCAGTATTATCAAAGCAAATATATGAAAATCCAGTTTTAAAAAGATGGTTATCAGATCCTTCCTCTCCATTCAGAGAAACAAAACCAAATATATTCAGCTTTAAATTTGCCTCTGTCATGCAACAGAAATGTATTATAAATTACACATGACAGCTGAACACCCTAAAGAATCTCTCTGGGTGCATGACAGCTGAGTTACATATTAGCCAAATATGATAGAATTAATTGTCACTTTATATTACTTTCAATAGAACTGATGAGTAGATTGAATTAAACAAAAATACAAAATCTCTGTGAAGTTTTCATTTACATTGACCAAAAGCAGAAATGCAATGCTGACAATGTTAGTCTGCTTTTTTTCCTATTTTTTAAGTATAGCTGCTTCTAAACACAGCAAAACTTCACCAGTAATTCATTTTGCACAGGATGTGATCATGTTCATTCTGTAAGAACACACACCATAGAGTCAAAAATGAAAATGTTATCTCATTACTGTGTCACCCTAACAAAACAGCAAATCCCTACAAGGCAAGGGAAAACACACCCTGAAGATCAATAGGAATTCTGAAGTAATCAAAGAATTTCTTGGTTACTTCAGGTCTAAGAAAATCTTCAGTGCAGAGGTTTACCTGAAGTTCATAAAAAGCATGTGCTGTAAAAGAAGAAAAACAAGTGCCAGATTTTGGCTACTCATTAGAGAAATGTACACTAAAACCTGTTCGATTTGGAGCTAAAAGTACTGAGACTGATTTAGAACTTGACATTTTTTAGAAGAAATGCTTTGAAAAATATGAAGAGCGTGCAAAATGTTCTAATTACCCTAAGAGTGGCAGGAAAAGGCATGATTGAGCATATTTTGTAATTTTTTTTTTGCCATTGTATATTTCTTACCCTTGAAATAATGATAGCCACACAGAAAAATTCTTTTCAGGCCCCCACAAACTCTTTGAGGACTTTCATTAGCAAATATCTGGAGATAAAGCAAATGACATGAAAAAATAGAATCAATGAAAGTTCTGAAAGCCCTATGCTTCTCAAGTTCTTCATGGGTTTTTGTGTCCTGAAAACACTTAAGCTGGTACTGACACAAAATGTTTTAGTGGAAAAATATAATAGTAACAATAAAATGTGAAATACTTGATTTTTTGTTAGAAATAAGATAAGTTTCACACTGAACAGGATTTTTAGACTTGAGCAGAGGCACTAAGAAATCTTACAACCTTTCTTAAATGCCTCTCTAATCATGTTTATTTGAGGTTTCAGTAAGAAATAATGGCTATTTAGATTGCATATAAATACGTCTCTTAAATTAACAATCTGTACTGTTTACAGACAGAAATGTAAGCATCAGTCTGCAATACTGTCACAAGATGGGAAGTTCTACCAGAGACCCAGAAAGAGTCTGAACTTGTTTTGTTATTTCCACACACCTGCCAAAATAGCCAGACAGGAGCTAATTTTAACTGCTCAGATATGCAACAGCTTGGATAGGTCACACTACCTTCTGACTAGCAATAAATCACTGATTTTGGTGTTGTCCCCGTTATACTGAAAGCCTGAATGGAGATTCTGATATGGAAATGAATTCAAAAGAGAAATCTGGCTCAGTGGCACATCAGGTACACATACATATGAGGAAAAAGTTGATAAGATATTATATTTGAGGAGGCTCCTAGAATTAGGAATTTTACTATAATTGGTTTTACATAGAAATGGCATCTACATATAGAAAAAGAACAACCCCAGCATAGCCTCCAAAAAAGTATGTTCAGGTAAAATGCTTTACAGACAGAAATCAAACAAAATAACCACAATAAATGAAATTGGTGAAAGAAAAAAATAGGCAAGACATTTGTGGATAAATATCCATGCTACACAGAGTAAACTTTTAATCAGGCAGTTAAAGTTCAGAATTGAGCATACTGAAACTAGCAACTAGCATTTCTTCAATCAAGAAATTTCAAATTCAATAGGCTGGCATCAATCAGGACAAAGTTATTCAATCCAATCTGGATTCTCAAGGTAGGAGTCAGCCTTAAATATTGTTTATTCATGGCTTGCTGACTGTCCACTACCACATGCAAAACACGCACAAAACCCTTTAATGTTGTAATCTTTTGACCAACACAGCAGATATTAATTCTACATGAAGCAAATGTAAATTTGAAGCAAATGTAAATCTACATAGGAAAAAGCTTTCAAATTACACATTCATCAAAATGTATGATTTTTCAAGAAAGGGTAAAGGAAACCTTTTTTTTTAAAGTATGTGTGCATTTCAAAATGTTTGCTTTTTGGACTCAAAGGTTCCCAATACACAAATAGTTGTGAGAACACTTGTTCAATTCTTTGCCCTTTCTCTGTTGGAGGGCACAAAAAGACGGACCTGGTTTGTAATAAAAGATTCCCTTTTTGACTGCCTGGAAGACATGAGAAGGAAAATCCATTTATAAAAGAACTAAAGCAATCAAAGAGATGATCTCAACCCACTGCACAATCTCTCTTCCTGAATGTTCTTGACAACCAATATAAAGGTTCCATGTTTATGTAGGGGGTTAAGATAAGTAAACATTTAAGCCACATCCAACTCTTACTTTTTGTGATTCAGGAGGAGCATCCAGGTTTGGAAAAAACCTCAAATAACACCAAAAGACTTACACTAAATACCGGTAACATTTGTTGTTAGAAAAATGAATTTAGTCTTCTACCTATATACCAGGATTAAAAGATACAGTAAACTAACTTTGCCATTACAGTGGAAAATGCAGGTGGAGAGTGCACAAAACATTCCTTTTGTTTTTACTGACTTATTTTGCACCTTTGTGGGTTGTTTTTCCCCCCCAGTCTGAGTTACCCACACTGCATTAGAATTCCTTTTGCGTTTCAATTGCTCCATGGTGTGCTTATTTCTCACCTTGTTGTTTACAGCACATAAAAAGCTGAGGCAGGTGTTGCACATAAGGCTGACACTCTGTCAGCCATAAGCTGCTCTCTGGTCAGCAGCTGCTTTTATATATGCATGAGGTGAAGTATTACTGTTAGAAGAGCTTTCCGAAGAGATTCAGAAGTAAATTAAAGAAGCTACCCAGCTGGTGATTTTAATGAATAGGTAAAAATAATGAGGAAAGAAGGGGAAAAAAAATCATCAGACACAGAGTATGATTTCACTGGAAGTATTTTCTTAAGCACATAAAGTAAGCATTTTTTAAGGTTAAAAAACAAACTGGTGTCCAGCATCAGCTTAAAAGTAATTTACTGCTCCTGTGATCTAAAACAGAACACACTGTAATGCTCTGATGTGGTTTACATCCACACTGGGGTGGAAGAATATTTAAAAAAAAAAAAATCTCCCACATGCCTGCAGGTGACCGTTCTAGAACACAAAATATGTTCCACCAACAAATGGATAGAATGAAATTTATCAGAAATTTAATTAAAACAAGTCAAATGTGCAAAATTAAAAAGAAGAAATAAAAAATCCGTCCAAGGTCCCCTTCACCAAATTAAAAAAAAAGAGAAGTGACTTCCATTTTTTATTTCCTGTGTAAGAACAGCATGGGCTATTTTTTACAGTGGGCCATTTTTTAGAATTCTAGAGAATTCTAAATGCAGATAAGCGAGCCCGCTTCCCTATGTGAGGCCACACAAAAATAGTCCTTAAGTCTCCCAGTATGAGAAAGATACTGGAATGATCATCATTGTGGGACCATCAAGCTGATCCTGAGCAACCTGACCTAATGAGATACTGGGAAAGGCACTTGGACCTCATGGCCATTGGGAGTTCCTTCCAATTTAAATTATAACTCTACCCTTCTCCTAAAAAACAAAATCCAAATACAATTTTCCAGAGGGTTCCAATTCACAAAGGATTTAAACAAGTTTTCTTTCGAGAGAAAAACTTACTGTATTCCTACAGAATTGTTTTTTTCTTACTAAATCTCCTTCCTCTGACACAGAAATTTCTTTATCCATGGAACACCCACTTGAAGAGAGATCCAACACATGCCCTAGTTAGGCAGGAGCTGATTTTCTTCCTGGGATATTTATACTGACCAGTGAGGCAGCTTCTTTCCAACAAATAATGATACAAATAATGATTCTTTTACAAAATATAAATATTTATTCTTTTCACCTCAGCCATAGTCAGATAGTACAAATTTGGTGCCTTTCATGGTATTCTGAGCAGCATTTTGAAGACCTCTAACCTTTTTGTCAAACAATTACGAATCTTCTAACTCATGCAATCCCAGACTGCTTTCAAAACAAGCACCCATTCAAACCACATCACATTACTAAGGTGAAGAAAATAACTTTTCCATTATGAAGGAAGTGAAAGTCTCTAGGATTACCACAGGATTGAGCCAACACAAGTGAATCAGCTTACTGTAGATCCAAACAGAGAGCCATGGGGGAAATTGTGTGTTCTTCCTCTAGCATGCCATGCTGTTCCATACATACATGCCTTATTTGTGTATATATACATATATACACACACAATAAGGCTTACCAAGATAGGTCCTATAGAGTTATATTTCTCCATTTTCCATCTATATGTGGCACTGTTCCATAACAGTCACTGGCTGGACAGAAGATTATTTCTTCAGCATTTTGGAATTGCATAAAACCCTTTTGCTTTGGAACTCCTCTCCCTCAGGAAAGAGGGCCATTTTCTGAGAAAAATACAAAATATACTTTTTGCTTTTAATATTTGTCTCGCATTTCTATTGCTCCCTGCATTATTGGCACATTTCTCTGGATTCCCAATTTGAAGAAAATAATTTTCAGGAAAAAATTAAGACATACCCCACCCCCAAAACTTTGCAAGATGTTCCCTTATATCTGAGATAGCCATTTCAAGACTGAAAAGTGTTCATTGGAGATAAAATCTTTTCAGACTCCTCCACCAGTCACAGAACAGCTTTGCTTTGCTTTCCCCAGAAGAGGCAAAGGGAGACAGATAATTCATGTGGCAGCTGGTCTCCCTGTGGGCAGTGTGCTGTACAGACACTTTATCATCAGGCTAAATGAATATATTTAATTTTCACATAATGAAAATTGCCATTTCAGAAACAACCACTGTCTGTTATTATTTTATTTAATAAAACCCCTAAAAGAACAACAAAATATGGGAAAAAAAAGGACAAAGCCTGAGCACCGTATTTGGGAAAAAAAACAAAACAACAAAACAAGCATGAATTTTGAACAAATCTTCATTTTCCTGACACAGTACTAGAGGTATGTATGATGATTCTAAAATCACCCTTTTCAGATATATTTATTATTATTAATCTGTATTTGCCTCTGCCCACAAGTTTGTCTCGGCTTGTTTCCTAGTCCCAGTGCCACTGCCATCCCATGCCATCTGCAGAAATAGAAACTTTCCTAAAGATGAAAGTATCTAGATTAAATTTTAAAGTAAAAACCATTTACTTTCCTTCCCTCCCCCCCCCCCCCATGTAATTATAAGCTTTAAATGAAAATTCAGATTTTTAATTTTTTCCCTATTTATAAGCTACTTTTTCATTTTTGGGGGCTGAACTTGAGGAGTAGGTCAGGTTAGTAATTAATATCTGCTACATTTTTGATATACTATTAATTTGCCAAAAGTTATTACTTGCTTAACAATAGTTTTTACTTGCAACAGTTTTGTTGATTTTTAAGCACATTGAGGATCCAACAATACACAAATTCTGAACCCTGTGTATGGTAGCTGGATCCAGCATAACAGCAGCAAAAAGAAAAATGCAGGAGAATTAAATCTACAACTTCAAAACAAGGTTCTGGATTCAAAATGCATTTGATACACATGACAAGGTGACTGACACTTGCAATTATATGAATATCTGCTGGCTACTATTATTTTGAGCTTTTTTTTGAAAGAAAGAATAACTTTTAAAATGCCATGGAAGTGATGAATAGTGCAAAACAGGAAACAACACTTACCGGGAATGAAAAGGCTTTGATGTGTCAAAATTAAAACTTTTAAATTTGCCACATTTTTGTTTTGATCTAAGTCAGCATATAAATATTGGTTATTGCAGCTGTTTTAAACCCACAGTATGTGCTAGTCTAATAATGTCACACTTAATTTCCTTGATCTTGTTGAAAAATTATATAATAGGTCATTTGCTAAGCAAGCTCAAAATTTGTGTACAAGGCCATATTTCTCTTGCCAGATTGCTTTTTAGTACCAAAGATACTTTTGATGCTACTTTTGTGCTCTTCAATTTTCTTTAAAGACTGGAGAACTACCGGGATCTTCTAATATGATCTGAGTAAAAATTCTTTGAGATACTTTTGTTGTTGAAATATATTCTGTTCTTCTTCCATTAACGGAGATCTAGCCACTACAGATAATGTTAATTTTAATTTCAACAATACAAAATTTGGGTTGTGGCTATTACAGACCACAGATTGAAGCAAACACTTGATCTCTGTGTTGATATTTGCTCCTCCTCATTTCACTGCCCTCTCAAAATACTCTGTCAACAAAATAAACAAGTAATTTCAAGCTGGGATTGCCTGGTGCAGTTGATTCAAGAAAGAAGATTCAAAGTGATAGTTTCTTCTTGAGCAATGAAATCATGCATCACAAATTGCAGATTCCCCTCCTGGAACAGCTGTTTAAATCATGTTTATTTTGCAATTAATAGAAAAGCACAATTTACCATTCATTATTAAGAACTTTCAAATGCAGTGAGACTAGTAAATTTTCATTTCCAGTTCTGCTTGCAATTTTTGTTTTCTCTCTATTTTTTTTTCTTTTTTTTTTAGGGAGAGTTCTTGAAACCCTCTTTATGTTACTGTTATGTAATCTTCTTTATGCTGTTGTTTGTATGCAGAGCTTTACATTTTATAAATGCATGTAAAGCACACAATATATGGGTGTTTTTTAGAGTGCAGAGGACTTTAATTTAGCAAAATCTGCCCTTCCCTGGAACTAGCTAGATGGAAAAAAAGATTAAGGCTTTTCCCATTATCATTATATGGAAGAGGTGGGTCAACAAACAATCACAAACTAGTTATATTAAAGAGGACTTTTAAAAGATTATTCCTTTTGAACTACTACTCTTAGATAAATCTAACAGTAAATACCAGGTTATCTGTTCATAGTCATTATACATTTACAAATTTAGAACTTGAATTATCTAAAAGCAATGATCATGTTAGAAGTTGCATTAAAAACAGCATCAGGCATAACTCTCTAACTAAAATGGAAACCATTTTTTACTTTTTAATTCAGCTCATCCTACTCAATTTTTGGTAATCTTTGTGCTGTTCTCAAAAGATGCAAATGAATGTTTTAACACCATGAAGTACACAGGGTCCTATTTGCTTCTGCTGCATTGCAGGAGGATAACTAAGTTCTGCAGTGATGATCTGTACATAAAAAACTAAGCAAAGTAATTTTTTCCCCCCCAGAGAACCAAGATAAAAATAAGAAAAACACCCTCTGGATTTAGACTTTCTAACTTTTAACTGTCAACAAGTTCTTAATAAAAAGAGCACACTCAGATGTAACATCTTTTTTATCTGGGGAAAAGGTTATGCATTCCTCATTAAAACAACCACCATCTCATAACATTACTGAAAGTCCTAAATAGTCAGTTTAAAGTCTTAGGTAATAAAATTGTTATCAAATTCACCAGAGAGTTATTGCATCCTCTAACAACTTTAAGAATAAACATGGGGGCAGGGCTCACTCCCCCAGGAAATAATTTCTTTCTGTCCCTATGACTGCATTAGTCTCATTCTCTTGCACTTTTCAAGCTTCTACAGCCACAGCTTCCTGCCTTTTTATGATTTCCATGCTGAAGCTTAAGGAGCAGACACGAGAGGTTTGAGGCAGAGATAACATGAAAAAGGAGTTCCAGGGGAGGAGAAGGGGAAAGGAACACTTTGGGGTTAAGATATATTGTTAGCTGGAGCATTCAGAACAAGCCTTTTACTACTGTACCTTTGGATAACCACATAGCATTTTTTTGTCTTTTTGCTGTTCTGCTATGAGGATCATCCTTCACACTCCTGATTTTATCAAAGACTGTAGTCCCACATGGATGAACACAGTGTCCCCCCTCAAACTTGACTCTCAAAGGAAGTAAAAAAAAAAAAAAAAAAGAATTTACAAACCCCAACCCCAATTTCATAAACTAAGATGCATCTCCCAGCAGAGATAGAGGAGATAATGTTGGGTTTTTTGCATTTTCTTGGTACTAGATTTTTCTTGTTTACTTTTTTTTTCCATTTAGGCTCTACAACTTGGACTTTCTAAAACTTGTATGCATACACGATTAATATATACACACAATATTTATTCATATAAATATGCTAAACATTGCTAAGACTGACAAAGACCAAAAAATGGCTAATGAAGAAAATGGATGCGATAGCTCTTTAGACCTCCAAAGCAGTGACTTATTAAGAATGCCAAGGACTAATATAACTACACTATATAACTATTTTTTTTTCTTTTGTTTAAATGAAGAAAGTTTTCCTTTGTTTAAATGCGTAAAGTTATTTAAAACAGGCACTTTATAAATGGCTATCCCTCCCTGGAATGCAATTTCCACCATGCACATTTTCCACATCCTGTATAAGCAAGAGGAACAGCCAGTAAGAAGGAACTAAGCACTGAGCTACCAATAGGTTGCAGCTCACAAGATCTCCAATGCCTAAAGTTTCCCCATATGGTGCTAAATTATCTTGTAATGAGGATATTAATTTTCTGAAATCTAATCTGGGTATTAGTCAGTATGGAGCAAAAAAATCAAATTTTAAAGACTTATATTTCCAGAGAACTTATAGATCATGCAAAGTTGGATCTTCCTTCTCCTCCTCCTCTTTTGCAGTTCTCATTTTCTCCCTCAAGAGCTGTCAAATACCTGGCAGCTCATCCTAGTCCTCAGCCTTGCAGCTCATAAAGATGCTCTAATTCAGAAGTGCAAAGAAAACCCAACACAGTGACTCTGAGAAAGAAAAGTCAGTGGTTGTGTGACAGACACAATCACCATTCTTCTCTATGATTTTTTTTGTTCCCCTGACTTCCATCATTCAGATAAAATGTCATCACCAATTTGGCATGCAGACCTGAAGGAACATGTAGTAGTCAGAGTTTTGCTGTGTGACCAGGGGACAGGGTCACAAAGGGAATGCAGCACTGAAATACCAGCTCATCAAACAGCACACTGTGGAAGTTGGGTCCCTCTGCCTCTTGTATTTCACAGCAGGTATAAATAAGTGAAGTAAAATATATTAAAAATAACCTTTTTTTCCATTTGAGTTCTCATCCAAAATTTCTCTCTCCCCTCTACAACCTTTTCTTACTTTATATGCAGGTTTAATTACAGTGCAACTATTGGCACTTCCTCCACAATCTTAATACAGTTGCAGTGGTATAAACAGCCCAGGTGTCAGAGGGCTTGAGGAGATTTGGGGCAGGACTTGCCAAAGAAAATTAGAACCTCTAAATGAAAATTCTGCAAAACCATATTGCCTATTTGAGATCCCACCTAGATAGTTTCCAGCATACTGAGCAACTTGAATTAAAAAAAAATAAACAACAACAAAAAAAAACCAACAACAACAAAAAATCCAGTTAATATGTAGATTATCTATTCAATAATAGAGCACTAACAGCCAGGCTCTTGCAAGACATCTGGTTATATAGATACTATGCTGGTGCTCCTGAGAAAGATGATGTAAACTTTGCAGCATCAGTGAAACAAATGAACCAATCTTTTTCCCATCAACAGTTGTTGCCTTTACCTTTTCCAACAGGAGCACACACTTCTATGAATCAGCACAGAAAATAACTGTCAGTAAGAGACAAGAGTTTTCTACATAAACCAAATTCATTTTTCAGAACACTCAAGTTTCACTCCCTCTAATTACTGAGAGTTCTTTATGCCATTAGAGAGAACTATCAGC
Organism: Agelaius tricolor; assembly: GCF_023055355.1. NCBI lineage: Eukaryota > Metazoa > Chordata > Aves > Passeriformes > Icteridae > Agelaius > Agelaius tricolor. Next base: position 42,936,096 of record NW_027269269.1, on the reverse strand, counting down.
TGAAGACATGCATGTCTTACATGAAAGTGAAGGCTTTAGAGTATTAGTTACACTGACACCTGAAATGAATGCTGCTTCTAAAAAGCCATCCCTGCACTCACATTTCATCTGTTATCCTAACTTTACTTCATCAGACAGGAGATGGAAGTGAGTGTGCTTAGGAGAAGTGAATTTATTTGGCACTCAAACTTTGTGCTGATATTTTCATCTACATTCGAACTATCTTCAGTGTGGATAAGCAGGACTCATTAGTATTTTTCAAACTTCCTTCTCTGGATTTGTCATAGGAGAGCTCTCAAAACACAGTTGAACCAAACAATTAGAGATTAGAGGAAGCTAGAACAAGCTTTATTAATACTAAAGGATCCTTACCAAAGATGTGAGTAGCTTCTCTGAATTTACTTTTAAGATGGTAAACACATCCCCACCAAAGTTGGTAAAGAACCTCTCCAGCTTCTTTGCTCCCTCTTAAGACATTACACAGACACAGAAATTTTAAATGAATTTGACTGCTGACTTTCACAGTGCTAACAGGGAAATTGCACCAAACAGTCAGACTAAAAAGAGCAGAGTATTGCTCCCTGGTAGCTAATCTGAAATATTTGCAGCTCTTGGAAGTTATTCCTTCGAAAGATGAACAATGAGAGCCAGCAGCCTTCCCCTGGCAGGCTCAGAGACTGACTATCATGATCTTATCTTGATGGAGATATTTCCTGATGGAGGGAGAGCCAGATCTCTGGCAGTTCCCACCAAGCACATTATCTGGAATCAAACCCTTCCCCTTGCTAGCAGGCACTCCTTGCAGCTGTCTTATCTGTTCTAGATTATAAGAAGCCTTTCATGAGTTAGGCATGGAAGCAATTTGGAAGCTTTCTCAAAAGCTTGAACTTTTAGACCTACTAAATAAGGCTTAATGTTTATAAATGACATGTCAGAGCAACTCAGGAGACTCTGGAAGAAGCTTTCCTGTCTTTTTTGTTAGAGAGACAGTGCCTTTTTAGTGCCTGGAAACACACACAAAAAAAGTCATCAATTGACTTCACAACCTAGAATGGTTACAAAAAGGCATTGCAGCAAAGGACAAAACCTCAAATATATGCTTTTATTTTAAACATAAACCCCAAATATTTTTTACCACTCTACTTGAGTTACTACCTCAAAGATGTTCTCAAAAAAGTAAACCCCAAGATCTTAAAGTTGTCACTGAATTCAAATGTGTCCTTTGAGGACCACATCAACCTACCTTTAGAAAAGGTTTTACTTGGGTGGTATTGTCCCAAACAAAAACCCAAATAAAGCAGGATCAGGGCCAAGCCTAGGTCTAAATTTCTGTGAGCAAATTGTTACAGCTTCTGGAATATTTCCTTTGATAAAAGCTAATTTGCCCTTTTCTAAGCTCAAACCAACCTTTTAATACACAAATACTTGGAACTGGAGACTGTTCTGAACAAATCAATCTTCATAACATCCTTGAAGTGTGGTATGAGGTAACAAGGTCTCTTTGTTTAGTATTCAACATCATGTGACTTCAAGTTTTTTGGACAGGAAATGTAGAAAAACCAACCTGTGCAGTGCTCATATAAACTCATGATAGAATACATCAAAATAAGGCAACTTACCACACTACGCTGTATCTAACCAATTTACTAAAATTCTGGTCCTATGGCTTAAACAAACTAGAAAAAAGCACTAGAACTGCTCTATTTTGGTTAGCTTACAATAATTTTTGTTATTATTTTATGATACCTGTGTTAGGAAAAAGTTCAATGACAACTGATTAAAAATATTAATGAAAACTGTACCTAGAAAATAAAAAATGTTAATATTGCATAAGAGATTGTAAAGCCTTAGCTTTCATCAACCAACATAGATCAGAAAAGACCCAGAAGAAATTTTTCACTCACTTGTTGAATTTTTTTACAGCATGGAAAAGTATGTTTTCCTGAACTCCAACCTATGAATATGAAATACGGTGTGTCTCCTACCTAATTGTACTATTGCTAAAAACATTTCATAGTTTGTTTGTTAGTTCTAGAGGCTTACTCAACATACATATTCTGCCTAAATTGCTCTCACTTTAAGTCTGAATCTGCTCTTACAAATCATCTCCTCTTTATTCCCAGTTTTTTTGTTATGCCCTAAGTACTAAAACATCTTTTCAGAAGTGCTTGCCACTGTTTTTCCTCTGTTCTACCAGAACCACTGCTACAGTTGTAACATTCTGTAAAACACAAAGTTGGTGTATCACATTTTTTTCCTTCTTCACCCTTTCCCTCAGCTCCCATAAGCTATTTGATCTACATATACTATTTGGAAGGACACACAACCAATTCTCACCTCAAAGATTAGAAAGCAATTACAAAGTACAAACTCCTGTTTTCTACAAAACAAGGATAACACCCTAAGCAGGATAATTCTACACAGTGCCTCAGGTTTCCTCTCATGAGGTGACATCAGAGGCAGAAGATAGAGGGAAATTGCTGGGGATGGTGATGGTCTAAATGGATACACCAGGGCTGTACTTCTAAAAGACTTTCAAAAAATATACCCACACAACAAAGGGGTTTTATACTTGTTTGTGGGCAGCATTTACCTGTTTTTACTCACAGCAAGATACTGCCAAAGAAGGTGGTCATATCCTGTATATTCCAAGAGTTTTTCAAAATACAAGTGCCTAGTTTGTGGATTTTTTTTTTTTTTTGCCTGCATACTGGATGTTTGTTAGGTTTGAAGTGTTTTCAAAAGAGAGAGCGAGAAAAGCACATCATAAGCTTATAACAGGCCTTGAAAATTCTGCTGCTTACCAAAGGGCATAACCCATCCCTCCCTATCTCCTTTGGTTATCTTCAGTAGCCCAGGTGTCACATCAATTGCTTTAGGCTTTCTCCACCTCCCAGTATTTTCCTGGTACAATCTTTTGAAAATAAGGTTCAGGTGCACTTCCTTTTCTTCTTTTGGTAATTGTGTCTGTAAGGTAACTCCAAAACTGCTGGATGGAGAGATTATCACATAGATAAAAATCTATGCAAGTAAATCTACTGGTTATTTCACTGAAGAAAAAAAGATACAGTTTAAATATATTTTAAGAGCTCAGAATGATCTCCAGCAGATTTTCTGTACCAACTATCAGAAGCTTTATAAAAACACTCTAACTCTGCTTGCTGGTTTGGAACAAGAACTAAAAGGAAAAGAGAGGGTTCAGTTCATTAACACAACCCCATGTTTTGCTGCTTTTTCAAATTATTTGGCTTAATTCTTTGTTTTGAACTGCTGCTAAATGAAAAGGTTGCAGAAGTTAATACTGATTTAGTCTGATTTTCTCACAGAGCAGGCAAAATATTGTCCACAGCAATATGATCTGTTATCCAAATAACTATCTCTACATAAAAATACTAATGTGATTTCTAGACACTGCATTGTCCATCCTTACCCCAGAATGACTCTGTGCTGCGGTGTAACAAGCTATTCTAACCTAGATTAAAGACATTAAAAAATAAAATAAATTGAAAATAAATTAATGTCTGCTTAGAGTAGACTTCTTCAAGGGGCACAGACTTCAGCACTGGATGAATGGACCCCAGCACTTGCCAGAGCAAGGCAGCCCAGACTGAGTCTTTTTCTGCTCAGGTTAGGTGAATACTTGCACTCCAATAGCTCAGGCCTATGCAATGACAACTCCCATACTTTAAATATCTTGTGGGCACCTTTAATTTGGTGCCTATTAACATTCCTGGTCTCGGTTTCCACAAAGCTACTTTTCATCATTAGGTGATTAATTACCTGTATGTAGATGAATCTCACATCTAAATCAAGCTCATAATGCCCAAAAACCAACCAAAGCAGTTGCATGGTTGATACATGTTCCATGGCTTACTTTCCTTAGTTTCAAAACAGACTGAGATTGATGTTTGCACACTAATGCACTCAGTAAGGCCTATTAAATATTTGCATTACTCTACCTGAACAGCAAATCATCTCCTGCTGCACTGTGTTTCTTTGTGCTGAAACTCTCGAAGTGGCTACAAATAATTTCTGCTTTCATATGAATTGGTCATATTTAATAATAATAGCCAGTACCACTATTAAACAAATAAAAGCATTATAGAAATCAGTGTGTTCAATTGCAAAAATCAAAGGTTTAGCTATCAGTCTCAGATTCTCTAAATATACAGTAAAGACAAGTGGGAAATTCTTGTCAATACTGAGGCTGTATTAGACAGAAAACTGAATTCCCATTAATGAGTTCTGGTCCTTTAGCTGGCCATAGTTTTGGGCTTTTTATATTCAAGTTTGTTAATGATTTAGCATGCTTTAACAGCTTCTGAAAGGGCTTGAGTAAATAACAAAAAGCCACAGACCAAAAATAATTTAACAGTGCTCCCTCAGACACTCTGAAACCCAGAGTGGGAATGCATTGTTTTTAAAACAAGAAATTCTTTGGTGCCAGTATGACTCCAACCTCAGCTTTCTGTAGCATGCTTCACTCACCATACATGCAGAATGCACTTTAATTTCATCCTTGGGTTGTACACACACATTCCTGGTATTTTTAGAAGCACTTTAAAAGTATAAAATCTATTCCCTATGCCCTCATCAATTTGAAATTACCATTTTAAGGCTGATTAAATAAGGATTAGTGCCAATGTTCTACTTATTAGTCTGTGTCTTCAGCTGGAACTGATGATGTAGTATTTGTCAATAACTAGTTCACAGCCTTAAATTCTGCAAAAAAGAAACCTCTGCAAGACAGTCCATCTGTCAGAAGATTTTGCAGCAGGCTCCCATGTAGAAGAAACCCATCTATTATGGGATGATACAGGCTTAAAGTGGCATGTATCACAGCTGTTTGATCACTACTGGGAAGATGACTTGCATCCCCCTTACAGCCCTGTATCAGAATCCAGCAGTGATGGATGGAATTTCCCTGGCTTTAGTGTGATGATGGATTACTTCAGCTCTATGTGCAGGCAAGGGAAAGGAAAGGTCCAAAATTAACACCATGGCTAGAAGATGCTGGTCTGAGTGCTGATTTCCAGCACATCTGAATAGCTGACAAAACATTTTGAGGACATTTCAAGAGTCTAAAACCATGAGATTGTAATCTGGGATTCCTCCATTGGATTAAAAGACCCTTATTACATGAGCCCCTGGGAGACACAAATCAGGCAGCAGGTTCAAAAATTTAATGCATTTCTTCACAAGTTCTGACCTCAAACACACTCTGCTGTCCAGACACACCCCATTCCAGCCACTTCATGCAAACAAACACATCCTGACCAACAAAACATCACAATATCAACTGAGAACTACATTGCTCTGCTGGTCTACCAAGCCGAACAACGTATCAGGTTTTTAAAATCTGTGTTACTACACCCAAAAAGAGAAGCAAGACAACCCCCAATGATTTAAACCTTGCACTGAAACATCTTGCATCAACAAAACTGCTGTCAAGTGCCAATATTTCACATATAAATACCACTACTTACTTCAGTATGTTCCTTAAACACAGTTTTGATTGCAGCCTATTTTTAAGCATTTTGTGGACTTTTCTTTGCATTTTGAGGTTCTCAGTGTCATGGACCGACATGTGTTATTACAATACAGAAAACTTTGACTGGACTCCATTCACATAGAGCTTGCAAGTAACTAAATACAATTAGCTAATTTAAAATCTTCTTTAAATGTCTTCCATTATACTTTGTGTCATAATTTGTCATAATATTTTATGGCAGTTGCCAAGATTTAGAGGTAAGGTTCAAAGAACAGTAAGCATGAGAGGTTCAAATCTTGCTTCCATCTTTAAAGAAGGGTTTGAAAGTGAGAAAAACAGAACAATTTCCTTTAAAATACATTTCCCTTTATTCAAATGCTTAAATTTCAAGAAAAGAGGTAAAAAAAACCCAAACAACACAACTTAAACTTGGCATCTTATTTATGCTTTCCTCACTGGTACTCAATTATTTTGCTTCCATATTTTCTCATCTTCAGAAACTAAACACCTGTAGAATCCATCAATGCTTGCACTTCAACAAACTTTCCAGTATTTTTTCCTGTACTTTTATTGTTCTACGTGTAAAAATTTTTCACTCAAGCTTTTTCTTACCCTTTCTTAATACCTTTTGATTTCCCCCCTTTTGCTTTCTGCATGAATAAAGAATTCATTTAACATTAACCATCCTCCCCTCAAATACATAAATTTCACTAAAATACCCATAAAATATATTCATTTTCAGTCAGCCTCTTAATCTTCCTTCATAAATTAAATCTTTGAAGCCTGGTATGATTTTTTCGTTTCTTCTCTTTGACCACTGAAGAGAAATTATCTAAGGATCAGTACTGAAAACTTCAGCCTGGGATTTGATCTAAACATTGAATCCAAAAAGCTAAGGATTCTATCTTTTGAATGTGCATAAAGCTCAAACACCTTTTTTTCTCTCTACTTGCAGTAATAAGTTTTTTATACAACCTCATGCTGCACCAAGCGGGCAAAGAGGAAAAAAAAACCACACTGCCATTTTGTTGAAAATCTGCAGCCCATTATCTTCCAGCTAACCATCTTATAGGAAAGAAAAATTTTAAAGCAGATATTCATCCATAGTTGTCCCTGTGCAACCCTGCCAAAAAAAAGTAATTTGGTTCTTATGGGGAACCTTTGTGTTCAGCACTCCTTAATTTCACCTTCAGGGAAGTTCGTGTATCCCAAGTCTCTTCCACAGAATGCAAATATTACTCTCTAAAAAGTCATAATGCACTTTTGTTAACTTAAAAACCAGCTGTAAGGTGACATATTTTCCCTGGAGCTTTAACGTGATGACACTGAATTAGAAGCTTCAGTGGAGAAACAGTTAAGAGCAAAGAAATTGTGCCTATATGCATGTTAGTACAACAAGTCTTTGATCCTGATCAAGCCCATGGGCACCACCATTACATAAATATTAAATTGCCTCCACAAAATCATATAAAGAAATGGTTGCTAAGCAAAATATTCAAAAGGAGGAAATGCCAGACTCAAGGTAGCCTGAAAAATAAAAAAAAAAAAAAATCTTGTCTACTATAATACTATTTTTAATTGAAGAGTAAAATATTACCTTTTGTCACCAGGACTCCTGCATATTGCAGTGCAAGAAATCCCTACAAACTTACTTTTATCCTTGTGCTCACTAGGCAGCCCTGTGCCTAAAATCACAAACCTGTATCTATTATGTGGTACATAAAAAAAAAATTATTTTCTTTGTGAACATTCCTACCATGTTCTGCTGATGTATTTAAGAACTTCACAAACCTCACAAACTCATTTTCAAAACCTTTTTTATGAAATTTAGCATTACTCTTGAATCTGTGTTACAGCTGTGCTCTAAGTCCCAGTTTCTGGCAGCCAATGGAACATCTGTAGGGTGTCCTGGTTTCACCTGGGATAGAGTTCATTTTCATCCTTGTAGCTGAGCTGCATTTTGAATTTAAAGTAAGAATAATGTTGATAATATGCTGATGTTTTAGCTGTTAGCAAGTAGTGCTTAATCTAAATCAAGGCCTTTTCAATTTTCACGCTCTGCCAGTGAGAAATGGCACAAGGGGCTGGAAGGGAGCACGACCATGACCAGGGCAGCTCAGCTGTCCGGGAGGGAGGAGTAAGGGGCTTTGAGGTATTCAAAAATGTGATTAAAACACTACAGAGGAAACCTCACCTGAAACTTGCATCCTCAATTCTAGACCTATCCAACGCTGCAAACCTTCTTTATGAGCCACAGCCACCCAAAGCAGAAACCCTCCATGTCAGTGCCTATCAGACACCTGCATGATTAACTGTTTATACACATTGATTACCTCATTTTGCCTTTTATTCTTTCTCTGCCTCATTATTTAATTGCAGTGTCATGGATGATTTAATCCTGTTTTAAATCAAATAGCAGAAAACAAAATAACTTCAAAACACAAAACACTGAAAAAAATAGCTTTATAGCAGATATCTCTTGAAGTTATACTCTGGATAGTGAAAAAAAAAAACCACCAAAAAACTAAAAACACTGTATCAGTCACAATAAATAACATTTTCATATCAATTCAGAGGACTCCCTTTCCAAGGGTTTTGAAATATATTTCAAAACTCTTCAAGACATAGCTACAGAGATAGCGTATGACCTTTTGAACCAAAGATAAAAGAAGCATAAACACACACCATACCATTGTAATTGTTATTACTTTCACACTTAGCTTTGCTTCAATCACTTGCATTTGCAATTCAGCTGTTGCTATACTGACAGAACAAACAGAACCAGCTTCTGCCTATACTTCAGTTTGTCCATTTTCCTACCATTTTTCAACTAATAAATAACTTATTATCTTAAAGGGGACTAATATGTGAAACTGTTTTATTAAAGAGTTTCTATTTTGTTCATATAGCAACAAAAAAATGCACACTTATGGGTACATTGTAACAAGTCAGTCACTGCTGGAAAACAGTCAACAGTTCTAAACTAAATTACTGCAAATTCCATAAAGGGGATTAAATAACTGAATTTTGGCTACTGATAGCACTTTTATACCTGCTAGTAGCATTATGCCTTCACAGATGTTTAAAACACATGAAAAGAAATAAACTGAACAACATTTCTTTTCAAGGCCCAATGAACTCACTGAGAGGCATCCTCATCTTCCATTAGCTTCCTCTTCCCTACAGTGCACTCAGGTTTTGTACAGCTCCTGAGTAATTGCATTTGTTTGAGTGACAGTGTTCTCACCCACAAACAGAAGGCCTGGAGGAGCACCACTGTCACCAGTGAAGCACAAGGGGATGTGAATCTGATCCTCAAACTGAACCAGCCACCTCAATCCCCTGCAACAGGAGCCCCCAGAAAGAGCCAGCTGCTGCCAGGGCATCTCATCATCACTGCTAAAGCCAGCACAGCTCCCAGTCTTTAGTCACGGCATCAAAACCAAAAAAGGACTGTCATGGTACCACAGCACTCAGATGGGTGAGTGACAGCAGCCAGAGAGGTTCCCCAGGAGAAAAACTGAGTGGACACTGTGGAAAGTGTTCCTGGAGACACACAGAGGGAACAGCTTCAGTTAAACTTGGGGATATCCAAGATTCCCAGGGTACACAGAAAGAACAAAAGGTACCCTGAAAGAGAATGAGTAAATGGGCATGGGCCAGGGGAGCCTGAAATCAGGCTGAGCATATTCTGGGTAAAATCCTTATGCTGACACACACAACTTCTCTGCCAGATCACCTTTCCTCCTGCAAGGCATGGAAATCCTTTAACTGTACAAGTCAGCACATGCAGTCCAAGTGTTGGCACAGCCTCCATTCAAGTCTCCCCATCACTAACAACGTGTCCTAAACCACATCAGCAGCACACACCTCAGAACACATGGGAGATGAGCTTTTAGTTGGTGAGTCTGATTCTAGAGGCCATCCATTTCCACTGCCACCCTCCCTACAAAATGAGAAAACGCAACTTTACCCCACTTGAATCAGTTACTCTTTCTTGAAATACCTCCACCTGGATGGTAAAAGCATATTTCACATACTGCAAAGGCCTTTGCTCTGACACAATAATCACTCTGATGCCTTAGGGGTGAGTTTCAGATATAAACATCTAGCAAGTTTCAGTTTTCTCACGATAGAGATTCAGCTGGCACTGTCATACAGCTAACATGGGTGTATTCCCTGTGCATTTCAAGTTGTCTCTGGAGATCAGTGGGCTTGTAGGCTCCACTGTTTAATATTACCACCCAGTGAGACTGACTTTCTGCAGGCTCCTCCAATCTGCAGAACCAAAATGTGAATATTAGGCCTCCCTGAAGCATGCTCAGGCTGACAGCTGCCTGCATTCTGTATTCAAACACAAATTTTACACTCTCCTCACACAAATTTCTCTATTTGAAGATGTAATTGGAAGGAAACCCATTCTTCCTAAATACTTTGGGTAATGCACTAAAGAAGATTGATTTTAAACTTTCCCAATATTACCTCCTCTCAAAAAGAAGCCTGATCCAATGATACTGTCATGTCACACATCAGTGACAGAGTCTTATAATCAGAGGAAACAATTTCCCATCAAACTGAGGCCCTGAGAAACATCCCTTAAATTATCTGATCCCTGGGTCAAACATTCCCAATCAGGGAAACTCTGAGCAGATTCTTCTCCATTATATCATGACTCAATGCTTCCACAAGTCTTGATATAGCCAAAATTGGATGCAAAATGTAGGAAGTGGTAAAGAAGCCAAAAGGAGCCTCTTCTTTCCTCTAATCATCTATTTCTGCACTATGTAAACTGACACAGAGTACAGGGGCAGCGCTTTGGCTTTATCTAGTTACACTGCCTTTGAGATTTGATACTTATTCCAGGGGTAAAAAATCCCACAGATTAATTCAGAAAAAAACCCCAAAGAAACAAGCCCAAAACCAAAGCATATTCTTCATAGCAAAAAAAATTCATTAATAATAAACAGAGAAGGGAAAGAAGAGGGGAGACGAAAAAGAAAGCCAAGACTGAATATGAAAAATATAAATAAACAACAACATGTAAATTCAAATTATTTCAAGTTTAGAAATGCGAGGGGAAGGATCAACCTTAAATTTTAGCAGACAGGAGGAATGGTTCCCTAATTCCATCAGCACTGTGAAAGTAAAGCCCCCAGAACATCTGAAATAGGGCCAGTCAGCCACCAGGACACTTTGCTGGCATTTGAAACCACAGCAGATGGAGAAAGGGCAGAACTCATCTCTCAGCACAAGCCTCTCAAGTCAACAATAGTTCACAGCTGACTTGGGCAAAGTCAGGCTTACATCCTTTGTTCTGAGCTTCCTCTGCTAACTGCTCACTGAAAACACTAAATAGATCAGGACAATTCTTCTAGAAGTGGTCTTTATCTAGATGGGCTGAGAAAATGTTCTGGCTGGCAACCTGCTTCCTGCAGGCAGAAATTCAAACTCAGACATTCACCTGTTTGCTTGTAATCTGAATACAGAATTGGATTGGAAACCAATTTCATACACATCTATCTCTGGGTGAGTCCTATGCAACTGTGTTAGTGCTGCTCATATAAACTTTCTCAGGACCAATCTGATCGTTCCCATTTACTTTGGTTCACATCTACCAGCATTCCTGAGAGGCACAAATAGATTTCTTGAGGATGAAACTGAACTGGATCTACTCCATGAACACCTGGAGTGCTCTCCAAGCTCTGACAGACGCTCCAGTCCATGCAACAAGAGCTTTCAAAAAGGCACAAAGCAGGTCCCAGTACCAGCCCTTTCAATCAACTGCCCCCTTTCTCTAATCCCACCTGATAAGGCAGAGATGGCCTTGGAGTTCACAGCAATAATGTGCACATATTTTCAGTTTGGCCTTTCCTATACAGGGTGAGAGAAAAGCTTTCTTTTCTTGCTTATGTCCTGTGCATTGGAGTTCCTCAAGTACATAGCACTGGAAAAATGGAAACCAAGGCTTGGTGATCACCAAAGGAAGAGCCATTTCCCAAATTAAACTAGAACATTGGCCAAAAGGAACTTGTTTATACAATTCATTCATCTTTGCTTATATTAAGAGGGTTTTGTTTATTTCTGTCCAGGCATTTTTCTCATGATGCATTCAGTACAATTTAATTGCTAAATAGAGCATAGGAGAAGCTATGAAAAGGAATTCCAACTAAAATGAATAAAAACACGTGAAGTCAAACAAATTATTTAACTACATTTGGGGGTTTAGGAAACTGTCAAATATCTTAAATTTGCATAGCCCCCTGAACTTCACCTAAATTACTGCTTTGAACTATTTATGCCAGTTATAACCGAAGAAAATGTTTCCCTTTTCCTCCAGAAGATCCATTACAACTGTTGCCCATAGACAAGCAAACACACAGCAACAACAAAACAAAATCAAACCATAAAAACCAAAAAAAAAACTTTCATTGTCTGCAGTTTGTGACTGATTTTTTTTGTACTTGAGGTGGCCTTGGATCAAGCCAAGTCCATCATGACACCAAAATAACTATCTGAAAATTGGGGTACTGCTAACATGCATTCCACTAGTAAGTTACTAAGAAGGTCAAGCTACCTGACCTAGGTAGTAGTGCAAGTGATCAAATATTAATTTTTCAAACTCTGTACAAGAGAATGAGTGAAAAATCATCAAGGAAAAACACACACAAAAAAAATCCTACCTCTACATTCTAAGACTGAATGCATCAGTTGTATTTAAGAGAATAATAAAGCAAATCTGAATCATTCTTCCCCCCATGCTCTGCTGCTGGTATTTGTTACATTCTCATGTATATTTGCATGAGTAGTGCTAACTGATTTTTCATTGATCATATGGATACTTTCATTTGTATTTTTTATAATCATCCCACTGACATTGCTCTATAATTTCTTTTGCATAAGATAAAAAGAGGAATCAAATAAAACTTAGTTAAAAAATTCCCTACGGGCAGGTTCTCTAGAGGGTACTATCTTCTCTGTTTTCTTACCATGTCTAAACCTCAGACCAAAAATGTGTTTTACCACAGTCTGAAGTAAAAACAAATTTGCAATTAGATGGACAAACACAGAAGAGACGTGGCAGAGTTGACAACCATGCCTTCATTAAAAACAAATTGTCATTTTGCTTTTTCATAGGATACACAGAGAGATGGTTACTGCCAGCTCACCATTTGACCTTTGTTGCTATCATGTCCAGCAAAGGAAGGAAGCATTTCAGCCAGCAAAGAATCATTTAAAATTCCACAGGTTTCAGGCAACATCTTGACAGAAATCACAAGAACTGCCTTCCAGTGATTGAGCTCAGCTGGCCTCTTTGGAAAAACATGGCTAAATAAAGAATTCATTATCAGCATTTTCACATTTACTATGGAAAGAAAGACAGAAAATCTAGAGGCTGGGCAGGTTTAAATATTTGTCTCAGAGAGCCTATGATTTTTCCATATACAAAAGAATAACTTCACTCTGCATTGTTGATTTTCCTTAGATTTTCCTTCCTGATACAAACCACTAACGCCTCACATCCAGAAACATTATCCATTGACTGCTTCAATTTACCAAGGGCTTAAATACTACTCTCTCCAAAAGCCTCTAACAACCAGTCAGAAGGAAGAATCAAGCTAATAGCCTTATGGTGTATACATCATTTGGCCTCTGTATTTGAGAGTGAAAGTAGCAAACAATTGAACAAATTCACAGGAGATTCTAGCACTAAGAGTACTTTTTCCTGCTGTAAGGTCACATTTGCTGATTCACAATTGTCAGGGGAAAAAATAGTGCTTCTCCTCCAGATTGTCTGGTAAAGCATGACTGAAAACAAAACAAAAAAAAACCACCCCAAAATCTCTAGATAAACTCAACTTAAAGAACCTTTCATATAATGACAAAACAAACTGATCCAAATGGAAACAACTCCACAAGGTGTCAAAAATTTGTTTATGTACAGTCTGCAGTAAAGACCCTCTTTCTGAGCAATATTTCACTGCCTTGTGCTTCATATTCCCATTAGACTGTCATCACATTCATCCTGAGAGAGGAACAGGCATGGACATTTACAGAATTGTGTTCTTTGCCTCAGACTCCCCCCATCTGCAGGAGTTATTTACTGAAACATGTTTACCTACAGCAGGGTGCAGGGGTTTCACTGACAGCCAACTGATAGGTGACAGCTTGCCAAGACAAAGATGCCTCCTTCAACCAGATGTGTTTCAAGGTATTTTTTGAGTGTCAAACTAAAGTTTCAGGGATAACAGAAGGTAAGCAAGCAGCTGCTTGTTCTTTTTTTCCAGTAACTTCTGTCCACACACTCTGGAAGGATTTGAATACATCTATATTTCAGAAGTAATAAGTTAGGACTTGGTTTCAGCAGACTACTGCAGTGGTTTTTACTTGTGTTTCTTGGTGGATTTTTTGTTGTGTTGTTTTGTTTTTTTAATTTGAAGAGCTCTGTGGTTGTTGAAGGTGCATCTTCACTCAACTCCTCTGAACACATTTATCATTTCTAACAGGAAGACACTGTAAGAATCGCAGAGCTTTAACAAATCACCCAGAAGGTATTGGTGCTTCTGTTTTCAGGCTCTCAAAGGAAAATTTTGCAAGATACTGAAACATACTGGCACTGCAAAAGCAAGGGAAGATAGAACCACAAAAACCCCACTTGTTCTTTATATATAGCATTATTCTTCATATTTTCCTTCTCTCCCAAACTATGGCCCTATTCTTTAAGTTTCTGGGCTGTACATAAATTGTGGCAGATAGAAGGCCTTCCCTAGAAGTGGTTATTTTTTATTTTATAGCTGATATTTGATTGTCAAGGACAAAAATAATCATTTTTGTCCAGCAATAAGGAAAACTACATTAAGTGTTACAGCTTAAAACACATCCAGAACTCTGCAGCATTCCTCATGCCACTGCACAGACCTCATGCCCAAGATATTAAGACACCTACACTCAGTTGTTTCATTTAATGAAGCTTTGGAAAAATATCAGAATTTTTCCTCTGCTGTACCCATTTTATAAGTAATCTCAAATTGATAAAACCCTCAGTCTCTGCTTTTGTTTACAAAGAGCACTGTAACTGTAAGCCAACCGAGGATGGAAAAAAGCACAAGATGAACAGGAATGATGAAAGAGGATTCAACTTCGAATATCCTATGGACCAATAAGGAAGAGACACACCTGATGGACAGCACAGACAACATGAAATCTGTTTTTTTTTTCCAGAAGTAGATCCTGAATTTGCTACTTTCAATTTGCTACTTTCCTACCAGGGAATGGGCACTTGATCTCCAGCTGCATTGCCTCTGCATTTTGTGAGTTTAAACAGGAAAGGTGCAGATAAATCACATTTCATCTTTCCCTCCACCCTCCTTCCATCCAGCAGTGCTGCTTCTTCCTTTATTAAAGAAATCAGCGCTAGTTTGAGTGTAAAACCAGTGCAGTTTACAGTTATCAGAAGGGACTTTTTTTTTGGATAAACCAATTGTTACTCCAAGGCTGTCAAGAAAGAGAAGCAGCAGCACATCCTAATTGCTTTTCTCTTTAGGGAGTGCCAGGTACTGATCCCAGAACTGCTGAGCAGGAAGATTGCAGGGGGATAGTGAGGGAAGAGAGGCACCACTGGCGCCTTTGCTTCCATGTACACAAAACTCACTTCTGCTGCCTAACACCATGAGTGCCAAAATAATATTTTGGCATCCGTGTGTTAAAAAATAATTAACTAAAATAAACAATGCTGAAAATCCAAACATTATAAATATACAAATGCCTACTGACCTGTTCTGCAGCCACAGGGCCTGAAATTCCAGCCCTTTATTGGCATATCTTTCTGTGTGTTTTTCCCTCCAAAATAATTTTTATATATATTATGTCAAATGCAAAACCACCCACACATTACATATATGGTACAAACACTAAATGTGTAAAGCTTTGTGAAAGGCTTCCTGGTGCAAATTTTGACTAAGAAGAAAAAGAAAACTAAGCCATATCCTATAATTTGATAATGCAGTTAAAAAAAAAAAAATCAAAAACACAACAAAAAAACCCCAACAAACATAAAACCAAACCAAACAAGCATTAACAACAAAAGAACACCACAACCCTATAATATGACCTCAGTATGTGAAACACAGAACAGTAACAAAGCCAAACATCTATGCCAAGATTGTGGGATAGTTCAGAGCAGCACTAAGAAAAGAAATAAATGCAGACCCAAGTGTTTACTAAAGACCATCTCAGATTCTCTGTGTTTCCTGGCATGGACAATTTATTTTAGTAAATTAATCCTCTAGAGAAAGAAATGAGCAAGCCCACAGTAAGTCTTCCACTTATCCCAGCCATGAAGGACATCAACCAAGAGTTCCAGACCAGCCCACAGTTTTGATGCCCAGTTTCCTTTCAATCTGAAGCCCATTCTCTTTAAGAACTGAGAGAAGAACAGTTCCAAAAGAAGAAAATTTGAATAGATTTTTAGTGCTGCTTGTCTGGTTGGGCTGAGGGGTTTGTGCCTTTACATCTCAATAATTATATTCCTATAACATACATAAAATTGTACTGGAAGAAATCTGTTCTCCAGCAAAGCAATTTTTCAATAGTTTTGCAGTGCTATGGTTGTGCACAAACATAAGCATTCATGCAGAGTTTGTGGATTTATTATTTCATCTCCCGGCATCCTAATTTCTTTCAGCATAAAGAGGCTAATTTTCTTCAAATAGGACTTTATTGTCGTTCACGTAAAAAGCTGAGTTGATTTAACAAACTCTACTTAATGAAAAATTAAATTATTCAGAAGGGCAAAAGAATATATAGTGTACAGGGTCTACTCCTACATCAGCAGCAACTACACTTCCAACAAGGTCAGAGAATACTGTTCCAGAAAACAGAAGTTACATGCTAAACCCTTTTCTAAGAGTACACTGATTATTACAGATGTAGTCAGTATCAAGAAAAAGTGTCTCAGAGAAACTTCATTTTCTTCACCAGTGAAATTTTCCAAAATGGAAACAGAGTTGAGTGAATAAAACTGAATTGCTGAGAAGAGGTAGTGGCAGAAGTTGAAAAAAAAATATGCTGATAAAAAAATTAAACAAATTTCTCCACTTATTTGACCCTACTTCCTTATGTTGATGGCTTGGATAAATTGATCCTTAGCATCTCCTTCCACATATAGCTCTTGATCTTTCACTGGGGCAAGCAGGCATGTGATACATTTGGTAGGTATAACATTTTTTCCCCCAAACCTCAGCATTGTAGGTCTGCTGATCCTTCCTTGACAAACATTTCTCTTGTTTGGCATTTCATCATTGGTTGAAACAAATTCGCACAGTCCCAGAAGTCTGTGATACTTGTAGCCTTTTTGCCATTGTGTCTTTGCACCTTGTGCAGACATGAACTCGAAATATTACAGGTAAGATTTAATCCCTTTTAGAAATTCACCAACTTTTGGTCTTCTCTGTCACTTCAACCAGCAGCAGACCAGAATACAGCTCAAAACTTATTTCTTGTAGGGATGAAAGAGCTTTAGCTACTAAGTATTTGTCTATTAAATAGAGAGGTTACCTGCTTCTCCTGTTGTACCCTATTTCCTCACTGAACTCAAGTCAAATTTACAGACCTGCATCCTGCTAAAAACAGTTGAGAGGAACCTCAGGATATCAGCATCTCAAACCATTAAAATCTATAACCACATCATCACAGGAGAATAGAAGAGAAAGAAAGCAAACCCAACTTTGCCAAGTCACACATGAAAAAAAAGAAAACCCCAAAAAAAACCATGACACAGAAATGAACTGACAGTAACTCGACCTCACTTTGCTCCAGACTCATTTTCCACTGTGGGGAAATAGCTGTGCATCTATTTGGAATTCATGGGAAGATTAGGGCCAAAACACTCCACAGCCAAGACAGAAATGGTAATTCTATCCAACTCTTATATATCATGCACAGTTAGCAATTGTTTACTTGGCCTTTACAAACATGCCTGGCTAAAAAATAAAAAAAAAAAAAAAAAAAAAAAAAAAAAAAAAAAAAAAAGAATGAAAAATGAATAAAATTAGTTTCTGGCAAACATAGTGGACTCAAGAGATCCAGTTTATTTTGATTAAAATTAAATTTTAAAGACCACCTCTTTCCAAAAATGAATTGGTTTCTATGAAGGCAAGGTACCCAGAGGGATATCCTTGAAAGGACAAGGATACAGATTGGGGTAAAGATGCCATCTGTACACTACATGAGGCACTGTAAACATCTTTCAGTTTAATTGTATATTTTACTGCAAATACTAAAAATGAAGACCTTATACAGAATACTAAGCCTACTGAAAGAGAAGAAAAAAAAAATCATCTTTGTCCAGTCATATATTTTACATGTTTTGCTTTGCTTTCTCCAGAAATGCTCATAAAAACCACGGCCCTCTAAAAGTTAAAAAAATCCAACCAAACAAAATAACCACAACACAAAACAAAACCACCCAAAAGCTATAACTGAGACTATAGATCCTTCATTTTTAAACTCTTATAATTCTATTTAATGGTAGGACAATGTGTTAGTAATTCTCTACTGTGAAGCAAAACCAAAGTATGGGGCAGATTACCAACTTCCCTTCAATGGTTTGTTTGTTGCTATGCATTCTTGTTGCTTTACAGTCTGCAAAGGTAATATAAATCTACTCAACAAGTAATCTATACTGCAGAACATGGATAGAGAAAAAAATAAATAAATTGATATAAGTAAAAAAACCCAAACAACCTACACTTATTTATCAGATTTTTTTTCTCCCTGTCCCTCAAGTTTTACATGATTTGTGCAGTCAGCAGCACATTACAGAACTACATGAGGATAAAAAAGCTGAAATATCAACCAAATAGCATATTTCAATAGGCATATTTCCTATATTAGGCACATTTCTTGAGCAGTGATGAAGCGTATTCATGAATAAAACCCTTGCTTCATTGGACTAAGTTTGTTCTTGGAAACTAGGTCAAAATTTATTCACATGGACACAGAGCAGCAATTTTCTAAGGCTGGAAATGTCAGTGCCTATCTTGATTTGCAAATCTCCAGGCAAACTTCTGTGCAGGAACAGGTATCAAGGCCTTTCTGTGAACTTCAGAGCTCCCAGGAATTGAGCAGAAGCAGTGATACATTCCAGCAGAAGAATGAAAAAGGTAAACTAATGCATTTCTGCTATGTGTGTTTGCCACTTTACCTTTTGCATAAGGGACTGTGGGAGGCATATTTTGTCAATAGAGTATAAAATAATAATAATAAGTAATCTTTTCATTAAGTTTGGACTCCACTGCTTGAGAACATCTATTGTTACTTGTTTATAATTATGAATATATATGTTTTTTAAGCATGAAGATAAAACCAGGAAGTTCAAGTGGACATGGCATCATTGTACTCCTACTTACAGCCTGATGAGCTTTTCTCATTCCCCACCTTCTTCCCTTCTATTTCTCAATATCCCCTAGCCCGTTTTCAATATTTTTTTCCTTGTTGAAGCTTTGTCTTTCAACTATCTGACCTTATTGTTCACACAACAGAATCTCACATTCCAAGAGCAGTCACTCCACGTGACATCTTAATTTTGCACATTTCCTAATGTGACTGGTTTTCTACCCAGAAAATATTTCAAATGGGGTAAGCAAAGAATCAGTTTGAACACCTTAGCCCCCCCAAAAAACCAACAAACAAAAACCAGAGAGTAGTTACAGTTCTCATCTACTTCCTAGCTTCCAATATAAACACGATTGGTACAAGAGGCTGCCTAATTTCACTTTACTCCCAATTCACCTGGAAAAAGGTGTGGGAAAGAGAAAGGAGGAAAAAATTGTAAAATATTTAAGTAATTTACTGTCTGACATACTTTGATAAATGCACTTGTAACTATTTCAGGAAAAAGTTGGGAAGACTGAGAAGAGTGCAAGTGGGAAAAATTGTCAAAATCTATTACCTCAGGCAATATATAATAATTAAGGATATTTAATCAAGCAAAGGAAGTGGTAGCTACAGATTGTGTGGATTTTTTTTTTTTATGCTTTCTTTGAAACAAAACTTACTTTGGTAGAACTCTTAAATCCAGTTTAGGCTGTTTATGCATTCATAAACTGAGAATTTCATACAAAGTGAAATCTTAATTGCCTTAGTGTTTCCTGTGTTTAAGTGCCTTCCAGTACATTTAAAGAGTAATTCCATAAAGAATAAATTATATCCATTAACTGACGTTATTGGACATACTTGAAAGATAATATGATTGCTATAATTGATTTTCTTTTTTTGCACAGTTTTGATGAAAGCCAATTTAGTATTGAGTTCTCTCTAGCAGAACTTCCTGGTTTTAATAGTGCACACTTTGATAACTTTAAAAGTAGTACTCATTAAGTCCATTTGTCTAAGTTTTTAATAAAATATGAGGTAGTATATCAGCATGATCTATGTTCATTGCATTAAGTGTCACTTGCATTCTGGACATATCTACAATGCAATATTCATATTTATGTTCAATAGCTCATGTATTCTGTTGAGCTGGGTAGATCTACCTATTCATTACAGACAAAGCCTTAGCACAGAATACACAAGAAAAATAAGATTCAGGTGGTCTGTCTCTGTCCTGATATCCCAGGTGGAAAAAGTTATAGAAAATTAAAAAACAAATAATAAAAAAAGCAAAAAAACCCAACCAAATAAAGAACAGAAAAAAAAAAAAAACCACAAAAAAACCAACCAAACAAAACCCCAGTAAAATCCCCAAGCACAAACTCAATGAACCAATCAAGAAAACCAACAAACACCCAAACCATTTAAGTATGAGCCTTACTAGAGCTGCAAAGGTCTGCTGCCTTTCCACATAATGACTTTAGCTGGTAACTTCACTTGTCAATCTAACAGAGACTTGTTTTATTCAGTGCTTCTGCCGAATTAGAGTTTGAGAAATATATTCCACTTTCATAATACTTAAAGTTGTAAGCAAAGCCAGTTGGGGAAAAAAAAAATAAAGAAACTTTCAGCAGGATTTCATTGTTCTGCAGCTGAACAGGCTATAGCTGAAATTATAGCTGTCAATTTAAGTTCCTGTGTTGTCAGACAAAACACCAGTGTCCTTAAATTGATGAAACTCATTGAAACCAATTTTCAGCTCCTATCAGTCATATCTGGAGCTGCACTATTCTGATGCTGGGCACCCAAGTGTAGCAAATAACTGGAGATAGTCAGACAGTAAAAAATATTTACTGAGCCAATAAGAACAATTGGTCAAGCCATTAGTAACATCTCAATGAGACTAGGTCTTGGGTTTTTATTAAAAAATAACTTAAAATTACTGAAAACTTAAAATTTTTAATTATTTAGCACAATACAGTTTTAGTTGCTGCCTAATAAAAGTAAATGCTAAGTTCTGTTTTAATATGCCTTGAAATTCTTCAACATAACAAGCAGGTTAAATGTTTGTGGTGTTTTTTTTCTGTTTTCTGGTTTTTGTTATTTTTTTTTCATCACCCACCATGCAATCCAACTGAGATTGGATTTATTAAAATATTCTTCTCAGTACAGTAATATCAAAAGCTCAGATTGCAAGACACATTCAATATCAGCACAGCTTTATCCCCTCCATTTTACCGTTATACAAGTTATATTTCAAGTTAAAGACTTGAAAAGCTGAAAAACACATTGAGGGAAACAAAAATAATTTACGTACTTATTCACTCAATATCTTGCTGAGAAAAATGGCCTAAAAATACCCAACTGCCCATCAGATTAGATCCTGCCAGTGCAGACAGTTCTGCTCCATATCCTGATTGTGCCAACAGATGTACAAACACAAGCTGATCCCTTGAAGGGCCTGGGATGTGCTGTAACAGCAGCACAGAGCACGTGGTCATAAATAAACCCAGGGAATTCAGAACTAAGGGAGCAAGCACAGGAAGGACAAGCAGTAACCACCTATTTGCACAGATGAGGACACAAAAAGTCATTTTTCTTATGTCTGCTATGATTAGAAGATCGTGGACATTAATACACGTTAAAAATCCCTTTCATGGAATTTATCATCTTTTGTTCAAAACTGCTGCAGTCATAAGTAGATGGGAGAGGGAAGAGAAAAGGAAGTGATGTACAGATGTTGAGATGATGTGTTCACATGTGAAATTAGACCAAGATGTGTAAGCTGGCAATCAGGCCAGAAAAAACTGAAGGCAGAGGCTGCAGAAATGAAGCAAAACTGACCCAGTCAGAAACTCAGCTGCTGAGCAGAGAAGCAATGAGAGAGTTCTGGGGAGCCAGACATATCCAAGTAGAAGCAGTGGCTCAAGCATCAAGCCCAACATCTTCCTGTTATGTTAGGCTGGGAAGAAACCCCTGTTTCAGCCAAATTTCAGATGCATTGGTAAATAGTGCTGCTCACCAAGACCTGACATGCTTAGGCCTCCTACTGAATCTCCACAAAGAATTCTGGGCACAGCACAAGCCAGCAGGTAGCAGATGCCTTGATTCCAAATAACAGATGTGCCCCCCATATAAAGGATATCATGGCCATTACTCAAAGCTATCTTTGTCAATAGACATGAATTTTAAAAAAAAAAAAAAGTCACTAAAATCTAAGTGTGAGTTCAAGAAAAAGGCATGAAAACATACTAACCCCATCATTAAAGATTCTGCTCAACTATCATAGCCAACAAAGACACACTTAGCACCCCCAGTGACTTGGCCCAGTACATCATGACGATCTCCTTGACCTCTATCTTTGCAAAAAGGAAGCCCTTAAATTGCTTTTAATGGCCTGACAGCCTCTCTCAGCATGGAGGAACAGACTCCACAATACCCCAAGAAGTCAGAAATTTCAGAGGGTAACACAAGCAATTTCTACTCAGCTCCAACTCCGGGTTCAAACTTGTAAAAGTGGCAATCAAATATATACTACAAGATTAGTTCCTATTCCTGATTTGGAAAAGGTGTTTTCCTCCATTTACATATACCTTGAAACAGCACTTTCAACTAACACCTCAATCCACAAACAAAAGACTCCAAGTTACTTGTCAAGCTGGATACAACATTTTTAACAGCTTCAACATTTGGACATTTATAAACTTTGGTTTGTTACAAGATGTGCATGAAGTCCAAACACTGAAGAATCATTTTGCAAAACCATACAGGCAGTAGAGCCTTTCCTCTCATTTTTTTCCACACAAGCTCTGCAAGCAGTCATGCCCATGTGTGAATTCTGTGAATGACAGCCAGCAAGGGGAGATAAATTTTATTGTTTAGAAAATTAGGCCTTTTATTTGATGGATTAGTATTTTCACTTAGAGCCAATCATTTGATAGTCCACATACATCACCTGTAGAAGTGGGTTAAGCAGACTAGCTTGGTGCCTAAGCTGAGCATGCAAAATCTCTGCATATATCTCCAAATATAAAACAATTTATAGTTGCAAAAAAAAATCCCAACTTGACATTTACTGCTCCTTCTGCCTTTATTTTTGGTTTAAGTAATAAGCACATGTAATGTGCTGTACGTGCAATTGACAAGTTAACTCCTACAGTATATAATGTATTCCTCTAATAATAATTGTCTAAACAATAACTGTCAGCACTCAAATATACAGAAATGCCTTGTTACTTTATCACTGTATTGGAGGATTTTTCTGCTTTCCTGAGGTCAGCAAAATTCCAATTCAATACAGTTAAAATGCTGTCTATTATTTTAGTTTTCCTCTGTTTAATATAGTGGAGACATCAATACTGTGGCACCTATAACAAACACACAAGTAACTCCCAAGTACATTAACACAGATGTGGATAATTATTCTTTAACAAGTTCATTGATTGCAGCTGATAGATTCTGCTCATTACCAAAAGAAGGAGCCTATGGCAGAATAAAAAAAAAAAAGCGTGCCACAAAATTCTTCCACTTTCAGTGCTGTTACATAAAAGTTTAATAGTGTAAATTGCTTCACCCACGCACATTGATGTGTCCCAGCTTACTTCAGAAAAAAAAAAAAAGTCTCTACCCAAGCCTTACCTTTGGAAGGCATTTCTAAAATGAAATGGGAACCTACTTCATAAATCTTGCAACAGGTGCCAAAGATTGAAAACCTGCTTGTACAGATTTCAGCCCCTGTGAAAATACTTTGCAATCTTGACGAAAGAATTCTTGGTTTTGAGGGAAAATGCTCGCCTTACTTCACAAATATTTTACAGATATTTTCCCCCCTTAAAATAAGGGGTCCACACAGTTTCTTTCAAAGAAACCTTAGCTAATTTTCATTAAGTTATTCGCAACAAAATAGCTCTCGTTTGTCCAGTTATGAATTAGGATTTGGACACAGGCAGGCGAAAAAGGAAGGGGACTCAGAAAGCTGAAATGAGAGATAGGACTATAGGTGAACATATGGAGAGGGACTAGGGGCCAAGGACTAAAGAATAAATCTTGGAAAAGAGGATAAATAAAAGTTAAAAAATAAAGAGGGGAATATTAAGCTGCCTGCATCTCAGTTTTTCCCCATGAGAACAAGGAGCTGTGAGTCTTAGACACCACAAGTAACAAGCAGGGGAGGACTGTAAGAATAAAATAGTTTTTAGTAGCTTCCACATAGACTGAGGTCTAAGGAATCCCCAGAAAAAAAAACCCAGTTTTTTCTGTTAAGAAACCCTGGTGAGTTTGTGTTTCCTTTCCATTATCTATATGGTTTATAGTTTTTTCCAGTACAGCCAGATTTTGACCATCCATAATACTCTATAGCAACAAGTTGTAATAGTTTTACTTTAAACAGAAAAAAAGTACTCTTTTGTTTTTTTCCTAATTACCCATTTCCTAAACAACCAAGAAATCATCATTCAGCACCCAAAGTAAACCATAAAGTTTAATTTTAACATTACTACTTCTTCTTAAGGACTCAGTATTTTAATATTCCTCTCTGTTACAGCTCCTCCCTCACTCATCTCTCATTTCCAGCCCACTCCACAGAAAAGATATTTTCCAAGTATTTTTCCCACTCTACATCTTCCTTGCCCATAAGCACATAATCCATGTAAATCTGTAATTTCACTTACCAAGCATTAAGCCTCCAGAACGCAGAGATTAATTGCTAGAAAGCTCTTAAGATGATAGCAGCCTCAGCCCCTGGCCCAACACACACAAAGCAGCTCTGAAAATGAGCTAATAAATCTCTTTTAGGGGCACACACCTTTTTTTTAGTGACCATACAAAGCACCATCCTCTCATGTGTTTCCCATCACATCCTGATTTGCCAAGCTGTTGTAATTCCCACCTGGAATGCAGGGCTGGATTGCTCACAGGTGCTCCCTATTGACTTCAAGAGGCATAGGATTAAAGTTGGGGTGTTTTTACTTTTTTTGGTTTGTCTTTTTTTTCTTGGTGGGTTTTTTTTGTTTGGTTGGTTTTTGGGGTTTTGTTTGTTTGTTATACTTTTGCCCATTTATTTCTTCCTGATGCTGAGTTTCACTGAACTGTGTCCTGAGATGTGATGCAATTAGGCAACTTAAACTCTGTGTTACTGAAGGCTGATGATTTTTGTCTGTGTTTTTTTTTTTTTTTTTTTGGTTTGCTTTGGTTTTGGTTTTTTTTTGACAAACACATTAAGAGAATTTCCACAGAGGGAGTTTTTTGGCCTATTTGGGGTGGAAAGGAGAAGGGCTGTAGCTCTAATGACAGTCAGCTTGAGGCAACTGAAATAACCTGAGAAGGCAACCTCCAATTATTACTTCTTTGAGGTTGTGTGGAGGGACTAACTTTTCAAGGTATTACTGCCTTGATTTAGCTTGAATTACACCAATTTGAAGCAAAACAAAACAAAAAAGCCAAAAAAATTAAGACACAGCAGACATATTCCTAGGTTGACTTGCTATCTAATGTTTTCAGAATGGGATAGGAACTAGCCTAATGCAATCTGAAATTCCAAATACAGAAAAGCAACACCAAAAATTAGAAAGAGGGAGGAGAAAAGATGGACAAAATTATGTGATTTCATGATGAAATAATATGAATAGCAGTATTGAATGGCAATGCAGGCTTCAAGTCATGAAGCTGCTCTGCAGCTCTCCAACCCAGTAAAGTTGTCACCACTGCTGGGTGACTTTGCAAGGACCTAACAGCTTTTGTCTAGGCTTGTTTTAGGCTCAACAATAACATTATTTTATCATAATAAACAGTGACAGCAACCCTCTCATTATCAGGTAACTCCCACTTGATTTGGTTTAGCTTTGTACAGTGGTGGGGTGTAAACCCCACTGTTATTGATACCCTGAAATATTTTCAGTAATAATGCAAACAGTAGCTACTTGTTAGTCCTCATCTAGCAAGCTCTTTGTGAATCTAGCATAAAAATGCAGATAGAGGAGTGAAGTCATGAAACGAGAGCAAAGGCTTTCAAAGTACAGACAGAATATCCAGGACTGTAGAAAAAATATTTGGTAATCAATTACTGGTCACTAACAGATGCAACCTTGACATCTGGATCATAAGAAAAAAAAAAGAACAAAAATACAATATTTGTAAAACATATCAGCTAGGATGTAAAGCAGTGGAAAAAGGGATAAGGTGTTGCAGCATGTTGCAGCAAGAAGTTCTATCAGCCTCAAATGAACTCCAGCAAGAGGGGGAAATAAAAGCATTTATAAAATCCTTGTCCTAGTAAAGGGCACAGAATGCTGATGACTCACTGCAACCCACTCTTCCCTCCATTCCTGCCTGGCCCCAGAGGGAAAGGGGATGGCAAATGTCCCATCAGAGCACAGCAGAAGGTGTAGGAAGTGTCACCACTTAACACATATGACTATTGAGACTGCAATGCAAAACTCTTACAACAAATTGCCAGAGATAATCCTGATTTAGAAACAACTGCTAGACACTACCTGTGTCTCCCAAGCTTCCAAGAGCAGGAAAAGTATTTCTCCTCCTTCTTCTCTCTATCTTTTAATCAATACTAAGCTCTCTTCAGCATGATTTTGCCTGTAAGATGAGCCATAGGATAAACAACTTTCATTTTAGCTAAAGATCTCAGATTGAACCAAGTGTCTGTAAGGTCAGAACACTCAATGCTTCAATCCCAAAGCAATGAAATGTAAAACACTTCATTACATGTGGTATTTTTGGGGTCCCCCGTGGCAGGAAGGAGAGGATGAATCTGACTCCATTTTCTAGAAAGCTAATTTATTATTTTATGATATTATATTATACTAAAGAAGGCTATACTAAAACTATACTAAAGAATAGAGAGAAGATACAGAAAGCTTAACAAGATACTAATTAAAAACCTGTGACTCGCCAGAGTCCCAACACAGCTGGACTGTGATTGGTCATTAAGTTAAAACAATTCACATGAAACCAATCAAATAATGACCAGTTAGTAAACAACATCCAAACCACATTCCAAAGCAGCCAAACACAGGAGAAGCAAATCAGATAATTATTGGTTTCATTTTTCTCTGAGGCTTCTCAGCTTCCCAGGAAAAGAAATCCTGGCAAAGGGATTTTTGAGAAAATATGATGGTGACAATTACACCCGAGGGACACATCCAAGTGTCAGGATAGCTGATGGCTACCATGAATCCAGACCATGACCAAGCCAGGCAATACTCTTATTTTAGTAGCACTGTACAGATGTCCTGAGAAGCACTACACTCATTTAACAACCCACAATTAGAAATAATAGGCCTGGGGGTTGTCCTTTGGTTGTTTGCATTTTTTGTTTTGTTGCTTTGTTTATACATTTCTTGTTACTGCTGTTCTGTGCCCACTCACATATTGAATAAATGCAGTGAAACAGATTTATAAAAACAAGGCAAAATATAACTCACTTGTGCTCAGGGGGCAGCCTGTGCAGGGGTAAACTAAAGCCATCTGTTTCTTACTATTCCTGCTGCTGTGAGACCACATGCACTTCATTGTTCCCCACGTACAAAGCTCAGAATTACCAGAAACACTGCAGCACCTATTTTTTTCTTCTGTAGGAAGAAGAAATCCTCTGTTGGAGCAGGGCATGGCTGAGATCAGCAGTGGAACACCATGAGCATGCTTGTGCAATCTGTGCCCTACCTGGCATGTGGAATGAAAAGGCCCTTCATTTTTCATCAGCATCTTAATCTGCACAAGGGTAATCAAAGCCCTCCTCAGTAATGGTAAATACAAATTTTTCTGTTCTGCAAGAAGAAGATAAGCTTATTTTTTATGTTTGAACAAAAAAATGAATGTATGATTGGAATAAAAAGATATTTATCCCAGCTTAAATGTTAGGATTATGTAACAACTTTTAAAATGCCTGCACAGAAATTGAATGTTTTCCAGTTCAGCATCCTAACAGTCATCGTATAAAACTACAATGGAGACAAAAGAAAGGCTTTTCTAATTTGTCACAATACTTTTTAAAGACTACAAAAGATCAACCATAGGTCATTTATACTGTTTTATTTCCATTATAGCATATCCTTTGGACACAGAAAAATATTTAAGTGTCTTATAATTTACCATTACACAACCAACACCTTGAAAATCTTCACTATGATTTGAAAGTGTGTGTTGAAGACAATAAATGACAATCTATTTACTAGCTTAATTAGTAAATAGTTCAGCTCATAGGTTCTTGCTTAATTACAGTCTTCTATACCACTATTTAATTGAAAATATATAGAAAAAAAAAAATCTGAAGTGTCTGAAATTACCATGTTGGAGACTGGAAGCCTTTAGCATTCAAGACAGAGCAGCCTGTTGCTTAATATTTTTATTTCTTTGGAAACAGCATGAGCTGCTAACCCAGCTAGCAAGTGAGAAACTTCTGAATTTTAAATTCTTGAGTGTCATGCTTTCTTCAAGAATTATTAAAATGGAGATTTGCTACAGTTTACAGTTTGTAAACTAAATCCTAAGGAGTCCTACCTAATCCTCATTTTTTTTTTCTTCTATAGTTAGCAAACAAGTTTCAGTCAAGGTAATGTGGTTACAATCTATTTGTATATATTGTTTATCACAAAAAATAGCATTTATAACAATGCACAGAGCAAGAAAAAGACATTTTTCACTCGTTTTATATGTTTATTCTTCCTGAGACAGGAAGTCATTTACTCTGCCTTGCAGAATATTTAATCCCTTTTACCATTCAGATCCAACAGGATTTAACAACATCTCATGGGGCAGGGCCTGAGAGCATTCCAAGACAAACCCCATTTTAACCAGCTTTACAGCCCCAGCAGGCCTCCACTTCTGGGATGATTTTATCTGTTATTTTTAGAACTGATAATTACTCATGCTGCCATACTAATTTCTAAAAATTGGCAAAGAAAACTGACGAGTATATGAAATATTCTATTAAAAATCAGGAGAGGGATAGGATTGCTTCCTCTTATTTTGTAATGCTGTATCAGAGTGGGACTGTATTCTACAGGGGAGAGTATTTCTTCACCTTTACCAGTTCAAACTGTCAGAACTATATATATGGATATATACGTATATATATATTTATATATATATATATTTATATATGTGTGTATATATACATATCTAAAACATATTTTATCTATGTGTGTATATATATAATTTGCCCTTGGTCTACTTATTCCTACTTCCTTGGCACATTAAATACCTTGAAAATTTTAAGGAGGTTCTCCAAAACATAAAACAAACAAACAAAACCACAAAAAAAACCCCAAAAAAAACCAATTAAAAAAAATTCACAACCCAGAAAAAAACCCATCCATTAAAAAAAATTTTAAAAAATCCCAATCTATCTGTGGGTTGCATTTGATATGAACCACCTACTGCGCACCTCCTGTTTCAAAGCTTTGGTACAGGCATTGGTTAATTCTCTCTCTTGTGTGCAGTTTTAGACAATATTCTATTTAAATTGGATACATAGTTCTGTGTTCACCTTTCTAAACCATAGCACTGAGTACATTTAATTCATCCTGATTTTAATTTTTCTAAGGAGCAGATGTTTAGTAGGCTCAGGCTGCCTCACAAGAAGGGGAAAGGAGGAGAGTCAAAGTCGTTTTAGCTCCCTTGCTGAACTGATCAACAGAAGAAAAGAACTGAGCTAAAATATGGAGAAAAAATCAAAGTAAAAATCCTGGTGAAACCTCAGAGAATCAGCAGGTGCTTAATTGCTTAAAAAGAATTAGGAGGTGACAGACAACAGGTTTATACTAGACTTTCCCAGTGTGGCACTGAATTTTGAAGAACACCTTGATCAAATCTCTTGTGTTGGAAAGGCCAACATTAAAAGGGGGAGTGTTAAAATCTGAGCAGATGCAACAGGAATACACAATCCCTACTCTTTTAAATCTGCTTTGCTGTAGCAGATGCAGATGGAGCTGCTGCATCTCCATCCCATAAAGGTCATCCCATCACTGCCTGACCAGCCTGAGCTCTGGACTCACATATTTACTGCTGGGGAGTCATTTGTGAGAGGGGAGCATGAGGAAGGAGGGCAGGAAAAGGGATCTCTGTCTGCCCACACACAATAGGTTTGTACTCCCCTGTTCGTCTTGGAAAAACACACTGTACCTGTACTAATCTTTAAAAGGATTGGGAATCTGGAAGTGACACATTTCAACTGATTATTGATCAGTAGTTCAATATGAAAGGGACTCAAAACACTGTTCACATTACACTGTACTTAAATTATTTCAGATTTGAATGTATAAATAAATCTGCCTCTTTTGACACAAAATCTCTTTGGCTGAGACTTTTCATTCCCACCTTCATGCTTTGTTTGCTCATCACATTAAAATTTCAATTTTTTTACACGGAAAGGCAAAAAACAAAGCATAAAAGATATTTACATAATACTTTACATAACAAGCTCCTTTTGAGAAATGAGAATATTAAAATTTCAAAAGTACAGTCACAGCAAGTGGTAGGCGAGCAACGCAGATAAATCAAATCCTATTTCTTGCCATGCTGTGAAAAGACTGCTGGCTTTTAATCATCATGATGTGCCATATGTAAATTCCATCAAAGAAGAAGTTTGGTAAATGTTATATTTCATAACCACAGGGAAGGAAGCTATTTATAAACACCAATTAAATGATATAATATAGTGCAAAGCCATTAATAATAAAACTATTAATGTAGGTAGACATTACTTTCACATGGAGTAGTTTTTGAAGTAAACTTTCTCAAATGCATATTTAACTAAGGAAACTTTGCATATTTCCTACTCAAGGTCATTTTAACTTATATTTTCAGTGATATAAGTAAGTTGTTCAAGAAAGAAAATAATACATAAAACACTCAAACCTAGAATCACTTTCTCAAAAGCTCTGAGATTGTTTCAGTCAGCAGCTGTGTTTTATATGTGGTTAGAAATCTCTACATGCATGTATCAAGCCTAAATGCAAGTTCATGTTGGATTTTGCCAGTCTCAGGAAACATTTGGTGACTCAAATGTCTTGAACAGAAGATTGCAGTGAGTTTTAGCACCACAAGCCTCCACAAGAACCCATCACCAATAATACTATTATCACACTAGAATTGTGCATCACTTGCATAGAAAAAAGCAAACTAATTTGAAAGTATTAAAAGTCATTATGTTTCACAAAATGCCTAAAATTTTGTAAAATTCCTGGAATAATTTATGCCATAGTAATAAAGCTTTGGAATAGTTATTCTGCCCTGTCTCAAACCAGTATGGAAAACTGAATCTAGATGTTAAAGCTCTAAATATTGTATTAACACTTAAAAACATTGTTTTCTTATAGAGAAGGTGGTGAATTCAAGTGGTTTTAAAGAGAATTGTACAGCAAAGCATAAGGGATAGCTAATGACTGCTGGGCTAAACCTTCTTGCAATAATGGAACTGACAAGCTACCCACTGGATACCCCAGGAAAGACACAAGGATAGAGGAATTTATTTCTTCTTAGTAGACATCAAACTCCAGACACAAAATTTCTAAAAGGCCACAGCAAAGCATAGACTTAAAAAACTCTAAACCAACAATCCCCTCCCCACCTTGCAGATATTCAGTAGTTCATGTATATTTTGCTTTATCCAAAAAACCCTCAAATCTAGTCCACACTCTCACCAGAAAATTTATAGAACCCTGTGTTTGTTTTCCACAAGACAGAAAAAAACATTTTCAGTTACAGATTTAAAACCAAAGGTTTTATTCTAATGAGTTTTGTAAAGAGAGCTAAGTATCTCCCTATTTTCAGCACACTCAGCAATGTCTGTGTGCATAAACTGAGACCTGTCGTGTCTGTCTTGTGATTAGGAGAAATTTAATGCTTCACCTCTTTGTCATATTTGTTGTTCTGTCATAACTGGCATGTAGATTGAATGGCAGGTGACATTTCCAAAGATTTAAATAAGGTAAGAAATTAATCAAATTAATATATTCATTTTCTAAAGTATAATGAGTCATTTGCATCTAAAATGTAAGCGTCTGTAAATATGAAATGAACTCCAAATGCTTGAGGACATAAAGAACTCCATTTCTTATATTTCTCTGTGTATGTATGTATATGTGTAGGTGTGTGTGTATATATATATACACACACACACACTGCAGAGAAAGATTTTAGACCCCTGAATTTCTTGCTGTTTTATGCAGTAGTTTAGATAGAGCAAGAGATAATGATTTCCCTCTCCATGGATCACAGCACACAGGATACCAGGCTGCAGCATTCTGTAGGGGACCTACAGAGCTCCTTCTATATCAGCTGCAGAGGCAGCCTCTGATCTGCCCTCCAGAAGAGGGAAATGCTCTTACAGTGCCCAAAGTATTTTCCAAGGGTGAACTCCAGGTCTGATTATGTAAAAGGAGTGAGACATATCCTTACCATACATGGAATTCCACGGAGATCACTGAAAACCTGGTGGAGAGGACACTATCTTACCCTTTGGCCACTTTGCAGGACTACACTCCTAATGAAAGGTAAGGCAAACATGGCATGGGGCTCCATATAAGAAAGAGAGAGCAAATTAACACATCTACCAAGAATAAAGAATAAAAAACACTGTCCAGACTGTGTTAAAATATACCACAGGAAAGCCACATTCACAAATTAAGCAGTAGGAGTTTCAAGGCTACCAACTAATTCCAATTTAATGATGCTGCCAGTGTGTGAAACAATACAGTGAAGCAAAATAAGCTGATTTAGTCAGTCAATAATTGAAAATCTATTTGCCTAATGTTGATTTACAGTGCAACAGGATTCAGCTACTGAAATTTGTAACTGGTGCTCCTGTCAACAGAAGAAAGGGCAGCCTTTAATTTATGACTTGAAGAGAGCTAGGACTAATTAAAGATGCAACATAAAGCTGGGAAATAGGAACTCTAACGTGCAGCATGAATTCACATAAACACAGACATTTTAGCCAGCTGGAGCTGAGCTGTAGTGCTAACTGTAGCTTGGCTTGGCTTTGCACAGGGGGTTCAAGAGTTATTGGTGTTTTTGTTCATGTGCACATTCCCATGATACACACAGGACTTCTTTACAAGTCAAAATGCTATTGTCAGAAAGAAGAAAAATGAGTAAAGAGGTAACAAATACTACAGGGAGGTACAAAAAGAAGAAAGAAAAACAAAGGCAAGTTTTAGGTTGAAGAATAGCGGGCAGTGCCTAGAAGCACAGGCCACCTGCAGGAGACCTGGTGTTTAAACATCACTTGTAGATCTTTTGAAAAATTCCACATTTTCTTCACAACTGCATGCACAGCTCCTTCTGCAGACACTCAAGTCTGTTTAAAATAAGACCCAAGTCTATATAACAATTTGCCCCACTATTCCTCTGCTTCAAAATGAGCAACCCTCATTTCCCTCCTTGTAGCAGAAGAGGATTTTGCCCTGTAATTCCTATTTCTCAGCATACCAGGAACACGACTGGTTTAGTAAAATGAATACTCCCCAAATTTATATCATAAACATTTTCTCCATAACAATATATATATTCGACTACCTGTGTCAAACAAGGCAGAAGACTGACAAACTCCATTCTATAATCTACCTGATCACACTGAAACATTACAGGGACACAAAGCAAATGACTTTAAGTGCCCCATGTTGGCCTTTTACGCCTTATAATTATTCAGAATTTGGCTAGATACACTAAGGCAGGCACTTGGAAGTTGAATTCCACACTTGCTTCAGACTGGTTACAGGAACAAGACCAAATTTAGTCTCTCACACACAAGTTCTTTTTAAGAGTACTTCAGGGGTGTATGTATAAGCATAATGTTTGTGGATGAGATTATCCAACAGCTAAAACAAACTTTGAAAACGGTAATTGAATGTACAAGTGTTTAGGAATTTGCTGATAGATCTGAGTCAGAGCATCAGTGAAGGCTTGGGATCTTCCAGACAGTTAATGCTTGGAGGGGAAGCTGAAGATCCAATCATTATTTATTTGATACAGAAATCATTGATATGTACAGGGAGCCTGTGAAAAACTCATTTTTTTCTGAATACAACAGGAACCTCAGATTTGGTCTTGAGAAAACAAGAACATACCAGGAAATACTTACATTAATGGTACAAGTGTTTCTGTGACACTTTGACAGGCTTTTTTACTAGGTTCTTTCTACTTATTTCCTAAAATTCCTATTTCTCTGCCAGTATTTTCCCCTACATTTCCATACTATCTCACTGTTACCTCCAAGTCATGTTTTCTGCAGTACCTACCTATCATTTTAGCTATCTACTTTACAGAAAAGCTCAGTTTAATTTCAGCCTCCTTTTCAATGAGAGATAACTGACTCTATCTTCAAGGAAGTATGAGGCATGTTTACTCTTTACCTTTGTCTCTAGTATTTTCATTCTATTCCTTTTAGTAAACACAATTTTGCATACTTCTTGCCCTCACAGACTTGTCCTTGAAGCCTACAAAATCCTCTTTGATTTTTAAGCATCACTCTTCCACATGCTTGTTTCTGAAAGCAAAAATATTTCCTATTATGATTCGAATTCTTACAAGAGATACACAGCAATTTCAGTATATCTCTATTAATCCAAGGAAAAAGACATTTTTTGAGAAGAAGTGAGTGTAAATAGCGTCTCTGTGAAGAGACAGGGAGAAAAATAGTTATGTGTCAGCGCAGCGGGGATAGAAGCTACAACTCTATTAAACTCTTAACAGAAGTATTTAAATTAAAACACCCCTTTGAGTGAAATTCTGCACTAATGTATGTTACCTGAGACTTCCCCTGCCTCCTCTCTCTCATCCCACCACCGAAGCCTGGGAAACATTTTAACCTCCTGCAGCGCAGTCAGCAATCCATCCATGACTGATTGACCCATAGCACGGTGGAAGCAGACCCTGTGGGTCAGAAGGATGCACCAAAGGGAAAGATGAGGCACTGAATCTGTGCTTGATGGGCAGAGGAGACAGAAGATTAGAGAGGAGATAAGGTGGATAATAGGCTTGGCTTCTGACACCTCTTCTTGTGAAGGTTCTGAAACCAAAATATTGTTCCGAGTTCTTTTCCGTTAATTAAATGGGAGCTGAGGGGCTATATAACCTGTCAAGGTCTGAATAGCTCAACCTCCAACACTTTCTTCCACAGAAAAGTCAGACTGAGGAAATTCAGTAAACATTCCCATTAAGCAGACTCCAGTTTCCTTCTCCCTCTGCTTCCCCTGGAGCAGGCATGCACTCACAAGGTGCTCAGCCATGCCGGGTACTTCAACAAGCAGAGAGAAAACCAAAGAGCCCTCAAGAGCAAACACCATTCATTACCATTACAGGACTTATCACTGCAGGAGTCACTTTGTTTTACTGAACAGACATGCTAAATCTGCTATTACAAAGTCACATCATTTTTTCAGAGAACAAAGTTGCTGCTTTAGCTACACGCACCTGTGTTTCTTTGATTGCTCACCTTCAGTCTGCTTTTATCACTAAAGCCCGGTGCCAGCCTTAACACAGAAACAAATGATCTAATGAATGAGAGATGAATGCTATAAAAAGGAAAATGATTCACTTTTGATAAAAATGTGTTCTTGAATGTACATGCACGCTTCAGAGCAGGACAGAGTATCCAGCTTCTCACACAGTGCACCTTTTTCAGGGTTAAAAGGGTCAAAGAAGCAGAGTCTGGGCAATAAAACGCAGAATAGGGAATATGTATGTCCTGCACGTGCACATGGGCACTTTATAACTGCAAAAAAGGCAGTAGAAATTGCAAAATATAAGACTAATTTTCGTTATAAATTACAAAAGTTCTTCCCCCAAAGCTGGGGCTTGCAATGCATTAAATGCTCTGCATGTGAAGAAATGATTTCTTCAGCATTTCCAGAAATGGAAGGATGTCTCTTAGGTCACACATGGAAAGAAGCATCAACAACAAACAAGACTGGAAACAAGAATGACAAGACAGATGGCCTCTGTTAAAGCCAAACAAAGGTATTTACTAAAAAAAAAAAAACTTACTAAAAAACACAGCCCTTGAAGTCTTCACTAACTGGAATAATGAAAAAAATTACTGGAGTGAAACCTCTGATAAAACCTAAACTTGTTTCTATAAATGTAGGATCTAATTTGTATGCAGGACACATCGATTTTCTCTTGTTTTCAAGAGAAACAATTCATT
The DNA here is from genome assembly GCF_023055355.1 of Agelaius tricolor. Taxonomy (NCBI): domain Eukaryota; kingdom Metazoa; phylum Chordata; class Aves; order Passeriformes; family Icteridae; genus Agelaius; species Agelaius tricolor. Next base: position 42,900,076 of record NW_027269269.1, on the reverse strand, counting down.
ACAGAAGTTTAATGAACTCTACTCCATTTTTTTATCAGGCTTTACCTTTAGGGGAGGAGAAAAGGCACTAAAGACACAAGGTACTCAATGACAAAAAAAAACCCAGTAAGTAGGATCTCAAGTAATTGTGAAGAAATGAATTTAATCTGCAAACAAGAATGACCTAAATCCTTTACAATTTCTTGGAAATTATAGCCTATTTTTCATGTTAATATATGACTATCTTGTAGTTGACAACTACTGCAAATATCACAAATTAGAGGTAAAGATCTCAACTGAGAAACACTTCAAGATACAAATATCCTCTCAGTGAATACTGCAGTTTTATAGACTGCAAAGAGTAAAATACAGTAACAGTAAAGTCAGAAAAAAAAAAAATTAAAAAAAGAGCATAAGAAGAATCCTTTGCATGCTTCATTTTGAAGGCAAAAAATTAAGGAGCTTTACTTTTGTCTACTGATCAGTGACTGAAGTACATTATACCCAGCTTTAAATCATCAGCAATACTGACTGTGCAGTTAGAGAAGTGATCCATTGATTTTTATACAGCAAGTTGCTTTGTTAGAATGGTTGGGCCACAGCCCATGCTGCCACTTGTTCTCTAGCTTCACTTAGGCTGTGCCAATCAATAGAAACTGAGATTTTGTCCTTCTGCACTGTTTATGATACATATCTTTGCAGATGTAACAGCATTCATAAGATCTACCAGGATTTTTTGTGGAATTACACAAAAGTATAAACTGGAAAAAAAGTAGCGTTTATGATTTTATATTGAATTAAGAGGACTTGCAAAGCTAATAAAATGATCGTTGAATATAGTATTTAAATGATGAGGTTTTATCTCAAACACTTTTAAATTAAAAATATTGTTAGCATTTTAAAGAGCACCTTGAGAGACAAAAACATTCTGTGGGATTTAAAGTGTACAACAAATATGACAGACAATATACACAAATGTGCATGACAGAGCAAGTTATCACCTTGTCATGTGCACAGAGCTCTTTAAAAAGAACATTATTCTTTTGACAGATTTTTATTCTCAGGTTTCCTACTGCTCCCAAAGACTCACTCCCTCTTTTAAGACAGTGGCAGACTTGGTAAATCCTCCAGGTTTTGGCACAGGTTTATCTTCTGCCCCAAGGAGGTAAAAAACAGAAGGAATGGGAAACTGAGGAAAGGCAGAGAGTTGCCCATGCTGAACACCCTGGGGACGATGTGCAGGTCACAGGCATCAGTTTATGAGCAGGCACAGGGGCAACGCTGCTGCAGAGTTCTTCTCCCATGGTGACCATGGGACTGGCCCCATCCTTAGCTTCTAATTGGAAATTATGGGATTGTTGAGGGCAGAAGTGCAAGGTCCAGCGTGATGCACAACCAGTAGGCTGGGTGGGATAGTCCCAAACTGACTTCCCTGCATCTACACGTACAAACTGACCACCACTGACTCAAATACAGAGGACAGAAGGCATCACACCAAGAGCCTGAATTAGTATTGCTGATGGTTAACAGAATATGCTGGGTTGCATCATTGTGCATTTCCAAAAAAATTATACACTTTTTTTTTTAATTCAGCATGCACAAAAAGACAATCTAGATTTCTTTGTCTTCTCTTCCTCTTGATTATTTTTCATTGCCGATTCTTCCTACAGATAAGTCTGAAAGTCGTGGCACTTTGCCAAAGTGCATATTACTTCTGAATCAATTTAGAAGCATATTCTATCTAAATAGAGCACCTGAGGTATCTTGGTGTACTTTCTTTACACATATTATTGTTATTTGAATTGTTTATGTGCCTGTGAAAACATGCTGAGAAGAGAATCAAAATAAATGGGTCAAGGCAAAGATTTCACAAATGGGGACAAATGTGGATCTAATACAACACTCAGGAAATCACTCCCTCTTCATTCATGGCAAAGACAGTATACAACACTCACAAATCATTTGGTTTCTGCCATAGGCTTTTTTAGTCATCTAGAAAATCAATTTTCAAAAATAAATGTTAAAAATAACTAACTATCCAGAACAGGTCAGGTAATGATAAAGAGAACTATCTCTGATTTCAGGCTTATTTACTAGTCTTCTAACTTCTGTCTGAATATCACAAATTATGCAATTGTGTTTACTGTGACCAGCTTTCATCCTCTGATGGTTTGCACTGTTAACAAAAAAATTACTTCCTTTCTAACTGTTATCACTAAATTGAGCTACAGCAAAATTAAAATGATAGAAGGCGGCAGATTTAAGGGAGCAATACACAAACATCTGCTGGAATCGTGAAAGAACAGTGAGGGCTGCAGAAGTAAAAAAGGACAAAATAATTTTTTATGAGCTGCCACTGAACCAGGAGATACTAATGAAGGTTGTGAGGTTATATGAAAAAAGAGAAAACACAGATAATATATCTACAAACATATTAGCCAATGGCTGCCATGTGAGGCTTCACTGTGAGCGTCCACAAAAATGAAATGTGGCCAAACCTGGAACAGACAGCACAGACTCTGAAAACCCTCCCTCATCACCTCTGGGCAAGTCTAATGTAAAAATGTGGACTTAAATTACTGCTGGTTGAATTTAAAATGTGCCAGGTCAGCGCCAGACTGCCTCACTGTCCAAAGGCTCAGCCTCTGTGAGGATAAGGGGACACAAAGACAAGATGACACCAGTGAGAAGCAGGGACCTGCACTGAATAATCCTTATGAGTTCCTTCCAACTCAAAAAATGTTCAATGATTCTCTAATCCTGTGCTGGCCCACCCATGACTTGTGAAGCAAAGGTTTTAATTCCATCCTCACTACTAGACTGCAGCTCAGGCAATCTCCTCAGTACCCTGCTCCATGCCTCAGAGGACATCAAAACAGGTTGGTAACTCCTGTGACCTTGGGGAGTGGATGAAATAAACGCTACAATGAATTGCTGCAACAGAGCCTGCCTGAAGAAAGCACAACAGGAGAAACCTGGATATTCCTCAAAGAGTTTTCCTTCACAAGCTTGATGTTGCCACTGCAAGGGAGTGAAAGGTAATTAGACTGATTAACTGAAAATCATTGAGGAGCTGTCATTTGCTCCTTTGTCAGTGCTGAAGCTGCACGGGGCCAGGATCACTGCTCTAAAATACCAACAAAGAATACTTAATGAAGAAAGGTGACTGGAGAGTGGAACTGTTTGAAGAGTTTTACACCATAATGTAAAACATTTGCTATTAGTTCTCAATGCATAGTTTTCATCTTAAGGAGTAGTAGCCGCCTTCCAGGTTTCAATTCTTTGATATTTCATATTATACCAGAACTCAACTCTTTTTAGATTAATTCTTACCAAAGAGAAATGAAGAAATGAACAACATTTTGCAGAAGAGTTTTCAGCAGACAGTCTTGCTGGTATTTTAGAGCAGAACATAAAAATAAAAAAGAAGAAAAAAAGAAAATTTTAAAAAATCCCTTTTACTTCTTCAAGTGGTAATTCTGATAAATTCATCAGATTTTCTTCTGACAATGCAAGAATTATTAGCAGGTTTCCTTGGAGCCTGATTTATTTCTGGTCAATAACTGAAATATTTGGCCATTTTTTCAACAAAAATAGCAAGAATATTCTGGGAAAAAAAGCTCTGGATATACAGATTTAGATAATGAAATATAACATTAAAAACTTATGGGTTGGGTCTCTTAGAGCATTTTATTCACCTATTTGTAAATCATTTAATTGTCCAACTCATCTTCCACATGAGTAACAATAATTGTAGAGGGAAACATCCTTAGACAACACTGCTAAGATATTTTCTGCCTTCATTCACAAATAATTTTGCATTGATTTAAACCCAAAAAAGACCACCACCATCACATGTTTGGCTTGAGCAATTTCATCAGCTATCCATGCCTTCAATCCTAGTGTCACCTGTGTGGGAACATCCAGAAGGCTTAAAAAAACACACCACGGTGCTGCACTTTACTACACTGAACTTCTTCAAACAAAATTTTAAAAAAGAGGAAAAAGAGCACAAAAATTACACTGGGTGACAGCAACGGAATTTTTGAATAGTCAAATCAAGGGGAACAAAAAGAGACTGATGAAAAGTTGAATTACTCAGATGAGGAAAAATTAGTTGACTGCATTCCACTAGAATTTGCTTTTTGATTTGAAACTCTATCATCTGGAAAGCAACATATTTGCATTTACTTTTTAATACATTAATAGCAGCTTAATTGTGAAGGTTTCTTCTTAAATAATCTCATTAAAAATTAACTGGTGTTTGATTGATATGAAAACAGTTTTGATTTAGCTTTCTAGCTTTATTTCTACTAAAATTGTGCAGTTTGAAAAGTAATGTGCTTTTCTTTATTATCACAACAGTACAGTAATTTTGCCAGCTTTTCTACTGAATAATTTGATCACTCTAGAAATGAGCTTTGCTTCAGCTTGCTTTTGATTTGTGTGTACATGCATTAGGATTTCATGGTCTTTCACTAAAAGCTAAAATGGGATACAATAATGTCTCCCATGTCAAGGACCATGCAATGGGGCATGGCTTTTGGAGGAATTCTGGCCAAGGATTTGGGGTTACTCATATAATAGGCCATTTAGAACTTTGTTCTTTTCCTTCTTAATGGTTCATCCTCTGTAAGAAAACCTTAATTTGGTGATCGAATTAAGAAATGCGCACAGAAACCATCACGCAAAATGTTAAATTTTGAAATTAAAGTACAAAAATAAGGTTTGCAAAAAGAAGCCCCACAATTTCCACATAACCTGCCCTGTGATACATATTTAATATTTAATACAGGTGTGTGCTTTAACAATTCAATCTTATATTAGCGTTTCTGCACAACTCCCTCTTCATTCATGGCAAAGACAGTTTACAGGAAGGGGAAATTCCATGTGCTTTTAACCTCATAAATCTACTTATGGTTCCTAAATTTCATTTAAGCCCTGCACTGGCAAGAAATCTTATAGACTGAAGGTAATTTATTTTACTTGTGAATTCAAGTCTTATATTTAATGACTTTTTCCTAAACTAGAGATGCAGCTTGAAAGGAGGGATTATCCATTATCCCTACCCATTTTTATCACAAAGAGACCATACCTCCATGCACAATAGGTAGAGACACAAAAATCCAAGTTGTGCTAACATAACCTCACCTATAAAATCAGTGCTTATAGCACAGTTGTATGTGAAAATGATACAAAAATACCAGAATCTCTGCAATTCATATAACAATTTACAGCACAAACTGTTGTCACAACTTAAAAGTGACTGAGAATTGCCTTGGAAATAATGGCTAATGGATTATGATAGTCTTTGTCACAAATTATCCTGAGTACCTTTGGTTAGGCATCATGTAGCTTTCTATAACATTATACTGCATTAATATGCTATTTCATCAAACTGCTCAAAACCTCTATTAATCTTAATGGACCCAAAGCAAGAGATCTCCTAAGAACTTTAATAACATCTCTTTTGGTATGGGCGTGCTGCTCGTGGCTGGAATAAAGTTCATTTTCTTCACAGTATCCAGCATGGGGCAGTGTTTTGGATTTGTGCTGGAAGCAGTGCTGATAATGCAGGGATATTTTCCTTCCTGCTGGGCAGAGCCTGCACAGAGCCAAGGCCTTTTCTGCTTCCCACCCCAGAGAAGTGGGCTGGGTGGGGTGCACAAGAAGTTGGGAGAGGATACATCAGTCAGGTGGTGGTGAGCAACTACTCTTGTTTGCATCACTTGCCTTCTTTGGGGTTTATTTCTCTGTCTGTGTTATTTCCCTTTTATTTACAAATGATCTGATTACTCTTATTATATAATTATTAAACTCTTTTTATCTCAACTCCCACAGGTTTTCTCACTTTTACCCTTTTGATTCTCTCCCTCCATTCCTGCTGGGAGGAAGGGAAGGAGTGAATGAATGACTGCTCGATGCTTAGTTACTGGCTGGGGTTGGACTACAACATGGTAGATGACTATTTAGCCCAAGAAGACACATCCTATAACACAAATATCTACTTGACTGAGAAGCAGAGTTAATATTCATCAAAGAAAAAAAAAACAACAAATCCACAAAACCACCAAAAAATCCAAACAAAAAAAAAACCCCAACAACAACAAAAACCAAACCCATATAAAGCCTGGACTACAGTCAAAGAAATTCTAGAATTTTCTGCTTCCCCACAGAGCCCTAAAAGAGATCAAATTTTCAAAACACGTATTGGAGTGTACTGAGCAAAGACTTCAGGGTGGAGAAAGACACAGGAAAAGGAATTGCTAAATTGCCTTATACAGCTTCTTGCATTCTCTTTGGGTAAAACACAATCCTGCAGAGTTATTATGGCTAAAACTAATTGAGTCACTAAAAAATTTAAACAGGAAAGTAACTTCAGGTTGCTCAGTGGTGATATAGCCAGCCACACTCAAAAAAACATCTACAGCAACTCTTTTTTTTTTTTTTCTCTGTGCTTGAATGAAGAATTTTAACAACATTCAGCAGATGCCATCATTATGTGAGACTATCTTGATTGCTGTAACTCTGCAACAGAAAACAGGATTTGCATACAAGTAATAGCAAGCCACTCCTTGGAAAAAGAAAATGGTACTTCCAAGTGGACTTGTTAACACCAAGAAATATGGGATGCCTGCTGTGCAAGCTTATTTAAGAGCATTGCATTGTACAATATTCCAGTTGAAGTGTTCCACTGGAAGAGGGTCATTTTTTTTTAACCAAAAACTTTCCTTTTACTACAGAAATGCCTGCTATCATATCCATTTGATCTTAAATAAATATGCACTATCATGCATTTACATAAAGAAGGAAACACTGATTATCTTAAAATGATCTTAGTCTAGACCACTTGCCAGCATACTATGTATGCAAAGTCAATTAGGTGACAGATCTGAGCATTTAACATTTCTCTCTTTACTGCTCTTCATATGGTGTGAGAGGGAAAAACAGTGACAAATTTGTGCCTATGCAGTTTCACGAATTCACCAGGAACAAAAAGAAGAATGGCTACCAGGGGCAGAGAGAGAAGGAAATAAAAAGAAAATATGAAAGCACAAATTCCCCTACAGTCAGAAGGATTGGCTATGCCAATTTGAGGAATAAATCAGAAACTGTTCCAACTGCCATCCTTATCCAACTTAATGATGCTCTGCACAATTTACAGGTATCAATCTGATCAGAGATACACAATCCATGGTTTCAAACCTGCACCTCAGCTTTAGCACCATTCATCTGCTACAGGTAACATGCTCCAAGATTAAAACAAATAGCTTATTACATTTAAAGCAAGAGCATCTGCTCCAAGTACATTGCAGAACAACAGATGCTACTACACCAAATAATTATCAATCTTGTGCTGATCCAGTGGCACTGACAAGGCATTCAAAATGCAGCTGGACAAGGAAAGGCCTTCCCATCCCAAAGTTATTCATGGAACTCTGGGTGATTTAGCGAAAATCTTGAAACCTCTGGACATCCCAGCAAACCTTACCTTTAAAAAGCCATTTAGATTCATCACACCATTCTGTCTAGCAGTAAAGGATTTATGTTGTTTACTTGTCTTTGTGTAGCTGCAGGATTTTATGTATCCCAGTATCCAGCAGTGCAGATACTGGCAGCAACAACAACAAAAAAAATCAGTGCTCAAATGTGAATACAACATTATCAAGGATACCCCAGCACTATCATCCATTTCAAAGTTGCATTTTTAAAGGCAGGATGCAATCAAGGAAACAAAGACCTCTGAAATGTTCCAGTTGTTTTCAAGAGGCTACACTCTATTCTTGCTGGAAAACAGCCACATCAAGGACCACAAAAGCACAGGTTGTTGGTGAGGGGAAAAACATGAAACAATTTTAATTACATTTTCCAGGAGACTCTTAGAAAGCTGTAGATGACAGACATTCTACTACTGGATCTTGGCTGAATCTACTGTAATCCATTGCATTTTGTGTCAATAATCACAGGTTAATAAATAAATGAGGTTCAGTTGTCAACTAAAAATACAAGACTCTTACAGAATTAATATCCATAAATCTTGATTAACACCTAGGATGTAAAAGGAAACCAGGCTTGTTTGGTTTGTTTTTAGAGTTGTCCATATCCAATATTAACTTAAATTGAAATAAAAAGTATTTTGGATGCTTGAGCACATCAGTCTATGCAGCACAGCCAAGCTGTGCCAATCCCACCTCTTAGCAAAATGTCAGCCTATAAATACTGTCTACAAGCACAAATGAGTATGAAGCATCCTTATGGCACAATGGTATTTCAGGATCTTTTGACATTAATCTTGATATTGTGAACTACATGTGCAACTCCTTACTTTGTTACTATTTGCATCAAACAATTTTTTTCTTTGTTTTTTCCTTTTAATTTTCAAAATCACTTCACAAAGTGACAATATTGCTGCCTTATCCTTGCTTTGTAAATATATAGACATACAAAATACATCCAGTATGGTAACAATATGAATTAAATCATTTTCACAGAAGAAAAGCAGAACAGTAGCTCAGAATATATATATATTTATAACAGTAGCTACATATATGACACAGTAGCTCAAAAACTATTTTCAAGGTTTGTTAAATATTTGCTAAGGTTGGCTACTTCTCATTTGGAAATCAAATATTTTACTGATTCAGACACTTTCCATATGGAAGGGAATCTGATGTTCACACACACACTCACAAATTATATTCCCATCATAAGATTCAGATACCTGAAATATGTTACCTTGCTGTAGTCTGATTATAGTGTGAGAAACCTGATATTCTCTTACCTAGAACACAAAAGAGAATTTTAGATTAATTCATGGCATTGTTCAAATCATACATTTCACAAATTAAAGCAAAATGAACTACATAGAACCAACAAATTCAGTTTTGACTATTTAGTGGTAAATAATCTTTAGTATTAAATAAATCCAAGATATTTGGCATCATATTCTTTCACAGCTTAGCCATTTTTTCTCCTTAGATGATTAAAATCTCAGTCTCTTCCATCCAGGAAAGTTAAAAACCATGTAAAAATCCAAGTTCCATGTTTGCATTTGTCTTGGTTTGATTCAGGTTCTTAACTTTCAAACTTGGTCCAATGTGCACCACTTGTACAAACGTACATGCATATACATGGTTTTTTTGAAAGTAGATATTCAAAGGCTTCTATAAACCTCACTCTAGAGCAGTTTGGTGGTTTGGTTTTGTTTTGTTCTTCTGTTTGTTTGGGTTTTGTTGTTGTTTGGGTTTTTTGTTTTGCTTGTTTGGTTTTGGTTTTGTTTTTCTGGGGTAACGATACTATCATAATACTTGGGTTTAATTTTATCTTCCACTTGCTTTTTCAACCATGACAAAGGTCCTCTAAGTTTTTGTCAGCAGTACCTTGAAGCTAAAGGAATGTCTGAAGTAGTAGTGGCACTTTCTGTTCATAAAGTGTCTATAAACTAGTAAATACGTATGTTTTCAAGCAATTTAACCTTTAGATGGTATACATTCTAAGCAAAGTGATTTTACCTTGATGATGCCAACAACAAAGAAATTACAAGTTCTTCCAACTGCTTGAACTATGGAATATATGGATTCCTGGAACAACTCAAAGTTTGTTCCTACAAGCTATTTATTAACACTTGTGTGGATTATTGGAGTCTCAAGCAAGACTACAGAACTGTTTACTTTTCACAGACATTTTCCTGATGACAAAAAGGAAACAAAATATCTTAGTTTAGAGCTGCAGCCATAAACCATCAGATATCATATTTATGATTTTAAATTTTCGGTTTGACATTTAGTTTAACTTCTTATGAGCAACACCGCAAAAATGAACACAAATCCAGCCAACTTGGTATGTCTGCAACACACAAAGGTTTTCAGATGATTTAAAATCCAGCAGTACAAGATTTATCACTGGTCCTGGCCCAGTATCACTGACACATCCAGCAAGCACAGGCTGGGTACATTGCTTTTTTTTCCAGCACCAACAACTGTGGATCTGCTTCTCCCTTTCTCCCCCCAGATGCTGCAGTTTCTCCATGCTCTGTTTGTGCAGCCATGCACTGACCCAAAACTTCTCAGTGACATTCCCCACTCTAAACTTCAAACCATTTAAACTTGAAAAACAGTTTTCTGTTTACTTTTTAAACTAGATCATTTAGACAGGTCTGGGTTAGTTTCTGGTAATAGCAATGCTTGAAATGGCACAACAGAGAGTGTGACAACTCTCAGTGGAGAAAACCTTGCTGGCAGATGATCCCAACCTTTCCTTTAACCTAATTCTGTTTACCCATTAGGCAATCCAAATGATGTTCTCAGTGAACAGCTATGGGACAGCAAAACTAACTTTTTTTTTTTCTCCTCTGCTATTGAAACCAGTGGAACAGAACTTCCTTTAAAACCAATTCCTTTCCCGTTCCCTCTGTTGAGCTCATTATCTTTTTAATAACTAACTTAGCTATTTTTTTAGATTTTCTTTGATAACTGTGACTCAGTTGGGCTGAGTGATGGTCTTGGGATAGAGAAGACGGGAGGAAAAAAGGTAACATTCCCAATGGTAAATGGTTTCTAGTGTCTATCAGATTTTATTCCAGAGAAAAGCTGTTTGGCTTCATCCTCACAAATTCCAGTAAAGGTTTTACTGCACTTGAAGAATTACAGAACATTCTGTCAAGAATATCAACTCTTGCGTTTTGTTAAACAGCAAAGTATTTAGATCTTCAAATGTTAATGTATTTTATTTAGACATTGTGAAACACTTTGAAGAAGGATGCAAAAGTGCTGTCATCTGAAAATATTTCAAGATTTTAAAAAACAATTGGGCTTCCATCAGGGCAAGCCAAGAGGGTTCTGAGAAAGGAAGACTTTGCCATGTGGAAGTTCTGCTAGTGCCAATGTAGTCACAGCTCTAAAAATCCTCCCTATTCAGTGGCTGTGCCATTTGTCTAAGACAAAAGAGGAAAAAGAAAAAGAGGAGCTCCAGACTTAGACTCTTTCTGTTTCATCCCTCTTCTTGTTCCTTTCTGCTCTTCTTATCAATCTGCAGAATCCAATATGTGTTTAACTTAGGATTTGTGTGTATTATTCTGCTTCTATTCTGTTTCACAAGTGCAGCCACCAGCACGGTCTCTTTCAGGCCGTGTGAAAGAAAACTTAAAATGGTCTTTGGAAAAGAGAAGCAGATTCTAAGGGTGTACACAGGGATTTATTGCTGTCACCTGAAATACCAAAACATCTGCAGGCTTTAGTAGCTGGGACATATGTAAGAGAAAAAGAAAAAAAAAATAGAGTATAATATTATAGCCTGTTTTTTCAGCTGTGAAACTAAGCAGCAAGTGATTTCAATGTATTAGAAAAGAATTTCAATAATTACTAAAGAAAGTAGCTTTAGTGTGGGATAGCAAAATGGCACTGACATGCTTTGGTTTGACACAAAAGGAACAGAGAAAAGTAGATCAAATAAGAATTCTGTGTCATGTACACTGAAGAAACAGGGAATGGCATAAGGATAAAGCATCACTGGATATTTTTATAAAGGTTTAGAGTTAATTTCCATATGATTTAGAGAGATCAGAGCTTTACAGCTAAGGTGTAAATAGAAAGTTATATGTTTTATGATCAATGAACCAGGAACAAGCTGAGTTCAACAAATATCTGACCAGTCAGAAATCAACAGCAGTCCTACACAAATAGCAGAGTACAAGGGTAGACTTGAATAAACAGATACATTGCTCTAAAAACCCAGCTGGGAAAATCCATAATAAAATAATCCACAGTAGTGGGAAAAACTCATGATTGTGATCACTACTAATGAGTCAAATGACTAAATTACCTTCCATTAAAACAGATGACATTTAAAATTTTAAAATAGTGATTTTTATATATTCTGTCTTCGCAGCCTCCTTCATTTCTTACTACAAATTAATCCTTTGAGCTCAAATACAGAATACAAAACCATAAATATTTACATCTTCACCACAGTTATGCAGACTGCACAGAGCCAAGCCTTGCTCACAGCTCTCAGGCTGATCAGGCCTGCTTGCATCATATGAATTCTCCTTGAGCTCGACTTTGAGTTGACTTTGAAGTTTATGAGCTGAAAAGCAGCTAAATTAAGCAGAACAAAACAAGCAAATGACAGCTAAAGAAGCATTAGACCCAAGTATATCCATTCAATTAATTTGCAGTTTTACCCACTCTTCTGTTTAACTGCTTTGTCAAAATTTCAACAGCAGTACCATATGACTGAATTTATGCTACACACATCAGTAAGATAAATATCTGAAATAAAGGACAAAATAAATAATTCTGCACAACAAGACCCACTAAAAACAAACAAACAAACAAATTCAATTTTTTTCTGGTTCACTTTTAAATGTATGCATTTGCTCTTTACTGGCAATTTGAAACGTTATTTTATAAACACATGAAAAAAAAAAATCCCCTACATAAACAGACAGAAAAATACTCAAGAACTAAAAGAAGGAGCAAATGTATAAAATATAAAAGTCTTCCTGGAAAAAAGGCATAGGAGACCTTGCAGGAAGCTAACAATTCTTTTTTATTGTTGTTGTACTTTTATAGAAACAATCCAAATAACATGTGAGCCCAATTATGATATGAAAACAGTCCTAAACAGGGTCAAGTGCTGCAGTTTTGTCCTCAGCTACGTCAAGGAACCCTCACTTGCCTTCCCTTTCTTTCAATCCACCTTAAATGTTGCTTGAGATGCATAGGGATCAAAAAAGAACACCAATCAAATGTTGGTATGGAAACTACAGAACATTTTAGTTTTCAGACAGATTTTTTAATTATTATAGATATGTACTAACGTCTCAGTAGAGACGATAGCTGCTGCAACTGTACTTTTTTAACCAAAGAATGCAAGAACTCACTTCTCACTTCCTAAAGCTACCTAGAGTAAGAGGAAAAGAGGTAAGACAAAACATGGGTGAGTCTAAAGCAGATGATCAGTAAACCTTTAGGAGTATGGTTCTATAGAAGGGTGATGATCAGTCTGGTGCTTTGTGGAGGAAAAGATAACTTTGCTCTTTCCTTTTTTTTTCCTCCCCATAAAGGTAAAACCAACAGTGTGCTTGAGTAAACACTTTCTGCTTATGTTCCCACAGAATCCCTTGTTGTTGTGGAGACATTCCCCCAGTAATCAAGCTAACTTAGTAAAACCTATAGCTTGGCACTTCCTGGAAAAGGTGACAGGTGCTAATTTTCTCAGAGGCATCATATTCACTCAAAGTCTGCAAAGACACTCATGGGGATAAATAAATATGTCTTTTGATCCAAATACTGTCCCATTCCTGTCCTCTAAATCACAGAAACACTAGAACAAATCAAAGACAACAATGAGAAAAAATGTGTTATACCATCAATGTTGCTCTCAAAATTGCTGACTACATCTCCCATTAACTCTATTATTTTAATGTAATCAAGGACATTAAAGTTTGCTGAGCACTTTACGTACTCAGTATTGCAAAGCACATGCAATAACAAACTCCTATTTTCCACAATTGCCAAGTAAGCATTAACAGAAGTAATTCTTCTTTATTAAATGATTTTCTGACGAGTTTTGAAAGCTTGGATGCAGATGTACTTATCTGTCCTCTAAAGCTAAGATAAACTACAGTGCAAGCTTTTTTCTTTGCATGCATGCATGGTTGATTTTCAAATCATGCCTTGGAACAAATTAATAATTATATATAACTAGAAACATAGGAAAATGCCCCCAGTTCACACTGCTGGCTAGAAAACATTGCCAATGACTAATTCAGAGGAACAGTAATAATACATTAGGAGAAAAACAAATATCAAAGATATAAGCATCACAAAAAATGTACCTTCAGTATATTAATCAACTTACTATGGCACAATCTTGTCAGAAGTGTTAGGAGATATCAGAACCAGATATTCTTTGCTTAAGGGTTAACCAAACAAAAAAGTTGAGAGTGTTTTAAATGCACATGCCAAGTTAAAAAAAAAAAAAAAAAGTAGAGTCAACACAAAATATCTAACTGGTCAAAAATACTGGTATTTTTCTCCATCTGAACTTCACACTTCTGTTATGTGGATTCTGTGTCCTGACAGACTGGATTGTAGCCTTGTTTCTCCAAGCCAGATGGGCCAGATGTAGGCTCTCAACTGTAATTTGGGGTAACAGCCTAATTTAAACCTTTTGAGAAATTCAGTGCTTAAAAGCTTATTTGCCAACTCTTATTTCTGGAGTAGGATCTCCACTACTTTCATGCTTAAATTGTGAGGTAGGCAAATTGTCAAACTACAGGTTAGGATAACTCTAATAATGACATGTTAGGTCCTATGCCATGAGTTTCTTCTGAAAGGATGCAGAAATTAAAACAGTAATAACTACTGTGTCCCATCTATACTGATATACAAACTTTAGTTACTTTAAGAAATGGCAGCTGCAAAGTGTGAATGTGATTCTAGATTACACACTATGGCTTATGTTAATGTAGAAACACTTGGGAAATAATAAGAGGAAATAGGTGTGTGTTAGATACAGGCCTGGATTGAGATGCAATAGCAAGACACAGGAAAACACAGAGAAGCTGTGATGAGGTGACCTTGGCTGGCTGCCAGCTGCCCACCCAGCTGATGATGTCCAAAACAGGACAGGGAGGAAGGAATATGATGAAGATGCTCTTTCTTTTTTTTTTTTTTTTTTTTTTTTGTTGTTGTTTTTTTTTGCCACAAACAAAAACTCAGGGAAAATTAATTTAATTTATTGGCAGTTAAAACAGAGTTGGATGGTAAGAAACAAAGGCAAAAAGCACAAAGCACTCACGTCTTCAATCCCAAATCCTCCGCCTCCTGCACTGCAGCAAGGCTGGGGAATGGGAGCTGTGATCACTCCACAACAATTCCTCTCTGCCACTCCTTCCTCCTCATGCTTTTCCCTGCCTCCAGCATGGGGTTTTCCATGGGGTCTACAGGGGAACATGGATCACCTCCTCCTGCTCTCCCAGGACTCTTTGTCACACTTTTCCTCGCAATCCTGGCCGTGGGCTCAGCTGTGCCCTGTTCTGGGTCAGCTGGATCCTGCTGGGCACAGCAAAGGGCAGCTCTGGCTGCCAGAGCCTGGCCACCTGCAGGCCCCCAAACTGGCTTCATAACCAGGATTCTCTGCAAATTCTCTGGGGGAGCTGGGCAGCACAGTCAGCTGTAATTTGTCATCAGGCAGATGACAAATCTCAACTCCTCTGTCAGTCTCTGCACACAAGATAGGTACTCTGAGTTAGTGCAGTGACTGCTCCTGCAGCTGAGAAAAAAAAGCTAAATCTTTCTATTTATCCAGCATTTTGCTTTAAGTGGACCTCTGAGTCAATTATAAAAAGTATGTGTATGTGAAATTTCCATCAATAAGACTAAACAGATGAAGGAAGAAGTAACACTATGGGGGACATGAAGATTATTTTCTTATTGACATACACAATAATTGATTAGGTTTCTCAGCTTCTGTTGCTAGAAATTCTGATGTATTACACTTTGGATTACTAGTTAGCTTCCATTTCCTTTCAACTTTTGCCTCTGGATAAGCTCAACTATTCCCAAGAAGAAACACTGATCAAGTACATTTGTCATGCGAACAACTATAATAAGGTAATTCATCATAGTCTGCCAGACTCTTACTCCAGGAAGACTGCTGCATTTTTATCCTTACTTAAAAATCTGCTGTCACTCCTGCTGGAAATTTTGGTAGACACTTTGGACATGTTTAAAAGCCCTTCCAAACTGATGGTGGCAGATAATTAAGTTATCAGCTATCAAAGTCCTTTTTCACTCTCTGCAATGTTTATGACACCATGAACCTTTCTGTCTGGTTTAATCTGACCTGTTCTGAACGTCTGATCCCTTGTTCCTTCCCTTTCCCTTTCCTACTGGTAGCCAGTGACCAATGTAATTCACTACAAGAAATGAACCTGTTCTGCAGGGTCTAATTGAGCAATTTTGTTTTCTTTTCAAGGTCTGAACTCAACCACATCCCACAATCTATTCTTCAGCACTGCAGTGGCAAAAGCTTTACTTGAAGGCAAAGAGAGGTAAGATTTAAGGCTTCCAAATGGAAGAAGAATAAACCAATGCTGGCTCATGCTGGCTCATAGTGTGTGGGTGCAAGTGGGACTTGCTATTTAGGCTGTCAGTAATACTTTTTTTTTTGTATATTCTCTAGTCAAAGCTAATTTTTTTTTTTTTTCCATTTTTGGAAGCTTGGTGCTTCACCTTCAGGCTGAGGGTAAAACTTCATATACTCTTCCTGTGTTTTCTCTTACATTTCTCTGGTAGTGCTCTTCAGATAGAAATATTTTTTTTTTTTAAATCTGCTTTTTGTTCAGAAAAAAAAAAAAAGAAAAAAGGCATGAAGTTTTAGCACTGGTGAACAATCTCACAAATGGAAATGCACTGAAGAAAAAAACTACTGAAAAAGAAGCAGGCTCTATTTTCATCTTTCAGAACAGCATTAACAATAGCAAGAAGAAAATAAACTCAATCTTTTAGATCTATTGCCTCACACACAAACAGGGCATAGTTTTAATCCTTGCACCTCGTCCATCAGACCCTTTTATCTGTGGTTTTTCAATATAGCAACACAAACCTAATGACAAAGTGATCTTAAAAGCTAGAATCAATTTCCACTGCAGTCACAGCCATCAGAAAGACAGGGAGAGAGGTTAGATCTGATAAGCAAAATTAAAAGTAACATCAGTTAAACCCACAGGTAGATACTTAGGGTAGATTGCTAGCATTGCCATGCAACCTGTGTGCACTTGGTTTATTAACAGCATTTCATTTATGAAAGAAGAAGCAGGGTGACACAAGATTTATCCTGAAGCAAGGCTTCATCAAGTGTGAAAGATGGGGATTCAGCATCACAAGATAAATGAGCACTACTCCTAACACTGGAAAAGGGAAGGAGCCCTGATAGCTCTGGGTGAAGCAAGGACCATTCTTAACGCTCACTTCACTTGTATTAATAAGTCCTCAATAAAAATGACAGATATTACAAATAAGAAGTCTAAGTATGCAAGGAACCAAGTTGGTAATATTTCAGTCTTCAAAATACTCCACCTTCTGAGCTTTGTTTGTATGAAACAGGTGAAATGAATTTTAAAAAGACAGAAATAGACTTATGCACTCAGAGATTCTTATGCATTTGGAATTAAGAACATTTGTAACCATTTCACTTGGATTTAGAGTTTCTCAATTTTGGTCCCTGAGAAGGGAGATTCAGAAGCTAAAGTAAACATTATTTTCAAAACCAATATTTAAGTAGTGTCGTGCTTCGTTCTTTTTCCTAGACTTTTCACATTAGCTAAAAAATCACAGAAACAAGATTTCCAGTGGAGATCCTGAAACAATTATGCTTTGCAAGATACAGCTCATATTGCAAATATTAAATTCAAATCAATCTAACTAGAGCATCCAACACTTACAATTTGAGGGACAAAATTCACCTCAAAGTATCAACAGAAATTGATATTTTTGTTCTCCATCCCTAGTTCCACAGCTGGATCACTCCTTGCCCACACTGTGGTTCCAGGCTTGAAGCAAACAGATGTGCCAGACAAGCAGATGTCCTGAAAATCTTGGCTGTAAATTGCAGCTCTTCCCTATCCCATGACCAAATGAAGAGCCATCTCATAGGTGAGGGAAAAGTTCAGAAGTGCAAATGAAAACTACCATGTGTTGAATGGCCTTGGCCCAGCATATCCACCCAAAAACAGCAGAGCCTCTCATTTTCAACTCATAGGGTTTTTTTGGTTGGTTTTATTAATCTGGTTGCCCTTACCAATCACAGCTTGCCTGAGCTACCAGCAGTGCTAAGAAACAGGATCAGTAATTTCAGGGAAAGATTTCAAAAATTTGAGAGCCGAGTGTTCATATTCCACTTGAAGACAATATCTTATTATAATTCTTTTTTAGAATTAGAATATGGAGTCAAGATTTTTTATATGTGGAGTGCTATGTTGCAACTATTTAGTATTATAGAAAAACCTTATTGCTTATATGGATTTTATGAAAATCTGCCCAGACTCTAATGAAGGTAAAACTGCTGGAGTACATGCAATGAGTCAGAATTGCAAATAATCCCAACTTATGTTTTAAAACAACATTAATTTTTGATATAAAAGCCATTTCAAAGTTACAGCACAGAGAAGCATAGTTCTTATTGCCAAAGGGACCTGGGGACCATGACAACAAATTTCAGGACGCTGGATTTTAAACTGGAGGCACTCCTGTCATAAAAAAAATGATTCTATCCAGGGAGTTATAAAAACAGCCTAAACAATGCAAGGCCATCAAGTGTTTGACCTCTTTCCCACAAGCCAATAAATCAGGGTGCCAAAGAAGTACCACACTATCAAAGTGATGAAACCATGAGGCTGATGAGAAAGCCTCCAAATTCAACTGGGAAGAATTCCATTTCAAGTTTCCAGGGGGAATTCTTGATGCCAGATAGACTGAATCCCTACTCAACATTTCTCTGTCAGTGGCGATCATCAGTTTTAATTATTTCTGACATTTTGTCTATCATACTGGATCCCTGGAGAAAAGTAATGAGTCTCCTCGTGTGAAAGGTGAAAAGAATGAAGATCACATTAACATGCTTGAAATAAATTAACCACATGATCTTGTAACTATAAAACCCCAGAAAGGATCCCATTAAACCACTTGCAACTACCAGCGCAACCACAAAAATCTCCCCATTAGCTATAAAAGTTAACTAGCAACATCTTAATTCTGGCATTTCAGTTTCATTTGTTGATTGTGTGTTCTTGTTCCAGAGTCAGTAACAGCAAATGTTTGATGAGAATGATCATGCCAGTACCAGCCAACCAACGAGGGCTGCTCACCTGAGGAGCTGAGCACAGCCACTTCTCAACAGTTTCTTTAGAAGTGCTTGGGAAAGAAGTTTGGTGAAGTTATCTTTAACTTTTCCCTGAAGGTCATGTTTGTACTGTAATAAAACTTACTCAGCCTTTTTTGCAAAGAATATACCAATCAGCTCAAATCAAAAGCATTGCAAAGTACAAATGACATTCTCTCTCCTCCTGGCTTACTGGGAGAAGCACTGTGTCATAATCTTAAGGAAAATTAAGCAAAGAAGTCCAACAGTCTGTATTGTCTTATCTTAATAGAATTTTAGAACAGCAATGAATGCCTTCGAAATACAACTAAGGAGAAAAGCTAATTGGCAGAAGATTATAAATTATATTTTCATACTCAACAAAATAAGTACAAGATAATATATTATTATATTCAAGACTACAACTCAGTGGGTAAAGGCAGAAGACTGCAAAAAATAAGTTAAAACACTTTCCTCTGAGAAATACTGTTTTATGAACTATTAATGTATCAATACATTTTATAAAAAACACTGATACATTAAAATAGTCCATTTTCTCCCTATTTCTACACATAATGCATTTACTAAGCAATGCTGTGGATATATGCACACATCTGTATAACTATAAAGTAGCATAAAATAAGCAAATACATACTCAATTTTCTACTTTATGAAGTAAATTGTCTACCTTGTGTTGGTAATATTCATACAATTCCTCTTTTCTAAAGTGCATAAACACACATCTCAAGGTAACATTTTTTGCAGTTCTGCTGACTGGCAAATCAAGTTCAGCCCCAGAAACGTAAAAGATGGTCAAAAACCAAAATGCTACAGTAAATATCATCATATTTCTAGCTGACAAAAGCTTCAGGATCCCAAGAGCGCCGAGTTAATTTTCTGTGATCTTTTAGCACCTTTAACCATTCCTAAGTTTCTTTAGCAGAGGTCCCGCAGATCTTTTTGTCAGAAAAATACATTAAGCAAATTAACTGGTTGCATTTCTCCTGAGGCCAGGAGCTACACCATATATTATAATGAGATGATTATGTTGCCACTTTGTCATCGCTGGACTTTGCATTAAGTGTTACTTGACATATGCTTTCATGAAATTATTTAAAATAACAGGCAGTTAAACACAGGCAGCAGAACAGTGGTGACTTCACGTGCTAATTGTGACTGCAGCATACACAACTCTGTGTATGTAAGTTCCATTTCTGCTGTCAGACAGAAAAGATAACTTGTCAACAATTTTTAGATGAGTGATTAATATCATGCAGACAAACATGAAATAAAATTCTAAGCTCTTTTATATATTTTTTTTCCTTATTCCCTTATTTCGTCAATAGGCATTTGAACTAAATGTTTAGAAGTAATTATCCAGCCACTATTGGAAGCAGTTTATAGGAATCTATGGAGTCCATAACTATATAAATAAGTTAACTTAAAAAAAAATAAACTTGCAGGAGTTATTCTGCAAATTCTCAGGCAGAGGCATAGCAGAGCACTTTAGACTAATTTTACTATAAAACTAGACATGCACAAAAGGTTTGGGTCTGTATAAATAGTCCTGACCATGAAAAAAAAAAAACAAAACAAACCCATATTTTTGTCAGCCACATTCAGCAGAAGAACCAAACTCAGTAATAAGGTTTGGGCACCTAAGAACAAAAATCAGATGTCTATTCTAAAAATGCATCTGTTGCCTTGCAGCAGTCTTGAATTATAAACAAAAAAAAAAGACATATATAAAAAATAAGTGATCTGCAAACAGGAAGGAAATAAACCCTTGTGAATATATTTCAATTTAATATCATGTTTAGCAATTGCTGCAGTGCTTATCAGATATGTTACACTAGTCAAAGCTGGTAAAGTCATAGGCCATGATTTTGCAAAATTGCCCTTTCAAGATCTTTGCTGAAACTAAATACAAAATCCTACTGACTTTAGACTGACACAAACACATCTTCTGGGATAGCAAGCACAGTTCTTTGTTGCACTAACTTATATTTACACTGTTCTTAAATCTCACCTTGAATAAAGAAGGAGTAGCTATTCCAAGAATAACAACTACTGTTGTTATTGAATGTGCTGGGATATTTATTACAATGTCTCTCATCACATATAACTATGCAAAGCAGTTATTATTTTTATCATCTGCAGTTATTGTACTTCACAATCACCATCACAGGAGCTCATGTTTAACTTTAGGCTGGTTTAAAATATTTCTTTTTAAAAACAAAGACCTTTTCCTAATTTTTCTTTTTAAGTTTCAGACACTTGGGAACTGCATTCTAGTCAATAAGCTGCCTTTGGTGTGACTTCTAAAACACGCAATCTGCTCCCCCCCCCAAAAAAAATCAAAACCAAATTAAATAGACATGTTAGGCTTTCATATATAATTATATACATGTAAAAACATGAAGAGCATTACATCTTTTTATTTTTTAGAGTTTTTATTAAGAAGGACACTCTTCAGATGAAAGCAAGAATAAAAAAAAAAAAACATTTCCTAGTTATTTTAAAGTATATCACCTCAAGATGTGGAATAGCAGTTAACAAAACCAGAAAGAAACCCTATAACATAATTTATTTAGTATGAATAAACATCTAAGTGATTTAATTGGAAAAAAAGGATCAAGTATCTTCATTCTCCAGATTTTCCTCTTACAGAACAGACTTTCAGAAATAGCATTCTTTATAAGCTATATTTCATGATCAGAGGGATCTCTATTTCCCTAGTTGAAATTTAGGATAAAGAAAATCCCAGAATTAACCCAGCCATCTGTAAAGATACTGTACACCACAAGGTGCTTTACCCCATGGTGAACTGGTATTTTATGCTTTGTGCTCCCAGCATAGGAAAGGGAAGAGTCATAAATCATCATGGAATAGGAAGAGACATGGGTTGGAAGAGACATTAAAGATGATGAACTTCTACCCCCCTTCCACTACCCCAGGTTGCTCAGAGCCCCACCCAGCCTGGCCTTGAACACTTCCAGGGATGGGGCATCCACAGCTTCTCTGGGAAACTTGTTCCAGAGCCTCAGCACCCTCACAGAGGAGAATTTGTCCCTGATAGCCAATTTGCCCTCTTTTGGTTTAAATGGAATAGTTTTAGTAGTAGTTCCTGAATACAAATGTTCTTTTTTTTTTTCCCTTCTGAAAATGAATCAGTGGTAAGTGGGAACAGCGTGGCTTTACTGACTCTTGCTTTGTATCAACTGGCAAGATGCAACTCTGCCATTTTGCAGAAATAACATATAGCTGGTGCTATAGTGATTAATGGAAAAGGGACTATCTCAGTTCTGATGCTTGATTCATCCCTCTAAATACAACTTCTAAATGCCCGAGGATCTCACTCGGCTCACTAAACTAAGAACTGTTGTCCCTTCACAGCACAGAAAATAAGACCACCATCTGTTTCCTTGTAAATACTTTATCTAAAGAGATTGTTGTAGAAGCAAAGTAAATTCTGAGAATAAAATAGGAAAAATGTAATTTGAAGTTGTCACAATACAAACAAATAGGAGATGAAGATGGATGAGGGTGGGTGGTCTGGATGCCTGTCTAAAACCATATGGCCTGATCTGAGACCTAAGAAATAAATCAAAAGTTTATGGTTTCCTAAAGAGATTTCAGTTACAAAGACCTATGTAACTCATTAAGACTGCAGAAACAGGGTCTTATTGTTACCACTGCTTATAGTTCTTTTAGTTATTTACGGCTATGTAAGTTTGTTATTTAAATATTGTGACATTTGCAAATGCATTGTATGCTACCATAAACTCCAATTTATAGCAAAACAAACTGCTTCAAGCTGTGCTGGATGGAGCAAATGGAAGCTGCAGGTGTCTAAGGAGTAAATGGATGCCAGCTTGTTAGCTGAGGTGAGAGGCTGAGGCAACAAGCAGCCTCAACCTGCATAATGAAGAGCAGGTTTCAGGAAAGGCTGAAATTCTGCAGGCAAACGAGAAAAAGAAGCAGAAGCAAAGATAATTTTTTGTTTCTTGAGAGGGTCTGGACATATTAAGGTAAAGCAGGAGCTTATGGTAAGAAGCTGGATTTCTGGAGGCACTGGAGGAGGATCAGTAGAACTGGTGAGTAATTAGGCAGAAGCCAAACACCTCAGAAATAGGTGGAGGTGGTTTGGGCAGCAGACAATGAGGATTCATGGATAACCCCCAGCAGCAGATTGCCAGACCACATAACAAGAACAGTTTCAGTGCCCTTTTAAGACAGAAGAAAAGGAAAAGCTAACAATAGACTAATTAATATAGTAACAAGCCTTTTAGAGTGATGGCTGAAACTGCTCTTTCTCCAATGAACTCTTCTAAAGGAGTTGCTGTTCCTGTTTCTTCTGGCCCCCATAACACCATTTTGTATCAAAACCAGCACTTGGGTGGCTTCACTGGTATTCAATGAAGAACTAATTCAGCTGCAAAGCAACCTTGCATTCTGCTCACAACCTTCCCTTATGAACACTCCCTCCAACTCAAGGCAAGTCCTTATGCAGGGATAGAGTGATGAGGCAGCAACCACTTCCCATGGGGCAGGAATGCAGTGAACTAGAGGGTGTGCAGTGGTTTGAGAAACAGCCAAAAACTCTGAAGGAGTCAAACCTCCTCTGCTATTCAGTAAAGCTGGCACAGACTGTGCCTTCTTCAGGACCAAAGCAGAAGTGACCACAGACATTCAGCAATTGCCACTTCTACCAAATATTATTCACAGCACAAGCTTGCTGAAAATTGTCTGTTAACTAGAAAATTACCATAATGAGATTCAAGGACCTATCCACAATCACCTTTAGAGGAAGCTCTCCATTTTTTTTTTTTTTGTCTTATATCTGTCTGTGTGTAAATCATGGACCAAAAGTAAATGACAACTTCCACTCAGCAAGAGGCACTGGGTTTAGTAGGGAAAAATTCCATTTCCCCCTCAAAATACTGTCCTTGCAAAAACAGTGCAATCATAAACCTTGGTTTCAAACTTGTGTAGTCTTATACATCTGGCAATCTCCACTATATAAAGTGTGAGCAATTTTCAGATACAAGAGCCTGTTTTACCACCCTACCATTAACATTTTACCATTTACACAGTTCTCTCTCTTCACAGGATCTGTGAAGCTGGCATTATGAACAGTAGGGAGGAATAAATGCAAAACAAGCTCTTTCTTTGGCTCTTGCCCAGCTAAGTCACAGAAACCCAGAAGCTCACGGTTCAATCTTATCAGATTTTTCCCACAGGTGAAATGCTTCACTTTTTACTTGTGAACTCTATCATATGTGCAGTGCAAAAATGTATAAATAACAGGAGACAAAATGATCTTGGCACCATCCTTTCGAATTCCACTCTTCCATCCGTGTGTTTTTTTAATGAGAGATTTCATTGGTGGCAAGATATTACAAGAACTCTAAAGCAGTCTGAAGAAAAAGGGAGGAAAAACTCAATTTACAAACTCAATTTGCTTACAAAATAAATTAGACCTTATTTCAGATACATGTGCTCTCCCTCACTTGAACTAAAAACATACTTAAAGCCTAAGCTGATGGCTTTTTGAGACAAATTAATGTTATCTTTACCATGTGGCCATTAAGCACTCAGGCAGTGGTGACTGGAACCCTCTTGAACTTTAGTTGTACATAGTGTCAGCTAAAACACAAGTTCATGTAATGCAAGTGCCCTCTTGTTCTACAAGAGCAGACAGTGCTCAGAAGTTATATCTATTTACTTAGACACTGCACTGTCCTTGCTGCTGTCACTGAAAAGCATCCCTGAATTTGGCATTAACACCCCAGTGAATTACATCATTGTGTTCTCATTCATAATTGACAAAAAAAAAAAGTAACACAGAGAAATACAAAATACAGGGCCTAAAGCTAAATTCCTAGACCCTTATGTTGTCACCTGTGTATCAACAGACTGACCACCTGCAGTTCTAATGTGCTGAAATACAACCTGAGCAGCACCTCACACTGTCCTTCCCAGCCCCAACCTGAACAAACCCCAAACCATTAAAAATGATCAGGTTTCTAGTTACAGCAACTGATTTCAGTTCCTTAAATTTTCAAGTACTGACTGAAGCACCTTAAACATGATGAGGGAGCAGTGGATATCATTAAATTAGTGGCACGACAGAGCCCTTCTCGGAATGAAGGATGCAGATGAATTAGTGGCCATGTAATTAGAGCACGGAAGGAAGATCAGGAGAGAGGTCCCAGAATAGCAAGTCCACACAGCACTGCTGGAAATGATCTGTCCTGCTCTGGAAGCAGCCTGGCCACATTAGCATGCTGCTCTGCTGTGCCAATAAAGCTTTTGAAGTTAGAATGCCCTGAGTGTAACTGGATAAAATAAGTGACTCGACTGAGGTCGGGAATTTACAAGTCTTAAACCACGCGTTTCGGAATGTTCTGTTCCAGAGCTGAAACAAGCAGCTTAATTCTGCCTCTGCCTGACATTAGTTCTAGTAAAGCTTCCCTGTGATTGAATCTGGCTGTGCTGCTATGCCTGTGTCCCAGACAGGATCCAGTTACTGCTAAGCTTCCTCAGTGTGAAAAGAGATCAGATGCAGTCTCTGACTTTGGGATTTCCAGAGAAGTTTTTAAGGAGAAATTCTCATGAAAAAGAATGCACAAAAACAAACAAACAAAAAAAACAAAACAACAACCCCACAGAGTTTTCAGTTTCTCCCAGTATCGTAAAAAACAAAATAAATCAAACAAAACAAGATTAAAAAAAAAATAAAAAGACCAGCAATAGCTTTTCTGGACTCTCATGTATTTACTTACAAACCTCAGCAAACTAAGCACCGTAAATCAGAGCTCTGGCTTTGTAGCTAAATTTTTCTAAGCCTCTACTGAATCTAAAGAGAGTAATTTTGAGATGTTCTCATTTCAGTTGTACTTAATGCAGCCATACTGCTCAGATGTGATCAAACTATATCACATTTACGACTGCTACCTTGGTGTCACTCATTACCCCCAGCTGCAGTGCAGCATGTGGTCAAAATCAGTAAATGTGCTCACTCTCCTCATTTTGGTGCACATCCTGCTTTCTCTTCTAAAACAGGAGGATCTCTTAGCACCTCTGCTTGTGTCCAGCATTCTCCCCTCCCCAAACTGTGGGGGTCCAGTCCCTGTCAAATAACCTGGCAGCCAGTTTTGTCAGAATGCCTCTTGTCAAGCGCGCTAGATGAACCCTCAGCTGGTCGCTGGCCCACTTGGCAAAGCTGCTGCTTTGCTTGGCCAGCTTCTTCCCTATATTATCCACTGTGGTGTCCAAGTGGACCTATTGAAATGCCAATGAGCTTTTTTAACCTCTTCACTGTCCCTAGCCAGGTACTGCCTGTCATAAACAACGCCCATGCAAATAGTGAACATCACAGGGAGAGGTTAGAAGCAACACACATGTGCACAAAATAACCAGGTAAACCAATTCATGGTGTTTCACAAAACTAATCCAAAAATCTCTTTTGCCTTTGAGGCTTTGGTTGTACACAAGGATAAAAAAAGCACAAAAATCTGATGCTGTTATTCTTTAACAGAAAACTCAGGCAGCTTTGTGTACCCTGGAATAAAGGAAGACATAAAACTTCTACATAAACTCCTGGGATGCTATAAAACAACAAGTTTTCAATTTCTGACCCTGAACACTGTCAGTAAGTATGCCCTGCTTGTTCAGCCTATAAATTTTCAAGGTTACTTTGAAAGTGAAGAACAAAAAAAACCAAAAAACCCAGAAAAAACTTCTACTCATGAGAAAAAAAAAACCTCATATCAACAAGGAAGGGATTTTTTTTTTTTAACTCATCTAGACATTATTACTGATACAACTTAAAAAGTTAAAGAGGCTAAGGCATGATGCATATTGTATTTTTAATATATTTAAAATTGAGTTTGATTAAAGTCCAGCGGGCAGCAGTGTCAGATATAGTCATAACTTCTGTGGTAGTTTTGAAAGATGTTGCTAGATATGAGCTATGGAACCAATTAGAGCTCCAGTTCAGTCTAAGGAAAAATGAGTCTCCAAAAATAGAACACTTGTATCACATAAAAGAAAAAGCAGATATACCCATAAACCCAAACTAGAACACCGACATGAAATGAAACCGGATTTTCAAGGAAACATGATAAAGGAAAATGAAATAGCTGCAAATACATTGTGCAGGGAATTTTACGCTGAGCATTTCAATTATCCAACATAGGCAAGCCAGTGACTGCTTTACAGATACAGCTGAACTGCCTGGTACCAGTACAAAGATGAAATTAAACACCTCTTTCAACTCCTTTCCCTTCCTTTAGACACTCAAACCCTTAAAATAATTTACATCTACAGGCTCTCTGCTTCTCTGCAGCCCCCTTGAGTGAAGAAAGGACAGTAGAAAAGAAGGCAAAAAGACCAAATTAAAATGTGGCTTTTTGTTGTTTCTGAAAATATGACAATGTGATGGTGCTACAGTGAACACAAGAAAGAAGAATTAAAATGGTGATCTGAATGCCTCTGGATGGAATTATTATTCTCAGTTCAGCTACCTGTTAGATCACTTCCCTCAGAGTTAGGAAATGTTATGCTGCATCTTTTACTTTCATCAATTGTAGCACTCCAGCATTCTACAAAAAAGAAGAATCATTGATGTTCTAATCTCTACTTATTTTTCTTTTAGCATTTTTAATCCTTTTCAGCTTCTTTTGAGGTACAGCTTCCTTCCAGCTCACAAAGAGGGCTAATGACATCAAGAGACTGCTCATGAGGACATTTGTAACAAAACATTTGCAAAAGAATTACAGTGCTTTTGAAATAATTCAAAATTTTTCAGGAGAAAAAAACTGAGCTAGATTCATCCTCCACCCCCCCTTCCAATGTAATTTTTAAAAAAATACACACATACACCTTTTTGTCGTGGCTTTCTGAAACATTATGAAGAAAAACCTCTTGCTTGTCTTTGTGTTGATCAGTTAGAATGAAAAAGACCTCCACCGAGTTGGAAACAAGTCAAAATGCTCTTTCTGACTTGTTAATGAAATCCTTCTTATGTACAAAAGGCATTTACTCACCACCTTAATAGCCACGCTGCAAGTAGATTTTATCTTGCTAGAGATTCATTTATTTCAATGAGAAACTAATCTCTTTTGTGGGATTCATATAAAGGATTTGAATTTAAAAATAAATAACAGGCATTGTTTACCTGCAGTAGGTAATAATACCTTTGGAAATGCCATCTATGGATATTGACTACGGAATCATGAAGCATTAACCTGGCACACTTAAGTGAGTTCATGCTGCAAAAATATAATGAATCTATGCTTTAGACCAGCACAGAACAAAATGAAGACAAAATTAAATTTAGATTCCAGCCACACTCAGAAAAATTAAGGGAAAATTGCAAAAAACATGGTTTAGAGAACAGGTTTGGAAATGTATGTAAAAAGCTGTTGCTTGAAGCCTTGCAAATTGCATTTGAAGGCACTGACCTGACATAAGGTTGGCAATGGATGCAACTGGAGCTTTAATTGACTAAGCTTGGACATCTGTCTCAAGTGGCAATCCTCCTAACAATA
The DNA here is from genome assembly GCF_023055355.1 of Agelaius tricolor. NCBI lineage: Eukaryota > Metazoa > Chordata > Aves > Passeriformes > Icteridae > Agelaius > Agelaius tricolor. The sequence goes on along the minus strand of NW_027269269.1, from coordinate 42,871,673 downwards.
AGATTGATAGATGCAAGCTAATCACCAATTAGAGGCAGCTCCTTCAGATCCAGGCTGGGGCTGGAGAAGCTGGATGAGCTCACACAGAGGTGGATAAAACGAGTGTGCAGGGGAGAAAAAGAGAGAGAGATTTCTGGCTGCTTCTTCCCAGAGACCTGGAGATCTTCTTGGGCTGAATTCATAGAGCAAAGCAGCACAGGAATGAAGGAAAGGGAGAAATGCTGGCTGCACGACTGTGTGACCAACCCCATCTCCCCTTAAGGCACTTGGGAGCAATACCCAGTAGGGTTTTACTTGCACAGCCATTAGCATCCCTTACCTCCTAGAATGCAAAGTATTTCAGCAGCCTGTAATGTGACTGCATTAGCTGTCTGCTTTTCTTCCTCCCCCAAATGCAAATGCATTATCTAGTCCTTCTATCTCTTCCACATCCTTCTTAACAGGTTACTATTTATAATAAAAATCATTAGGATTCCTTTAGCTCCTAATATTTTTAAACTCCTTCTGGACTGTCCTTGCTGGCTGCTGGTTAAAGACTATATTCTCATTTTCTCTATAAATTTTCTACCATTGCTAGCTTTAGATATTCTGCTTTTAGGAAAAAAAAAAATCCTTTTCCTTCCTAGTTTAGCAACTGTTTTTATTTCTTTTCACTGGCCCAGACTTTTAAAAACATAGAATCATAGAATACAGTGAGTTGGAAGGGATCCAACAGGATCATGAAGTCCAACTCCTGGCCTCGTGCAGGGCACCCCAAGAATCTCACCATGATGATGAATTTTGTCTCTTCTCTCCCCTTTCCCTCCTCCAGATTGTGGAATTGTGGCTTTGTGAACACAGACTGTGGGTTTTATAGTTTAGACTTATTGATATTTGGGATTCACATGTAATGCCACCATGATACACCATGAGAGCATTTTAATGAATCATAATTATATTCAGGACACAAAAAGAGTGCAGTGAATTTATTCTTCTTTCTTTTTCCTCTCTCTCCACTGTTAAAAGTTTGTTTTTTCTCAGGACACATGCTAGTTTCTTTAAGTACTCCTTTTCTAAGTACATCTGCACAAGTACTTAGATTTGGATTTATGTGCTTGAAAAGGAAAATTGTTAAGAAATGTGGCAGCTTTTGGGAGCAAATACTTGCTTCTATTGTAGCTTATCTCAGCATTTTAGCCCTCATGTCGACACAAACTGCTCATGGAAGCAGCAGTTGAGGTTATAACAAAAGTTGCTTGGTTTGAAAAATAATAACTGGCAGCACAAAACCTCCAGCATGGCATAGACACGCGTACCACCTAATAGTGCAGTGCTTTTTCCCCCAGAAAACCCCAAATGGTTTCTGGGGTGATTTAGTAGCATGGAGTAGATACAAAGAGGTACACCACATTAAATGACCCCTAATATGCTTTCAAGATAATCTACTTCTAATTTGCCTATGACTTGGACACATATAACAACCACACCCAGAATAAAACCAAAGTTTTAGAGTGCCTCATGAGATGCTTTGCCATTAACCATTGGAGCTAAGCTTTTTTTCCAGGAATAAATGCTTATTAGGTATCTCTGCACAGCCAAGGTTCTCTGTTTATTGTTAAAAATGAGCATTATTCAAAATATCTGAATTTATTCTGCAATGCTTAATAGGGAACTAGTACCTTTGGGGAGGGGGAAGGGAGGAAGTAAAAGAACTTAGGCTTGCATTTTTATATCTCAGTGGTTAGAGGAGTCTCCATCTACCTAAAAAAGCCAAGAAAGTGACTTCCAGATATTTATGTCTGCACCAAATAAATCCTATCTCTGGCACACAAATACTTTGCAGTGGCAGCTGACTGGCCTGCTGTTGGCTGGTAATGGAAATGCCAGAAATACCTGACGTCCCAAGGGTTAAATCATTTCTGTAACAATAATGATCAAGCCATTAAATGCACATGAATATTTAATTTCAGCTGCACTTAGTTCCAGTCTTAATTGTCAAAACCACTTTGCTAAAAATATGCAAATAAATTATCTATCGTCCTCATTTATGCAACATCTTCACCTCCAGATTTAGGACAAGGAGTTAAATCCACCAGAAAGCCATTTTAGTGAGTTGTTCTGCCCATTTTGTCCACTATGCACTAGGGCTATGAACTAGGACTAAGAATAGTTGTGGCATCATGCATTCTACTTCACCACCCTTTCTTTTTACCATCATTTCCACATCTTTCTCATGATCTATTGAAAATAATTCCTCAACAATGACTTGGCTTTATCTCCACTGCTTTTCACTTGATCCAAGGAAAAAACTCTACTGTCCCGTTTCAGGCTTTCATAGCAGGCTTACATTCAAAGTGTGGGAGCAACTCAGGGTTAAAATCTGATGTGTGGAGTGGAATTCACTTTAAACATAAAATTATTTTAATGGCACTATTGAAAGTGCCCTAAGCATTCTCCAGAAGCTATTAAGCCGTTCAGTGCATCCTGCAGTGCTAGAAACTCCAGGTACTCTGGCCCAATGACTACTCCATGTGGATCTTTTATCTAGAAGAGCTATATAGCAATGAGAAACAGCAGTGACTGGCACATTGCAATAAAAAAAATAAAATATATGGCTTATTTTTAATTAGTTTAACTGAGTTTTTAGAGAAAAATGTCTTTTTTTCTGCTACATTTACTTTGTCAAGACACGTAGAGATGAAAGACTTGTAATGATATTACTTAAATAACTGGAAGAATAAAACCAGGCAAATAAAGCTGGACAATCAACAACTACTGGAAACAAAACTTGAAAAAGTAAACTTGAAGCTGTACACTGCAGCCATTAGTAAAGAAAGAACCAGAGTATTAAGTGACATGGCACCTAACCTTGAAGACAGGCAAAATGCACACCTAATACTTGTGCTTTGAGGCAAAATGTCTCAATTCATTGAGTGACAAACTTATTTTCCACTGTTGCCCGCTAGAGGCCAAAGAGCATTTTCACATAATTTTTTATGACTCAGCAGAGCAGCTGACTGCTTCAATTTAGTACTTTTTTAGAGTGCAAATGAAGTTATTTTTTCTGTTATTGGGAAAATTTGAACTTGGCAAAGCCTAATTAAGAGAAATTTATTATGCTTCATACAGCGTGTTCAAAAAGATGCATAAATTTTAAAATAAAATACGGCTGCAGATGAGTGTGACAACATAACTGAATCTTTTGCATGGAAGATCTATTGTAGACAATGTGGTTTTATAATATTTGAAGGATTGAATTTTATCAAGCTGAATGAGTAGCAAAAAATGTTTTCATTAGGCTGGCTTAGAAATGTGATAAGATTTGGAGTAATGTCATCAAGGTCTAGTGTGCATCCTAAAAGGAAGATGAGAAGATCAGGCTCTTTCACCCTCACCCCACACAAGTACCTACTAAAGAAAACAGCAGGTGGGACAAGCTTCAAAAGAAACAATATTGATGGGTAAGGTGGAAAAAACCACAGCCTCAGAACATATTTGTGAATATCTGAGTGTGAATGTTTCGTTTAACAAAATCTGTTTGTGCATGAATTCAATGACAGATAGTAGAGGCAAGTTTTTTTTCAGGAATACTGGACTCCACACAGTTTGGTTTTTTTTTTGTGAATATATATGTCTAACTGCTACAAGGCTACACTACCACTATCTATTCCTTTTCAATCTCAGAGAGAAAGTGAAATTAATTCGACACAGAAACATACATTGCCATGAAGCATTCCTTCATTTGTTTTCTAATGTTTTTCTGAAGTAAAGCAGCAACACAAAAAGATACTCCCAGGTTATCCAACTAATGCATTATTCCAAAAGAAAAACTTATGAGCATTGTCACCAAGTGTATGCAGAATTACCCTGCCCTATTTGCCCTCAACTTCCTCCAGCAGACTCCATACAGGCAATCAAGCTTTCAGGCAGTCTGGCACTGACTGTCCTCTTTTCAAAAAGAAACTACCATCCTAAAATGCAAGTGTGAAAAATCAGTTCTTGGCCAAGACATCACATCTCAACACCTTATGTTTTCAAGCTGTAAAACAGCACAACATTATTTATGCTCTTCTGCCCACACTAAGATATTTCAGGTGTTTAACATTCCTGGTGAAGAGGTTAATGAAAACAAAAGGTAAAATTGCCACAAGTTATTGTGTAACTTTAGAGAAAAAGTCCAAGGATTTCTATGAGCTCTGGCCTCAAAAATCAGATTTTGTTTTTTCCTTTGGTTAAGAGGGCTTTTGTTTTTTTTAAGTTTTGCAACACACACTGCATTAACTAAATGCAAATAATACCAGAAATCAACATTTTCTGTAGGATGAAGTTTGTTATTAAAAAATCACTATTATTCAGAAGCCTAAATATAAAGTCTTGGTTCATAACTCTTGGCATCTATATTGTTATGTATTTTACTAATAGTATTTTAAAAAAATGGCATGTTCTTTAGAAAATGATAGAAATGAGCATTTCCTATGAAATGCAACTTACCTACAATAGCTCTAATAATGCAGGTAATAGGAAGGAAAGGAGGAAAGGAGGAAAAGGAAGTCTTCAAATTGGCACTAATACCAGGAATGGATAAAAAATATCAGCACCTTGTCCATTTTCTTTTTTTCTTATTCCACTCAACTCTTTTTCATATTTTCCTCTTCAACACAGAAGTATAGGTCTTATGCACCAACTCTGAGCTATACTTTATTGCTCAGCATGTTGCTTCCTTAAATTAGACTCTCTATTGTCCAAATTCCCCATCTAATGTGATAGAATTTAAAACATTATGTGACAAAGAATGTGTTTCATACCAGATATGATTAATGCAGAGAATTCCAGAATTCTCTACTGCTAAATGTGCATTTTAGCATTATGTTTTCTGATTTGAGATATACTGGCACAGAATAGGAGTAAGGGTAAAGGCAGACATTTATATGCTCCTAATCACAGGGAACATGTAGATATAAGAACATGAAACAAAGCAAGGCAGGAGATAATTTGTAAAATGGTGGCTTCCTCTTTTTCTCCACATATACTTAAAGCAAGAACATGAATTTCTCCCTCAACAAATGATCTCCATCATCTTCTGCCTCCACACAGGTATGCCTTTTTCTCAAAATATGAGCATGAAGCTCAACAGCAAAGACTTGGGTTTTTTTTGACAGCACTTTCTTTATATCCAACTCCTCTGCTTCTCCATATATGTGTAAATTTTCATATCCAGTAGGCAATGATTTAAGTTGGGGAATTAGAAAACTAACAGAAGCCAATTGCCAGGAGCTGAAGTACGAATGCTCCCAAAAGCAAAAAAATAAATCCAACCAATTACAGTGGGTTGCATTACCAGAAGCAGTGCTATGAAGAACAAATCTAGATTTTACTTAAGTGCCAACAGCTGAAGCTCTGAATAAATTTGGATAGAATGCCAGATGATTTCTCTTGAAATCAAAAAAATCTTCATCAGCATGAAGCTGTTAAACACATCTTTAGTTCCTATATGCAATCTCAGTAAAATTTCTAAGATTATTAATTTCTGAGTGAGCAACTGCTAGCTCCTCACACGAAGATTATTTTTATTAAGCATGATATCCTTACACTAAAGGCCAACAATTCTCTGCAGCAACTCAGCAAAGGTTAGTTTCCACATCTTTCTGGATCCTACATGCATTTCATTCCCACAGTAGATGGAGGAATTTCCAAAGCTGAAAGCTATTTTGAGCAGCTTCCAGAGGCTCTCTTTGTAACACCTTCTTAACTGTGATTTCCTAATCACTATGCAGAAGATTTCACTGCCTAATTAAAGGACTGGTGCAGTGATGAAGATAAAGAATACAGAGCAGGGCTGCAAGCTAATCTACAAGCAAAACACAGGAGCTACTTGTCAAGAGTAAGGGCATATTTTATCGACAGCTGTGTCCAATAAGGATGAGTTATATAGTGAAGGTTTAATATTAATGCATTTCAGTCTTTCCCATTACTCACTCGTTATACATACCCAGGGCATTTCCAATTCTCTCACTCTCCCTTCTTATTGTAATGCAATTAACATTTTAACCCCTCTGAAAATCCTTGTTTTTACATCATCCCAGACTTTTCTAGACAGTGCTTGGCAGAGCTGAAGGTCTCAGCAGTTATGTTTTTGGCCTGTAAAATGCAGGTGGGGCTGTGTAAGTCTTGGTGATGAGTGAATCTTCTATTTGCACCTTTTAAACTTTCTTTTCCTTTACATGTCTGTGTCTTTCTCTCTATATATGTTGAGGTATATAAGTCTCTTTATACAACTTCCCCCCAAAAAGATATCAATAATGAAACAAAGAACAGATTGCTGTTGTACACAGAAGACGTTACCTACTGTTATGTAAAACAACTATTTTTAAACAGTATGTGGTTATTGACCTAAACACCAGCACTATGCTCCTTTATACAGTCATGGTTCAGCTCCTTTGAGAGCTGGACTGCCTCTGTTCAAGCCATCCATTCCCTACATGGAATTCTGCCCATTTACAGCAGAACTATCACCTGGGAAAGACTAAACCTCTACCATCCACATGACATTGACGTCCATAAGGGAGCTCATATCTGTCCAGGGAGGAAGAAAGAAGCAATAACCATAGAAGAATCATCTTATGGCTGAAAGCAGCAATCTATTCTACCTCTACCCTGTAATCAACAAATATTAAACCAAAGTCCTCCTCATAGCTGCTAATTGTCCGTTCTGTATTTGGGGGCAATTAATTTGGGACATAATCTGCAGACACAAACACTCACAACTACACCACAAACCAAGAGAATGCTGCTATCAGCCCATAAACCTCTACACATGTGCTAGGAGTGTCCCAATAAATACCCAACTAATGCTTTTAAGTTGCTGGACATACATTGTCCATGCCTGTGTTTGCCTTGCACAATTTAAGGATAATTTTAATATGGCTTCAAATCACAGAGTTGTTTTAAAAGCGGATTTGTCATACGGACATGTATTTTACAATAAAATTCTCTTGCAACAGAAAAGCTGAGGTTTGCTTCCTTACAAGCAATGAGGTGCTCATGATCTCTTCTTTGTGACACTTGGAAGATTTCAGGGGGAACAAAGCTCAACCCCAGAACCATCAGGCTTGACGCCAAGCACCCCCAGACCCTAATCCCCAGCCCACCTCCATCTCTGTTGCTGTCCCTCAAGTCCCACACCTACCCCACCCCAGGCTGCAAGTGATGCCCAGCCCCATTCAGGTTTAGCAGTGGTCTCTGGTGGCACCTGGCAGGAGGTGTTGGCAGGGTTCCCACTCCAACAGCATCTGGTTATTACTAACAAGATTATTCCCAAAAGGCTGTACTTGCAGATAGGAAAGCTCATCCAAAAAAGGTGAGAAGCAAACCTTGGTGTCCTGCAGTTTGAGTGTCTAACTAGGAGCCAATGTATAAGAGGTGAGCAAGAGAACAGAGGTTTCAACATCCCTACAGGAAAAGAGCCAGAATCACCCTCCTTTCCTGCAGAAATGGAATCACACAATGTTAAGGATGACTTCAAGATCATCTAGCCCCAATCCTCTCTGCCATGGCCGGGGACATCTTTCACCAGACCAGTTTGCTCATTGTCTTAAACAATTCGGCCTTGAACACTGCCAAGGCTGGGGCATCCACAACCTCCCTGAGCAATCTGTTATACACATAAAGACTTTAGGCAATCAGCCCTGGATGTGTTATCTCTCAATGAGCCAGGAGTAGCTAAAGACACCTGGGTTCAGACCCAACACACATAAACATCCCTTATATGTACAAACACCAATGGTCAACCTATGCAGAAATGAATTGCCTCCCAACCCCTCAGTGGGCACCAGGAGCTAAATCTGAAGATGGCAGAGGAAGCTGGATGGGTGCTGATGAGCCTGCACCAGTGCAAGTATTCCTGTCACCTAAACCCAGCCAAGGATTCCCTGCTCTGTGGAAAAGCCTGTGGCAGCAATACCCCGAGGTGTCCGTGTGCTGAAAAGGGAATTTAAGCCGGGGTTCTACAAGCTAAGCAGAGAGACAGACACCTGCAAATTAGGCAAAATACCTTTGTCCCTTTGAGGACCTAGTTGTAAGATAAAAAAGCTGAAATACTTGGGAAAAAAGCACACGAGGAAATCAATAATTCCGTCTGTGTTCAGCGTGAAGGCTGGGCTGAGCGCTGTAAATGTTACATGCAGGAAGGCAATGGGGAAGCTGCAAGGAAATTCTGAATAGCAGCTCATGCAGTCCTCAGCAGAAGTTAAACGCTGTGAGGTGACACCAGTCTGTGAGCAGGTAATTAAAGGCTGAATTAGTGTCCCTGCCTGCAGGGGACAAATCAGGGTTGCATAGGCAATCCTCATCAGTGTTTCCTAGGCTGCCAGAGCTTGCCTTGCCACCTTGAAGTAGCCTTGGCATATGTTAATTTTCATTCCTTTTAATGTCATATTATATAAACAATCCCTGTATAAAGATTGACTTCAGATATTTGTATTCAAAAAAAAAAAAAAGGAATTATCCTCTTTGTTTTATTTGAAGGATATATTATAACACCTTCACCGCTCAAAGGACACACTGTAATTAAAGATTGAATTTTCTCAGGATTTTAACTAAATCTGTCACTTAGCTTATGAATTAAACATAATTAAACACAGGGTCTCATAAGAATTGTGCTTCTGCGCCTGCTCACTTCTGTATTATTTCTTTCACTAACAAATTGCTAGTTTTCCAGTGTTCTGCATAATTTGAAATAACTGAAGCACTTAGTAAAAATACAATCAAAAATATTTTTTTCCTTATCATAGTCAAAATTTTGACTGTCTTGAAACTGTAGTTATTCCACTCCTGTCCATGATCAAGGAAGGCAATAGCTTGTCCACAAAGGCAGCTTTGGCAGGGACTAACTGGTCCCTACCAGACGATGATATCCTTTTTATTTCCCTAATCCCTCAGAAGACACAGGGAGCCTTTGGGAAAGAGAGCTGCCATCCCACTGAAGCTTGGCATGATGTGAAGGTTACCTGTGAGCAGCAGTGGCTGATATTCCCACTTCTGGGAGAGGGGCTGCTGAGGGAGGGGGCTGCCCTTTCATTAAGAAGTTTCACAGGATAACTCAATTATTAATCAGCTCTTTGATTTCACAAAATATATGGAACATAGAACGATGAAATTTATAATGTACAGTAAATAAGATAAAATAGATCAATGCAATATCTGCCCTACATATTTTCTTACCATGTGAGTGAAACTCATTATTTCTGCATTCATTCTACAGATATTTCAGCATATTTAATCCATATTTACTTGCCATCCCAGATACCTGCTACCAGCAGGATTAGCAAATGACCTTACACAATCCACATCACAAGCCCCAGCTCCTCTTGACTGCTACTATTTCCCTTTCAAATCTCAAATATTCCAAGCATTTTATGGTTGATTCTTTCATTGCTGAATAATAAAAATGAAACTGAGACAAGAGAAGGAAAAAACCACATAAGTTTTACAGAATCACAGAATCTCTTTGACCTTTGGAGGTCATCTGGACCAACCCCTTGCCCAAAAAGCACCACTTGGGGCTAATTGCTCAGAACCATGTTCAGATGGCTTTTGACTGTTTCCAAGGTTTGAGACTACACAAACTCCCAAGGAATTTCAGCTTTGCTTACAAAAAAAAAATAAAAAAGGAAAAGGAATAAAAAAATAGGAGTATGCTGGCCACACATTAATTACAACACTCTTAACCCATCATGCAAGGTCAATTCTGATGATTTATCAGTGTCTATAAGGTTGAAATTCAGCTGTGCGTTGCTGTGCAAAAGAGGAAGTGCTAATGCCAGGAATATATGCACAAGTACAACATAAATGCAGGTTTCGCTTCTTCCCAGATATTAATCTCGAAATTGCTTATTTATAAAAAGCACTTAAAGATTCATAACCACTTGTGGCTCCTTTTCTCCGCAGCTTACAGCAAAAATTAAACACGAACCATAATTCTTGCGCAATTTTAAAGATTAATACATATGTCTGCCATCATACAAAGTATGCAATTAGAAAAGATATGGAATTCTGAGTGTTTGAAACAAGATAACACTCTTCAAAAGCGGAATTTATTTTTCTGTCAAGTACTGCCTTAGTTTAGAAATGCAGTTCATAAAAAAGTCATCCTCTCCATATCTCAGTTCTTATCTCTCTCATAAGATGAGTTAATGATGTTTTATGGCAGCTGCACTAACTTTTCCCTTTCCTCTGCTAAAATAAGTCAATGCAGTAAAATGAGGGAAAAAAGCCCCTGCTTTCCTAACACTTTATGGCTTTTGTTTGGTTTTCATTTTCCCTTTATCGTGTAAAGATTTTTCATCAATTTTGCATATGCTTATACATTTCACTCCTTTTCCCAATATAATTACTTCCTATTTCCTTAAAATTGCTCTCCCAAAACAAGAACAAAAGTTCTCGAGGCAAATTCATTATAGTTCAAAGCTCATTCTTTTTTCTGACTGTCTTTATGAAATTGAAATAAACGTAATTACCTCAGGGACCTGCAGCCTTCTGTCAAATTTGACTGAAATCAGCCAAAAGCTTTGGATATTTTCAGAGGAAGACAGAGCCATGCAAAGTCACAAACAGTGAAGGGTTGAACAACTCTTCCTTTAAAAACCAAATCCCACTAAAAAAACCCCAAACCAACCAAGCCAACAAAACCAGTGTTACCTTAATAAATAAAATGGAAACTGTCTTGCCTCTGAGCTATGCTTCAGAAGTATGAAATTCAAAAATTCTCCTTACTCCAGGAGAAATATTCATTTAAATTCAGTCAATTTTAATGAGCACTATGAAGTCTATGTAGAAGATTCATTTTCATAAACCAGTCTGAACTTCCAACTTTTGCTCATGTTGTTCTATTACTTTTTAATGTTATTTTAATATATCCCTAAAAAAAAAAAGAGAAAAGATAAAAAATGCCACCATTTTGGTGGGTTTTCAAACTAGACTAGAGGTAGAAATTTTTGAAAAACCTTTTTCTTTTAGTAAATTAAAAGTTCCTTATTTCAAAGTAAAAATAATTTGGCTGAAACTCCTCCTAAGATTAGCTTTTGTTAGAACCCTAGAGCTCATAAATGATAGAAATGTCCCAAAATCTGCAAAGATAAATCTCATCTTTTAAATTACTGAAAGCCTTCATTAAGCCTTAATATATGCTGTCAGTTTCAAACTAAATAATAGATGAGATTTTAACATAATCAGAAGAAAACTGCTGGTACCTGCCTCTGTTACTGTCACAGTTAAATTGACATGGTAATTTTCAAAATAATGCCTTCCCTAAGTCAGTTAAAGAATGACAAGCACTCAACATTTAGAAAACTTTTCTCCACATAGAAGGAAGCCCCTTATTATGAATTCAGTGGTATAAATGAGCAAACATCTCTTTTGCTTTGTCCACTGGGGGAGTAAAAATCAATGGCTGGGTTATAATCTGAAAAAGTCATACTAACACTTTTCTCTTGAAAAAAAATATTCTCTTGTTGAAGTAAGTAATGCTTCACAAGTATTTTATTATTTCTTATTTTGTTATTCATGGCTGCAAGGTAAAATCTATAATAATTCTTATTAAATGTGGATTTGGGGATTAGATTATAGACTGTGTTAAAAAAACCTACACTTATAGCATTACATGTGCTGTGAGGACAAGGACTGAACAATACAGACAGATAAAACCTTGGGTCCCCCTCCATGTTACCTGGCCTTCAAAAGGCCAGGTGCCATCAATACAGGTTTGGTTTAGGAAGTGTTGCATTTCTCTTCTAGAAGGTCACCCTTGATGGTTTCCAAGTCTCTTTTAGGGCAGTCATGTTTGGTGCCCATCAGCTGTCACTGAGACATTTCCATATTAGAGACATTTCCATATTAGAGACATTTCCAATCCTATCCCATTTCACTATTTTAGCTGCAAAAAGGATTAAAATGGGATGTAATCATTTCAAGTACTTCACAAGTAGCTCAGGTTCTAGCTCCTAGATCACTTGATAAAACCAGAGAAAATATTTGAACACTCAAGGAAGGCAACAGCACTATGGATAATAAAATGCTATGACTCAGAGCCCTTTTTCAGTGCTAGGATTTATTTTCTGGTTTTCTAAAACAAAACTAGAAATTTATAACTGAAAACACCTGCAAAGATTTCTACCCCTCTGGGCTGAGTCGAGCTCCCCTGGGCTTTGCCTACAGAATCTGACCAGACCTTGACACCTGGAAATTCTTTCAGGTCACCCAAATGTGCCTGGCATCTAGGCATGAAGCTATATAAAAATAATTTAAATAAAAACAAACTCCACCATCTACCTATGAAATGAAATTTATTACTCCATCCTCCCAAGGATTTATGGGTGATGACAAAACACAGCACAGGCTCATTTCTCTTTTCAGCTTCCAAGCAAAATAAACAGGACAGACTAAATGAACAGGAAAAAGAGAGCTGTAATTCAAATAGTGGGCTTAAGGTGTGCATGTTCTTTTACATCCAATTGCTCCATGAGCTTAAGAAGCTAAACTCACCATTAACAACCAAGATTGCTCCATGATTAGAGAGCCACATCATCCCCTTTCAGTAAGGGATAAAAAAAATCTTCCTAGACACTGAACTCTTCACTGACTTGACTGGCAGAAGAGAGAGCCCCTCTGTGCCCCTGTATTTGTGTATTCCTGTGTCCACACACAGGTGTAAGAAAGGAAGCCTTGCACACTTCATTTCTAACCCATTTTCTTCCTTGTGCAAAGGTGAAATGGAAGCTGTTCTGCTTCTGCTTTGGCCTCCTTCTACCCAAGCCCTTGATTATTGTTGCTGCTTCGTGTCACATCCATCCATGTGGCACGTACTGCATATATCCAGCATGAATATTTCATGAATATTGGGGAAGCAATTGCAATGTGAGACACAATGCATATTTCAGATGACACATGACTGATGTGTTTAGAGATCTGGGTTTATTATGTACTTGCAACATTCATCTAGTACCAGAAAGCTGGTCTTTTCCCCTATTGCACTGAATAAAGTCAAAGAAGGAAAACAAATGTGCATTTTGAATGTATCTGATCTTTTACTGAAACAATGAATTAAGGTACTGTCATGTTTGTTTTCCACTTTCTTTCCCCAAAGACAGAGCATCGAGATAAAAACAACATCCAAACTGCTTTGTATTTGCTTTAAAACACAAAAAGTTTCATTTTAAAGAACTTTTCATGCTCCACACCATTATTAAGTTTGGATTAATACCACATTTTTTAAAGCAGGACTTCTACTATAGAAACAATTATATTACTTTATTTAATACCTCTGATTTGCTAAAGATTAATCTGCTAATTACTATCTCCAAATGATTAACAAGTTCAAATTTAAAAGGGGATACCCACATCTAGTCAGCAAGCAAGCAGTTTTTAAAACAGGCACTTGGGTGAACATTTGTTACCATTTCTGCTTTATGAATTCACAGTTTCAGCAGGGGGATTTCCTTCATTGTCTTGCTTCACATCAAAGCAAAACAAAAACAGAAATTACTTCCCCACCCCTAAACTCACACACACCATTTTGAAAAGGTTTCATTTGTCCCAGTGAGGGGGGAAAAAAAAAAATCTTTTTGGAAGCTCAAGAAGTTTCAGAGTGAGGAGTTCTCCTCTGTTTGTATTTACTGACTCCTTGCAGCTCCTCATCCATTGGGAGCCTTAGGAGCTCCAAGGTCCCACTGAGCTCAGCCCAGGTACAGAGGCTGCCACACCTCACTCAGGAACGCACAAGAAATTGCAAGGGAACGCTGAGACAGCTCTGAGTTAATTTAAGATGCAGATGAAGAAATAGGAGATCAGAATTCAGCTCAGATTAGCTGTTGCTTTCAGGTACCAATTCAAGCAGGTCATGCAGCTGCTTCACAGGACCTCCAAGCTGTCCCTGCACTAATAGAGAATCTCACGACCTGGAGAGATGCTCGCTTGCTAGAATATTCTTTGGATGTTAACAAATCACTAAATGTCAAATGGCAAAATGCCAGCAACAATTAAAAAACAAACAAACATATTGCAATTCAATTGGTCTAATTGTGAAACTCCCTCATTACAGCTTCTCAAACCCACCTCTTTCCCCTTCAGTGCCAGAATTGTGGACATTTCAGCTACTGTACCTTCATTTTTGGCCCTTATTTAAAGGGTATACACTGCAAGAAACAAAATGCTGCTTTTCTCTTTCTTCCTTTTGTAGATATTGCAGTGAGAAAACCAGACAGCCTATAGCCTGCCTATAGTTCATTGATGCACTTATATTTTAAATGTGTTAATTCTCTGAAATGAAACTATTCTGTCACAAGTGCAAATGCTTCATGGCCTAAAAAAAGAAAGGATTCAAACATGCTAACAAGAAAATAAACATCTCAATTCATGCTATGCCACTGGAAAAATCAAACCCACGTTCAACATCCAGAGAAAAAAGTTTCTTAGTCCCTCAAAAGCAAACCCAGTAAATGATTAGCATGCATTGATAAACAAAAACAAATTTCAGAAAAATTACATGATATAACCACGTGTCAGCAATTGTAGGAAAAAAAAAAGGAAGTAGATATCCTTTGGAATTGGGAAGCACTTCCCAACAATGCAGCTAATTGTAATTTCAAATGGTGCCACAGGTATTAGCTACCTAAAAGCCTTCCTGTGTGGCAGCTGCTTGTTCACGGGTGTTGGTGGACAGTTCATCCCATCAAGGGGCCCATCACAATTATTGCCTTTGTTGGCAGTGCTGGCACAAGCCAAGAGCTGCGGGGCCACCCCTGCTCCCCCTGATGAGCAGCATGTTGATGAGCCCTGCTTCTGGCTTCTCCAGAGCTCGTTTGAATTCCCACCCTTTGCTATCCAGCAAACACACATTCCCTTGAAAAGATATATTCCTGTCCAACCTTGTCTGCTTCAGGTAATCACTGTGGCTCTAGACAGCAGCCCACTCCTTGGAATTGAGGATGGGAGGTCAACAAAAGGCTGGTTTTACCTTACAAGTCAGAATTTGTTAGGAAAGACAATGTGGGACGGCCAGCTCTGCTAAAAAAGAGATGTGGAGATATTCTTCAAGAAAAGGCACCAATGAATCATCTTGGAACAAGTGTCATGACCATACAGACCAGATAGGATTTTCCTAAACAGAGATGCTGTACATCAGTGCAAACAATGTTAAGGGAAGGAAGAGAGGAAATTAAAAAAGCTGAGACCTTCCCCTGCCTTAATTCAGGAACAGAACAGAAAGAATACTGCAGCTCAGCCTGGAGACACAAATCTTTATAAAGGCTGACTGATCCCTAAAAGTCGTTATAGTGACTTTTAGTGTCACTATAAAAACAACACTCTTGCTTTTCCAAGTGCTGGCATTTAATCTATTTCTGATGCACATTAATAAAATAGTGCACACAAACTATTCGTGCACACATACTCACATATATGCTTTAGAGTAGCATATGAAAAATTGTGTTATTCCATGATTTTGACCAAGAGTTATTAATTTTCTTGCCTTCAGCTGACATTCATTCTTATCTTTCACATCATTCTACTTACACTGCAATCTTCAACAAAAATCTAATTTATGTGCAAACATAAGAACGCTAGGCCACTCTGTGTGTGTTCTGTTTCATATGGGATTCCCAGCCATCACATACAGCATTTCTGATGTTTCCATCACCAGAACATCTCCAATAGACTATAGGCTTTTGAATTAAATAAATTAAATATAAGGAAACAAATTCTTCTGTGGTGCTTCTCACACTTCTCTTTCAGAATCAAAGAAGAACTATCAGAACATTAAAAAAAAAAATAAACAAAAAAACCAAACAACAACAACAAAAATGTATATAAAAAGTGGGAAATACACAAAAATATGTATTAAAGCCCATATAATGGATCTCAAGCCTTCACACCTGGCAAAGACAGCTGTAAAGATACTGATTCCCTCTCAACCTCATGCTTCCCAGACAAGGATAAAACATCTATACACTCAGAAACAATGTGGTGAAAGAAAATTTGGTTGTCATATCTGAATGTTTGAAATACATGAGAAGTAATTAAACTTACTGGCTAGTGTTGCTCTGGTGAGCCTTGATTTTCCATACAGACAGCTCTGGGGTACACTTTCTTGTTAATGCTACATTTTCATTTACTATGGTGCTTTTGGCTGTTGCCTTCTGAGTCATTGGATTATGTTTAAACACTTCCCATGATAAGAATACTTCAATGTATTTACAATATTGTGATTTTCTATATGTTAATTTGGTCAGTCACCACTTCTGGTAATTGATCATCCGTGATGGTCACAATTCTAAGCAAGTATCCTCAATGAAATTGCATTGCAATAAAAAACCAATGACACTAACTAGGAAAAAAGTGACCCTTGTTGCAGTTTCTTAATCTCAAATGTCCAATCACCATCAACCACAAAAGGATTTAATATTAAAAAAAAAATCAGCCATGTTCAAATAAAAATAAATTCAACTTAAAATACTGTCTTGGGAAAACAAAGTAGTCTGCTAATCACTGAAAGCATTAACAAAATGGAAAATTACTACAAAGATTAGTTTCTGTATTCAGTGTGTGGTAACCCATTTTAGAGGCTGCAATACTTTGGAAAAAACAAGGCTAGTAACTTTTAAAGGACAAAGAAGGATTTTTTTAGGGAAACACAAAGAGACAAGAGGGTAGGACTCAGATTGCCTCCTTAACTGCAGCTTGGCTCTCCTTTATGCTCACTGAATCCTTCCTCTTGCAGCTCTTTTCTCCTCCTCTGTTTTCATCCATTCACCAAGCAACTTCTGCCTCTTTTTGCCTTTAGCTTAGACTACTTTTAACAGATTTCTTCAATCACAATCCCTGATTAAAAAGTGAACTTGCCTGCCGGGTGAAATTTCATTGTACCCTTCCTGCCAACCAATAACTCAGCAATTTTTAGTGAGATCTTAACTTTCCTGACTGGCTCAGGAAAAAGCACAACTGTACCCAGAGAGAGGGGAGAGGCTTTGCAGATTTGCCACTTCTACAAGTGGGGAACCCTCCCCACCTATTCATCCCTCTGCTGGAACTGGTGATGGATTTTCCACTAGACACTTTCCCCACCAGACCCTGCAGGTCCGTCACTACTGAGCCAAGGCACTCAGCTGTCAAAATGAAATGCAGTGCTGGGCCATTCCTGACAGTTATCCTCTCTGGCCCTTTGACAGAGTGTCTATCCAGCCCCTGAGGAATTTCACTTCCCAGTGTTCTAAAAATCCCCCAGCTCTGCTGACAGCCAGGGTGGAAGTGGTCAGCTCCCAAGCTCTGAGCCTCGTATGGCCGTGCAGAGCTGAGGTCCCCAGGTGTCCCAGCAGCCTCACCAGGGGACTCAGGACCAGGAATCACTTCATTTTTACAGAAAGGTTTCCTCTTCTTCATGCTTTCCTTACTCTAAGGTTGTGTTTTTGTTTTTCTTCTTTAGGATAAAACTTGAGAAACCAAACCATGGTGGGCGGCCCTGTGGCAAACCAACCACGACAGAAAACAGAGAAGCCCAGATGGAGGAGAGGAAAACTTTCTGCATTGCACAACTGTGTATGACACCTATTTATAGCTAGAAAGAAAGGGGTATCTCTTCCCCTAATCCTCTCCACACCCCTGCCTCGTTTCAATAGCCAAGCCTTAAGTGCAAGAAGTTGCTTTACTTTCACACATCTGCTAGCAAATCTGGACGGCTGTCACATAATTACTGGAGGTCAAAATAGCAGGGCTAGCAATGGAGATAACAAACTAAAGCCTGTTTGAGAAATCTCTGTATTCCTTCTGTCATGCAGAGTCAACTTTATCAGTCATTAGCTTTGTAACCTAAGCTGCTTACCACACCTGTGGGCTTTCAAATGAAACCAAAGGAGTTAGTTCTGACCTTTAAATGACTAGAAAAAGGGTACTTGAGGGGCATTTGCTCTGTTGTGTGATTGTCTGCAGAGAAATTTGTGCTAGAGTTCTGTCAATTTAGTGAAGTGAGACCTCCTAGAAGGGCATTCACTGTTAAAGCCCCTTGACTCAGAAACTGAATGTCCCTTTAGCTCCCCAGCCTGGATTTATTGATTCTTCTGTAATGATATTAGGTTGCCTTCTATACTAGAAAACTGAAGGAAGCTTTTGAATGTTAAAATTGGGGCTGATATTTTGAGCAGCTTATTAAGGTTATTCCTTTGTAATTCTTACAGGCAGCTGAGTCCCTTAAAAAAAAGAAAAAAAAAAAGAAAAAAAAGCCAACAAAAACTGTGATACCAAAACAAAGTGCAGTAAAATTTAATGTTATTCTTTCAGACTCCATAAGCAGGAATTATTCACAGGCAATTAGAATGAAATTGTTTAGGTTGAAAAAAGCATGCCTTTGATTGTGAACATTGTATGATAGAGAAGCAAGTGTGCAAAGCTACATGTTTTAAAGGAACTGAAACAAGTCCTGCTGCAAGTTTGGATTTTGGGTCTAAGAAGAGATGATGTTTCTCATTAGACAAACAGCAACACAAGTTCCTGTTGATGAGGCAGTCTATCAAGTGGTGTGTGAACTAGCAAACTATTTTCTAGATGCTGTGACATGTATGAGTATCTGTCCCTCAGGTCCCTAAAACGTAAATGCCAGAACAAAATTGCTTTAAGAGCCAATTTCCTGTCGCTCATTGCTTGCAAGTAAATTCTGCATCTTTCCAGCAGAATGAGATGCAGGCAGGAGTTTTAGGTGTAAGTAGAAAGCATAACTCAAGCCAGATGGACACCAAAGTGCTTCTAGCCAAGCTACTGGGAGGAAAGCTAAATCAGCCCCCCTAAAAACTTAGTGTTAGGTTCTTCCTTCCTGCCTTCCAAAACAAGCAGCCCTTAATCTGTCAACCAGCTTGACAAGAACTCACCTGGCCAGGAGAAAGCATTTGATTCCTACAGGTTAGTTTCAAATTAACTATCTGAAAACACAGAATCACAGAATCAAATTTAGGTTACTTTTAGATCTTATATTTGTAATTCTAAACTCTGCTACATTTTTCAAGACGGTCTGCCTTTGTACCTCCTCACTGATATTTCTCAAGTGATGCTTTTAGGGATGAGGTTCAGCAGTGGACTTGACAGGGTTAGATTTACTTGGATTTGGTGATCTTAGAGGTCTTTTTCAACCTAATGATTCTGAATCTGGCCTAAGAGATTTTAGGGTAGGTTTCCATTTGACAGCTGAAAAAACTTCTGCTTCTCTGCTTACAGTTCCCTCCTTTCTGGAAATCCAAACAATGGCACCTTCTTAAAGGACACAAGAATTAGGCAGAATGATTCAACTGCTTTGTACTTCATGACAATATCCAAATTAGATTTTGTCACTTTATCAATTATTAAACTGAAGAATAATTAAAATAATAGGCAAAATAAGGAAAGGTTATCAGATTCTCCTCTAAAATAATAATAAAAAAAAAATCACAAACAATTTACACTCTCCATATAGCTGCCAATACCAGCAACTTCATTCTGTTAGCTAGCTACTCTTTTCAGAAATAAATTAAAAAAAAAATCTGAGATAAGCCAATGGCTTCAGTTAGATTTAAAAATATTTGTCTTACTCAATTTGATGTTATAAAATGCACACAGGAATGTTTATGTCCTAAACTACTAGAAACATTTCAAAGATTTTGACACCTCAGTACCCAATACAAGTTTACTCTCAGAAACGTCTGCTGAGAAATCCATTGAGCCCTTACAGATTTTTATCTGGAAAAGATCAAGGAAATGGAGAATTATGGTCATTTCCATGCAAATGGATAAATAAGGTATTTTTTTCATTCACAGTGTTTTAATTATGTAGGTAGGTATACAAAAGAGACATAGTGTTCATTCCACTACTTTTGTTTCATTCTGGCTGGAATGCAGGTAAAACACTGATTGAAAAAAAGCAATTTCTTTTTCATCCACAGTCACTGAAACTTCACCCAAAACAGAAATGAAAATGCCTACATTTCTTACAGCTGGAAAGAGTTGAAATACAGTCGGTTCTTGGCAGAAATTCAAGTGTTTCCTATTGTACATAAATATTACTATCGGAAAAACAACCCCTTTAAAAATTATTCTGTAATTCAAAACACAGCTTACTGTACCATTCTACAGTGTTTTCTTGGTGACTCCAACTTTGCTCCATAAAATAAAGACAGAAAAAATTCATAAGGAGCACTTAAATCTTCACTCAAAAGAAACTTGGAAGGAATTTGGAAACTATAGCTGTAAGCAGGTCTCTGTTTACTACTGTTTCATCTGCAAACAAATCAAAAACTTCAATTATAATTTTTGATCAGATCACACTTATGTTTACAAGTTCTAATTTCTTTCTTCTCATCTTCACCTTTCCAAAGTAAAGGCTTATCCCTTCCTAATATGTTCCAGTTGATATGAAATTAAATGTGAAAAATGGAAGCAAAGGCAGTTCTGGATTCACAAAACTAGAGAAAGATGATTTGAAGTATCTCCAGGGCTGGGAAAATTAAAATCAGACACAGTTGTTCAACTTGGCAGTTAAAATATAATCTGCAAATACCACCTCCTGCTATTTCTTTTCTTCTCACCACCCAGGAAGAAATATTTACTTTTGCTCACCTTAACATACATCTCATCTCTCTTTCCTCTCAGAATGAGAAATCTCTGGTTTTCCTACTGCATATGCACCATATTCCTTATTCCAAAAGTGAGCAGTGTGAGAAGAGATCAGTGAGAATGTTGTGGGGTTTCCTGTTTATAGAGGTCAAGGTTTGTAAAATAACATGCATATTATGAGATAGATGCTTAGTGCAAAACCACCTCTAGTTTCTCCTAAAACAAGAAGAAATAAAATACAGCCACAGCTTCCAGACTACCCCTAGGTTTATGCTTGTTTTATCAATAGTTTGCAGCACTCCCTGAGTTCCTCCACATTAAAATTGTTTGTAGACATCCCTGAAGGGACATCTGCAGTGAACATAAAACACGTCCAGAAGTGACACTGAGCATTGAATCACCCCTGGTCACTCACAGTGCTTGTTACTTTTATCCCAGACTCTCTTCTGGAAGGAAACACCCAGCTATTCACAAAGCAAAACCTCTGTCCATTTTTTTTTTTTTTTCCAGACAATTTATTCCCAGCTCTGCTCTCAGGACACAGCACAGGCAACATCAGAGGCAATTGCCTCCCATCACCCAAGAGAATCGCTCAAAACCAACTTGGCACATTTTGTGTCCTCTGACTCCAGCCACAGCACAGAGCGCCACATACTTTGATATTCATATTGCAAAATGAAAAGTTGGTGAGTGCAAAAGAGCCCTGATATTTCATGCAGTGGGACCTTAGGCAGTAAAAAACCAGCTCTGTCTACAGATTCAGACACTGTAAATTGTGGAGGAGACCCAGAGCAAAGTGACTTGCAGTGTGTACAAGGACTTTGCTGGTTTTTGATGGTCATCTTGTCCTGCACTGAGGTGATATTTCTCAAAGTGGTACTCATATTTACTTATTCTTCATTTTAAAATTAAATATAATCCCAGCTAGCAATCTATAAACTATTGTAATGATTTCTAGTTAAGTATAACTTTCTTTTCCCCCCTCCCAACTGGTATTATCATATGCACTTGGGAATACAGTTGAAAACATCTTTTTTAAGGAACTATTCATTACAGCATCTATTTTATATGCAACCAGACATTTGTGACAAATGATTAGTCCTTACATTAGGCAACTTAATCTAATACCAAAAATCCATTGATAGCAAGCACCCTTAAACTCAACAATGACATGGTACCATGCCCTGATGTTTCAGCACAGACATGAGGAAAGGAAAATCTTCAAGAATTTTCATTTCAAAGAGTTCTTCTTGAGATTGCAGTAATAGTTTAATGACAGAGAGATTTTAGAAAGAAAAAGGTGTGGAAAATGAAATAAAGCTGTCCTTAAAGACTGAAAGCTCACAGAATTTTGAAGAAGAGTTCAGCAGTTGTCAATGCCAATAGAATTTAATGGAGTAGATACAAAGCAAAAGACAAAATCAATACCAAGGTGTTTGTGCTTCATTTCTTTGTAGTTGTCAAACCTTTGAAGTTGTTAAATAATGACTTATAGACTAGGAATAGATGTCTACTTTGACATTTCCTTAATGCCATGTCAAGAACCCATCTACTCACACTCAAAAAAAAAAGTTTGTATGATACAGAAGAAAAATTCAATCTCGGAACCATGTGATGTGAAATTTACAGCACCTGAATCTTTATATTGTCTTTGTACAATACAAATAAAATAATTGAGGAAAAAAAAACCCAAACCATTGAATTTCCAAACAAATCTTTCTTTCAGACACACTCAGCATGCATGTACAGAATAAGAAAACCATTTTGTCAGCTTAAGTCACTCTACAAGAGATAGAAGATCCTTCTTTAAGGATTCTCCATTGACCTGCTCCTCTGAAACAGGTCTCACTCAACCCTGGCAGGCAGTCAATAACCTAGTCAGAGTTGGAAGTGGCCTGGTCACTGAGGAAATGGCCTCAAGTTGCACTAGGGGATGTTCAGATTAGGTATTGAGAAAAATGCCTTCACTGGAGGGTGATTAGGCATTGCAACAGGCTGCCCTGGGCAGCAGTGGTGGAATCACCATCCCTGGAGGCATTCAACAGATGTGCAGATGTGGTGCCTGGGGATGGGACTGAGAGGTGAACACAGCAGTGCTGGGTTCTGCTTGGACTCAGTGATTTTAGGGGTCTTTTTCACTGTAAATGGTTGCATGATTGATCTCCCACAAAGCTCAGCCCCTCTGGGAGAACCCAGAGCCTTCAAAACCACGGGATACAGAGACTGTCCCCTTCCCCTGTGTGCCTGCTCCTGGCCCACTGAAGCTGGTACAAGGTGCATCCCTCTCTCCTGCAGGGCTGGAATCTGGCATGGCTGACAGGCTAGCAAGTTTTGCTTCACGAGGGAGCTGCTGCTCCCTGAGCCAGCAACTGGGTACTGTGGATCTGGGGCAAGTCCACCCAAGGCTGGGTCAATAAACCAGAATGTAAATGAGCCCCACTTCCCTAATTGCCAGGTGAGCAGCTCTGTGGCTCTGGTTCATGACTCGTGCCTGATGAAGCTGCAGCAGCTGAAGAGGTTACTGTCCCATCCCAATCAGAGAGTTCAAACAAATTAAGAGGATGCAGAACTTAATTTCTTACCTCATTCCAGCTAAATCCTGCAGGGACTGTGAGTCAGCCTCTCATGTGCCATGGCTCAGTGTCTCTCATAAAAACTGAAATGTCCCTTGGTTTACCCAAATACTACCATGGCTCTGGAGCAGAATTGTCACTGTTCCCTCAGCCCCACTCCTGGGAAAGAACCTGCCAGCTGTGGGACAGGAAGGACAGACACCAGCCAGATCCTTCTCATCTGCTCATCAGGATTCAACAGAGCTCATGGCTCACAGCTCTTACTCTGACCCAGAAGCACCTTGTCTAGCTGGGGTTAATCTACCTTGTAAATGCAGCATAGATGTCGAACTTTAAATTCACCTCCTTGCTCATTCTGTATTCAGGCCATTATGCAGAGATCAAGTTAAAATAGCATTAATCATTTAAAATCTGCATCACAGTAAAAACAATACTTAAATCTTACAAATAATACTCTTTTTATCAGCCATTAAAAAAATAATTTAAGTAGGCATTGTGCAAGACTATCAAACAATAGGAATTTAAACATCAGTAAGATCCAACTCTGAACCATCCTGCAGAACAGATCAAGGTTAAAACCTGTCCATTCATTCCCTCAAAAAGCAAAGGAGGCAGCAAAACCAAAGCTCCAAAACCTCCTTCCTGGCTTTCTATGTGCATTTAATACTGCTGGTAGAGTCTCATATCTCTGACAGCCATTTTATTCCTTCACATATTTATGGAATACTGAGGAGAACAGATTAGGCAGATTTATTTCTTTTCAAGGTCACTCCTTTAGTGATCTGAAGCTAAAACAAATGCTCAGACTTCCAAAGTAATCTCATATTCTAATATTTCAATATTAAATGGATTTTAATTCAGACAAAATAGGCAGAAGTTTGGAAGACAATTATCTTGTTGGGAAATGCATCTGCTAATACTGGAATGTGTGTACACTGGAACCATGTGTAACTTTGGTTTGTGCTCTCACTATCAGATCTCCACACCTGGTAGGCCAGGGTGGGACTTCCTCCTTACAGGCACTCTGCAAAGGGTTCATCAGACATGATCACAATTTGGTCTGTGCTTTCTGCAGCCTGCCTGACCTGGGCTTTCCAAAAACTCTATTACAGGGTTCAGACAGGGCTACTGAAAACAGAATTGGTGTAATTGAGATGAAATGTGGGGCTGATTTTGTATTTTGGATGCCTGAATATCATTAGGACTGTTCATTTTTCCATGACAATACATAATTAAAACAACAACAAAAAAAAAAATCCCAGACATTGCATGAAAGTTGGATTGCTTTTTCTTCTGCAACTGCAGTCTCATTTTCTTTTTAGGAAATTTTGTGGAAATACAAACTGATGGGAAGGAGGCTCCAGAGACTTTGTCCTCCAGTAACATCTATGGATGAGATGACTTGCTGAGCAATACCTTGTTAACAACTTTCAGGTTTTAGGGAAAGTGGGGAGGGGGTTAGTTTGCATGCTGCTTGCTTTAAGAAGTTAGTGCATAATCAAAACAAGATTTCCCACAGGAGGGATTCTTTAGCAGCCAAGGAAGGCAGGCAGGCATTACCCCAGACATTCAATATAGAGGGTATGACAAGAGGAAGAAAAAAAAAGGACAATTGAACAGCTCTCATTCTTACTGCAGCTGTAGAAAGAGCTACAAGGACTAGCAGGCAGCCCTGCTGCTGAAGATCTACTTAAGCAAAGGGACAGAGGCACCTGGCACAGGAGGTGACACTGAGTTGCAAGGCACACATGTCCTAATCCCATGTCACCCACTGTGGGGGAAGTTTGGGAATATTCCTCTTTCTCAGCTGGTAAGGACAGGTCTCTATTCTATCCCATGGTAAGAAAATTAATTTTTGCCACTCTCAACTCCTCAAAGCACTTCAATTTCATCCCTGCAGCTCCCAGGAAACACCCCAGTACAAATCATGACATAAATGCAGTGATCTCCAGCTTCAGAGACAAGAACACACAGTTCAGGGTCATGAGCAGATAATTACAATTCCATGCTGTTTAACTTCATCCTTCATCTCTAGAACTTTGTTTACCAGTGCCAATTTTTGGGCCCAATCAAGAGATTGGTGCACTAAGAGTATGTGATGATACACTTGACCATTTAACAACTCCAGATCCAATATTTCCCATCAGAGTCTTGAAAGGGATTGCACATTCAGGGAGTAAAGGAATGCAATTACATCACAACAGTTACATGTCAGACTTTGGAAGAACACAGGAAAGCAGGGCCAAAAAGAGCTGATATTTTCTAGAGAAAGGAAGCAACGTCATGAATCCCCTGTTAGAGTGTAAAGCACCAAAAAGTAAGGAAAAATATTTTGAGTCCTAAAGTGATGTATAAAATGCTTGTTTACCAAAGTTATTAACTGAAATAAAGCAAAATTTTGACATGCTGTCTGATCTCTTGCTTTCATCACTGGCTAGTAGCCAGTTAATTACAGCAAATTAATAATGTATAAATTCTGTTTGCTGAAGCTATCAACAGTTTTCACTGGGTGTAAATATTCAAGTTGTGTAGAAACTGGAACAGATATGCTCTATCCTTACCATTTGCTAAGTGAGGAACTGCTTAATGTAGTGTGGCTATAATGTATGGAAAAACAGAACAAAAGCAACTCTGGCACAATGTCAGTGACAAACTTTAATCTGTGCCAATATCACACTTGAACTTGCACATTATAACCAATACTTTTGTAATGTCACAAATAAAAGTATTCCCACAGCAATTTTAAGAGAGAGGCATCTATAATGATAGGTAATTTTCCATTGCAGACAAACATCTGGAGCTGTCCAGAGGCTGAACATTATTTCACATAACTGTGCCCAGCTGTGACTGAGAACAGTGAGTAGGAAACACTAACTGTCCTCTAAAAAAGGCTTTATATATCCCCCAAAGGGCAGAAAATTTACAAATATGAGAGTTCCTGAAAAACCCAGAGGACTCTTAAGAAGAAAGTAAGTTAGGTTTCACAAGCATTTTTCAAGAGAAGGATATCATCTTCTCTGCAGCCAGGACAATAGATATTTTCTATGCACTTGACACTTGTTCAAAAACATATGCAAACCAAAACACAATTATATGGCATAATTCAGTTCCACAAACAAGCACAGCAATTTGATTCTGGAATGTTAACAGTTTCATTTGTTACTAGAACTAGCTAAAGAAATTGCATCATGTGGGGCTTTTTTTGTTTTAACTTCCAGGGACAGCAACCAACTTTTCACCCACTCTTTTTGCACCACCTCTTGATGGGGTATGAATTTTATCATTGCATTTGCATCTTCTTTCTGTTAAGTTGCTGAGCAACCCTTCCACCTCCCCCTGCCTGCCTGCTCACCAGGCTTTTGGTCCTGTCCTCCAGTTCCCTCTTTTCTCCAGCCACAAACCCCCTTGGCCGTGAAGCTGCCTACTACACCCAGACAAATCTCTCCCAAATGCACCTCACCAGCTCTACACAGTCTGATATCTCCAGCTGCCAAGCAGAAAATGTGTATTTGATGATGGCTTAAAGTGTACCATTATTCTGTCTCTGAAGTAAAGCAGGCAATGCTAACAGTCTTTCTAGTTTATTTTAATGCTGTGTCTGTATATTCAAAAGTCTCATTAAGCAGTGCTGCACTTTTCCTTCTAGAAGGATGCCAGTACAATGCATTTTCCTAAGGGTGTAACAAAAATATACATGAATCACCTTTATTCATGAGATTATCTCCAGGATGTAGACTGTAGGTTCAGGAAACTATTTATATTTCATTTTTGGAGATCTGTACTCCACCTGAGAGTAAAAAGAGTAATGTAAAAATGCAGTGTTTATCTACACTATTTTTGTTGTTTTAGTTTGGCTTGGGATTTTTTGGGGGGTTTGTTTGTTTGGGGTTTTTTTTGTTTTTTGGGTTTTTTTTTTTTCTGTCTCTTCTGTATAGCATTACAGACCTGTGCTACATTTGGGGCAAAAATTTTGGTGATGTATGAAGTGAAGACATCTCTAAATATTACGAGAGTCCTTGACATGACGACAAATCTGAAGAGGGAAACAGATGATCTCTGCTAAGATGAGGTGACAGATCTTACTTTACTCTATGCAAGTTTATAGCCACTGCAGCATCAAAGTAAAGCCACTTGGAGGAGTAGCTAGGGGAAAAAAGAAAAGTTTCATTTACTTTATTCTTTTTAGATACATATTATTACTAGGTGGGTGAACCTCATGCTCAAGCATATTGGAGAAAATGTAAAGAGATATAAATATATTGTCAGAGTTTCCAACTAACTGCAACCCACTCGTTTGTCACTTGTGTGTTAACTCAGCTCCTAACCCCCAAAGACAGTTCCAAAAGCTCTTTTTGGGTTACTGCTAAGTGTTAATTACCTGTTGAACTCTATCTTTAGGACCAGCTGGTGATAAAGTGCAATCACATTTATCCAAAAGCCTTAAAGCTCTTCTTTTATTTCTCAGCACCCCAGACAAAAGTACATTGGACTTTAATTTTAGGATAGCTTTAATACTTTGTGTTTCAGCTTCTTTATCACCTTAGTGATCCAGATCTGGTTTTGGAAGAAAATCTCCACCTCTAATCACAAGCTTCACCTCTCTGATAACTTTGCTGACACTGCAGTTTCTGCACAATAGCAGCATAGAGTGTTCATATCCAAATCATTGAACTGATTTTAACAAGAGATTAAAATAGATCAACAAAACAGTGTCTCAGAATGTGATTTTTGAATTGCAAAATTTCCCAAGTTCTCTAAAATAACATGATGCATTATCTTGCTGCAGTAGATATCATGGAATAGCTTTTTCCAAAATCTATTAGTTTTTTCTTCAAAATAAATATTTGTGTCTTTTTAGCTAAGTTTCTCTAAAACTCTGTATACACTTGAAATCATGCATGACATCTGTCCCTATGAGCTCTCAAGTCACAGAAAAAATGAAACCTTCTTGGCTAAGAATTTCTTTTCATGTCCCTCAGTCTTAGGCAGAAGTTGTGGAAGTCATGCAGAGCACAGTGGAAAAGAGGCAGGCTAAAACTTTGCTTCCAAAATTACTTCTGTATATTCCAGTAACAATATTTTAAAATTAAAAATATGAAATCAAAATTCAGGTTTACTGCAGAAATTTGGCAAGCTCATGATAAAACCCAGTTTCTCTGTATCTTCCACACTATCTGATAATATTTACAATTTACTTGACGAAGCCAGTACTTAGAAGGAAGGCACTATTTTGTTGTTTTATTCATTAAGAAGAAACATGGGTTGAGAATACAGGCATTATGCATCAAACTAAACTCACAAGTATAACAACTTCTGGAAAACAAGAATGCCTGAAGAAGAAAGTGTTTGTACTGACTACCTGTAGGAAAAAATACTTAATTTGACTAATTTTGTTTACACCTGCACCTCATGAATGAAAACTTGCATCACAGAGTCAGATTGCCAAAGAAAACCTGTCAACTTTCTGCTATCTTCACATCCTTAGATAAAGTCATCTGGAAAAAATTATTTCCATACTGGGGAAATGTGTCAATTTTTGCTGTGGAGGGATTTGTATGTGGCAGTTTTGAATGAAACTGTTTAATACACATGGTCACCAGAAAAGCACAGCTTGATGATCATAATAGCTATAATTTGAATTTACCTGACATAAAGGGAGGAGGAGAGGGGAGGAAGGAAATAGACTCAAAGACCAAAAGACTACAAAGGGAAGTAAAAAGCAGCTTATGTATCCACAACAATCTCATGACTACATTAGAACTAATGGAAGCTTGCCAAGACTGGCACAAAATTAGTAATGTTATCCTTCTTCTCAGTAGTGGTAGCCACCACAAGTAAGAGGTGATGAGAATTGGAAGCCTTCCCAGAATTGCTTTTTCTTGGGAAAGCACCCAGTAGATAATTCTATTAAATACTAAAATGTTAGATGAGAAAAAAAAAAAAGAATCCCAAGTTTAAATGGCATGTCTGTATGGGCTATGCAAGGTGATTTATTTCTTTAAATAGGGCAAAACAGTGAAAGAAAAATGGTTTTAGTGCCTGAGAGCAGTCATTAAGGGTCTCAAGAGACAGAGTGGGAAATGAAGCAAATTTGGGTTCAGCATTCTCTTCTGAAACTTGTAGTGCTTTTCCCATTTAGAGGTAGTTTGTTTAGGCACAGCAAGGATAACTTGTGACTAAAACATGCAAATTCCTATTAGAAACGTGTCAACTGGCTTATTAATAAATGCAGTTTAATAGGAAAGTCCTTAATTTATGCTACTAAAAGAAAATCGATTGTATTTGCAAGTCTTAACAAAACCCACAGTTTAATTGCAAGATGTAATACTCCAGAAGGACCTTGCTGAATTTATTTTACCACTTGGTTCTGATTTGAACAAGTGGAAACCATTTAAATGGAACTCAGCATTAACTGACTCCCCTCTCTATTTACCTTTATGTATTTGTGCCTGTGAGGTGTCCAGGAACCCCTTAGTAAGCAACACAATGGGAAAGCAAAGTATAAACAGCAAGAGAAAATTCTCATTTCCACTGGCAGCCATCAGATCTGCTGTGAGCCTGGGCATCCATGAGGTGATGGGGGCTGCTTGGAAAGCTTTCTTTTAGAGAATCCATTGTAGGCTTCATTTGGTGATTAAACAGAAATTAGGAGGAGATGAAGTACCTCAGCTTGGAATTTTTTAGAGCAGTGTATTTATAAATAGACAAAACAGCAAATAAGTTTTGCATTTTTAAAATCAATCTGTGACAAGAAGCACTAAAAGACAACCTGGTAAAATCTTATTTTGTAAAGAATGCACCCATGCTTTTATTTTACAGTCATATGCAGTGCGCAGTCTGTAAAAGTGTTTCTTTGACCAGGTTTTGATAAAATAATCTCTTCAGGTTTCAAGTTCTGGTCAATTATACACAAAAACTAATGAGGAAGCACCATCTTGAGTAATCTATAGGTATAAATTCTGAACAAATATTCATCATTAATTGAAAACTTGGGGTTTTCTTTCCCCAGTCATGGTATTAAAACTCCTCCCTAAAATCCTGTTAAAAAATTTGATTTTAGTTTTCACAAATGAAAATCTTAATTTGCAAAACCACCAGGGAATCAAATGTTCTGAGGACACTTCTGAACAACAAACAAAGAAAACAAAACAAAAAAGTGGTTTTTTTTCCTAAAAGAACAACAAACATTATTATTTATCTATTTTTTGCCCATAGTGGACACCCCCAAATGCATTAAGGGGAATACTGCAGAGTTCTAGTTCCCATGGTTACTGAAAAAGACTATTTGATAGCACAAATGTTCTTTATACTTTTATGTTCTTGAAAGTGTTAGGACTGACAGGATTAACTACTTCTTCCTTCATTGTATGCTTTAATTTTGTAAAATGTTCATTTGGGGTACATGTGTGGGTGGCGGGTGCCAAAAAAATAATTTTAAAAGGTAGAGAGTGTAGTCAGTTAAAAAAAAACAAAACAAAAAAAACCCCAAAACCAAACAGATTGGTTGTTTCAATACTGAATTTTAGAAGAGCTGATCTGGTTATTAGTTGTCCACCTCAGCATATACTGAGCCTAAATCCTAATAGAAGGAAAAGACAAAGAATACCCTTCCTGCCTCCATGACCCAAAGAATGTAAACATGGAAATTAAATGAGAGAAAAATAATTCCTTTAAAAGTATTTTCCTAGAAAACAGAGAAATCAAAATAATATAATTTGTAAAGGTGGAATTTGCACCCTAATAAAACCTGCCATATAAAGATTGCAAAAGGTGTCATTGGTATTAATTCAATATTTTTTAATAACCTTGCCATTCATTATACAAGAACAGTAAAGTTTGGAAAACCCAGTGTAAATCACCTGTGCATTTTACACCTTAAACAGAAGAACAAAATACTGACATTGACAGAAAAAATCAAAAATTAAACTTCCTGGAGTTTTTCTCTAAAAAGACCATTACTAAAGAGGATCTGGGACAAAGGAAACTTGAAAATGTCTAATGTAAACTGTCAGGAGGACAAAGCACAAAATTTTGTGCCAGTCTTGGCAAGCTGAGGAGAGAAAAGAAAGAGTATAGTGTTAAGAAAGCCAGTGCTACTATTCTTCTGTATCTGCTGCCACATTGACTTCCCCAAATAGTCTTCAGAATGCTGAGTTGTTGGACAATATAGAGGTCAGAAAAAATATATTTTTTTAGCTATACAAGGAATGATGAAATATATTACATAATTCCTTAAAAATTATAAGATCTAAAGCAAGGCTTATTCCACATAAGAAAATGAACATTTGAAACACCTCAAAATATGCTATTAGAAACATTTTCCTGCCTGAATAAAAAGCAACAACTTGGAGGATCAAATTAGATCCTTTGTGCATGTGGCACTTGGGTTTTATCATCGTGGGGTTGGGGGAGAGGAAGAAATGATAAATCGCTCTTGAGCAAAGCAAGCAAGTTTTCATGCTGATTTCCGCTGGGCAGAGAAAAGTTTTCAATTTAATTCTTTCTAATCACTTGCCTTAGCTAATGCTGTTTCCTGACCCTTTAGCACCAAAAATTGGAAAAAACAAGTCCTCTTGCTGCCAGTGAGTAGAAAGCACCGTGCAGAGCAGAATACCAATTCAGCTTGCAAAGCTGGTACCATTCCCACTTGTTGTCGCTTTCTTTTTCTGGTGAAGTACATCATTAATGAAGAGTACAGAAAAGCACAGTAATTTGTTTTTCATGTTAACCTCTTCAGCTCACAGCCATGCACAGCAAGACAGGCTGCAGCACTACCAGAATGCTGGCATCAAAATTACCCCCTTTCCTTCATGTCTGCTTATTTTGACAAAATAATGACCTGCAGACAACCAATAAAGGGTGCGGTTTTTTTTCCAAATAATCGATGATTGAATTAGTTACAGTTTACTGGGAGTTCATATAGGATTACAATTTAAAGAGAATGTATCCAACAAAAGCTTCCTGCAGCTGGACCCTCTGTGTAGCATTGTAACAATCTCATTTCCAGGGTTAGACTACAAAGACTGATTCATCTGCTTTGTTCGACACCCAATTTTAAATTCACTGTATTCACTGCCTTAAAATCACTTTTCCATAATGGCTAAAAAGAAGGATTATTAATTACCCAGGCAAAACTTACAGATTTGTCCTCAGTTTGAAAGAGTTGATGAAGACTTCCCCCTGTTTAATACATGTTAAACTTTGTTTACTTTTCAATTTACCTAATACATCTACCCTCCAAATTGCAGCATAATTTTGAACTGCCTTTGAAAAGCAGAAGCTAAATTAGTGTTATCATTCCTTCATATTTCTGAAATAATCAAGTGCATTCCAGAGAGTGCTCTCAATATTTACCTTTTTTTTTTTTTTTTCCCTTTAGGTTGAAAAGTTGTTCTGGTTGATTTCTTTTTGAGCTGAATTCTTTCAGGCTCCTCCATCAAGCAGTGTTGGTGTCTGGAGAACTTGGAAGCCTGAGCTGGGAACTGACCTGCATCAAATCTATCAGCTCCTGTAAGACCTGTCAAATCATCAGCAAGCCCACCCTTGTCACAGCTGACAGAGCTGTGGGACAATATTTCCTTCCCATCACCTTCATGGCCTTTCTGCAGCCTGAGGACAGAGGGAGATGGACTTTACTGGCCTTGCAGTCTGAGATGATTTTTTTTTGGAAATTGAACTTCAGCAACAAAGGGATTTTCTGGCATCAGCCCCAGGGGTTGTAGGGTGTGCACATGTATGAGGATAAACTCTGAAAAGGCTAGTGGTATGAAGGGGAGATATAAACTCTAAAATTCAAATCATGGAACTGTTATCAGGCTAAAAATCACCTTGGTCCAAAGGAAAAAAAAAATAAACAAAACAATAAAAACTTTATGAGAAATATCTCTCCACCCTTCCCCAAATCAGTGGAACAGGTAGGACAGAAGCCTTTGCCCCTCACACCTAAATTATATTTCATTTCTTCTGGTGATGATTCCCTCAGTTCTGAACACAATCTTCTTTGTAAACAAGGAAGACCTCTTCCAAAGCATAATTCCTATGAAATCATTGCCATGGGGTGCTCCAAATAATTTTTCAGGGCACAGTTGTGACAACACATTCTGGGGAGCTGAGGTGCTGAAGCCAGGAGAAATCACTCAGTTGGTGACTACAGACCCTGGCACCGGTGTCTCCAAGGCCAAAGTGACAGAGGAATTATTGATACTTGCTATTGATGATAAGGGTACATTAGGTTAAAATAACTTAATTACCAAGACAAAAGTAACAGTTTATGAAAATAAAGTGCCAAGCTAAGAAATGGCCCTGTTTGCTAACCCAAATGCCAGAAAGATTCAGAGACAGAGAAGAAAGGTTTGCATAGGTTTATCTATCATTTTTCCAGAAAGAAGGATTGCTAGCATTTGTTAGTGCAACAACATTAAAATGGAAGGCACATTAAAGAAACATAAAGAACCCTTTTCTCTATTCTGTTAAAGGCATAAACAGTATTATTAAAAAAAAAAAAATGAGCAGGGCACATTTTCATGAGGCTTTATGTAGATATATACAGTCTTTCATGTTCATGGGCTATTTGCACTGAATTGACTAAAGATGCCAAGCAAAGATAGAATATTCATTTCTGAAATATAAATCATCAAGGGATGAACAGTCCCTGGCACTCCCTTGGGTTTATACTCTTTGCTAGTTGTCTGTCTCAGAGGCTTCCTGAGATTGATGCTCAAACAATCGACTGCTCCCTATGTACTTCTCCAGGCTTGCTTCTTCAAAACCATACCTGAAGGTGTCAGAAATTCAGTTTATTTTCCTCATTTTTTCATTCTGCATAAGAAATCTATTGTGCTTGTTACTCAAATACTTTCCAAGAGCAGAATTGATCATTTGTCAGCAAATCAGGATGACGGATATCGTGCTCAGCTATGGCAGGGGAAGTTCAGGTTGAACACTAGGAAGAATTTCTTCACACAGAAGGTGATCAGGTATGGGAATGGGCTGCCAAGGGGGGTGCTGGAGTTACTGTCCCAGGGGGTGTTCAAGGAAAGACTGGATGTGGCACTCAGGGCCTTGGTTTTGTTGACATGGGGTGTTCAGCCATGGGTGGGACTCTGTGATAGTCTCAGAACTTTATTCCAGCCTAATTGAGTCTGTGATTCAATCTGATGTAATCTATAAAATATTCCAGCATAGGAAATAAAGTAAAACCAAGCCAACCCAAGTAAAAAAAGTGTCTCCAAGAGACACTTGCAAATAAGAACTCCTGGGCCTGGTTACAAATAAGAGTGAAGGCTTTTGTAGGAACAACTTTAGAGTCAAACATGTTTCTGCAATCTCCCTACTCAGGCAGGAAAGAGACAGGTGGATAATAACCACTATGCATAAGGCAATCCAAAAAAATTTCTGCAGAAACATTACAATTGAAGATAAAACAGAAAACAAAAATGTTTAGTAGAGGAATGGTAAGTGGTGCAAAGCGGTAGTTAAAGAATAAAAAATACACCTTTCTATTGCTTTTTCCTGTTCACTGTTATAATTACTCTCTACAGATAGTTAATTAACTAACTTCCCTTGTTATTTGACTGCACATAATGAATGAAGAATCAACAAAACAGAGGATACCAGGATACAGAGTGGGCACAATTCTTGTTGCTCATGCACATGCATGCTGGCTCTCACATTCACATCTAGACACAAATACATGCATTTCTTTATGACCAAAAAAGCAAAAGTATTACTTGTTTTCTCTTAAAATAAATTAGAAAACTTATGATTCATTTAAAGAAAAGTATTACTTTAAACCAGACTTAAGTCTTATTTCTTTTTTCTGAAAATAATAAACTATTAGGTGATGACACAGTGAGTTCTGACTAAACATGGAAACTTAAAATTATTGTAAGAAGAAATGTCAGCCTTCCAGTGAACACTGTTTCATCAATATTTCAATATAATATAAAGGGAAAGGAATATTTTAATTTTACATGAGAAACAAATGACAGTTATTAGACATAGAACAATACCTTGAGAAGAAAATGTTTTGGGGGAAAGAAGTTCCAGGTTTCATAAGAATTATGCTTTGTGGAACTGAAAAAAAGATTTAGAATATATTACCTGTAGAGGGGGGCTAACACATTACCAAGCTCTGAGCTGGATTTTGGTTGGACCTCTCTTCTAGAAGAGAGATAGCACTCAATATTTAAAATATGATTTCTTCCAAAATGTTTGTCCAGACTCAATTACATATGATCAGGCAGCTATAATTCATGTGCCTCCCTGATTTTTATGTGGTGAGAGACTGCTCTGACAGTCATCTGTTTGACAAGAAAACTTTTTCATTTTATTTTTTTTTTTTTCTCTTGCTCCACTACAGCTAATGCAGATGATATATCACTTCCCATGTAAACAGACATTTCTCACATGTCTAAATTGGCAGGAAACTTTATGATGCTTTCTAGGACATCAAAAGTATTAGTGATAGGAAAATATCTCTCATCTGAAAGTGCCATAGTTTGGTTTTCACACTTGTTCAATTAATGAATGAACAACACCATTTAAAGCAGCATGAAAACTGCCTGCAAAACTCAAAATTCAGTGGACTAGGATTTTTTTGGGAAGCTCTATCTTCACAGAAATATTGATGAATATGATGAGATATGTTCTGAGAGCAGAACACAGGGTTCATCCTTTTTTTTTTTTTTTTGCCAAGTAGTTATCCCCATCACAGGGAGCACTTTAATCAGCTCATTCAGGTTTGATACAATGCTTGTGCCTTTCTGTCCTGCTAGTATTCTTTTCAGCTCTGTGCTTTCATTTATCAAAACAGCTTCCTCTATAGCCCTGGTTTCTGGGAAATCCAAAGACTTCCAAAGCTTTTTTTAAGTTCACTCTGAGACTACAAGAAAGTAAACATTAGACACATGTTAAAAGCTGAATTAATTTTAAACCACACAATTTACTATTTAATCTTCTGCAAATTAAAATGCAGAGATGACACAAAGGGTTATCCAGTGATTGAGTTATTCTGGGAGTGGTTCTGCTGCTCAAACACAAGTGTACTGTGCCATAAAACAGAGCCAGGGGTATCTTGACCAGACAGTCTCAAGTTTCACAAAAATGTTGTGTCATGTTGATCTACTCCAGGCACAACTCTTGGCTACATTAAAGCATCTCACGTGGCATTAGATACCTTATTTTAAGCAAAAGAATGTTTACATGAATCCTGCCAAAAGAAAATTCTGCAATAATTTTTTTTTTTTCTGAGAGAATATTTAAACATTTACCATATATTCCCCTTAAAAAACAGATTATTTGGTATTTAATAATTTTGTTTATAATTTTCCTCCCTGAATGTAAACGTCAGTTTTTGACTTTGACCAACTACATCCTTTTAATTGTGATACATTTTGCAGTGTGGAAAATCTTTTTATAGGACTCTTGCAGTTAGGAATAATTTGTTATTAAAGCAGGCTTTGTGCTTGATGCAATCATTTATACACTGTTTCCTCTTTCCTAAATTAGAGGTTAGATGAGGATTTTTTTGTTTTCAAACACTGGTCAAACAACAGAACACGCTGGCAGAAAAATATTCATCTCAGCTTAAATTTAACCTGGTAATAGGTGCACATATTGTTTATAACAAAACACCCTACAGGAATGGAGGTGAAATGATGCCTTTTTTGCCATACATAAAAGAGAACCAAAGGACATTATAAACCTAATAAATTCTTCAAAGTGCCAGATCTTACCCAAATCAAGAGAGGAATAAAAGGGAATTGCTTGCCTCTTCAGCAAGGATTTATTTCTCACTTGACTTGGTCAAAATACAGACAGGGAAGAGAACAAGATCCTGAACTGATAGACATCCTTAGAGCTCCACTAAAGTCAAAAGAATAAACAGATTTCACAGCATCTGAAGATTAGCCCCCAAGACATCAAAACTTAGCAGGTTTTTTTTCCATCCCTGAACACCCCAGCCCTCAGTACCTTTACAATCTGCTCTCCTGGAGT
The DNA here is from genome assembly GCF_023055355.1 of Agelaius tricolor. Classification (NCBI taxonomy): domain Eukaryota; kingdom Metazoa; phylum Chordata; class Aves; order Passeriformes; family Icteridae; genus Agelaius; species Agelaius tricolor. The sequence goes on along the minus strand of NW_027269269.1, from coordinate 42,834,504 downwards.
TCCTGCTCATAAAACAGATGGTGTGATATAGTGTCACATTAAGCACTGGTTCAAAAGAACAACCTCTCTTCCTTGCAGCAGGCTGATTCCTCCCCCATTCCTTAAACATTTCACTGAGACAAACCAATTAAGCAGAAAAAAATTTGCTTCGGGGGTGCTCCCTCTCCAGTCAGGGACTTTGCGGCTTTTGGAGAAGAGAAAAAAATGCAAATTCTCCCAAAAGATTTCACAGTAAACTTTTTAAAATCTCTTATGCAGTGTTACACAAACAAAATCACTGAATAAAGGTTTGCTTGTATTGGGATGGAATAACTTCCAACACAAAAATGAATCCTTTATTCAGGGAAGTTTGCAAGGAGTCTGAGGCTTAACAGCTGTATCATAAATTCCCACTGAAGACAGGAGTGTGCTGATAAAGCACATAAACCTATCCTGATTCACTACATCATTTACAATGAGGAAGATCCACAAGCCACACAATTACTCTAATTTTAGTTGGATAAAATTATCATAGAAGAAACTCTGAAAATACGTACAAAAACTTTTTGTTGTTATTTGTTTTTGCTTTTTTTTCAAATAGAGCTATTTTTCTTAATTATTTTCTTTTACTGTGGCTTTATTTTTCCTGCTGTTATTAATAAATTCTCAGGGAAGCCCACTTTCACCTAAATGTCCTAAATTGAGACCAGCCTCAGCAATCCAGTAGTGGTTGTAGACAGAGGCATGGGCTGCCAAAGATAACCTAATGAGCTCAGGAAGAGAAGGAATAGGAACAGAGTTGCCAACTGCTGGTCATGCACAAGCTAAACAAAAATATAATTAATTCCCCTACATAGAAAGCATTCAAACGTCTGAAATGAAAATGGCTACAGAAATAAAATTTTACCTCAGATTTTACAGAATGTACCCTACTAATGCATAATTAAAAATAAACCAAACAAAAAAAATTTAATGCAAAAATAACTATTATCTACTCCTGTAAAGAGATTATTATGTTTCCTAAGTCAAACTCTACAATTTAAATAGAAGGTGTATTTATATTTTATAGTCCCTTGGTCATTAGAAATGAAAAGAATTCAAAAAGATATGTTGCTTTTTGGTTTCTACTGCTTACAGAGAAATAGCAATACCTCAAAAGCTACAAGAAAATTACATTTTTTCCTAAGGTTCCCAAATCTGACAACTTTTATCAGGCTGTGGGCGAGCAAGATATGATTTCCTTGTCCTAAGTTTACCTTCTGTCTCTAAAAACCAAACAAAAAATTGCTTAAGGCTGACGATTTATCTTGAAATGTCAAAAAACCCACAAAAAAACAGGCCACACAAGTTGGTCACTAGCAGAATTATTTCTTGAATGGACAAAACACACAAAATGCCATGGACTTCCTTGCTGCTTGAACACACACTGTTCCCACAGCTCTACAACCACTCCACCTCAGCTAACCAAGATAAAGCACTCAGTGCAATGCCTTTGAAGAAAAATGTGAAAACACGCCCTGCCTATGATAATGGGGACTACACCCATGCCTTTTGGGTTTTTTTTTTGTTTGGTTGGTTTTTATTTTGTTTGTTTGTTTTGGTTTGTTTCTTTTTTGTTTCTTTGGGGTTTTTTTTCCTATTTTTATTGCTTTCTTTGCATGAGTAGCTCATGTGAATAACAGAAGTAGAGACAGAATCACTTTGTTATCTTTGGTACCTTTTGTACATATTTTAGAGCTTGCACATGAAGGATTTCCATAGGCCAAAGTGGATACTCTGTTCTATTTTGCTCCACTCTGGACAGCACAACCCTGGGCACACCATTGTATCAATATCAACGCGATGCTGCTGGATTTCATAATTAGTGATTCATGTGCCCAGGACTCACAAAATGACTCCTCCATAGAAACAACTGTGCTGTTGTGTTCTGGAATAAAATTCCATGGCTGTGCTCCCCCATCCTCCCTGCCTACCCTACCCTGGCAAAGCAGGCTGCTGGGATGGCAGCATCACCTGCAGCTCCTCAGAGTGCCCTCTTAGTCACTTTGGGGTAGAAAACTCTCCTGGAAGGACTGAGGTGATTTAACCTGGCAGGCAGCTCAACACCTCACACTCAGAACCAGGCCACAGTGGTTTATTTCAACTGCTAACCCAAAATACAGAGGGATTTCCAACTGAAAATGGGAAAAGGAAGAGAAAATTGCAAGCATCTTCTGGCTGGATATAATAGCATCCAAGTCATAAAAAATTTTGTTAGTAGGGTAAAATGCAAAACCCAAATATAATTATTAAAAGAAAAATACAACATGAAACAAACAAAAAAGTACCCGGAAACTTAGAAGAGTGGTTGATGTTTTAAATCAATTTCTACCATGACCCAGCAGCATATTTAATAATCCTTATTCACAATTATATAAAAGGAAGCCAAATGTTGGCTAGAACCCATAAACTGAAAAACTGCATTGAAAGTCTTTACCTAGTATGAGAGAGCAAATGAAAATACTTTGCATTTACTGCCTAGACTTATTAGAAAGGAAAATGACCAAAAATATTGAACAATCCAAAAAGTTCTATTTTTCAAAGGTAAGATCAGCAGCAAGATTGTTTTGACAGCTACATTGTATTTCTCCTTCATATAATCTTCTTAACTAAGCTTAGATGCTTAAGTGGCATTAGATCATTATTCCTTATTCACACAGAATATGACAGAACTGATCAAAAATAAGATTCACTTACATTTACTACATTATTCTTTAGAGACCTCTTGCACCTTTAGAAAAGTTGTTAAAATATGAAGTACATCCCTTTATCAAATCAAGAAGAAAATGAAACTTTATGATTTACATCAACACTCCTCAAAACTTTAAGTTTCTCCAAATTACATAGAAATTCTCTACAAGTCTCTAGTTCAAGTAAGATGATTTCCCTATGATTTCCTTCCTGATTATCCTCAGCTGATCCAAAATCAATGCAAAATGAACATAGTTCATATATTGTTTACATGAAAGTTTATAGGTTAAAAAAAAGTTAAAAATGCAAGTCTTTGAATTTTCTAAGATTAATAATGAATTAGAGAATTACTTTAGAGGAACTGAGTTTTTTTTCCAGTGCTTCCCCTTAAAGCCAATCATAAGAAAAAGCAATGCTGATAAACCACATAAGGATGCAGAGTAAAGAGGATAACAATAAATGACCAGATCAAGATGAAGTATCAAGTAAGTTTAGTAAGAACAAGGATAATGTACTAAAATACGCAGTGCCACTAACACCAACAGTCATTACCTTAAAATATATAGTCTTTATCTGAAATTATAACCATACTGAAACTATGCCTTCTAACAGAGCTTGCTCTCCCACAGTGCATTTTTTGGCATGAATGCTTTTTACAGGGTGAATTCTTCTCTTTGCCCTAGAACAACACCCATTTGAAAGCCATTTACTGCTGGTGGAACACTGTTTCTTGCCAAAGATCACCCCTCAAGGGATCCAGATCGAATGTTTCACCAAATACAGAGTGACAAAGAGATTTTTGATCAGAGCTATGGTACAGGCAAGGACATCAAGTGATGTTACTTCAAAGCCAGTGTGCTTTTTGAGGTGAGCTGGGCCCTAACAACAACCTCTGGTGAGACACTAGCCCCAAGTGTAAAGTCAAGATTTGTTTCTGCACCACAGCCCAGCCTTCATTTCATGTATTTAATAAAATTATCATTTTATGCCAGAGCTCAGTATTTCATTGAGAAAAGTATGCTCCTCTGACCAAACAAGCAGGAAATGTGGAGATCAGCCTTGTACAGAACAACCATAAAGCTATGAGGTTTTACATATTTTACCCTCTGAAATATGGGCAAAAAAAGTAGCAGCAGCCAAATTATTACTCTTTGTATTCAAAAGACCAAATGAACTTTATAAAAAGTTAATTGTATAAGAGAAAATATGTAAAAATGAGTGCTATGGTATTAACTCAGAATTTTGTAATTTTATTTCTGTGTGAAACCCTTCCTTTCTTTGGGCAGAATTGTCAAAGGGACAGATGCAGAATGCTTCTTTTGGGGAGCACAGCTGGAAATCAACAAAACCAAACTGATCTACACTTTTCCTTTTATTTATTTATTGATGTAGAATTAGCTTATCCTTTTTCTGATCCTCATTCACATAATGGCTAAAGAAATAATTATTCTCTTTTCAATCATTCCTCATCAGAGCCAACATTTAATAATTCATTTATACTTCAGGAGACATGTTGAGACTGCTAATTAGTTAAGAGATGGATTTTATGCATAATAATTTGCAGATGTGTTATAAAATTCCCACTCTTGAAACCATCATATGCTCTAGCAGCTTCCGTGTAAATAGAATTAAATTAAATACAGACTAAAATAAGGTATTTTCTTTTTTGACAAGGTTTCAAATCAGTTTAGTTGACATTGCTTAGAAAGACTTTGTAAGACAAATGGACATATTTAAAAGTACATTTTGACTGCAAAAAGGAGGATTTTTTCCAAATATATTAATTATAAATGACATTTCTATTTAACATACAGCACTAAAATGAAGCTATGTCAGTTATATTAAAGATATTTCACTTAAAATATTTTGTTTAAAAAAAAAAAGTGCTGATGATGGAACTTCAAGAAGCTCTTTCAAATAATAGATGAGAAGAGGTTACCATTTCTCTTTGGACTGGTGTAGTTTCCCTCTGTAATTATTTTATTCCCGAGTGGGCCTCATCACAGGGCAGTGAATACTGGAATCATTTTCAGAGTGCACTTCTCAAATGTTCATAGCCTGCCTCTTTCCATAACCAAACTCTTTGGGGACTGGAAGCTGCAAACACATTTTGTTCTCGTGCATGCCTGTTTAGAAAGAACCACCTCCTTCTCACTTCTAATTAATTTTATACTCTCATAGTCTTGTATTCTGTGTTCTAACATTAAGCCTTTTCTCCTGTCAAATATCCACGCACCGTTTCAAAATGCATTTTCATGTATAGCAGCTGTCTTAACAACTGCCAGAAAGATGGATCTGAAGCAGTGTGACTGTCTTGCCTTTTAAAAATATTTGAGCTTTTCTCTAAGTATTTACACCATGATTATAATGCATTTGGAATGAGCACGCTTTCCAAACATTTTCCCCCTTACCTTTAATTTGTTTTCTGCGTTGCTAGGCATAATCAATAATTCATCAATTTGTGAATCCATAAGTATGCCTTTTGCAATGGATTCTTTTCAAAGTTTTCTTTTTCTGACATAATGAAATTAATTCCTATCACACTAAACAGTGTATCTGCAAGTTCTCCTGCTCTCAGTTTCAAAGCACCACCTGTATCTCAGGGTCTCTTCAAATGAGCTGCTAGGACTAGACTTCCCAGAAAGACCAGACGAGATTACCACTTTTAAACAGAATTTTAAAGCTATTTTCTTAAAACTGGCATGTCAGAAGGAATTTCCGTCAGCTAAATGGAAGTTGTGAACAGCAGCATGGGAAATGCTTTGCAGAAATAATCAAATTCCATAAATGAGGCATTACCTTCCTTTGACTTCAATGGATCTTTGGCTGATCACCCCCCACTCTGGTAAGGATTAAGTGCTGTTGGGACTTTAGGCAGAAACTGTTGGCAAGTGGGGGCTCATTTTAGCCCAGGGGTCTACTCTGAACTTTGTGACTCACCAGGAGAATCCTCCATATTCCTTTTTAATCCTTCCCCTTTACTATCCTTTCTATTCCCCCTTGCCCACTCAGAGTCCACATTGATTGCTTTGGGTTGATTTTGTTTTGGTTGTAGATTGCATGATTCAGGATTTTTTGTTTTCCTGCACAAAAGAGGAGGAAGGTGATGAGTTCCCTGGGATTGGAGAAAAGGAAAAGGAGAAATGGGAAAGGAGTCATGGTGATAGGTGAGGGTGGCTGACTTAGCACAGCAGTAGTAAGGGGGTTAATAATCCTCTCTCACTTTAAAAATTCCCTCTTGAAATGGATTAAAGCTTCATACCCACCAGCTGAGGGGGTCAAATTAAATTGTGACATAAATCATGCTAATTATCATATCTCCTTTGGTATAAAGAAGACATTATCTTGTGTTCTGAATGGGGGATATGCTACTGTCACATGGAGCCACAGAGGGAGCAGCAGGACTCCAGACAGGATGAGCTGTACGCCTCTAGGAATCTTGTAGGATCTAGCTTCATATACTTACAGAAACTTTGATTCTAAACTTCATTTAAGTTTCTCTATGTTGTAAAATGTCACTGATGGGGATCTAAAAAAGAGAACTTTGAAATAATGTAACCAAATATCTATGATAATCTTAACTGAATGTTGTTAATTCACAGCATTGCAGTCAATTGAGGACACTGGGGTGTAAACTTATGCTTTAATGCTATTTTTCTAAATGCATTTAGAAATCCTTTGGGAACAATTTTTGCCTCACATCTTCCATTCAGCTCAATGGCCCACCTCACTAATGAAGTAAAGTTCAGTGATTTGGTCTCATGCCTTTGGAAAAAGTTAAAGGAATAGAATATGAATGCAGTCAGTACTGCCAACAAAACCTTCTCTTAAACACACTCCTGAGAGACCAGTGGAAACTGCATTTCAGAGGACCCTGCTCAACAGCACTGCTCTAATTCCAGAAGGATGCTGCTAACTCCTGCTCAGAGTCACCAATGAAGTGGTGACGGCCCAGGGACAAAGCAGGAAGGAAAGCAACCACAGCCTGATTCACAACTTAGATTCAATTCTCATGTTCCAAGTTCCAAATAACCTTTGCATTACTGTTGGAAGGTTCTGGGTGAGTTAAAGACAAAGCACTCTGCAGTGGTTTCACAAATGTCTGAACTCATAAATCTGCAGGGTCTTTCTGAACATCAATAGTTGCCATGAACTAGACTTAAGGAGAAAAAGGAGGATGGATAGCAATGTCAGATTCAATTCACTTTGGACTTGTGCACTGCTTTGCTTTTCAAAGAGGCACAGAAAAAAAAAATCATCAAATAGTCTGCCTGCTTCTCAGGCTCAACATTGTTGTGATCCAATTTTGGATGCACACCTAGCAATAACTGTTCTTATTTTAAAAGGGCCTAAAATGTAGTCAACGGTCATGCTTTACATGACGAGACATGCCTTAAGAAATCATCTTCTGTGCTAAGCAGCTGTTGTGAAACAAATCTTCCTCTTGGTTCTTTAGATTTCCACAGCAAATCTTGACACTCAAAGTTTTCTCCTCTGCCCCAGCACTAGAGTACTGCAATTTGTTCTATGTGCTGAATCCCTGCTCCCGTCTCCTTTAAATCATGCAATCAGTCAGAGGTGACCCCTGTCCTAAAAGAGTCCCAAATATTGTAGCTCAGAACTTTGACTATGCCAAAGTCTGTGTACTCTTCACAAAAAAAAAAAAAAATTACAAAAGCCTTTCCTGCCTTTTTTTTTTTTAATCCTAATGGTTGATAGGTTGTAGGTTGTTAACATAGAAACCACCGGATAAATACACAGGTAATTAATGTAGAACAGAATCATTGCATTATTCTATAAAGAAGAAATGGGATATTTAAAATTGATACACACTTCTAAAATTGAACCCATCCATCTACAGGTCATTTACAAGATACTATGATTGTATAAACATGACAACCTCTTTTTGTTCTGTGAAAATTCACACGACATCTGCTGTGTACATTTGTTGCAACTGAGTAACTTGCTGAAATATTCTGTTTCCCTGCAGTGAATTAGGATGGGAGGGACTGTGCTGTGTTGTAACCATCAATATGAAAAATAATTTTAAAAAAAGACTTCACAGGTGATGCTCTTGAGATGAATTGCTGACAAACAGCCCGAAGCTTTACTAGAGCCTGAACTGCAGGCATCAAGCATCCTTTGCCTTGCCCACACCAGTCGGGGATTTGCCCTCTGTTGCCCATGATAAAAGGACTGTAGGGAGCTCTCACCCTTCCAACCCTTTCAGAGAAGCAGCCACAGGCCAGGTGAGACTGCAATGAAAGCTTCAGTAGTCTTAGTTGAAATCAGAACCACTCGCCTAAGAAATAACTAAAAGTAGTTGACAAAAACAAGTATAGCTTGATGTTTTTACTGTCTCCCTCTCCAAAATGGCATTTTTAAATGCCTAAAAATTTCCCTCTCACTGAAAAGTAAAGTAATCTGTATTCCTCTTAGTTTTGTTGAGTTCTTTTGACTGTCTTGCATCGTTCCATGAAGACAAATCTCTAGACTTTCCTTTTACCTTTATACTTTTTATCAGAAATGTTAAAAGCCTCTCCACTGATATTGAAAACAGGATTCTTGTAAACTGTATTATATAGAAAGATAATGGATATGGAAATTGTAGCAGCATTATGAATACTGAAATATAACAATTTTATGAATGTAGTCTGTGAGATAACTATGTGACTATGATGAGGCACCAACACTTTTGGTTTAAATATGTTATGCTAAAACAGTTGGGATGCTCACCATATGCCTATAATTCTTAAAATGAATGCAATCTGCTCAGGAAGACACTGCCACCTCTTTCAAGAAAACAACTGACAAGCACAGATTTGAAAGACAACATCATTTTCCCTAGCTATATATTAAACCAATAAGTTTTGCTACATTGAAAGCATAAGGAGGGAGAAACCTTCAAGTACACAAATCCTTGTGAGGAAGGAGAATTACATTTCAAAGGCATTTTTGTAAATTTTGAGAAAGAGCTGACCCAGGAAAACACTGAAGAGAAGTTTGTAAAGAGTTAAAACATCTTGAGAAGTGTCTCTTAATTTTAGTTACATTAGATATCCAACTACCCCTCTATAGCCTTGTATCTCAATTTCTCCAGTTTCTTTATGCAAAAAAGGCCATTGTTTAGGTGTTGGTGTCTGTACAGACTGATTTAGGATTCCTTGGTTTCCCTTGCTTTTTCAAGATATGTTTTCTCCAAAATAATTTGTCTTACTAATACATGGTTTAGCCTTTGTAAGAGAATTTGAGTTAATGCAATCCTGCAGAAAGAAGCAGTCCTGACCCAAAATTAGACTTTCTGAATATGTTTTGCACAGTACATAAGGACTTACAGTCCAGGGAAAGGTAGACTGTGATTTTACTGTGAGAAATGGGTGGTTTCTAGACATCTGAAATTGGGAGGACTCCAACAAGGACTGCAGCAGTCAGGGTTATGGATCAAAGGCATGCAACTTCCTATTGCTTCAGAAATTACCACCTGTCACCTGGAGCTCTGCAGCTGATGGGGTACAAGATCTCATCCTGCTCCAAATGTAAACTCATTTAATTCAACAGCTAGAGCCAGCAGAGACAAAAGCACAACCACCACAATGGGTGTTTGGTACTTTGCAAAATTGTGGAAATTCTCATTTGCTGAGGCTTGCTGAAGCAGCACTTATCCCAGGAACAATGAGAGATGATGCCACTCTTGAATACAAGTAGATTTTCATATAAATAATGGCTGTCAGCTTTGAGTTAATCACACTTTTTGCTGAGATCACCACTATCTAAAAATAATGCATAGCAATATGAAACCAGATAAATTGGTTTTTCAAAAATAATCAAGCATACTTCCTTTATACTTAGCCTTTATGTGATGAAGGTCTTTTCAATTCAAAGCCTGGTATGTTTAACATAACGTCTTTTATTTTTTTAACATTTTTAATGCTGAATATGGCAGAGTATATCATCTTTATTGCTGAATGAGAAAATAAGCAACTCACTATTGCCCACAATGCAAAACTGGAAACCATTATAAGAAATCAACAAGTATTGGAGGGTGGGGGTGAGTCCTTTTTCTACACAATGTGGAGCCAAACTCTGCAAGTCATTGTCAGTCACACAGCTCTGGATGACAAACAACAGCCACAGATTCATAAGAGAATTGACTTCCGGTCATGGCATAAAAATCTCTCCAAGACTAAGGTGCAGGCAAATGTTCTCTACCTCAGGAGGATCCTAAACTGCAGCATCCCAGGAATCTGAGCTTGTAAAAAGATGTGTTTGACTGTTTGCCCCTGGTATTTCCTAAGCATCCTCTACATTTGGCAAGAGATTTTACCATAACAGGTGTATGTAGGATCCTCCACATCTGAGAGGTGAGGGGGAATGTTCAGCAGCTTTTTTTGGTTAGCAAGAACCATACCAAAAACCTGCATTTACTTAGAAGCCATGACATTGTTCTCTTCTGAAGAGAACACTTTTAAATATGAGGCACCCTTCAACAGTTATATCCCAATTCAGAGGGACTGCCAGTACTTATTTTTCTTGTGTTTTTAATTGTTTTGGTTACTCTTTAGACATAGGTTGCAGAACACAGACAGCAATAGGTACCATAGATCCATAAATATTATTCAAGATCAAATGATCTGAATCTAATTGAGAAAAAATACACACTGAACTCAAATTCACTATAGACAGCTAATAGATCATCATGAAAAACCAGGACAGTGTTCAGGCTTCAAATGAATGAACTAATGTCAGAGAATTATAGCTGTTGGCTTCACCCAAGATATATCATGACCCTATTATTAGGAGAGGAAAAAAAGCAAGTTTGGCTTTCTTTCAACCTCCTCACACCCCAGAGCAAAAACCCAAATTCTAATTATATGAGATGCCTTCTGTTTCAAATATTAAATAACAATTAAAGTCTTCACAAACAAAATATGGGAAAACCAATAAAATTGCCACAAAGAATTGAAAAAACCCCACAAATAAACTGTGTCTTATATGATCATGATAAAATCTTCCCCCCCACCATTTAGCAGTTTCATTCGTGAGTTTGTAATTTTTCTTTTTTTTTGACAGCTTAATCTCATTTAACTCTATCTACCATTTGATTTCTACTAGGAATCCTACAATGTACTGAGATCTCTGAAATGTTTACTGTCTTGAAAATAATCATTTCTGCTACATACACCAAAGCTTTCTAACATGGAAGGACCAGCCTATGAACTTGAATGAACCAGTAAAACTCCTAGCTGTACCAATACAAAATAAAATATACTGAAAGATGTTCCTAAATGGTTTTAGAGGGTGTTTTTTTAGTCATCTAGAAACTTGAAGACACAGTTCCAAAATGTCATTCCACTGAGCAAACAAAATCTACGTCCGTAGGTTTGTACTCTAGGCAGTCTTACCAAATATTAGAAGAACATAGAAAAATATTGCCTTTCCATATAAACACACAACTAGGAAAACAAAACAAAAAAATGCACCCAAAACCACAAACAAACCAACTAAAAACACCACAAGCAGAAAAAAGAAAAATCTCAAACTCTACTTATCCTTAGAACTTATTCCTGCATTCTTCACTTCTACATTAAATAGAAAGACTTGCAATATAAGATTTTTAAATGATATCTGGGTTTTTTTTGTTTGTTTGTTTTATTATTATTATTTTTGGGGGTGTTGTTGTTGTTTGTTTTGGTTTTTTGGGTTTTTCCCCCCACAGGCATCAATTTAATTGAGGAATTCCATTGAGTAGTGAGAAAAAAAAAAATCAGTGATGAGGACAGTCAGACAGTGAAGCAGGCTACCCAAAGAGGTTGTACAGCCTGCGATTTTCAAGTCCAGACTGAAGAAATCCCTGAGCAGCCTGGTCTGACCCCATAACCAACCCTGCTTGAGCCAGAGATTTAACTGGAAACTTCCTGAGGTCTCCCCCATCCAACTGATATTATTCTACAATCCTGCAGTAAAGTCATTAGTTGGATAAAACATGAAATAGTGTATTGGTATCAGCTTCTGAAGAATTGCATGTTACTAAAAATTTATTTCACTTCCAAAATACAAACCAATGAGTCAGCTTTGGTTATATATCAATTACTGGCATTCCCAAAATAGTCTCATATGCCTAAAAGGATTTTTACTCCATGCAGACCAGAAGATTACAGTTATTTATAAGTCTCCATCTTACATCCAATTCTGCAGTCTCTTTTCCTCAAGTGGTTCATATGGCTCTGAAAAAGTTTTGCTTCTTAACATGACAAAGTCAAATACATGATATAACCAAATCAAATATAACTATACCTTGAATTACTTAATTTAATGTGTGCTAATACAAAGACTCCTCTAAATGGTAACTTTAAGAAAATCACAAAGTATTTGATTTCGAAGCACATTTCTCAAACAAAAAATCAGCATCCACAACTGGCTGAAGCTACTCATATGTGTCATTCAAAGAGATGACAGGAATAAAACCCAGAGCTCAGGTTTATTCTTTGATCACAATGTTGCTGACTGGCAGTTTTATACAATCATTTTAAACAAAAGGTATTTACATCAAAAAGCAGCTGTGTTTGGGCAATGACAGGTTCAAAAAGATGCAGAGGGAAAAAGAAAAAATTCCCTCTGAAGAACTCTTTCTAATTGGCATTCTGCTAATCCTGTGCACAAAGGAAATTGTTTAAAGTACTTAACAGAAAAATAAAGTTCACCATTGTTCCAGGAGTATCCTGGGGAGATTTAGCAGAAAAAATGTAAGACACTGGTTCAACGTGGAAGAAAGCTTCCTCTTAAAGAGAACACATCCTACCATAAACAGCAACAATTTCACAATTTTCCACATTCAGATATACGATGCATTTTTCTCACTGAAACATCATCTTACTCTCCCATTTACGTCTAAAAACTTAACAAAACCCCCCCAAACTATTCATATCTGATAATGGACAGTTCTTTTCCTCCTTCCTCTCCAATTCCTTAAATAAGTGCTACAGTCAGCTCCCATGAAAACACGAGTGGAAAGCAAATCCTGATAAAACTGATTTGACAAATAAGCAACTTCCTTAGACTCCAGCCCACAAATGCTCCTCTATTTACCAGCATGTTTTATGAATTTTAGCTAGGAAATAATTTATATCAATAGCAGCTTCTTGGGACAGAAGAGCTTTGCCATCTCCTCCACATCAGGGCAGTGACGTGAGCAAACACGCCAGGGAAGCGAGCGCAAGCCCTTCCAGGTTAGATGGTGGAGGCTTCCACAGAGCCTTCCCTAAACCAGCTTGGGAGCAGCAGGTTCTTATTTATAACACCTCACACAAAGTGGAGATGCAGAAAGTACACTAAAAGCACCATATATCTATATTCAAAAAGAAAACAAAAAAAAAGACAGTATGAACTTCATCATGGCTTTGGAACTCGTCAAAAAAAGGAAAAGTGACTGAAGGGTTCACAAAAAAACCAGAAGTAAATAAGATTAAATTCTTCCTACAATGGACTGCCAAAGTGACTGCCAGATAAAGAAATGAGATAATTTCAAACAAAGCAGCATGGGCGACATCTTGGTTTCTCTGTGGAGAAAGAGTAGGCTGGTACTTTAATAAAAATGTAAAGATCACATTCAGAGCATTGACTTTTCTCATATTATGTAGAAATTTGGTTTTGAACCACTATTTATAATCCTGATTGTATTACAATAGTTTAAAAATGTAGAAGCTGAAAAGCTTAAGCATTAACTCCCTCCCTTGTCCCTGCTGAATTAAAATTTGCTTATATTTGGTTTAGGGTATAAGATATCTTCAAATCATGAACAAATACAGAATGCTGAAATACTAATTGATGTTAAATTATTTCAGCCCAGACTTTTCTGCTGCTCACTGTTACTTGCACTGAGCATCAACAACAATCAAACTATTACTGGTGGTAACTGACATTAAAATTTCATTTAACTCAGTGTTTTCCCCTTATGTATCAATTTCAGGCATAACTAATATAGCATTAGCACTGACCTTAAAGAATTCCATTCCTCTTACCATTAAATTTGGCATTACCTAGACTAATTGTTATCTACAAATCCCCCACCAACCACATAAAGTCTTCTAAATTAGATTAGAGCGGAGGTAATTTATTCAAAAAAAGCTTATATAATTAAAGACCTTAAATCCCTGTTACAACAATGGAATATAAAGTGATTAAAGAGTTCTACATGAAAACCAAATTACTAACTTTTTTCCATAAACCCTTTAGTCATATGACTGAGCAAAGTTTAACAACTTAGGTGATGGCCTATGTTGGAACAAGGAAAGAAACAAAGATTTATTTGTGTGGAATAGGGAGGTGAAAGACAAAGATTATGGAAATGTTTTATAAAATAATTACCCTTATTAATCCAGTTCATTGCCAGAGATAGAATCAAATGTTTCCATGTTACAATAGGGAAAAGAAATGGAGACCAGAGAATAATGCTCTTTTTCATTTGCCTCTGCTCCGGATGGTAAAATACCTGGAGTCTTTGGCAGCTAAATTTATTGTGGCATACGGGTGCAGACTTTTATCTTGAACTTAACAAAAAATATTTGTGAGAAAATGCAGTAAGACTATGCTATATTTTCCTCCAGATGGGTATTTTATATTCTAGCTATTATTAGTTATATGAGTTCAGAAGCAAATTTATTACATTTATTTATCCTCAGTCAACTCAACCGCTTTCTAAACTTGCAAATGCCAATAATTCACTTTCCAGTCAAAGCTCAACAAATTATCATAATGGTCTTTTAACTCCTAGCCATTAGGAATTCTCAGTCCTCTTTCTATCAAACAAAGAACAGAACATCCTCTATCAATACCGGCCTTTTCATGCAAGCTGAAGGAAGTGGCTGAGGTGACCAAAGGTCTTCTACCACTTGGAAAGAAATTACTTCTGCTGTAGGTACTGGATTCACGACCCTATGAGCCCACAAGTGAGGGTACTCAAAAAAAAGATTACTGTGACTGACTGAGATTTTTCACCTCACCTTCTGTCTAGAAGAAGATTCAGTGCGAAAAACCAAACTGCAGAGCAGCATAGAACATTCTTAACCTCAATCTTTCATCCCTGGCTTATTAGACAGCATGAAATAACACTGGAAAGAGATTAAAAGGAATACTGATGGCTTAGCAAAAAAAAAGGAACGTTGAAAAAAATCTCAGAAATCAAAAGAACCAAAATGAAAATCAAACTGGAGTTTTCTACAGAAAAGCTGACTGAGGCAAGGTGCTCATTGTAAAAGCTTGGCTTAGTAACATTGGGTTGTCTTCTCTATAAAATTTAGACAATTTCTTATTAGTGACATGATCATTAAAACAGGCTTTCCCTTGATATTCTGCTCCTCCTGCATTAAAGATAGATTAAAGCAAAGATTTCCATCCGCAAACACTTTAAAACCTTCTTTGCCATTTAATCTGTCCATTTAGGTAAGGCTGGTATCACTTTTTCCCTTAACAGAAGGGTCATCTGCCAGTAATCCTACAGGTAAATGTCCAAGCTTAGAATATAAAATTTTTTATCTTTCTGATTGCCTTTGTAGTGATATATTACTATTCATGTAAATGCACTCTTTGTTCTACATATATGTTATCAGCCTTAAAATGTTTTATCAACATATTTAAGACATGTAGGCATCATTCTCTTCTTGGCTATGAGTTCTGAATACAGTGACAGGTTAACTGAGCTGTCTTCCCCAAAGAGGGAAAAAAAAAAAACCAAAAAATACAATATCCAGGTGATGGCGTAACTCAAATATTTTAAGTAATTCAATAGAGAAGCTTCCACTTCACCACTGACTGCAATAGGAGTGCAGAAAGTGGCATTCTTGGTGGAAAGGAGCTTCTGCAAATAAACTTTTGCTTCTTGCCTAAACTACCCTTACAAATGCAAAAGTTGGAAGACTGTGTAGAATCAAGGATGTTTAACAGCAAAAGGAGGAACGTGGAAAAATTCTCACCCCCTCAAACATCAGAATTATATTGCCTAAGCAAAGATGAGACTCTAATTTATGGATGTCAGGTTGGAAAGCTTGCCTTGCTTCTGCAGTTGGCATGGGATGCACTAGAAGATCACTCAGCCTGATTTCTACCTTGTGAAAGCCGTCACAGAAGAGGCAATTAAAACATTAACTCTTAAAATATCGAAGCAAGGAGAAGCATTTGGAAACACGAAGAAATTAATATGAAGTACCTGTAATAATACAGTACATCAGCAATTATATTTAGGTGTATTTCACCCCATTTCTCTCTTTTGCAATACTGTTTTGTTATACTTTGCCTTGTCAAACTGAGCTGCTACAAAAAGATGTACTGTTTGGTCCTTAAAGTTTGTCCTTCACACAAATTCAGAAATATTGTAATAATGTAAACTGGCAAGAAACATTACTATTAATTTTCATTTTTAAGTAGCTGCTGCTTCATATATATCACTAAATCCTCCACCCCATGCATCACTTTAATTCCTTTCCACCTTGACTATCAAAGCAGCTAGAGCCAGCTAGACACAAAAATTTTATAGGCAACAATACATTATTTATGTGGCTAAATAATTCAGCTGTAATCTGTTTAAAATAATTAGGAAAAAGAGCACAAGACATACTCTGGATTATTATAATCACCAAACTAGAAATACTTGTACATCATCAATGCTTGAAGCAGTTGCACCCAGAAAAAGGATAACTATCACCAAAAACAGGTACTTTGTACAAAAGGGGTCTCATACCCTGGTACCTTATTCTCTGAGCTGATAAGAAAAGCCCATGTACTTTATACAGGTTTATGCTTAGCTTTTGGTAAGGAGCTCAGCTCAGACCATTTCCTGTAGATAGCATCACCTTTTATCACCTATATATCACCTTTTATCTTCTTGCATTACTATGGAACCAATAAACTGCCCTGTTCTTCCCAGCATACAAGTAAGGATCACAGCAAAGTTATCAGTCTGTACCTCCTTTGGGGCAGCAGTCCTGAAAGGCTACTTCCTGACTTTTCCTCTCCAAATAAGCATTTTTGAAACAGTTAGAGGATTGTTTTGAAATCTACATTAACATGTATACAAATAATGCAACTATTTTTGTTATCCAAGGTGGTTTTGGTTTTTTTCAGTTTCTTTTTTTTAAATTACAAGTTTTCCTTTGAAAACGAGATCCTACTAAATGTAGAGAGACACTTTACTTTGAAATGGAATTTCAGGAGTGCAATATAAGGCTCAGAAAATGTCAGCTTTTTCCAAGTAAGGAGAACTGTATGATGAGACTTTGGCACAACAGCAATGTTTATCATCTATTTCCCAGATATGCACAATTAAATATTGGGCAAGCTGAATGCTGAAGCATCCTGCATGGAATTGCAAACAGAAGAAATGCAAGGTACCCAGACATTTACATAGAACAGGAGTTCTGAATATGACGGTCCGTAAGGCACATAATTTTATGTGACATTTTATCTATTTTCCAACATAGAGTCCATTGCAACAAGTTGCTAAAATTCTTTTATTCTAAATTGTGGATGTGAGATGAAGAGTTCAATATTCTAAACCCAAAACCAGTGGAAGAACAGGTATAAAATCCCAACCTGTCTTTTTTACAAGCTCTGAAAACATCAGCCTAATCAAAGAGAAAAGTAAATTAAGTGCTGATGGCTATTTTTTCCCAAGTACATCAATTCATAGCCTGTCCAGTTGTACAGTAACATGGTTTTAATTAATCTCCATCAACAAGATCAGTTTACCTGTGCTCCTGTCTGTGTGAAATGAATATAAATATTACAATATCACCTATGCATTTAAATCACAGAGCTCATCAACTTCTGTTGGCAAGGTGAAAGATAAAAGCTACAGAAGGTCCTTCCCAGCCTCAGTCACTAATGATAAACAGCATTAACTGCTTCTGCAGACACTAATGCTGCTATCTTGGGAACACAGGCAGCCACCATGAGAACTTTACAGCTTCACTAATCATACTCTTGTTTGTCACAGAACACCAAATAAAATCTCAATGAGAAAAGGCAATAAATATTAACAGCCATGAACAAAGGAAGGTCACATTAATATGTAGATCTTTAAATACAAGATGCTTTCTTCATTAACTAAATAACTTGTTCATTATTATAGTGTCAAGGGAGCATAAGGGAGAAAATGCATTAAAGAAATTCCCTGATTGAGAGGTTTAATATATTATATGCTCAACATCTAATATTTACAGAATAGGGATTTCTGTTTGGTCTGTTTTGAATTCAAGGTTGAAAGATATTTACATCACCTATTGTATAATCTACATATGTCGTTCAGCTTTTTGCTTTACCCAGAAATTGATGGCTAAAATTTGGTTTTGGTCTGCATTTACCCCTTCTACTTTTTATTTTTCTTCTTTTTTTTTCTCCCCTAAGTTGTGTTTTTTTTTCCCTCTAGACTGAGGGCATATCAGGATACAACTCTTGGCTCTTTCTGATTCCAGAGCCATAGTAATGGCCTCTTTTTTTTTTTTTCCTCTCAAGAACTAGATCAAATTATCCATCCCATAAACTGTCAAATATTCCTTTAAAACCACAGTATTAGATCAACTTGACCTTCCACCAGTGTTTCAGTGTCTATGTGGACATGTGATTAGGTCTTACACCCCATCTATACCAACAATATTTCCATTACACAAATGTTTGGCAAAGAATTAGGAAGAACAAAAAGAACTGAGTGCATCAAAACTCCACTCTCTTGAATAATGCTATAACTAATCCAAACTTAGTTTTCCACCCAAGTAAACTGTATTTTTTACCTTTAGCTGCCTTCAGTCCTTGAGAAGCTTTTCTCACCTTCCCTTCACTCAGCAGTCCTCTCTGTACCAAAGTTTAGGGTTTAAGATGTTCTCAAGTCATACAGCATGCTGAAACACTGACATTAAATTATTTTAGCCCACACTTCTCTGCTGTTCACTGTTACTTGCACTGAGCATCAGCAACAATCAATCTATTACTGGTGGTAACTGACATTAAAATCTCATTTAAGAAAGGAGAAAAACAATGTCAGAGTAATGTCAGACTCCACCATTATTACAGCAGGAAAGGTGCAGAGGATGACTCCAAAGAGGCTGTGAAGAAAAGACCATGGATGTGAAGCCTTTTGGGAGCACAGGGAGACAGCCTGAGTGAAAGAATTAACTCTGAAAAAGCAACTGGGGAGCCTCCCATCTCAGCCCTCCTTACACAGGAGTGTTCCCCATCCTCATCCTGGAGCACCAGCCTGGCCCCAAACACCTCCTCCTCAGCCATCATGGCATCCCTCAAGAGCACCTCAGTTATGTGATCCTTCTTGTACACAAGCACTGGAGATAAAATGAGATTATCAGCAGCTAGTGGCCTGTGAAGGGCACAATAGTCCTGTCACAGCTCAACAGTAGATTTATAAACCCTGACTGGCGTGCAGGTGAGCCATCTGAACAGTAACAGTATTCAAGACGTGGTTAAAATGAAAAATTTTGTTTTAATCATCACTTTAATATCGTATTAGAAAGTCAGAATTAAGATGCAAATACATTTAGGGATACATTCAAATTGATCTTCAGTTGGATGATTCTTTCATATACATTAATTCACTCAAAATAAATTAAATTAGATCAATTTTTACATACTGTACTGTAAATAATTACATTTTTGAACAATCTGTTACTGATTTATTATTGGAAAGTAGGGACCACAAGCCAGACTTTACGAATTGGTATGAACTGGTCCATGTTTAAGGCTTATTATTGAAAATTCAGCATGACCACTGGAACTATCATTGCAAATTTCTAGAGGTACACAAGGAAACACACCTGAGAATGAAAAGAATGCCTTTTGTTTGAATAAGAACTTAAATTTTAAAGCTTTCCTAGAATTTTCAGCAATCACACAGAAAGGTGTCACTCCAGGATATGCTGTGCTGGTGTTTGTATCTTTCAATCTAATGGCTCTGAGAGTCTTTTCTCATCTTGAACTCAACTGCTGCATTTTTAACTTACACCAACTTTTCAGCATCTACAAATCCCTGCAGCAAGGAATTCCTCATACCAGTGGTGTGCTGGTTTAAAAGCACATTTCTGCTGGAGAGTTGCAATTCAGCTTCACTTTTATAGCCCATGCTGAGGCAGGAACCTTCTAGAAAGAGGGAGATTGCTGAGGAGGAGGCCAAGTTAGAGAAGTTCATTACCCTATGGCCATTTCCCCTTTGATTTTCTTGGTTATAGAGCCTAACAGGCTCATGCTTTCTGTCACACAGGTATATTTTCTAAACATGTAAATCCTAGACTGCATGCATACTCCATAAGCATATCACATAGAGCTTTTTTTGTTTTTGACCCCCCTGAAGTGAGGGATTTTAACAGTGAAAGGTTCAGAGAAAAGCAAGTAAAAAGTCAGTCAGCCATTGGCATAGGTATTCAACCCTTTCCTGAGTTCATTTAAAGCCAAATTCAAAGAGAACAGCAGGATCCCAAAATGGTATTTCAGACAAGACACTTTCAAACAAGACTGTTGTTTGACTTTCAAGCAAAAGACTTTTAGAACTCATTCATCAAAAGATAAACAAACATAAGAGACCTTATCACACAGGTGCAGCAGATGTAACAGAAAAAAGGGGAAAAAAAAAATCACACCTCTGACAAAATGGGAGATAAAAGTAGATAACAAGAAGCAAACAGGGAACCAGATTAAAGTCACTATCTTGAGACCTTGTTACAACTCAGTTCCATTCAGCAGAGATCTACTTCACAGCAAAATCTTCTCTGGCTTTCAGGAGAAATCACAAAGAACCTGCCATTCCAGAACAGATGTTCAGGTAATAAGTGAACGCTCTACCCCATTATTCTGTTAGGAGAGAAGATTTTTGCAAAACAACAGAAACACCATTTACTTTCACTAGTCTGATCATGAATGAAGTAAGGGTAGGTCTCACCCTAGTAGGAAAACCAAGAAGAATTTTTTGTGAATATGAAAGCTTCCTAAAATGAAAACTTTGCCTGTTCAGAGCATATTCAAATAATTCTGGTAACAAATTATTGGCTTAGAAAGCACTTATTTCTCAAGGAAGGAAACTATTAAAAGTCATAATGACAGGTGACGCTAAAAAGGACAACTATAAAAGCCATGTGCCTCAGACAGAGTCAGATGACTGCAGTGGCTTCCTCAGGGGGATTTCTTGGGCCATTCCGTAGTGAAGAGATACTGGCTCTTCCAGAGACTGTCCTGGAGAAACTCAGCACCTTTCCAATTATTCTTGTGGAAGAAGAAAGTTTTGAAGTTAGGAACATCCAAAAATCAAGAAAAGTTTGGGAAACAAGCCCAGGAGCATGAAGCTCTCATGAGGGGAATTTTTTTTCAAGAATGCAATGTGACAAATATCTTGCCAATCTCTTGCATTAAAAGCCAGAGCTCTTAGACATCAACCCAAATGGATTATTCTAATATAGAGATATATTTGAAAAAGATGTAGATCTCAAATGTAGTTAAGTGAGGCCAACTGTTCAATCTATATTGTTTTTTGACCTAAAATTCTGAATTTGGACTTGGCAAGAATGCTCACAGTGCAAACTCTTAGTCATATTTTCATCAAGTATCAGTGATTTCAGGTGATTTCCACATAAAAAAACTCAGCTAAATATCATAAATAATATTATGGCTTCATATGAAGGACTTGCCTGAGGTTTTGAAGAGTGATGGATTCTACTACATGACTAATACAGATCCACTGGGAAGCATGATAGATATGGGAATTTATTTCACCACTCTTCCAAGGGACATATGCTTCCTAGTCAACTCAGGATGCAATAAATCATTTGTCTCCATTTCAAAGCTCTGTTTGGGATATAGTCTATGGAAATGAGCAGCACAACAAGTAACAATTCTAACAATTAAAAAAAAAATTATTTGCCTTGCAGAGAAACAAGATCAACTGATTGGGAAAACCCTCTCAGGCAAAACCAAACCAAACCAAACAAAAATAAAAGCACAGAAAAATCATCCAACCTGATAATCTATTTCAGGGGTAAGTTTTGAACAATTTTTCTTCTTATGATTCCCTCCCAGGGCAATCATGTGTACTCTTCCCCAAGACACGTTTAGCCTATTCTTATTGTGTTGTGATTCCCTACTGAAAATTACTTAAAAAACCATGCAATTGATCACTTATTTGAGAGCAGGAGCTACAAGTACCTCTGAAATTATGCCATACCCTAGTGCTTAAACTCCCAATGACCTGATTCAGGGGCTACAATGATGCCAAGAGTCATCAGAGGGTTTTCAGGAGGAGCATAGCACAGCCAAATGATGGAAGAAGCTGTCACAGCAGGAGGAACAACAAACAGAGGCAATTCCTCTAGGCCAGCAGTTCTACGAGGACTATGCCAGAAGCAGGGAAAACTTCCTGCAGGAACAAAGCAAGAACCTTCAACAGCTGCCTGCAAGGTACTTTTGGAATGTGCAGCCAACAGCCAAGAGCAAAGGCATGGGAGAAAGCAGGTTAGAAATTTTATCTGGCAAACTCTCACCTAATCAGATATAGTTCCAGTGAAGTAAACCAGCTCACTCTTGTGGTTTAAATTAAATATCTGCATAAACATATGCACGTTAAAGATCAGAATCTGAATCTAAATTGTTAGAATCAGCCAAAAAGCATCTGAATTCTCACTTAAATCTGTATTAGAGCACTCTGTCACCACTGGATAACACCCCTGAAGAAAACCTGGGTAAACACCTGGGTAACTCAAGAACTCACCATGCCACAGGATAAGAACTGTACTTTTATGTATGGCAGTGGAATAAGAAAACAATCCTGTTCTGTTCTAGAACAACACTCTCACTCCCTGTCACAGCAGCTGAAATGGAGCAATTTCTTTTCCAGAAAATCTTCTGAAAATTATTTTATAATTTTATATATATTTTTATATATATTTATACTATTTTATAATTTGCACCGAAATTACATTGCGAAGTAACTTTTGATAAACTAATTCACTTAACAGAGCAGTACAGATACTGAAGTTACAAAAGAGAGCAGATTCTGTTCGTGTAGCTCTGCATCATTCCTCTTTTCAGCTTTTAGTAGTGTCATTTTTGTAATATAAAAGCCAATATTCTCATATGATAAATCTGCTGATTGTTTAAAAGGATAACAGGATATAGGCCCCTTACTATAAAAATGATGCAATAGAGACCATGTGTTAAGTAGATATTAACAGGTAATTGTAGTGAATTTTAATTTTATGCATTTAAAACCCATGTGTTACAGATCTCATAGCTGCACTTCCTTTTTCCTTCCTTCACCTTTAAAACAGCATACAGATACAGAAACATTTCTTCCAAGTGAAAGGATCACTTCAAAGTCCCAGATATTTTCCCCTTCAAGTACTATCATAGGTGATAAATTACAACAAATTGCAAGCCTAACAAAACAGCACTTTAAACTGCATTGTCATATTTTTTATGAAGTTCCTGGTTCACTGCATTTTGGCATTTTATACAACTGGTTCTGACAGTGATTAACATGGTTTGGGCTTCTGCTGTTTCACCCAAGAGAAATAAAACACCAAAATCTCTGCAGGTGTGTAATGGGCCAGGGATTCACAATCTGTTCTGCAAAGTCAGACTTCAAAGACTTCAAAAACAAAAATACTAAAGTTGGCATTGCCTCTGTAATAATTTAAAGCTTTTTTGCATATTTCAAGGAATTTTAATTTCAGTGTTTTAATCAGCACTGTTATTCAACAGTTTTCTGCAACAATTTAACCAATTGCATGACAAATTCTCCATTAGCTCTGAGTTGCACAAACCAAAAAGCACAGCAAGGAGTAGATCTGAGACTTAATAACAGAGCACCCTAAATTATTAAGTACTTACTTGAGCTTGAGAAGGGGCTTTCACTTATTTGAAGCACACTGTACAATTTATCTGATGCATATGCTTGGTTAAAATTATACAGTAATTACAAAGCAGCAATCACACAGTTGCACCTGCAGCACAGGAGGCTCAGGACAACATCCTAATTGTTTCTGTGATTACCTGTCTAAAAGTAGCACAGAACATACTGAAGGAGAGGTAAACTTCAGGTTACAATTTCAAGTTCTTTACATCTTAAAAAAAAACCCCAAAAAGCCAGAGGGAAACCCCAAAATAATATTTATTTCTACAAGCGTTAATAGAAAATTCTGTCTTACGTGTTATAGAAATTTCAAAAACATATTTCATGATTAAATATCTCTATTAAGAAGTGATGAAGACAATCCCTCAGTACGTTTCTTTGTGGTTTGTTTTTCCTTGAAAGTCTATTCCCTATATATAATACACTGTATTTTATAAGCACGTGGAGAATGTTTTTTTCCTATCCCAAGTGGCACTTTTCTTGACCTAAAAGAAGACTGAAGTGGTACCCTAAAAATTTCCATTTTCCCTCAGAAATTATAAACCTAATTTCAAGGTTCACTGATAAACCTGATATTCAAAGCTTCAAAATACTCATCAGAACAAAATGAGTAATTGCAGTACAACATGAACCCATGGAAAACGCACCATTTTGCTGAAGGTTCAGTCAAAACCATTGTTCTAGAGCAAAAATAAAATAATCTTCCTGATCATAATAAAATAACATTACCACAAAGATAAAAGCATAATCACAAAGAGGAGCAAAGGGCTGGGAAGCCTGGCATGTAAGAGAGTGAGAGAACTGGTTTTGAGCAGTCTTGAGACATGAAGGCTTAGGGGAGGCCTTGGCACCATGCTCAAAGGGTGCCTAAAAAGAAGAAGGAAATTCTATTTTACAGGGAGTCCCATGGAGAAGATGAAGGGTAATGGATGCTAATTACTTCTGGAGAGATTATTGTTGGGCACAAGAGGCCAATTATTCAAAAAGAGCCCAATCAGCGACTGCAAAAACCTCCCCAGGGAAATGCAGGAATCTCCAACACCAAAGCCTTGAAATCCACCTGGACAGAGGCTGGGCCAATATGTCTAGACTGTGCTTTTGCCAAAAAACACTGGAGCAGGTGAGGGAGGTGGCAGAGTCACCATCCCTGGATGTCTTTAAAAAAAGACTGGATGTGGCACTCGGTGCCATGGCTTAGTTGAGGTGTTGGGGCACGATGATCTTGGAGGTCTCTTCCAACCCAGTGATTCTGTGAATATGATGCTCCAAAAGTCCCTTCCAAACCGGTGTTATGTGATTCTAAAATGATCAGAAGGAATAAGCCAAACAAATGGACCAGAAGAGGAAGGTTAGAAGGACTGTACAGTCTTGAGCATTGCTCTTTACTAGACGAGGATTAACTAAGCAAAGGGTCTATTAGAAGTCTTTTTAATTGCAAAGGTGGTGATGATTTAATAATTAGGTGTGAGTGAGTCATGCAGAGGAGCATCACCCTGTGAGCTGTCCTGACTTAGCTGAGAAATAGATTGCTGCCTTCTGAATGCTTCTACCTCTCTCTTTATTTCTATCAGCTTCAGCACCAGGCCTTGGAATAAAAGAGCCACATCTGATTCCTTATTAAGAATTCCATATTTTGTAATTTTTTTCTTTAAAATTGTAGGACTTTGGTGCCCTACATGAATTCTAATATTGTCAGTCTGAGGGAATTTAAGAGATAGCCAAGTAACAAAAGCTATTTTATTCGCTATTCTTGGAAATCTACAAACTTCACAAAGTTGCTACAATTACACTCCATGCAAGGATTTAATTAATACTAAGGAAACAGTGCAGTAAAATACAGCACTAAACAGGTCTGAAACAAAAGTAATTCTTCTATGGAGACAAACTAAAAATTATAAAAAAGCACAGTAAAATCACAGCATAACAGGAGAAGAGGTAAAAGACATGTTCCACAGAAGAAAAGGCATTTGAAAATCCACCTACTAAAGGTGGATTTCTCCAGTCTTTCGCAAAGAAAAAGACTGCATAGATCCCTTGCAATGAGAATTTCTTAGAATCTCAAGATAAAAACTTTGAAGTGCACTCTTACAAAGAAACCTCACCCATCCATTAGATAACAGCTGGGAAAGTAATAAGCACATGATTTTGAGAAGTAGATTTTTAATATATCATCATATACTGACTTGGTTCTGACCACAGATAGTTCATAGCACTCCTAGGAGTGTTATGGCAGCCATTATTTGCCATTATTTTTGATGCTGACAAAACACAACTTTAATATATGGTCTCAACTCTATTGTATGGCTTCTGATGTGGCCATATGAGAGAGCCCAGACAGAAAAGAGCCGACAAAACTTTTTTGTCTTGCAGAGCAGACAAAAACAGAATGTGAAAAGTTGTTGTGTGCCATCAAAGGAGAGCAAAATAATGATTTAATATAACAGAACACAGATTAAAAGCCCAGGTGATGTCTGCCTGCAATATGTCCTGTTTCTACATATAGTCTACTTGGAGAAGTAATAATTAAATGGGCAAAGTACTTCAAAAGTGAGTTATTTAAATCCGGACAGCAGAAATTAATAACCAGAACTCATTAGAATATTGAAGTGTCACAGACTCAAACATCAGAGAATGCAAAACACAACAAAAATATGCCAATCTCCCCCACCCGTTAAATAACAAATATTATTAGCATAATTATCAGCTAAGCATGTGTGACAAAATATTAACTTTCTTCCCTAATACTCACAAAATTATGAGACATGTAGGAGCTCAAAAAGGTATAAATAGAGGCCATTCATAGCAGGTTTGGGTTTGGTTTTTGGTTTGGTTTTGTGGTTTTCTTTTTTAATCATCAGGCATCCAACCAAAGAACATAATGTTATTCTTCCTTCCACTACACATACTCCACAATTGCAAAGTGAAAGGTAACCTTTACATTTGTGTGTGTTTTCCAGAGCTGCAGTCTCCTGATTCCAGGTCTGTAACACTATCAGTTTCTCTCTAAATTATAATAAACATAGAATACAATAAGGATGTTAATTTTTCACATTAATTCAAATGTTGTAATAAAGCATTACCATGTCTCCTTGATATGAATGTTCCGTGACATTATTCCTATGATTATTAATTCCTTTGGCATACACCCAGAACTATTAATACTGTATATAAATTAATAAATTATGCATCTAGCAGTTCGTTGAAGTTGCTCATTCCAATTTCTGCTAATTAATAATGTGGCTGTCATGTTAAATCAGAAGATTTGTGCTAAAAAAAGTTAAACTATTATCTATCAAACTCTAAAAATGCCAATCAATACAGTTCGCCTGAAGACACTTTTGGCCTTACTTGGCACCACTTCTCCCACATAGTTATTTTGTTTTATCTCCAAGACTTTCTCTGTAATGCTTTGTTTTCAGAGAAAATGAGAAGCTGGGGAGAGCAAAGAATTAACATAGAAAGCTGACTGTTTGGTATATGTTAAATAATATATGCATGATCTTGAATAAAGAACTAAGACTGCAGATCCAAATGACTGCAAACTATCCAAAGGCTATAAAGATTCCTGGCTGATAATGACTTATGTCCCTGAAAGCTTCATTTTGACAGCTACCTATGGCATTTTCCATTGGTGCAGGCTTACTGAAAAAGGATCTGAATGTGCAGCTTTCGTAAACATTTTGATGCTTAACTATTACAAATGCTTTCCATGTTAAATTTGTGAAAAATAAACATAGCTTAGCACTACAATATGTGCTGCACTTCATTTTGAGATGCAGACAGGAAAATTCCTTTCCTGCAAGTAACACAATTATTTCAGGGCAAACAAATGTTAATCCTCACCATGAATGTCAGCCAGACAGTTGATTTAATTCTGTCAAGACTTGCAGGTTACTGTGTACCCCAGATTTCATACAGTTAAAATTTCCTTCCTATGCAAAACTGATACAAGACATATTTTTAAGCTTAAAAATCTTCCCCCACAGAAGACACAAATATGAACCCCACTAAAAAAAAAAAAAAAAAAAAAAGAACCAGGAAACCCCCACAGAAAATTATTTATCAGGGTATGGGGTATAGATTGAGTGGGTGTAGTTTGAAACTAGAATGGTTCAAGTACTGCATTTTTTTTAATGAAGATAGTTATTAAAAGCAGGCTTTTTTTTCCCTCTGATGTAAAAAAATCTCTCTGTATGCCCTGCTAATTCTACAAAGTGGTTATCCCTGATTTATAAAACGATGAGAGTTCATTTTAGAAATAACCTTTACGTTAAAAAAAAAAATGTACATAGAAGACACGATTTCTCATGCATTCTCTTACAGATAACACTAGTGGCATCATTAGATATATAATCATATATACATATATCATATATAATACATAATCATATATAATATATACCCTTCTGTTAGAATTCTCTCTTACTGCAGCTCTTGTGGTGCTGACTTTAGTACCCCCCATGAAAAGGTTTTCAGAAAACCTAGAAACCACAGGCTACCTGATGATGATGACAATGACAACTGATGTGGCACTCACAGCAATGGCCACACCACTTTCTCCTGGTATTTTGTCCCTCTGCTAGCTCTCAAAACTTAAAATAGCTAAACTCCAAGAGAGAGTCTTGAAACTCTGAAGCAGGCACCCAGTTAATCACTCTGATTATGCAAGCACAGAGAAAGTTTTCAGCTAAAACAAGATGAAGCTGCTCCATCCAGGAGCCCAGAGCAAGCAACTCCTTGCCAAATCCACCCAATGGCCAGAGCCTTTCCAGTGCTGTGTCAGTGCTGCCCAGACACCTCATGAGTATGGGAGTGAAGCCCAGGGTCAGCTGAATTGGGAGTTTCAGACAAAAAAACAGCTGTGGTGGCTCTTGCACACCCCCATTTTGATTCTGTCCATGACACCGTGTCAGCACAGCAGGTTTAATGAGAGCGTGCAGCGAGCTCAGGAGAACCATCCCATAAATCTCATCAGGAGGAGCTGACCTGAGGCTACTGCAGCCCCACGGAAACAGTCTTTAATCTGACTCAACAAGCATTCAGGGTTTTCCTCTGATGTTTCCTAGCAGACACTCTAATGTAGCTTGACCTGTAGGATGTACGGGAGGAAAAGAACAAACACGCAAAAAAGAAAACAGGAGGTACAGAAGACAGTGAAAAAAACCATCCAACAGATTTTACTACTTCATAGTTGAAAACTGCTCTGTACTCTTTTTTATAAGCAAACTTGAGGTACAGGAAGAATGGAGACTGAACATGCTATTTCTAAACTATCTACAACCAGAAGAAAATGCCCAAACTACTTTGTTGAACAAAACAGCACCAACACTTGAATTTTAGCAAGAGCCACAAATGTTCATGATTCATTTTTAGGAGACTGGAGGGCAGCCACAAGACTAAAACATTATTTTGAAATACTTCTCAGTACTTCTATCACAGACAAGAAATGTTGGGATGAAACCTGATTAGGATTTATATTTCTTCTTCAACTTCAATCTTCCTGGAGTTTAGGGAGGCTGTTCTATAAACCTGAAATTCCACATATTTTTCTAACACCTTTCATTTTTGGCTATCTTAGCAATATCCTTTCTATTTCAGCTAAATCTCAAAAAAAGAATGACCAATGTAGGCATTCTCTCATAGAATGAGAATTGATATTGTTATGTATGTGCTGTTATAAAGCAAAAGATTCAGCCTCTAAATGATTCAACACTGTTTTAACTATTCAGGTTCATAGATATTTTACAGAAACACAGACTCCATTTATACATATATAATGTTAGAGCACATAAAATGTTTATCCTATAGTCTACTTATGCTTTCTCTGTGTGTCAGCTTAAGCCTCATCTCTTTTTTTTCCTCAGGCAAATTTATATAGTCCTTATGTTTATAAAACAATGTATAAATACATAGTAACAACTGACAGGCAAGGACACACCAGTCTTGGGAAGCTGACTGAAGAAAATTGAGAATGAGGCAGAAATCCTGAGTTTGTTCACTTAAGCTAAATTCGCCCCACCATCAATTGGCTTGCTAATGTTGCTATGCTATCATTTATTTCCCTAATTCTAATGCTGTAATACAGACTCTAATTTCTCCAGATAACCAAAACTATGGGCAGAGAAAGTCCAGGAGAGAAGAAATGATTGGATCATTCTTCCCAGAACAAGTTCCACTTCTTTGTAAAGAAGATCCTGCACCCCAGAACTGAAGACTTCCCAAAGCCCATAGTTTGCCATTTTTGTCCATCTAATGATGTCTGCTCTTTTATAATTCCTGACAGCAAAAATTTAGTGCATTACATATTTGATAATAGTTAAAAAAAACCAAAAAAACAAAAAAAAACCACAAAACCAAAAAAACCTACATTGTGTCTACTATAAAAACTTTAACTATAAATATTTCACAGCCCATTCTCATTAAAAAGTAAAAATATTTCTCCATCCATTTCGGCATGTAACATGTATTTTTGAAAGCCCTGTCTAAAAAATAAAAATCAAAAAACCCTACACCTTCCAAAATCGCTTGAAATATATTGCATCAAACACAAAAAAATACAAATCTTAAAAAAAACTACATTTATTTACTTATTCAAAAATTAAATTTCAGGTTTAAACACAGTTGAATGTAATAAAATTATTGTAATGGAAGAGAGAAATTCTTGGTTCATTTAATACCTCTTCACAGTCATAATAAATTATTAATGATTTCTCTTTTAGATGATAGAAGTGAAGACCTGAGAGAAATAAACAAATTTTTGTCTTAATCCCTCAAGTTATAAGTATTTTATCCTTATAAGAGAAAAGCACCTGAATATATTGGGGGGTTGTTACCAGGTTTATTTTTTTAACATGGTATCTCAACAATGTCCCTGAAATCAACAGAAGAACAAAATTTCAAAACCACTGGATTGATTAAATTGATTTAATTAGTGGTAAAATTATTGGCAATTTTGTGGAACACATCTCAGCCTGTCTTTGAACTCATATTCTGCCAACACTTTGGCAGGAGAATAACTCAATTGATCCAAGGATGAGGACACCTCCACCAAAATCTCCAGCACCCCAAAACACACAAAGGCATTGCAGCACCTTATCCTCACCTCAAGTCTCCCACTCGGTGATCACCACTGCACCAAATAAAAAATTCATCACTCCTATCCCCCAGAACACACCCACATCATGATACTTATACATCAAAAGGGTATATTTATAATTTCTACTTAGTAACATATACTTTATAATGCATATAATTTTATAATTTGACATTTTATGCATCCTACATAGTGAAAAGAACATGCCATGGCACTTATGAGCATTTGTTCTTGAAATTATGTGGTTTTGTACCAAGATTTCAGTATTGTAAAGTGACTTCTAAATAGCTATAAAAAGGCATCTTGTTGGCATGACTATCAAGTCAAACCATATAATCTAAGTTAAAATTGAAAAAATAATACTGAGCCTACATTCTGCATCTTGTACTTCAGACAGTAAATCAACTTCCTCACCTTTTCATCCCAAAACTTTATTCAGATCTAAGAATAAATCCCACCCTTCAGTAAGAAATTAACTCAAAAATATTTTTCCACAGAAGTAGGAAACATCGATGCCTTTGCAACAGTGATTTCAGAAAAATGACTGAAGGCATTCTCAAGCTGCATTTGAGTCCATATTTAAAAGGAAACCTAATTTGTATTTTTGCAATCATAACACCAACTGTTTTGACTTTTCTTTGCTTGTTTTTTTTTTGTATGCTTGTTTTTTGTTTATTTTTTATTTTAGATGAGAAGGAAAATCATTTACTTAGCTCATATTTTGAATACTTCCACACCTGCCAACTTAATTTCAGATGTTCTTCCCAACAACACAATGGTTACAGCACAAAAATGCCCTCCTAGTGTAAAGAGATATATACATATACACACAAATTTTCATATTTCAATTGAAACACTGACAAAGCACATACAAACATATTTGTGCTTATCAACCTTTGATGGATTCTTCTTCTGTTGGATACACTATTCAGATCACAGTTTAATTGTTCTGTTACCACTGTTCACAGCTATGGAAAATTTTAAAAATTAGTTATTTCTATTTTCAGGTTTTTTTCTACATTGCAACAGATTTGCGTATGGTGTCATCATATATACATTAATTATACCTGAAAGAAATTCCATGAAGAACTAGAAAGGACTATGAACAAATTGAAGAGCATCAACACTCTTCAAGAACTCAGTGATAACTATATTTGCCTCCTGAGACTAAGATAGTTCTGACAAGAATTACATTATCCTTAATGAACAAAAAGTTTCTCATTGCTTTTAACCTTTCATATCAACATAAGAAAAAATGATAAATATCTCATTAAAATAAAACCTCTTTTTGAAATTTTCTTAAATTTATGATTTAAAAGATAAGGATTAAAAGTATAATATTAAAATTTTTATTTAGGATCAAATTCCTTTTTATCTGCACCAGTTTTTTTTGGTTTTTTTGTTAAGAAAAACGTGAAGGCTTTGCCTCAGTCGAAATATGAACCGCCTAGTTCTTTCAATTTTTTTTTTTCTCATTCCTGCTACAAAGTACTACATTGAAAAGAGGCTCTTCATTTTAGACCACAATTTCTCAAGCAAATAAATAAAAACC
Organism: Agelaius tricolor; assembly: GCF_023055355.1. Taxonomy (NCBI): domain Eukaryota; kingdom Metazoa; phylum Chordata; class Aves; order Passeriformes; family Icteridae; genus Agelaius; species Agelaius tricolor. The sequence goes on along the minus strand of NW_027269269.1, from coordinate 42,802,257 downwards.
CCAACCTAAAACCAGTAACAAATCCCTTTTTTCTTTCCTTTGGCATTCTATAATAGACTCTGGCATATTGATTTCACTTAAAAGATGCATTTCATTTAGAAATGCTCATGGTCCTAATTAGTAGAAAATAGGTTAAAATACCATCATGTAATGATCCATGGATTTGGCATGGTTTAGGTTTCTGATATCCTCTACATAAATACACAGCCATAGGCATGTTTTAAAGCCAGTTTGCCACAGATGCTGAGTCACCCCAGCTTTCCCTGAAGTCAAAGGAATTTATTGGGCACTTAATGAATACAACATTTTGATACTACCATAAGTAATGCTCTAAAGCAGTATCTGAGTAATGCTGCTAACAGTTTAATAAACTGAAAGATGCAGAAATTATTCAACCAGCCTCCTTCCCTTTTAGCAAAGGCTAAAGGGAAATCTTCATTACAACCCTAAGTCAGGCCATTTATTTGGTAGGCTACTGACTATAAACTTATTTATTTAACAGGTGAATGCCTGTTGGTCAAGAAGGTGGGATACCTTCACATGATGAAGCAACACTCTTGGAACAACAGTCCCCCCAAAAAACTCCTACTCAAAAGTGCGCCCTTTAACCAAATAAAAACATTTTTAAAATTACAGAAAACGCAGCCAGCTCTGTTTTAAAGCAAACAAACACTTTTTGCTGTGGAAATCCAGCAGTACTGAATTAAATTCATAAAGATATCAGTTGAGTTTGCATCTAACTTCAAGCAGGAATAAATGTCTGTAGAGAAATGCAGTTAGTCCTGTTCATTCAGCTGTGCCTAAGTAGCTTGTTATAGAAGGACAGTGACCCTGTGGTGTGCATCTCAGTGCATGCACGTGTGAACTTCCAAGGAAGAGACATTTTGGGCAGATGGTTAAGAATAACCTCATCACTGAGTTTTTCACAACTCTCCCAATTAGTGATGAACTAATGATGGGGATGGGGGTTGGAGATAAGCTCATAAAACCAAGCTCAAGACCAAAGTCTGGATATTTCTTGCAAGAAAAGTGAAAATAGAGCAATTTTCAGGCCTTGTTAAATAAAAACAAAGTGTATTTGGAAATGCCATCAGTGGACAATAATGGTATTACTGATGTCTGTATACTGTGTTACTCCCATGGCTTGAATTTTTATACTGAACGCTTTCACTTATAGTTATATAAGTATATTTCTTCAAAATACCACCCTTTATTGTGGGGCAAAAAAACCCCGAAACAAAACCAAAAACAAAACAAAACAAACAAAAAAAAAAACCAAACAAAAAAAAAACCAAACAAAGAACCCAAAAACCTGGACAAATCTAACTAAATTCTGCTGATTGCTGATTAGGGCATTTTGGGGATACAGCACATTTTCCTAGGTATTGGCAGAGGAGCAGAGTGACATAAAAGCAATATATATTTTACTAGCACACTCTTAGTTATCATGCCTTGTTTCTGACCCACAAGCAAAATGACAGGTGCTCTTCCCTCTGCACATGGACTAATTTTCACCAAGGTCAAATGATTTGATGTATTGCAACAGCCAATTTAATTTTTATTTATGCATTTTTTTCTGCTGAAGTTTCAATTACATTGACAGCAAAAAAGATTCAAATTCCTCAGCCTCAAATACATTTTGTGACACAAGTTTCTCAGAACTTTTTCAAAGACACTTGACATTTATTGTATTAGCTAAGACCATTACAGAGGATTTAAAGGAAACTTTCAAAATCTCTTGAACACATATGCAGAAGGAGGGAAGGGGAGGAAGTTGTGAAATTATAAATGAAAGAAAAACCACAAGTGTCAGTGCTATAATTCTTGACCTTTTTGAGAGTTTTCAAAAGTAGAATATTTAATGTATTGACATATAAAAATCTGTTCTGCATTTACTACCTAAATAACTAAGGAGAAATCTGCCATGAATCCAGACAGTCCTTGTCCAGAAAATAAAAAAGTTACTATTTATTTGTACAGTCTGGGATTTTTTTGTTTTGTTTTTTTAAGAGTTTAGATATGGTAGAGTAGTGGTATAAGAATATTCCTTTATATATAAGTATATGGTATAAGAATATTCCTTTTTTTTTTTTTGGTATGGCTTATTTTTCTCCAAGAGTTGAATCAAATATATCTCTTAGTTTAAGCAAAAAGTTTCTTATTCCTTATTTCAGTCACGCTGTGGTGGCATTATTCCTTCACTCTATTCCTTTTTTACTCTGTGCATTACATCCCCCACCCTTAAGTTCACGATAATTCCTCATTTCCTTGATGCCTCATCCATCCAGACCTGGGGAGCAGAGCCCATGGTAGCTGCTCAGGAGTGCAAATCAAGCATTTCATGCCCAAAGCTATTACACAGAAATGACTGTCTGGGGTTGCATCATCAGCATTACTGCTGTAGCATGAAGGAGAAAAACAAAACAAATATTAATGGGAGAGATGGAAGGACAGCAATGAACACAAAGACTGGTTAAATCACGGCTGCTGATTTTTCCATGGCCTCCCTGTTTAAGGGAGTTATGCAAATGGAGCCAACTATTGACATGCAGGTGTTTCATCTCACATGGACCATCATAGCCCCTCAGAGATTCCAGGGGTTTGTCATACTCGGCTGAGTCAGGTAATTAAACTATTTGTTGCAATTAAATAGCATGAATACTGTAGAATCTACTCCTTCTCTCCTTCTAAATTTCGAACAGAAATTTTGAAGTGCTTTAAAAGCAAAGAACTCAACCACCTTGCCCAACAGACGGCCAAAAAATTCAGGTTCTCATTTGAAAAAGGTCAAGTAGAAGTTCTCAACAAGGATACAGCAAAATATATCTGACGTGCACAGCATAAAACCTTCTACTAGGTTTTCTGTCAATGATTGCTCAAAAACAGATTTTATAGATTTATAGCTTTAATACATACCTTAGCCATGGGAGAGTCTCATGGCTGTACAGCTTTCCCTTTTTATTTCAGATATGATTAGTACATATTTCCACAAAACCTAGATCTTCTGGAAAAAAATATTCAAAGAAGTGGTTTCAGTGAACATTTATGATTCCTCTCTTTTCTTTTTTTTATTAAGTTTGACATTTTTGAACTATACTGTATTAGAGGCTATTAGCCTAAAGCAATGATTGGGTAGATTGGATTTTTAGTGAAACACAGAATGAAAAATGCGTGAAAAATTGAAATTACAAGCTTGCATTAGTAGGTTCTTTTCAGAGGGCAGCTCCACTTTTGTTGTACAGTCAAGCAATAATAATTTAGACCCTACAGCTTACATCAGTGTAAACTGAAAACCATATCCAACATGCCATGACACTGAAGACATCGTCCTCTAAGAAACAGCTCTGTTTAAGCAAATATCAACAAAAATATTTCTCTTTGGTTTCTTTCCCCCACTATAAATGGATACTGTTTCTTACCCTCCTTTTTCCTTCCCATGTCTGGTCCATCAGTAGCCCTGGGATTCCCAAGGGGAGCTGAAACAATTTCCCTGTCCATGTGGGACTTGGGGCAGTACCTGCAACCCTGCCTCCATTCAACCCCTTTGATGGCAGGACAGTTGAGCTCCTTCCCTTCTCTTTGTGCCCTTGAAGCATTTCCCCTTCAAAAGCTCAATGGATTAAGCTCAGAATGGTTTCTCAAACAGCCCATTCTCTGCAAAAAACTCTGGCAACCAAATCTTGCTGCATTTCATATTTCTTGCACTAAGGAAATGTGCTAAAAATTCAGGACTACTATATAACATACACTATTATACACAATACTATATAATAAACACTATTATACAGAATAAACTAGGATAACACAAAACCCACATTTTCTGATTGAAAAAAAATCCACTCTCTTAGCAGATTTTTTTCTTTTTTTTTAATGTATCAGTGTATTTTTTTGCATTGTGTCTTTTTAATAAGGAAAAAATGAATCAGCAGCTGATGGATGGATAGCACTTTCAGAAAGTTGATAAGATGGCAATTATACAGCCACTGAACCACGTCTCTACCACCTCATAACTATTTTCATTATAAAACAGACTTGCTTTAACTTCATAAGGGATGTAACTCTTTTGGGCAGAGTAAAAAAAGAGGCTCCAGTATTTTTTAAGTTCCAAGTTACAAACTGCAGACTTTAATTCACCGCATTTACTCTTTTAAATTTTGCACTTAACAAAGTAAACCTACTTTCCACTGCAGAACCAAAACCTCTACTACTTGCAGAAGGTGACTACAAAAACTCCATGTTCTCTGTTAATCTGAATTGCAAAGGAGAATTGGTCAGCCAAGCAGAGTCAGTGCGAGGATGCTGCCCTGGTGGATAGGAGACAGCAGATGGAAGCTATACAAGTACAAGGCAGCACATGTATTTTCTCAAGCAGGGCAATTCTTAATTAATCTGCAATTTATGAAACTCCCCATGCTCCCAAGAGTCTTCCCAGGGAGCCTTTGCTTGGCTAGTCACTGGGGAGGTGAAAAATGCCTCCCTTGGTGCACTGTGCCTGTGGCATGACACTGAGGGCTCTCTACAGCACAGAGGAAAATCAGCACATGAGGAAGAAATTAATACCTAAAGCAAAAGATCCAAATAGCACTGGGCTGAAAACTGAATAATAAATTCTTAAGGAACTTCAGAATAGGGATCCTGAACAAACGTTGCATGGAAGGGGAGCAGATACACAACACTATAATGAGGCATTTAGCAAGAAAAGCTCTCCTCTAAAATCAAAGGCAGCAGCTGGCTTTTGCTTTTAGCTAAAAAGCCTGCTTTCCTTGACACAATATTTAGCTCTAACCTTTGCCTGAGCTAGTTATAAGGTATTTCCTAGAGTTGGTGGTGTCACTTGAAACAACATCAAAAAGGAATGGGAAAGACTTTAAGCACTAAATATATTTTTTATCTTTCTTTCAATTATTTTTTTAACTACATGCAGTTAAGTCAAATGTAAACATTTTGCTTTGCAGAGAGGTTCCCTTGAAGAAAAGTATCCTCCAACACAGGGAAGAATAACCATCATGCCAGATTAGATCCCCGGTTCACCAAATTACCCATGAGAGTAACTAAAACCCCACACAATGTAGTCTTTTTGGATTTTAACCCCTAAAAACCATCTTTATATGAAAGAAATCCATAAAATTATCTATCATCACTCAGAACTGAGCTTCACCATAAGTTCATCTTCCCTCTTTTCTCCCAGTTTTGCAAAACTTTATTCTTCCACTCTGGAATTTCAGACTGTCCTGCTGACTCACTGCTCCACTCCCCTACTGCTCGACTGAAATACTATTTTCAGTATCTTTCCCTGGGATCTGATTATAGCATGTAAAGAATACTGTTACTCCTTTCCCTGCAACAACAGATTGAGTCCTGGACTATTCTCACTTGGATTCTCTTCACTAGTCTCACACTCACTGTTTATTTCTCTTTTCATATATTTCCACCGTTGTCAATACACAAATGTGTCCCTCTGGATGAATGCCATCTGGAACAGCCTTTTTGCATTGCTTTGCCTCATCAGCCTCAGCTTCTAATAAAATCTCCTTAAAATTGGAATTTTAAAATATAAATATATTTAATATGAACATTACAGTGCAATTAAGGCATAAACTCCCTTTGCTTCCTTTCCAACAGTTATGCACTGTTAATTTCAAAACCACGGTCAAGCTCAAAGTGTTCAAATGTAACAATCTAACAACAATTCTGAGTTAGTAAAACCCGCCAACAAGGAAACCTTGATTATAAACATGAAGTTTTACCTGGTCTGCACATACATGGAAGCACATTATATATATGTATATCAAAGAGAAAGGCCTCCTCTTCCTCTCAGGAGAAACAGGAACCAGCAACCCAACATGCTCCTCTCCTTTTAAATGTTTCATTTGTCTTAGGCTTGTGAAGAATGTCATGCTAATAAATGCTGATAGCCTGTTTTTGCAGAAGCAATCTCCTGGTTCCAAGTGAGCGGCTGGAACAATATTTTATCTCCAAACAGGAGGCAGGAGACGTCACTTGGACTGCTGAAGTCAGTGATGATGTTACCAACACCTCCACCAGGACGTACAAAACAGAGCCTGGTCAAAGTAGCAGTAAAAAATTTCGAAATAATAAAGGGGTTATGTAAAAAGGACAGGATATTCTGTATTTCACTTGTTACTAATGGAAGGCAGCCTGCAAGAGCTGGGTTTATCTCTATACCTTTTTACATCTATGTATCTGTTAGCTTCAATCTGAACTGAAATTGCACCTCACAGAGTGAACTATGATGATAACACTCTGGAATAGAGTAATTTTCTTCCTCATCTGCATACTTCTCCATCAACCTGTTTTCCACCAAACTGCAGTCTAAGTTTCATCTGTTTTTCCTAAATGCATTCCTATCTAGCCATGTGCAAAGCACTCATACACATCTAAATAAATGCACCAAAATCAGTGTACAGATGTTTGCCTGCTTTGCTGAAGCAGAACTGAGATGGTGGAGCTTTATCACAGATGTTTGTCATTGCTGTGGCACATCCTCAGTAATTTCTGACAAATATTGTACTTCACACAGTGTGCTGTTATTTCAGCTGCTGTAAATTTCCACAGAGAAAGAGGTTCGAAAAGAAATTACTATAAGGAAAAAATCATTAATAATTTTAGTTGCTATGCATTAACCAGAATTACATTTTAATACATGTAGTATTTTCTTTATAAATTAATGACATGTAAGATGCCTAATGAGATCTAACTAAGATTTTAATTTAAAAAAAAACTGAACAACACACTGATGATGTACTCATGTTATATCCAAATTCACTTCACAATAGAACTCAGGGTGGGGGGGGAAGAAAATAGTCTGATCCATAAAAAAGTACTCTGAAAATGTAAATACCTACAGTATACGGAGACATATTATTGCTATCACACGTGGAGAAAGCGTGTTTGGTTATCTTTTAATGTACTCAACAAAACATGGGGAGGGAAAAGTGCTGGGTGGTTCAACATCCTAGGACTGTCTCAGAGTGCCTTAAATTTAATCATTGGTGTGGCAGATTCCTCTGTAACAAGGCACCAATTTCAGGTTCTCCAGAATTAAAATCAACCAAGGCTCCCAAAACCACAGGAAAAGTCCTGAAAACATTGTAATGAAACCTTAACAAGTCTCACTCAAAGGTATGAACAACCTCACTTCTCAGTTATCCAGTTTTTGGTAACTTTTAGTTGCAGGTGTCTCTACAGCTCAACCAAATTGCATCAGTTTATCCAATAAAGTAAGGAATATAAAAAAAACCTAACTTCCAAACCAGAAGCCACAAACTGCTTCAGTATGGCTTGCAGGTGGATCCACTGCATTGCATTTATACAAGCCAACTTCCCACAGTAAACAGGGTAGCTTAGACAAAAAAATATACATTTATAGATTGGTCTAAACACAAAGTACAGCTCATTCTCACTAAAAATCAGATATATTGATACTGTACTGCATTATTGGACACAAAATATGCCTACACAGATGGATCATCTCCTAAGTTCTCTTTTTTAGAAAATCACCCCTTTAAATCAAAGGCGTCATGTTGATCCAGCCCTACAGGATTTGTGTCTTGTTAAAAAAAACCAGATATTTTGTATACCATGCAAATAATCCAGTATTATATGGCCCATAGAGTTCAGAATAACATTCCTGAAACAGATTTATTACAAAATAGAACAAGGGAAACTCTGTATTTGCCCTTATCCATGTATTCCTAATCAGACATATGAAAAAAAAATCTCCATCTAATCAAGACACCACAGTTTGACCTGGCATCGTAAGAGGCAGGTATGAGCAAACACCCTTAAAACAAAACAAAAACAAACAAACAAAACACCCCACCAAAAACCTCAGAGTACCTAGTTGGTAACAATTAGAAATTACATAATTGTTACTATTAGTCAGAAACAATTCAAACTTTATTATAAGGCCATTAAGAATTAACAGTCCCACAGTTTGGGTGAATATACCCTGAATAAAGGCCATCTTTTCTATTCACACCACTCCTGGCAGTGCCAGCAGAGACTGAACCACAGGGAAATTTAAGCTCAGCTTCATGGATGGATTACACAGCTGACTTTGTCTTCACTTAAGCAAAATCCAAGATATCTATGGAAAAAGCAGCAGCCCTTGGAAGCCAAGAGGTGTGCTACAAGTCTCTGCCTGCATTTCTCTTCTCCTCATTGTCCCCAAAGCTCTAAACACTGATTAAAAAAAAAAATACAAAGACTCCAGTCTGGCCTAAGACTTCTCCTTATCCTGACCATGTAATTATACATTTCCTTTTCCTGTATGCTGTGTTCATACATGGTGTGAGATGTGTGAAGAGTCACATAGAAGAGTGACTGGTGGGGTCTGGGTTTTCACTTGCAACTACAAACAAAAACTAAATTACCTTTAACGCATTAGTGCCAGATGTATCCATTCACTGTCACTTGATTTTTTTTTATCCTCTGCTTTTTACAATTCTAGTTTTTAATATTTACTTCTTTTACTCCACAACATGAATGCACATAAGTTCAGTTTTACTTCCATTTATAGCCACAACAATGAACACTAAAGAAATAACCTTTGTGAGACAGCATTTAATGCCATCATATCTTCTCATTTATACGGGATTGATAATGATTGTGGACATGCTCACGTCCAAATTCTACATGGCCAGTGATTTTTATCTAAATAGAAAAAAAATGTCAGGGCATAGAAAAAATTTACAATTTTGTACTTTCAGTGATATTTCTGACTGGTGTGTCTTTAATATTGTCAATATTTCTTTTACTTTTTTTTTCCCTTTTAAAAATATAAAATGATTTTAATATATTTGGTTGTGGAAACATAGACTCTTTAAACTGATGTGTAGTATGAAAACTTCACAGGGCAGATTGAAAACTCTACTTGCACCTTTTCTCTGTGAATAGCAGACAAAAATAAATCACTCTGGGATTTTGACCAAGTCACTGCCTGGTTTGACTCACCTATGGCCCCTGGCTAAAAGAATTGCCTTCCCTGGAGTGCCTGCCTTGTGCAAAGAAATTAATTGGAAAGAGGCAATTACCACATCTTGATTATTCTGCAGCCCTTGCTCTGGTCTACAGGAGATGGGAGCAAATGGCATTTCCCAGCCACACATGAGCAGCCCAGCCTCCAACCAGGTGTTAAGTAGGAACTTGGAGTCCATATAATTTTCTCAGCTCAGTTCATAATAACTTAAATGACTTGCTTAAGAAAATTTTTCTTCCCCACTTGCAAAAGCAAACAAAATTTTCAAAGTGCAAGAGCCCTTAGTGGAGAAAAATGAGTTGCATCAGTTGCACCTATCATCCTAATCCACATCACGTGATATCTGATGGATTATATGTGGTGGTTCAACAGGGAGCATCTCTTGTAATTATTTGCTCACAATCTTCCCACCAGCCAATAACTATTTGTCTTAATTGACAGTGTGTAAGTCTCAAACAGCTGAACTTCCCTCTTTCAATGAATGAATTCTGTGGATAAACGCTTTGTTTATATTTTAAGAGTAAATCCAGAAATTCCACACTAGTGGGATATGGAGACAAAGAGCACTCTACCCCAAAATAAAAATCCTAACTGTCCAAAGTGCACAAGAGCAAGCTGCATGTATCCCTATTCAAAAGCTATGGATTTTAACATTCATTACCACTTTTTTCAAGCTTTAATTTAGGGACCATTGCTTTAGATTAACTTCCCTTGGGGTCTTCATGGCACATAAATAGCTACAGAAACAAGAGCAGATCGTACATGGAGATGATAGAGGCAATGAATACTTGTAATGAGGTCTTTATCAAAAAAAAAAAAAAAAAAACCAAAAAACAACCACAAAACAAAAACAAAGCACTCAGCCTTCCACCCAAAACTGCAAACAGAAGGAAAAGGCACAACTCACAGGTCTGCTCTGAACAGTGCCAGACTCTGGCCACCCAGGAGAGTCCAGGATTTGCCATCAACCCCACAGCTAAAACTCTCAGTACCAAGAGAACACAACAATTTACAAAGGGTCTAATGTAGAAAACACAAATATTTTTCCCCCCACTGTCTCTGGAGCATCTATCTAATCCCACCACCCTCTCAGGAATAACAGCTTTCAAGCTCTTCTTTCCTCCTCAGGAGACAACTACAGTAACAAACTGCTCAGCTATCATAAGAACAGCTATTCAGGAAGACAAATTGAGTTAAATCCTGAGTGCAGATAAAATTTTATTAAGTCTCAGTTATAGACCAGTCTTTATGTGTTTAAATACAAATTTTTAAAAACTAGCAGAAGTTACTCACAGATTAATGACTGGCAAGATCTTCTATAGTATGTCCATCTCTCAGAAAAATTAGTACTAGTGCATGAATTATTAATATTTATAGAAAGTCAACTTGAAAATGCTATTACAATGACTTTTTTGTTTGAACTTTTTTCTTTAAAAAAAAGATATTAGAATCCAACTTTTGGTATCTTTTTGGTGGGGATATTTAAAGTAAAGATCACTGTAAAAGCTTGAGTAGATGTACAAAAAAAAATCCATGAGAAACATCACCTCTGACCACATCAGGAAAGATTTTTTGTGTTTATGCTCTCTCATCTCTGAATTATATTTAAGTTTTAAAATCAGAAAATGGGTCACTTCCTTGACCTTAATTGTTACACATTTTTAGCTATGAAATCCTTGTGATATTTTCATTATCACCTGTCTGGTATCACCTCACCTATCTGGCCTTGCAATGCAGCATTGTCTATAGCCTCTGTGCCTTGGGGAAGGATTTTTCATTTCATATTGTTTGTTCAGACTTTAATGAGATTCTTAAAAGAGCAATCCCTTGGATTGTAATAGAATCCCACCATAGATCAGTGCCTAGTAGGAAGTGTTCTGACATGACTGCTTTTGCAGAGAGGGAAATTTATGTTCACAAAAGTAAACTAGATAATGAAAGGTGGAAGGAAGAGAAAAGAATGAAGCAGCAACGGGCACTTACATTATATTAAGTGTATAACATCAGGAGATATTCAAAAAAGAAGGAAAAAACCCACAGAAATGTTATTAGGAGTCACACTTTAAAATAAAATTGCTTCTCCCTCCCTCCTTCTCAAAAGATTTATTTTTTTTCCAAAATTACTGAGAATGAGAACTAGAACATACAAGAGCCCACAAAACAAAAATGGGTAAATTGGTTTGAAAATCTGCTAATGAGAGTTGTACTGGTGTCTACAATAATAAAATTCAATTTTAAAAACAAGAGACAAGTTTTTTTTACCATCTGAAATAGATGATTGCCCTTCTAAGAATCCCATGGTTATGAATAGAAACAGAAAACACTTTGTATACAGCAAATCTCTATATCAAAGGAAAATAATGACTTGGATCCCCTCAACATAAGTTTTTTGCATTTTTAGTTTTAGACATGCTTTTGAAAATTTAAGTATCTTTTGAGGAAACAAATAATTAGCAGGATGCTGAAAATAATTCACAACATATATCTAATTACATTATTTTATGTATTCATTAGTATAAAATACTGATTTTGAAAAAAAATGAAAACTGTCCAAACTTTCAGGCCACCTGTGGATTCAGCAAGACTTGGCAGGACAACAGAAACCACCAATATAAACATTAACTGCTGTGATCAGCCCTGTGTTTAATGTCTCATGGTACTCTCAAAAGCACAGTAAGCAGAGAAAAATGAGCAAATCACTCTTAAAGCTAATGTTCCCTAAAGGCAAGAGGAAAATGTTATCTGGAAGAGAAGCTAGGGAGAGTAAAAATGATTATTCATACTCCTTAACTACTAAGTTCCAGCTATTTTTAATAGTGCTTTAAAAGAAAAACAGAACTAATTTTAACATAATTATAAGCTTTTTTTATTCTCCTCTAACTAATCTTGGTTTTAGTAATTATTATTAGGCATCCATAATAATATATAATATTATTTTATGCCAACAATAATACATAATGTTATGACAGGGAGATTTTAAATCATTGAAGGGGTAGAAGACATCCCCTTTGATCATCCTTGCATTACTGAAGTAATGTAATGTGGTAATCACATATCCTCTAAACAGAGACATCGCTGTCCCAGGATTTTCCTGGGAAGCTGAGAAACTTAGAAAAAAAAATTAAAACAATTATTATCTCTCCTTCTGTAAACGTTACTTATAGATACAGTTCTCCAGACTGTACTATTCATAGTTCACCAATAGTGGAAGAAGTTTTTACTTTGAGACCAAGTCTCACCTCAACAAGTCACACTATTAAAAAAGCAACTAATTTGATTAAACTAACCTTCAGCCTTCTAATTCACCTTATAAAATTCCATCCCTAACTCAACAACACCAATGTAACACCCTTATTTGCTCTTCTCTCTATTAACATCTAGAGTTGAGAGCTGCCTAGTTTACCAAAGTGGCAAGATAGTTTTTATTCATTTAACTGAGATAGGCTTCATTTCTGAATCACAGATTTACTGAAGTAATAAACTGTTACAATATGACAAGGGTACGTGGGCACATGAATCCACACACTGTGCATGCTTTAGCAGACTGCAGGCGAATACACTGTCACAGACATCTCTTATGAAAAATGCTCTCCTTAGGATTTTTTTCTCCTGAGAAGCTGAGAGGCCTCAGGAATAAAATGTAAACTTTGATTATCTGCTGCTGTGGAATGCAACAGGTGGATCTGTGATTGGTCTCATGTGGTTGTTTCTAATTAATGGCCAATCACAGTCCAGCTGTCTCGGACTCTGTCCAAGACAGAAGTTTTTGTTATCTTTCTTTTTCTATTCTTAGCTAGCCTTCTGATGAAATCCTTTCTTCTGTTCCTTTAGTAGAGTTTTAATGTAATACATATCATAAAATAATAAATCAAGCCTTCTGAAACATGGAGTCAGATCCTCCTCTCTTCCCTCATCCTCGGACCCCTGTGAACACTGTCACATACACCTTTACTTTATTGACCTCAAAATGGTTTGGAGCAGACAGCTCATGGCAATATCCAGATCAGACATGAATTTCAGCCTCCAAAATGCCTCAAACATGACTAAGCAACATCAAGCACTCCCAGCTAGACACAGGCTTGGAGTAATTATGAACTAGCTGGTAATTAGGCACTGACCAGAGCCTCCTTGATCCCAGCCCAGCCTTCACTGCCCACCCAGCCAAGCTACAAACTACCAACAGGAGAAAGGGGAAGGCACCAAAGAGTCAGAGATGGTTTAGTGGTGTTTGAAGGTCTTTTAAAACACCCTCAGCCCAGAAATCCCCACAGACAGCTCCCCTGGACCACGGACAGCTCCCCTGGACCACGGACAGCTCCTCTGGACCACGGACAGAGCGCACCACAGCTGCTGAGCTACCAGAGTTGGCAGCACACAGAGGCAGCCCTGGAGCAGGAGGAGGCTTTAGCAGAGCTCTGAGCAGATGCCTGGGCCAGGTCAGCAGCACAGCTGCTCCTGGCAAGGCTTCAGCTGACTCCGGAGAGCTCCGGGTTCCTATTAGCCTCCACTTAATCCCAGGCAAAACCTGGCCCTGCAAGGCGACGCACCTGAGCTAATAAGCTCCTTCTGGATCCAAAACACAGAGGGAACAGGGGGATGAGCCAGCAGGAGCCAGCCTGGGTCCTGCTGGCATGGAACGGAGCCAGCACTAATAAGCTGGGCCCATATGACAGCTTTCATGCTGGGCTGTGCTGCACATCCCAACAGCGTGGCTATTTTCAAGGTTTTTTATGCTGTCCGCTGTTTTCTTGCTGACTGCCTGGCATGCCACCACATTAGTCTGGCCCTAAAACAGCCAACTGTGAGGGAAAAATATGGAAAGGTCTCCTACCAATATAATTTGGCTGCTCCTGGCATTGAGGAAGAAAGATTCTGACATGAAAAAAAAAAAAAGTGTAGTTTTTTCCTATGATCGCATATTTCAGCATTTTAGAGGTTGCTTTGCCTGTAGCATGCATTTAATACCATTTTAAAAATAAAATATGTAATATGCCAGTGTTTGAAAAATATGAATGGCATTTTCATTTTATGTTGGGCTTAAAGTAATCCCTATGCTAAAGGAGTTTATTTAAAATATGCTCTGGTGAATTAGAAACTTTCTTGTGAGGAAATACAGATTTTGTAGAAAATGTATCACAATCCTCTTATTTCTAAAGATTATAGAACATTGTTAAAAATCTGCCACAACTTCTGCTTTATTTTTACTTTGGGGGAAAAACAGTGTGTTTCCTTTACTGAAGTACCAATCTTGAGGTAAGTACACAAGATATGCCAACTCATCTTTTAAATCTTATAAGCCTGTATCTGAGCTAACAACTTTTTTTTCCCCCTATGGTGAATTTAACTAATTAATGCCCAGAAATGCAATTATTCTTGCAATACATTTTAGAACTGATATGTTGCTTTTCTAAGTCATATGCAGCTGAGTTCAAATTCCTACTTTTATCCCAATATGAAATTACTGTACTTCTTCACTGCTCAACATATTTATTATCATCATGGCGTGGGGCTTTGGTAACAAACAAGACTAAATGGTCCCAAGAGGAAACTTAGCCATCAGGAAAAATTTCTTCACCAGAAAGGCTGTCAAGAATTGGAACAGGCTGCCAAGGGAGGGGAGTGAGTCCTGAGGTCCTAAATACCAATCCTGAAGGTATTCAAAAGATCTACAAATATGTCACTTATGGACGTGGTTTATCGGTGGACACAGCAATGATGGGTTAATGGCTGCACTCAATGATCTTAAAGGTCTTTTTCACCCCACATGATTCTATGGTTCTGAGATGTCCTATTTTTAAAGGAGACTAATGCAATCTAAACACAAGTCCCTGTGGAGAAGTATTATAGAAATGCAATAGATAGAAGTATTATAGATATGCAATATTCATTTTGACTGAAGACTTTTTGAAAGGCCTCCCTTACATGGATCACAAACTTGAATCTAAAATTCAATTAAACTGAACTCTTAAGGGTTAAAAAAAAAATCAGTTCTATTTTCTTTGCCTTAAGTGTTGCATATAAGATTCTTTTTAATGCAAAGTCAGCAAATTAAAAAACTAATATCAGCTTATAAACTGCTGAAGAAAATTCAACCATTTATGTGCAAACACTGAATTGTTGCTATTAAGGGTAAACAACACAGTTCTGCAGAAGACCAGGAAAGCAGATGAGGAATGACAGAGCATTGCTGCTTCCAGCCCTCTGTTAGCATGTTTCTTATTCCAAAGTTATTTCATTAATACACTTTTAAGCACCTCCCCTCAGCCTTCAACAGGCAATTTCTACACACAAGGAGAAGCCCAGCTTACAAGTCAAGAAATACTCACGGATAGGAGAGTTTGTATAAAACGTCCTGCCACAAGGTCTTTTTGAGTTAAATAAAATTCAGAAAACCTTAAAGCCAGGAGAGACAACTGCAGTCTACACATACAGCACCACAGAATACACAGAAAAATGGTTATAAAAGAGATGTTTTGTTCCTTCCCTTGATAAACTGAGCATGGAGTTTCCTTAGACTGCAGTTGAATGAATTCCATTCCTAAAACATCTTGTAATTCTGTAATTCTGTTCTGTCGCCTTTCCAATTTCTTAAGACTTTTGAGAGTAGATACTGAAAAATAGGTATATCATGACAGTAACTGCTTTAGCAGTTACCTGCAAAATCAACATGACCTTCCTAATTTCCATCTACCAGCCTTCAGCTTGTATATCATTCAATTAAAGCTGGTCAGAGGCCCACAATGGATTATCTAGCGAAACAGTAACAACATGCCTCATTGGATGAGGCTCTTGATGGAACTCCAAGGTGCTGAGTAACCCAGAAAGGACAGGGCAAACTACTCAGCCATCTGAGAAGTTTGTTTTCTTTACTGTCATCTAAACCCTTTATTGACAAGCCAGGAGGAAATCCGAGATCTGGCCTTTTGTTTTTTAGCAATTCTTACAGTAAAATGCAAAGATCTAAACCTGAAGTTTCTTCTCAGGTCTTCTGTGTCTCTTTTCTCCCAAACCCCTCTCAGGTGCCCTTGAGGTGGTTCACACTAAAATGGCACGACATCAACATCACCTCTCCTAACTCTGCTGTTGGGAAAGAAAATTTCAAAGCCAAATCTGGCACCAGAGGGTTTGCCCAGAGCTGTGGAGCATCTTCCCAGCTCGTGTTCCTGCAGGACAGCTCTAAAATGTGTCCCTCAAATCTGCACACTTGCAGACCACCACAGCTTGCTGGGGATGACTTCCCAGGGTTTGGCTCTCAATCTTTTTTCCTCAGAGGTGTGTGGATAGATTGTTCCACTGAGATTTGCTTCCTCCTTGGAGCCTGAGCAAATTTCACATGATGCTGGGGTTTCAGCAGCAGGAAAAACCTGTTACAGAAATTACTGATGACAAACCACAAGGGCCATGTGGCCCATCAGTGATTCGATTTTCAGAACATGTTATTCAATTTGCAAGATTGTTTTGCCTTGATAGGCCAAACCAAGAATTCAATCTTTGTGATCACCACAAATATGTCAAGGTTTCCAACCTCTACAGTAATTTCTTACCATTTTAAATCTCATTTTGGTTTACCAAGTTTTCTAGACACTTTCATCATCTGTAAGCATACGTAATTCCGGCAATTTAAGAAATACAATTATTCCATCAGTAGCTTTGAAATATCCATTTCTGCCAGAAATAAATGCATGGTAAAAGACCCTGACTGACACATCACTGAAAATTAGCTGTGTGATAGTCCATTCTTTTCAGTCCAGCCAGCTTTGGTTTCAGTGCTATATCTGTTTCTGACTAAGCTAGAGTGCTATGTAGGCTATGGAAAACACCCTTGTGGCATGAAACACAGTGTTTAGGAAGTAACAAACCATACTTAGCATCAAAAAAAAAAAATTACCACCACTCTCTGATTTGCTGAAAGTAGATATACACAAACCATGAAAACACATACTTTCACAAGACATGTAAAACAATATTATGGTATAATTTGGAGGAAAAAACCTGACTTTCAATTACAGCATATTATATGCAGGAGACTACTGACAATGTAAACCCCTGCAGGGAGGGATTTGTAAAATTCCCATTACAGCCCATGGTGTACTGCTGTTCACACAGAGAGGGATTTCCTAGAGCTGACATAAAACTACACTTACCTTTGGCTGCCACTGGGGTAAGTGCTAATTCAACATAAGTGATGGTTTTATTTGTTTGTTCTGCTTGTCAGAAAGGTACAGGCACACCAGTTACACTGTGAAATATAGGAATTATGCTTCAATTTTACCCACAACTAAGGGGACATTAAAGATCATCTAGTTCCAATGGAAGATAAAGACATAAATAACAGTTTTAGTGCTCACTGTGAAAAGCTTCAGAACCAGTTCAGATGACAATGAAGACCTAGCTACTGGTTTCTGTTCTAAAAGACCTTATTAATATGGTAATTCACAGTACACAAAATGATTTTTGATACACCAGACATGGGTAAGTGCACAACACTGAAATCACAAGTTAAATTCACTATGGCCTGGTCATGTATTTTCCTGTTGTCAGTTGCAGGACATTTGAATTTGACCCAAGCACAAAAAGCCAAGCAAATATTTTATTATTTTGCATTTGCATTAGTTCAGTGCCTGGAAAACAGGCTACTCTGGCAATGTGACTGGTGACATTCAGGTGACAGAGGTGAGGGTAATACAAGGATCTCTGCAGACTGCAACGATGGCGATAGCACATAAAATAGACCGAGCAAAACAGAAAAATGGATCCATCAAGGCAACAGAGCCTCTTCCACAAATCAGCCTGCTAATAAAGTAGCTCAGAAAGCTCAGAGTAAGTTTATGTTCTGCCTGTGTTGGAAATTAGCAGGCTGACCTTCTAAGCCGGGATTGTCAGTGCAAAACTCAAGTGTCACCAAGGTCAACAATTACACATATGCACAGCAGCTGCATTATCATTCTTAGCATTTGGTTCCTGACATAGGAATAAGTTGACCTATCCTGTAATGTGAGAGCTGCAGAACTGTAGGAAGCAAAATAACAAAAAAAAAAAAATCACTTATTTTCAAAGCCTAAAACAAGCAAACAATTGTTGCATTTTAATTGTCCAATAAACCGGTGATTTAATTTATTCCATATATATGTTTTAAGAGTTTGATATTGAAAATAATGAATAATTAACATAAATGAAGTAGCAATTACTCTTTTCTGCCTTTCACGCTTACCATAATAATCTATTATGAGAGCCACCACTGAAAAGCAATAAATATAATCTCACTTCATTTTGCTGATCAACAGCAATCAGTTAATGGGTTATCATACGAGATACAATCGATAGAACAGGAAATTTAAAGAGAGATGTTTATTGCTACTTAGTGAGTACTTCTATTGATATTTTAAATTTATAATTAGAATAACAACTCATTTGCCTTTCATCATAAAAGCAGAAAGCTTCAGTCCTTGCTTTTAGACTTCCAGATGAAAAAAACCCATAATTTTGTTGTGACAGAACTTGTAGGAGGACTAATTTCCCCGCCTACTTTAACACAACAAAATGCTCCAAAAACACTACCATTTAAAAAGTGTTCAAATTTAAAAATAGAGGTATTTCAACAGTGCCAAGCAAAGAAATAAAATGCCAAGTACTAAAAAAAAAAGTGATCTCTCATTCATGCAGGAAGGATTTCAATAGGATTTTTACATTATTTTACATATCATGGACTTTATTCAGGAAGATATTTATGCGTATTTCTAATCTTATTAAAGGCTTACACACTGATGAGCTCATTGTATTTCAAGATGTGCTATTTTTCTCCTGCCATGATTCCTTTAGAGTTGCATTTCACAGATAAAATATAAAAAATACAGTATAAGAAGCCTAATAGGATGCTTCATCTGTGACACTGACATAAGGTGTTACAGAAGATATAAGAAAGTCTCAAGGGGAGTTTTCTTCCCAACTCCAGGCACCTAACAGATGTCATGCTTTCTCTCCAAAAAAAATTAAAGACAAATGATATAATTTTTGAAATTTAATGTGTTCACATCTGTTTCATTTTCCCTTCAAGACCTTTCTTTTTGAATATTGTTCTAAAGTTGATCAAGTTTAAATTCTTTTACTTAGAACTACTAGAGTTAAAATGTAAAAAAACCCCAAATAAAACCACCATCCCCAAAGGAATTCACAAGATCAGGATTTAAGAAAAGCAGAAGGGGAAAAAAAAAAACCCAAACTACATTTTTGTGTTCCTTCTGGGAGGGACAGGTCTTGGCCTTCCTGAGGAGTATAAAGAGCTATCATAAATAAAAGTGGGAGAACTCTGTAGAAATTGTGTAATTTATTGAAATGGCATTACATAGGTAGCAATTAGCAGAAAACAACCTTAGTATTATTGAAAATAAAACTCAGAAACTGAAATCTAAACTAAAAAGCATGAAAACCTACTCTAATTTTTTATGTTACTTTTTAGACAACATCTTGAAAGCTTCAGTTGTTTACAGAGCTCCAACACCTTCCGCACTCCTTCACTCCATAAATACAGATGAGTGAAATTCAAAGTTTTCTGTACAACTAGACCACCTCTAAACATCAAAACTTCTAAAGACCCCAAATTCCATAGCAAACTCAGTATTATACACTTCAAATTGCACTCTTGAATATCATTCACTGGATGGATAAAGACGATTTTCCTAAAACTGTACATAGCCCACAAACCACAGAAGTGCATTCCTTGTCTCATTTACTACCACATAAGTTTAGGTGTTATTTTCTACTGGATCTAAATTTGGTTTCCCATACCAATTCCAGTCTGGCTCAACTTTTGGGAGGCACTCAGGAATGACCTATGGAATTACCAGTACCATACTAGAAGGAAGTGTGAATTAAGGGACTCTGGGAGGAATTATCAGTCACACAAAAAATTAGATGAGCCCTGGTGACAGGAAGCACATGGTGTAGAAGAGCTGTAGTGAAATGAGCCAAGGCACATAAAACATCTGCCTGTGGAAGCTGTGATACCTCCCAGGCCTTGCCTGTGAGCCCACTCAAAGAACTTGAGCAAAGATGAGCACGAGAAGTTATTCATTCTCATTTGACCTACTTCATCTTCTAATTAGCATTTGGTAATTGGCTGGAAAAAGTCCAGTTTCTGGCCCAGTAGATGCTTCTTCAGATGTGCTGACTGGTTTGGGTTAATGCCTGGGAATATGGCAATCTGTACTATGTGATTTAGGAATAAAAATCTCACCGTAATTAAGTGGAATCCAAGTACCTAACAGTTAGGGATTTTTGATCACTCCAAACGTTACACCACATTGTAAAGGACGACAAGAAAAAGCTGCTAACTCCAAAAAAAAAAAAGTGTAACTCCAAAGAAAGATAAGTAAACTAAGGAGAGAGATCTTGCTCTCCCTTTCTGCATTTTAGAAGCAACAGATCATCAAACCTGAAAGATTCAGTAAATGTTTTACAGAGACGGGAAAGAAGAGAACATAATGGAACTTAAAACCAACTGCAAAGTACTTTTAAGAATAAGTTTTAACTTCAGGTAAAATAGGAATATTCTCAACAAAAACCAAACCAAAACCAACAAGGAAAATGGAGAGGGAAAACCTAGATAATACTACAAAACTGCTTTACTGGCAACTCAGGCCAAGCTACCCTTCTGCTGTTTTTGTAAACAAAGGCAATCATTTACCAAACTGTCAAATGAACTCCAACGTTCTGCTCTGCAAATCTCAATCTGAAGGAGCAGCCCCAAGCATGCCATCAAATCTGAAAAAGCTCCAGTTGAATAAAGCCTCATCTGATCCTAGAGAATCAGTTCAGCTGAGGAAATAAGAGTACAAAACACATGCAAATATGTATTCTGACACATTTTTTCAAAGGTGGGTAATAGTTTTGATTTTTTTTTCCCCCCCACAAAAAGCATCCCAAAGCTTAGTCATGATGAATATTGTAGGTCACCACAAGAACCTTCATAGCAATGTTTCAGTCTCAACTGGTGACTAAGAGCACTGTGAATGCTGCATCCCTTAAACTGAACTGAGGTAGGCAGCATTAACTGGTAAGCAAGCAATTGTATTTTCACACTGAGAAGCAGTAAGAAGTCTGAAAAGTCAAATAACAAGTGGACTTCAATTTCAGTGGTACCAGTCATGAAGTTTGAATTTCAGTGAAGGTTGATTTGATAATGGAAGGGTAACTGCATCAATCCAGTTTCATTAGAAATGTAAAGAAAAGCCTTTCTGGAGATAGAGAAGTGTTTTCTGCTGAATCTTATCTACTGCAAAGTTCTTATTAAGGATGAGGATTTGAGGTCAATCCTCTAGTTTCAGCAAGTTAATCGAGTGATTAAGCTTTGACTAAAAATTTCAGGGATAAAGTTCTTCCAACTGAGCTTAACCTCAACATGTGTGATGGAATTAAAACTTACTAAATCCTCACTTGCCAGAAGGACTTGTGTTGGAAACAAAACTGATGAGTTGTTGCTGCCATCCAATCTTGCACCGTATAGAATTAACACAATGACAGGTTAATCATATTCAATTGCTTCTCCTGTTCTCAGTGGCTGTTATACAATATTCGAGAAAATAAAAGCAAATTTGGAACCTGATCCTGCAAATACAAATGTAAATACTCAGCTCTGATCTGTTTTGCTCTACAGAGTTTAATACATGTGTATTATCCTACCCACATGCATCCATTTGAAACCAAGGCCACTAATTAGATGCTAAATGTGCCAGGAAATTTGAGTTTCAGTCATGGGTTCTGCCACAAATGTGTGATGCCCTTTAAAACCTTTGCTTGAAAGATACTGAGTGAGCACAAAAAATAATACTGAGTCCCATTTAATATCAGCTAATCAAAATCTCTGAAAAAGAAAAAATGAAGACAAATGTGGAAGAATTTACTGAAGCATAAAAACAAAAGGTTCCTTACATATCCTTCAGACACTTTTTGTTGTTTTCTCAGAAAAATATTCAAGTACACTCCCAACATTACTTGTGACTCAGTTATAATCACTCTACTTGCACAGTCATAATGTTAGGTCTTCACACTGTGACCCATAATTACTGGTGTTGCTGTGGTTCAAAGCAGCAAGTGGGGAGAAGAGGTTCTGTCCCACAGGGACAGCCACAAGCCAAGCTGCTCAAAGTGAGTCACTTCACACACACAAGTTCAAATCTTGATGTAGGAGCAGCTTTTAGAAAAAGCTTTCAGATTACATAGACATTGAAAAACGCTAAAAATCCTTCTGCTTTTGAAAAAAAAAAAAAAAAACCACCAAATCAAAAAAACAAACTACAAAACTGTTAAGGAAACTTCCCAGTGTGACCAGTATGACCATTATGAACATTCACAGGACTCCCTGACTGCCACACTCCCAAATGTCACAGATTTTCACTGCTGGGACCAAAGCCCCCTCACAGTGGTGGCCCCAGGACCAGGTGGGTTCCCACTGGCCTCCCCACTCACACAGTCAGGCCAGGTTTCCTCACCAGCTTGATCCCAGGTTTCCCAAAGCAGAGTCTCAGCCATCCCATTCCATAAAGCTGCAGTAAGACACAAACAGCCTGAGCTGGTTCCTCTGAGGAGAGATCCCAAAAGAACCCCTGGGCTTTTATCCCCTCACAGTCCAAGCTTGCCATGGTCTTACTCTTCTTCTCCTCTCCTGCTCTATATCTCCCAGGGTCCATCCACCTGGCTGGGACACACGTCTTCATGCCCTCTGTTATCAAGGCCTTTTGTCTTGGGCTCCCACACCCAGAGCTCGAGCTGCACCTCAATCTGCAGTTTACAAATCACGTTACCAACACCAAATATATTCCCCAGCAAAACCAAATACCCCAAACGTGTTTCAAGGCTCCTTGATCACAAATAAAGCTTATGTAGAGCTGGTTGAAGACACAGTTGAACTGCAGTGTTGCAGCCATGCTTGCCTGAACCTGAACAAGCTGGAAGTACTGAGCAGAACCACACAAGACGTTTGTTTGTTCCCTTTTCTCCTCATAACTTCCAACACAAAGAGCAGATGGATGAGCTGTTCCTGTTTCACAGAGCTGCTGAAGTTCCTGTGGATTGCAGGCAGCACTGAATGGGTGTCTTCCTGCCAATTCAAGTTCAACTCCCAAATAAGTTCTGCAGGAATGGTCAGGCCAGAGCTGATGCCATCTCCCAGTGCTCTGAGGAGCCATGGAGCCCTGCTGCCAGCAAGGATACTTAGTTCAGGTTGTACACCCATAATTTTGTCTGAGGATAAAATGTCTGAAGCTACAGTGCCTCCAACTCCAAAGCTGTCTCACAGTATACAAGATTACTATATTAAGCTGTCCCCCTGTTCAATCCTGAGCCTCTTGGCATATTTCCTGGCTGTGACATCTGCCAATTAATATTTAACTGGAAAGCAATCCAAAAGTAAAACTGTTTTAGGCCTCCAAGACCAGTGTTGACCTTACTTCTAATAATACACAACAAGTTCTGGTCCACATTGGCTTTAGATTCAGTGTGAAAGAAAACACAACACCTACAAAACCCAGTACAGCTTTACCTAGTAGCATAAAGGAAAATATGAACCTAGAAAAACAACAAAACACACATAGATGCACAAAATTATCACCTTGCAACTAAAAAACAAAAAAAATATTTTCACATGGCATTTCTTACTGTTCTAGTTCACTTGTCACTGTTCATAGTTTTCCTATAAATCAATGCATCTCAAAGTCATCTCAGAACTTCAAACTTTTCTTAGCACAAAATCATCCACCCCTGCTTTCCACTTGTTGACAGTTCCCTGTGAGTGTCAGGAGCCTTTCCCATATTCTGTGCTCTCTATCTTTGCACTTTCTCTGCCATGCTAAACATAAACACTGGTGAAGACATTTGCGAGACCAGAATAAAGGTGTGGTTCAAGTGTATTCCTTTTAACAACAGCATGGCTTGAGCAATGCTGGCAAAAAAATATTTTCAAGTCTTTATGTTACTTTGTGGATGAGTGTCTTCAAACAGATCATCATTGTTGTCAAGTGGATTGTCACTGGTGTGTCCCATGCTGCTATAAAAGCAGGAGTCGGGGAGGATTCTTTTGATTAGATTTTTCAGATGAATATAAAGCACAAATGTGGCAATATTACATCTGAGAACCATTTATTTAAAAAAAAAAGGGGATAAGTGTTCCTACTAAAGGGGAATAGGAAAAGGAGAAAAGGAGCAGAGAGAGGAGGAAACAAGACAGGGACAGCATTACCACAAGAACCCCAGCTCTTGGTAGGCATTGACTTTTACCTCATGTGTAACATCTGTTGAGGCATAAATACATTGGTCCCTCTCACGGTGTTAGGAAAAAAGATGTACATGTGCTGAGTCTGTAACAGTGACACCTTATTTAGGCTATCAGAAAACCACACCTTGAAAAAAAACATATTTAAGAACAGATTCCCAAAAGTACAAACACCAGGTGACAGCAAAGGCCATGAAAGAGAGAGCACAAGACGATGGCAAAGCTGCCAGGGCTCCAAACACAAATCAGAAATGGTCAATTATAGTCACTAAGGGAGCATGAGTTTGTGAGCTGAAGCAAAAAAAAAGAATGGTTTTACAAGTCAATAAAAATCAAGTTAATAAACTATGTTTGCCAAACAATATAAATGAACCAAATCAGATTCCAGCCATGGGGGAAGAAATACTCTAAGTCAACACCCCACTCTTCCCAACCAAGAGAAGAAAGAATGATCAATATCAGTGATTTCTGGTGTAGAAAGTGAGGTGTTGACCACTCCCCATAATGCCATACTTCTTTTCTACTGAATTATTACCATCAATCTTAGCACTGAGACTTTTTACGAAAGGTGAGGTGAACGCTAGAGAAAGGAATACACACAGAATGTCTGTTTCTATCAGTTCTGATTGTCCCATTATTGGGAACGACTTCTAACAGTTGCATAATTTGGTTTATAACAATTAATATCATTATACCAAGACAAATAGTTCTCTGAGTAGACTTAAGACTTTAATGAGATGAAGAACAAGTGCTAGTTTTGCATTTACAGTGTGTTTCTTTAGGCCACATTAACACAGGGTGCTTGACGTGTACCCTGCCCTTAAAGATTATAGTTAAGACGCAAAGTTGTGGCTTGAGATGAGATAAACTTGCCCAGAAGCCCAATTCAGATCTTTATCCTTTTGACCCTACAAATTAATGAATTAGAAGAAAAAGCTGATGGCTGCTCTCCAGAACACCTTCCATCAGGGAAGAGATGCAGTTCTTGGACACTGTTTCTCTTAAGGAATCCGTAATGAAAAACTGAACAGTTTCAACCAGATCCAACCGGTTCTGACCAGAGTCAACAAGTTCAAAACAGCTAAGACTGTTTTCAAACAGGATCAAACCAGTTCAGCCCAGAACAAAACTGGCTCTGAAATCTGGTTGGAACCAGTTTAAACCACATTTGACCGTTTCAGACTGCTTCAGACAGGTTTTAACTGGTTCAAAACAGTTCTAACTGGTTCGGATCTGATCCAACCAGTTCTACAGGTTTGGACCAGATCTACATCCAAACAGTTCAGACCACACCCAACCAGTTCTGAATGATTCAATCCAGTTTTGACCAGATCCAAGCATTCAAATCAGTTTTAACTGGTTTAATTTGGTTTGTACCAGTTTGAAAAAGATGAAAATTATGAATAAAGGCAGTATTTTAGGTTTTAATGACCATCTGTAGAGGTTTCAGTCTCCTCATCCCCTCTCCCACAGTGTTCTGTCACCACAGTATCAAACTCCACAGAGGAGCAGCAGCAGAAGGGCTCCTCGGCAGAAAGGTCAGGCAGCCCTGTCACTGTCACCATCTTTGCAACCACATGTGTTTTTTCTCCACACTCAGAAAAGCTCCCAGAGTATAATGACTGCAATAATGTTGAAATAAAATAAAATGGCTGTGATAGCAGTTTCAGAGAACATAATAAATGGCAGTCACACCTAAAGATGACAAGCTAATTTGTACTCATATTTTGGCATTATTGACAACTACACAGGAATATTAATCAATACCTAAGCTATCTTATTTTCCTTTAAGTGACAAAGCCCTGTCTCAAGTGGGTTTGTATTTTATTAAAGTGGGATTATTAGATTAAGCAAGCAAAGCTTCTTTGCATATGAAAACCTTTTAACATCTCTGTCATTAGAAAAATACTAAACTTAATATGAGTTACAATTATGGGCTATGTTTTCATGGGAGGCTGAAACTTTAAAAACTCTAATATGAAATGAGAAATAGCTTCTATGAACTGCCATTGATAATGCAGCACAAGAAAATATTGCACATATTTACTGATCTTTTAAAATAGCACATGCATAATGGGCAATAATTTATCTAAATGGTGCACAGAATAAAAATAGGACACAAAGTTACAGATAATTATCTCCAGTTTGGAGCCAGAACACCTGCAGCAGTTTCTACTTATTAGTTTGAAAGTTTTGTATTAAAAATGAAATATTTCTAATAAAGCATTTAATGAATGAACATACTTAGAATGCTGGTAAAAAACCACAAATTATACCTAAAAAGCATTAGGTGAAAAACTGATGAAACAAGGTACAATAAGACCACATCAGAGAAACAAGGCAGCAAAGAGTGGACCAGAATATTTCCAGCTACCTGAGTAGGCAAAGAAATACAGGAGGATTTGTATTGAGGGATTTCAGTGACACCTCATTTTGTGTAAGCCTATACAGACACTGAAGGCATGTAGCCAGCTAACCATACCTGGAAAAATAAAGCAAAATAAAATAAAAATTAGAAAATTAAATTTAAAAATTAAAAATATTAAATAAAATCAAAATAGAAAATGAAATGAAATAAAAATACAAATCAAATAAAATAAAAATTAAAAATAAAATACAAAATTAAAATAAATTAAAATAAAAAATAAATAATTAAAAATTAAATAATAAATAAAAAATAAAAATTAAAAAAATTAAAAACAAAAAATAAAAAGTAATGAAAAAATAAAATAAAGTAATCAAAATAATAAAAGTAATTAAAAAATAAAATAAGATAAAATAAAACAAAACCAAAACAAAACAGGTGCTGCCTGTGGTCATATGTGAAGGGAGAGTGGGCAGCTGTACAGAATAGTTGCTCTATTCTTGTCACTGTCACGGAGTAATTTACATCAAAGTTGAAAAATCTCAGCATTTGGCACCAAAATTCAGATGGCCACAAAATAGCTGATATCTTGAGGAATGGTAAAACTGAAATATAAAGACCATCAAACAGGAGGAAGAAAAACAACAGCAGAGGAATATTAAGAAAATGTAAAGAATGCAAAGGTGATAAATTCAAAGAGAAGACTCTGAATGGTTCCCCAATACCCAGGCTGAAAATCATAATAGTTTCAAGAATTACTTCAAGAATGTGAAAAAATGTTGCCAAATTGTTCATTTACTTTTTGGTCATCACATCTTCAAGACACAGCTCTGCTCCAATTTGCTGGAGCAGCAAGCCATAGGAAATAAAAGAAAAAAGAATGTAAAACACAAATAATATTCAATAATCAACTCCTTTTCTTTTTTTTAGGCCTTTAGGCTGCGAAGAACGGAATACAAGCAGAACTGCAAAGCATTTTCTTTAAAGATGAGCAAAAATACAAAGGTAAAAAAATACTGGGATAATTTTAAAAAAATGTTAGTACAGAGGAAGTGGATTAAAAAAATAAATCTATATTCTAAGACTGTAGCACTTTTAAATTTCAATCTTGTATTTGAAGCTGTAACATGACACGATCTAAAATAGCTTGATTTATTACATAAGATTTCTTTCAATATATTAAATTATGCCTGTCCTTAGAAGGTTGCAAAGTTTAACTAGTTCATATTTTATTTAGTACTTATGATCCTAACAGCAGGCTGCCTTAGGCCTCATTTCCACTTAATGCAGAAAAACAACATTCCTTATTCATGTACTGTCTGATCAAAGGTTTACATTTAGCACAACACACTAAAAAAAAAAAGCATATTTTGAGTAGATTTCTTACAGCTGAGTAAGAAAGTGAGCCCAGCTCATTGAAAATTTATTAGTTCAGGTCATACTGGTTTTGCAATTTGTGCACAAACTTGTCTTGCCAAATTTAAAGCATTCAAAATCAAAAAGAATAAAGGAATGGTATGATATGGGTACATAATGGCATAAACACAGGCATAACAATAAACGAATAAAAAAAAAAGTGAGGTGAGGCTTCTTTTCTTGAGTGGCTCACATTTGCATTTATTTACATTATTTGCATGCTGATTAAAACCACTTTGGGCAGAAAGGATTCCAGGCACTGACATAATTGCCTTCCTGCTGATGGATCTTTGGGCCCAGCAGTCACAAGACTGAGCAGACAGAGGGAAATGCCAATTACTTTGCCTTGGGTATTTTGGGCAGATTGCTTGTACTCAAGACAAGCCTGCACATCCCATCAGTCACCACCTGGCAAGGCACACAACTGAACTTCTACTTTAACCACTGGGGTAGATTAAAGTCAAGTCAATCACATCCAATTTCTAGGATGGTTTAAATACCTGGTACACCTCATACAGCCACTGACAAAACAAATAAATGGTCTGTGCAGTTCAAAAAAAATTATTACCTCTTAAATTCTAATTCCCTTGAATTTGATGTGATGGTCTACCTGATCTCTGATACCCTCTCAGGAGTTTTGCAATCAAGATGCCTGAACTGCCAGCAGTGCTCATGGTGGAGGGAAGGCAGAACACAGTTTAAGTGTTTCACAGCTAGCCACCAAAAGAAACTCTGGCTGAGCTTTTCTTCACTTCTCTGTGCTGAAACTAATAAGCAGATGCAGTTTCACCTAGTCAGAGACACAGGCAAAGAGGTTATTTTAAGGACCTGTGAACTGACAATGTTTCTGGGCTAGAATTAATGTCATGGAGCTCAAGACAAGCACCATCCTGGCTTATGGTGTTCTGGTGCCAGTTTTATTTTACTTGAAATACAAGTTTGTTAAAGTTGGTTATGCTTGACAAACTGAGTGCGACCAGAAACACTTCATTTGTTTTATTTCAGCTGCTGCAGAGGAGACAGGCACAAAAGCATTCAATCTGGTATTGAATGAGTTTGGTTTGCTTAATTTCTTACTTCTGTTAAATATCTACCTGTCTACAAGGAAAGGAAAATGGCAGCACTTGTAAAGCTTCAGGTTCACACATAAAAAAAGAGGGAGAAAAATAAAAAAAATTCTTGCAACAATTTACATTTTAGATTTCATTGATGATAAAAGCAGTTATTTTCTCCATTGTAGAATGTTTCCAACTTTCTGCTTATTAAATAACGATCTCTCCTAACAACCTGATGTCCACTTAGCAAAACCAAACATTTCCTTAGATATAAGTCTAAAATTTTACTTATAAATTTTGACCAGAGGTTCTTTACTCTGGGAATTTCTCTTCTTTAATCACTGTGAAAGAGATCCTAGCACGTTAAATTAACTTTTTTTTCCCAGCATTTTTTAAGAGAGAAATCTGAAGGAGAAACAACTTGGATATAAATTAGCATTTGTTCTTAGAGCTGGCCTTACAGGCCTTCCAAAACATTTGTCTGCAGATCCCCAACAGCAGGAGCTGGAGCAATCTGTCCCATTCTTTAGTCAAAAGAATGGATCCCTCCATCCAGATCCATTTAGTCCTCCAAGCACTTTGCACATACATTGATTCTTTGTCAGACTTTTCAGGGGTTTTGACTGAGATTCTCCTTTGCCCATGTTCAGTGTATATTACAGCATCAATTCTGTTGGTTCAGAAAGTCCATTTCACTCTGGCACACTGTTAATTACCCCTTCCTTCCCTTAGTCCAAGAAACCAAGTAACACAACAAAAATCCTAGGATCAAAAAGCTGGGTTTTTCCCCTCTATGAAAGAGATGAGTCATTAAAAACCCCTATATGGTCATATTAAAGAGAAAAAGAGGATTTCTGAGCAACAACAATGGAGTCCATACCTTATTTTTGAAATAACATTTATCTACACCAGTTGTCTCCAAATCTGCATTTCCTCCAGACAAGACAATTTCTTTCTCAGGCTTCTGTCTTTGACTTGTGTTAATCACAACCCTCTCAAGTGTTGCTTCAGCACCCCTTGGCCACCACACACGTGGCCCAGCAGCCACATGGATGGGCTGGGCTGCTGTCACTGCTCCCTGCGCCCCAACACTGCAGCCCCAACACCACAAGCATCACATGTCTTCTTCAAAATCCCCTCATCTTTTATTTTCACCCAGAATATGCCCCACATTTTATTGGATATATACTTTTTCTAGCTGCATGACCCCCAAGTTGTGCTCCCTCGGGTATTTTCTCTAGTTTTGAAACAAGTTTTTAGATTTGCTTTTCCTTCCTATGTTTTATTATTCCACTGATTTCACATGCTAACTGAAACCAGAATTAACTTTCTGCTTTGCTTTCTCAGTGAGGCAAATTGAATTTGTTACCTTCACCACAAATTAATACAATACAGCTTGGAAAAATATATTTTATATATACTTGGAAAACTTGTAACACACTTCATGCCACTAGTTGGTATATGAATAATTCAGATTCAATTACTCAGTGACAGAGTCACTATACAAACTGAAAGAAAATTAATTGTTTATTTCTTAGTGTGAAGGAAGATAGTCTGCTATATTCAGCATCTGAAATTGTGTAGTGAGTAGATACAGGAACAGAAAATTTTAGGAAGAGGAGGACAAAAATAATGTTTTCTTTCACAGTTTTGTGTTCCTGGCATTACAGCTGGGCAAAGCTTAAGCCGTAGATGAACTGATGATTTTACCTGCAGAGTAGCAATTTGATTTGACCCTCATCCACAGAAAAGGCAGTTCTTAAAAGATGAGGCTTTTTCTAAAATAATTGTGACAAACCAAGCAAATTAACCATCCATTTCATAAATGAGCATTTCTTTGGAAGAGGGAGGTCTGCCAACTTTTGGGAAAACCCGGAAACCACAGCAGGGCAGGACACCTCAAACAGATACTACTTTCATTAAAACTGCTGGAAAGAAACCCCAAAAACAACAGCAAAACAACAAATGAAGCAGTTTCAGTCTAAGTACCTACTCTTCAGTCTTTGCCAAGGGAGGAAGGAAAGTTGATGTCTGCCCTTCAAGAGGCAAAGAAAGTTGATGCAGAAGTTACTGGAAAGTGCGCAGTCAGTCTGAAGCAGAGTTGCTAAATCCATTAAGTACTTCAAGAATGGACACAGAGCCTCATGTTTTCATATTAAATTTGCTTTTCACTTGCCTAGTGAAAACGTGGAAGCTTAAAACATCTGAACATTGAATACTAAGGAGACAACAAGAAAAAAGGTCAGAGCTTCTTTGGAGTCCAGAAAAGTAACTTGGGTTGTCTAATTTAATTTTTAAGAGAGAGACAAGACTTAGCACACGTATAGGAGAAAGATAAGACAGTGATAAGCCTACCCATGCTATCAAGCTGCAGAAATGATCATTATTTTTTACCATACAAAGGCTGAGTATTTAGGCAAACAAACTTACATTTTCCCCAAGGCAGTCTTTTACCCATTTGTAAAGGCTTTTATTTCAATTTTGGGGATTTTTATTTCTTTTTTAACCAAACACATATATATAGTCTCTATAGAAACCAATAAAGGTTTGAGGTTCCCTTGCTATGGGGAAAGCTCTTTCTAACCCAACAAGAGAAAAATTTTAACTAGTTACTTGAAATTAATAATAGGACATAAAAGAGTGATGACATGTACATGGAAAAACAAAACAAAAAATAAAAAAACCCACAAAAATACCCCAACACAGCCCTATTTTTGCCCCTCTCAGCAGAAACAATTCCTGCACGCTTGGACAGAAGTCCCTGTTGGTTCTTCTGATACAGCTTGCCAAGGGAAATGCACAGACATTAGCTCTGATAATTAAATGCCACAAGACAACACTTAGAGATAGATTTGGCTTTAAATTACAGATGATAATTTAGCATATTTTACTTTTCCACTGTAGAGTTCTTCAGTGAAAATGGAATAGTCACGTATTAAGAAATTTCATTTCACATTTAAATTCAGTTATTTCAGAACTTTATTAACTTTGAGACTAAAGCAAAAGCTTTGAATCAAATGTTCAGTAATAAGAAAAAGCATTTGTTAAATAGTTAAAACTCTATTAAAATAAAAAGAACAATTTCACTTTTAGAAAAGAAAAATATCACAGAAGTGATATAAGTGAAAGTAAGACTATCCTAAAATATGTATTAAAATAATTCAAATTATAGTGAATTTTTTATAGCTAAAAGTATGCTGCCATAGGTGGCGTGGAACTGTATGGGTTTTTGCTTTTAACATTCTGTTAGTGAACTGCTCCCAAATATCCTAAAAACAACAGTTCTAAGAAAACAGGGTTTATTGTGAAACAGAGATTGATTCTATAAGCTGCAGAAATAAATACAAAAAATCTTGAATAAATATTTTTTTAAAAATTGAGACGTTAGACGTGCCAACAAAACCAAATGTAAATAAAAGCATTGCTTGTGCCATGGCCAAGATTAGTCAGAATTAGTCAGACTTGTCCTTCTAAGAAGTGATTTTGGTAGCGGTGATAAATTCAACTAAAATGTGATGCATGCAAACTAGAATTAAATGAGCTGGATTACCTGCAAATTGGAATACATCTTATTTGTTATTTCCTCGCATGCAAAAGCAAAGATAACGTTTTAAAAGGCATGGACAATGTTACAATTTATTACTGCAGCACAGCCATGACCTGCTGTACAAAGCAATTACACAGCAGCAGAAAAACCCTTCTTAATTATCCTTCCTAGTTTAGGTTCCTTCACAATTTCCCCACACAGCCTTAGCTGCAGCAATCCCAGATTGTGTACAGAGACAGCAGCAGTCACAGGGTTGGGTTTGCAGTGGTACCTGCAGAGGGCTGCAGACAGGCTGGCACAGCCACTCCGAGGTGTGAACCCATCCTGTTTGCCAGGGCAGGTGCTAATGAAAATGCAAAACGGTAACGATTCAAAAGTCAGCATTAATTGTTCCACCGCTGAACACGACAGAGGGAAAAAGTCACTGGTGAATCTCTTGTTATTGAATGCAGCAGCAAGGAGCTGTACAGTGGATGGAGAAGGCAACATCATCCATCCAAAGGCTGCTGGACATGGCAAGGAGCAGTGAATAATTTCTCACCTAGGGTTTAGAGTATTATTTATCTTATTGTGAAACAGACATAAATTTACAGAACTGCCTGCTGTTGCAATATAGGACCAATGGAATCAATGAAACAAAGACCTGGAGGAAAAGAAATGATTTCCCCTTCTTATTTACAGTGCACTGGTTATAAAATTATGTTGGTACTGATACTAAGAGCTGGAGAGCAGCCATCATCCAAACAGGACACAAATCACAGAATCATAGAATGGTTTGGGCTGGAAAGGACCTTAAAGATCATCTAGTCCCAAACTCTCCTGTCATGAGCAGGGACACCTTCCACTAGACCAGGCTGCTCAGAGCCCCATCCAGCCTGGTCTGAACACCTTCAGGGATTGGGCATCCACAGCTTCTCTGGGCTACCTATTCCAGTGCCTCACCACCCTCAGAGTGAAGAATTTCTTCTTAATATCTAATATAAACCCCACCCTCTTTAAGCTTGAAAACCTTACCTTTTGTTTTATAACTACCCACCTTCATAAAAAGAATACAACACCCGTGTAAAGTGAATGAAGCACAAAACGCTGGACTTGCCCTTGTTCTGCACCAACTTAAATCTGGTTGCATTTCATTATTTCAAGCCTAGGATTATTTAAGATGTTTTGTTCACCCCTGGGAGCAGCCACCTCTGGCACAGCACAGCTCTCTCCTCCAGAGGGAATCTGGACAGACAGTGAGACAGACCTGGTGCCCCTTGGTCCAGCAGCACCCAGGAGGTAGCAAACACAGGCTGGAGACTAAGAAAGAATATTTCCAGTCCTTCCTACATAAACCATAGCCTGAGGAGCCTATGGATAACAGGGCTGTCCACACATTATCCATATGGGTAACTCAGATTGTTTTTCAAATGTAGCCATCATTTTTGACAGTACCTTAATTGTTATTTTGAAATACCACTTAACCTCCAAGTTCTCAACTACTCTGTAATAAAATGCCCCACGAGGTGCTATCAACATTCAAATATCCCACTCATTTAAATAAGGTACTTTTATAACACAGTGAGCACAACACCACATAATTTCAAAAAATTTGTTGTAGATATTTAAAACTGATTACAATTTTGAGAAAGCAATTTGTGCAGGAGCTTCATCCTATAAGCAATATCCTTAGCTGAGATTACATAGTCCCTTTCAAACAATGTGTGGTAAATTGTTGATTATAGTCAATTAAAGAATACAATATGAAGTGGTTTTATGTTACACAGTTCTTTCAACCGTAGGAAATTACTAGCAAATGCTATCAAACAGCAAAACCTATGAAAACTTGTTAAAAGCAACAACACACCTCGCACACAATGGCTAAGTCCAAAATTCCTTAAATCCAAAACCATTACAGCACCTGTGTGCCCACAGTACAATTCTTCGCATTACAAAAATGACCAAAGCAATGCTCTATTACCAATTTCAGCCAAAGCAATTGTCATTTTTTTTCTCTCCCCTTTTTGAGGCTTGATGTTACCTCATGCTAAAAAAAGAGCTGGAGGAAGATTTTCACGTATATAAAACTATAAATATCCAACCCACAAATACAATGTTCCTACCTCTTTGCAGGGAAAAGAGAAAACAGATGGTGTCTTCTCCAGTGATAAACTAAGTAATCTGTATTCCTTCTAGAGATGCCAGTCTTTGTCCTCCTATGTTTTATTTTATCTGGCACATCAGTTGCAATATCATCCTGTTTTTATCACCAGTTCTCCAGACAACCACTAATGTCTGGCACTCTCCTTTGTGAATTAAATGCAAAATCAGATGGTTTAACCTGCCTTCCTCAACTCTGCAGTACAGCAGAGCATTTTCTGAAGAGATCTTGCACAGTGCATCATCTTACTTTTATTAGCTTTATGTGTCAAAGTGAAAGGTTTAAACAAACTCTTCAGAAGATTTTACTGCTGTAAATGGAAAAAAAGGACAACAGGCTAATCAACCACGTTCAGCAAATAACTGATGGAGCAACAAAGAGCAACAAATAATAAATCAAACAAACATCTGTGTTAATTGATTCTGCCAAGTGCCTTTTCATTAATACCAGGTCATACTTCTAGAGTATGTCAGTGTGTAAAAGCAATACACAGTCTTCAATAAAGAGCAATCACTGCTGTTAACAAGCACAACCTTCTCATGATTGCTTCCTTGCTTAAACACTTGGATAAAAAAACCCTCCACTGGAACAGCAATAATGACACTTCATTTCACTGGCTGCCTCTGATCTGCCCTGGGTAACTTTAAGCCAGGATGAGGCTCCAGGGTGGGAAGGGCTTGTGTTGCTCTCTGGAGGATGCTCCATGGTCTTTGCCATCTGCAACGAGCATTGGCCCTCCTTAAAATCAAAGTGGGCCTAGGACAACTCAGAATCAGGGCACAGGCTTGAAACCAGAGTCAGGCAAGCTCCAAAACCAGGCAACCTCAAAATCACACCATGCCAAAGTAAGCCCAGACCAGCTCAGGGCTTAAATCCAGAGTTAGGCAAGTTCCTGGGTGCTGTGGTGGGACCTCACTCTGTCTGGAGCTCAACGGTGTGACTGTAATCACTGCTTTCCTCACTGAGCTTCTGAAAGGATTAGATAGCTAATATTTTAAAACTTGTAAAAGATTCACAACTTTTAAAAGACTTGCAAAGTGACCTTGCAAGTTTGAGTTTTTTACAAACTTCACTTCATGAACTCAATTTGTTTATGTTTACGGGTGTGACAAAGATATACTTCAGTCTTTGGAAATTAGCATGCATATTATATTTGTCCCCTCAAATATTGTAAATCTAAAATACTACTGCACACATAAAAAATACATAACCAGAACTCCGTTTTCTGATCAAAATCTAATTTCATGCCCAGCTTTTTATTTGCTTATACCAGTACTACAGTGGAATAAATATGCCCATAGACCAAGTAGCCTCACAGTTTGAAGTTAAAAAATATAGTGAAAAAGTATATATGCAGATTTGCATCTATTTAATCACAAATAAAACCCATTGCATTTTCTTGCAGTCTGGAACTCTACCATGTTACCTTAATCATCAACAGAAAGCAAAAATCTATTTCACAAATGTTTCAAAAAAGCACTCAAAATGTAGATTTCAATGTGCTGACTAAAGCTGGTGCAAACTGCTAAGCAAATAAAACAACTGAGCCTTTGTTATTGATAGAGGGCACTCAGACAGCCCCAGGGTTCAGCAGAATACTAAACAGATGACTGGAACCACAACCAACGCCACTCCGAGCGGTGCCGACTTCATTCTCAGGGTTTTACACAAGATGGAAACTTCTGCTATTTTACCAAGAACTGATAAATGAGCTAGCACTAATGTTTTTTTTCCTAGCATTTTCTTCTCTAGGTTCTGTTCACTATTTCACAGTAATGCATGTGTTAAAAATGCTTAGAATTCCATCCCTGTA
The DNA here is from genome assembly GCF_023055355.1 of Agelaius tricolor. NCBI lineage: Eukaryota > Metazoa > Chordata > Aves > Passeriformes > Icteridae > Agelaius > Agelaius tricolor. The sequence goes on along the minus strand of NW_027269269.1, from coordinate 42,765,655 downwards.
CCCCAAAAAGCCTCAATGGAGCCTACATATCCCATCAGAGGTGACAGAGACATTTCCAGCTTCTCTTCCATTAAGTAACAGAGCTACAGGAGACAATCTCTCTTTGAGGCCATATCTCATGCCTAACCACGCTACATGAACTGCTTTAAAATTAAAAAAAAAAACGGTTACTGTTCAGACAGATCAATTTTTCAATATACTTCACCTTTGGTTCCACTAACAATTAAGGCAGTAAAGGTTTCCCAGCCTATCACTGCTCCTTCAAACATTCTTCCTGAATGAACAGCTTCAAAATCAATGCAAATGCTCTTCCAACAATGTGGGCTGTTTGGCCATGTCCAGAACAAGAAGTGTGGGCCAACTGGAAGGAAATATGTAAGAAGAAACAGCTGGCAAACAAGATCTGCTATCTGTGTCTCACCCATGTCCACAACAAATCTTGCCTCCCATCAGCTGTTGGAAGCTGGAAAGCCACACTGAACACTGCTAGAGAATTATACAGATTCTTGGTACTGCAACTCAAACAACTTATTAGAAAGATTCTTTCAAAGAGAAATAATAACACTAATATTTAAAAAACACTTATGCAATTGACTACTAACGTAGATGGGTTGATTCTCTGATTAAAAAAGGTTACAAATAAGGAGAACCCAGAATGCTCAAAATTTTGTGGAGGTCTGTGAGAGAAAACAAACAGTCTGGAAATCATTCCTTCAACATAACTAAGAGAACAACCAGCAAGAAGCACCTGCTCCCATCAAGCAAAGCTCATTGTCAGTGTGCATGCAAGCTATTCCAGCTGGAAACAAAGTAGAATTTTATCCAAATAAAAAAAAGTCTCAAATGAAGACATTATTAGTTAAATGATCAATGCAGACATAATAATTTATATGTTTTTATATGATAGTTCAGCCTCCAATACACTAAGTTATTTTTCCCAGTTATAAACACCAATCTTAGAAATATGTAGTAAAATAGAACAAAAGCTGCCTGTCCACACTAACACAGTTGAAGTGGGGGGAGATATTTTCACAACACAATTTTAAAGACTTGTAAATTGGTAAACTGCAAGTGAAGATTTCCAAAAGCAGTTCATTAGTTGTTGAGGCGATCTGAATAACATATAGAGAAAATCAATCTATTTCTTCAAGAATTTAGTACTATGTATGTCATCTAACCATGAATCAGTCATCATTTATTCTGATAAAAGAAGTGTTTATATTTCACATACAGAAATATCAAATTCTTGAGATCTGAAGATTGTTTAGTTGATGCTCTATGTGCACAAAATTGCTTTCACTCCCAGGCGTATTCAACACTTTTCTATTTTCCATTATTTATTTGTGATTTGATTTATTACTTGAAGATGCTGCAAATACTTACCCATTGGTACTTTAGGAGTAATAATTTAGCTCCATCACTATTCAGTATTAGCATAAATGCTTATATTTCACAGCTGCAATATTTAAGCAATGTGCACTTTAGAACATCATAGCAGATCGAAAGAAAGTAGGAAGAAAACACAAACAACTAATCTGTCCTTTTATGGCCATTCCCCACTGCAGCATTTACCAGTTGCCTGCTCTAACAAACTGAAAAATTCCAAAGTAGCTGCTGAGAGCCCAAGCCACAGCCCCAGGGTCTCCTGGGCTGCTCCAGCTGCCATCACACCCTCCTTTGCCACCCTCTTACATGGTTTATGCACATTTGGTTTGCTGTTGATTATCACACTTCCTTTCAGCCTTTTGTTTTCCCCCCTACCTAACTGCTTCCAAGTTCCTTTAAGTGTGTTATCCATCTTCCAAATTCTCCTCCTGAGATCTAATTGGACTGCATTTCCTTGAAGCTGAAGCTCACTGTGGTACTTCTGCAGTGTTCCTCATCTCTCTGTGGACCTGGCATATTTTTCTTTTTTCTAAACTTTCAAGTATTTCCATCTCCTCGTAGTTCAGCATTACATGTTAATTCTATTAGCATGTTGTTAAACACTCTCCCTGATCATTAATAAAGACATTAAAAATGACTGGTTCTAGCAGTGATCCCTGTGGTACCCTCAAGACACCCTTTGTTTGTAGTGTTTCAGCCAGCTTTTAATCCACATGACAGTGCTCTTATCCAAGCCAATTTGAATTAATTTTGCAAGTCAGCCTTAGCAAAGCAACACCCAAGCTTTTGTAAAAATCCAAAATTACTGCACTGATTTCTTCTGCTTTCGCCTCCCCCAAGTATTTTGTAGGTTTTTGAATCAATTAAAAGAGTAAGCTTTATTCACCAACTTAATTGACAGCTACATGCTATGTATTTGTTCTATCATATCCTTTGGAATTTGTACACAATTTTTAGTACTACACCTGCTTTTTTTTTTTTACATTTCCTTCATAGCTTCTCATATTTTAGAAGTGATAGGTAGTGCTGTAGTAGACACTACCTTGCCAAGTACTGATCTGATGACTAAAGAGTGGTAAGGACTATAGCCTCGGGCTCCTCAGAGAAAGCAAAAGTAGGTTTACCTAGGAAATTCATCTGTATGACCATTGACAGGATTTCAGAATGAGTTGTAGGATACTGTAGCTCTATAGAAATGGAATTAAGACCAAACTAATCCATTTTCAACATAAATGAGATCCAGCCTTCATGTCAGAAATGGTAAAGGTAAATATCAAAAGTCAGAATATATGTCAATAGCAGGAATATATGCACCTTCCTGTGTGACTGTACATGTAGTTAACAGGCATTTTTAATTTATTCAATTTCTTGCCTTTTATTTGTAAATTATGAATTATTTTACACGATTTTAACTTAAGCATTTTCTAATCATAAATGCTTTTTCTCAATTTTCCTTGTCAAAGAGTCCTACATGAAATTGATTTGAGTATCCATGGTGAGAGATTTCCTATATTTGATAACTTGTCTAGGATTTTGTGTGCACATGCCTTAACCCAAATTTGTAAAAGTAATCTCTGAAGATTTTTAGTTGACTTCACCCTCTTGTCATATTTATGAAATACTACATCTAAAAAGCAGTGATAAGTCATCATTTATCACCTTCTTCTAAAACATCTGAGTTTTACTATTCTCACGTCCTAAACTCCGTATTTCTAAAATTTTTCTGAAACAAATGTCTAAACTTTGATGTCCTTGTATTACATTATACAATATCACCCTGAATTTTGATGACTGCAAACAGCATTCAGTAGCTCCAAACACACTTTAATTTTATACCAGGTTCTAAGAAGAGCCACAAGAATCAGATATAGAACTCCAGTCTCACCCTGATGGGCTATGTAGTTTTAATAATATTCACTTGAATAAAACAAAGGTCTGATATTTTATCTTGATACACATAAGACTCTCTCAAAAAGAATTACCAAATTAATGGACATGAAATGCAGCTACTTTGATTAAAAGCAACACCTTTTCCTTTTCAAGAAGGAAGCAGCCAGTGGGTTTTTCAGTACAATGGAAGTTGGAGATAGGTGAAGAGGCATGATACAGAAATGTTTAGTTCTGTGCCATTGGAGTCAACACATTTGATGAAGAAATACATAAACCTTTCTTTAGGAAGTGTTTCCTTCTTGTCATCAGCATGCTCACTACCCCATTATGAAGATTGTACTTAATCTTGAAGGTTGACGATTTCAAATTTGCTTGTTTAATTTTCTTAAGTGCCTATAAATATCCCTTTTTTTAATCTATACTAAGGTTTTTAATTACTGCCTCCTTAAGACTCCCATTCAACTAAGTTTTTTGTTAAAAGAAGAGAAAAAAAGAGTTTATAATTTCTGCTTATCTGTGAGCTTCTTCTGGACAACAAGCACCACTGTGTTGCTGGCAAGCATCTGATCTGCAGATCACTTCCTGTATTTCTGGGTCAAGTGGGTGAAGAGGGACCATTTCACTTACTGCAAAGAATGTCAGGCACAAACATATTGCAATCGTAATTTTTTCTTGTAATTAGCAATTTCACTTTATGCTTTTATACTGCCACCTACCACCACAGGCATATCTGTATTCCTTTTCCAACACTGACCTCCACCCAGAACATTTTGATTTCAGTGCTCTCTGTGGGAATCTGGTCCTATCCCTTCCTCCCTGCTTTCTCACATCCTATTCCAAGCCTACATTGCAGGATCATGCCAACTGCTATTCAGTCATCATCTTGCACAAACAACTTATATAAAATCAAGAAGAAATAGATTAAATCAGCAACACAGGACTAGCAATGTGCTCTCAAGGGAATAGCGGTTCTCCTGGTCTTGTTTTTGACTGATCTCCTGAGCCTGATGGATGTGCTATACCTGAAAGAAGGAACTTGTGTGGGCTGAGAGGTGAGAAGAACAGGATATTCTAGATCTTGGAGATTCTCCTTCTCCATGACTACAGCCACAGGCATCCTTCCCATTCACTGAAATGGAGGAAATGAGAACCTGATCCTTTTTCATTCTCTAGAGCTTGATTCTGAGGAATCAGAGTCTGATATGCAGATTTATCTTTGCCTCCAACAAAATAAAGCAGTTCAAAGTCCTTGCTGTCAAAAGTTCCTTTTGTTCTCTCTCTTTCTCAGGTTATTCAGTATCAAAAGTATATTCCTGTACACTCTTAAAAGCAGATATTGCACAAGGGAATGCATTACCCACTGCTCACACTTAATACGCATTTTTGCATAGGTTTCATGTTCAAATTTCAGGGGTTTTTTGGTGAGCAATTTATGTAGGTACAAACTCCTTAAAGTGTCCGCTGGGGACATCTGTCTTCCCAATTTCATCATTTCAAGTGAACATAATACCCATGTCCCCAGGTAAAAGTCATGATGCAATTCCATCAGACAGTTGCTGTACTTTGCGCAGTGTGGGTGTGAGAGCTAATTTTGTCCTTAGATTCAGAGGCTTCATTAACAGTCTTAACACATTCACTGCAGCTTTCTAAATCCTTTCAGGCTTTAACACTTAGGCTACTGAAAAAAAAAAAATTAAAAATGGAAGTTGATATAAGAAAATGTTATTTCTCTTAGCCAAATAAAGCAGATCTTTTAGGTGACGCTAAATGCCACATTACAGCACATCATTCCACTGAAATGAAATTTGTGGGAAATAAATCATAGCTAGTAAAGGCTGTAAATCACTACTTTGGGCAATTTATCCTGATATAAAATATGTGAAACTCTGAATTGGGATGCATGGAGAAATAGAATGAAAATTATGTGTCTATTATATGAAGGCATATGAACATCAACATAATGCATATTCCACCACTTGGCTCTTATGCCTTTATATTTTAAGGGTTTCATCATGTTACAGTACATTGACTAGAAAATTCAATAATTAAAGTATGATGGAAAAAAACCCACACTTTTTTTTTCCCTTAGACAGGTATTTTCTTCAAGTTTTCATGTTTCATACAGTATGGGAAAATTGCAGCCATTTTCTTAAAAAAAAAATTAAGAAAAAACAACCCTGAAACTCTCCACAATATTTTTTTCAGTATAGGTCACTTAGAGGATGAGAAAAAAAAAAAAAAAAAAAAGATAAATTAGTCCTTTTTGTGGTTCACAAAAAACTTCCATACACAAAACATATTTTCATCAACTGGTACATGTTACATGAGAGAACTTGTCTCAATTATATTTCATTCTTTAAAAACTGTCCGTGATATCAAATTATAACAAAGATAACTAAGCTTTTACATATTGCTGTTTTAGAGATAGGAGAATTAAAATTCTGCATCTAAATAATACAGAATCCAGCTGTATTTCAAATTAATGTAAAAACTTACAGCTATATTTACAACTTCAGTAAAAAAAGAAGCTTTACTGTTATCCCAATATTACTTGCTGATTCATTTCTGCTCCTTTTCATGCTCATTAATCCTAACCCAAAGGCTGCTTCTTTTTTGATTCTGACTTTATGACTGAAGTAATGCAAGAAATTTTAAATTATGGATGAACTTGACTGCAGTTAGCCTTGCTCCACACAAAATGACTTCCAACAGCTGCAAAATACAACTTTGTTTCTAGCAGCAATGAGGAATAATTGGTGTAGGATCATTTCTGAGAATTTTGCTTTCCACAAACAGGGATTTATCTGGATGGGTGTCTCCCAACAGCAACACCTTCTGTTTTAAGTCTGAGACTTTATAGACCAAATGGACCCACCAAATTGGCTGAAGAACCAAGGTTGGTAACTGGACTACACTACACAAACATTTTCTAGGTGCTCCCACATTACTAGTTGGGAGCAGCAGCAAAATCCAAAAGCAATTCCAGGTGAAATTTCTGTCATAACCCAAAGGCCCCTTCTTATAGTGAATCACTCCTCAAGTAGGCTTCATTTATCATGGCAATGAAAAAGGAGAAAAGGAGAAACTTGCGCAACTTGCCCCTCATGCAAACTACAGATATTTTGGGGATGAGCAAAATACTTAGTGAACACAAAGCTGAAGCAAAAAAAAAAAAAAAAAAAAAAAACACAAAAAAAAAAAAAAAAAAACAAGGTAAAAAGACTGGCAAATTCAGATTCTTGTTTTGTTAAATGAGCAAAACTATGAGACAGAAGAGAGAAAGAGAGACATTCATTTTTCTAGACCACAGCCACAAAACCTCTCTGGAGAGAAACTTGCACAGGAGAAAGAAAAATGCTTCATTTTCTTCCTAGTCTTAAGGATTTCTCAATCAGTAAGTTTTTATTATTTATTGCCCTTTATGTTAAAGATGATCTAAGCTGATTTCTGTCTGCAAAGTTGGAATTCATACTTCTCCCTACACCCTGAGAACCAGGTATCTGGAAGCACCTGTTATATGTGATCTGACAGTTTTGGGGATGCACCTATAATTCACATGCAGGGATTTTGTTTCACTGATGGCAGATGTCAACTCAGCAAACAGGTCCTCATATTCTCTTAATCAGCTAAAATGGTCTACCTGCTATTTTTGCCTGCATCTCAGGATTTCTTTTATCCCATTTTCTTGTCCCCCTCTCTAGACAAGTGATAATTTGCTTTGGATGAAAGCTACTAGATCCATATAACATGAATTTTATTTGACAAACTCATCTTTGCTTAGAGAGATTACTATTTTAGTATATATAATGTAAAAAAAAAAAATTCTTGAATAGATCTTATACATCTTTTTCCACATTCACTGAAATTAAGCATATTGCCAAAACAAAAGTTATTTTGATCAACATTAAAATTTGATTTAAAACTGCATTCTGTAATTCTAGTTGTAGTATTTTTTAGGCTTTTCAGTCTCTAAAAACACTGTATCAATTACTGAGTAAACATTAACTAACAAAGAACTCTTTCTGGGATGAATTGCTGCAGTCTAGGTAAGGTACACATGAATATGAACGTATGAATCACCTTTTGTGACTCTTCTCTCACTCATATTAAGGAAAAGGAAGAATTTAAGACAAGCTGATAGTTCTCACATTAACAAAACAGGGAACATGAACAACAGATACTACCTCTGTACTAAAAGTGACTCTTGCTTTATATTATTGAATGACAGTATTTTAAGGTTGCTTTGAAGTCATGAGAAGCATTTTTAACACTGCTTCTTGCAGCAGTCTACAAACATTTTTAAACTTTTCCCTGTCTTTGCAAAAGGGAAGGATAAGCTCCAATAAGAAAAGCAAACTGTCAGTAGTTTATTTCAAAAGGGTTTTCTTGCTCTAAAACACCTTTTGGGATAAGAATTCATCTCAAGGCTAGGAGCTACATTGGGTTTTGGTAACTTTTCCTTTTTCCACAAGCTTAGTAAAACACAACAAGTGAATGGCCAAGTGACAGATTTGCAGTGGCAGCTTTTAGTCCTCCACAAGGAAAGATGGTGGCCTATCAGTAGATGCAGCACAGCAAACTCACCTGGTTTATTCCAGCTTGCAGAGAAAGACAAGGGGAAAAGCAAAGTCACAATAGAGGCTTAAGCTTTGTTGTACAACGGCAACAGATTTCAGCTGCTGAAAAGGCATTTATTTCTAGTACTGAAGTGTTTAGAGAAAAGAAACACTGTTAAATAAGTGTATTCAGAGGTATTTTTTTCCCATAAAGGACAGCTTTAGTCTGAGGTGGTAGATGGAGGAGTCAGAGTACAGGAAGGCAGAAGTGCACAGGTGTTGGTATGAAACTGAGTGACAGAGCTCACAAAGGCTGTTATTCAGAAACCTTGAGTCTGACTCAGCATAGGCTGCTAACCCTTAAGAACTCCAGAATAAACACAGGATTAACTCCACAAAACTCACACTGACTTGGCATTGGTAAAGGTGGACCCATGTGGTCATCTGGATGGCTTGGCACAGGCTTTGAGCACCTGCTGGCTGGCTGGTGGGAGACTCCCCAGTCCTATTGATGTGGACATCATTCCTAAGGAGCTCCAATCAATCTGGACAACTTCCTACCCTTTCCCTTCCTCTGCTGGCAGAAGATAAAGCACGTTTAGCAGCTCTTCTCACAAGTGTTGACTCTTTGCCAAAGGTTCAGGAATACTGAGGGCAAAAGCAATATTGCTTTCTGTTAGTTGTTGTGAAAAGCCATCTTCCCTTGAAGGCCTTTCTACCAAGATGGCAATGAGCATGGCTGTATTCCCACTGAACTCCACAGATAAAAAGTTCAAAACAGTCTGGGAAGTGCTGTGTAATCATAGAATATTGGAGGATGAAATTCCACTCCAGTGGATCACTACATATGAAGGCATACGTTCTATTGGGTCATCTCTGCCATGAATAACAATAAAGAAAATAATATATAATCAGTCAACATGTATAGTAACTAAACAGTGCAATCTTCCAAGATTTATCTTCCAGCAATTTTAGCTCATCAGAAAAAAAAAAGAGTAGGAAATGTCTTTTAAAGGATTCTGCTATTTGGGATAATCAAATGATATTAAACAACTAAGTTAAAACAAATATGAAGATTCAACATATAGGGTCAAGATGCTTAAAGAAATACATCTATAATCACTGTAAAGAAAAATGACAGAATAACAATTCAGTAAGACTTTCCAAGAGTAAATAAAGATTTTGTTGAAAAATGAAAGTAGGAAATAATATTGGCCCCAGGACAGGCATATCCCTCCTGGCTGCCAGGGCATTTCTGACTCCCCAGGACCCCCAGGTCCCTTGCACTGCTTTCCAGCCTCTCATTCCCCAGGGTATTCACACACCCAGGGTTGTCCCATCTCAGGTGCAGAACCCAGCACTTGCCCTTGTTAAACTTCATAAGGCTGGTGACTGCCCAGCCATGTGATTTCTGCAGTTTTTAAAAGTATTACTAGAAATTCAATGAACCAAATACTCATAACCCTTACTCCTAATCATGGTTTTCAAGATTTCGCTAATCAAAATATTTTACCAGTAAAATTTACCATCTCAAACTGCAGCCTACAAGGTAGAAGATCAGGAGGAATGAAGACTTCTACAATGGGAATGGATAGTAACACAAACAGAGCAATGAGTGATTTCAGACCCTGCTAACAATAACTGCTGAAATAACTGAGGCTGTGTGTGACCACCCTCTCACCATTGCTACCAGGCTGTGTACCACAAACATTACTTCCATCAAAAATCATCTCAGAAGCCTCAAGCTTGAGACTACTTTTTGCCATACAAACCCACTATCTTTGTCAAGTCTCTCATAACAGAAATTCAACCTGCATGCTGGTAATGATTTTTTTTTTAAAGATGGTTCCACCACTGCTTACAAAAAGAGACAACCCCTTAAATTGCCTTTATAAACAAAAATAAGTAATTTATACCTGAGAAAGAGCTAAAACATGTGAGGTTTCCACTTCAGCTTCACAGTCTGGTCATTTTTCTTGGCATCTTGGCTTGATCTGTTTATTCACTTTTTTTTTCCTCCCCAGAATAAGACAAAGCCTCCCAATACTATAAATGACAAAAAAAAAAATCCCATTCCCAAAGAAACCTGCTACCTCAAGTTTTCATGTGAGCACAACGATTAATGGAGCATTTGGCACATCAAGTTAAATAAGGTCTACTCAGCCCTTGTGTCATCTTCTCCACACCTACCAAGACTGCAAATAAATCAGCAAGAATTCCACAGGACTGGCCAAGAGAGAACCCACAACATCCCAACCTGAATGAGTGAAGAGGAACATCAGAAAACTCACATATTGTCTTACATGAGGACTAAAGAGTGATATAATTTCTGTTCAGAAAGACTCTGATAAAAAGCTGGTTTCAGATCTTGAAAGGTGAAAATACATGCTCTGAAAAAAATTCAGAACTCAGCTTTGAAAGCTGCTCAATGAAAATGATTAATTGCTGGATACAAGATCAATGCACAGGAGTCCTAAGGGCATAAATAAGGACCCTAAAAAATATTATGTATAAATTCTTAATTTCAAAACTGTTTAAGCACCTGCTGCAGAAAGTATGGAACAAAAGCACCATCTATCAGCATAAGTTTCTGGATGCTAAAGTATTTTTACATTAATCAGGACCCCACTAGAGATGCTCATGGCAGTAGCAGTATTAGTTACACAGAAGAATATTCAAGCTAAATTAATTTTCCATTGTAAGTATATGGAAGGTAGACAAATTGTCTCTGGAAAAGAGAAATAAATGAATTGGATCACCTCTCCTCTGGTTTCCTGTGACACATGCTTTTGCACACCAAGTTTGTCCTGGTTATAACATTTCCTTTTTATCAGTACATTCTAATGACACAACTAAAATCAATCATTGTGCTCTCTGCTGCCACAGACAAAGAGATGAATCTGCCACAGCTTGAATTGCTATTACAATGTACTTAGAGTAAATTATCTACTCAGGAATGACAGAAATCCTGCCAATTAAACCAAGTTATTCTGACCTCTTAAATGTCATCAGACTATTGTTAGAATCATTGGCACACTGGATTTCAATATTTGAGATTTAGAAAGCTTAAGCATGCATTCTGCCCCTGAAACACCTTGGTATACAGCTTGATTCTTCATAAATCCAAGTTGTTTCAAAAGGCTAAGATCAGACTGCAAACTGCATGGACTTGCTATAGGATACTTAACTTGTAGTCATTAGCATTTCCATCGCCCATAGTGTCCCACTAAACCATTACCACTGTCAGGATGAGTTTTGCTTCTGGGCAGCATTTCTCTCAAAACACAGCTTTTTCAAATCCTGAACATCCTCTTTGTGCTACTATTAAACCATTTTGCAATAGCAGTATTTCTGAACAAAGCAGTCTTATCATTGGGTAGCCCACAGTGCTGAGGGTTAGATAACCTTGGTGGTGCTGCAACATTTGTAATTCTCCAGCACAATCAATTATTTCATGATAATGTCTTTTGTCAGAGAATATTGTAAAGCAATGAGAACTGGATGATTTTTTTTTTCCTGTGAAAGAAGAGATCTGCTTTGCCTCGTATACAGAGATGTTCATACATGGGTCACTGTCTGACAAGGGAATTGTAAATTCCTCAGTAATAAAAAAAAAATAGTAGACATTTATATACCATTGTACCTCACACACAATGACCTCCAGGCTCATTAAAATAAGTATTATTTGTCAAAAATAAGTTGCAGTGCCCATCATGTCTTTCAACAGTTTTTATTTTAAAATAAGCCATTAAGGAAATATTAGATTTCAAATAGTCTCAATCAGTTAACCTAGCACATTACAGCAGGTGTACAAACCACTCTGTGAATAAAATACAGATAACAAGTTAAAAAAACCTATAAAAGATAAAGTGCCATAAATAAAAATATTGGGCAGGAAACTTTCGTTTCAAACTTCAAAAAATATTAGCAGAGAGGAAAAATGCTGCATGCTCAAAGACAGGCATTACCTCATGTTTTTAAACTTCTCCTCAGAATCCCATACACAACCACAGCAATGAAATGACAATGAAACAGAAATCACAGCAGCGAAACAACAATCCTTCCAAAATCTGGATCATCCTGATGAATATATAGAAGAATGAGAGAAAAAGAATGGCTGAACTTCTTGTGTGTAAACATTTCCTGCATTAAATAATATTATTCCATAGTATTTGGAAAATATCTAGAACTGAGGGCAATTGAGCACTGACCTGGGCTAGATGAAGAATTCCTGTGCCAACTTTTGCTCTTACTGGCAGGAGTGTGTACAAGCTTAAATTCCTTAAGGATTTTGGCAACTCCCTGACCATGGAAAAAATGATAGACTAAACTGGAAGGGACATTCAGAAGTTATCCAGTGCAAAGCCACACACAGCAGGAGTGACTGCAGTCATGGCAGGAAGTTAGAGGGCTGTGCCTTGAAATAAACCCAAGTGCCATGTCCTTGCCTGCAAACAGCTGTTTCTAGCCTTCAGAGGATCAAGCACTCACATTAAAAATGGAAATTAAAAGAAGAAATATTTCAATTGTGGCTAATATTTTATAACATCCAACCTAAAAATCTTCAATGCAATAAAAGCTATCAACTCACAAGCAGGGCATGATAGCAATCAGAGCTAAGACATCCCAGTAAACATGTCACAATAAACTGCAATGAAAGAAGATGATACATAAAAAGTGATGGATGACTGTAGTGGGGAAACCACAACTTTTCAAAGCATTGCTATAGTTAAAATACAGTAAGATCTGAGAATAATAATGACTAATTAGCAATATCTGCAGTACATGTCATATTTAAGTAGCACTGCTTGGGTAGAGTTAAGTCCTAAACCTTTAATATATCTTATATCATTGAAGATGATAGAGAGCCTTGCACATAAAATACTTCAGTCATGAGCATAAATAAAATATATAGGGAATCACCTTCATATGTTCTAAAAACATTTTATTTGAGGTTACAAAAAAATACTTCTATAGTCTTCCAGCCATTTAGGCAGTAGGACACAATATGCATATTTATATATATATTTGGACATGTGTACACTCTGATTCACAAACAGCACAAAGAGCTGTTAAGTTTTCCTTCAAATACTGAATAAAGAAACCTAAAAACCTCTGTAGCTTAGATTTATTTTCTTGCTGTAAATAATTTTGAAATTTCACACACAGTAATAAAAAAAGATGAGGAATTGCCCTAAGTTTCTCACGTGATATTTTATCCAAAGTAAAAATCAAGCATATAGGTTAATAAAATTAAAAGGAAAACCTCAGACACTAAGTCAACGGATTTCAGAAGTCTGGCTTTTCCTCTAAAGATGCTGCCTAACAGGGAAAAGGCAGTATTGGCTCTTTTCTCCAGCCCCATACCACTTAGACCCCTGTAAATGAAACCACTTGTGTAAAACAAAAATATCTAGCAGCCAATTCCTAAAGCATAGCACAGGAAGAATATCCAGCTACTAAAACCCCAAATTGCTTCAAAAATCTACTGGGCTGTTCAGCAGCTCTTGTTCTGTGCTGCTCTAGCACCAGCTGAACAAGGGTTACCTCCCCTTCAGAGACCACAAAAGAGAGGGAGACCTGTAACAAAGGCTGGGCTGCTTCAACTCCAATAAAATCCCTTCATCTACAGATATAACTCTGACTGCTTAATTTCGACCATAATAGCAGAGACCCACTTGAAAACACATCCAAGTTATACAGTTGTTAGTCTTAAACTTAGATTCTACTTTTTCCAAAACAACATGTTTCCATATGAATAGAAGGGGAAAAAGATCCTCCATAATCAAGTTTTCAATGTCATCAGGTCTGTCTCAATTGTGATAAAATCAGCTTTTCCTCATCATAAAATGAAAACCAAAAAGACCACTTAATGTAATGATTGATTTTGTGGTACATTCAGAGAAGGTAGAATCCAGTCCACAAGGGAACAAAATTGATAATGATCAAAGATTTCTCAGGTTATCTGTAAATATTATAGAAAAATGTAGCATCAAGTTCAAACAGAGAAAAACATACAATTGATTCAAGGAATATAACAAGAATCAAAATGCCTTTGCATGCAAGCAGTAAAATGAATTTCACCTGGGTTTCCTCCAATCCAAGTGAGATATTCAGAAATACAAGCTATGTATCAAATCAGCTGGTCAGAAACAGAAAATAAATTGGCAAAGAAAAAAACTGGCAAAGACTCAGAACTGAGCTAACACAGAAAAACATAAAACTAAAGAAAGTAAAACACCTGTTATCAGAGCAAAGAGGTTACTCAACATAAAACATTTTTTCAAACATTCAAGATAAAAATAAAGAAGAAGGCAAGGGTTAGGCAAAGAGATGTTCTCTTCTAACACTTATATGTGATGACAGAGCACATATTTACAAATTATATCATGTATTACTTTGTACTGATCCATGGTAGGTTTATAATATGCCACTTCATAATCAGAACAGTTTGTTTCTCTTGTGACTGAAATTTCTGCAAACACAGTTCAATTAGAAAAGGGCTGCAATAAGTTTGTGCTACCTTTAAACTCATTTTTTATCTCAGTAATATGCAGTTAAATGCATCTCACCACAAAGTCACTCATGCATCAGCCTTGCTCTGAACCTACATGAAAAAGTATTCCTTTTTAATCCACACATGAATGAGAGCCTGCTTATTTAACTGCAGAAATCAAAGGATGATCATAGCACTTTCTTCTCCAATAGCCCCTACAGAAGATTAGCATGCCCTAGAGTTCTCTCGTTGGGTGAGCTATTCAGGCTTAGAACAGACTTCTGAATGCATCATTTTAAGTAAAACAATTTAACAAAGTCTTACTCCCTTCCCTTCTTAAAAGGCTATTTTTGGAATGAATTGCCACTGGACGGAATTCTATTCCACCATCCAAACCCTGCAGTCCATCCAAGCTCCCCAAACCTCCTCTTGAGCCCTGAAATGGAGTTTATCACCTTAGTTCTGCACACAGAACAGACTGGACATGCATCCAAAGTAGTTTTCTTTCAATGATTTTTTTAATGTATTCCCCAAATATTTCATTTTCCTTACTTTGCCTTGAGAGCACTGCTTTATATTTCTAGAAATATCTCTGTCCTCTTTCATCAATACATTTCTCCTTCCCTACTTGTCCCCCAGGGTCAATCTTAAATATCTTAAAATAGATCTCTTACAGGTAGTAACACCAGGAGAAAATGCTTCTTTTTTATGCACTTTCTTTGTTTTGTTTATAAGCTGTTTATAATAGGATATAGCAAATTCTTAAAATATCTTTCAAAACCACAGCATTAATATACTTCTAGAAGGCACTTATTAGTTCTATGTAAATGCATAGTAACAAAAATAAGATGTTGCTCAGCACTGAAACACAAAGGGAGAGATAAAATGGATGTGAATCACTTGAATTAGATGCATCAATAGTTTAATAACATTGACAGCCTACAGCTATTTGTACTTCTTCAGTGAATTCTTTAACAGTGAGAAGTACCTGGATGCACTGTGTTTTCATCCTCAGTTGTCTAAACTAACACAAAATAAAATTCATGCCAGGTCTGGGAAGGTGAGTAAGCATCCAGACGGTGCCAAAATTGCTTTATTGCTTCAATTGCAATCTAGCACAAATATCTGTTTCGTATGCCATGGGACTAGAAATTAATAAAATCCCTTCTAATGACACTATTCCATTACAAAAGCCCACCAATGTTTACATGTTTCAGTTAAAAAGTGAAAAGGAAAAAGAAGGAAGACAAAGACAAAAGATCTAGGAGAAGGAAGGAAGAGGAAGAAAATTGAAGTTACTGCTTCCAAATTATTAAATGGCTACATTAATATTTATGTAAGGCACCTGAAGGACTCAAACACCAAATTCTATTCAGAGTTAAATCCTGGTTCAGTAAAAGCTTAATCTTTTAGCATTATGTATTAATACTATTATTTATAAACACATAATTATATGCTAAATGTTCAAGTTAAAATCTTCAACTTACGTGACAAAAAAATGTACCAAAGATAACTCGTGACAGTAGAAAGACAGATGGATTTTATTCTTAAACATAAAAGGATTTTTAAAAAGCCCTGCCAATTTAGCAGTAACCTCTGGGATTCTAAAATTGTGGAGGAAAGGTAAGCCATAAAAGATAATCATTGTGACAGATATAACTTCTATTTCCAATGGTGTTGTTTTTTTCTTCTTTTCTGAAAGTATGTTTTGATTTAAGAGTTGGCACAAGTTTTGATTCAAAGAGTACTTACAGCTAGCTGATTAAATATTTGTGGTACTCAGCAGTAAAAAGAAAAATATAAATGCATAATGAATGAATTAATATATCTGTTTTGCTGATTCTATTAAAATGTCACATGAATTTTTATGACATAAAATCCTTGGAGTAAGGAATGCACCCATAACTGTCTTGCACAAAGGGGGAGGGCTGTAACCATTAGGCTCAACCCCAATCCAAACACCTGGAAAAGAGGAAGATTTCTCAGCTGAAAAGATCCCAGGCTTGATCATCTTGCAGGAGGTTGGGTCAGCAGTACCCTGATGCAACCATTCACTCAAACTCATTGGTTTATACTGGAGAGGAGCAAGTTCCTCACTTCTCTTTCTACTGTCTGTCTTTCTCTTCAAAGAATAAAAAGTATTTGAAGGCAGAATGATCCATTAGACACCAGATGAGTCTCTTCCATCTGTCCTTGCCACAAGTCCAACATAGATGCACTTAAATACGAAAATGGCAAATTCTGCTACCACTTCTTCAACTATCACTGAACAAGACAACAAGGGTGAGGCTAAAACCCCTAATCTATTCTCTAATTAAAATAACCAGGAAATCATCTTTCAGAACTGAAACTCAAAGCAAGAGCCCTCCAACCCAAGAAAAACAAATTCCCCAAAATCACTTCATACCCACAAAATACACAGGTCCATGAGGGATTTCAAAAGTTCTTTTGATAGCTGAATCTTCAGTAAATACAAAAGGAAACTGCTGAGCAATTATATAAAGCATAAGGTGCAATTAAGCATTTATTGGCGTTTAATTGTTATTAATTGTGCCACTTTCTGTAGTAAATCACCAATTACACACAATATGCTGAGCTTAATTGCTGTGCACAAAACCCACGTGTGTTTGCACATATACATACACATACATATACACATTTTCACAAAACCAGCTATTCTATCTCATTGTTCTTAAGCAAAATGGAAATCAAAACCACTATTAGAAGCTAGTTTCCAATTTGATTTATTGGAAAGTGAAAGATACCCTTCCAACAGGGTATTTATAGAAAGGAATCAATACTTTCATAATGAGATCATTATTTTGCCCTCCTCCCTTCCACTGTTTATGTTTTTAAAAGGAAATACAGTCCTTCTGAAGCATGTACAACTGACATTCATCAGACCAAAACTCTTGATCCTCAGTGGAGCTAGAGCTTGGAAAAACCACAGAAATTCTCTCAGACAACAGCTCCAAACTGCCCCAGCAATGTAGGATTGTCCTTGACCTCTTGCAGAGCCTGCTGAAACCAATGCCAATTACTGTCAGTTCTGTTGGTTTATTCTGCAGTGTGGGCACCTGTAGACTCTGAAATCAAACACAATTGCAATTGCTTTCACCCAGGTCACCACACAGCCATCAGCTGGTAACAACTGTCACTCATTACCCACTGAAAATGTGATCAGATTGACAGCACACATATGAAAGCCACTTTTCCCCCTCTCCTCGAATCCAGACTATCCATTCCCCACATTGAAAGGAGTCAGCCCTTTCCTTTCTTCAGAAGTTTGTGTTGCTACCCAAATCCATTAAAAAACTGCCATTAAACACATGCCTGTACTATATTAAACTAATAGAAACACAAAGCAATTTGCCTGCAACAAAGAATATTCTCAAGCCACTTGTTCCTCATCAACACACGAAAAGAGTATTTACACGTGCTGGGCTGGAGAAAACAGGGAGGAGGGAAGGGAGAGAGTGAACTTGTGTTCTGGCAGCTTAACAAATTCAGATGCTGGTAGAATTGAGAGAGAAAAATCTCAAGTCAGGTGTCTCTTCACAATTGCAAACTGCTACAAGCATTTTCCCAGTTATTTCAAGAGGGCTCTATCTCAGTCACCTTGGCCAATACAAGGCCAAAAATACAGAACAGTAGCAAAAAAATTGAGGAAATCAGTCTTTAGAGTAAGCTAATAAAGGAACAGTTCAAGTCTTATGAAGTATTCTGCTAGTCTAGCTTCCAAATAAAATTAGGGGAAATATGCTGATGTGCTCCCCCAGAAAGAGAAGTTCAACTCACACCAAGTTTGGTGGCAAGGAACACTTGTGACAAGTCACAAGAAGCTCAGGACTTGACAACGTGCTCTGCTGAACATCACAGAGCTAACTTTTCATTATTTGTCAGGAAATCACTAAGCTCACATAAACAGCTTCCTTTTGATCTACTGCCCCAGGAGAGCCCAACACATCAGGACAGAGACACATCTTCGTCCTGCTAAAAATATTCTTCCCCGTGCCATCTCCCCACCTTCCTTTACAAGAGGGAAACATTCAGGCTAAAAATAATTTAATCCAATAACGATCATGGCAGGGTGGTAAAAGTCCAATAAAAGAAGATAGGGTAAGTGGAAGATGAGAGTCCAATAAAATAGAATTGGTAGTTTATAAAACCCATCAAAATAAGACAAACAATCAAAAAGAAAAAGCCAAATGACATCTTAGTGGAGGTCAGCAAATGCATTTTTCACCCAACTTCTTAGAAACAGATAAAGTTCAGAGATCTCAGAGAACTAAATGATTGTCAGAGTGGCCTTCCCTCAAATCAAGGGGAGATGCTTTAGCAGTGAAAAACACTGTTAGTATTAAGTTGTTAAAATTCTTGCAGAATCTATTGGTAGCAACTCAGTACTCCCCTCCTCTGGGCAAAACTAAACAAAACAGAATTCTGTACATCTGTCTTCCTATTCCTGTGCTCCAAATACTTTTCCTTTATACCTACGTAAAGGATTTTTTATTTCGTTTACCAATTCAGATTTAAAGTTGTGACAGGTGTAATGGTCATTACTAGCAACAGACACATTGTACTCAGACTATCACAACACATTATGCCTGACAATAAAAGTCATTAAATTAATGAAAAAGCTAATATTACTTCAAGAACAAAATTGTGTTACTTCTTCCCCCCCATTTCTCCCTCCATTTTCCTGTTTCTGGCTGTTTTTCTTACTGTTAGCAACTGAATTAATTACTGAATGGCTATCAGAAATAACAAGTCCCCCCAAGTTGCACATTCCAAGTCCTCCCTCCTTACACACTGAACAATTTCAGAAGGTTGATTCTTTGTATCTCAAGGACATCAAAACCAGGCCAAGTATCTCATAAACATGATTTTTTCTAGTATACTTTACTCTTCAGTATGTGTTAGTACTCCAACAATACCAGCTGCCATCACTGATGGAAGCATTATGAGGCATTCCAAGGAAACTATTCAATGAAAACAGCTGAAATATGAAGTATTATTCCTTAATATATTTTGCTTGTTTTAGTGGGAGATGAATACCTTTGTTCACAAATTAGGCTTATATAAAGGTTAACCTTATGCATCTCCTGCAGAGTAACCTTTAGTGTAGAAGGGACATGCTACTAAAGCAACAGGTAAACAAGACACAACAAGGCTGAAATGCATAAAGCTATTTAAGAAAAAATAATTTTATAAAGCAAAAAGAGTGGATATTCCTGGGTAATATACTGGGTCTCATTACTATATTTCCACTTGTTTAGTATTTCTATCACGTCTTCAACAAATATTTTGTCCCATTGCCATGATTCATAATTATGCTTAAAAGGGTACTGATTCTCAGTGCTTATTTTGCACTTAAAATAATTTCTTCTCAAATAGATTTTAGATACAGGAACTAATTAGATGTAGGCTACTCATTTCTTTCATTCCATGAACATACATACAGAGATACCCTAGCATATAACAAAATACTAATTAATAGGAATACATAAGACAGTGAAAAGCATGCTAGGAAACAAGGGTTTTAGCCTAATACAAGAATTTCTGTTAAAATGGGAGATCGTAATAGAAAATTCATTCCTTCTGATATTTCTATTTACAAGCTATATTGTAAATACTGCTTGCTTGCAGTAGCCTGAATCTTATTAGAAACATTCTATTTTTCAGTTAAAATTTAGGGAAGAAACCCTACAAGTTGAAACATGAAAGCATAAAAATTCTTGCAAAGTTGAAGAGCAAATATTGAAAATAATGCAGAAAAAGACAGCATACAAGTGAGACAGGGCCCGATTCTGACTTGAAAAAAGGAATAAAAACAGCTGGTCCTAAAAAGAGGGAAATAGACACTTGAAATGGCAACTTTTGGTGGGTAACAACCATTTGAAGTGTGCTGTCAAAATATGATTTACCCAAAGGACGTGTTTTCTCAATTAATGGTAGGCTAAAGAACAAAAGACATTCATGAAACTCGTCTGACAATCCACCTCTCTCCCTTACTTCCTCCAATGTCAAATTGAAATAAACAACATAAAAATAGATCCATTGGTGAACATAGTAACAAATTTGATTATGGATAATTTTGCTATCTCCTACAGTTTTTAAAAAATCTTGTCGTGTGTAAGAGGAGGACAAGGACAAAAAAGAAAAAGAAAGATCACGAAAACCAGCTGATCTGTTTCCAGTAAAAAACCCAATAGTTCAGAAGAATTACAAAACTTGAATAATTCAACTTGTATTTCACCCTTAGATTATTAACACTTGCTGATGACAATTTCTTTTTTTTCTTTTTTTTTTCTTTTATAGTTTCAGCCTTCTCCATTAAGAAACAGGTTTTGGTGAAAAACTCTCTTACCGCTACCTGCAATTGTTTCTTCTAATCTTGTTTCAAAGATTGACCCTTTAGTGAAAAAAGCAAATATTTTTCATAATACTAAGGTGGTTTTCTGTTCCATTTACACACCAACTCATAGATTTTTTTGTGTAGAAGAAGGCAACTGATGAAATCTGCACTGTATGACTCAGAGAAATTCTAAGTTATTCTCAGCTACAGCAATCACCACTTCTATTGTAATGAACATTTCTGACCCCAGGCTAATAAAACCAGTGTCAATTAACAGCAACTTAATATTTTGCAAATAACCTAAGTGTGATGCAGGAACAGCAAATTCTTGAGCATGTTACAGCAACAGATGTTCGGATTGCTTTTTTCTCTGTCATTTGCTTTCCGATGTTCTGACTCCAAGTCTTTGTGCTCCTGTGTTCTTTTACAAAGCCTTGCAAAATCCAGTCTCCTGGACAACCCTAAACTACAAATAATGAATACCAAGGCATCATAAAAACTGAACATAAAATGCCCCAGCAGGTAACCATAATGACACTGCTTGAAGATTATAGTACACTAAAGCTTCAGAAGGTTGCATAATAAAATTGCTAAGTGATTAATTTAATATACAAATCACTGCCACAGTGATTGCAGAGGCAAGGTAGGAGCAGCTGTAGAATATGCAAATGCCTGACTGGTACAGCCAGCTGTGAAGGAAACTGAAGTGAATCCTGACATACCCAAATACAGAGCCACTATGAACTGCTACAGCTGAAGTGTAGGTTTATTCTGTGGCTTTGCTGCCTTGCAATAAGGTCAAAGCAGAAATATGGAACCATATGTTTTGCACTAGACCATTTATTCCACTACACACTAAATGCTTTATGTTTTATCTGTGCTACTGCCTGCACTTATTCCTTTGTGTTATCACCACTGTAGTTACCACCTGCAATCAAGTTCCATGCTAAATGTTTTCCTGATGTCTCCCTACCAAAGGATCAGCTTCATGTAACTACATTTTCCAAACTGGATCTCCATATTTGTTCAACTTTCTCTTTATTATGTGCAAATTCTGATCTAAGCCTAAAGCATGAAGGCAATCAATGCTGAAGAATGACTAGAAATGGTTTCTTTATTCCACTCCTCACTGAACAGAAAGTTTCCATTATCTCCCTCAACATCTTTACTCTATCAATTTGACAGGGGCACATGGGTCTACACTCCATTGCCCTCAGTCCAGAACTGTACACAGCTTTTCTATCTTTTTCTAATAAAAGCATGATAAATGATATTGTCTAGTGAAAACTACCTGTCTTCTCTCATAAGTGTCATCTTCCTTCTAATTGCTCTATACTTGATCAAAATGCATATTAGAGTAAATATCCAATATCAGTCAAAACTTAGATGCATGAAATAGAAAAGCTTATTTGAACAAGCAGAAAATGGAAATCATTACAGCACAATAAATGCTAAACTAGTTAAGCCAGCATGTAAGACACCTGTGATAAAATTTACACTATGATATCCTAACGTTTTTTGACAGATCACTGTACCTGAAAAATATTTGTCTTACAGAGAAGCATTATTTAAGATGCACTGTGCAAAGATAATTGGAACAAAATGGCAAATAGAAAAATGTTCACTCAAGGAAAGATTTGATCAAGCCTGGGATGGCAAGACAGCACTGCTAACTGTGAAAGCAAAGCATAGCAAATGTCCAGGGAAGCCCCTGAAATTACAACTGTTCATAAACTGGGATCTCCTGCCTTCCCTGCCTCCTCCCTGTGGTTCTGGCACAACAGACTCACCCCTGCAGATTTGTTTGGTCCTTGCTAAAATGAGCTCTGATTTCCCTAATGGGGTCCTGGTTCTGCAGGCACACAAAATACCAATGATGGCCTTTTGTACTTTTTCTCTTTACTGTCCCATTAAATTTCTAATTTTCAGGCTTTAATAAAGTTGATTGTAGAGCATTGAGGAGCTGTGGTATTGTCTGGTGATATGTCCTGTGAACCCTTTTAAACCTATCACCTTTTATTTGTTTGCTTGTTATGAGATCCTTGAGGACTTAAGTTTCTCAAATCCAAGTAGGTGCACACTGAAAAACTTTACTTCTTTACATTCTTTAGTTTATTTTAGGTCATAAACTTGAATGGTACACCTCAATATTAAGAAAAAGGTTCTTAAGACTTTCAGGAGGAGCATGGTATGACTCTAATTTCACTGGGCAGCATAAAAAAGATGAAGGTGGGGTCTTGACCAAACATTGTACTGAAGAGTAAAAACTGAAGATGTTTCATAGTACTGATCTCTCCCACACCACATCCCCCTGCTCATCACATCCCACCCTCCTCTCCTTTCTTCCTTCCACTTGAGGAGCTCAGTCCCAAACACACAACAGCTGTAGAGGGACACAGCTCTGAGGAAAAAGCAGGCAGGCAGTGATGCCAGAGCAGTGGATCTGTTTCCAGCCCCTCACTGCAAAGAAGCTGCTGCATTCATTCCTCCAGGCTGGATTATAGGCAAAAAGAAAAGGAATCAGGCATAAAAGGCCAGATATTGCCAGACAGGGGCAATTGAGCCCCAGGATCAGCACTTCAGTTATCTCAAAACTGCAGTGACAATTAAAATTATTAATGACAACAAAGGATACTTTCACAATTCTGGTATTACAGAGCTATTGCTGTGTTGCTCAGTGCTTTCTTATATGGGCAAGAAAACAGGCCTTGTAATATTAAATTGTCCCCTTAAATGTGAACTACATCTATATCAAACTCTGTTATCTCACCATAAAAGCTAAAAAAACCCCCCAAGATTAGGCATGAGCATCTATGCTTTATCAAGCCATTCTACAAGTACTCTTTCTCAGACAGAAAACAGAGCTTAAAACTGTTTTTCTAGCATTCTTCAGACATATTCTACTAAAATCTACTAAAATATGCTACTAAAATCCAGCTGAGAGCTTCCCTGGCCATGCTGCAGAACTCAAAGCATCTGTGCTCTTGGTATCACAACTGCTCTTTTGTTCCATTGAGCAGGAGATGATTTCACTTTGGTTATGTAAACTCAAGTACTTACCTACTAGTACTTTATTCTTGAAATACTTAATCAGTCAACAGATTCTACAAAGCAACCACTTTCATAGCTTCGATTTGCTACTTGGTTTACCTTTTAATACAGCCTCAGATAAGGAGAAGTAAAGGCAGTCATGAACAATATAACTTTAAAAAACGCTCTCCTGTGGCCTTATTTATCTGTGCTGCATACTCACTTTATCTGCTTGCCACTACTGCTCAATACTGTGTGCACAACCCATATGGTTACTTAAAGCACTCCCACAGTAAATGAACTAAAAATTCAGAAGAGAAAAAAAAACCACTAAGTCCACATCTAACTTAGGGAATAAGTTATTCCTCATAATTTTATAGCAAGAAGCAAATTAAATTCATTTTTGCTATTATAATTTTGGAAGTGTTCAATAAATCTATGTATGTTCTATATTTGCCACATCAAACAGAACTTAGAGGGTAGAGTCCCCTCCTCAAAAACTAACAGGATCTAAATTGCTTTTAATTAAAAATTATACTGAGCTTGAAAATACAGTTTGGATGCAGAAAACAACAACAAAAAATTGTTTGAATAAGAAAACAAAAAAGTTTCACCATTAAACTCTTTCTCCATGGGAAATTATTTGTTTAACAGAGCCGGTGCTTAATCATTCTCTCCTGTTTTCACCCTTGGGCTTTACTTCTGAAGCACCATAATCAAATACAAGGTTACAATGAAAAGCTGCTTCAGTGCCCCAGTGCACAGATCACATTCTCTTATTGAGCTCCCTGCCCTTTCCTACCTGTCCTTCCCCCCTCCCATCTTCAAACAAGAAGTACAGCTTGATCTTTTCCTTGATCTTTCTGTAAAAAGCAATCTATAATATTGACCTCTAAGAAGCTGCTAGCAATTAGATTTCCTGAGGGATTACCAGAGTGAGGCCAATGTTCGATGACTCAGGAATTGCAAGTATTCCAGGGACTTTATTTCTGAATAAACTCCTGCACTTGGAATAGCTGCAGAAACACCTTAGCTGAGCAAGAGAGTGAGTGGTCTCCAATCCACCTCCCTCTACAGCTCCTGTTATTGCTCCCTGTCAAACCACTCTGGAACAGCCCTTCAATCCCACAGGCAAATACCCCTCAGCCACATTTTCTACTCCTTATAAAAGCATTCTCAAGTATGGGCACAGGGAGATTGGAAGTTTTCCTTTTCTTTCCTTAATGGAAATGAGGACTGCTAACAAAAAGACCGCCATGAACAGCTGGGTCTCCAAGAAGGATAAAAAGAGCTGATAAATCCCTGCCTACTCTCTGCATACAGAAATAATTTTCATTGCTCAATAAAAATGTTATTATTCTTTAAGAAGAGGGCTCTCAGCCACTTTAGTACCGAAAAAGTCACACTCTTATACTCTCTTCCTTATGAACAATTATTTATAATATAGCACATCATAGGAGCTTAAAACTACTTTCAGTAACCATCAGAGGTAAATATTTCTTGAGAAATTTCTCAGTTGGAAAATCATTTTCCCCACATACCCAAGCTCTGCTGTTCTTTAATAAGTTACTCTGCAAGAACAATATAATTCGGCTTTTTTCCCACCGTGGGAGGACAAGCAACTCTCGGGGCCAGATCAATTTTTGGATGAATCCTTTCATTCCATCTCATACATTTTTTTGAGGCATTTTTCCAGACAATTTTTGTCTCCCAAATACTACAACAAAGCCTATTCAGGAGACAGAGTCAGCAGACCTCAGGCTGTCCTAACATGCCCTTTATTTTCACAAACTGAACCAGAGGCCACTGAGGTGTATTGACCATGACACTTAAGGACTCCCCTGATATTTAGCATCTATAAATCACATGCCTTTGAAGTAAGTTTCTTTCAGATGATTAGTGAAAAAACTGGTTCAGTGTGTAGCCATCAACATACAAGTCCTCCCACAGACACAGCAAATAATGCAACTTTTAGACCATAACAGCACCAACTCATCCAAAACTGAATGTATCCTGAAGTTACTAAGAGTCTCAGACATATACTTATATTTTAAAAGTTTGGTTCTGGATGGATGTGTCAAACTGCTTGATGTTTTTTGGGTGTTGTTTTTTTTTTAATTTTATTTATTTTTGGCTTTTTTGTGGGTTTTTGTTGTTGTTCTTGTTTGTCTGTTTTTTGTGCTGGATGTTAAATGAAGACACCTGCAAGGAACTGCAGTGCTCACTGTGTGCTGAGCAATCTCCCTGGGTGTAGTGCATGGAAGTGCTTAAAGGAGGAAACCAATAGGTAATTGTTTTCTCAGCTTTTTAAGTTACTGAGAAGTCCACCCACGCAGTGGACAGCAATTCTTTCATGTAATAGAGTAGAATTACAACTGTTTTGGGGTTGGTTTTTTTTTGTTTTTTTTTTTTTTTTTTTTTTTGCAATATTGCAGCCACAAAAAGATGATTTTTTAAAAAAATCTTTTCAACACAGCATTGGCAAAATCCTCCAACTTCTTTCTCTTTGATTTACTAAAAACAAAACCAAGCTCAAAGAACATAAGGGGTGTTTTAGTGTAAGTTTATACATCAGATTAGGAGAGAAAAAGAACAGACTAAAGAGCCCCCTTTAAAAATAACAAACTTTGTATAATTCATTATGCATACATACACACCACAGGCATCAGTTCAGAAGTAAAAACAAAAGCAAAAAAAACACACCTTAAGATTTTTTTTATCAGTGATAGGCTAAATTTGCTAATTGCCTGATTTAAGAATATTAGTTTCCCTCACATTTCCAAGTCTAGTGGAATTCCTAAGTAAGAATGTCCCAGAAAATTGAGATTTTTCCAGTGAGAGAAGACAGTGCAATCAGAACAGAATACAGGAGCATAGGAACATGCAAATTTATAGTAGGCATTTATACAAAATTTAAGATTGAGTCAGGTCTTGATTATATAAAGCATGTTCATGGTATTTCAAACAGTGAATTATTATTAGAAAAAACAGCCCAATTCAAAAATAAAACAAACCCACAGGAAAAAAAAAAAACACCAAAAAAACCACCCAAACTAACAACAGGGACTGAAAACCCAAACTGCTGAAAAGCCACTTGACATGACCAATTGTATGATGCATTAGAGACTATTTACTGAATATCTAATCCAAAACAGATTCTCAGAGCATAAGAGAATAATCTGCTTAAAGAGTTCACTGTGGCAATGGAAAGCATCATCTTTCTTTGACTTTATTTGTGGAGTGAATCTTCATTTAAAAGAAAAGGAAGGCAAGAGAAAGGTATCATTGATCTCTGGGATGCCACGTGAGGTGAATGTATGATCATGTCATAGCTGGTAGACAAAGTCACTTAACAGGGAACTAGCACGGCTGCTTTTAACCTGTGCTACTCAACTTTGCACTAGTCAAAATTCTCAATTAGCAGTCACAATAAAATAATGATAGATTGAATTTTTCCTATTGAAAAACCATTGAGTCTGAGTTAACAGAAAAGTGGTTGCAACAAAAACAGCATAATAGCAAAAATACTAGCAAAAAACCATGATCCAAGTGTTAAAAAAATGTGACCTAAGTAGTGAGTCAAGAGAAGAAAGAGTAGGATGGGTTTTGAATACCCTGAATCTGGCATTTTGTCCCAGATGTAAACAGACAAAAATTACTCCAGGCTGGCACTGATGAAAACATATCTAAAATGCAGAAGAAAGAGGACCCTTCTTGCCATTCATTCATCTTTTGGGATTTGAGGAAGAGCTGTTCTGTCTTTGGCACTTTTGTGCTAGTCCAAATCAAACAAACCAGAGGGGGATGCAGAGGTTTTCAAAGTACTTGGAGCTCCTATTGATTTCTGCTCCTTTCTGAAACTGATCCAGAGTTTAACACCAGCATTTCTGCCCTCTCTCAGATTCCCCTTCATTTATCTCTTTTTTTTTTTTTCTCTTTTCTTCATCTTTTCATTCCATGACTACCTTTGTGAAAAGGGTTTTGATTTAGCCAGTCAGGGCTTTCTATTGCAACACTGCCATGAGTCAACGAGCAAAAAGCCCAGCAAAATCGATGACTAAGGGCATAGAAAGATGAATTTTGGCACAGTGAGCTGGGATGATTGAAAACTTACTGCACCAGATGCTCATTACAGAGTCTGGCCACTTCAGCACAAAGTTATTTGGACTTGCTAGGAGCTGTACTCTGATCTGAGGAACAAAAACTCAGACAACCAGTTAATTCAGCTACAAAGGTGTTAATCACCAGTAAGGTGGCAGACATTTTAAAGAAATACATTTAACTTTTAGAGAAATAATCAGTCTCCACCCTAAAATGTGTTGAGCTTGGCAACTCTGTGCCTTGGCTTCCAGTCTGTAGAAAAACCATGTGTTAAGCTTTGGTTACCTAAGCAAATCTGCCAATAGGTGACTGCATAAACAAAAACATCTTTCTGTTGTAACTTTTATCAATTTCCCTTATTCTACTTTCAAGGAAACAATCATTGATCAGCAAAAAAGTTTTTAACTCAGACACTAACTTTTACCACCCAGAAAGCCTTCAAAAGCAAGACTTGTCTTACATTATAGAACAATCAAACCCAGAAAATTACCACCTCTGCCTCAAAAATGTGATAAACATTTCAAGATAGACTTGATTTGTCAACTGTCCCAATATTATTGTTGCAGCTGAAATAATTTAAAAAAAAAGAGGTATGATAGCAGTTGACATTGGACTAAGCAAGTTAACAATTGAAAAAGTGATCTTTAGTGTTAACACAGTTAACATTTCAGCACTACTTAATCCATGAAATAAATGTAATATTATGCAGCTTTATTCTGTACTGAGTCACTTTCCCCCTCAAATAATGAGAGAATTGCTTAATGCAGGATCAAAGTCTCAATTACTTTTTCTCACTGTCTGCTGAAACCACAAAGCAGTCTAGAAAAATAAAGCCACCACGTATAGAAGAGGAGAAAGGAAAATGAAAATTTGCTAGGGAGCAATGATGAATAAATAGCAGAAAGAGCATTGTTACAAAGCATAAAAGAAGAAACTCAGAAAGCCAG
The DNA here is from genome assembly GCF_023055355.1 of Agelaius tricolor. NCBI lineage: Eukaryota > Metazoa > Chordata > Aves > Passeriformes > Icteridae > Agelaius > Agelaius tricolor. Next base: position 42,736,891 of record NW_027269269.1, on the reverse strand, counting down.
GGAAGTATGTGTCAGAATTTGTACAGAGAAAATGGAATAGAGACACTGGATTAAGAAGCTACAACATATCACAAGAAAATATAATTGCAATATATAAGTTTATAACACTGCATCAAGCGCAGTCATCTCAAAGACAAAAATGAAATACTGAATGTCTAAATGAAGAGCCAGGAAATACCTAGAATAATTTACCTTATGAGAAGGAGTAATAAGAATTGACTGCAAAAAGAACCTCCTCCAACCAGTAAAAACAATAAGTATATGAAGTATAATAATAGAAACTAATTACAAACTGGATCTGCATGGAGTCACTTGGGGTTTTTTTCTATCTGTCCCACAAAACCTCAGGAGTTCATTAGGCTGAACCCAATTCAGTAAATACATCTGAAGCTATGTCAATGCTTTTATTCAGCCACATTGAGCTCAAGGCAATTTTCCTGAGTATATTCACAATAAGGGGGTGACACATTATTAATAAACCATACATAATATTATCAAGGAGGGCCCTGGTTTTCATTCTGTTTAATGGACTTTATTCAAGAGACCACAATCATATCTGAAACCTGTTATTACTTCCCTAAAATAGCAGTAAGTGAAATGATGCCATTCATACAGGTTATTTAGCAGGGACAATAAGAGTCAGTAAAGCCACCTGACCCACAGCAGTACAAAAAAAAAAATAAAGCCAAAAACCACCAACAAACCCATGCAGGCCTGTAACAGAGAAACAAGAAAAAAATGGACCTTAAACAAGTCTGTGGCACATGAGTAAAAAGCATAGGTCTCTTTCTTAAAAATACTGGATAGTAATTTTTATTATTTTCTTTTCCTGGAAGTTCTATAAACCTAAACAGCAACTTAGAGAACATAAATATGTCATTGATTTGTGAATAAATTAAAGCTCATCTCCTGACTATGGTTCAACAGTCATGCTTACTAGATACATTTCAAGTATGTAGAACAAGACAACATCAAGATGCCTTTCAGAAAACCATTATGTGCAAGAAATCAGGGACCTGGATAACACAAAATTAAGTTGCTTATATTTTTCTACTTTTAGCTCATGGTTTTAAGCCTGCAAAAAAACCCCACCAATGTAAGCAGCTGAAAACGGTATGGAAAAGCCTAAATTATTTTTAGAGTAAAAATATTTAACTGTTCTAATGTTAAAAAATGAAGAGATATAGAATACCCCATATACTGTATCTATAGCATAGTAGGACAGGAAGATCAACTCCATGCATAATTTTACTACTGTTGTTGGAATATGACAATTAAATCAACCATGATTTTTTCATTAAAAAAATACTATTTATTTTTTGAATTCCAATAATTTTTACTGCTGTTATTATTTGGAAAATGTAGCAGTTGGAAAAATATTCCTCTATTGAAAACTAGATTTGGTCAGTTTCTGTCCAAAAGCACAGATAAAACTACTTCATGCCAGCATTAACACCATGTTGCTCATCATCTTGAATTTTGGAAAACCATGTTTTGGCTCCTATTCTGAGGGACACAGGAGGGCATTAAAATCTCAGATACACACAGGTTGCCTGGACCTGCTGACTATTCTCTGAAAAGCCTCTTTCATTCCTGTTGAAGCACCTGGCGCTTCCTAAAAAATCATATTTGTCTCAAAGTTTCCACACACAACGCAAATAAGGAAACTACTAAACTGTTTATCTGCTCCATCTTCCTATGTGGCCTCACATGATTGGAGCTGTACAAGAAGAGAGGAGACTGAAATTTCTGGGCAGAAATAAACTAAGTCTTTTCTGATTCCTTGCCAAAACAGATTCATTTATGATTCCTTCCTTTAAAAAAAATCCCTCAAAAACAAGCAAACAAAGCCAAGTAAATAATGCATATAAACTAAGGCATAGGAGGCAACTGAGAAGGCATAATAAGGGTTTTACTAGATGAAAGCTAAAACAGAATAGGAAGGGCCTGGAGTGAGGAATGTGAGCAAAAAGCTCACTCACCATCACTGCACAGACACCTAAAAATCACAGTCCTATCCACAGACACCTGGGCTTTGTATCTGTCTCCACTGCAAAAAAAAATGTATGAGCACCATAAAAAAGAGCATGCAGGTATCTAGAGAGACCCTCTGGCAACTTCATTAATCAGTTGTCATCCTATCCTTCTAAAAAGCACAAACTGGACTAGAGTTAGCTGCAAGAACAAGCAGCAGCTTCAAGATATTCTGTGGCAGCTTAATTGCTCTGCTGCCTTTGCTAAGCTAACACAGGGACCAGGTTAACATGTGTCTTTTGGAAGATGTGTAACTCCTGAAACCAAAAAAACCTCAAGGATTTTCACTTATTTATTTCTTGAACATCAAATCAAGAGTTTTTCTATCAATACTACACACTGTGAGCTCCCAAAGAATACTACCTCACTTATATTCCCTTTCCTGGCTTCTTTTATCTCCTGCCCTACACTACATCTTGCAAGCTGAAGGAAAGACAACATATTTTATTTATATTAGAAGTCACATAGCAGGTTTTCTGCACTGTAAGTAATCAAAAAACGAAAATAGATGTTCCATTAATTAAGCTGCAGATCATCAACAAAGTACATCATGCCCTGTAGCAACACCTCCCATTCAGTGCACAGAAAAATGCTGCAGTCATGACAAATCTTGGTGACGTTCCTCTTAGTAATTACCCTGCTTAATTCATGTTGTTGTTACATGGCAGCTTTGATATGGAAAAATATTTAGAGCTGCACTTAGCTGCTGTATTCCATGTGTCCCAGGCCAGTGTGACTGCCTTCAGTCATTTACACCACTTACATCATGCACATGAAACCCCAGACAGAGTCAGCTTCAGATAAATAAGAAATATTTATCTGAACACAAACAGCTCATCGCCATGCAGCTTAAACTTGCCACTGTTAAAGGCTGATTTGTCAATTTTCAACAGAAAGCCACAAAATCTCCTGCAAGCTTAGATTTGCTAGTCCACATGGTGAATTCCAGTGCTACCATATTCTATCTGCTGTATACACAAAACTCATCAAGACAATAAACAAACAAGAAAAATCAAAGAAAACCACGCTGAATGCACAAAGCAGCAATTGAAAGGAATCAAATCGGATTTTAAGCACTTGAGAAAACCTCTCTTCTGTACGTGCATGCACTAGCAAAAAAGTACTTAAAGAATACAACCAAAGAACAACTTTTATTTAGGAATACACAAACAAAACTCATGTCAAAGTTGTCTTTTACAGAGTATATAAAAGAGAAGCTTCAAACTGATTTTTGTTTCAAAGGACTTGCAGATACTATTGAATAAATAATTTGGTTTGTAATTGCTGAGATCTCAGAATTGCTCCACAAGTAGCACTTGCATATATAAAAAAACCCTATCAAGTCTCAAGTGTTAGACTTCCTATTCTATAATTTCACTTTGAAGTACAATGCTGGCATTAAAAAGAAGTTGTTTGCCCTAGGAACAAAAGGGAGGGTGGAGGGGGAGTCTTTGTTTTAAATGCACAATGCACATTTGTTTGGGGGGGCGGGAGAGAAAAACTCCAACCAACCAAGACACAAAAAACTACCTCCAAACAAACAAACAAAAAAACCAACAAAAAGCTAGCTCCAAGAGGAAAAGAACAAGTAACAGATTATCAAAACATTATTTCTGTAGTTTCGTTTCCCTTCAGTCAGAATACAACAAGGCACAGTCACAGTACTCAAAACGCTATTAAATTCAAATTTCATCTCAAACTGGGGCAAATAATGAAGTACTAAAGTTACCTGCAGATGGGAAAATCCTTTATCAAAGTATATTTGAAACACACCTTATTTGTTAGACACGGTCCTGACTGCTCAAATGGTTGAGGTACTTGAGGAATTGTGCAGGTTGGCTGCACCTTGACTTTGTAGCTGCAGGGGAGTTAGCAGGAATGTAATGCCTCTGGGTTTTGGTAGCAAGTGCCATGCCTGTTTCTCTATTAGCTGAATTTTAAATCTGCTCATCAAAAGATTTAGGAAGATGCTTCTGTTGTCATCAGTTATTCTCATTTTCAGGCATTTTATGGGTCAATTAATACCTCAAGCCAAGCCTAAATGTCTTGGGGAGGAGAGCGAACAGGAACAGTAGGGTGGAAGGATGGATATGCTCTGGTTTATAGAGCCAAAGATCTAAGCAGGGTTAACTACAAGACAATGAAGGGTTCACATGAAGCTTTATGTAAAGTAGAGAGAAATAGCAACCTGGCTACAAAAATGGGAGCTAAAACTGTTTTTTCTTTTTTAAATAAGACAATAAAGTGTCTCCAGTACTTAGAAAAGCCATTACTGCTGTAATTAGTAACAGAAGTCAACTCATAGAAAGATAAAAAGACCAATTTTAGTATGTAAGCAAAGCTGATGTAACGAATCAAGGTGTCAGAAGATATTCCTACAGAAACTTTTAAAGGTAGCTATTATTTTAAAAATGCAACTCAGCTTATTTATAAAATTCTGCATTTGGATTACACATGGTATCCATCCACATTTAGTAGTTACTTAAAATGAAAATGGCATTGGTATTTTGCAAGTGATTTGTTCCTAATACTGTTTATTAACATATCTACGTTAAAGTTTCACTGTATTTTGCTTAGCTTTTCAACTTCATTAAATGCAATTCACATTATTTCAATACAGCATAGAAGATCAATACAGTCTATTCTACAGTCAAGAGGTCTAAGTCACCAAAAATTGGATCTATTCTTATACTATCAGAGGCTTCTCCAGTAGCTAATTAATGCTGACATTAAAATTGCAGCTTTTTTGAAGTCCTGCTTTTATGTTAGCAATTACTCTTAGAATAAGATAGATTTTTGTTCCTCATTCATTTTCTTATTCCAGGACTACCATATTCAAAGCTATGCTTCTAAATGCAATCCATCCTATAACATAAATCAATGGTCTTCATATTTCCTTTCATGAAGTTACTTTAAGTTTGTTCATAAGATCCATGCAACTGTGACTAGCTCCCGACAGAACTGATAAGAGAGCAGACAATAAATCACACTTGAGTTACTTCCTTTGGTAGCTTGAGATACCCAGGCAGATGGAAATTATTCAAAAACACATTTTGAGTCTATAAATTACTGTCATCTTTGAAACATTTTTAGTTCCATACATATTCTATACATTGTAAGTATTAATTAAGGAATCATCAAATGAAAAATAAAGAAAATAATAATGAAAACTACTGAATACTTTCCCATCAGATGAATTAATGACCCTCAAAATCAAGATTACCATTCAGTTCCATAAAGCTTATCACTGGCTTCTCTGTCTTTCAATTGAAGCAATCATTTTAAGATTTGGTAGCATAAGTTTTACAAAATCAAAATCTTTAAATTAGAGGAAAACATCGCTTATTGTTTTTGCAAGACATCTGATCTTTGAAGTAGTTTCAATAGTTCTTGAAAGAAATAGCTCTTCTGCTATTCAAAAATACAAAACCAGACATAAAATATCTCCATAACCTTTCTCCCACCTTTTGTAAAAATTGTTTTAAAACATTTCAAAAAAAAGTTTAACCGTCTAGTAAGTCATGGCTGTGCCAACATGTGGTACAGCCCAAATAAGCAAACCATAACAAAATGGCTCTTGGGCATCCTGAATTTATCCTATTCACTACATTTTTAATATAAATCCTCTGCCTTGAGGATTTGAATCCATGATTGTTGAGGGCTTCTGTGCTCTTTGCTCTACTCATGCATCCTTCTATACATATGATATGCATCACATGGGACTACTCAGCATTTATTAAATAAACTTCTAAAGTTCCCCAGGTTTAAACCCCCCTCAGAAGTCTCATGGCCTAAAAGCATGCTCTTTTCATGCTTCCTGAATATCACTGTACAGGTATAACTGAATAAACTCTATTCAGTTTAGAACACACATCAGGCTTCCTACAGAATCTGGAACTTGTCTGAGGCTTATTTTAAACACTTCCTTCCTTCTTCCATCATTTAAACCAACTGGGCATTTGACAATTTAAGCATCCATGTTGCTAACACACTTTCAGACAAAAAAGAACCACTAACTTAGCATGAAAAAATTCAAATCCCACAAACTAAGCATTTTAGCAAACATTTAAATAAACACGATTTGAAGTCAGAACTATTTCCACCAATGTGAAGTCAATTATTTTTTTATGAGTTCACAATGTTTAAGTGTTTTCCTCTACAGCTATGTTTGTATTAATTGTCATTTCTGACTGATATAACAGACATTTCCAATGACAACTGTTGACCCTGCAGTTGCTGGTAATGTCGTACAACTCAATCCAGTAGGGCTGGGATTACAGCAAAAGTCTTTTACTGCCAGTTTTTCCCATCATACACTCAGTTCTTGATAAGAAGTAAATCCAGCATAGGCAAGTCACTTTGTTTAAAAGTCTTCCAGAAAAAAAAAGCAAAATAAAAACTTTTCCAATTATAAAAAATATATATTATGCAAATCCCAAGGAAGAAATATATAAATTGAGTATTAAACTACAAACCAAATTTTTTTTTCCTAATAACTTTTGCAGAGGAAATAGAACTCCAAAGCATAATGCTAAACATTAATTAAATTCAAAATACATCACATTTATTCATAAGTTTTGCAGCCACAAGCCCAAAATAGTTATCTAAATCTGTGAAATAAATTTCTGAATTAGTTTTTATGACTGTGAATCTTAGTCTTTCATGGAACACTTGTTCCTACCCAAACAATTTTAACACCTACCATTGTAAAAGTTTGCAAGCCTGCCCTATGCACATATTTTAAACAACAACAGGACACCACAGTCAGACAACTCCATGAAAATGAGTATCCAATCCAAGCCAACCTTCCCCATATAAAATGTATTTGCAGATCTTCTGCACATTTTTATGACATGGTAATGTAGCAGCCAATTGTGGCACACACCAATAAGGATTGAAATGCCATGGCAGGAGTTATTATAAATTGTTCATTTTTGCTTGTGTACTCATTAAAAAAAAAGCCAACAAAATAATAAATGGTATCTTGCTTACTTACCCACCACATACTACAAAAAAGCAATGAGCACAGTTGGCAAGCAGGAATTCTGTTAACCTTCAGTTACTCACCTAGGAAAAAGAAGAGAAAGGGATAAGCACACTTGGTGGAAGGAAGAACATGACAGACTTAATTTGGAAAGCACATTAGTTCCATGTTCGTGAGATTTTTGAATTAAAATGTCTTTGAATTCAAGTTTAAAGGATGGAGATGGAAATGTTTCACAGCAAAGTGGATCACAAAACAACAATTTGGTAGAAGTCACATTTGTGTAAAATCCAAGCAGCTCATTCAGCTGGAGCACTGACACGATTCTGTTCTGCTACAACAAGAGGAGTGCCAAAATCTTTGAAAAACAAAATGGATAAAGATTGAGTTCAGAACACACTGCCTAAAGCAACATTTTAACAGAACACAGTTACAAAGGTAATTAATTTTTGTGACTACCATATTCACTTTCAAGGTTTCCAGTGAAGGTGGTGGAAGATCTGAAGTTTTGCCTGATGAAATTAAGACAACTTTTCTGAACTGGCACATTTACATGTTTTAGTGTATTCTCTCTTTAGCAGAACACACTGTGCTTTAGGTAATGCCAAATGAGTTTTAACTATGAAATGTTCTCCCAGAGATTTAATGAATTCAGCATTTATTAATGAGTAGCCTGAATGGAAAGAAATTATAAATATAAGAATAAAAGCTTTCTTCATCAGTGTATACACATAAGTTACATGTGCTAAAAAGGGTCTGGGATCTCACATGTTTACAATAGAAAGAAAAAAATAAACAGCAAAACCTTTACCAAAAACATGAATATCTTCCTACAGTATGTTACACAAAATTGCATTAGCTTCAGGAAAGGCTGTGCCTTGAAATTTGGGAGATGTGCCAATGAATTAAACTTCAAAGGATGTAATAAATTGGAAGTTGCTAGAAACTGAGCATATCTAAAAAACCTAACTACATCACATTAGTCGAATGTGTAGTCATAACCATAGGCAACCTAAAACGTAGCTTTTCAGAAATGTCACTCACAAAGCCCCAGAGCGTCCCAGCTGCCCACTCAGGAGACACTCGTGACACACTTGGACATTGCAGTGCATCTCACAAATCCCACTTTAGCACCCAGACTGCTGAAGGCAAAGTGAGATGCAAAGCCATCCAGACCAAGTAGGATTACTTGGTGCTTTGCATAATCCACAAGAATTTCCAGTGGTGTGGAGAGGACTGTTCAAACTGGTCCTGCTACACCCCTGCCATCTTTCATTGTACAAACACAGTTCTCTTGCAGAAATTCTTCAGCAAAAAAAAAACTTGAAAACATTGTGGATAATCTAACAAAAGTTTCCATCACAGCAGCTCTTAGATGCCACTGTAGGCTCTTACACACCCAAGGTTTTCCTAAAACAGTTTTCTTTTTATTTTACATGTTTCTAGAGCATAACTGCTGAGCAGAATAGTGTAGTAAACATATGAAAAAGGACATAGCATGTTTCATGACAGAAATTTTAAGTACTCCTGTAGGGCAATAGATAATCTTTAATAAGGTTCATAATGATGCATCTCAAGATCTAAGACCTAAGTACATAAGTTAGGTCTAAACTGAGATCAAGCCCACACCATTCCACTGTTTAAGAAGAGACTGCAGAAAAATTGCATGGCTAAAAGTCCAAGAGAGACTCATGGAAACATTAGAGCTGGAAAAAAAGCTCCAAGATCATCAAGTCCAACCTTCAACTGAATACCACCATGGACACTAAACCATAGCATGGATTGCTGCATCCACTCATTTTCTGAACACTTCACAGGATGGTGACTCCACCACCTCCCTTAGCAGCCTGTTCCAACGCATCACCACTCTTGCAGTGAAGGAATTTTGCCAAATATCCAACCAGAAACTCACTTGGCACAACTTCAAGCAATTATTAAGTAAATCTTAAAAATGCAGGGAATAGAGTCCTGAGTATCTCACTTGAACAGGTAATAATCCAGTTAAGCACAAAACTTGGCCCTGTTCATACAGAAAAAATTAATTTCTGCCGATGGCTGTGGAACTTCTGAATGTATCACGTAACTAAACAGGTACCCATAAACCATCTATTTACTCCTTATAACTTGTTTAATACTAAGTGCAAAAAGTCCTTCAAATGCTGTCAGTTGCAGCATAATTGTGGATTCATCCAGTTTATGTTCCAAAACCACAATATTTGTAATCTAAGTTTGCAAGGAAAAGGCTTATCTAACTTCAGAGCATTAAAAACTCATGGCTGTTGTATAAAGCATTAGTGAGACAAAGTTTTTGCCTACACAAGCAACTGAAAAACAATGAAAATAGCATTTAAAATATTTATTCACCATTACCACGTGGCTCAATGTTATACATCAAATTTCTATTATGAAACCAAACCATGAAATGTGCTCTACATCCAGTTTCCATAAGGGCAAAGAAAAAGTCACTCACCAGCAAAGAAAGGGTTTGTGAGGTTCTAATATATGCTACATTTATTTTTTTGATGCAATATTACTACAAGGAGATAGGTTTTTTATTGTTTTAAATAAAACTCACTCTTTAAATCAATAGCTATACAGTAATTTAATTTAGAGACAAAGACCCCTCTAACTTTTTTATAAAGTCCTTCAAATTACATCAGTGCTGCAGTGAAAAATCTCCTAAGCAACTGAATTTTCCAATGTTATGCTTTCCTGATTTCCCAGTGTCAGACTATTAATGTGACAGCAAATTGTAGTCATTAGTCAAAAATAGTGAATAAAATGGTTTACATGCTTAGAGTGACCTTGAGACTGTCTTGTACAATATCGATAGCCAAAACAATTGCTGTTTTGTGATTGCTCCTGACTAAATAAAATCATACTTTAATTTAAAAATTAAACTACACCTCAAACTTTTTTTAAAATTCTGTACTCACTTTTAACTTCCCAATATATGTGGGACTATATATAAATCTGAGCTGAAGTGTAGCCAGACAGATATATTCAGTAAATTTAAAGATCATCAAGAAAATTTACCATGGTACTGGGGCGCATGCACAGCAACTGCATTGCTATGAGATAATAATACATGAAAATTTTAACTATCCACACATTTTTTAATTGGAATACTATATAAAAGCCTTGTAATTCCAAAAGCACTTATCACAAAGAAAAAATTCCAGAGACCTGGCTCAACTTCACACTTCTAATCAAAACTTCAATTAATTGTGTAGCTTAGTGTGATGGGGGAGGAAAGGGGACACAATATGACAAATCAATAATTTTATTTCTTTTCTTCTTTGGCAAGTAGGAAAACAGGCAAATGATGAAAAAAAATTGATAGCACAAAATTGCATCTGTGTAACTTTTCAGAGAGGAGAGGTGCATTACATGACTTCTCTCAAACGTTTTGGGGTTTTTTGGACTACCTAGCAGTTCTCTTTTTGTTCCTGTAAGTAAATGTTACTTGTCTAATTTCACTGAAGGAAGAGACACATATCTACAGTTAATCTTATTGCCACAATGATAAATTCCACACCCAGAGGGCTAAAATGAGCTTTCAAATGAAAGGATACTTGAGCTAAAGACATCTATAACGTTATAAGGAAATGACAATAATTTTTAAAGGTCACTATTAGTAATTGTTGAGCATTTGAAAGAAACAACAAAGAAACATACTTAATTCTAATGACAGTTCCTTTAGATTTTACATTACTACTTTAATCTAAAAGTAATTGTATGCAGCATTAAAGAGTGACACTTCAAGTTTTGATCTTAAAAAAAGCCAAAAAAACAAAAAACACCCATCATCTTAAGGCATAGGATTTTTGTTTTGCTTCTAAACATCTTCTAGCCCCACTGTCTTGCTCAAAGTCTAGGTCATATAAGACAAGGAATCACACTATGAGTAAAACCAGAGCACGACAGACAGCATTCCCTCCCTGCTGTAACTTAGGTCAAAACCAGACAGTTTTTGGGTGTTTTTTTGTTTTTTTTTTTTAAGGTACCAATCTGTAAACTTAAACTTCACAAAGTGTAGAGGCAGTTAAGGAAGTCATTAAAGCACTAGGGTACCTTCTGCTCAGTGGAAAAGACAGAAAAGTTAACTACTCAACAGATGACGCAATGTGGAAATATGAACAGAAAATATTCCAGGTTATGTGGCCTTCAACTGCAGAAATCTAGAATTTAGGTTGAGGTGCACACCTCAAAGCCAGAATTCAGCTGTCTATATATGAAAAATGATGTGACAGTTGCATATTAATGGCAGAGGTTAATTCCCAAAAACTTTCTAGTCAATTAGATATTTAAGAAATCATTTAACTAATTGAAGCAAGTTCTTTATAAGACCACGAAAAATTGTTAAGAGGTACATTTCTTTTCTAATTATCTTTGTACAGACTCTTCAAACTTCCAGTGCAATTAAGCTTAATGAAAACTTTAATGATTTAAAGACAAATGAACATCATTTTAGTTGTCCTAGATAACATATATCCTTCACAAAAGGCTGAGCAGTGACATTCTTCACACAATTTCCACACACCAATGCTCTTCCAAAATGGATAATATCTCGTCATGTCATCTTGGATCAGGCATAATTTAACTATTGATTTCATCTGCCTGTAATACTAATTTTTATGGCAAGAAGTAGCAAGGATGGGATTTTTTCATTAACTATGTGTTTTCTATCAAACACTAAACACAGAATTTTCAGTCAACAAGAGGTATATGCCATTACAGATGTAGCTCCTCTTTCACTCGTGCAAGAAACCTGGCAAAGCTCCACAGCAGAACTGCTGTCATGTGTTATGGGATATTCAGAATCCATGGAATGCAGCACCAGCAGCAATGACAGACCACTGCCCTGAGAAGGAGGAAACCCCCTCAAGCAGGGCTGAGGTGCATGACAGGAACTGAAAGCCTGGCTTGCTGTGGGCCATGACAAATCAACTTCATTTTGGTCATCTGCTTATGACACAAGAAGCTGGTGGTTAATGACACAATCACAAAAAAGTAAATTCATTACTTAGCTAACTCATTCTGTGGGAAGGTCATCTAAGTTTTACAAAGTGGTTAGACAAATCAACACAAACCTAAAATAAAAAGTTCTTACTTCACTCTAGTTGAAACCCATTCCAAGTTGAAAGTTTTGCATTTCAGCTACATTAACTCACTTTCTAAACATTAAAATCCTTTGCAATAATTGCTTAAAAGTAATCAGAACTATTCAGAAATATAATTTTGTGAATATTAACTCCTTATATTTTGCATAATAATCTTCAGAGATAGAAGGCTATTTTTGTGCTGTCTTTTCCAAACACAACGTGCTTCTTTCATCTGTTACACAACATGGATATGAGTAAACTAGAAAAAAATTGCAATTATCAAAAGATTAAATATTTGATGAAATTATTGATCAAAGCTTCCACAATTTTGTCAAAATCTATTTGGAAACACACTCTACAACATAAAAATACAGAAGAGCTCATGTATATTCAGACAGCCAGATGAACACACACAGTGCTACAGAGGAATTCTTTAAGACACACCAGATCTGATACTTGAAAGATCTCTGTATCACTAAATAAAACCTTTAGTCTAGTGACAACCACAGTGAGATCAGCATCACATGAAAACACACACAGACATTCAATAGGTTTTGCTCTCTGAAAGTTGACAGCACTTAAAGTCAAAGATTAAAAGGGAGCCCAGGTTTTCTTCCTAAGTTTAGTATTTACTATATAACATTTCAAATCAAGACACAAAAATAAAACACGTAGAAGTTTATGGGTGGTGGCTCTTGAAGTATCATCTTCACAGGTTCATTTTTTGACACATCTCTAAGTAAAACAACAAACCTCCTGAAGTAAATCCTCAGCTAACTGGAGGCCTGACACATATGATAACCAAACAAGCTTACCTGAACTGAGCTTTGTCTAGTCATTACTAAAAATTCCAACAGATAAATAGCTTGCAGATAATATATTAGACCTTTTTACTTGCTGCCAATCAAAACTGAGGGCAGTATCTTGAGATAAGATGCTGGAATACTGCATCGTGCTGTGATAACATATTCACCCATCATTACCTAAAAGGTACTTTTTTTACAAATCTCTAAGTATTTAGGTATTTATAAGATATTCTTTTATTTCATTATAGACCTTAGAAGCCTCTTAAGTTTTCAATATCAAGATTAAAAAAAAAAGAAATTTGGAAGAGGATTCTTACTACCACCTCCTGCAACATGAGGTGGTACGATCATCTTCCAGACAGCAACAAAACCTTCCTCCTTTTTTGTCAGACTCACATTGGGATCATCAAAGTTGGGCATTATAAAGTAATATAATGAGGAGCAGATTCACCTGCTACCACCACTACTGCTCCAACATCTCCCTTTTTCTGGCTCCATGACAGCACAGACATTAGACCTGCCCTCCTGTGAAACTCCTGAGGCTTTCTTGACTTCACTTTCCAACAATGATCAATTTATCCCACTGGTAACAGGCCAAAGAGGGAATAACAAAGGGGGTTTTACATATTTAGAGTGTTCTCTACATACCTAGATTTTTTTATTTTTTTTAGAAGCCATGTGTCAATGCTAAGTATAGGTTTCTATTTTTGCCTATTGATTTTCACAGCGTTTTAAATTTCAGTAAGATGAGTGAGACTGCTGAGATAAAACAATGGGAAACAAAGTTAAATTTACAAATTTATGTGAGATTGCCAAGCTCCCCAGGGAAGCAGGCACAGCACCATGCCTGACAGAGCCCCCAAAGCATTTGAACAACACTCTTGGGCACATCATGTGATCCTTGGGAATGGTGCTGTGCAGGGCCAGGAGTTAGACTCAATGATCCTTGGGGGTCCCTTCCAACTCTGGATATTCTGTGAGGCTGTGATATTTTAAAGCACTGTTTGCAAGCTAAAAAAAGGTATTTCTTCATTCAGCTCTAGATAGCCACAAAAAAAAAATTCCATAGCACATACAAGTTACCCAATTGATTGATATATTAATTAGAAAAAGGCAATATTTTAAAAACCTTGCTGTTGCTTCTGAATCACACACTTCCACAAATTATCTTAATTACATGGGGGAAAAAAGGGAAATTTATTTTTCACCACATTAAACAGCATTTCATGAGTAGAAAGATATTCACTGACACCTAGGAATGTCACTTTTAAGTAGTAAGTAATGTGCTTGGTGTTAGAACTAGCACCTGGAAAAATTTGCAGCTGAGAAGGCCTAACAATTTAAAAATAACTGAATCAAAAGCTTATTTTTAATTTCAAATAAAATAATCACCTGTATTTAGCATTACACATATTTAGACAAGCTGCCTGTCTCTGTTCCCAACCACCTCTTTCCTTCTGTCATCTCCAACTTGTCATTTTTCAACTCAAATATGCAGATTTTTTTTTTCCCTTGGATGACTTGTCATTGAAACTGTCAAAAACTAATTATTTATGTATAGCTATTTATTATTAATCTAGTAAAATCTTCACAGACATCACATTGCTCCTGTCATCCTGCTGCCAGCCCTGGGTTTCACTGCTGTTCGTTTGATGCCTTTTTACACAGTTCAGCCCCAATTTCCTTGTTGACCATTTCCACAGCACAGCAGGCCCAGATAGGCTGCCTGCTCTTCTGTTTGTGTTTGGTTCTCTTTTGATAAAGTTCACACCCTTTCAAACATTTCCATGCAAGACCACAACAGCTACAAAAAAACCCAATTATAGCAATGTTTTATACAGAGAAATAGCTTTGACAGATAAATGTCGTTTTTCCCCAATAATGGGAAAAAATTAACTTTTGAGGTCCCTTCTTTCAAATGATTTCACATATGAACATTACAGTTATAAGCTCTTGAAAAGCCGTGACTAAATGGGTCCAACCTAACTTGAAAACAAGGTCAAACAAAAAAACCCCAAAAAACCTGCCTTTCTGCTGCATTAATTTTCTACTTTGTGTACATATTGGTGAGCCAGCTAGTAAAAAAATTAGTTTCCTGTATGTGAAAGTGACAGATACGCCTATCACTTAACCTTTCACTCCTTATTCGCCACTTTAGAATATTTCTGCACCTTTCTGTTGTCCAAATTCTTTACAAATCTCTAACAACCCCTCCTCCTCTGTACTCCTCCACCCTCCTATTGTTAAAACTGGGTTCCAATCACTGGCCAGGTTACTTTTCACCCATTAAGATCTTCAATTCAAAAGATCTGAAATGTAAACATAAACAAAACCAGATCTTCCACAGAAGAACCACCACCTCCACCACAGATAGTACATGATGACTTGGCCTATCCTGTGAATTTCCCCAAATAAATTGGTTGCAATATGAGTCGTGCTAACAGATTTAATTGGCAATTTTTTTTTTGCTCTTCTTGGTATGCTTGCAAGTCTCTAAGTTCAATCTCAAGGAATTAACATTCCACAAAAAGAGAACAGGTGGAAATAAAAACCTCCATCCAAAAAACCCAAACAAGTGAATCCCCAGAAAAATAAACCAAAGTTACTAGAGAAAGAGAATTGCAAAATCTTTTACTCAGGAAGGAGGTTCTGTCCCCCCACTGCCTGTCACAGCTGAAATTTACTACTTAGAAGCACCACATCATCTTTTTTTCCCTTTACTTCTCTTCACTTACATCTAAATTTAATAGGAATCTAAAATTTACTATTTTCTTCTGCAATTTTAATTATTTTAACCTGGTTTGATACTACCAGCATATTTCCTGCACTCTCATACAAGTACTAAAAAAACTCTACCTTTTTTTCCATTGTATTTGCAAATACAACGCAAAAAAGTCATTTGCAGTGACTATTTGGACCAAACATCTGGTTTATTCCCTGTCCCACATCTGCCTCTCACAAAAAGCAGCCCAGCTGATTGGTTTATTTCATTTCTGCCACAGCACACCACCTTCAAAAATGAAACAATTCATTTGATCTGGATCCATATAACACATACAGAGTGTGTGTTTAACATTTAGTCTCCAGATTTTGAAATAAACTCTTAAAAGTCATTATTGTAGAAAAAAAATAGTTTAATAATAAAGGAAAGTTTCAGGAGTCACACAAGAGACTTGGAAACCTTAGATTAAATCTATGAACCTGCTGCACTGCTTCTGGCTTCTCTCTCACATGCCTTTACTCGTGGTTTCTTTATTCCTCTAGAATTTCCTTTCGGCAGGAGAAATTTTTGTGGGGTTGGGGATGGCAGCTTTTAGGCTAGAGACTTTGAGATCATTTTTTTTCATTTTTTTTTCCAGTAGCACACACACAGGGGAAGATCTCAAAGCTTTATCTTCATGACAAGTCCAAAACCCACACTGCATGAGCCACGTGTCCAGTTGGAAAGTCCCCTGTACTGAATCCAACCAGAAAACTTAGAAGAGCTTATTTATCACAGATAAAATGCAACTTGACATAACCTTCAAGTTTCTGCCACGCCAAACCAAGAAAAAAAGGCTGAAGTCAGTTCTGCAGGCTTCATAGTGCAGTAGAAAAAAACTCATTGTGAAAGGTATCAAAAAATAACAAAGGAGTAAGCACATTTTCTAAGCTTAAGATCCTAGGCATTTTCACATCAAAGTGCTGAAAGGAGTCACTGAAATATCCATGTGGAAAGGCTGCTTAGCAGGATGGTTGCCTCACTAAATGGCAAAACACAGTAAAAAAAAAAGTAACATGAATTTAAAACAATTACTCTGGACATATTACTCAGGCTTGAAGTATAATCAAGTGTCTGAACTCACAGCAGGCAAGCTACACCACCCTGCACATGTAAGAACAGCACAGCTGATCTCATATTCTGAAGCTACTGTTGAGCATGCAGATGTTTAAATTATCTATTATTCAACACAGAGCCTAGTGAAAAATTTCATTAGCTTTTCCTTCTATTTATTGTTACTGAATATATTATGATGAGTTGATAGATCACCTTCCGAATTTCATCACATTTATTAATTTTTTAATGATAGTTCAAAAATTCTAGGTAGTCAGAAAAAAATTATTTAAGTGGGTTTGACTCAGGGATTTTCTTGAGTTTTTTTTTTTTTAGTTTGGTTTCTTCGGTGCTTTTTTTGTTATTTTGGGTGAAACAATAGGACAAAAAGCTCTAAGGTCGGTTCAGGCTGGAAACTCAGTCCAACCTGAAACATGATCATGACTTAACATTTTATCAAATGATTTTCCTACTTGAAAAAGCAACTTAAAAAATAAAATTAATAAAATCCACAAAAGGGGAAAAGTTAATCTAGGTCTTTGGGGTGAGTTTCTAAAACAATGAGAATTTTAAACACATTGGAACAGATCCTAGGCCCTCAATTACTATCGATAGAAAGCTTCTAAAATTCCTGGACTTATAAATCCCTTTTATGAAGGGTTAGTCAACAAGGAGAAAAATATTGACTGATTAAAGGAGGTTTCATTTTTTCCAACTATTGACCAAGTAGGGGCTACGGACAAAGATATTTAAGCCTGAGAGATCACACTAAGGACCAAGCAAAGCACAAACCTGTGTGAGGTGTCAAAGAAAGCACTCTGGAAAAAGAGCAAAAAAGGAACCAACTGCCCACAGCTGGCCAGCACATCATCTCTGTGGTGCTCTGCCAAGAAGCAAGTCAATATAGGGAAACCCTAGGCATTCACAGCTCCTGTAACTGAGGATTCCAAGGGAAGAGCTCCAGAACTCCTATTAGTTCTGGTAAATAGTGCCTTAGAGGTTTGCTTCATTGATACCACTATACTTCAATGTGACCATTCAAACAACACCTTGATAAAGACAGAAAAAAAACTTGAGCATGAGCAGTTAAACCAAGACTTTAGAACAACCATTTCAGAAATTGGTTCAGGGTCCCATCTAGGCATGCAACAAGAACACAATCCCACGATTAGTCAGGGAAGACCTCATCATTTAAGACCCTCAAGAGCCCTGAGATGTAGTAATAAAACGCATTTTGTTCCTGTGGCAGTTCCAGGACAATATCCAGAACACAATTAGGGCAGCAATTTAAAAACAATTGACTCTCCAATAGTTACCTGCATTTCATCCCAAGTCATTTATAACATTGTGCCTCCCACAAAAAAAACCCAGAAACACAACACACCTCTGTCTACAACTGAGAACCTGTAATTCCAATAAACACTGAATAAGAAATAAAGCAGTCTTCAGACTGCAAATACATATATGCATGTTTATACATGTAAAAAGATGCTTTAAAAAAATAAAGCAAGAATGACAAGTTCCCATTCTGAAATGTCTACATGGATTCCAAAAACAGTGATAAAGTATAGCTAAAAATCAGAGAAGACAGTCATTTTGTTCAAAAAAGTCTCCAAATCAGGGTGGAATTGTGCAAGTGGAACATCTAAACACTGTTAGCTCTGTGCCAAATTTATTGAAAATTCTGACAAATTTGAAAACCTGAATTGAAAATTCCCTGACAAAAATAAATAGATGCGCACAAAAAATGTAAAGAATCAACTGAATTAGTACCAATGCACAGTTCCAGGAAAACAAGCTTTGATGCCAACTTTCTATAATCCCTAACAGTTCAACCATGAAGGAAAGCAATAAATTTAATCACTGCCTTCCCAATTCTCATTTCCTTCCATTATTGAATGGAGAAGTCTTAGAACTAAATGCCATAGGGGAAGAGCCATTTTAAGACTGAATGGGTCTGAATCTCTGAACACCAACAAATTAATTCAAGTGGACCAACAGAAATTCATGGCTCTTTAATGGCCAAGCCACTTCAAGTTAACTAAAAAGAAAACATCGATTTTAAAAATATATATTTTAGTCTCAATTTTCATTTCTTTTGTTTAATATTTCTATAAGTTAAGATACTCTACGACTCAAAGGTTATAAGCAGTATATTGTAATTTCATGAATAATGAAATCTCTGCCAAAAGAAGTCAACATTTTATGTACAAACTAAGTGCAGAAATTAAAGCACATGGACTTTTTCTTTAATGGTATTTGAGGAAAATTAAAAGCATGCAATGAAAATATGCAGAAATATTTTGACACACATTAGATCAAATCTACATTTCTGCTGCTTTTTTCTTAACTGCATTTTCCTGCATGCCTTTAAGTCTGGATTTCAGTGGAAAAGGTTCTACTCCTTCACAGGCTTTTTTCTGTCTATAGTTACACTTTTACATCTCTCACCTTAGATACTCTTAATTCTTTACAGGAACTGTAGAAATACCAAGTGCCTAAAAACTTCCCTCTACAGTTCCAAGTTTGAAAGTAATTTTTCTCAACCCAAAAAGGTGAGTTGAGCTTTTTCTTTACTTCATAGTATTCCAGATATAGATTTCTTGCCCTGTCAACAGCTTCACAGATTTTTTTTTTTACTGTGTTAAAGACCGTGCACAGCAACTGGAACGGAGCAAAGCTGATGTTACACACCTTCTTTGCACCTGTGCCTTTCAAGCAAAGCACTCACCATGCTCAAGAGTTAAACTCCATGAATATCATTATCACAGAGTCTTTATGTCATTTAGCATGCAAGCATTTCATGTATTTCTGGTTTAGTAACCACAACAGGTGAGAACAAGCTTCAGTAAACACATTTGTTTGCCTTCAAATTAGAAGTTTAACTGCATTAACATGCTGATATGACAGAGATAATTCAAAGGCTCATCACGCCTAAAACTACATTCAGATTCCTTTAGAGTCCTGAGATAAAAAAAAATAATTAAGAACTATTCTACGAAGAATTATTCCAACTACTACATATTTATGTTTTACACAGGGAGGGAGAAATGTGCTACCAAAATGGTAAACCTTCAATTCATACAGGGGACCAGCAAGCCATGAGTACACACCAATGCTTCCAAGAACACAGAAGTTAAACTATCTACAAGAAGAAGTTTTAACAGGCAAAATAACATCTGAAATTTTCTAAACGAAGTCAGACAACACGTATCACTTCAAATCACAAAATGCTACTCATTTTGTAGGACAGTTAAGGAAAAAAAGCTGAACTTGAGTTTTATAAATTCTCTGTTTTTCTGCTAAGTAACAATACTGCTAAATACTGTTATCTTAAAACAACGACATTAATAATTCTTTCATGAGTCTGAAAAGAAAAAAATATTATCTTTTGTGTTTAGACTATGAATTAATCATGTAAAATTTGGATTTGTAACCTGACCAGAAATACTTTTAAATAGCTGCTTTACCTGTATAAGGTTACTTTTATTTTGTGATTTGCTTGATTTTGTTTATTTGGGTAGGCTTTTTTTCTTTTTTTTTTTGTTGTTCTTGATGGGTTATGGGATTTTCTAGATATTTAAAATCATCCCTTTAAACCTTCTTGCTACTGCTTCCATATTTGTGGTACAGAAAAAGAATCACACTTCCTTCTATAACAAGCTACTGGTTTATTTGATAGGACTCAAAATGTTAGAGAAGAAAAATCCGTTAACAGGTTGGGCAGAATAATATCATGCAATAGTACGCAATGTCATCCACAGTTTTACCATTATAAAACCACATAACATGTTAAAGAAACGTTATTTTCTCCCATGTGCAAATTTTTCACATATATATGTTGGTAACACAATTGATTGTTCATTGCCACCAAAATTGGGCACATTGTGATACTGAAATATTGTTACTGATCAATATTTTAACAAATAACTCATTTTGGTTTTGCAGTTTTACTTCAACTACTAAAGAGTACCAAATTGTTGACTTAAAGGATTCTTGTCATACATACATGTATATAGGACTCATGTCTCACATACAAGACCTGGTGTCATACAAGACACCAGGTCTTGTATGTAAAGGAAAATTCACCCTAATTTCTTTTGTCGTGGGACTTAGTAACCTCTTATCTTCTCCACAGACAATTAGTGACATCTTCTGTTCCTTCAAATTTCCTAAGCATTCTTTTTGATAAATTCTTTACTACATGGATATGATGTTCTAAAAGATTAAAACACCCAACTCCAAGGAATCAAACAGGAAGTGAAGAGATCTCTACTGTGGTGCCTGACACTTGAGCAGCAAAGAATTACAATGGGCACTTTTTAATTTGTTGCTGTAGTTCAATTAACATAATGTTATCGACAGTGGTAAAGCAGATCCATATAGTTTATATTTAATATTTACCTTTAAGAGCCAGTTTTCCTTTTACTTTTTAAAAGTTAAAAGCTATCTAATTTCTGAGATAGACAAAAAACCCAGCAGTTTTTAACAAAAAGAATTACTGAAGTTATTTTAATATCAGCTTCATGGTTCCTGCCTGTAATGCTGACTTTAATAATGATGAACGAATGTCACAATTTCCACAGTGCTTACTTTCGAGAAATGTGCTATTTTTCCACCTTCTATGAGAAAAAAAAACCAATACAAATATTGTTGTACATTATAAAAAACTTTTTTCCTCATAACTCCTGGAGACGTCTTAATTTGATTCAAGATTACAGTTTGGTACCTGAAATTCCAACACAGTGAAGCAATGAATAAAAGTAAATGAGAATCACTGAAGCCCCCTGGCTCCACAAAGATTGGAAACATAGTCCTGGTGGTACACACCGAGGGATTTATCAGAAGAATGACAGTACACCACTGGACACCCACAAGTCTGGTAACACACAGGAAAGGCAGGCCCTGAAGAACAACCTCCCACCCAGGCATCTACCACTCAAAGTGCCTTCCTCACCTCTCTGCCCTACAGCCTCACTCTTCTAACCCTTCCCCATACATCTCTCCAACTTCCACACAACTCTCTGTAAAGGAAAAAAGGCAAAGCATCCAGAACTCCCAAATCTAAGGGCTGTTCACCTCTTCAGTTTGTCCAACTGAACAAAGTCAAAGGCATTCTGAATCAGCTTCCAAAAGTGACCCGGAACACTCTGCACAAGAGCAGCTGAACGTCAGAAATGACACCAGAAATACCCATTAGACAAGGGGTGAAGTGCTTGGGTAACAAAAGCAGCTCCTGGAAGCCCAAAGTTTCCATTTCTTCCTTTCTCTCCCAAAGTTACAAAACAATCTTCTAAATTAAAATCAGTTATGAACAAGGGTTTCCAGAATGTCCTCGAATAATAAGTGACAGCAAAGTCTGAGAACACAAAAACAAAAACCTCAAAAAAACCACACAACCAAATAAAAACCTAACCCAGCCAACAACAACAACAAAAATCAGAACAACTTATTTTTCATTTGTTTTTATAATACATTAAACAAGAAGTTTTACCAAAGCATTTTGTTGAGACCCACTTGATTAACACTCAAAGAGATACCAAGCAGCAGAGAATAAGGTATTTTCTAGAGGTTGGTTTCTGGTTTTTACGAGGCTTTGGGTTTTGTTGTCCTTCCCCCTTTTTTTCTTTTATTTTTTTCTTTGTTTTGGTTTGCTTGTTTGGGTGGTTTGTTTTGTTTAGCACCTCTTTTTTAAGAAGTTGGTATTAGCTTGATTGTCTTAATTACCCTTGGCCAACTAGGGGACATGATCTTTAATTATTAGCTTGCTTACTGCCAAATTAAATATATTCTGCTCCAATGGTATTTCCACTTAACTATTAACCTTTGGCATAAAAATACACTACTATAAAAATTATAAAAATAAATAATTTTTTAAAAATTATTATTTAAATGATAAAAATGATAAAATATATTATTGATATTATTTCAAAACATATATTATTGATATTCTTTCAAAAGTGATTGAAAATTTTGTATTAATTTACTATATTGCCTAGCATTCTGCTTTGCATTTTCTTGAAAATTACATGTAGGTATTGTATGCATATATAATGAAAGATAAGTCATTTTACAGCTTTTTTGTAAACAAGTGGGAATATTCATTGGATACAAGAAATTTTGGAGCAGTGCTTCTTTTGGAATTATATTGTAACACAATATTTGACTGAATGCTACAATTATGAGCAAAACACTACATATTGAACAAACATTTTACAGTTTTCTGTGTGACACGGCTATTTATGTACAACGTTAATTTTAATGAGCGATTCTGTCATGGAAAATAAACATGTTTTCATGGTTCAATAAATGAGTCTGTTGATTAACCAAATCTGACAGATTCTAACCTCTAATGTTTTAATCCTCTGCCTCTATCCACGTTGCAACTTCTGTTAAGCTAAATATTTAAATTTGAAAGAATAATTTTTGTTTATATCATCTGGGAGAAACCTTGACGGATCATGTTTTGCAAATTAAAACATATTAAAAATTTATAAAACAAATTTGAAAACATATTCCAACTGCTAGTCTATATGATCCAGCTGAATTAATTTTTTATTTTTTTAAACAGGTACACATCAGACATTCCAATTATCAACTACAAAAAAAACACAAAACACTATCTCCAGAAATGCAGGCATATTAAAAATACCTACAAGGTCTTATCAGTGATAAGTGAGAATTTGTAGGCATACCAAAATGCAGTCACATAACTCCTTTATTCTGATAAGCCTATCAAATGTTCTCCCTTTTTCCAGTTTTCAACTTTAAAGACCAAAAAGAACAAAAACAAATTTGTCTATAGTATAGCATATCACATCTGTTACCAGTAGTAGGTATGCAATCATTGGGATTTTCATTATATTGAAAATGCCAAATAAACTTCCTCAACATAAGTACAGGTTTGCTTTGTTACAACATAGCCACTATCACGAAGGCTGAAGATGAAATCTTACTCCTACTGAAACTGGGAAGATCATTTACCACTTCTAAGAGCTTCAGTACCACTTCTAAGACAATCAGTTCAATTGTCTAATCTTCTAATTTATTTCTCCTTCCATTTTAAGAACTTGGTCACAAGTTTTATTTTACTCTTGTGAATCCGACTGAGTTGCCTAAGTGCCCTTCTACAACAAGGCAAATTCATTTTAAACTATTTGCAATGAAAAAAAGTTTTGGTCTTTCCTTGACATGGAGTGTTTCTCCCAGAGCTTCAGGAATTCAAAAAGTCATACTTGTATTTCTCTTTTCTTACTACCATCATAGTAACCCAAGCTAACAAGACAGATGCTAAAACATTTCAAAAAGCACTCCATCTACTTATTCTTAACACCTTAGTCCTAGTCTTAAAATGTTCCTGTACTCCATTAGGCTTTTTCTGATCACTTAGAAGGGAAAATGTTATTCAGATTTTCATATTTTAGGTTTTATGAACATGCTCATATCATCAAAATGCAAACTACAAGGAACAAATAAAAGATAGTCTTCTATATTCAGGAAGAGGCTTCTCAGGATCTGTAAAAGCTATATAAAATAAATACATAGTTTGTTTTTAAATACATAACAAAAATTGAAAAAAAATTAATGATTACAGACCCCCATGCTCCGCCAATATTTGAAATTCCCACTCAGGAAGGGAGTTTGATGCTGCTGATAGCTGTGTTCTGTACCAGCACACAACAGCAAGGCTGTGTTCACACTGAAGGGCTCTCTGGTTTATTAGCACTAGAGGAAGTGAAGCTGGTGAATAGATAACATGGTGACCTTTCAATTGAGAAAATACTTGGTAGAGCTGAATTCATGAAGAGAAAGATGCAGAAACAATTACATAAACTAAGATTGACAGAGCAGTTAATCTTATGCTACGTTATATGAACCTCCAACTGTACAGCAGTAAACTAAACAAGTGCAGAAACCAAACACCTTTTCTCACCCAGCACACAATTTTTTTGAGGCAAACTTAGTGCAAATGATTGTTTTTCTCTGCTTCCCAAATGAAATTTTCAATTCTTTTTACTGCAGCACGCTTTAGAACTATAAAACTGACTCAAGATTTATCTAGTACAAGAAAAACAACTTACTTTAAGGCTCATTAAGCAATACTTGGAAGACTGACAGTCCTGCTCACCAGGTTACAACTGAATGATGCCGTTCATATACTATTTTGCCTTGGGAGTTTAATAACTTTTCTTAGGCTTCCTTGGCTTTTCTGCACAGAAAATTCAAGCACCACAGTCCTACAAAAGCTGTGAATGTATAATAATGGGCAGATTTTGCTTTTGAATAGCCACCAATCTATACTAAGTGGTCAAAGTATGGGTGAAGTGGGAATTCAGAGCAACACTTACTCTTCTTAAGTAGCATAATTTCCTCTACAAGGAACAGACTGAAAACCAACCTCCACATTCTCAATCATGCCTTGACAGGTGCCCAAAGAAGAAATTAGCTAAAACACCAAGTTCTTTTGTGACAGAGGGCTCTGCATTATCCCCACTTAAAACAACTTGCAGTTTAGTTACACACATGTAATTGGTATGAATACTCATTAAGCAGATGTCTGTGTTCATTTCTATAATAGCTTTCTGAGTTTGTGTTTGGGCAACAGTAGTATTCTGAATCTGTGAATTCCATAATAATTGCCTAACTTGTGAATAGGCACTTGTAAATTGAAGCCAGTTGCCTGAGATTTTGTTTCTATCATAGCTATTATTTTGTGAATAAAATTTCTTTGCTCCTCTTTTCCACTTACTTCATAGTTGCACACTACTGTTACGCCCTTCTCAGGTGCCCCTCCTCCAGGTCATAGTGCATACCAGTATGTTTTAATCTCACCTGAAATGGAAACCTTTCCAAAATTAACATCTTCCTTATCCTGCTGTGCACAACTTGCCTATTTTTAATTTATGACTTTCCAAGATAGTGTTGCTCATGAATTTGCAATGATGTACTGATCTTTCTTCCCTTCTTCTTGATTCCAGTTCCCTTATGAAATTCAGTAAGGGGAGCTAAACACTAGGCTGATGTTTTTGGACAACTGTCTATAATGTCTGCAAGGGGGTTTCCCTCAAATAATAGCAGCTAATTTAGAGACTCTGATTACTATAGTATCTTATTATCAAGCTTACTTTAACATCATTTTTCTACCTCTCCTTTCTTAAATATTTCATCCTAGAGATGCTGCCACCCTTGCTGATGGACTCAACCATGGCCAACAGTGGGTCCATCTTGGAGTCATTAGGCTTCAGGGATCAAAAATATCCCATTGAGCAAGTGTGAGTTGTTTCAACATTTGTAATATAATATTTTAAGATTCCCATAGTCCAATAATTTTGCAGTTTTCCCAGCAGTTGAACTTCATGATTAGGTTAAAAATGATAAAAATGCCAAACCAAGCAATTTTTCTTTTGAGTTCTGAGTCATGTCCATTCTTTTCACAATTCTGCCTTCAGGCTTTACTACATACCCAAGGTCTCAACACTAATAGAATTTAGTTTATCACACAATGAAACAGTTTTCCCCTTCACCTTCAGAGCTGTGACATTCAGAGAAAAAAATCCTCCAGTTAAAAAGATCAAAGCTGTTCTGCCTGTAATTGACCACTCCCTCGAAGTTTACAATTCACACACAGTTGGAAAGTTGATGTCTCTGGAAGAGACAGAAAAAATCCCTTTCCAAGGCCAGAGTCCCATTTTGGGATCTGTGCCACATACAGATTACCTCCCACCCAAACTGCCTAAAATGCCTCAGTGACACAAACATATCTTGGTCTTTTCTTTAAATATTGGAGGGTATTTAATAGAGGAATCGATAGAAGCAAATATTTTCTATTTTGCATGAAACCAAGCCTTAAAATCCAGGCTGAAATAAACAGCTTAATATTTGTGAGTTCCCTTCAGAACTAAGGGTGCCTCTGGTAGATCTCAAGAAAGAGAATTAGAAACAGTTTTGAACGCCTCTGATATGAAACCAACTCCTAGAAAATTAAGAACCTCAAAATGAGGAAAAATAAAATCTGAAACATAAAGGAAACATTAATGAAGAAGCAGCAAGGAAAAGTCATCCAAAATCAGTTCAAGGAGAATTAACAACGAGAGATGGAAATTCAATGTTTACACTAGTGAGAAGTGGTAGTGCTCTAGAATGATTAAAAAAATCTAGTCCCCAAAGCAAGTTGCTTTTAAGTGAGCAAAGTGTTGCACTAATGTACAACAGATTTTGACAGTGCCTGACTCAGAACATTGAAAAACCACATTTGACTTAAATAATAAACCCATGTAATACATGAAGAAGTGAAGACTGAATAAATATTATGGCTCCACTTCTGCAGTAACCTCCATGCAAGCAGCCACCTGCCACAGTTCTGATGTCAATTCTGTTCCCCAGTGGCTCACAGCTCTAACAGAAGAATGGAGGCCACATTTAGCATTATCAAACCCTCTGCCAAAAATAATCTTTTTTTTCTTTATCATTAGGGCACATGGAATATGAAAAAGCCACTAAATCAAATACAGACAACACTAATACATCACACCTATATACATAACCTTAATGACTTGTTCACATGAGAGGGTTTTGTTTAAAAAAAAAACAAACCAAAAAGCCTACCACACAGCATGCAATTTCAAATTCTTGAAATTATAGGGAACCAAGTATTAGACTTACAAAAAGAATAGTACAGCAAACCATAAGTTATGAAAACCACAACATTAAGAGTTATTAAAGAGGCTGATTTTTTTAAAAAAGAAATCACTGTATACAACAGTATATTGTTATGTTCCCATTATAATTGATGTACTGCACACAACAACAAGTGTAAGTGCACTCAACTACTGTTCCTGTCTGGTGTGGATTTGGCTATGCTCCTACTGAACACCTGAAAAGGTTTTCAAAAGACACTGAAAGGAAATACAGTAAAATAGGATGTACTGTTCTACAAACAAAACAGTTACACAGCTTCTCAAACTACTCCCATTTGAGTCAGGAATCCTTTTATATTCAGGTAAAACACTGCTAATAAATTCAAACCACATATCTGCAAGTGGTTCAATTTAGCCATTGCCTTGAACACCACACTGGCAGACAATAGTATGGATGCAGTTTAACTTCAATAATGTACCACATGGAAGCATCAATCAATAAACAGCCTACTGCTAATCCATCCCAGCAAGAACTCTTTCTATCCTGTTCTGCAGCTCCTGGGCTCCACTTTGATGGAGGAACTAACAGGTCGGCTTTAATAGATCCAAAATTAATCTGACAGGGAAGGGATGACAAAAAGGGGCTGTTGCCCTCATAATACCCCTCAAAAAGGCCTTGTGTGCTGGTTTTGGCTGGGGTAGAGCTGGATTTCTTCCCAAGGGCTGGTATGGGGCTGTGTTTTGCTTTTGGGCTGAACAAGGGTAGATAATATAGAGATGGGTTTTGCTGTTGCTGTCCACAGCTCACACATGGCCAAGGCCTTTTCTGATTTTCATTCTGGCAGGGAGGCTGGGGGTGCTTGGGAGGAGACACAGCCAGGACAGGTGACCCAAAGGGATATTCCAGACTATGTGGCATCATGCTCAGTGTAAAAGCTGGGGAAAGGAGGAGGCAGTGGGGGACATTGGGAGTGATGCCATTTGTCTGCCCAAGTCACTGTTATGTGTCATGGGTCCCTGCTCCCCTGGAGCAGCTCAATACCTGCCCAACCATGGAAAGTGGGGAATCAATTCTTTGTTTTGTCCTGCTGGTGTGTGAAGCTGTGTCTCTCCCCATTCAACTGCCTTTACCCTAAACCCATGAGTTTTCCAGTTTTGACCCTTCAGATTCTCTCCCTGATCCCACTGCTGGGGGAGTGAGCAAGTGGCTGCCTGGGGTGAAACCACAGCACCGCTATAAAAACAAACCACCCAAAAGGAGGAAATGTCACGTACTGCAAGAATACTGCAGTTTGGGGCTATGAAGAGCAGTCTTCCCCCACTAGTGAGTTCATTGCACTGATAAATAAAAGCTCACAGGGTTCCAAGGTTTCTTCCAAGATCTTCACAAATCAAAGCCTCAAAATAGGAGAAGAAAAAAAGTAATTTCACCTCCCAACACCTGAACTTGAACAATGCCTACTGTGAAATCCCAGATTGGTGTCCCCAAATCTTATTAAGTAGAATTGTTAGGAAAGAGGTTTAGAAAGCCTCCTACTGAATCAATAGCAGGTTTGGTTTTTTCAGAGACTTCTGGCTCAAACATCAGCAGTTTTCCTTTGAGGCCTGAGATGTCTTAGTATTCAAAAAAACAGAACATGCAGCCTGATCCTGAAAAGCTTTCTGTATATCATTAAAGACAAAAGAATTGGAGCTCATTCTTCAAGTTCTGCTATGTATTCATTGTTACCTATGAAATTCTCTCTTGGATCAAGCCAATAGCTTAGCTAACCCAGTTCTGTCAGCAGCAGAAGCACACCAACTTAACCCCTACCCAGGGTTCCTGTCTTATACTCAACTCCTCACCTGGAAGCATTCAAAAGCAAGTGACCACAGCAATTCACAACATGGCTTCACATGCATGGCATTGTCACAAGCTGGACTAGATCTCTGAGGTTTTTTCCAAACCTGATGATTCTGTGGTGTACTCCAGAATATGTATATCCCCCTGCCTAGGCCTTTTGGTATCCCCCTCTGTACCAATTGCCCACAAATTCATCTGATCATTTTCTGAATACACTGGCACCTTTTCCCACAAATATCCCGTGGCAGTAACTTGCAGAAGGGAAAAAAATCAGTGTAAATAGCTATACTTTTTTTCTTTTCCATCTGTTTTACACATCTCTGCTCATTTCATCAGATGGCCCCCATACTGACATTATTTCCCAATCAGTTCTGCATTTGCCTTACCACTTACATGATTTAAAAAAAAAAAACAAAAACAACTTTAGTCCTATCCCTCACTTCAGACTAAAATGTTGAGGCTCCTCTCTTCACTGGCAGCTATTTCACACCCTTGATAATATTACCAGCTTCTGCCCATTTTCTCTAATTTCACCATCTTTTTCTTGAAATTAAAAGGACACTTACTGCACATTGTGCTCAAGAGGATTTTGCATTATTTTTTAATATTCCTAAAAAAAATATGGCCTACATTCCCTTTTAACAAAAAACCCAATGAAAACCAACAAAACCCCCCCACCACTTTCTAAAGGGTAATCTAACCTGACTCCTGTGGTCATTGATTGTCACTGGTAATTGGGACAAAAGAATCAGAATTCATATGAACCATATGAGAGAAGGTTACTTTGACTAGACTGCTGTCTTCCTTCCAATTCCTAGCAGGCTCTACAGTTTGGGAGAAAGGAGACTACCATTCTTAAAAAAAAAAAACAAAAGTAAGATTATTCTTTTCATTAACAAAAGTAAAAAGAGCTATTTAACATAACTCCTCTAAAACCATGTAAACATGAGAAAATACTAACACTGCCAGTTATTTCAGCTCTACAAAGAAGACTCAAATGAAGATATTGCCTATGAACTATTTTAAAATTTCAGAACACATCCTGCATAATAAAAACCTAAAATTTGGTCTTTTTTAGAACTTTTCACCTTGTGATGTATGATCAAGATTCAGTTTTGTAATCACTTGCATTTTCTACTTACTATGAGATTTAAAGGAATAAATCTTGTGCTTTATGCAGTAAACCGTATTTGAAGTTGTATGATATACCACTACCACAAGTGTTCCCTTATAAAGCTCTATAGCAAATGGCTTTCTGTGTTTATTGCGTGTCCTAAAAAGACAATCAAGTAGATTGCATGGGGATAGAATCAACATTACTAAGCCAAAACAGGTAATAAAGCAGAAAGTCATTGCACTGGTTGTCTGCCAATACAATTGCTTTTTATAAGGCAAGAATATACAGTAACATCAGTTGTCATCTTTTTTTATTCTTATTTCATGAAAGAAAAGGGTTTTCCAATCAAAACTGTGTACACAAAAATTGTTAAGGCCCAGAGAACTTCACAAGTGCATTGAAGCAACTCAGCAAAAACAATAGAAACAACAACAAAAAGTCCTGACTAACCTACAAAAAAAAAAAAACAACCTAAAACTACTTGACCAAGGTTTTTCTTAGCCTGAAAAACGCAGGGAGATGTGGTTATGATTTCCACTAATATGAACAAATTCACAAAAGGCCAAGATGAAATAATTGCCTTTTATATTGGTATTTCATGTAGCTGCACAAAATTTTGTCTACAGAAGTGGTGGATAACACACAGTTTAGGCCAAGTGAGTATTGCAATCCATTTAAAAAACTCAAACTACTCACTGCTCTAAATCAACCATATGCTACCAACATTATAAAGGTATTCACTTCTCATTCTTATAACTACTGTAACTAAGTTGGATTTTTATGGTGCTTGAAATCACAAAAGTCCCTAGAATACTTGACAAGCACATGTTTTAGGATGTATTTTAAGTATTACTGTCCTGCAGGTGATAAAAGGCAGCAATCATCCCTTAACAGATGAGAAACCAAAAAACATCAAGTGGCTTTTTCCTAGTCGTAAAGACCAAATTGTCCTCATTTACAACATATCAAATCAGAGTGACTTTACTAAACCAAAGAAAATCATCTTAACATATCTGGGCTAGCTATTTCTTGGGTTTTTTTTTACCTCTTGCTATTAAACTCACAAAAAACAGAAGAGAATCGACCATACAAGAGAATCAGTAAAAATACAGACAAAACAGCCATTAGAAAATTGAAAAAAAAACAAAACTCTTGGTCTTTTGGTCTTTTGCTTTGGCCAGTTTGTTGATTTTTGGGGTTTTTTTGGGAAAGAAATGCTATTCCAGTAGTTTATGCATGCATAACTTCTGGTGCCTTCAAACACAGAATGTGTACCCACTTGAGTTTGTGGTAATGAGACCTAAGAAAAATAAATTCCTGCCTGTCACAGCTACAATATTAGAGCAAAACAGATTAATTCAACAGCACAACAATTTAATGATAATACCGCTGTGGTTTTTTCAATAGCATGAGCTCACCATGATCTATGAGGTAACTTTGATGTTTCCAGATCACAGTTTGAAGAAATCAGGAAAAAAAACCAGGTCAGAGCTAAACACTTGGCTGCAAACTTCATCAGTGCTTGATATTTTTGTTCTGTTCTACCCAAATAAAATCAGCAGAAATTCATATTCTATATCATAGCTGACTATGAATATATTTAAGCATAAAACTGAGAATATATCCTTGGAGACTGCCATTTCTTCTATAAATTTGACTTATATTGATACAAACATGATGTAATTAGAGAGCAAACTGAACACGCTGTTCTCGTAAAAGCTCCCCATGCTATTCATGCTTATGCTTTGTGCCTCTCACTGCCACACATGTATAAGAAATGAGACACTCTGAAGAGTACCCAAACCGTAAAGATGCCCACTGTCACACAGACTTTGTAACTTCTCCAGAGGCACTCCACAGTTCCAACCAAGTGTAAGCAAACTGAAGTAATTCAGCCTCCTCTGGATTTGAATCCTGTATTTCCACTCAAAAAACCAACAACTTCTTCCATCAACTCTTCCACCTCAACACACTTCATTCCCACCAGCTTATATGTCATCCTCATCTGTTCCACCACTCATACTCACACCCTGAAGTACAGCACCTTCTGCCTGCCACAGCTCACTCAAAAATACAAATGTGCTGAATCATGGAGCATCATAGATGTAATTAGACAGCAACAAATACAGCCAACAACTATGATCTCCACTGAAACTGAGAGAAGTATTTATTTTCTCTCAAATTTATGCCAGTTCACAAGGTGACCAAAAAAACCAAGCAAGGCATGAAAGGAAAAGGACTCAAATGGCTGAGTTGCATAAACTTCACTTCCAGGGTCACTGGCAGATGAGACTAAAGAAAGAACAAAAACCAACAGAAGTAATTAATCTTCTCAGGTTTGTTTTAGAAGTAACAAAAAAATTCATCAGGAAAACTAGTCTCTGACAAGTTCAAGTAATAAAGCCTGAACATAATCAAAACAAGAAACCCCCCCAAATTAAAAATATCTGTATTGTGGACATTC
Organism: Agelaius tricolor; assembly: GCF_023055355.1. NCBI lineage: Eukaryota > Metazoa > Chordata > Aves > Passeriformes > Icteridae > Agelaius > Agelaius tricolor. Next base: position 42,704,087 of record NW_027269269.1, on the reverse strand, counting down.
AAGTACTACTCTTCCATTTAGTATTTCTGCTTGTTTACTCAATTTGTCTTTATGAGCTGCAACCTGACCACAAACATTTAATGAAGAGACCCTCAGAAAAGGCTCACACACATATGGATTTAAAAAATAAAAATTGCAATAATCTGTATCCATGCAAGCAAAATCCACACAACCAAAACCAAAACTCAACTAAAACCCCAAAAACTGCAACTAAGCACAGTCAGAAAATTCTACCTCCTCCATCTTTTGGCAAAATATAATTTATAGTTACTTCTCATCAAGGCAGATGCTTTTAAAAGAAAAAAGGGGGGAAAAAAGCCTGCCATTGTATGAAAACTTCCATTTCAGGAAGCTAGGACTCAATTCCCAGCACAAACTCACATATAATTCAACACTAGAGCAGCTTCTCAAATGTAGTTTATAGCATTATGACTAAGGGGTAGTTGAATTGATTTTCAATTCAAGTCAGAAATCAAGTTAACCTCCACCTCCCAGCAAACAAGTACATTCTAGTAAAGCAGGAGAAAAATATCTAAAGTTTGCTGTAGTTAACAGAAAGCCCAGTTGCTGACGTAACAAAGGAAAAAAAGATATCACTGTAAAAGTAGAATCTTCCTTCCAAAGATTCTGCAAAAACCACATTTTCCAGAATGAGAGTGTGCATTCCCCCATGATGAGGATCCAGCTACAATTTACTTGCCACTTTCAGACATAACAATGCAGTAATAATAATAATAAATATATATAATAATGCAATTTAGGTAAAGCAGAAACAACGTTTACTCCTGTCTTCTCACAGTCCAACCACCTCCATCCTCAACAGAGTCACAACACATTAGTCTGACCTCTCAGGCAGTGCAAGGTCTGGGGCAGCATCACCAACAAGGCCACAAATGTGTCACACCCTGACTACAATTCAATGCCCCTGCTCAATTTTACACTGGGACTCCACAAACAAACAACTAAAAGGATGAAAACCAAACCATAAAAATATTACTGCTTTCCACACATTCAATGTGACTGTGGTAAGGTAAGTGTGGCTGTGGAACAAGTAAAATACATAAAAGCTAATAAATTAAAAGGATTTACTTGCAAAACACATCTAAAACTGTCCTTTTGATGCAGCTTATCCTAGGCAGCAAAAGATCCAGTACAAACTTTTTCTCCTCTACCTCCACATCTCTTAGGAAGATCAGCATTAGCAGTGAATAGGTACTTCAATTAAAGGTCCAATTCACTTAACAAGTGTGACAATCACACTGAAAAACTGTATGTATTTCTGTGTAAAATTATATAGGCAGAATAAACAGTCTTGAATTTCATAATGACTAAACAGAGTACGAAAAGCATTTGAAGGCCAGGCTATTCAAAATATTAAGGTTCAGAAAATTCCAAAAGTATTAGTGGGCTTTCCAATATATTATTACTATTCCTGTTATTTACCTAAGGGTTTACTTCTCTTGAGAAAATAAAAGTCAGACTGTGGCTGAACCCCTTAACATCTCCCATGCTGGAAGGTTAAACCTCTGCTCAGAATCAAGGTTTTCACATAGAAAAAGAAAAAAAAAAGTCAGCTAGGAAAAGGACTTGGATTATCAGTAAAACATCTCTGCAGAATTAGCTGAATGTTTCAGAAAAGCACGCTCTCAAAAATTGACTTTCTGAACAGAAAAATAAAGCAATCGAAGAGACTGAGATTAATGCACTCTGTTCTTCAGGGAATCTACAACCAAAGACCTTAACTTGAAAATAATTGCTGTCTACTACTAAAAGCTTCCTAAGTTGCCTGATTCAATCTAAATAAACTCAGAAATGTTATTATTTATAAATCATCAACTGATCAAAAATATTTTTTATTAAATCTTAAGAGATTGTTCATAAATGAACAAGAGCTATATAAATGAACGATACACTGAGTGTGAATGTTTTAAAGTAATGCTCCAGGAAGGATTTAGTAACATTTTGCTTCAGAGTGGGAAAATTGGTTAATTATTGAGAAAACAGAGTAAAGCACCACTTCCTTTATATGTACTTACATAAATTCTTTTTCAATGGTGCATTTTCTCCCTGAAATGAGTGTAATCTCTACTGAAATCAAAGACAGTTTATTGAATTAAAAGGACTGTAATGTTGCCCATGACATAACAAATAAAGATATCTCCCAGGTCAAACCAATATTTTTGACCTTTACCTATCTTTTGAGATTGATAAAAAGCTACAAACACAGCATTACTGTGTTCAGGGTAGGGATTGGCAGCTTTCCTTTTTCTAGGTAAACCTATTAATTTATTAAAGTTAGGAGAAATTGGAGAAGAACATAAGCAAACATCATTCATCACCTTAATACTACACTCCTCACCCATAGTATAAACTCTAGAAATCCAAACACAGAACACACCAAATGACCATGAATCCCCCCCAGAAACCAACACAGCAAAAACTGATATAGAATTGAACCATATTCAAGACTCTGTGTTAATTTATGGTACATTTCAATGTTTGAAATATATTTCAACTTTTGGGATTTGAGGCTTTCTTTATAGGGTTTAGTACTTAATAAAGGCTTGCTAATCACTCAAAATAATCGATATTTTAGGGAAACAATTAGGGAAATAAGCTTCTACCACCTATTTTTTCCTCTTAAGAAAGACTAAAAGACAATCATCACTGGTTTATCAACATGATCTGAAGTTATTTGTCTGCTTATACAATACTTACAGCCAAGTTATAAGCAAGTCAGTACTTGTGGGCACTTGAATTTTTTTGCATTTCTGTCTGATTGCTGTTACATAGGCTGAAGTCACATACACAGAATATATATAAGTAGTTGTCTTATCTTTATAGTACAAGTTATAATGACAGTTACCCAAAGTTGTATCCTAAAATTTCAGCACAGAAACATTAATGAAACCTGACTGGAATGGGCAGATAACAGAGCATTCAGAGTGATACCTGGTGGTTTATTTCCCACCAATGCATTCCAGTAGAAATCTTGGCAAACTACATCAACACAGAAGAAAAGAAACATACAGAAAACCCCAAAATAAATTCCGAAGCTCCATTCTACAAATTGAAGTTTGACCTGCTATGAAAAGCTCTAAAGTGTTTTTCTTCACTGTTGCCTAAAGATACCATCTACTACCAACAACCTCGTTTTGAAACAAGAGGCAGGAATTCTTGGTCTTACCTGGAGTTTTTTTTTCTTCTTTTTTTGCTATTTCTACAGCAGGGATACAAAATTTGCTCCTCCTATTTGCATATACACCTATATCATTAAGTGCATCACCAGCACTGTACAATTTCTGCATGCTCCTCAGGGATTGTACAAATTTGGAAAATCTGTTTCACTGCTTTTGTTGACAGTGCAACTCCATGCAAAAGTACACAAACATAGAACTGATTGTTTCTGTGTCAGTTCTCCAGTCAGCTTCGCAGGAGATCTCCTTACATTAATCCCTTAAAAGCTGCTTAGGCAAAAAAAAGCCCTCGCTCACCTCGAGTTGTTTTTGACAAACATAAACACAAACTCTAACTCTGTGGAATTCTCTACAGGCAGCCTGATTGTCATCCACTGAAACTCTTGCTGTGACAAGAAAATTTCAGTTCAACATGGCAAGTCAGGTCCTTTACAACATGGAGCTGATGTCTATTGTGAACCATACAAGAACTGTTGTTCCTTTTTAAATGATGCTCAGCAGCAACATGGAAATGTGGCAGAAGCAGGATGCCATCTCAGCCTCCCACCTTTCTAGCTACAAGTGTCTGATAACAGTTTCCACTACCTCATTTTCATCTCTGTGTGATACAGCCTACAGGACTTAAAAACAGTAAGAGAAAGTTTACACTTTTTCATAAAAAAAAGTGTTTTTATCAAAATTGGTTTTGTTCAAGTACAGCTTGAAAACATTTTCTAAGTTTTAAAACACTTGACTAGGATTTTTTAGTTTCACTAAAACTTTTCTGTTTCATTTTTCATGTATTTCAGTCTATAATGATTTGATTTTTTCAAAATTAAAACAGAATGATTCAACATCAGTTAGTCAAAAAGACTTCAACAGACCCAAAACTAAGTTATTGGTGTATTATTTCCATGATAAACAGAATTCTTGCTCTGAATTTGAGTGACAACTAAAAAAAAACAGGATTTCCTATGGAACAGATATTATTTTCCAACTTATTTTGCCAGAAACAAACAAGGAGAAAATAGTGAGTTCCTTCTCCATCCTCTTAAATCTGTTTCCCAGTCATTCATTCCTATCATCCAAATGCCATTTTTGACTGTGTTCTTTAGATTCTCTGAGCCTCCCAAGAGCAACCCCATTTTACAAACTGCTTTTCTATCTGTGGCAACACTCTTCTGAGATCCCTGCAGCTCAAGTGCCACATCATAACCTTTTGTTTCCCCATCCTTAGTTAAGTGTGCAAGACAACAATTTCACCACCTTATCAAAGTTCCGTAAAATCATTTTGGCTATAGCTGAAAGACTTCACAGTAAAGGACCCAAGAGAGTGGAACATCACCTGTACTTGACCTAAAAAAAAAAAAAAAAAAAAGGAAAATAACAACTGAAACAAACAACCCCTGAAAGAAACTTAAACAAAACAAACACAGCGCAAAAACACTAACAAATAAAACGCCACAAGATAAAACAGAGTATATTAAAGCTATAGGATGAAAGTTGACAATTGCATGTGTAAACGCATCATTTTACAGGTATAATTCCATGTGTAAACACATACTTGACAGGCACAATTCCAGGCAGCAACAAGCACCTATCCTGCTCTTCCTTTGGAGAGCACAAAAACCACTGATTTACATTAAAGAGTGCCAAACAAACACTCACACAAGAACTAATCCCTAAATAACATATGCTCCAGGGTTTCCCTCTGCTCTTGGAAGGAACCATGGTTCAGTAGTCACAGCTACATAACACAACAGCTGTGTTGTTCAAGGTAAGTGAAGGAGTGGCCGTGGGCTCAAGGAGCAAACAAATCCCTTTGCAGGGAAACAGCAGCTCTGTCGCACACTGGAAAGAAACAAGGCTTGAGTCTCCCCAAACACACTAACAGCATCATGTTTTTAGGTCTTTTTGACCCACAATTATTTTGAGATGCTATGATTATTTTGAGAATGTTTGTGTGACCCTTCTGAGTTCAGAACCATGAAGATGGTGCCACTAAACCCACAACCCTCCTCTAATTTCAGGAGGCTTCCTAGCCAAAACATCCACATTTAATACTTAGTCTAATCTGCAGTGCACTCTTCAGTCTCACTAAGGGCCCTTAATTTATTTGCATTTGATATATTTTTATATATTACATATATATATAAAATATATATTATATATAAACATATAATAATATATAAATTATAGATATAAGTTATACACATTATATATATAATTTGAAGTCCAGAAAGGACTACCAGATCTGTCCACTCTGAACTCCTGCAGGTGACAGGAAATAGTTTCACATAGAGAACGTCAATGCAGGTCAAAATGATGGAAGGAACAAAAAAAAAAAAAAAAAAATTAGGTACCTGACCAATTATACCTTTATCACAGCCCAATCACAAATCAGGGCAAGACTCCATCATGCACCTCTCAGTCTGAGAGCCCAGTGGCCACATGGCAGCCCATCCATTTTTCTCTTGCTCATTCTGGTTCCTTCTCTTTTCCCACCCTACTTTTGACCTACCTAAAGGTCCAAATTTCTTTTAACTGGCTTTTGCTGATGCTATGTAACCTGCTACCAGCCACTTTCATTTTCTGCCTGTGCAGTGGACAGAAAACCTGATACTGCATATTTAACTAGTGAACAGCTAGACCCACCCTGGGGTGCCAGGCAAGAAAAGGCCTTCCCAAGCCTGAACAGCTCTGAGTGGTGGCACTCAACAGCCCTGGCTCTACAAGTCACTGTGCTTTGAAAGTTGGAGCTCTGAAAAGCAAGCCTCCCACTCACACTTGGAGAAAAAACTTGGCACCTTTTCACCTGTGCTTAAAAACACCATCTCTGTCTGATCTCAGCATGCGTTGCCTCTTGTCATCCCTCCTTTTAAAGCACTGACAGCACAGAAACGTACACACCTTCCATTTTCAGTATGGGGGGTTTCTTTCCTGGTATTCTGAGCTCATCTTTAGTAATAAATTGGTATTTATATGCATTAAATGAAGAAAGGGCACACAGTGTTCAAGAGAGGAGTTTGCTGTTCCTGACGCCACAGTCAAGTCACTTCATCTCCCCCTTGTCTCAAAATTTGTGACTGTTTTGATAATTGTTTAAAACAGTTTAAGACTCTAAGCAAGCCTGAAAAACAGGAAACATGGTTTATTATTGAAAAGAGGGATGCTGATAAATGACCATCATATTCAAAATGAAAACAGATCTGATAATGAAAGCATAGTATTGCTTAACTAATCTGATTTTCTCTGGTCTGAAATAACTACATCAATGAGTAAGAAGAAACGGCTGCAACACAACATTCCTTTTACATGTGCTTGTGCTGTTTACTTAATATTGAGTTTATGGGGGGGGGGAGGGAAGAGATCAATTTGAGAACACTGCTTTCCAGACAAAAAGAAAAAGTAATAAAGATAGTGAGAAAGGAAGGGACAGTAAAGTTGTTGAGGGTTTGTTTTTTAAGCTGATCTATCCTCAGTTTAAAAAAAGCCCTCCACAAACCCTCAGTTTGTTGCCCCAAATCCAAGAACTACCACTGGAAATCCCTGCAAAGCAGGAATGTACAGGAGCTGACTTGGAAAACGTTGGTTTAGGTTGTCAGACTGGAGCCATGCACTCAGAGGAGCTCAAGGCAAGCCTAGGTCTGCCTCTTCTGACCTGAACACTGCAGGCTGGTTCAGTGAAAAGCAGGAAGGCAAATTAAATCACCATCTGTACTAACACACACATGTTAATGGATATCAAATTAATTTCAAGAAAAAATGTGCTAAGCCTTAAATGAAGGAAGAAGCAACCTGTTTCTTCTTTCCCCTAGAACTCTTGTCCACTTCTAAAACATCATGGGATGGGGAAAAAAAAAAACCAACAAAATTAGGAGGCACAATCTTTTCCCTCCAGCAGCCTCTGAATGATTTACAACTCTCAACTAAAAAATTGTTTCCTGCTATTATAAACTTATACCCATGGTTTCTTAATCTGATGCCAATTTGGTACAAATTTGTACCAATTTGGTACAAATGTTCTATAAAGTGTGTGCTGAATGAGGAAACTGTGCTGCTCATGTTTTTCAGCATATCAGAACTAACCTCGGTTTTCAACTTCTTACTTGTCAAAAAAAATAAAAAAGGAGTTTTCCAATGATTTAGGTCACTATCAAAACAGGGCACAGCATGGAAAATATACAGGGCTATGGTCCAGCAGTAAGTGCATAGAACCAGGACTTAACAGGTCTGCTAAACTACTGCTGCAGTCTTAGGTTTCCCCTACCTATTCTTAAACATCTGACCCTATAAAAAGAAAGGAATAATTTGCCAATATGACTGTCTTGCAAATGAACTAATTAACGTTGACAAATCCTCTCCATGAATATACAAGTCACAGAATTTAATTAAGCAGGATTTCAAACTCCTTCACATGTTTATTCACACATTTACTACAGTGCTTCTGGGGTCTTTTGCAGCTTCTCAAAACTTCAATACTGAAAGACTAAGTATTTTCAAGTGAAAACTTGTGAGATTAATAACACTGTCAAAATACAAGCATTAAACTAATATTGGTAATTTTAACAGCGTAATAGTTCTCAAAAACTGCTAATTTTAGTCTGCATCTACGATACTCACGTTAAAGAATTCACTTGATTAATTCATTATTGAAACAGAAAAAAAAACCCCTCAGAATGTACTAAATTTTGAAAGCTGAAAAAATAATGCCTGGATAGGGATAGGAGCAAGGACAGCCTAACTCTGCTGGGAAATGACTTCAAAATGCTAGGCCCACTTTTCAGCAGGATCAAGAGACAGAACAGTGTCTCCATTTCTTTATTTCCTCTTGCTCATTGTAATGTCTAGTTTGGCCAGAAGAGACAATCTAGGGCTTACAGACTAGATAGAATTGGAAAAAAACCTATTATAATTCAACCTAAAATTAAAAAAAAAACCCAATCAAACAAGAAATCAACAGAAAACAACAAGCAAAAATCTCAAACACCCCTCCTCCCCCTGAAAAAAGCCAACAAGAGCCAAAACCCCACAACACACTATCATCACAAACCAAGCAAACTACGAAAATATACTAAATAGAGATTTCCTTAGACTTGCTTTCTTTAGCATGAGCTTCAGATTTTCTTACTCAAAAACTTCTAAGCTGTTTTTCTACTTCTTGAATCGAAGTTGTCCACACAACACACAGGAATCCTTTCAATACCTAAAGTGTTGCTTGAGTCCACTAAAGAAAGATCATTTACCATGCATATCTTGCTAAAAGTTAAAACAAAAACAATTACAAACTTATTAAAGGAAATACACTGGACTTCCACATATTTTCAGGAAATAGAAAATGAAATTAGACTGTTTTCAGTGTTCGAGTACCCTATTTCATGGAGTAAGAACCTCAAAATATGTTTAGCACAGAAAACTTTACAGTGCCATCAAGCAATTCAGGATTCATGCTGAGCACTGGATATATCTTAGCAGCCACTATCACACATTTCACACAGTAATAAAAAATTTCTTCATCAGTCACCAAAGTGAGGGAGGAATATTCTTGTACATGTTCACATTTGTGGGCATTTTCCAGTACTGTGTAGTTCCTGAATGAAGCAATTTGCAGACATTTACTCAGGTAGCTATTATGGCCAACCATTACTAACAGAAGCCACTGATCATGTCTTCTCCCAATTAATTTTTATTACAAATTCTCATGGGATTATAAAACCCAATATTCACAAAACCTTCTGAACTGGAGACAGAATTCCCATTTACCAGCCCTAATCTCTGTTTAGAGCTGATCTTCACTACACTCTTGTACACTTCCCTCCTCTTCTACCTAGGAGTGATCTTCAGGCTTAATCAGATCACCACAAATCACATTGTACTGGTGTAGTACCACACACACTGAGCCCATGAAACCCCTCCCAGCCTCTGCTACTTCCTTCCTCTCCTCCCTTTTTTAAAGATAATAACCTTATCTTTAAGGTACTTAAAGATGTATTTAGGTGTATTTAGGTATTTCAGTGTATAACTGCCTATATCTCACAGCACACCACATCTGATGCTGCTCAGGTAAATACAAATATGCTTAAGAAGGGTGTTATAATAAATTTTTAGAGTATATTCAACAAATAAAAGGGGTTTGTTTTTAATTTGGACTGGGTCATCCTCCCATCTCTTCAATACTGGGGTGCTTACCCTTGCACTAGTTTCCTTCTCATGAACTACAGCTCATTAGAGAAGCAAGAACTAAACTTGAAGTGTGTCTTTACAAAGGAAAGAAAAAAGAAAAAACCCCACCAAATAAAAACGTTTCACATTTAAAAAAAGTACTAAGAAAATTACACTCCCAAACCAAGACAAAATCAAAACCCAATAAGCAAAAACCAAACTAATTTACCCAGGTTTAGTTTTTTGTTTTTTTTTTTACTTTTTCTTTTTTATAGTGTCTGTTGAAGCAAAGCTTTTGTTCTGTTACCTTGGATTTCAATGTAATGTGTGGAATGTGTTTTGTACAAATTATTTTAAGTAATCTGGGTACATTCCATCACACTTATCTCACTGGCAATTCTAACACACCATGGACAACCCAAGTCCAGCAAAGAATTCGGAACCTGAAATGCTCTGGTAGAACCCATACCCAGCAAATCTGTTAGGCAGAAAAACTGAGATGTACCCAGTTTGGATGTAGAAATCCCTTGACTATAACATCCATTTTGCTGTATATTTTTGCAGAATTCATTGCAAAAGTTACCACATACAGAAGCACAGGACTACAGAAGAATTCTGATTCATTCTTTCTGAAACAGATAATTATAGTCTCAAGAACCTGAAAATTATTTAAATTTTCTCTAGACCAAGATGAAATCTAAAATCTGTTCACCTGGACATACAGTGTAAAGCCATTCAACAAGATGTTTTTTGTGAGGTATATTACACATGGGTAACAATTTATTTTTTTGAACCCACAAAACTAAAGCAATGCTTATAAAAACCAGCTGGATAGATGTTCCTGAAGTACTGTAAGTTCTTTGTCTAGTGATATTAATATCTCACTAAATAATATTAGCTTGAGGTCTGTACAAGTAGTAACCTAGAAAATGTTATTTCCCTGAAGAAGCCACTGTTCTGCACAAGGCTGGGAACATTGGTGGGAGGCTGAGAACCAAGGAAGCCACGTACTTGACACATTTAGAACTTGAGCTGAGGCACGACACAAGATAAAATGTAACAGAGCTTCAGAAAAGCAGCTCTTTCCTAGGAAGAAGGCAGCAAGGACCATTTTTTGTAGCAATGGTGCATTCTGGATCATTTTTCTGGTCATTTCGAGCACACCAGCTTTTAAGACATTTCTCCAAGACAAAAAGCAGATAGGCATTTAATTTTTATGCCTGGCTTCCTCCCAGTGCTATCAGGCAATCTCATCATAACTGCATTGAGCTTAACGGTTTTTGTTTTTTTTTTTTTTTTCCACTCCAAGCACTTCATTTTACCTCCTTTTTTAAAGGCATTCCTTTCAGAAGAGCTGCCTACTGAAGCAACATCTGTTCTGAAGCACAACAGCAGCTGACAACCTTCCCAAAACACAGCCTACAGGGTTTGTGCTTGCTCTGCCTTTGTTACAACAAGCCTCACAACTGTTCTTAAAGACAGATCAATGGCAATGTGGACACAAGAAATAGATTTCTGAAGAAGAGACAGAAGTGTATGTAAGATGACATGCTAAGAGGTGATTTGGAGCAAAAACCAGTAATTTAGGAGGAGGAAGACTATGCACCAAACTAACACAGCCTTATTTTCAGCATGTTTTCCTTGTAATATTCCAATTCCCATGCACAACCAACCAGAAATTCAGGACAGAGGACAGAAGTTATAGTAAGTATTTGGATTAAAGGAAACAAGAGGTCTGAGTTCAGAATCTCCTATTACACATATACCAGATAAAAACACACAAGTAGCCCTCACAAAAAAAAAAAAAAAAACTAGCCCCTAAAATTAGCAAAATATCTCAGTTGCTTCAGAATCAGAAGTTTCTTGCAAATGGGCTCCTTGGCAGGACTCCTGCTGCACCTGGTTATAACATAATCACATCCAGGCTCACACAAGACAACTCTGACCTGAAAATGCCATGACAAAGGCAAAGCCCCAGGTGACCACCTGCCTCCATGGGGCAGTGAACACCAACCAATATCATTCTGACATGATGTGAACAGCTTCCACACAAGATCTGTGCTCCATGGGAATGGTTTGCAGGCTACAAACAATGGTCTAGATCCCTCCAAGCTGATCTAAAAGCAAGCCAATACAAAATGCAGCTAAACAGTGCAAAAAAACAACTTACAAAGCGAGTTTGACAAAGGCACTGCTACCCAGCAGTTTTGTGTTCTAACCTCCTCTTTTAAGGCACAGTGGAGAGACAGGTCAAAGAAAAAAATAAATCAGCTGACTGTGCAAAAGTGTCAGGACTTTGCAGACAAACATGCTTTGTTGGCTAATAATACACACATCACACTCTAGAGAGAATTGCTACCTATGCAGAATCCTTGAGATTCAAGATCAGCCTAGGAGAAACCCAAACAGTGTCAGCAACAGCATGTGCAGGAATGCAAAGGTCACATCACACTGTTAACTGTGAAAAACACACGTGGAAAGGGGACCTGAAAATCAAACAGCATTGAATTTGTGCATGCCAGAGACCTCTCAAGGAACCCAAACCAAAGAAAAGTAATGCAGTCACAGCATGTGAGTCACCAGCCCAAAAGCCCTGCCAAAAAACCATTAAAACACCACTAAAAATTTCGAATCTCACTAATCATATTAGCATAGCCATTAGAGGCTGTCAATGGGTAATTGGATATATTTGCAGGTTTTGCAGCCTTAAGGGCAAAGAACAGGCATTTATCCAGGTAACCAAATGTTCACAGGAGGAGGCATCAGCTTTTTCATGGAACTATCTTTCAGTAAAGCTGTTTCATGTAGGCAGTTAGCAGCAGCCACTCTTTCTCACCACTTGTGTACTTTGCCATGAGTCCTTGCATCTTTTGCCATCTTCTAGAGAAATAAAAAGCTACTTGGGTAGGTGACTTGCTTAAAAAAAAAATAAAAGCTGTTTATATGCTTAGATGAGAAGAACCCAAACAGTGAACACAGCATTTCCCATGTTTACAGAATGACACCTCAGTTCTTAAAATTAAACAAGATTAATATACAAAAAGTAAAAGCACAGTCATCATGTTCTTTTTCTACATTTTTTTTCAACTAGTGTATATCAACTATGAAAAGCACTAAAATGTTAGTGTTTCTGTTTACTGCAAAACACCATATCTACTGTTCCCAAGGAAAAAGATTACATCTTCCTATATGCACATAATCTCTCCTGGGACTCTGGCTTTGCTTAAATGTGCATCTTTCTTTTCTCTAAAAATATTTTGTGGTTGACTAACAGAAGCTGTTTTTATTGTGGCAATCAGAACACAGTCCTGCTACAAGGTTATGATCAGCATTTTGGTGTAATCTAGAGCTTAATCTTAATGTCTTGCATAATTGCTTTAAACTCTCACTGAAGTATCTATTTCAGGTGCATCAGTGTTTCTGCTTCATAGCAGATCTGACCAAAGAAAGTTAGTTTGAAGCTCTTAACAACACATAATACACTAAAAATACGTTACATAAAGAGGAAGATTTATCCACACACTAAACTTTATGGAAAATATTTATCCGGTCAATGGCACACACCTAGAAATGTAAGAACAGTGCCAGGAACTTGAAATAAACAAGTCATGCCAAACTTCAGCAAATGACTACAAAAAACAAGACTCAACAGAACCATTGCTGAAAAGCTTTTCCTTTTTGCCTTTGACTGCAAAATGCTTAACTCATTATTGAATGACACAAAAAGAGTAATACTTATGTCAATGTGAGACAAGAAATAATCAATTACTAATAGGCTGCATACAGTTCTCAGTAATAGCAAAAACTGCAAGGCAATATTTAAAATAGAAATTCTTTGACTAAACACAACTAATTCATCATCAAAATAATAACAAATTTAATGCTACTTGACCTCTTAAAATATGAAGGAAAAAGACTTCTGAAAAAGAAACAAAAGTACAAGAAGTCTAGGAAAATGTAATTGGATCCATGGTATCAGAGAGGATTTGCTGAAAAACAGCCATGTATGAAAAAGTAAAACAGCTTACAGTCAAACAGAAGAGACTAATAAAAGAAAAAAAAATGCACTTGTTGATTGTAGTGGGACTTAATAGAGATTCTGACTGTATGTATTGATCTAGTGTGAGCATAAAGTTCTACATTTCTGCCCTAAAATAAGTTTTGTCTATAGTCATCTTAGACTTGTTCACTTCCTATTTTAAACCAAAAGCTCAGAAAACAAAACTTGTATTTATTATCTGCTCTCAGTGAAAGTCTTCCATTTTTAAGTATGCCTTTTGTCAGGCAGAAAAGCTGCAATTAAGGATATTTAGATTCCAAAAAAAAAGACAGCTTGAGGAGAAAGTGACCATAAGCTATATTACCACTCTGCAAGCAGTTCTGATTGAAGAAAACAGTTCAATAATGGCATTGTTTGTCATTTTAAGACACATACAATGACATCACTGCTGATAAATATACTGTGAAAAAGGTAAGAAAGAAAACTAAGCAAGCCTGAGGCACTTTGGAGGCACGTCAGCATGTTTGTGCATCCCCTTCTGTTTTTAAAGGTAATTCATGGCTCATAACAAGGTTGTTCTCAGCCTATGAGTTAGATAACAACAGTGTTAATTGGAATAGAAAAGCGTTTTTCAGCTGGACCTCTTAGTCCAACTGGCTGACCAGTTCAGGGAGAGCAAACGTTAAAACACATTATTTAGGGCATTTTCCAAATGCCTAAAAAACACAGACAGGGATGGCACTGACCACCAGTGTTTGGTCCATGGACTTGGAATTTAGACAGCCACATTCTTACTTCTGGCTTGGAATATTAGCTCAGCTTTTTTCACTGCAGAGAAGAAGGTCACCTTGATGGTTCTCTAGCTATTTATCTACTCAGATAGAAATAAATAACTGTAATAATTATAAAAGAGTGGGAAAATAATTACACTATGTAGGATACTTCACCCAGTCTCCCAAAAACCTGAAATAAAGGAGTCTGAATGAGTCTAGCAATTAAATGAACTAAAACACAAAAACACATGCATAACATGGATACCATGTGCACATCTATATTCTTCCTCTTCACAAAAACTTGAAATAATGTCCATTAAAAAACCCTAAGTTCTTCGTAATAATTTAAATTCTTCCTATTCAATTAATATTATTATTTTTGTATCTTCATCTTGAATTGTCTTTCAATTATGCAGCATTTTCATCATTAGATTACACAAGCTTGCACAATTCTAAATAGCAAAATCTGAGAGTTGGAGTCAGCAAGGGCCCTTGCTTTCCTTCAAAGCCTAATTTTCTTTTTACACCTGCTATCACCTATTTAATATATGGATATATTTTCACTATAGCCCATGGTCCCTACAGCAACAGAATTCTTGTCAGTTTATCCACTCATCATTTTAAAAACCCATCTTCAGCAATAGATTCCTCCTGCCTTCCCTTAAAAACTAGTAAAATAATCAAAGGTTATACTCTCTTATGGCTTACACTGCATTTGAGGACTAAATTTTTTGCATACCTTTCAGTAAATGATTTGCCAATGAAACTCAAGATCCATTTTTCAACTGAGCTTGGCATTTAGTATTTTTCTTTGTGAATGAAAACTAATTCCCAAAAATCATAAGCTATGAGTGTCAATAACCAGAAATGCGGCTTTAAGTTATTTTAATCATTGAATTAAGTAAACACTTGAAGAATGGTTCAAAACTCCAAAGAGTAAAAGGAAAAAGAAAAACCCCTTGTTCTTTCATTATAAGCTAAATGATGAGTTTGATGTACAAGATACAGAATATTACATAACAATAATTACTGGAATGACTAAATGATGACTAAGGTCGTGCTTCATCATCATTGCAGAAAATAGTTAGAGTTATCTAAATGTTACAGTCAAATTAATTTCAAGTGTAATCAGCAAACCACCGCAAATATCCAATTATCAGCAAGAAAGAATTTAACCACAGATAAGTTGGGTGTTTCATATTGATTTGGAGATTGAATTTATCAATTTTGAAACTTCATCCACTTCATTTTCTCTTTCAACAATAAAATTGCTTATGAAAGTGGTCTGTAACACGTTTTTTTACCATGCCTTTATGAAAAATATTTAAATATTAATACCAGCTAAACTCTAATTTCCCTGATTTTTTTCCACTTACATCATTAACAGCTAATGATGCTAATAACACCAATATGATTAAAAAAAAAGTGCAGACTTGTAAAAAAAGCTTTACCACAATGTGACACTGATATAGGTTACTTTGCCACATAAAACTAAGAGGAAGAAAAAAATTTATTAGTCAAAAATCAGAGCATATCAAATATATATTCATTTACACACATTATAGCTGTTTGAGAGCCCTAGTATTGAAGGGCAACAGAGGAGAAAAAGAAAGAAAAAGCCCAAAACACGAAGAAAAAAAAAAACAAAACCAAACCATAACAGAAGCAAAGAACAGGAAAAAAACACAAAGTAGAAAGAGAACTTGGAGCAAAACTGAAGTGCAAATACACCTGTACCAGAGGAATCACTCTGCCTGAGCTAACTGAGGTCAGATGAGACTTGAGTTAACCAGAGAGCCCAGCTGATAAACACAACCATTTCACCACAGACCTCTTCCCCACAGGCCTCTCATCTCTTAAACTTGACTTTTCCTGAGAGGTGTTTTTCTTTCCCTCATCTTGGCAAACTGACAGTGTCTCAGTGAGTTTTTATCAGCAATACACAGAATTATTACATAGGAAAAGGCACTGCCACATCCAGCAGCACACGGCATTCCCAAGCTGGATGTCTCAGTGCCACAATTAATAAGAACCAGGCTTTTGTTTCCTCTGTACCTGCTCTTAGACACAAGTGAGGTCATGGTCAGACACCTTAGTTTCAAGCACTGTTTGGGTATCATTCCATACCCAGTATCTTGGTGCTTCCAAGTACTTTATTTCTTGCAATAATTTGGAAGGAAAAAGAAAAAGGTACTTTGATTACTTACATCCCCATGTCTCCTTCTACCCCTTGTTTACTTTCCTGCTGTCTCATAAATTGAATCTAAAAAATTATTAACAAGTCCAAATTCTATCATCCTGCCTGAAGCCCCCTTGGATTACATTCAGCAAACTATTTCCTTGGCACTCTGAGGCTTAGATTCTCCTGGCACTTACTGATATTAATCATGATGGCTGATCTTTTTGAACCTTCCCTGTTACCTATCCTTCACTCAAAAAGCCTCTTCCATCTCCCTGAGCTTTTATAGATGAGGCTGGTTGATCACATCAATCGATTACCCTATTAAAACATTGCTCAAAACTGCCTCTAGCTATAGACAACTGATGTTCTTGCCCTCCCAGGCACACAATTAAACACAAAGCTCAAACCCCAAACTCAGATCAAATATATTGATCAAAGAAGCATCAGGTTTCTCTGAAATGTATCTCAAGGCATCACAGATTTAAGAAAGACTTTTGAATTTTAAAGTAACAGCCCAGGATGCACCTAGGAAAGTCCAGAACCCAAAAAGCAACATGGATAAAAACACTGACATTACTCAGAAGCTAAATTGTCTTATAGCTGTTTGTACAAAGCAATGTTAGAGAATGTATATCCAGATTTGCATGTGTTACTACACATGGTGATGTATAAAAAACAATGAGTCACTCCTATCTGCTATCAATACATGCATTTTCAAATTGATCTACCAAAACAATGATAATTTCATTTGCCACCTCTTAGGGAAATTATCCCATACTATCTCCATGAGGACTGCTTTGATGTTGATAGTTCACTCCACAGATATACCCTGCAAAGCTACTAAACAAAGACATCCTCCCCTTTCTGGTGAGCAATACAATTTGCAATGGCAAGAAGAGTCTTTAATACAAATACACTTTTTATCAACAGTAAAACTGGATCATATTTTTTTCCCCTGGGTACTATTATCCAGGCTGACAGATAACTATCAAGTATTAACAAGTGCTCCATTGAAATAAAAATTAACTTGGTCAGTTCTGTTAGAGGTGAAATATCATTCCAATCTAATAGATCTTTGTTAGCACTGTATGAGGCAGAACTGTACTACAGCAATATAGCAGGCTATCCTTCAAGTTTTTTTTTGGTTTAACAGCCATTCTTGAGTTAGAAGGAAAAATAGCCAAGTATATATTCATTTTCAATGAAAGCAAACTTATCTGATAATAAATGACCCATTAGTTTGCTCATAATTCTGCCAGAGTTATTACAGTTTTTAGGTTCTGAATGACTGTAATTTACTATAATTGGTTTGCAGGACAAGAGATAAATTTGACTTGCTCAATTGCAGATTCACTAAAATAATTTTGAATACTGAAATTATTTCAGAGCATAACAGTCATGACAAAAATCTAACAAAACCAAAGAATTTTAATAGAAGAAACGTTACGGTTTCATTTTTAAAAGCAGATTGATTACTGAAAATTACCAGCCTGCCTCAAAGTTGATTCCTAATGCTATATAAAATTTTGTTTTGCACATAAATCTTCCCAGAAGCAATCTTCACATTGATGTTTAGAAGGAAGAGGAGGCTCAGAAGAGATACAACCTCACAGTTCAACACATGCTACATGGACATGAGGCTGAGCACTTCACCTCTCCCCAGTACCTGTATAGTAAAATGTTAACACAACACAGGAGAGCCAGAAAGCTGAAGTTTGCATGGGAACTTAAAACCTCATTTTCTTCCTGTTAGATTTCAACATGTATCTGATTTTCTAACAGTTCAAGGCCTTATAAATATTGAAATTGGAAATAGTTTAATTGTATGACTTGTTGGTGCTAATGCAAACTATGGAATGGAAAACAACATGACGACAATGGTGGGAGCAGAGATTAAGAATAATTTCAGAAAGATTTTCTTAAATTTCATCTTAGAACTATAGGAAAAAGAAAAACCAAATCTTAGTTTGCAGCTAATCTGATATTTAATGTGCAAAATGTGGTACATCTTCACTGCCTTGACCTCCCTTTCTGTTTACTTGCTACTCCAAAAGGAAAAGTAGTGTCTATTTTTACCTTCATTTCAGAATCACAAAGCACTTCAGTCTCATATTTTGTGCTCTTATTTCTCCTAAAACATCACAAATCAAAATGCTATAGTGCATTTAAGTACAGTAGTAATTTTTTCAGGAAACACACTGATTGTTATGGACTTCACTGGTTATTAGATGCTCACTCCTGTGAAGGGTTTTAAATGACCTATGTTGAGATCAGAAACTTTTAGCCAAGGAAGTCAAATGTTCTCAGTGGCAAATTCAGTCTTTCACAGGTGGTAAAGCAACAAGGCTAAACTAAGTTCCAGTAAAAAATTAGAGTATTGTTTCCAATCTGTTACTGTGGTCAAGTCAAATGCTAAAGATCCAGTCTTGCCACATTAGGATCTGGCTCACAGTGGATAAGGCTTACATCAGAATCCATAGTGATATCCTGAATAGGATGGGTGAAAGAAAAATAAATGACAAATATATTTTTATGACTGTTGACTTCAGCTGGAGCTAAAAGGCATTGGTAAGCCTTACATCTCATTTTCCCCTACTTGTACTCAAAATCTGACCCAGCCAAAGATGCATCTTAAGATGCATCTTAACTAAGAAAGTTTGTTCTTCCAGCAGCTGAGCTGGAAATATACTTCAGATTAACTAGGTACCAAATTATCTCTGCAGAAGAAATAACTATGACCCTTCAGACTGAAAAAGACATGACAGACCCAAAAAAGCCACCACAGGATTCTGAGGTAAAGAATAATCAACTTGCTTACGCCCCATAAATATCTAGGGTTTGAAAAATCAGCACACCTTCAGATGAGGCATCCTTTGACAGCTCCAAAATGCAAAGCACTTTTTCTCTGGGAGAGCCTTGCAGAAATTAAAATACAGAGCCTAATACACATGGAAAATACTCCTAATACACTGAGGAAAACTACACATCCCTTTCCATCTTCCCAGGAAATGCACCAGAGTGTGTTGTGCTAATGAGGATGAAGGTGTTTGAAAACTCCAGTTGGAACTGCTCGTGCAGGCACAGGAGCTGATGTCCCCTGCCACCAACTTCACAGGGGACCTGGAGGTACCCAGCGTGGTTATCGTGGCCAGAACTTCCAGTTAGCTTGAACTGAAATGGACTGAGTGTGCTTAAAAAAGCTAAACGACAAGCAACTCCTGAAAATGCTCTTATACAGACAATTTTTCCAGCAAAAGCACAAAGTTTGAGCACAGTTACGTTTGCTGTGCATATATTTGACAGGGAATGCAAACACACTCCTGTTTGTGGAGGGAAAAGAGGGAAATCCTGGCAAAAGTAAAGTTCCTTCCTTAAAATAAACTCAATTTCACAAAACACCACAGCCCCTTCCTTTATTCTGTTAATTTTCCTCAAACTTGTAACAAAGAGCAGGTTAACACCAACTCTGTTGAAACCACTTTGTCAATACACAATGGTATTATCGCTTTGAAACAAGGCCAGTGATTCAGAAGACAATTTGAGAAAAAGCAAAAATCATTAATGATAAAAAATAAACCTAAAACAAGGTGAAAGGTTAGCTTTGATTTTTTCACACTTTGAAATATCAGGTTGGAAGTGCTCTTCATTTAATTAGAAGAAAACCGCATAGAACTGGTTAACAACTTAACTAAAGGTCATCCACAAAAATTCTAAGCCCCCTAATAATTGAGCAGTTGGAGTCTGTAAATATTTCAAAATTTACATTCTGTTTTATTGCTTATATTCTCCATGTGCTACTGTCTGTCTATTGTGCTATTCTTCCAACTTTGTTAAAAATACTTGAGATTTTTATATAAAGAACATAATTGAAAAGATAGCTTGCAAGCAAAAATTCCTCACATTTTCACCTACAAGAGGGGGTTATTTATTTCTTCTCTAAACGATGTCAAAAGGAAAATTATATGGTACCATTAAAAAGTATACATTCTGTTAACGTTCCCTTTAAAATAATGGCATTTCATCAAGCCCAACTACCCATCATCAAAATTTTACTTTTTCAGCTCAAATTTAGAAAAAAAGTCGCTAAAAAGGCTTACACCTATGTGTGTTTTATATATAACACATTAATTGTTAAAAATAGAAGACTATTGCATAAGAAAACCTTGAAAGTTCAGACCATAAAGTAGATGAACCTTAGAATTATCTTCATCCTTATATGCATTCCTATAAATCATTTATTGAAAAATAACTGTCTTTCTCTGAATTAAGCACTTGTGTTTATCCATCTTCAATACATCTCAGCACTCGCAAAACATTTCATTTATTTATTATTTATTTTCACCAAAATTTCCCATTAACTAAAGGTATATGTTGATTTAATTTCCTCCAAAGATATGGAAAATATAACATCACAGTTAATACTGGGGAAGATGTTCACATTGGCCATTAAAATTTCTGTAACCTCACAGCCACTAATTATGCAAATATACAAACACTACAGAGAACCTATTTTCTGTGTTCATAGCAAACATCTTCCTGGATTTAACTTTTCTTAAAGTTATGAACACTCAACATGCATTGGTACAAATGTGCTAGCATTTCTAAAAATTTGCCAGAGAAAAGGCCTTTGTGAAGGTCATTTCAGGAAGATTTAACAACTGCTTGGTTAGTTACCAGGTACTTTTCCACACACTGTTTAAAATAGAATTTACAAAAAGTGAGAAAAAAACCCCCCTCTAACTAGTTTTAAAGCAATTTCACAACATGTAACATTTACAGTCCATTCTTATTTTGCCTTGCTTCTCATGCTGGGATGTCAGCCCAGTCTCAGCTCGATTCAGCTCAGCCAGGATCAGACATGGATGGTGAGGAAGGGTACTGTGCTTCCATTTAGCATGGCATGACTTCATGCCAGGGTAACAAGTGTCCTCCAGCCAGAAAGCCCCAGAGTGATGGGATGCATGCTGGAGAACCCAGGCTCCAGACTGGCACTGTTTTGGTTCTAGAATTAGAGCCAAGGAACAGTGCTGGGTAACCCTCTGCACTTCTAAACCTAAAAGTTTGGCACAAAAGCACAGCTGCTACAAAATTCCGAAGGGATATCAAGAAATCTATTTTTAGTACATAAATACTACTGTTTTTATCATGCAAATGCAGCTTATATCTAAGTCTGACAAGAAGAGTCATTCTATCCACCATTTAGCTTTCATGCCACTCTCATGCAGATATACTTGTTTCACAAGGAGTACAAAAGCACCAAATACCCTCTACTATTGAATAAATTGGGTAATGAACAGGTGTGTTTTCTCATTGCCTTCCACTCGATTTACATGAAAAAACACCTCAAGGATAAACCAGCCTAGAACAGGATGAGGCACACTCTTAGAGTTTCCTTCAAAACTGGTATGAAGAAAAAAGAAAAAAAATAGTCACAGTTCTGATTTAGAAATCCCTGAAGCCCCTTTCCCTCTTGAAGTAGGATATGGCTTCATCAGCATCCCACAAGTTTAAGATTGTGATCCCTGGCACAACACAGCACCATCTGTAGCTGTGAGTGCAAAGATGTTTTTCCTTCGGATATCCAGCAAGGTAACTGAAGTCCTTCTCCCTGTGAGGAAAGCCACTCCAAGACACCTTCCATGGAAGTGACAAGATATTAAAGCCACTTTTATGAGCAGTGCTTTGGAGACATATAACCAAAAAAACTGGTTTCTACAGAATAGGAAGCAAAATAAGCTTCAGAATAGGAAGCCATGAGAAAAGTGATCTGGAATGCTTTATATTGGAAGACCATTATTTTTCTTCTCCCTAACTCACCTGTTTCATTCACTGCATGACTTTATTCCCACCCCAAGCTACAGCAGAAACCCTGGAGACAACAGCTTCATTAACTGTACAGCTCTCATTCTCCAAATACCACCCATTAAATTGAGTAAGGATCCAATGCAAGACAAGCTGTGAACATGTAATTAAAGACAATTATAATACATACTCACAGGGAAAATGGGGGGCAAATTAAAGTCGAAGGAGTCACGTGAATGCTGACAGTCCTGACTGACACAAGATTATAACCTGCAGCAAGTGTGTGAACCAGCAAGAGAGAAATGGAGCACGTGTTGGCTGTTAGTGGATTTCATGGCTACTTGCCAACACCTGACCAAGTCTGACACTCAGGAATTCTGGATTGGCTTCCAGATTCTTCAAGCAGTTCAAGACCTTTTGCATCTGCCTCTCCTAATAAAGATGATCACTCCCAAATAATAATGTTGCTCAATTCCTAGTGGCTTACTCCCTTCTGTATTATGTTCCCCACTTCCCACTTCAGCTGAGCACAGCAGGCCCATTTCCTCACCCAAATCAGAGCACCCCACCACCTAACCTGACTTGCAACATCAATGCAGCCTCACTCCAGTCCAACAGCTTCCTCTCTTCAACATAGAACTCATAGATGGCTGATTTTCTTTACAAATGAATGTGGCATCTTTCAGGAATCCTAGTAACATTTAAGCATTCAGATCAAGTAAAAAGCCAATCCCCAAAAACAAGAGTGCAGGAAAATAAAACCAAGCTCCTACCATGCTTACTTTCATAATTCACAACACCATCTCTTAGGAAACAAATTAGAGAAAATACTTAATTGTTTTGTTGGGTTTTTATCTAACTTTACCTGAAAGCCTAATGGCACAACAGAGATAAAATTACAATTTCAGTTCCCATAACTACACTAAGCATCCTTATTAATGCACATGATTACAGAAGGTCTTCCCCTACATTCAGTGGCAGCTGCTGCTTTCTTGATAACTTCATTTACCTGTGGCAGGAGAGTTCATAAAACACAGACCAGGCTCCTACTATGATGCCTACTGATTTAACACATCTCCAAGAAAAAAAAAAAAAATTAAAAAAACTTAAAACGCCAAAAAAGAGATTGTGCCCGAGGAGAAGTGAACAGAATATCAGGCAGAGGTTTCAGTGCAATTTCACAGAAGCTGAATAAAGATGTAATGACTTGAAACTAGTCAAAGGCTGTTTTTCCAGGAGTCACTGGAAAAGCATTTTACTTATCTGCAACTGAGAGCAGTGCTGTGAAGCAGCTGCCTTATGTTGAAGGAGAGCTGCTCGCACGCCTGAAGAACAGTGAGGGAAAAAGTTTATAAGTG
Source organism: Agelaius tricolor (assembly GCF_023055355.1). Lineage (NCBI taxonomy): Eukaryota > Metazoa > Chordata > Aves > Passeriformes > Icteridae > Agelaius > Agelaius tricolor. Next base: position 42,680,634 of record NW_027269269.1, on the reverse strand, counting down.
CAAACAACCAGGAAATGGAGCTGGCTTAGTATAAAGGACCAAGAGAAACCTTGATATTGAGCAGGAACAACCAGGAAAAGCAACCTCAGGGACTTGAACAAACAAAAGGGAACATATTTTATCTGACACCATGGACAGAGACCCATGCCATAAAGTTTTTAAATTACCATCTTGACAAGTCTAATCCCAGGGTTTATACAAGTCCAGTTTATAGAGAGCAGTAAACCAAAATGCACACAAATGATGTAGAAAAAGGGGGGAAAACAAATGCTGCTATTACTTTGAACAGTAAGTACAAGGGGCAAAGACTTGCAAATTGTCTTCATGAGAGCTTGTGACTTCCAGTGAAACAGTACACAAATTTCAGTACCAGTCATTATACACATGGCAAAAATCCTAAACTTCCTGTTTGCACATTTGGAGGTTAAATCGATTATTTCCATTCCAGAATGAGGCTCTTGTATAATGCTAAATAATACTATTAAAAAAAAATTCAAGCCAATATTTTTTGTCTTCTTTTCCTCACAATAAACTAAATGCTAGTGATTATTAGAAAAACCAAAGAAAACAGAGGTTATCATTGAACTATAGTCTAAACCTAATTTGTCAGCATCTTGACTACTGTGTTAAGTTCTGATCACCTCATCTGCAAGGATACAGGGGGAAAAATATTGGGAAGAACTCCATGAGCAACAGCAAAGACAAAATTAGGCAGTAGCAGCAGCTAATTCATTTAAAAGCCATGGCTACAACTCTCCATAGTCACCCATGGCACAGAGAGCAGTTGAGTATCACTGTACACTGTAATATGTTAGCCAGTACTTATCAAAATGAATTTGTAATTTAAAACAAAGGGAAGCCGTTTGCTTGCAATGGGTGATAAACTCACTGTAGTCCCTGCAAAAAGATAAGGGAAAGCTCAATATTACACTAGGGGCTAGGCAAGTTCATGGAATACAATCAAATGAGAAGAGCCTATTATGTAAACCTCCACATCTGGCTCTAGAAATTTATGAAATTAAGATAAGGATATTAAGGGAAGTGTCAAATACTTAGGCTACTGTGCTCACTGCTGGAAACAGGAGAATGATAGATGGTCCTGATTCAATCCAGACATGTTCTTCTCTACCTGAGTTACAAAGTTTTCTGTACTTTGGTAGTTAGGAGCACAAAGCAGGATGAAAAATTTAAGCTGTAAATCAGCATCAGCTCCTGTCTCAAGTGAAACGCAGACTGATGGGCCACTTCAACCACAAACTGCCCTACATGAGGTAAATATCAAAAAAGTAAACAATTTTCAGCTTCTATAGTTTGCTAGTATTTACAAATCACCAAGCAAAAGCAGCCTTGTGCACCTTGTGCTTTCTTAGTCTTTGTCAACAAACAGAACAATTTGTCCTAATCCAAAAAAAAACCCCACACAATTTTCAGACCAAAGAGCTTTTTCTGATCTATCTGAAAAACCCTATAACCACATGAAAACAGAGTTTGTCAGTTTGCTTGGCTTCTGTTTTACAGGCTCTTTTTTTGAAGTGAGTACAGAATTTCTCCCAAGCACATTGTTGATTGAAATGGAAGCCCAGCAACCTTTCTTCCTAAAACATTTTAGTTTGCCTTGAAAACTTAGGTCATATGACTACTTCAGACCTCTTGTATAGCTTCTCTGAAAAAAAAACCAATGTAGAACATTCCTATGACAATGTAATTACTCTTTAGGTCAAAATTATATTTAACAAGTCCTACTTTCCCATTTTCCAAATAAAAGTAGGTCATCTGAATTCTTCTTCTCTAGGTAGATGTGGAAGGACTGTGCTGGCTTGATAAAGTTCTTGATAAAACTCTGGGATGAGTTGCTGAAGGAAAAATGCAGGTTGAATTCAATCTCCGCATTTCTGCCTCCTTTTTTCCTGTATTTTTGTATAACCTGGCAACACAGTTGGAACTAAAGACACCCTCTGTTAAAGTTTCCTACTATTAGCTCAATACAAGAGAAAAAAAATTATGGACACCCAAAAATAAGTGGGAGAAATGAATAACAGCCATTTTTGACAACTCTAACATATTCCTAATTTGGACTATATTGTGGCCATATCAATTCAGAAAAAAGGGATACCTAAGAATTCCATATTCTTTAAATTTAGCAACTACTTCCAGTACTTAATGTTTCACTGTATCCATACAAGTACTACTACTCCTAGTGGATAAGCAAAACCCAATATTTTGATCTCACACCTTAACATCTGCACACTGAGAAATCAGAAATAGACTGCACTGCTTCATTTCACCCAGCAAACCTCACTACACGTTCTCACATGTTAACCCTGTTATTTGCCTCAATTGCTACCTGCTGGGAAGTTTCCTTTGTTTCAGTCAGCTGAGACAGTCGCTCATTAGGCTCATTTCTTCTCACAGCAAAACATCTGCAATCTTGGCAATTGTTCCAGACATGTTCTGTAGGTGCAGTACTACAGTAACTTTTTTCAATGAGGATTCCCTAGTAGTCACTAATTACATCAAATGAGCTTTTCTTTCTTTCTGCTCAGAATTTCTTGATGCAATTCAAGACCTAATATCAAGCAGCGTGGTTCATTTATGAAGAGTCCCCACCCAGCACCTCAACCATGATATTTTTATTATAATCATACACACAAAAAAGGAAGATTATGACCTTTGACATCTTTTCCAACTGAGACCAACAATTTAATGACTCCAACTTTGGCTTTAAGCCTTAAGCACACCATCACTTTTGCTGTGCAACAATCATCAGACAATTGTGCATATTCCTGGTTATATGTAAAGGATCTTCAAATTTTTTGCTAACCAGATTCAGTCAACATTCATGTTTTTAGTCAATAAAACAAACAACCTATCAGGGAGGCATTATTCACTGAATTATCCAGACTAAAATTTGCCATCTCCAATTATTAGTAACAAGTCTGATCAGACAGAGCACAGAGAAACTGAGTCTTCTGTTTTCATGAGAGCATCCTCTGCCAACTAAGTCCATAACCATTATTTAAATAGTAAATGGTCTAAAATCTTCTACATAGATTTTAAGTCACCAACCTTTGCTGTGAAAGCTAACTCTATGCAATTGACTGATTCACGTTTTTTGTCATTTTAAGTTCAGTAAAACAATGCTGACCCTGCTGTTCTGAAGCTGCTCTCCAACATGCTGCAGCCCATCATCAGAGGCTGTTTCACAGAACTACATGCTCAACACTTTCCTTGGTGTGACTCACTGCAATTTCAGATGAAGCAGCAAGTCACCAGCTGCCTCCAAGTACCAGCTCTGCCAGTGTTCTCTGTGCTTGCCTGACAGACTGGTGCCAGCAGCACTGATCTGATTTTCAGTGCAGTACAGTTGTACAGATTACAGAGCGTGTTATCTGATGAGTAAACAAAGTTTCTCTGCACTTCTCAACCATCCTGAGTGCCCCTTGTCACCTTAACTATGGCTGCAGGCTAACAGCCAACAAAACTAGTGTGTCTGAGCTTCAAGAAGCTAATAATTATATATTAAATACTCTTTGCCAGCTCTCCTTTACCAACTCAGCATCCACACTCAGTGATCCTGTTAAGTGTTAAGGTTCAGAGTGTGATGCCACTGTCTGGGTAGATACTGCTCATTACACATTCTTTCACAAGTCTAAATCCCAGCAAGTATTTCTCACTGCTTCATAAAAATAAATTCCAAATCAGCATAATACCACCCTAAAAATATTTCCCTTACAGCAAAGGTCATACACAAGCCTTATTTTGAGAACACTTCATAGCTCAAAAATCCTAGCATTTCCTCTGCTGATCCCTGTTATTTCAGTTGGCATAATTTATCTTTACTTCAGAAATTGAAGCTGCAACCTGTGCACCTGAACATCTGAAACACACATAATTCAACACATTTTAACTCTTAATTTTCTTCCCTAACTCACACCACTGCTCCTGCCATTTGACCCCTCTGTTTCAGACCATTTTACTCCCTTTGAAAATGATTTCTAACAACTACAGAAATTAATCTGCGTATTTCTTATTTTTCTTTCCTTACTAACACTTCTTTGTCCCGTGCTAGAATTCAACTTTTTCTTTTTCTTAACCAATGACTGAAAACACAGCTATGGCACATAAACCCACATGGCCATTAGTGGTTTTGGGGAATGGTCACACTATAAAATGGAGGTTTGGAAAGCCAAAAAACCACCACAGGAAGAAAAAAAATCCCAAATACTCAAAAGAAAAAAAAAAGGCCCAAACAGAAATTAAAGAAATATTCCTCTTACTTGTTTTATATTACTGCAGAAACATAGTCAAGAACTAGCAAGATCTATTACTTTCCAAAAGTTTCTTCATATCCTGGTGAGCTACAGAGAAATTCAGATCCACCTGGGTCACAACAGACAGGGGCCATGAAGCTTCTGAAAGGCCTGCCACAAGTTTAGTAAATCATTCTCCTAAATAATGGAAGTACAAGATTCAGATCCCACTCATATATTAATTCTTTCTTGAAAAAAGTACCTTCCACAGCTGTCAAGGGATTCATCAGACAAAGTTTGATTCATTCCACATACCCAACAAGCTTAGGGCACAACATCCCAAATAATTTAAACCTATTGTGCCAACCCTCTTTCAAGGAAGAAACAGAAATATACATTGGTACGGGTTTCAATTATAGTTTGGATTGTTTAAAGAAAAACTAGAAACACTTTGTCCTTTTATATATTGATGTCTCTACCATTGAGAGAATAGGATTTCTCCATCGCACCATCAACCTTGTTAAGTTTAAGACTTTTATAACAGAAAAATACACAATTTTTACCTTTTTTACTTAAATCTAAACCAAAACAGTCTATTTTAAACTGATTCAACATCATACAAACAAGGTGTGCTCCCATGAAATAACATCTGCTTAGTAAGTCACACACTGAAATTCAGTCAAATGAAGTTTTGTGGATGCACAATGACAACCTGAGCAGCTACCCACTTTGTGCCTGAATGTCTTATTTCCATCATTCTTTTCTCTTCCCTCAAATATGGATGCAAGCTGCACTGAGCTGCAGCTCTCAGACTGCTGCTACCTGCAGCAGCACAAGCCCTCATTTGTTATGTTCATAACTTTTCAATAGAAGCCAGAATCACTCACTCAACCCTCTCCGCCCCCAGCCCATAAGCGCACCATGCAAATTGCAAAATAAAGCTCATTAAAAGAGATGCAAGATGAAGATTCATCTACCACACCAAAACCAAATCCACTGCTGCTTTTCTGATAGGTGTAGGCTACTGGTTACATGGATACAGATGAAGACAGCATTTATTTTTGAGATTTTCCTGTATTAAGTAGTTTGGGTTATTAGACTGCTTATAATATTATCAGGACTAACAGTAAATTCTTGGCCCTGTCTGCACATGGTGAATTCCTTTTTGTCCACAGCAAGAGACAGCACAACAGAAAGAGGGCAAATAAATCCTTTCCAATTTCAACATGATTTAGCTCCTTTTGAAATTCATTTGGAATTGATCTTTCAGGGGAAAACACTGTAGGTAAACATGTCTGCCATACAACAGTGATAGTTAAGGATGTCTGATGCTCATTGCAAGGTTTGAAACAGGATGGACATGGAAAGGCTTTCACCACAGAGGACTGGAGTTAGAAATGCTGTAGTTATGTAGAGCCAGCCTAGAGAGACAGGTGCACCTTCTGTCACAATGCCATCTCGTGACATGAAATTTAGACAAACATGAAGAGATTATATAGTTATATAAATAATAGATGATGGATCTAGACTTTATATAAATAGGTGACATAAATATTACTTATATTTAAAATATATTATAATCTATTATGAATAGATTATAATATAAATATATTATTACATATTAATATTTAAATATATTATTTTATATTCTTATAATTATCTTTTATAGATTTATGAACTATATCAGATCACCACTCATGAGTTCTCTAAACTAGAAAGCTGCAATGATATAATTTCTCTTTTTTTCTCCTTGAGTCGTAAATCTATTTTGATCTCTTTTGGACTCAAAAAGAAAAAAATATCCATTTAACTAAGTACTATGAGAGAAACTAAAGAAGTCAAATCAGATTACCAGACAAGATTCAGCATCTGAGTTAGACCGGCATTCTATGAACATAGCTAAGTTTCTGAACTAATTCAGAAGAAAGCAGTGTTAAATTCCATGATGCTGTTTAAATTAAAAAGAAAGCAGTATTAAATCCAAATTAAATTAAAAAAATGAAAAAGAAAAAACACCACCTCAAGTCAATGAAGTAAGAAATCATATCATTCAATCATATCATTCATGCTCTTGTGTAGTGGTATCTTTTAGACTTTTGCTTAAAAATATCCCAAAATTAGACAACATTGTGTTTAAAAAGGATGTAGCCACAAAAAGGCACAAAAAAGTGCCTTTTATCACTTGAATTTTACCACGTTTCAGAAGATATTCACAGCTAAATTTAACATTCTGCTTCATCTGAAGCCAAAAGATGATTCAAAAACTGTAAGACTATAAATGGGGCCAACCTCACCATGGTAAGCCAAATTTGTTTAACAACCTTTTATATACATGAGGTAACACCTTATCACGTATTTGGTAGGAGAGAACTTAATGTTCCTCACTATCTCACTGCTTTACTTACTGATCATTCCAATAAAACCTCAAGAACCTCTTTGATAAGGAAGGAAATCATTTTAGAATGTGATAAACAGACCTGCTCACTATAAATAGTTTGGGAATGCTGTAAACTCTGTGATCAAGAGTTCAGATTAACATCAAACATCTCTTAGAGGGTTACATTTCACAGCTCTAACAGGAATCAAAGTCATCAAGAGGAAAGGAAATGATGTTATTTAATTTTGCCTTAAAATAAAATTCTTTAGGGATCTACCTGGGGACCATAAACAGCATCATGAATTGTGAAAGCCCAGAGCCAGAATGCATTCTTACAGCAGATGATGCTCCACTCTGCTCAAAATAAAACATTAGACACATTTGGGAGTGCTTCCCAAACAGCACACTTCCTTCTCAAATAGCAGCCTACCTGCTTCAATGCAATTCAAAATTAACAAAGTTCCCATTAATTCAGTAAGGGCTGCAGAAAACCCAGCAGAGCCTCAGCTCCAAAATTATTTATCAATCTATTTGATCTCAAATTTCAAAGACCTTGGAAAATCCCAACAAGTACATCTCCTCAGCAAAGCAAGATAGCACAAATACATTTTTAGCAGGAAGGTCTGGCAAGCTTAATCACTGAGACAGATGCCTCAGTCATTATCCAGGATCAACCTAAAATATACAAAATGCCCTCCAAAGCTTCTGTGAAAGTGTGGTAATAAACCATGACAAACTTTGGCCACAAAACTACTCTTTCAGGGCAAAACTAATCAGTCAGAGGAATGTTACTAGGATTCCTGTGTACAAGTGTAGGGTGAGTTGTAAAGACTAACAGTGCCTCATCAGCTTCTTTCCCAAGTAAAATATATTAACAACCTTTTCTTCAGGAACTAAAATCCACATCTTGCTGTGCATTTAAGAAAAAAATATCCCACACCCTGATAATCCTCTCAGGTAGGCAATTCTGTCCAAGACAAGGCTTGACAGAAGAACAATAAACATGCTTAGTAGCTACAGTTCTTATCCTTGATCAAGAAAAAAAAAATCAACTATCTGTTTTAAGCCAATACAGTAATTCTTTTAAAAAGTTACTTGAAGAACTTAAAATGAAAAATTATCTTTGCCTGAAGTCCTCTAACATGGACAAAGTTATTTCTATGTTTGCAGACGTACAAGGCTGGTTCTCTTACCCAGTAAATTGGTTGCTGGCATGAAGGAAACAAGTTTTAACATCAGTGAAACCACTGAACAATGTAAAAAACCTGAAAAAAGCCCACATGCATCTAGTCCAGCTCAAGACTGGAAATGAGGCAGACAAATGAAACTTTTTACATGTGCTTTTTAGACCAAGACTAAGTATTTTTGCTTAGCATCAGATTTTTTCCCCCACTAGTAGTTCCTAATAAGCTAACCCATATTTTCTGCATCACCTGGTTAGTCATTTTTACAGAAGCTGATAATTTTGTAGACACAGCTCACAAGGAACTGTAAAACATTAACTTGCATTACTTCTAATTAAGCAGTTTTAAGACTCAGCCAAAACCCAATTTTTCAACTACCTGAGCAGCTTTTATTGTTCCTAGTTTATATTCATTTTATCAGCATACTTTTCTAAGTCACTTCAAAAAAAATAGCAACACATCAAGTACCTTCAAAGATATTAGCACTATTATTTCAAATGCTGTAGCAAAATTCATTTTTAAACACCTTCAAAATTACCAAAAAAAGCAATACATTTAACTCTGCCTAATAACTGAAGAAGGCTTACAAAGCCAGTGTGCATGTCAGAGCTGCTCACAAATCAGAGAGACCTTTCACACCACGGAGCTTGTTCCCAATCCCAGCACTGACAGCCTGCCTGAACCCAACACAGCAGGACAAATAATAACTGGCTATCTGCTTGCATATTAATGGCCAATATTCCACCTGCAGCAACAAAACTGTGTTATTGCAGTCCCAGCAGCAGATGAAGTTGCAGCGTGTTTGAAGGCTGACACTCGGAGCAGCTGCAGAACAGCACCGACGCTGCAGACAGCACGGAGCACGCTGCCTGGCACTGCTGAATGCTGCTTCAGAAGCCTCATAAAACATTCCCAGATAATGACACAGAGTTTCTTTCCTGCAAACTCAAACAGCTGGTTCTCACTGACACACAGCTTTGTCAGTGCCAGGTTAAAGAAACCCTGCACATGATCACAGGGAAACTCTGCTTTCACCGTTCTAGTCAGGAGGAGTACACAAAGAAAAGTGAACACACACACATTTGGGAGTTTTACCTGCCACCAATCACAGAATGTCCCCAGTTGGAAAAGACCCACAAGGATCATCAAGTCCAACTGTTAAGTGAATGGCCCATACAGGGATCAAAACCACAACTCTGGCATTATCAGCACCATGCTCAAACCAAAGGAATCCTTTAAGATCTGCCTTCCCTCAGAGTGCTCCACATAAGATGCCAAAGTCCCTAACAGAGCCTGTAACTTGATCAATAACCATTAAAAACAAACATTAGAAAACCATCTAGACTTGATCTACAAATAGACCATTAAAAAAAAAAGTACTAACAATGTTAGATCTAGGCAGTTAACACAGGTTTTATTTTGTTATGGACTAGGGGAGAAGTGTCCTGTTGTGACAATGTCACTGATGCTTCTGGAGTTGAGAGAAGGATGTCCCCCAAGCAATGTCCCTCTCATATTAATTCCAGAGTAAAACTTGAAGTACATTAACCACTAGCAAAGTACAACCAACATCATCTCTGACCATGAGTATCATAACAGACAAAGAAACAGTGACATCAGAGGCTTTCATTTGGTATAAAAATCAGCTATGTGCTTTCCCTTTCATGGTACTGCAGCTACCAAGTCTACTACTTAAGAACAAATAAATAGTATTTTGCCTCTCCATGATCTTGAATCCTAAGAATGGATTCAGAGGAAGCAGTGGATGGACATAACTAACAGCATTGTGGCAGGATTTCTTTACAACTTCAGCAAACTCCTCTTTCATTGATTTTGGAGCTTTTTTGACTGAATTACAGCCAAGAGAAGAAACAGAGAAAAGGGGTTTCAGACTGCAAGAAACTATCACTCTGCCTAGGGTGTAATCAGTATTCTTCCCCACTTGGAGTAATGGTAACTTTGAAATAGGCATTTCAACTTTTCAGGGGGAAACACTCAATTACCCCTTGCTTCACCATGTCTTTTCCAGCAACAATTTTAGTTTTGATAACATAAGCAAGCTCATCCCCAGCTCTCCCCCTGTTCTTCATAATGCAGAGTGGCTACAGAACACGCAATATTATCTGAAGTGTTATTATTATCTGAAGCAATATTATTTGAAGCAATTATTATTCAGCACACCAGAAAAGCCTCCCTTTCACTGGATATGGTACAAGTTCAACTCTAAATAAGGGAAGACACTGAGGGTGCAGAAAATCTGGTTATTTCAGAATTCCTTCCATCTATGCATAGCCAGTGCAGGCATCAACTTATTGAGCCCAAAACCAGTATGCTACACATATTTTACAAAATTGTCTTAATGAGAGTCAAAAAGCACAAGTTAGTTAGGACCAAACTGTAAAAGAACAAATTATTAATTGGGATTACATCTATTGAGTTCAGTTGTGTTTTTCACTCATTAATGTAACAAGTGCTCACAAATAGTTGAAGTGAAATAAAAGCATCTGGCTATGATAAAGTGGATTTATATTAATCTCCCTATCCCCTTATAACTTCTCTTTCCCTCACTATGTGGTAACCTACTAAGAAGCAGGTCACTAAAAAACAGGAAAAACATAAGCACTGATGCACATGAGTAGTGAAGTCCATAGATTTCATGCACAGGCATATCAGCATTCCAGACAGAACATAGGAATCCTCAGCATGACCTGTTGCGTTTTTATAATCCTCTAAAAGAAAGCAGTCAGCATTTCAAGCCTTTCCAAAGCTATTTATAATGAAATATGTCAAATATCTTAGTAAATTTTCCATCTCTGTATAAAAATCCTTCTCAACAGTGCGTACAGTAAGCACATCAAAGACAACAGTTAGGGGTGCAAAGGTTTTTTTGTTGCTTTTCTTCTCAAGGCTGTATTTTTCCCCATTTATGAATTTTTCCTGTCTGCAAATTAAGCCTATGATATAAAGGCTGAAGAACCAAAATGCTCAGATTTTTATATCAGGCTTTTTTACAAACATCTGCTTAGAAAAAAAGGTTTAGTTTGACACCAATCAAGTGTTCAAAAGAAAAACAGCAACATTTGCTTTGCAAAGTGAACCAAGTACAGAGTTTGTTAATATTATTCTGAGTTGTAGAGAGCCAGAAATTTAAGTTGAAAGTTAATAAAATCCGCCTTAAAACCTTAGGAGCATTCCATCTGGGTGGAGACAGAGCACAGCAAAGGTACTGCACTGGCATCACTATGGGATCAGAGTCAGATTAAGACTCTTGGCAGCTGCCAACAGAAATAAAATGCCTCTTTCAACATAATAAACCAGCACATTAATATATTTCCTTAAAACCAGGATATTTTTAATTAAAGTGTTCAGTCACATGTATAAAAAAACAAAGCAAAGTTAAATTATGGCAAAAATAAATTGGCAAACCATAGGAGATTGGGCTATTTTTGAAAGCTATTGACTTTTCAAAAGGAAAACTTATCAAAGACAAAACTGGATATTTTTTTGTGCTATCTGTGTGATGATGAAGGTGATGCTCTTCAGCAACTGGATTTGGACAAGTAACTCATTTCATGTAGGCCATTAGACAGATGGCCACAACTTTCAATCGTGTCCAGCCTCATGGCAGTTCAAACTCAGGACCAAGAGGTAAAAAGCTTTGTATGCCATTAATAATCTCCAGGCCATCTGTTCTCTGTAAATGGAGACACTCTAGGACAATTCTCAACATATTTTTTATTACAATATTTATTTCAAACCTCTCCAGAAGCTATTTACCACATCAAGTTCTCTCCATTTGCCAAATATTAATTTATCTTGTTGGAATCAGCTATGAAAACACAGGAGTTGCTTCTATTGAACAAACTTTAACTGGCACAGCACCCTAGAACTGAATGGCCTTTTCCATGCCTTAGCTGGAAAGGGATGTATTGTTCAAGAGCTTCTTCAAAATTTTAAATAAAACACCACTTACATTTTGCTGATCTCACAGATATGCTACATTAGAACACACCAATTATGAAAATGCTTTAATAGGAAAGCAATTGAAATTAAACCCTTGTGCTAAATACCCTCAAGAGCACACATGGATTTTAACTTCCTCAGGAGGTGACCTTGGCCAGCTGCCAGGCACCCACCCAGCTGCTCTCATTCCCCCTTCTCACCAGTGGAGAAGATGGAAAAGCCCATGGGTTGAGACAAAGACAGAGAGAGATCATTTACAAATTAGTATCACAAAGACTAGACTGCTCCTGGGGAAAATTCATTTATCACCAAATAAATGAGAGTTACACAGTGAGAAAAAATGACCAAAACTAAACACCTTCCCCTCCTCATTGCTCACCTCTGCTCCCTCATTCCTGACTCCTCTATCTCCACTCTCCCTGAGTAGCTTGAACAGCATTTTAAGGTCAGTCCCCAGCTCCTCTTTGCTGCTGCTTCTTCCTCACACTTTTCTCTTTACCCAGCATGGGACCCTCCCAATGGCTGCAGGGACAGAAATATTCCTGTGGGGACCCTCCATGGATGCCACGGGGGGACTTACTCTGCTATGGTCTGTCCACAGCTGCCAGGGAATATTTGTCCCCCCAACACTTGCACCAGGAGTTACAGAGGAATTCCTGCATCTCCTGCTCTCCCTGTCCCTGTGTTTGGGGCTCTCAAAGTCGTTCCTCATATTTTTTCCCTTCACCACCAGGCAGTGCTGCCCTCCCTTAATCCAGCTGTCCCTGAGGCATGACCACTGTGGCTGAGGATTTATATTAATAAAAGATATTTTATTAATATAAATATATTAATATATAAATTTACAGTTCAGCTGTGCCCTAGGTCTGGGGGTCAGCTGGGACCAGCTGTGGCCAGCACAGGGCAACCCTGGCCACCCAGCAGGTGTTCTCGCACTGTGGCTCAGGCTCCTACATCTGATGTCACCAGCTCCATCTTAAACCAATTTTTTCAGCATGTCTACAAAATTTAAAACTCATCCCAGTTAGAATGAAGTGATATTCAAAGTGCAGTGCTGATTGTTTCCCTTTTCCTGCTTTTCATTTCTCCCCAGGCTTCCACAGAAGTTCACCGTCGGCAGCTTGTGCCACGGACAGGGACAAATTTTCAGTGGCAATGCCACCCCTAAGTCTGAGGTGCAAACTGCTGTGCTATTCCCAGGTGGCAGACAGGCCAGGCTGTCCCCAGCCCTGTGGAGAGGTTGGGACTGGGCACCCAGCCTGGCAGTGGCAGCTCCCCAAAGCACTCAGGGTCACAAGCAGGCAAAAGGATTCCAGGGCAGCTCTGACACACACAGGTTCATCTGAACTAAATGCTGCACTAGCAGAGGGTTTAACTCCACACAGCCTTTTCCTTTCTGCAGGAAAAGGATCTGAAGTCCTGATAAAGAAGCCTGACACATCCAAGTGCCATAAATCCACAGATGCTGGCAGCAAAAGCAGAGGCAGGGCTTTTAGGGAAACACAGCCACTTCCAGATCTGGACAAGTGCTGCAAAGGTCTCTCCTTCCCTGTTTGTCTTTTAGTATTCTTACTTCCTGTTATTCCTTAAAAACTTATCTCTCAGCAATTTTAGCATTTTAAAAACTGTAAGAAGCAAATTTGAAAAAATGAAAATCAAACGCCAGAACCATGCATCCAGTACAAAAAGGTTGAAAAACTGACTGGGGGGAAGTCACTGAAAAAAGTGACAAAGAGGTTTTCTCAGATTTATGTCAAAGAAAGCAAGTTACCTCTCTTGTATTGTCCAATACCAAAAACAACTTCTGCAGAACACATCTCTGGGATTGAAATATACTTTGTTCCCACACCATCCAACAACACTGAAAGATCATCACCCAATAAAACATCCATTTCCACTGAAATGGAAGGAAAACTAAAAAAAAAAAAACAAAAAACACCTTAAACTTTCATGAACACACTTGTTTTTGCAACTAATCTGACTGATTTCAAGTTCAAGTCCCTGACATTTTTTGCTTCAATAACTCCTCAAAGTTGATTTTCATTAAGAAAACCTGCGTGTAACAATTAAGGCAATGCAATTTTGCATGTATGGAAGAGTGGGGAAAAAAAGTGACTGTAAAAAAAGTGTATAGTGGTAGCAAACTATGAAGCAAAAAAAATAAATACATACACACACACTAAACTTGACTTCTCATAAAGAGAACCCGGCATAAATTTTTTCACTGAGTTTGAAAATGAAGCAGTGTGAAATATAACCATGATCTATTTGACTGCTTGTATTTTAGGTCAGAGTTTGACTTTCCAGAAGAGGTAATAAACAAGATGAATAAATCTCAACAATTTTGTGTGAAATCCAGACAGTCATTTGTCATGATTTCTTCTTTTTTTTAGAATGGGTAGTATAGCTTACTGAAAAAGCTTATTTAAATCACTTCTCATAATATTTTAGAAATAGCAAATATTTTCCAGAACGCTGACAAACACCGAGAGCCATGGCCATGATGCAGCCATGGGGCCACAGGGCTGCTACACAGTCAGATGCCCTATTATGAAGCTGTCTTAGCAGGCAAAAGGAATGGAGAAGCAGAGCAGCACTACACCCTCATTAATCCACCTCCATACCACTTGATACTCCAAGCAGCAGCTGTGGAAGCAGTAAGCCTGCTTGTGATCAGCCTCTATGAGGATGGTGCAGCTTCAAGTACTCCTGTCTGGAGCTCCAAGACAACAACTGTGCTCTAATAAGCAGGGTGCACCAAATGCTCTCACAGGAGACACAGCTCCCATCCAGAGGCTGTGATAATCTTTTACACAAAACTGGTTCTTGATGGTTCTTTTGTGCAATTTCCAGCCCCCATTCTACTGTGTATTTCAAGATTTTATTCCATTATTACAGTCACAGCAGGCTTTTTCTTGTTTTTATCCTCACAGAATTCAGGTAGAGGCTCCCAGAAACCACCAAATATCCTTATTAAAACAACACACCACCTTTCCTGATGTACATTGAGACCCAGCAACACTACCCACACAAATGACTTCAGCAGTTTTATTCTTCCCTTTTGGAAAACAACTGGCCAGAGCTAACCAAATACCTGCCTGTGTTGGGTACCAAAACCATGAAAGGTTTTTGGTAGCCAGGGGTGCTACATCTGTGGCTGCTGTGAGGAGCTGCCAGAAGCTCCTTCCCCCATGTGTGACAAAGCCAATGCCAGGCTCACCTTGGTGAGCCCAAGGTGGATGCACTGGGGTCAAGGCTGAGCCAGTCAGGAACAGGAGCAACTCCAAGGCAAAAGATTTGAGAAGGAGAGGGAAAACCTGCACAATAAGAGGAGAAGGAAAACCTGCACTGCACAAACCAGCCGTGGGAGAGAGGAGCGAGGATGAGGAACAACTCTGCAGATACCAAGGGAAGGAGGGGCAGGAGGTGCTCCAAGGTGGCAGAGCTGAGATCCCCCTGCAGCCCCTGGTGAGGGAGCTGTGCCCCTGCAGCCCAGGGAGGGCTCAGGGATGCACAGACCCACCTGCAGCCCGGGGAGGGCTCAGGGATGCAGAGATGCCCCTGCAGCCCGGGGAGGGCTCAGGGATGCAGAGACCCACCTGCAGTAGTACCTGCAGCTGAGTAACCTAGTCAGACTTTAGAGCTGATGCTGCTTTGAAAGCAGGAGGATGAGTTAGAAACCTCCAAAGGAACCTCCCAACTGGAAGTATCCTACCCTGTGCTAGCACATTAGAATTAGTAGGTACAAAATATTTTCTCAGTTGAATGTCATCTATCCATTAACTTGCAATACCTGAGGAGCAGGACATTTTTAATATGACTAAACACAGCAATTTCTTATTTACAAGTATTAAATAAACTGAAATTGCTGACTAACTGAAGGGAGTGACATCCTCTTTTTGTTAGTCTCATTAAAGTAGTGAAAATGAACACGAAATATTCAATTGTCTCTTGATATTTCCCAATTTTAAGTGGGTTGTTTTTTTTTGGGTTTTTGTTTTAAATCAAAGTATTTGCAAATAACTATGACCAGGCCAATTAAAACTTCAGAATTCCCAAATTTAAAAATCAATTAAACTATTTTTTTTTGTAATTAAACAGATTACAGTAGAAACATCTGCTTCAACTGGATGTCTTCCAGGGTATTTACAATTCAAATGCAGCTGCATTGTTTAAATAAAGAAGAAGAAATAATAAAACAAACTAATAAAAAATGCCAACCAGTAATCAGAGGAGAACATGTCCAAGTCTTTACTTATGCCTGAGCAAATGAAAACCTAATTTAACTGCAAGTATCAGGTGTTGAAATACACCTTCAATGGATATTTGAAATTCAAAGCTGCCAGCCGCCCTTATCAAAGGAAAATTTAAGTATTTCTTCATAAATCTTCAAAGGCAGAAAGAAATAAAATCCTAAGGAGAAATGTAAGGCATTCCCATATTTTAAAAGTGTTGACTTGGCAGGTCAGATGAGCTCTTCTGTCTCCTTTACTTTGTAACACCACATCAACTTAGACACCAGGAGGAACTCCATCTCTCCCTGTAATTCCATTTTGTTCATTCCTGCTGCTGTGCCACCTACACTGGCTGCTGGCTTCTGGACTGTGGAAGGGATCCAGACACAAAATAACCTAGCAGAATGATTAGCTTTAATCTGCAAGTTCTCAGAACCTGTGCCATCACAGAAATACTTTTTCTGGCCTTGCTGTTGGACCACCAACCAAAAATGCTTCTTAAAAAAAAAAAAAACCAAACACTGTACTTGGAAAAAAGCTTGTGTCTGTGATTGTAGTGAAAAAAAGCCAGAGTTATAGATAATATTTTTGCAAGTTTTCATGCTCTATTTTAACTCTGCATTTATTTTGATGGCATTTGCTCTTCCAATTAATGCAAGACAACAAGAAACAACTATTTTTCCACATTTAAAACTTAAAGCATACACACAAAGTAAGAAATTGTCTCACCCAGATTTTGATGCTCAGAGAATTTGGTCATCCTGCTTGTACACACAGATCTAAACCAAGCATCTTTAAATCAAAGAAACCACTGAAACAACCATCTATGATAGGTTTAAAGACCTCCAAACAACTATTCAAGAGAAGGGGAAGAATTGTTCAATTAAAAGAAATAATCTTCAAAGACAGTATTTTATACCACAACAGTGACAGCCAAGAAACAATAGCTAATAAACATGAAATCACTTCATAATATAATTTGTCTTTGAAGCAAAGGCTGCCAGATTCTAACCTTTTATATTTAAAGCCCTGAGCCACACACCAAATCCAAATACACATTTTAATAAGCCTCTAAGAAACACACATGTCAAAATTACATGTTGCCATCTTATTTCAAAACTCCCATACCTTCTTGGTGATTTCTCATGGGCAACTCCTCACAGCACTGACTCCTTCTTCACAGCACAGCCAACAAACCCCAACTCCCTTCTCCCCCAGCTAACCCACTCTTTTATAGCACGCTTCTTATTGGCCACAGCTGTGGCCTGTTAAGGGCAGGGCTGTTCCTAATCTTTGGTGATTGAGTACAGCTGCAACTCCTCAGGTGTGAGGCTACCCTCTGCACCATCTTTATTTTCCTACATTCTGTCCCTCCACAATTACATAGCTGCAGTATTAGCACATTTGACAGTCTGAGATAAGTAGGAGCTGTGGCTCTCACTACTGAAACAAAGCATGAGTTGTACAAGGTTTTACTGCACATCTACTGAAATGCCCACCCATTAATGAGGGAAGTTGAATAAACTCATAGAAACAAAAAAAGGTCATATTAAATAGTTCACGGTTAAAAAATTATGTAAACAAATACAACATCACTGAGTACTGACTGAAAATACTTCACTCATTAGCTGAAATAAGGACTAAAACCTAAAGAGCTTGAATAGAGCAAGTATTTTGCAATATAATACAGTATTTTCAAAACCCCTAGCTCTACTGAAAAATAAAAATAAATTCTGGGTGAGAAATCTCTTGCTCAAGAAGGGATTTCTCTACAGCTGTAAGGAGTTGGAGAAGAACGTAGGTGATAGTAAAAAGGAGGTGGTGCCAGAATAAATTAAGAGACTTCTCCACATCTTAGTGCAGGAAGTCACATTTTCTACTGAATTTCCCTAAATCTTCCACTAGCCTCTTATCAGAATGTCAAAGCCTAGTCTGGTGAATGACTGGGAGCAACACCAGTTTAACTTCAGTTCCTGCTGGCAACTGAACCCTTAATAATGGGCACAGATTAATTCTGAGCAGCAGAGGTTGCAATGCAAGGAGAAGCTCTGACAACTCCATGTGGAAGGAAAACAAATGAAAAGTACCCTGCTATTCTAAGTAATCCATTTTAAGTAATCCCTCTTCAAGTTTGACAGGGCCATAGTTAGAAAGCAATGGGAATTGCAAAAGGTGTCTAAGCACTCAAAAGCAGAGCTGTTCATGTGCCAGTAGTTCCTACAAGTAGAAACACACCTCACTTAAAGTTGCAGGGGTTTTTTTTATTGTATTTCTTTAATTGTATACTTGCTTTAATACATTCATTTTAACTTTATATTTACTCTCAGATTGATTTACTCCTTGATTTCAGACAAGCATATGACATATTTTTTTAAACAGAGGAAATTGCTTTGTAGTTCATTCTTCTGGTAGTTTTGTGACACCCCTGCAAAATTTGTTCTTTTCAAAAATATCAACAACAAGCCTAAGCCACAAAACTTACCTCAAAAAGTAAGTTTTTGAGGTTACACTATAGGGTGTAACCTGGACTGTTTCATTACTTTTGAGAGCAACATAAGGAGATTATCCAGTTCACAATAAAAGATTTTTAGCCTGCAACTGCACCAACTTCAGCCCGCACATTCAGTCAGGTCTATTCTGCATTATTCACAGCAAAAATCTCTCAGAGAGTGCAAGTTCTTGGCTGCTGCCTGTGCAACCTCCCCCTGCAGGGAGCTGCTGCAAGTACAGCCCGACAGGCAGCGCTCACACCCTGCTTGCACAGACACAGCTCTCTCTCAGCACACAGAGCAGCAGCACAGGCAGCCAGGGGAGAAGCTTGGGACCAGGATGAAGCAGCAGATTGTTCCCAAATTGAAGCAGGCTTAACTAAGTCTCAGAGAACTCAGGCAAAACTTTTGCCAAGCCAAAAATTAAGAATTAGAGGGAAAAGGTAAAAAGGAACATCATCTTTCAATTATCTTCTACTGCCTCTAATGCTGCATTTATTCAATTACAGAGATGTTTGTGCATCCAAGTTGCTCACCTGCATGTTTTAAACAGCAGCAACTTTTTTTTTTTGGAGCTGTACATACTTCCCAGCATTCTCTGAGCATGGACCAATCATGACAGAACCCAAGCTTTTTTATTTAATTACTATAAAACACAGAAAGTTATTCTTGACTCACTCTGCATTGTCAACTTTTACAACACAACTCAAACAGCCCAGCCTGGAATGGATTTTTGCAGGCAGATATGAGCTTATTCCCTGTGACAGCATTAGCTCTGCCCACTGAGCAGATGGACAATGTCAGACCAAAAGCAGTAATTCAAGCTGAAACACAGGATACATCACTTGAAACATCCATTGCTTACAGCTAGTTTTCAGAGCAGGCAAAGTCCATCTCATCTCTGCCCACAATATACATCCTTTAATTAACTACACAGCCCAGTATCACACACAGAACACAGGAGCTCAATTTATGCAGTGTTGCCTAAGAAAAAATATGTTAAGAGATACTAGTCAAAAACACTAGTGCTAAGTTTTAAGTAACTGTAATCTTCTCTAAGGTGTGTTTAAGAAGAGGAGAACAGTCCCTGCCCTGCACTATCATAAGAGGCCAGGAGATATCCTGCAGACTGGATCAGCACCTCTGCTCACCTGCTCTCAATAAAGGACAGGGTTGAAGCTCTTGCTCTCCCTGCTCAGTTAACAGGACTCCATGGAGAGCACATTCCTGATTTTCCCACAGCAGGTGGGACTCGCAGTGATGCCTAGAGCCTCTTGTGTAACCACTAACCCTTCAGAGATCATATAAATATATATATATCAAAAGATAAAAAAAAAATTAATTACATCAAAAATTAAAAGCAAACACAATCATAGACACTTTTAGGTTTAAAAAGAGCTCCAGGATCATCCAGCCTGGCCATTAACCTAACACTGCCAAGCACATCCATGAACCATGTCCCTAAGCTGTGAAAAGCATCAGCAATTTTCTGCACAACTCCAGGGACAAGGATCCCCCCACTTCCCTGGGCAGTCTGTTCCCATGGCTGACCAGCTTTTCAGAGAAAAGCTCCCCTAATATTCAATCTAAACCCCCCCAGTGCAACTTGAGACTGTTTCCTCTTGTCCAATAGCTTCTTATCTGAACAACCTAGAACATAACTGCCTGTATGTATGAGAATATCACAAGAACCTTTTCATTTATCTACAGAAGCTGCAAATGCAGACAACAAAAGGAGGAAAAATGAGAGCCCAAAACTAGAAGCTCTTGATAGAGGTCCTTGAAAACGATACACTCTCAGTTAAACTTCTGAGAAAAATAAAGAGTAACAATGCTAAGGCAAACCCAAAATGGACACAAAAGACAGCCATAAGAAAAATTAAAAGTATGCTAAGCTTCAATACCAAGAGCTTGTGGGTGGGAAACTGGGGAAAAGAAACTAATCAAGTCACAGGACACAGAACACTCTGCCACAGCTGCTTTTTAAGTTAATCCTCCTTGATAATAATAATAAAAAAAAAAAAAACAAACACAAAAAAAACCCAACCAAAAAAGCACCAACAAACAAACAAATTTAATGGCAGTTCAGTTAGCTTAAAGCCATAAAATTCACCAAAGTCACTGGCAAAAAGCAGCAAGAGCTGGGCTACTCACCAAGCAAGGAGCTGTGGACAACCCCAGCACAAAAGGTGAAGAGAAAAGCCCTGAAGTGCCTGGACACAGCACACAGGGACACAAAATGTTGGCCATAGGTGCCACCAACACACCCCAGGCAGCAGCAGGGAAAGGAACCAGCCAAGAACAAGAAGAAAAATCCCCCTGATGCTCAGGAGCAAAGCTGGGATCAGACTCAGAGCAGGATGAGGTGCTGGGCTGAGCTTAAATGGAGCTCCATGGCTCAGGGGCAGAGGGTGGGGCTGCAGTGCCAGGTGAGGCTGCTCAGGGCAATCAAGGGCTCTCAGTGCCCTTGGGGCCCCGACAGAATTTTTTTTTTTTTTTTTTTTTTAGCTTATTCCCCTCACCACTAATTAAAGTGAGTTTTGACAAAATTTGTTTAAAGGGGGACCTTTCTGTCCAGCAGGGTTTAATTAATATTGAAATAAAATGCCATTTAAACACCACAACATGCATTAAGCAGATGAAGTATGAGGATTAGCACCAAAAGAGTGCTTTATGTATTTTTCTTAATCTTTTATCAGCAATATTCCTGTAGGGCTAATTGTCAAGGAGCAAGAGCACTTGATTAAAAAAAAAAATAAAGCAGCTGAAAGGAAGCTCAAAAGAGTGCATCTTTGCAGATAGTATAGAGACAAACAAACCCTTATAACTTCATGAATTTTATGTGATTTTTGAGTAGATTAATAGAAAATCTTATTAAAATTGAAGTTTATTTTAATTTAAAGCCAGATATTCCTGGCTTTTGTAAAGGGGACTGATATTTCAGAAAGCTCTTGGGGTCTTGCCAAGGTGTCAAAAAGCAGTAGACAGAGGTGTATTTATACAAAAGGCTTTTAAAAATGCCCCTTGCCCAGGTGCTTAAAGGAACAAAGCTGCCACCAGGTGTAAAATCCAGCAGGAGGAAATATCTGGCTAAGGAGCAGTGCAGTGCACTGCACGGTTCACAGCAAGGAGAAGTCACTGGTGGAGCTCTGCAAGGATTGCTACTGAAATTGGAGATATTCAATTAAGTGCTCCAAGATAGTAACTGGATGGTCCATTATTAAATTATCTCAAAGAAGAGATGAATAGGAAAGCAATCAAGTTTGCTGATTAAAGTCAGCTCTTGAAGATAAGATGACTGAACATGAACCAAACACCTAATTAAAGAGGAAATACCACCTGTAACACAGGTACTATCTTAATC
This sequence comes from Agelaius tricolor, assembly GCF_023055355.1. Lineage (NCBI taxonomy): Eukaryota > Metazoa > Chordata > Aves > Passeriformes > Icteridae > Agelaius > Agelaius tricolor. Next base: position 42,658,772 of record NW_027269269.1, on the reverse strand, counting down.
ATAATTTATTGGAGATTAGGATAATATTCCAGAGGAGTTTCACCAAAGATGTTCACCTTGCTTTTGATTTCTTTTGCCATCTTTTTTTTACTCCTGTTGTGGGCACAACCAGTCTTAAATTCCATATGGAAAAGCCACCAACAGATTCTGATTTGGAATTCACATCAGCTGGAGCAGCACAAAATTCCCAAGTGACTACCCATTAAACTCAGCTAGAAATATGCCTCCTGTTTTAAGAAAAAAAAATATTTAAAGATGAAAAAAAGTGTCTTACGTTGGGCAAGGCAGGCACCTAATTGCAGTGAGACTGCTTTTGCACCACTTAGAGAATTTCAAATTGCTTGCATCATTTGGCTACTTATCCAATTAATTTAGACTCAGTTTAAACTGTATATATTAGTAGAGAGGTCACATTAGAGTAATGGAGACAGCTGTTTTAGTTAGTATATTTACAAAACTGCTTCTGCTGTATTATATTGTGACAGGTTTTGTGCTGTGAAGATTTCTGCTTCTGTAGTGCTTGAGCTGTCTGATGTGCTGACAGTCTCTTCTGGTCTGTGAAAATTAAATACATCATAAACTTTCCTGTCCAAAGCACTTTTTGTCCTCCACTGGTCACTAATACTGGATAACTGCATCACATATTTCACCTTAGGCTTGCTGGAACAGCCTGAAGCTGCTAAATTAGGATGGAAACTACTTTTTAAAAATCATATTTAGCCAGGATCAAATGAATGTCTGGATAAGCACCAGGAACTAATAATGGATCCTCAAGGCAGTCCAAACTATATTTTTCAGTTAAAAAATTTTCAAAACCCAGCAAAGATACTCCCACAAATGCTGAAGTTGGTAGGGAACCACCGATCTAGCACAGTGCATTGCTTGCTGTGCAATACATCACAGCTTGCACAATAAAATCACATTTAAAATTACCTTCCTATCTATAAAGTGGAAATGACAGTTGTTAAAAAAATAATTACAAAAAAAATCTTTAAATTATTCCATGGTTTATTAAGGGAATTGTAGGTCCAAGATCCTGATCGCTACATTACGCAAAATAGCAAGGAACACAAAGAGAGTAGAGTTAGTAAAATGTGTGGATAAATGTGATTTATATTGGAAGAGTCAACATGGGATTTTGAAGAAAAGCCTGGAAAAATAATGCAGTTCTGTGAGGAACAACAGCACAAGGTTAATGATGTTCCATCTAAGGAATTTACAAAGATTTTCAAAGGCTTTTAAACAAAGCCAAAATCATTCATTATGGGGTTTGGGTTTGTTGTGTTTTAAAAGGAAATCAGGCAACCACCTGAGATAACAAGAAAGGCATAAGCCACAGATTGTAAATCCTCACAATTCATTTCAAAACATGTTTAAAAAGGTCAATCATGAGCAGTCAACATGGATTTACAAAAAGCAAATCATGCTCGACCAACCTAATTTCCCCCTGTGACAAAGTGACTGTCTATGCAGATAAGGGAAGCACAGTGAATGCCACGTACATTGACTTTTGGAAAGCTTTTGAACATCTGACACAGCATTCACACTTAAAAGCTGAGGAAGCCTTCCAGTTGACAAGTCAAAACTCTGAGTTAAGTGACTCAAGAGATTCATCTGGCATCACAAATAATATACACAGGCATGGAATATTCTGTCCTATTTGAACGATGCATTTATTACATTAGTAATAACATAAAAAAGCGTTCTGAACTTTATATATGTATTACAAAGAAGCAGGGTGTCTCAATGGCAAAAAGCACACACAGGGCAGAAAGAAAAGCAAATAACTAGATATTAACCTGAGCATTAGAAGGCAGCACCAGAAGAGCAGTCTAATTGAGGAATCAGATTAATAGTCATTATTATCTCTTTCTCTCTCCTGTCTAAAATCCTCCTTTTCACTTATTAGCTGGATCTAGTTCAGAAAGCTGCATTAAATGGAGGTGATTGGGTGGACCCAGACTGGTGGGTTTGTTTATTTGTTTGACAAGTTTCCCAATTCTCTGGAGTTCAACAAGAACATGGTTGGTTGGCTCCATCTGACACTTCACAAGAACCACGGAAGCGTCAGGAAGAACAATGGCTACAGAGACTACATCAAATAGCAGGCAACCTGATTACCAATCTTTAATAAAGGTTAAAAACAATACAACAGGAGAGCACACTTATCAAAACAAAGTGTTTTGACAGAACCAAAATGTGTTTTCTTTTGAGAATTTGTCTCTCGGGTATTTTTCGTTTTCATCTGGAATGGACAAAACAAAAACAACACTTTCCCATAGGACAAAATGAAACATAAGCTTGGCTATGTCTCTAATCAGATTTTTCAGCAGTGAAGAAAAAAAGCCCTGATGTCTTCCATCTCCTACTTCTCCACCATCAAAACAAAGTGAGACAGGGATAAAGTGATATTCCCAGAAGAGAAAGTATCTGCACCACTTGCCCCTCAGTGCTGCTGAAGCTCCATTTCAGGCACTTTCATTGATCCCAGTTGCCTGGACAAACTGGTGTACTGGTGTCTGATAGCCAATTCCCCGTGCCATCCTTCTCACAGCAGCTCTGCTTTGCTTTCATGTAAGTTAATTGTTTACACACAATATTGGCCTTTTCTGGTACCAAGCACAGTTCCTACTTTCATGGCTAAATAGAGTTATTCTAGGCTGTGCCAAGAAGTTACAGCGTGCTATTCAGTAAAATTAGAACAAACAGGAAAATTTGTCATCACATAAAATGCAGCACTAATTCATTTTTCACGACTGAAAAAATGTAATTATAGAGCATTTCTAATATAAAAGACTTTATTGCATAAACTTAACACACAATTTGCAAGTTCCAACTAATTTAAAAAATATTTAGGAAGTGAATGGTTTTAGAATGTTGTATGAATTAAGGATATGAGAAGAGTGGCAGAATTTTCATTCATATTTATTTTTAATCAGCCAACTAGGATACCAAGATATTGTTTATGAGAGTTGTGAATACATCTAGATCAAATGGAATTACAAAATATATATAATTCTGAAGCCACATCAGTAAGTTAGTGCAAGCCACCAACATGAACACCTAAAAAAGACTCGAGTTAACAGTCAGGTAAATTATTTCAATTGAAACATACTGACAAATATTTATTGCTGAAAACATAAGAAGGAGAACAATAATGAAAATATCCTTGAAATAAGCCCTCTGAGTTTGGTTCAGAAGTCCACTGACTGCTTCCTTTAAATGCCTTGGCTAGAGAAAGGGTTTTTTGTAATCTGGAGCCTCATAAGGAAAAGAAGAATAATTCCAAAGGATTGGAATTTCTTCCTCCCAAAGAAAAATCATAGGAGCTCTTCTTTCTTTCTCATTTAGGCAATTTCAGCTCAGTGTCCTTCCATTGTGCACAAACCATGGTGGATAGCTAACCTGTAGAGAATGAAGGTATTGAACCATGAAAAATGTCACAGAAATCTCACTTAAAACTGGTTTGCAATTTTTAGGCTGCCAGCACCTATTTAAAAACACCACTACAAGCAAATTTATATTCCAGTGAGTTAATCATGCTGCAACATAAGCCTGGAACATTCACTTTGGTGGTCAGAAGAAAAAACTTATACCATTACAGCAGGCTCTATGGAAAATTAATTTGTTTTTCCCAATACATCACAGCTGTAGACTGAATTTTCAACTGCCTTTCAGAACTGCCATTATCATAACTCCTCATTTCTCTTTTTGCTTCTCTCTTTGTACAAATATTACCTGGGGTTTGCACTGAACTGAGACAATTCTTTTCCTTAGCTGTGATGAGTAATCACACCACTTCATTAGGCAGGTATTAGCTTTTTCAGGAAAAAAAATCTGGAAAATGTACAAATTTGAGAAGACTATGAAGACATTATGAAGAACTTCTCAAGTTCAAACAAAAGAAAACAGCTAATACCTTAAATCTTGCTAAAGCCATCTTTAATAGAGTCAGGTAACTATGGTACTTCAGAGTAATGTTACTCAGCATTTACACTGCAATTATTTAAGTGTGGTGTCCAAGTCAACAGGAAGGGTCCAATTTGCATAGAGCATTAGGGGAAAGAGCAATTTAAGAGCAGAGGATGCAATTTAGAGGAAAATATACAAGCTGGATGACAGCAAACACTTCATTTCATTCCACAGGTCTCGGAGGTTTAAGCATCTATCTTGAGAATCGAACGTTGTCAAATAAGCAGGTCCAGAATTTGCCATCACTAGAAATGGAATTGAAAAAAATGAAGAACCTTTTTGTATTTCAAATAACCATCACCAAAAGCCAAAGGGAACAGAGTATTGCTGATCCACTGCCATTTATGAGGGATGTATGGAATCCCAAAAGTGAAGTGGTTTAAATAATCAAAAAATGGTAAAGAAGAGAGTCACTACTCAGACAGAAGAGTTTAAATCCATCCTGTCTCACCAAGGGAATATTAAGCTCTTTTAGCAAGTGAAGTAAGTTATTTTACTTCACACTCTTCTCAGAATTGTAACATTGAGTAGCTAACACTTTATAACCTGCTGTTCTAGAGAGGGAGCTCATGGAGCAGCATTCTCCAAGCCCTCTGGTTAAAGCACTGATCTGAGACAGGTGACACCTGCCAGGAGCCCCTGATGATTGATGGGGGAGTCTGCTCTCTGATTTGGCATCAAAGAGATGATGAGATATCAAAGTGGTGGTCCCTTCTCTTGTACAGGAGGAGATGGTTAGAAGCTCATCTAGTGCACTCTGATTTTCCTCCATATCCAGACTCCTGGACAAGGAACTACAGATCATCCCTCAGATATTTCCTTCCTACACCAGCGCTGTTCGGCCAGTCTGGGCTTGAGTTTCCTGCCCAGAAAGAGATGGCAGCAGACTAAACCAAAAAAGTACACTTAAAGTTTCCTGATGACTTTCATCTGGCAGGAAAGACACTTAGGGAACTCAGACAGCCAATTTCTATAATATTATGTAGTGAAACATCAAAAGATGATGGCTTTAATCCTCCTTTACATTAACTTTTTAGAAGAGTAGCAGTAAATAGGGTTTAAAATGGTGACTTAGCACTCAGACACATTACAAAAAAAAAAAAGGCTGATTATGACAGCAAACTCAGTCTCCAAAGCCAAAATGCAAGTTGTAACACAGAAGATATAGCAAAAAAAAAAAAAAAAGGCAAATTTCTTGCAAATTTCCATGTAAATCCTCAGTGGTTTACTTTTATAACTCAGTTGCCCTCTATCAAACTAGGAACTGTTCCTGTACTCATGGTTCTTTTCTCCCTCATTAAAACAAAAATGAACTCAGTAATATCAGAGGAGGGAAACAAACAAGCAGATACTTAAGAACCAGTTTATTATCTATAAAGCCAAACTAAAAGGGAGCTGTCAGCTGGGATTTCCCCCCTCCTAACCATAACTTTCAATGAAGCAAAGCTATTTTTTGGGGGTAGAGATTAGGAATACACAGTGTATAGACAATAATACACAAAGTTTCAATTTGTGCTTCCCTGTAAGAACAGGAAGAGTTGTGTGGTCTGTTACAGAAGATAGGCTTTCTGTAGCTAAATCATATATTAGTTTCCTTCAGAAAATACTTATAAAATGTAATATATAAATTGTATTCCACATTGGAGGGACAGGCTAGTACCTCATTTTGCACAGCTGTAATATGCTGCATTTCAGTACCAATTCTAAACAGAGATGCTCATTTTCTAATGGATTTCTGGAAAACTCTAAATACTATCAAAATGTCTCAAAGCTGATTAACCTTTTATGAAATCAGAAACTTCAGGGCACACAAGCTGGGGACGTTGCCCTTCCCATGCTGGCAATTCCTGGACATGGTGGCATCACATCAGCAATTATTTATCAGCTCATGAGAACTGGCAGGGAAGAGCCTTTCTGTGCCCAAGTTGCTGTGTCCCTTTTCCCTGGAACAGGGAGCCCAAATGCACTTGGGAGCACAGAAATCTGAGAGTGCCTCTGCTCAAGAGCACATGAAAGCTCAGAGCTGGAGCCTGCTATATGAAGATTTCCAGCCCCTGGCTGAAGAACTGGGAGATTTCTAGTTTGTAGATAACTCTGAGCAAACTGCCTTAAAAAGCCTCAAAGTACTCAGCACATCAAGTTCTTCCCATCTGCTGCACATTAAAATCTGCTATTCATTAAAACACCGACTGCCATCTCCTCCAGGTTTGGGGGTCTGTGTTGGCTTTGATTTTCTGTCTTTTTAAAGCTATTTCCCATAATATTTTTCTCTTCTATTATTGTTGGAGTTTTTAATCCTAAAAGCAAACATGAGAAAATATTCAATCTCAAATTGGAAAACCAAAACTTAAACAAAAAAAAACCTTTTAAAACCAGCTATTTACAGTTTTACAAATATTTCTCATGAATTAGAAATAAAGATGCCTGTGACTAGCACTGAAGGCCTCTGATAAGACACAGTTACATAGTTTAATATCAATAACTCCTTTCATAGAAGAAAAATCCAGGGACCTTGGCCTTTTCCCCCCACCTCCCAAGATGAAGACAGGAAACTTTGTTCACCCCTTCCCTGACTGCACTCTCTGTACTCACAGCTTGGCACCTTTTTGGACCAGGACACAGAAGCCTTTCTGGCCCTGGTGGAAACACAGACAGCATGTTATCCATAAAACCTGTCTGCATCCTAAATGACTCTCCACCATGCTCTGTCCAAAAGAGATTAATGAGACAGATTTCCCCTCTGTCTGCTGCTCTGCATGTTTGTGTTCCATGCTGAAATCATGAAGAGCTTCAGGGCAGAATTAATAAAAATTGATTAAAACAAACTGGATCTCTATTTTTCTTCATTTGTGCCTGGAAAAATATGTTGGTACATTACATTAAATTTCATTAGTAAAAGCCACAATTTAGGAAGTGCAAATATCCTGATTGCTATTATTTTTTTTTTATTTAACTATTTTCTATCCTTAACCTAACATGCAGATCAACTTTTCTTTCTCTTCCTGGGAATTCTAATAATAACTACACATTTTTAAAATACTCTTGGTACTGAAAACATAAGGAGAAGGGACTGGTGAGGAGTCTTCCATTGGGGAGATTAAAAAAAAATTACTTTGCTCCTTAACTGGCACAAGCATTCAATCCAACAACTGAAAAGATTAATTACTGAGTAGATATTATACACAAAGATAAAAATCCAGAATCTCAGGAAAGTGGGGATATAGGGAAGGCAAACTATAGTCATGTCTACGTTTGCAGAGCACAGAATTGCAGAGTTCAAGCTGAAGCAGTGCCTTATCCCTTCCACAGCAGATTTGTGACATAAAATTTACTGTGCTTTACTGCTTTCCCCCAGGATTCCCAATGCCCACAGCAGCCAGGAGGGGCAGTTGGGATTTTCTGTACATCTGCTTCTGACCACAGGGATTCTCAACAACTCCAGTCTTCTTGGGTCTCTGACTTGACAGCCTCCAGGACAAGTATACTGAGGTAACAGGTATTTACAGCAGTGATTTTTCTAACAAGCCACCCTTTTCCCCAAAGACATTTTGAATTTTGTTTCTCAAAAATTATCAAGCAGCATAGGCATTCCCCTGTTCACAGAACTAGCTTCATCCCCTTTGTCATTTATAAATTCTTATAGCCAAAGTGAAATTCAATAAATCAAGCTACAGTTGTGAAGATGAGCCCCACATTAGTGAGTACTTTGTTAACAAAATATTTTGCATAGGTTTTACAAATTTTATTTATTTTGGTGTTTAACTTTGTAATGTCAAAAAAGGTTCAAAATTCTTCTCAGTATAAAAATGCATATATAATGTGCTTTTTATTTTTATGAACATGTCAACACTGCTCTCATATTTAATACATCCATATTAGTTTACATGGAAGAACATCTGTCCTTTAATTCCTCAGCCCAATACACTTTCAAATAATTCCAGCTTCACAGCACTCCAATCCTATTTTCTCCAAGCTTGATGTTAATCTTACATCCAGGATGATGTTTGCTTTCTATTGCAAAATGTAAACAATTTTCTTCCCAAAATGTACTCTGATAAAGGGACTTCCCAGAAAAAAAGTGATGCTAAATAAATTATAATATATATATGTCACTTCAACAATAGCCATGTCCAATCACTACAAACATGCAAAATCTACAAGAGAAAAAAAAATGAAAATACAGTCTGACAGAAACCTGTATAGATACTCACTAAACAGAACATATTTGCTACCACATCAGGCATATGCAGAAATAAGAGTTCTTTCAAATTAGTTTCCCAAACTAACAGCCTTGGAGATATAAACACACACTTGTGAGGACAACCTCCCCAGTGGGAATGGCAGTTCTGCAAAATGTAACTCTGTATGCACCAAAGATTAAAAAAAACAGTTTTTCAGGGTCAAGAGAGAATTCAGGGCAAAAAGCTGCATTTACCTCATCTGAATAAACAATAAAGAATAGAAATCCATTAACACAGCAAGAAGATCCACATTGCATCAGTTTTCAGTAGACTTGACTAATCTAGACTCCATTTCTCATAGCGGGATATTCTCCATTTTATTGAAGAAATGAATGGCACATTAGACAGAACCATATTTAGATTCTCATTGCAACAGAATGAAAATAAAAGGTTGGTCAAACTGCAGAAATAATAACAACAAAGTAAGAAAAATTACCACAGAATTAAGTTGCTAGGATACAGCACACTAATGTGAAATCAGATATAACAATTAAAGTAAAACTATACTTTCTGGATGTAAGAACAAAACCATGTATTAGTCTAAGCCAAGTAATTAAATGGAATATTGAAAACAGAAGTAAATGGAAGAAAGCCACTCAAAATGCTACATAGTCAATTCCATATCAAAAGCTAGAAAGGTGAATTGATACACAATTACAGACACCAATCTGACAGTAGCAAGTATAGATGAGACACCACTTCTGCACTTAACCATCAACATGATCTTCTGTTTTGGCAAGTTGTAGCTTAAAAATTTTCTCAGTGCTGCTGTGATAGCACAGAATAGTAAAAGCCAAGTATTAAAACCACAAAAAAAAAAAAAAAAAAAACAAAAAAAAAAAAACCAAAAAACCAAAAAGTAACCAAACAAAATCCCAAACAAATAAACAAAACCCCTGAAAACACTAAAAGAAGAGATCGAACGACTTGGGAAATGGGTCAAGGAAACTGGTTTGCACAGAAAACTCAAGATTACACAAAGTGTCCCTGTTAGTTTTTGTCTGCTTAAATACTACACCTGATGGGAAGAAATTCCTCAGAAGAATGAAACTAATTAAGCAACCAAAACAAACAAATAAAAAAACCCCAATGAAAATAAGGGAAGTTTTAAAATACAGAATTTGCCTCAAACTTGTGGATACAATGAGCACATCAGCCTCAAGCAATGATTTTTCTGGACTGTACTAACATCAGCTTGCCTTTGTATGAATAAGCAAATAGTTCTTGCCCACTTTTCATCAAATCAAGATTTACAAATTCAGCCCCAATGATGAGAAATCAGTGCATATTCTAGCATGCAAGAGTAAGTCTTTGACGTGTTTCTTTAGGCACTTCTGATTTCTTAGGTTATGTAAATACTGACCTCTCTGTCCCAGGCATGCAAGTTCCAGATCTGCACTACCTTAAATTTACTTATCTGTATTTTGTATTTTATTTGACTAACTGATAGCAGGTTGAAGCACTTTTTAAGGTGACTCAGAAAACCTTGAAATCTTGAGAAAACCCCAAAACACAAAAGCTTAATGTCCAAAAAGATTGCCTACAACAATTGGGGCCCAGCAACAAAGCTAAAAGTGTTTACTATCAAAACTAATAGTGTTCATTGTCAGTGTACTGAATACATTTATCCTAACAAATATGGAGTATATTCTCACATAAAATTATTCTGCTATAGCAGTTTTACTGTGCAAAAAACCACCATTCTCAAAGGACGATTTGAGAGTTTTCAAACCAAGTAAGCACCAGTATTAAAATTAGGCTATTTCATAAATAAAACTCTCCAGGCCTTGCATTACAGCCCAATAATGTGCTGGCACATGGAGCTGACAACAGATGCAGCAGAAGGAGCATCAACACTTTCAGCATCAAAACACCTGTCTGCAAGGCCACCACGGGGAAGGACAGGGCCTTGGAGCTGCAGCTAAATTCCGCATAATCCATACAATTCTTTACATCAGGGAGCGATGGCAAAAAGCTTTTTGACTTCATAAAACTTATGAAGCTGCTGAATCCTGATGCCCTGCAACTGAATAAAATACTTCAATTATTTCTCCTCAGGACCTTCAAGATGGTAATCATTTGCAAGGATGCCTGCATAAGGCTGATTTAGAGATTCTGACAACAGACCATGGCAAGAAAGAACAGAATCTGTTCCTCCTCCTTTTTTCTATCCACAAGTCACTCAAACTTGCTACTCCCCAATACCTGTTGTATTACAAAAGCCTCTGCAATGCTGCACACATCCAATCCTTGCACACAACATCCTCCCTGTCCAACAGCGGGCTCTGCTTCAAATTGCCATTGAATCAGGCAGTTCTTGCATCCCAAGACAACTTGTTGGCTTGTTTATGTCCAACAGATGGGCCATAAACTTGGAGGCAGCTAAAAGAAGAAATAAAACTGGCAAAATAGTTCTCATAAGCCAGGAGGAAGCTGCATTCACAGAAGGATACATTAAGCTTCCCTCTGTCCCCTCCCAAATATCACACTGATAAATGAGGGGAAAATCAGTGACGGGAGCTTGCTCTGTCTTCTACGGTTGTATTTTTCACTTTCACCTAAATGATCTAAGCTATGCAAAAAAGGAAGGAGAGGGAAGTGTTAGCTTTGGATGTTTTGTGGTTTTTTAACTTTTAAAATTGACAATTTCAGACAGGCTCCAAGGATAGATAACTAGAGTATTCTTAGCTCATGCAAAAGCCAGACTTGAAGATGAAAAAAGAGCTAGACTGAAATTCTTCCTGATTTTTGCAGGATGACTGTGTTTACTGCACAGTTTAGAATGACATAAGGTCTCAGAATCTTATATAAATACACATTTATAGAATTAATTTCTTTCTATACATACATTAATGAAACAATAATATTGGTTTATTTTATGTATTATATTCTTTCAAATTAATACAAGATCCAAATTTGAAACAGGTTTAATACTTTTTTAACTCAATCATATTTGGCACACTGCCAAAGTCTCAATTCAACTATGCTTTTCATTTACATCAAATTTTTTGTGTGAAGCAGTCTAAGCAATACAATTTAAAATAAAAAAAGGATGGACATACAGACATATAAAGTTTTAGCATTCCTAGTTAGGATACACTTAGGAAGTTAATGCACATGTGAAACGAACTCTATGATGGTGTGAAGCTTGAAAATATTGGCAGCTGTAAAACTGTTCTACCCAGGAAAAGAGATAATTTAGGATGTGAATTTGGAGCAAAACCATCAGTGTCCCAGAACCCTCTCCAAGTGCGAAGACACACACTCACAGGACAACAGCAGGCTGGCTGTGTCCTGAACTCCAAAGTCAGGGATTAAACTTCCAGCAAGGCTGGGGTTATCTGTTCATGTTGCTAGAAGAGACAAAGGAGACATCATCATCTTTGTGTGTGCTCTTGCTTGAATGACTTTAATGCTGATGACAACAACAGTGCAAGAACACACAAATGGAGCAGGGTTCTAACACAGCTCTAAGCAGTGTCTGAGTGATTTGTTCTGCTTTTCTCTAAAGAGGCCCATGGCCATTGCATCCTCCTCCTCCTCCTTCTATTCCACAGAGCCTTGTTTCCTCACCACGCCCTCCTGCAGCTTCTCTTCCTCTTGCTCTCATCCCGTCCCACTGCCATATCCTCTTCCATTTTCCTCTACGGCAGGCACCATTGTGTTTCCTCCTCCCTACACCTCCTCTCCCACCCTTCCCAACCCCCCAAAGGCAGCTGTTCCACCCTCTTTCCCCCTACCCCAGCTGCATATGGACAAGTGGAGGATCCGAGGGACAGAGATGGGCGATCTGAGGGACAGAGATGGAGGATCTGAGGGACAGAGATGGGCGATCTGAGGGACAGAGATGGAGGATCCGAGGGACAGAGATAGAGGATCCAAAGGGACAGAGATGGAGGATCCAGAGGGACAGAGATGGGGCATCCAAAGGGACAGATGGGGGCGATCCAAAGGGACAGATGGGGGCGATCCAAAGGGACAGATGGGGGCGATCCAAAGGGACGGAGATGGGCGATCCAAAGGGACGGAGATGGGCGATCCAAGGGACAGAGATGGGCGATCCGAGGGACAGAGATGGGCGATCCAAAGGGACGGAGATGGGCGATCCAAAGGGACGGAGATGGGCGATCCGAGGGACAGAGATGGGCGATCCGAGGGACAGAGATGGGCGATCCGAGGGACAGAGATGCAGCAACCTGCTCCCTCTGGATAGCTCTGTGTTTCTCAGAACTACCAGGCACACAAAGGATGCCAGCAGGAAAACCCCCACCGAGGCACAGGGCCAAAGCCAAGAGCTGAGCATGGCTGTGTGCTCCACCCTGAAGCAGCTTCTGGGAGCCAGGGCAGCTGAAGATGCTGACTAACAGTGCCATCCAAGCGATCTGTAATTTCAAGAGTATTTAGAGCATATCTAACAGCTTTAAGTCGCAGAACAAATGCATCCTGGCAAAGTCAGAAACGATGAAAAATTTGGTCACTCGCCCAAGGAAAAATGTTTAGAAACAATGTTAGGAGGATGGCAATTTTTCTGGCAACTGGTGCTGTGAAAATAAACAACAAATCAGTCTTTTAATTTGTCATCTTCGGTTTAATAATTTAAATAAGTTAAATGACTTCTTAAATGTGCACCTGGATTTAGTAAGGCTTTAGCATGTGGCCTTTGTGTTAAACACAGCAAACAATGACAACTTTGAGCCTTTTTTAGCTATTGCTTCCTCATCTGCTGCAACAGTGAAGTGAATCTTTGAAAAGAGTGTAGTGGAAATAGATCAGTTAGCTGATCCTATTGGTTTTTCTTTCTTCAGTAACTATGATGGAAATAAATCTTTAACCATTGTCTTGGTGCTTACTGCAAGAACTGAATTTTAAATTGGCTTGTAAACAAACATGAATCTGTGTGAATACCACATGATGAGCAGATCTCATAAGGCAGCTATTCGGGTGTCTCACTTGTCTTAGGCACCTGCAGCTTCTGATGAAACACTTCAAAAGATTTGCTGTAATAGGCTCTGCAGAGGAAGCACTTTAGGAGTATGACTAAGCAAAGCAGAAACAGAAGACTGCTCCTGAATACCTATTAAACTAAATGTTCAATAATATGCCTGCAAAATATTCTAAGAGAGTTTACATATGTATGCACACTTCATATCTGTATGCTACAGAAGATACACAAGCACTTTAGAGTTATTTAAATTATTTGAGTCCATTACCTGCTTTCTAAAAGTTACTCTTCATGAACTGTCAAGAACTTTTGGGGAAGAAGTGTAAGCCAAAAAAACTTCAGCCTTGGTCACATTACATGAAACTGCCATGAGTAAAGAGATTCAAAGACATATTTTCCTTTCTGAGAAGAGTGAAAATGAAAAAAAGTGTAATTCAATATAACACATATTCCTAACCACACCCATATATATGTATCACATTAATGCAATATCTGTCATAAGAAGCTTTTATAAATTTACAACTCAACTTTTTTTTACACAAAACAACTACAGACAGTCAAGAATCAAGTTCAAAACTACACGTACTAAGACTCAATGAAGTCTTGTTAAATGAATAAAATGCCAAAATAATATTTCAGGTTAAGTGCTTTGGTTTCATAAAAAGAATAAAATTATATTAAGGAGTGATTTCTTTATTCTGCTGTGAAATAACTCTACATGATATTCCAAAGCCATAATTTTGCAGGTCTGCAAAAGCCATATTTAAAAATGTTATTCAAAGGCAGAAGTTTCTACATGTTTATACGTGTTTTTACATGCTTAAAGTTAATTGAAGAGCAAAAATAAAATGCAAACTCTTCTCTCTCTTTTGTGACTTCAACCCACAGAAGAACTTGGCAAGTCTTGTAGAAAAGCTTCCTTTTCAAGTTCAATCCCTTGACTGCTTGGCGGGTTTGGTCTGTCAGCAGATACCACTAGAAATTAATATATTTTCAACTCTCCAGATATACATTCAAAAACATTGAGTACCAGTACTGGGAATACAGAAATCTGATTGAGATGGGATTTGTTGGGTGGTTTTTTTTGGTTTTTTTTGCCACAAAGCATCAACTAGACTTGATTTTATCTCACACATTGCTTTGTCAAGTAGCTAAATCAGAGGACAGAATACATAACTTTGGACTGCACAACTAGAAACAACATTTCTGATAAACTAGAACAAAAAAAAAAACAACAAACTTTTCATTTTAGAAAGACAAAATGAAGACTTGAAGCATCTAGAATGAGATGCAGCTAATGCTCAAAGTCAGCACTTTCACAAGGGCTTGTCTGGAAAGACTATCATAATCCAGGGGCAGAAACCCAAAAACCTATTGAGAAGCTTCTGACTCTAATGAATAGACAGACAACTATATCAAGAGATCTCTCTGATCAATTTTCACCAAAACCCGTTGAATACATTACAAAAAATGTAATCATAAAAATAAAACAAGGCAAGAATAAATTAATGCTCACAAGGAGGATGAAAAGAACAGTTAACAAGTAAGGCCTTGCAACAAATATGTAAGGAAGATTGAAGAAGGAAAAATACTCCCATCTGTATATTTTTTTTTAATGCAACATGAATGAAATTTTGATTTAAAAATAAAGTAAATTTCAAGTTGTGTATCGGAAGACAAATATTTTTAGTGTGATAATAACAATGTTGGACATATAAAGAAAAAAAAAACAACCTATCATTTTTTAACACAAATAGAAGGTAGGAATCAAATATTCTCAGATCTTCCTAAGACAATAAATATTCCATATATGAAATGGAAATCAAACTCTACTAGCTTCTACTTATTTCTGAAGAACCTAAGCTTGATCTTTGGCTAAAATTCATTTAACATTCCCATAAACAACAATTACCAAATAGGTAGGACTGTGCTAATTGAATTGACTGATGATACACTTGGTAGAACTATCAGTGTAGAGAAAAAAGCACAATTTAACATCTAAAAAAACCTTCATGATTTAAAATACTGGGCCAATAGAGCAGCCTGAAATGAGAAATGATAGCTGTTCATTCCTTCTGCATGATACAGAGAGTTCCCTGTTTTAAGTTTCTGGTTTAAGACTTGGAAGCAAAGAAAAAAACCCAAACATGTAAACAAATAAACAATGAAAAATGTGAGCTCCAAATACTACAGTTCCTGTAAATGACAAGCAGAGTAATCCAGCAGCAGTGGACACTAACAATAAGGAAGGATTAGTAACAATAAATTCCTAATCTTATTTATAAATGAATTCTTGGTTCATAAAAGGGACCATAGCATGTAGCAGCTTAGAATAGCACAATAGTGCAGATATATATTCTGAAAACTATCAGAATAGGCTCTGTTCATAGCAGGAGATTCACCCTCTGGATTGAGGCTAGTCAAGCACACAGCATTTGGATTAGAAGCATGAGATACTTGTCACTATATAAAAACTGAATTGAGGAAGTCACTCAGAATCAGGCACAGGAGGAACCAACCACAGGAACAAAAATATTATTAAAGAGATTCCACAGAGAAAAAAAAAGGTGGATAAAAGAGATAATATAAATTTGCACCATATTTGTTAAAGAAAAATCTATTTATAATCATTGGTATTTAATGCCATTACACTGATACTTAATGTTTCACCCTGAAAAGGATTTCATTCTTTTATTACAGAAAATATGTGAAGTTAAAGCATGTTCGAGACATGCAATTTCTTAATTCTAATTAAGAACTTAGATTTTAAGTTGCAATTTGATTAGGACTAAACTGTGTAGTGAGTCTGAACCAGTTACACATGGCAGGGATCTTTGTACACATCTGAAATGATGCTATTTCCCTATTTTTAACAACAGGCAGTCCACCCTTCATGCCTCAACTCACACGTCCTGTTCCTCTCCCTTCTACCCTATTATTATTGTACCTCAGTCCTATCCCTCTCCTTTCCATCCAGCATTTCAGAACTCTGCATTTCCCCATTTCCTAACCATAACATCCCACCAAAGCTGCAGTGTGAATCCAGTTGTGTGCTGCCCCAGGAGAGGGAAAAAACCAATCCAAGCCCAGATTCCATCTAAAGCCTCTTCCACACGACTGCACTGGTGTCTCCCAGCCTCGCACACCCTGCCTGGATGCTTCCCCCACCCAGATGTGCACACTCAGCCCTGTAGGTGACTGAGATTAGCCTTGAAAGTCCAGGAGCAGCAAGGTGCTGCCCACAGCAGATCTGGTTTGGCAGCTCCCCTCACTGCAGCCCATGGAAGCCAACAATAAAAGCAGCACATCTGCCACTGAAAATTTGCTGGATGCACTTCACATGCACAAGGAAATTCGTGCCATCAAGTTTTTTAGATGTTTCACCGTTTATTCTTGCTAGTAAATAGCTTAATCTTCTACAGGAGAATTGCTGCTTAACAAAAAACACGCAAAGAAAGAAAGAAAACGTTCATTAAACTACATTCAGTGTGGAACTAGAGGTCTTTCAAGTGACCTGGTGTTGCAAATTTCAGGTTCTTTTTGTGAAAGAGGAGGTTGCATATTAACACTTATATTTGTTACCATTTCAGATTACTTTTTTCAGGGTTAATAAGCTCAACTGCTTGCAAAATAAGCAAAAAGCTTAAAAGCACTGCAAGTATTTATATTAGGTGTTTGTATTTCCATTTGTTCCGTTTCTCTTGGAGTCTAAGCAATTGACAACCTCAAAATATGAACTCCTGCAGCTACAAACAGCAAAGGATTTAAGCAAAACTAACTGAAATGGTTGCATTTAAGGAATGGCAAGCAGATACCCACCCATTTCATAGAAATTAATTGTGTCTCCTCAGTGAGGAGCATCTGTTTCAGGAAAGTAGGACAAAGGCTGGAATGTAGCACAGCCTTTCACATCCAGCATTAACCAGACGACCCACAGTGACCTGGAACAGCATAATTCTGACTCTGTTGAACAACCAGGTCTTCCATAACTCAGCTGCATTGACATCAACACTTAAAAAAAAAAATAGTACTTGTTTTTAATGTGGCTTCTATTTAGAGAGAGCAAAAACACACATTTTGGGGGGATGTTTTCACATTTCACTTTCATAACATTTCAGTCAGTGCAGTTAATTTGTCTTTGGTTTTGGGCAACTTTCTCGCCAGAAGCCAACTCATGCATGGACATTTTATTTATTAGCTTTGAATGCAGTGCAAATCAAGTGATGAAATATATACATATACATATATATATATATATTTATACAGAGTTAAACTCAGTTTAAATGTTTACATACAAATATAGTTAAAACATAGTAAATAAATGCAACCTCTATACCATGTATTTTTTCCTTAAATAACAGAAAACACAACCTTTTTTCCAAACATGCGAATATCAATTTCTACTAACCACAGTGGGCGTTGCATTTTTAAGTGGACTACATCTCACACAAAACTCTGGATTTCAAGATTCATTTTTAGCAGCCTACACCAAGACTATTGAGTAGATCTAGTTTAGTACAGTGCTAGGATCAGATGATACAGAAAATTCTCACTGAGAAGAATGGGATATGTATTAACCAAAAAGGTAAATGGTTGTGTTTGCAAAGAGAAGAGTAAGGAAAACCAGTGTACTGAAGATGAATTACACAAGGTTAATTAGCCCAGCCACAGCCCCATGATGTTTCCAGCTCAAGGACTTCTTTGGAGAACTCCTCTTTCAGCCCCTTACCCTTGCTACAAGCTGGTAAACTGTAACTGCTCAGAAGATGCACTTCATATGGAGTAAGACAGGCTCAACTCAAAGGGTTAGTGCAGAAGGATGAGCTCAACTTTACTTGATACTTTGTCTGTCAAGGCGTTTTGTGATGAGAAAGCCCAAAAATGAAAATATTGAAAGGCACTTGCCAGCAGAGCCAGCAGCAAGTCAAAAGATTTAATGAACCAAAAGTCAAAAATTTAGCCCAACACTTTAGGTGGCTGAAAACATTCTATCACTTTTCTGAACAAATTTTAGTACCTCCATAATCTCAGAAGACTATTTGGTGGGGTGGGGGAAGAGTTTCTGATTTGCTGAGATCATCAGGCAACTTAAAAGCACGTCCAAGTGCAGACTGCAGAACAGTGGTACTTTTTAACAAATCCATTCTGGGATGCAGCTGCTGACAAATAGGCATAGATAAAATGGTCCTGTTATATGCATGAGGTTTCTACATGGCAATTACTTAAAATTTACAGCCTATGCACTCAGCAAGTTGAGAAAAATGCCAACACACTTGTGGGACTGAATGACTGTTCACATGCTGCGACAGCACCTTTGGATTTTCACAGAGCAGAAACATGGGCATGTCTACAATTCCAACGGCAAAAATCATAGAAAACACACAGATTACAGTAAAAAAAATCACCTTGATATTATCTGAGAACTGATAGCTATTACTTACATGTTTCACAATGAAAATGAAGAGAATCCCAAATAATACAGTCCTACAGAGATGAAAAACACAATCATCTTTGCTCCAGCTTAAATAACTTGTTTCATGGTAGAAGAGCTGGACTTCAGAATTTTATTTGTATTTTTAAGTGCTGCTGGTAAAGTTTCTTGCACACTTCAAATTCTTTAGGGAAGTAGAGAATGGTGGTTGGCAAAAAAATATCCCAAAAATTTCTTTTCTGGTTACTTGAAATATTTGCATAGAGTCAGATACAAACCTGAATTAGGTTCATCAAATGTCATGCAATAATTGCCCTATCTTCTTGATCACTTATTTTCATTATGGATATAAACAGATGTACACAAACAATTCTGTGCCTATCTCATAAGTTCCATTTAATTCTGCAATGTATGCACAGATAGAGGTTTTCAAGATGAATTAATCATGACAAATACTATGAAACAACTCTCAAAAAATTGTATCACTATCATAAACCTTAGAGTAGCCTTAGAACTCAATTTAGCTAGTGTTAACTTCAAAAAGTTAAATTCAAGGGTTCTGAGATCCCATTGTTAGGGAAAAAGAGGAGTAAACACTTACATAAATTAATATTTACTCTAAATATTAATTATTTCCTTTAAATTCCATGCTTGGAAGAAAGACTTGAGGTTAAATTCTCTCTATTTACACATCTGTTTAGTTTTCATCTGAGCTCTGAAGAATGAGCTGTCCAGAAGTGTGCTGAAGAAATAAACCAGAGTCACACTCTACACTGAAGTCATAATAGAGAGTCTTGCTTTGGCTATATTTGAAATAAAACAGTTACTGTAACTGTGGCAACTGAAATATGATGAAAACAAAGAGGAAGTACTTGTAAATATCAAAAGAAAGTATCAAAGAATTTTTCAAAGTGGTGCAGAAGCAGCAAAATCTGAGATATTGTTATGAAAAATGAGGTAGTTCTCTATTGTCCCACTCTTACAACCCTTCCATAGATACCATGGAAGTTAAGTTGGGTGTAGTTGTCTTTTTTATCAAATCAGACATTAATGTTTAGTGTTACCCCATTATCCTTACTCAAATCCAAACAAAAGGAAAAAAAAACACAACAAACACCAAAATTAAAAAAAGGCCACACTACTGACAGGTGACAATGGGCTCCTCATGCTTTTGGCCCAAAACACACAGCAATTTCATGTTTATTCAGAATTATGCTTCAGCTGATTGAATAAATTTAAAATATCAGGGCTTATGGCAATTGACATAAGAATAGAACAGAACAAAAAAGTAAAAGCTCAGACAACGGAGAAAGAATAAAGTCACAGATTAAAAGAGAAGAAAACCTGAAAGTAGAATACAAAACCTAAATCAAAGAATGTTGGAAAAAAACAATAGCATTTTCTCACAAATAGGAATGCAAAGTATTTTATGGCTCCTTTACATTGTGGCATTTTCCTGGATTAGAAAAGTAACCTTAGATACAGTGTCATCTTGCACCTCGTGTATAAATTATTGATTGCAATGTAAGCCAAGGGAAAAAACCTACTGTGCCAATCTAAATGATTTCAAACAGAAGTTACCTAAAACTCAGCACCTTATTCAGATCTCTCCCCATACTGGTAACACTCACTAGGGAGGGAAAACAAAAGAAGAACTTGGTATTATTTTAATGTACTAAGAAAGCAAATCTGAGCGTTAGCGATCACAGAACCACAGGAACAGAGAATGGCTTGGGTTGGAAGGGACTTGAAAGATCACCTGTTTCTAACCTCCCTGCCACGGGCAAGGACACCTCTCATGCTTTTGGAATCACTGTGCCTCCCAGAACGTAAGCAGAACAAAAGAAATAAAGATCATTTTTATCATATTTTCTCTATTTTGCCATAATAATACCCCCCTCTCCCTCACATCTAAGGATCAAGCAGCATCCATTTTCTAAAAGTTAATTTGGAGTGTTGCAGAATGTTGTAGAAATCACAGGACATTTTCAGAGCACCTGGCTTAAATCAGATTATTAAATAGCATCTCTAATTTAGAAAAATCAGTGAAACAACAGCAGCTCTGGTTCTAACACCTCACTCCTTCACATGTTCATGCTTGGCTTGCTTTGAAAGGAGTGGGCTGGTGCAGAAAGACTTATAAGTGGTCCTTCATTTATTTATTGACACCCCACCTCCAACACAGTACATAAATAATAAATTTTGGTGGTTGTGAATCACAACACTTGAAAAGAAGATGATCAATTCTCTCTCTTTCCAGTCAAATATTTCTTTAAGAGAACACTTGCACATAGAAGCACTTGATTCAGGGGTCCAACACTTCCTGAGAAAAAAGAGGAAAATGCTGTAAAAATTAAGTATTTGCAATAATTGTGAGTATGTGCTGATCTTCAGGCCAAACTATGGACTGTGGGAGAAAGTGGAAACTTCTGAAGGTAGCTGGTTTGATAATTTTAAATTTATAATACACATTCAGAAACCTTATGCACATTTGTACCCAATTACAGTTAGGAACACTAAATCTATTAAACACACCCCTTTTAAAAGGAAATAGTCTGTTAACCCATGCAAATGGAAGCACTATCTCTGAGATGCAATTCTGCAATAAGCAAACACTAAGCACTGAAGTAACTCTTGCAGTGAGTTTTTATTAGTAGCTTTTAATGGTAAAAACTAAAACCAAAAACACTGTACCAAGGCCATTGCCACACAGAGCATAATGAAATGTGACTCCTGCTTCAGAGCTAAGAATATTTGCTTGTCAGGAATAAAAACGGACTTTTTAAAATTCTTTGTGAATTGGAGTTGTTTTGGGTTCCTTTCCTGTTTTTAGAAATAAATCAAAACTTCTTCCATTGCTTTTGAAACATTGGAATAACGACTTTGGTGACACTAAAATCTCACAAAAATTAACATAATATGAATTATTGCTTTTAACATTGGTAGATACGAATTTGCAATTGTAGGGGTACTATTTAGATATTTGACTAAATCCCTAATTTGTGTCAAGTAAAAGCATTTTTTGATGGTTCGTTATTAAGCATAAAGTAAAAATCCAACTTTCTGTTTCAGATTCCACTCTGTATTGCAGCACTTCAGAGGAATAGGGGAAACAAATGCCATGAGAAAGTGTTTTCACACTCCTCCATTAACAGCTGCAGCTTATTTTTTGAGTAAGTAATTACATACTTAGAGCAAACACATTTATAACTCTGACCTAGTCAGAGCACATTTTCATTTCTCTTTCAGTGCAGAAGTACATTTTCCCCTTATTTCTTTATCTTCCATCTGTTCTTTCAGTGTTTTAGTTTAAGCAGTGGTCAATGAGAGGCACTCTCTACAGAAGTGCTACATACTGGAGTTGGAGTCTAATTAGACATTTATTATTCTGCTGCAACACTGAACACTAATAAAACAAATCTATCTCGCTCCTAGGCAGTTCATTATAATCTAGCTTCACTATTTCCTACTGCAGCATTAATGGCATTGAGACAAGACAGTGATTAAAAATTTATATTTTTTGTAAATGGAATAAAACTTAATAAATTGGTTTTCTTGTTTAATTAATTGTGGTTTATATACTGCTACTACAGAATTACAACAAATTTTTTCCAGCAATTATTGATGATCTCATTGTGCTGTTAGCAAATTAGTCCCAAAGTGTTTAAGAAACCAACAGTGGAAAAGGATTAAAAAGGTTCACACAACTAAACAAGTTAAACTGATTAGAACAAACAATCCTAAATATAACACCAAGTATAGAGTCTAAAATGTTATTTGAATTAACTCCAAAGTCATTCAAACTGAAAACAAAAGGAAGTATATCACCAGGCTGAATAAAACTACACCATTTGTTCAATGCAAAAGTTCTTTTCCATAAAGTAAAAAGTATAACACTGAGAAATTATTAGCTGTGGAAGTAGCATTCTCAATGAAATCTGAAAAAATAACTTCTTCTTACATTTAAGACAGCTAAATTCATGAAAAGTAGTAGCCTGGTGTTCTCAGTCCATACTTAAGAATTCAGCTAAGCAACAAAGATGAAAGAACAGCACCACCTAGTTCTCTATTTAAAAGTTTTCAAATATCATCATGCATTGATTTATTTTTGTAATCTAAATTCACATATGCATGTGTATTCTGCAATGAAATCTGTCACACTGCCACAGGAAACAATACTAACAAGTTTGTCAGGAGTTATTAAAGCATCTGATGTAGATGCTTTACAAGGGTATACTGTGAAAAAAAAAAAATCAAAACCAACTTGCACATGCAAGAATGGCAGAGAATTGCAATAATACACATCTTGTTCTGAAGCACCAGAAACACTGGATGGATTGCTCATCTTTTCTTAACTCTACTCTTGGGACTATTCCCTAATTTAGGCAAAACACTGCATTTGTATTGATTCCTCTGTACAATAGCCTGACACTTAATAGTGTTCCACATGTTCCAGATACAAAAAATATATTCATGATACAGACAGCCCCAGAGCCTCAGCAATGTGTTTAAAAAACTTGTTGCCAGTTGCTTCACAGTTACTTCTCTATTCTGCAAGCAACAGAAGCCTTTCAGAAATGGGGTGGACATTTCAGGTGTTAGCTGAACTGAATTTTTCATGTGAAAAATTCCCCTTTTAGAGAAGGAGTGGTGTGTATTGAGACAATCCAGAAGTTTACCAGGAGGCAAGAGCAGCACCTAAGAAACTGCCTACTCCTTCTATTCAAACATCTTACCCAAGTTGAAGTAGCCTGGCTGCCAAGGTTTAAATTTGATAAGCAGGTTGCTACACATGCAGAGCAGTAATTCCATTTCTCTAGGCATGCTAGATTTCCTAAGTTCTCACTCAGATCAAGAGGACATTATAGCAGTGGAACTGTATTTCTGAAGCTATCTTCTGTTTTGACATTGATATTCATAAGTCAACTCCAATTTCTCATACTAACATATATTTCACTGAATCTTTTCTGTAAGCCTCTTAATTCAAACAGAGCACAAGTGACATTGATGCTTTGAGCATTCTGGGTCCTACTGCATTCTACAGTGAAATGGCTTGTCTTGTAACATTAGAGAGAAAATGGGAGTTAACTGCACCTACCAAGTACTTTAGCTGCATTTGAATGAGATGCTCAAATCAAGCAATTGATTTCTCTTAACTCAGAATGAGGAAAATTAAATGCTGAAATGCTCTCATGCAGTACATTTGTACCAATCTGCAGAAATTCATCTCAATTCCTGGTTTTCCTGTGGTGACTTCTGAAGTATTTTCAGTTCTCATATTTACCCTGTCCTACTTATGCCTGCAGGAAATCTTCCACGTTTTGCTGACATTAAAAAAAAAAAAAAAAAAAAAATCAGGTGAATGGACAAAAGAGACTGGAGCTTTATGACCATCCCTATAAAAAGCATTTGAAACCAGTGTCCCTGGCAGGAGGCAGGCTCCAGTGCCAGGGACTGACTCCAACTGGCTCTCCTCCTCACCTCTGTCAGTACACATTTGAGGAAGGCAGAGAAGTAGTGGGCAGAAAACACCAATAATTAAAAATAAAAGCAAACCAAACCAAACTCCCAAAAAAAAGGACAAAAAAAGGGGGAAAAAAAGGGGAAATAATTCTAATCCTGCTGTCACATCCATCTCAGGTAGTTTCTCCTCAAAGTAGGAAGAAGGCTGTCTTCTCACAGCTTCTGCAGAATGCACTTCCCCTAAAATCTTGACTTGTTTCATTCCATTTCTCCATTTCCTGCAGAGGGGAAGAGGTGGAAAGTCACAGCAGGAGACAGGTGAAGAGTCCCATGCATCCTGCAAACCTGCAGTCATACAGGGCATTGTTCCAGCCTGATCTTCACAGATGTCTTGGTCCTTCACAGCAAAGGCTTCTGTGTTAACTGCAGAAAGGGATGTTTAATTCCTGAAGAAAATGAGCCATCCACATGCCCTGTCCTCCATCCATCCATCCATCCATGTATCATCCATGAGGAACACGCAGGCTCTGTCCTGGCACAGCTCACTCCTTGCAGAATTGACACATCAATGTAAACAGATTAGACAGGATCCAAGTTTGAGGCCTTTATCCTCACAATCTTAAGAAAGCAAATCCCTCATGCATACTGAGCAGGGCTACTGCTGTTTCCTCACCATAAGCCTTGAAGCAGCAAGCAGAAGGAAAAAAAAGGTTTGTTTTGTTTTTGTTTTTTTTTTGTTTTGTTTTTTTATTGGCAGTTATCCTGCACAGACAAGGCCTAGAGGGAGATTAATCTGCATTTATCTGTGACCAGCCAGTCACATATTTTGACATTTATTTCTGAAGGTATTTACTTTCTATAAGAAGTTCAACCAATTAAAAGGAAAAAAAAAAAAAAGCCTATGATATTAATTCTAAACAAAAACTTTTCATTTGTTTACTTGAAATGATAAAGACTACTAGATTCTGTTTTCCTGTTGGGGTTTCTGGTATATTTCAGTTTGCAACAGGCATAGTCTAATGAACTTTAAGTGCATCTGTGCTTCCAAATCCTGTGGTACAGCTACCACAGTAAATGAAGAATATCCTTCACAGCACATGTTCAACTGCCTTCTTTATCCAGATTTCCTGTTATTCCATTTTGCATCATATCAGGAAGAAATTGTTCTTTTGTAGAACAGAAGTATCACTTCTAACAGACAAGAGCAGATCTGTACAAAATCTGGCGTATCTCTTTTTCTCAAAATCCAAAGACAGCTTGGGAAATTCAACAATCCCATTGTTCTCAAGAACTCTTCTCCTCTCCCTGTCCCCGGATATTGCTTCCACAAAATATATAAGTCTAGTCACTTAAACCAATGTTATATTCCAAACTATTTGAAATTACATGAATCTTATGTGCTAAGCATGTGAAAGTCCCATAAATAAGTCTACAAGCCAGTGAGGTTTTTTTATCTATCATAAATAAAAACAAATGGCCCATATAATTCTATTGATTATGTGCTTTCCCAGTGGCTCCCAAATTCACCATTCAGAATGCAGCAAAGCAGTAATGATTTATAATTTGCAAAACAAAGATGGCTTAGGAAGCTGAAAATATTTTAATTTTATTCTGGTCCAATTCTAAAACTCAGGCTTATCTTATGGGGGAAGTACTGAAATTATGTGAGCTTTGGACTACTATTTAAGGAGTTAATGATATTTATTCATTCTAAGAACCAATTTTGCATTTTACACACCAAAAAGAAGCATTAACCAGAAGTTGGTAAACTAAAACCCTTACATTTACTGAGGAGAGATATGTCACATACTTGACAAAAAATCCATATAATAAGAAGAATGGCAAATAGTTCTGCAGAAGATTGGCAAATAGTCATTTTAACCCATACTTAAATTACTTATATGCTGCCTGTGTTCAGAACCACACTATCTTGACTGTGTTTACATAAGCAGCAGTCAAGATTTGGCCTGAGACATGTTAGGCTGAGGACTCCAGCCTTCAGAGAAAACACAGTCTTTAAAGCTAATTCACTGCTAATTTGGTTTTATACCAAAAGATGAGAGACACTCTTTGAATATACAACGTCCTGTCAATTATTTCACTTGATATTTAAGTTCTGAAAAGCTTCTCAGTGTTGGGTGTTGCCACTTTTGCTACAATTGGTTTTAAATTAAAATTGAAGGGATTCCCTTTTGACTGCACGCATGGAATTTGTCATTAACCACAATCATCACTGAACAAGATGGCACTCCTGTCTTGCTCCATATCAGCCCAAATCTCACCTATTTTTCATAGTGTTACAGGGCTACATGATACAAGCCTGAAGACATCAGTAACAATATTAGAAACCTGCAATGGAAAAGTTAAAAAACTGTGAAGTTAAGAGAAAACTGCAATGCCAAGAGGATGCTTCACATGTCATTTAAGAAGTGGCATGTTAGTTTAAGGTTTCCTCCAAAGACAAGAAGTTCTTTCATTCTCACTACTATTATCTTAGTTGCTAACAAAAGAATTCATATAAATGGAATATTTCAACATATTATACCATCTGATGACTTGTCACAGATTTGGGATACTTTGTTAATCCTTGATTAGTAATCAGTTTAGTGAGTAATATTTCTAGTCACTGCATTTATTCTCCAATTTGCAAATGGCTGCAGTTCAATGTTTTTGTGTATTTGAAGACATAAAAAATCTCATTCAGTTGAAAGAAACTCAAGAGTGAAAATAAGTGTTTTCATTTATCAAATTCAGCCTTTCTTTCTCTGTATAAACTGAGCAAATCAATGGAGAATTCTTCACTGTTCTCCAGTGTACCACAATAAAGCACCAACTGGCATGTCAAGATTTAACTTCACATATAAAAACATACTAACACCCAGGGAAGAAAAAAAAAATCTTTAAAAAGGATAAATATGAAATGAACTTGATGCTAGAACATACTTTTTACAATCTTTTAATTAAAATAAATTTGATTGCTTCTGCTTCAACTAGTACAGCTTTTCCCCTGGTTAGGGACTAACCAGAACAGCCTTCCTGCCTTACAGCATAGCAGGAATAAAAGCAGGTCAAGTTACCCTGTTAATCCAGCAGATGTAGGTCAGTTTGGGATAAATATCTGAACAGACAGAAAATACCACAGTGCCCGTGCCTACTACAACTGCTGCTGTGAAGTAATTTGGTCTTACTCTCTTCAGAGCTGTCAGTCAGTGGCAGTTCTTGAATCTCCAGTGCTGAACTTGGGAAAAAAACCAAAAGTTTTAAGATTCCAATGGGTGTGTGCAGCTGCACTGCCTATTCAGCTTCTGCCAGAAGCAGCAGCAATAATGCAGTGCATCATACTTTGATGATAAAGGTGTAACTGTATCTTCATTAAGTGGTCACAGATATTTTTTGCATGTAGCAGCAGACTCTGGTTCCTTCACCCTAACGTTTAGTAATTGAATTACCATGATTAGAAGCATTGTTTGATTAATACTGTGGCATATAAGAGGTTTAAAATATCACCAGGATATTTTTACCTCTAACATAAAAACAATCTCTCCTGCACTATCCTTCCCAACAAACTGTTTACACAAAGATGATGATAGAGGGAATATCAAAGCTATTTAAACAACCATACTGGATATGTGATGACATACACTGCTTTACAAAAAACCTAAACTTTGCCAAATCCATTCAAAAAAAACAAAGGAAAAACTGTAGAGTAGTTCAGGAATGTATCTCCACATGAACAAAATTTATACAGCAAAATGTTCAGCTCTGAAAGAACTTGAGGGGTTTGAATTAAGAAACATACACTATAATTACTTTTCTGAAACTGAAGAGCAGCTGCCTATGGACAGCTAATAATCTCTATCAGCTGTTTAAGGAAAAAAGGATAAATCTAAATTGAGTATTAAAAAAACAGAAAAAAAAGATGAATGCATGAATTTATAGTAATGTAAATCTATATTAAAATTGATTTGCTGCTACTTTGAATGCAAAAGTTATAAAAGCACTCACACTCCCCAAGAGCCATTTGATTAAACTAGAAACCAGTAAACACAACTCACTGTTGGGAGGAAATCGTCTTTCCCTCAAAAATCCTCAACTTGTCAAGACAGCAAAAGCATTCCTAAATAAGACTTACAAAGGTCCCAAGGTCTCTCTTTTGCAAATAAAAGGACAGCAAAGGATGCAAGTATGATTTTTTTTTTCTCACATTTATAGATTAAAGAGAAAGGAGAAGGGAAAATAGGTAGACATGCCACCTACATTGTTCACTAACCCCTCTGTAGCTGTTCTGAGTTCCACATGCTCCCAAGTCCTACGCACCAAACTCCAGCATTAAAGGAGAGCACCAGAAGAACAGCTACAGAGCCCCCAGTGTTTTTGTCCCTGAAATAAATGTTCTCTCCTTCTTTCAACCCCCTTAGAATGCTATAATGATAGTGGCTTATGCATTGATATTTAAAGCACCCATCCTGAGCTTAGTATGCATTAACATAAGAGCAACTGCAAACATTTGGGCTTTGTCTTTAATTTTCATTTATAAAATGAAGGGAAAAGACCCTGAAATAGGTTCAGAGGGAAAAAAAAAAGGGGAAAAAAAACCAACCCTACAACATTAAGGATCTTTGCAAAGACACACATTCATTTTTGAAAATACTCAGTTCTTCCCAAAATGTTTTCATTATATAGAAGGGCAAATTCCTGAGAGAAATCATGATTTTACAATTTATTCCTTGCCACTGAAATGTGATATTTGCCTTTCTTCCTTTCAAACACACCGCAAAAACTCCTTGGGAAGATGGGATATGCTCATTAAGATCATACTTAATATCAATGCAATCCCAGAGGATACACACACTAAACTGTGTCTAATAGTTTTACCATTCTGCATTTGTTTTAGGATGTGTATTTTAAAAAGCATGTCAGTGGCAATCTCTTTACAGAAGACCCTGCATTGTTTTGAGAGGCCCTAACTTTTGGGAGTTTCTGCCTGCTGTTCCACTCAAAACAAAATTAAAGTAATCCTTCTTTCTCTTGGAGATGGCATTAAGAGGACAACAACAACATCTCCTATTTGTACATTTTTAGGTGTTAGATGGAGAGGGAGTCACTATTCTAGTTCAGTCAACCACATTCTGGTTGGTTATACTGCTATTCTTTTTGGCAAGCACCTGAAGTCCACATCCATACCATACATAACTGCTGTTACCAGTTACTTAATCAACATTTCTAATGCACAGGAGAGAAAAAGGAAAAAAAAAAAAAAAAAAAAACAAACCAAAACCACCTCAAAATCCAAGCTCCAATTTATATAGCAATATTAAAAGAATAACTCCTATTAAGAGAATAATTCTTTGGAAAGAATAAGGGTCATCTCATGCAACACATTTTGTCAATAGTAGGATCAGGCCAGAGTGATGAGAAAGCTAATTATGAGAACTAAGACTTCTGTAACAATAAACTATAACTTAGAGACATTTGCAGAACATTATCATGGATTTGCAACTGACAAGTAAATTTAAAAGCAGGCAGATTCACTGTCCTACATTTCTGAAACAAGATTTTTTAAAAAGAATTAAAAAACTAACAGGCAAGTAGAAGAGAAAAATGCATTTGCTTCAACAGAGGTGCTTCTGTTGATGAGCACTTCCATGGAGTTATTTCTTTGGTGACAAACTTCAAAACTGTTTATTGCTAATTTCATGGTAGAAACTTGATAAATACTTGGAGTGCAAGAGTGATAAATATTTGAGTGAGTAATCCCTATTCATGTACTCTGCAGGGAAGTTGTGGGTCATCATCAATGGGAATATGGATTGTTTAGTTACTTCATGTTTTAAACCTGAACTGCTATAAAATGACTAACAATAAAAAGCCACGAAGAAATCAAGCAAAATAATTCATAAAATATGAACCAACCTGAGAACTAAGCAGCTAATAAGCCTACCAAGCCCTGGTTAGATTGATGGAAGTCATATAAAGACAGACACAACCAAGTCGAGTAAAAAATGTTGTTTCAACTTGTGTCTTAAAATATTCCACATAGAGACTGTACTAGAACTACTACTGTATTTTATTATGCAATTTTGTATGCCCTCACAGTACCAACAGAATTAAAACTCCATGCATTTGACTTGCTGTACACTGTATTAGCATATGAACGCCTAGCTGTCAAGACAACCCCTGTGCAGGCAGCCTTGGGTTGCCAAGGTTTTGCTAACAGAAATCCAACTGAAAATTGAAAACAAAGTCTAAACACACAAGATATTGAGTGATGTGTAACAACTTCATCTTAAATCAGCTTAGACCATCTCGTAAGCAGTCATATCCATGTTTGTCCAGGTTTGTTTGCAGGTTTTTTTTATTCTGCTTGTAACAGATCCGGGCTAATGAAAAGAGTCTCACCCGCAAGCAATTACCTGTCTTGGCTGATTTGTTGCATCAGTGGCCACAGTTTCTGACGAATTAAAGAGTCCCTATATTATTTTCATTAGTAGACAGGTTGCAAGCCTTTGAAGTGTCTGAAGCAACCGCACTGAGAAGATTCGCCCAGTGCTGGCAAAATCTTGGATGTGGATCGTTTGCTCCCACACATGGCACTGCCCAGAGCCGAGCACATTAAGGCATTAGATGCCATTTGCATTATCACACAGCAGGGGGCTACAGCAGCTACAATTCCAGGATAATCCTAACCTGTATCTGTATCCTATGAATCCAGCAGAACTATTTTTATTGTAGCAGTTTCTCACGTGGCCACTCTTGACAATGACGAGCTTACTCGTCAGGTTGCATAAAAACAGCTCAGATGAAGCACTTGAGTTATTCTAAAAACATGCCTCCCATACAACTGTTAAATTTTGTTTCAGACTACGTTCTTGAAGTCAAAAGACAATCAGAACAGAAAGAAAAAAAAAAAAAACCAAAACAAAAAAAGTAAGGCTGTCTGTAAAAATAAATAACAGGTTAACCTCCTGGGACATCATTTAAGTACGCCAGGCTCATTACAGCGCTCTAGTTAAGAACAGCAGCAGCCAGAGATCCCCACTCTTTTCACGGCAAACACTGGAGAGGGCAGAGCAGACAAATACCATCCCCGAACTCAGCTGACAAACCTCTCCCCAGCTCCACATGTTCTTACTCCCTCTCCCACCTCTGTGGCTCCCCTTTCACAGCAAGCAGCTGACACTGGGCTCTTTTACTTCTTGTTTGCCTCCTCTCTGAAGGGACTGCTTGCTGCTAATGCTATTCCATGCACAAGCTGAGAAGCATTATTCTATGTCCTCTTCCCTCAGCTGATGCTTCATCAATACTCAGGACAGATTCCTTGAGCAAGTCTCTCCACAGATCTTGCCAGAAAGGAAAACTTCCATACAGGACACGTGTCAGCTTGACTCTTTGTCACCTTGTTTTTAATTAGCATCAGTTTCACCACCAGAAACCATCGGTAATTACCGTTCAGAAGTGCTGCGGATCCTCAGGACAAAGATGTTATTCCCATCAGAGCTGACAGAAAAACCTGCATGTCCCATGGCCCACAAACAAAAAATTGGAGAAACCTAACAAATCCATTGAGCCTCTTCACAATACAGTTTGGGCAGGTAAATCAAGCCAAAGGGGAAACTACTTTTAAATACAGCTATTAAGCTATCACCAAGAAATGTGTCTAATGGTAACTGTGTCTGCTACTTCTGTCAAAATAAATGGCAGAAACTACTAAAACAACGTTTACAAAGTTGCACTTTAAGGTGGACTGAAGGAATTTGATATTCTGTAGGATACAGCTGCCACTGAGGACAGTCCTACGGAATATATTTATTCATCTCCTCCATTCTCCTTTACCTCAGGAAACAAGGGTTGGAGAAATTACTTCCTCTCACTTCTGCCTGAGTGTTACAGGTTCTTTATATCCCCTTGAAAGAACACTCTGCTGAAGTGTGGTACACAGAGAGCCTAAGTATTTCTGACTGAAGTTTTAATCAGGAGCTGAAAAAATAATTGTGTGAGAAACTGAAGGGAGGGGAGATGTTTTACACACGCAGAGGGCAAGCTGGGTAATGTGTTAGGCATCACTTTTCCCCATCTGCAAGGACAGGCCCAATCTGGTTATTTTCACACAGTCACAGACAGATTTTTGCACTACACCCCATTTCTTTGCAACACGTTTTTTACCTGATGCAGTTCACAGAGTTACATTCTGCCTGGCACGCTCTCTAAACTGCAGTGAAAGACATCACTTTTTAATCACTGGTTTACTCTTAAAGCTGTGCCGTGCTGAATGCGGCTGATTGCATCTTAGGAAAGATCAAATCCTCCTCCTCCAGCAGCAACCCTGATTTTATTGGTGACAGAAAGTCAGTCCAGAGGCTTCCCACCCCCAGCTCCGTTGCAGGGCAATGAATTGACAATTCACAGGGAAATGTAAAAGGCAGAGAGGAGCCCCCAGGTGCAGCGCGCCGCACATGCCCCCATAAATAATCCTGTATAGCACCAACACAGCGGCTCCTTGTGCGGTGACGTACCGGGCAACCCATAAACATCGGGAAAGAATACAAATAATCCGCCCGACGGCCCCGTCCTCCGCGGCTGCCCAGCGCACTCCCTTCCCCTCCCATTCCTTCTCGCCTCCTCGGCCGGGAACTTCCCCGCGAGGTGGAGCGCGGGCACTCGGGGGGGGTCGGGACGATGGGGATGGCAGCGGGGGAGGCTCTCGCGATTCGGGAACCCGGGCGGCTGCCGGTGCCCGCGCTCCGGGCTGCCAGCCGCGGCTGCCTCCGGAGAGATCGCCCGACACATGACGCAGCCATGTGAAACGCCAAATATATTAAACTTGACGTGGAATGGCATGACGGAGGCGAGCGGGGGGAGAAATAAAAAAAGAATAGAAGGGAAAAAAAAAAAACCTATAAGGCCACTTAGTTTAATGGACTCTTCGCTTCTCCTTGCCACACCGAAACACCGAGGGAAGGGCCGGGAGATGCCCCGCATCCTCCCGGAGGAGCGGGGTCCGCCGGCGAGTTGCAGCGGGGTGGCTCCCCGGCCCCCTCCGCACCCGCCGGGCCGCGGGGCCGCTCCCCGCCTGCCATCCCGGCAGCGAGGGGGCAAACTCCCGGCGGCAGCGCAGCTCAGCGGGCTCGGCGGCCGGCCTGGCTCCCGATGGAGCGGGAGAGAGATGGGGGAGGCTGGCGGAGGCTCCCCCGCAGGCAGCCGCGGCGGGCGGTCACCTCGCAGCGCGTCGCGGGGCTTCCCTGCGCGGCGGCCGCTCCATCGCACTTAGCCGGATAACGGGGACGAGGGGGAGCGGCGGCGGGCAGCAGGGAGAGGGGAATACATCCAGTCTGCAAACTAGCTGCAGGATGAGCCGCCTGGAGCAGGATGGCGAAGGGATCCGGGCTCATCCGATTACCCTACGCGCACATTCGATGCCTCGCACACAGACACGCACTCCCGGCAGCGGCGGCGGCGCAGCGAGGCGCGGGCACCCCCCCATCCCGCCGCCCCCCGCCGGGGGAGCACGGCTGGAGCCCGCACGTTTCCCCGGGATGCCGTGGCAGCCCACACGCCGCTGCCGCGGCCGCACTCGCACTTTCGGGGGCACGTTCGCGGCGGGCGAGCGACGAGGTGACGGCCAGGCGGGGGGCGGCTGCAGGGGTCGGGGTAGGTGGAGGAAGAAGCGCGGAGGGCGAAGGAGGGCGGGAAGAGGCTGCTGAGGGAAGGGCAGGAAGGGTTAACAGCCGTGCGGCGCTTCAGCGCTGGATAGCGCTACCCGAGCGGGAGGCTGGGGGCGCACGGCGAGGGGGGGGAAGCCGGGAGAGGGGCGAGGGAGGGAGCGGGTCAGGAGTGGGGCGGGGGGGAAAATCTGGGATGCCCCGGGCCGCAGCGGTGCCCCCCCGGCGTCCCTCCCTCCCCGCGCGTGGGGCAGGGGTGGGGAGGAGGCGGTACCTTGTACGAGGATCCCGCAGAGGCTGTAGAAGCGCAGGAGCGCGCCGGGCTTCAGCCGCATCCTGGGGGCTCCCCTCGGGCTGGGTGGGCGCCAGGCACGCAGATCCGCAGCCTCCCGCCGCTCCGCTCTCCGGGCGCTTCCTTCCCCCCGCAGGAGCCGCCGCCGCCGCCGCCTCCGCCGCAGTGTCTCCCTCGCTGTATCCAGTGGGGTGAGGAGGAGGAGGAGGAGGAGGACCAGGGTCGCGGGGGTGGATTGGGGAGGGAGGAGGAGGAGGAGGAGAGGAGGAGGAAAGAGCGGCTCTCTCCGCTGGCTCCGGCGCTGCTGGGCAGGTTCAGGTTCCCACCGCGGAGCGGTGCCAGGTGCCCCCGTTGGCTCCCCTTGCCCCTGCCGGCGTGTCCGTCCGTCCGTCCGCCTCTCCGCTGGCCTGTGGCAGGCTGTCCCGTGCCGTGCCGCCGCGGGGCGGCGGAGGCGGGGGGAATGCGCAGGGGCTCCGGCTCCGCTCCCGCTCCGCTCCAGCCGCTTCCCGGCGCGAGACACAAGGGCAACCTCCACTCGCCCCGCCCCTTTCTGCGCCTGGCCCCGCCCCCGGGCCCGCCCTCCCGCCACACCCCGGCCCTCCCAGCGCCGAGGCCACGCCCCCGCTGTCCCTTTGGCTCCGCCCCCGCCGGTCAGGCCCCGCCCCTCACCTCCGGCCCGGCCCCTCGGGCGGGCACGTGACTGGCGCACGGCGCTGCCCAATGGCCGCAGCCCGGCGCTGGCCGGACAGCCAATGAGAAGCCGCGTTACAAAGCAAAGGCCCGCGCCCCGCCGCCGGGCCCGCCTCGCGCTCCGCTGAGTGACGGCCAGCCCGGACCAATCGCGGGGAGCGGTGGCCGCGCGGCGGCGCCGCAGCCAATGGGCGGCGAGAGCGGCGGGGGCGGGGCGGGAGCGGGCGCTGTCCAGGGCCGGTGCTGAAGCGGCGGCAGCGCCGGGCGGGACGCGGACCCGGGCCGGGGCTCGGTGGGGGACGCGGCCCCTTCGGCCCCTCCGTGCCTAAAGCCCCTTTTCCTCCCTCGGCTCTTCCTCCCCGAAAACAGCGGATGAAAGAAGCGCCGGCTGAGTCTCCGTGCTCGTGGGGGCGAATCCCGTGCAGGTGCCCTCACCGCGGCAGCCATGAGATCCAGCCCCGAGCAATGGCGATAAATCTCCCTGGACTTTGGGCGGACTCTGCGTGGCGTGGAGAAAGTTTTTTTCTGTGAGGGTTTCTCGGGAGGGTTGGTGGCATTCAGCTGGTGGTCTGGAATTCCTAACGTTCCGAAAGATAAAGCGCTGAATGCCATAAGAAATGCAAGAAGGCAGGCAGCCACCCTACCTTTGTGTAGCTGGTGTTTAGCACAGCATTTTGCACAAGTGAAATCAGAATATCTGGGTTGGAAGTTGCTGGATGTCTCTGTAAACACCCAGTGGAGGAATTGTGTTGCCTTTTATCCCATAGAAAGCAGGATTTCTCTGTGCCCAAATAATGACCAGGCATTTCTCCAGGTCTGGTTCCATCCTTTTCCTGTTGAGGTTTTCTCTCCGACACCGTGCAGCATGTTTCTCTCAGTAACTCTGAATTCCCACCTTGATGTCCCAGGCTTTGACAGCAAAGAGCTTTGCGGAGATAAGTGGTGAAATAGTCTTCCCTACAGGAGAGGGAAGCTCTTTAGAAGCTCATTTCTCTGAAGGGGGCATGGTCTCAGATCGTCAAGGAAGTGCAATCAGTTGTCAACTTCACCTTGAAGAGCTTGCACAGGAGTGGGATCAGGGAAGTTATGCATTCTGCAGTCATATCCTCCACTTGGTTCATTAGCAAGTGATGATTATGCCTGGCAGCAGTTGAGACTGCATCAGGATTTTTACCGAGTTCCCCCAAGCTCCAAAAAGATGCTCACATAAAATGCAGAATCAAATTAAAGAATCACCTTTTAAAGTTCTAGCATTTGTATGGTTTGGGAACAAATGACTGTCACATCCATCTCCATGCCTTTGGAGGGTTATGTTAACACTATAGAGGATGTAGCACTGGAATGTCCCCTAGGACAGGGAAGCATTTGTAGTCTTTCTCTAATGCATGAGTAGACATTTGCTTTACTTTTTTTTTTCTTTATTCTTTTTTTTTTCTTTATTCTTTTTTTTTTCTTTTTTTTTTTTTTTTATTCTTAGTGAAAAAAGACACAATGGGCAAAGGTTTTACAACTCTTAGAGTTCGGTGCAGGGTCAGCAGTAATTAATGAGGCATGATTATCAAAATATTTTAGAAGACTTACAGAAAGGATCAAGTCATCATTTTTAAGGCAGCCCTATAAATGTCAGCAAATGTTGGTGTGGGTTTTTTTTTGGTTTTTTTTTTGGTTGGTGGTGGAGGAAATTAAAAAACAATTCCCACAAATCCTTCACTAAGGCAGGACTGTAATCCACCCTGAAGTGCTTTTGCATTAATGATGACAGCTGATAGCTCTGTACTTTTGACAAGACATACTTTTGGTTGTAGTCTTGTTCCAGGAAACATTATAGGAAAGATACAAGAATCTTCCTAACTTAGTGATTAAAAGCTGTAGAAAGGGGTCCTCTGGCAGGTTAGGAATGAAGTGCCTGTCTGTACTTAGTAGGGTTTTCAAGTCTTTGCCATATTAGTACACTTGGAAAAGCTGATCTGAGTATTTAGAAACACCTTTTCTTACCAGGATTCAGTGACATGGACATAATGTCACACCTCGTGTCAGGAGCACAGGAGCATAACCAAAAATGCTGGTTCTTGCCATTGTTTTCTGGCTCAGGTGGGTCTGAAATGAGCTAGCAACATGTTGATAAATAAAAAAAAAATTCCCAACAAAAGTCTCTGGTTTTTTTTACTGACTATATATCTGAAAAAATGTGTGATTAAAATCATTACAGCTGCCAGATATGATGCCATACTTCTCCTGATTAACTCAGCTGTGTTAATTTGATGGTTTCTGTAGGCATAGTAGCACATCTTGTGACATCCAGTGGCAGCTGATATCTAAACCAACTTTGCAATTGGTCTGTGGGGCAGCATGGCCAGAGGCTCCCTTGGATCCAGACCAAAATGGCAAGAGGGATTCTTCAGGAAACACACTTCAGGACAGTGTAAAGAGTAATATCCTAAAATACCAATAAGAGATAACTCTGAAAATCAGGTGCAGAAGGCAAACATTCTATCACAAGCAGAAAAATGTTCTTCTGCATTATCCTGTTGTGCACCAAGTTGACATGTACAAATATTCCTGATGCTAAACAAAGCAAAATAGTTTAATGCCCAAACATGATCAGAAGGAGTTCTCAGGTATTTCCTGAGAATAGCAAGTTCCCCAACTTATCATAAAACCACCCCAAGACAACAGCTGAACTCCACCTCTTCTAGAGAACCTCTAGAGTCTGCCCTGGAGGACAAACAAAATCTGAAGGGATAATCATGATTTTTTATTGATGCTCCTTGATAGCATCACTAGTCAGTGATTAGGGAGGGGAAACCCAAGGAAAACAT
This sequence comes from Agelaius tricolor, assembly GCF_023055355.1. NCBI lineage: Eukaryota > Metazoa > Chordata > Aves > Passeriformes > Icteridae > Agelaius > Agelaius tricolor. The sequence goes on along the minus strand of NW_027269269.1, from coordinate 42,621,263 downwards.
ATTAGGCAAAATATTATGGTTTTGTGGAATTCATCAAACTATGGAAGATGTATAGATAATTTATGGAGAAAGAAACTTCCAGTGTTAGAAGCTGGGAAACATAGCTCTAGAAATAATTGTTCTGTGCTATGTCCTATAATATATGCTTTAAAGTAAATTTTGTTTTAAAAAAATCTAGAGGGTAGCGAAGAAGTAGTCACAATATGGTTGCAGAGTACCAAAACCAAGTAAAAACACCCCACAGGAAATAAGGAGAAGGCAAGCTGCTAGTGACAGAAGTTAGAGACAGATTCCATCCTGAGTTGCAAAACTGCTAATCACTCATGATCACATTTGAAACAGCAGTTTGGAAAGTAAGATTTATTTACATGTTTCAGTAGAAAAAAATCTTGTGAGAAAACCCCATTGCAACTGCCCCCTGGCCTTGAAGAAATCTCTGGCTGTATAGCAGCCTCTTGCATTGGTCCTTAACACGTGCTTAATGCTTCTGTTTGCCCCACCATGAGCTCCCCTCATGTGGAGGGTCCCTAGATCCAGGAGGGATCACAGGAAGGGCATTTCCTTGCCCAGTGCACCATTCCTGGCCTATGTGGAAATCAGAGCACCAGGGTTCATCCCTGGAGTCTGTGCATTTCCCTTTTGCACTGCCTTTTACCTTGTGTTTCAGCAGCTGCAGCAGAAGAGTTGGAGTTTTGTTTGTTTTTGTTGCTCGTTGGGGTGAGAAATTTTGAGTGGTAGAGGTAAGTCGCTGTTGTTTTTAATGGTTTGGGTTTGGTGGAGGATGATTACTAAAATAAAAAAAAAAGCCCAGATAACATTTACTTACCAGATGCCAGCAAAAATGCAATGGTTTGAACAAATACTGTAACTACTAATTTAGTTAAATCTATCCAACTGTGAAAATATATTGGCGTGAATAAAAATATATAGACATGAAACGCATTGCACATTTTTTTTTGTTTGAAAAAAAAAGAAATTGGCTTCAGTAAAGAGCAATTGAAGTTTGAAAATATGCTCCAGAGAAGAAATGTGTTCATTTCCATAAAACATATTGGTGTGTAAATATACAGAATGTATCAGTTCCAGAGCAATATTATGAATTCAGTGAAATTTTGTTCTGTGTTAGTTAGTAAGATGAAGCAAGTAAAAGGAATTGCATGCTGTGAATACTACATATAAAATATGTGTGGGATGAAGTCCCATTTATAAAGCAATTATAAATGTGAGATATTTCACAGACTTTTGGAGTAGAAAAAAGTCTATAAAACAACCCTGTCAATGCAATGCCAATGCAAAGTAAACCAAGGTCAAACCTCACTGGTATCATTCTCATTGAAAAATACCTAATCTACATTTCGAGTTGGTGAATATAATTGCAGAAGAGAATTACCAATGATGAGTGGAGGCAGAATTATCTTATTCATTACCTGACCTCTCATCCATATAATTTGTGGAATGAAGACACAGAAAAAATGGTGCTGTTAACATGATTCTCCATAAATTCTAGTTAGGTCTCCCTCTTCCTAGAGTGTTTGATAATTAGCAGAAGTGTGTGCTTTCCTATGCCTTCTCACCCTCAGCCAAGAAGCAACTACTTGAAGAAATGTTACTTCCCTAGCCAAAACGACAGAACCTGGGAGTTATACAACTTTAACAGCTTTTGTAACATTATTTCCTTATGATTTTTAAAATATTCCAGCCATATTGAGGAATGCAGAGGGTGGTTGGGCACTGGAACCCCAGGGCAGTGGTTACAGCATCAAGCCTGACAGAGCTCAAGAAGCATTTGGACAAGTCTCTGAGGCACATGGTGTGACTCTTGGGGTGTCCTGTGCAGGGTCAGGAGCTGGACTCAAGGACCCTGAGGGGACCCTTCCAGCTCAGGATATTCTCTGATTTTCTGGTGCTATGATCCTTGTGGGGCCCTTCCAATGCAGGATATTCCTATGATTCTGTGTAATGCATGTTACAGTTAGCCACAAAAACATATTATACATGGAATTAAGTAGACAATAATTGTGTTTGAACAGATTCACATATAGTTTAGAATACATCCCAGCTAATATCTTTGGAATATGTATTTATCCAATTATCTAATTATTTTTTTATTTCTAATATTTTGTAATTTTTAATTGCTCTGCCTTTTATTACATATGCAGAACCTCTCTTGCACTCAGCTGACGTGACAAAAGAGTTTTCAAAAACTCAGTAAGAAGGGAGTTGTTCCTTCTGTAGAACATCATGCCATCCATTTTACTTTCTCAAGAACAGCTCCGATTATTGACACCAGTACAATGACTTTCTCACGTGTTCTGATAGTACAAAGGAGGCTCTAGATATTTAGATCCAACATTTGGGTTTTTTTGAGACTAAGATTTTCATACTAGTGCATCCTAAATTGAAAATGTTTTCAAATACAAGCCAAAGTATTTTAACTGATCCAGAGTGAGACTCATAGAATTGAACAAATACATCAGTTTGCCCATACTAAAGACTCCTAAAATATTTGTTCAAGCACATCTATGCTTTTTAAAACCAGGATGTAAGAATTCAGAGGACCTTTCTGAAAAGAGCATTTCTTTTGCTGTCTCTATAAAAATTGGCCCACAGCATAAGCCTCAGGGAAATAAAAAAATGCACACAACTGACTTTAAAGATAATAGCCTTTATTATTTCTATGCATTCTGCCTCTGCTCAACAGTCTCCTAAGAATTAGATGATCTAGCAATGAAATACAGCTAGACTGGATTGCCAGTGCTCTTTCCAGCAATGGGAATGAGACTGTAATTCTGTCAGATGGGTGGTGTTAGGTACCACAATTAGGAGCAGGAAGAGCAGACTCTGTTTGACCTGTGTCTAACCAGCTCTGATGCCACCATCACCCTTATTGAAGACCTGCTTTACTGTGTCCTGGCTTGCACACCAAAGAAACCAGGGAATATGAGAAATTGTGTGCTCCAGTTTTTGCTCTTCTGTTCAGTCAGGATTCCGAGGGCTTTAATAACCCCTAATGATCCCGTTCACCTGGGCTTTCCACCCACACTCAGGAGCTCTGTTTGAGCTGAGCTGTGTTTGGACAGGGCATGTCTCCAGCAAGTCCTGCTCCTATTTGGTTATGGAAGACTTTGAGCCAGATTTCAATCACTTTCTTGATGCTGTGAGCACTGATCCTAACCTTGGCCTTCTCAGTATGATCTCTGACCTGCTCCTGTACTCTGATGTTGCCTTACAGCCTTGCTGGGCTCTGCTAAAACCTCTGGGTCTGTCCTTGCTCCAGCACTGTGAGAATGGACTGTGGATGCTGAGCATCCCTGTGTTCCTGGCTCACCTTTCCTTGGGAAGCAGTCCTGCTCCTGTTAATTCCCAGCAGATGTAGTCTGAGAGACCACAGTTCCCAAGGAGTTGGAAATAGATCCAGGTCTTTGGTTTCAGAGATTTGTGTCATCTTTTGATCTGCTGACGCTGGGCAGAATCAAAAGGATGTCATGTGGTACAAAAAAAAAAAAAAGGAACAGAGGAAAAATCCACCAGGGAGGAAGGTAAAGTATGTTCAGACAAATTATTTTGGGAGACTAGCTCTAGAAAAGTACAAGTGTGATGGAAGGTCAGGGTAAAATTAGGACTTTAAATTATAGGCTGAATGTATGGAAAAGGCTGGCATAACACTGAGGTTGAAATCTGAGGGAAGATAAATTGTTAGTAAGGACAACCAAGGTGATGAGAACATGTTGAGACCCCAGAATGGAAGGAGTTTGTGTCATCCAGGTGAGGAATTTAGGACCAGATTATCTAGGAAATAAGAAGGATAAGATAAATCTGAAGGCAGAGTAAAGCTTCAAAGAGGAACTTAGAATCCCTGAGTCCAGAAAATTGACTGAGGAGCTATGGGAGGGGGAGCATGAGTCAAGACCAGAAAACAAGTAACAAAGGCAGCTGTGTGGTGATGAAAAACCAGAAAATAAAGTGCAACAGTAAAAAAGGTGAGAGCAGAAAAAAGAAGACACAAAGCACAGAAAGAAAAAAAAAAATCAAGATTTAAATAGTACAACTTAGCATGAGATGAGAAGCCAGAGGAATGGAAAGGGGAATGATAAAAGTAGCTACTGATAGATGAGACAAAAAAGGAGAATAACAAAACTTCAGGTTTTAAATAAAAGGAAGAAATGTCGGTAACCAAATTGTTTTGTAGGGCCCGAAACTCATTGTGTCTCACTTCCATAATGTATCTGCTTTCAGTAAATATCTGAGATTCATGATCAAGTATTTCTGAAGTTACTGTCTCCTCTAGGAAACTGCAATTTTCTATACCACTCCCTAACTGATGAGCTCAAATGAAGAGATGTCAAGTAGATTTAAAGGCTCTATGCCCTCTGGTGATCTGCATGGATATCAATGTGCTAACATTTTTTCTTCTTTGTTCACTTCCATAAATTTTAGGGAAATACATAGATTTACTGTAAGGATTTTACAGTTAGGAGATGGTCATAACGAAAGAAATGAACTTGTTAGTTATACAAACTTTATGTTGCTTTTGCATTTTTATAAGATGAACTAAAACTGCCTGGCAGCTCTTCCGTCTGTTTTCTTCCATGCCTTGTCCATCTGTTGTCCTCTTCTACCCCTCCTCCACGTTACACAAAGCCTTGGGCTCAGTCAGCCCAAGAAGAGGCTCTGGGGATGATTCATGGGTTTGGGGAGAAGGAAGGCACTGATAGATAGAACCTCTAATTCATTAGCTGAAGAAAAAACAGAAAATATGTATTCAATATGGCAGAGGTCTGAGAAAAGAGGAAAAGACAGTCTCTGAGTAACTAAATGAGGCCTTTGAGAATTGGATTATGTTTCACTATGCCTCAGAGTTCCTCTCTGATGTTAGGTAAGTCACTCAGACCAAATGTTTTTACAGTGCTAATAAATTGATATTAATGCTCATTTTCTCAGTTCCTAACTTCATACCAAAGAGTCTTATCTGCAGAAATGTGAAGTACTGCAGACATCCTAAAGCCGGTGTGAACTGGACTAAGAACACGCAGAGCTGTGTAATGAAAATTGGCCACTTGGAATTAGTGGTTACCTTTGACATTAATCTTAATTAAATACTTCATTATAATGTATCTGCAGAACGAGGACAAATTAAAGTTGCATAGGCAATTCGGAATCCTGGCATTTCTTAAGCCTTTGATTTTTCAATTTTAGTGATGTTAATATGGCTTTGTATACCTATTGGTCATTTATTAGGATTCAAGTATTTACTTTTTTTTTTTTAATTAGCTTACTAGCTTTGATGTAGTTGCTCTTCTGAAATATTTGCCTAATGCTTAAAATCTGTTATATCTCAGAAGCATGAATGAAGTCAGTGAAAGTTCCAGGATTAGTTTTTTTTTTACCCTGAAGAGTGTGCATCTCTTGTGTTAATCCAATAAATCACAAATGGACACAGACATTATGACTACTAAGATAAATAATGACTTACATTGCAGCTTGTTACTGGCTCAAACTATGGAACTGACTTCACCCATCTTTGAAGGAAAACAGTGGAAATATATTGGGAAAGAAGTAAACCAGAAGGAATTATGCAAAATGCAACAACTTCTCAGTCTGTTAACTGTTGTCTCAGAGTAGGTGAGAGGTGTTTGTTACTGTAATTGCTGCATTATTTTACATGTAAATAAACCTTTTTTAAAAAAATTTTTTTAAAAGCAGAATGTTGTTATTCAAGATCACATTGAAATTCACGTGAATCACAGAAATATATGGAATACATAAGTTTGTAAGTTTTCTAGATTTATTTTTTATGAAATGTGGTTCTAGACCTGCTAATATGTTATTTAAGGAACATGGCATATTAAGAAGTGAACACAGCATAGTTTTTAATGCTTTGAAAACATAACAATGCAGTAAAGTGATTTATTATATCACTTGCCATTGTGATTAAGGACAATGGAATCAGAGTTTGCTCCTAGGTGAAAAACAGAATTAAGAATTTTTAAAAAGTGTGTTGCAGCCATAAAAAACTATAATACAGAAGGTTTAATGGATTAGCTTCCAAAATTCAAGTTTCTAAAACAGTGAGATACAAGAGTTAGAAAGGAACATATTTATGACAGAGGAGCAGAAGAAACCATAAAAAGGTTTTCAAGGTGCTTGCACTTGTTAAAGCAAATCTAAATTCTCTAATAATCACAAAGTTGGGTTTTGGCAAGTGCATTCAGTTGCCATTAATAATTCACTTGTTAGAAGATGGTACTAACTTTAAAATAATGACATGTAAAGTAAGATTTTTTGTTCTTAAGGCTCTAAATTATGGGTCCTGAGGTTTTTTTATTAATATCAGGACTGTGTTGTAGCCTATTGTCAGTGATTTTCCCAGTGACAGATGATAAGATTAGAATGAGCTGAAAATTATCCCTTGCCAGAGGCTGTGTATGGAAATAGTGGTAAGTAGACACACATACAAAATGTCATTTAAAAAATTCTTCTCCTGGATTTTAGTTGTCTGAAACTTTTCACTTAGAACAGAGATTTAACTCTGCTGAATTAATTGGATTAAGCTATGTCTCCTTTTTTAAGATCAGAATAATTTTTATAACACCAAACTATTGAAAATCACTAAACACAACTGTACTGCGTGTGTACCCTCAGTTTTTCCTGTGGAAGTATAAAGACTGAAATTAGCAAATGCTATCTGAGCAGCAGGCAATCCACTGGAGGCTGGTTTCTTGCCTACAGCAGAACTCAATTTGATTTGCTCCATATTTATAGCTTTTGCATTTTACAGAGGTCAAAAAAGGTTAATTAAATAATTTCAATATTTCACTTTAACAGTATACAATAACTGTTTACTATATAAAAGGTAAGTTGAAGAAGAAAAATAAGAAACTTTATGTTCAGTTCTTATGTTCTGTTAAGGCATCCTTCATATGTGGAAAATAGAAGGTAAGACTGGATATTTTTCCAGTATTCATACTCCAAGTATAGCTTGGTATATGAAAATGCTTCATCACATCAAAACTAATTATCATCTATAAACTATAACATTAACACAATAATATAACATTATGAAACACACGCTTAAACTTTTAAAAAAATAATTATTTTTATTTCAGATATTTAATGAAGATTAAACTGATGGGGTAGGGATTCTCTTTGTTTCTCATAACAGTTTCACATGCATTTCCACAAGTGATGATGGATTGTGAATGGGAATGAAATTTGCTAAATGACTCATCAGAATCTGGGCTGATGTGAGACATTCCTTTTGTGACTCCTGTTTGCAAGCATACTCTGAGGATGTTAACAAAATACAGGAACAGGCCAAGACCAAAACCTCTTTTGTTTCAAGATGACTGTAAGGATTCTGTAAGCGAAAGCACCAGAACAATCTGGGCCAGCTGCTAAGCTGTCTATATTTTATATTTTCCTGTAGCTGCTAGGTCTAGTTTTCTCTCCTAGCTTAAGTATGTTCAGGAATTTCCTGGCCTTCACAGCCGAATATTTGCAAAAAGCATAACTTTTCATCTAAGTTTCTGTGTAGGTTATCACATCCAGCATTAGTACATCATAAGTACATCATTCACTATTCTTTTGTACTGGGGACAGTAACAAAATTAGAAAGGCAAAGGAGTTTCCAGGGGTTTGACCTTATGAGAGCTATGCTCACTAGTATATTTTGGCCTGATTTTCTCCAGGAATTATAGAGATATGTTTGCTGAGTGAGGTTTTGCAGTTCATGCTGTTTAAGGAATCTCTTTGACCTCTCTGGCCTGTGACTGTTGGACTCCACCACCTCTTTGAGAGGTTAGACAGTCTAATTTGATAAAAATATCTAAGTTCTTCTGACAAACTACAATTTTGATAGTATTCTGGAAAAAAGAGACCCAGATGAAACTTTGCAAGTTCCAGTAAGCATTAGGTCTTTGACTTATTCCATGAAACAATTTATTTACATTTAGCCAACACATTTATCTGAACTACATAAATTATCATATAAAGTCAGTTTAGTTGAAACTGTGATGTTAATGTGTTATCATTAGTCACTCACTGTTGGTTACAGTCATGAGTAAGGCTGAAGATTTACAATTTTTATTGTGTCATAGCATATGGAAATCAAGTGTCTGACACTTTGAATTGTGCCAATAAAAGTGTTTTGTTTGTCTTCAAAGACCATAATTTGCACTTCCAAATGTGACCATGAAATGGCTCACTCTCAGTCTTTATTTTCATTTTGTAGTGTTTCCACAGTTTCATTGTCTGGCTATATGGATCAGTAGTATAAAGTAACACTTTTTTTTTTTTTTGGTGTAGCAAAGCTGGAGACTTGAATGCTGTACCTACAGACATTCACCAGCAGAATGTTACCATTTTGAAACTAATTGTACAGGATGAATTAAACTCCTGAATTATACTCCTGGCTATACTCCCTGATGACTGTGATAGTCCTCATGAATCTACAGATGATGAAAAAATGAGAAATAAAAGAAACTTATCTCCCTTATTCCCTGAGTGTCTTGAAATTGAAATATTTTGAGGTTTTGTGCCATTAACAATTTTGAGAGAAGGTTAGGAGGATGTTGCTATGCCTGTTTTTGTTAAGACCTCTGTCCTGAAAGTACTTCTGAACTGTAAGGGAAATATAATAGCTGGGTAACTGAACATTCTACATAAATTTTAAGAAAGGGCAGGGTGTTTCTGAATTTCAAAATATATAATTTAGCTTAAAATTCTACATGGGCTTGCAATGTAAAAAACGTTTTAACCAACTGAATCTGTATTTTAACAAAGCATATAGATATAAACTTAGCCAAACTCTTCTAAGACTATTGAGACCATTCATGTACTTAAAGCTATGCTGACCTTTTTCTAAATTCTGACTGTCTAGAAACATTAGGGTGTGCTTACCTTGGTTTGTGTTATTTTTGATCCTGTGTGAACCTCCAGATCATCCACAGTTATTGTGCAGCTTCAGAGAGTGGACTTGGAATTATAAAAGCTGGATTTCTTCTTTATGAAACTAAATCACAATGCAAGCTTGAGAACACAGTTTACACACTTCACCACCTCATGAGTTTTTTAATACACAAAACCACAGTTAGTCTAAGGAACCCCCCTGCACCCATGTGCTTATTTTCAAAATGAATGGTTTTGTTCTGCAGAGCCATTCTTATTGTGTTTTCTTGCTTGGTGGCATAACCCTATCCTTACTTACAGGGATTTCTTCAAATGAATTGTATTGTATAAATTTCATTATTGAAAGCATAATGGGGTTTTGGTGCTTTTTAGAAATTCAAGGGGGAACAAAAAAAGCATTAGATTTGCAAAGATTTTTGTGGGACCTAGTAGGAAACTTTCTTTCTTCATTGTGAGTTGAACTTTGCCTTCAGAAGGTTACTTGTATTAAATTAATTTCTTTTCAAAACATGTTTTTCCTTGGTTTCTTATTTTTCACAGACCACGGGACTTTGCAAATGAGTTAAATGCCTCCTTATTTTCAACATAGGAAAATCAAGAACTATCAGATGCTGGATTTTTCCAAGTAGCAGCTCAAATTCATGTCAGACTCAGTAGGAAAACAGTTTGCTACTTCACCTAGTGAAATTAGCCTAAGCTTTTTCCCTCTTCTCACTGTGCTTCTTGGGTCATCATGAGCTGGAAAGCTGTTGGTTTTTTTTTGCACAACCAGCTTGTGACCAAGATCTGCTTGGGACCCTCTTTGGAAAAAACTATCACTCACTTCACCAGAAGCAGAGTGTCTTAGAAAGTTGATTAAAATCCTGCAAACTGGCAAGGAGTATTAAGACTAATATAGAGAATTTTAACAAATATCACTTAGAGCAAGCAAATAATAGATGTGTGGCCATAATAGCTCAATAGAGGAAGAATTTAAAGCTGAAGTGAAAGTACTGAATATTTATAAGAAAAACACACATCACTTGATGCTTGTGTTCACCTTGGCTTTTTCCCACAGGGAATGGGATGACCCTGGCTGATTGTTGTGGGGTGGAAGCTTTGATATTGTGGCACTGAGCAGTTTAAGCAAAATATTTTTTCTTTAGTTTACCAAGGAATGGAGAAAAGCCCCCTTTCAGTTACACTGGGAATTTTGTGATCCTCTGGCTTGGAATCTCATTTATTTCCTGAAAACTGTATCCAACGGGATCTGTAGCTCAGGTGGCAATTGTTTCTCCTTCTATATCTCTCTTCTCTCTTTCTCTCATTGCTGCAGAAATTGTGACTGTCCTCACAGCAGGGTTTGAGTGCCATTCCACTGAGAAATTTACAAATTACTTGTTAGGGCACACATTCTCTCTCTGCTTTTATATTAATTTCTCTTTCTCAGATACTCAAGGTATTGCCAAGCACTTGTGTCCACTTAGTGGACCAGCTGATATGCCCATAAGTCTTTTCTATAAAATCCAAACAAACCTCATTACACCAGCAATAGAAAAACATCTTGGATTGCAATTTTTAGAATAATTTTAATAAGTCAAGATGTGGAATGCTTTTTCCTTTTGTTGTGGAAAATACAAATTTGTCTTGAAAAAAATCTAGCCTTGTAATGTACATATAACTCTTTTTCTTTCAACTTTTCAGATTTCTGAAATCATGAATTTTGACATGAAAGTGCTCATACAGTGGTATGAAGTAAACTCATTCTCTTGAAATATATTGACCTCAGTGTAGTATGTGATTTATACTGAGAAGTTAAGCCTGATGAACTTTCCTTGCATGAAAGTAATAAAATTATGTTTGAGATATTTGAACTCAGTAACAAAAAATAGTGAGAAACATTTACTGGATAGGATGTAATAAGAGTCCATAACTGAGCAATTGGTGGTCCCTGGTGGTACTTCCAGTCTATACAAGTTAGTTCTGGGATCTTTTTTAAATTTTTTTTACGAAGGAAATAATTGCTATGGAAATGTGCATTTGAGATATTTGAATTCATGAACAAAAAATAGTGAGAAACATTTATTGGATAGGATGTAATAATAGTCCATAACTGAGCAATTGGTGGTCCCTGGTGATGCTTCCAGTCTATATAAGTTAGTTCTGGGATCTTTTGAATTTTTTTTTTTTTTTTATGAAGGAAATAATTGCTATGGAAATGTACTTCTGGTTTTAAATGTTTAACATTTGCATTCTTAGATGCATAAGGCACCATTATTTCACACTGGACTGTGCAACTCAATTGTTTGTCTGCTGTACTGACAGAGTCAATTTTTCTTTGCAATGCTTTAAGAAGGGCCTCCCTTTTGAAGTGATGTCTTTGTGACCTTTTGTTATGGAAGAGTGTTGTTAAAGCATGTCCTGAATGTGGCTGTTGTATAATGCAGCTGACATTTGCTATCTGTCCCTCTTGAAAAAGGCTTAGCAATACATAGTCAGCGATGCACAGATGTATCATCCACCTTCCACACGATTTCATTGAGGTTCACGCTTAAACAATCAGAAATTTCTCTGAAATTGCTAAGCTCTCTTCTTTTGGTGTACATTTGTCCATGATCAAGCTGTCATTTCGATTTACCAGCTTCTCTCCCATCTGGTTCTGAGTATTTAATTACTTTTTTGCTATGAAGTTGCTCTTTTATGTTTCTTGAGAATTTCTCTGCTCCCCATCTGAGGATCTCAGCATGTGGAAGGAATGTGTTGTGTTAGAATTCCAGCCCTACAAATGATGCACAATAATGTTGTAGTCTAAAAATTCCTTGTCAGGAAACTTATCTTGTTAGTGTTCAGTGATAAAAGTTCCTGTTGCTTTTGGTATTGATATTACTTTCCAAAGCTAAGAATAATAAACTGAGGCAAATTGTGCATTTCTAAACCAGGTATGCAGTGTTTCTTACTTAGGAGCTCTACAAGTTTGAAGGGGCTCCTCATTTCAAAGCATTGCCTAAGAATTAGAGCCACTGTCATGCAGTGGTACATGGCAGAAAGAGGATTATTAAAAGAAAATTCATCTGGTTTGCTACTACACTAGCTGATACTTTATTTTCCTGATTTTTAGGGTTTTTTCCTAAGTAAGATGTAAATTTTCTTACCTATTTGAGTGAAAAATAGCTTTGATTCCCCGCATCCCAGTGGTTTCCTTCACAATTTCTCAGTTCTAGTGAAAGGGACAAGGGCTATACAAAATACTCAAGTACAGTTTGGAAATTATCCTACCGCAGAGAAATTTCTTCTGCATTACCTGTGATGCATCCATGGCTGCAGTACATAATTCAGTACACTTTTTTTTTCACTCACAGAATAGTGTTCAGAAAGAGGTTTAGCAACTGTGTGGATGTGGCACTTGCAGACATGGGCTCGTGCTGGGACCAGCTCTGAGAGGTGTCCCTGGGCTCGGGGTGAGGCCGGGGCTGATGCTGAGACAAAGATTTTGCAGAAGAGCACAGCTCCCAGGGCCTAAGTGTCAGGAAAAAGAAGGAATGCTGATCTCTGTAGCTGTGGGTGCTTTTTTGGAGTCTTCATCCTCATCCCACTTAGGTGGAGTTCAAGCCCTTTGTACCAACCAGGCTGGTACTGGAATTCAGTGGGGGAATGGGAAACTAGAGCCAGGAAAAGGAGGGTGCTGCAATTGCTGCTACTTTTCATTCTTGCACCTTCCTTTGCTCCAGTTAAAGACCAAGCAGTGGTCAGGACTGGGGTGTGGGTTTAAAATACATTTAAGTCCTAATGTTGGTGGAGATGTACATGGGAAATTCAGTCAGAAAAGGAAAATGCTACAGGTGTGGGCTGGCTGTGGACTGTTTTAAATATTGATGTGTTAAACTTTTTTACAGCCAGAAATCCAGCATGTAGCCTGTGTTAATCTGAATGGAGGCTCTAGATAACCACTGGGACTGGTTGTGCAGAGAATCTGGCATTTACAATGTCTATCAGTCAACCAAAACTTCTAGTTCCAAAAAATAAATTCGTGTAACAAAGAGACCATATTTCAATCAGGGTTCTGACAAAGGGTAGTAGAGAGAAAAATTAGATAAAATAATAAACTCTCAGCAATTTTTTTTCTTACTTTCCCAACTCTGGAATACTCAAGAGAAATAGGGAGAAATGTTTACCTTTTCCATATCAAACCAGATTACTTCATCATTCAACCACCATGTGTGGGGGGGGTAGTATGAAAGAAAATAAAGACTGTGCAGAAAGTAATCTCACACCTGAGGAGTTGCAGCTGTACTAATCCCAAAAGATTAGGAACAGCCCTGCCCTTAACAGGCCACAGCTGTGTCCAATAAGATGAGTGCTACAAAAGAGTGGGTTAGCTGGGTGGGAAGGGAGTTGGAGTTTGTGGCTTGTGCTATGGAGATGAAGGAGTCAGTGCTGGAGGGAGCTGCTTATGAGAAACCATCGAGAAGGTATGGGAACTTTGCAATAAGATGGCAGCAACCATGCTTACTTTTGGGGATAGAAATTGGGATGGAAAGATCAGGTTCTTCAACTTTTTGCAGATTAAGTTTTGCATGTGTGTTACAGCTACTGTTTAATTTCATGCTGCTTAGTACTTTCATAGAAGTTGTCACAAACAGAATTTTAATGATGTTAAAAAAAAAAAAAAGCTGATGAAAAGTTACTACATGGGTTTAGTCAAAATAAGCAATTTGAAATTATTTTGTCTTCCGTGGAAGTTAAGATGGTTTGTAGTGCTGAGTTCCAAACTAGAGGAATTTATGACTGAACTTTCTCATTTGCTTTGTATAACCAGAAGTCACTTAAAAAGGGAAATTAAGTAATTCCAGTGTTTGGGTGTCCAGAGAGTAAGAAAATAAAGCCAGCCTAGGACTTGTTTGGATTTTTCAAGATTCAATTGTTTATATAACACAGCGTAACATACAGAGACCATCCAGAAACTTGGCTTATTACAAGACATGGTTACTGATTTGTTCTGTTTTAGAACAGATCAATGACTTCCATACCTTTTACTGAATTCTACTTGATTTTCTTGAGCAAAACCCTAATGAGAGCTTTGTTATTTTACCTTTCCCTTTTCCTCACTGATTTTGCTAAAACACTGGCTTTAGCCTGCTCTTATCAGAGCTGGGAACTTCATAGGAGAGTGTTAAGATGACACTGAGGTTCCTTAATTAGCATCCAGCAGAATCATCTTTAGTAGCTTTAAGAATCCCTCTCTGGGCAGTGATGCTCAATGTCTGGCAGTAGCTTGGCAATCAGGCAGGCAGTAGGTTTGCAGTAATTGTAAGGAATCTCTTCTAGCTTTGCCTCTTCTCACTACTTTGATACAACAGGGAGTTTTCCACATCATTCCCCCACCCCATCCTCCATAGGAAAATCATGACCATGGTTTCATTCTAGTTGGTCCTGGAGTATCCCACTTTGAGTCTTTATTTCTGCTACTGTGTTCGTTTTTGGGGAATATTTTTCTGCCCTCTACTATCATTTATCTGATTTTTTTCATGGTATATTTGTGCGTATTTCTTATTGTAAACAATATTTTATTAATTTCTGAAAAAACACCTCTTTTCCCAGGCCATATGTTTGATGTTCTGCTTAATATTGTGATAGATGTTCTGTGATATTGCAGTTTCTGTCAGTTAAATGACACATTCTTTTACCTCGTGGCACTTACCTCACATTCATTTTACTACAGGCTCCACAGGGAAGCCATCACAGTACGAAGCTGTCAGAGTTCAAAACCCATCTGGATGACACTCTTTTTATGATTTATGAGTTGATGATTTACTTTTAGGGGGTCCTGTAAGGAACAAAGAGTTGGATGTCATGATCCTACAGGTCTCTTCTTACTTGAGATATTTCATGATTCTGTGGGGGTTTTTTTCACTTTTTTTTTTTCATATGTAAGGCAGTGATAAGTTTTGGTTTGGACTTCAGCAATGCTATTGAGAAACTGAACATTTAAATCACTTAGTAGCATTTTGAAGGGGAACCTGTCCAATCCAAGAGTCAACATGTTTAAAATATAAGCGACTCCTTCACACTGAGACTTAATAAAAAAAAAGAGGTTCTACACCCTTCTTTGTCTGTCAAGGCTCCCATGTTTCAGTAACATTTAAAGAAGATGGCTTTTTTTTTTCTTCTATAAGAGTAATTTTGAGTACATGATATGCATTATATAACTTCCTATAATTACTAAGGGAGAAACAAAGAAAATATACTGTCTTGGGCAGGTATAAGAAGACACAACCTTAAAGAATGCTTTTATTTACATTAAGATATTGGACATCATCTTATTGTGTTAAGAATAAATTGTTGCTAGAACCTCTTTCCACTTTGCTTATTTTTCTCTCCAGCTGTTTTGCATATTTATTAGCTTCTTATCAGAGATACTTTGAATATAATTTTAAAATAGGATAATAAATATTTTCCTACTTTTTGTATCAGGATAGTTGTAAAGTACCTTTTCTGCATGGTGTACAGTGAGTTAGGTGTGCAATTTCCATTAATAATGAACCATGCAAAAAATTTGCCCTTGAGAGGTACATGTATAGACATCACAAACATTAATCATTCAAGTTTTTCAGGATTCCAGAGCTACTTTCTTATCCAAAAAGTATATATAAAGAATTTAATTTCTCATTGGAACAGTTGGAATTTATCTGGCTCATCTTACATAAAGAAACATCTTTGTACAAAGTCAGGAAATCCGTGTACTCTGCTGTATCTTCCACAGAGTTTAGTGGACAGAGAGACCCTGCCAATCCCTCTGCATATGAAATTTGTTCAATTCTGGTGCTTATTTTCAAATTCCATACCTGTCCTTTTCAGGCAAACATAAGCCTATTATTTGTCTTGTCAGAGAACAGGTCTGGTGGTTCTTTTAGGGGTTCTATGAAACTTGCTTGTGCCACTCTGTTTCTCAGGAGTTTACTAGGATATATGTCACCACTTTCTGTGCCTAGATGTGACTACAAGGGTGCTTGTTTTCTTCTTTCCTTATCTAACAAGTATTCCTCTGTGGAGTTAGTCAACAATCCTGTAAATATTTATGCATCTACTTCCCACTTCAGAAAGCATTACTCACTTCAATGGAATGCACAAGAGTGAAATTGAGACTGTGTTAAAATTTGAGGGATTAGGGCCTTGGTTTGTAGCAATTGGCAAGGTCTGTGTGAAAATCCTGTGACCTTGATGGAAAATGCTCTTTTGTTTCAGTGACTCGCATTTGTAGGTGTCCCTTTACTGAAGGACTCAAATAGAATGTAGATATAACCTGCCTTTTTTGGTCTGTTTCTAGTGGAAATGTGCTCAAACAGTTTGAAGACGTAATTGTAAAAAGTAGTCTGCAGACTACATTTGAAGCAAAGCTGGTGTTGGCAGTGCCTGAAGAGGTAGCTAGTGCAATCTGAAATTAGCTCAAGATGCCATGTCTTTATTTCACATTATTCTTGTTTTCTTTCTATAGTTAAAAGGGAGATGAATGCAATCAGCCTTTTTTTTTTTTAATCTGTATTAAAAACTAAGCTTTCAATGCATTTTGTGCAGATTTGCATTAACTTTCGATTCTGGAATACTACGTTTTGGGAAAAAATAACTTGCAAGTAGTGTTGAAAGTGCTCACTTTAATTATGACACTCAAAATGTGGGGCTTTATATTTTACAACTGCCCTGGTGATGGAACATTTGATATCTTACCTACAAACTATGGATTCTGTGTTAGGCCTCATAGTTTGGCTGATATCTTGAAAGAGAATGAGGTTTCAGTTTTTTAAGCATGTTTCACCTATCTTGTAGAGGAATTCAAACAGAAGCATGGATTTAAGATTAAGCATTGGATGGATTGAATGTTTAAGAGTGGTGACTTCTTGCAAGTGTAATTTATTTGGGGAACAAATAAAACCTCCTAGAGCTTCTTAAATGGGAAGCGTGCAGCAATTTCCGTAAGTGCCCTTGGTTTTTAGAGACAGCACAGTTTAGTCTTAAAGCTGTCACTGCTCTGTGTAACTTTTATTCTCTAGTTTTTAGAGTTTTCCTTTGAGAGACAGAGAAGAAAACTCACAATGTGCTGGTTTTGAATTGCACTGCCTTCCTCTTGAAGTGCTGTTTTCCTTCCAATTTGGTTTGGTTTTGTTGAGCTACCTTGATTAATTAACAGATGGTCACCCAGCTCCTTGAAGGAGATTATATCAGTTTTTCTAGAGAACATATGAATAAAATGTTGATGAGATGAGCAGAATTGATATCCAGCAGTTCAGATATGTCTTGTATAGGGGAATAGAATATAGGTAAATAAAGGTAGTATAGCTAGTAATCTTATCCCATTAAGGAGTTTCAGCTGAGCCAATTATTAGAGATTGGGAGCAGGCCTGATTTTAACAGACCACACTTGTAGCCAAATCAGAAGAGTGTTATAAAAGAGTGGGTTGGCTGGCTGAGGGGAACTGGAGGACAAGGAGGAGTCAGTGCCTGGAGGAGCTGCCTACAAGAAACATCAGGAAGGTATGAAACTCTAGCAATTTGGAGCCTTTGCAATGTAAGGACAATAGAACTGTTGCAATATAACTACAACAGTCTTTAACCAGTGCTTCTTTACTGACTTAACCCTTTCTTCATACCTCAAGAGCAAGCATATATTTGGAATGAGTAATGACATGTAAGTTCTCAAATTCTGAGCTGGCCGTTGCTGGAGGGACAAGAAACCTGCAGGTAGCACCGTTCTCCATTTTTCTGTGACTTAAGGAAAAATCTTGGGAGAAATGACATGGTGATAGTTTTCCCCTGGTAGGAGACTAGTCTGATTGCAGTCCCTCCTATTTCAGGGAGTTGCAGCACCTGCACATGCTCCAGTGAGTCTCAGTGAACAGAAGGGGACTAAAAAAGACGGACAAATAACATTTAGCCGTTTAACTGCCTATAATCTTAGCACAGTTTTAACAGATGGCTTTCATAGTGATACTGTGCGTTGCTAAAAAGCTGGCATATAACCTCAGTTAAATTCCAGGATTGCATTACATGCCTGGTGTGCTCACTGTGTGGGAGTGTGTATGTAAACACATTACCTGCCTGCAAGATACATCATATGAAAAGTCAAGACTGACAATTCTTGTGGTAGCATCATCACTCTTTGGTGTTCAATACCAACGTGTCTTGTTAAGATGTTGTAGAAGCCCAGAAGACTTTTCTGTATGTTTCAAAGAGCAGTAGTTGGATGGCTGTGAAGCCAAACAGGAATTGTTAGCACCAGCAGCCAAGGTAATAGTTGGTAATAGCAAACTGTGAGAGAGAGCAGGATGTGGCTGGAGAAAGGAGCCACTGGGAGGAAG
Source organism: Agelaius tricolor (assembly GCF_023055355.1). Taxonomy (NCBI): domain Eukaryota; kingdom Metazoa; phylum Chordata; class Aves; order Passeriformes; family Icteridae; genus Agelaius; species Agelaius tricolor. The sequence continues at coordinate 42,603,027 of NW_027269269.1, read as the reverse complement.
CGCAGCATTTTTCTGGGACAAACACCCTGTTCTTGTTACTACAGATAAATACAACACAGTACAGACACAGCAATGAGATCTGATGCCTTGTAAGGGCTGACCTACAACAGAGGTTGGACAGAATTAAAGAATAAAGTAGGTGTTAATTAAAAGGTCACAATGGATCCACCTTGGGCAGTACAAGAGCCCAGCCAGGGCTACTCCCAAAATGGTCACAGAAGTGGATGACTGGTCACAGGGTCTTGCACTTTTATAATTTCTGGTTCATTTGCATACTGGATTTAGTTGTCCAATTACAGCTGTAGGTTATGAAGTCTCATCCTTCTTGTTTATCTCTTTTCAGTCCATATTGTTTATGCTCTTGGGCCTGAAATTTGGGTTGGTTGTCCTTGGTCCCCGGCTAGAGAAGGAATTTATTTCTCTAGCTGCTCTGTGAAGAGAGCTTACCATCCCTTAGTAAGAAGCTCAGAAATACACAATAAAGCAGCACAGAATCTGAAAAATATAAAAGGTATATCAGGCATATAACCTCAGTTAAATTCCAGGATTCTAAGGCATCAGATCAAGAAGTAGGCATGCGCTCTAGAGAGGAATAGGACTGCCAAAACCCCCTGAAGCCCTTTCTTACTTACTCTCTTCCCTTTGCCCTACCCCTTTATCCAAACCCCTTAAGTAGCATCTCAGGGACTCATCTAGCAGTTTCCAAGTGTGTAATTTGCTAACAAAACTTTGAGTTATTGGGGACCCTCTCACTTGTGTTTTCCCTTTCAACCCTGAGCATCTATGGATCTTGAGTGCTCCATTCCCGTGAAGGGTGGGACATCACAGATGCTGACAAGGTGGCTGTTATCCATTTGTATGCCTGCTTCTGGTTTCTTTACCATGCACCTGGCCATTATATCCTGAGACAGACTTCTTTCACTGAAAGAATAGGAATAGATTTTTTGAGATCCATCTTTCTAGAGGTCGTAATGCTGTTTGTATTTGTGCCTCCTCCAAGGCATGTAATTTAATGCCTAAGTGCTTAAATGAGGGCCTCTTGTCAGCAGCATGTGTTTTGGGGTCACTCTCTGGTGGAGAGATGATAGTCCTGGACAACAGTTAGGGAACAGCAGGGGCAGTCACACATCTTAATGCAGTGACAGCGGTTACAGATGTTTAAATCATCCCAAAGGTGGAACCTTGAACTTCTGTTATCGTTTCAAAAAGGGAACCAGAAGCGGTGGATAAAAGAACAAAAGGCAGTAGCTATCTCTGTCCTACAAGCAGAAAGGAAGAGTAACTCATACTGGAATACTGTGCCTAGGACTGAGCAATTGAGACTAAGAAAGATTGTGGTGGACATGGGTAATTGGAAAACAGCTGGCATGGATATGGAGATTGGAAAGACGCAATGAATTCTTGCTATGCATTTTTTAGTTAGTAGTAAATACTCATTGCTGACCTTTTAATTAAATGTATATGTTCGAGGCAGACATTATAATTGGTTAGATGGAGTTATCAGTGTATTTGCATAGGGGCACCTGAAGGAATCTGTAGGGGACTTTCAGCCCTGCTGTGCTGGTTTTAAGAGAGGGGTTTGAAACTTCTAAACTGTAGCAGAAGAACCAAGGAAAAGCCTAAAGGATTCCCTTTCAAGAAATTGTAGTAGAAATGTCCCCTAAACTTCTGACATCTATGTGGTTCTTTCCTCCAGCTCTGTTGCAAGCCAGCCCTGGCAATCTCTCCCACAAAGCTGGCAGCCACACAGAGAGGCACGGTCACAGAATGTTACCTGTCCTGTAAGCAGCTTTCAGCAGAACCAAAGCCACCCTGGCACTATGCAGACAAATCCCAACTCTGCTTTCTTTTCAAGGGGTAACTGAGGTTGTCTTAGGAAGGCAGGAATCATTTCCCTTTGTTTCCTTTAAAACCAAAGCTACGTCTCCAGTATTTAGCCTGCTTCAAAAATTGGAGACTGAACTGACAGATTAAAAGATGTCATGGTCTGGGAACGTTGGCAGAAAAGTTCAAGTCAAAGAGGGGATTATGTGGGAGTTTGGACATGGTGTGGAAACACCGGGAGGAAAACTGAAGGAGGAGATCATGAATACTGCTGCTGCTCACACTGCACTCTATTCATTTCTTTTCCCTTCTCAGAATTTCTCACTTGGTTTCTGAAGCACAGAAAACCATACCAACTTCTCGAAATGCCATCTTGATTTCAGTCCAGTGAATTTAATTGGCAGTAGTGCACAATGATTTGAAGAACAAGTACAGCCCCCAAGCCAGTGCTAATACTGCTGGGTCTTAGTTTATGCTGAGAATTCATTGCATGAAGCTCAGCAAAAGATCAAGACAAAAATCATTAGTTAGGCTGACTTGAAAAATTTGGAAACTGATTTTGCACTCACCTAATTTGCATGAAGCCTGCCCTGTGAAATCACATGTAGGCTGGAAGTAAAATTATTTATAAGACTAGAAAATTTTCAATTACTGGATCACTTGAATAAAAAATATCATCTTTGTGAGAGAATTTATCATCCAGTGAAATCACCAGAAAAGATAGACCAAAAGACCAAAAATCACCCTTTTCTTTCTTGTTAGAATTTTTAATGCATAAACTTCACAGCAGATTAAACCCTAAGTCTAAAACAGCTGTTTTAAGTATTTCTGTAACTAGAAATCCCCCTAAATAAAAAAAAAACCAAAAAACTGTAACTCATTCTATTTTATTTTGCTCATGCAAAGAAGGTGCTGTCATTGTGGGAGAAGGGCTGGCAGGGGTTCACAGGGGGAAAGAAGGTAGGAATAAAGAAGAATAGTACATTCATCTATAGTTAAAAATCATGTTTGATTTTTTTTTTGATAATTCAATTGTGCTAAACATGAATTCTCACCTTTTGTCGAGAGAGAAAATTAGAAGCATAACTTCAAGCAGACAATAATGAAAAGAAGGCATTCATCATTCCACACTGACTAGAAAACAGTGAGAATAAATCAGACAAATCAAGCATTGTGGTAACTGTTATACAGTCTTATGCATCTTTATGCCTATTATTAATTGAATGACAATTCCTATTTGTGGTGAGATATCTGGGTCACTTGGCTTCAAAATGAAAGGTGCTCGAGGTAAGGGACTTTGGTATGTTTTGCTGAGATGTGTCCACTGGTTTAAGGAATAGCTTTCTGCTCAATGCAGGAAGCTAGTTGCTCTTTCTTTCTGTCAATCTGTCTTTTCTTCCTTTCTTTTTGAGTTATTAAAAACTGGTAAATTAATCTTCACCTCCACCCAGGATTTTAGCTGCAATCCCAAAACCCACTGACATCCTGAATGCAGCAGAAGTGCCACAACAGGGGACCTTTGCTCAAAGGTTTGAAATTGCTCGCACGCGTTCTGGTGAATAAATATCCCTGTGGTGACATTTATGAGCAGAATCTATTCAACATGAAAAATATCCAACTAAGTTAATAGTATGGCTGACTGAATGTGAATAGTGGTTTTAAGTCTATGTACCTTTGATTTTATTAGGCTTAAGTCTTGAAGGATTTGCTATTCTGTAACGTATTGTTTGAAGTTATCATAATTTTAGGTATTACATGAAATGTTTCTTTTTATGTCCCCCTTCTTCTCCAGGCTAATTGCAATAGCAGTTGAGAATTTGTAAAATTTGAGTGTTGTTGGACTGTTGAACCAGCATGGCCTTATTGCTGGGAACCAGCATGTTTTTGAATATGATTCAGATGTTGTTTAGGCTTTGGCAACTATTTGTGGCTTCTCCAGCCCCTGTGACAAGCACAGAAGCTGTTCATGCCCCAGTACTGGTTGCACCTGCCTTAAGCATGCTATGTATTCTATTGGTAATAATCTTACACAGTCATAGGACATTAAACTTGACTTTTTATGTAATATACAGATAACATAATCCTTCACTCAATTTCTTCGTCATCATTTTCTAGAGAATCTTCTATATAGGGAAGAATAAAGCATTAGGTATGATTTGTAGTAAACCTACTATTAATCCATTTCCTTTCTTTCACAGTCTTGAAAAATAGCCTTGGCTCTGCAAACACTTTTATTTCTTTTAACGTTTTGCTTCCTTTGGATTCAGACTGTGTTGACTTTGCTGTTCACTCTGGATAACAGCTGTTCTTGTGGAATTGGTTGTTTTGGTGTCATCCTTCTCTGCTCAAGGATGTGTTTGCTCTCTGCTTTCCTCTGGAGGCAAGGTCTTACTTGGAGTACTCAAAAAAAGTTTTTATTTTGTGGTTATATCTTGCTATCCAGAATTTTACTGCAAGTGAGATTGCTCTGTCTCTATGAGTTTTACATATAAAAAAAATAAAGAAGACAAGATTGCCTTGGTAAGTTTCTCTTCGGTGCCAGCTCTCTGCAAAGTACTCTCTACATGACAACAACAAAGATCAGCGGTAGCAGGGCTGCATGACTACCTTTATATCACTAAAATAAATTAATTAAAATGAATTTACACTCAGAGTGAATGACTGCAATACTGAAATTGAGATGCACTCAAAGATGGGTAGATAAAATCTGTACACAGATTATTGCCAAGTTTAACAAAGCTGCAGCAGTAGATTAAGATTTGGCTGATAATGAAATAATTTTTTTCTCTCTTTACCAGTAAACAAATGACAATTCAAACCATCAAAAATTGAAACTAAAAGCAAAGGTATGTGCTAATGGGAATATTTATGGGTTTATGGAGAATATATTTAGGCAGTAATAAATAATGCCCTTAGAGGTAAAAGGTCATAAGGAGTGGATAGACTTACAAACTGTTTTCAGAAATATGAGGCTTTTTCAGAAAGAAATGCGACAAACCTAGAAGTAGAATTACTTATTAGTAATTTGATGGTAAAAAAAATGAAAAGTCAAAACAAAAGTATTTTTAACTCTAATATAATCTCCATGTTTAAAGATATAGCTAAAAAGGCGAAACATTAATCAGTAGCAGAGAAATATCCTCAAATATATAACAAGAAATGCCTTATTAAAAGATTAATTATTAAATGAAAGGAAATGTAGCAAACCCAGAATTTCTTCTGGGAATTACAGTAACATAGGATTCAAAATTGCTTCAAGTGATTATCTTAAGTCTATTCAATGACAAAGAAATTATCTAACCCATCTCTGTGGGGTTTTTTTCTGAGCTATGGATTTGTTTTTGTATTTCAACATTTCTTGTTGGAAAATATTTCTCCTGATGTCCTATGTATGTCTTTGCTGGAAATGGAAGTCATTTCTCGTTAACTTGCCCATCTTCCCAGAGAATGCTGATTATGAATCCATGCCTTTCCTTTGGAAGAAGCCAAATTCTCCTCCAAAGCCTTTTTTTTTTTGACTGACAAACCACTACTTCTCCAATTTTTATTTGCAACCGGATGTTTTTAAGGCTACCCTCAATGATGGATTTGCTCAGAAAGCTAATGCTAATCTCTCTAGCCTCTGAAATAATTTTAAATCTATGTCCCAGCAACTAATATTTTTTTGTAGTTACTAATACTGTGATATACATTGGAAAAGATTGTCTAATTTAATGGGATTTTACAAGCTTGAAAATCTTCTTTAGGGCTGACATATTAATCTATTTTCTTTAATCTAGGAAGCATAGGGGTTAAATTTAAAATATGGTAGAGATCAAGATTGTGAAAAGTAATTATGCAACAGCAGAATCCAAATTTCTGTAAATTTCCTGACTTCTGAAATCTTTTAAGCTTCTATACATTTGAAAAACAGTTGTAGTAGTCTTTTCTGCAGGAAGAGCCTAACAAAGCTAATTTGTTCTGGGGTATCCTTTTACCCCAAAGTCTACCAGGTATTTTGAAGTCACTGTTCTAGCAGTGCACAAGTCAAAGTGTTATTTCTGCCTTCAGCCCTTGCTTCTTATGCCATGTGTAGAAAGCAGTAACAAAAAGTAGGAAGCACAGACCTGCAGAGACAATGATGTTTATTGGACCACAGGATACACCAAGAACTGCTAAACTTTTGGGCATTTTCATTATTGAGTATTGATGCTATGGCAAATGCCAAGTTTTATGTGACAAAGTCATGTCATTGGGCACTTTTACTCTCTTACAAAATATTTAACAAGTTATAGATGTGTTGGGAAATCTGCTGATTATTTTCCCCTTCATCTTGCTTTGTGTCTGATCTCTCCTTCCCTAAAATGTTTTTGAAGTGTGTGATTCCCTCTTGCTTTTTCATGAGTGCAGACTCAGCTGTATGCAGCAAATACAGTACTTTGAGGCAGTGCTATGAATTTTTTTGTTGTATTGCTGACTTGTGAATTTATACTTGGGGTTTTTGTCAGTTATGGCTTTCACTCTGTGCAGTCCTTTAAGCACCTCATGTGCTTCCTTCTGGAGAAGCAAGAGGAGAATCCCCCTTTTGTTCAGATGAGATGCAAAGGGCATTTAGAAGAACCAGCAGCTGCCAAATGATGTGCTGCAGGTTAGCAGGCTGCATCTCTAATCCAGCTTCATTTGCCAGTGCATCACCTGCTCACGTTTTAAACTGAGTAGAAACTTGAATGTCTTAGCATGGCAGCCCATAGTGGTGGCTGTTGTACTCATACAAGAGTTTATTATTAAAACACTTGGATGTGTAAAAAATATGATTTCTGGATTTTGTTTGCTATGGCCATCACTGAGAAGATTGATTTTGACCCACTCAGGTTTCTCCTCCTGATTTGTGTTTTACATAGGGAATATTTTCTATTTCGTTTTGGTCAGAAGGAGGGGGTGCAGTGTAAGCTGGCTGCTGTTGATTTGGCACTGACTCCTAGGGTCCTCTGTGTCTTCATCACAGCTGCAAATTTCTCTCATGTAGCTCTCTTAAGGGCTGTGTGCTTCCCCAAGAGCTATTGCAATTTTGGTCAGCTGCTGCCCCTTTCCATCACCCAGTGCTTCCCTGCCTGCTGTTTGTGTTATGCACGTGTCCCCTGCATCCTGGGGCTGCTGTGTGCTCTCAGCTGGCCTTGCCTCACCCCTGGCTACCATGCCAGAGTTTTTGCCAAGCACCATCTGTATCACCTCGAAGGAAAGCTGTTGAATTGTGCACCTGCACCTATTTTGAATATCTGAAGCCATTTTGCTGCTTCAGCAGATATTATGGCATAACCTGATTTGTTTTCTTTTTTTTAATAGAAATTTGTCAGGAAATTGAACACTTTGTGCCTTTTTTGAGGAATGAATTGCAGTCGCCACTGTACTGTACCACTGAGCACACTTGACATCCATTTGGGTCAAGTAGTTTGAGTTTCACATTTAAATGCACTAAGCTTTGGTTGGCGTGAGGGTCTCCACTGCCCTGCTCTCAGAATTATTGATATAATTCTGTGCAATCTCAGCCCTGCCTGGTGCTCTGGCAGTGCCTCTGCCATGCTCTCTCCACTCCACAGATCTCTGGAAGGATATCAGTCTTCACACTTATCTGTGGATTGGGGCTCAATTATATTTCTTGCCAAACACCATCTCTGTGTTCAGTTGTTTCTGGGAAGTTTGCTTAGCTACATTCTTGTTTTCAGGTGGGAACTTGTTTTCTTTCAATTCTATAGAGATCCATTGATTAATCACTGGTTAATTATCATTGATTAATCTATGATAATTAAGCAGGTAATAACATGTTTTTAAATATTAATAATTTGCATACATGAATATTTAGTCTTTTATTAATATCCAGAGTAAGTTAATTATCTATGGTCTTTCCTGTTAAGTCATGTAACTTGTACAATGCTTGCTTTGACACAATACAGTGTCAACATTTAGGCTGTAAACTTGTTTCACAACAAATACACCTTCCATCTATTTGCTGCCTTGCAGAGTACTTTTGCCACAGAGAACTTCTCAAGATAAATTTGCTGGTGTTTACTGGTATTTTCATACTAAAAACTCATAACAATCAATGCAGTGCTGTTCCTTTCTCTCTGCACTCCCTCTGTTTCCTGTTCAGACCTCTTACCTGAAGTAATGCATGTTGTATTTTTTTTATAATCTTTTGACCTTCAGATTATAATATTGGCCCTCAGTGATGGAAAATCCCTTCTTCTATTTAACATGATAGACTGTATACTGTCGTGCACTTTCTTGAAACTGCTGAAGCTCTTGGCACACAGCTAGGTCTAGTGAGGATACACTGACATTTCTGCTTTAGGGAAAAACGTTTATTCTTCCAACACTTTGTTAAACTCTCTAGCTATCATGCTATACATAGAACAGTTCAATTTCTTTGTGTAGCTTTTTTTTGTTTGTTTGTTTTTTGCAACTCCTTGGAGCTTGTTCCTCCATTGATGGAACTTCTGCAGCACCTTGTTTCTTGCCTTGTAACTCAACTCTTGCCCTTTGCCTTAATATCAGAACCAGTTCCAAGATCCCTTTCCTTACTGGGAGACAAGTCAGTGCACAGGATTTGCAACAAATGCCTCAATAATTTTTTTTTCTCTGCTAGTCTTGTGTGATTTATGTGCAGTGCTATTCCCTTCCTGCCCCTGCTGTCATCACCTGCCTGGTTAGGATAGCTTGGTTAGGACAATGGATGTTATTATTGGGATCATAGGGCTTGCATAGTATGGAATGTGATCTTCTCCCTGGATGAGAGGGAACTGAATGAATCAAACATAGGGGTTTTGGAGGAAGAGTCTGTGAGTCACAGGACCTTATTCTTCTGTCTTTAACTTCTTAGCCCCTTCTTCTTTCCTCCCCCCAGTGTAAACCATCTTAGAAAATTTCCGTGCTTCAATTTCTCTTGAGTTCTGTGATAGGGATTTTTTTTAAACCTCTCAAAAAATAGTTTGGTACTTTAAATAGTTCAAACACTTTTTTCTAAGGTTCTTTTTTGTTAAAATCAAACTCTACATGTTAATCCATGTAAGTTACTGTTATCTAAAGACAACCACTCCAAACAATGTATCAGTTCTGCTGTGGCTGACTTCTTACATGTGGCTTTTTTGTTTTGATTGATAAACTCCTTTAGAGTGAATTTCCTCAGATGGAGGATGTGTTTTAATCCTACAACTATAGAAATAGGAAACATATTTCATCTAAACATGTATCATACGTAGAATATATGGGGGAGAAAAGTGCTCTTCCTGCGACTGAAAAATAAGAATGTCATTTTATTAATAATACTGTAATAGTCATCATAGAAGAAGTTTTTATCTTGTGCTCATTTAAGTCTGCTTTTGTAAGATCCTATAGCAGAATGATGTAAGTGACAAAATTCATTAAAGAATATATTATCAGCAGGTCTTTTACAACTCCTGGACTTTCTTGGGTCCAGTGCTAAAATAAATTTGTCTCAGCTGTCAGTGTTAAACCAAATATCCAAAAAGTCAATATATCAAAACCCAAAAACCCCAAAGGTTTTGGAAGCCATTTGGAAAAAAAAGGCAACATGTCTAGAAGATTGTATAGGGAATGAGAGGTAGTTCATCATGTTTGGATTGGAAGGAGCACACAGTCAATTTTAGTTAGTTTGAAGGTGCAGATTTGATGCAACTTCTTGTGGAGACAGTGGTGGGTGCAAGAGGAGCTCTGGGATGAGGAGACACCCTTCACCTGCAAGCATGTTGTGTAACACTGTGGAGTGATAGTCAGTGATCTGGGATACTGGGCTAGGCCACGCAGCTGGGGGAGGAGCACCCATGGTCACAGCAACAGCACAGGGAGGGTGGAGAAGCTCAGGTGATGGCTTGGGGGTGGTGGAGAACCCAGCAGTGAGCGCAAACTTTGGGGGGAAAAAGGTGGAGAGTTACTGATAGAGGAGTTTAAGTCTGTTTCTTTGGGGAATATTCTGGAGAGAAGAACCAGGATGTAACATTATCCAAAGTCCACATTTCTTGCCTTGTAGAATGGGAGTAGTTGTTCTTTCTTTGGATTTAGAGATTTTTATTTTTCTTTTCCATATTTGTCATTCCCTTGATTAGTTTGTTTATTTAAATAATACAAAGGTAATTATGATCCATTCTGTTAGAACTAATTTACAGATCAAATGACAACTCATAATGCCTACTATTTATATTACCAGTTGGAATGGACTATTCCTGCACTTGGAGGAGGTTGTCTTTGAAGACTTGCCAATTTTTTTGGCTCCTCTGCCCTTCAGAGCTGTCTTTCAATGGATTCCACCTCTATTTTTCTAAGTAAGATGTTTGCAGCTACAAATAACTGTGTGGTTTCCTTGTTCTGTGCTTTGCTGTTTACATACTTTCTCACCTGTTTATTGTTTATCAAAATTTGTGTGTGCGTCTTTTTGTTGTTCTGAGTGAAAATGCATGAGTTTTTTTACCACAAAATGACAAATGACTGAATTGACTGAATGGGAAGTGCCATTAGTGAAATCAAGGGCTTTCACTAGCAAGGCACAGCTGTTTAAGGTACTGACCTTTTGCCAGCTTACTTTGAAACCTCCTGAATTTGCTAACATGAAGTTCCATGCTGTTATATATTTACCTAATTTTCCTCTCAACACTTTCATTCTGCAGTGGAAGCAAGATCCTACTTTTCCCAAGGAGCAACAGGCACTCCTCCATCCCACTTGTCCATGTGGATTTTCTGACACCAGAAATCTGAGGCTTAGGAACTTACATCGGTAATAATAAAACACTGTAACAGAACAAAAGTGTAAACATCATTTTCAATCCAGCACCACTGCCTTTCCCTGAAATCATCTTTGCCAATGTAACTAATGACTTGGCAAAACAAGGGAATTCCATGAGCCTGCACTTCATTATTATGTATTGAACAGATGTAAAGAGTTCATGGTGACTTAGTTTGCTGTGGTTTATTTCGAAGTAGGTGGGGTTTGGGTTTTTTAATAAAAAAAACCTGTGTAGCTGAACCTGAGAAACAACAGATTGTTCCTGGCCCTGATGAATGCCCACAGGAATGAAGAAGGCAAAAAGGGATTTGTTGCCACCTGTGTGTGTGACACCACTTCAGGCTGTTCTTTGTTCTGGTTTGCCTTTGATGTTATGGTTGGTTTGATACATGGGGAAGAGCTGACTAAAATACCAGGGCATGATGGTATAAGCACACCATCTAAAAAGAACTGGGAACTCCTATGGAAATCAGGAAGGCTCAGTGTTTTCCCACAAGAAAATGGCATTTCATACCCCCTCCGGTGCAGGCCAATGTCACAATCTGCCTTTCTGCTTTTTATTCTGAAGTTATTTTCTGTCCCTCCTGAGATGGATGCCTTGCATATGTGTGTTCTGTGCACTGCTAGACTCAGATTTAGGCGCTGTGGGTGATCTTATGCCACCACAGGCCGTTGTACATTCTGTAAAACACAATGAAACTGATAAAAGGGAAAAAGGGCATCCAGGTGAATTGCCAGAAGCAGCCCTCAGGTTTCCTGAATCTCCTGAAAATAAGACAGTGAAAAGAATACACTTTCATCCCTCTATGCCAGTATATCATAATGTTCCTATGCCTGAAACTCCTAATGTTCCATATTTTCAATATTACTACCTTTTGTCTCAAGCTAGCTCTTAATTAGGCAACTATTGTGGGAATTCTATTAAAACAGAAACACCATTCTTGCCAAAATTCACAATTGCATTCCTCCTTAGTTCACTGTTTGAACACAAATGGTTTTCATGTAGCATTAGAAACTCTTCAGTAGATGAACATCTATATGCTCAGACTAACTTGGTAAGGTATATACATGTTTATTCCAGCTATGTTCCCAAGTAGATTTTTCAAGACAAGAAAACTGGATAGAATTGTATCCTAGACAGAATTCACAATGGAGAAAAGTTTGTTTCAAACTCAGCTCTTTAATTAAATTGTCTAAACAAACAAACTGCAACTCAAAAACCAGACATTACAATAACTACAGCAGGGAGCAAGTGCTCTGTTGCCTAGAGATTATTTCAAATGTTGATTCCTCAGGAGGATTGCTCTGTGATACATTTAATATACTGTCAAATATAAAATTTGGTTAAAATTTTGCTTATCTCATTGAAACATTATTCATCTGTTTTCCCTTTACTCAGAAGTAATACTTTACTGGGATGACTTCGGTTCCATTTTTGCAAGTTGTTATGTAGGTGGGAAATACTTGCTCAGGTAAGCAAAGCTTTTTGATTTAAATGGAAATAGCTTGCTTGGGTAAATGACTGCATGGTTAGACCAATTGCTTCTCCATTTCCTTAGTCTTTATTCTGTCTGCAAATTGTCAAACATGCACCTGTTAATGCTGAGATGATTATAGAAAGAAAAAAGTTTCATTCTTCCAACTTGCTGACACAGTTTTTTTCTGATAGGCCAGTCTCTGATTCAGTGGGATTTCCAAATTCATGAAAATTCAGTATCAAATGCTGAGGGTTGAAGTCTTTACTGAAAGGAAAAGAAAAATTTTTGAGTCTCTAATAATGGCTTAATCAATATGGGAAGGACTTTCTTTTACTTCATCTGTGCACCTTGAATTTAAAATCTTTTCAGTTTTCCCTCCTGTCCTCTTAGATTTTCTGGATTGTCTTAGGTGACCAGACCTTGCTAGGGCTACAAAAGTATTGATGGCAGCAGAAAATGTTTCCAAGATAACCTCTAAGCCCTCTAGAACATGTTGATGTGAGCAGGAATAAGGTGGCCTGGTTAAATAGGTCAAATTGCTGGGGGAAATATCTGAAAATAGTGACAGAGGGAGGCCTCTCAGCTTGAAAGCTGGGCCTGGAAGTAGCTCTGTGAATGGGAAACTTCCTGGAGAAGTCCTTGAGAAGTACATCTGGAAACTGTGTCAATGATAACTGTGGGAATCTAGATGCCAGAGGCATCCAGAGATACCACCAAGAGGTGTATAAACAAGGAACTGCAACAGTAATTTATCATCTGAGCAAGTGGCAAATAGTCTGGGAAAATCAAATTGCTCTGAAATAACAGAAAACATAATCACGTGTTGGCTCTTGGAGGTGAAAAATCAAAATTAGCAGCATCTATTGACTGCTCGAAGTGCTGCGTCCTACACCCTCTTGTGTTATAAAAATAACTTAATTTTTATCCCATTCCATGCTGCACATAACTTTTCCTAAACAGGGTGAATGCTACTCAGGGGCTTTCTGTGAGAGTTTGGACTCTATCCAGGCTTTGTGACATGGACCACCTCAAAGGGGAGATGGTGATCTCTGTACACCCCCAGACTGGGTGACATTTTAGGCCCTGAAAACTGTGTATGATTTCTTGCCTGTCAGATTTAAATTAATGGCCTTTTTTTTTTCTTTCTAAAACCAAGTACATTTAGAGGAATAAGAGGTTTTTCTGTGTGTGTGAAAAAATCAAAAACATATAGTGAGTTTATTTTCTCTATTAGCAAGCTGTTTCCTTCCATTGCTTTTCAAAGTATATAAAATAAAGTACAGTAAGTTTATTAATAGCGTTATAAGACTTAAACTTTTAAAGAACATTTCTAGGTATAATTTTGTAGTACTGGGAATGAAAACGAATGTTGAAACGTTTAAGCAGCACTACTTTTCAGAACTTGTGTTCCAAAGTCCTTGGAAGATAATTTTCTTTGCCATTACACTAGAACTCTGTCCTTTTAACCATAATATTTTCACATCTAATGATTTCTTTAACCTGTGAGAGGAAATCACCAGTAACTGCAAACCTGCTTTTGTGACTATTTTCCCTTTCCTTTATTTGATTTTTTCTAGTCTCCATTTTTATGCAAACAAAAAATGAAATTGCCTGTAAGTCTCCATCAATATCCATGTTTTAGTATTAATACTTATTTTTCACTCTACAACTCAAAGACTCACTGTGACTGTAGCCTGCTTACTCTACTTAATTTTGATTTGCTTCACTTTGTGCTTTTTTGTTTTTTTCAGGCTTCTGTGGACACATCTCCAGCTTGAACCTTCCTGTAATCATTTCCCAATTTTGATTTTAGGCAAATAACTGCGGAACCACAAGTCATGTCAACTATGTCCCTGATTTGATGAAGAGAGGGTATTTTGCTAGAAACTTATGAATGGTGTTTTCAGATTTAAATGAAATTCAGAACAAAGATGCATCTTGCCCTGTATGTAATGAGGTAAGTGAAAACCTCCTACAAAGCAGGTTTTCTGGAGAAGTAATGTAAGATTTCTGCAGGGTCGAACAAATTACTCAGTTTTTAGTCCTCAATTCTCTTTTGTGTCCTAGAAAATATTTTTTTTTGTAAGAGCCTTTGTGAGAAAAAAGAAAAGGCTAGAAATTCAGCCAGAAAAGCTCTCAAGATCTATGTTTTTAGAACATGGCTCCTTTAAAAAATCTTCCTGCTGGGTTGAAGAAAAATAGTTAATATTCTAAGATCTCTTATGCTGCTGTTTAGTGTCTTCAGAGTGTTATTATGCTTCCACATATTCTTTATCCCTGCATCTTTGACTTGGCTTTACAACACTGAAATGGAAAGCATTTACAAACATGATCTCGTGTCCCTGAGAAGTTTGAAGGGAAGATGTGATCATATCACAATGAGATTGTCTAGCAAATAAAAAGGACAATGACTATGCAAAAAAACCTCATTTTCCAGTGACAATCATTCTTTTATTTTGAAATGCTTTAAACCTATGAACATGAGTGAGCTAGGAGAAAGGCAAAAGTTTTAAATGCCACCTCATAGCTAAGAAACCAGATTTCAAAATAAAGGATGATGAAATTGGAAATTTTATCTGATTACTATTAAAAAATAATTTGAAGCTAGAGTCAAGCTTCTGCCAATAATCTTGGTTTATTGTCATTGAAGGCCTGTCGAAATAATCCTACAAATGGACAGTTAATTTTTTCTACGTATTTGAATCACTTTTTTTCTGAAATTGAGTACCATATTTTGTGAAGGGAGCTATTTCTCTCTACAAGACCTGAGCTGAATGTTCTATTGAAAGGCACTGGACTAACAGCTGTGGAAAGCATAATTCTCTATTTAATTAGTACACTGAACTCAAGTAATGACATTTTGGGGGGTTTTTTTGTACACTGTTCTACTGGTGAGTCTCAGGTCTTCTCTGGAGTAATTATCTCTATCTCAAGAATTAAGGAGCGTTTTGTAGAAGTTTTAATCAATCTGTACTTTGCTTTTGAAGGCACAGTACTGTGTGAGCAAAGATAAACTGTCCAATAGTCTTTGGCTTTGTCAATGGAAATGGAAGTTGGTCACAAGTTTTGTCTTTTATCTATATTTTTAGACCAACAAAGATTTAACATGGGCCACAAAACAGGCATTAAAAGACCATCCTGGTTGATGATGTTGTTTCCTTTTGAGTTAGTGTACCTGAAATGCCATTCAAGTGAGAATCCGCAGGATCTGGTACTAAAAAATATCATCCCACAAAGATGGTTGGGTTGGCCAGCAAAGACTATTCTGTTTGGTTCAAATGTTTTGGGTGCATGTGGCATATTGAGTAGTTATTAATGTTTTACATGCATAAGCTTTGATTGGGTTTTTTTTCACCATTTAAATAAACAAATTCTCTCCCATAATATGCATAGCAGTGTTTCCACTTCCATGAATATGGATTCTATCTTTATTTTACAAATAAATCATAACTTCTACATTAAGAAAGGAGTAGTATGACATTGGTTGTTTATATGCAGGCAGAAATACCTTATCTGGTTTGTTGTTTTTTATTATAATGTTGTTTGTAAAGCTCTGGAGATTCTAAAGCTAATTTTATTGTTGTTAAACTCCTGGATCATCTGTTCTGTGACTTTGTGCATTGCTGATATACAGCATTCAGAATATTTTTTTCCTTGGTGAAGGCTGTTGTTTAGTCTTGCTTTCACTAAAGCTTGTTATCATTTATCTTGTTCATCCAGCTGCAAGGTTCAAACCCTGTCCAATGAATTTCCTTAATTTCCCATGTCTTTACTTGCCTGAAACTGTTATACCACAACTTTGTATTCTTATTTAAGTGGCATCACCTGTTTTTAGCTTAGAAATATAACAGCTGATCATTTGTGTATGAACATTGGTAGCTCCTTTTGTTTTATGGTGTGGTGTTTAGGATTTAGCAAAGTGAAAAGGAGCAGAAGTGCAAGGGTAAAGGACAATGGGAACATGTGGAAAATAATAGAAAAAGCTATGGTATTTCTGGCCAAGCTTTATTATAAACTTATTTTCTAGAAAGCTAAATGAAATGGATTTATCTTGATCATCTGCACAAAGGGATGTAGGAGATAGGAGAAAAAGAAACTTCTTTACTGTGCAGACATGACCTTATCACCAGCCCTGTCAGGCAGCTATAAGTCATGGAACCATTCTTTCTTCCACCTATAAGGGAATAGACAAGGCAGCTCTCTATCCATGGAATCATATCAATCTGAAGAGCTGAGGTGACAAGAGGTCAAGAAGCACTAGGACACATAATGGTGTGAACTGGAAGTTATCCTTGTATACTGGAATAAAACTATAGCTTGTGGGTAGTCTTCTTAGAGGCTTTCAATGGGCTCTGGGTGGCTGACACCTGTTCCAGAAATAACATTGCATTCCACACTTTCTCATTACCAGTGATTCAAGTGGGCAAATGAGATGTTGCATCCATGAAATTATTCGCAAGAAAGAAATGTGCCTGAGCAAAGAGGCACTTATGTCACCACTACACCTGTTTGGGGAACAATGGCCTAGAAAAAAACACTTCTGAAATGAAACCCTGCATTGCAGAAATAGGAAAGGTTCAATCTAGTGCACGAATTCCAGTGCTGAATTTTTGAAAACTGAAGACTCATCTGAGTTTGCAGACACGCACGCGCATCTGTGCACACAAATCTGGTATTTATATAAGACATCATTCCATATGTGCATGTCTTTAGGAGGCAGAAGTCAGTCTGCAAGAATATATTCCTTAAAACCATTTTACAATATACAGCTCCTTGGAAAGACTGATGGTTTCTAGTATTTTTTCAAGCTAAACATTTACTTAAGATCCTTTGCTGAAATGCTCTTTAAAAATTTTTGTGGTGAGATTGTCGCTGTGACTAGATTCTGATTTAACTCCAAAACCAGACTGCAAAGTAATAGTTTGAGAATACGAACTTTGTAATCTGACAATACAGAAAAGATGAAGAGAAATCATACTGGAGCTTCTAAAATGGAAAATTGTAGTTGTTTCACTGTCTTTATCACAAATATATGTTTAATGGCATGCCTAGATTTGCAACAATTTTCAGATATCTTTGCTGTCAGGATGTTTCCTAATGGCCAGAATATTTCCTGCCATATTTCACCTTTAATTTGAATGGCAATCACTGCTGACTGTGCTTCTATTTCTTTCCAGAAAATTATGTCTGCAAAGTGCTGTGAGTTTACATTTGATTAAGAAGTCAGACACTTTGTCTACTAGGATCATAATTAGCCAGATGACCAGAAATGGCTCCCAGTAAGGATTGAAGAGTTGTTCCAGTTCAGTCCTTGGAGCTTTTCAGTTGAATTTAAGCTAAAAGCTATATAAATATGAGCTATAAAATATTTTTTAGGTAGGAACTCATACTGGTGTATCTTAGCATCTCTTTAAGAGATTAGGCTATGGCTTTTGAGCTCACCGTGGGCCTGTGTCCATACTTCTGGGCCCCTTTTGGGTCTCAGTCATGCATTCTATTTGGAAAAGCCAGTGCTGGAAACCAGAGGAAGATGGTACTTCTGTCTGAATTTCTTATCTTAGAATGAAGCTTTTCTGTCGGGTCTGGCTGTCTGTCTCTGCCCCGACACGGGTAGAGTGGTTCTTTGGTGGGCGCGATGCAAAGGACGAGTCTGGACTCTTCAGCTTTCGGTCTTCAGGTTGTTTATTATTTCTTATCTACAAAAATTTTCTGTCTGCCCAACAGAGGTCTGATCTGCAGGCAGTCACAGGCACTCTCTGACCACCCACGGGGCGGTCATGTCTTTTTATACTAAAACCTACGTATACAATATTTACCTTTATTTCCCAATGCTTTTCGCCCATGTTGGCAAGTGCACCTTCACTAGAAACCAATCTCTAAGTGCCAACATCATCACAGGAGATGGAGGACAAGAAGAAGAAAGAAGAAGGACAAGACACGCCCCGATCTCTCCATCTTGTCTCCATAACCCCCCTGTACCAAAAACCTTAAAGTCTATATCTCACCCTCTAAATGTGTCTCTTTTACACCTTGTACTCTAAAGTGATTCTCTTGTCCTCAGACTCTTGTTACTTCTGTGGATGGATCAAAATCAAGCCACCAAGCACTCTTGGCAACATTCCAGGGTTTTCGAGACCCCCAAGGGTTCTCCTGGCATCTCTGGACATCGGGAACGATGTGCTGAGATCCCACACTTTTCTGTCTTTTATCAGTTCATACTATTTTTATGTAATATTCTGTTTATGAGAAATACATTATAATATTTTTGAAGAACAGACATACTAACTGCAATTGCTATACCTTCTACCTATTCAGACTGCCCATTGTATCCAAGCTGATCTAGCTAAATAAAAAATCAGTAAGATCCAATACTCTGAACTTTTTTATTGCCTGTAGATGCTAACAGCAGATATGACTGCCTTTTGTATCATAATGGCTCTTGTTGCTCAGTTGGTAAGAAATGTGTGAGAATGGCTGTGTAAACGTGGCTTTTTATGTAACTCTTGAACTAAAATGCCATCTACAACTACAGAGGTTGCACCAGCAGAGCAGAGCACCAGGCAGGACATGATCCATGGGGGTGTGTCTTACATGACAGCATTTACAACCAGGAGGCTTTTTGAGACAGCGAATTGCTGGTGGAATGCACTGTCTTGTGCTCTTGCCAACCCTCCTCTTTCCCTGATACAGTAATAAATGCTTGGGGTTTCTTTTCAGGCAGTGCTGTGCTGGCTGTGCTCCTGTTAATGCTGCTTAGGGTGCTGGAGGCCTTTTTGGCTGCCAGGGCATGCTGCTGGCTCATGCTGAGCTTGCTGCCTACCAGTACCCTCAAGTCCCTTTTCCAGCTTTTTAGGTGCCATGATTTAGAGTAAATTCTGTCCAAAACACGTAAAGGAGCATAAGGCCGTGCTATTAAAAGGAATCAGTAAAAAAAAAAAATCAAGATGAGTATTCATGAACACCCCATGAGATTCCTTCCTGACACTGATTTTTTGAAGTCATTTCATTTTGTGACACAGAAGACAAAAGACAGCTTTTTGTCACACTGGAGAATGATGATTTTCCTACCTGTTGGACTGAATGAATTGTTGGGCCATATTCGCATAATTTTCAATTTATTGGGGAAATCCTGTTTGTGCTGTTGCCTGGAGAAAGACAGGCAGAGGTCATTTAAGAGCAAAATTCCTAAAAAGAACATGTACTGGAGAAATAAGGCGAGTTCAAAGCAAAAGGGCAAGTGCCCATCATCCTTATGCATATGGCTGCTGATAGTTACAACATTTAAACACAATAAAGGAACAGTGCCCTGAGAAAAATTCTTAAAAAGCTCAAACCAAACAACTGTCTTTGCACAAAAATAAGCAAAACAATATCTGCCCCAACTAGCTAGTAGCTATTACAAAAAAAGTCAAAAATTCCTAAAACACCAAGTAACTGGGTGGAAACCACAGAATTCTTGTGATGAGTGTGTTGAATTTTCAGCATTTTTGGAGGACAGCAATATCTTGTAATTTCCCATTTTTTTCCCAGTGACTTTCATGTTGATGGGTAATAAATGCACAAGTCTGGTTTAAAAATCAGTTGCTTCCTTTCCTCAAATCTCTCAGAAGCCTGACAACACACATCTATTTCACATCACAGTACTGAGGAAAAAAAAATGACACTCAACATCCTTCCCACAAGAGACAAATTGGAACTAGAATTGGAGCTTACTTTGAACTGCTTGGAAGAGCAAAACTGGTGGTGAAGTGAGCATGAGTTTGCACTACTTTGACCTTGAGGCATCACTCTTGAGGGGCATAAACAGTGAAAAATAGGTGGCAAGAAAAAAAAGTCACTATGAAAGCTGGTGGGGTAATAAAGGAAGTTTAACCTATTTTTTTCCTAGTTGTTTTGAACACTTTAATAACACTTGAATGCAGAGTCTAGAAATATCATCATAGGCTATCAATGGAATAATGCCCACTTAAAATAATTATTTTATTTTTAATTTCTAGTTTCTTTCTTCTCTTTCTCTATTATTAGTATTATGATACAAATTATATGTTGCCCTCAGTAAGTATTAATTGGTTCTTTTAGAAACATTTTATGGGTTCCACACAAAGAACTAACATCTGTAATAAGTGGCTTTTCCCCATCAAGACAGGTAATTCAACAGGAAAGAAGCAAGATTGCATATCCCTTCCTGTGTTTCACAGTTTTGGAGGATTAAGATGCACAGAGCAATACAAGATCTTTCTCATGCAAAATTACTTATCTTAAGCTGACCACTACCCTCAGTGAGTAAAAATTCATAATTCTGCTTTGTGTCTGCTCATTTGTTTTCTCTCCCTTAAAACAAAAACCAGCAACTGATGAACTGTGTACTGGATAGAAAGACTGAAGACTGAAATCCCATTTGGTCTGAAATATGTACTTGACATAGAAGGATACACATGAAGGACCAAAAGGAAAGATGTGTATCTGTTCATCCAACCAACACCTTTTATGCTACTCCCCTTTCTGCACTTTTTTTGATATGCTCCAAGAGTTCAGTCTTGGGTTTTAAGTTCAATACTTCTTTCTGTCTGAAGGACATAATGAGATTTTTTTTTGAAAACATGCTGCAAATGGGATAGCAGTTTCTCAGTTGTAGCCCATGAGAACTATTATTGCAGATTGATTGTTAACTTTTTTTCCTAGAAAACAGTTCTATCTCACAGTGTGATCTTCTCCCCCCTTCACAGACTTGAAGTTAAAAATAAGCTGAAGTTTGCACAGTTGTTATTATATTTTCTCTTAACACATGACTGACATTTGGACAAAAAAATCACTTTTCACTCTCTCCTTCATTCTTTTCCCAAAATTTTTATTTTGCTACTGAATGTTTTTGAAGAGTATACATTGTTTCTTCTTCCTTCTCTTCAATCCTTTTTCACTGGGTCTTTTGAAGATATCAGGAAAACCATGTTGCATACCTGTTCACTGATTTTTATTTTGCTATACTTAATTATTTGAAAATAAAAGTCACCTACTTGTGCTGACAAGTTTTGTTGGTCATTTGTTTAACACAGCCTTGGGCTATTCAACCATTTACTATTCTAGCCGAAGGCAGCTCAAGGCATTTTCATCTGCCAGGCCATAATCAGTGTTTCCTTCTTTTGTGCTCCTTGTTACCCAGGCCAAATATGTTCAGTTTGTTGATATGGAAAACCTCAAATATTTTTTGGCCTTTCAAACTGCAACAAAAGTAAATACAAATAAAACAGTAGTCCAACCATCACACAGAATATTTTTTGAATTATTTTCAAAGGCTTTCACATATTGGTGAAATAGGTATGAACTAGAACAATAAAATCTCTAGATCCATGATGCCTAGAGAGGATTCTGCCAGCTAGAAGCACAAAACCTGCAATGATTAGTCCTCAGTCCCAAACCAGTAATGAAGGAAACTGATTTTCAGAACTTGGCAAGAGTGCCTTAAATACAGCAAAGACAGAAATACGTATTCAATCTTTGGTAGCTATAAACAAGATTTCACTCCTTCCTTTATGCTATATTGATCTTTGTGTGAGGAGACAGTTTGTTTTGAAGCAAATGTCTCTGAGACACTTTGATTTTCTATGAGCTTTCACAGGAAATGTCTGGAAACAAAAAGGATAACTTCAGTTACAGTGAGCTGCTGAACGCTGCAGCCGGGCTGCCGATGGGTTTGGAGCAGCCCATTTGTATCTTTGGGTACCTTTTCACTCTGCCATAACCTGTTGTGTAGACATATGCCATTTTCAGATGGCTGAGAGCAAATTTTCCTGGTTTTGGGAGAATGTGGGCAGCTGAGTGTGATGCAGAAGGCTGCACCACTCCTTGTGCAACCATGGTGCATCTGACGTGTGCTGTTGTGGTTATTTACATCAGGTCTGTGGAGCAGCACAGAACATCCCATGGCTTCAGCTGTCCTGGAAGCGCCAGCTCTTACTTCAGAATAAATTAGCAATCAGAAAGGAAATTCCTTTCTGGTTAGTTTATGCTATTAATGGGTAAACTATATTTTATCATTATTTTC
Source organism: Agelaius tricolor (assembly GCF_023055355.1). NCBI lineage: Eukaryota > Metazoa > Chordata > Aves > Passeriformes > Icteridae > Agelaius > Agelaius tricolor. The sequence continues at coordinate 42,580,910 of NW_027269269.1, read as the reverse complement.
ATAGGTTATGCTATCCCCAAATTCAACACTGAGGAGAGATACATTCAATAAAGCCTTGATCCAGCAACCAGACATTTTTAAGAAGCAGGGAATTTGGCTCTGAAACACCCTTCTCTTAATACATTTCTATAATTGTGTCTGCTGCTGCAAACATTTGCTGTTGTTAAGAACAGTATGTATACTTCAAATTGGGTTCTTAATGCTGAAAATGAAACAAAAAAACTTATAAGCAAAACGGGGAAGATCTTTTTGTACCCATGTTGGGATCTGGTTGGGTATGTAAGATATATTTATGTAACTGAGTAGATAATGTTTTGCATCCTGCAGAGAGAGCATGGAACAAGTGATTTCACTGGCAATCCTGCAAGGCTGCATTTGTTTTAAATCCTGTAGATACACAATATCAGCATAGTAACAAACTTGCACATAGCTTAATCCTGAGAAACAAAAGCTATTGTTATATTTTTACTCCCTATGATAATGCCATTTGTTTAGTAACAACACAATTTGGAGTTTTTCCACAGCCACTTCTTTGCTTCCACATGGACACTGTTTTTATCCCACATTTAGTACAATTCTGGTCAGCAAGGCACAGAGCAGTGAAAGTTGTTTTAGTGAGGAGACTGACATATTGCAGTTGTACAAAAGGTAGTGGACTGTGACAAGAGTCAAGGCAGCATAATTACCATTATCATTGATTTACCAACAGTGTTTCTGGTGCTATTATGTGCCCAAATTAATCTGTCTGAAAATAGCTTTCCTTGATAGAGCTCTATGAAATTAGCTTGAAGTATTTGAATATTGAGGTATTTGAATACTTGAAGTATTCCTGTATTTGAATTAATGCAGTTTAAGAAAGGAACTTCAAGTTTCCTGAATCTCTTACAGACCCAACCTCTTTGGAAGTTGCCAGCCCCAGGGCTCCTGAATCCTAATTTCATTTGGAGCCACTTGCATAGCTCCCTCAAATTCCCCTGGAAATCTTTGTCCAATGAATCCCTTCCATGTAGCTGCCTTTTCATTGTTCCCTTTAGGATGCAAATTTAAAATATCTAAATATGATTTTTTTCCCCCACAAGAAAAAAAATCATACACTTTAAAATATGATGATTTTTTTATTTCCTTTTGATATATCAAGATGGAAACAATTTTGAACTGTCATTTTGGAACACAGGAAAAAAAAGAGTTCTAAAATTGCTTTCTCCCATGAAGAGTTTGAGTTTTGAAAAATAGGCTCTTTTGTGAGGATTCAGATTTGAAAAATTTTCAGCAGTTTCCCTAAGATCACAAGCTTTGCAATTAATTAACAGAAATTAATTAACTCATCCTTGTCTGGATGACTTTTAATGAGGAGAGACTCTGGAAGCTGGGCTTGTTTCCTCTGGAGAAGCCTGAGGGGGATCTCATCAATGCACATAAATATCACCAAGGTGGGTGCCAAGAGGTTGGTGCCAGACTCTTTTTGGTGGTGCTCAGTGACAGAAGGAGCAGCAATGACCACAAAATAAAACACAGGAAGCACCATCTCAGCAAGAGGAAGAATTTTCCATGATGGTGGCAGAGCACTGGAACAGCTGCCCAGGGAGGTCCTGGATTCTCCCTCTCTGGAAATATTCCAAATGTGTATGGACACATTCCTGTGTCACCTGATTGAGGTGACCCCTCCTTGCCAGGGCAGTTGGGCTGGGTGATCTCCACAGGACCCTTCCAACCCAAACTATTCTGTGGTTGTGTTCTCTTTAAAGTTATTATTTCTTTTCTTCTGAATTCTAAGCACATGCCATACAGAGAAAAAGTAGAACATCATGAAAATGCTCATGTTTGTGTGAAGGCAAAAGAGAAGTCATCAGCCAGGCCAAAAAGGAGTTGCACTTTTCATCCTATGAGCAGAAACCATGTTATTATTTATTGTCTGGAAATATCAATAGTGGTCAGTATTGTTGGAGCCAAATACTGCTTTTGTCTAAGTTAATGCTGCCTGTTCTGGTAGTAAAATGTTGAAACTAAATATGGGAGTAATATCCTTTGTATGTAAGCTGGTGTTTCATTATCATCAAAATAAACATCCAATTGTTGGTAATTCAAAGAGCTATTCATCTATCTATATCTATCTATCCATCTGTCTATCTGTCTGTCTGTCTGTCTTTTTTATCTAGGAGTTTTTGTTCTTTCAACATGTTTTCATATGGTTTAGATTTTTCCAACTCCATCAGACTTTCAGGATGACCAGAAACAGTGCAGCAAAACATAATATTTGGTTTTCATCTCTAAGTGTTTGAAAATCATCCTAGTTCCTTTGTCATGAATTAACACCCGTAACAAAATGTAGTGGCTTGCTTTACCTTCAGGTTTGTTTCTAATTGTGTCTTCTGCCTGTAGATTCTTATCTGTGTCCTTAGACTCAGTTATGGAGACAAAACTTTGATCTTAGATATCCTTTCTCCCAGAAACATCCTCTGTGGATCTTTCAAAGTGAGCTTCTTCTTGAAGAACTATGTTTTGAGATATAATTGAAGATCTGCAGGAACCAGCTTCTTCCTGTTGGGAAGGATGCACAGTGCACTTTCATTGTTTCCTAGACTTTTATTACATTCTCTTACAGCATCTTCTGTCAGTTTTATTTTAAGGAGGATTTCTCTCTGTGATCCTCTGTGACTTGCACATGAGGCATAAGATGTCAGTTTTCTTAATTACTGTGGTCAGTTTACTTTACATCATGAAGAATCTGTCTTCACTTTTGATTTTCTAATTAAAATTAATATCGAAAATTCAGAACTGCTATGAGTAAATATTGTATATTAATTTCACTGCATGAATTAGACCTGGTGATGGACCAGAGAGTTTTGGTTTGACAGGAGGTTAACACAAAGAAAATTCTGCACTGTTTGTATTGCTGCTGTTGGTAAAACTACTCAGTGCAAGATAAAGAAGTGCTCTCATCTACTTAGTGTGAAATTAGGAGTTAAAGAAACCTTAATTATTATCATATGTAGGATTTTTATTACAGAACATATGCATCTCCAGTCTAACATCTATCTTCTTTGCTATATATTTTTCGTAAAAGCAGCTTAAAATAATTCTAAGTATAACCAATGAATCTGTTTCTAATATGTAAAATTAAGCACTCCATTCTTCTCTAGTGCCCAAAATTCAGCCCAATAAGTAATCCTTTCTTTATAAGATAGGATAGAAATATCAAATCCTCCCCAACTGTTTTCCATCAGGCAAGAGCTGTGGGCAGCCTCTTGCATCCCATGGATTATACAAGATCTCAAATTCTAACTTCTGAGAGCCTTTGGAGGAAATGTTTTATCTGTGTTACTTTGCACCTACTCTGGATTGTTCTCTCCTCTCTCATTCCCTTTCCCGCACAAAGTATCTCCCAACAATTTGAGCATATTATCTCTCATCTAATTAAGAAAATTTCCTCAAACATTTTCACTCTTCTTGGAAATGTCATTACCACCTCTGGAAAGTGGGTTCTAGATTCTCAAATGGCAATATTTCTGCTGCTAAAAGGCTTTCTCACATAGCTGTGTTCTGGAAGTACTTTAGAAGCAATTTAGAACAACAAAGCTTTTTATGTCCTTCTGATCTCATTAATTTTTAATAGAAGTAGAAGAAAACATAACTGCTGTTTAATGTCAGGCAGGAAAACATCCCTGACACTCTGCAGCCTAGGAAGAATCAGCACTGCTTTTCAAAAGACCTGGATTTGGACTAGTCTCTCCAGTACTCAGAAATCAGAGTAGGGATTCTTGGCACAAATATTTAATATTAAAGTTAAGTTTATGGTCAGGTCCTTTATTCACCTCTGACAAGGAGGAGAAAGATGACAAATCAAAAAGATGTATGGATGTGATGCATACAAAGCAGATGTCAGCAAAACTGTGGAGAAATACATATTCTGTGCTTGCTATGGAAATAGAAAATATAAGCCAACTAACCATCATTCCTGAAAAATTAAGGTATAATTATTTCTTACATGTGTTAAAAAAAGCTCTTTTTGAATCATTGCATCAGTTTCTAAGATTATGTGGAAGTTATTTTATTTTTGCATCAAATGAAAGTACACGTGTTAAGATAAAAGTAAAATCAATAAACCCACAAGTTAGAATAGAGAAAAAGTTTTTTATCTGTCTTTCCCCCTGCCTGTTTCTGCTCATATAGGATTTGGAAATTCAATAATATTAAAAAAACTAAATTGAAGTAGCATTATTGTTTTCTAAGTAGATGCCAAACAGAAAAATCCTGTTCCTTTTTTTTTTCCTAGCTAAGAATCATTACAGCTGCAGCAAATCAAATGTCTCAGGGAATTTAAGTTTTCCTTACTTCTGCCATGCATAGAAGAAATTTGATTCCTATGCTGACTTTCTTATAATTATTCTGATAATGTAACAGCTCACTGAGTTACATTCATGAATTTCAAGACTCTTCATTTTTCAGAGACAGGTAAAGAAAGCTTTTGGTAGATACCTGCTAGGTGTTGAATGCTTTTTGGAAAATTAGAGAAACGAACAGGGAGATTGCATTAGAACTATACAAGAACATACAGCTGTGGGGGTGTCAGTCCTAATTTAGGAAAAAGAAAAAAAGAATAAAATAATATTTTTAATGAGATTAAACATTACACTAGGGCACTTTCAAAATCAGAATGTTCCTAATAAACGGGGTTTTTCTGGCCAGCAGTGATTTCTGGGAAGGGATTTCAATCCTCAGTTCCTTTTCTACTGATGATGGGTAAAGAACACCCTTTTGTAGCTGATTTCATCTGTCAGTTCAATCTTCTTCTCCTCCTTTGAAGTCAGAATTATCTAATTCCTCAGTTAAATCAAATGTCAGTTTCTGTTTTTATATTAAAAGAATTGTATAAGACACACTGAACATTCAGTGCTTCGCTGGAGTGTTTATTTTTTCGTCTCATTGATTTTGTAGACAGTTTTCTCTTGCCTTCAATGTCCCTTTTCTCTTTGAGATGCCTACTGTGCTGCAGTGTTGGGGTTTTTTTTCACAATGCCAAATAGCATCTCAGCAAGCTTTAAGATGTGCACTTTATTATGAGAGGAAAATGTCTCTCTGTCATGTACGTGATTTTTGGATTGTTTTGTTTTCAGAAGGATAATGCTGCTTGGGGAATGGAGGTCGGATCAAATATGTCACATCAAAACCTGCAGGTTCCAGAGACAATGCCTTGGCTTTGTCTGGCTTCCAGGGTAAAACAGCCTGTTAATTGAATGCAAAACTGAAATGCCAAATAAAAAAATGCTTCTTCAAGGAGCTATAGATTATGGAGCTGGGTTTCAGCACTGAAGAAGCAGTATCAACAGAAATATCACCACACAACCCCCCAAATTGCACTTTACTCTGCTTTTTATTACACTGTGAATACTCCCTCATCCTCTGGAACTGTCGTTTCTTAGGTGCTTATCAGTGGTATTCTGTGATTCAGAAATCACTGGATGAATCATTAACTCCACAAAGGCCTTTTTCATGTCACACTAAGTACAGGAGTACCTAATCCATAAACAAAGCTATAATCCTTGGTTTCACAGTTCCCTGATCTAACAACTGAACCTACCCCTCTGAGTCAGGGTGCTAATGAGAAAATTGAGTTGAAACTTCAGTGTTACTGAATTGAGTTGAAAATATTATTTCAGACATTTAATGAAAACTATATTTCTCCCTCTTTTTGGATAACAAGGGGTACAGTAATCCAAGAATAAGTTTGCTCAGACTTGTGGTTCACAGTAGGATGGGCTCAGGGGTGTGTTTGGGACCTAGAGGAGTTTGGACAGATTGTCCCAAATAGCCTACAAGTTTTAAAGGAGTGAGGTGGGTTGACCTTACCTGTACACCAGGTACCTGCCAAAGTCATTTTATCACCCCCCCTTTTCATCTGGGGAGAGATACTGGAGTGTTTTAATTTTTAACTCATAAGAAACAAAACCAGATCACCCACCTGGTACTGGATAAAAAACTTCCTGAGGTTTAAGCATCAGAGAATGGGATTATATTATATTTAAATCCAACTACAAATATTTTTATATGAACATCGTGAAGGATCTGTCAGTCTCTTGACTCTTACATCTTCATTTTAAGGTAGTGACTTTACCAAATTCTTGTATTCAAGTCCACTATCAAGTCAGCACGTGGGTCTGTGATTGGATATTAGCATGGCATAAAGATAGATGGAAGAACTTGACAGGCTGAAAGAGCTGAGGTTGCCCAAAGAAGTTCTGGGTACTCCATCTCTGGAAGTTTTGAAGGCTAGCTTGGATGGGGCTCTGAACAACCTGGTCTGGTGGAAGGTGTCCCTGACCAGGGCAGGGGGTTTGGAACTGGGTGATATTTCAGGTCCCTTCTAGGTCAAACCTATGATAAATGCTGCTTTACAAATCCATGTACCAGACATGCTAAGAGATGACTGATACATAGAGATAAGTTCCCTTTCTCTTTCTTAAAGTCTAAAAAATATTCTTAATGAAGGATGAAATTGATGAAAGTGAAGTGATATTTTTTTAACAGATGTAACAAGCCCCCAATTTATAGCTTCAACTAAGAGTCCTTCAGAGAAGATGTCTTGATCTGAATTAATTTTTAAATTAATAATGGAATATACTGAAGTGGCTTCTCCACTGAGAAGCAAAATGGTACTTTACCACTAAAACCCTGAAATGTGTTCACTACACTTCTAGGACTGTGACTCCTGCTGCTAAATTTTTTGTGCATTTAGGCCAAGGAAATGTTAGAAAATGGCATTGCAAAAAGCAGAGGATATGTCTCAAGAGAATGCAGCTACTTTGGGTGCAAGTCCTTAGAACTGTGACCTGTAATATAAGAATTGCATTGTTACTTTAATGGATAATCATGTAGATATCTTTTTACATGGAAAATGTCTTTGTTTTCAATAGGTTTGTGGAAAGTACTTTTCCCAGAAAAGCTTATCTAACACCCATTGAACTAAGTTGAAAAATTACTATTGATCTGGATGAGAATGAGATCAGCACCATACTGGGAAAAATGACACATACACATATAGAATAGTTAATGTAGAAAAGTAATTACTTCTTGCTTTATAGTTTGGTATAAATTTAGCAATTAATCACCAAAAATTAACAATAGTTTCTAGAATTCTATTCTATCTTACATTTTGAAGGGATTTCATCATTTTTTCCATATCTATCACATAGTATCATTCTTTTTTTTCATGAAATGAAATAATTTTACAAAATGTTATTGCTCCTTGAGGTACTTTAAGGACCTAATGTATGATGTTAAGAGTTGAAAGCAATTGTAAGTTTAATTAAAAAAAGAAGATATTATACCATACTTGGAGTAAGAGGATAGTGCACTATGTACATAAAGATGTTATTTAACCAAATATAAGGTGCTGCAAAGGGGACCAAAGGAAGTAACTGGCATGACTTAGAATGCCTAGGGAGTATTGGTTAGTCCAAAGCCAGCTGAATCTCTGTACCTCCCTGGCAAACAGCAAGCTTCAAGTGCAATAAACATTACTGTACTGATGGAAAATCAACTTGTTGAATAGGCATGCAATTGTTGTGGAGGTAATCACTTCTAAAGAACATAATCTTCTGGTGTCTGGCTTTCTGAAATGGAATGAAATTAATTACTGGAAGCAAAACTTCACCATAAAAAATATGTTGAGGTATAAATCATCATTGAATGCATATGATCTTTATTTTTTGTGGGGTGCCTCTTAAATTTGAGTGCAATTCATGCAGTATGTCAGTCCTGGAAGAGAAAAGAGAAAGTCTGTATAACAGGAGCTGGATGTCTTCATATCTGAGGGGTTTCTCCCTCTGGTAGGCTTCAGTGGGCATATGGGGAACAGGGCCTTCTGCCTTGTGAGCAGATAAGGAGCAGATTGTGCTGATGGCAGAGTTATCTGCCTCCTCATCTCCCATATGAGCTGTGACCCAGCACCATGTTCCAGCAGCCAGCCAGGACAAAGAGGGATTAGGAAGGTCTGTGTTGTGCCTGTTCATCACCCATGGGAGTGACTTTTAAATCTCTGCTGTGATTCAGCTGACTGCTGCACAGGTCACTCGATCTGCCCAAAACCGTTCACAACAGCTGCATAACAGGAAAAACACAAAGCATGGAAATGTTCAAAGAATTGTGTGCTCAAAACCATTCCAAGTTTTGTCTAAAACTGAAACTCTGCTTTGGAAACTGGCAAGTTTAATGTGATTATTTATGCACATTATTGAATTTTATCCAGAGGAGAAGAAAACTGGTTTGATGTCAGTGATGACACACTGGAACTCCAGCTGAAAGAGAAGCAGAACACTTTGCAGGAATGAACTCTTCCTTGGCTGGACTCTATTGGCAGCAAGCTGACTTACAGGAAGCTGTGACACACAGTCTAATCAGATTAACCTGGAGGAGAGATGAGTCCTGAAATGCTAACACTGACAAATTGCATCTATGTGCTGATGAAAGCCACGCACCGCTTGCTCTTTGCTGATCTTCTTGCTCAATATGGTACATGACAACGAAGATCAAAACCAGAGACAAAAACAGACAAATCACAGATTGTGGAGGTATGAAAAGGTATTGTACCTTCCAGCATCTTCTCTTTGTCAACACATCCATCTCTTGAGGTGTGTGAGATATCTTGAGATATCTATTTTCACCTTAGGTAAGCTGCCAAGTGTATGTGAAACGAGCAGTGCAGTCGTGTCCGTCTGGATAGCAAGGCAATTTGGGAGGCATTTCTTTAAAAAAATCCCACAAATAACAAGCTGCAAGAAATCCATTGAATGATTACCTCATCTTTTTGCAGGCTTTTCCCCTGACTGTGGGCTAGAATTAAATCTGCTCAATGGATCAGATGGGTGTTCTGCATACTGAAATTGTAGCAAGGACCTGGACAGACCATGTTTTAATTGTACAGGTTGTACATTTTGTATAAAAACTTGTTCTGCTGCACAAGTTTTTCAGCAAACAACTACTGGAGGCTCTGTCTGTGCCAGCAAGCACCATGTGACCAATTGCTGCCCCAGAGGGCAAGTGACATGACACAGCTTGCATCCCCACAGCCTTTTTCCCTCCTAAAATAGGGTTGTGTTGTCTGTACTGCCTATGGAGATCCAGAGCACACCCCGAAGGCTCTGCTGCCCGAGTCAAGGTCACGTCTGCTCCTCTGCTGCCTGCTCAAGGTCAGTGCTGGCATGTGGCTCCTCAGCATTGGCTCTGGTTTGTGTGAGAGATGTGTCCCCCCTTCCCTGTGCCCACTTCTGCCTCTTTGCCACTCAACTGCTTTGCCCCCTCCTCTTCCTCATCCTCATTGTCTGACCCACACTGAGCCCTGGGCTGGCTGGGGGTGCTCTCACTCCTGTCCTGATTGTCCCCTGGCTGCCCTTCCCCTATGGAGCAGCTGGTGTGGCACACATGGTGAAATTATAGCCCTTATTTACACATTCAAAACCTGTGGTTTTCTTGGTTTAGCTTTGCAATTTGCACACAAAAAAAACCCCAACCTAACTAGAATTTATTTTCCATAATATCTCATAAAAATAATGCCAGCAGGTAATTTTCTTAGCAACATGCTATTAAAATAAATATCAGATTTCAGTATAGATTTTATGCTTTTTTCCTGTTTGAAAGTAATCTGAAGAATGTCCTCAATTTATTCTGCATATGGAAATGAGGTTGAATACAAGACTGAACTTTTTCCTTTACTAACTGTGTAAAATATAACACACACTTTTTTTGTGAGCTTTCCAGCTGATATCAGTGCTATTGCTTCAAGATGTAGAAACTTGAAATGGAGAGGCTTATACATAGTTTTTGAATGTAAACATTTTTCTACATATATTTCAATAATATAACTTTTCTATCTTCAACAAATAGTTTCTGTTGAAGAAATAAACAGCTGTATCCAACGTCATGTCATATCCAGAAAAGTTAAGTTATATCCCTGGGTTTTTAATATTTTTTTAAATTTTTCCAAGCCTATTTCTGCTGAAGACCCAAAAGGGTGTGTTCATTTCTTTACACAATTTAAAATTTGAACAACTAATTAGAATAAAATATCATTCTTGATAACATCTTTGGATGGGACAAGGGCCAGAGGACTAGCATGCAGTAAAAATGACAAATATGTCATTGTTAGTAAAATGGCTGCAAAGGAGAAACACATTTTTTTCTATGTCAAAATATAAAACTGTATCTTTAAAAATAAAAAAAAATGTAACTATATCCAGAGGATGGAAACTGCAAAAAATTTGCATTCTTGATAAATAATGAGTTGAACTCAACTTAAGCTCCAATTGCTATGTAATTGCTTAGAAAAAGTCTGAAAGAGATATCAAGTTGTATTGTTGTATTGCGTTTTTATATTTTGTAATACTTTGAAGTAGTTTTGTTTTGTATTCCCATATTTTTCCCAAATGGTTTATCCCAGACTGTACTCCCCTCCCTTTACCTGTGTTATCCCTCTCCCGGGATGAGATCATCCCCAAACTCCTACCCTGGCTCTCTGTCAATCACTCAGATCCCATCCCCTCTATGCAGAAGTTTCGGTCCAGTTCGTCGAGTGATGAGCCAGAGGCTGGGAGTCAGCCCCCCCAGCCTTACCCCATACGCTGTCCTATACGTCCATCCCCCAGTACCCATCCCTTAGAGTTACTTATTGGTTGGTAAAATGTTATCTACTTTTGGTTTCCACCTCCCTTTAAATGTGACCTTGGCACATCTCCCGGGCTCTCGGCAGGAGGCCCCTGAGGTGCAGGAGCTCCTTTGAGATCCTAATAAAACTTGGGATTAACCCCTGCTAAGAGTCGGCCCTTTCTCTTCTACCGATGTCTCTGGTGTCTCTTGTGCTGCACAGGCACCCAGCCCAGGTGCCCTCAGCACCCTCGGGGCACACACAGACAGTGTCTCCCCCCAGCCCAGGTGCCCTCAGCACCCTCGGGACACACACAGACAGTGTCTCCCTGCTGTCAGCCCAGGTGCCCTCAGCACCCTCGGGGCACACACAGACAGTGTCTCCCCCCAGCCCAGGTGCCCTCAGCACCCTCGGGGCACACACAGACAGTGTCTCCCCCCAGCCCAGGTGCCCTCAGCACCCTCGGGGCACACACAGACAGTGTCTCCCCGCTGTCGGCCGTGTCGGGGCTGCCCCCCGGTGTCTGCCGAGTCGGGCCCAGGCTCAGGGCTCCTGAGAGGCTCGCAGAGGGACCGAGACATTGTATGAATGCCATCTTGGCTTCCTTTGCTTTTTTCTTTGTTTGCTTTGTTTGTTTGTTTGTTTGGGATTTTGTTTGTTTGTTTGTCTTTGGCACTGAAGTAATTCTTCAGGAATAATTTTTTTATTTCTCATTGATTCCAGTTTAAAAAAAGTCAGTAGCCTGAGAAGATTTCATAAAGCTAAGACAATTATTATAGAAGTGGAAAATGTATCTTAAAATGAAAGAACCAAAGAATATAATTTACATATTTTATGAAAGAGAAGTTAAATAGCAATTTTATTAAACAATTGATTCAGACATGGTAATATGAAATGTACCTTCTTTGTTCTCTTCAAGGCTTTGAGTAAAGCTGTTGGCATAAGTTTATACTATTATACAAGCAATTAAAAAAATGCCAGGGAACCTTATCAACCATGGGAATCTCAGCTGCCAATGCTATTTGTAACCTGTCCCTTACAAGGTTTTGGTCCTTTACATGTAGCACCCTCCTGAGTGATCCCCAGGCACAGCCCGGGCATCAGCCTGGACAGGAAATGTTCTCAAATGACACTTTGGAGGCATCCAGGCTGCTGTGGAGGCTGAGAGTCTTTAAAATGTGCTGCAGTGTCTGCCCCATTCCAGTTGGCCTTGACGCCAAAGCAGTTTCAAAGATTCATAAATTACTAATGCACAAAGTTTGCATTGTCAAGGCCTTAGACCTGAAACGTCTCCAGATGAGCTCCCCATGTTTGACACTTTCCTGTTTTTACCATATCATTATACAGGCTGACATATCTAGAGACCAATTAAAAGCTGACATTAGATAGTAAATTGTTTAAGTACCGTGGTTAGCAACCAGAATTAGTCTTCATTTTACATCCTAAATATTTTACATACTATCTCCAAAATCGAAGGTGAAACATTTCATGCTCAAGGCATTTTAGAGACATAGGCAATTTAGAATCTCATAATACGTTTGATTTATGTTGAATTTTGCTTTTTGTTATAAAAATACCTCTTACAGTGGTCCAGAGGTTCATCACATTATTCTATGGATCAGAGTGAAGAGCCAACAGTCACAAAAGAGAAGTGTGGCCTTTCTTTTCTGGTCCTTGCAAAGATAAAAAGACAAGCATATTTTACAAGTTTTTCAGACATTGAATACAATATGGAAAAATGAAACTGACCCAAGTCTGCTCTAAGTTTTTATTGAGCACAGGAAATACTTGCTCCTCCCCTACCGTGAATCTGATTTTCTTAGGATACCACTATTAATATGGGTAAATGTAGCTGCATTAGAATTTTGCCTAAATAGCCAAGTAAGATGAGCACCACATTCCTAACATGTCTATGAGGCTCAGCATTGCAAACTGCAACATTGTACCTCATGTCTTGATTTATTTAAACACTCACCTAACCTTAGGAACAATGACTCCATTTAACTCCAAAATATTTTGCATGATACGGTGACAGAATTGCAGTTGCAGCCCCCTGGAAAATGCTTTAAAAAAAAACCAACTTGACTTTCAGTACTGTCCCCTAAAAGTACTACTTTTTTAAAATAAAAGATAACTTTTGATTTATGGAGACAATGTTTTAAAATTATTGAACTGAGACCAACAGTTTTTAGATAGGAGCTCTTCTTTTCCCAAATAATTTGCTGGAATAGTTGTCTCTTGATTTGTGACTGCTTAAAAGAAGAGTGGTAAGATAACATTAGTTGGTATGAAACCAAATTTTTCAGCTACAATCCTTAAACAGGCCATGTTTAATTCGCAATATTGAAGTTGTTGTGTAAAAGCTGTGGAATGTGGTAAAAGCACAGAAGTTCCCTGATTCCTGAGCTGCTCTCTGCATGCCAGGCAAATTGTAGTGACACCACAGGGCATTGCTATTAAAAAAAAAAAAAAAAAAAAAAGAGTTTCAAAGAACGATTATGACAGGCAATTTCAGAGGAAACAACATTTCTCTAGCATTAGACTGACGTGATATCATTCTTTATTCTGTTTGAACAGAGAAAGTGATGGTATCTGTTCATTACTTTGCCAGACTTGATTTATCAGGGCTTTTATCTCTTAAGGGATGATAATGATGGCTAATACTAATATATGATAAATTATGTATATTTACACTGCACAAGTAGATTTGATAATCAAAATACATGTTGATATTTCACCAACACTTACAAGCATTATGCTTTTGAAATTTGTGAGATTTGGGAAAAAAAAAGTTTCACTACTTGCGGAAATATCAAAATTTGCTGTTTTCCTATGAGTTTGTGGTTGGCTTTAATAAACATTTAATGACAACTTGTATTTGGAATGGAAAGCTTTGCATGAAATAAAATCTTTAATTACTTAGTTAAAATACCTGCATTTTTCTATTTACAGCTCAACAGTCACTCAGCCACTCTTTGATATTGTTATGGAGCAGAACACTTGTGACCAAAGATATTGTCTGTCTTTCAAATGTTTAAACAGGAAGCAAACACAAAGGGTGAATGTTGACAAAACGAGCATTGTAACACACCTACTCAAAGTGTTACTCTTAGTAGGGCAAAGAACTCAATTTCTCTCAATGGAAGCAATAATAGAAAAGGTTCTGAGGAAGGGAACAGTGATTTATCCCTCAGGGGATAAATCACAGATCACCATCAGGAGAACACAGAGGCCCTGCACTTCCTCCCCATCCCACAGCCCCTGGAGAGGCAAACCCTGGGCTCTGCACCAAAATATCTGCACTTCCTCATCACCAGCTCTGCTCTTGGGACCTGTGGCAGGGGAGGAGGTGCTGGGCTGGAATCACAGCTGTGTTCAAGAGGTGAAGATCTCATCCTATGTGGGAACCCAGAACATCCCTCTGGCTGTCCAGAATGGCCAAGACCCCTGCCAGGGTGCTCAAAGCCCTGGCACGAAGCCTTAGATGCCTATGGTTTTGATTATGACCTGTGGAGCAGATTAACAACCTTATATGAAAATCAGCAAGCCTCAACAGTTTAGGTAGAATATTAGTGACATTATCACAGAGTGGAAAAGGAGATTTTAGGATTTTTGGTATGGGGGTTCAGGAGGCAAGATGGAGGGAACTGGGTGTGTCCAGCCTTTCTCCTTCTTCTTGGCCTTCATCTTCTGCTGTGATGGAGACGTTCTAGAGTAGAAGTTCACTGGTCTAGAGTAGAAGTTCACTGTCTAACATAGGTGATAGGTATTGGAAAGTAATTGTAAACATTGTATATGCAGTTTTTAGTATAAAGACATAACACCACCCCGGGGGACAGGCAGAGTGCCTGGAACTGTCCTGCTGGATGGACCTCAGCAGGGCAGAGGAAAATTTTTTATAGATAAGACACGATAAACAACCTTGAGAACGAGAACTGAAGAACTTTGACTCATTCTTCAAGCGCCCAGGCTGGGAAAAGAGACTTTTAAGAATCTCGGGGTCGCAGCAACCCAGAAAGGCCCCGAGAATCATACTCCTTATCCATCCTCTTTGGAAGCTGCCTGAGCATGAGGGCATCTGAGGTACTGCCCAAGGAGCCAAAGGAAAGTACAAGAAGGTGCCCATTAAACCAGCCCTGAGCAAAACTGAGAGATTTAAATCTGCTTGCTTTGTTCCCATCTCACCCATCAGCATGAGAGTTGCATCCATTCAGGCTCCCAAGACCTCATTCTCATTTGTGAGAAGGGCACTCCACATCACTCTGGTAATAAAAGGAGGCATTAAAACAGGAGTAATTTATATTTACATCATTTTTATGGCTCTGTTGTCATTAGAAGGGTGTAAAGTGGCATTAGGAGAAACCACCATCAGGCTACTTAGGGTCTTTACTTCCAGGGACTACAATGCAGAGCCTAAATGACTAAGGGCATGTAAGTGAGGACATCTAAGAAAGGCATCTGTGTGATAAGGTACATATTGGAAAGGCCAGGAAAAAAGTACTAGTTTAAATCTACTAAACTCACTCATAAACCCCTGGGATGCAAGATCTGCTGGAGTAATGCCACTGAGTTATCTGGAAGCTGTTAACCTTTTTCACAAGGCTATATTGAATAAAATGTTGCTATCATCAGAAAGCTGTTTGCCAGCCTCTATGCTGTAAATAAATTTGAGATAAATATATTGCATACTGGAGTTCATTTTATCACAACACCACAGAAATAGCAGAAAATTTGTCAAGGATGTATAATAGGCACAAAATTGATGAACTTGGTGGCTGAACACTCTTCCTGCTGACCTGGGATGTACAGATGGAATAAAGTTGGAAATGCCTAACCTCCTTTTATGTGTAACTTCTGAATACTTGTACAAATGCAGTCTATTTCTGAAAGCTATTTATATCTAAAAAAATAACACATTGATAAAAGTGGCCTAACTGCACTTTGGTTTTCTACAAATAATATTGCAGGATTAAGAATGAATTTCTAGATCTCAACCAGTACTAAAATCTCTGAACTCTTCTGTTATTTCTGTATTTGGTTCCCACAGAAAGTAAAGAACAAAACTTTTTATGAACACCAACCACTTTTACCTGTGGTTAATAGTGTTTGGTGACATGAAAAAGCATTACTAAAACAGAATTAAACAAAAATCCACTTGTTTCTGCAGCTTGTTAATATCCTTTCATTCAGTATCTCTGCTATTTATTTTCTCTCAGTATATTTTACATTTACTGAGGCCAATTTTTTCCTTGCTTGCAGATGGTCTTTCTCCACACTGTTTTGGTCACTTCACAATTTATTGTGCCATTATGTTTGTTTTCTGTCCTTCCAGCTTCAACTTCACCCATATAATTAAGAAATGAAGAAATAAGGGGAAAATAAACAAACAAATGAAAAATGGTAAAAGTAGCGAGAGGAACACAAGAGCTCAGTGATCATAGCTTGGCTGAATAAAAATCTCCAAACCCAAAGGACAAAAAATCCTCTGAAATCCTAAAAATAACTGGACTTTGATATAGCTACATGAGCAGTCATCAAGCACTAATTAATCTCCTCTTTCATCAAAAAGAAAGAGGAGATTTCATCATCATCTTTTGGCTATATTGGTCCATGGCTCATACCTATAATTTGTGAACAATATTTAAACAATGTGAAAAAATAACCCCCACAAGTCTGTTCAGTAGCTATAATTTAACACAGTCCAAGACAGACTTTCTATAGGGCAAAATAGTAAAGCCAAATAATTTATTTATCATTTGCTCACTCACATCTGATAGACACCAGCAGCACACCCATGCACCTAAAAAACAGTAACTGAGAAAGAACTGACATTTTCAAAAATATTTTTAATGGTTTATGTACAGTTTTCAGTCACATGGAGGTTAATCTATTTTTGCATTCAAATTGCTTTCATGAACCATTCCTATAACAAATGAAGACTGCTGGGAGACTGTAAAAGGGATAAACCAGGCTCTGCTGGTACTAGAACTGTAAAAACTTGGCTCCTCAAGGCTCCCTTCGGAGAGGGACAGCCTGAATGATCTTTGTGCCTTTTGCAGCATGGATTTTGTGCAGCAGCCTGGTGACTGCTGTCTGTGGGACTATTGTTTGTGTGACTGCATTGTCTGTGGGACTCACCTGTGGGAGCCTGAGACAGCTATTCTTTCCTCAGACAGAGACAACGATGCTGAGGTCCTAAATGCAATTAGGCTTTGGGCTTTCTCAGATTGTCTAATGCTGCTGAAAGGAGCACACTCCCTTAAGGCTTTGACAGGGGACTAATCCTCTGAACCTTGAACCTCCAGCTGCCAGGATTATGAGCCATAAGTAAAGACACAGAGAATGCTGCTGGACTTCAGGTGGGAGCAACTTTTCATGATGAATTCTTTAATTTTAAACTATTGCAAGAGGTGTTGTTCAGCTCCTGTAAACATCTGTCACGTTTCTACTCATTGGAAGCTCTGAATGTAAGAAAACAGTTACAACAAAAACCATCCCAGCTCGGCTGAGCAATTAATAAACTTGCTGTACTTTTCTCACTTTCAATCATTATCCTCCGGGGGATTCTTGGACTGTACCACTATTCTCAGATTAAAAATTTAGGACAATAAAGAACTGCAAGTAAAGTTTATTTGCCTCTTGGGAGCAAGTAGCCAGAGATTGTTGTGTCCATCAACTCTCTGCTCACATCAGCAGACAGCTGAATGCTCCTAAAGTAGCAGAAATTGCATTAGCTTTGTTCATATCAGTGTTTCTTGCAGCTTCACAGTCCAAGGCCAACAGCAAGCGCTCACTTGGGCATTCATCATCCCTAGTGGCTCTTACAGTGTATAATCTCAGCTTCAGCACAGAGATCTTTCTTTTGAGACTGCAGAAACTGGTAAATTCACAACAGAGTGCCTGGTACTATTGGTTCAGGCTGATGGACATATGATTGTTTGCCTCCCTTGCCAGATATTCATGTCAAATTCAAATACTTCAGACCCATCACTGCAAACAAAGTGTCTGAAATTAAGACCTAGTGAAGGAAAAAGGCTTGCCACGCTTCAGTTTGGAAAAATTTGTAACAGGAATGTGAGAAATATAAAAAGTTCTTAGGAGCTGTCATTTAGCACAATGTGTAACTTGCATGTTTTGAGTAAGTATGAAAGCATATCCTGGAAAAGTGTAAAAATAACTACTTGCATCATGTTTTTCTGGGAAATATTTTTTGGAAAACATAACCCTGTTTTTACCCGGAATTTCATTTTTTGTTCTAGAAATTTACTTATCTACAAATGAATGTGTATAATTTAACCTCTAATTTATTTAGTTCAGAAAAAAAAAACCTAAGCTTACATGCTCAGCAGTTGTGATGGTTTCTTTCACATACTAAATGAGTAGGAAACCACTTTTTTTTCACCACCCCTCCTCACCCCCAGTTGTTTGTATTATGCCATTTTAGTGAAGTGAATGGAGTAGTGCAGCAGCCTGGCAAGGACCAGAGCCAGCATTGGGTAAACAAGGTGTTTAAGAGCAGGGAAAGGATCTCAACTTTTGGCAGTTTTGAGAGAAGCTATTTTGCATTTCCTGGTGAAATTATGTACCAAGGCACTCGTCCAGGTGTCACGAAAGTAGATTGTGAGCTTCCTTGATAACCTGAATAAATAAGAAAAGAAACAGTAGAGGATGAATAGAAGCTTTTTTCCTTTTTAGAAAGTAAAAATTTGTGGGTTTTTTATGAACTGATTTTAAATACAAGTAAGAATCAACTATTTAATTTAATGTTGGTATTATTTAATGTTCTTCCACCTCCTTGTAAAGTTTGATGTTAAACACAGACCATATTTTAAACATTCCCAAAATGAAATAGAAAGCTATCAATTCAAAAGGGAAAAGGAAATACTAAAAGATTACTGGAGTTTAATTTTTCCCCTACCCTTTTTATTTTGAGAAGATGAGCATAAAATTGCTGACAGTTTTGCACCTTGAAATTTTCCATTTTCAGTGAATCTTAAACTGATGTAAAAATGTATTCCCACCTTGTGCCATTATAGTTTACAATTATACTTTGCCCAATAGCTTAAGCCGAGTAGATCCTTTTGCCAGTACCAGATTTTTGTAAAATAATTTCTTTGAAGTGTGGTTCTTTGGCTTTGCAGTAGGTACCCAAAATTGGGCAGAGAACAGTCATTGGGTCAAAGAGACTTTTTCTATCTCTATGAAGATTCCTTTTGATTTGGCTGGGGTATAAACCTCTGAAAATCAGAATTAACCTGTGCTCAGTAGGGCATCATCAGGGGCTGATAAGATCTTTTTGAGCATTGTATCCTCACTAAAGCTGCTGCAGAACCAAAGGCTTTGGTACAGGCCAGATTCAGAGAAAATGCTGCCAAATTCCACCAGGTTTCCTATGTAGTCTGTGCACAGTTAAATACTCACAAAATGCATTCTGTCCCTCTAGCTGCTGTCCAAACATCATCTTGGTTAAGAAAATGGCCTTGTGCTAGTCTTATAATTACAATTAAAGAATTGGGAAGATTCAGCCTAGTGCTGCCCTATTTCACTGATAAAGTTAAAATGTGATGAAGTTATCCATGGCAAAGACAGGAACAGGAGCAGGATTCTGACATGTAAGGACTTCTGCAAGCAATTCCACTGCTTTTCTGCATAAAAATTTTGGATCTCTGACCTTGCCTGCATTGACTCTAACTGTGAATGTGACTCACTTCCCAGCAATGTGTTGGCTTTGCCAAGCAGGGCAAGTGAAGGCTGCATCACTGTACTTAATTCTGATATTTGTTACACAATCTATATTAGACCCAAATGATTCTTTATTGAAATGATTTGTAAAATAGGATTTCTTTATATGCAATTTCTGTGAAGGTGGTAAGGTAACATGTATCTACTTATAACAATAATCCAGATTTCAGCCTGGCAATGATAATCAGCTACAATATGTTCAATTCAGGGAAGACTACCAATTTTATATCCTCCTCTGTTAAGAACAATGGAATTTAGTGACTTATTATTTTGTTTGCTATTCCTTAAAAATAGAATAATGGTATTAAAATGAACAAATCAAAACAGACCAAAAAACACTTTAGACTTTCTAGCATTTAACTTCCTACAAACAGCATTTCTCCCCCCCCCCCCCAGATATATAATACTGTTTAAAATGACATCTAGCTCTCCAGACACATTTTTCTGGATACATTTCAGCTGCAGAGCTTCTAAAGAGTTCCTCAGTCACAGACTTTCCAGGTTTATGAATGCTGACATTTAAGACAAGCTCCTTGCTCTGGATAATTAGGCCTCCTTTGCAGGAATTCAAACACCTGGCTCACTTCTCTCTCCAGACCATGATTTGCCCTTCTGTCCTTTGCAAATTTATTCTCCTTGTTGTAACATTTAAAGTACCTTAAATTTGTATTCGTGGGGATGGATCCTCATGTGGTGAAATGAAGCCTCATTTGATGGATTGCTGGGAGCTACTTCAGTATCCAGCAGAATTAATCTGGTTGAAAATGTTCTTTTTCCATTCTCTTGCTTAACTCATATTTGCAGAGAAATTCAGAGTGTGCTTAGTTCACTGGCTGCTCACCTGAAGACAAATCCATCTTTTGAAATTTCCATTAATTCACTTACAATGTGTTCCCCTTTTAAAGCCTGCTAATGTATGAGAGCATTGCTGGTGGCAGTAGTGTTGCAGGGAGATACTGTGGGTCTAAGCAAGTTATCTTGTCACTGTCTGGGACTGAGTTCAAAAGTACCAAATATCTGTTTATGAGGAGAAAAAATTCACTCAGAAGGTGGAAAGGCAGGGATGCTTTGGAAGACAGGAGGAGGCTCTTCTGGCAGCGCTTAAGATGAATAATATAATGTGCTCTAATGAATGTCAAAAAGCAAAGTTACACTTGATTCATGCTCAGCTTAAAATATTCCAGTAAAATAGTTATTTTAACCAAAGATGTGTCAAGAACCATGTTATTTCTCTGACAGTGACTGCAAAAGAAAATCTCTGAGAAAAAGACCAAAAATAGGTGAATGCTTGTTCTTTATAGTAGGTTATTTGACCATTTACTCTGGGGATTTGTGAATTGGGTACTGTATCTGGAGTGCAGCAATATTTCCTACATTCCCTATTGTAGTAAACTTTATAGTACTGCATTATTTCCAGATTGTGCCTTTTCAACACCTATTTGTTTATTTTAACACTTGTTTTGCAAGGAAATACTACTGAACTGCTCCTGGGATTTCTCCTTTTTAAAAATTTTTCTGTTGGAGTTAGAAACTACGTTTAGCTTAGGGCATAATCTTGCTTTTATTTTTATTTCCTCTATTTGACCTCTGTAAACAACAGTCAAGCTATCTGTAGATTATTTTCTGCTTCTTCAAATAATTAACTGAGACATAGCTTTTATATGATTACGAACTAGTTTCAAGTTAGTATGGCAACATGTTCTTCTTAAAAATATTTCAAGTTGCTGTTTAAGATAATACCTTGAAAAATCAAACAACTTTTTGCTCTCTGTGCAGGTGTCCTTGTACCTTCTGTAAATATAAAAAAAGCCCTGTCTACTAGGTTTACAATGAGCTTATAGTAAATGTCTGGTTCTTTTTTTTTTCTTTTTTTCTCTTTTCTTTATTCGAAGCTGGTGTTTGAATCAAAATCCACTTAAGGCAGCAAATACCATTATCACACTGTGCAACAATACACCTCAGGACTATAATTGAGATTAACTTTCAATCACTACAATTTGTGAATCAGCAATTTCGAGAGGCTTCACTAGTTTTTCCGTGTGGAAGCAATCTACCCCCTGCTCACAAAATGATGCTTTTCTTTGGGAACATGGAAGACAGTGAGAGGTTCTTTAAAAAACTGTTGAGACAGAACATAGGAAGCCAAATATAAATGAATTAATTTATATCTGAGATAAATGTGTTCCTTATTCTTGAGGCTTCATTACCAATGCCTCTCTTCTGATTGCAGATTGCAAGGCAAAATATGTATCTAAAACCTCTTTATACTTATACAAAAGAACATTTTTAGTAAAGTAGGTGTAATTGCTATGTTTTCTAATGGCCTAGTTGAATTTTAGCAGGTTAATTGTACAGTCTAAGGATTTTAGTACTGATTTCAAAGCAAGTAAAGCTAAAGCCTAATGTGAAGGCACAGATTAAAAATGGGGAGATAAGATAGACAGATACATAATCTACTTTTTTACATGCAATGGGATTAGGCAGAGTTTCATTTCAGACCTATAACTGATTCAGTCTTTTTAGTGCTGAGCTAGATAGCAGTTAAATCTGCCCCTGACATAGATGTTTGTCCCTCTGGATCTTGCAAGAGGTCTTGTCTAGTCAGAATAGGCATCACATGTGTGTAAAAGCTTAGACTCTCTAGAAGATGTAGTGTCCAAACTCCAATTTTTTTCTTTCTATGCAGTGATCTAATCACCAGTTTATATCTTGTTTCATGTCTGCATGGGAGAGAGGAACAGAACATTTTCTATTCTCACCTGCTACGTCATTTCAGTTAGCAGAAGGACAGGAAAGATTTATTAGCTCAAAAGGCAGCCATGATATGCCAATTATTTCAGACACTTTACTTAAAAAAACACTATGAAATTCCTGTATTCTCAAGAAAGACCAAACATCACAAATTAACAAATACTCCTACATTGTAAGATTTGTTTAGCTGTGATCCACGCTTTATCTCCATAACTAGAAACTTTTACATTGGCCCATCTAGTTCATAAATCCTTGGTTTATGCAAGCTTAATGACATCCAGTCTTGCCAAAGCTTGCATTTATTATCTGTTTTGAAAAATTGGTCATGACAAATGCTAGTTTTTTTCTGAGACTTTTTTCTGAGAGTTTTTTCATCTAGTGTCCCTTCCTTGCTTGTCTATTCTCCTGATTGCAGAAATGGTAGTTTTCAATACAGAATAAAGCTTTAGTAATTCAATGTTGATTAAGTAGGGGCTGGTTTTTGACATTCTCCAATTGAGAGAGACCTTGTACCAGAGAGCTCTTATGAATTCAAAGTGTTACTTCAAGAATATAATGTTAACATAAAAAGTATCAGACGTAAATAATTAACTCTGTTAAGTAGGGAAAATAACTGTATTATGTCCTTGGTACTTTTCAGTCTTTAAACAGTGGCAAAGATGCAGAACACTCAAGGCATTCAAATCTTGAGTGAAGTTTTAAAATCTCCTTCTTCAGCTTTTCTGGTCATCATCTACTGAAATTTAGTGTACTTAATGTGTTGAAAGTGCTAGTTGCTTTTTATTTCTACTTTTTTTTTTTTTTTACTCAGGTTTTCTGCATAACTTCTTTCATATGATTTTAAAAGCCTTCCTGTGCATGTAAAGCCTCAGGGTATTAACCTCTGTTTGGCCAGGCAAAAGCACCTGTGCTTACACAGAGTCACCTGCTGTCAACAAGCTCCACAGTTAGCTGGAAATTAGGGATTCATTTGACTGGTGTTTAAAGAGTGTCAACAGATGAAAGTAACTTCTGTATTTGTGATCCTCTAATTTTTTTGTGCCCATATAATTACATTCTGTGGGTTATCTTGTTAACATCCTTCTTTCCCCGGCTTTACTGTTTGTTCTGAGTGACTTTTTTCATCACGACTCTCTTTAAACATCCCTCTGTAATGAATCTGTACATCCAGCTGCAATCAATCTCCTGTTAGATATTCACAGACCGAGGAACCTTGATGCTATAGGCTGACAAATAAATCCCCTTTTCCACTGAGTGTAGAACACTTGAAGGAAAAAAAAACCCCCGAAACTGTAACGGTACAAACACTAATTCCCACCGATTTCTAAGATGTCTAATTCCCTTTAATTTGTTTGGCTCAAATGATTACTTCCCCATGTGTCTTAAAAGGACTGTTCTGTCAGGTAGTATTGACTGGAGTAGCCGTGCGTCTAACTGGGTTATTTACAGAAAGTGCTCTTTAACATGATTATTGTTAAGAGGCAAATTTGGATTAGGATTTGTGTGTGTGTGGTCAGTATCTTAGGTATCTGTTTTGGAAGCTGAGCATGGTCCATGAGGTTTTGCAGACAGATCAGCTTGCAAAGATATCCCTCTAGACTGGAAGAGAGGATGTCTACTCATTACTTTAAGTATTGAGGAGGTTTAGTGTAATAAACACACATTTAGCAAGCAGCAATAACTTGTGGCTGCTTTACTTTATTCTAGAATAGACTAAATCCTGGTCTATCTGTCATACTGCTCTTACTTAGGGTAAGAAGTGGGGGGAGAAGAAAGATTACTTTTCTGTGGATAATAAGTATGATTGGAAAAATTTCCCATCAAATGGAATTATGAAAGATGAGCAGGTGTTTCAACACATGTGAGTGTTTGCATTCTGAAAGGAAAGGCCTTGACAGACAGGACGGAGCACGATTGTGTTTTTACATGATTGTATGTTAGCTGATTGTATTTAAATTGTATCCTTGATATGGTCAATTCGTGGATCACATGATTCTATGATTTATCTAAGTGCTCTTGCAATGAAGAGAAGTTGGAAAACACGGAAAGGTGCCAATGTAGGATTTTTTCAAAACCAGACCTGTTCTTTTTCAAACAATAGTTCAGCTTCTACATTGTGCAGATCAGATCAGTTAGATATCAGAGAGATAAGTAAGATTGATAGGGGTAATATTCATATTGTAATACATATCAAATTATTGAAAAGCTCTTTTAATGAAGGATGAGCAATCTGCAAAAAAGCTAGTTACATTCACATATAATCTGCAATAGGTTACTGCAGGAATTGTCATATGCTGTCCATCAGCTCTCTTCCAATGCACATTGCAGTCGTTGTACTGTGTATTTCATTTTTTGGGAAGTCTTTTGCTTGTGAGGAAAACATAATTTTATGACTCCAAAGCAGGATCTCCCTTACCCTCTCACTGAACCTCCCCTTCCTAGCCCTAGGTGGCAGATTGCTTAGGTGAGAGCCAGCCTGGCACTGGTGGCAGCTTGGATTTTTATCAAAAAGGGAAGAAGAACCATTAATCTGCTCATATCTGATTCATTAGGTGACTTTTTTTTAAAGCTGATAAATTCATGGCCATTTGTGTGGACCTTTGCCAAAACAAGCTTACACTTTTGTAAAGTTGATGAATTCCCTCTTCTCTACGTGTGTTTGACATTCTTCAAACTGTCATAGCACTAACTGGTGGTAAGAGAGAATGCAGTTTTGCTGAAATACTAAATATGCACATACAAAACCATTTTCACCAAAAAGCTTTGCCCCATGCTACATTCAGAAGGTATTTTTATTGATAGATGACATATATTCAATATAAAAATTTTCTATGAGAATTTTTAACATTATCTTGGTTTAAAAAAAATTTTTTAAAATAATTGTTGATAGAATTTCTTGCATCTCCGTGTGGAAATTTTAGTGCAGAATTCCATGGTATTCAGAAAACTGTCATCCAGATCATAAAACAGACTAAGTTTTCTTTATGCACCCTTAAAATAAAGATGAGATCAATCTCCATGTGGTCCTCAGGTCTGTCTTCTACTCTTTTCAAAAGCAGAGCTACGTGAGATAAGCTGGATATTATTTCAAAGGCCTCTCAGGTTGAGTGTGACAAGCCAGTAGTTATTTTCTCAAAAATGAAGATATTTTGGAACTTTTAATTCCTGAGAAATCAGTAGATTCAAAGAAAGACTGTCTGGAAAAAGAAGTGCATTATTGACAAAGCTGCCCAATGGATTATTTTGTAAAACTCTACCTCAGGGTTTTTGAGAGGTAACTTAGCAAGGACCCTGGAAAGGACAGAGATGAAATCACTGAGAAAATTTAAGGGAAGAAAAAATAAGATTGAGGATATGGACATCGAATGAAATGGTGTTGGGATCTTTGGGGACATGAATGAAGGATTTAGAAGTTTTCTGAGGAGACAGGCATATCTTCCATCTGGGAACCTTCCCAGAGTTCCAGTTCAGATCTCCACCGCTAGGAGAACACAGGCCACAAAACTAAACCACAGCTTAGAAACAATATAGTATGAAGAAGTGCTGAAAAATTCAGAAAAAAGAACAAGTCACCAGCTGTACTGAAGTAAATCTTTGCTGTCTGAAAAAGGAGGGTAAAAAAATATTTCTTTAATTGCATTTGCTGCTCAACAATGATACCAGAAAAAAGGAGTGGGATACCTCTGTCAGAAACTGACAGTCAAGCTTTTTCTTACACCAAAGTATGAACCTGGAACTCATAAACCAGCAGAAAGCCTCTCAGAAAGGGATAGTTTGTTTTGGTTTTTTTTTTGGGTGGTTTTTTTTTTTTTTTTTGGTTTTTTTTTTTTTGTTTGTGCACTAATCTAATCAATAAGAAGTAGAAATTAAAATACATGAGGTACTGACAGTGGAAGGAAAAGCACTGATCAGCAAGAAAATAAAGGAGCCAATTTGTTTCATGTTGGATGATTAAAACCCCTCACAGTCTCTTAAGACAGCTGATTATGATAATAATGCAAGACCACGAGCTTATGTTTTAAATGATATTGTATCTGCATTTTATTGGACACACAAGAATAAGGTTCACTTTGAAGCCATCTCTGAAGGTGAAGCTTTTATTCCTTTTATATTTCAAAATATGTATTGTTATAGAAACATCATATTAATAATCAAATGGGTGATTTTACTTCCTCTCCTCTCTTCTGATCAAGGACCCATAAACCCATGCCTATGTGAAGTTGCTATAGTTTTTAATATTTATCATATCCTTATTTCACTGACTCAGGCAAGTGTGTATATTTTTCATCTGTCAGTTTGCTACCATAAGTCAGTGCTATAGTGACACTGAGATGTTAAAAAATCATTTGGCTTTCATGTTGTACAATTTAAAGCTATAGTTGAATGAAGTAAATAATGTATGTCTCCTTTAAAATACTTACACTAATCTGTTCATAAAATCCAAACCAAACTCTTAGGCTAACAGAGAGGTGCATGAGCACCTAATATTTTGCCTGCATCAGCAAGTTTAGACATGCATTTTCTAACTTCTATCCTCTAAATGTATATTCTTCACACTTTTCAATGTGTGTTTCTCTCTGCCTAAAATAGGGAAAAAAAGAAAGAACAAAAAAAAGCATGCCATAATTAGAGTTCAGTGATCATCATGCATCCTTAACTTATATTACTGCATCTTTTTCTTCCTTTTGATAATAGTGTCAAGCCTTTACAAAAAAACCTTAGTTTATCATTGCCCACTTCTGCCCAGTTATGGCAGAACTTTCATTTGCTTCCCATAAGTATTTTGTTCTTACCCTTTAATTTGCAAATAGCCTCTTCTGTCTTTTGGGCATCCTGCATTTTTTCCCCATTATTTTCAAACATCTCTGTGGCCTGTACATTTGGAGGAACCTATTTCATGCTTTGAAAAATCATCTGGTATGTAAAATTTGCTTACTGAATGTGGCAAGTGGGGTAGTTACCAGATTCTAGAAGATAATCCACCTGAGAAACATTTCTGTATTGGGGGATTTTCTGTATTTTGGATTGGAACACCAATCCATTATTGTTGATATTCTTTCCCAGATGTGGTAAAAAATTTGTAAAAAATTGAGGTTTGTGTGTGTAGTGTATCAAATGTGTGGTAACCATGACAATGATTCGGTTCACAACAGAAATCACAAATACTGAAATTAGCTAAACAGTTATTAAATTGCCAGTTAAATAGCTAATGAGCAAGTGTAAATGAGTCAGGTATTTAATCTTTGCTCCTGAGATCTCTTCATCTTTTGTGTATATTGCTTTTGGACACTGGATCAATCTGATGCTTCTGGAAAGGGGAGTAGGATGGGATGAAGGAAGAACTTGGAGATGGAGCAAAAGAGGGAAATCTTTGTTTTGTGAGTCATCTTCCTTAACAATGAAAGCATCAGAGTCAAGAATGATACAGTACAACAACTTGTTGTGCATGTGAAGTCAATGACAGGTACTGGACAGGGTAATTTATAACACTGCTCCATGTGATTGCCACGTGTTAATAATTTAACAGCAGGACTTTCAGCAAAAAAACTTTTAATTGCCTCGTCCATTCCATTGGGACATCATTAAAATAGGCATTTTGCAGTGCTGAAGACTAAAACCAAGTTCTAAAAAGCTCCTCCTCTGTCACAGTACGAATGGACGGTATCTAACCCCTTCAAATCAACAAGGACTGAAAGTCAAGGCTACTTATGACCAGAAGGTGTCAGAGCAGTAGATAAAAGTATCCACTTCCTAAGTGCTACTGAATTATTTCTATTTGGTGTCACAAAGACGCTGGATTTCAGCTTGGATTCCAGAGGATAAAAGGCCCCTGAGTTCTTTTTGTGTCCTTTAACAGCACATCACGAGGAGCTGGTGAAATTCACTGTGCAGCAGCATGTAATGCAACTCCCCTGTACCTTAGGGAGGGTTCTACATTTCTCAGTTTGTTTGGCTTCACTCAAGTCAAAATTCCCTTTAAAACATGCTATAACTTGGCAGCAAGCAGTGAGCTGAAATTTAAAAGGGCCTTCAGTAGCACATGACAAAGCAGTAATGAAAGATGGGTTGTTAATCAGAATCATTGGGGCTCATAATTTTCTTAGGAGTTTAACTTGCCCTGCACCACTCCTCCAATCTTATGAGGTTTTCTTTTAGGGACCTCCAGTTTCTTGGAGATGTTAGAAGTCACTGTAATGTCATTTTTTTGTGGTTATATGAAACTGTTTGTAGCAGAGTCCACATTCTGTTCCTTCACCAAGACTCTAGAATATAAACAGTTCCCTTCCTGAGAGGCAAGCCAGGACTCTCCATTTCTTGAAACTGTAGTCTTTCCTTCCTGCCTTCCTTATTTATCCTCACACTCCTTCTGTTCCATAGTGCTTTTTCTGTCTTTCCATGTTTCATCTTTCTTCTTTTTTTTTTTTTATTCTTTCCCCAAATGGCCTGTTATAAAACATATGCAGTCAGTGATTTATGGTCTAATGTGAGGAATTATCTTCACTGAACTCTTCCACCCTCACCTTTGACTCCTTGAAGATGTACTCACCAAGTATTCTCTTACTCAAAAGAAATGACAGTTTTGTTGGATCTTTGAGAACAAACAAATAGTTCCTCTTCATGTGGCATGCATTTCAATCAGTAGGATTGTTACTCAGTTACTTTAGGTTATGACCAATGAATTGCAAACAAAATAAGCCCCAAGGAATCTGCATAATATAAAATCAAGGATCAGCCAGATTTTCCAAGGGTGAAAATGCAATTCCACAAAATGCTGGTGTTGATGAATGTGAAGCTTTGGCATCATAACACATGTAGAGAAACTTTATATATTTTAAGCTGTTTATGAAGCTTACCACTGCTCCATGTGCAGCAAAGTGCACCCTCAAGTAAAGACACTGAGCCTCTATTTAATTCCTTTTTTTTTTGAAAAGCTCTTGTGGTGTTTTTGGTGGATTTCTTTTTTCATGTGGATCTTCAAGCTGCTCCTAAGTTACAGTACAAATGTTAATGACAAGTGGATTTCACTTAAAAGTATTAAAAAGAAAAATGTGCAAACATTACTGAATATTTTGAGATAGACCACATGGTCTAACCTTTGCATTTTATATGGAAAGGTGGCTAAAGTGAAGGGATAAACATTGGTTCTATTGCACTGTCTTAGAAATAAAAAAAAAAATTAAGAGGGCTTTCTTTTTTATTTTTTATTTTTAAGACATTGCCATTGATCTTCTGAAATATGTGGTATTTGAAGATCAAATGCCACATCTGCTTTTGGATGCAAGATTACTTGAAATATCTACAAAGCACATTCTGGTCATCATTATATTTATCCTTGACTTTTGCACTGTTAAGATGTTAAAAAAGAAATTAATTCCTGTACTGCATGCAGTCTTCAAAGATGCATATTTTCAATAAATATCAATATAAAAATTTGTATGTTTTCTGTTAAGTGGGTTCAGATTAATTCTTTCCTTTCACTGCTTTGTGAAAAGCCTAGTCACTGTGAAAGGAGACACGGAATTTCTGGAAATAAGGAGCAGAGTCTGTATCACTCCTCTGCCAGGTGGTAGAGCAGCCTGCTGCAGCAGTTAAAAGTCAGAGCCATATGGCTCTGATCCACTGCAACTGCTACAATGGAATGAAAAGTCTGGAAAACAGAAAAAGATGAATGAAAGAGTGAAGAAGTAGTCAGCTACTCTGATGAATGTGACAAGGGCTGCTCTGAAAAACAAAATAGTCTCAATCTGTAGAGTTTGGTAAGTATCGACTTTGAAAAGAATAAACATAAAATCTCTTCCAGCTCCAGAAAGACATTTGGGCACAAGGACCCCTATGCCTGTGTGACTTCTCATCAAAACTGATGGATATACAAGTTTAGGGCTTTACATGGCCAGTCTTGGAGAATAGGGAATAACCCAGCATGGAGTGCATGGAGGCTGTGGTTGGAGTCTGTCTTTGGCAGATGTAATCATGGAAAAGAACACTAAGGAACAAGCTAATCAACTTATACATGCTGGATGGATTGGAGGGAAGTCAGAAGAATTATGCTGACCTTACCAAATGAAGGTCTAGCCCAAATTCAGCATATATATTTAAATTTCATAGATAGATATAGTTTAATATTAGTATCTTCCTTCCCACCTCCCCAAAGAATTTACAGTTAATAATTAACAGAAGAATATCTCTGTGCCATCTTGCACCATTAGAACAGTTTTCTGAAAGTCTTGGCAAACAGCTTAAGAATATTTTGCTTCCTGGATTTATATTATGAAGGAGAGAGTCTCCTTGACAAAGTGGAAAATAAAGCTAAAATATTATAGAAATAAAACTCCAAAAATTGTCAAACATGCAGCCTGGCGAGATGGGAAACTTGCCCCTGTTTTGAGATGAACAAAACTAAATGTCCTGGATCCCCAAGGAAGACAAAAGAGGTTTTAAAATCAGGAGCTTTTTAAAGACAGCTGTTGCTATAAAAATAAGTAAGATTTCAAATTTAAAATTGACCAGATCAGAGTAAAATGGGTTCATACACTCCTCACCTGTCCAGGGTGTCTTCTTGTGGGTCTGGACTTCATTTTAGTCCTTCAGTGCTGTGGTTTTCTGCGCTGTAGCAAACTCCCCAGTGTCCATGGGTTCTCTTGAAGGCAAGTCCTCCAAGAGGAGCCCAACACTGCTGGCGTTGGGCTCCTCACCATGGCCTTGTCATCAGGTGCTGTCTTTGTCCTGTGAGTCTCAAGTTCTCCACACCACAACCTCCTCAAAACCCCCTAAAATTCCTTTAGGTGACTTAGCAGGTTTGCTATCAACATGTTTTTTCTTCAGAACTCACATACATGGAAATAAGTTATGCAGCACTGGCTGTGGAAGGTTTTGGTAGTGCAGAGGTATTGAAAACAAAAGGCTCATGGCTGTGTTTGAAGCAACTGGCAAATCTTTTAGGTGAAAGTATTCAGCGCTGATGCATTACAGGAAAAGGGATTTTTGATCTTAGAGAAATGTATTTTTCAAAGATCTGGCAACAATATCAAACTTTCAAAGTTCCTAGCTAACGGAAGTGTTGGTATCTATTGGATTTTATCATAGTTCCAAAGTCATGCCAAATTTGTAATTTTGTATCAATGAAATTCCCCAGGTCCTGAAGAATTCTCTCTCTTCACAAGAAAAAAAAGACCAACAAACAACAAAAAACAATATTAAGGAGTGTATAGAATGAAATAGTCAACAGGTAAAAAAAAGACCAGCACTCCCATATGTTGTATTCCTATGTCATGGATTTTTAAAGTTTTAATCTAGAATTTTGAATGAATAATTTAAAAAAAATAGTTCAGAATTACACTGATTGTGATTTTTACAAGGTTGTCATCTTGCTAGTATTCTCTCATTAATGTATCATTCATTTGACAATTTTTACTACCTTTGTGGTTTATACTTTTGTTCAAACATATATAGGATTAAGTAGGTTAAGATTACAGTCATTTTAATTAAAGAAAATTTGAATCAAGCCTCTTCAATTCAAATGTAAAAATTCTGATTCAACAGGTTCCTCACTTTTGGTTTTCTATTTGAATGATGTGATTGCAAGAAAAAAGTGGGGTTTTCTCTCACAAAAACACCACAGTCAATTTTTTCAAAAATGCAACATGTAGCTCTTGGGCCAATGTGAGAAAATTTGGATTTTTTAGGTAAAAATGTGTTGGAAAGGAAATACAATAACCTATCACTGATATAATCATTATATTGACCCTACTGAAAATCTCAGATGCAGGAGTAATTTTTGCTCAAATAAGAACTTAATTAAAATTCAAAGGCCTGGTTTATTTTTGAGAAAAAATAACCACTGGAAAGAGTTTTGTGAAATAGGTACTTAAGATCCAAAAGTTTTGGAATATATAAGCCTTTGACTTTGCTAGTGCTTATCTCTAGGAACTGATGACTGATCAAAAAGTTTGCAAAAAATATTTCAGTTCTATCAAATCAGGTACTATATTAAAATTACACGTGGTGCCCAAATAGATAAAATATTTTTTTATTAATACTTCTTTTTTTTCAAAAATTATTTTTAGGCGGCTTGCATGTCCAGAATTAACGTGCAATAATGCAAATTTTACGTTTATATTTTCTATTAAATGTTCCAAAATCTTTCCCAGTTTTGTATGTGTTACAAGAGCTGAGCTTCTGAGTTTCTCTATAAGGATTAGATGAGAGAGTGTGCCTTGAAACAGCCTTAATGTGCTTTGCCTTAGCCACATTTATCTTGATATTGCAATTATTATGCAATGCTTAATCCTTTTAGTGCAGAGCAACAATTCAGTAGCCAAATGAAAGGGAAGGGGGATGTGTTACCCTGTTGCTATTGTTAGAGAGGTAACATTCTCTTCAGCTGCTACACAGATGATTATTGTGGAAATAAATGACCTGTGCCTAATGTTTTACCATTCAACATAGCATAAACTGATGGAATGTGAAGGGCACCACAATGAAATTAGTGTGTTATCCAAAATATAATTTGAGAGGAAGTTCATCCACTTAATATTTTGTTGAAAATATCTTATGGAATATAAGAGAAGGAATATTTGCCTCACACTTAGATTTATACAAGCCTTTTCTCCTTCTCCTGAGGTCAGCTGCCTGACTAAATAAATGTACTTTTATAAAGCAAGGTGGCAGCAAGAAACTTCTGACAGAAAAAAATGGTCTAGCATGCTCATTTTTCATGAGAGCAGCAAAGAGATGAGATAGAAACCCTGACCACACTCTGTCTTGGTTCCTTCCTTCTGCACATTGTTTGTACCCATCCTTAACCACAGCACTTGTTAGTCTCAGTATTAAAATTACCAGATTTTCTGAAACTCGTCAGTTCTTTGCACTGAAGCATTTTAGCTCAGGTGTTGGAGAAAACCTTGTGGTTAATATAACTTTCAGTAACTCTTTCATCCTCTGTAAGATTTAAATCAAGTGTGTCTGGGGATGCATTTGTAGAGGGGAGATTGAATCATCTTCTATGTCCATCTAATGTGAGGAGTCTCTTTTTAAATAAAGTAATTTTTATCTCTCCTGCTCTTGCCAGAAACAGAAGTCTCTGATGGTGTCATTTACTTTAGCAAGGATGTAGATTTTCTTTTAACTGTGGACACCACCCTATAGGAATTGCTTTCCTTGATATATTTCCCTTTTTGAAAAATAGTGTAGGAGAAAAAAGTATCTAGGAAACATCCTGAGAATAAGATCTCCATACCTGCGACTGCTAGAGGGGAACTAAGCAGTTTCTAAAATAAAAATCAATAGGAAAGCTGTCAGGCACTGGCAACTTACTTATAGGAAAAAAGATTGTCTTCCATAATTTCTTTAGTCTTAACTTGATTTATACAGGTGAATTTTTGCTTTAATCTATTTTAGGAAACTAAATCTCCTATAAAAATTTTGGGGGGTTTGTTTTCAAATGTCTTCAATACAGGTACAAAGTTTTTACACATATCAAGGATTTTCTAAAAATCAAATTTCTTACTGATATTTAAATCTTTCAGGTTTTAGCTTGGGTTTGGGTGGGGTTTTTTGTGTTTTTGAGTTTAGCACAAAGCTAAAAGTATCTTATTCACTTTGTTTGTTCTAAACTGACCTCTTTAAACTGTTTTGCTCTTACCTGAAACTGCTGCCTCTGGGATCCCATCTTGATACTTAAGAGGACTAATAGCTCTTAGATGATTCTGAAAATCTTCTTTTAAATTATAAGACCTTGTCTAGACTAGGATTACTGTTATAAATGTGTTTGTTGGCTAATTCTGATGAGTCCTTTCATATCAGTCTAGATAAGGTGGCTGTGTTCTTGGTAATACTTTCCTGCATTTTTTGTAAGTATTGTCCTTTTGATTCTCCTTTTTTGTTTATGTGTGTGTGTGTGTGCATTTATTTGTATGAAAATCAGTATATGCCAATTCTGCTCATTCATATGTATCACTTATTTTGCACAAATATGTAAACTAGGTGCAAGGCAGTGAGTAATTAAATCCCTTGTGTGTGTGTGTGTATGTGTAGAACATAACTATTTGATCTCTGAATAAAAGACCAGTAGAACAGGCATTATAAGGGAAATTTGGCACTTCAATCCTGTTTTAATAGAAAAGAAGCCATGATTAGAAGAGGAAAAGATTTCAGAATATTTGGAAATTGTATATAAGTAGAAATGGTAATATTGCATAAATATAAATGAAAATTTTACGTAGGTAGAAATTGTAGTATGATCAGAATCATTTTGATGGAGCATAATATGGAATTAACTAGGAGTTCTAATATTCGTAATACTGAAAAAGTGTATTTCAAGCCCACAAAAATAAATAATTTGGTGTTATGATAGGAATAAGCCACATTTCCAAAATCCTGATCAGGGACTTGGATTCCTAAAGAATCATCAAATTCCAGTTCAAAGAATGACAAAGAAAGAGAGGAAGAAGGGAGAGCTGATTAATGTCTAGGCAGAAGTCTCTGCACCTTAACACATACACAAAAGATTAGACAGTGCTGCAAGAGCATGTTATGCTACACTTTTACAAATAAGCATAAAAATGTTTGAACACTGCAAACAGTGTCATGAGATCATTTCTGGTCTGGGAAGAGCTGGTGGGTGTGCAAGAAGCTGGCTGTCCCACCCTAATTTCCACTGCAATTTGTATAGAATACAGATATTATTATTATTATTATTATTATTATTATTATTATTATTATTGCTGCTATTATTGACACTCCCAGCCCACTGAGACCCCCAGTGGATACGTTTCCCACCCCACCAAGGCTGCCTTGGCAGAGCAGAGCTTTGTGCTGTCCTGGTTACTGTGCCTCAAAGTGCACAGTCCAGGGCAGGGAGCCATCCAGCCCTGCCAGCTTTGTGCCACTGGAGGAAATATCAAACTGCTACAGCAAAAGGTCTGGCACAAGGACAAGGAATTTGTCTCTAGGGGAAATCAGAGTCCATTCATTATTACCTGTCGTTTTAACCAAAAAAAGTTTTCTACAGAGCTTCCAAAATGGCTAAATGCTCTTTTTTTTTTTTATCCTAAGTAGTACACCTAATGCTGACATATGACAGAGCAGAATGATACAACAAAATAAATTTAGCTTAGAACTGATTTGAAATTTAAAAGTATAAAGGCTTTCACTGCACTTTCTTTTCTTTATTTATTTTGTAGTCAAAGAGAAGTTGCCAGGGAACACATTTGGCCAGGACCCTACATGAATCCACTCTGACTTGTTTTCAGAGCAAACACAAAACCTTCTATGAGGCCTTGCTACTGCTACCACTGTCACTCACTTCAACCTGAAAATTTCAAGCAATTTCCCCCCCTTTCTACAACAAATAAATTAACTAAATTAAAAAAAAGTCTCTAACAAAAGCTTCCTTGAAGTAAAGATCTCATATTTAAATTGTGAAAAGCCAGACCGAAAGCCAGCATCTGTTTCAGCCATCCTTTTATATGGAAGGTGTCTGGCTACTGCTGGGATAGTGACACTGGGATTTTTTTTTTCATGTTTGTGTTCTTTTCTGAGCTATTCTTTTCTACTGACTACATTTGCTGATGTAGAAACTCTTAGAATACGAGTTCTGAAATTGTCCACTATGGTTATGTGCAAAAACCAAACTTTCCAAAGTCTGATATAGGAGTTGGATATATGTGGTTTTTTTCTGATAAATCACAATTCATTTGTGTTAGTGCTAGATGATAACATAATGAGGATATTGGGTATAATACTCCATTGACCAACTTACTTTCAGAATTTTGTGTTGTTTAAACAGCTTGAATTCCAGTTCTTGGAGCTAGGATGTTCTTACAAAGAAAATCACATATTTTTTGCCTGTGTCTAACAGTACTAACACCATCACAGTGTCAGAACAGCTTTTCAGTGCTCTACAAATAGGCAGAGTTGACAAAAGGAAAAATAAAGGTCATCCAGGAAATGGACTAATTCAGTGTTGCTTTCATCAGTTTAATTTTGACAGAGATCCTTAAAAAGTACTTGAATTCCTCGCTGTTGGATATCTGTCAGAAAAGAAAGGAAGTTATTATAAAACAAATCTCTCCAGCAGAGATGAATTTTTCCTGCTCTTTGAATCAGTTGTAATCCTATATTGCTGCCCAAACTGGTATTATGACAGCAATAATGCAAAATACTCACAATATATCACAGTTGATTTTTTAGAATTTCATAAAGAATGACGACTTCAGATGAATGATTCTCTCACAAGGAAAATCCCAGCCTGCTGCAAGATTAACCCAGGGAACAGTGAACAAGTGCTACTGGGCTGGCATTGGCTCCCCTGACTCAGAATGTGCTGATCACTCTTTGCATGAACCCAAAAACAATTAGCAGAGCCCCTTGCAGAGGCCATTGATGGTGTTCAGGGGGGTGTTCATCAAACAAGTTCAGAAGATTTAGGGTCATTCCTGCCATGCAGATCATGTGCCTCCAGATTCAGTTTGACCACTGTTTTACTGAGATTTATTTCATAATAATACTCCTTTGAATGGCTGTAGAATCTTTTCCAGAAAAGCTTGGAGCTGCAAACTAACCCAAAATATTTTACTCAAGGAATCTCCCTACCCTGCCTATGGCTGAGCTCTTTAATAAGGAAGAGAAAGCTGAGAGAAGTCTGCATACTGGTTGAGATGAATCTGATGGATCCAGAAGGATTTCATAACCAAACCCTTTAGTGTGTTCTTGCTGCAGTGGTAGCTGATTACAGAGCAAAGATAATGAAGTTTTCAGTATTGCCAAAGAGGAATGTCATGCCACCACAGCTAATTGTCTGAGTACCCAGTGCTATCTGAGAGGTTTTGGAGCAGATTGCAAGGAGCTATTGCCCTGCAGATACAACCTGAAACTGGAAGCTGTGACCTGTGCGACAAGAGTTGGGTGTGCACCATTTCCTTCATCTCCCTTCATTCTGTTCCTGTCCTCTCCCAGACAGGCATCCACTGCAGAGAAACCCTGGGAGGTGAGAAGAGGTCATCCAGATCAAGGTGCCAGGATGGGAACCCTCAGCCCACACCTCATCAAATCTGTATTTTATGACCAGCTGATAAACTTTGTGAAGATACCAGGACTAATCAAGCCTGTGTTCTGATGGATCATGAATAAAGGGTGTCTGTGGGTCAGGCTTGGCTTTTCTTACTTGAATGCTACATGTACCTAAAAAAGGCATAAACAAGGGAGCACCTTGATGAAAAAGGGCAAGTTCTGTAGGAATGACCATAAATAGATGTTTACTTTCTTTGCTTTGTTTGTTTAAATACACCATATCTTCTCACTGCTGGCACAACAAATTTTCATTTCTTTCTTTAAATATTCCTCACTTTTTCATATACATTTATTTTTCATTCAATGTTCACACTGAGTACCTGCATAGTTTGAAATGCCTGCCTTTGTGCAAGACTGTAGCTGAAAATTGGAACATTGCTGCATTTTTAGATCTAATTGAAAACAAATACATAAAGCTGCCAGTTTTGCTGTGTCTTTTGCCTGATGAAAGGTCATTCTTAATCTTTTTCATAGTTAATGGAATGCACTATTGTGATTATACTGAAATCTGAATGCCTTTGGAAAGTTTGAAAACTAAACAATTTTGTGCGAGATAACAGAGAAAAATAATTTCCTTTGAAGAATGACCTTTCAAAAGTGACTAGTCCCTATCTTTTCAGTGATGCCAACATGTCAGCTTCACATTGTGTACAAACCTCCCCGTCTCTGCCATATGCAAATATCCTCAGTAAAATGGTAAAACAATGCTACATATCGTAATATTCATTTTTTCACAAATGTTCATCAGATAATAGCTTTTAAGCATCTTTGAATACAGAGCACTGTAGGGGCTGTCAGCTTAGCCAGTTGATTTTGTTTACAAAATGTCAGCATTTCCTTTTTTCTGAAAAGGACAGATGATAGTGTCTCCTCAAGAAGGGAACCTCAGGCCAGCTCTCAACTTACACCGTCAGCAGTGACCTCTATTGTCTTACTCACAGCAACAGCAATAGCAAAAGGTAATTGTCACATACATGGGAACAGAAAAAAGGTACAAGAATGTCAAGATGAATGAGATAAGATTATACTATATCCATTATAATTTTCTGATAAAAGTTTGTGCTATATTTGTCCACGCATTTCCTTCAGAAATTTTCAAATTCAATTTTGAAAAGATTGTAAGTCCGAGTAAAATTGGGGATATGCAACCTTAAGGCTTTTCTTTTAGATGAATGGTTTATGGTCACTAAAGCTTACAGTTAGCAATGAGAAAGAAAAATACTTAAGAACATATTCATAAATCCTCTTAAGATTAATATGACTCTTCCTTTGCATTTTATAGAGAATTTTTACAAGGTACTAAATAAATTTTATTTTCAGAATGCAGCCTGGTTCTCAGAACTATTTGCATATGAGAGAAGATAAGAGGAAAAAATTAATAATTTCCTATTCAGAAACACATTTATGTACCTATTGAGTAAACAGTCAAAAGCAGATGCTGTTACTGGACCATTTATGCCATTGGAATATACATTCAAATTGTTGACAGGAATTACATGGCAAGGTCCAGTAAATTTATGCCACATTCTGACTATATTTCCATCTTTCTAGCTTTCATTTTCTATTTTACCATAGAGATAATATATTTTTGGTTGTCCATCACAGAGTTCTATGCATAACAACTTTTTCTTTTTGGACTTGTGTACCCATGAAGTGTCACCTAAAAAGAAGAAATGCAGCCACAAAGGAAGAAAAATGCATATTGAGCCATTGAAACAGAGGCATTGGCAAGGCCTATGTACTAAAATTATTTAATTAATTTAAAAATTCATGAATGCACACTCTGCATCAAAACATCACTGTAGTGTGAGTAATATTTTGTATATTGCTTGACATTAGGTGGTTACGGTGTTACAGACTGAACATGCCTTCTGGAACCACACTGGTTTGTGATCTATGCACTTAAGATTTGCATGTAGAGAAATCAGTTTATATTAGTGATATTTTATCCAATTTCAAGTGAGCTGTTGGATTGGTTTGAATTTAATTATAACATATAATAACCTATAACTTTTTTATTTGATGCATTATGATAATACAGAACATGGGCTTCTTTCATCTCAGCAACAGCTTTCAGTATTTGAAATCCTTCCTAAGATTTTGAAGTATAAGGCAAAGAATTCTGTATCCCATTGCTCATCCCTATTATGCCACTAGTCATAAAGTGATAGAAGAATCCAGCTGCATGCTTTCTTGTTTGAGAAGATTATCTATTTATTTGGGTTGCTTTTGTATACCGACTCTTTTTGCCAACTGCTCCTTCCAGTAGCAGCAGTTCTTTTCTTTTGTTGGTAGCTCGGAAGTATGAGTCATATTTTGGGAACTTCTGCATTATTTTAATACATTTAATTACATTATATGCATGTCTAGCCATTGATATTTTATTTCAATAACTTTCAAGCTCCTATCCAAACCCAAAAGAATAGTTGTCATAATATTTGACTTCCTGTGATTCTAGTCTCAACATCTTCAGGGACAAAGGTTCATCCTAATAATCTATTATAATTGGTCCCTTTGCACAACTAATAAGTCAAGTCTTATCAATCATTGACTTTCTGTTTGTGTAACAAGTGCTGCAGATACTATGCAGAGAAAAGCCTTCACTGTCAGAGAAATGTTAAAGCCAAGTAAGAGAGATTGTTCCTGGTGACTTTTGAAGTAAGATCCCATTCACAGAGCTGTGTTTGACAGGGGATTGATTAGGTGAGCCATCAGCTGCTGTACATAAAGAAAACAACTGTTAGAACTTATGGAGAGCCTCTCAATACCACAGATCCAGGATGAACACTTCCAAGGTGAGAGCGCAGCAGTGACCGCAGCAGTTTTTGCTAAAATCCGTTCTGAGGGAGGCTACAGCAATGGGTGCAACACACAGCCTTGCTGAGGTACTTTGAGGTGGTCTAGGCTCAAGTTAACTACCCAGCATGTGGAGGAGAAGTGGGCAGCTTAATAATCCCCTTGCCATCTGCAGTGCAGCGCTGAGATGCTCCTCAGCTGGACAAAGGAGGTGGGAGAACAACTGACCCTTGCAGGAGGGACAGTTTTTCTCCCTCCTTTTCCACCACTCAGAATGGATTGGCAGAAGTGGCTTTTGCACGCCAGTTTCAGCCATTTTTCTTCCCTTCTAGTTTACTTCCAGGATAACTCATTCAAGAGCCAGCTAAGCCCATCTCATTTGTTCTCTGCTGCTGAACAGCTGGTTGTCAGATGCAGGAACTGACCTTTCTCAGGCAGCCCCTGAGAAAAGCCCCACAAAGGTAATAAGTCAGGGGAGGTTTGGAATGACTATAAATTAGGTGAGGAGAATCTTCCAGGGTGATTGAAGGAGTGGTAGAACTGCAACAGTCCCTCCCTTCTGCCCTTGAGGCTTCACCTGAAAATGATATATTTCTGATGAATGTCACTCATGAAGGTTTTCCAGTTCCAAAGAGACTTTTTTATGGCATTGAAAGAAGTTTGACCAGCAATTCTTTGTCCCTCCACTCTGCTCTCATTCCTAGCTGGAATACTCTGCATCCAACTCTGAGATCCTTGGCACAGGAAGGATGTGGGCCTGTTAGAGTGAGCCCTGAGGAAGCCACAGAGATGATCAGAGGGCTTGAGAATCTCTCCTGCAAGGAAAGGCTGAGACACTTAGGGCTGCTCATCCTGGAGAAGAGAAGGCTCAGAGGAGACCTTATGGCAGCATTCCAGTGTCTGAAGTGGGCTTAAAATGGAGCTGGAGAGGGACTTTTTATTGGATCCTGCAGTGGTAGGAGAAGGGGCGAATGGTTTTAAACAGAAAGGGGGTTGATTTAGATTAGATATTCAGAAAAAGGTATTTGTAGTGAGGGCAGTGAGGCACTGGAACAGGTTGTCCAGGGAAGATGTGGCTGCTCCATCTCTGGAAGTGTTCAAGGCCAGGCTGGATTGGGCTCTGAGCAACCTGGTGACCCTGCCCATGGCAGAGGGGCTGGGAGTGGATGATTTCTAAGGTTGTTTCCTACCCAAACCATTCTATCACAGTCCCTGTGATTCTGCAGGCTGGCTGGAACTGGACTGTGGCACCTGTAAGTGTTAAATAGTTGAGGATAGCTTTAGGAAAGGATGTGGAATGCAAATTAAACCAAAAGCATTGTGCAAAACCCAACAAATCCCATCAACATTTTCTGGTTTGTAATGTTTCCTTTTTATTGCCAAGGACATTAATCAGGACAGACACTTAGGAATTCTTACCCTGCTGTTTTGTTCTGGAATTCATGCTCTTTCCTTGGAGCATCCTGGCAATTATCACAGTTTCTATTTGTTCATAGATCAGTAAATGAGAGAAACATCACTTTCAGGAGCCTGAAGTTAGTGAAAGAACGAAGCAGGTCTGCCAAGTGGTGGTAAATCAAATTAAGTTTAAAAAAGGGAAATGGGCTAATGCTTTACTTACAAGAAAATAGTGGGTTTTGTATCTCTTTAATTATTGATTGCATGCTGGCTTATGGAAGAAAGGCAAATATGACAATGTAAAATAAAATTTGCTATCTGAGCAGATATCACATTTTGATTTAGATTTGCAGGATCTTTTTTTGGAATGTTTGGGTGTTTGTTTTTGGGTTTTTTTTTTCATATCTGAGATGCTTGTGTAACACCTGGATGTGGAGCCCATTTTGGAATAAACAATAATAAAATCATTCCTTCCTGATGGGCAAGCATGACTCATCATATATGTTTAGAGGACATGTCAGGCAGGCAACATAAAAAAAAAATCAGGTAAGCATCTGAAGTGACATAGAAACAGGCAGAACCTGAATCTCTTGACTCCCAGTCTAGTACATCAGAAATTTTCCATCTGAATATTTAATACCCCACGCTCTAGATTTAGAGCAACTTTGTGGGCTAAACATCTGGAACAATTTATGTTGCAGATTTAGGTTACTGACATAGCAAAGGAATTGCATATTGGCAGTGAATTCTTACCTTGTTTTTAAGGGACAAAATAAGGTGGTTGTAATTCCATAACATACAATATATCATTAAGTAGGGCAAATCATTCATTTCAGGAGGACACAGATTTTCCCAGAGCCTTAGAATTATTTTGATCACACAAATACATAAGCTACATATGGAACCTAATAATTTGTTTCTTAAAATATTTATGGAGTTAAATTATTCCATGAATTGAATTGTAGTTCACTGAGATTGTTTCATTTTAATATTAATATGGACAAACTATGTCAGGGATGCTAAAAATGTTGGACTTCAAACACATTTCTTGATCATTCTGATTTATATAAGTGTCTTTTGGTTTAGGCCATGTTCAGTGAAAGATAAAAGGAAAAAATTCTGGATATACCTTAAGGTGATAGGTGAACAAAGTGGAGACCTATATAGAAATAGGTCACAAACGATCAGTTGCATATAATAAATATTTTAGTTTAGGTTACTGTAAAATGCTGTTTGCAGTAACTTTGCAGAGAAGTAGTTCAGAGTAAAATAACTTTAGAACATGGAAATCTAAATGATATTTTCTGTCAAAGTTTTCTTTGAAAGAAATGTTTATCACTTTAAATTGAAATGAATTCATTTCTTAAAAATCATATAGTGGATGTAAAACCATTCCTCTAACATGTGATCAACCCACACATAGTTTAGTTTGTCATTCTTCTCTTTCATTTTGCAGGTGTTGTTAAAAAAATGCAAAAGCCTCCACTTGCCAAGATGGATGTGTACTTAGTTATTTACAGCTTCAAATGAGAAAAAAAAGCCTTTGTAGAATTCTGAAAATGTTGAAATTGTTTTTTGCCAGCTGGGAAGTGGGGTTTACTTCATTTTTACAGATATGTCTGTGTCACAGTGTTCTGGAGTTTTATGCCAGGAAACTGTGCTGCATGTTATGGAGTCCCACGGAGGGAAAAAGGGCTGACTCTACCTTTGGTAACTGCCACATCCACCTGGTGACTGAAACAGACATGGTGATTTTCAGATATGATTGTTCCTGTGAAGCAAAATGGTTGATTAGGCAGTGGATTTTGAGATTTCTTCATGTCTTTTTTTATGTATATCTCCAAGAGTTGAATATGAAAGGTGAGCTTCCCTCTGAAATATTTCTGCACTATAATCCAGGGGACATTATTTGGATTTATATGGGACCAAGACCATTATGCATAGAGAAAATTAGATTTTTTTTTTCTATAAATCAAGTATTTCGGCTGCTGTTTTTTTTCTTTCTAGAATGTTGTGTATGTATCCCAATAAAAATGAGATTCAGAAAACGAGGACACATTAAAGAATCTGGCTGTATTTCAGTGTCTTTATTTCCATTTCTTTTCAGCATGCAAATATCTTAATAGGGAGCCATTGAGACACTGAAAAAAATGCATAGTTACAATTACTTTTTCCATCATCAGTTACTGCCTTCTTTATCCCACTCTATGCCCAGACATATTCGCATCACTTTATTTTGCATTTCTGAAAAGATCAGTCCTCTGGTCTATGAGAGAGG
The DNA here is from genome assembly GCF_023055355.1 of Agelaius tricolor. Taxonomy (NCBI): domain Eukaryota; kingdom Metazoa; phylum Chordata; class Aves; order Passeriformes; family Icteridae; genus Agelaius; species Agelaius tricolor. Next base: position 42,537,240 of record NW_027269269.1, on the reverse strand, counting down.
CTTTGCTCTTGAGATATGCATGATCTGACATAATCTAAAGAGGTATACCCTCAGCTGTGCTGATATGAGGTAAATAAATTAATATGGGAAGCTGTGATTTAACCTCTTCAGTGAAATCCATTTCAGTATAATCTTCGATCTTTGCCTGTTGCAGCTTTTCTATGCTATAAGAACATTTTAAAATTCTGGAGCTAACCTCCTCTGAAATCCATCATGTGTCTTTTAAGAGCTTTTAAATAGCGTCACATGAATTTAGTGAGTTCACCTTCCCTGTACCAATAGAACTTTAATAAAATTGTGATTTCACTAATAATAAATACAGAATTTACGTAACATCTTATAAATTATTTTTGTTTTCGCTTACAAAAAATCTAGATAATCTTAAAAAGCAATGTTAGCAATTTAGCAATTAAAGGCATATCTAGACATAAATATATAAAGATAGATACTCCTTTCTTCCATATTTCTGTCTTTCTACTAGCACATTTTTTAAATTAATTCTTCTCATGATTTTTCCACTGCTGGGTGGTTGTATAGAGCTGTGGGAAGATAGCAGAGGTTGTACCTTGTGGCATTGCAAGTTCAATCTACTGTTTGTGCACCTGAGAGAGTCTGATGGTTACAAAACAGAGGAGGCTCTTGCCCTCTGAGAGCTGCCCATGGAAGAGGCAGCACAAATTCTACTATGCTCTCATAACAAATAACTTTTTACACTTCTGAGATCAGCAGTGCCATGTTACTCATAACCAACAGCAGTCTTCAGGGGTTCTTGAAATTTTGGCAGTGAAACCTGGCATCTGATGGTCTTTCTGTATGCTAGGATCAACCAGCAAAATTATTAATTTAATTTAGTCAACAGAATGAACATATCCATTATATCTATATCACGACATCACTATTTATATCAACGTCATGATACCTATTTAGGTGTCTCTCAAGCTTGTAAATCCTAAGCACTAAAGTTCCCAAAACTGAGCACCAAAGTTCCCAAATAATCTGATTCCTCTCCAGCTGGAATCATGTGAGATCCTGAGTTGGTCCCACAACTGACCACTGCCAGATGGGTGCAGCAGCAGCCCTTCCTCCCTCCCTCCCACACACGGTGTCATTCTGCTCCTTTTTAGGCTCTACCCAAGATCATTGCTCAAAAGACTGATTGCACTAGCCCAGCAGAAAACCATCTGAAATTGCCTCATGGAGAGGCCTGATATATGTTGCAGCTAAAGCAAGGTAAACAGAGACAGCATGCAGTAGGGAGCAGTGACAAGGTGTTAGATTGGCTCAAGCTGTCTTGTGTAATTTTGTTTTTGAAAGTGAAGTGACACAGCTTTTGTAGCTTGGATATGAAAAGTAGTGTTAGTTCTGTTTGGTCTTTTTTTGTTTGAGTTTTGGTGGATTTTTTTTTTAAACTGCATGTTAGTTCTAGTACTTATCATCTGCGCTGGTTTTGCTGGGATAGAGTTCATTTTCTTCACAGTGGCTAGTGTGGGGCTGTGCTTTGGATTTTTAATAGAAACAGCATGGATAATTCAGGGATATTTTTGTTTCTGCTGAGGAGCACTTACACAGTGCCAAGGCCCTTTCTGCCTCTCCCTCTACCACACCAGCGAGTGGGCTGAGGGGGCACAAGGAGGTGGGAGGGGACACAGAAGGAACAGGGGACCCCAACCAACCCAAGGGTTGTCCCAGGCCATAATGGAATTATGTTCAGGGTATACAGCTGGGGAAACAAGAGGAAAGCAGGGGAGAGGCTCAGAGTTGATGGCATTTCTCTTCCCAGTGATGGGGATGGCTGAACACATGGGACGTGGTGAATGAACTCCTTGCTTTCCTTCTAAAATAAGAAAACATTATTTCTAATGTTTCTAAAATAAGAAAACTTATTTCCTCCTAAAATAAGAAAACACACAAGTTTTCTTATTTTAACTCTTCTGATTCTTTCCACATCCCACCAGGGAGGAGCGAAGGAGCAGCTGGCTGGGGCTACACCCTGACATCACACACTGAGAAAACTTGTTTTAGGTTTGAAACTATTCTGGGACCTTGGAATTTGTTTGGGGCCTTGGAATTAGTTTGGAAAGAGCTACTACAATGTTAATGATTTTCTTTTCCTAATATGATTTTGCAACTCCTGTAATACCTAAGTTGGTCAAAGCTTTGAAAAATGTATGTCTAGTTGCCTCTCCAGTCCCTTGGAAAATGAATTACTGGTGATCAAAGGCTTGTGAAGTACTTCAAGAATTTTATTAGAAAATAAGGTTGACTATTTAACCTTTTTGAACAGAGAATGTTTGTCTATTAGGGAAGAGAAAAGTGGAATAACAATGGGTTATGTACCATTTTCCCCTGCTCAATGAATCCTTGCTTTCAGGGGATCCAGGATTTTCAAGCTCCAACAAAGAGTTCCCAATTCCCTTTCATTCCTAAGAAGCTCTTCATGACCCAGTCAAGGCCCTATTAGTACGAGCATCTTGATGTGAGCCTGCTCAACCATTTGGTCTCTGAAATACTCTCCCCCTGAGCAACTCTGTCCAGGTTTATTTAGAAAAATATAAGAATACAGAAGGAGTAGATATGCCTGTGCACAAAATTAAACTCCCAAATACATCCCATCATCATTAGTTTCAACTGTAGACAAAATTGCCATTTATTACTGACAATCATCACTATGTGCAGTGAAAAGTTGTATAATTTCTCTGTCTAAAAACAAACTTTTGTGTCTAATTTTATGTTTTTGTTCAACTGAAAACATGACAAATTTATTTTGGAGAGAAATAAAAAATTTCAAAACAAATTAAATCTTCCATAGGTAGAAAATTTCCCTCTTTCCTTTTTTCTTAAATAACTATATTATATTTTAAATAGCTTTGAAACATTCTTTGGATGATTCTTTATCTCCTTTTTTTAAGGAAATAATAAAAAATTTCATTGGACAAATCATGTCATGCTTTAGTAATGAATATGGCAAACACTTTCATTAAAAGGAGCATATAGATTTAGACTTAGACTAAATATTGACCTATTTAGCTTGGAATATCAGCCCATGTACATTCACAAAGCAGTTAAGTCCAGATACACACAGGGGAATAAAAGAAGCCCTTATTTACTTCAGAATCAAAAGTGTCTCTACAGCATGTCTAATCAAAAATTATAGCAAAAAAGTGATTAAAAAAAACCTACAGCAAAATAAAAAAAATTATAAGTATTGACAAAAAAGTTGAATGCATACATTAAAAAAAAAAAAAGACCAGAGATTTATTTTTATTATTTTTTTTATGATTTATTTTGCCATTAGAAAATAAACAACAAACAAAAAATACCCCTAAACCCACAATAAAACCAACAAAAAGAAACAGGTTTCCTTCCTTCTCATTTTATTGGTGATGACAGATGTTACTTGGTCTTTTACGAGTGAAGACCTCTTCAAGAATTATTGCTAAGAAGTTAGGGCTTAGTTACCCTAAATTATCTGAGATTGTTGACTTTAATCAATTGAGTTTCAGGAAGGAGTGCGTAATTTCTCTGCTTCTGGCTGGTCTGCTGAGCCCTCATATTTTATTTAGTTTTAATGTTAAAAATCAGCTGGAATCCCTTTCTGCAGCCATACTACTTGATGGTAGGAAGGATTTTGAGAAAATAGGACAATTTTATTCACATAAACTGGCTTTTGAACTATTTTTTGTAGGGAACAGGCTATTGATTGTGTCAGCATCTCACACACTTTGTGCAAAGACTCAGCATGGAAAAACCACTGATTCTACAATGAAACATAAGACATGATTGCCTGGAATTGATCTTATTAGCCCCAAAAACAATACAATATTTTTCTCAACTGATATGATGTAGGATTCACCCAAACTGATTTCTAAATATGTAAATATACATTGCTGTCGTTTTATTTGATCCCATTCTAGACACAAAACTCTTCTAACATATTGGGCTTTGCAACCAAATACCTACATAAAAGGTTAATTGGAAGAAAAACAAAATGCCTGTGCTCTGCTTCAAAACCCAGTCTTGCTAAAGCTTATAGAGCATGTGTTTTAAATTGCATATTAGCACCAAAAGGCTGTCTGTATGGAATTACCTTTAAACTAGCACGTCAAATCTGCCTACAATTTCTTCCCATTAATTAAATTGGAAGTCTTTTTAAAAGTATTTAAGCTTTAAAATATGGGCTTTTGGATATATTTTTTTATTTGATGTGCTATAGTGAATTGTTTCATCAAATTAATGGGAACAAATGCTGCAATATAATAGCTACTGTTGATGCTTTTCTTATTATCTGTGGAAGTTACAGATCAAATTCTTCTTTAAGATAAATTGTTGTGTGATCAGCATCACTCAGTTTCTCAGGAGTTACAAGCAATGTCTTTCAGCAATTGCACGTCATCTTTCTTTGAATAATTTTCTGAATCTGACAGACAAATTCAACCCTAATGCAAGCTGGATGCCCTCTAGTTTACACCACAATGAAATGAACCATTGCAGCCCATTTTTGAACACTGTCCTTGGGAACTCTTCCATTATATACTGGCTACAGTGACTGCCTTTGTTGACATTTCTATTCAATCCTAAGCCTAGATGTGCCTTTCTCCACTGTGATTCTGGAGGAAATCTACTGAAGTGAATGGAGGTACAGGAGTTTAAATAGCTGTACAAGGAGAAATGCATCATGTGAGTTAGAGTAGACAAGGATGAATTCGCTGCCCTCATTTAACTTGCAGCTTAAGCTCGTGGCATTCCCTCATATTTCTGGAGGTAGGAGAATGGTGCACTGACTCACTATCATCCTGTCAAGTACATCTCTGTGGCTTTTATTAGGTCTGCAATTTTGGTTCAGTATAAAATAAAACAAAAGAAATTCTGGTTTATCAGTTTTATGACAGTGGCACTCTTTTTGTGCCAAAGAAAGTGGGAAAATGGTTTCCTGTCAGTCCAGCTGCTGACTGAGGCAGATACGTATCCACAGGGATTTAGGGAACAGTATTTTTGGCACATTAGACCTTTCCTCATCATCAGGGATAAATCTGAAGTCTTTGCCAGATTCTTATTTTCCATTTTTATGGTGTTATTTGGGTTCAGTTTCAGACCATGGCAGAAGACGATTTGGGGATGAGCAGTGCTCAGATTGTGCCAGGGTCCACGTCGTGGGCTGCTGTGCCAAACCTGAGGACAGTGCAGTGCCCACACTCCCCAGACAGCACCCACTGAAGGGAGGGGACCTGGGCTGGGCCAGGCCCTGATGATGGCCCTGAGCTCAGCCCCAAAATCAGCCCTTGGGCTGGGATAGCATCAGGGGAGGGAACAGTCACACGTATTTCCTGGGTGGGGAGAAGGTTAGAGTGATAAAACAGATCCAAGAACAGAGTCGGATGGATGGATGGATGGATGGATGGATGGATGGGGATATGCTGGGGTGTGGTAAGTCTGCAAAACAGGTGTAGGGTATTATCTACAGCTGAAGCCAATCTTGTTTAAAAGCAGATCCCAGTGAAGGGGTGTGGACTTTATTAATGTTCACCTGCTTTCTCTCCTGCTTTTGTTTTCTATTTAGCCCTGAGCTGGGGCTACCAAAACCTTTGGGAAGGGGAAGATGCAGTAAGAGCCTTTTTCATTCTTATTATATCTGTCTACAGTAAGATGGAAAAGGTCATGGTTAGAGCAAATTAGCTGCTGTTTTGCACTACTGTAGCTGGACTTTTAGAACCCCTTGTGGTTAAATGTTTACAAGGATATCCTGGAGATTCTTTCTGCATGAAAACCGCTGTGGAGTCTTCATCTGGGAGTAAGTAAAATCCTTGAAACCAAAACTAAAAACTCCTATAAAGCATGTATTTCTATTTACAGGAATCTTTTCAATCCTTATGTCTTGTTGTTGTTATTGCAATTTAGTAAATTCTTAAAATCTTGAAATTCTGAGGTGTGTAAGCTCAGGGTTGTTGTTTTAATATCTGTCCCCTTTTAGAAGCAATGCATCTTTTTAGAGAAGGTCAACTTGTGTGTCTTTCTTGCTATAGTTTTCAAGGGGTAAAAATTTACTCTTTCTCCATTTTTCCTTCCTACTTACCCATTCACTGCATGATACTTAAAATGAGTTCGGTATTTCTGCTTGTGGTTCCTTTAGAATTGACTTTTTTGTCTGAAGTTTTTTGAATGACCCTAGGAGCTTTAACAGTAGTTTAATTCCTTGCAAATAAGACTCATTTCACTGCATTAATCTCTGAATATCTTTTGGGGAGACCTTACTTACTTTCCTTGGTACTAGGTAAGGCATAGGAAAAAAAAACCTCTTGTCCTGTGTAACAATTCACAGTTTTTGATGACTTGCAACTGATTCTATTACCTCAGTATTGGAATTTCTTCCATATGTGAGTTTAACAATAGGGCTGTTAATTCATAGTACTGTTGCTTTGCCTAGTGATGGTGACTTTCCTAAATAAGTTTCCCATAGCAGCTTAGTGAAAAGCAGACAATTTTGTGCCGTATTGATATTACCTTCTTTGGGTGGTTTGAAGTTTTAAAAGTTGATAAAGCATCTACCTTGGGTTTCCCCTCTCAAATCTAGTAAGAGTACCTCAAAAAAATGCCCTTCAGCTGTTGACTTGACACTGCAGAAGTGTTTTGGGATTGGATCACTGTGCACCCTTCAGGATACATAATACATATATTATGAAATCTAGCATTGCATTTTATCTCCATTTTTCTGTGTCGGTTCTTTTCTCCTTTTTATGACCCTGCTCAGCCTCCTCTATCCCAATGCACCTGTAATCCTACATGGCAAAAAACCTCTCAGCTTGTTATTGGACACCTCCTTGTAAATTCTCAGTATGCAGGCTATTTCATAGTGTGATAAGCAGCCATTTGCACATGAAGATTATACCAGCAGAAGTGGAACTGTGCTGTCCTTTCTGCCTGAGACACTGACAAAGCAGGTTCTGGCAACTCATGCTAAACCTAAATGCTGTAGCTTGTAAAGCACCAGTTTTCAATGTCAGCATCTATTCTTACTTGTGACAGCCTGGGAAAGTCTCTCTGGACCCACAGCTCCTCTGTTCTAAATCCTGTGAAGGAGGCTAATAGGTGTGTAAAGTCTCTCTAACCACATGCACAGGTATTCATAGCTTAGAACATTCTTATCTGTCAGCACAGCTTGCTTTCACTTTCAAATGAAGACTTCAGGTTTATTTTTTTTTACCCTTAAAGACAGAAGTAAATATTTAAATCTCTGTGACTGTTACTTTTTGACAAATTATATAGGCAGACAGGTAATTTGCCACAGTTTCTTTATTAGTTATCAAATGCTGAAATCCAGATTTTAATCTGTAGTGAAGTACAAGGATGGGAGGTGCTTGAAGGTCCTGGCTGTACATTGATATCGAGGTAAAGCAAGAACTGGGAGATGAAGGAATCTCTCTGTCCTGCAGAGCAGGAACTATCCTTTGTCAGATGGGTCAAAAAAATGTAGCAAAGAAAAAAAAACAATAGGTGTAGTCAGGCTGTCTGTGGCATTTCTAATTTTATCTACCTGGATGGTGATCAAGTGAGCTGTCATGGTGGAGCAAGTCTGGGTGAGAGTGTTCACAGTAAAAGCAACATTCTTGGTTAGCAGTGTTGATGCTCTTTGCACTACTGCTGAAGATTTGTGCTTTAATCCAGCAGAAAAGCTCACAGCCTCCCCTCACAGTTTATTTTCTGCCTGATCCTTTGGTTAAGTCATAATCCTGTGTGTGGCATTGCAGTCATGAAAATTGTGTCACAAATCCAGCATAATGTTTTTCTGTAGGAAGAAGCAGTAAAAGGGAAGGGACTTAGAGAGGGCAAAATGTGGTTTATAGAAATCTTTGAGAAATAGAATGGTATTTCTTCCTTTCTTTGAATCTAAGAACTCTTCAGCATGCAGTGTACAGATCCTCAGACTGCTACAGCAAAGGAGGCTTTAGTCTGTGTTTTCCTCTTCTCTGTGGTACTCATATTAATCACATTTCCTTTTGTTTTGCAAGGGAACATAATTCTGACTATTTTTTTTGTGAGTATATTTATAACAACTTAATAATTAAAACAGTCAGTCTAAGGGGAAAAAAGGCAAACATTTTTGCTGGAGGCCTGAACTGGGACTTGAGAATTAGTGGATAATAAGTTTTCAAACCCTGGGTTTTAATATATGAGGTTATTTTGGAGTGGGTGCTGTCTTTCCACGTGTATTCACAACACATAATCTCTTTTGTCAGAAGCAAAGTGCTACTAGAACATAATAAAATACCACTGTGTAGTATTCATGACACTGAAAATGAGAGGAAGGGCTGAACACATCTGTGTGTATTTCATGAGACTAGTGATGATACTGTTCCATGTTTAAAATACTCTTTTTATTTACTGCTTTCTTTATAGACACTTGTAAGATGTTTATCACCAGGTTGTCTTTAATACTTATTTTGATAAATGTCAATGCAGCTACAGAGAGACAGGGATTCATTTATAAACTTCTGTAATTTTTAGCACAAATATTGTGCATGTTGAATTAGTTACATGAAAGTACTTTAAAATTCCATTAACTCAAAATCAAAGAGTCTGGCCTGCTCTTGTCCTGCACTAAGTAGCCTTTTACAATGTAAGAAGCTATATCAGATGACAGCAGTGGAATGATCACTAGAAGGTTTTGTAGTTTTCCAGCCATTTTAAAAAATGAACCAACTTGAATTGATTGTTTAAGTTTCCAAGTAATCATTCTTATTATATCATGCTTTAGCTGCAGTGTGGAACTCAGAGAATGAAATTTTTCAATAGAAAGCATCTTTTCTCCTTTGGTGATTGGGGTTATTGCTAGCTGTAATAAATAAACAGATTTCCAAATGGAGTGTGTCTATGTACTGTCTTTTGATATACTGTGCACTTTATCTTTTTTGATACTAATTTCTGACTTCAACTGCATAATATAATTTGAGATGGGCACGTGTAGCTCTGTTATAAACAAATGAAAAGCTAATGTCTTTTATTAAGTACAATTTGCTTCTAACATTTAAATATTTCTCCTTCAAAATGCTGCCCTCAGACCTTGTATGTTTGGGGATGTATTCAGTGGCAGAAGCAATTTATTTTTTATTTTTAATAAATGGCCCTTTAGGCACTTTGGGCAGTTATAGCAGAATTAGCAGTTTGGTCACATTTGAAGTGTTCCCTCTGAGCAGCTATAACACAACCTTGTTATTTCATTATGAAATGGGATCTAAGCTTCGTGTATGTCCTGTTAGGCTGCAGTTCAAAAAAAAGATAATAACCTCATGGGGCTTATCTTTGTTAATGTACTGTGACCTCTGCTATTTTCAAATTTTCTCTGAAGTGCTCCCTTAGTGCAGCTGTAGTAAAGTAATCCAAAGAACTTTTTGTGATGAGAACAGAATTCTGTGGCACCTCTAGATATTGGTGGGACATATCCTGCAGTGGAAATGTGGGGAGTATTTGTGTGTGTATTACATTGGTTGAGCTCAGCCATCTGAGTTTAGTATGTGTGAAACTATTTATTCTTCTCAAGTTCTGAGTGTAGGAGGACCTATAAGGCTCCTCACATACTAATAACAAATCTTATTTGACCATATTATAAAAACACCCATTTTTTTTATCCTTTTTTCTGGGCTTAAGGTGATTGTGAACAAAGAAATAATTTTGTTGCTTTGCCCACTGTGCCAGCAGTATAAACAAATTGGGTATTCCAATTTTTGCTTTTCCTGCTGCAGTCTGAAGCCTGCATGACTTAAATCCTTTAGTTTAGAACATTGTATGTCAAATTTTCTGTTATTTACATCTGTATACTGCATGTAGTGTAGCTTCCAAAGCACAGAGGGTCCTGTCGAACTTGAATGTTGCTCTAGAAAATACTTGTTAATATCAATAGAGAACTTGAAAAAACATTCTAAATGCTTCAAATGTCACTTGATGATCATTCCTAGAAAGCTCAGACTAAAAGGAAATGGTAGATTGTTTTCTCATATTCTATATCAAGTTATAGAAGAAAACAAGTCCTTAAATTTTATAGCATTATAAAGAAATGCTCACAAGAGTTTGAACTGCTTGTAGCAGTTGAGATGGCCACAATAGAATTGAGTTTATAAACTGTGCCTGTATAAAAACAACCAAGAAATACAACACTGGATGCTCAAGAAGAGAAAAATTAGTAAATATCAGCTTAAGTCTAACACTTAATAAATAAGCTTCAAAGCTGCATGTAAGGGTAGAAATCCTTAGATTTGGAAGGTTAAGTCTATAATCAAAAAAGTATACAGATTTGATTAAAATTTGACAAAGAATAACTATATAGTGTGGTTAAATGACAAGTTCAAAAAGATAAATTCCTTTGGAGTACAGATAATATCTAGCAAAGGGTTGGGCAGGAACTGTATTTTCATTACAGGAAAACTTATGTAGGAAATATTCAGACATAAAATTTTAATATGCTATGGTACACTGGATGAAGTGAAAGTCAAGAAAATTGAGACTGAATAAAAAAAAGTAAAAAAAACCAAAACCTGTCTCACAAAGTGATTGAATAACTACCTTCAGTAGTTCAGTACCCACCAAAGCATTCACTTATCAATAATTCGTCTTTCAGTCCACTATATGGCTATAATAATTAAATATGCCTTGTTTATTGTTGGACAGGCATATTTGAGTCCATATCAATATGGATAAGTAAAATGTTAGATTAAATTGGAGATGGTCAGGGGTTCCCATTGAGTAGTATGATTTTGGTTCATCTTAAAAATTTGGGACAGGATGAGATTTGCATGTTTCGTCTCAGATGTACGAAGATACTGTGTGAGCTTGATCTGAAGTATGAAAAGCTGAATTTTTCTATGTGTATACTTGTACATATACATGAAGCTGTACAGCAGCTTCCAAGGCAGGAGAGGTAAAGCTATAATTTGTAAAACATAACAAATATGGCTGGTATTTGTGTTTACATACTCTTTCAGAATTACCATGTATTTGTCTTTAAAGAAAATCAAATAATTTAACTGTTTCAGAGCTACATCTTTTCATGGGTTAATTTGGGGAAGGCTGTCAAATAAAGAAAGAAAATTAATGGTAATGATTAAACATGAGAAATGGAAAGCAGACACCAGAAAATGTGAGTGTAAATCACATCTTTAGTTCATCTAAAGGCTAACAGTTGTTAGGATATTTCCCATGTCAAATTTTTTCTAGATCATTATATGACATGTGAAAATTGAAGCAAGGACTTCAGATAAGAAAAAATTTAGAGTTGACACTAAATTGTTGAGAGTAGTCAAGTATAATGAAGCCTGAATACATTCTGAAGTAATAACAAGGTTAGATGAATAGGCAGTTGGACAGGTAATGTAATTCACTCCTAACAGATGTAAGAAAACCCTAACTAGGAGTGACTGGATTTTTTCATACCTCTGGCATGAAAAAGTTATCACAACCACTGAGGAAATAAATCCCATTGGCACTGAAGTTTAAACTGAATGAAAGCAAAACTGCACAAACAAATTGTCTTATCAGGTATCTGGGGCCTGTGGTATCGGCCACAGTCAGAGATTGGGAAGTAACTCCCAATTCTTCAGTTGCCTAATTTAAATAAAACTTTTGTCACTGATTTTTATGGCCAAAAAGCTCATTTTTAACAGGACGTGAAAATTTGGCAGTCTTTGCTTTAAAAAAAAGATATTTTTTTTTCTGCAATTCAATGTGTAAATCTCTAGCATGTGCCTATTGTAATGGTCACTTCTGCTAACTCACAAAGTGTTGGAATAGGCATTCAGCTACCTTGAATTAACATAGAAAAGTTGGAGCCTTGCACTGGTGATGATTTACTGGGAATCTAGACAGAATTTGGCTCCTAGTTGCTCAGATCATAGCTGATGTTCAAGCTAAGTCAACTTAAAGTTTGATTTCAGTTTTGGGAGTTAGTGAAATTGTCCTGCAATGGATTTATGCTACAGCTTTAACAGAAAATGTTCATTCTCACTTGCAAATTCTCACATGCAAATCCACAACATCAAAACTCTAAAGAAATTCAATAAGAAAATAAAACTGAGTGTTTTGCTTCAGGTTGGAATTCCGGGTCCAAAATAGATGAAGTTTATAGAAAATCAGGTAACTAACAGTAGGATGATGATGATGTGTTTATCTTGGGATGACTGAAAATGGATTTTAATTTCTGGACAGGTAATTCATGGCTGTGATTTGACCATATCCTCATTTTTCTGGATATGTGAATGCTGCCCTCTTTTGCAGTCCTTGTTGAAAAAGAAATTTTCCTTTTGTATTAGAACAGCCATATTGATTTGCTCATGGACTACTATATACTCCTTTTTTGCATGGCCTGGCTGAATGTTCAATACTCAACTTGGAAACACAGAAGACTGAAAACTGTTTTACATGTTTTAAAGAAGGGAGAAAACTTGAGTATCCCAAGTAGTACTGGGATACTCAGAGTTTACTATCTTGGGGCAGAAAATATTCAGCAGAGTTAATATTTACTTACATGAGCAATATATTTCTAATAGTAATAAGGTTTGGGCATGTTAATTTTTTAGAGGAAAGCTCTGTAGCCCTAAAGACTTTTTTTTGCTAAAACATTACAGGCTGTTTATAGACCCATTTTTTAGCTCTTCAAGCTCATGCTAATGAGTAGTTTAAATCAAGACAGTTTTAAGAACTAATAATTCCCCACCTGAAAATATTTCAGAATTTCTTTCTGGGAAGTAGATGATTGGTTTTTTGGCTTCATCTTTATTAAAAATATTTGGAGTGTAGATTGCTGATAAATTCAAGATATGAATTGTACGGGTACGACAGTGACCAAAAAACTTCAAAAAACAAAATTGTGTGGTTTGTTTTTTATTTTCTTGCTTTATTCTATTTCCTCATGTATTTCACAGCATGAATAGGAATAGAGCAGAGTTAGAATTTTGCCAAAAGGGATTTTTTTCCAGATGGATTTGAATAGTTTGTCTTATATGTAGTGACAAATATAAAATTACTGTAGCTCCATAGCAGATTATCCTTCCTCTCAAAGTGCTATATGATTTCAGAATATAATTAAAAACTACATAAAATAATTTCTTAAAACCCCATTTTTAATTGTACAACTTCATAAATTTTGGGCAGTCTGGAAGTATTTTTTTAGAACATCCAATAATTTTCAACTTATTTTAAAGAGATAAGTAGGACATCATGTATTTATATATTCATATACAAATAATAGTATGACATAATAGAATTATGGATATTTTTACTGCTGATATTGCATATGCTACTCTTCACCTGAAAACATGTAGTAGTACTGTATCTTTGAGTTTCATTGGTCCAGTGGTGTTTTACAGCTTTTTCACTTCAGAGTAGACAACAGGATTAGAAAATGACAACTTGTCATTGGAGGAGAACATAATCTATTCTAAATCCTGAATGTACAGAAGCTGCAACTGTAAATGGTACATGCCTTGTTAATATGATTTAATAAAACAAAGAATTGTATGTGAACTGGTTATACCATGAGTAGGTTGTTATATTAAGTGCTTGGGTAAGGTGCTGCTGTTGAAGTTCTATCATTCCACAAAGAGCTAAATAATCATGCTTATCCATGAGGGAAGATGGTAAAGCAGCATAGTTTGTGCACTCTGTACAGAAAATAAAGAATAAAAATATACCTGGTTGTTCTTTGGCTTGAGATCCCAAATTTGGCCTGTAGTTCTACCGAGTTGTGCTGGCTCAAAGCTCACATTCAGGTCTGAAGTGTGGTCATGTAAAAAACTTCAGTGTGTGTGCCATCTATCATAACTTTTTTTTTATCTAACTTATTAATTTCTCCTTAATAGGATTCTTTTTACCTATTAGTTTCTTCTTTTCCATGGAAAACATTTCACAGTGAATGTAAATACAGGTATCTGTAAGAAATCTATGGAAGTGTTGTTAATTTTCTGTGCTTTATTTTGTAATCAATACAGTGGCCCACTTAGCATATTAACACTGTGTTATTTGTCCTGAAGATGATTATTAAGCAAAACACGAAAGTTTCAGGTTGTTTATGCTAAATTTTACTTGCTGTATTTCTAGCAGATAACTGAGCCCTTGATATAGGAGACTAAATTCCATCCCAATGACTTTGGGGAATTTGTGATGATTAATTTATTAACTCTTTTGTCGGTGTTTCCCAATCACAATTCAGTATATATATTAAGTAGTGTTAAATTGTATGGTTATAGTGGCTGAGGAAAGTGATTTGCAAAGAACAATAAATGCCAAAGATGGAAAATAAGTGCTCTGGCTATCAACAAAACAATAACCTAACAGAGTTCATTTAGCACCCTTCCAGATGGCAACAATTTTCACAAAAGAACACTTGGCCTTCACTACTGTGACCATATGCATTTTTTTCCTCTAATAAACATATGTATCAAATTATTCTTATACCAATATGCACATCTAAACCTTGATCCTGCGTATTTCTAGCAAGAGCATTTCTCTGTGTACGTAGGTAGATTGAAATCAAAATGCGATATTAAAGGAATTGTATATCGTGATTTTCACCAAATTGAAAATGAATTGTTGAGTGGAACTTGATCCTCTAGTGCTTTGTGCAATCACTCTGCAAAGCAGCTAATTTGTTAATATGCTAATTTTCTAATTTCTATCTTTGTATTGGATCCCCTCTGTGAATGTGAAACCCAAATTTTTGTACAATAGGGATTCTGTTTCAATGCTTCTAAAATAAAATGAAAAAGTTATTGAAGTGATAGCAACATTTTATGAAGCATGATGTAACTCAATTATAGTAACAAGTGAGTTTGAACATCTTTTTGTCTGGAAGAGCACAGGTATATATAATTTTTAGGGACTGGTTTTTGGAGGTATTTTAGGGAGTTTTAATTTTTATTTCTGTATATTTTTAAAAAGATAAAAATCTATAAGTTAGAGAAAACCACCCAAGGAAAGTCAAAATTGAGTGAAAACTAGAGTTTTGTCTTTGTTGCTACTGAACGATTTCCATTTTAATGTATCTTTTAAATAACTAAATCAATTGCTTGAAGTTTGAAATTTAGCATCAACTGTACTGAAATTTTCAGTAAATTGCTTTGACAGTTTTCCCACACAAGTTGTGATCATCATTCCGTGACATGTGACACTGTGTTGTGTTTTATGTTGTCTGTAACTTAATAATTCGGGGTTTTTTTTGTGTTGTGGTGTTGCTTTTTTTTCCTCACAGCAGTAACCTTTTTGGTATTCAATAGCAAAAATAGCCCCTGGGAGCTTTCTGGTTCGTGTGCAAGAGCCAAGTGTCAAGGAAAGCATGTGCTAAGAGCATTGCATTCTGTGATTTGCAGTTTCAAAACGTGCACTGACTTGAACATATCTGTGCATCCCATGGGGAGCTGCCATAGCCCTGGAGGGAAGAAATGCAATCTTAATGTCAAGTGAAAAAAGTATGCTAAAGCTTTTCATAGCAAAGTTAAAAACAAAGATGAAGGAAGGAATATGTTCAGAATAAATTAGTTAATTTTTAATAGTACCACTTTGCCTTATATCAGCTGGGTTTATAAGGTGGAGCAATGACAGAAAGTAAGAGTGCCTTAATACCCTCCAATGGATGCCTTTAATGCATAGAATTCTGCTCCTAGATCTGTTACACTTTTCAGACATTTTGCTCTTTGTGCCAATTTCCTTCATTCTGATCAGCCAAATTCAGACATCTGTCCCTCAGCACCTCTAGCCAGGGAGTTGATCTGAACTGCACTGTCTGTTTACATTGAGTTTAGCATGTTTTGATTTTCCTCCTCTGTTTTCATGCTATCCTTCTCCCTGTTTCTTTATGTTTTGATAACAAAGCCAGTTTCAGGCAGCCTCTGTCAGCGTTATCCAATTGTGATAACCAGGAAAATTCAGTTATTTTCTAGTTTAGGCAATGAAGATGCAGTTCTGCTCTCTGTGTCCTTGTTAAAGTAACCTTTGCTATGAGGATTCCAGATAATCAATAACAGTCAAGTTATAGGCAGTGCAAGGGAGTCAGAAAATGATTTTCTGAATTTTGGTGATAGCTAGGAGTCAAATTTCCATCCCCCTGAAGTAATCTGGCCATTCTGAAGATCACCCAGATTTTAGGACAGAAGACATTTTCTTATAATGAGGGGACAGACATTGAAAATATGGGGAGAAAAAGCCGTGACTATAATGAGAAGAAAAACAGCTTGGAGATTTTAGGTCCCCACAAACTATGGACATGTTTCAGTCCCTGTGGCAGTGCAGGAGTTTCTAATGGTGAGGAAGTTAGAGCCAGCAGAGATTGCATCTTGTTAAAGAGATTTCAAGAGTAAACAAGTGCCAGGTGTCATTTGCCCTTACTGTCAAATCTATTTTGGTCTTCAAAATCAAGAGCTCAGTCCTAGTGTGAATTTTCTTTGATCCAGATATTTTCAAAAAATGGGAAAATAAAATTTTGTTGTTAGTATTTTAGTCTTTTTCATTAAATGTTTTCTATGTAAGCATGTGATTTATTACCTGAATGTATTTTAATATGGTTTATCAATCAGCTCACTTATCATTGGCCTGTAGAAATTGTAGTATATCTGTAACAAGATATCAGTAGAGGTGAGTTAGTAGCAAATTGCTCTGGATGGCACATCCATATCTTTGAATGGAGAACCAAAAGGAGGCATTTTATTCCCCCACCCAGTGTTTCTGCTTTCAATTGTAACTTGTACAAGACAAGGGTCTGCAGTCCAGCAGGTGCACTGATCAGATTGATCTGAGAATTAATTTGTGTCCTGGGAGCTCTTTATCATAAACTGGAGCCAGTGGGACGTGAAGTTCAGTTTTCCAGTCTGTACCTGTCTATTTTATTATAGAAATTGGACAAGAGAGTAAAGTTTTTGAAAGAATGAGAATGTGTTTCTGGAAGTGGCAGTAGAAGTCTGTAGAAATATATATAATATTCTAGTTTTTGTACTTGCATGTCTTTCTATTTGTTTCTGACAATCAGGACAGAGCTAACCTGGAATGTGAATGTTAAAGTTAATCTGGGTGTGCTTTTAGATGAGGATGAACATGTACTGAGAGGTCCTGTGTTCTGGGCAAATGATTCTAAATAAGGAAAGAAATGCATCAAGAGAAAGCCTATAATTTTCATATATGTGCATGCAAGTTTAGGATACTTAATTCATTTAATCAAGAGTGTAATCCAGAAGTATATTTATTACATCAAGTCTCAGAGGCCTGAAATTCCTATAGAATTATGCATCTTTTTGCAACTTGATTTTTCTCTGAATTTTAAGGTTTGTTGCTTTCTTCCACTCCTGAATATATTTGGTCAACGTTTGGCAAATGCCAAGTCATTAAACTGAAGTTTATTGACATCAAAAAAGAATTGGTCTCTCCCCAGCCCAATAGGAAAGGGTTGTGTACCTAACACTGCAATTGTGTTCTAAAATTGGGCTTGTAAATATGCTTTTAATTTGAAAGAAACACTTAGTAAGAGTGTGTAAATAGAAGCTCTGCAGCAAGGTGTTTCTTTGCAAATAAGAATAATAATATGGTGCTGTTTTGTAGTCCATGGAAAAGTCTGGGAACTTTTACATGTTATTTTGCTAAAAGTATTTTAAGTTCATCTACATAGCAAATGTGACTGAATACTGAATTTCAAGGGACAGTTAAAAGAAACTTTCAGCTGGTTGTGTGTATGTTAATGAAAACACACCTCAGCATGCCTAAAGTTTTTGGAAAGGTCTCCTAATATCAGATGTAATTCTGTTTGAAGGATGCAGTTTAGCATCACTGAGGTATTTGAATTTGCCCCTTTCTTTTCCATTCTCTAAAATGGGACGATCAACAGTGCATGCTTCAGCTGAATAGGTTGAAACACTGTGAAACACTGAGCTCTATTGCCTCATGATGCAAATTTATGTTGTCACTGAGTACAAATATTTCCTTCCTTTTTTGACTAATTTTCCCATTCCAAATCAGCATTACTGTGCTTTTAGTGTATTTGCCTTAGAGTGCTGTTCCAGTGTAAATGAGCATCCCCTCTGATGTCAGCATCCCTGCATGAGGTGATTGCTGTAGAAAAAAATACTTTATGATGTGTACAGTAGGTGTCATATGATGATTGCTGTTTTTCTGGAGCAATTTAGGGTCTTATCTCCTTTTCTTGCCTGGGATCTGCAAGTAAGAAAATATAAATTATTTTGAGGTTTAGTGAAAAAAAATGTTGTTTAATATTTTGTGTGGACTTCTGCATTGCTGTATGCTATATGTATTTTCATCACAGAAGAAATCAGGAGGAAATAAAAGCTCTTAACAACAGTCTTCATACTCTCCATGAAAAAACTTCCAGCAGGGGTTGTTGACAAAGTGCTAAGTAACATGAGGAAAGGTAGCTGAATGGAGTCACTTTGTAATTAGCATTTCTTGTCAGAAAGATCTTCTTTAGGAGTGCAAATTGTTTGAAATGAGAAGTTTTAACTTCTTTTTTGAGACAGCTAAATGGAATTTGTTAGTGAAGTGTTGCAATGAGGAACAGGAGGCGGTTTTGGGTTTTGCTTTAGTACTTTTCAAGTGATAGAGGTAGAAATAAGAGATCTGAATATGTCCTTCTAGGGCAACTGGCCTAATTCTGGGGAAAAAACCCTTTGCTGATGTTGACATTAGGTGCTTTTTCTGAATGTCTCCCTTAAAAGTTTTTCTATGTCTTCTCTGGACTCTTTGACTTTTACAATGCTCCTTTACTTCCTTCCTCAGTACCTTTACAATGGGTACCTACTGGTGTGGTACTGTGTTTCTCTCAGTGCAGACCTTTATTTTCATTTAGCACTCCTAGAAAGCAAGCTGACTGTCTGTTCACTATCTCATTGCCTATTTACATGCCCAGTCAGGCAAATAATGTATTTATGCCTCTTTACAGTGATTTACCCGTCTTTGGATGAGTACCTTCATGGAAATGAAAATATAACAGCCAAAATTAGAATGTTTTCAGGACCCTTACAAAACAGAAGAATCTTTTTGTGTCCCACCCCAAGCATTGTGTAAGATCAGATGTGTATCACATATTACAAACACACAGATTCTGACCACCAACTCTTTGAGTAAACCTCTTGCAACTGTTGGGCTGCTGTGCCAAAAATAGAAGTGTTTGTAGCAGCTGCTGGATTGAACAATTTGGAGAGTCTGTTGGGAAAAGGATGCAACAATTAGACAAAAATCACAGCAGCTGAGACAGACAACTAGAACAGTCTAAGAGTCCTAGGGTGTATGAAGAGGCAAAATTATTGGACTCGTCACAAAGGACAGATTACGAGACGTCAGTGAATAGAAATCTATCCTATTAAAATTAGTGGGACCAGTTGCAGAGTAAAGTGCTGTTTAACATGCACCAGCTGCTACTGCTTCTCTTATCACACTGCAGGACACATTCTGGGACTGTCAAATTTCCTCCCAGTCATGTATTCTCATCAATATCTCCATTCTGCTGGACTGCTTTGGGATTTATCTTTTCTTTTCATAACCTTTCTGGGACCTCTCCTTTGATTTCTCTGCTTATGTCTTTTGCTGTAGCTTCTTCTTTTCTTCCATTCTTTGTAGGAGTCAACTCTATAGTCATTATTCACCTTATCAGCTACCAAGGGTGATTTAGGGCGTGTAATTAATTTTAAGTAGTGAGCTAGCTCTTAGAACAAGCCTAAACATATTTATTTTGTAATATGTTTTAATCAATCAGCTGCAATTTAGAGGTCTCACATGCAGAAAAATTTATGTGGTAGATACAGCATTAAAAAACCAGATGGCAAAGAAGAAATTGGAAATACAGCAGATGGGCAATGAATGAAATGTGAATTAAATAAGTTTTGACAGATCTTGGGGTCTAACTGTAAATTTTAAAAGGGAATACCTATTAATTTTATCTTTTTCATACTATGCTCTCATTTATTAATTTTTAAAATTTATTTCAATTTTTCTCTTTCAAATAGTATTTTCTTGACTTGTAGGAATTTTAAAGTTTTTTACTGAAACAGCATCACAAAATGTACGTCTTTTGTTATGATGCTGTTTCTGAAGGACAGGCTAGAAGTTCAGAGTCTTCTGCACAAGGACTTAGTCATGTTCTGTTTAAGTGCCAATATCAGGTATTATTCCTTTTTGGAATAACACCTGATATTGGTACTTAAGCAGAACACATTTATCAATGAACACAAGACCTGATATTGGTACTTAAACAGAACATGTTTATCAATGAACACAAGACAATAGGAAAAAAGTCCTCTCTTATAAATTTGTTAATTTTTAACATCTGTACCTGTCATTTCTCCAGAAAAATATAGTTACTACTTTTCCCACATAACTTAGATTTACTGTACATTGACTTGTATAAAGCATTATAGCAGATGATAGATTTGTCATGGAGCGTTGTTTGCACTACATTTGAAGCCATTCAATTGCAAAATTGGTTTAAGAGTGAAGTTGATTTCTTTATATGATTTACTTCGCTTTTCTTTTTCTAACAACAAGGCCCATATTGCAACAAATATTACGTTCTATTTCTGGAGACAGAAATGGATTAGACACCCAATGAAAATAGGCAGTTTTGAATTATTGAAAAAAACCCAAACCCACAAAACCCTACACCCAAACCCAAAAAACTGAAAAATAACTCTGTGACTTGAATCAGCAATGCAAGAAGTGGAGTCCTAGAAAGGGAAATATATTTTGGAATGCATTTAGAGTAAAAAAAGCCACAATAGCAGTAATAAAACAACCCCATGCTTATGCTCATATTGGTGCTCATTTTGGAACTTTGTCAAAGTTTTCAAAAAGTTGTGGCAAAAAAAGCCTCTCCTAGAACAATGTCTCTGTGGCCTATTCTTGGAAGTGACCAAAACTTGATTTTTTAAATTTTTTTTTTTTGAGCATGGTGTACAACAGTAAATGTCAGGTATGTCAAAAGCTCATATAAGCACTAGAAAATTTCTTTTCAGTGGCCTGAATTAACTCACCAACAGAACCCATAATCTAAATCAACCTCCAGGGATGTCAGCTGTTGTTATAGTCACACTTTTTAGCACCCTTCCAAGGCAGAGAGCTGTATATGCATATATAGCTGTAGTTGGGATTTGTGATCCCCTGTAGCAAATAAAATTAGGGGCAAAGCCAAGAGTTCCAGCAATTCTTTCAACAGAGGCTTCTGAATTCTTCATGAGCAGCATGTTTTTAGTCACTTGAACATAACTAGGTCATATAACCATAAAAGTGGCAAGCTTTGAAAAATCTGAATTTCTTCAAAGTATGGTGAGATTAAACCCCAAGCCTTGGATCTGAAGGATGTTCATAGACATGACAGTGTGTCTGTGGACCTTACCAGAGCAGGAACCAGCTAATGCTTCATGAGCATCAGCTCTGATGAGTAGCCAGCTTTGAGTGGGTTTGATTTTGAGTAATCTGTTCAGTTCAGTGTTCCGAGTGTGGATTGGCTTTGTTGCCTTGAAGGATTACAGACTACCATTTCTAACTTAGTATAGGCAGCTGGAATAATTA
This sequence comes from Agelaius tricolor, assembly GCF_023055355.1. Classification (NCBI taxonomy): domain Eukaryota; kingdom Metazoa; phylum Chordata; class Aves; order Passeriformes; family Icteridae; genus Agelaius; species Agelaius tricolor. Next base: position 42,515,700 of record NW_027269269.1, on the reverse strand, counting down.
ATTTGAAGCACTGGCATTTAATTTCAAATAATAAGTTCCCTTTTCTCTCAGGATTCCATAAGAAAAAATTCATAATGTATTTCTTTTTTTTTAAGTTTCAGATCATGAGACCAGTACCTAAAAAGGCAAAATAAATATTTCTAGAAAATCCAAGTCAGAAATTAAACTTCACTGTTGTGCAATATTAAAACGTGCTTAAAAGCATATGTTTTATGTTTAAGTAGGAAGGTCTTAGTAACATGGTGTTTTCCTACCTGTACTTCCAGAATTTTGTTATAAGCAGTCTTTCTTGCATCTGTGAGAGCACACAAAGTCGGGTAAAAATCAAACTCTAATAAAGTACTCTAGGATAGACTGAAGTTTGCAATAAGGAAAGGTATCAATAAATCTCTTAAATATTACATGGGTATTATCAAGCTCTAAGATACATGTCAGGCATTGATATAAATAGCTGAAGTACAGATGAAAGTGTCTTGCTTCTCTTTGTTGTTCTCTCCAGATGTGTGGTGGAGCAATTCCTCCGAGATGCTGCTTCACTCTTCTCTTTTCCTTCTGGTGACAACAGGACTGGCAAAGCAGGAGTATCTGCAGCAGCAACAGTCAGGGGGTCTTGGTTTTCACAGATGTGCAGCCAGGAGGAAAAGCAGCTGCAGAATTCACCAAGAATAGACTTTGGGATAAGGGTTATCACTTACCCTGGCTGGCAGGACTCAGATGTGGGAAATGTGGGAGGAAGAGTTCAGAGCATCAGGGCGCGCACTGACTTTGCCTGCCTTCATTCACCAACACGTGTGACGTCCCATCCCCTTAAAACCTCATTTCATGAGGAAGAGCCTTGCAGTTTCACTTTGCAGAACTGGTCTGGGGGGAATATGAAAAATTTCTATAACTTATTTATGACAATCTTGTACTTTTTTTAAATTATGGCAGAGTTCTACAGAAAGTACATCTACACGAACTTTGTCTTGTCAGAAAGTACTTCACCAAAGGAGGACAGCTGCACATGTGATGGATTTGGATTTTTTTTTCCAAAACCTCTTAATTGTCAACCTGATAAGGTTGTTTTAATCAAAGTTTAGCCTGCTTATAATATGTATTATGATATGACACATGCCAATAATGGTTTTATATATAATTTATTGAATTAATTTGCGTTATTGTAGCCTCAGAGTCAAAATAGCTGCTTGCAAAATCAGATTGTTTGGATAAGTACATTAAAATAAAAGGAAATGTTAAATATTCCTTTTTTGTTTGAAGGCCAAGACCCCTCAGTTGTATGCTTCCAAAATGCCTATCACAGTAAAGGATTTACACAAGTGTAGACTGCTCTATGAGATTCATAACCTAAAGAGACACTAGAAGTAGTTCGTTGGTATGTGTTTGCAACTGAAGGGTCCTGACAAGTTCTGGTAGTTAATTTTGAACTATTCCAGTCTGTTACACTCTCTGCTTTGACATTCATACCTGAATCCTAGTCTTGAGCAGAGACAATTTGCAGTTTCTATAATTTTATTAAAACAGAATTGAGATGATTTCTTTTTGCATAATGTAAGAATTAATCCCAGAACATTTGCCCCAGAATGTAATTTATGTCAAAGTGCACTTTAAAAATTATGAAATTAACTAACAGAATAAAATACTGTTTGAAAATTCAAACACATGGTAAAGATAGTCTTCTAGCTCAGAAAAATCCTTGCCTCAGGTAGTTGGGGTGCAAGGCTGCCAATATCAGAACTATCACTCTATCCTGTTTTTATTCTCTATTTAAATAATCTTCACTGGTTAAATCATCACAGTCAATCGTTTTCAGAGACAATATCATAGACTAAATGGACCTTTAATCTGACCAAGTTCAACCACAGATGTCCTTGCTTGGTAACCCTAGGTATGGAATATGGAAAAGATTCCCTTATCCTCACATGAGGACCAGACAGTTCAGATTCCCTGGCTATTCTGTTAAAGAAGGTGCATTTCCTTGTTTCAGCTATACAGATGCTAAAGGACTTTATCAATTTTTAATTAGAAAATAGCAGTTAGACTGGTTTGTGCTGCTTTTCATGCCCCAACCTGTCCAAGTGAAAGCTCATGCCTGGAGCCCGGTGTGCTTTACAGTGTGCTCCTACAGGCAGACCTGAAGCCCTGAATGACCTGGTAGGATGATCATGTTGTGCTTCAATGTTCTCTCTCAGCTTATTCCAACGGTGAGTTTTCAATCTGTGCATTTCAGGCCAAAATATTTGGTCACTGTTTGACTTAGAAGTAAGTTTTCATAATTCTATCTCAGACTTGAGACAGGAGCAAAAAATCAAGACTTCATCAGGCAGGAGGCAGCCCCACTGTGAGATCCTGGAACACTGGCATTTTGATGATCACAGTTCCTAAGGGAATGAAGTGTGGGAAGCCTGCTAGTAAGGATTAGCCTTAGCTGGCAAGGACTACCCTGCTGGGAAACCTGGCTAACTACTTGTTTGGAAGAATAACCTAAAGAAAAATTGGTTGGTATTTGGTTTACCTTAATTTTAAATAGTAGTTTAACTGTAATGGGGTGTATAAGGTGAGATTTGGGAATTTCTCCTGTAATGAAAGCCAATAGGTACATTTGAAAAGATAATAATTTGGAGAACTTCCTAGATGCATCTGTTTTCATTCAGCTTGGGGAGAAAATGACAGGTAGGTTTTAACAATCATTCCATTTAGGTGCACTGGGTACTTAAGATTTTGATTGATTGATCTGTGGTAGATCCTCCCACAATAAATATATGTATATAAAATCATATATTATATATAATTATATATATTATGTATATTATATATGTATATTTTAATGTATTCTGCATATATATATAAATAGAAATATTCTGCATATATACTGTTTCTGTTCATTAACTAGCCCAGTAAAAAATACAGACCTCTGCAAAGAGGTATTTTTGGTTCATTTTTAGAAAAAGAATAGAATTTTTTTCTCCAACTGTAATTTGTAATGGCTAGAAAATTTGATGCATGAGTCATGAAGTTATGATATGCTAGCCAGTTGGAGATGTTTGATTATTTGATAACTTTATCAAATAACATTAAAATCTGAGCGAACAGAGGCATTAGATAAGGAGAAAAACAGTGATATTTAAGGGGATTTAGGCCATAGGGATGGAATTTATACAAGAGAGATTTCCCTTGCTGTAGTGATAGATATGGAACAGCTTGTGCTCAGACTGCTCAGGACAAATCCTCTGACAGGCAGGCATTGCCTCTTCTCCCTAATCCTGGCTGGCTCAGCAGCTGCTCCACAGCCCTTTGCAGCTCACCAGGGGCTCCCCTGTGTGGGATAACAGGCACACAGTGCTGGAAATGCTCTTCCTCCTCCCACTCTGCCTTGTCAGGATCTATAAGAGAAATCAGTACCCCTCCCAAACCCGTTTCATTGAGAGTCCTGAATGTCACTCTGTGCTGTCTCTCGTTTTGTTTGCTGCTGTTATTGCTCAAGTGGTCAGGGCATCATCTTGAGCACACCACTGGGTGTGCTGCTTCCTCCCCTTCCAAAATCCTGCTTACAGGCACTGGGACATAATCCTGGGGGGAATTAAGCTGTGTGTGCATCTTTTATATGCAGAGGATTGCATTTAAAACTCTGTCAGGATCAGCATCACAGTCAAGGTGGAGTGCATCCTTCTCTCAGGCCCTAATGACAGCTGGACAAAGGCTCACTGCTGAACCTCTGGTGCTTGTCTACCACAGCTTCTACTGGCTACTGTCAAATCATTTCTCCACAGGTGTGACCACAGTAGAGGTCTGGAAAGTTCCACCAGACTGCCTGACCCATGAGTAGAATCCATCAGCAATTTTTCCTGGTGCCTTTCAGGGCTTTGGAGATCTGTGGCTGTCTATAGGATTTACATTCCCATGTGGCATCCCTATAAAGAGCTTAAATATCTCCCCCCCCTCCTTTTCTATCAAGCAGGAAGTCAGAGACTGCCATGGAAGATCATGAGTGGAATAACTGGCTGCCAGTTATTTGGTATTTGATGCTTGGGTGCCTCAACATAGAATTTCCCCTCCATTATGGCAAATCAGGGATCCTTCTGTGAATTTGCACCAACCATTCTAAGCTCTGAGAGAAAAAACCCAGAGTGGGATAGCCACAGAGGTGTACCTGCACTTCAGTGGGGTGTTTATGAGGCAGGGGGACAGAGAAGAGATGTCAGAATATGATATCTCAGTCAACCTTGAGTGGAGGATGTATCACCAGGGGAAAACAGGGAGAGAGGGAAGGTTGTGTGAGGCTGATGTTGGTTTTGTCAATGTTTCTCTAGCAGGATGGTGCTCTGTAAAACCAGAGAGCACAGTCTTGGGCAGTGTAGTCCTTCACTACAAAACTCAGTGAATGACTTGTTTTTTTCATCTGAGTAGCTGAGTGTCACTGTGAAAGGTGCACTTTTTCTCTGACCATGCAGAGGGGATGCCTGGCAGCTTATGTTTCTGCACTGTTTGTAGATGTCTGTCTGTTCTTGATGTCCATAATTGTGTATGGCTGTGGTTTATCAGTCTCTCTGGCTGTGGTTTATCAGTCTCACACTCAGAGTGTGGTGCAGCTTTCTGTCATGCAGACCTGTTGTGTGGTGGCAGAGTCAGGTGAGGGGAGGCTGCCAGGTGCAGAAGCTGTTGTTCCCTTGTGTCACCTGTGCCCTGCTTGTTTCACCCTGCTCACTGTCATACCTTGACCCCCAAACACAGTCAGTGCCCCCTGCTCCCTCCTTCCTTGCTCTCTGCCCTCAGTCAGACATAAGGAAGGCTGAGCATTTGCCACAAAAGCTTTTTTGTGATGGTCCCCACGGTCCTGCTCTGGTTGTGCATGCCAGGATGCTCCAGACCTCTGGCAGGCAGTTGTCATTAATGATCTCATCTTCAGGGACTTCTGAGCCTTGAGCTGATGTGGCTGGCAACGTTTTCTCACAAGGTTTGCTTCAAACACCAGCCCAGGAGCAAACTCTCATGAATGAGAGTCTCAGAGAAGTGGGACCAAAGACTGAAATGAGACATTAGCCAAATTGACAGTGTAGACATGGTTATAATTTAGAGAATTTTGAAACCAATATTTTGTATCTTCTATGAAAAGCACTTGTTGTAATCTCGTGCCTTCTCACACAGTGCATTTCGCATAACAATAATAGAGATAATTATGGTAATTACAATAAAAATTAATAATACTTGCCCTTTTTTCAGTAGATTTTAAAGTGCTTTTCAACACTGACTAATTAAGTCTAACAATATCTTGTGAGGTGGGTAGCAGGTGTCTGCTCATCTCTCTGGATCCTGTCACCCACCCCAGTAGTACAGCTGCTTCTACTTAAGTCTCATTGACTTCTAAATTATCATCATGGTTTTCAGCAGATAATTTTCCCACATCCTCTCCACAGTGTGTGGAGAAGTGGAATCTCTTTCTTCCATGACTTTGGTTTTCAGAACATGGGAAATAGGCATGGAGAGGACTTATGGCTATACCCAATATAGGAGGCATGGGAGGCTGTGCAGCCATGCAAACTCAGGCATGCTTGAAAAGGTGGAAAGCATTTTGGAAGGGAAGTATGAAAATCCTCTAGATTATGCAGGACAATAACTTCAGATCACTCATCTGGGTAATATTTAGTCATATGATCAAGCATATCCAGACTTGACCACTAGGGAGAAAAAATTAATCCAGGTTCTGATGATGCTTGTTGTATACACAGGGAAAAAATAGCATAAGGAATTATAACAAAAAGGTTTATTGGGTTTTTTAATCTTTTTTTTTTTTACCTACCCCCTTAAATATATACACACATGGTGCATTTATTGTATTTTCAGATGTTGGATGAGACATTATTCATATTGAGGCAAACTAAACTGAGATGCTGCCTGTTCCTCCTAATAATCATGGAATAATCTGGACTCTTTGCAGCAACATAGAGAGTTTGGAGAAGGCTATGAAATGACAGATGCTTGATTAAATTTTTAAAGGGTAAAGTGGAGGATGTAGGGTAAATTTTCTGAACAGTGTACAGAAGACAACACAAATCCTGTTATTAGTTTACAAGTAATGTGGGTGTAAAATAATAACAGGGTTCCTACGCAGACATTTCTAATATAACTGCTGCACAAATTTACACCCATGCATCCAATGAGGTCACACACTGAAAACTGCAATGGGCCTTTCAGTTCTTATATGTTATCAAAATTATTATTCTTCTTTTTCTCAAGTAAGGTAGCAGGATTTTTTTTAAGACTTAGCACCACATAAAAAGCCTGATTCTAAATCTGGCCCTCAGGAAATAAATGATGCTAGATGATCCATCATGAACTTTGGATATGGACACTAGATCAGCCCCATATTATGCCAGATCAGGCAAATATCTTTGACCATGAGGGCCCTTGTGCATCTATCAAGTCAGAAAGCACTGAAATCAGATTGTAAAAGTCCTGAACAGAGGAATTAGAGCATGCATGTCAAATTTCTCTTGAATTGAGTGTTTATCCAGTCATACAGGAGACTTTTTTTTTTCTCTTAGTAGAGGCGCAGGTTGAAAGAAGAGCAAAGCCTAAATCCTCCCATGAGACCAATCAAAAGAGCAGAGGTGCTACTAAAAACCTGAATAATTTTGAATCACTGCTTCTGGAGATTAGAGAAGGCCAGACCTGGCATCTAAAATGGAGAACAAGTATTGTATGATAACCAGGATAAAGATGTAAGGGAGTATCCATTTATTAAGGAGTGAAAAACTGTCTCTGACTAATATTAACACAATCATACAGATTAGAGATGAATAAATGCAAGGTAGATGAATTCTAGGCTTTTACATAACTTTTTTAAAAACCCTTATAGCTTGTATATCTTTCCCAAAAACTCAGAAAAGGCTCAGAGTCCCAATGGATCTAATCTTGACAAATATTGAATACAGTTTTCAAGTAGCATTATTGGATTGTAAACACATAATAAATTGCTTAGTCTGACTTAGAGGCATTATTCAGATTTTCAAAAACTTTGGACAGACATAATTCTCAAATTGTACATCTTCTTGCTCTATCAACTGTACTTTTCAAGTCCAGTGTCTAATGGGCTGAATTTCAATTTTACTATTTTATTCATTTTAGTAGTTGTTTAATATCTATCAGAAAAAGTGGTAGGTGTTTATTCTGCTGATTGCAGAATAAAGTACTGAGTCTACACTTTCATAACTGTATTAATATTGTCCTTTACTTTGTAAAATTTCCACATCTGAAAACCAACTCCTTTCCTTCAATGTCATCCTAGTCTGTGGTATCCTACAAGTCTGCTCCCAGGAACTGTGAGTACAGAGAAGTAGTATTTTTTATTTGAAAAACAAAATAATAAGTTAATTAGTAACTTACCCTGGGAATCAGGGGAATGTCTGAATTTAGCTTTAATTGACCTGTTTAAAATTTACTTTAACTTTGGGCAGAGGAGCCAGCCTAAGAGAGGGGCTGTAATAATGTGTTTTGCTAGTCCTTTAACAAGAAGAGTTCAATTTGAATTCTAGCTATATAATTCAAATTTAAAAAATCCTACTTATATGCATGCAGTATAAATTATTTGGTAGCACAGGACCTTTCTGATAGCATCACTACAAGTATCTAATTTGATATTCTTTCCCTCTTAGTACTTCTTCACCTTTAAGTTGTTGCTTGCAGAGCACTGGGAGGTTTCTTTCCAGACATAGTGTATTTTTGACTTATTATGACATTTTTCCTTGTAGATAACACCCTTCCCTGTAAAATAAATGTCTTTGGCAGTGACACATGAAAACATTCCCAGCTGGAGCAACTCTTAAATCATTTGCTTAATGTTCTGCATAGGAGTGGATTCAAGCATGGGCTTATGAGCTTTCAGAATCCAGGCTTGGTACCTGGCCCAGTACCTGAGAACCTGAGAGACTAAAACTCCATGTGTCATTAAATCTTCCTATCCTGCTCCCATAAAAAAAAAAAAAAAGAAAAACCAAACCAAAAGAACCCAAACCATCATTCAGCTGATGAACTTAAAATGTGGTGACTGGCAGAAAATACAGGATTAGAAATGAAGTCAGCAGCAAGTTTAATGATAGAAACTCCATGTAAATCATGTGGGGTTTTAGCAGAATTATGATGCATGATGCAAGAGGAGATTGAAGCAATCATGCTTTTAATAGAGGACTGAAATATTCTTTTTTAGTTAGCTGTCATATCCCCTTTATTAAAAGAAGCAATAGTTGCAATCTCTAATTCTTTATAAATTGTCGATGCAGAATGAGAAATACTGATTTAGAAAATGAAAATTTTAACAAGATCAGTTTTTTGGCCTGTGAGAACTACATAGAGCCTGCCTGAAACAACTACATAGAGCTGGACTAGACCTGTTTGAGCAAGCTGCTATAAAATATGATTTCAGATATCACAGAGCTAGGGAGATAGTAGTTCTAGAGTTTTAATATTTTTACCTGCAATAGTTTGTCCAAATCAAATGAAGATATATTTAAACTGGAAATGTAACTCAGCAGTTGCACTTACTGTGTCTTACTGTATCCTTTATAGGGAAAGCAATTAGCCAAAGAAAGAATTTTAATAATATTAATTAACCAGATAGCACTGCTTTCTCATGTCAATGAAAATATTCCCTCATACAGCATTCTTTGGTCATTTTGTTCTTTCTGTTTTGAACTCATAAAAAATGAGGGACATAGAGATTTACTGCAGGATTAGTGTGACTGTAGGAAAAAGCCATCTGCTTTGATGTAATTAACACAATATTAGGGTCAATAATTTGTACACAGAAAACCCAGGTTTTCTAAAATGACTTCTAAACTTGATGGGAATTCATCACAACAGGGGTAATCCATAATATTGCAGAGCAACTTGTTCTGATGGATAACTATTTCAACATCAGTTATATGTGCCTAACCCTAATATCCACAGCTTCTTGGCATGACTCTTTGCTGGAGTAAAAATCCCATGGTTAGGCATCATTTTTCCTCAGTAAATATTTATGACGTGTCACAAGTCTTTCAAAATTGTCATCACTGTATTATTTCACAAAAAGTATAAAGTTTTGCAGTGTATGCAAGGCAATTTTTTTCACTAGTCATTAGTGTGATACACACTCCATGTTTTAAATGTCCATTTAAAATCTAAGTGGGTGCAGCTGGATGTCGTCTTCCACTGTCACCTTCACCACCACTATTAATGAAGATAAAATTGCTGGATTAAGCCAACTCATCATTCAACTGTTTATGCATTTATAGAGAGAGTATTAGATTATAATTTTTGCTAACCATTTTTTGCTTGAAATTTTTTGTGTTTTAAAATTGTGCTTCTTGGTTTGCAAACTATAGCTTCCCCTTCCCAAACTGTAAACTGTATTTCTTTCATGTATTAAAATTCATGCACTTTCTTGACTAGGTTCACCATACAAACTAATTCACAGTGCATAATAAGTGCTGTTAGGTACACTGTATCTGCCATAAAATGTTATAGTCTATGAGACTTTAGAAATGCATAATGTTCTTTCACACATATCTCGTATGGATGTTCCAGAAAATCCATTTCTCCTAACAGTTATTATAAAAAGATAACAGAGGATTAACTCCATCTCTTTTCCCATTCTTTTTTGAAGTTTAGTTCTAATCTCAGATGTGTCTGTGTCTTTAGACAATGTTACAGAAGTAGAAATACATTTTACATTTCACTGGTTGTACTAAGATTAGGTCTAATCCCTGCTGCTGTTTCCACTTTCTGTGTGTAATGAACTTCCATGCAATTACATGTGGGGAAAACTATGGCACAATATCCAAGAAGAATCAGGGCATCTGGTCTGGAATCAGCCACAGATGGGTATGTATGAACCTTGAGAGTGTTTTGTGCAATGCTGGAGAAGAACAGTGTCGTATCCAGACTTGTATTTCAGCCTTGTTGTGACAGATAACAGCTCCACTTACCAGAGAGCAAAGTCTCTTTTGAGAAGCATCCTTTATGCTACATGGAACATGAAAATCAGCAAACTTCCTATCAGTGTTTGGCAATATACTGAAAATAACATTGTGTTGCCTGGGGAGTTTCTGGAAACAAGGGCTAAATGTGTCCTTGGAAGAAATTGTTTGCATGCTGCATCTCTGCCTGGTAGATCTAACAGTCTGTATGGAGTTGGTGGTTGTGGCTGTGCACAGGGGAACACCACAGCCAGAGCAGCCTCTCTCTTGTGAAGGGTTGGCAGAGAATTTAATAATAGTTCTCACAGAGCAGAATGAAACTTCTCTCACAGCTCAAACTTTGTGGTGGATGAAGCAGTTTCCTCTCATTCCTTATATTTAGTAGATGTGTATAATTCCTGGAATTTCCATGTTTTCTGCTTTTGAGTCCACAGGTCCCCCTTCATTATTCTATCCATCATCTTTATGATGGTAACTGCATCCTATAGCCCAGAATATTTGTATGGACCTGACAAACAAGATTTACATTGCAGAACAGGCTCAGAAGTGAACGTAGTGTGGAATTATCACTTTTTATTACAGGCCAATCCAACTTTAATCTATTTTGGATGTTAAATTACAATCAGAGCTGAGATAACAATATATAAAAATTTGTATTTCACAACCTCCACATCGTATTTAATTTTTAAATTACAGATAATCAAAATTGTGTTTTTCTTTTTCTACTACATTTGCCAATCATAGCGTTGCACTGAACAATGTCTGTAGGGTCTTGTTTGTTTTGCTGGGGGTTGGTTCTTTGATTGGTTTGTTTGTTTGTTTTCCCTTAAAATCTTCTTTTTATTTTAGCAATTTCAATAAGCCACAGTGCCTGTACATTAATTGTTTGGAATGGAAGATAGCACGTAGATAACGGAGTTTGTGGTATAAATTAGAATAGAACATTTGTTAATATATATTTCACTATTTCCTTTTAATGTTGTATTGCAGGATGTACTTGTGCTATGTGAGTTTACAAATATACACAAATTAAGTAAAGAAAATAAACCAAACATGAACATAGAAAGCCTATTCAAAGAAATTGCAAAATGTATTAGAGAGTTAGAGGCTCAATAGTGTGTCCTAACTGAATTCTGGTGTCATCCAAGTAAGAACCCAAAGTTCTTTGGCTATAAATGTAGGACTTGCCCACTTATATAAGCTGCAGCAGCCAGTTGTCAGTTCAGTGAATGGAGAAAAATTCAGTTTTAGCAGAAAACAACCATTCTACCAGAAAATATAAACAGAGAACTTAACAATATTTGAAGCCTAACTATTTTTAACACAAGCATTGAGCTATTCCTTGCTAACTTTTAATTCTTCAACTCCTATTTTTTTTTTTTTGCTCCTATTTATTTCATTTCTCTGATATGGAATATAACTATTAGAGCAAATATGAGGCAAAAGAAATTCTGCAACAAATGAGGTCACAATGCTAATGAAAAAGTTAGTGCAATAGTTTTTAATTTGAGCAAGAAAGCAATGTGTGTCCCTTTTTCTTCCAAGGCAGCAAATCAAAGCAATGGATATGTCCAGTGTGGTGGCTTCAGTCTAAACAATCCTTGCATGGTTGTCATGCACAATAATTGCAGCAAGGCAGTACTGAAGTCACTATCAAGAGTCAGAGAACTGACAGAGCCCAGAGTCAAACCCTGGGCTCCTAAATACGAGAGTATATTGCAGTAAATATTTAAGAACTGCCCACAAGTCTAAAGGAGAGCTTTATTCTAAAAGTTTCACATGAGTAAAAAAAAGAAAAACCAACAAAATTTGGCACACTTGAAAGAGCCTGGTGGTTTTTTGTAAAGATGAGCTGCAGGCATGAATGCAGGATACGTTCTGCTCACATACATTTAATTTAAATGAATTTAGATATCCACTTCCTTGCACCCTGCATAGCTGCTTATTCAGTTTCATAGTGATTGTAACAGTACAAGTACGATTACATTTGGTAGCATTTAACACCTGTTTTGCATAAAATAAAAGGTTTTCCAGATGGAAGCAATAGAAAATCAATCTGAAAGACAAAATGATTCCTTATTGGAATTAATTTATTATGCTGTTTGATTTCACCAGCTGAAATGTTGGCTAACAGCTGCTGGAAGGGGGGATTCTGCTTCCCACTCCTCATCCCTGGCCATGCAATTTTGCCCTTCCAGTGCTGTGAGAACAGAGCCTGCTGTCAAGACAGTAAACCAGGAGGAAATATTTTGTTTTTTTTTTTAATTTTCCAAAATATCTTTCTGTATATTTTTGACACGTTCCTGAATTGGCAGCTGTTTGTGAAATTGTCAAGCCAAGTGTCCTTGGTTTGGGCCAGGAATTACTCCCTTGGATACAGTCAGAGAAGTAAGGTGTTTTTTGGTACAGTTAGACCAAACCATAAGAGGACTCAAAATGCTTGCCTCATGTGAACACAAATGGAGACTGTAAAGCTCTTATCCCATACCATGAGAATTCCTGGTTCTCCTCAGGTGTGTGTATGTTACACGTGGCACAAAGCTCACACAACTAAGTCTTGGCTATGCAAGACATGATGTTTTGACCAACTTTTTCAAAAGACTTCTCAATTTTTTGTTTCAGAATAAAAGGCTTCCCTTGGATCTGAAGAAATTTGCTATATAATCGATATTTCTAATTAATTGCCATGCTTGGTGCTTGGGTAACTTCAGGCTATTTAGCCCTAATCAAAGTATAGAATTACTTAGTAGGAAAAGGAAAGTTGGTTTAATTTGATCCAGGGCAATTTTATAGGAATGAATCAGGGTTTCTACCTAAAAGTGAAGAGGTACCCTCAACATACCAAAATATTGTGATTATATCAACAAAAATGTTAATTGGTATATTCAAAGATATTAATACTAATCCTCATGGATGAAAGACTGGCAAAATCCTCCACAAAAATCTATCATGGAAACTGAAGTTTTTATCCTTCAAAGGCTCTTTTTAATGTTCTGTAGTGTGAATACATCACTGTGGCATTAATAGGTGATAAATTATGTAGGTGTGAAATTGGGCCCATATTTTTAAAATAAGAGTAAGCTGACGTTTTAAGACCAAAGAAACTGAATATACAAAGTATTGCAAAAAATTGAAGTAAAAAAAAAAAAGTGGATTTGGGGGGTTTTGTGTGTGTGGTTTTGTTTTTAATATGGCACAATGATGGAAAATTGCCCAATATTTAAAATTAGATGTCATTTAATATATTTTCCAAGAGCTAGATTATAAGGACTAGAAAAGATAATAAAATTTTAGATAAGCAAAATTAGAAGAAACTTTGTGTACTGTTGGAAGAATCACAAACATAACTGACATGTTTAATAAAAATAATTGTCAATTGGATTTTGATACAAGCATGAAAATACCTAAGCACAGGAATAATTTCATCTATTCCTACAAGCTTTTGTATTAGAAAAATAGCTTAGGGACACTGAGTGGGAAAAACCTCAAACAGTAAACAGATAAGCAAATGATTGCATTTACTTCAGTAAAAATGTCTCCTTGGTGTATGGTGATGCTACCACATAAAACCAATATATGAAAACATCAGAATACTTTTAAAAATAGCGTAGAAAATAAGTGTGCTATGATTCTATCAGGCACTCTTTGCGTGTGGACATGATGTTGTGTGGTTTCCATTTTCTCTACTTCAAAAGTAAAGATGACTTTGGGATAGATTATTAGAAATCTGGGAACACTTTTTTGCAAGCAGAGGGTGAAAGATTTCTTCACAGGGATGATTAAGACAAGAACTGGCATAAAAGCATGAATGACTGTAAAAAGATTTTTTTTCTCTAGATTGTGTTATTAATTCAATGTGCTTTCTATGAAAAATAAGGCAGCTCAACATGTGTTACTTAAAAAGTAATGTTGCTTTTTTCCCCCATTGTTTGTTATATTTCCTAACAGCTTTTTTTTCCTCAAAAATGTTTCCTAAATATTATTTCCCTCTTTACCTTTTCCCAACATAATCCATTTACTGTTGGTTTTATTTTTGGGTCTTTGCCACAAAACTAATCTGATTCTATTTATTTATCTTAGGTTTTATTTTTTAATTTACCTTATGTGCATTTACTTTTAGCTATTTTCAGTGCCAATTTTCTTTTGCTTTTGAACCTTCAAATCTTTAAACAGTGGTTTGTGAAAATGTTTTGCCATCTCCTGCTTGCTTGCAATATTTACTTGCTTCTTTTTAATCCCTGTCAGTAAGAGCTTTAAAAGGACATACAGTACTAAAATGAAGAGTACTAAAATGACATAGAGTATTAAAAAGAAGTAAACTTAATTTTAATGTTACAAGAATGAAATAGGCTTTGAAAGCCATTCTAGTTTTCACATGTAGTAGATTTTTCATGTTGGTGCTGAGTTACAATGCAGTAGGACAGAATTTTAAGGTATGATCATCGCCACTGGTTGTCACATAATTTTAACTCTTCCCACAGTAGTTGTAATAAATGTCTATGTTCTCTCTCTTGCTTTTTTTTCATAATTCAGGCTAAAATTTTGGGATATGGCATTTCAAGCGTGGAGACAACATTAAAAATGTGAACAATGAATTCTGTTACCTTTTAAGGACTAGTTTACCACACCAAATACGTGTGAGCACTAAGGAAATAGCTATGAGGAAAATTCTTGATTTGAAAACCTTTTTAATTTTGATTTTTTTTTTCTCTTGCCTAAGAATCCTAGAGAAGAGTTATATACAATTATATGTGGTAAACACAATCATCAATTAATAGCAGGGGTTTTGAATTCTGGAGTTATTTTGGTTTTGCATGGAATAAACACTAAATGTACTTACCTTTGAAAGACAGGAATTGGAACTTATTTTTCAATAAATTTGTAGTGTTCTTATCAGTAATTCCTGATACTTTTCTACAGAGTGGCATGCAAGCATTGGAAACTGGGTTGTACATATGTGGGGTGGTTTTGTTTGGTTTTTTTTTTTTTGCTTGGTTGGGTGAAGGTTTTTTGGGGGGACTTCTGGGTGTTTCCTCTGTAGGTTTCAGAGATTTTTTTTTTGTAATCTGTACTTTGCAGTATAATGAGTACAGTCTGACCTCTAGACATTTAAGGTGCAGCAAAGTTGGATATTGAAACAGATAGGAGAAATATTCTGGATAAGAGCCACAGGAAGGGGGTGACCCAGACCCCATGCGAATGACATTTACAAAGTTAATTTTAGCCTTTTGGAGTCAGCAAACCTTTTACACTAATGAAGCAGCTGAAGACCTTATTCTTTTCAAAAGACCAAGTCCTTGAGCCTGATTCAGCATTAGCTATACTGAGACATGATATAATAAGTAAATAAAATTCCAGCTATGCACTTTACTGTGGTATTGAAAGTCTCAAAATATTAATCTAGTTCACCCCCACAACATCCACTTTGTTGAGAAGAAGAGATTTTTACATATTCTTACCAGGAAAAAGTTAGTGAAGGTATGGTGAAAAGATTCTGCTACTAAAAAATAACATTCCTGTGAAAAAATGCCCCCTATGGGACCCTCCTTGGTGAACTATGGCAGAAGAGCACAAAATAATCCAAGTTCTAAGGGTGTAGATCTGACTCTTCTTCAATTTAGAAAGAGTTGGTTGAACTCTTCCTTGAATGATGTCTAGAGTTGCTCTTTTCCAACATTTATTCTGCTTCCTATAAGCAATATTCAATTCCCTGAACCTGTTTGAAAGACTCCTTTTTGAGAACTGAACAAAATAGTGGCGTATTTGTGTTTTGTGCTGCAGCAGAAAAAAAATAAGGGTGCTGAACAGTTGCAAAGAGGCTATGGATGCATGGTCAAATCCATTACAGGCAAGCTTTTTTCCCAAGGATTTGCTCTGACATTAGTAATATGCATGGTCTTAAAACATCAGGAAATACACAGGGCAAAGCTCAACAATAGTGTCCTTGAGTCACACAGAGGATGGGTCTCAGTATTTTATTCACTTTAGATTAATGCTTGCTGTCTGAGAGAACAGTCTAATTGAAGGCAAGCAGAATAGCTGTAATGACTCCCAATAAAAGCAGAAAAAAAGGAGAGGAACAGGGAACACAAGGAGTAAATGCTGTTTTCTTCACCTAACTGGGTGTTTCTTTATCAACATGGATATATCACCTTTAGAGGTAAGAATACATTGAGCCGAGTATCTCCTTTGCAAGTAAATTAAATTTAAAGAAAATGTTTCTCTGAAATCAATGTGACCTGTCGTCTTATGCCTCAGACAATTTAGTGCTTCATGGGCAAAGTTCTTCACGGGCAAAAGAGCTTTGTTTAATGGTTGGAGAATTCTCTTCAGTTTATAAGGAATAGCCTAGAAAATGTATAGTGGACCTAGTGAGCCATCTTATTGAGTCCATGTAACCAAATAAAGAATTTAGACCAGTTAATTAAAAGAAGTCATTAAAGGTGTATTCTTGCAACAAACAATTACGGAGTGGAAAATAGCCTTGAAATGCAATTAAGTTCAAAGGTTTCTCTCTGTTTACCGAAATTAATTAATGCCTCCTTGAAAGCATAACCTAACTTGAAGATTTGTAATTTGACGCTGTTATGTAAGACACAATTATCGTCCCAAATTTCTAATCACAACAGAGTTTGGATTTTCTATTGAATTCATTATCTTACAAGAACAAAAGACGTTCCTTTTCTTTAGCTATGCTTTAGTAATTTTTGTTTCACTGGTGGGTGCTCTAGTCCAGGTCATTTTGTTACTGGTGAGAAGGGAAATCTGAAAGTTATTTCTTCAGAGCTAATGCTGAACATTAGAGGCGTTTTAATTGTGCAAATATTGGCCTCATGTGACGACTTATGCAAGTGGTGCTTTTCTGCAGTATCTGTAGTTGCAGTTGGTAACTTTGGTATTATTCTTAATAAAGGTTTGGATCAGATTTGGGGCTTATTGCCATTGAGCCCTTGAGACTCTCTTTCTGTGTAAAATGTTAGGATTATTAGGTGGGAAGAATATTGATTTTTGCGTAAAATGGCAGTGCTTTAGTCTAGAAAACCAGTAATGCTCCCCTCCCCTCACCAAGCTCAACAAAAATGACCATTTTAGACCAACCAATATGAAATAAATAAAAGCAGAATCATTTAGTTAATACATAATTTCAAGGGTCAATAAGAAATTGCTTCAGATTTGGTTTGGAAGGAGAAAGCTATATAAAAAAAGGAAATGGAAAATGCAGTAAAATGACAGTATGGGGTGTGGTATTAGAAGGATCAGCTCATGAATAGGCAAACCATCAGTATTGTTTTTCTTTTTGGGGATGAAACTGCTGGAAAACCTCTAATATTTACAGTTTGTTTAATAACCTTGGTAGGGACATTTAATAAGGAAACCCTTCAGTATTTTTCAGAACTGAAGAAAATGTTATTAATTTGAAATGTTTACCTGATCTAAAAATAGACTTCTTGACCTTATAAAACAAATTATAAACTGCACAGAGTCCTTCAGGAAGCCCTTCTTTTTCTTAATAATTTTTAGATCATTGTCTTCTGTTCTTTTTGCTTTTGCACTAAGCTACTTACACATTTCTAAATACCTAATTAACTTCAAAATTAAGATAAATGCTTTATACTCAAATGGCTTCTTTAAACTCATAACCAGTTGTAATGCAGCCACTCTCCTACGTACTGGAATATAAAATATTTTATTGTGTGCATAGCACCAATATTAAGATGTTATTACCAGTTATCTGAATTTACATACAAAATGTTTCTAAGTGTAACACTTGAGAGGTTTGTGCTTTGAATATTTAAGTATTTGCATTTTTTTCACCATTAGGAAAGAACACGTGTTTGCAATAACCTAAATATCTTCCAAAGATAAAATAAGCATTTAATGTTAAATAATTGGATGCTTTCAATGCCTTCATGTAAGGCATTCTCTGAAATACAATGATTCATATAATTGTTTTAAGGTTTTTTTTTTCGTTGAAATGCAGGGTGAAAACACTCTGCTTTTACAGTAATGTTTATAGCTTTTGTTAGCGTATTCCCTGAATTTTGTATTTCTGAATTATCCATGGTAAAATCCGCTTGAATTTGAACAGCTACTTTTACTTAAAATAGAACCACTGAATAAATATGATTTAAAAAAAAAAAAATTATTAGTTTTGCAAAAGATGATCTAAGTGGTGTATCTCTTTGTCTTTTCATAAAAGACTTAGGATTGCATGCTATCATTTATACCATTTACCATTTTCATTCAAAGATTCCATGTAAAATATTCATAAAAATTAGTGTGATCTTTACTTTTATGTGTATTTGAAGACACAGCACACAAAATATTGTTATAGCACTGTACAGACTATGAAATATCTTTTATTTCCTTTACAAACACATTTACATCAAAGCAAATACAGTTTAATGCCCACAGGGAGTTTATTTCTCTTTAAAATAGGAAAATAATCAGAGGCAAAAAAAAGAATGCCTCCAAAATTACTGTAATTAACTCAATGACTCCTGTTAATCAAATAACCCCCTCAAAAGATATGACTATTTCATCCTGAGTGGCCATCTCAGATAGAAAATTGACTGCAATTACTTAACATCTGGCAATATCACAAACAAATTGGTACTAACTTTATGTTAAAATTATATTAGGGTTCTTTCTTCATGCTAGTTGTTAAAGTAATTTCTAGCTATCTTCAGAGGGGACATGTAAGAAAAAAAATTTAATTTTAGCTCATGTATTGATCATAAGTCTAAGATTAAAATTAATTTAAAATGTTTTGCCTGCTTGGTCATATAAGTTTTTCCTCATGGATAAGGTCTGTTTGTTGAGCATACAGACAAAACTTAGATCAACAATCGAGTAATTTCTTGAATATTGAAAATATGAAAAAAACTTTATATTTTTATGTAAATTATAAAGACTGAAGTATATATATCTGCCTATATAATTTATAATTCATGTGTAATATATTTGTATGTAATTAATGTATAATATATGCCTGTAAATGTCATGTGTAATAATAATACACCTAAATTATGTTTGGATATTTCAGCAAAATTCCTCAACCCAGATTCTAGGCAGTAAATCTACTATAAAATGGTTTTGAATACACAGGTGGTGATGCATTATTTTATTGTTGCATTTATTGATTTTATTGTGGCACAGTACAAATCTGCCAGCAATGAAATAGAATATGATGATGCCAAAGTGTGTGGAGAGGCATTTCACTTCATGCACAGTGAAGAAAGTTGTTGAACTGATATGTTGGCAATGGGAGACACAGAAAAAGAGAAAGTATGAAATAACAATTCATTCTTGGCCTGTGTGGCTTCAGCTTAAGAAAACCCCAAGTATTTTAAGTACCATCACTCAGGCCAGCTTTAGCAGTATCTACAGCAGGCATTCTTGTGTGAAATAATTTTTGTGGGTAGTGCATAGAGAGGGTTATTTCCTAGAGTTTTATTTTCTAGGCTGTAAGTGTTCCTACTCAAAATGTTAAACCAAAAATGTACAGTCACCAAAACACCTCCAACTATGATGACATTGCATGTTTCTAATGCCTGTTCCTCAAAAAACCCCTCCAGCAGTACAAAATCTGGGACAGATTCCTCAAGTGGGAGCTGCTAAACCACCAACTTGCTTCTGCAGCTGGCCAGGGGAGCTGGAGATGGAACAGATGGGGCATGGTTTCTATTTCTCATTTCAAAGGAGAGAAGCAGTGTGTGCATGTCTGTGACAATGACCAATGCAGGAGAAATATTGCCACCAAGGTAACCGTGATGAGTTGGCTGCTATCAAGGGGATAGATTCTTTCAATTCTTAATTTTTTTTTAATACTTGACCACAGAATAAGATTTCTAAAGTTTCCTTGTGTGTTCTAATTATAAATTCATGATATAGCTAGCCCTCAAGACGAAAACAGAATTTTGCCTATGAAGTTTTCTCTCTTTCAGTCACACAGTTTTTTAGCCTGACAGTCAAATCTCAGTTCCTGACTTTTCAGGTGGATTAATTAACCTCTCACAGATTATTGGATATAAAAGTTGATTTTTGCTGGAAGATTTATTTTTTTAAAAAAGAAATTGAAAAAAAAAAAAGTAGTGAGGAAGAACTCAAATTTTGTTCCAAATTCACAAAACCCATCAGCAGTCTGGGGTATCCGTTTACAGGACAGGTATACGTTGGGTGAAAAGACTGAAAATAGTTTCCTGTCTGTTTTGTCATTGAAATACAGACTAGTGAACTCCCTGGAATTTCAAAAAGGACATTTCTCCTTCAGGAAATATTGCTGTACCATGACAGACACTATACAAAGCTGATACTGCACAGCTACACTTCCATGAAATAGAAAGCAAAAGAGAAGAAATGGAAACAAGAAAAATGTAAGTTTTCTTTGTACCTTTCCCCCTTGTTGTCCCGGAGGGTGTAATCCTGGAGACTACAGTCCCCTGACTTGCTTTATGTTGTCCTCAACCTCTTCCACATTGCCCTGAAGGAATCAGCACAGTACAGCTCTTTAAACAATATCCCCTACACAGCTCCAGGTCTCTTTTTGCCTCCCAAGCAAGCTGTCATTTACCCCCATCACACAGGTATTGCATTAAATGCATGATTTTTGTTGCTGCAGTTAATCTATCAAGGCCCCCACCTGGTTTGATGTATCTGAAGTGGGAGTTCAGTGTTTTGGGCTTTAATCTGCATGGCAGAACAAGCTCATGCTCTCATCTCTGTGCACGAGATGTCAAGGCAGCATCTCAGAAATATCTGAGCCTGGGGAATCAAATGCCCAGCTGAGACAGACTGCTGTCTCACGCTCAAACATCACGAGACTCAGCAATATTGCATTTCATGCATGAGATTCCCCCAGGGATGCAATCCTGGAGGTGCACTCAGAGCATGTAGAACACACCACGACCAAGGGCACAGCCCTCACAAAGCAGCATGGCAGCTGTCATGTTTGCTGCAAAACATGGCCAGAACAGTATGTGATACTTTTTTTCAACCCTTTCACTTCACCCTTAATACCAGTGGGATCTCTGGATGTTTTTCCACTCTTTCTTGAATGTTTGCTCAGTTAAATCTCTATATTAATCTGCGTTAATGGCCAGGTTAAGACAAGTCTTGCATATGGGAATACAGTTTCAGAGCCTTTCCTTGAAATGTCTTCATTGCCAAAAAATGATTTAAAGATTCAGAAATAAATGACAGAGGAGAGAAAGAACTGGGGGAGGAGCACTGGGATTGCAAGATCAAATGTTCTTGGAGCAGGGAGTGATTTTTAGGGCAGGCTTGGACAGCAGCTGCTGGCTTACCCATAGTGGGTGAGGACAGCAGCAAAGCACATCCTGCTGGAGCTCTGCTCTGTGCTCCAGAGCACAACAGAGCCAAAAGCCCTTTTTTTCTACTTTTTTTTTTTTTTTTGTGGTTATTGGGTTTTTTTGGGGGTGTTTTTTTTGGTGGGGGGTTGTGTTTTTTGTTTTTATTTTTTTTTAATTCTTGGGCAAATAAAAAAATTGAAAGCATAAGGATCATTGGACATGATGTCTCTTTAGGTACAGGCAGCTTCATTTTACTGATGAAAGGGTTTGTTACAGACCTGTGTTGTGGTTGGATTTGGCTTTAATTAGGTGTCACCTACCTTCTCAATCTGATCTTGGTAACAGAGATAGTAGCTGCAAATTAGCTGCTCCTTACAGGTCTAGTGATTCCTCTAACATATGAAATGCAAAATTTGGTTCCATGCATCAAAAGTATTGTGGATTTTATGCAAAGCAAATAGAACAAAAATAACCTTTGTTTCATAAGTTAGATCAGCCATGCTTCTTATATTCTCAGCCCTTTTATCAGTGTTCTACTGTGTTCTATTATTTTTTTTCTTCACAATGTTTTTTTTTTTTTTTAATTGGAAATATTATTTAAGGAATGAAAATCTGCCTTTGGAGAAATATATTGGTACAGACCAAATGGGAGTAGTGGCAGTTTGTCACGTTCAAGTTGGAATTTCTGCTCATAATGATAGAGAAGCAGAGACAGAGGTATTGCAGAGCTGAGCAAGTTTGGGATTATGACTGAGTCTTTGGAAGTTGAGGTGGACATTACACAGCCCAGGCTAAGAGGTTTCTAGAGCAGAGCTACCTGAATTATTTTTCTGTGGCCTGTATACCTTAGTAGGTAAATATCATTGACCTGAACTTATTCCAAAGAGTAATTAATATGCACTGGTACTAGATTTGGCAAAAAAGAGCCAATTACTTGATTTTAATCCTTAGCTGGAACTGAATCTCAACTTCATACACATCAGGTGGTTTTCATAAGTTGTGTAATGTGGTTATGAAAGCTTTCTTCTAATTCACCATTTTGGGTTGCTATCTTTAAGGCAACACTTGTTTTTTTTGGTAAATTTAGTGCTAGCCTTTTTAGGAAGGTTAAGCATTGATTTTGCTCACAGTGGGTCAGGAAATGGACTGAAGAAATATTTTCCACCTGGCCAGTAAATATTTTATAGTTCTTGGTTATTGCAGAGTGGGAAGTACATCACCCTATCACCATAAGACTTAAGGAAAAGTGTTAGAAGTTTTCAACTTTTGCGTCACAGAGGAAAAAAAAATAATTTTAAGTACATTAAAGGAACAGCAGACCAATTGCCCTCCTGCATCTATTTATTGTCCTTTTTATACACACATTTATTTCAGATGTATTCTGTTTTCAGATATTCCAATTCTAGCAATTCTTGCTAAGCTTCAATTAGGGAGTGACAAGCGCAGAGTTAACTTTTTTAGCTGAGCATATGTGCCTATGTACAAACTCATGCATAAACATAAACCAAACTACCCAGCAGAAAAAAAAAAAAAGGCTAATACCTTTTTTAGAGCAGAAGTGAAAAATAGCAGCCAATGAAACCCACGGCTGCACGATCCCAATTGCTGAGAGAGCGACGCGTCTGTCCGTGCCACCCAAGGAAGGCAGAATGCTGAGGAGTGGGAAGAGATCTGAGTAACAAAAGGGAACTTTGCAGAGCAGCAGCTCTGAGAGTTGGATGTGCTGGTATGAAAGCACGAGTGCGTGGAGGCGTGTGCAGTGACAGGCATGAGCTGTGGCTGTTCTGAAAGAGGAGCACAGCCAAGCACGGAAAATCAGGATTTTTTTTTTTTTTCCTGCCATTGGCTTCAAACCCTCAGTTTAGCTGCACTCTCACAGAAGTGAATTTTCAATGCATCTAACAACTACTGTTTACACAGTAACAGAAGCATCCACTAAGGCCATGTAAATGACCTTAGCAATTGTGTTCTTTTCGACTTGGTAAAGGATGCTTTTGCTTCACTCACGTTCATCCTGACTTCCACAGCAAGGATCCCTTTCCTGCTTTATCATTTTGATTGGATTAGTTGTGACAACTCTTACATCTCTTCCACTACGTCTCCCTTTTTAACCTGTCAGATGCTGTGTTTTGCTTCTACTTTCAAGACTCCTTAGGACTCTTTGTTCTCTTCCTATAAACTGGTCTTGCAGTTCTGAGAAATCACTTTTGGTCCCTAGCTGGTGAGTGATGCTATTTGCCATCTCTTCCCTGCTGAGCCTCTGGGCAGACACTTTCCTGGCATTTCTCATGTGCACCACAGCTGTGGCAGACTGTCTGGTAACCTCCCCAGTAGTCTCCTTTTCCTTTCCAGCCATGAAAAGCTCTCTCTGTGTTTGCTGCCACCACTGTGAGCACCATTTAAATGTGTTCACTCAGCTTCATTTTACTGATGAAAGGGTTTGTTACAGACCTGTGTTGTGGTTGGATTTGGCTTTAATTAGGTGTCACCTACCTTCTCAATTCTTTGCCACTGTAGCTTTGACATATTGTTGCTTTTTGACTATTTAGGCTGAGTGAAAAGGCCGTCTTCCCCTTTTTTGTTGCTTATTAGAAAAATGGGATTAAATCAAACAACCAAACATCAGTTTGTTATACCCGTCTTTCAACATGCAGAAGTTTGTTTTTGTCAGAAGAGATGAAAAGTATTCACTACTTCAGGGTCAAATGTTGCAAAAGAAATGTCAAAGTCTTTTCAAAAGATTTGAAAGAGCTGCAATTCATTAAGTTTCTCAAAGAAAAGATTACAGAGGAAAGAATAAGCCTGCCTGATTACTAAATGTAAATATAATTAGGCCAACTGGAACTAGGTGCAACAGGAGCATAGTAAAAATGACAATGTCTGATATCTTAGACCATATTTTATTGTTAAATAGATCAAAACCCAGGGTGAAAAGAGCTGTTCAGAAAATGATGTTTTGGGATATATACTGCAAGTGAAGCAGCAATAAAGGGGCAATTACTCATGCTGCAATGCCTACAGGAGCAGCTATTTCTCATTTCCTTGCCTCTGCACCCCAATAGTGTCAGCAGCAGGAATAACAGCTTCAGGAACTTAACTTCTCCCAGTGAAGAAATTATTTCCCTTATGCCTTCTGTGTTTGGGATTTAATTGGTATCATCGATCAAAGAATCAATTCTATTGATATTTTCTTCAGAGGTGATTTAAAACAGGTGTTTTAGGTTATTATGGAAGTCTTTCAATCATAAGACATGTTGAGGTTGTAGCACTAGTTCTACAAGTACAGTCCAAGCAACCCAAGAAATCAAAGGTAAAAGGAAAATCAACATCTTTCCTAGGAGCATTCTTAAAAGGGGAAAGTAGGAGCAGAAGAAAGGAAGGAGAAAATTTTGACATGAACTTTGTTTTCAATTTTCTTGCACTGTGCATAACTATAGACCCGTTTCAGGTCTGAAAAAAACAAACTCCAAACCAAAGCCTATAATAAAGAATAATAAAAGCAATGATATATTTTACAGTTTCAGCTCTGAATAACAGTTTAGGGATGCTAAGGTTGCTAATTTTCTCTTTTTCACAATGTGATGAAAATAGTTTGAGTAACATAACAAAGGTGAATTTATAATAACTGCTTGAAATTTCTCCATGTTTTGAAAATTCGTCTTTTTATGTTAAACTGGGAAAAGAGTAAAATTTTTCAACTACAGGATTTGAGGTTTCTTTTTAGTAAATATATTAATTGATGTTTTAAGAAACACAATGTGACCATATAAATCTTCCCTCATGGGTAATATTAGAACAAAAGAGCTACAAAAACTCTGTTGTGAGAAAACCTCGTGAACGTTTAAGATGTTGCAAAGGTCTAGGTGCCTGTTTTCTTCACAGATCAACAGGTTTCTCTTTATTATATACTTGATATATTTATGCATAATATGTATCTTTTGAATTTTATATTCATATATAAGGCATATAAAATAGATAAGTGCATATAAATGTGTGCTTTAACTTCATATAATAAACTTTGGTCTCAGATGAATCAAGTATTAAAAAAAAATCTATGACAGTGTTTCGTAGAAGTAACAAGAGGAATAAAAGAAACAATACCGTGGGCTAGGAAGGAAGCTGACATGTGGCATTTTTGCCTTTGGAGGTGAGGTTCCCTTTGTCCTGATGTTAATTTTTCACACCTGTGTGTGATTGTTTCAGTGAATGAAGTGCTGCAATTTAGGAGAAGCTCAGAGGTGACAACTTGTAGCTCCTCCTTTGGGTAGGCAGTGACATAAAGTAGAGAGCTTGGAAGTGTGAATAACTTGAATGCTTCATGATTTTAAACCAGTTGGTGTTCAGAACTGTTATAATTAATTTAGATGATAATGCCTTAGAACATGAACTTGATAAAACAGAGGATATTTTCCTTCTAATTGGAGGTAGATCTGGTTTTATCTGTAGTACTTCAGTAGGTTTGTTTTCATGATGATTTCTGTAATTTTTTGTGGAAAGGATTACAAATTACGTTCTGCTTTTCATTCTACCTTTTGATTTCCAGTTTAAATAATAACTTGTCATTTTTTTCTAAATTGAAAATTTCATATGAAGTTTTCTCAAACTGGTATGTTTATTTTGCAGAATACTCTTCTCACTTTTTAGGTTTTTATTTCTTCATAGTTGTCAAAACCTGTAAGAAAACAGCTTATATGGGTTTTTCCCCCTTTTCTTATTTTTGAGTGATAAAACTGTTTTTTCTATTCATAATGAACCAATGTGTTAAAAGCCCTGTCAACTTTTCTGACAGATGTGAAAATCCAAATGATTCTTGGCATGCATGTATTTTACCCTACTGAAGGGTTTTAATTTACCCATTTATTCCCCCTTCCTCAGGGAGCAAGATGATATGAGAGACAGGAGGAGTGGAAAACCTACCACAAATTAGCAATGTGTAAATATACACTATCCTTCAGTCAAGTGTTAAAAGAAAAAAATGAACAAGAAAACAAACTACTTGCTGACATTGCAAATCTAAGCTGAGCATTTACAGAAATCACTGCTTTTTAGTGTGGTGCAAAATTAGAGAAAAAGAGTTTAGTAAAGGTAAGTGGGGGATAACAGGCTCAGCTGATCTCAGTAGAGGCTCCGTACTCAGAAATGTTAAATATTGTAAAGATCTGTACCAGAGCAAGTTAAAAAGCATTATCGTGAAATATCTAGCAATATTTTAAAGCAACATTTTAAAGAAGGTGTAACAGAATCTCTATCAAAGAAAGTTATTCTTTATTGGTTCATCAAGTAAAGGAAAAGCAGTCATGCAGAGTGAAGTGATCCAAGGGGTTTTCCATAGTCAGGACAGATCCATTAAAAGAAGTGTCCTTTTGAAATGATTGTGAAATACTGTAAGCCAAAACTGAGATTGCCTACGTAACTGAAATTCACTTTTCTGGTCCATATGAATTTTGGATACAGTTTTTCAGAGGTAATCTCAGTCTTCCAGGATCCCCTTCCCTCTGCAAAATTCTCAGTTGACTTACAGAGCTGGCTGGGCAATATTGGCTACATTTTATTTTTTGTGTGTTCTCTGTTTTAGTCCATGGTGCTTATGCAGCTGTCATTATGTATATAGGATTTTGGTTAAAACAGTCTGTTCAAATAAAAATGAAAGCAAACAAAGCTTTACAATTTGGGCTACAGTAACTGTTTCCTTGCCTCGTGGCTGGTTGCATTCTGTCATTTTTAGAAATGAGCAGCTTTTTAGAGAGACAGCAAACTTCCTGCAGGATGTAAAGAATGGTTTCTCTTTTTTTTTTTCTTTTTTTTTCTTTTTTTTGCTGTGATGGGGCCTGACTAAAGTTAGAATGTTTCTTTCTTACCTTTTGAGCATCATTTTTATATCATGGGGAACAGGAAAGGGTACTGCCCTCCTTGCTTTGGCAAGTTTTGTATTTTAGCTTGCTGAAGCTCTAAGGGGGAGTCAGACCCATTATGACATTTATTTTCTCCTCTGCAAATCTCTTACTAGCTCCTGATACCTTCAGATTGTGTTCTTAGCCAGCTCATGTTGAAAAAAGTCAGCCCATGACTTAGAAAGAAGTCTGTGAATGCTGAAAGCAAATACTTGATTCTGAGGCACACAGATCAGGATGGCAGATTTTTTGGGGAGCTGCACTTCATGACAATTTCATATATATTTCACGAGTTTAACTTCAAACCAGCTATAGTCAGGATTGTAGACTGAGGGACTATTAGCATTTGGAGCATGTCTGGTGTATTTCTGAAACACTTGTTCAAATTCATTTTTGTCTGTAAGGAATCCAGTTTGTTTACTCCCAGGCCTCTCCACAGAGTGACACGAGGCACAGTGTGTGGGTGATGGGGAGAGATGCTTCAGAAAGTCTCTCTTGTTCTGGTAAAATATTTAAGTGGATGGATGAAGTGCAAACCACAGTCTTCCGTTCTAGTGCTTTAAACTGTAAAGTCTATTTCTCCAGCATGGAAACACTTCCCACTGAATTTATGGGGAATATGAGCAGACAGTGAATTATTTAACACTTGCAGAAGGACTCGGTTTCTTCTTTTGTGGAACTGCCAAACTGGTTTGAGTAATGTTTTCTAAAACTCCATAGTCTGAAGCTGTCCCTGGCAAAATCAGTTTCAATCCATGTGGTTGAGTTTGGTAAAATTAATGGCAGATGAACTGGTGAAATACTGGAATGTCAGGGGTCTTTTGGACGCTTTTCAGTCTATCTGCTGGCCAAAATTCCATGGAAAGTTTGTTGTTTGGAGCTGTGTGGTATTTAACGGGTGTGCATATGTGCATCTGTATAAGGTGGTCAGTACTGTGGTTGCCTCATGGATGATTGACCACAAAATAGCACCAACTTTTAGAAATAACAAGTTTATTAGAATCACAGAATCATTAAAGTTGGAAAAGATGTTTCAGACCTGGTATCCCATGTATCCAGGTGCCACAGTCAGATGTCTTTTGAACATTTATCGCTCATACTTGAAAATAAAGTAGGCTTAGTTGTAGGCAATGTCAGTGCATAAGTTTTTCAGCAGCACAAGGGACACTGTACAGCACCAGAGATGTCAACATCAGGTGAAACAACTGAACAGATTTTGGGGATAAAACCCATTCCTCAGACCACCTGGACTGATGTGTAATAACAGATTAGGAGAGAGAGTACTGCCATGATGGAAACTTTGTTTCCATTAATCAAATTGATCTCTTCTATCAGACCAACACCATTTTCAAATACTACATGCATAAAACACTTAGGAAAAAAGGTTCAAAAAGGAAAAAATGTAGTGACCCTACAGCGATTTGCCTCCCAGCAGTGTGAATTTCTTTATGCTTCAGTACAATAGTAAAGAGTCTGACTGGCTATCAAGCCTATGAAGCATTTAGCACTTGGCCTGGAATACCCAGAGGATAGATCTGTGTGGGAAAAAGAACTTCAAAGTAAAGATATTTTTTTGGAGGCTATTTTTTTTAGTTTAGCCTATGTCCATTTTGTAACATTGATTAGTCCAATTAATCTATCATAGTGTTTGGAGGCAATGGAGAATTGTTTTGATAGCCAAAGGACCAACAAAAATCACAAAAAAAAGCACCAAAAGCCTTGTAGAACACATATTTGTGGGAAGGGAAAATGTTTTGATGAACAGTGAAATGTATTGTCTTTGAAATATATCCATCTATTCATTATTTATATATTAATGCAGATACACTGACTCATTTGCATTTTTTGAGTATCTTCTCTGTGGCTATTTCAGTTCTTCACTGTAGTTGAATAGTAAATAACACAACTGTGACTACCAGCATATTTTTGTGTTTATTTTTGCAATGCCTAGAGATCTCTTGCTATCAACTGAGACACACTCTTCTTCCTTCAAAGGATACAAACCAGTTCAGCTCTCTGTAAACCCATAACACCATTTGCTTAAGTTATGTCAAATGCTCGATCAAACTTGGCACCTGTGTAACAAGCACTGGAGGTGCTCCACAAAAAGTGTCTTGGGGAGAAAGCAGGAGAACTCTTGTTGTAGAAAAAAAATGTTTTCTTCACCTTCCTCTTCTAAAACTCAAATATTCACAAAATGTTTCTTCCAATAAATAAAAGGGACCTTGAAGCATGGAAACTGAACTACAAATTGCTTATATCTATAGTATTTAATGTTTTTCAAAAAGGTATTTTTCCTTCACATGGATGTTATGGCACCATTTTTTCTTGAAGGTATCATTTTCAGGTAACCCTATCAAAAGTGCTCTAGAAAGCCTAAAGTTAGGCCAGTTTAAAGATGCAAAGGGAGAACCCCCCCTGAGCCAAGTGTCTAATCTCTTCAGTTTGACTTCTTTCAGTAGTGTATCCAATGGATTCTTTCTGCATTTTCTGCTTTTTTGCCTGAGTGTACATTTCCTCTTGAGAAGCATGGCAAGACAAAGAAATGTAAATGTTATGTTCTTATTTGTAATATCAGGAAAGGATAACAGACACATGAAGGCCATCTCTGATGCTCACATTTTGTGTTCAAGGTTATTGTGTTCTTGCAACTCTGAAAATAAGCAGGGGAACACACTGTGTGTTTTGAACAAAATTAATTTACATTTAAACATTCCATTTATCAAAATATTTTTGCTTGTAAAAATTCACATTTTATACCAAGTGTTGTAAATGTGGTTAACTGTAGATCTCAGACAATAGATGGTTATCTATTATAAAAGATACTTGTCAGTTTGTTTTGAAAATCTATTGCAGTTAGTCTTGTTTGCAAAAAGAAAAGAAATCTTTCTGTGTTAATGTTACTGCACGTCCTGTGTATGTCCACAACATGAACAGGAAAGTGAGGGCCTTTGGCTACAAATGAACACTTTTCAATTCCTCACAGTTGTATGTGTTAGTCATGTACAATGTTATCGAATCAGAGCCTCAGTACCATATAGCTGTTGGCCTTTATTGGAAGTCTGACTATCCTGCTTAATGTATTTCAGCAAAACTTTAATTTCTAGTTTTCAGTCTTTATTTTTCATTCATAACTCAATAAAGAACCTGAAAAATGACAGTTTTGAAAAGGTGAGGCTTGGCAAAGACTACTCATGATTTTTTTGTTGACTTTTAATGAAGCTCAATTTTTGAGTCGAGTGATTTTGAGTAGAGTGATTTCTGGAATTAGATCTTTAAAAATACTTAAAAATAGAGAAACCTCTGTATACAGCAAGACTTGCAACTCATCAGGCTTTGTTTCATTGCTCTTGTCTTCATTGGCTTTGGCTCAAGTCAAACTGAGGAAGTACCAATGCTTGGAATAGAAGATGTGGCCTATGCTCACATAATTTAAGAGTTTTGTGTGATTACTTAGTACAAGTTTGTTCAGCATATTGATACTGTGGAAAAACTCAAAGAAATTAGTGACCTAAAGCCCATGTCCCATTACAATTGGAGTTAGGCACCTTCTCTGTTTTCTGTTACAAGTGTTACCTGGAAGAACAGTAGATGGCTTTGCAGTAGGATTTAAGCATGACAAACCTAATTACTTCAAGGGAACTAAGATTTTTTACAGCCTAGCACTCTGCACTGGTGGGGAGAAACATCGAGCTCTTATCTAACCCTTAAATCAGTGCAGCAGATGTGGAGGGGCACACAATGGGTTCTGCACAGAATCAATGGATCTCTAAGTGATTTATCGCTTTTAAACATTAGAACTTCCTCAGAATTTATTCTGCTTCTTTCTTTTCTCTCTCTTTTCTTCCCCCTTTCTTTTATTTTGTCAACTGTATAACGTCTCAGTATCATTCATGCAGTGTGAAGAATGAAGGTGAATTCCCTCCCCTACTCCTTGATTTTTTTTTTCTTTTGTGTGAAAGATAAACTTAGATGAAAAAATAGAAACATAAAAGCCTATCTACTAAAGTGCTCAGAAATGGGTGAACTTCTGTCAAGATCTGGAGAAATTTCACTTTAAACTATAAGACAATCAATTTAGAAAAGCCTATATTGGCAAAAACTGCCTAGTGCCATTTATCCCTACCTGGGATATTTAATTTTTAAATACATCTTCAGATTCAGTGTGAAACTATTGGTTTCCAGTAGTTTCCCCCTTCCCCCAAACCTTTTCAGTTTTTTTTTGTTCTCCCCTCTCTCTGAAACTATATTTTGTTGTCTTACAGGGACAAAAGATTCAGAAATGTCATTTATTTTAAAAAAAGGTTAAAGTTTCAAGCTTTATTCTGGTGGTAATATCAAATGAATTTATAAATGTGGTGATTTGTCGTTCACAGTTCCTGTATTTATTGAAATCCTGGAATACACATGACAGTTATGTGATAAGTTGCAAATGTTATTTCTTTTGTTCATTAAGGGAAAGTTTTAGACTGTTCTGCCTTAAAAATCTGTTTATAGTAATAGGAATTGCTTCTCTTTTACCTCTTCAGTAAGGAGTAGAATCTGAAATGTGTGAAAGTTGAGACAAGTGAACAAATGTGTGCATCATGAACTAAGTTATTTTCTAGTTAGCACTTCTACACTGGGATTTAACACACCAAATTCATACATTTTATTTTAGCACATTTGATGGGTTTATCCCAAATTTTTTAAATACAGAAAAATCCCCTGATTACAACTGTCCCAGAATAGCTGATTAATAATCATTAAAATGTCCTGGAGATTTGTTTGAATCAACTCTGGACAAGGAACTCCTAGATGTGAATATTGTCCCAAAGCAATAAGGAAAGCTTTATCCAAGTCTATGCCAAACACATTCAAGGTTGTCTTGGACTGATAATTTGTCAAATAATATTATTTTTGGGGTTATTTCTGAGTTGATTAATTAATAGAGCATTTTAGATATGGTTTGTACTATAGACATCCCCTTAACAATTTTTATTTCTGTTTGTCTACCTAATACTTTCTATTCAGGTTTTTTTGAGGCAGAAGTGTTTACTTATTTAAAAAGGGGAAGGGTGAAGAAAATCACCATTATTTATGCATGGTACTCATGCCCCCAGTGTCCAGTTTTGCAGATCTTATACAATGAAAAGAATAAGGCATGTGTTCTGTACATGAAATTCAATGCCTGGCATGTCCCAGTCCTAATTTTAATAATCCTTCATGTGTTACTGAGCTCTACAAGCCCTTTACTTATTGAAAAACAAGTTAATAGTGAATGCCCTTTTTCCTGATCAGACCTCTTTCACTAGTCAAAGTTTAGACCTGGCCTGTTTAATACAGACTGGCTGAGGATTGGTGGTTTCCTGACAGCAGCTGATGCTTGCACTCCTGATTACTCCTTTTTGATGTGCATTTGAGTAGCCACCCCTCCTTGTAGATGGGCTCTATCAGTTTATAGGCTCTTCCTGTTCTTCCTGGATGTTGAAAAGTCCCTTGTCACCAGCTCAACCTCTGTGAGATATATACTTTGCTATTGCAGATCGGATTTCTTCAAAGTGAAACAAAATAATAAGGATCAATATTATATATAAAAGTAATCAAGTTGTCATACCCTAATAGTTATCAGACAGCTTGTGCAAGGTAGCATATTCTATGCCTTATTTAAAATAGGGAGTCTATTGGCAATTTTGGCATGTCATCAGTCTTCTATGCCATTTGTAGGATTTTGTTGTCATTTTTAAGAACATTTGTTATGTAATATTTTAGACCTAGCTGAAAATACTCATTTTTGGAATCCAGTGTGTAGGTGTAGATTTTATCCTAAAGTATAGTATTTCAAATACTTAATGTGGCCATTTTTTCACATTACTTATTTTGCTGTTTCCTTATTGTACTTTTTTTTCCCCTTCCCTTATTTTGTGATCTTGCAAATAATATATTATTTTTTCAGGCACCAAATAAAGGTTAAATTGTATAACATTGCTCTAACAGATGTCGAAGGCTCTAAAGGCTCAAGTAATGTAATGGATTAGAGATGTTATTATAATATCATTACTTAATTATTGGTTAGTTATATGTTATAAAAAGAACCTAAGTTGGAACTTTCGTCCATGTGGTACAGGCCAAATGTACCTCCCTTTATTTTTTCATATCTGTGCTTCTAAGATTTCTCTCATTTCTGTAATTTTTAGAGACATCCTTGTAAATCTAGTAGTGTCAAACCCGTCAGAGGATTTTTCAAGTGCCTACATCCTTTAGGAGTTCAAACTTCATTCTGAACTTCCTGAAGTATGTACAAGCATACACAAAATATGCAGCAATTATAAATAATATGGAAGAGGATTCTTGGATTCTGAAAGAATTTAATAAATATGTGCCTACCAGATTCGCTGAATTAGGGCTGTTTGTTCTAAGTTCTTTTTATCTTCTCTCAAACAAAATATCACCCATGCCTATTGTACTTATCCTCTCTTCACCTTGATTATGAATAATTTAAGTGTTGAAATATCATTCTTCTTTAATTCAGGGCTTTGTATGTGAAGGAGAAATAGGCAGCAGAAGATGTAGACTGATAGTACAAAATGTCCTCAAGAAATGAGAGGAGAAGGGACCACACTGTTTCTTTCTTTTCACTTCTTTTTCTTTTTCCTCATCAAAGACTTCCATATCCTCTTTATCACCTCTTCCTGCTTGTTGTTTACCTATTGTGAATAAAACTTTTTCAGCTTTCTTTCAAAGAAATACTTCACTTTTGTCTTTTCTATAAACCAATTCTGTATTATTTCCCTTTGTCCTTGCCCATAAATAAAGTTCCTTAATTTTTTCTCCTCTCAGTGTAGCATCTATTGGTATATATGTTTCTATATAGTGATAACATTCAGAGCTCACTCTCTATCTTTCCTGTGGGAGTTTAGATTCCATTCTGCAACCAATTTTTTTTCATTGACCAGTGAGATACTGCACATTTTTTCCAACAGGACTCAGCCACCACAAAATTGGAGTTTTCTGAAAACACTGAAAAAAATTACGTAGACAACTCTAGACACTCCTCTTATTTCATTTGAGGAAGGGATAAACAGTTTCCAGTTCACCTGAACAGCTGAATATTGGGTCCTTTTTTTTTTTAAGAGAGTTTATGAATTAATGGCTCTTGTGGTAAAAATTATTGCTTCAGTAAATACTGGATGTGTTGTAGGTGGAGAGTCTTGAGGTAACAATGAATGTGATCAGTTTCTTTTGAATCAATATTCAGCAAGCTTTTGCTTTCATGCCTTTGTTCCCCACTTTTATTTGCATCCCCACCAAACCTTTTGTCTCTCATAGCACCAGTCCAGCCTCCAGTTTTTCATTATTACAGAAAACCTCAGCCCTCACAAGACGGCAATGTTGCTTTACTCTCTGTTCATGACTATGACCTTCTCTAAGATTTTTTCATCTATTTCATGTCCTTACCACAGATATGGATGAAAATCTAGTCTGTTTCTATTAGCAGGATGAATGGAATTGTTCTTCAGTTGTACCCAAGCACTTCTATATTAGATCAAACGGCCTCATGGTTAGACAGAATGTCTTTCAATTTCTTTTCCCCTCTATCTCTAGGGTGGCAGAAAGCTCAGATACTGACAGAAGTTCTACTGAGGCTCCTGTTTATTTTTCTAAAATTATTGCTTGTTGATACCTAGGCTAATGCATAACACATTAACTTTTTTTAGGTGAATTTGTGGCTTTCAATTTTAAAAATGTCAGCATGGATTTAGATGGGAATTTTTTATAGGAGCTAGCCTTCAGCACTTGGATAGCTTTCTGATTTAAAAGAGGTCTTCATGTTTTAGGCCTTTTGTGTGATAGTTTTTCTAGAAAGGGACATTTTTTGAGTGTTTCCTAATGGAACTGCAAAACTGATATGAAATCTACATTAATTATATAATTATTTATTGAATAATATTAAGCTTTATAATTGTTTACGAAAGGTTGAGCATTAACAGGACTGGTAATCTGAAGTCAGGCAACTTTCTCACCTCCAATATTATAGCAAGATTACAGTAAAAATGAATGACCCATGTAGGAAACTCATTTTTAATGGTTATTTTATTCATTTAATTTCCAAGGTCAGAGTATGGCTATGATAACAGCATTTAATAAAGGAAATTTGTTAATTTGGTGTGCGTGACAAGAGACAGCAAAGAGCTTCAGTACTCCAACATTTTCAAACATTTAGTGCGGAGAGCCCAACAAAAAAATCATTTATCACTGCAGTTACTGTCGTTTGCCTTTCTGCTTGGTGGAAAGAAGAGGGAGAAGAGAGGCATGAAACTGCTTCCAGCTTTGAGGTGTGGAATTAATGGAGAGTTTATGCCTAGTCTGTTGCTGTGCAGTCAGTTCTGTACAGCAGCTGAGGTGAGTGCAGAAGAAGAGGGTTGCAGTTGCTGTGAATGGATCATGGTCCTTGTTGAGGCTGAAAGTTCTTATAAACATGTTTTAAGAGTAGTGCATCTAAACCCGAGACTTCTGCATTCATATTAAATAAAAAGCCCATGCCTGTTATTTATAGAAAGTGATTTTTTTCACTATGTGTTAAATTAATTCTGTCTCTGGGTTGGTTTTTTTTTTCCCCTCTGAGGAGATTCCCTCAGGTTTCACTTTGATAGAACTTGTTATGACTTATATATTTATCTATATGATTATACAGTCCAGGAGCTCATGTAAATTCCTACAGGCTTGTTGCTTCTAAAATATTTGTTCCACTTTCTGCTCCGTAGCAAGCATTCAGAAAATAAATATTTCAAAGTTTTGCAATGTTTAATACTGATAAAAAAGCTCTTTCAATAATTTTAAATATCATGAAGTTTCTCTTATTTTGGTAATTTTTTTTTGTGGCAAAAAAAAAATGGGGAGAAAGACTATGTCTTTTGAGCCTCACTAATATAATTTTTTTCATTATATAATGGAAGTTATACTTTCAGCTATGGGGAATTCTGAATATATATGGAATTTTACCCATATTTACTTGTTGACTGATGGTCTCCAGCTTTCTGTTCATTAAAATTCTAATATTTGAACTTACCTCCTCTAACCTTAATACAAAGGCTAAAATGAGCCATAGATTGATTGAACCACGATTTCCTCCTGGAAAGCTCTCGTTGCTTTTTACACCCAAAGTATCTTGGGCATTTACTCCCTGCTTTAGCCAAGGGATATCACTCAGTGTGTTTCTCCAGAACTAGGAATCAGTGACTCCCTGACTCATGATGAAACCATAAAGCCGTAATGGATTGGATAATGAACAGGAAAGTAGCCTTAGCAAGGTGTACATCTCAATATCAAATTTATCTAGGTTGCATAATATGTGATTAGCTATGGTCTCAGGCTTTCTTCCCGTTATTTAATGGAGTATTAAATAAATAATAATAATTAAAAAATTCTTTACTTCCAAGAAGGTATGCCTCCTGAATTCCAGGCACATCTTGAACATCCAGTTCTCCTTTCCCTGGAGTACTGCAGGAGTATTTAAGTATGAATATTATTGGAAACAGTTTCGGTCACAAACAATAAATGTGATCATGCTGTTATGGAGTTTTTGGGCCTAAGTACAGCAAAATAATATTTCTCTATTCAGTGCCCATTCTTTTGAGTGATCCTGAATTCAGAGAATTAGAGCTTGTTCTCTACACTAACTTTGTCTTCTTTGAAAACTAGCTCAAATCTTCACACGAAGGTAAATGTTTTGCCTAAAACTAAAACCCAAACCAAAATCTGCTTGAAATCAGAAGGTATTTTGATGATTTCGACAGTAGAAAGTGGACATCTTGTGAGATTTACATAGTTATTTTTGAGAAATTGGTAGTTGTGGAAGACATTGCTATTGGTGTTTAGTTTTCTCATAACTATTTCCCGCTTTTTATCTCAACAAGATATCTTGGAAACAAGTAATAAAATCCAGCTAGAGAATGATAGGATTATTAATTCTTTCATAAATAAAATATAACAGAGACTCAGATTAACAATAATAGCTGTTTGTTGGGTGGGTTTTTTTTTGTTTTTTTTTTAATAGTAACTCAGTAGAGGAAAGATAAATTTATCTTTTTAATTAAGAAAACCTGACAAGCAGTGTTACTTATGGGAAATCACATCTGCCTTAGCATGGGATAGTAAAATATGTGTCCATTTATGGTTTTTGTGGAAAAATATGCAGGTTTAACATTAGCTTAAGATTTCTGTTGCCATTTAATTTCTATAACTTATAATTGATGGGGGGATGTAAATGATATAGCATGGAACTGCATTTTTTTAGCATAACATTTTTAGTGGTTTTTTCAAATTACTTTTGTGGGGTTTTGCAGAATGGGGTGTGGATATGTGACTGGAATTTGGGGTGCAGACTTGTCTTTTAGGATGAAGGAAATTAAATCCTCAAAAATAGAAGTATTTTTGTTACCGTCCTTGTAGGTTTTGCCTTTCATGGCATGTGTGAAAACACCCCTCAGGCTAATCACATAGAAGTGCTAAAAAAAAAGCATACTTGGAATAAAATTATAGTATCGTGATTTCCTTCGTATTGTCCCTTTTGGGGAAGGACAGAGAGGGGAAGAGAGGGAAATTGGCCCACAGAGGAAAAAAAAGATCACTATTGGGAAAAAGGCTGACATGTTCCTTCTTTTTGTTTGCCTTTTTTATTTTAATGTACTACAGGCCAGTAATAAGGTTATTGAATAATTCCAAGGACACATTATCATCCACCTTCTACTTTTTATTTAACTGAACACATGTTCAAAGGCGAATAATACGTGCTAGCTAAAAGTCTTGTTCACAGAAGTGCTCTCCCTTCACATTTATTCCAGGCCAAATAAATCTGCCCTACAATTTTGTTAATGGCCACCTTTTTAAAAGCAAATAATAACCTCCCCCCCAAAAATTGTCACCACCTTCCCTTCCCAAACCCTACTGATAGTCAATCAACCATGCAAAGAAAACTTTGAGTTTCAGTGTCTCCTGATATGTTCTGCATTAGAAGCCTTAGGTGCTGAGCCTCAAATTTGCTTTAAGGGAGGCTCAGACTGGACAAGAGGAAACATTTCTTTAGAGAGAAAATAGTCTAACACTGGAAAAGGCTCCCAGGAGAGAAAGAGGTGGCCAATGCCTGAAACCTGTCAGGTTTTGAGGTTATTTTTTCCGGTTATGACAATTATACCAGTGAATCTGTGAAGCTGAAATGCTGAATATTTTCAAATGAAACAAAGCTGTGTCTAAAGCTTCTCTCATTCAGTAATTCTTGTATATGAGCTCTTTTCTGGTCGCACTAAAAAGTTGTCTCTACTGACATGGAGGAAGAAATGGTCAACTAAGAACAAATAATAAGCCTTAGTTAAAAGGGTTATAGCTATAATAAAAAACTATAAAGGCTGTGCCAGTTTAGTGCTAATGCTTACTTGGAAGAAAAGTGGTTTATTGATTGGAAATTTGTTGTAGGATTATTATTGTAGCTTCTCTTTTATTGTTTTCTTGAAACATGACTTTGCACACCCATGGTCATTTCATAGTCAATTAATTTAGGAATAAGACAAATGTTTGAAACAATGCTAAAGAAAGGGATTTCTATAGTGGTTCATGGATCCAGAAAATGTTATGAGATAAGCAGTAATACCTGGAAACTAAAACTAAACTGGAATGCAGGGATGGTCTCAAGAAGTGGGAAGACTTAATTCTCCAAATCTGTACATAATATCAGTCCATGGTTTTGTACTTTCGAAGATTTGAAAGCAATGCATGAAAACTCAATTTTCTGGCTAACATGACAAGTCTTGGCTCATTAATGGAAGCATGGAGAGTGACAATTGAAGATATGTATAAAAATGAGGATCCACTAGCACAGTCCATACTTACAAGGAGAATCATTGATTCCTCTGGCTTATCTGAGAGGTCCAGAAACAATTTTTTCATACATATTATTTTTAATGACTTTTAAAGCCAGGTTAACAGTAATTAAAATTTGAGGGATGTCTCTGAAATTGGTGATGAGGAAAAATGTAAATAAGCCATCTTAAGAAGTAAAACTTATGTAAGAACTCAAATGGCTTACTTTGAGTTTCTTTTCTAATGAGAGGAGTAAGGTATTTCTTCAGTTCTGGAGGGTGGGGAGAATTGTGCAATTCCGCTGAAAATGTGAATTCTGGCCAAGTAGTTTAAACTGTACATTTTATTTTGTTCAAGTTAGGAAAAATGTATGTAAACAGTGACCTTCATACGGTTTTGGTGATATACTAAATTTGAGGTTAATTTAGGATGGGATTTTCTGCAAATTTTCTTTGTGAAAATGTCTTGACTTTATACTGGTAAGGAATAAGATTAGTTTTTTAAACTGTGAAAATATATGAAGAACAAGTAAAATGTAATTAAACCAATTTATAACAAATTTGAACATTATACATTAACCCACATTTTGTGTATCTAGCTAGATTGTATGCCATTTACATGCAAAATTGTATTTTATCAATCATATTCTTTGTTTTGCAACAGCAGATTGCAAGTCACATTAATTTTCTGTTTATTCTCTTCAGTTAGTGCAATTTCATTGTTTCCCATTCAGAATAATTCATTAGACAAATTGCTTTTAAGTTGGAAAGTCAAAGGCACTCTCTCTTTGTTCACG
Source organism: Agelaius tricolor (assembly GCF_023055355.1). NCBI lineage: Eukaryota > Metazoa > Chordata > Aves > Passeriformes > Icteridae > Agelaius > Agelaius tricolor. The sequence goes on along the minus strand of NW_027269269.1, from coordinate 42,475,916 downwards.
GCAGCGTAGCTGGTTGTCCTTCCTGTAAGTGGCCCTTCTGGAAACCACAGTGCTTGAACAGTTGCTGATAGCACTGCAAAAGCACCTCATGTAACTTGAAACTCACTGTGTTCTTATTGATTTTGCTACAAATGCCACTTATCCACAGGACAGTCAAGCTCCACTTTGTTCTGGTGATGGTCTGTTCAGAGTAATTCACGTGTCAGTACTCCAACAGTTCAATTATGATCTAGTGCTACCTGAGGCCTCACAGCTTCATTCACACCTGGCAGTAAAGCTCTGCTCATTTTGCATATTCTGGTTCATGCCTTCCCAAGAGAGTCCTTCTTTGCTTTGCTTCAACACTCAGGAGCTGAATCACAGAATAGTTGGGGTTGGAAGGGACCTCTGGAGATCATCCAGCCCAACCCTGCTGCCCAGGCAGGGTCACCTTGAGCAGGTGACACAGGAACATGTCCAGGTGGGTTTGAATGTCTCAGAGAGGGAGACCCCACGACCTCCCTGGGCAGTGTTTCCCGTGCTCTGCAGCTCTCAATAAAAAGAAGTTCTTCCTCATGTTATGAGGAACATCTTGAGTTCTGTTTTATGGTTTTTGTGCCCTGTCCTGTCACTGGGCACCACTGAGAAGTGGCATATGTGGGTGATGGAGGAAAAGGCCAGGTTGGTGTCTGCTGTGCAGTGCATGGCTGGCAGAAGACCTGTGACAATTTGAGTGATTAAGCAAATGCCTAATAGAGATCCAAAGTTTCATCATGTTGAGCTATTTGATGGTGCTGGGAGGTCAATTAGGGCATTGTTGATGATTTTCAGGATTTGGTTGTTTTTATGAAGGTTGAGGGCCATTTGTTGTTTCTGTATGTGGGTATGAGGACGGATAAGGCAAGTGATCCTAAGTAGGCTTTGATTAGGCCAGAATGGAGGGTGGTGGCAGCTTTGGTTGCTGTTAGTTGTAGGCTGGCTAGTCCTTCTGGGCCTAGTATTTTGTACCAGGAAAATCTTGATCTTGGCCCCTGCCTTTGAGGTATTTATGTGCATTGATGAGGTCCCCTCTTAGGCTTTTCTTCTCTACACTGAACAGGCCCAGCTCCCACAGTCCCTCCTAATTAGAGAGGTGCTCCAGTCCTTTAATCATTTTGTGGCCTCTGCTGCACAAACTCCTGTAGCTCCTTGTCTTTCTTGAACTGTGGAGACCAGAACTGAACACAATATTTGAGGTGTAACCTCACTAGGGCTGAGTAGAGGGGGAGAATCAGCTCTCTGAATCTCCCTTCAATAACACAATAAACATTTTTGTTAGCTTTGTGCATATCATTAAGAGATTTAATTGAAAAATAACCCAGCTAATCAAGAATCTCTAATTATATTATAGTAGGTAGTACGTAACCTTTATACCATAAAATAAATAGAATTATATAGAAGACTGTTTGTGCAAATATACGTACACTTATGCATGCAAGTGCAAATGAATGTGATATTTTCATCTATTTGCATTTTCTTGTTTGGACTATTGCATATGTATAAATTAGGTATTGATAGATTTTTTAAAATGTTTTTAATGCTATTTAAGGGACTTCAGACTTACATCTCAATGGAAGAGAAATAAACGTGACTAAATCTCCTCAGCAGCTATGAGAATCTTAATAATGACTGATAAAATGTGCAATATCTAATTCCTGAATCAGCAGAAGTATATGAGAAGCTAAGCTGCAGGCTGTCAATATATTTCAATAGAAGTAAATACTATTCTGTATGAATTTATTTGTCCAACCGAATTTTTTTTGTACTTCTATGAATTTACATGCCTCTAGTAGGTTTAACTTGTAAGGACAAAGAAACAAACTTAGCTTGAAAATGCAATCTGTCATTACAGCGCTAGGTAGTGTGTCTGACACACTTCAGGTTTTACATTCATCCTGTGACTCCTTATGAACTTCAGCAGACAATTTTCAAATGAGACTATAAACACAGAAATAACAGTTGAAGTCTTCAGAGGTGCGTCCAGGCTCCCTCTTTGTTAATTTCCTGCTGTTAAATGACTGAAACTCTTTGCAAATGAATTTAAACTTTGCTTTGAAAAAAATATATTCCCATCTGTGGCTACTTTAACAGATAATGAATTGTTGCTTAATTAATTTTAATTTTCTTCCTTTCTTTTTACCTTGTCTCACTTCATCTGTCTCTTGTAGTACACTGAACAAGTGAAAATGTTTAACTAGAAAGGAAAGTAAGAAAGGATTAGCATGTGCACCTAAAATTCAGGTTCCAGGCTTTATATCAACAATTTCTAAAGCCATAAACAACAAAATAAATAAATTTTATATATATTTTCAATAAAATGCCTCTACTGCATAGATAAAATATCATGTACTACTAAAATACATTTATATTTTGTAACTCAAGATACAGAGAATAAATATTGCACTAACAAAACAATATAAAACAAGCTATATTTTTGTGTAGTGATACATAGAAATAATAAATAATATTAATGTGTTAATGAAGGGCTATAATGGCTGTTTATTGTGCTTACAGTTAGAGGAAAGCTAAGTCTAGTTTCTTCAAAAAATTCAGTTTCTACTTTTCACCTTCTTGTTCATGGAGCATACCAAACTGTGCTTTGCAGTAAAGAATTTTAAACTAAATTTTTGCGACTGATGCCTAAATACAGGGATAGGAACCACGTCCATAACTTTTCTCATTAAGTTTTACTTATTACTAGCAGGCTTTCTCCGAAATCTACCCCTTATTAACTGCCAGAGATATCATTCACTCACAAGAGATTTAAATTTCATTGGCTACAAACTTATTCATCATAAATTCTAGTTTGCAAAGCTTTTCCTTTGCTGTTACTGAAGGTAGAACTATCTTAGCTATTAAAACATGTATTTGTTTCTAATGAATTTTTAGACTTTTTAAACACTCAAACAGCAACTGCAAAAAGCCCCTCAAAACTGAAAATTGCATTTTTTAGCTCCTTTCAGTATAACATGACCTCTTTTAACTAATGTTTGATTTGAATCAGAATCCCAGTTCAGTAAGATATGATGCAGATCCCATACTACAAATATTCGTTTGAATAGGAAATAGTACTCCACTGCAAGAGGGGATGTGCTCTGAAGTACAAAATTCTGAAGTAGCATGGTTATATTTGGTTGTTTCTCCTCCCAAGCTATGGGAGGTGTTTTGTATATCCTTTCTATGCCATCCCACACTTTTCTCACTTCTAGAAAGGCAATTATGTTTTGAACTCCATGAGTGAAACCCAGGGTGCATTAATTAGGTATTTCAGAATAATTTTCTAAAACATCCAAATGTTGAACTGTTTTACAAATTTGAGTTCAAGAAATGCAAACATATGCTATTTGATGTTTCCTCAAAATTATTGCTTCTGAATTAGAACTTGTAATTGGGTCCTTTGCAAGCAATTATTTTACTGTGATAGTTTTGCCAAGGTGTGGGAAAGAAGCAAACCACAATATTATCAATATTTGATACTTTGCTTATTCATGATAATTATTAAAGAAGTTGTTTATTAATTTGATACTAATTTAACAGCAATTAATGATTAATAAAGGAATTATAAATCTAATATTTATAACCTACACTTTAGAAATACAGGAGCTCTAAATGTCATTGTTGTAGAGATTTGAATTTTTCCCAAGCTCTTTTTTCAGATACTCCATACATTTGTATAAGAGTTAAAAAAAAGAGAAATGTGTAGATGTTTTATAATGGTAGTGCCCTTCTAAAATTAATTGTTCTGCATCCTGGTTACATAAGCAGTGGCATGAGGCTGTGTCAGGGGAGGTTTAGGTTGGATATTGGGAAAAGGCTCTTCACCCAGAGGATGGTTGGGCACTGGAACAACTCCCCAGGGCAGTGGTCACAGCACCAAGACTCACAGGGCTCAAGAAGTGTTTGGACACTGCTCTCAGGTACATGGTGTGACCCTTGGGGTGTCCTGTGCAGGGCCAGGAGTTGCACTTGGTGATCCTGATCTGTTCCTTCCAACCCAGGATAATCTATACACCAAATGTGTTGGTCAATCAAAGGCCACTGAAAAGACAGCTTAAATGTAACTGGCTGTTAATTGTTCTGTTTGATTCTACTGGTTTAAACACAAGGACCTTTGGTAGAAAATGTGACTTATGCAAAATTGTTAAATGTAGTTTGTTGGCCAAATTTTATTTAAAAGAGACAGCTTTGCTGTTGTTTTCTAGACAGCATTGCATGTGATCAGTTCCTGTTCTTCAGTCTCCTCAGTCTCCTTATGAGTGGATGACTTCTCTTAGCTTTAATTCTCCTGGCCTAAGCATTGCTTACAGAAATGGCATGAATTAATGTGTTATGACCTCAAAAGACATGGTGGAGAAAGTGTGTTGTAGTCAGAATATGTTTGAACCCCTTAATGAGAGTAAGCAATGATTTAACAATGATTCAGCAAGGTTAGTTACAAAAAACTGAAGCTACTAAATTTCTTGTTTTAGAGCAGACTCTGTAAGGAGGATTTGGTTACCTCTTGAAATGTGATGTGGCTACATATTTTTATTGTGGCATATTCCTTTTAATGAGATCAAATTATTTAATTTTGTGTCTATGTTCTCCTGAGAAATGAATCTCTGTGTTTAATATATCTGTCTTACAGAAATGTCTGTCAAGTTGTGATAGACTCCAAGTTAGGTGCATACTATTCATTCCCTCTAGTGCTTTAATTTTTGCTAGTCAAGGTCTGTTGGTATGAAATTTGAGATTTTAAAGCATGATTATATTTTGTAAAATTGGTGCTAAATTTAAGCCCATGTTGATGTTTCAGAAGATAATTATGATCAAAGCATATTTTTATGGGCAGAAAACTTATGATACAGTTTTTTCACTGGCTTCTTCAGTTTTGTAACCCTGTAGTGGCTTTTGTATTATTTTTAACATTTGTGCTGTTTTTCCAGGGGGTCAGAAATGGGTTTTTTTGACAAAATTTATAAATACAAATTACCAGAGAGTAGTTAGCTGGTGTCTTTGGGATATTCTCACTACAGAAGACTTAAGTCACCCTGATTTTCTTCCTCATCTTGTATTATTTGACCTGTGCCTGCTTCCCCCACACTCCAGTATATTCCTTCCTAGGCAATGTCTTATTCTTGGAGATCTGGCAGGTTGCCCCTAAAGGGCTGAAGAGCTTTTAGATGTAAAGCTATTTGCCCCCAGTGCTGTGGAACAAGCTGTGCTGCAAGCACACAGCACAAGCTGTACTGCTCTGAAATGCTATTGTCTGTCTTTTCCCATCTGCTGCTAAAAGCATCATCGCTTCCCTTCAGTCAGATTAGAAAGACCTACTATTTAAAATGAAAAAGAACAATGTCCACCAGTATTCCAATATCTATAACAACTTCATTTTTTGATAACTCCTTCCATTTGAAAATTTTAGAGCATCATAAACATGAGTTAATTCTGACTATCTCTGAGTAATGTTATTTTTTTCCACCAGTAAGCAGCACAAACTGCTGGTCCCTAAAACCTAGACAGCTATCAGTGACAAAATGAAGGACTCTTACTCAGAAAGTCTTACTCTGTTGTGAGCACAAGCATCTTTTACAGCCTAATTACAGGTTACACATGAATTAACTTTTGGACACTCTTAATGAAAGGAGATGTCTATTTCAATAACTGCCTTCCAGCCACACCCAAGCTGATGGAATGAAGTGTTAAAATTTAACAGATCTTTTTTGGTTTATTAGTTATATCATTGTTTAAAATTAAAAAAATAATACCCTTCCATCACCCAAAACCCAAAAGTTTTCCTGTCATAAGGAAATATAATTTCTTTAGAGTATTATGCGTACATATAATGCTGGTACTGACATAAGATAATTCACAGTGAAGGTTAAAGTAAGAAAATGAATTAATGGTGTTGAAAATATCTCACTTTGAGAGATAAAATTGAAGAATATTTCTCTTTCTGAATGCTACAAATAATTCTGAATTAAATATTAATCATTAAGTCTTTTTGCACCATATGCAGATTCTTCAAACTTAATAGATTTATGAGTCAAATAGTAGCAAGCTGAGAGGAAGAGAAAATCTGCAAGGAGAACTGTGCTCAAAGAGGTTTAGCATTTAAAGGAAAAAAATATATAACTCAAGTGGAAGTTCACAGGTGTAGCTATTTTACTACAGAGTAATGTCAAACTGGAAATCAAGTATCTGGACTAGAATTCTACCAGGAGAAAAATGTGTTTTCTGTGTGATGCTAAGTAGCTAATGTCAGAATAAAATAAGTAAAACCCCCACATTTAAAAAAAACCCCATAAATTTGGCAACTGCTTTTTTAATTTAAATAACATAACTCTTAAGTCAGTGCCATAATATTTCTCATACATAGTAATTTTGTGCTTTGAAATTATGCATTTGAAATCATAACACTTTTGGTTGCAGACTTGTAAAGAAACCTCCCCCCAAAAAAAACAAAAAACCAAAACGTAATGCAATTTTGAGTATTGTTTGTCTTACCGCTGATGTTATTTATTCCAGACTGCTGTCTGAATAGGTGTGTTTTCAGAACATGTTTTTGAGAATTATGAAATCTATTCTAGAAGATTTGTGTCTATATAGTCATCTAAAACAGTCACTGAGTACCTCAATGAAAAGTAAATGCAGAGAACAGTAAAACTGAATGCAGAATCCTAAAACTACATGGAATTGTGAGAAAACTAGGATAGAACAGTGTTTTCAGTTTCCTCCACATGTATGAAAAAGCCTGTCTTTGTTAAGTACAGTGAGTACAACATAGAAATATTTTGCTTTTTTTTTTCTGACTTGAATAGGAAGGTTGACATTCTGTGAGATCTGAAGCTCTAGAACAAAATTTTAAAGAAGGGAACCTCTTCTTCTTTAGCTTAGTGTCACCCTTCTCTGACTGCAGCTTGTTTGGCACAAGTCACATTCTGGGACAAAACACATCATGGCTGAGCTGCAACCACTCCATCAGTCTTGAATTCCAAACTGTTAAAATCCTCTGCAAGCCCTAGGCCATTTTTAGGAATTAATCCCTTGTCAGCCTCATGGTTTAACAGCTTGGGTTTTTGTAATGGTATTCTCTATCCCCATGATTCGTAGTAGGCAGATAGTTTACTAAACAGATGAAAAACCAAGACAGAAAAAATTGAGCCAAACCTCTAGTCTTTGTGATTACACATCATTTTCTAAAAGGTAATGCTCAATGTTATCATGGATTCAAAAAGAACTTGGACAAATAGGAGTGAAATAAATCAAAGGAAGCATGCTCAGTACAAAGGGACCACCTTAGCACTGGAAATGTTTTGGGGTGTAGGAGGTTGTAAGAGTACTCTGGAATATTATTGCTCTGGTTTTGGCCTTTTATTCTGGAGGAATACACTGCTGTAGAGAGAAATCTGGGTAGGATGGTCTGTTTTCTTTTATTCCTACAATTTCTCTTATATATGTTCTCACACAAATTCTTGCATGATTCAAAGTAATCTCTCCAATTCCACACCAGCTTCAGGTCAGAAACTTTGTCAATACATAGATTTTTAGTTGCTTTAATGTTGTGAGAATTTTGAACATTCTGATTTCCAGTACTAGTGTTGCTCTTAAAAGAAAATTCCATTAATGTTGAATTGAAAGATCCTGTTCTTCAAATAATCTCTATGTTTAAACTCATTAGTAGGCTTAGATTTTCAAACAATTTGAACCACAGTAAAAATATATATATATATATGCGGTAAGTTGGTGTGAAGAGAAGGAAGTCTCCTGTGTTAATAATGTTTAAAAGTGTTTGATTAGTCTATGTTGATGATACCAGGTCATGTTAATGTGAGAAAAAGTAAGAATATACTAATTTTTTAAGATGTTCCTGTTCTTAGCAAGTTTTAGAGAGAAATTCAGACATAGGGAAAGAGTTATTGCCCATCTAAAAATGAATTCTATTTGGTGGCTGAAGACCGAATGGATCATTAAATACATTCTCAAAAATCACTGCGAGGAACTTTCAAATCCAGTGTTGAGTATTTATCTTTTAAAAGATGACTTCACAAAAGAATGAGATAGTAGGAATATCTTTGGTAAAGAATAGCTTTGAGATTTGGAAACTTTAAAGTTTGTATGACTCTACAAGCCACCTGAACAGTCTGGAAAAGTAAACAAAATCTTTAAAGAGACGCTTTGCTCACAGTACTGTGCAGGGTGATGCCCATATATTGAGTCAAACAAATAATCTTTCAAGTTTTTTTTAATCTGAAGAGAACACCTGTAAATGACATTATGTCTAGTTCTAGTTTTGCCCTTACCTTGCCATTAAGCAGTTTTATGTTAGAAAGCGTGTTGTAAAACTATATCAAAATCAATAATGTGAACAGGTTTATCTGGGCACTTTTCTCTACATGTCTTGGATCTAGAATTCCCATCTGTACTTCACTGCATCCTATGCTCAGCTATTAGACCACCAAATTGCAGATGAAGAGTGTTGAGCATTGGTGAACTGCTGAAAAAAAATTTGGGTAACTCAGTACAAGGTTGCTCAGCACAGGTGTTTGTGTAATTATGATGCATTAGAAAACCCCTTTGCTCTATAGCCTCCCAGCTGCCTAGAGAGTAAATTCCAGAAAATTTTAGCAGAGATGGATACCTCTGAACAAGGTTGCAACAATCACCTTTTAGAGGGAATATGGGCATCTGACTTTCACAGGTCAAGGCACCACTCCCTTGAAAATGGTGCTTGCATGCCAAGTGACAGACATGATGGCTTCTTTCTCCACTTCCTTCATTAGCAGGCAAGTTAGAAAAGAGCTCACCAGGCAGATATTTGAGCAGTTGCTGCAAAAAGAGGCCATGGAAAATGCTGCAGCTGAGAGAGGGTATGGTATTTTCAGGGGTCGCCATGGCAGGAAGGAAATGATGAATCTGACTCTATATTCTTAGATGGCTAATTTATTACTTTTTTGGTATTATAATATATTAAAGAACACTATACTAAACTATACTAAAGAATAGAGAAAGGATACAGACAGAAGGCTACAAAGAATGATTATGAAATCTCGTGACTCCTTCCAGAGCCTCAACACAGCTGGACCATGATTGGTCATTAAGTCAAAACAATTCACATGAAACCAATGAAACAACCACCTGTGGGTAAACAGTGTCCAAACACATTGCAAAGCAGCAAAACACAGGAGAAGCAAATGAGATAATTCTGTTTTCCTTTTTCCTCTGAGCTTCTCAGCTTTCCAGGAGAAGAATCCTGGGCAAGGGCACTCTTTAGAAAATATGACTGTGACAAGAGGGTCTTTAGGATCCACCACCTCTGTGCTAAGGACAGGAGAAACAGGGGTCTGAAAATGCTTGAGTTGAAGTGTCCTGGGAATAGCAGAATGCTTGGCATTTATTTATACCAAAATGCAGTCTAATTGTGATTTTATGGATTTCTGCGGATGTAGGCAGAGGCTGGCCCTAAGAGAACATTAACAGCCCTCACCTCAATAAGCACAAATGATGGAGTGCAGAATAAGCATGCCAATACAATTTCTACTCAAAGTCATTTCTCCTTAGAAGTCACTATAAGTAGATGAAGCTGTCTCCAAGCTATTTAGAAGACATTTAAAATCATTTAATCACAAGCAAATGTCAGAGTATTTTTGCAATCAAAAAAAAAAACCCCACTTCTGTACCTTACACACCTTTAAGGACATTACAGAAAATCTGAAATCTTAACATGTTTCCAAAGTAAGAGTAGTATGTATTTTGAGCCCCATTTCAGAGATGAGAAACAGACGTGCTTTAATTAGAAAGAAACCACCCAAAATAATAAAACCACTTTGACTGAAACTTTCATCTAGCCAACCTTTTTGCTTATGATGCATGAGAAAGGACAGAGAAGGACCTTTCCAGATATTTCTTATGTCTTTGCTCACCCTGCATTTGAGCTGGAGGCTGTAATTTAGCATTGCAAGAGTAGCCTGCCAGGGCTCCTTTTCCATGACACAGATTTTAAGCCCATTGCAGATCCAAAGCATTGCAGCAAATGGCAGCAAACTCCATAATTATACTGAAAAAGCATGTGTTTTGATGTTAATGCTTCTGTCTACTAACTTTGGGTTTCTTAATTTTGACGTGAAAAATATAAATCATCATTCTTTGTTCATGGTTTTAAATATCTAAGAGTTCACTATTCAGTTTATCTTATTCAAACTACAGACTCTTGCAGGAAAGTGCATAGGAAAATGAGACAATTGAAATCTTTAATTTCTACTTCATTGAAAGTCCTGGCTTTTAGCTGAGGAGACTGAAATGCATCTGTAATTCATGATATGACTGTGCCATGACTGTACATGATGCCATAATGGTGGTCTCTTTTACTCTCTCTTCTTTCCCTTAGCTGCTTTTTTTCTTATTCTTCTTAGCCTTTGCCTGTCACTGAGTGTCAGGCCATTAATGTTTTCCTAGGATTATGGGCAATGACAATTAAGTATCTCTTCAGAATGATAACAGCTTGGCTAGTGACCATCACTGTGTATTTATAATAAAGACATTTCCTCTCTTTCATGTCCATTATCTTACTCCTATCCACAGTGATGTTCATTTGCTCCTTGTCCCATAGTTGATTGATACCTTGAAAACCACTCCAACTCCTGGTAGTCAGTTTTCATCACTATTATTTTAAAGAATTTTCTATCACCACAACACTTAGTCACCTCATTATTCCCTTTTTTCTAGATCATTTATGTTGAGCAGTAGATATCCCAGCAGAGCTCCCTGAGGGACTCTGCTGTTAAACCTCTACGTTTGTTGAAGCTGATCACTTAATCCTACTCTTTAAGCTATTTATTAATTCATAAGACCTCCCCTCTTGTCCCATGGCAGCTGAATTTCCCATGAGTTGAGATGTTATCCTAGGCAATAGTGTTTTTAAATGCTTTACAGCAACTCTAACAAAACAGTTTAGTATTTAATGTCAAAATTCTTGGTCTATATATTGTAGTACTAATTTAAAAATAAAAGGCAACTGCTTCCCTCCCCAAAACTCCAGCTGATAACACCAGAAAAACATTTACAATGTAAACCTTGAAAGAGTTAGCATTTTAAATTATGTGGCAAAGGTTTAAAATTAAATTTAAGTTAGTTACCTATATCATGAAGGGTCTTGGATGTACTCCTTGGTTATTTTTGACTTACTAATGGGATATTTTTCTGTAAATTAGAGATGAATTAAAGTAAGACAAGAATTTAGCAGGTTGCCATATTAATGGTTGGTTCTTTGGAACTGAGTTCATTTTGGAAAACACAATTTACAGTTCTTAAAAGCTAGTAATAAGATAATTGATGCAAAGCTGTAATATCATTTGGTCCCGCTTGAGAGAGAAAACTTAATATGAAAATATTTTTGACTGACAACATTGCCATTTATCTTCCTAGCAGGAGTCAAGTGAGAACAATAAAGTGAGAAAAGCTCTCTGTGCTCCATCCATATCAGCTGCCATCATACTTAAAACAAATGACGTGAACAACTCTCAATAAGATTTTATTTCTCAGATTTTTTTGGATTTCAATACCCATAGTGGAACTTCAATACACTGGTAGGATTTGAGAAGTTCTCTGGCTATGACACTTTGTGGACTTTTTGAAAGAAAAAACCCAAAGGCTTAGCAATCCCAGGTGTCACCAATTCAATCACCAAAATTAGATGGCTGTTATGTAAATTATGCAAATATGAGACTCAACCTCTTCTTTCATATTTGAGAAACGAAATATTTAATGATGTTGACATTTTTAATTATCATCAGGCCTCTGAGTGAACTCCTAAGTGGGATCAATGTTATTACAGGATCTCTGCAGACTCTGGTGGACATTTCTACATCACATCAGACTTTATTGAACATGTATGTGTTAGCTGTATTTGAAAATCTGAAACATTGGACAATAAAGAAATAAATTTTCAGAGTCACTAAACAGATAAATTAATAGGGAACTTTTTGAAAGGTCTGCTCTTTGGTAGTGGTCAGATTCTGATCATGTTATGATGAACATTTTTCCAATATCTTTTCCCATACCTCAACATTACTTTTGATGTAAGTTTCAAAAAAATATCACCAAAGTGCACTATTGGGATGGAAATTTTATGAGAAAAGCAATATCATAACTCTAAACGTTTTAATTTAAATTTATCTGCCTTACATCACTAAACTATATTGTCCCTTACATTTACTTAGCAGGCAGAAAATAAGAGTCAAAAGATAGGCCATTCCAAAAATTTAATTTCAGCTCTCTCATTGGCATGCCTCACAGAAATTTCCCGATAGCTAAACCTCAGCTTTTCCATCAGCAAAAGAGGGATAACGGTGCTTAACTGAATCACAAAGCCAGTGATAGTATTGCTGTTGTTTGTCCTATTTTGTAAGTAGATGTAATCATCTGTGCTACCCAGAACTTTCTGAGAGGAATCTACCTATCTAAATAGAGATCTTAAAATCCTGAGGATTAATTAATTTATGTTTGCGTAGTTCTTTGAAGCTGTGTAACTCTATATAAATGTTAAATATTATCTACTCCTGACCATTGACTATGACTTTTGGTAGCTGCTGCATATCTCAGTGAACACTATCACTGCAGCCCAAGTCCTCTAAAACTCATACAATTATTATTTTTCCTGTTAACATTCTTTCTGTCTTCTTCTTTAACCTTCATACTCTTTGCCTGGCCTGCCAAAAGAAAAAACTGCCAGGTAACTACTCATAAAACCATTTCAGCTATTTTAGTCTTTAGTTCCTTTTACTGCGTAGAAACTCTCCATCTTACTTCAAAGTTCAAAAAACCCAAACCAGCACAGAATGACCTGCATGCTGACTTGGTGGGGAAGGGATACGGTGTTTGGCAGTAAGCTCCTGTGGGGAACCATGACTCATATGGGACAATAATGTGCTCCTGCATATTTTAGGGAGAATCAACAGGGTGACATTGGATTTTGGAACTGAGAGAGGGATAATATTGTGATTTTTTTTTTTTATGTACACTCTGGCTAAGTGTCAACTCTCTGTTCTACAATTCCTCATCAACAAAAAGAAGAAATAGCTACCTTTGATACGTATTCATGGTATATATATGTATACACACACACAAATATTCAGTTTATCTTATTCAAACTACATATTTTTGCAGGAAAGTGCATGGCAAAATAAGACAATTGAAATATTTAGCTTCTACTTCACTAGTAACTGATTTCACAAACTCTCCAATATATTTTAAAAAAATTTGTAGTTTTTAGTTGGACTGAGCATGGAGAATTGACAGAAAGGGCATTTATGATCCATCAATACATGACTACGAAAACATCACATTTTTATCCTATTTTTAAGGATTCAGTGATTTACAATGCTCAGGTCACTATCCTGCAGACAGTGGGACTATATCTCAGCTGTCCACCTCTACCTTTCTGAGCCTTCAGGTCCAACCTCCTGCCCTAACTGCATCCTGACTCCTTGAAGTGAGATCTGGGAACGCTCCAGCCCCTTCCTCTCCTGATCAGCAGCTCCTTTTCTGGAAGGAATTTTGGGCACAGTTGGAACTTGAGGGCACATTTCCAACAGTGCCAGTCTGGCTCATTAGGAGCAAGTGGTTTCCTGTGACACAAACCTATCACTGGGTATGGATTTGGCCTTCCATGGTGTTACCTGTTTAAAAACAAGGAGTAGGAATATTTGTCAACCACATGGCAGTGACAGAAGAAACCAAATCATCACCTAGTGGCCTTGAAACATGGATCATCTGCAAGTGATTCTGTCACACACAGAAAGCTCAGGCTGGGATTGAGAAATTGGTACGCAAGATTTCCAAGGAAAGTAGAATCCAAGAGTCCTTTTTATTTCCAGTGGAAAGAGGGTGCAAGCAAGTGCAGTTCCTTTTGCTGCAGCTCGAGCAATTCACAGAAAGTCTGCTGCTAATTGTTCCATGAGTTTTTGACTCAGGTTTCTTCACAGGAGTATGAAATTGTCCTCTAGCAATGCTACTTGTCTATATCTAAGAAACTAAGGCAGAGCTCCTTTTTCTACTAATGCTTCTTCCCCTTGGGATCACCTTCTGACACATTGCAGAGACAGATTTCTTGGTTCATCATTTCCTTCCTCTGACAGGGAAAAAATGTCTGTTTAAAGCTTTACTCTATATAAGTCTAAAATACCAGTGCTTCATACCCTGGCTGTACAGTGTGTTTCTATCACATCCTTTCAGAAATATCCTAAAGTGTGGTTTAATCTCATGAAAACAGGTAATTTGGCCATAGGTGATACAGTGTGAAGGGTGTCCTAAAATTTTGATTGCTCCCCTTTTTATTTATCTTGGTGGGGCAGATTAGAGGTTTCACAGATGGCAATCATTCCTCACATTAGTTGTCTAGCAAGGAAGGAATGAAATCTGCTCTATAAACTTGAAGGCCTCCTTATCTGTCGCTGTAACTCAACTTTCTTTTCCCTCTACAAAGTTAACAGGACCCCAGCAAAATTCCTGAAAGCCAAGTAAAAGAGGAAGGGCCTTCTTCTGTTCTGTAATAATTCTCAGGGAAATGCTTATCACATATATTGTGCAACTCCACTAATGTTTTCAGCACTAGGGCTGAGTTTAACAACATAAAACTCTTGAAGGATGCAGTTTAAGTAACTACTGATAAACACAGACACAGGCAGAAAAAATGTAGCTATTTTCTAAAATATATTGCTCTTATTTAAAAGCAGGTTGTTTTATTTGTTTTTTTTTTTTTCAATTAGGGATTGCATTACTTGCTAAATTTAGTAATTTAGTTAATGAATACATAAAGGAATATTAATGAACAATAAATAGGAAAAAATATCAATGTCTTTTTCTAGTAAACTGAAGGGAGAGTGTGACACATCAGTAAAAAGCAAGTAGATGTTTGTTCCTTCATTGATATTTGTCCTCATATGGCCATAACTAGATAAACTATCCATTTATTTATTGAATTTAATGACAGATTTTTCACATTTGAGATTATTATTTTGGTGGTTTGTGGGTTTTTTCCCCCTACATATCCCATTAGTATAACTTTTTCACAATAATCTGCACCCACATTTACTCAATCTACTGTCACTTTACACAAATCTAGTTAGTAAATCCTAGTGGTAATGTCAATAAACACCAATGTTATAAAAAAAGTGCTCCTTAGATTCCTTCTCTATTTAAATCCCTTTGACACTTCCTTAGCCATCTGTTTTTGCAAGCAAGCACCTTATCTGCCTTTCTTGTTTTCCTAATATCAATTGTTGTGGAAGTGAAGACTTGCAAATTCCAGTTTTGAGCAGCAATTTTAACACAGCTTTTATCTGTCCTTCTGAAATTTTTCCTTTCATTTCTTGTTGAGTCTGTATTGCACTGTTAAAAAAAAAAACACCATCCTTTTCAGAAAGAACAGTACTGAGTTGATATATCTGCATTCTTATAACATTCATAGCTCATAAAATACTGGCCTTGTGATTACTAATGCCTTGAATAACCACATTCAGGTCCAAGGCATTGGAAAGAAACATGAATCATGTATCTGACTGCAGCATTTCAGTGAGTCAGTGAAAGGCTGACTGCTTTATGCCCCAAAGCCCATGGATTCAATAGATGTCTTTCATTTAAATGAGTTTTAGGTCAGATCTACTATGGATGCACAAACACTGAAAAATCAACAACATTCTTTAACTGGAGTGAGTAGCCTTCTTAACATGATGAATATCATATACTACATAACTAAATCTATAAGAAATGCCTGAGTTCAGTTGCCTGTTTAAACAAAATCAAAGGTACTTGGAAAGAACTCAAGTGGACAGAAAGCAGCCTCAAAGTGAGTATGTTAACAGGAAAACTGAAAACATCAGTGTCCCTTTTATCAATGAAGCAGAAATTACAGGGTTTGGGAAGAGATATTTAACACTTTATTTGTATCTCAAGAACATAAACCTTATTGAAAGACTTTTCTGCTTGGTCACAGATACTTTTTATGAAAGATTCACATTATTTTGTTACCACATTCTATTTTGTAGCGTAAAAGAAAAGCATGGGTGGGAGGTGCAAGGATGAAATCTTTCCAAAAATATCCCTTCTTTTACTTCACTTTCTGCTTTATCTGCAGGCCTTGACTGTTTTGGACTTATTTTTTTCTCAGCAATTCCTTTCTCCCTGTTCCTTAGCAATACCTCTGTCCTTGACTGCATTTCTGTCTTGGGATCTGTACTTTTTTTTTTTTTTTTTTGTGGACTAAATGTCTGCTTTGTTCATATTACTTGCAGGTTTAGAATTTTTCTGGGTCAGCAGACCTAGAAGAAATGATAACACTTTGTCTTTGGGGAAAGCTCTGAGTTCTTAGAGCTGACCCTACAATGAGAATATCAAAGTCAGTGACAGACCAAAGGAGTAAAGAAGATATTGTGAAATTGACTTGCTTTGATGGTATAATATAAAAAAGAAAATAGACATTGAACCGAGCACAAAACACTTGCCAAAAACTTAGAAAAATCCAAAACTCAATTTTCTGGAACATTACTGAACTCATCTTTTATATTACTTTATAGTTTTGTAAAACTTTCCAATTTTTTTTTTTTTTGCCACTAATTTTCAAGAATGAGGTGGTCTGGAATATTCCTGTGTGCTACCTAATGGGATTAGCTATGGCCCTATGGGAAATCAGTTGAATTTTATGACTGCTGATGTTTTATTTGTTGTACACTTAAAATTTTTAAGTCTATGGACAACACTGAACAAAATCTGGAGATGGAAGGGACTCTAAATCCTTTTGAGTGTTCTAGAAAGACAATCAGGGACAGAATTCTTCAGGCAGAATAGCCTGAAGAGCAATACCTCATGATTCTTTGCCAAAATTCCCAAAGCCTTCTCTGCAAGGTGAGAAAGATGGGATAAATGCACCTGGGATGAAAGGGAGGACTAAATAATCATCTGTTAGGAAGAGAAACCTGTTTTCTTAACAGAGTGGCCATCCTTTCCCAATTCCTTTCAGGATCAGCAGGGCCCTCTCCCTCTCCTCAGGCAGCAGCAGTGAGGCTCCAGGTCAGCTTGCAGAGGCAGAAATGATGGAGAACAGTGGTCAGAGCATGGAGAAGAAGAGAAAGAAATGAACCTGGCAGCACAGAAATGAAACAATGGGGCTGCCTTTTCTGCAGGAGTGGATTCCAGCTCACCAGGCTGAATGACAACCTCAGATCCCAACATGACCCTTGGAAAGCACAGCTGGAAAAGCTAAAAAAGCACAACACTTAGCAGAAAAAGAGAAGAATCAAGAGAAAAGATGTTCAGATCAAATCCACACTTTTGCTGGAGCAAAGGCATCCAGGACTGATGTGATTTCCATTTCCCCACCAGTGATGCTTGACTGGCTGGGAAAAGAAGCACCTCCAAGCCCTGCTGTGAGAGAAAAGGGGTTTGTAAGGTCCAGCAGCCAGAACTGCCAGCCAGGTCAGGTGTGTTGCTCATAAATTGTTATGTTGTTGAGGGAATAACAGGTGGAGGAATTGTAAATAAACATTGTGATTGCTAATGGGAAACAGGACAGCTCAGTGCTTCAACTCATGGTGTGAGAAGTGGGAAAACTTCTCCAGGTTGACTCCAGCCTCTTCCACAAATTTCTTATATGTCCTGTTTTAATCTTCCTTGTCATCTAGGAAATGGGGACAGGTAACAGCTTGCCACATGTGAGTAAAAATGTGCTTTAAGTATAGTAAACACTTCAGAAAATAAGACAGTGATAAGAATCATGAATTGCATTTCAGGAGATTTTTTGTAATATGGCATAAGAAACATTCATATCCAAATTCTAAAGAGTGAACATCATGTGTTTTTCTGAAAAAAAAAAAAAACCAAAAAACCAGGGTTTTTTTAACCTTGGAATTTAAAATTTTCCCTCTAGTATATCTGGGATCATGCAGAAACCTTTAGGGAATGAACATCCAATAATGGGTATAAAAAGACCCAAAAACATTATCCTGAGTCATCTGTCTATTTTTTCTTCTTTTAAGCTGTGAAAGGAAGATATACTTAGGACTGTGTGCCTTTTACATCCCATCTATATTTTTCCAATTAAAGGGAAGCAAATCTGCTTTTAAGCTATCACAGGGAAAATAATTTCCCTCCACAAGATGGCTCCCACAGTGAGAAACTCCAGGCTCTGAAGATTTCTTTTATTAATTCTTCAGAAACTAATCCCAAATCATATGGTTTAATCTGTCTACTTTTAGCTCCTGAGGATTGATGTTTAGTAAATAAATAAAAAAAGAGAGAAAAAGAAAGAAAAAGAAAGAAAAAGTTTAGTGTTTTTTTATGCTGCAATTATTCTGGGGTGCAGGATAGGTAACTTTGTTATTGTGATTGCTCACAACATGGGGAAAATTTCTTGATGCCTGTTTTGATTATTTTTGCCAACTGTGTATTTTTTCCTAAAAAATCTAATCCAAGTGGCCATTTCATGCCAAGGATGCCTAATAAGAACTCCCCGCTGTAATCAGTGAGGAACTATGACTAAAAATCAATGGTTACATATGATCCAGGTTGTTTTATTCTAGAATATTCTATGATAGTCTTTGGGGATATAATAGCAAAAACCAGTTCTGGTTATTAGCTTCACAGACACACCATTTTTATGATTTTTCAGTGACAGAGTTTCATGGAGCTTAGCAGATTAAAGGGAAAAGAGCAATCTAAGAAAATATATGAAACCAAATCTGTAGAATGAAAGAGCTTTATGACGGTATGACTGTTTACAAGCACCCTACCTGGAAAGTTAATACCTCTTGCTCCTGATGCTCCAAAATAGTTATGTATATACTCACATTAAAATATATCCAAAAGCTTGAAAATGTGAGAGATTAGCCATGTGGTTTTGTCTTGTTGTGCAGTTGGTAAAGAGCACACACAAAGAAAACAGAAATTTACCTTGATATAAGGGAGCCCTGACATTCTGGTTTTGAGCCTTGAGCAGGCACAAACAACCAAGTTTTGTGTACTTGTGGCTAATTAGGTTTTTTTTGCATACCAGCAGTACCTGGGGCTTTCCATCTCTGGTAGATCTGTACACAGAAATTGCACTTGCAATTGTGTCAGCATCTGTCTCCAAAGGAACCGTGAGGCTGAGGATGAAATCCTTGCTTTGTTTACCTGCATCTCACCTAGGCTAAAAGTACATTGAGGTGCCCAATGCTGGTGCAGCTATTTTGTTTTTAATCTCAGGAGAGTGTTTTATTTTTCCTCCTCATACTTCATGAATGGTAATTGTGCAGAATAATTTCTTCCTTTGAGTTTATTGACAGTCACTACACAGGATTCTGGTAAAGGAAATCCCACGTAAAACAAAAATAAAAATATTTCTATTTTTGCTTTGGTTTTGAAAAAAAGGAAGATGCAGGTATTTGTACCTTTCAAGAGGCAGATATTGAAAGTGATTGAAGGTCATTTATAAGTTGAGAAGGATTTATGATAAAATGTGTGCTGATGTTTCCTCTGACTCAAGTTACCTTCTTTTTAACTGGCATATAAATGAGCTTTAATTAACCTGTTTGAAAATGATAGAGAAATAGAGAAAGACCCAGTGCCAATTTAATAACTAATGTCCCTATTATGCATGCCTGCAGGAAAGCCTGTGGGAGAAAGAAAAAATCACTGGGCATTTTGTAATGTTCACCTTGCAAAGCTCTGTTCCCCCAAGCCTTATGTATTCAGAAATCTGTCATGCAAAAATGATGCAAATCTGTAGTTTACATAGGATGTATAACCATGGTGTTTGGTAGAGCTTGGGGAACTTCCAGCAAAACACAGTTTAATTGGAAAATGCCATTTCATTGAACCTACAATCTTTTGCTCCAGATTTCTACAGCTGAGCAAATATCCAGTGCTCTTAACAATGAATCTGACAAGGACATCAGTTTTACTGAAAACTGAAAGGCTTGGGAAGGTTTGTGAAAAATCATCAATGCTTTATGTTATTTTATTTTGTATTTTTATATTTTTGTGAGTTGGAATTGTGCATTTTCTCAGTTAGGACATTGGCAGAGAGATCACCTGCCTAGCATGGGCCCATATTTGTAAGTACTGTGTTTCCCACACAGTAGGGGAAATTCACAAAAACTCAAATAACTGGACTGATACATAATTAATGAGGGGATGGAGTGGAAGAAAGGACATATTTTGGTCTTTCACTTTTGCGTGTGTCACAGAAAAAAATTATGTAAGGATTGAGTCCATTCCTCTCAACGGGAGAGCTTTTTTAGTATCCCAAAAGCTGAGGATGTGCAGGGCAACAAAGAAATGGGCTCAATATCCTGAATCAGACTCTGATTATCAGAAATATTGATTAAATGGAGCAAGTGAGGAAATAAGATTTTTAAATAAGCAATTGAGGAGTAAGATTTTTTTCAAGGAGCCTCACTGAAGAAATCCTTACATAATTTTTTTCCCTAATATCTAATGATGTTGTGAATAAGAAGCCTTTACAAAGCTGCTGTCAATCACCCTACTCTGCTCAGACTGGGAATGTTTTGGTGACAGAAATGGGAGCACATGGCCAGTGCTTGCTGTACTGGGCAGGCAGGAACTCCAGTGTGAGCTCCAAATGCGTGTGCTTTAATAGGAATTTCATGGAGTAGAGTTGAGTTAGTGAGCTACACAGAGTACAGGAGATGCCAGCAGGGTCTGTTGCAGATTGAGTTCATCAGTTAATTGAGACGTGTCTATGTCTGTACAAACAGGTTCTGATGATGCCCTGAGAAGTGTGAGCTGTTGGAGAGATTCAAAGGTCCTTTATCTGTGGTGGTGGCCCTTTGAGACAAGTAGCAGAGTGTGAGAGAGGAAAAGTGTTTTCTCTCAATTTGTGCTCAATTAGAATAAGTTGAAATACATGGGAAGTATAAAACAATTTACTCTGTATTCTCCAGAGATCAATTAACTAGAAATCTTGAAAACTTTTATTAGAAAGAAGCATAACAAAGATATCCTCTCACACAACTCTTTCCTTTTCTTGTGAATCCTCTGTACCAAAGATTTAACATGTCCATAATTCCCTCATGAGTTTAATGATTTTTTTCATCACACAGAATGTCACCACATCGTACTTTGTTGTTATTGGCCCACTGTGTGCAGCTATATTTATATAGATGAACACAGATATGTATGTCTATTACATTTATATATTTACACACAAATTAACTCTTTCCCCAGAATACCTCCCACAGTGCATTTTTTACAGCTGGATTCATGTGGAGGAAAAAGAATCACCACCAAATTAAAATACTTCACTTTGACCTATAAGTCTCAGCTACACCTACAGAAGTCCTTATTTACCTGAAAATATTCTGCTTTCTATGTGTTTAACCTTGTCAATGTTCTTATAGAATGCATGAAAGGATTTGAGAGATATTAAGGTTAAAATTTTACAAAACTCTTACTATAGTTGGTTGCTTCCATTTGAGAATAATTATTCAAAATGTATTAAGGTTTGCAGACAAAAAATTTCAACACCCAAAATTAGAAAATGTTAGAAGATTAATCAATGGATTTGTACAAAAATATCCAATTATTTTGCTGTTTGTTGAAAGTTAGCACCTTTTTAGTCTAACATAATAAACATTCGTAGTTAACAGCTGACTATGGTAATACTAACAATATACTGTTCCAATTTATCAATTTTTCTTTATCTTTTGGTCCATATTTTTTTAGGAATAAAATTTCAAAAATGGAAAACATTTTGAAAATTGTTTCAAAAAACCCTGCAGTTTCCCCTTAGCCAACTTCTTTATTTCTAATTTTGATGTACAGCAGAAAAGCTAATAGAAGACAATTGCTGACAAAGCAAGGTCTAGGTAAATAAAGTTCAGAGTTCTAATAATTTGCCAAAGCCACCCCTTGCTGTATTGTCAACAAAAAATAAAAGATTGTATCTGAAGACAACTGGGGAAAAAATTCAAAAAATTTGAAATAGCTTTTGCTCCATTTATTTGTTTATTTATTTATTTGCATATTAATTTACAGCAACCTAAGACATATACATATACTTTCACAGGATAAAGGAACCTCAGGAAGTCTCTTGTCCAACCTTGTGCTTATGCCTGAGCAGCTCTGTGGTCAGTTTATGTGGCTCAGAGTTTTATTCAGACAGATTTTGAAAACCTCCAGAGAGGCTGCCTGCACCATCTCAGGGCAGTTGCTCCAACATTTGATTGTAGAGGGAGGAAGAAAAAAATTCTCCTTATATCTGGTTGGAAAAAAACTTTGAAACATTTTTTATGGTTTTGCATGTTTCAGAGCACTTTGCTATTTTTCACTGACTGATCACAAAAGCAATGAACATGCAAGCTGACTCTGTAGCAGAACACTTCTTTTGCCTAGATAAATTTTTAAATTGGTTGTTTGTGATTGTACCTGTGTATCCAGCATTCTGTGCTTCATGTCTTAATTTTTGAGAAAGCACAACTAGAGATGGCCATAAAAATGTATTTTTGTTACTCCACATCAATAAAAACTGAAGTACAGAAGGAAGTAGATAACTCCTGAGGACACCTTTTCTTGGAGTACAGCTTAAGACCATACAGTATCAGGAGTTCAAAGATATTATTTATTTATTGATCCTGAGAAATGGATTGGAGCAATTAAAAGCTGCTCCAGTGTTGGAACTCCAACAGGACAGCAACCTGGGAAAGTTCAAGCGGGTTTTCTCTCAGAGAATTTGCAGTTAAGAGAAAGGAAAACGTTCAGAAGGCTGTTATTTTTGACTGTTATTGTCTGGTTTTGAAGATTTTGAATTTTTCATGAATTTGAAGAATTTTTTCAGGGAAGCCAGGCAGAGATGATTGCTGATGAAGTGGTTGCGAAGGAGCACGGGGAATGCTGAGCTGTGCTAGATTCCACAGAAGGATGGAACATACAAGCAATTCGGCATTAATCACAAATGTTCCATGTGGAAACTGAAAAACTTTCAACCCATCTCAGGAATCAAAGCCAGGGTTTAACATTTGTTATGGGCAAGAGGACACTGGCAGCACCTCTGTTGGGTTATTGCAGACAAAGAGCTCATATCACTTTGTCCAAGACCAAATGCCAAGGGAAGTCTGTAAGAACAAGACACTCCTATAGCATTAAACCTAACAACTTTTTCTCAGCCTCCAAAATTTTTTGAGCCTGGGACTTTCTCAGTCAGTTTCCTGATTGCATTTTTCTTCTTTTCATTTGTTCTAACACCCTATGTTGAATCCTCGGCATTCAAAACATCAAATGCCAAGGGACATTGCTTCACATATCATGTAAAAACCTGACATCTAATTTGACTTTTAGTGGTCCATGCAAGGATCAGAGGGTTTTCATACTGTGGTTTTCCAAAGGCAACCTTTAGAATTGGGCCTTGGGTTTGAGAAAGTCTCCTTCCAAAAGCCAAATGGGATTGCTCTACTTGAAGTAAACACAGCTTTTTTTTTTTTTTTTTTTTTTTTTTGTTACATTTTAATGTTGCTTTTTTAGCTTATGGTATAGAATGCATATTTATCTTGCTCAAAAGTGCCATGTAACTGATTGCTATGCTGTCATGTTTTTGGCTTTAAAGATCAATTTGCTCCACCATCATCTTAGAATTTGGCCAAAAGACTTTCAATAGGATTTGTATGTGACTAATTTCTATCTGTATCTGATCTTAACAAATTGCAAATAAATCCTCTACTTGGAATATATTGTTGTAAGAGGAGCTGAGATTACCCTGACGTGTCTTCTGTTCAGAAGTGTAAATCAAATCAGCTACTCAGCACTAGGAATTTCAGGAATTGACACACTGTCATCTCCGGGGAAATACATTTTATGGCAGGTTCTCTGACACATGTAAACGTTCTGGCTTAATGCCATTATCTAAATAAAGGCATCTTCTGCTGTATTATCTCCCCTGTGATATCTAAGAAATCCACAGGCAGCTGGCAAATATCCACATTGGAACTGTGGAGACCCTTTAGGAGAGGAAAATCTTGAGTCCAGAGACCATACCAAAGGGCACCCCAAAGACACTAAGTCCTTAGGCTTAGGCAAGTAAGTATATTCAGCAGGAGATCACAATAAACCACATTTTTGAGTAGCTGTCCTTTAAGCAATCACATTGGGATTCCTGTCCTAGAAAGCTGTGGAGGCAGACAGCATTGTCAAGTCCAAAAATGAATAATAGAAATTTGAAGGATGTTCTGAACATTATTTTACTTCTAGAAACTTTGATTCACACTTTTTTTAAGAGCCAGATTTCCCCGTCTGTTTTTTTCCCCTCTGCCACAGCTTTTAATCTGTGGGCTCTCTGAACTGTTCCATCCAATCCTTCATTTAAAAACAGATTACCTGCAGTCTTACAGCAAAAAAAAAAAAATTGTTTCTCCTGTTACTGAAGTTCCTCCCTATTTAGTTAGCTCACTTAGGATGTAGACATATTATTGGCATTTAAGTGAAAAATCTGTTTAATAAAAGTAAACTCATTCCATGATGCTCAGTGGCCAAGTTAGCCAAATGATTCCAATTAATTTGCCCCTTAATTTGCAATGAAATTCTATAAATAAAGAGCTATGCACATAGACAGAAGAAATATTTCCCACTTTCATTCAATATGAAGAAGAAAAGTATTAAAAATATATGACCAAATTGATGTTAACTTTAGCATGGTTGTAAGTTAACAATTTGTGCTGGTCAAAGCACATCTTTAAAAGAAAGGAATTGCTGAGAACCACTAGGCAGTGGCATAATTGACTTTTGGTGCCTTCAAAAGACCATGAACACCCCTAATAGTTTTTGGCAGTTCCAAAGGCATTTATCATGATCAATGTGCAATATTAAAAAAGTCTCCTTCAAAATGAATATAAATTCAAACTGTATTTCCATCTCAGCCTTCTGGTGATGTCAGGAAACCACTTGAGTTTCACTCTTATGGTTTATGACATCCCTGGAAGGCTCTGATGGAATTATAGCCTTATTAAGTACAGTTGGGGTACATTATTCCTTAAATAATCGCAACTAAAAGTCATTATTCCCTCTAGAAATTAGAACTTGCTGTACTTTCATCAACCATGTAATCTTGAAGTAAGTTGGGGGGAATTTCAACGTGGGAGGACATCTGCTTTTTAATTTCTGTCACTACTATACGTTCACAGCTTGGAAGAGTTGTTAGCATCAAATATTAACAGCCCTCAAACTTCTTTGTTTTGCTTTAAGGAGCACTATTCACAACAATTTATTTGAGTCATCACTGATGTTTACACTGATTTTATTGGAGCAAATAAATTTTTTAACCTTTTTAAAAGTTATTTATATTTATATCAGTTTCAGGACTAGTTCATGCCAAGAAAGTTGAATATTTCTGTCATGAGCAAGTCTGACAAGGAGGAAGATGAGTGCATGTACTATTTTCTAGTTAAAAGGAGTGAACCCATCTGGGAAAAAATGCATGGTTTTTATAAGGCATGCTGCTAAGATGGGAATTTTTCCTCTCTATTGATACTTTCAGTCATCACAGCCTTATCAGCTTAGTTAGCTTTGTATATTTTCTTCTTTCAACAGCTTTCACACTGCTTAGGCTTTTAAATAGTGGAAAGTATTATTCAGTGCTGCATACTGAAAAGAAAACATGTTAAAGAAAAGTCTTTAGTGTAGCACATATATCATTAAGCCTGAAGGAATTGAGGGCTTTTATTCTCTCTCTCTTTTCTTTTTTTTTTTTTCTTTTCTTATTTTATATGCAACTTTGAGGACTATGTCAGGTAGGAAGATTTCTGCACCCTGTTCTCTCACAACTTTTCATACCATAAAAAAATATCTAGTTATAACAAAGAAAGAATAAAATTTGTCACCACTTTGAATGATTAATATAAAATTTTGTGAGATTATGGAAAAGATGGAGTCCCTCTTTTAAGTGAGTCTTAGAGAAAGAAGAATCATTGATTACTCAGAGAATTTTAAAAACATTTATTTGCATTTCCAACAATTGGTTAGAGAGTGTACTGCAGAAAAACTTTGAAGGATATATTTAAATTCTAAGATGTTATAAGTATTTTGGGAGAGGTTATATTTTTATGAGTATAGCAATCTTGTTACATCCATGTGAATACTTGTGTCTTAAAATCATATTTGCTATCTTTTATTAATCAATGTTACTATTTCAAATTACTTTGGTAATATATTTTAAATTTAAAATTTTAAAGAGATGGGCACAAATCTCTGAAGGATTACAGTAAAAATGATAATATTTATCAAAGATGGGATCTTAAAAATGTAGCATATTGGTTTAGCTTGGCTAGATTAAATACTATTTAAAATTCAAGTGCTTACAAATAATGCAAACAGTGTCAGTGCAGGGGAGGTTGAGTTTGAATTCTTTTTTAAATGAAATAATATTTTAATTCACCTTGAGGGCTTGTTCTTAAATAAATGGTGGCATGAAATGTTATGAAGCAATACAAACAAATGGGCTGCTGTTTAAAATCCATGAATGGTTTGCAGATGTTTCCACACTGGAGATGGTTGGCTCAATAGAAATGATGTGTTGTGCCTGATATTAGAATTATATTGAAAGACAGATAAGTACAGCACAGAAATTAATGCATTGCTATGGTGAAGTAAAAATTTTTGTCTTCTTCTATTAAGGTAAGACAAATGTGATTAAAAACATGTTTCTAATATGTACAACTCAAAAATATTTTACATCAACAAGTACTGGAGTAATGCCATAACCATAGCTAATGTATAAAATCCAGAGAAAGTAATGATCCATATTAAATTCCATGTGCCAGCTATAAATATCAACAATAACACAGAAAGTAGACATGTTTTATCAGTTGCATCCTTTAAATCTAATTATGCACTGCTTAGTATTATGAATGCACATAAATTTGCCTTTCAAGACTTACATGTTTTAGATCTAAAGCCCACTACAAAAGCATGCTGAGAGTCATGGGGAAAGATGAGAGATAACAGGAAGTATTTAAAAGGAACTTTTCTGGTTATGAAGCCTTTTTATTTTTAAATGCAATTAATATGTTAGAAAAATTAGACATATAAATACAACCAGATGTTCATAATATATCTCCAATAACAACACACAAATGAATTATATTTGCCAAGGCAGAAAACATCCTGAAGGCAATAATCACAGGACTGTCATGGGGAGAGCTCTAATGGATAACATTTTTGGGATAGATTACTATGATTTTATGTTTTCCACAGCTCTATTTGTCAGTTTAAGTTTAGCCTCTCTGAAATTCCACTGAACTAACTGATAAGGTTGGGTAGCATATATTTGCAATTAAAAAAAAATAAACAAAACCCCAACTAATTGAGATTTCACTTTCTGAAGCTAATTGTGGGAAGTCAGCAAAAGAGGGACACTAAGGTCACCATGGCATGAATGTTACCAGAGATGTCAAGGACCCAAGTCCAAGACCTTTCTTCCATAACTCAACACAAGAAATGAAACTTGGTCTTGGTCTTAAATACGTGACCAAGTTATGATTTTATTTGCTTTTCAAACTCTTTATCTTACTCTCCCATGGTACTTTGAGAACATTTAATTAAAGGAATCTTCATTAATAAGTTTTCTGTGCATGCCAGACTCTAAACATGGAATTTTTGTAAGGTATAGTCTCAGAGAAGTATTTCCTTTGCTTGTTGGGGAGCTGTAGTAAGACATCAATTTACTTTTACTGTAGTCTGGCAGAATTTATGAGATTATTGCTAAGTAACTTGCTTAGGGAGGGGATTTAAAGGATGGATGGATGGATGGGTGGATGGACGGATAGGTTTGAGTAACAGCAATCCCCCAGGGCTGCCTTGCCAACTTTCCCCGTTATCTAAATGTTCAGCTTTCACTAAAACCTATCTCACTTTGTGATTCTGAAAGACAGGTAACTTCTATCATTGACAATCTCCTTCTGCCAGGCACCAACGTGAAAGCTCTTGCAGGCTTTTTAGTTCCTGCCCATGCTCTTGCAGGCTTTTTACTTCCTTTTGTGCCATTAACAATAAACAGATTTGCTGGTTTTTAATTACAGAGAATTGCATATTTTGGCAATGCAGAGGAAGAGGTCCCATGGTTTTATGTTCCTGGAGTGTTATAGGGTTCCTAAAGAGCTGCAACTTTCCAGGAGTACTTATAGTAGGATTCATACAATTACAGAGAGAAATTACAGCTTTTCAATTTCCAAGTGTCCCTTTCATCATTAAAGTTTCATCAGAGTCCTGTATTCTCCAACTGAACTCATTTTGCAAAGCAAACACACAAGAAACCTCCCAGCTTTGATTCCACGCTGTGGTTTGCTTGCATATGTGGGTAATGCACTGCAAAATTTCTCCCATTGCTTTTTGCTAAGGTGTAAATATTAAAAAAATGTATTTAAACATTTCAGTACTGATGTACAGGGTATGAGTTTAACACCCTGCACGTTAAAAAAGTGAATTTGAAACATTTGGTGAATCTCAGACATAGTGATGCAATTATACATTTTATTTCTTTTTTAGTTTAGCATATGGTTCCCTTATGAACACTGTTCGTAGTTTCCAGCTTTCGTCACTAAATTAAAATAAAATAAAACCCCATAGAAACTGCATACACAGGGTTGAAATTGCCTCTTGATCAAGGAAAAAGCTATATTTTACAATAGTAAGATTCTAAAAGCTTCTCTGGTGATCTGCTGTTTCTGCCCTTGTCTGAGTGAGGGTCCTCAGCAGAAAAGGCTCAACAGAAACCCAGCTCTTGTCCACTGTGACCAGGAATGTGCTCAGCCAGACATGAGTTACCCTATTTGAAGCAAGAACTGAAAGAATCTGATCTCCCAGGAAATTTATTTCAAGTGTTTTCAGTCTAAGTGTGTATTGATATTCTTAAAAATGTGCACTAATGGTTAGTTTAGGATACTATATCATTAATATATATATAACTTCAGTGGGCCTGCTGTAAGATTTTATGTATGTAATACACAGTTATGTGGGTAAATACAGAAGTATCACTTCACTATTTAGAATTTAGTCTTCAGCAGCCAATTTTGAGCCATGTCTGTATCTATTCAGCAGGTTGTGACAATACTAAAATTAAATTAGAAATTTAATTTAGAAATTAAAAATAATTTTAAAAACCCAAAACTTTTTAGAGTTTAGGGATTTTTCAAGGTGATGAACTAATGTGAATATTGATATGATGTTAACGTTTTCATTTAAATATTTTGCAACTCAGTTACGTTTAGCATTTTACTTTATTAGACATGTCATTGAAATAAGGTTCCCAGAAATAACTCTCAGCATTGGTGCATCACCATTTGCTTTAGGTGGCACTTAAATTATGTACATTTAAGCCATAGAATCCCCTGGATTTGTGAGACAAAGTGTAACTATGGGCATATAGTGAATACAGGTTCACTTTATATGGGCTTTTTTGTTCTGTGAATATCTACCTCTCGTCAACTTTACAGAAAATTGAGGGTAAAACCCAGGCAGAGGAGTCTAGTGGGCTGAATGTAAGCAAAAATAAATACTTAAACAGTGGCTACCTACAAAACTCCTGATGATTTTTATTTTTAAATTACCTGTTATGTTTGTAAAACCTTATGATGCTGAAAAGAAAGAACAAAAGTGCTAAATCCCAGTTAGCAGGGAAAATATAAAAGATGTTACTGATGCTATGGCTAAAGAGGGAATAAAATCTGTGTAAAAATATCCATATAAATGAATTAATGTGAAGAACTATCAGAATAGGAGAAATCTTTATATGGTTATACACCACAAAAAGGTGTGGTTCCTTCCAAATCTGTAGATCTTGGCAAATTTTATTGAAGTGAAACTACTTCTATTAAAGTGAAACTTCTACTGCAGTAGAAGGGCTGAACCATCTCCTGAAAATCTCTCCACAGTATCTTTTGCATTACATTACAAGGACTGTTCTACTTATGGCATCACTTTGGTAGCTGACATAATTAAATGAGGTTTGCCGAGAGGAAGGTTTGCTTGTTTTGTTTGGTGGTGTTTTTTTCGTTCTTGTGAGTTCTAATTCTGACCTACTTCCCACAGGTGTTTGGAATCTGTCATCAAGTTTTGTGCTGAGTTAGCGTTGTTAGCGTCAGTGAAAATGCAGCTCCTAAAAGATCTAGAAATCACAGATGTGCAGTGCTTTGGAAGGGCATCACAGGCCTCCTTGTACATGAATAATGCATAGTCCTGGAAGTAGGATTGTTTTCCAAATGCCATAATAATACATTAATTTATTTATTTATGTGAAATAGGGGTTTTAAAAAAATTAGAACAATTGGCAATGGGTTAGAAGTCTGCACTTTTCAGTAGTCTGTTTATCCCCACAGTTGCAAATATTCCTGTGCCAAATTAATGCTGAGCTCTTTCTTCTTTTATTAGACTGAAATTCCTGCATTAGAAAGAGAAAAAATTAAGCTGAACATTCTACTTAGTATATTTGAGAAAAGAGTTGAGGTTTTTTTGAGATTAAAATAGGAAAAAGTATGAATTTTACATAATGGCAATGATAAGAATAGTTCCAAAAGAGCATGGCTATTGCCTGGCATAGCATCATATTACATATCTCATGTTTTGAGCATCTGAAGTCCTATTTTATGGATCCTGTCAGCAGGGAATGTAATGTTAAGCAATATGTTTTAATGGAGTTGCTGTTGTGCTTCTCTAATGGGAGATTATGAAATTATAATTAGTGTAATCCTGCTTGTGTTACATAAAATGACAAAACTGCCATTTACTTCAGTAGGAACTATATTAATTATGCTGTTGTAATTAACCTTCTCCATCCCTCTTTTAAACTTGCTATTCGCAAATAACCGTGTAACACTTTACAGCTGGCAACAGAGACTGGGGACAGATTAAACCAAATACAAGAAGCAGAGGAAGTTGATATCAGTTAAGAGAGCAACTCTTAACTGATATCAGCTCTGGTAGAGGATCCTTAGAAAGGGAAGTTAGAAAATAGGCTAAAATGAAGAGAGCATGAAGGGGGTGTATCCCGTTTCTCACAGCCTTTGCAACATCTCCAAGGGATTGTACTGATGAATTGTGCACAAATTGTGTGTCTTGCTAGAGTCAGCAAACAATTTTTGTGAAAGATGTAATGGATGGGGAGTGACACTGCTGAAGGATAATAAAAAAAGGAATAAAAAGAAGTGAGACACCATTATTGATCAGTATGGCAACGTTACTGACCCTGCTGCTAAAGTTAACTTGCTATTCAGAAACTTCTATTCTGAAGACAGTAAAAGCAAAGTTGTAACTTGCTTTCTCAGTACTTGTATAGGGGAAAATGCTTTATAAATTTAAGAAAAAGTTAGGAATTTTTACTTCAGTTTTGCTTCCAGTAAAACTAGATTTTTATTTTCTTGCAATTTTCAAAAGGAACTGTGTACTGTGGAAAATAGATGAAATGCAATATATATACTTGGTGTCTGTGAACACTCTGATTTGGTCTTCATCTCACTTACAGGAATATATTTCCTCTGATGTGCCTTCTTTTTCTTTATTTGGATCTCTTTTAAAATTTGATCCATAGCTTTAAATGCCCAATGTACTGTAGGATCAATAGGATATTGGAAATACAATATCCTGTTAGGATGGAGTAGCTAAAGACATATTGAGGAAGAGGGTACATGTAAATCTGTGTGCATTTTCTCTTTTGACAAAGCCCAATTTAAATGAGCAGTGAACTGAAGAGTTGCCAAAGCAGTGACCTCTCCCACCTCATCACCAGAGAAACCATGAGGTCAAATCACACACTGACAAGAAAATCGAGCATGGCTTTCACCTGAGCATGAGAACACTCATCTGCAAGGAGAGAGAGTCTCAACCCTATGAATATTTATGCATTTTGTACAATTATTGTTGAATATAGAACACGAACATTCATTAGTGAGGAACTGAAACCCCACTTTTCCTCATCCTGGGTAACTGCACAGGTGATTAGGCTTCAAGGTCACTCCAGCCCTCAGTGAGATATTTGTTTCACTATACCATCCTCATTTTGGATGGTATAGTGAAATGAATATTTTACTATACCATCTAAAATGTAACAACATCTGCAAGAGCAAAAAGGAGCCTGCACTCTTTTGAATCTAAAATCCTTTAAATTCATGTATTTATTGGAGTTTTTTCAGTTTTTTTTTTTTCAAAAATATTTGACCATATCTATTTTATGGTCCTAAATTGATTATTGGAAAATATATGTGCTTCAATTACCTGTAGCTTTTATATTTTCTTTATCAGCGTCATTATTTAAATCTGAAAATGTTTCACCCATCTATATCAAACATTTATCTATAAAGTCTGATTATATATTATATATAAATATATGTGTACAGTATATAGTCTTGGCAACACGGTTCTGTTAGGACTGTGAATTCATAAAAAGTAAATTAGTTGCCTCAGAAGCTGCATTCTTTCTGAATAAAAAGTGAAGGGCCGAATATACTTGATATGTAGCTGCAAACTGAATCTTGTCTTTATTCAGAATCTTATTTTCACAAAAATTAGCTGTGACCTTATGCATACCACCACTACTTTTCATTAACCTCAGCTTTCTTTGAAATATTTTATTTCTGTATTTCAAGATGTGAACTGAGGCTGCTTCAGGTACCATATTCCATATTTTGGAGAGTTTGATTAACATTTCAGCTTTAGTATATTTAAAAGAAACAATAATCATGCAATATATCCCTTCTGTTTTAGTAACCATGTGTAACCATAGATTAAATATGGAAATATAGACTACATTTCTCTTATAACTTTGTTTCTTCCTTTTACAAACAGTTTAGGAATCCCTATTTTTATTGCTTCATTCAAAAATCAATTGTCCATATTACTTTTAGTCATTGTAATAAGAGTTAAGAAAAAGCTACCACTAAAAGTACATTTGAGAAAATATATACACACATCTCCATTCATGTATGTTTGTATCAATGCTTCTATTTGGAAATTAATTTAAAGTAGAATAAAATTAGTGAATAGATTTCAGTTTCCCATCTGCACTCATAAAACTTCTTATTAACACTTCTTCTGAGCCATGGTTTGATAAAGGTCACATAGGGATGAAACCTTTTTGATACAAGAATAATTTGAGAAACTTCTAACCATGGTTCCTTTTCTCATTTAAAAGTAGCTTAGATAATTTAAAATTCCAAGTGTACATGCACCTTCTCTTTTACTACTATCTGAAATACAGTGAAAAGTTTTTGTTTCATTATTTCTAACCTAGGAGAACTGGAAATTTTTGTCTTTCATTAAATTAATCTCCCTTTTCTATTATAACCCAAAGGTTTGCTTTTCAGATCTGGCACCTAATATCATTTATTCCAAAACTGATGGGTGTTGTCCAATTACCTATTCTTCCACTTGAACAGTAATTGTGTTCTGCTTAAGAACTCTTATGCATTGTTTGAATAAGCCTGATGGAGCTCTAAAATATTCCTCAAGGACACTAAGGAGGGCCTGTGTTTGTGAGACTGACTCACCAGTAAAAAGAGAATTCTGAGCTACATTTTATCCAAGTGCTGGGGACAGCTGGAAAGTAAGGATTTGCTTCTCCTCAAACTTATTTTGCATCAGTGGAGTTATTTGTCATGTGACTTATATATATCTAAAGACAATCAGGACCTTTGTGTTTGGGAGAGCAAACTCTTCAGAAATTTACAGGTGAAATCGAATCCCTCCACCCAAACCCACAGAAAGTGAGGTAAAGCAGGACAGTGTGTGGTCCATTACAATACTTCAAATACTACAATACCACAAATGTGTTGCTCACATTTATTCCTTTCCCTTCCAGCTGGCCAATGTAAACTCTGACAGCCACAGATTTTCTTCTTGCCTGTCGATAGCTACACTGAAAGCTGCAGGACTAAACTGTGTACAGAAAGCAACCCTGTCCATTTCTTCTGAAAGGGTTATTGACACAATTAATTACAAGGGCTATTAGGGGTTATAAATATGTAACAAAATGTTTCAGGTGCCATTTTTCATGAAAGTCGGGCATGACTTTACTTTGCTCTTGGCTCTAAAATCTAAAATAAAGCCAAAACTGCTTTATTGTCCACTGGTCTTTTGACACCAGACACGATGTCCTACAGCACCTGTGCTGTCAGTCAGTCTTACACAGAAATTGTCATCTTTCTTCCACAGTGGATCACTGACCTTTCACTGCATGAAGAGGATTGACATGACAACATGCCTTCTGTAATTTCTCACAATATATACTTTTTTGCTGCTACAGACATATTGACCTTCTAATCACACAGGCTTGACGCTGCTGGCAGTCTAACATGGTCACTACTTTTGTTTCCTGTTGCCCTTTTTTAAAAACATATTCCTTTCAGGCTTCATATATATATATATATATATATATTTAGTCATCCAATTGTTTGATACGTGGCTGTACATTTCTTAAAATAACATATATAATCATGTCAACATTAATATTATTAGCATTAATACTTACCAGTTACTAAAATTGTGATTCTTCCCACCTTCCCCAGACTAGGAGGGGTCTCTGCAGCTGCCCATTGTTTAATGCTGAAAACTGGAGCTGGTGTTGAGATGATCAGTTTTCAGGAGTGGTTCTTCAGCCAGGCAGAAGGACAACCTTAAATGCAAGGTGCATAAAAGCAAGAGCTGTGCTCTTTGCCCAAAGCCCTCCCCTGCAAATTTGTAATCTGTACCCCACAAAATATAACAGAGGAAAAATGTGTCTTCTGTAACATATAACAGCATGATTAAAAAGGAAAACTTCAGAAAAGCTCTCTATCACTTTTGAAATTGTATGGATTTTCAGAGTTCCTATTTTGTTCCTTTTTAAAATCTGCAGACTCTTTCCAGAAGTATTTCTGAGAAAAGGAATGAGATAATTTGAGCTATTTGGCAAAGACATGTTATTAAATTATTCTGCTCGAGCCATTTGCATTATCTCATCGAATGTTTGTTGATTTCTTTTAACCTCACACCCAAAATTCACCCAAGAATACTGTGCAAAATATGAACTAGTTTTATTAGTGTGGTGGAAAAACTGACTAGTAATCTAGCTCTATTATATATTTCTCTATTTTATACTATATGATTATTAATCATTATATGATTATTAATCATTATCCGTACATGTGGCTCTTTGAGTAGTCGACAGGTATTTGTTACTCCTGCTAATAAACTTTCAGATGGTCACTTCTCTACTATAATAACCAAATGAGGTATTCAGTTATTGTATCTCTTCTTCTTAGTCATGAATGTTCTTAACAGGAGTGGCCCAAATAACTTATTTTAAACAATAAATTTCTGTGATTCTGAAAATTCCACTTAGATTCTCCTGAATGACCTATGTCATCTGTACACTGCCTCTTATCAAATGGCTCAGAATGTTTTTGTCAAGATGTCAACAGAGAATCTAAAGAAATTAATTTGAAGCAATACTTCTGTTTGCAATGCACAATTGTATTGGTTTGAGGGTGGGATAAAGTTTCTTCACAGTAGCCAGCATGGGGCTGTGATTTGGATTTGTATTGATAATGCTTCCTTTTTGTATTTGTATTGATAATATTTCCTTACTGCTCAGCAGGGGCTACACAGAGCCAAGGCCTTTTCTGCTTCTCACACCACTCCAGCAGTGAAGGCAAGGAATTGGGAAGGGACCCAGACAGGACAGCCGACCTGATCTGTCCCAGGGGATGTCCCATATGTCATCATGCTTGGCACACAAGGCAGGAGGAAGGGTGGGATGTTTGCAGTGGTGGTATTCGTTTTCCTAAGTCACTGTTATATGTGCTAGAGCCCAGTTCTGCTAGGGATGGCTGAACACCTGCCTGCCCATGGGAAGTGGTGAATGAATTTCCCACTTTTCTTTGCTTACATGCCTGACTTCTGCTTTACTATTAAAATCCACCCACAAGACTTCTCACTTTCACTCTCCTGACTCCCTCTGCATCCCAGGGGATGTGAGAGAGCGGCCGGGTGGGGCTGAGCTGCCAGCTGGGGTTAGACCATGACAACCATAGAAGTGCCCCAAAATTTTAACTGGATAATCCTGGTGCCTATTGTTCACTTGCCTGGGGAGTTTATTTGTCATCTGAGGCCTTTGAAGCCGTTCATATTTATGCCAAGTTCTGCTGGAGGCAGCAAAGTTTCCGGATGCTATTGTTCCCATCCAAGCTGCCACATCTCGAAGATAAACAGGAAATGCACATATGTGTTCTCCAGGATCTGTCATATGTGAGATGTAAGCTATGTCCCCTTTTCTGGTGTGAAAACATCCCCTATGAAATATAACACTTTATCAGCTTTTATTCTGTTTGAATGGGTTTTCAGAGAAGCTGGGGAGGGAAGCATCTTCTCTGCATTTTTTCAGTCATCAGCTTTTTCTTAAAAAGCTTTATCCTTATTAGAACTAAAGCTTCTTTATTCCTTCACAGCTCTACAGAGGTTTCTTAACATAAGAGACAGTCTTATTTTCAATTTATTATTGTTCCTCTACTATCTGGTATTGATTTTTCTCTTATTTTGAATTTTTTTTTCCATGTAAAGTAATTTTTCAGCATCAGGGGAGCAGTATAGCCAAACATTTTGCTGGTGGATAATTCCAAGCATAGCATAAGGCCTTTTTGCTGAACTTGTACATACCATATTTTTTAAATTCTCCTTTATTTCTTCCACAATCTACTTACTGTGTTATTTCAGTACACTTTTGCTTCCTTTTAAGAATACATATTTGACTAATCATGATTTCTTTCTAGTCCTATTTATTATTCTTAGTGAGACCCTGATTCAGGAGTTTTCATAAATAAATTTCAAACTTAAACTAAACTATACTGCTAAATTATTTTGATTTCACAGACTATATTTATGAATCAAGTCTGCCATTTTATAATTTCTCATTTAGAAGCTGCCTTTGGTCATTTCAATCTTCTATCCAGCTGCTACTGTGGATATCAAATTTTGTTGCCTTTTCTCTGTGCTTCTTTCCTTTGTGCTTTCTTTTACTCCCACTTCCAACTTAAAAAATAATAATTCTTGGACACATTTAAAAAAATGGTTTTTGTTATTTTATTAGCACCATACCTAGGATTATGAAGGTTCCAGTGTCTATGATTGAATAATGAAAAATACTCGCCCTTGTTCAGTTTCCTTCAGCTGTGGGTATTTGCACTATAAGATTATTCTCTATCTAACATACTCTGATCTTACTGTATTGGGTTTTTTTCCCCTCCTTGTTTTAAAAGATGGAGTCTTTGAGGCATATATGATCTACCCACTTCTACTTGTCTTTAATAGCATAATTATAGACCTATGATTCATCTAGTTTTGGCACATTAATGAAGTGAACTGCCACTTTAGGAAGAGTAGATATTATTGGGCTATGTTCATTGTAGGTATCCTCCTACTAGAAATAATCTCTAGGAGTTTTGATTAGTAATTAAAAGATGGTTCAATTCAGAATTATTAATGTTTTTTGTAACTGTAGAAAAACTATAGTATTATTTCCAATAAACATACAAAATATTCATAAATATAGATAGTATCTCAAAATCTGTAAAATATATATGCATGTATGTGCATGCAACACCTGAAATAAAAAAAAAAAAAGTTTTGAATTGCTTGGTTGTTTAGCTCCAACATATTCTTTTATAAATGCAATATACAATTTTCTAAATTTAAAAGTAAGCTTCACAAAGCTCCCCCTTCACATGTAAAATGCTCTATTATTTGGCTCAACACCAGTAAAATGTTTTTTGCAATGCTGGGGTTTCAGCACTACTTTCATTACAGACTTGTGAGAGGCAATCCTACATAATGGTCTATGAAGAGACTGAGTAGAAGCAATTAATTCACTAATAATGTCAGCAGCCAGGGTCTTTTAAAATAGATCCAAAACCACCAGAGGAATAAATGCCGATATCTAATACCCCTTCATCCTACACTCATAAATTTTCTGTAACAAAAAGTGGAGGACTATTGAATTACTCTGTGGGTCAAATCCAGACCAGCAAACGAATGCAAATCTGTCATTAAGCACATGACTACCAGCCCTCAGGACATGGACATTACAATAATTTCATTTGGGGTGGTAGGTTTGAATAACTTTTTGCAATTATAAGATTTTTGTCCTCCAATTCTGTGAATAATCTACTTCCTCCTATAATAGGGGCTTGGTGATTTTCAAACTAAATGGGTGTAAATACCCAAAAGTAAAAAGATTCATATTTTCAATACTTCTTCTAAGATCCACAGTGAGAGTAACATTATTTACAAGTTTAAATTATTATCCAGTGACTAAAAAAACAGGGCTTTACTATGACCTGTATATAGCTTGGAAAGGTTAAAACCTTTCAGGCGGAGTTGTGCTACAGTGTAAAAATCTCTATTACTACAAAAATTATACATAACAATGTAATTGTACATTGTTACTACATTGCTTGTACGTAAGTTTGCAATAGAAATTAATTTCACAGAGGAGAATTTTTTATAAAAGAGAAATGAGCAAAGAAATCTTTTTTTATAGGACTTAAATGATGAATAATTTATTTTATTGGCATCTTCAGAATCCTTAGATTGGTTTAGGATTCTGTTCATTTATGGGCCAATAACTATTTCTAAATAAAAGAGTTAAAAAAAAAGAAGAAGAAAAGAAAAAAAAAGGTCCCAGGAGGTAAAGACCAAAGTGAGAAATGAAACTATGGGGGTTTAGGGGCAAATATTATCATCTCAAAGACAAAGGGAGAACTAAGGATTCTTCAGGTGAAAAGTTTTCAAAATTAACAAAATCCTCTGGATGGGATGATAAGGAACCATATGATGAATTATTTAGTATCTAGGGAGACAATTAACCACTCTATCCCCCCTAAATGTACATATGAGGGATTGAGGCATAAAGGGTAAAAGGGTCTATTACACTTCCTCACACACCAGCAGACATTTTGGGCTGCCACTGCATCCATTTACCATATGTCACTTTAATGACTGCACAGAGATGAGTAAGACAAACAACTGAACTGAGGCTACAGTGTTCTTGGAAAACAAGTGTACTGCAACTGGGCAGTATTTGTTTCTGTTTCTAAATAAATATACAGTAGTGGCTCTGAGTTAGTTGATTTTTTTTGGTTTTTTTTTTTCTCCCTGTTCAACTCAGTCACCGTTTCCTCTGCAAAACAGGTGAAAAAACTCTACCTAATGAGTGGGGAAACTGATTGAAGCTGGTAAGTGACTAAACCAGTGCAATACAATGCAAGCCATGCTGTAGCAAGAGATAACCTCAGATGCAATGCATCAGAGAGTTGCTTTGTTGGGTTTAGATGCTAAAAGAAATTTAAAAACTACTAGGAAAAAGCGGTCATGGGGGTTTCTATGGCTCTTGCTGCTTCTTTTCCTGTTCATGTCCTTGAAGAGAATTTCAGCTCCACACACCTGGAGCCATTTTCAGTCTTGCTTCTCTGCTCCCGGAGCTGCATGTGAAGCAGCTGGGCAGACAGGGAAAAGGAGGAGCACCTCTCCCATCACCAGCTCCCCTCTCAGCTGCGGGCTTGCTTACACAACCCTTTTGTGCACCTCAGGAGCTGGATTCTGCAAAGGTAAGAGTGATAAAGTGTTGCTTGCTTTTGCAGAATATTGGCCATGAACGTTTGTAAAGACTCAGCTCTACCTTCTAAGGTATTTCAATTCTGAAATGATTGTATTTTCAGTGTGTCCTCTATTGCTTCAGACCCTGAGCAGATTTATTATTAGAGGTTAAAATAGCTTAGAAGCAGATAGGATTTGCATTATGCCATTGGAACAGATTCCTTGGCCATTCAGCATTGAGAAGCTGAAGCACAGATTCTCCTCCCTGTTTTCTGAGCTATGAGCTCTTCTCTCTATCTAATGTCTGTTAGAGCTTTTGTACCACCTCCTGCTGTAGTTTGGAATACAATAGCTTCAGCTGAAACAAAATTACTCTGAAAATAAAAAAATGAGGCACCAGAGTTGAAATAAAAAAGGACAGAAGATATTTATTCCACTGCAGGTGGTATAAAGTGTTTAAGCTTGTACAATGTACTTAAATTAGCTTTCAAAGAGACTCATTGCTTTCCTTGGTATTATAAAGTAAATACATCTTAGAAATACTCAGATACTGAACAAGGACAACCACCATCTACCTTGAATGGACTGCAAATACCTGCCTAAATAATGCTTCAAATCCAGCTAATATAAAAATACCCATTCGTTAGCAGGAGAAAATGTTTACTCCTGCTTATATGACATCTCTAAGTGTTTGAGAATTTCATTTCTAGTTCTTGGTCTCTCCAGCTGCAAGTTAAAAACAGCCCAGCAAGCAAGGACAGGACAAAACAGGAGCATTCAGGCTGTATGGTGTAGAATAATGAAAGCAATTTAGATACATCTGAGATAATACAACATTAACTGCATTAGTGAAGCATTTTCTCCCACAACATAATCTGCCAATGGTGCTCTGTAACTGACAGAATAAAACTTCTTGTCAATTTTATTTTTGCATACACATATTTTCTCTAACAATATGTTCTTTCCTTCTTTGTGAATTTATGTATTACATCAGAGCCTGCACTCTTAATGCTCCCTTATGAAAATTCTGACCATTCACATGCATTTCATCTGTGCTCTTTCACCATGCCTATTCAGAGAGTTCTTCCATGCATAGTTCTACAGCCTGCTTTGAGACAATCAGTGCTCCTCTGGCAGGAGAACACCTGAGATTTGCAAATGTAAATATATGAGAATCTCTGACTACTGGAAGGAGCTAAAACAATGCCACAGCTTTGCCTGTCTTGTACCCAGATTGGCTGAAAGGCCAGGAAGCTATAGCATATCCCATGTGTTAAAACTCTGTCTACACCATAAAGCAATGGCTGAAAACAGTTGACATAAATCTGCTTGGAATCAGGGACTCAGGATCTCCTGACTTGAAGCAAGGCAGTGTCTTTGCAGTCAAGACTGGGAGAAGAGTCAATCTGGGAACAGGCTTGAGGGGTGCTACCTCTTCACAATCACTGAAGATCTGCCCTCAAGCTCCTCAAATACTATGAACTCTTTGACAGAAATCACTGAAGACCAGTTCCTCACATTCCCCCTTATGCTTCATCTTAGGGCTTTGGAAAAGCCTGGCAGATGACTATAAAAATGGCAGGCTGGATAATTCTTAAAAGCTCTTGTGCCCCTATCAATGATGCTTTACTGTAAAGGCAGCATTGGCAATTCCAGTTAATCACTCAGAATTATCTGTAAGACTCTTCTCATACCTCTTCTTGACTCTTAGCACACGTATGCCCATTGTATTAAATAAAAAAGAGTGATGCAAAGTCTTACAGAAATATTAGCTAAAATTGGGATCTGCCAATTAGTTCTTCCTATAACATGTTTTCAACACAACTGGTGTGAGGCATGCCCTGAGAAAAGAGCCTAAGATTCTGTGCATCAAGGAAATGCCACTGGGAAAGATCTGCAGCTGTGAGCAGTAATTGGTAAAGTGCTATCATCAAAGCCCACATGGTCACATATGCAGAGGGAGATTCATAGCACATCAAGTGTAAAATGAAAGCTGTGGTATAGCAAACATGAAGCCAAAGAAATATTGGTCAATATGCTGAGGCTGCTGGCTGAAGCAGTCCCCAAACTGTGTGTAACTTTGAAAATAACAGGAGAAAACTGGAAACACAACCCCCAAACAGTTGTTCTACTTAGTGGAAAAAGCTGATGTAGAGAAATATTCCACAGAAATGAGGTGCAGATGCTGGATCATTATCAATGAGTAATATCACAGTGTCAGTGCTCTCACAAGCATGAAAGTGATATACATCATCACTAATCCCTATGGATTTATTATGTCACATGGTCAGTCTACATTCCTCCGTCTCCGTCAGGCAAAGGCTGTGGACACCAAACAATAAAACTGATGTCCTTCAGTCACAGTGAATGGATGAATGAGGAACACAGATCAGTAGCATCACGGAATATAATAGTGGATTAGTAGGCTAAGACACATGAAATATGTCCTGGTATAAAATATTAAACTAATTATGAAGAGTGGTTCTGCACAGCCAACACCAGATGCTTTGATTCTGGCTACTAATCTGTTTGAAACACAAGGCTATGTCACATGGAAGTGTGGTCCTGCACACTGGCAAGGTGCCCAGAGACTGAACCTGTGATAGAGTGGTGAGAGTGAGAATTTCTCACTCTTTTTTTTTTTTAATCTTGCTTTAAATGGTAGCCAGATAGTTCCCTCCCTCTTCATTTATTCTGCTACACGTTGAACAAAATTAAGGGTGTGTCCCTAAAAGAAAAGAGATCTTCAGGTTTTTGGAAAGAAAGAAAAATATCATCACTATCAACCTGTCCACTGGCATTTCAGGCACCTTTCTCTCCATCAGCAGGGAGGGAGCTAAGATTTGGAACATGTGTGGAGATCCCTAAGTGGCTACAGGTAGGATCCCTTTTTTCCTTTGTAGTTCCTTTGCTAAGTTAAGGAATGAGGAATAACTGACCTGAAAATTTCTGCTTCAGTGATACTGAGTGGAGTTTTCCAGCCTGGATATTCTTTTGGTCAGGGAATGAATACTTGGGAATTTTTGTATTTAGGAATAAATCAGCATGATGTGACTTTGGGAAACATTGTACTACATTGTACTACACAGAGAGAACAAAAGGATTCAATTACATCAAAGTTCAAAAGCTTTGATTCATAATGCTTGCTCCTTGGTGTTATATCATACCATCTATATTTAAGGTTGCCTGGTCAAACCCAATGAAATTTGCAGTTTTGTAGGCAAAAGCCAGAATATCCTTATTAATATCACCTAAATGATTTTAGACACTCAGCTCTAGTGATAAGAGCTGAAGACCTCTCAAGTGATTTGTTATTTTCACCTCTTGTTCCAAGACTACACTCTGCAGGAAATCATCCACCACTGCCCATAAATGAAGCGATATTTTTAACTTCATACACTCAAGTGAAAGCACAGTGTGAGCATTACTGGATCATATTCCACGAAGGTTCATGCTTTGATAAGATCTAGCTTCGAGTATGGTTAAAAAATATGCATTGGTATTGGAATGCATCATCTTTTTTCCTTACCCACTTTCCTTGGATACTTCTCTAACTTTTCTATCTTAGGTTTTTTTGCCTCCTGGATTATATACAGATAGAACTAAGACAGAAGCCTGAATTTCTGTCTGTGATATTTTATCAGATGAATGCAAATGGTGCATTTTAGTGCATTTAATGTCTTGGAATGCCTGGGGTTCACCCTTTTGCAGGTGACAGAAGGGGGATTACAGATCATGTTTTGATGATTTACTTGAAAAGCACCTTGGCTTTGTATTTGGGTGAATGTCAACCTTCCTATCTCACCTTGATAGTTCTTTATGCTTGTGTGGCATGCAACCAAAGGAAAAAAAGAATTGGAGAGACTTGACCTATATCTCTGAAAAGTGACTGAACCTAAAAAGAAGAACCTTATGATTCTGTCCTAGAGGATTTCTTCCACTAGCTCACTTCAATCCAATTAAAAAAAAAAAGAGGACTCCACAGTTTGTTTGAATTAAACTCATTGTCTGATTAGAAGCTCTGACTAAGCAGTTGTAGGAATACAGTGTGTATTTAAGTGAGAAAGCTTTCTCTGCTTGATTAATCAAGGGAAAGTTTCATGGTTCAACTAGTCCACACTGGTTTTGCTGTGATTTGCAAAGAGACGAGATCACAGAAGGGTTGTGGTTTTTTTCTCTTCTAAAGAACATGCCCACTACATTGTATTGCAATTTTATTTATTTTTTATTTGACCACCATTCATCACCATTTACTCTCAGGTCACACAATGCCAAGAATTTCAATTCAAACAGCACATTTCCTGTTACATTTGCTGTGATGCATTGCTGAGGTCTGTCTTTCTTTTGGGGAACTGCAACTGTATGGGATCTTTTCTATTATCTATCAGCATTTTGGTTTGATTTTAAGGTGTGAGGGGTAATAAAATTTTCAGAGTAAATTCTCTGATATAGGCTACTAGTCTCCATTTTTTATTCCCTCATTTTAATTTCATTACCCTCCAAATTTTTCTCCAGTGCCCTTAGTATAACTGTGTGATAGCCTCAACCATTTCTCGTGATATTCCCCAAACTACAAGTAAAGCTTCCCTACATTTGTTTCACTCCCACACATTTTATTTTTCTTCTCTTTGAATGCTGTTTATTATTGCCAGCCATAACATATAAGATGTGTAATCACTTTAAAACTACTTTATTTTACACAACCTCTCTGATGCTCTGAGTGGCCTGGTAGTTGCCAGTTTTTTTTCAGGTTTAGGTTGCACCTTGTCCTGCAGGAGGGGACTGCAGGGTTTGTTGGGAGAGCAGGAAGTCTGTGTATATCTGAGGTGGAAAGGGCAAGGCAGCAGGCCAGGTGAGCTGTTTTGGAGGAGCAGATTCTTGACTTATTTCTTGTACCTAGGTATGATGACCCTGACAAAAGTCAATGATCACATCGAGCTTTTTTCCCTCAGGATCCCATCCCAGCCAGTGCTCAGGGTAGAGCTGTTCTATGGGTTAATCATGAGAAGGTCATTACCCATCCTGGGACCTGTTACCTGGGAGCTGTTACTGGGGTATTTTGAGTGAGGAAGGTCTGACAACGAAAGCAGCTGGTTCTTTTTGAGAAACTGGACTTTCTTCCTATCTGTGACATGGAATGTTATTTTGTGCTATCAAATAACTTTGACCTGACTTTTCTCACTTCTAAACAAGATTCTTCATTTCCCTGGCATTTTATGTGCAAAAGTGTCATATTTTGGGAAGTTTATTCTCCAATTAAGTATTCCCACTAAAACCATGAGCCACTCGCCCCTCCTGGACTGAAATGAGAACAGTTTGCTGGAAACAGCAGT
Organism: Agelaius tricolor; assembly: GCF_023055355.1. Taxonomy (NCBI): domain Eukaryota; kingdom Metazoa; phylum Chordata; class Aves; order Passeriformes; family Icteridae; genus Agelaius; species Agelaius tricolor. The sequence goes on along the minus strand of NW_027269269.1, from coordinate 42,430,995 downwards.
GAGATAAGAAAAAAAAAAAAAAAGAAAAAACATGAACAGCAACCCTAGTAACAAAGGTGTACAAAATTATTCACATGCCAAAGTGTTCACCATGACCCAAGTGAAGCCTCTCCAGCAGCAAAAGAGACCTTCCTCAGGAAAGACTCCCTTCCTCACACCCCTGGCAATGGTGTGAGATGGTATAGAACAACCTGCAGGTCCTGCCTGGCCTGGGACAAGTGTTTATAAGTCAGAACTAAAACTGTAGTCAATAAATCCATAAACATAACAAGTGCTATCTAACATTAGGGATGCTGAAAAATCAGTTTCTAACCACCTCTCAAACTTCACATGCAAAATCACTTGATGCTTTTGACCTTAAACTCCCTGAGATGCAGAAACCCTCTTTAAAATGTATATAATAATGAATACATCCCCATCATTTTAGAGGGGTGAGAGGTTGGGGAAATAAATTGGTGTTTGGGAAGCCGTCACGTAGTAGAAATGTGTGAATTAAGTTTCTGTTTTTAGAACAGTGTTTTAAGAGTGTGCCACTAATAATAGCTGGAGCTACACATAAAAAATGAAGAGGAATAAAAAATGGAGAAGCTTTTCATAAATGATTTCCATCCAAGCTGTGCATTGCACGAGGAGTTAGGGGATTCATTGACTTTTCATGCTTGTGATCTTATGTCTAAAGGGTACCATAAGCAGGAGGACTAAATTTCAATGGCTCACATGTGGTCTTCAAATAATTTTTAAGCTGATAATACTTTTGACATTGTTTTATGGATATGTACATATGCATTTATGCCCATACATATGTATTGACAGATGTAGTTACAAATCATATTCACCCATCAGTTATTACTATTTTGGACCCTAAGACACTGTTACATGTTTCAGAGATATCTTGATATTTTCAAGCTTTGGCTTTTTCTGCATTTGGATCTTTCTTCCTATTCATTTTTGGCTTTAATCACATAGCTGATAGTAGAGTTTCATCTGTAATGTAATTTACATCAATTGTGCAAAATTGTTGTCAAATGACCTTGCTAATATGGCAAATCACATATAAGAGAGGGTATTTAAATGAGATCTAAATGTTTAAATAGCTTAAAATCTTAGGATTAATAACATTCAAAATGTTGACTGTGCTACTTGAGACTTATAACCTTTCTCAAATGGATCCTTAGTTAATTATCTCTAAACCCAGCCTTTTAAAACATTATTCTGTGTCTAGAGATTGATATTTAACTTTTTTCTATTAATCATATTTAGTTTTTAGATTTGGAAAGGTAGTCCTCTAAGGTTCAGCTGACATTTAGACAATTATGTTGAGACTTAGCATTGATATATTTTGGTTGCTTAACCCTTCTTGTCAGCAGTTTTGTATTTTATGCAGACCTTGCTGGTGTGACACTGGCATTTATAGAAGAGTGAATTTATTTTAATAAAATAATTCCTGTCCTTGTAGTTATAACAGCTATGACTATTATCTGAAAACAAAGTGTATGAAGCTGTAATCAATCTATAGGAAACAGTTTTACATGCAGATATATTCATATCCCTGGTGAAAACTGATGCTGATATGTATTAAACTGTAGACGTTTTATTACAAAACCATTATATGTACTTCCCAATTTAAAAAAAAAAAAAGGGGAAAAAAATCCAACACCACCAGAAGAAAACAAACAAAAAAATAAAACCCCAAAAAACAACCCAAACCTAAAGTAAAAACCTTATTTTTCAATGTTCAAAACATGATAGGTTTATGAAAACTGTATAGGTTACTCCATGACACTGTCATTTGAAGGCTACAGGGGAAAAAATCTTCATTATATGGATTAAGGAAACTGGGGGTATTTAAGCTATAGCAAGGCTTCTGTCATTCTGCTGTTTATTGCTTCTCCCAGAATTGAAGAGCTCTTATTTTGTCTGCATCCTAACTCACTGTTTCTTAAACTAATATTTTTTAGGGGTTGCAGGAAGATAATGTCAAATGATATGACCAAGAATATGGTACCTGGATTTCGGTATCTCTAATCAAGCTGGTGTTTGGTAAGGCTGGAGAGTTGAGTGCTGTCAATGTGTCACTGCCATTTAAACAGCAATCCATGTCCCTTCTCTATTTCTAGGCAGTAGAAGAAATATTTCATGGAGGTGTCATGCACTGGAACTAAACTAGCATCATATAAAGTAGAAATAGTAAAATGAAAGTTGTCAATAAATTGGTGACGGACAGAGGGAGAGTGAATTGCTTGCTCGGTGTAAACACTGATTTCAGTTCCTCAATTCTACTTTTTTTTTTTTAAGAGGTCAGAAATGGACTGAAAAATGCTTGTTTACATTTAAAACTATCCTAAGATTAATTAACATTTTTATGCCTCTGAAGTTTTGAAAATAATAATCAGTAGATGACATACAGAACATGTTAATTATCTTTCTAAGATTACTCACTTTTCCAAACATAGTCGTCTGCATTTGTGAATGGTGGCATCTGAAGGTCATTTATGAACAATTCATATGACAATTCAGAGCTAATAAACAGCCTCATGTACTATGAATTACCACCTGCTCCCTTTTTGCAAGAAAGCATCTTTCAATATCCATGTTACACTACTGTTTATCACATTTCAGGCTGATGTCTACTTTGTGCAGGAGAGCCTTAACAACAGGGTTTGATAATTAGTATCTTGTTTGTGCTCTGCTCTCAGAAGCTTTTTCCTCAATGCTCCTGATGTCTAGTTTGGTTTTTTTCATAAACATTTCTGTAAGTACCATCACCAGATATTGTCTTTGTCTAGGAAAGATGGCAGAACAATCTCTTTCAGTGGTAGTATCCTGGTTTTGGTGAGATAGAGGTAATTTTTTCCAGGGTAGCTGGTGCAGTGCTGAGTTTTGGATTTAATATCAGAACAATGTTGGAAACACACGGATGTTTTGGTGCTGAACAGTGTTTGCCTTCAGTCAAGGACTGTTCACTGTCTCATGCTCTGCCTGTGAGGAGGGGCACAAGAACCTGGGAGGGAGCATGGCCAGGACAGCTGACCTGAATTAGCCAAAGGAATATTCCATAGAATATCATGTCCAGTATGCAAAGTGCATGGAGTTGGCTGGAAGGGGTGATTACTGCCCAGGGATGTAGCATCAGTGATTGGGTGGTAAGAGGTCATCATTTTGAGCATCATTTCTCTTTCTCATTCCCTTTCATTACTATTAATATTTTTATACCTTACTGTGTTTCAGTTTTTAAACAGTTCTTATCTCAATGCAAAAGGGTTGCTTCTTTTCCTTCAGTTCTCCTCCCAGCTGTCAGGGTAAAGGGGTTGTTTGAACAAGTGGCCATGTGAGGCTTAGCTGATGGCTGGGGTTAACCCATGACAGGTAGGAAGGACCAAATGAAATCCTCTCCTTCTCCTAGAGGACTTGTGTGAGTGCACAGGTCAATGTAAAGCTCAGTAGGCCCAGAGGGCAGCCCTAAAATGCATGAAACAGAGTAAAATGTGGATATAAAGAGTGACTGCACAGGCAAGGTGGGGTTTGTTTGCTGCTGCTGCCACTGCTGGTGGGAAGCCTGAGCTGGCCTGAGCAGGACATGCTCAGCTCAGTGGTAGCCTTGTCTTCCACTCAGCCTAGCATCTTCCACTCCAAACAGAAGAACATTCTTTTTACTGCCAGTTCTTTTCCCTGCCAGGGCCCAGCACAGCAGCCAGAATAAACTGTGCCTGTCCTCTCCTCCTTCAGTCATCCTCTTCTCCAGGATGTCAGCACTTGGGAGAGGGGATAAAGTGAGAGGGGGGGTGGGAGTGTGAAGGGAGGCTGCTCCATGGGTGGGACTGCTGCCCACATGAGGAGAACACACGTGTGTGTGCAGGCTGCAGCCTCCCACAAGCATGGGAGGGGAGCGGGGATGCTGAAATCTGTATTCAGCTCCTACAGGCACTGCTCCCAGGCTGCCTGTTTTAGGGGAAATATTTAGAATAACTGATGCTTCTGTGACTCCAGGTCTGATGTAAGGTGGGATTCAGAGTTGTGAGAACATGCCAGGCTGTGTTCAAGGCACCAGAGAAGAACCTGGCCTTTTGTTTATGTTGCTCACACAATTCAGTAGTTGGTATGTACTGCGCTATATATATATCGTGTTGATATATACTTTTGAAAATAGTAAATTGCTGAATTTATGCAACAGCTAGGCAAACAATAAAGGATGTAGAGAGCTGAAATATAGAATAGGTGCCAGGATTACTCATCCTCCTCCCACTCTCTGTTGGTAATACTTTCCCTTAAAAGTAGAAGGCACTGGTAAATTTTAATGACTTTTTCCTTCCAAGTTTCTATTTTTAGATTTATAGGTAGAAGAGGCCAGCAAATATTTTTAAGTTTTAGTGCTCACAGCGAGTTCGAAATGAACAGTCCTTGAGAATAAAACCTCTGGGTCTGGCAGGACACAGGCAAGGCAGAATGTGTATAAGCTTCAGGCCTCTGTGATGCTTCAGAGCTGGAAGTGTTCCCGTTGTGTGACCTTTCAGCTGAGACTACCCGTAAAAGTATCAATTAATGTTAACAGTTTTATGGTGTGGGTTCTTGCACTTTGAGAACTACGCTAAGACCATTTATTAACCTTATCTAATGGTCAGAATAGTCAAATGAACTGGTTTTTGTTGCTTTTAGTGCTCACTAATCCCCTCAATCACTCAGTCCTTCAGCATCAAAAATGACCTTTTTTCCTACAGAGAGAGAACTAATTCTTGTGACATATTAATGCATTTTTTATTCATCATATTCAAATAATGTGTACAAAATTGATAGATGGTCATGTTTGTGAGATTCTGTGTTTCCAAATTTCCAGATTGTTCAATTCTCCCTTTTTGTACCACTCTGAAGTGCATGAGATATGTACTTTGTTTGTACATGGTGAAATGCAAAGAAGGTTGGCGGCAGCTACTCAAACAATCCCATCTGAGCTTGTTTTAAGTCAGTGATTGCTATTTTAATGGAAATTTGGTGAGGAAAAAAAATCTTCTGCTTTCACCTGAGTTGAGCGAATATTTTGTGAGAAAAGGTTTCTATCAAAATCTGATTTTATTTTTTTTTAAGTTTTACTTTCAATTCCTTGTATGAGTTTTCAGATGACCTTTACTGAGAATGGTTGTTGCTTTTATTTTCATTTCCTTCAACCTTTTGTGCTCTGCAAACCAAATTTATAGGTAGTGACCCACCTGCCCAGTCAGCATTAGAAATTCCTCATGGGACATGCTGTAGATTCATGTAGGGAAAACCTATTACTGCTAGCAAGGACTGGTACTCAAAGATAAAACAAGTCTACAGGAGTGACAAACTATGAGAGGGAAAGCATGGATAGCCATGGCGAAAATGTAGTGTTACAAGCTCAGATTAATAGCTTTGAATAATTTAAATGTATAGGGTTTGTTCATGTGTCTGACCTTGTTGTGATTAATGCTCAGGTCTAGAACTACAAATAATATTCCCCTCTGCTCCGCAGGAGGCTTCTTCAGCTTCAGTTTTGGAGGGCATGTGCTAACCACTGCATAATTTCTAAGGGGGTATTGCTTGATCTAGTGCCTTGGTCACACTTGTGGCATTGAGGTCCATCTGCTATTCAGGGAGCATAGGAGAAGAGGCAGGAGGCCAGATGTCACATATTAAAGACCTTGTCTCACTGTGGATGGCAGCTCTGGAACGCAGCGCTCAGCACACTCCTTGCATCACTAAAAGGATAAGAGGAGAGCAGTGTGATCTTCCTGTAGCTCATACTGCATCCTGACTTTTGGGAGGAAGCTGAGCAGGTCAAGGTGTTCACAGCTTTCTTTTTTTTTTTTTTTTAAGTGGTTTATTTCAAAATTATAAAGGAAACAGCAAAAGTTACCAATTATCCAATTATTCCTGTTGTTTAACAAGTACATGAATCAGTTTCTGAGTCCTTGGAGATGATATACACCTTTGTAAGTATAAAATTTGAATACAGGCAAGAATTGCTTCTAGATTTGCTAGAAATAAAACAAATTTCCTCTAGATTTCAGGTTCTGGGTTCCATATAATTTGTAATAATTAACCTTACAACTATAACACGTTAAGTAAGGGTATATTCATAGCTGGGCAAACTTTCTTCCCAGTGCCCAAGTTCTTTGCACAATCTGGGCTAAACTTGTGAAGTTTAACAAGTATCTGAATCAGTTTCTGAGTCCTTGGAGATGGTGTACACCTTTGTAAGTTCAAAATTTGAATACAGGTAACAATTGCTTCTAGATTTCCTAGAAATAAAACAAATTTCCTCTAGATTTCAGGTTCTGGGTTCCATACAATTTGTAATAATTAACCTTACAACTATAACACGTTAAGTAAGGGTATATTCATAGCTGAGCAAACTTTCTTCCCAGTGCCCAAGTTCTTTGCACAATCTGGGCTAAACTTGTGACATGCTCAGATAAATGTACAAAAAAACCCCACCAGCCCCAAACAAAAACAACTCTCCCTTATCCTGGATCAACAGCTCACAAGAACAGATGTCTTTCCAGTTAAATTTTTCATACTGTTTTGCCATAGCCAGAAACTGTCTCTGCTTCCTTTAGAGGTTTATTTTTCTCCTGAGTCTGAGTTATTCAATCAGAAAGGTGAATATCCATTTTCTAAATCCCGTCAGCCAAAAACATGCTGTGCACTTTTATGCTTTGTGCTCTAGCCATAAGAATTTCCCAAAGGCAAGTCAAATGGTGGGAAAAATTAGAGAAGAGAATGGACAGCAGTTTTCTTAGCTAAGTTACAGCCTGCTGGATGTCTCACAGCCAGAAGCTTGGCACTACTGCGATGTATTGCAAACAGCTGGATTTTAATTTTTTTTATTTTGGAAATTACCCTCATAATTAATTTTCCCTCCTAAACACATTTTGTTTAATCATTATGGGGCAGGTTCATTATTCAATTATCCTGATTGCTACAGCAAAAAGATGAGGCAACTATCCAAAGCTTTAGGTAGTAATATAGTATTTTTAAATACTATAAATCTATAAAAATACTGTTTGGTCATGGCAGAAGAAAACTATTGTAGTCTTAAAGACAACTCCTCCTATAAATAGTTAAAACTAAAAAAAATTATCCACATCCAAAAATCCAGCAGTCATACGTGATTAATTTTATAGCACTTTTAAAATTAGGTCTCCCACCTATCCAAGCATTTTAGTGTAAGAGCTGAGGCTTTAATAAAATAATTTATCTGACTTGCACTTTCCAATTTTCAAACTAAGAATCTATGCCAAAGTAAACTAACTGTGCCTGTCCTTTGGTAGCTGCCCATATATTGTTTGTGCCATCACACATATAAAGTTTTTTGAACAACTGATATCCCTTCTCCATTCTTTGAGTATTTTTGGTCAAATAATTATTCTATTTACTTTAGGAATGAGGGAAGGAGTAGAGAAAAGAGGTTCAAGTTGTCAACCCTTTAGCTACTTTTGCTGCCAATCATATATTTTATACACATTTAACATAATATAATACTTTTTTGTTTGTTTGGGTTGGTTTGTTTTTTGGGTTTTTTTTTGAGGTTTTTTTTGTTGTTGTTGTTTAATACTGCTGACATATACTGAGTTTTTTACTGTTTTATGCCAGCATGGTCCTTTCTTAAAATGATAGCAGGTTGATAAGAGATTTTGATCATTTTGCCTATTTATAAATAGCTATTTCCCCTTCTTTTAGAATTGCAAATACTCTATTTGGATTCCATGCTTTTGGGAAAGTTTCAAATTAGAAATAAATGGCAATAATGCTCTCTGTATAATTACCCAACCTTATTATAATTGCAAAACACAAAATAAGTGCAAGTTATTTAAAACCCTTGCTAGTTATAAACTATAAAATGTGAAGTTAATCTGAAATTAAATGGAAAACTATGTAAGCTCTAGTAAAATGCTGTTCTGTGTATTTTATGTGATATGCATTTCTATTAGGAAAACCAGACTGCCCTTTTCTCCTCTAGTGCTTACAGGACATATGATTCCACACTGTGGTGGGGTTATCCCTCCCTCTGCTTTGCTTGTTCTCATAGCAATGTCATACAGCACTGGCATTAGAACAAAATTGCTTATTTAAAAAAAAAAAAAAAAAAGAAAAGAAAAATACTGAAGCTCTACATGCCTGAACTCTTGAAATTGGTGGAAATACCAAGATATAAATTTAGCTTGGGTGATATGTAGAAGAAACATTAATTATCAGGAAACCAAGAGAAAAATGTCTTTATCACTGTTATTTCTTTCCAACATGTTTAACAAATTAACACAGGGTGCCTTTGGCAACCATTATTGCAAAGTACCATACTTATATCTCTTATGGATGAGTCAACAATAGAAATAAATTGGGAATGGATTATACTTCAGTTCTGTTTGTCATAGTCTTTTAACCTTACTCAAGAATACTTGCACTCAGAATGGCTGTTCTTTATTTTAATGTGATTTAATCAAAAAAGTAAATTGTGGTGAAATGCAGAGAGCAAGATAGTCATATTTGGGTGATCACACATAGCTCATTTGCATTTTGTAGTTATGCTTACTTCAGTGATACTCTCAGAATTTTTTTCTGTGTGATTATGGAAATTAAAAAAAAAAATATTCTTTGAACATTTCCATTGCTGTTAACAGCAATTAATCATTTAGTGTCTTTAGATGTCATTAAGCATCTGTATTTGGCAAGCCTTCTGTTTAACTAGAACCATTCTATAAAACATATAATTCATCCACCATTTCAGCTACTGTTGACTTCCTGATTAAGCCACTCAAAATAATTATTTTCATTTGTCTCTTTCTCTAAAATTCCACTGGCAGACTTCTTGGTCAAAACAAAAGTTTAGCCTTGAAAATAGAAAAGGCTACACTGCTTTATGTAGTTTTTTCTTGAATCCATCCTCTAGGAACACTCACCTTCAGATAAAAGTAGATTTTCATATTTCTTAATATCACACTAGATGTGTTTCATCCAATTTTGTTCATTAAAATTTTCCCCAAAACAGTCCTTATGGAAAATGATGATTTGTTGAAAGTAAAAAATTTCTAAGAAATATAAATATTTTGGCAGAGTTTTTTTATTCATATATTTTTTAGCATCCCTAAGGCCAAACCACTCAATTTGAACTTTTTCAGAATGGAATTTTTTTCCTTGAAGAACAACTTGTTTATAATTATTTTCATTCTGCAATACTCTTAAAATGCTCTACTAATATCTGTGAAGTCAGTATCACAATAAAATTTTGCTGTTTATTTGTTTTCTGAAAAGTATAATATCACAATTAAGCACTGAACTAATCTTTTTCTTACTTTTTAAATTAGATGGTTTTAATTTTATTTTTCATCTGAGTGGGTAGTAAACATCCCAAAGTCCAACATTTGTCAAACAGATAATTGGATTCCAAGACAGTGTGGTAAAATTTACTTTTATGAAGATAGAGCAATTCCAAATTGGAGGACTCTGCCTGTAAAATTGATGGTATCTGTGAAGGGCAAGCATTTTGCCATTTGTGGAAAGCAGTTGTCCAGGTCATGGTTCAACAGGGCAAAGCAAAAGTGCAAGCCAGTGGGAGTAAAAGGATATTGAAGATCAGGAAAAATACTGTCCTAAGCATATTGAGTAATTTTCTAATAACAATCTCCCCACATGTAAACATTTCAGTGAGGGACATGGTGTGTTTTGTGTAGAGCTGAGCACTTGTTTGCTAAATGCCACTTGATTGCTAAATGCTGTGGACAAATTAGTAGCATGCTTGAGAGAAGAAAATAATTAGGATTCCCATTGCTGTGTTCATGGAGGTCTTAAAGTGAAGCATCCGAGTCCTTATAATCATAGCACACTTTTCTGCACTCATTTTCTGCTTTGGCATCTTCTTGTATCCCAGTGTTCCATGCAATCATCTACACTTCCAGCTCATTCTTTTGAGGGATACAGCTTCTTCTTTTGCATCTCTAATTTCCATGTAACTTAAGAGAACTTAGCATCTGTCAGGATGAAGACCTGACAATTTTCCTGCTTTTTATGCAGATGACAAATGCTGATATCCAGTTGGGTAATTCTGTGTGGTTCTTTCACTGGATGCAGGGATGGAGCCCTGTGGGATCCCCTTAATTTGGAGGTGAGATACTGACTAAGAGAGATTACATCTTCTGGAAGATTTTTGTTGCTAAGTTATTTTAAGAATAAAAGTTCCTTCTCCTTTTCCAGTAGGAAAAGCGCATAATGGCTAATTAGGCCCTCAGGGATCAATTTTCAAAACAGTGTGCAGAAAGTGTGAGCACAAATCTTATTTGTTAATGGGGTTTGTGAACATACCTCCTGTGATTTTTCAAAATTTAGAATGACAAAAGAGCAACCTCATTGGAGAAGCAGGTTTAAATATATAGCCTATGATGACTTTTTCTTGGGGGCATTAGGCAGATGATGTACATTAAGGCCACAGAGTGTTTTTCTGGTCATTATGCTTTACTTCATCAAACCTTTAAACAGAACAAAATAATAAAATAATATCTGCAGGTCTGTTGCTGAAATCAATCCCACAGTTCTTACCTAACTCCTCTTTGCTTAAAGGAGGAAAGGCAACAAAACACTAGTTACTAATTTTGGTGAGGAAAAAAAAATTAAAAAAATAAACCCACTGATCCAGGCCAGGTGCCACTGGCATTCTTGGCCACCTGGGCACCCTCTGGCTCTTGTTCAGGTGCTGTCCACCAGCATCCCCAGGCTTTTTGCCACTGGGCAGCTTTCCAGCCAGTCTGGTGGAAACAATGGTGTTGTTGTCACCAAGGTGCAGGACCTGCCCTTTCACCTTGTTGAATCTCGTACAGTTCACTTTGATCCATAAATCCAGCCTGTCCACATCCCTCTGAAGAGCCTTCCCACCCTCCAGCAGGTCAGCACTCCCACCCTACTCGGTGTTATCTACAAACTGATTGTTAAAGATATTGAACAAGGCTGAGCCCTGGGAGCATCACTTATGTCCGGCAGCCAGCTGGATGCACCTTCATTTTCCACAACTCTGCCCTGGCCACCCAGACAGTGTGTTGGACAGGGAGCAGTGCACTTATCCAAGTCATAAAAAGCCAATTTCTCTAGAGGATGCTGTGGAGAATGGTGTCAAAGGCTTTACTAAAGTCCAGAGAGGTGACATGCACAGCCTTTCTGCCATCTACTAAGTGGGTCACCTCGTTGGTCCTACCCTGCATGGGAGACATTGCCTGTATTTTTTGGTCTGTATCTGACCACCCCACAAAACATCTTTCAAAGATAATGATTATCTTTTCTAACAATTAAAACCACAATTTTTGCTCTCCTCCCTTGAGTCAGTACTACTTTATTTCTAAACTTCTGAAAGTTAGCTGCCAAATCTACTACATTACTGAGACCTTCCACCACTGAGAGTTTTTTGCCCTCCTGATGTTCCCCTGTGCACATTCTCATTTTCTAACCCTTATCTCTGACAGTTTATCTGCTTTCCATCTTGCCTAAGGTGCCCAAATCTCCTCTACTACCTTTCCCAGAAGTTTTTTCTGCCTGACCCTGTATGTCAGAAAGGCCCTTCAGCAAAACTCTTTTCCTACCACCTTGCCACCTGCCAGAGCTGAGCTGGGTTTTGTACTGTGCTTGAAAAGAACTAATTGATTAGCATTAATGCAGTATAGCGAGGTTTTTAAGGACTTTTGCTAGCCTTGAAGAATTTCTTACTGTGTATTCTAAAGATATCATAATTTCCTAAAGTGACAATCGAGCTTCCTGTACCTCTTTGAAGCACCCTTTACAGAGATTCTTCAAGTTCCTACTTTGTCTTAAAATCATAAGTGCCTTAGGAAATGCTGATAAGTGCACTCAGGCACTTGCCTAAAGGCACCAATGTGTAAATGCTGTGACCCTGTGTGACAAGAACAGCTGCAGGGAGTGGTTTCCTGTGCTGTTGCTATCACTGAAACTTCACTATTTGTCAAAGGAATAAATGCAATAAAATGAGCATTAGGACATAACAAATGCTAGTTGAGGCCAGGAATTTTGACAGGATGAACAGCTGAAAGTCAGGTTCGAATTTATCCTCCTAAATTAGGTTTGTTTATTACAGACACATTGTAAGTTTGGCCTCATGTTTATGCATTATTGAAGTTTGGGACAAACGGGATGCAGAAGAATTAATTTGTAATGTACTGTAGTGAATGCAACACCTTGGTGCTGAAGTGTATGGATTATTTTGCCTTTCTAGGAAAATATCTTTGATCAATTAATTACCTTTCTTAGATATTACTCCATGAATTACAATTAATTTTGAATAAAACCTGGTACTTATCATAGATGAAAGCTGATTTTTTTTTTCTCATGATCTTAGATAGCCAATTTCTAGGAATAGTACTAGTGCATTTCTCCCATTAGAGGCTTCTGTAATATTTAACACCAACAATAAATTCAAGAAAATATTAATATAAAGAAGTGAAAATTAGATGAAAACCTTTCCTATGTCAATGCCTCAGACAACTGATTGTGGATTCTGCTTCATTCTCCAATTACATTTACCAGAAATAAAATTATTACTTAGTTGATAAACTGAGAGTGTGCTTGGAAAGCAATCTTAGGTTTTATATCTTTGGAAGCAGGTGCACTTTTGGGACTTGTATGTAAAAGTTTCTGGATCTTTCAGAATGTTTTAAACTATTCTTATGCAACCAGTGTATTTTTCTTTCAGTATATCTGTTAATAGTTATATTTGACACTAAAAAATGTGTGGTTCTTAAAGAACCACTTACTTTTAGAGAACAGTATGTATAAAGAAAAGGAAGAGTGGAGTAGAGATTACATTCTGATCTTTCTGGGAAATAAACTTCTAAAAATATCCACCTCTAATTTTCTTTTAAGGCAGCCTCAAGGAAGAAAGTGTATATTGCATTTGTCATAACACAAGATGTCTAAGGCATAGTTTGTACTCAGGCTGTGCAAAATGTGAGGTGGATCACCTGAGTCACTGCTCTTCTAAAGTTTAAGCTCTGTCTCTTAAGATAATATCAGGATATTTTAAATCGCAAAACATAATCAATGCAGAAACTTTGTTAGCATTTCTCTGTGTAAAATCCTGTAAATATGTCTTTATGTATACAGTAAGATATACATATCTTACCATATACATAATGACATATTCACAGCTTTTTCTGGCTGTTTTTAATGCAGTGGTTAAAACCTCACCATCCTGAAGAATTTTATGTTTTTTTAATATGTAGTGAGTGCAACTGAAATTTGAGCCATTAGGATTTATTGATTCTGCTCTTTCATATGTCAGCTTCTGTTAGCATATCCCAAGGCACAGAGCTGTGGAATCATCAACGTCAGAGGAAAGACTTGAAGAAAGTTTTCTTCACAAAATATGCTGTCTCATTCTCCACTTATTTGATTTTGAGCAGGAGGGTCTGCTCCTCAGATTATTTTTGCCTCCTGGAGGCCACCTTAAGGGAAACACAGCAAAAGCACAAAGGTGTTTTCCAGAGGAAGGAGTTCCGTCTTCATTTGTGTAGTCTTTAAGTAAAGGTGGAAGTGATATGGGGCTGCATGACTTGGGCCAAATGTGCTGAGATCAAAACTTAGGTTATTCTGGCTCATGTCTAAAGCAAGTCATGGTATAAAAGGATTAGTCCATTTTCTAAAAGTTCATCTGCAAGAGGGCAATTTTTTTCTTGATGCAGTAGAGCAGCTGCCATATTGGTTGCCAGAGGGGTGGGAAGTTTAATAGACGTTTAAAATTTTAGATTGCTCTGGCTTCATGTACAAGTTTGAGCTGTAAAATAGTGAAATGACAAAAATGGCATAAAGTCCTGATGTCTCCACCTGGAAGGATGCAGATAATTGAGTTGGACTGAGTTGCTGGAAGCTTATCATCTCAGTGCACTTTTACAGCAAAATTAATATGCAGCCAGAAATCCTTGCATCCTAACAAAACTGTGCACTTTTATAATACAATGAATCTCAGCATTTCCAAGGAAGCTTTCAAGCAGGATGTAACTTTTTTGTAAGAAAGATGTTCTGTGGGCTGGAACATCATACAACACTTTACAGGCATACACACACAAGCACACACATGCACACACACACACACATATATATAGAGACATTTGTTCAAAGATAAAAAGTGTGCAAATTATTATAAATTTTAAGCTGGTGTAAAAGATTTCAGGAAGTCTGTGACTGAATAAAAGCTCTTGGTGTGGGAGCAGGAGTATGCAAATTGGGCTAAGGATGTTCTCACCCCACAGTGAGATCCTCAAACACCAGGGCATTACAGGTGCAAATGGATGCTTCACAGTGTGGTTCACAACTGACCACTGATCCCAAAAGATAAAGAGAGGGAGACAACATAAAGTTATGGAGTTCTAATCTTGCTTAACTTGATAGGCAAGTATTAATTTGTAGCATAGCAAAGATAAAGTTATTAGCTGGTCTTGGATTTAGTTTTGGAAAAGCCATTTAAAGCAAACAATCTGACTACTTTGGGATAAAATGAGACCAGACTCTGATACCAACTGCCTTTTGTAGAAACTCCTTGGATTAATATGAATAGCTGAAATTATTTCCTTTTGGCTTTGTTGTTAGATAAAGTAAAACATACTTATGAGAATATTGTAGTTGTTTCTGTAGTGGGGTGATTAACCTGTGGCTAAAGACTTGGAGAGCACAGAGAAGTCTCTCTTTTCTCACATTTGCAAGAGGAAGGCATTGTCAAACGCCTTCAGACTGTGTAGGGGATAAAAGGCACTGAGGGTTTGAAGCTATGATATGCTCAGTAAACACCCACAGGATGGTATATATGAGAGATATCCTACACAGAGCTCTGGGAATCTTGGGAAGATTTTGGCAGCTCATGCAGCTCTGTATGTGACAAAGTCAAAGCCAGGGAACCTGACACAAGTGGTACCTACACAGCAGTGTCTGAATACAGTGAGGAGTCACATTTAAACCCCACTCACCCTTAGAGGAAACAGTTTAGGACAGAGCAGCATGAAATTTTGCATGAAGCACTTTACAATGATTTTTAAGGCAGAGACACATCCTTGCTACTCCATAGAAAACAGTATTTTTAAAAATTATGTCAAATTATATAATCTGATTCAGATGTCTTTCATTACACCAGGCATAGCCAAGTGATATGCATTAAAAAAAAAAACAAAAAAAAAACCAAAAAAACCTCACCAGAAATAAGGACATTCCCATCAGCCCCTAAGGAAGGGTTTGAAAGAAGCAGATTGACTTCCAGACACATGATGAAAAGCTCCATTGATTTTAGTGGGGTTGCTCTAAAAATGTCTATCTTAAACCAGGTCAGAACCCAGCCCTTTTTTCAGCTATACATTCAACAGAAAAATAGAGGCAAAATTTCACAGCAGTGATTGAAGGTGGGATGTTGGTTGCTGAGGTAAAAGCATATCTGGAAAAGCTACAAAAAAGGAAACTGTTTTCATAGTGCTCATATTTGAAAAATCATTCCTTAAAATTTAATATCTTGCAGTATTTTTACTAAGGTTTGCCATGTAGGAAAAATCCTCTCTGAGGAATTCCATATGACTTTGCAATCCACATCAGCATATCATTTCCTTTTCAATCTATTTAGTGATGCATTCATCAAAGATTTAGGTGTTGAGATTTTGTGCAGCCTGAAGAACTCTGTGAAAAAACTGTTGAGAGATATATATATAGCATAATGCACGTGGAGGAAAGGTATGGGGGAAAAAAGCATGAACCCCTGTGTTTCAGCAACAACAAAATTCTACTTAAGTAGGTATGAAAATCCTGTTGTTCAAAAAAATGTAGTAGAGAGAAAGCAATGTCACATGGAGGATTTGCATTTGATATGCAGCTTACAATGCCAGATCATCCTTTGGTTTTTCCATAAAAGAAAAATGTAGACACGATTAAGTATATGCATGGTACCAGCATTAATTTAAGAATAAGTTAAGTGGTGCTGGATCAGGAAATTAGATTATAATGAACTCAATGTGATTTCATTGAGGTAAGAGAAATTTAAACTTGATAACTATTTGGAAGAAGAATAGGTAATAAGTTAGCATTCTGTTTCCCTGGAGGCAAAAGAGCCCTGACAGGACTGTTTCTCTCATTAATAGCTGACATGACTTTGTCCTAGATTATTTGCTGGCTTCGCTAGAGAATTTGCAGTTATCTGACACACATGTTCTTCATATTCCTAATGGATGAAAAGTCTAATTAAGTATATACATATACAATTCAATCTCTCCATGGCTCTGTTGGAGTGGAAGTTTTCTAAACCATTTTTAAACCAGATTTAATTCAGAACTGTTGGGCATAGGACCTTATAATTCAAGCTACCTATTTGTAAAAGAAAGTGTCAAAATATCCCATCAGTTTGGAAAAGGCAGTAGCTATAGGATAATTACAGACATTGGGCCATATCTGAATGCAATTTTTTATTGTTGTTTTTATAAATGAATTCTAAATTATTTGATGAAGTCATTGCAAATTGGACGCTAGACTTGAAAGTTAAATATATTTCTAATTATTTCATTCACTTTTACTCATCTTTTCAATGAAATAAGACCTATATTGACCTTCAAAACTGAGGTAGTAAAATATGGACTGGATTTGCACTTAGACCTGTGGACAACTCTTACTCCATCTACAATTACTTAATTTGGAGTCCTGATCAGTAAGATGCATGTTGGAGTTTAAAAGTAACTTTCAGAATATTTGATTTTAGTTCATCTCTATGCACAAAAGTCTTTCAACCTTAAAGCATATGTTAAAAGTCAATATTAGAGTAAATATAAAGTCCAGTAATTTCCCTACTAATTTATATTTCTGTACTCCCATAGATGACCTTTCTATGACTCAAAGCAATTTCTTGGGAGGATGTTGTCTGAAATTCACAACATGAAAAATTCTTTCTAGATGATTACCTATTCTAAACAGATGAACAAACAAGCAAGGAAAAAAAAAGTTGCAAGCATTTTGACAGAAGATTTCAGGAACATTTGGAGACAAGATATAATTAGAAGGGTCTGACCTTCTGCAAATTGTGAACTTTCAAAGTATGTAACTTTCATGAAGTCTTATAGAGTCAGATTTATTTAGAATTTTCCACTATTATTAATCATCTATCAAAGGCCCAAGGGCACGATAGAGGATTTAGTTTGGTTGCTGAGTTTTGAGCTTGCAGGCCTTTTCAGGGGCTGTTCTTTGCACCTTTTTTTTTCTGTGTCCCCACACTCCTTGCTCTTGCTGTCTCTGTGGAATGGGATTCCCAAGGAAATTCCCAAGCTGGCATCAGGGGAAAGAAACCCAGGCGTTTGTAAGGCACTGCCAAATCTGACTGATTCCATGAGCTGTCTTCAAATATAGATACAGCACAGGGTGAATTTTGTCTCTAGAGCCTTACACTGAAAGCCTGAACTGAACAGAGACTGATACTTTAATTCCACAAATACACAGTACAAGCAGCACTGCATATTTGCAGTTTATATAATTATATAACCAAGTCTCTGAGAGAGATCTATAATCTTCCTAAACATTAATTCTTATACAGAGCTCTAAGTTACCATAGAATTTGGAAGAGGCAAACAATCCCAGAACCTGTAGGGAAGAAAAACACCTATTTTCTAAATGTTGTTTAAGAATTGAATCTATTTTTGATTTCTCCTCTCCATTTGCCTGCCTCGTCTCTTCTGTGTTAATGTTATTTAGCCCTTCTGTGGAAAACTGACTTTGATGCACTAACTCCTGACCTTCTCACAGTTTCTTTTTCTTCATCCCTTCTGTTTTTATTGTTTTTCTTCAATTCTGCCTTAATTAGAAAGACATTTTACTATCTGGGTGTACTTGTTTTAGCAGTGCTTATGATAGTGTTCTTTTGGACATCATTAAGGAACAGCTCAAGTGTTTTTCTCTAGTGATGGCTAAAGGTTCAGTCCAGTTCATGGAAGTAATTGGTTCTTTTTCTCATTACTATCAGTCCACTTAAGTCATTTGTCTCCCAGCAGATGATGTAGAACATCAATTCAGGGAGGAAAAAAACACAAGAAGGAAAATAGATTTTCTGTTTATGATTTTTGAATTCTTTTCAGTGCTTACCTAAATGTGACAGAAAGCTGAATCAGACCTTGTGTTTCCTCTGAGGAATCTCGAGAAACCACAAGTTCACATGGCATGTTATAATATGAAAATTCACCTCTTAGAGGAGATGCATTCCATCCTTTAAGGAAGGCAGAAGACAAATATATTATCCAGAAATGTACATTTTGGGTCACACTTGGACCTAACCCATAACAGAACTAATAATTTTATGTACTTTGCTTACAATTAATTGATTATGTGGGTATCATTTTTTTGGTTGACTTTTGCTTTTGTTTCTTTGGTTTAGGTTTGGTTTTTATTTTGTGGGGGTTTTTTGTTTGTTTTTTTGTGGGTCTATTTTGTTTTTGCTATTTTTGTTTGTTTGTTTGTTTTGGTTTGGTTTTTGTTTTGTTTTTATTTTTTAGGCCAAGGAGCACTGATATATACATTCCCTCAGAAAAGTTATTCAGAAATTTCTAAGTAATTTATTAATTAACAGCTAGGTACTGTGTGAACATTGCTTTAAACTTACGTAAGACATAGACCCAATTTTATTGTAGGTTGAATAAACTAACTTTTCTGTTTAAGTTTAATATTTTCAGAAATACCATTTTGGATATGCTTTCCAAACTGTCTTGGCAAACACACAAAAGATTCTAACAAAAGAAAAGTTAAGTTTGCAATTAATACTGAATATAATATTTGCAAGACCACTGTACTTTGAAAGTTAATGTGGAATCCTTTGATATTGTTGAGCATGTTTAGTCCTAAGGGCAGCAAGAAAGCCAACTACATGCAACCACATTTATCTGGGCAAATCCTTCCTGCCAAGAGAAACATTAGTCTATATACACTCATGCACTTCAAATTATAATTTAAATTGTTCACTAATTAATTTGCTATTTTCATGGCACCCACTACATTTATTTTTTTTCCTTTATTATCAGAATTTTAGGCCTTACATATGTACTTCAAGATAAGTGAAGATTTTGTGCAGTAGCTCATAGGTGAAACTGGTGCTAAATCAATGGTTGTGTTTCCACTGGGGCTCTCATGTCAAACTTCAAACAAGTCTGAAGTAGAGAATCAATTAAAGCAAGGTAGAACACAATAATTTAGAAGGTAATCTCTCATTTTTTAGTATTTTTTCAAGTAAAACTTACCCTTTTGATGTCTTTCCAAACTAGATCTCAGAGGCCTCTAATAAAAGAAGAAACATGTTCTCCTCATTGACATTCATTAAGCATGAGTTATTAAAAAAATAGCAAGCATGTTATTAAAAAAAAATAGCTTGGTAATAATACTTGGCAATTGACTGTACTGGTGCAAAATCTTTCATTATGGATTTTCAGTGTAGCCAACTCAAATTCTGTGGTCAGTATATTCCCTCAGTATCCTCACAGAGATTTGTAGAGGAATAGCATAATTTCCTTACAGTCATCTTATATCTCTTGTTTTTCAGTCAGAAATGGCAGAGATATATCCTGAAGGATGCTTAAGTCCCTGCTGGTTTCATTAGATACTCAGGGAGCTACACTGCTGGCAAGATGGAATATATATGTACCCTGTCTTCAAACTACAGGGTTCATACCTTCCAGGATGCTGAATGTAACCCAAAAAATCACAGAGCAGAATTTACAGCAGATTCCTTGGCAGTGGCATGGAATAAAATGAATTATTAAGGTGTTTCTACTGAATAGGTGACCTCTTATATGGCTAAAGACAAGGAACATAGTGAAGTGCAACAGTGTCAATGTCACAGTACCCTGGTACAGCACAAGGACTAGAGAATTCCACCTTTTTTTTTTTAATTTTTTTTTTTTTATTGTGTCATATCTGTCATGGATAGAATGGTCAATCCAGCTTCACTCTGTCTGAAAGCCTTGATGCTGCTGCATCTTTTGTGTGCCTGCTCTGATCCCCAAGCTTTTCTGCCTCGTAATGTCTCATGATAGGTCCGAGCCCTTGCATAAGGGAAGGGATTTTCTAGAGAAAAATGTGTTTAAAGCTGTCCCTCCTTAAAAAACTGTGCATGTCTTTACAGCCTGGAGGCAACTGCAAACCTGATTCAGCTCTCAAAGCCAGGAAAGTCCTTGTTGTGACTTTAGCAGGAGTTGAGGAAATATCTACAGATGATGATAAATGTTTTGCATAACAACAGTGTCAGCTACTCTATTTTGACTTCCTTTGTATACAAACTGGTGGTGCACAGGTTGTGCCCTTCAGAGCAGGGAAATGGGCAGTGGGATGCACCCAGGAGTTAGGGTTTGGGAGTATAGCAAAAAAATATATTGGGAACAAGCTGTTAGAGTGCTTTCCACTAAGAGGGTTCTCTGGCTATGAAGTGGCAATTTCAATCATTTTGAAATTTGCACATAAATACACTTGTCTGTTAGAGGTAACATTTGAAATGTGGAAAAGAAATATCATTTCTAAAAATGCAGAAATGTAGGGGGGGAAGAAAAAAAAGATCTATTTCCAGAAATGTTTTCAGCATAATGGGCCTGTTGGAATCTTTCAACCATAACGTGTTATCCATTTAGTAATCATGTCTGGTTATAGCAACTTCCTGTATAATAGTGACTATGATTTTCAAACTATTAAAATTATGCATTTTATAGGTTTTTAGCTCACTGATTTTAAATTAAGTATATTCATATTGAGGAGTTTTTGAATATCTGTCACTAAGGAAGTCATCAAAATAGATTGTCAGGTAAATTAAAGCAGCAGTAAAGCATCTCACCGAGGAGATATTTCTCTTTTATGAGTGGCTGCTTTTGAAGTATACTGAGGAGGGGTGAGTTCTGAGAGTGTCTTGTCTTATGTGTTCTTTAAATTAGAATATATTTGGAGTCACCTGTCCTGGTGTTCCACTGAGGCAGAGATGATGGCCATGCACAAAGACTTCTGGGCACTCTGTGGCTGAGAGAGAGGAGGAACTTCACCTCCCTCACTTTGTTCAGTCTGTAAAAAACACTGCATATCACATTTTGCATGTGTTGTTTGCTCTCATGCACAAAGAAGGGATGCATACTTGTAAAACAAAAATATACACACACACACATATGTGCATTCATAAATAAACGAGTGTGGGTGCCTATAGAAAGGGAGACCCCATGTGTGTACATATGCTTTCTGTACATTTTGAGTACTATTTCTTTAAAGTGCAGGTCACACACAGTTAAACATATGACAAGTCTGAACATAAGAAACATCCTACATGTATTATTTGCAATTTGTGATACGAAAAATGCTGGTTTTTTCTGTGTTGCTGAGAGACAAACATTTTTGACATTAACAACTGGAAACAGGAAAAAGAAAAAAAATCTAAGTTTAGATTCTCCGTACCTGTATGATTTTATAGGGGATGAGAGAATAGAAGATTTTAATGGAATTTAGTGATTTTTCTGAAGAGTGGAAATATTTTAAATTAGAACCAGTCTTTCAATAATGATGAGTTGTTTGATTGTTATGCTGTGCTTCTTAACACAGAACTTTTCTTCAGCAAAAGGTTAATTAGTTGGGAAATGGAGTATAGAAAACTACCATGAATGAGACAGTATTAAGTTTTCCTTTTTCTGCCTGTCTCCCAGTCTTTTTCTAGAATAGACACTCGAAGAGGGTAAAGGTGCCTGTGTAATTGGACATTCCTTAGTGAACTGTACTGTCTTGATTCATACACATGGAGGGAAATAAATGAATTTAATTTTCCTATAGAATACTACTGGCTTCAATAGTCTGTAGTCTGGGTTTTGTTGTTTTGGGCTTTTTTAAAGAGAAAAGTCTCATTGTGCTCCCTTGGTGAACTTTAGAAAAGTTGTTGAGTAGGAAGGTGTGCCAACAAATCATAGACTTTTCTATGCGGTGTATATATATATATATATATATATATATATATTTACATTTGTTTATTTTTATTTATATTTTAGGGGATATTTATATACATTTTCAAGAGGTATTACTGAGCAGGTACTTTGTCACTGCACAAACTCCATCATAGGAACCTGTGAGAGAGAAGAAGCTAATCCATGTGCCACTAACCTGGGACACATCTGTGTCAAACGAAATGAAAATGATGAAAATATGAAAGTGCTTAGGGCCTCAAAGCACTTATTTAACAGTAAAAATAAAAATAGCTTGAAGAGTGCAGAGCTAAAACCTGACCAAATTTGTGTCTGCAGCTGTTTTATGTAAAGATTTGAAGAAACACAAATATGTAAAGCAGGCAAACTTGTGCACACACACCCCTCCATGTATTTGATTTTAGGTCTTTAAATCCCTCGCTTTCACCTGCACTTCTTATGCAACTCTTTTCAGTTCTTTCCAAGTTTCTAAAGCTTTTGCCATCTGTCAGCAGTATTTCTTAGTTGTGAGATGTTAAACAAGAAGAAACTGAACTTAAGGTAAATATTAGGCAGTTTCACACTTTTTAACTGTTAAACGTGTATTTTTAATACTCTGAGATCATTCATTCCAAGAGCTATTTTCATCCAGCAGAGAAGCAGAAATAGGACTACATTTAATCACAATTCAGCTTGAATTTTTAATATTAAGTGTTCATAATTAAAGCTTCTAAACAATTTACAGAGCTAGTAATAATTACAGGAATTAATTTGTAAATTTCTTTAATTAAAAATAATTTTGGCAAATTATAACTTGCTCCTGAGAAGTTTAAGAATAGAATTTGAAGCAAGGTTTTGTATAACTTTGTTCAATGCCTCAAATCCTCCAGTTTCTTTGGGGTATATATGACAGCTAAATTTTAATTGTAGTAGGTAATTTTTAGTTCAACACATGTCAATTCTGTACTGTCATATATATTTAAATTTAGGGGGAGATGGGCAGGACTACTAAGACATGTCTTATCATCATCTCTTTGTGATGTGTTTGAAGCAAAGCAGTTTAACAGCAGCTTTGGAAAAGGGATTTTTATTTTGCATGTTTGCTAGGCAGTTATATATACTGAAGGAAATGTTCAAACCATGGCATTCATTCATGTGGTACATCTTGGACCAGCCAAGGCACATGGCATTCCTGTTAGGAAGGAAATATAACCCCTAATTTGACATTATTTCCTTCTCTTTGCAAGAAAAGACCTTTAAGTCTGGAACATAATGAATTTGAAAAATTAGCCCAAACCCATTCAGACTCTCTGCAGGGTAATTCTGATATGTATGTGTACAGGAAAGCAGGAAATGTTCTTGAGCTTGTTATCAAGTGAGACAAGGTTAATTAATGACTAGAATAGCTTTAGCATTTATTTTACTCCATTATATTTTACCACCTGTCCTTCTTCCAGGATAAAATTTCCCAGTTTTAATATGAGAAAGGAGTCACTGCTGCTTTTCACATTTGAAGTAACTAATGAATGCATATTTAATATGCAGGGTGGTTGTTCTCCTGTGGGTTTTGGTGTTTGAGTTTGTTTTTTTTTTTGGTTGGTTGTTTTTTATTAAGTGTATAGATTATTTAGACCTATATTTTTGGAAAGGAACATTGATTGATTTTTCAAAGGTTCAGCACTCAAAATTACAGCTGGATTTTCAAGGGTTCTGTGTTTGTGCTCAGCAACCTTCAGTATAGCAAGGATTTTCAAGGGTCTCAAAATACAGTGTGTCAATACCTTGAAAATAAACTTGTTTCTTTGATGAGAAATATACAGAATAAGTACTTGCTTGAAGGTGGAGTGTGTAGAAACACTGCTGTCAATACAAAAAAAAAAAAAACAGCATTGCTAATTAATATCCAGCTGAGAGTTAAATTTGAACATATTTATAACTTTTCAGGTATACACAAGACTATCTGAGTTTCATGTTCTTCATTATTGCTTTGTAGTCCAGAAAAATGTGATGTAATTTTTTTTTTTTTTTTTTTTTTTTTTTTACCTAACTGTATACCTAGGGAACTGAGTTCCACTTGCCACTGGGTTTTCCATACAAATTCAGATTCTCTCTTTGGATCCTGTCACTACTATGTATTCAGGATACACTCTACTTATAGGTTGCAACTGGCTATTTATCATTAATCTTAAAGATTAAAGTCTTTAAAATTCACGCTAAATTTAAGATTTGAGCTAAAAGCAGGGATGCAAAATACTTAAAGTGAGTTAGAATTTCAATATTCCTTTCTATGTTTTCTACTTGGTATTTATATATAGTATTTATATATAATACTCTGTTACTTTTATATATAATACTCTGTTACTTCATGTTCTTTAAAATTATAAAAGATTATTTTTTTCAAAATTAAAATGCAGCACAGCTCGGATTCCTTGACGATGGTCAATATTTGAAAACTTTAGGATAGATTGACCAAAATGCTATCTTACCACAAAAAAATACTGTAAAGAGAGAGACAAGCTTGTGAAAAATCATGTGTGTTTTCATTTTGTTTTTCTTCACTCTCTTTCTGCTCTGAAGAGAAGGGATTTCATATTGCTTTTGTAAGAAAGTTGGTTTCTTTTGGTGCAGACACTGAACCCCATGGACTGGTCTGTGCTGTAAACCATTGGAGCAGACTGTCCTGTCCAAACTGAACAGAAAACACACTGGTAGAGAGGGTAGGGGAGCTCAGCAGCAGAACAGAGAGAATTTTTGGTAGTCCAGGGAACACTGCTGTGTTTTCAATTATCATGTCAACACAAAGAAACAACCTTAGCTGTCCAATGAATTTCATTACACCTCTATTCGTGTTCTATTGTCCTACTCATCTAAACTTTTGCAGTTACCTGCTGTCAATTAACAAAATTCAAAATTCTTTATGAAGTTTAGGGCGTTTCATTTTTTGGTGAATCATTGGATTAGGTAATCCTGGACATCCTATCTATTGGAGCAGAGCCAGGCTGATGCACAAATTCTTTATTCCTTGAAGGTTCCTGGCTAATGAACACTTCTAAACAAGGGAACACTTGTGCTCAATTGGTCAATTAAGAAACTTATAACAATTAAGAGATGACTCTCTACCATCTTCTTTAATTTGGTGAAAAATCAGTGAGATTTTGAGACTTCAGCTCACTTTTTACTTTGATTTGGTTTAAAGGAAGAAGTAAGACTGAATCTCATATGAGGAATGTATAGGGCTAAGTAAATGTAAATGTCATCACTGTTTTCTTGAAGGCTTTTTTCTTTGTCACAGTGGTCTGATAGGAACTTACAGAGCGTTCTGAGTTTATTTTACATAGGGAAAGAAAACTTAATTCCTCACATATAATATTTGAGTAAACCCAGTTTTCTATGCATGTAAATTTGGGGTCCCAAATACAGAATTTATTTTGAAATTAAGATCACCCTCTGTATTGTAATTTGAATTTTCAGGATTTCAAAATGCAAAGCAAGTAATTGTGTAATATTCAGTGTCTATATCTATGAGTACACTTTCCCAGACTAGCTAGTGGTAAATGTCTTATTTAATGTCTGCAGTATGTCTTATTTAATAATAATAATAATAATAATAATAATTTAGGTTGGAAGGGGTCTCAAGGTCATGTAATTGTTCAACTTTCAGTGTTACATGAATCCAGCTTCTTGTTTTGACTCAGAAGAATTTTAGATTAATGCTTGAGTTTATGGTTAGCTGCAGCAATTGAATAGTTGTCCTCCATGCATGCTGGAACAGATTTTCTAACCAAAATCCAGAAAAGGAGTGCTTTATCTCAATTTGGAACTTGTCCTATTCTACAATCTGTTAAAAAACAAAATCAAATCTAAACCAAGATGTATATGTAGAAGCCTTATTTAGATATTTTCAAATAAAAAGGATTTACTTAAGGCTCCTGAGGTCATTAAATAACTTACATTGGATTTTGCAGCTAGGCTTCTCTGTTTTTTCCAGTCTGATTTCTTTCTTCTGGTACATTCTTAGTAAATATTACATGCAGTATTCAACAATTCAGGTAAGTGGCTTTCCTTGTCAAGAAAATAAATAAATAAAAATCAAACTGCAGTATTCAATCTTTCATGGGATGTCCTTTGCAAGCTGGGAGCAACAACAGCTCTGTCTACACTTTCCTCACAGCCTGATCCACTAAGGACCTTTACCACAACAGACCTCAAAATTCAATCCAAAGTAGAAAATTGCAGTCAAACTCCATTATGAAGAATTTTTTTAGAGAATTATTATTATATAGGAGTTATGAAGAGAATTATTATTCCACACATTGAATTACTACAGAAAGGTCAGAGTATGCAACAGTTCTGTCACTCATTTCCTGTCTGTTGACAGTCATGAAATGTAACCAACAGAGAGATGCTGCACTGAGCCTGCAGAGTTGAGGCAGAAGATACTGAGGTAGTGTTGATGCTTTGTTTATGCCTGGCATTTAAGCAGCTCTGTTACTCCTCATCAGTGAAAGGAGAGATCAGCTACAGCCCTGGCACTGTCAGCTCATCTCATTGCTATGGATGACAATTGCAAATTACTAATACTTTTTTTTTCCATTTCATCTCCTACACAGTTCTGCCTTCCATCTACTCTTTTCTTCTTCAGACAATCAAAAGATAAACCCAAAGATCTTTTTGCAGCTTGGGGTCCCCTATGAGGTCTCACATGAGTTCTCACAAGGACAAGAAATACTCTGAGAGCATTTCCATTCATGTGTGGGATGTCTAACAGCAGCTAGGAGCCCTCTGAAGCAGTTCATGCAGTCACAGCTTCACACAATGATATTACCTATTCCTATAATTGTTTTAACCTCCTCCCCAGACTTCAGCACCTGGTCAGGAATATCTATGGCAGATATTCTATCTATGATTAGATTATTAAGTTAAAAACACTGCTAGTTATAGGAAAATGCTCATAAGAACTGCAGGTAAGGTTTGGAATATTTACCTCATACTGAAAGACTTCAGTAATTTTTGCTTAGGGCAGAGAAGGTAAAGGGAGGATTTGATCGTGGATTGAAGATATCCACCATGGAATAAGATCTTGACCAGTGGAAGCTACATAAACTGACGTAAGCTAAAAACACAGACACATAGTTGAAAAGCTGAAGTTTGAAAGCAATCAAATCTGGGATAATATTTAGCTGTATAAAACAAGGGTTATATTCTACTGAAGCAGCTTACTAACAGAGAAATTAATCTGTTGGTTTACAATTAAAGTCACATATGCATTGAAAAGACACACTTAGTTTACCTGCAAGTTACTGAACTTTGTGTCATCGTTACATGGAGAGAAGAATCATTAATTCTCAGAAAGATCTTTTGAAATCTGTGCCCTGCTTTATGGTTACTCCTGACTTTCAAATCATTGTTGTGCCAAACAGCCAAGGGTAATTAAATATATATTAAAAAACCTTAAAAAAATGCATAAATCATCTTCATTTAGCCTGGACAATGCTTTCATTTGTCATAGAATCATGGAAGGGTTTGGGTCAGATGAGTCCAACTCAGAATATTTCATGCATCTGAGTTCTTATATATCAGCTTATTCCAACCTCTCTGCCATGGGCAGGGACACCTTTCCACCTTGCACTAAACCAGGTTGCTCAGAGCCCCATCCAGTCTGGCCTTGAACACCTCCATGTGTCATATGGCAATGCCAGAATAATTTTTGTTCAAAAGAATTTTGACCCACAGGCTTAGAGAGGGAGATGAAACCTACCATGAGAATAAAATGCATCCACCAGCTCATTACTTCTTTGTTATTTGGTAATATCTTTACACATGGCACTATTTAATTTGCTTTCCTAAAATATATAGATTGTAATGAAATATTTGAATGCTACCCACAACTTTAAAATGAAGTTCCAATTCTTACATTTAGTATTTATTCTGTATTTCACAATTATAGGGTACTCATTTCATTATATTGAATTATCTTTGTGCTATAATGAAAACCATTAATTTTTAAAAATCAGTATGAGTATAAACAAAAAGAAAAGAAGAAAACTTGTCATGCCACTCAAATTTGATTGCTTTTTTGATAGACTTACAAAATTAGTGGATGAAGGATATGAAGCAGATATATTTGCATTTTAGTAAAGTATGATCATGCCTTTGAAAATCTTACCAAAAAAATTCACATTCACTTGGATGTGATTGCTATTACATAGAGGAAAATCTAGATGAAAGACAATGAACAAAGTGAAATTTAATGTAGGGTGAAGTGTAGATGGGTACTCAAACCCTATGCATTAAAATTCAATTTATTCAATGCATTCTGGCCTGATCTGGAAGATGGAGTAAATAACATTTTAAAAAATTTGCAAATCATGGTGTGCTGGAAAGCCTATTTTAATGAGCATGGGGTGGATCAATAGGGATGTCTGCCTCTTGCCCCAGTGTGTCTTCAGTTTACTGTGACATCCTAAACAAAGCCCAGTAAATGTATTTTGGCTGATCAAGTATCAGAAAATTGGCTAACTCAATTATTTTCTTTTAAAGACCTAAATGATTCCATGTTTTCTGTCTTGAAATAAGTAGGTCCTATATGTATTTCCTTTCCCTTTTGGAGAAACTGCCAGTATGGACATGGTGTTCCTTCCAGTAAGGAGCTCTGGATGCTGCTGATGGACTGTTCTGTGCCCCTGCCTTTCCCAATGTCATTGAGCAAGAGGGAAGCTTTTCCAAAGGAAAACAGGTTTAGCACAAAAAAAAAAAAAAAAAAAAAAGGTAAATATGAGGAAGTTTTGCATGCCAGTTTTATTACCAAAGAGGGCTTTTAAAAATATTAGTTAATTATTTGGACCGTTAGACTGTTAAAATGTAAATTGAAATAACAGTAAATCATGATGGCCATGTATATGGTATCTTTTGTCCAAAAAAGATTTTGAGTAGAACATTTTTGCAATGTTTGGCAGTTATGAAAGGGAGTTTATCCATGCATTAAAAAAAAAAATCATGTTTTACTCAACATTTGATTTATATGATGTCACTTATGAAAGAATGTTTAAAGCATTATATAACTGATTATTGGTTGGGCAAATTTTTAAATTTAGAAACCAAATAACAGATATAGAACTATTTATTTCATGTCTAAATCCTTCCAGAAAGACTTTGTCAGTTTTAGTCTGTCATGATTTTGAAAGTATTACCTCAATTTCCTGGAAAAGTCTTATCACAAAAAAAAAAATAAGCCAACCAAAATCCCCAAAACAAATAAAACAAATAATCTAATCATATGAAATTGTTCTCTCTTTTTTCTTTTCTCCAGTTTTTGGGGATTTATGCTTATAATCCTCAAGCTCTACATGTGACAATCCCTTAAGAAATACAGATACAGAACAAAGATAATACACATATAAGTGTGCAGCTTGATAATGGGATCTTACCCCATCCCTTCAATATATCAGTGAGAAAATAAATCCAAATAAACCATATTTTTTATTATTTTCATCGTCATTATCATGGGTAACCCATTGAAGATTATAGAAATTCTCTCAAGGTAGAGAAGTTTTCTGATTAGAAATTTTTTGATTAGAAATGTTTGATAAACATATCTGATATTTTGATATTCCTTCTGATAGATTTAAGAGATGCATTCAGTTTCAGGTTCACTGCTCCGATTCCCACTGAGTGTCTTATTCCCTAGGTTATTCACAGAGAACTGCATTTCTCAGTATGATTATAGAACATGGGATCTACCTTCCTTTACTTTTTCTTTATCCAGAAGTTCCTGAGGAAAGGCTGCGCTGGTGTTTCTACAAGGCTGGAGCGTGTGTGGCAATGAATCACTCAGTCTGAATAACTCAGCTTGAAATGCTGAAATTCTACCTCTTTCCCAAACTCCAGTTTTGCCTCTTGCTTGCTATTGCCTACATGCTCCAAGTGCTCCAAGGCATTCAGTTTTGTTTGTGTGGTGCTTACCAGATGGTTTTCTCCAGTGAAGAATTTCCAGCCCAGACTCACTAGTGGCTGTCAGGCAGCAGGCTCACTCAGCTATCTCAAGTTAAGTGGAACCCATTAATTTTGCCATCTTGCAGTGACTTGCATTTTCCATCTAAAGATAGTTAAAAATTTACTTCCCATCTTTCTTTTTTTTCCCTGCTACCCCATAATGCATATTGCTATTTTTATTGCAACATGCAGTTGTGTTAGAAACACACATTTCCTAAGTGATTTACATTGTCACAGGAAAAGTCACAAAGTGCTGAACTTTATGGCAAAATAAAAAGGATAACCTACTGATGAGTACTCCCTTCATTTCCACCCTATTTCTAAATCATAGGGCAAACAGACAAAAACGATTTTGCATGTTTTTTCTGCCCACAAGCTTTGTCTGCATAGGAAAAGAGCAATACATGCAAACTTTGTGTGACCTATAGAATCTTTCTGACTGCAGTGACCTGGTGGGGCAGCACCTCCTACTGCTCTGCTAACAAGACCCACTGATCCTAAACACCTCCAAGTCTCCACAAATAATTTCTGTCTGTAAAATTGAAGACAGAAGTTCACCAGTCATATTAGGTGCAACCCTGACAGAGCTTTCACTCACTTAATGCCATGGCAAAATTAAAAAGCCAGGAGGGGCGGGGGAGAAGACATGCCATAGAGAGAGAGAAAATAATTGCAGCACTGTTCACTAAGGAATAATAGATCACCTTTTCACACTACTAATTTGCCTTGCTGCCTCTACTTACAGCCTCTGGATCCCACCTAATTGTACCCCTCTGCCAGAGCGCATTGTCACGTCTGCTGCCTTGGCTGCCTTCTGCTCTCTCCTCATTGTGCTCACTGACAAATGATGAGACACTGAAGTATGAAGAAATGCAAACTGCATTATAGGAGCTCTTCAGATCACTTGAATTAGCCAATTGGCTGTGGAAACCTTTCATTCTGAGTGTTTTTTCATTTCTGAGAAAAAAAAAGGGCTCATACAGAGCGGGTCAAACTTCATATTTATGACTAAGATTTTTTTACCTCCATTAGTTTTTACAAAAGGAAACGCTGCTTTTTTTTTTTTTTTTTCTCTCATTCTGTTATTTCAAAATCTATTTTTCAGGTAAGAAAAAAATGAATTATAGGTATGAAATTTTTCAGGTACATAATTTTTGATACAAAATTCTTTTTCCAGATTTTAATTTACTAAGCACTCAGTACTTTGGTTGTTTGGACCCTCAGATGTAAACTTTGGGGACCTACAATTCTGTCTCTAGATAAAGTTCTCAGTTCTCAAGATCCAGTCAATTATATTATTGTGTACATTAACTTGTCCTCTGCAGCCTGGATATCTGGGAATAAGCAAAACCTAGGGGTAGCATTTACTCTGGTATTTTCAGCAGATCATTAATAGAGTTATTTCCCATTGTCTTTCTTACACTCTGAATAAAAAAAAAATCCAAAGAATAGAAAAGTTTAATACAGACACAACAGGAAAACTATTTTCCTTCTGCCTCTACCTTTCAGGAGCTTTGTGCAAATCCTATGCATGATGCTTTTTAGTATTAGTAACTGATCTCATCATGCTATCAGCATGGTCAACAAACAATTCTTTGTTTGCTTAGTCTCTTCCAACACACTTTGTATTTCAGCATATTAGCAGATCCAAGCCATAAGAGATAACAAACATTCACATAGGATTTCCTTAGATCTATGTTTTGTGCTAACTACTTATCAGGTATCTGAAACAAGGTTATCACACATTTTTATACAACTTGATCCACATCGTAGGAATAAAATAAATATTCTCTGTACAAATAATTCTGTACTGTGAAACAAGAACCTGCATATAATTCAGGGAGCCTAGAATGTAGCTTATTTCCCATTGGTATGTACACAAATATTTATGTTGATTTTCCATCCAAAGTTTTCAGCTTGCTTGTTGTGAATTGTCTATCATTTACTTGTCATCAATATAATGTTTTAGGAATTGATTTCCAATTCCTTAGCTGAAGCTGGATGGTAATTGGAGTCAAAGTGTAGCACAAAGGAAGTACTTTTATGCTGAAATGAGCATGGACAGAAACCAATATGATAAAAATAGAGTGGAAAAACTCTTTTATAATTTTTCATACGGCCGGGAAGCTGTCTAACTTGATGACATTCAACTACTCTATTAAATTCCTGAAAGTTAAGGCCGAGAGCGCTGTGTATTCAAGGAGTGCAGAGTGAAATGCTTCCCGCGCCCCACACACACGGGGCTCCAGCGCCACTCCAGGGCGCCCCCGAGTCCCGCAGCCACAACCGCGGGGCAAAGTCACGCAGACGGGGCAAATGGCCGGGAGGGGCAAAGCGCTGCCCGTCAGTGAGAACTGAGGGGGATATGTGACAAACAGCTCTCTGAGCTCTGTGGGGACAGAATGAGCAGGGCCAGGAGGTGCTGCAGATGTCCATGCAGCCTTTGAGAGCCTCATGACAGAGCAGTTATTCCCTGTAAACAGTGGAGCCCATGGAGGACCAGCAAGCTCCTGGCAGAAGAGGAGCCCCCACAGGAGCTGCTTTTCTGGCAGAAAGTGCAGCCTGTGGAGGAACCATGCTGCAGGTGTCTCTGTTTGATGGACTTTACCCCTTGGAGAGGATCCATTTACCCCTTGGAGAGGATCCATGCTGAAGCAGCTCCTGAAGAGCTGCAGCCTGTGGGAAGGACTCACCTTGGAGCTGTTTGTGAAGGCCTGGTTCCAGTGGGAGGGAGCCCATGCTGGAGCAAGGGGACTGTATGAGTAAAAAGGAGCAGAGGAGTCGAATTGTTATGAAGTAAGCACAGCTCCTCTTGTCCCATCTCCCTGCAGCACTCAGGGAGAGGAGGAGGAGACAGAAGCTTCCACAAAGGAATGACGGTGAGCCAAGGAAGAAGGGAGGGATTCTCCCTCCCACGGTAAGGTGATGTGGTTTTGAGTTACTTCTGCTTGTACTTCATTTGTAATCCCATAAGTGATACATTAAATTAATTTCCTCCAAATGAAGAATGTTTTGCTTATGGTGATAACTCATAAGCAATCTCCCTGTTTACATCTTCACCTATGAGCTTTTCCACATTTTCTCTTCCTGCACTGATGAGGAATGGGAGTGAGAGAGTGGCTGGGTGGGCATCTGCCAGCCAGACTAGGTCAGCTCACCACACTTTCTTTAAAAGTTAAAATTTCCTGTCCCTCAGAATCTGCTCTCTCCTTCTGAGGCCATAAATGTTGTCATGAAATCATTATAAAGTACACCTTCACTTTCCAAAACTGTGGCAATATTTTTGAAGTTGGATTCGAGTCTTTGTTTAAATGTTTATATGCATGACAACACTGGATTTTGTCTTGTATTGTCTTGGATATCAGAAAATTCATGCCTGATTTATGTAGAAGCTTTTTTTCAAGTGTAAGAATAAGATTACAATATTTTACCAAATTTTTCTGACAATGAAGCCAGAAGAGTAACTAAAATTGATTTTGTTAAAAGTTGATTTTTAAATCTGTTTCTTCCTTAAGGGAAGCTATTCATGAACTAGCCTGCTCATTTTAATTCAGTGGTCTTTTAGTATATTTTTTGTGGTTAGGAAAAACTTTCTAATATACAAGTTCCTAAGTTTTCAGATAAATTATTAAGTTAGTGAGGTAGAAATAAATTTTAAAGAAAGTATGTTTTTTATAAAAGATATTAGTTAAAAAATTTAAAAGTAACTGCAGGTTATGTTCAAATTAGTAGTGCTATAAACTTCAAGGTTTTTCACATTATTATTATTAAAAGAACTGACAACGACTCAGTATTTTTATATTTCATTTATTACACAGTACAAATCTTGTGATTAAAGTTAAAATGAAGAAAATGTTTTTGATTGATTTACAGTAAATTTAATATTTGATTAACATTTCAGAAGGGGGAAAAACAAATGAACAGGCTATAAAACATGCTAATGATGATCATGATAATTGAGAATGTTATTGGAAAAAAAAATGCCTTAATGAAGACATCAAGATTTCATGTAGATATTCCTCCCTGCAGGTTTTATAACAGGCAGAAGAATCTTCGAAAGAATCAACAAGTTTTGAAAAACTGTATTGGATTTAAACCCATCCTGCCATTAAAAACAAGAAAAAAAAGAAAAGATAATATCTCCTTGCCATGTTTTAATTATTATGCTCACCTCTTCCTAGACATATTCTTCCATTTTCCTGTCCACCAGGTTTTGCATTTACTGAAATTAAGTCTCTCCTGTTAGCTGAAAGTGTCACAGACCAAACCACTCTTTTTCATTTCACTTTGGCCTCTGTTATTTTATTTCCTAATGTTTTCTAAGTTGTGGTCAAAGCTGACTAATCACTCTGAAGTTACCAGCAGCAGATGTGGAGCTGCTATTCCAAGCACAGGAAAAAAGAAACTGTACAGGGATTTCAGATTAATTGGTCATGAAATCACCTAAAAACTTCTAAAAGTCATTATGAAGTATGACTCCTAAAAAAACCTCACTATGTACAGAACAATGATTTCCTTAAAAAAACAAAGAACTACTCCCTGTGCCTCCAGTGATCTGCAAATGAAAGCTTGAAAACTACATCCTAAAGGAAATGGACAGGATGTAGATAAACCTTTCTTTTCTAGATCATTGATAGGAATATGAGAATATAAAATGGTGAGTAATGGTTCATTATGAGATGAATATCAGACATAATAAAGTAATTCCAATTCAGATTGTTCATCTGGGCCCAATCACAATTTGACCAGAAGATCTGTTCTGAGGTAGGAAAGAAAAAAAAGGACATAAGAGAGTTAGGCACTTAACATCAGGATTTTAAGAGTATTTAGCTTCTGTCTGTCATGAGAGTATGACTGAGCCATCTAGCAGTCCATGAAAAAACCCAACTTCCACTTTATTTCACAGAGACATCACTCTTTTCTCCAAAAGCTGAAACCTACTCTCATTTTTTCACTTGGATCACCTGCTGCATACCAATAGCTATCAGCTATTCTTTATCAGCACCCACTGTTCCTGCTCTGAAACTTCAAATGTAACAATCCCCCCAAATTCATCCTTGAGCACCTACTATTTTATTAAATGTTCAGGTCTATGTATCCTAGAGGCTCTACTACCTTTCCACATGTAAAGCCTTTTTTTTTTTTTTTTAACTTAGCATGTCCTCTCTTTTCTTAACATCCCTGCATGAACCTTCCTGCTTGCAGTTTGAGTTTCTTACGTTCAATTAATTTTAACTCATTTAACCTTGAAAGGGCAGCTGCTCCCCACTAGGCCACGTAGCCCTCAGCTCCTGGTACAGCTGTATTAATCAGAGTGTGAATTAAAACTCTGGGGAAGGGTGGAGCACTTTCACAGGCAGCCTTCTCCAGAAAAGTCTCTGACTCCATCTCGCTGGGATTGCTTAATGGGCAAGTGCTATAGAGCAAAGGCTGGAGGTTGAGTTTTATCTCCCTGCACTTGGTGCTCTTGCTGGGATTAAAGCACTTGGAGTTCTGCTACCAGTGGCTTGCAGCACTGCTTCATCTTGATGTAAGTGTTTATGTCCTTTCTAATTGCATAGAGTCCCTGGCTTGCTGACAGAATAAGAGGATCTTCTTGCTTTCAAGACAGTTTTTAAAGGCTTGTTGCTGTGGGTTCTTTTTATTTGCATGTTTCTTATGTGACACACTTCATCCAGGAGATGGGATAACTGGCCTGAAGCTTGGAGTGTGAGTTTGGGTTTATGGCTCTCATTGTGTAGGTGCTTGTGTTAAGCATAAAACCATACACTCATTTGAGGGAAAAGAGGACAATTATTCTTTTCATGTGTTTTATTTTATCCTCTTCCAATGCCTTGAGAAGGCATGAGGTTTGGCTCTATGAGGTTTGGATCTGCAGGTGGGTAAGCATGGAATGGATGTCCTTTGACAAGAGGAAAGTAATGAGTTTTAACCTTTCATTTTGGGAGTATTTGTGCTTTTGACTTCTGACTGAGGACTGGCCTTTTGGGGTGGTCACAACAGTTTTTCAGGTGAGGCAGTGACTTCACACCTAGTAAGTGTTTAATATTTATCACTTCCCTGTCCTAGCTGAATTGCACTTTCTGTCCTTGCAGTTTTTGTCCATCTCTGTGTGCATCTGTACCTTTTATACATGATATAAAGTGACAACTGATACCAAATGATATTGACAGGCCTTTATTGAACTTAATTACTCTTCAGAGACTGGCATGAATCAATTCTCATAAAATTCATCTGTCACTTTGTGATGTGCCAGCTTTAACATGCAGGAGATGAAGGGAAAACTCTCTGAGAAAGGAGCCCATTTTAACAGCAAGTTATTTCTTCTTTAATTATTGATGGACCATGTTCAAGTGAAAATTGTCATAAACATTTATCAGTTAACATAGTGA
Organism: Agelaius tricolor; assembly: GCF_023055355.1. Lineage (NCBI taxonomy): Eukaryota > Metazoa > Chordata > Aves > Passeriformes > Icteridae > Agelaius > Agelaius tricolor. Next base: position 42,394,688 of record NW_027269269.1, on the reverse strand, counting down.
AAATAAAGATAAGAACCTCAGTAGTGACATTCAGTTTGGCTCTATTGTGCAGTGTAGGAAATACCATGAACTTCCATTAAAATTAGTAGATGCCTTGAAAATGCACTCACCACTATGGCAGACAAAACTTTTTACCAGTATAAAGTTCACCACTTAGTAATGCATCAAAAATCTTATACTCTTTTTTGTGGCTTTTCTTGTTGCTTTATGTGTTTTGTTGTAGTTGTTTTTGTTTGTTTGTTTTGGTTACAAAAAAGCTACGGAATTATACTTTTATAACAGAAATATCATAGTTGAATCTTAAAATGACAAGTTATAAGCTTCACTGAAAAAAAAGTTAACATGTTCTATGTTGATGACAAGCTAACCATTTTTAAGAGGTGTCTGGTTTGTAGTGTTTCTTATGAACTCAACTAAAAATTTTCCAGTAATTGAGGAAAACAGTATAGATATAAGCTATTGGTAACTTCAGGCCTTTTAGTTAGAATCTATTCATGTTGCTTAGTGTGAACCAGTGTTTCTGAAGCTGACTATGTTAATTGAAGGCAGATTCTTATTTTTCTTCCAAGTTTAATGTGGAGTTGTCTTGTGTTGTTGTGGGTCCCAGGACAAGGTGAGAGATGAGAATTTGACTCCAAGTTCTCAAAAGGGTGATTTATTATTTTATGATATTATATTAAAAGTGCTATACTAAAAAGAAAGGAGACATCAGAAGGCTAGACAAGAATGATAATAAAAACCTGACTGACCAGAGAGTCCAACACAGCTGGACTGTGATTGGTCATTAAATTAAAATAATTCACATGGAACCAATCAAAGATGCACCTGTTGGTAAACAATCTCCAGACCACATTCCAAGCAATCAGATAATTATTGTCTACATTTCTTTTCTGAGGCTTCTCAGCTTCTCAGGAGAAAAATCCTGGCAAAGGGATTTTTCAGAAAATATCATGGTGACAGTGTTCTCTCTATCTGGAATGATGATATTTGTCAAAACTTTCTTAAGATCACCACATTTTTCTGTGATGGAGGAGTTAAACCACTGGTTCTCAAAGTGAAGGGGAGGTAGCAGTAAGACTGGAATCAAAAATAATTTGTTGAAGCCAATCTGCTTTATTTTTCTGACACTAAATTAACTGAAGTTTTACACAGGGTAAGCACTAAGGGAGTGTGGCCACTCCAATTTCAATTACCCTGCAGGGCTTTCAGCCTATGTTTTCTATAAAGTAGGTGGAAGATAGCTCAAAACTGCATCTAAGAATTCAAAGAAGAGTCAAGAAAAAATAAGCATAATAATATAATTTGGGGAACCATTACTGCTTGGCCTAGCCAAGTGAAGGTGTCAGCTGGCATGTAGACAGCATTAAAGCTACATTTGGAGTACTCTTCTAAAATGGCTAACACTTTTTTCTGTTCCCCTCCATTCTTACCGAAAGGCTGTTCTAATTCTCATTCCAGTCTTCTAAATACAGTTGAACTTCTGACTTTTTCACAGGAAATATGCTCTCAGTTTCTTCTTTTGTCGGTCCTCTTCTTTTGTCCTCTGTAGGTTGGTCGTGTTGGGTGGTTTTTTTTGTGTAATTAGTCCTCCTACAACTTTCACACTAAAGAGAAGTATCCTCTCTTGTTTCCTGTTGCTAGGCTACATGACTCATGTTCATTTAAGACACATTTCTATGGCATAAAATTGTACTGTGTAGAAATGCCCAGGTTTGATTGCTGTGAGATATTTTGGAGTATTGGAAGCACTGTTTGCCACAACACTGTAATGTTCTATCCAAGCTGAATTACCCCACAGAGTAACAATTTCTTTCAGCTAATGTAACCACCTTTATGAGTCATAACAGTTCATATCTTAAGAGATCCTTCTTGGTCTGTATCTATAGATACTCTGCACATCTTTGAGTAGACCTTCTTGTAACTTGTTCTCATTTGGTACCTTTTGTCTTGGACTTAATTAACAACTTTCAATATACTGGGAGCTGCTTCTTTGCCTATTTTCCTGCTAGAGATTAAAGCTCCAGACAGACATTCTTTCAACCAGAGGTTAAAGCACTCAAAGCTTTCATGTGTTTGGCTTTCTTGAAGTGAGGTTCCTTTTCAGAGTTAGCCCTTTTTTAAGGAAAATACTAGTACAATTTCCTTCAAGTTTTTTTTTCAGGAATTTGGAGTATATACAGATGGATTAATCCCCTTTGAGTCTTTTCTATAATGCATCCAATAGAATTCAAAATCATGGCCAGGATTTAAAAAAATTGTTTACATACCCCAGCCTGATTAGCTGCTGTCTATTACTGCTTTTTCAAACAATGCATTAAGCAGCACAAGTATTTGGAATTGTAGAATTTGGCCATTCTCTTCACAGCTGGAAAACATGAAAAGTGTCTCTTCAGTAATATTTTAGGTTATTACTTTTAAAAATGTATTAATATTGATTTATGTACTTAATTACAAAGTGAGGAGATGAAGTTTGCACTTGAAGAACAATGGGATTTTGTGATGTTCTGATTTCTTAAGGAAGGTTTATATTGCTTTTTCAAATTTGCTCCTGAGAAAACTGTCTACCAGTTCAGGCAATGAAGAACTATGAAAATAAAAACAGGTTTTGAAATAATTCTACATTTTCTGTGCAGAATACCTATGAGAAGATAATAAAAGTAGTAAGGAATGTTATGCAAGCCCTAATGAAGTTCTGTTTGTGATCCAGTGTGGCACAATGCTACCTTCCTATGTGATGCAATTACTTCTATCTATATGATTACAAACCGACTCAATATTAACAAAATCCCATCCAGCTGAGTACATGGAATATATATTACTAATATAAGGTTGATTTGAATTAAATTGCTGTATAAATGAGGATTAGTGGCCTGAAGTGGGCCTTGTGTGCTTTGACACAAAGCACGTTCAAGTGCTGTAAACACAGCAAGTCCCCATCTACAATTGGACAATGCTGTCCATAAATTCAAGCTTTTAAATCTTGTACTACCACAGAGCTCTCAAAGGATTTTTCCACTAATAGTGCTGACTTGCCAGCAAACTTCTGGCATCTCAGCATGGCAGGACCTGAGTCAATTGCTAGTTTCTCATCTGGATAACAGCAAAAACCTGTCGTGCATTCAAGCAGGGAGCTTGCTGGGGTCTGAGAAGGCCAGATAGCAAAGAATCTTAGCAGAAATCCTGTAAAATAAACTTGGAAGAAATTTTGAACAGGTCATTTTTCACTTTCAGCCCCAAGGTAGAATTGGGTCTTCCTATGTTATTCCTGATGCATATTTATCTATGTTCTAAATATAATCATGGAAATGTGGCTGCCTCCCTAGGCACTCTCTTCCAGTGCTTAGCCATCTGTAGTGCTACGCACTTCACCTGAAAGTCTCTTGCTGTTATTAAACAAAATACTGCTATCCTTATCTTCATAAGATGTGAAGAAATGTTTATTCCCCACTAATTAATAACTTAAAATGTAAAAGTTAAAAAAGTTGTTACACACATCTTCCTTTAGTCTTGTTAGATTAAATGATATAATTTCTTTTCAACCTTGATCATGCTTGTTACTTCTCTTAAAATTCTTTTTCCCTCTAATCCCAGCTGTTTTGCATTTTCCTTGAATCACAGTCCCCAAAACCAGAATGGTGATTGCTTTGGAGCTTTACCAGTAAGTAATGCCACTAAAAAAATTTCTTCATGTATCTTACAGCCTATAACTGTACTTTATATTTTGCAGCATAACAATTGAAAAGAGGCAAGAGACCTGCTTACCTTGGACTACCAAGTAGTAAAATTTCCTGTTTGCTGGGACATCATTCAGACAATATTGGAGGGAAGATTTTACTTCCAATTACTTTGAGACAATGCTTTCTGAAAAATAGTTTTTTCCAGATTGTTGCTAAATTTATACTAAATTTTTGGACACTTGTGATGGACGGAATGGATCTGTTTATTTTATGATGCTGCTGGTATGCTGCTTGATTAATCTTGAGCAAAAGTACTTTATAAGAGGTCCCAGACCACAACCTTAGATTTTTTTTTTTCCTTAAGGGGTTTTCAGGTCAGTTTAAATTGCCATATCTCTGAAAGGCATGGATGATGTTTGGAAAACAGGTTCCCCTATACCTACATTGCTAGCACAGATGCCCTGTAAAAATTCCCAAAGCAGTGTCATGTGGGATGATTAGCTTCACCCCATGATAAGCTAAATAATAGCTAAATAATTCCACAGAGCCTGCAGTATTCCAGGTTGAAAAACTGGGGCACTTCACAAATTGACATCTTGACTGAGCCCTTCATGTGCTTTCTTTCTTGTTGCATTTGTCTTTTGGGTTGGTCATTAACAAGGTGTAGGGAGAAAAACCCCAATAGGATTGAAGGAGCAAAAACTCCATAGTAATTCACTTGCACAAGATGCAAAGTTCTTTGTGCTGGAAACAAATATTCTGCTGCTGTAAACAGTATCTCAGAGTAAAAGCCTACATTACTCTCCTCTTCCCTTTAGCCCTCCTCACCCCTTCTAGTGGGATGACAGAAATAATGACTTGATGCTTGGCTTTGGTGAATCATGGCCTTGGTAGCAGAAGTGCTATAATTATCTCATTGCTACTATCACAGCATTGTAAATATTAAATGCAAAAAACAATGTTTCAATAGCTTTGAGGTTTTGACACTTATTGAGAAAAGCCATGGAGTTCACAGCTAATATTTCCTCTCTTTTAGTTAATCTCTTGAGCATTTTCAGTACAGTCCTGCTTTACAAGCCACAGATTGTCATTATTAGTAGAACAAGCTCCTGGAAGTCCATCTCTTGTGCTGCTGATTTCACTCTATTGTTAGCCATAAGCCAGGATTCACTTAGCAGAAAGGATCCTCTGATTAGCTTTCCTTGCATGCCACCTATGTAATCAGCCTTCCAAGAACTGCACTAAGCCTCCCTGCCTGCTCAGGTAATAAGATAAGGGACACACACCCCCCAGCTTCAGCAGCAATGGGAGGAGAGATGGTGTTTTGGTTGAGCCTCTATTATCTGTTTCTTGGAAAGGTGGATCTCCATGGCTCTGTTAATACAAGGAAATTAGCAAAGGAAATGGGAAGTCGAGAAAAGAGGAAATTTTCAGGCTTATCTGAATTTATTCTATCAATATTTGGAAAGAAAGGTGATATTCATAATCATCTTAGAAGAGCTTTGTGGTGCCACTATTTGATGCTTGGCTTTTGTTCTGTGCTTAAGAAGCCTTGTTTCTGACCTACTCTGAAAACACCCTACCCAATCCGTGCCACCTTAATCACTTTTGCCTCCTAATTTGAGTGGCTTCAGAGCTTGTTCCCTCTAAACATGATTATTTCCATTCAGAAATATTCATTGTGATGACTAAAGTCAGGCATGGAGCCATCTGTGGTGGTATATTAGGGACAACTTTTGGCACCTGAGGTTTTTAGGGTACACATCTCTGCTTCTGGTTTTGTGCTGAAGAATGGGGGCTACTCCCTGGTATGTTTTTATTGAGAAGAGCTTGGAATAGGATGAGTCTTTGGGTCTAAACCAAATTTTAAAAAACCTGCTAAATAATACCCTAAGGTAAGGAAAATGAGCTGAGAAAGAGCTACTGCTTTTTTACTGAGTACTTGTATTTGATCTGAAGGTTAATTCTGAAGGATTATGTTGTCTTTGTGTGTTTATTTAGAATAAGATTAGGACAAATGTTTAGTTTATTATTAAAATGTTCTACACAGAATTTTCCAATGGACACTTCATAGTTGACCTCCTAAATATTTGTAAACCAAGTGCTGCTTCTGACTGAGGCAAAATTGCTAAAATTAACCACAGCATAAGGTCCTAAATGTGTTTATTGGTCTATCAAAATGTTTTCATCTGTGGTGTTCTGACATTTGCAGTTAGTCTTAGTCCTACACTGCATTCTCTATTCAAGACTAACCAGATGATTCATATTTTGCAGTTCAGCATAATGGAAGTAAGCTTAGGTTTTTTTATGCATGTTCCTCCTTACATTTATATTGTGCATATTTATTTACTTTTTACTCTTACTCTGGTCTTTAAAATCCAGCCAGCACATAGCCACACATGCCCCTTTTACAACAAGCTACAGAATGGGAGTTTGATTCAAGAATCTAGCTGATAAAATGATAGTGATGTATCATGTTGCCTACCTATATCTGCAGGACATCTTTTAAAACATTAGGTTAATTAAAAAGGAGATGTATATTTGTGCATGCTTTTTATAAACATCTCCCCCAAAAGATATTTAGTAGTGACTTTATATAATCCAAAAAAATTCACAGGTCTCAGAAGAAAAACATCTTTATTCCTCTTTTCAGGGCCTGTTCTGTAATCTGTATCAGATTTTTTTTTCCCTGTATTTTCTTAGTTGCAGCTTAATAGACTTGCTTTCACTCTGTGGATTAAGAAAAGGACAAATGTCAGAGCATGGACAGAGGGAGTGGAGGGAAACACCAAACCAAACACATCAAACACTTATTTAGCACTTAATGACAGAGCTGTGGTTCCAGAGGGGCTCAGGCTATTAAGTAGCTGGCAGGTAAGAACATCAAAGTTCTAACAATATTTCAAAGGTATGAAACTTCTGTTTAGAGCTAAGTTAAGGATGATTGTTCATAAAAAAAAGCAAGGAATAAACCTTTTAAGCTTATTGTAGAATCATGAGGTAGTATATTTTGAAAATCAATATTCATAACATGTTGATTAATCTCTTAGTTCTTTCAGAATAATTCTGCAGAGTAACAGAGGAATAAACCATTAAATATAAAGCAGAGGACAAATGTGGAAGCCATTTCAGGTTGCTGGGTTTGGGAATGTTTAATTTGAAGTGGGGCTTCCATAGGTCTTGAAACATAAAGGAGTACCATACTATTCTTGTTTGGTGTGAATCTCTATGGCTGTATTATTTATTGAAAAAAAAATGGAATTGACGTTCAAAATTACTGCACAATATTTAATGCAAAGAAAAATTCCCTAACCAAGTCTGCTAAAGAATATCAGAACTGGCCAGGGCACTATGGGAGTTAATGGAATCTGCCTTCCACTGCCTTTAGTGTGGCAGTAGCAGGTAGAGGAGGAAAACTCCTTGCCAGGCTGAGAACTGCATGGATGAGGCTGAAGCATGGAGCTCTAGCAGCTGCCAGGGTTGGATCTCCTTGGTGAGAACTTCAGAGAATTGTAAATGTTGTGCTCAGAGACAGTTCAATGGTGGGCATGGCACTGTTAGGTTAATGGTTGTTCTCCATGACATTATAGGTCTTTTCCAACATTGATGATTCTTTGATTCCTGGCCTGGATGTGTGAATGTCTGTGTGTTACTTCTTTGCAGTTTATAGATAAATCAAGAGGGAGCTTGTAATTTAGAGAATGGGCCTGCAAGACTTGTGCACCTCAATGGCCAAAGAGGTTCTGCCTAAATTTCCCTGCCCTACTGCTCCCTGCTCCCCCATTCTCTGCCAGCTGCTTCTTCAAAGTACTTGGCTAGAATTGCTAATACAGGAACTTCATTTGTTCTGGCCTTGGATACAACATTTTTCTGTAATGACTGAGGACTTGCCCAAAGCTATAACTTGATGTTTGAAGGGGAAACAGCAGAAAAATTGTGGGAGACGCCAGAGAAGGAATGCTTGTTCCTGTTTATTCTCCACAGGTTTAGTGTAAGAGAAATCTTCATCTAACCTGTGTTTTCAGTTTAGTTACTCTAAAAATGGAATCTTGTTTCATATTTGGTCTGTTTTTTTTTTCTTTGGCGAATCAATATGCTGAAGTCCGTTTGTGTTTTCCTCCCACTTACTTCCTTTGCATACACACTACAAAAATAGCATGCAAAAATCATCCTTCTGTTGCTTCACTAACCCATGAAGATTGTAATTCTGCTTTAGAAGACCCTCCATGGCCAGAACAGCTACACTACTGACTTAAAAAGGTTTGTAAGAGCTTCTCTTGTACATGCAATTTATAAAAATAATGCCTAGTTTGATAGTCACTTTCTACATATGTTAGATATGACACTACAAAGTTACATGATAGATTCAATGGGATTTTGCAAGAAAAAGATAATTTGGATAAAGTGCTCCCATCTCCTCTTAGGCTTACGCAGTTGTAATTCCTAGTCACTGCTATTTAAATTTATATAAATCTCCTTTGCTTTGTAGCATAGGATATTCTAGTCTCAGATTCTTTACTGGAGAAAAGATTCTACCTCTGAAATCTAATCCTCTGGAATTTTATTTATGTGAATGCTTAGTCAGTGAGTCCAAGAAGACCAGAACACATGAAAATTTTATTAAGCTAAAGTCCTCTAGAACTGAATGAGAGAATATTTTTTTTTTGCGATACCCTTATAGTTACTTTGTAGAGTTCTTAGCTTAATTTTAGTGTTCTAAAATAAGTATTAACAACCCATCTGATTAAAAATAATTCTTATTTATTCTTTCCTATTTTTATCTGCTCTGATGAAGCTCAGTACTTTACCTCATTTCCAAGAGAAAAAATTGATCATTTCAGGGCTTGGTTTTTTTTTAACTCTATTGCTGTAAAACAGATAATTCTCTACAAGATGATATCAGTCTGTCCTACGTTCCCTTATGTCTCACTCGGATTTACTGCAGGTAGTAAAGGGGGAAGTAATTTAGGGATACACCAAGAGCCTGGACAGGTGGTGTGGCTTAACCCCAGGCAGCAGCTCTCTCACTCCCACACCAATGGGAACAGGGAGAAAATTGAAAGGCTAAAAACTGGAAAACTGGTGATTTGAGGTGGTTTAATAGGGAAAGGAAAAGTCACGCACAAGAGCACAGCAGGGAATGAATTCTCTGCTTCCCATGGGCATCCCCAGGAGAGCAGGGTCCTATCACATGCAATGGTTGCTTTGGAAGGCAAATGTCATCACTCAAACCTCCCCCGGTTCCCCTCAGTTTATACAGTGAGCATGATATCACATGGTCTGGAATATCCCTTTGGTCACTTTGGGTCACCTGTCCTGGCTGTGTCTCCTCCCAAGCACCCCCAGGACCCCTCCCAATGTGGCAGTGTGAAAAACAGGAAGGGCCTTGGCTCTGTGCAAGCCCTGCTCAGGAATAACACAAACATCTCTATATTATCAAACCTGTGTTCAGCACAAATCCAAAACACAGCCCCATGGCAAACAGCTTGAAGAGAACTAAGTCAGCCTCAGCCCAAACCAGCAAAACAGATGTCAACCCAATAACAGAGCAAGTCAGATTTTTATTATGTTGGATGCTGAAAACAGCTTCCCAAATCAAGGCAAATCCATATTACTTATGTCACAGTGCTTTCCTAATTTTCACATTGATATTCTTGGCCTAATTCTATCAGTAAATGGCCTATTTATTATTAGTTTTGTTTTTCCATTTCCAAGTTTGACTTTGGCAGCACTGTCATGGTTTGGAGGATGTTCCTTTGCTCAGTGGTTTTATTCTCTGTCCCTGAGATGGTGGCACCCTTCTGGTAGCGTGCTTGAGGCAGGAGCTGGTGTGCCCTGGTCCTTCAAATTCACTATCACACAATGGAGCCAACTGAGAGCAGAGAGAGTGAGCCAGGAGCTACAACAAGCTATAGGGCCTAAGTGAGGCACTTACCAACTCAGCCAGAGTTAAGCAAACCATCATTTTCTGCAGTAAAAGGTCAATTTTAGGGGAATTGGATGCTTGCAGGAAAATATGAGATGACTGCAGTAAATTGAGGCTTGTGGTTAAATGTGCAAAACTTTTGGCTTTGGTGTTTCACTCTGTAGCTACATTTTTTGCTGATTTTATTGTTTTGTGGAAACTTGTCCCTGAGTCATGTTTTCTCTGTTACTCAGCATTGGCTTATTTATGTCTCTTATCTTTTCTGTTGCACAAGATTTCTTGCAAGTTATAAAAAAATGGGGCAGGGAAAAGTCTCTGCAGAAATGTAACCTATTGCTTTCCATTCTCTCTCTAGTTCCTTGGCAGTAGTGCACAATAAAACTCATAACTGAAGTGTGTTTTTGTAAGCTGAGGGTGATTTAGTCGTCATGTATAAGAAAACCCCAGTAAATCTCTTTGGTAAGAGAGCAAGAAAATGGACAGAGAAGCAAGAATTATCTACTCAAAGAACATGGGGCATCTGATGCCTTTCAAGCCAAGGCAGATGACAAAGAGCCTATAGGACTAAAATAGGGCTCTGATCACTCACCCATCTAATATTAAAAAAAATAAATTGTAGATACTCATCTGAAGAGTTTAGATTGGACATATAACAACACTAAAAATACTTCATTCACTGCCTAACAAGCAGAGAGCCTTGACATTTAGATTAATTTGAAAATTACAGCTCAGGATTTATCTTGTGTATGCTTAAAACATTAGCAAACCAAATTTATCCAGACCTGGTAAAGAAATTGGGAAACTGGGGAAAGAGTTTTCACATTTTATATTTGATTAACTGTGCATCTGACAGTGTAAGGCAAATCCATCTTTAAGAACAAAATTAAATATGTACCAGAAGTCACTTTCTGACAATCAGAAAATCAGATTTTATGTCATCGCAACTAATATTAGCAAAATGTCCTTTAATATGATAGTATTCAGATAATAAGTTTCACCTCTTACATTTCATAGAATCTAAAATCATCCCCTCACCCACTGCACCTTTTAATCTTTTTTTCTTTATTTTACCTACAAAAGCATCTTTATTAATAGTGCTATAGAAGTTGAGCCAGCAGGATTTCTTAGATCTTTTAATAACCCTCTGAATTTAAGCTTTCCTTACTTTCCTTTTATGATGTACCAAGTCTAAAAACTTTAAGGTTGGTCTAACTTTACTAAAAGCCTTCCTTTTTTGCTTTGACCGCCATATAGGCATGACTATTTCATAAGGGGAAAAGGTGCTTCTTTCCTACCTGATGAAGCTGTGCTCAAAATCTGTATTTGTCACTCCCAGTAGTGTCCAAATGAGATAGTGTTGCTGACCAGCAGGCTTGTTCCTCTTTTGCTCTCAGAAGTTTGCTGGAAAACAAAATGAGGATCCTATTTTTAGCTGACGAATCTAGCACCTGCTCCAATGTGATATTTCTCTAGTAGGCTGAACAGTCCAAGAAAAGTAAAAACTATCAACAAATATTGGAAGGAAGCAAATATTTTTTTTCAAATAAAAAGTATGTCTTAGTTTCAGAAAGCATAAGGAAATAGCAAATTCAAATATTTAGTCATATTTATTTTGGTTCAACAGCTGAAAGCAAATTATACACCTTGGCTATAAGATCCCCTATAAATGACTTGTCTAATGAAATGGATGCAGGGGCAATAATAGCCTTGGAGGAGAAAAAATAATCGTTGGATGGGATTGATTTAATGCCATTTTATGAGTAGATAAAAGATAAAGGTCTATTCTGCTCTAGGTTACCTGCCTCCCTTGCCCCATACAACAACCCCTGCTGTCTTACCCATTGCATCAGTGTCCCAGGGGAATTTGGGGCTTGTTGGTTCTGGTCTGAGTTTCAGCTAGATCAAGAGGCTGAAGCAGGGCTGAAGGCAAAGTTTTGACCCTGATTTTATTACTGCTATGCTCTCTTATGTAGTCCAAGGCCTTGAATCCTCCTGTGATTTCTGGAGTGTCCCTGCTGGGTGTAGGGCTCTCCCATGCCTTGGTACAGCTCATCTCTTTCCCAAAGCCCTGTTCCCAGCAATTCTGCCTCTCTGCTGGCAGCACACCCTGTTGGCAGTCTTGCAGCTCCTCACCTGCAGCAGGTTCAGGAGGTGGTGCCAGGACAATGCTTCATCTGTCACACTCACAGGTGGCTCCACAGGCCCTCAAATCTGCCATGTCTTTTGCTGTCAAAGATCTAGAGTGACTCTGGAGGAGCAGAAATTTGCTCTGTTATGCTGTAATGTCACTCTTGGGGTCCTTGGGCTTTGTCTGACCTTTTCCTTGATCTAAAGGCAGCCATGGGACTGTGATTGCCCTCACTTGTCTCTGTTGTTCAGTCAGACTTTTGCATATTGTGAGGGGCCAGCATGAAAAGTCAAGTTTTAAGGTACTGATGAGGTCAAAATTCTCTACAGCCACGTTAGAAAATAAAAGCTGGAGATGGAAGAGATGAGGCTGCAGCTGAACTGAGAGTAGTATTTATCAAGTTTTTCTCTTATTTTGAATGAGTCTTGAAGTCTGTGAAGTGGCCATTAAGGACCCATGGCAGGAACAGTGGGATAATAATCCTCTTTACAGATGGCAATTTAACTTAAGTCATGGGGTGCTAAATGGTATTGTGGGTCTTAATGCAAGTTGATCAAAAACCTTGTTTTTCAAACTCCATACCGAGTTTATTTTTTTTTTTTTTTTCTTGTTATTGAGAAATAGGATTTGGACTCTTCTTTGAGTGCTTGTAGTTATCCAAACAAATGAACTGATTTCCTGAAATTGATAAATTTAATACCTTGACAATGTTATCTATGATAACATTAGCCTATTTCTTATATACTATTTCTCTTAAGAACAAGTAACAGTAATATTTATTTTTAACTTGTACTTCTGTCTACCTGCATAGATAAATTTTGATGAAACTGATATAAATCCATAGGAATATGTGAATATTTTTATATATCTTATTATCTCACAAAAAAAATATAGCTTTTCCTTTAAATACTGAAATCACTAGAACTGTTTCAACTATGCCAGAAAAAGAGATCATCTACTGGTATGTCTGCAGTGAAATGGCTATGGGTAATGGCTTCTAAAAATTGTCTCACTATGTGCAGAGATATCTTGCAGGCTTCCTGGTACACAGCAATTTCCAAAAGGAAATGCTATCATATACACTGTATTTGCTGGGTCTGATATAACAACAATAAGAAAATAAGCAAGGTTTGGATCCAACCTAGCAAGACTTGAGATATTTCAACTGTTAGGAACTATAGGGTAAACTAACAAAATACCAAGCAGGCTTTTCCTTTCAGCAATGAAATATTTATACTGTGGCTGCAGTCAAAAAGCTACTGCTCATACTCTCTCCCAATGCTTCATTCAGCTCACAAAGTTAAAACTACTTTTCTTAATTAGATAGTGAAAGATTGTTTTATTTTATTTTTTTTCCTTCCTCTCTCATCAGCCTTAAATAAGGGAAATGACCACATTTTGCTTGGGGTGTTTGTGCCAAGTATCCTGGGTGGAGAGGCTTCAGGGACAGGAGGTGGGCAAATTAAATAATATAAAAATTCCCAAGCTGATACAGTTTTGACCACAATACATCCTGATGGTTGAACATTTTGACTTCTTGGACTTTGTCTTTGATTCCTTTATGTATTCAACAGAACTGGAAAATTGGTCAGCAGATGAAATGTTTTGTCTTGCAGTTTGACTCTTACCTCAGGTCACTTAAGAAAAAAAGATGTGTTAGAGTAACAGAAGTATTCAGAAGAGAGGATGTTAAATTGAAAAACTGCAATTAATAGGCTCTTGTTTCATTTTGTAAATGGATGGGCTACTTCTACCTATTATTTATTGTAACTGGAAAATTATGTTAGTACTGGTGGAGGAAGTTCATTTTCCATGAGCAGATAAAATCTTCATGAGTTCTGTCATATTTTTTTTTCTGCTTTTGTGATTTTTATGTTAAGCTACATAGAAAAGTTAAGTGAAAGAGTTTCCTTTTTAAAGTGTTTGAAACAGGCTTGCTTCTTTGCAAATTTTGGTGTAGAATTCTTTGTGAGGATCAAAACTAAATTGTCAAAACTTTTAATAAAGGAAGGAAAAAAGGGAGGGGATTATACCACTATACATCATAAGCTTAAAAGCAAATTTCTGGTATCTTTAAGCTTATGACATGAACCTGCTGCTTCTCAGCAGATTAAGCAAGTTTGGTCTGTTACTTCTATATTTGTTTCTTGCCTCCCTTTAGGTGCACTCAACACTACACACATACTTTTAATATCCAGCAGATCTTTAAAGTTGGGAATGAAGGATCAGAAATGCACTTGGTTGTTGTTGGGCAATGCTGAGCTGCCTTCAGCTTAGGTAGTGATGTGAAATTAAACTCTCCTGTGACTGACTGGAGAATCCACACTCAAGTCCTAATACATGGCTTCAAAACTAGACAAAGTTGATTGTAAGGATGGAAATCCTAAAATGCTATCTACCAATGCTATTTACCATGAAATGACATTTTTCCTGAAATATTACCTAGAAATTGTGGTCCAGTTTTCAAACCTTCACAATAAAATGCCCCAGAAGAAAACTCTTCTCAGGTTTATCAGTCTTCCCCTATTTTAATGTGATGGTGTTGCTCTTCATGGAATCATCAATAGCAATAGACTAAAGAAATAACATTTCTTCAGTTGTATCATTACAAAAGAAAAGTAGTCAAATGAGACAGTAACCTTGGGTTGCATTACTTAGGACACAAATTTTGTACAATTTCTTTACCAGTTTGAGACAGAGACTTTGGTTGTCTGCATATCTGTGATGATTTCATCTGTACAAAGTGGTCTTACCTAAAACTTCATTTCTACTAGGGAATGGATGTTTTAGAAAACTTAATCTTGCTCCTTAAGTAAATTTCAGTTTAATAACGAACCAAACGAAACAATTATTTTTTGTTTTGTCTGCTTTACCTCCTGATTTTGTCTTTTAAAAGACTGGGGGCTATATTAATGTGGGAAATATTTCTGTGATGCATTTACAGTAAAAAGTAAGTAACTTTCTGAAATACTGAAGTGAGATACTTTTTAGTTTCTCATCTTTCTTCTGCCTTTAGATGAGTACATGTCTGTTTTATTTGCATAAATTATGCAAGCTTATGGATGTTTTGGGTTGACTTTTTACATCTTTACTTTCTTTTGGAACTCAGGGAGAAGTAAGTTAACCAAGCTCCGTGCTGGAATAAATGGGCATCAGAAAAGTGTGATATGGCAACAGTGACTAAGCAGCCTGCATTATTTTGCTTATGGGATAGCTATAGAGGTAATTCAAAGGAAAAATATCTAGACTTAAGAAATTGTTATGATTAGGTGTAAAGCTCTGTACTGAAAGTTTTTGACCCAAAAAATAACTTTTTGATATGTTCTCCAAAGCTTCAAAGTCAGTACAAAGCTCTTGCTGGGAAGTTACTATGAGGAAAAAAAAATAAATCAGGTTTAAAACAGGCCTTAATAAGCAAGGTATCTGTCTTGAAAAAGTCAAGACAATAATCCAAAAGGCTTTGCCTGGTAGTAGAAAGCTCAAAGGCCATCATAACATAAAAACATTAGTGGTGGTTTTTGACAAGTAATTGTTTAGTACAGTGGGTGATCCTAAAACCTTACAGTAAGAAGCAGCAGTAGTGGTTTATAAAATATGTTGTGTTTCCAAGTAGAAGTCTGAAACATCTGCGACTTCTGCAAGGGTGGTGGTTTATTTTCCCCTTCCTCACC
This sequence comes from Agelaius tricolor, assembly GCF_023055355.1. NCBI lineage: Eukaryota > Metazoa > Chordata > Aves > Passeriformes > Icteridae > Agelaius > Agelaius tricolor. Next base: position 42,379,286 of record NW_027269269.1, on the reverse strand, counting down.
TGACAATCCCCTTACAGTTACGATACTTTATAGAAGATTGTCAAAATGCCTCTCATCCATTATTCTGATAAAATACTTACATGAGCTCAGGTACCAAATAAACCATTGAAGAGAATTTAAACATTCACTTGGGTGAAAGAAGATATAAACCAAGCTTTATCATAGCCTCAGTACAACACCACAAAATAAATATGCCAAATGAGCATCCTTCATAACAATAACACTAACTATGGGAATTAGTAAAATGCAATGGCGCAAGATAGATTTTTTTTTTTTTTTTTTTTTTTTTTGCCACCACTTTCCATGAATTGGGAGAAATTTTTGAAGTGGAAGAACTTTTATATGACTGTTGGGATCTGTTTTTAAGGCCTGTGAGAGTAGAGGGTGTAGTAGGGAAAGGTGAGAGACTGAGCAGATAAATTAGGAGTAGTAGGTAGTAATTTGTATGTTCCCTTGATTTAAAGTCTTAGTGAATCTACTCACCTGACTCCAGACAGATTCATCATCTAAATTTTTTTGCATTCATAATAATAAAATAAATAGTATTTATTTAAATTTTCTTATTAAAAGAGAGAACAAATTTAGTCTGGCATTTGTTTTTGATGCTTTAATTAATGGAGTTGGGGCTGCTGGTAGTACAATTCCTCTGAGATGGTCTGAAACCCTAAAATGTTTCTTTGCTGAAATTTTGACAACGTTATAGTGCACACATGCTGCTACCCACACACAGACAGAGTGAAAATTCTTTGCCAGTAATGGCAGCATATTTTTGAATTTGAGGAGGCACTTGCAAAGGTGAGGTTTTTGTCTCCTCTTGCCAACCAAACTGCAAGTCATTAATAACTCTTTTGAGGGGGATCATCTTTTACATATAAAGTAGCAAGGAAATCTATTGTTCTAAAGGCATTGAATAAACCACTGTTGCACCACCACCCCTCCCCATCCCATGCACTGAATTGTTCCTTTTTGGTGATAAAAATCATTCTCCATTGAGCAGTTTATTAATTTTGATCCTTTTTTGACACTAGCAGGTGAAATAGAACTCTGCTCCCAAGCCAGCAGGTGGAGGTGAATGTGGTTCTTGGGGGTTTTGTGCTGAAGGCTGAAGTGGAGGCAGGATGCTTTGTTATATATTGATGGCTCTATTAGGCTAAAATGTGCTTTTCACTGCGGGGAGTTTTGTGGTTTGAGGAGAGGATCATCTGTTTCAATTATGAATGGCTTTTAATACCTTACTCAGGTATACTTACTTCCATAACTTAGTGTTTGCCTTTTGCATCTTTTATAACAAGATGGAAAACACTTTGCAGCAGGAATTCCTTGTGGGATGTTGTCCAGTGTATTACCTAGTGATGACCTGGTCCATAGGTAAAGCTTTCAGTGGTTGCTGCACTATAAATAGTTCAGTGGTGATGTGGAAAACCCCTGTGTATTGGCCAAGTCTGGCTTGTCAGATAGGATGGGTTCTGTATGTGACTTCAAATTTTTCCCCATTTTCCTTGAATTGTTTCAGATACCACTCTTCCCTCATCTTCTTTGTTAACTGAGGTAGTAAAAAAACAGAGGGAAATTGCTCAAAAATTGAAGTGTGTTTTAATCAAATCGAGTCGTTTTAAAAGGCAGGGCCAGCTTCTATGGCTAAATACTCTGTGTCAGGCAAGAAGTCTTTTGAGTTCTGTGTTCTGGCCTGATTGAATGAACTGGTCTGTCTGCCTTCCCTCCCACCCTTTTCTATGAACAGCATATCCCTGTTGCCTGAAGTACAAATAGATGCTCAAAGGGGCTCTTAATCTACCAAAGAGGGACTTGTATTTGTCCTTGTGTTCTGTTTGTACTTCAGTAATCTGCCATTTAGTATCTTCAAGCATTTCTGATGCTGGTGGAAACTACTAATTTTCCCACTCTGGCTAGAAGAATGCCCTCCCTTATCCAATGTTCATTTTTGGGTTACACATCCTTGTTATCTTGTGACTTGCCCTTCTCTCTCCTGCTTCCCTATTCATGATAGTAGTTTATTTTCATTAATCAGAAAAAAAAAAAAAAAAGAGCCTGCATTTTTAGTGCAATGTTCAGTTATCTGAAGACCAAAGAAGAAAAATAAGCTTCTTTTCAACAGCCAAAAATATAATGGAACAAACGAATTCATACAAAACTTCTCTGCAATGTAGCAATATAGTATCTGAATTTAAGAATATTTGAGTTGTTTTCAACAAGCAATAACATAACAAACCTCTCTTATCCTATTACCTCATCAAGTTTAGTCCATGCTATCCTGTTGTAATTCATTGTGTGCCCTTGCAGTTTTCCAGTGGTTTTGTCAACTTTAAGCTCAGCTGCTGGAAGGAGCCAAAAGAGTGTACTTTTCTGTGCTTGTTTGTATGTACAATCAGTAAATCATCTGAAGACTATTGGATGTGTTGAAATCAAAATGACAACAAAAATTAAGTGTATAACCCACTGAAAAGACTTTGTGCCAACTGAGGTCCAAATATCACAATGATTAAGTGGTAAATGAACTTTGTCAGAGATGTGAGGAAGAGGAGGGAAGTTTTTTTTTGTGTCATTATTCATATTGGGTCAATCAATTAATGCAGCTCAAAGGAGAAAAAGGATGCATTTTTGGCCATGGTGACTGATAAAGTGTTAAGTGGAGGATAGAGAGGCTACATTTATTTGGATCTGCAGCTCTTCCCACCAGAATGGTATTCCAGTGTGTATGTTAATTGAATTTTGCATTCCCTTAAGACCTCTATTATCCTATTAAAGTGAAAAATGTTATCAAAATTTCCAGACCATTATTCTAATATGTAACCTTCAAAAAATTTTATTTTCACTTCTGCTGTGCCTCAGCTAGAAGTGACAGGGTTTTCTTGTGCAGACCACTGTCTACTTGGTGTGTTACTCTCAGGAAAATACAGTATTAATATCAGTACTTTACCTGTGTTTGCAATGGTGCTTCTCTCTTGAATAACAGCAGCCACAAAATCTAATTCTTTTTACCTTGTGTGAATTTGCACAGTTGGTTTATGGAATGCACATTTAAAAAGAAAAAAAAAATCAAGGAGCTTAAGAACAAAATATTTAATATTAATAGATATTATTTTGGGCTTTTTTTTCCCTGACAGTTTAAATGCCACTGTTAGTGTAACATAATTTTCACTTTAAACCTCTGAAGCGTTTGTTGTTGTTTGTTTGGTTGGTTTTTTTATCTTACTGCCTGTGAATACCAGAATATTACTGTTTGGTTCAATTTGAAGGAATGGCTGTGGACTGTTTTCAGGTCCATAGTGAATTCATGTGATGGTTACACTGGGATGCCAATGTGGAGCCTTTTCAGGATTGGAATGTCAGGTTTTCTGGTAGCATGCAGTTGGGCTGCTGGCCCCTTTCACACAAGTAAACCCAGGTGAACTCTTCCAGACAAGTTTCTTGCCATAGCAAGGTGTGACTAAGCCTTAGGATAAAAAAAAAAAAAAAAAAAAAAAAAAAAAAAAAAAAAAAGAGATAAATTAAGTAACAACTTCCTCAAGTATTTGATCCTGTCTTCAGTTTGGGTATAAATATGTAGGAAGCATATCTGTGCCTGTAAAGCTGATTCTGGCTGTAAGAACATCATTTCGGTGCCCTTAATGGGGGATGTTTATCTGGAAAAATTGTTGACTTCAAGAATAGCCTACTTTGAGGATAAAGTTGTGGAATGGTACAGGAATCATTATACTGAAGTCATTGTACTAATTTTTTTTTGTGTGTGTTTTAGTGCTTCTTTGGCTTCAAAATATGTGTTTGTAGCCTGATTTATAATCTGAAATGGGAGGTAAAAATAAAAGTACCACAACAGGTGGATGGTGAAAGTCAGAAAGGCCTGACTATGATCTTCTTTCTACCTTTCTAACAGAAATTGAAGGGATTGATGTAATGAACTTGTAATTGTTCTATCTGATCTTTCACTGATAGAGCTTCAAATTCCTATCTGCTTTGTTCTGAACTGAAAAATGGCTCCTCCTCCCTGAACAGTTTTCGTACTGTTCAGTCAACAGAAAACTGAAAACCAAACCATGTTTAGCTGAGAAGATCTAGGTACATCAGGCAAGCATCCTGAAAATACTGCAGAGCTTCTTTTTGGGCCTGCTCTTAGGAATATTCGTTTAGAGAAACTCTGGAGCATCTGACAGATGCTACACATTCTCATCACACACACATTCTGTGAAGGTTGCCTACTATCATGGGCACAAATGTGGGAGTAGAGATGCAGAGACATATGCATCATATTTAGATTTCTACATGTGCAAATCTAATTATAATCAGAGAGGCACAGTACATTTTAAACTGGATTTTTTTCCCTTTGCTTTTGCATTCCCATCAGATACATCTGTTAGAAGGGAATGTCTGTGGGCAGTGACATAACCACAGCACAGAGAGCAGAAGAATTGGAAGTCAAGCAAATCTTCTGACTCTATAATGTTATGGCAAGTTCCTAAATGTTGGCATACTATATGATGCCTTAGCAGGCTGTTTCTCAGGAGATGGCTAAACAGACCAGAGGATTAGATGGCTAAACAGATATCTTAAAAGCCTTTAAAATTTGAGACAAGTGTAAGTGGAGGAAAAAATATTTCATCATCTAAAAAATAAAAATTGTTCACTAGTAACTTAACACTAACAACAGTTAGAAAGAAGGAAGAGGAGATGGCTTTTTGTGGAGGGATAGAATGTAAGAGAATAGAGCAGAAGGTAGTCTCACACCTGAGGAGTTGCAGCTGCACTAATCACCAAAGATGAGGAACAGGCCTGCCCTTAACAGGCCACAGCTGTGTCCAATAAGAAGAGTGCTATAAAAGAGTGGGTGAGGTGGGTGAGGAGAGAGCTGGGGTTTGTTGGCTGTGCTGTGGAGAAGGGGTCAGTGCTGCAGGGAGCTGCCCATGAGAAATCACAAGAAGGTAGGGGAGTTTTGAGATAAGATGACAACAGATTTTTAATGTTTATTTAAAAGAATAACAATGATGAGCAAAAGGTGGTAATTTAAGAAGCAACATGCTATCTGACATATTTTGCTTTAATATCGTGATACCTTATTGTCCGGCTTTACCTTTTTTTGCTTGCTCTGTGCAATGTATTTCTTTGTTGTTCATGCTCATTTCTGTGCTATTTGTTGCCAAACTTAAAATATTTTTTCCTTCTTCTGCCCCTAGTATGGCTGAATGGTCTCAATTTCTTGTTTCTACTTTGAACTTTTTTCCTTATTTCTTGAAACAGTGGTTTGCTCTAGATGTCAGGACTAATTAATTTTTGTGATGAGGTTATATCTGCTTTTTCTAATAACTTTTGAAACTTCAAATTTGACTCCTTATTCTGATAATAGTGTTTAAAGAATAAAAACCAAAACTCAACACAACAAAAAACCCCTAGAAAACAATTCAAAAACCCCATGATTTGTTAGCCTCCTACTTGATAATTGGTAAATATATTCAGATTCAAGTTTCGTAGATTTGTGTTTGCATTCCTGATATTCATTTGAATTCTCACATTTTATTACAGTTTCTTAAACAGAGTCTATTCTGTAAATAGCTATATCTTTTAATCAAACTCTCAGAATCTTTTAAAGCTCTTCAGTTCAGAGTTTCACATGGCTTTATGCCCTGTAGACTCACCTCATCACTTTGAAAAGGCATTTCTGTATTAAGGCCATGACAAATTTGCTATGCTTGCATTTCAGAGCACCTGAAGTCATGGAAATATCTTTCTTAATTCTTTTTTTTTTTTCCCCTGCACCTTCTATTTTAAAAGGAAAAAGGGGAATGACCCTGTAGTGTAAGAAGTGGCTGTCCTGAAGTAGCACTGTGTCCTTAGCCTGGCTTTGCTGTGTGCTTTGCAGTATTTGCTCTGAAGCCTGCAGACAAAAAGTAGCAGTTGCCTGGTGCTCTGCTCCCAGTGAATGGGCTCCCTTGACAGCCTGCAGTACATCACGTCCTCCTGGCTCCTTCAGCCCCACTCTTCTCCAGGACACCCTGTACAAAATCCACAGTGTCTCTGTGCTGGGGGTGACAGCACCTGGGTGTGGGAAAACCCTTCAGCAAAGCTGAGCATGTTCCTGCCCCTGCAGCAAAGTTCTGGAATGATGAAAGCTTAATAAATTCAATTTTGTTTTGTAGAATACTGTGAAACAGAATTGGAATTTGATCAGATATATTCTGAGTGTAGTAAGAGAGTAATTGGCTTGAAACTCATCCACCAAAGCTGTTAATGTAATTAATTGAGTAATTGAACGGTTTAAGATGAAAGAAACAATTTTTTTTTTTGTGGTGCATATTATTATCACACTGGAAAAAAGTGTTCACCTTCTTCAACAAAAGAATGCTCTGTGATGGGTAGACTGAATTTGTTTTCATGAAGCAAGGGACAAAACATTGTAAGTCTGGTTAAACAGAGAGAAAAGCCTTCCATCAATGTTTATTCCTCTCTGTTTGCTCAGTACTCCTATAACACTTTCAGATGTAGTATGAAAGGGAAGTGTGGCATCTCTTATTACCAACTGTTTGCTGAAGAAGGCAATATGAGGAGTGGATTTCCAAGAGGGTGTTCAGCATACCTGAGTTGATAGGAGGAAATGCTGACAAAATTCAAAAGCCTCTTCTGAAACATACCACTGACATTTTGCCCTCCCCAGAAGCTAAACTTCATTCTGACAACCCCAGCTGGAAAAAATACCAAGTGTATTCCTATGTATATTGAAAAAAACAAATTGCTTGTTGCTTACAAATTTCATTTTAATATAACATTGAATGTCTAGTGGCCAACTCTTAGCTGAACTAGTAAGAACTGGTTTGGCATACTGGGTTCTTATGTGTGTTCACTTGGCAATTGCTAAAGTTGTCATCAAACTGGTTAATAGGTCTGACCCATATCACAGCGTGAATGAGAAATTCCTGCCCTGCCTTAGGATACTGTAGTCTTTTCTCTGTAGACCTGTTTTAGCTGATACATTTCAATAGATAAACTGAATATTAATGAACACTGTGACAAACCAGCTGGGCTTCCATATTTTTTATGTGTTGGGGTTCGGTTTTCTTTCAGTTTAGGTCAGGCAGTTTGGTTTGCAGGTTTGGTTTTCTTTCGGTCTTTGAGTCATGCCGTGTTGAGCCTTTTAACCTCATTACTCAGACTGGGACAAGATTTTAGCCTGTTTCTCTGCTAGTGTCTCTGAGCCAACACAGGCACCTGGAACACCCACAACCCCATAGCAAGAGCACAAACAGTCAATTTATTGCGATTACCTTGCTAGCAGGGGCATCCCTGAGGCAGCACCTGGTGAGAGGCACATCAGCAGAGACACAGACACTGTTGTGCTCAGTCCATGCTAGAAGTCACTGTCCTGCTGTTCCCACAGGTTTATCCATGGTTATTCCCAGCTGCAAGGTCACTTAAGCCTTTTAGATTCCTCCTGGTTGGATTTCTGCTTTTTAATCCTTTCTTCCCAACAATGCCTAATAGCACAGCCAGTGGTGTTGCACAAAAAAGGATGAATACAGAATGAAGAGGGAAACTTTTTCCACCACAGCTTTAAAGATGATTCCAGAGATGGAGTAACTTTTAAAAAGTACCTGCAGAACTGGAGGAGCCTGGTCAATTTTTTCATGAGATAGAATGTCATGTTGATATGTTTGATGTGTTTAGAACAATGTAGCACTGAGATCAAGTTAGCAGCACATTTCTGAGGTTCCACTTGCAGGCTTCCATTTAATGCTTTAGCATTTGGGCCAGCAGCTGCTTCTAGTTTGAACCTAATGTTTATTATTACTGGAACAAGATAGCTCCCTTGGAGAATGAGCAGGTGCCCTGGGCTTCCTTTTCACAGCACAGTGCTGGCTTTTGGAAAGGGCACAAAAGAGTTTTTTTCTGTCATCCCGAGCAGAGCTGCCTGGTCACACCCTTACCCTACTGTGCAACTTCACTTATTTTTCAATGATAATGTAGCTTACAAACTAGCATGATGCTTTGTCTGAGCTGACTGTGATTTTTTCTGTTGTTTTGGATGCATACATCTGGCTTTTTCTTTCCTTTTCTCCTTTTTAACCTTTCTTAGACTGAGCTCTTCTTAGCCCTTGCTGTAGCATTCTGAACATGTTTGCTTGCATTAACCTATTAATAAAGGCAAGATAACGATCAGTCTAGAAAACTTTGGTTTATCCTTCACTGCTCTGGGTATGATCAGAAGATTTTCCATGATACTGGATGGGAATTTGGGAATTTCCATTCCAAATTTGGGAATTGGACTATTAAACACTTTCTTTCCACTTTTCCATACTTGATTACATAAGCTGCCTGTAGGGGGGTTCTGCCACAATAATATAAACTCATTTAGGTCTCAAGTTGAAACACATTCCCTGTGTTGAGTCAAGATCCAGATGTAGATATTCTTAATAGATGTCTTACAATTCGCATTTGAATTTTCCATTTCTAATTTCATTATCTTGCACTTAAACAGTCATAAGTATTATGTTTGTTCCTTAGAGTACTGCTAAATCATCCTCAATGTGCTCTAAAACCTTATTTCATTTCAAAGTCCCATTTTTGAAATGTTAAAACTATTATCTAGGACACAGTGTAAGTATTCTCTGTATGAAGATGGCAGTCTTTTGAAAAAGAATTGTTCCTATTTGAGATTGATAGCTATTAATTCTAGTGCTGCACCTCTGAATCTTGAGGCTAACACTGGAATTACTATTAGCCTAAATTTCCAAAGACCTCCACTGCTTTTGCTTCTATAGGTGTGGAGAAGGAAGAGAAGGGAAAGAGGGGAATGTGTTATAATCAGGAATTGCAAGTAATTTTAAAATGCTAATCTTGATCTGTTATCTTTGGATTTATTGATGCTTTTGCTTTCTTGCTGCAAGGGACAGCAATGTATTTTCTTTTGCACACCTTCTGCTATGTATTATTTTCCTTCTATGAAGTGGTGGAAGTGGCCATACTCTATATATAAGCTAATAACTTTCAGGCTGCAAGATTGATTCTGCCTGGGAATCTGAATCTGTGCCATTGCCTGACTGGGTAGTAAGTCCCAAGTCACAAAACACATGTTTATCCCTGCTAGAGGCTGGCAGCACAATTGTCTAAAAGACAGAATGTTACTAGCTATTTTATAAAAGTACAAGTCTGTGTATTAACACATAGCATGATTTCTTACCTTAAATAAGAATTGGCTAGAAATGTGGAAAATTATGAACAGCTAAAATGGGTTAATTATATTTCACATTCATTATGTATAAATGAAAAGCCCAGCATTATTCAAAAGCTTCACTCAATTAAATCTTCATGAACTTAAAATTCTTATTGGTCCCTAATTAAATTAGGGGAATTACTGGCAAACTGAATTGGAGTTGATCTGTATTTAGGGACCTCTTGAACAAGGTCCCTCATCACTATAGTACCTTGCATATTGCTGCCTTAAATCTACCCCTGTGATGCTTCAATCTCAGTTGATCTAATTCATGTTTTTAATTTTGTTTCCTTCTCATGAATTTTGTTTCTGTGGGTCCCAAAGAAGGAATGATTGTTAGTTGCTTAAGTAAATCTTTCATTTTTGTGGCACAGCTAGGGTCTTAATGTGGGACCCTCTGGGCTTCTTGGTTGTTGAGCAAAAATGTAGTGTTTTCTAAGCTAGGAAAACCCTTAGAAGACATAAATAAAGCAAGCCAAGAGAAAAACTCACTATTCAAAGGTGATTAAATAGGAATTTGGCAACTATGCCTAACAGTGGAATGCCAGGTATTTCTAAAGTAATTGTCTCCTAAGTTCTGAATACACATACACTAACAAATGAATATACTTCCATAACAAGACGTAACACTTATTGTTGCCTTTAGGCCGATCTGTAGAATAAAAATTTAGAGCTCTGCTAAACAAGGTAATTCATGCCTCTTCTTGGATTTGATAGCAGCTCTTGAGTATTTCCTATATGGATTTATTCCTTCTTTGACAAGAAAGAAATTTACATGGAATTACATTCCACAATCAGAAAATATATAACTTAATGCTAAATAGTTACAACTTAAATTATCAGGGAATTTAGGTTAAATGCTGATGAGATCCCTAAGCAGTCATGATTGTTGCCATTGGGTGTCTGTTAGAATGAGGAGACAAAGACTCCAGAAATATCCCTTCATTCCAACACCCAAGTTGCTCTTTTTTTGTACCTGCTGCTATAATATCAGAGGTGCAAGCCTGCATTTGAAAAGCTGACACATGGCTCTTTTCCAGCATTTCTTGCCAATATAAATTAATGCTTACCATAAGACCTACTTGGATGGTACAAAAGGGTGGTCTTGTGAGAGATGCTTGAGGAACAACTGAGTAGTTCTGGCTCTTACACATCAAATCTAAGGGTATATATTAATTACAAAACAATCTGTTATTGTTTCTTTCCAGACCTAGTGTTTTGTATGTCCACAGTGATAGCATCATATTTGTTTAGGAGGGAATATCTGTCTCACAGGACCTGGTATCTAGAGGAAGATTAATCACTCTGCTAGTTAATTAAAATAATGACACTTAATGCTGTATAGTTATTTCATTTGTAAAGTTAAATGGATATTATTGCTCTCATTTTATCCCCTACCATTTTAAAACCACAAAAGAGACATACTATCATTTATTTAGGCATTTAATTTTTCTTTTCTTTGACTAGGAAGATATTAGGGTTTACCAATGTAAAAGTATGGGATTTACAGAGCTTAGCTGGATATTACTCCATCTCTTGAGTGTCTGGATCTTAAACATCAGCTACTTCATGTCAAATAGAAACCAAATAAAGTACTGATGCCAAAACCTGTGCTTCACCAAGCTTTTCTTGGTAAATGAGAGGATTGTGCTAAGTAGAGGACTGTCTATGAGTAGAAAGTAAGTGTAAGAAGCAGGTACCTAATAATTGCAGCCCTCCTGTTTATGGTTTGCTTGGCGTTGTCAGCTGAGAGAAGTAAAAAAATCCTTTCTTAAGAGGACATGCTGAAACAATGAAGCAGAGAACACTGAGTAGGTTGGTGAGATGAAAAATGGGGAGTCATACTGCAGTCAGGTACTCAGCAATAAAAAGCCCTCAGGTTTTAATTACACGGAAATCAGGAAATCACGGTTACTTCAAGTACATGTGTCAGACTACATCTGATGCTGGACTTCTTGTACCTGCAAGACTGTGCTGTACACCTATGATCAGTGGTGTAACATTTGTGCAAACTTGATTCAAGATTACTTTTGGATTCAAAGAGATTGTAAATGTACATAGTATTACCTTAATTCTTAATAGTGATAAACATTTCTGAAAGGGAAACAGTAAACATTTGTTTAATTCACCTGTCAGATGTTTTGGAGACCTCAGTCTGGGATAGAGGTCTCTCTCTACAGGAAGAAGGAAAGAACTGAGCTGCAGGATATTTTAGGTCTCATGGCTATGGATTTCTTTTGGTTAATATTCTAGGGATTACCATTATTTTGGTGGTGCATGTTTCTTCTGTTTTCCTTGGGAAATGGTTGTTTCAATTTTTTTACATTTAGTAACACACTACACCTTCCTCACCCATTAAAGGTTATATTCACAGTGAAAATATTATCAGTGTCAGTAATTTTCAGGAAGTATGACTTTGTGCTCTTCCCATGGGTCAAAGACATCCAGTTATAGAACAGAACTGATACTCCTAAGGATCAGTCATAAGTGTGAATGAAAACACTTAAAGGAAATTGTAGAGTTGAAATCCATCCATGTTCAAAAGGCCAATGTGTAATTTTTCCTCCATTTCAACTTCGACTTCTGTCATTTTAAGTGTTCTCTGTGATATAATGCTTTATTCTCAGAAAAGAAGGGCAGCAATTGTGAGACACTTTCACAGTTCTATTTTTTTCCATAGCATTCTTCTAAACTTGAATTAGTATCACAATGCACTAATAAAAAACCCCAACCAAAGGAAAAAAAAAACTACTTAGATCTACAGGTGAGTGGGAGAGAATATATTTGGCTAGTTTTTAACTTCTGAATCAGCAAAAAGTTAAAACCTTTGTCTTTCTCCCCATGTCCGAAAGACTTTGATCCTGTGTCAGAAACGTGTGTTGGTACAAAATTTTGATTTGCGTATCTGGCTCTATTGGCATGAGTTCTCTCTGCTATCTGTATAGCTTATCTGCTGTATTAGTTCTGAAAACAAATGTCAGGAGCTGGGATATTGAACATGGGATGAACTTGGAAAATCTTGCTAGCCTTTGTCAGTGCTTCCTGTCACACCCAATGGTGCAACAGCCAGTGTGCTTTTCAGATGCTAAGACTGAGATTTGGAACACAAAACAAGCAAGCGTGTATTAAAATCAGAAGGATTTGGACCTTTTGGGTTTAAACATGCTTTCTAAAAAACCAAATATAGATATATATTTGTTAATATAGGTAATATATTTGTTATATATATATTAACAAATGATTACAGTGATACTAAATAATCAGTATAGAAACAGTAAAGGAACAGTATTGAACATGATTCCAAAATTTCAATACCCAATTATTCAAATGGCTGGTGATGGGTTTGGGAGTTACTTGCCCTTGTTGAGGAATGGTGTCAGTGGCACTCCAGATGTTATCACCACATGATCAAAAGATGGAATGAAACTGATCCCTGGATGCCTTTGTTATCAGTCTTGTCTGGCCTTTCTGGGTGACTTGGTCAGGCCACTGCACTGGTGAATTGCCAGTCCAAGCATGGCTCTTCTGCTGGTTATGTGGTGCGAGACCAGCTTAGGAAATTATTCATATTATTAAATTACTTCTGTCTCTTGAGCAATAGGTTGGCAGATAGAGACCACCTAAGTAGAACTGTAAAATGCTTTTAACAAATTTGCAAGTTTTTGAATATGGAAAAGGACCCTGGGCATGCTTTGATGTGACCAGAAGGTATGTGCTATGTCAGAGGCCATGATTTTGCAAACAAATTTTATATGGAAACATGAATGAGGAGGGGTTATTTTTTTAGGTGTTGGTGACCAGGCTCTGTGCTATGTGATGGCCTGTGGTAAATGACAGCAAATGGATGAAAATATTTCCACTATGAAGGACTCCAGAATGAATTGGTTCATCTATTAGTGCTTGTCTTGTAGTTGAGACTTGTCAAAACTTCTGTAGAAAAGGCAGTGAGTTCTGTGCTATTGTTGCTTGTTACTGGGATTACTGCCTCTCTGAGCAGGGCCATCACTCTGCTCAGGCTTCCTTTTGCTGGCATTGTGCATGCAGAAACCCTTCTTCCTGCCCATCTTCCCTTTGCTAGTTTGAACTCCAGCTATGCATTGCTGATTCTACTCCCACCTATGCAGCCAGAGTCTCTGTTTCTCCCAGGCAGCTATCCCTGCTTTTGGTTTCTATGTCCTTTTGTGCCTAAACTCAGCCAAGAGCTCTCCTTTTTATCTGTGTTGGCCTTGCTGGATTTCTGCAAAGTGGAATGAACTGTTCTCATGCTCTGATAAGGCTGCCCTTGAGCTTGAGCCAGCTGGGTCCCTTTGCCCTGGCAGGCATTTTCCCATGGGATCCTTCCAAGCAGGTCCCTGCAGAGGATGGAACCTTCTCTTTGCATTCCAGGGCTGCAATACTGTTGATTCTATTAATTCCTTTTGGTATCTTGAGCATCTGGATTTCTTTTGACCCACTGTATTGACCAGCAGATACCAGAGGCTCATGAAACCCAGCTCCTGTGACAGTGAGACTTTTCCCAGCTGCCTCAGGAAGGCTTTATCTGCCCCTCATTCTTGATTATCAGCCTGGTGTTTATCTGGAGCAATGAATGACTGCTTTTGCTCAACAACAGGATTGAGAAATTACCACCTGGGCCCCATCTTTCTCCCTTGCCAACAGGGTGTCCTACTTTTTAGTACAGTGCACATGGGCCTTATCTACTTATTTGATTCTGGGGTAAGGAGTAGGGATGGGAGTGAATTTGCAATTTCATAGTACATTTCTTTGGGGCAGGCTTGATATTGGTACTTGGATGTAGTGGTGTTTTTCTTTCTTTTTTTCTCTGCCTTTTTGCTTCTCCTGTGCACTGTATGGCAGGAGTTCATGTACCTGTATGTCTCTGAGTACTTTTAGATAAGTGCTCGGGGGTGAGGGAGAGAAGCAGCAGCTAATCTTGGAGTCTTTCATCACAGAAGCCCTAGAGGATCCTTTTAACATAAAACTACTTGTACTTAACATAAAACATACAGTAAATGAAATGTTCCTTCAGGTAAAAGTGTGACCGCTTAGGAAACTTACCTCATTCTATCACTTAGCCAGTTGCTCTACTGAAGAGGAAGGAATTGAAGGGGGAGTTGGTGTGATTAGCACATTAGCTTGAAATCTTGAACAGTAAAATCCTCATTTTCTCGGTCTTGTCTTACTTGACAAGTCTATATGAGATTGTCTTTATAACTTTTTAAATAGTAGTAATCTTCCTTGGTTCTGAATATTTGCTTCAGCTGCAGAATGTACAAATAAGCTCTGCCTTAATGTGTTTGAATAGACTTCTTTAGCTTAATGTTCCCTTCAGGGATTCAGATTCACAACTTTCAGTCTTTTCTTCTTCCTACTTCTGTCTCTGAAAACATCAGCATCTCTTTAAGTATCTCCACTTCCTCCTCAGGCAGTTTGTCATGAGGTTTCTTCTGGTCTGTGAATTCCTTTTAAGCTGACTTTTTATTTCTTTGCCTCTTTTATTTTTTTTCTTTTTTAGTTGGGGGGGGTGGGGTTTTCTTTTATTTTATTCTCAGTTTCACATTAGCTGCCTTGCTACAGCATTGACCCTTTTGTGATGCTGCTGTTTGAAAAAAAAAATCAACAAAACCCACAGTGAACTTTGTTCACTGTTCCTAAAAATTTTCTTGTCTCTTCTATTAGTTGGGAAATTGAGCCTGTATAAAGGAAGAAACTTTTTAGAGACTGAGGCTCTGCTTTGCAGATATGTCTTTCTAGTCTGTAATTTAAACCATGATAGTGGTGATATGCTGATGTTGGGCACATGTACAGTGGTTGCAGGCTCAGGTGCCTTCAAGTTTTCTTGAAATAACTTGTCAGACATTTTCTAATTACTCATAATTAGAAAAAAAAAAACCAGATACAGAAGAAATTGCATAAATTTAAGGGTTTTCCTAGGAAATTGTTAGGTTCAGTCACGTTGTGCTGGTGTCATTTTAGATGTCCTTCAGGTTTTAAAGACATTTTCATTGGGTTGGGAAAGATTTCTCTGTCTGTACGTTGGTAACTGGAAATAAAGAGCAGTATTCTAGTGTTCCATGAGCATTAGTCTATGTGCTCATTTGTTTCAGGAATATAGAGTATAAAACTACCTTCTTCATATGACTGATAGAAATGACAAAGTAAAAACTGGTAATAATTAGTTTTTTAGAACACCTGCTTTTCTTTATTTTTCCAGATCACCTTTGTGTACCACTCCTTAGAGTCTTTGTCCCACTCCCTCTGTCTTATACCAGCATCAGAAAATATTGCCAGCAGTTTGGAACTTGTTTCTTTTTTTCTAGTTTCAGGAGCATTTGAGTACTGTTCTTTTCCATCACGAAGCATGATAAAATGCTGTAGTAATACCAAAATTACTGGTTTGTATTTGCATTGTTTTATTTACACTCTTTTGTCGTGCATGTTAGGCTACTGTTTTGGTTTGAAAAGACAGGTGTCTGCTCAAGAACTGACCCTTATGGCTTATCTGGTGTGTATTTATTTTCTTATTTGCGTTTTAGTAACCTCACTCTGAGAGAATTAGTTTCCGTCAGCTTCTCCTGTTGCCAGTGAAAGGAGAGGCTACAGCTCTGGTGAAGTTTGGTGTCACTTCCAGAGTGGCAAGGGAATTGAAACCATTTTTACCTTTTCACTGACAACAGGGGAAAGATAGAGGGTTTCGTTTCCTTATGCTAATGTACTCTGTGAATATCCACTGTGCTACTTACCCAAATTGCTTACAATTTAATTTGAAACTATGCGTAACAATCGACTGTAACCAACAAATAAGAGGAATGATGAGAAATGCGAGAACAGAAGTGCCTGTAATAAAATCATTACATGGTTCCAAGTGACTTCTGTCATTGGACTTGGGAGCAGAATGAGGCATTAAAAACTAAGCAGTATGAAATGTAACATTCTAGCAAATTTGAAAGCACTGTGGGAATACTGACTCTCTCATTCACATGTGGGCTTTATGAAGGGTGGTTATTTCTGTGCTGAAACTCATAAAACAAAATGCTTTAAAATATTTGTCTGTTTTAGTCTTTTTATATTGCAAGGTCAATGTGTTGGTCTAAAATGTTAACAAAATAGCCATTTAGCTCTGAAAGCTCCTTTTTACTAGAACAATTCACAACTTGATTGTGTGGTGCTGCTCTCTGTGCTGCAGCCCTCCAAGGACAAAAAAATACTGAGAAAAGAGAAACTCCTTGATTAAAGGAGTTCTCTCATGCGTTGCTAGATGGAGTCACTCAGAACATGAAAAAAAGAGTCCACTAAATTGATAGAGCAGAGCTCCCATCCTATGTATATATACTTTTTTTCTCTGTTCATATATACATACAGAGATCCTTCAAATTGTTTGGGCTACCCTTTCTAATATGGAGATGAGAATATTCTTTTCTTATAGCCACAATGTGAAAGTAATTACTTCCAAATCTTCAAATTGCACCTAATTCACCCAAAGGAACTACACCAAGATATCCCTTTAGGTTCTTTTTATGTTGTTTGAATCTTGTGAAAACTGGGAGTGGTTCTTAACTGTCCATTTGTGTTGAAGTTATATAGAGGAACTTGAGGAAATGGAAAGTTGAAATGTGTTCCTTCTCCCTCACTGTGTAGGAAAAAAGCCCAAAAGATTTAAATGAAACTGAGTTCTAATACTCAAGCATAGACAAAACATTGTATATGCAGATCTGTATGTATGCAGTTAGATATATAAATGAATGTTCCAGAAATCTGGAGTGGATTTCATAGCTCTTGGGAACAAGGGGAAGCAGCTGAGGCTTTATTGCTGCAGTTCAGCTTTGCTGAGCATTGCAAATATAGAATGTTGAAAGAAAAACTAATAAGAGGATAGCTGTTGGCACAAGAGGCTCACATTTATCAGCACTTTCAATTAGAATTAGGTACTGCACTTAGAAAAGCCGTAGCAAATGTGAGGATCAAAGAAGTGACTTGATTTACAATTACCTCTGTGCCACTGATGTGTTTATCAAACAATTCAGATACAGTAATGAGCAAAAATACTAATGTGAAAGGAGAAGCCAGATCAAATCTATCTCCCAAGTGTAGTGTACAAATGTTGAATGAGAGAGGAAAGAAATAATAAGGGGAAAGAATGGAAAAGTTGTGGAAGCTGAAACCACATGTCATAATTTTACATCAGTGTGAAGATTCACAATGCAGGAGATGATGGAAAGAGTGTCATAGTTAAGTGACATTAGGTCTTTACTTCTGGAAGTTAGTCATAACCAGATCTGTGTTCTTAAACAGTAACCTAAGTAGAGAAAAAATTGCTGATAACAGTAAGAAATATTGGAACAGTAAGCAGTGTAATTCCAACACCTGATTCTATGAAAATCAGAGCAAGTTTGACAGGGAGTAACTTTTAGAGCATTTGTGCTCATTTTGTTCAGAATATGAAAGATCATTCATCCATCTTTGTTGAAAATGTCATTAGAGTGTATGGCAGGTGGCAGAGAAATCTGCATGTCAGTGAAATAAAGCAGAAGAGATTTTCTTGGTGAGGCATGAAGGTTGTCATCTGTAAGTCCTGTTTCTTTGAGCTTCTTCCTTTATCTTTGGACGAGAGGGGAGGATGCAAAAGAAGATCTAATGGAATCAAAGGTACTGGGTTATTTCCAAAGATCTTATGTGAATGTTATGCTATTGGTAATTTAAAAAAAATGCTTCTGTGGATTTTTTTGTTACTTTTGCAAGAGTCAAGGAGGTCTGTCAGGAGGGACTGATCTGCAACTCTGAGGTTTCAGCAGGCTTCCTGGCAGCTCCCCCTTGCTACAGAATGTGTGTTATTATCTGTTTATTACCTTGTTTGGATGGCACTTTCAACTGGCTTGCCCTCAGCAGTGTCTTGAATGCCAGAACACTTCTGAAAGAGACTTTCAGGCTGAGACAGGCTTGCCTGGATTTCTTGGCCATGCCTATGATGTGATGGTTTCCAACACAGCTAAAAATGAATGCAGTAACTACCTGCTCTTTGAGATGTTCACAGCAAGTTGGACTGGCTGCAAGAGAGGAAATGTGAATTGGAATTGAGGCGGAGAAACTTTCAAGGTTGCATAATTCACAGATGGTGCTCCTCTGAAATTGAACAAGTCTTAAGAGATGGTTTGGGGGCAAAGAAATAACATTAACAAATGATGTGGGGTAGAACTTTTTGTGACTGAAAGCAAATCAAAATAGCTCAACTTTGTTGTGTAGTATCAGTCTGGAAGTTCCAGGGTAACTGGCTAAGTCCAAGCTCCTTGCCTCAAAAGGGAATGGTTCAAATGGCTATAGCACCTTTGCCACCTGCAACTGTCCTATGGAGCTTGTCCTGAATACAGATCATACCTAAAATGTCATCATTAGTTCCAGCCAATGACAAGAGAATGTAAGATTGAACACAGAATCAGGAGTACAAGAGAATTCATAGGAAGCTATGGTGGTTTTTTTGTTTGGCTTTTTTTTTTTTAAGTGAAGGGCTTTCACAAATCTGTTTTAGAGATTTGACCTAAATGCTTATCTTGGAGGCTGTTTTGTGAGGTTTTTTTTCCATCAGAATGCTAGCACCCAAACCTGCTTTTATATATTTTCTGAGATTTTGCCTCTGCCTAAGGAAGTTATTTGTGATTATCCTGCATTCAGGGAAGATTTTGGTGAAATTCTTAAATATTGTTTTTCTTGTTTGTAAAAGGAAAGAATCAGTTTAAACACTTCAATAGTTCATTTGAGTTAATGTACCTTAGTCACTTTGGTGCTCCTGTAATCTTTTTAGCATCAGAAATAGAAAAAAGTATTAACTATCATAAGAAAATATTAAGGAAAGATAACAAACTTATTTTTGCGTTCATGTGAAAAATATTTGAAGTTTACTTTATAAGTGGGAAAATAAGTTCTATATTTTCAAAAATTCCTTTCAACTTGGTCCCAATTTAAGGCACCTTCAGTATTCTATGATGCATGTGTGCTTTGCTGGTTAGTTCATCAATGCATTAATAAGCTCTTCTTTCTTCTCCTCCTTAATGAATTTTTAGTTTTATTTAAAACAGACTATTTTATCTTTTTAAGGGTTCTCAGCAGTGAATGGTGCAAAAAAATACTTAAAATCTGCTCGTGGCAGGGACATTGGAACTAGATAACTTCTAATGTCCCTTTGAACATAAACCACTCTGGGATTCCATGGTTCATGTCAGCTGAAATGTCAGATGCCATTGGCTGTTTCCCATCAAACACTGGGATACTCACTACAAGAATGAGGATTTTTTTTTTTCCAGTAATATTTCATCTGTGCTCTATAGAAGTGAGTTTTATAACAATACTTCTCATGAAGATTGTTTACCTTAGTTCTGGAAATGAAAGTGAATTTGGGGAGTTAAATTAAGCAAAATATCTTAGTGAAACAGAGTAAATCCACTATTGTTTCCTTTTATTGGCCTAAAATATTTTTGTTTTGTTCCACTCTCTGATATATACTACCATTAATCCGTTTTATTTTCCTCTGAAATATTCTTTGTAGAGATGGAGTACTAAACTGTACTTCCTATTTTTATAGTTCTTTGAATTCTGTAAGGCTTCTGTAGTATTTTGATCTTTCAGGATTCTCCTGTTTAACTGATAGACTCTTTCCCTGATGATTGTTAGAAAGTTATTCTAGTTTCCCAATTACAGTTCAAGTAATCTCTGCCAGGGCCAAAAGTTAAAAATAGGTTGATGTCTGGCTTCAAAATGTCTACTGGAATTACATCCTGATAATTCATTCTTGAAATACAAGTTGTAATAGAATTGAAAAATAATGTAATGCTGGGGGGCTTTTTTTGGTCTTTGTTTTCTTTGTTGTTTTGGTTTTGGGGGTTGGTTGTTTGTTTTGTTGGGTTTTTTTAAGTTTGAGGAGCCAACTGCAAAGAGAAGTGGAGGGAGTACTTTGAAGAATAAGAACGGGATCTCTTATGGCAGCTTTCTTGCATGGTACTATTTGTTGCTGCAGAAATGAGGCAAGAAGACAGCTGTTTATGCAAATAAAATGTCTCACAAATCCACATGAGAAGGTGTGCACAACACTTATAAGAAAGAAATGTTCTCTCATGCTCATATGGCGTCTGTTTCCTGAATAAATCCCACACCAGCCTAAATTCCTGTCTGCCAGCTTGTGTTAATGAATATGGAACTTGCTGAAGAGCCAAAGCATAATGAAAAAAAAAAGAGAGCATAAACATTGCTTTTATTTTGGAATGGATGCATGACTAATCCAAATCAGCACACAGCACTGTCCATTTCAAAGGGCAGGCTCTCTGGCTGGCTTTGCTTGCTCACTTGCTCTAAATATAAAAAAATACACTGAAAACTTGGTCAAATATAATGGAAAGAGAGAAAAGGATAGAATTGGATTATAAAAGTTGAGGGGGCAAATCCCTACTACAGAAGTGCAGTGTATGTTGTTTTGATGTCCAAGTGAAATGTTTTTTTTCCTCTTGGCAGAAGAAGTATGGCATATGGTGTCAGGAATTTGGTGAGGTTTGTTTTTGTTTTTTTTTTTCCCCAAGAACTGGTCATAATGTCTAACCATTTCATTTGTGAGAGGTACAACCCAGCTATTTCTGTCTACTTAACTTCATGTATTGTCAATTATAAATGATTAAATAAATGGAATTTTGTCTAACTGGCTTCCATATAAACATTTCTGTGAGAAAAGGGCCAAATGTTTTGACACCTTAGGATGGTAGAGTATATGGCAATTTGTCATGGTTGCACTGCTTATTGTGCCTATCAAGTTCTCTGATTTATCAGTCAGACTAATTGGTTGGACTTGGGCAGATCTTCGGGATCTTTATAGTTTTATTTTAAGTACTACATTTCACCATTCTGGCTTCCAAATGTGAAAGAAATAGAAGAGGAGCTTTTGTTCCGCTGAGTGAATCCTCATTTTCATTTGCATGTGGGAATCACCAGGCTGATTATCAGCTCTTGGTTGCTGACATTTGTCTGTAGCATGGATGGTTACTTTATGGTGCTTTGTTAGTGTCTGTCTTCTTTATTTTGGGGAACAGCTAAGGAACCTGATGATATTTTATCATTTCATGTTCATCTGTTGGCAAGCTGAGCAGTATGGCAAATAAGACTGCAGTCTAGAAATAAAAATTGATTTGTAAAATTTCATTTTGACTTTGTATTGTTGAATACATGGAGTTGGCCAGTAGTAACCCTTGTAGCAGAATTTCTTACAGGTAGGAATATAGAAAAATATGTTACTAATCTTATGTAGTATTGAAACTTTCTGTAAGTTGTCTGTAGTTTTTCCCAGTTTCTTAACAGTGGCTAAAAGAAGGCGAAAAATATCCATCTTGACAGACAAGTGCACATATAGGAGAAAAAATAGCTTTGAGCTCCAAGTGCAAGACTTTCTTTGTACACTCAAATATGTGTTATTTCATTGCTTAGGAAAGCAAACTAATCCCTCCTAGAAATTCTATTATGTGGAACCGTATTGCTACTGATACAAGTCAACAGCAATTTTGTAACTGTGGAAACCAATGATATTTATTTCTGTCACCTACAGTATGTTCCAACAGACTGATGATAGCAGTACTCAGGCCTTTGTGAGGACCAGCAGCTGTAATAAGGGTGAAAGATAAACCTCTCAAACCTATTGACAAAACATTTGTGACAAGAAGATGATAAAATGCAAGAATTTGGGTTTTGTTCCAGCTTGCTCTGGGAATGTGCTCTTGTGACCCACACTCTACATCTTCCTTCTGTGGAGGGGACTGTTTCTAAAAGATGTGATGGTGATTATTCCTTTTTCACTGCAGTTCAATGAGGGGAAAGGCACATGTGAAGAATAACAGAGTTGGCTTTCTTGTTAAGTTCCATTGCAGGTGTTGCAGAAGTGACAGCATCAGTCTCTTTTAATTTGAGAGGTAGTCCTGCTGAGATCCTACACATCTGGGATAGAACAGATACAAAATCTGACAGGATTTAAAGTAACTTGTGGTTTTTTTTCCTGCTAAGTTCAGTAAATGTCATTTCCGTAGCATGTGAAAATGGAATGTTTTTTAGTCTTCATTTCATCAACTGTGCTGAATTTAGAAAATGATCCGATATTAATATTAAAGAAAATTATGTTAAAACACTCCCAAGCTTATTACAACTTGAAAATTAATTTTAAAAATCTAGAAATTCAATGTTATTATGACTTTTTGGAATGCATAGTAACTTTAGCCAGGAAAAATAAGGGCTAAATAAAAAATCACCAAGGGGGGAGGGGGGTAACAAAGAACAGAATAACAAAAAACCTCCAACAAAAACAACCCCAATAACCCTGTGGCTTTAATTTCTGTTACTAACTTATTGGTGAAATGACATGCTCATGAAATCAATCAATCCCCTCTGACAGCTGCCCAACTTCTACCCATGATTTGCTGCTAAAGATAGTTGTAGGGGACTTTCTGGTCACCTGCTTCTAGAAGGCCTTTTAAATATAGCTTTGGGACATCTTTGATTGTACAGAATACATAAGAGAGTGACTAAGAAGGATGTATGTGGTAGGACTTGCTATACCTGGAGGAGAGGAAGATTTATTAGATTACAGTTGCTGCTAATTTCTGCTTCAGAAGAAAGTCTTAAAAAAACAAAACCAAAAAAAAAAACCACAAAGAAAACCATAAAAAACCCCAAACAAACGCAAAACCCCCCACCAAAACAACAAAACCAGCCAAAAAAACCTGACTTCCTCATATAAAAGAAGCTTGTGAAAAGTCTACACCAGTTATCCTAAGGATAATCGAAGATGAGTGTTGTCAGGGGTTTGTATTTTTTCCTTTCTCCCACTTAGAGATAAAAACCTGTTATTCCTTTGCTCGTTTACTTGGCAAAATGATTATTGGCTGCTTCTTGTCTATAAGGAGAACTAAGTTTAGCACTGTCAGGAAAATCACAAAGTGCTCGTGAACTGGTGAGAAGGCTCCCCTTCCACCCTCAGAGGCTCCTTAGACACCCAAGCAGTAGCAAGATATGCACTCAGAAACCAAATTAATTTGGCAGCAGAGGTTTGCCCTGGCATAAGAACCCTGACAAAGAATCCTGAAGAGTTCATGAACACCTCACATCAGATGGTGACTTGTACAGCTTGAACCAGGGTCTTAGGGAGGGGTCTTTTGTTGGGTTTTCTTCAGTTAGGAATAACTTCATGGCAATATTGACCAACAGGCATTTTTTCCCTTTTTTTCTCTAAACCCATCTGGTAGCAGTAAGTTTATTTCAGTTCCCTCAGTATTGCTGCTAAGGACTTGTGTACACTGTCCTCAGAATCATGGATTAGAAGTGAGATTCAATCAAGTCCTCATATTAATGATTTTCTGCTCTGGAGCAGCTGCTGCCACCCATGGAAACCTTATTTTTTGCCCAATTATTTTTGTGTAAAATCTCCTGCCTTCTCTTGGAAAAGAAAACAAAATAAAAAAGACACAGATGGCATGGTGACCACTGATATTTTAAGAGCTGCCTTGTACTTGTGACTGTCTAAATCCTCAAGTATGGAGTATAAACCCCTACAATGGGAGAGGGACAGGGTAATAGGCCCACTAAGCTCAGGGAATAAGGTTAAGAAGCTGAGTATCCTAACAGCAAGGAGATCAGAGGGTGGCCTTTTGTTTTAGATAAACAGCTATCAGGATCTGAATGGATTACCTAGTGATGCAAATGTCTGGCTGAATCAGCCAGACCGGCAGGGGGGCTGTAAAGCTCTATTGAAAAACAAAATTCTTCTGAAAAGAATAAAATAAATAGATGAGACAGGGAACTGTTGGGTTTTTTTGTTTGGTTTTGGGGTTTTATTGAAAGAAGAATCTTTCCAAAGAAATAGCTCTTTCTTGCTTCAACCTATCAAATGGCTCAATTGAGAGAGGAGTAATAAAGATGCTGAGCTGAGTCTTGAAGGGGTGTATAGGAAAAAAGGGCAGTAAGCTTTGTCTTTTTAATATAGTAGTCCTGAGGAATAGAGTACTTTGAAATATTAAGAAGAGCATTTAGCAGTTAAACACGTGGGTATCAGTTACTAGATATTGGAACACTTACTTGTGGTTATCCAGGTGTATTCAATAATGAATCCATTTCCAAAGAAGGACATCTGACACTGTGTTGGATACTGTGCTTTCAGATTGACTGCTCAGACCGAATTCCTGACACACCAGAGCTCATCTGTTGACTTCTCTTCCAATACCTATTTTATTGAATAGCTTGCAGCACTGTCCAGAAGTGGCACATATAAATATATTTTGTGATTTAGGCATTGTATTGCAACTCTTTGCAGACTTTTGTAAGAACATTGCTGTAATAGACTGAACTAGACAGGTGCTGCTTTGACCAGTTAGAACCTGTGATTTTCTACAACAGCTGTGGCAGATATTTCATTCACCTCTCTCCCCCTTATTATATTTACTTGATAGTTAGGGAAGGATTTGTCCTTGGAATATTGGATAGTGATGCATTTTTATCTCAGAAGAAGTCCTTTATTGAGAATAAGCTTTTAACAGAAAATCATTACTTAAACAATTTTAGAGCCTTTTGCTATCTGTTGGGACTGAAATCGATATGCTAGGACATAGATACTGAAATTAAGTGCAAACTTGATTTGAGTATCATAGTAGTTTCCAGACTAACACTTCAGAGCTATTTAGCTAATAAACTATTTTAACTAAGTGTTTTTCATTGATATTTTCATAATGTGTTTTCCATGTATTTTCATTACATTTATTTATTGCCTTCACACAGAAAACTTGTTGTATTTTGCAAACATGTAGCAAGATTAAACTGAAGCGCTGCCTGCCAAAAAAGAAAAAAAAAGACCTTAAGCAAGGTCTTTTTCTTAAATCTGCTATGGGCAACAATTAAAGAAGCATAAAATAAGCACATCATGAGAACTAAACATGTCATATGGGCTACTGTGATGACTCAAAAGTCTAATTCACTTGCATATTCGAAGTGTTAGGCAGGTATTTTATGAAGAATTTAGTTCTAAGCTTTTATGTGACATCTCAAAGGTGACTTAGTCCATTATTTGTCACGTCTTTGCACAATGTAGTTGTGAAGAGAAATTTTTCAGTTCTCTCTTAAACAGGTACAGATTTCCCTGTTCTGTATTTTTAGCAGGCAGTGCTCTTGGTCATTAAAAAGTGATATAATGATATTATGCATGATGTTAAACCACAACAAACAAATTCCAAGACTTATCCTCCTCAATGAAATCATGTTTTAATTTCTTTTTCTTATCACTTAAGCCAACTTGAAATGGCTCCCATTTGAACAACCTCCAAAAAGAGGTTCCGCTCAAAAGTCAGGAAGGTGAGGTTGAGGCAGACAAAGCCAATGGATGGACATATCCATCAAAATGAGACTCAGGAGGGAAAATAACTTCATGTATGCATGGTTTTGTTTTCTTTTTCAGAAAAAAAGATAAAACAATCTTATATATCAGTATATTATTTCAGAGGTACTACTGCTATAAATATATATATTTTATTTTTTTTCCCCAAAATGGTATTAATGTTAGATCTGTAATTTAAGAAAGTTACAAAAGAGATTTTTTGTTTTGGCTAGATTGTTCTTGGCATCAGTTTTAGTAACTTGATCATAGATTAGGTGAAAATTGTTTTTTTAGTACTTGATTTTTTTTTTTTATAACTGAACAAAAAAGTAGTTCTGAATTTCCTGAAAGTAATAATGGAAATTTTGACCAATAATATCTCTTATCAATATTTAACCCAAACAGAGACAAAATGAGAACCCTCTCTTTATTTTTTGATTATTATTTATAAAGTAAATTTTAATTTTAGGGGGAAAAATGTAGATGCAGAGAATTTTATTTAAATTTAATATTTACCAATTCATAGACTCTATGCCTTTTACAATGCTGGGTTTTGGTTTTTTTGTTGGTTTTTTGGGGGTTTTTTCCCAGACAAAAATCATGGAAGAAAGAGTAGATTCTGTACAAAGAATTAGTTTTAGTAGGAACTAAAAAATGAAATAATTGAGGCAGCTTTTATTGTATTTTAGTATAGCCTTCTTATGCTTCTGTTTGTTACTTCTGTGTTGGGACTTTTAAAAAAATTTATTTAACCTAGCTGATACTTTATATGTTAGCCCATATCTCATATGGCTGTTGTTTGCATTTCATAAATGCTTATTCCAGGACACAGTTTAGTGCCTTGGCTGTTATTTTTATTGTAAATAACTTCAGTCAATTATCCACGGAATAACTGAAGTTAATGTAGGAACAAGCATTTAAGTTCATGAATAATCTTGTTCTTCAAGTGAGTACATGTTTAATATTTCAGAACACTGTTATAACGTTTGTTACAAGCAATTCAAGCCGGGCTATGGAATCAGCTCCCGATAAGCACTTGATGCTAGAGTACTAATTTCAGAGGATGGCCTCTCTTGCAAAACACTCTGAGCATCTTTCCTGGTGTTTACTTTGCACCTAAGTGCTAATGGCAGCGTTCAGGTGGATGTTTGAGCTGCCCTTTCTCTGCTCCAGTGCCACTGTGAATGGACCAGTCTGGCTTCTAAATTCTCAGAGATAATGAGGTTGGAATTCCACTACAATTATGCTTTCAAGGATGACTCAGAGCTCCTTGCAGTTACCCATCTAACCTGCCCAGAGGCTGAGAAAAGCACCCCTGGGGCATGCAGTGTGGTGTGCCTGCCCAAGCCTGCCTGGAAAGCTCCCCAAAAAGCAGTGGCACTTGGCTTTCCTGAGCTCACTGCTCTTGTCATTCCAGCCGTCTCTCTTGAGATGGAGGAAATGTCACTTGGTGCTGGCAGAAACAGACACTTTGTCCTCTAATATTTATGGTTTTGTGCCCACGGGTTGCACTTCTGTCGCTCTTGCAGAGTTGAAAATCTGCCTTTCACTTGTGCTTGCTAGCAGAACACCACGTGTGGTGCTTCTCACCATAAGACTGGTGCTACTGGTTTGTTTCTTCAGGTTTATTTCTGTTGGAGTATAGGTAAGCTTTGCTTGGTCTGGTTAAGCTATGTCATGGCCTCCACCTGCCTCCCTGCCCTAGAGCTCTGGTCAGCTGTGCATCACAGCTGGAGGTACTTAAAATGCCCACCTGAAAGGACTTGGAAGCCTTGTATAACTCTGTGATTATGTGCAAGCATACGTGGCTGTCATTTAAACATCATGGGCAAACAAAAGGGAGATGGAGAAATCTCAAATGCAGTTCTATTTTTAGTTGATAAATTGTATCTTAATTATAATAGTGTGCACTTTAGGAAAAAACATCCAGAATTTAACTGTATATTTTGAAAGCTTTTTTTTTTTTTTTGCTTGAGTTGGTGACGATCAGGAAACTAAAACACTTTATGTAGAAATCAGTTAATCACAGTTCACACTGAGCAAAATATACCTAGGTATTAGAACTCCAGCTGACTAAATGTGAGAGAGCCTGGGTTTGGTGTTAGCACCAAGACAAGCATCAAGCTGATTGGAAAATGTTTTTTTTTTTTTTTTTTTCCTTGAGAAAGGACTAAACCAGAACTCTAATGTCATAAATATACCAAGATTCACCTATCTGCTTGCATGGATTTGATGTGCCTTGGGCTCATGACAGGACCTTGCAATTTACTTGTTGATGGGATTTCTAAGTCTTCAGAAACTGAGGTGATTTAATGGGAAGGACCTCCAGTTTGTTTTTGCACTGTCACATCACACACAAGCCACTGGAAGAGCCCTTCACTTGGTTTAGGTAGAGTTGTTTTCAGTAAACATTTTATTTTCACAAGGTATGATGGTGCAAAAAAATTTTTATTACAAATCTTATTTGCCACAAACACGACTTCTTTTCTTGTTATCTATTTACAGCAATTATCTTTTAAATAATTAGAATTATAATTTTTATTACAAAAAAAATTGAGACAAGATTTGAGAAACTATCTGCCTTTTAAATTCAAGCCAGTTACCCTTAATTGTGAAAGGCATTAGCTTAGATTTAGGTCTACTGTGCACAGATTGAAGCTACCACTGATTTGAATGCCTTTTTGTCTTGATAGCTTGCAATAAATTCTGACAGAGTTACTAACATGTATTTCCCCAGAAGGATACTCAGTGTGAGTAATAATGTCTCATTTTCTTCTGGACATGGTGTATACTTAAATGCATGATTCATAAATACCTATAAAATGAGATGCATTTATTCATGTCGAAGTAATCATAGAAAGAATTGCTGTGTTGCATCAAATTCAAAATATAACATCAATGTTTCTACTGAGCTGCTGATTTTCTTTTTCTTCCCAGAAAGAACAAATCACTCCTTCAAATAGAACTCTCCTGCCAGTTATTAATGCTAGCAATATCAGCTATTTTCAAAGCTAAAACTCTGACTTGAGCCTCTTTCAGAGCTCTGCTGCCTTTTCCAAATTTCATAGAACTTTTTATCTTTTTTTTCTTGTTTTACCTTTTTTTTGTTACACAAAACTAAATCCATTTTTCCACTTTAGTAAGTACCTTTTCTCCTAACAGAAATACACTGCTCCCTTTCCTCTTGTGAATCAGATTTCTTTATTATTACTACTACTCCTTTTTTTTACTTTAGGCAAAGCATGATGTGTTCAGAATTGCCCTGCAAGCACACCAGGGTGGGTGGGTACAGACAGGGAAGTGCACAATTTGCAGACAAACTCATGAATCAAATCATTATGGTCATGAAATTGCAAGTGGGGAAGGGGACTTCATGCCCTCTCTTTATGCAGATAAATACCTGTATGTGTTGCTCTGATGTTGAGGTGCTTGATCCAGTGATCTATTTTCTCTTTTATTGCTGCTGGGCTGGTGGAGTCAGGGATTTGAAGCCTGTGTGATGTTGCCCATCCAGCAGACTCTCTTGTGATGATGCTCATGCAGCCAAATTTCTGTCAAGTGTCTGTCAGGCTTTTAGTCCACTATGCTGTAGGTCTCAAGCTGGGTGTTGATGGATATTGCTTTCATTGAAATTAAAAGATTGTAGAGGGGAAAAAAAAGGCCCATTATATTGATTTTTTTCCTTTTCAAACACTTTTATATTATCAAAGTAACTTTCAGATTTTAATTTCAAAGTTCTGGTGTATTAAAATAACATAAAAATGTGAATTGAAATAAAATGTTTTCCTTTATTAACTCAATAACATTTTATTGATCAACATTTTTGTTTCTGAGAATATTGATTTAATGTTATGCTGAAATTCAATGCTTGATAAGGATTGGAAATCTCTCTGTGATTTTGGTAGAATTAACCATGAAAAAGAGATGGCAGCTCTCACTGACTCCTAAACCAACTCCAATCAATCTGAACAGGCTGGTTTATAATCCTTCCTCCATTCCATACATGTACTTTGCTTTGACTTCCCTTCCTAAAACCTTTTTTCTCTGTGTGTTTATTCCTTTTCCCACAAAATTAGGACTGTTCTCACCAAGAAAGGATGAAGAGTATTTTTATAATAGGGCAAGGGTGTCAGCATAGAGTACACATAAGTATATCTGTAAATTTATGACACACTGCTAATTTCGTGCTAATTTTGCATGGGGATGCTCTTGTTATTTAGTATAATTTTGACTGGCCACAGCTTTCTGTTGCCTAGTGCTGTGCTGTAAATTCAAATCCTTCAATATCATGCCCAGGCACACAAGCTCTTGAAACATTCAGCAGAGAAGTCACCAGAAAGTAAGAGGTTGCTACCCTCCAGTCCCCAAGAGGTCAAAAACATAAACATGGTGGATATAATCTATGGGGTTTAACTCTGTCAAGGTATATTGATATCTATTAAAAAGGCATATAGATTTGTCGGAAATCACCACTTTGACTGTGTTTAGCTCCAGGAATCTTTAGTGGGGTTATTTACTTAATGGCTAAAAATCCTTTCCACGTATCTAATCAACATAATGAGCATTTTGTGATGTGCAATTAGCTCTGCAGTTGCCCGAGCATCTGGGGACAAATATTCTGTCAGCTCTGTGTGTATGTGTGCATGTTTCTGTGTGTACAAACACTGAAGGATGTTGTGCTCATTAAACAGTACTTTTAGGTGGTTTCTATTTATTGTTGCAGTACTTGTGGACAACAAAGCTTCAACTGCAGTTAACAGTTTTATAATCTTTAAGGAAAAGTATATGGGCACTTGTCAGTAGACATGGTCTTTGAGAAGAGCTTTGAGGCAGGCCAGCTAGACTTATCCCCATTGCCACAACAGATGGCACTGTAAATATTTTCCTTTTTTTTTTGTGGAAAACTGTAATTCTTAGGATGTAGCTTTTAATCATGGTATGTGGGTGTTGGTTTCATACACGAATTTTTGTGTGCATATTTTGAAAGTAGTTACTTGATGTACAACTATCAGAGAAATTTTGCTTAAGAATGCAAGTTTTCCTCTCACTGTCATGCAGTCAAGTTATTTTTATAAAACATCAGGAATCCTGGGTTAAGCATCACTATTTCACTTTGTGGATGCTCAGAAAACAGAGCCATTTTAGTTTTCCTTTCTGGCTTTCTCATCCTAAGGAAATGCGAGGCCCACACTGGTGGTAATCAGTGGGAGTGTTTGTTGACCCTGCCTACCTTGGATCTCCAGCCAGCCCTTAAGAGGCCTCCTCTGCAAGCCTATGAGCACCAAATCGATAAGATGAACGTTTCAAACAAATAGCTTACCTTTTTTTTTGATCCAGCCTTCCATTGTGGAGGTGCATTATGCTGCAGCTGGCGGCGAGACGAGCGCTGCGGGAGCCATGGGCAGAGCAGGCCTGACTGCTGTCCTGATTAGATCACCGACAGAGCAGCAGTGATTTAAACAAAATTGGCTGGGCAATGGCTGCTGAGGCAATAATTTTTTTTCAAGGCCATAGAAACATGGTCAGGTGATCAGAGTGTGAGTGTAGAAACCAAGTGTTTTGGGTTCTGTTTCTGCTTATAGCTACATCTAATTTTTCAACTGCATTAACTAAATTTTCCTCATCTGAAAAATGGAGATCAATTCCTTATTTCTCATGACCCTAAAGTCGGCTGCAGAGTGCTATTCAGACAAACTTTGGTTAGATATTTTGCTTACCTAGATGAGCAATTTCTCTGGCATCTCCCAGATGATTTCAGTTATGTATTGTTCTCTCCACTTTTATGTTAGCTGAGTTTGAAACTTACAAGTGGAGAAGTGGAGAAAAATAGGTTTATTTCCATGGCCTTGTATATTACAACTAATAAGAAAACCTCCTATGCTTTCACGTGTTAAGATGCACTAATTAATAGTAAAACTACGCTACTTGACCTGCTGTAACCTACCTGTTTCCTAAATTTATTTTCTTGTTCTGGAAATCATTTAGCAATGGAGATTTACTTATTTTCTTAAAGACTCCTAAATGGTAGGATTAATCCTTAACAAGATGGTTGCAAAATTATCAGCAGTGTACTTATGGAATACTATTATTTCAAGTTTGAGTTTTTTTGAAGAGATACCTATGAAAAAGCATTCTTCTCTAACAGCATCCAGGGTTGTGTAAAAGGCTTTTGTCTTAATAGTATTAATCTTTAAAGTATGGAATTTCCTTCTGAGATTTATGATTGTTAGTTTATACAAAATTAGCATATTGTACATTTGAAACTGTGTTAGAAAGCAACAATAGGATTGATGCTATCGGCTTTAAGTGTAAAATCTACTTTTCTGTAAATGTGGTACAACCAGAAATACTTTTTGGAAAGGTACATTTTCTCTCTGTTTTTGGAAAAATTAATATTTGGGCAAGGTTTGATTTTAGGTCCCTGTTCTGTATCTATATGCCATATTTGATCTTCCTGGATTTGTGCTTACAATCTAAGCAAATTCCCAATTAGCTTGAGAGTGCTGAATTAAAAAAAAAATTAAAAATCCTTAATCCACACTCGAAGTCTGAAAAAATCAATTTCTACCAATAGCTTCTATCAACAGTTAAATTCCACATTGGTTCAGATCACTCTTTACCCATATAGAATTTTTTTAAATATAAATTATGACATTCTAGAAATTAATTTTTGTTGAACTACTGGACACTCACTGTTTTTTAGTCCTTTTTTTTTTCTTATTGAGGTAATAGAAAAGATAACTGAAGTGCAAAATTCTCTTAGGAACTCCAGATGAATATTTTCTTGCCTAAGGGAGCAATGAGTATTTCTGCCTCAAAACTGAAACAGCCCCTTCTTCCAATCTTGAAGCAAAATATTGGGTGCCATCTCCTTTGTTCCTTCTATAAAGTTTTTCTGTACTGTTGCTGTCCAAGATGGGATGGAAGTGCTTTGCCTTAAAGGTTTGTCATATATTTGGTAAGCCTTAGGCTTTGTACTTAACCCTGCTATACCTGACTCCTCCATCAGTGTGCTTTCAGCTCAGGAGCTTAAAAATTTAAGGGGGTCCTAGGAGTCATTATGTCATCCCAGCTGAGTAAGATATTTTACACTTAGGAAATAAACCAGTTGCTGACATGAACTAAGACCTCAGGTGCCACACAGCACATGATTTTTGTTGCAAGGCTTAAAAGAATCCTGCCAAAAACAGACGGGGGAAAAAGAAAATCTCTCTTCAGTAGCTGTTGGCTTAAATCCTTTGACTCCTCTGTAGTGTGTTGTATTGTAGCACCTTCCTGCCTTTAATAACTGTCTGTCACATCTGAAATAGGGCATGTTTTGGGGCTGGGGTGATGTTAATGTAGGCAGAGTAAGGGAAGAGGATTGGGAGGTGTTTCTGCAAGCTTGCTAGTATTATAATCCCATGCTAAAGGAAAAAGAAAACAGAGAAGAAAGGATATTTTTTTCCTACAGTAGTTGTTTACAGTTTTTTTCCTACAGTATTAGAAAATAAAGCAGCCAGGAGCAGGAGTAGCTTTTTCCATCATAGATCATTTTAACCGTAGCTTCACTGCTCTAAATCTTCAAGCATAAACCTTTCCAAACAAGCGTTTGTGTATACAAACACTCACACACACTCTCTCCAAATAGGTAAATTATCTTTACAATTATCACAAAAGTTTGTTGTTGATGTTTTGTGATGGTATAACAAGCAGATTTTCCAAACATCTTGTAAACAGGGTATTTCATTAGAGCCAAAATCTTCTAAAAGTAAAAAAAAAAAACCAAACTTCTTGTCTTGTGAACAATCTCAGGGCAGTGTACATGATTTTAATGGATGCATTATTTTAAACATGGCCTCCACCATCATATGGTATGGAATATCCCTTAGCTTTTCTCTTGGTGAGAAGGATCTATGTAATCATTTCAGTCCCCTGGATCATATGGAGCTTGTTAAAGTTTCACTGGAGATTATGCTACAGATCCTGAATAGAGATGTAAATTAGGCCTTCCTTACCCATTGAATGCTCTAAGGACTGTGCCCAGAGTGGCATCAACATGTTTGGCATTGAAGTTTGAGAGTTTGTGTCTAAGCTTTTGGGGTAAATGTGTGCTGGGAATGTAAATATGAAAAGGTGAAGAAACTGGCTTTTAAAGGGAAAAAAATGAATTCATTTGTTTGGGAACCTGACTCTTTGTAAACATCCATACAGTCTGTCTGTGTGCACATGGGCTCAGGGACTCACAAATATTTCTCCAACAAGCTGAGTTTCTCACTTGCAAAAGCACTGCAGAATTGAGTTGTAGAAACACACGACCATTGTTTGCACAAAGGTTCAAGAATAGTAAGATTAGGTTGAAGTCCAGGACAAGTGTGATTGTTCAGTTTGAAAAGAAAAAAGCAGCATGGAAATAGGAGATGGAACCTGTATAATTCCAATTGCTCACCTCTGCTTTAATAGAAACTTGAGTTTTGGATAGAAACATGAGTTTCAAATATATGCATTTAAAAAAACCATTTTCTTACTTGAAGGAAATTACTACTGTGTTTCTTGAGGGTTGTTTGTTTGGGTTTTCTTAACTCTCCTGTGCTTGGTTAATATATTGACATAAAATAACTCCCTTTAAATACTTCTTTTAAAATTATGGGTGGCCAGAGGAGGATAACAGAGCTGGGGAAGGGTCTAGAGCACAAGTCCAGCAAGGAACAGCTGAAGGAGCTGAGGGTGTTGGGCCTGGAGAAAATGGGGGGTCAATAGAAACCTTAGATCTCTCTACAATGACAAAAGGAGGTTGTAGCTGGGTGGGTGCCAGCCTTGCCTCCCAGGCAGCCACAGATAGGATTAAAGGAAATGGCCTCAGGTGGTGCCTGGGGAGGTTTAGGTTGGATTCCAGAAAAATTGTCTCCATGAAAAGGGCTCTTAAATGTCAGAATGGGCAGCCAGTTGTGCAAAGAGAAGAAAACAGCCTGGAGATGAGGCTGGCAATAGTATGCTGTTTGCCTGTCTGTAGAGGACAATATCAAGATGTATGTTTCCAACAGACAGAAATGATCTTGCTTCTCCTAGTCTGAATTTGGCCCACACATTAGTTTAAGTTTGTCCCCATCTAATTAAGTAGCTTAACAGAGCTGCTATGAACAGGCAATTTCCAAAAACTAATGATTCAATGAATCATCTTATTTATGATTCATTCTGACTTGAGGCTTTTGTGGGGAAAGGAGTTACAAGTGTCATCAAAACACAGTATTGTTTTTTTTAAGGCTCACCTTGAAAAGGAAGGAATGAAGAAGCCCACTGAAGGGATCAGCAAGTGATAGATTCATCCTGTGCAATTTTGAAGTGTTTCCTTGTGCAGGCTTATGGCTCTTATTTATGCATGACTTTTGACTTGTTACATATATTGATGTAGATCCTCAAATATATCTTTAACCAGTTTTATGAAACACATCCTCAGTAAAATCACAAGATGATTTCAGCTGACTTGGTAAGGCCATGCATAATGAAAGGATAGGGTTGAGGAAGGAAAGGATAAGGAAAGGAAAGGGTAAGGGAAGGATCCTTTCCATAAGGGAAGGATCCTTTCCATAAGGGAAGGATCCTTTCCATAAGGGAAGGATCCTTTCCATAAGGGAAGGATACATTGACTTAATAGAAATGGTTTATCTGTATTTGAATTGATTTAGTTGTCTGCTTAATTATGTCTAGATTTTAAAGTTCTGGCTAATTGTTCCCTCTTATATAAAGATATGCAAATAAGCAGTCAAGAACTGAGCATCAATAGAATCTCCTGTGAACTGACTGAACAAAAACTTGTCACAAATCTGACTCCACACTCAAAGGGGTGGAAATAGCACCACGAATGGATTTACAGGATACCAATAAAAGCCTTTATATAAGAACATCCCCAGAGACAAATCTTTTATATACTCTCACAGGTGCATAAATCACTGACAAATCTGTCTGGCAAGCTTGTTTAGTAATTTCATTTATTAACCAAACCAATTTAACAGTTTATAGACTTGTTCATTCAAACTTGTTAGAGACATTCTGTATATGTTTAAAACACCACTAACTATGTGTGTGTGCCACTAAATTATAACTAAGGATATCATCAGTTTCCGCTCCTCCCATTCCCTCACTCTTTATGTAGTGTGCTGAAAATGGTAATTGTGTGCTATAGCATCTTCCCTGAGCATTTTATTTTGGATATGATTCTTCAAAAACATCTTAGGGTTTATCACAGCCTTAGAAACATGTCTTTATTTTCAAGCAGGAAGAGCTTATTCTTTAAGGATTGTATTATTGTTGTTTTGTTCTTCCTCTGAAATTTCTCTCTATGCCTTCTTATATATAAAACAAAGAGGTTAGAATTGCGATTTACAGATGGACTTATGTGGTCCTCTCTGTCATGTAGCTTTTCCCCATTACAATAAATCACTCCAATTCAAGGAGAATTGCCTCTCTGCACTTAGGCTGGCACAATAAAAAAACCTTGCCATCCCTTTTCTGAAAGGAGGTATCATGCCCTTTTAAATGTGGCATTAGTAGTCATGTCCACCAACAGAACGTTTCTGTCTAAATGAGATTTTATTAAAGAGGGAGGGGAAAGTGCTCTCAGTTATGACAGACTGAGACTCCAGCAGTTGGATGTTATTGAAGGGGGAAGGGAAAAGATGAAGAAAATTGAGCTCCAGAAGTAGTCTGGACGTTAACAGCTCTGTCAGCTTCACTTTTTTGTAGGAGAGGTGACTGTAACAAAATGAATGCACATGAACACCCTTATTACCCATGCTTGCAGTCGCCATAATTAGGAAGGCAGGTGGAGAAGGGGGCACATGTCTATCAGCACATACTTACACTTAAGGCTTGAAGTTTATCTGTGCAAACTAAGCATGCAGATAGGAAATCTTGCTCTCAAATGATCACTCTCTAAGCATGCTCTCCTATGGTTGTTACTCAGAATGCTCTTTCAAAATATGAGATAATGTGCATGTGCTGGGCTGGTTTTTTTATGCTATTAAAATGTATGGATCTTAATTTTTGTTTGCCTTTTAAATAATATTCAGTGCAGCAGTACTCCAGGTACAAATGGTTATTAAGATCCCTCTTAATAACTGGTGAATTGTTAGCCTGCCAGGCTGAGGCCTTCCCTAGATGAAAATACCTTGGTGATGCAGAGAATTCAGTAAAATTGATTATAAAGATAAAACTGACATGAGACCAACTAGAAATTAGAAATCTGAAAGTGCAAAAAACCCCCTGCAGCATGTTTTATGGCTTGGGCAAAGAGATCGGTATAACCATTGTTATGGTTTGCAGTTTTGGTCTCTTTCCTATTGTTTTCCAGGGTGTAACTTGGTATGTTTACCATGAAGGTCAAGTTGACTTTAGTGGACTTGGTTTCACAGTTTGCTCTTTGCTCTTAATAAAGGAGTTAGTGCAGAACCAGGATAAAATGTGTAACGTTTTGTGACCTCGTAAGAACTGAGTGGCAAACTGTAAGAAAGAGGGTAAATTAACACCAGATCTGCATCTAATAAATCTTCTCTAAATTAATCTTAGGAATTAATTAATAGATGGCAAAGTATATCTTTTCTCGTTAATGAATAAGAAAAATGTCTTCTAATATCATGCACTCAGGATAATAAGGATTAAGACAGTGATGTTAACAGAAGGCTTTTTCCTTTGCCATGAATTTGGGAAA
Source organism: Agelaius tricolor (assembly GCF_023055355.1). NCBI lineage: Eukaryota > Metazoa > Chordata > Aves > Passeriformes > Icteridae > Agelaius > Agelaius tricolor. The sequence goes on along the minus strand of NW_027269269.1, from coordinate 42,342,005 downwards.
TCCTCTCCTTATTTTGCCACCCACTCTCTAGAAGTGCTGTGACTGTGGCTGGCAGCAGGAAAAGCAAACACTACCGAGCCAGCTCTTCGCAGCTGTATCTGTGTCTCAGCTGTGCCCATCCATCTGCAGTCCTTGCCGTCTGCCAATTGCTGTAGTTGGGGAGCATCTGGAAGGCGAGCCATTTTCAAGATAATCTGCTGGCCCAGCAAAGAAATGTTTTCCTACTTTTTCTTTTTAATCTTACTTGCTTCTTTTTCCTCTCTCATGACTTGTGTGCGTGGCAGGAGATGCACACCAGTAGGGTACTGAGAAACAGTGTTCCCTCCAGTATCCCACAGAAAAAGGAGTCAAGTCAGAGTATCCATGATGAGGACAGCACAATGAGATGCTCTTGTCTTCCTCATTTTAATCTAGGAGTAGGTTCCTTGAAGGAATTCTGTGTCATATAAAGTTCTACAGGAGAGGATACGTCTTTGTGTGCACTTGCTTATATTTCTGAAGAATTAACTAGATTTAGATAGAAGAATTAGGTAGATTACAAAGAATTAGATGATTCAGGTAGTTAATCATCTTTATAGGTTTGGCTTCTGGGCCTTAGTTTTAACAATCTGGCTCTTCTGTTGTATTTTCAGCTGAAAAGGAATAGACGCAGACATCTTGTTCTCTGGTCATCTCTTACAATTGTGCATTGGATAATGCAGAAAGACTTACTATAGATGAACAGGAATGCTCATTGCTTCCTAAGTTTGTGCAAAGAACCCCAAAGAGTCATGCATAAAGGTTAAACTGAAGTAGACCTGGAAATCAGAGAACTCTTGCAAAGAATTATAATCCAGCTGCCTTCTCTCACTTTTGTTGATATTGTTTGTATCCATTCTGGAATTTTGAAGCTACATTTTTCTGGATATGTTTGGTACTGTTGCTTTGGAGCTGTTTAAGTTTTTGATTAACTGAGAAAAAATTGGAATTGGGCCTCCTGGCTTGGGGTGGATTTTGCCTTGTGCAAGAACTTTTTTATTGTTTTAATACCAAAAACCTCAGATAACAAAATCATCCATGCCCATAGAAAATCTGACATGGTTTTAATTTGATTTTTTTTTACCCATATACATCCCTTTAAAACTACTGTCCTGCAGAAACAAACTGATAAGCAAAACCTATTCTCCCCTTCCTCAGTGATAGTCTCTTATTGGAATCAATGTTTAACAGTGAAACAGGCTAGAGAGCTGTTTAGATTTGTGCAAGCAACAGGAAACAAATGCACTAAAATGACTCTTTACGTCTTTGAATCCAGATCTTACCCAGGCTCTGTTTGAGGCAATGCCAGTGTCACTTTCACAAGGCATCTACATCAGCAGCTTTAAGCAGAAGAAAGGGTCTTGTCAGAATAAAAGAAAAATATTGGGAACCTCTATCAACTTTATTTTCTGGCTCTGTGTGTTTCCCTCAGTTGGAATCCATACTATTTTCTTTTTTTAAAAAAAACCCTGTAAAATTCTTCTTGCTTGTGCATTAGTGTCTTATTTACTGTTGCTTCTGAGCAGGAGGTTGTCATTCCTACTTTTTCTTTTTTTCCTCTTTGGTTTGGCTGTTATTTTGTTGTTTTGGTTTTTTTGTTTTGTTTTTGTTTTTTTTTTTTTTTCTTCTGTGTGGTGCTTTGAAAATGAGCTACTTATTTTCTATTCCCTTTGTGTTGGTACAATAAGAATTTGTTTCTGGCAACTGGTTCTGTAGGACTCTGGTCCTTGGCTGTGAATCTTGGATTCTTACCAATTGTTCCTGTTCTGGGCCTGGTAGCTTTAGCTCATTAATCTAATGTTCTATAACTTCCTGCTGCTAATCCTGGTTGTTGGGCCCCGTGTTCATTAAGCTTGCTCCTGACTCCCATGTATGACATGGGGTGTGAAATAATCTGTAATGACAAGATACATGGAAGAACAGCCTTGCTCCCCAAGCAGCCCTCCTGGCTTCTGCAGCATCACTTGTGCTCCAAGGACTGTCAGAGAGGGTAAAACCTGTCCTGTGCAATTGCTAACACTTGTTAGTGTGCATGGAATTAGTGCTCCAAACTTCTTGGGTTTTTTTGTTTTCCCTCTTGCTGAATAAAAGCAATGAGCCGATGTCAGTGTCTGATGGGCTGCCAGCATGAGGTTTGGCCCACTACTAAGTGGAAAAGAGCAGGTCAAGTTGCAGACAGCCTCCTTCTCTCTACCGAAGATCAAGGCATTTTTGTTGTCCTTGTGATTTGAATGCAGAGTGTCTTATGGCTAATGACTCTGAGACTAACATCTTAAAATGGGCAAGAATTCCCAAGTATTTTTCCATTTTTCATAAGCTAAAATATCAGTCATCTTTCTGCAACACACAAATGCTCCAGGATACAATTAAGGGTATCATTTTTGCTATTTAAATGGGGGGGATGGGGGGTTGGTTTGAATCCTCTCTGAGTTCATAGAAAACTCACCCTGTCATTGTAACTTCAAAATTAAGTTTAAGGCGCTTTAGACTAGTTTTTCATGTTGTCTTAGGCCCAGGTGAATATGGGACTCTTTCATGGGTGTCTGTCTGTGTGACAAGGGGAACAGCCACCCTAATATTTTACAGTTTGGGTGGTTGGCTGTGTAATGCTCCTTTTCTTGGAGCACCCAGACCTCCTGCAGTTATGCAAAATTAGGAAGCAGCCAGGAGCAGCAAGTTTTCTGTGCACTCCCTTTATATTTCACACCAAATTTGTCTGCTTCTCAGGTTTTCTGTTTGGTTTTTTTGTTGTTGTTGTTTTGCTTTTGTGTGTGTGTGGTTTTTTTGTTGTTGTTGTTTTACTTTTGGGGTTTTTTTTAATAAAATATTTCCTCATAAATGCCAGTAGGTTAGTTTCTCTGATAGTCCCTTTCTAAATTTTGAGATTGCTAATTACCTCTAGCTTAGTGTAGCCTCGCTTTGTGTGGTGGTCCACTACTCTAAAGAGGGAGAACTTCTGTCTGATGGTTCTGCAAAAGTTGAAGGTTGCAGCAACTCACGATGGCAACTCTGTTAGAGGGACCATTTGCTGACATTAATTCTAGCAGTGATTAAAGAGCTTGGCTGTGTCATCAAAAGTGTGGGAAAACCAAAAAATTCTCCAACATTTTTAGTGTTCAAGAATCAAGGCATTACTTTATTCTGGCCAGTATGTGCAACAGAAATAATTTCATCCACATGTTGGCTGGCTTGTGCAGTGAAAATAATTTTATCACACATAAATTTTACTAGATTTTTCACATATTTTATACAGTCAAAACCCATAGAAATTGATTGGTTCAGTGTTCATTGGTCCAAAGTTGCACAGGTCTTGGTATTTGAGTTCCAACTGGTTGTGGATTTCTTGGCCTCCAATGATAATTAGGTCTTTATTCTTATCTCTCTTTGCCCAGACCTGGTGTCTCTGACCATTCCAGGGGTGATGCTTGGAGTTGGTGTTCCTTCATGGTCATTAATGGTGGTTTGTCTATCTCCTATGCTACTCCCAGTCTGCTGGCATGTTAATCTCATTAGGCCTCCACTGGTGGAACAGTTCTCCTGAAAAGAAACTTCAGTTCCCTTCCCCTGGGGCAAAAGTGAACAAAACTAACTAAAGTTACATTAAAAAAAAATTAACTTTGTATAATTTCCAACAGCTGCAGCCTTGCCTTGAGAAAGAAGGTGGCAGCTTATGTAGGTGTGATGGGACCTCTGGTAATTCTTAGGAAAAACTTCTGAGCTATGCTAATTTACTGCACAGTGAGAGCCAAAACTGGTCAGAATATTGTTGCTGAGTCTTTACCTGCACTGAGATGAATAGCAAGATGACTTCATAACTCTCATAACTCTTGCTGTAAAAAGGTTTGTTTTTGTTTCCTTTTCCCCCCCTATGCTTATGTTACAGAGCCTAAGATGTTTAGGTTTAAATTACAATAAGGATTCAGCATTGAATACTATGGGAATAAACAAATGAGTTGTGGACAGGGAACTCAGCACAGGTTTCCTGGCAAATTGCAGTGTCTTTGGTATGGCACGGTTTTAAGCGAGGTTTACATAAAACCAGGTCGGATAGGACAAAGGTAGCTGAAGTTGCCTTACTATAGGGGAAGGAGTTGAAGGATTTTTCTAGCTCCCATCTAGTCTTCTAACTCTAATCCAGAAAATACTTAGGAAATTAAATCACACTCCTTCATCTCTGCCCTGGGTTTGTGCCATTTTCTTTCTCCTGCGAAGGCGAGCTGCAACCCGAGCCATGGAACAAATCATCTCAAATGCATCTCTGGCCACTGCTATTAAGGAATCCCTTGCAGGAAAAGGCTTGAATTGCATAGTCAGACCTGTTTGTCCTTTCTTACACCTCAGTGAGATTCTAATGTCCTTGCCTTAAAATATATTGAAAATAATGAATACAGTGATGTTTGTCCAGTTTTCCCCATCCTGGCTACAAAATGCTCGAGGCAAGTTTGTGCTGCAAGCTCAAATCATTAAGGGCTGTGAATTTGCTGGAATAAAAATAATGATGATAATTACAAAGCAATACCCTAGTATAGGGAACTATTCCCATTCTAAGCAGTGCGTTGGCAATCAGGGTGTTTGTAACTGCAGTTCATAGTGAGTTTAATATTTTTACATGTCATTCTTGGCATGAATCCTTGGAATGGTTATAGAGGATAATATGATGTGCACATTGACATGAATAGGTATAACGCTTCATCTTAGTGACACCTCATACCTACGAAATTCAGAAGCATTGCTGTACTAGAAGCAGCTGAAAGCAGTCTTTTAAAACAACAAATATAATGCTTTAGTTTGCAGAATTCCTAGAGTCTTGTAAGCATGAGTGAAATATTGATGTTTTTGAGAAGTGAGTTTAAATATCATCTCTATCTATGAGTTACTGTGCAAGACAGCTCCTTCCTGAAGCTAGAAGTAAAAATTAATTAAAAATTCAGCAAATGCCAAAAATTTTATTTCATATGGTACAGAGGCTCAATAATTTTCATTGGAAAGCAATCTACCAACAGATCTATTTATGCATAGATCAGGAAAAAAACAGAACAAAGTAAATGAAGATACGAGTCTACACTGTAGCATCAAGATTTAATTATTTACTTTTTGTGTTTAATTATTTGCTGTTCTGTTTTAATATGCTCAATGCATTCCCTAGATTTTTTAAACACTTTTTGACCAAGAGGGTGGTCAGACTCTGGAACAGACTTCCTGGAGAGGTGGTAGATGGTGGCCCCATCCCTGTCAGTGTTAAGGAGAATTTGGAAAATGCCCTTAATAATGTGATTTAACCTCTGGTCCTTGACTTGTACCAGGTGATAATTGTGGGTCCCTTACATCTGAAATACTTTATTTTAATTTTTAATTCAGTCAGAGACTGAATGAATATCTCTTTTAAGATTATAGCATCCTTAGGTGGCATTCAACTGAAAAAGCAATCCAGCTTGCTTTAACAGGAAAGGTGACTCTGCTGCCTCAAATAGGACCAGATTTTGAGCTCATATTTGTGCAGGTTTGTGGGAATTCTGCTTGGAGATTATGAACTAATCTCATGAGGTAAAAATTGAGCTGAGAAAGCTGATCTTATTAAAACAAACCAAGAAGAGCTATTTCAGTGTTCCCTGCTCATTTATGTGGAATAGACCTGACATACACATCTTACAGGAGCCTGAAGAGGCTGTTTCCTATCTCCCCAGCTACTTTTTCAAAGTTATTAGCATATCATGTATTTCCTAATAAACTATGCATTTTCTTTTCTGCTGCTGATTTGGCACTTTAGTATGTGCTTTGAGAATAGAACTGATTCAGTATAGAAGTATATTTCTTTTCCCTGGCCTTTTATCTTTCCTGAAGTGTCTCTGCAAGACCAGAGGCAGGAATGCAGGTGTCCTGTTCCCCACAGATGTGCCCTGTCTGCCCAACCACTTGAGCCTGCTCATCTGCTGACATATGTTTAATGTGGCCCTGAGATCACAGACCCTCTTCTTGAGATCTGTAACAAAGGTGGCCATAATTAAAAAAAAAAAATAAACACAACCAAATAAATAATGCACCTTTCCCTTCTTTTCTTCTTTTTCTCAGGTAAGATCAGGAGCAAACAGGGTTGCTAAGAAGCAAGGGGTTACTTCAGTTTCAGCAGCTTTTAAACCAAGATAATTAGTGGTTCATAACCCTATTTAGATTTTGTTCAAGAAAAAAAAGGGGAAATTAGGAAGGCTTTTAGCTGACCAGGCTAAACAGTGAGGTGTAAAGTGACAATCCTGTGCCCTACAGTACAGGAGGGTGGTATACTGTGCTAATTGCCCACTTGCCTGACAATTTTAATGCACTCTGATTAGTATAGAGAGTTTGTGACAGTTCTAACAGGCATCTTGTCCATTTAATGTGAGTCCTTACCTTTTCTCCCTTCTGAAAAACAAACACACACTGCTTCTCCACATCTATGTGCCCTTCCACATGGTGGGGGTGGGATGGGATGGGGAGGAGAAGCACAAGTAGTGACTTAATTTGTAGAGAAGAGATCTTTGTGGAGGGTCATTGCAGAGGGACACAGAGATGGCAACAAAGAATGGCAGAGGTAAATCTACTCTCTGTGAACCAAAATAAAAGTGCTAAGTTTAGAGTCATTCAGTCTGAGTTTGGATAATTTATGTATGCAAAAAAATAGGTTTGTCCTTAACCGATTTTGAAGAGTAAGATAGAATACAAGATTATAAAGATAAACCCAAACCTCACTGGTAAAATTTTGAATGGGGATTTGGCTTTTATCTTAACTTGGATCAATATTTAATACTCTTTTCATTTGGATTGCTGCCATAGGATGGGTTTTAGAAATGGGGCCCAAAGTGATGTATATACATAGGCATATTGAATAGTTTATATAAGAAATCCTTCTTAGCCATCAGGTTATCTTTTATTTTGTCATGGTTCTTTGATACTAAAATTCAAACTCTGGAGTGCAGTTCTTTTTAAAATTCAAGTTGCATAACTCAAAAAATATTTTTCTGAGGTTTTGTACTAAAATTCTTCTAAATTTCCATAGTGTGATTCGTGAAAAGGAAGCTGGTAACAGTAAAGAAAAGACTGTTCTGGAAACAGCTGTGGTGTTTTGTGTGGGTGTTGTTATTGGTAGGGGATTGGTAACATTTAAAAAAAAAATTGACAAAAAGTATTAAACTCTGAGTGTCTTTTAATTCCCATTTTATAACTTTTAAACTGCATTAGCTTGGCTTTTAGGATAAAGAGCTGCAATTTTCTTTATATCCTTCTTATTGCTGTCTTAGCACTGTCTCTCTTAGTATACAGCATTTGTAGAAACAACAAGTATTTGTGTCTGCATTTATGTAGTAGGATAGCTTTAGGAGAGCCATCACATTCAGTAAGACTAAATTTTGTGAGTCCTAAATACAAAACTAAAAATTTTAAATTTATGGAGAGGAAAGAGAAAATAAAACAATGTCTACTCTGGAGACTAATTTATAAGTTTGTACTCACAAATAGAATAATCAGTTGCTGGAAGACATGCAGGTCTAAAACAGCTCTATCTGTTTGGTAGATCTCATCATCTCTAAGTTATAGAGCATAACATGGCTGAATTAGCTGTATGTTCATGCTAGAGATTAATATCTGTGTACAACTCTATTTATTAAGGACAACTTAGCGATATCTGCAGAAGTGTGGATGGTAGACTAATTTCTGTTTTCTCCCTCTTTGGGGCATGTCAATCTGTCTACAGAAATTGGCTCCACCATTTTTGTGGTGGAACTTTCTTCTCATTAATTTTTAAGCTGTTTTGCCAGTGGCTTTGCAGCATAAATACCACTGCCATATTTAATCACAGATGTGCCTCTCACAGTACCGGAGTCATTCTTTCCTTCAGCAGTAGAGCAGAGCACTCAGAGATGCCACATATTAATGCAAAGCATTAGGCTGAAATTGCATTTGAAAGCTTCAATACAAAAGAGCTCAGTGGTCTCTTTTTGCCTTAGAGGCAACAGTAGGGAAACCAGCACATAATAAGAATTTTAACTACAGTTCCACTTTGTATTATCTACTGCCTTGTAGCATGATGCTGAGAGAGACAGACATACCTCTGGGAATCAAACCCCTGGACTGACTAGTAGATAAAATATAGGTGATGATAAACATAAGTTCTTCCAGTCAAAGCCAATAATCTTCTCATCCTTCATCTGTTCTCTTTTTTTTTTTATTTTTTATTGTTCTTCAAGGTTGTTTATATTTGTTTCTCTCTTGCAGTATATATTCTGATTTTTTTTAAACATCTACTGAGCATCCTCAGGACAATTCTAAGTCTACAGCTGTAAATGAATTGCTATCAATTATCTTATTAAAAGAAAACCAAGACTTTTTTCAATTTTCTGAATTAATTAGCTTTTCACAGTAGAATAACATTGGCAAAACTATACAGTTCAGTAATTTACATATTATATAGGGGATTAGAAGTGAGACAGGTTTTAAGTTCTACTGAAATATGTGATATACCTGACAGGGTTTGTATAATTTTTTTCTTACACTTGAAACCTATAGTGTTTAAAAAAAGAAAATTGTTGACACAGTTTAAAAAAAAAACTAAAATACTTCTGGTTTTAGCCACTAACTGTGTTCTTATTGCACTGATGGGCAAATTGTGCGTTCCGTGACTTGCAGAAGGGAAGACATTTATGTGTGTTTGAAACTATTTATTGATGTATACACAGAATTGATTTTATTTTACTTGAACAGCCCAAGCTTTGCACTGAGAGCAAAGCCAAATACTGTTTAAAAAAAACAAACTAAAAAACCCCAACTAAGAAAAAAATTCCCCTTCCTGTCCCCTGACGACAAAACCTTTAAGAAAGAAATGTTTGGGGATAGAATAAGTTTATATTTTGGTTTAAGTGGTGTGGCCAATTTAAATTCACTTTGTAACTGCAATAGTATTTATTTTTTTTGTGAGAAGGGTGAAAAGTTAATAGAAAAAGTAACCTTAATTTTTCCTTTTGAGTTTCACTTTACTGATCCTATGGCTTCTTTTGAGTTATCCCTTGAACCTAAGAAAACCTTTTAAAAATTGTTCTGGACATATGAATTTTAGTTGTTTGGCACTCATTTTGTTCTGTAAGGACAGCCACATACTGTAGTGTATTCTTATGATAATTTGGCAACTCATAATAAAAAAGGAATAGAGGTTTTTATGCATCACTATTGCAAGGAAGAACAGCAAATGGAGCACAGTAAGTCTTCTAGGATGGAAAGAAAATTAAAACATGGGGTTTTAGTTGTTGGTTTTTTTTCCCCTGTACATCCAAAAGACGTGTAAATCCAATGTATATTTGTGTGCTGTTCTCCCATGCACACATTGACACTTCTTTCAGGAAGGATCAAGTGCCACCTTTTTCATTGTGCTTGCAAGAGCCCAGTGAGCTCTGTTGTGGAGTGAGATGCCCATTTTCAAATATCTAAGAGCAGATGCTGTTCATGGGCAGTGCCTCTGTGTCAGTGTGCCAGCAAGTCACATGATTGCCAGCTTGAAAATTGTGTATAGAGAGAGCCAAGTAAGGGCATGTTGATTTGTGCCCATTTCAGATGGACCCTGTGTCTCTCATCTTGGCCAAAATGAAATCCTAAAAATTGAGGCAGAGAAAAGAACAAGAAAAGTGTGTTGGGCTGGAAAGGGCAAGAAGGATTTCTGTGTCTAGCACTGGGTTTGTGAACATGGGTCTGGTTGAACACACACAGAGAAATAATCACCTGTGCTCATCAGAAGTACAGCCCCAGCAAGTTACATCCTGAATTATTCTGATGCTCAGTGATATTAGCTACCACTTGGAGGAGTCAGGTTTTGGCTCAGACACTTAGCCTATTATGGATGAGGATTATTTTGACTACTGTCAATGGCTGTGGACAATAGTATCTCAGCAAAACAACTGTGAGGAAATCCACAAAAGATCTGGCAGAACTGGCTCCTGGAGAAATACAAAATCAAGCTTTCTTCTTTTTTTTCTTTTTCTTTTGGCTTTGTTTTTTTTTTATCTCCATCTGTTTTGTCTGTGCCTATCTGCCAAAAAGTACATGCTGAATTTCAGTTCATGAATGAATGAGGGTCTGTTTGATTTCTTTTAAAGGACATTGGAATCTAGGCAAATTATCAACAGAAAGGCTAAGCATAATTTGCTAGAGCCTTAAAGGAGGCCACTCTTAAGTTCTCTTTTAGATAAATCAAGAAATGTATGACCAGAAGCTGTGAAGAACAACTAATGAAATGAATTTCTGTGACTGCTAAAGTGGTGGTTCTGAAGTACCATTGTGAAGAAGCATCACTGATAGAGCTGAGAGAGCTCTGATTTTTAGAGTGGGATTAGTTCTTTATTAAATTTTTACTACAAGTAAGACAGTCAGCTAACTAGCTAGACACTTGCAGAGAGACAAACAGCACTCCACAGACATGTTGGTTTTGATGTGGGTTTGTGTTTATGTGTAGGATTTTTTGTTTTGTCTTTTAAAAATTAACTAGTTATTCGAATTTAAAGAGAAAAGTGTATTTTTGGGGGTTTTTTTCCCCCCCATAAGGACAATGGAGCAGTAACAAGTGTTTTTCATTTCAGTAGACTTCAATGTGAAAGTGTACATGTGGAACCTGGAGTTTTTCTAAGCTAAAATGTTAGTGGCTAAGTCAGATGTATGTCCAAAAGGAATTGGTTTGCAAACAAGGATATAAGGTTATATTTAGTATGAAAGAAGTAGATCATTGGGAAGGTTTTGTGTTTAGCTGTTCAGGAGTTTGCTCTGATGGGCATGTTTGACCTGCTTGGCATAGGATGTTCATAGAGCTGAAAACACAAAAGCAGATATGTATGTCAAGGGGGATGGACACAAAAAAAGCCCCCAAAACTTTAAACTTTAGCATTTAAGTATGAGGATAATGTAAATTGTTACGAAATAGCAATGGTTTGATAGTTTGATGAATATTTTATCCCCAAATGAAACACAACCGATAAGAGTGCTTTGTATAAAAAGCTAAAACTCAGGGAACAAAGGAGGGCTGGTCTGACAGGAATTATTACAAATCTGAGCATGATAAACAGGAGTGCATCAAGGACAACTGAGTCCCTGTTTTCTTCAGTGCAAAACCTTCCAAACACATAATAAGATAGGTAGCTAATATAGCTAGCTAATAATAGTTTTCAAGTTAATCAAGGGGGAATAAATCACTAAGTAGACTTGATAAGAATGTAGAAGACGTGGAATTAATAAGCACAAATACATACAGTACTTTTAAATCCTTGTCTTTGGCAGAGGAATGCAACAATAATCAGCATCAAGGTCATCAGGTGTGCTGAGGAAAATATACGTGGGGAGACCCAAATTGAACATGTGCTTTACAGTAGCATATTTGGCAGTTTTTAGCTAAGGGATAGTGAATGAAATTGGGAAAAAATACTGTAGTTTGAAGGACCTCTGTGAATTAGTTGTTACAGCCCATATTACTTCTGCTAGTAACTGAAATTGAATTAAGCTTGTGTACTATTGAACATAATGGTGCCTGATTTTTATTTGATACAGGAATTGAGAGTAGGTTTGTGTGTGTGGTGATGTTTTTTAACCTAAGAAGCTCTTTAATTTCACGTGACTTCAGTCTTGGTCCAAATCTGCAAGTTGCCATTTTCATCATTCCACCTCTAGCATGGCTTCTTATCAGAGAGGTGCACAAAGGATTAGCCTTCAAATTGGCTAAAGGGACAAAATATTAATCAGAATATAATGTACCTGAACTGGTCAGAGTGAAAACCCAATGTGTAGTTGGTCTCATGGGGGAGAAATGTTGGGCTGAAAGAGTAAAGACAGACTCCTGGGACAGGGAATAAAGACCTGGAATATGATTCTTTCAAAGACAGTCAGTGGTGCAGGAGCTGCTTAGTCAAGGGGAGGAAACTGTGTATGACCAGGGGCAGAGCAGTCATGGAAGGTGGTGCTATGCTGGCAGCTGCACTGAGGCTGGTGGAATTGTTATGTATGGCAAGGTTGCCATTGTAAGCTCATCCAAACTGAGCAGAAACAAGCTGACTACAGCCAGCTGAAGGGTAAATATACAGCAAAAGAGAGGTTTAATCTGCTTGACATAGACAAAAAAGAAGAAAATTTACATTTGATTGAATTTAATGAGTTGGGAGGTCTGATTTTTGGGTATAAGGATAGGTACCGGTTGTATGCAGCATGCCATGTGGGAGATGGAATTCTATCAACTACAGTTTATTTTACAATATTTGCATTTATCTTCCTATCCTAGCCTTCATAGTTCCACTGGGTCACTGAGAGATAAACTAGTTGAATAGTCACCGTTCTGGCACTGGTTTTTAGCCTGGAACTATAAAAGCAAATTGTGAAAGCAAACTATGAAGAACACTGGCAAGTTCTGTGAAGGAATTTGCAGCCCTAAACAGCAGAATGAAACAGAAGAGTCCTCACCCAACTGAGTTACCTTAGATTTTTTCAACTGCTTTCCAAATATAGCCGTTTTTTCTGATTGATTCTAATCTCTGTCAGAAATTGCTGCCTTTCACCTTTACTCTTCTGTATTTTTCTAACTAGCTCAGTTTATTAAATTTTATTTAACTCTGCCCTCCAATTTGTCTGGTTGGAATAGTTTGTTGCTAGCCTTGCCACGATAAACAGACAAGGGGAAGAATTAAGGCTGTGCCATTGTACTGAATCATCATCTAGAGACTTGAATTCCAGAATTTTTATGCCTGTTTTGCAGCTGCTTCTATTTGTGTTTGATGTCAACCTGCAGAATGGATTAGTTGAGCAAGTTGGCAGAGACATAAACAGCATTGGTGAGACTGGTAACAGAGGTGCTCATCTGCTTGCTTGTTCTTTGGTCTTTTGTTGAACTTTTCTTCAACTTGAGCCTGCTGCACAAATTTTGCCCATTTTCACCCTTTTGATCTGTCCCTCTTTTACTCTGTTTGGCATTAACTTTTCCATAGGAAGCAGATCATTGTGGCACAGGAGAGAGTCAGTAGCAGCTTCAGCAGATGTTGCCCAGCATGCAGGAACTGCAAAAGCATTCCTTGTAACAAGAAAATAGCAAAGTTGATACCTGGTACTTTGTCAGTACTGAGGGGGGCCAGGGATGCTTTGGGACTGCCTGCCTATACCAAGAAATTTAAAACTTGGCACTTCCCACTAATGGGACTTGGAAAAAGTTGGACTTGGTAATCTCAGGGAAATAGTGCCTCTGTCATACCTTGGTTGAAGCTCAATTAAGATTAAATAAAAGCTTTATGATGCAACTCTTCCAGCTCCAGAAGATTTAGAAAGGGAGGGGGGCAGTTGTACAGAGAGCCAGTGTACAGTGAGTGCTGATTTGTGCATCAGGTGAAGTGTAGAGTAGTTCTTAAATGGGTGGTTGGGAGCATCCAAACAAAATAGTTGGGAGATGAATGAGTCTTGTGCTGCAAGGCATTCTTCCAAGAGGAGAAGGTACTTTGCTACTTTATCTTTAAGCCACAGGTGTATATTTGGTGCTAATAGTGCTCTTGAGATCATCAAGAGGAAAATGCCAGAGGCATGGCAGAATTTGGAATGGCTAGTCATTTATTATCCTTGTGTACAGTCACCGTGAGAGAAACATGTTAAATCGTCTAGCATAGAGTGAGGGTGGGCAAGAGCATCTAAAGCTTGCTGAGAACTGCCTGCTGTGACAGAAACAACTCGATTTCCTTACAAAGGAATGGGCATATGTCCAGCTCCAGGAGGAGTACAGTTAATAAAGAATTCTGCAAGACTGCTACTCTCAGAATGATTCAGTGACTATAGTATAAACTTCTTCAAAGTAGTACAGCTTTTGAACAGTCTCCGAATGTGAGAAAACCTGTTGCTGGAACCAGTACAAACAGCTTATTACAGAGGGGAACCACTTGTTTTTTAAATCATCATGGCTATCTGAAAGGATAGCTGCTACTAGGTGCTGTTATTAGGAGGTGAGGATTATGGGATGCCCTACTGGAACAGCATGTCTGGCAGCTGAAGCCATCTGTGGATGACTCAGGATCACTTCACTCCATCCAGAGAGTGCCTTTTTGCAGCAAAGGTGAAAATTGCATGTGAGAATTATCATTGAGGTCTTCTCTTTACTGCAAACCCTGGATGATCAAAAAAGGCTTTGAGAAACACAGGCAGTAGGGCAAGGGAGAAATTTATCAGTTCAGCTTTATGGTACAGGATGGAGGCATGTGTTTTCCAGACTTCTTGCTCTTCAGGGTCTCAGAACACCTTGTTGAGTGCATGTTGATATGAATTTCTGTGACACAGATCAGACCTTGATCTTAGCTCTGTGATTTTTGTATAGGAAACAGGATCAATGCAGGCAGCATTGGTCATAGCTGATGAAGTAGAGTCTAGTAAAAGAGCTCTGTATGACTTGAAACTAATACCAGGGCAGATCCAAGGAGAGTGGCAGAAATGTGGTTTTCTTATACTCAGCTGGGAGGGAGAGGATTGATATTTATTCTCTAATTACTGTTGTTAAAAACAAAGTAAAAACCCCAAATAATCAAACAAACAAACCCCTGTAAGTTAGTAATTGGGACAGTGGTAGGAAGAGAGAATTGAGCATGCATGGTGCAGTCAAGACTGTGTTTCACCACTGGGTCTTTTGGGGAAAAATGAGCAGCACAACAAGGCTGGTGAGGGCCTTGGAACACAAGCCCTGGGAGGGACAACTGAGGGAGCTGGGGGTGTTTAGCCTGGAGAAAAGGAGACTCAGGGGTGACCTTATCACTCTCTACAACTTCCTGAAAGGTGGCTGCAGTCAGGTGGGGTTGGTCTCTTTCTCCAGGCAGCACTGGCAGAACCAGAGGACACAGTCTTAAGCTGTGCCAAGGGAAATATAGGTTGGATGTTAGGGAAAAGTTTTTTATGGAAGGAGTGATAAAGTACTGGAATGGCCTGCCTGGGGAGATGGGGGAGTCACCATCCCTGGATGTGTTTGAAAAAAGACTGGATGTGGCACTCAGTGCCATAGCTTAGTTGAGGTGTTAGGGCATGGGTTGGACTCAATGATCTTAAGGGTCTCTTCCAGCCTAGTGATTCTGTGAGAAGTGAGCAGCACTGTCACTGTCTCCTCAAGGATGATTTAACAGGGAGTGCCACCATGCTGGCTGCCCCTCAGGGGGCTCTGCAAAGTGACTCAGAGGCTCATCAGGGAGAATCAAAGCCATGTCTCAGGAATCCTCTTCAGTGCCGGTGTGTTCAGAGCCATTAAACCCTACCTGCCTCTAGATGTGCCAGGTAGGGTTTCTTTTTCTCTTCTTTCTTCTCTTGCTTTCTAGGGAAGGAGACCTTCCCAAAAAATGCCCCTGGTAAAATCTTCCCTGTGTTAAGTGTGGCTAGGAAATGAAGATGAGAACACAGGTGTTTCTGTGGTGCAGGCTTGTAAGTGGTTCTGTGGGTCTTCCTGTAGCCTGTCACAGTTTAGAATATTTCATTATTCATACAGAAGCTGATAAAGCCTGAGGACTTGATGTATGTGAAATAAAAGGAAGGAAAGATTGAGCTATAGTTGTCAACAGCTTCAGGTACTTAGGAGATAGCTTTGCCACATTTCAGCAGTCTGAAGGCCCAATACCATAAAAACCTGATGTACAGGCAAGATCTTGAGACAAACATATCAAAGAGTGATATCTACTGTGCTCATCTAGTTTTTGTCACAAGAGAATGTGATTTTTCCATGGATTTTTTTTCTGTATTGTGATTTGTTCTATGCACAGCTCTGCGCTCAAAAGAATCCAGTTCTAATTCTATTGAAATATTCAGACATGAATATACTTGAGAATAACTGTTAGACCTTTGGCAAATAATATAGATTAGAGCAAATGAAAATAGCTCCATCTGTTTTCCAATTTATTTATTAATAAATTTATATATAAATACATCAGACAAAACTGAATGGATATGCAAATATATACAAAGGCTTTAACATTTTGTTTGATAAAATATAAGCATCTCATTGAAAAGCAACAAGATAGAAAATATGCTGCAGAAATTCTTGCAGCATTTTTATAAAGCAGCAAGCTTTTCAACATCACTACATTTTTTATAGTAGAGCACACTGTTTATAGCAGGTTCTCTTAATTCTGTTGACACAATTCAGAG
Organism: Agelaius tricolor; assembly: GCF_023055355.1. Classification (NCBI taxonomy): domain Eukaryota; kingdom Metazoa; phylum Chordata; class Aves; order Passeriformes; family Icteridae; genus Agelaius; species Agelaius tricolor. Next base: position 42,325,844 of record NW_027269269.1, on the reverse strand, counting down.
ATGTACAAGAATCTCCAATGCTGCTGGAATGACAGTAAAAAGACCAATATCTAATCTCTCATTTAAAAGTACTAAAAGCTAATATGTAGGACTTGCTAAATATTATAAGCTACTTTATATATAAAGTGTTATATAATCTAGAGAGCCAGGCAAGAATGACTTTTAAAATTTTTTTAGCTATCAGAGCAAAATAAAAACCAAAAAAAGACTGTTTTTTTAAAAAGCCTTCTGCTGTTCTCAAATGACAAAAAGTGGATAATAGAAGTTATCCCCATAGCAGAAACAGAAGTACTGAAGGTATTGAAGTTTTTTCATTCCCATCAAGTAACAGAAGAAAGTATTTTTCCCCTATTGTGTCTTATAAAAGTGTTAAGGCTCAATTGAATCCAATTCTTGGAAAAAAATTAGAGGCTGTGAAATGTTTAACTTTTTCTTTATTTTTTTTTTCATGTTTCTTTAGACATTGTATTGAAAAAATGCTTTTAAAGTGAAAGATTTTTCAGAGTATGTCAAAGAATATAAACTGTCAGAATTTCTTTACAGTTTACAATCTCCCAACACTAACCAAATTGCTTTCTACAGCAGGATTGCTGTTAGGAAGGGTATTTTCAAATGCTAAGTTTATGACAGAAAACATCTTGGAGGTGGGATAAGTTCAGTTGGCTGGTATTTTGTTCAGCAGGGCTTTGTGTACAGACCCATACAGTGGGGATTTTTTTTGTGGCTAGTACTACCAACACATTTCTAGTTATGAAGGCCAAAGTGTCTGCACTGGGAAGAAGGCAGTAAGTAGTGCAGAGTGGATGTCTTTAGTTAAGTTTGTAAAAGTTATGAACAAAATTCAAGCAATCTGTGAAATTGTAGTAGCTTGCTAGCCTCAGAAATATTCCTTTATTTTATGAAACTCATGCACTCTAGGTATCCTTCTTCCATTTCGTCCCTTCTTCTCCACTTGAGAAGGAAGGTTGGAGTGATTAGTTTGAAAATGCAGATGGAGTGTTAGTTTATTTGTATTATTGAAAATCTAGAAACAAGGTGGAAGTTTCATTGGCCTTCCTCAAAGAAGTAAAGAAATTATACTTTATTCATCTTGTGGGGGGGGGGGGTTATTACACTGAGACAAGAACATCCAAAGTGATATTTTCTGTCCTATCAAGGGAATTTATTTCTCTCCTTGGTTTAGATGATGCCATGTTCAGCACTGATGAGATGTAAAGTCCAATGTTCATGTCTCAAAATGAGATGGGAGAGAAGGAACTGGGTCACACAGGTGATGTGAGACAAGCAGACATAGGAGATGTACATATATCACACACTCATGCAGTGCATGTTCCATGACCCTAAGATTTTGAGATTTTGGTTTTTTTTTTTTTTGCTCTCTTCAAAGAACTGCATAAGAGTTCTAAAACGATAGAATAAAATGATTCTATCATGCAGTGGGAGGTAATATGTCTTCAAGATAAGAGCTTGAAAAAACAGGCAAATTCAAATGTCTCATATTCAGAGAATGGGAAAGGAGTAATTTGAAGAGGTTTATTAAAATGTTATACTGCCTGTAAAGTGATGATTTCTTCTAATGTAGACATTTTATACAAAACCTATACCTACTGCAGTGATCCAGATTTTAGGCCTATTTTGCAGTAATCTAGATAGATTGAATATAGCAGACACAATTTGAAAAGGAAGTTTCTCAGCCTTCCTGTGGAAGTTCACTGAAGACTTGAAATTGTATTGATTTCCCATGAAACTTCAGTTTCTAGTTGTTCAGTTACTTAGCAGAAAAATCTCTTTCTCCCGTCATACCTTTCTTGTGTGCCATCTTGATATAAATTAAAATCCTCTCCGTAAGTTGGATAAATCCAACTGTCAGGACTTCCATTAGGTAAACACCTGAAATGAGAAGGATATGACACACATTGTTCAGATGTCTTGCTGTGGTTTGACTCTGCCTTCTCAAGTGCCTCCACCAAACTGCAGTACAATCTCACTTTGACAGGGAGTGCCTGTAATGAAGGACAAGAGTCAAGGGCTTCTGAGCATAGTGGCAATTTTGGTTCTGCTAGAGAATATCACTGAAAAAATTTCAAAATATTGTGGTTGTGATTCTTTTCTTTTTCTCATTGTCCTTTTGTTGTCTTCAGCTGAAGCGCTGATATTCCCAGGTAGAGAATTCCTAATATTTATAATTTGTAAAATAAGCCTTATTTTTTTGTTTGTTTGTTTTCAAATAAAATCGGTAGGCTGCGTCTGTGCTATAGCAGTAAGGTTAACCAGTACATGGGTTCTGACTTTTCTCTGTTGTGCAACCCATCTCTGCAAACATTATTTTTGTTGCTCACAATTTTTGGTAGAGTTTTGGTTGGTGTCACAGATACAGGACAGAGTGAAACATTGAGGAATTTTTTTTTTTAAATCCTCCACTGATGTTTGTTTGGAACTTATCACATTGATTTTTTTTTTATTTTTTATTCTTGAATTCTTACTCAGGATTTGGTTTGGGTGCTTGCTCCTATTTAGTTAGAAAGAAAAAATTATGGAAGTCTTAAACAGTGAACAAAAATGAATTACAGTGCAGTTTTTTGGCCATGGAAAATACACTTGTCTTTCTAATACTGGCAAAAATGTAAGTTCAAAGATTCCAAACCACCCCAAGAGTTAATATATGAAAAGGAATGCAAACTGACTTAAGAGTTTCAGCAACAAAAAATCTCCATGTAAGGTTCATTTGAACTAAAACATGTGCCTGTTGTGCCTTTAGAATTTCATGGGACAGTCATGGAAACACTAATAACCTTGTGACTGTTGGCTAATTATATGGAAGTTCTACCAAAAAAAGGTTATACATAGCCTGAAGTATTAAAGACTTAATGAAACTGTCATCACTGTAGTGATAAATATCTGTTCCAGAATGTCTTCTTAGAGAGTACTCTAAGCGCATATCAGAATAAATAGTTGACCATAATTCTGTAATGCCACAGTATTTTAAAAGAAATTAAAGGCCTTCAAGTAGGCCATATGTAAAAACTAGAAATTTGTAGCAAAAGTAGTTGGAACCAGTTGGAATAAGTAATAATGACATCATTGAATCCTGGAGTTGAAAGCACTGATAATTTTGTCCAGCTACCTCATGGAGTAGTTGGAAATTCCCTTGAAAGCCTTCAAGTCAAATTCAGCCATTACATAAATGATGGCTGAAGCTGATCATAAAAGTGAGCACCTATAGAAATACAGCTTATATTTGTTCAGCATTCAGTAGGTCTGAAAAATGGACAGAGTAGCAAAGGAAGACATCAGGAAAGAGTAATAATAAATCAGAAACTTCGCTGTTTAGTGCCTATTTCTGCCATTCCTAACAGCCTGACTGGATCCCAAATTGGTGCCTGTTGCTATATACTCCATTTAAAGTGTCTACTGTATGCTGAATTGGTGTCATTTCATGTGCACTTGTTACATGACTTTGGTTTTCCCTTAAATGCGTTGCATGTTTAGCATGCCAAGAATAAGAACTAATTTCAGTGATGTATGTTGATTAGGCTCTTGTTAGGCGTAAATGAGAGTTATCTTGTGCTATACAGTACCTTACATCTGAAAGCACATAGCTTTCTCTGTCATCTTCCACTTCCACCCACAGACATTTAGACAAAGAGCAGAAGGTGAAGTGTGAATCTGTTAGCTCTGAGCAAAGCCTAATACTAGAAACAGCAATGTTTATTGATCACTTGCAACTTTTTGACATTGCAAAACCAGGAGAAAACAGGGGTATAAAAATGAAAAATGTCAAAACTAGAGATAAAACTACCTCTTCAGAGCAAACACATGAATTTTGCGCTAAAATATGGACAATACGTGTGAAGATATATAGTTAGTAACTTAAAAGTATGAAAGAAGGTAACTCATCTGGATTTATCAAAGCTTTGTAAGAAGAGAAGAACATGTTGATTTCTTGTGTTAGGTTTGTTGCTGTTAGTAAGTTTAGAAACTAAGGGCAAAAAAAAAAGCACTATTAGAAGGCAGATTACCAATGAAAGAGCATTTGTGGGTAGGACTTCTGATGTTGACACAGTTTTCCAAGTGAATGAGATCATATGTTGAAAAAAAAAAGAGGTTGAGAACACTTAGAGGGAAGGAGAAGAAATTTAATCATCTTAAAGAACACCCAGGAAGGTGTTCAAGGAAGATAAAAAGTTGGAGAATGAAATTTCCCACTCTGTCAAATGGGCTAGATAAAATGAGAGGGTAGGAACAGAGGAGTAAAATTGGGAGTTCAGGAATTAATGTGCACATAGGTACTCATGCAAATAAAAAAGCTGCTCAAGTACAGAGGAAAGAGAAATTGGAAGGGAGCTGGAGAAGGAGCAGTGGCTAGAAAAATACTTTTTTCTGGGCTCAGTGAAAATTGGGTATTTCAAAGAAATAGACTGAATGCAGTCATACTTTCAATCCAAGAAAACCAAATCTTTTCATCAAGACCTCTAACCTAAGAAACAATTAATAACTTACCACTAAGTTATTGAAGAATTTTAATTTAATTCTTCTCCTGGTTCACTCAATAATCATTTATCTATGATATTTAAGATTATCTTCATGTCTTGAAGACACTGTAAACATGTCTGGAAATGACACACTCCTACAGTTTCTATACAGCAGAATATGATGAAACCAGCCACCAAAAAATATTACATTTTCCACTTGCATTCATATCAGCTAACAGAATAATATCCATGTGATTTAGAACTAGACATTTCAAAAGTCTTTAAAGGATCTGAAAATCAAGTTATAAACTGTGGTGCTTCCTAAAGTTCTCTAATAAATATATTATTTCCATGTGAAGTGCAAAGGAGAGGAAAGAGACGTGGTGACATAGAGTTTTGTTCTTTTATTTTTCACTGTTTTTTCTTTTCTTTTATTTTTCACTGTTGTTCATGCATGTTTGTACATTGGTTTTGAGAACGACCTAAGTTAAATAGTATTTCTTGTCTAAAACATGAATACTGACTGTCAATGAAGAGATTGCTGAGGTGTGATTATTTTCTCTTAAGGAAACTAACTCAGTTCTGTTACTTGAATATTATCATTTTGAGACAGGATCTGTGGCATCAGCAGAGTTTTTATTTTTGTGTTTAAGTTATTCTTATTATAGCAGCACTTCAAAAAAACAAAAATTGTGCCTTTCACAAACCTCTTCATGGTGCTGACTGCCATGTGAATATCAGTTTGGTAATTTTTTGTGAAGCTGGGTTCAGTAGCTAATACTGATACCCTAAATTACCCCTGTTGAATTCCACTAAAAGGAAATAAGCAAATAGAATAGAAACAAGATGATGTAACTCATTGATTAGGGTGACTTATTTAGCTTTTTTCACAACTACACCACAAAATGATAAATGATAATTTGGGTATGTTCTCCTGATGGACCTGAGAGGTGGAAAAAGTTTAATTCTGGTAGACCCACACATTTGATTTTATACTTCTTGCACTCAGTTGCAATGGTGTTAGAGGAAAGTACCTGGTAATTTCTGAATATGAATTATTACACATACATTAAAAGTGTGTATATATATATATATAGATATATAAATTTCTAAAATGCAATTTTTTGATGTGCTGGAGATCTGGCAACTCTGACACTACTAAAAAAGCTGACATCTCAAAACCTCTCTCTGAAAACAGGAAAACCAATTCCATCAAGTTTAGTAAACAGAAGAAAAGAAAATTAACATGTAAGAGGGACGAAATGAAACCTGAGCAAAGCATAGGACACATTATGCAAGAAGCAAGCAGGGACATCCTGGGGAAGGACAGTCTAAGCCTATATATTAGATATTTAGTACTGTACATTCAGTGTCAGTGTAAAGCAAGAAATAGCCAACTGCTTGGAATACAGGCCTTGCGAGGACTGGACCAAAAAATAAAAAAAACCCAAAGATTTTTTCATCTTGTTTCCAGTTATAATAAGAAGAAATACTCTTAGCAAACCTCCAAACCATTCAAACTGTAGTTTAGTGATTCACTGCAATAGGACTGAATTAAAAAAAAAATCCTTTGAAATAGCAATGAACGCCTCTCTGACTGCTTTAAATGAGCACAAATAACTGAAATACATGGTGGCATTATGAAGGCTCTATTAACGAGAAACCTCTAACATGGACTTTAACTAAAGGAGTCTATGAAATGTCTTTGAGAAGGAAGTAAGGAGTAGTGAATTCCTGTACTCTGGATTGCTTCATAAATATAAAAACAAATAAATATTCATAATAAGTATACATAGAAGTAATTATTTAAGTAGAGTTAACATGAGGAGATTTTTTTTTGAAAAAATCAAGGTGTGCTGAGAATACAGATTCCATTGATTTTTCTCTCTTAATCATGGGCCTTTGAAATCACTTGTAATATGATTAAGAAAAACTGCTTCTTCTCAAGTGCAAGACAGATCTGAATGATCATTTTATCAGTTAAAGAATGCCTGGTAGGTCAAGTGCAGTAAACATTGTTGTGTTTGCACACCAGCATTCTGGGCTGAGGAAGTGCCGTTCAAGGACATGCATTAATGAGATAAAACTGAACCATAAAATCAGGAACACAGAGTGAGGAGGAGGAGGAGGTGTTAGACAGAAAATGAGGCAAATTAACTCAGTTCCAATTACTTAGGTTAAGTTTGCCTTACGGATGCAACTTAAATTTATGTTTGCAAAGAGAAACAAGAAAGATAAGGGTGATGATGCTTGACATCTAAGGCCAAGTGATACTTTTAGAGGGTTTAGCATCAACCTTCTATTAAATAATTGAGTTTTAGCAGTGGTTTATAATAATATGAGGTGAGGAAAAACCTGCACAGAGAATTTATTTAGCTGCTACATAATACTGTGTTTTCCTAAAAAGAATAATTTCCAGAGGTACCTGTTTCATGAAATTTCACATAAACATTGCTGGCCATCAAGCACTGGAAAATCATGTGGCTTTACAAACCCTCATGTTTTGCTCTGATGGTTTTGTCTTTGGCAGATTAGGGAAAGTGGGATATCACATTATTCTCTTACCTTCATCTTGGAGGAAAACCACCATTTACTCTTGCAGTTTTTAGAAAACCATGAGATTTTTCAGCAGTGTGTATATAGTTTTGTTTTCTAGCTAGTTAGGCTGGAGACAGAATTTGATTTAGTTTTTGCCTCAGACAAGTTTTTAATTGGTAACGACACTGAAAGCAGAAAAGCCATTTCCTTGAGAAAATAAAAGCTCTACAAGCCATCACAAACATAACAATGCAAACTTGCTGTATTTCTGGGCTTTAATCTGTGCAATTAATATGAAGACCAAATGTAATTCACATTTTTTCTTTAGGTAAGAATTCTTTTATTTGCAAAGCTGCATTCAAATCTGAGAAAGCTGTGAAGGACAGCTTAATAGTTTATTAAAAATAAAAAGCTAACATTGTTTTTAACCTGACTGCTCTTTCTCAAAAGTGATTTGCACAATCCCTTATGGATTTGTCAATTCCTGCTGCTTGAAGTGATTTTCTACCTTTGTACTTATATTATTAAAAAATTAATTTCTTTGTAAAGTTGTTGTCAACAGAAGGACCATGTTTTGTCAGAGGTTAAGACTTGGTTTACTGAATTAAAAAGTTTGGGGTAGCTAACAAATAGAGGAATGAAGATAGAGCTTGCATGACCATTTCAGTTTATGGTGATGTTTTTGGTTTTTTTTTTTCCTAAAATCAGAGATCTATTACTCAGTGGTCTTTCATATCTGCTGATAATTTTTTGATATTTTGCTTATCTAGAGGAACAGCATGCCCTGTATAGAAAACTCAATTTATGCTGAGAATTAGTTAAAGGAAAACTTTCTTGTACATGCAAAGTGTGGCCATTTGAATCCAATTTCAGCATTTTGTTGGTGGTTCTTAATGCATTTCAGGAAGGGAAACAAGTTCAGCTCTTCTGTTGGTGAAAATAATGTGAATTCAAAATGAGAACTGAGACTACAGTGGGTGGGGTGGGGTATTGTTTTTTTGTTTGTTTTTTATTAATATGTAGGGGGTTTTTTAACTTTAATGGAGAGGGATTCGCCTCCAAGGATTTCGATTTCTCATAACAGAAAGTAGCATCTAGTCAGAAGTTACAAGTTTTATAGTAATAAAGGCACCTATTTCGTTTTTAGGCACTAGCATTCAACAGGTTACTCTTCAGCTGAATTTATTTTTAGTGGTTTGCCAAAACAGATATTTGAGAGGTTCTTGTTTCACTTATTCAATGTGTGTGTTACTGACATTAGATCAGGTTTTTTGTAGGGTTTAGAGTAACTTTATTTTAATTTTCATGTCTAATGCCAGTTCAGAGTTGCTTTTAACTGAACCACTGAGAAGTGAAAATCTGTTAGGACTTATTTCTGTATTTCACTTACTTTACATTTTGGTTTCACAATTCTCATTAACACTTGTTGTACCTTGATAGGTAGCAGAGCTGTATAATCTGTTTTATTAAGTGCTTATTAGCAGTTGTTTTATTGGAGTGAGGGCCATATTGATTTGATCTTTTAAATTTTAATCCTGAAAAAAAAAGATTGTTTATAGGTCTATATATTTCCAGTTTGTTTTCATAATGCCTTTTCATATTTCCTTTGAGTATTTAGAGTTTTTCATCAGAAAATTTTATTTTGGGTAGGAACAATATTCAAGTACTCTGAGGCATGGAAATTGGTCTACAAACTATTTTGAATTTATTTTGTTGCATTCCATTCATTTCAATGAATGTGTTCTCCTTTGTTGGTTTTATTAAGCTAGTGTGTCTGAAGCTGTTTGGAAGGTATTTATTTACTTACTTTTGAGGTATGGAAAGTTCTTGATAGATTGGAGTACAAATCGAAGTGGAGGATTTCTGTCTTAGAATGTTTATAAATTTTCTTCTAGATGCTCTCATATACTGAAGTATTCTTTCTGCTACTACAAGTTCAATAATACTACATTGATTGTTACCATCACAACATATTAGAAGTTCTCAGTTTTGATTCAAAACGTTAACAATAGCAAGGTTTTTTTCCTTAGGTCTCTGATCTCTAAAGTTAAAAGAAACCTTGAACATAATGCATAAAAGTGTGTTTCAGGACAACAGTTCACTACAGTGAAGCACTATATTGCTTTGTATTAGTAAGGCAATTAGTGCCTGTGGAACAATCCATTTTGGTCCCCCCCCTTGTGCTACCTTGACATATGAAGTTATGTAAAATAGCTTCAAGTTTGACAGGGTGAAGATGAAGTGAAAACCTTGCATGCTTGTCAGTGAAAGTATAGCTGTAAGTTTTATTTCAGAAAAACTGAACATTTGTGTCAGTTGTAAAATGTAAACTTGATTTACTACCTACCAGCAGTAAGCATTTAGCAGTGTACAGCTTGTGTTACTGTTGATAAGCCAATTTAAGTATATAAGGAAGAAATTTTTTTTGCAAACCTTAAAGGTTGACAACTGAATTATTTTCAAGAATATGAGTTAATTTAGAAGACCGTAATTTTATTTTTCTTCCCAGAAGAAAAAAGAGCCTCATTGTGGTAAATGTTGTAAATGCAACATTGCCTATTCAAACAAGAGGTAGATAAACAAATGCCTAACATGGATTTTGATTTTTTCTTTTTTCCTGCCTAAGCAATGCATCTAATATCCTTGATCTTCTAGAGCTGTTGGTTCTTGAAAGTCTATCCTAACAAAACTGTCATCTTCTGGTGAAAATAAAAGGCAAAGTTTGTAAGAAGATGGTGTAGGAAGTATGATATTTAAAATGAGCAGAATGGGACTGCAAGAAATAAGTTGCAAAGGAATAGGCACCTCTGAGATAACCATCTCTTCATGTTAGCTCCAAATAACAACAAAGTGGCTGACAGACCTCATGTGATCAACTCACCCAGCTGATGTTTGACATGTCTTGAATCAGGCAACTACAGCATGCACAGGTGGCCTAGCTAGAAGAAGTGCACAATGCAGGGTCATGACTAATGTTTTTATTCATCCCAGTGAAGGTGATCAGTTTCCAATGTAAAATTTATAAATACATCTATAAAATCCAGAAATTGGTTTCTCACTCAACATTTTTTTGTGAAAATCTAATAGGTACATGTTTGTGGTAAAAAGAATGGCAAAGTTCAATATCAAATCAGATAAGCCCACAGCTTTTAAGTGAAGAAATGGTGCCTCTTGGTGACTGTTTTCTATTGACAGTTGCTGTTTTCTAAACTCAATTACCAACTGGTCATTTTTGGAAGACACCTTTGAGCTATTATAGAGGTACATGGCAACTCTGATGTGATTGGGGTGTGTGCATAACTTGGGCATCTGGTAGTTCAGATAGGACCAGAGCTTCTCAGAGTTATTGGATATTAGTGACAAGAACTTTGCTTGGTGATGGATCTATCCAAGAGTGAAATCAATATTGCCATTAATATTAATGTAATAAATGCACCTGCAACTGAGTGCAGAATATAAAAAATGGGTTTAGGTACAAGTGGAATTTAGTGCTTCAGTTCAGGGAATGTGCTGTTAAGAGAAACATCTGTAGTTGTCCTAATGCCTTATATTAGTATGTACAATATTTTTCTCATTCTGAGCACTTGAACTCTTTTTTTATGTGAGTTACTGAAGTTTTGAGTACTTTGCCAAGTGAGGAATTGGAAATGTATTTGTAATAGCAGACCAAGCTTAATGTAGTGATAATTCTGGTAACAATGTTGAAACAAGGTCTTCTGACAGGGGAAGAGTGAGAAAAAGCATTTTAGAAGAGGCCTTAGGAAATATATGTATAACCTCTTTGCAGCAGCAACCCCAATGAGATCAATGTGTTGTGCTGTATTTATATTACTTCCAGTACAACATTGATATTCTGGTAAAAGATTGTAGGGAAAAGCAGAGCAAATAGCTTTTTAGTGATTATTCTGTATCCCTGAGTATGCTGGGTCATATGTTGTATCCGAAAGCAATTTGTCTGCATTAGAAACATATAATTTTTTTACCTCCCTGAAAGCAAATAGTACCAGTAGAAGGATTACATTTATTATGCTGCAGTTAATGAGATTTGGAAGTGCTTAATGTAAAAGTGTGGCATCATATATATTTGACTTAATTTGAAAAATATGTAAGAAAAAGGAGTGAAAGTATTTACTGATGAAAACCAAAACCATCCCCTTTACCACTGCAATGAGGACACCAACCAAGAGAAAAGCAATTTAGTCACCTACTGTGCAAAACACCACTGAAAGTTATCATGGCAAAACTTAAACCACAGCCATCTGGAGACTTTTGAACTCAGAGGCTGGCAAGAGGAAGTACTAAACAACTACCTTGTGAAGTCTGTTGGGTTTATATCCCTGTCTAACAGACGATTTATGCCTTTGCACTTCCCTTCATGTTGTGCATCACAAGCAGAATTTTGTTTCTTTGTCCGACAGTGCTTAAAGGCATTTGGACAATGCCCTTAAAAGCATGCTTTAACTTCTGGTCACCATGAAGTTGTCAGACACTTGGACTAGATGATTAGAACTGAAGGTTATTCTGTTCCATTCTAAATACATTGTCAAGTACTATACATAAAAAGGACATGATCTTTAGAAACAGTTTTCTCATTTATGGTGAGGACTCCGCATCCATACCAACCACTCTTACATTCATCTTGCTTCTTTGCTTTTACTTTTGTTGGGGTTTGTTTGTTTGTTTTTATTATTTATTATCCCTATTAAGGCTTCATGGACTGAATTACGTGTATAAGAGATGCCTCCAGAGTGCAACTTCTGCGTTTTTTTTTAAATATGGAAGGCTCCCAAATCATGTGCTTTGAAAGCATTTCAGAGAGAAAACCAAAACACAGAAAATGGAGATGATCAGGTTGTTTTTCTCAAAAGCACCCTTCAACCAAGCTAGAGAAGCTCTAGGTACAACCCATCTAATTTGGCTTATCTTTAGAACTAATGCAGTGTTTCTTGTTTTTACTGTCTGTTTTCCCCTTCATTAATAGATTTGACACTTTTGATTCGAAGTAATACAGCAGTTAATCCCCTACTATCCCCCAAAATTGTGACAAAAACATTTGTTTCCTTGAGATAGGGAGAAGGAATATATGGCTTTAATATGTGCTCATTTTCTATTCCCCTAATCTTTTTATTTATAATGAGGTCAAAGTGAAACAGAAATGACTGCACTTTTCAGTAGGTATGCAGCTTTCCCTAGTTTTATCTCAATGTTTTTGTCTTCTTTTCCTCCTTTCTTTCTTTTTCCTTATAGAAAACTAGTGTAATTTTACTATAATACCCCTCTCCTAAGAGATGTCTTTTTGTATGCATACAAGCCCCTAAATCTTCCTTTTTTAATCCCCCTAATCTGTTGCAAGTCTACCCTTATTTACTGGAACTCAGAAGTGTTTCTAAGGGAGGCGTGCATGCAGGAATATTACCTTTATATGCTAATTAATTGAATATGTTAATGAGGACATGATGACAAAGTCAAAGCAGAAGCAGAAAACAAGTAATCTATTTCTTAGCAAGCAAACTGGCTTAGTAGAGGCTAGCCAAAGTGCCTGCAAATTTAGTTTGCTACACATGAGTTGAGTTTTAGAGTGCAAGTCCCATGGGAAAATCCCAGGAGATAACAGAGTGTATGGCTGCTTTTCTGTAATAAAACTGGTACACCTACCTGTAGGAAGGATGTTTCTTATGGAGGAGTTGTCAGGACAGGCTCTGCTGTGCAGGACTTTATTCTGTGAGCTCTAGACTGAGATCCCACCCTGCCAAGAGTTGGAGGACTTGTACCGCCCAACCTGAAGTGCTCAGGAGGATCCCAGCACTGCCAGGTCTATGTGCCTCAGTCACCTCTGCTTTCCTCCTCCTAAATACAGCAATGTGGATCACTGTTGAACATGACCAAAGGACAGTCCAGGTAGCAATCAAATAACCCAGCCCAGGGAAGGAAGCAGTCTTGAAATGCTCACAAGGTGTTTGTAAGAGATGTATACTGGAAAACCCTCATATAATAGTAGCTCATGTCATTTTGTTAAAGTAAATCCAATTTTGGTACCATTGAGACACTGTTGCTCACCTGAACTATTTTATGTTTTGGGAACTTTGGAACTGGAAAATCTTCCCAGACAGGAAGTTCTACAAAAAGAAGAGCACAAAGATAAATTTTATTCCCCCTTCTAATGTCTACATTTTGTTTACATCTTATGCTGTGTTAATCCTATTCTCCCAGCTGCTCACCAGCATGTTTAGCTTGATAAGAAAATGTCCTGCTTTCTGATTCAATTTTCTCCTCCACTTGCTGTTGTGTACCACTTGACTTTTATTCTCCTTTTTCTTCTATCATCCACTCCAGAAATATTTCCTTTACACTGGTAACTGATAGCTACTGAAACACTTTGGGATGAAAGTTGTCAGTATCACATATTTGCAAAGGACATTCTTATGCCTGTAGACTGCATGTACTGCCTGGAACAGGCACATGGAGCTGTCATTGCCTTGATTTCATTTGTTCTTGCACTTCAGTTTTTCAGTAGAAATATAAACTGTATATTTTAGGCAGTCTCAGTTGTACAATTTCATAAACAAAAGGCTTGGTGTTGAAGCTTTAAACCTAACAAAGCTCTTAATCGGGCTACCTGTCATTTTATTCCCTTTTCATATATGCCAAATAAAAAAAAAAGCAGTTCCTATTTTAGTCTAAGGCTCAAACTGTTCTTTGGTCAATATGAGCTTTATAGACCCCTCTTTATGCATATAAATACTATTTATATCTCAAGCTATTTACTATAGGAAAATGGGTGTTGTCTCACCTCTGTGGAATTTGTATGAGATGAAAGAAGTAACATTTTTAGCATGTTGGCTTTTTCTCTAGCAAATAACCTCAACAGGGTTTTGTGGTAGCAATGACCCTTAAAATTTAACATTTTTGAAATGAGAAAATTACCACTTAGCAATAATGGGACGTGACTCAGGCAGCTTGATGTTGTCTGTCAAAATCTACCATCAGCAGAAAGATTTAAAAGAACTGGAGATGATAGGAAGAAAAAAACCACTTGCCTTTTTTTCTTCCACTCATAATTCTTTGTGGATAAGCAATTAAAAAATGAAAGGAATTGTGTACTGACACAGTTTTAAAATTCAGGCATTTTTTTATACTCTCATGTGAACACTTCTAATTTCATTGAAGATAGCCAAATTACAGTCATGTAAGTTGAGAATACTCTTGCCTTGTGCTATAAACGTTAATTTGGTAAATAAAGCATGAGACTATGTGCAGTCAGAAATAGAGGATGTAAAAATTTTGCAGTTAGGAGTTTATTTTCAGCAAATGAAATTTGGCAGGAGTTCTCTTAAAACATTTTCAGTGAAGATTTCTTGATGTTATTCCTAGCTTTTACACACTTTTTCTAAAGTAGCCGCAAGCTGTTCCATTTTTTTTTCTTCTTTGTGATCATGGATACTGAGTTGTATTCCTTAATGCCTTATCTTTGGACTTTTAGAAGGGACACCCCAAGAGGATTTGCAGAATGGACAGAAACAGAAAGGGGAGAGTATGTGTACGTGTGTAGGACTGGTAGCTGAGTTAGAGTAACATCTAGAGAAGTTAACGTGACAAAGCAGAACAGTAAATAAAGGAGAAAAATTGAGGGTAACATTTGAGAGGTGTGGAGCTGGAGAGCGGAAAGGAAAATGAGCAAGCAGAAAGCAGATACAATGAGCATTGCTGTGTAGAAACCACTCCTTTTGTCAGGAGTTGGATATTGCCCTTTGAAGCTTGTGCAGATCACTTTACATTCCCGTAACTGTAAATATAATTACAACTCATGTTCTAGTTAACATATTATAGCATCCCCTTCTAGCACTTTCAGAGCTAAGCAGTATCAGTGAAGAGGACTGTCTTTAGAATTCTGATATTAAGCATTTGCAAATAGCTATCTGGTATCAAGCCTAAATAAATAAATATATGAACATCCCCCCAAGCTTGGGAAGAATTTAATTAAGGTTTTTTCAGAACTTTCTTTATGGTTGGAAAAGACTCTAGAGTGTTCTCCTAGGGTTACATTCATTCACTTTCTTCATGTTTGAGGAGCCAGCCATCACAAACAAAAAAATCTACACCCAGACCACAAAATCAATCTTGTTTGTAACAGTTGGTCAGAGGAAGCATACTTCACTGGAAGCAGAATCTCATGTTAAATATAATAATGCTTTCTGACTTTGTCTTCCTCACTGACTTCTGTGTATAACTAGAAATCTAACCCCATTTGCTTCTATAAAGTACTGACTTCTCTGATGCCTTGTGATGGTTGACCTAGACCAGAGGCTGGACAGAGCTAAAGAATGAAGTAGGTATTTATTAGAAGGCCTTAGTGGATACACCTTGGGCAGCACAAGAGCCCAGCCAGGGCTAAACCCAATATGAACCCAAAATGGTCACAAAATGGATGACCAGTCACAAGGTCTCTCACTTTTATAAGTTCTGGTCCATTAGCATAGGAGTTAGTACTCCAGTTACAGCATCAGATTATCAAATCCCATCCTTCTTGCTTTTTTCTGTTCAGTCCACCTTGTTTATGCTCTTGGGCCTGAGATTTCGATGGTTGTCCTTGGTCCCCAGCTAGAGAAGGACTTGTTTTGTCTCCCTACTCTGTGAAGAGAGCTCACCAACACTTAATATGAAGCTCTGAACTACACACTAATGCAGCATAGAATCTGAAAAATAGAAAAGCTAAAACTTAAGGTATCATTTCCCTGTCCTTTTTCTTCTTGCCATCTTCATACCAAGCGTCTGGCAGTCCCTTAATGGGACAGATGCGCAGTTTGGGCTCCTCAGTTCACTCCAGGATGTGACTGTCTCCTTGTATTTTGCTCTAAAAGGTTTTCTCTATTGCCTGCTCCTTTGAAAAAGCCAGTGAAGCAAGTTGGCTATGGCCAGCTGCCAGACACCCACTTGGCTGTTGTCAGTCCCCTTCCTCAAGGACATAGGGATGGAAAATAAGAGGTCAAAGCTCAAGGGTCAAAGGCTCGAGGGCTCATTCTCAAACTGTTCCCCTCAACATCAGACAGGTTCTGCCCTTCCTTACCTTGATGAGGTTTTGATACTGGCATGCACTTTATGGCCTCAAGAGAAGGATTTCAGTAAGAAAATTATATTTCTTAAATATGCTCTGTTTTATGGAGTAGCAGCATTGTACGAATTGCTTTAAAAGGATTACTAGGACTTTGTAGAGGTAAGATTATAAACTGTTCTTTCCCCTTCAAGAGTCAGGGAGTGATGTGCAAATATGAAGCACATTCAGAATAAATAGACATGGAAGTAAAAAGAAATTCTTACTAAAAGAAAAAAGCACCCAGGCCCAGGAATTTTATCAGTGATGGTTTGCAAGGAGTGCCACAGTCCTGTGTCTTTCATTAAAGGGCTTGCTTTATCTGCCTGGACATGTGATATCTGTAACAACCTGCACAAGACACTCAAATCCACTCATTCTAGGAAGTTGTGCATTTTCTGAGGTCAAAATAAAGCAGATCTAGGTGAACAGAAATGATAGCTATACTTCTTTGGGGAAACAGTAAAACTATTCTCTTTTATTCAATCTCCTTAGTTTACCAGGTAGACAGGACTTCTGTACACCTGCTCACCTATAAAGCGTGTGTTTGTGTTACAATTTCTTGGATTTTGAATGCCTGAGAAAGGCTGAGTAGTATGCAGACCTGCTGTAAGCCACACTGCAGCAATCTGTGTTAATTGATAATGGGTTTTCACCAGCATGCAGGAATTGATTAATAATTTGTTAATAACCACATATCAATTACACATCTCTCCTCCTTTTTTCCCCCTTTAAATGGAAGCTTTCTCCAAAGCCTGTATCTGAACTCTTTAATATCATAGCCTCTGTGTCTGAATCCTGATCTCATTTTATCCCTCTACCCAGGTCCAAAGTTCAGGTATGAATTAATTCTGAAAAGAATGGTAGCTCTTTGAGAGAGGGAAGTATGACTGAACCCTCACTATCTCATCTAATCTTGTTATGCATGCACCACTGATATCTGAGATACTTTCTGAGGAGGCTGGAGGGAAGGCAGATGCTTAGGACAAGGGGACAGACAGAGGGGCAATCACTGCCTGCTGTGGTGTATTTTATGCATGTAGGTGGACAGGAGTTTGTGAGGTCAACATCAACAATAACTAAAATTGACTGTTTTTACAGATAGCTCACATTTATCTCTTCTCTACTTCCATGCTCAAAGTTGAGCTCTAAGTGGAGCACAGCCATGAGACTCTAATAATCTGGCTATCATTTGAAGTACTTTGAACTTTGAATTTCAAGATGCTTGGGAGTATGAAACTGCATCTGCAAGAAACTCTGGCACCATATTTTAGCACGTTTTATATTTCACAGACACTATTTTATTTTTCTTCTCATAGGCAGTCTTCTTAAAATAAGAGGATTTGTGCATTTAATAGAAAAAAGGAAAGAAGCTATTTATAAATAAAAAGTAAACAAATAATCTGTAAAAATTTTGACAGAACATATAGGCATGTGCTTCATTTAGCTTTTTTCTTTTTTTTTTTTTTAGAGTAAGCTAAGCTTCAACAAGTTATGTGAGGCATGTATTTTAAGAACAAAATCAACTGTAAGGTGAAGCTGAATCATCTTGCAACCACAGTTTGGCTGTCAACACAAGTTTCATTCTCAAATGTTGCTGTGCAAAGAACTTCTTTCAAAAACAGCTTTAGGTTGGCCCTGAAACTACTGAGCTTTATAGTCAAAGGGGAAAAAAAATAGTAAAGCATATGGAAGCTGTGTAAGTCTGTTTTGGCACGTAATGCTGTCCCTAGGTTGTGGTAGCTTCCTTCTTTATCATTCAAGGTGTGTGTTTAGTTTCCTGGCCAGAATTTTTGTTTCTTTCATTTCTCAACTGAATTCCATCCATCCTTCCCAAGCTCTATTAAGTGAATTAAATTTGACTGTTCTTGCAATGATCTCTTTTGCTTTTTCTACATTTGGTTAGCTGCATCTTACCTTTCAACATACTATAATCTTTTTCAGGAGTTGTATGGTTCAAGAATTAAACAAAAAAAAAAACCAAAACACCTCTGCTGATATATAGGAAAGGAGGAGGAAAGCAATTCAATTGCAGTAACGTTTTTTTCCACACTATAAAAGTGAAGGAGAAAGACAACTTCTCTGGCAAGGCACTTGTACTTGCTCACTCACATAATCAGTAACAAACTACACAGATCAGCATTGGCTCCAGGGGGATCTTCCTGAAATTTCAAGCTTTGTAGCATAAACTAAAGACAGTGATCTGGTTTTATATGTAGGAGAATTGATGCTGGGTGTGCAGTTGTTGGGAGGCAATAGAAATGCTGTGAAAACCAACATGTGGCAGAAGTAGCCTGGGAGGAGAGATGACAACTTTATGTGCAGCAGTTTTTGTCTCTCTCCTCATTTCCACATGCCAGGCACAGCTGCCATCCAGAGCTGCATGTGCCAGTGCCAAGGAATGTGCTCCTCTTTGCCATGAGAGTGTTGCCCCCTTGCATCCCCTGGTGTTCTCTGACCTGTTGCAGGTGTGTTCCTGTCATGTGGTGTTGCTGAAGGGAATGGTTTCATAGCAGCTGGACAACCCCATTGCTTTTGAGTGATGCCATGCCTGCTGCAGCAGGTGTTGTAGAGTTTGTGGGGGAAAAAAGCACACTAAACCCCCAAATACAAAAAGACAACACAAATAAATGACCAAGTTCATATTTTTCATACTATAGGAGATATATTTTTTGGCATTCATAGAAATAGTGAGATTTTCCATGTTATTAGTGATGCTAATGGAAGCTGTTATGTTTGGGTAATCTAGCTCCCTAATTTCAATATGGTATTTCTACAGCCATATTGTATTGGTGCATGCAGGGTGTGAAAATTGGAATAAAACTATACTGCCCTGAAGTTAAAAACCTAAAATAAAAGCAAATCAAGACCAAAACAGTCTCTTCCATGAAGCTCTGAATGGAGATAATGTCATTGAAAATGAACCTGCTGCCACTAATATGATGCAGCAGCTTTTTTACAGGCAAATCACTTCAGAAATTATAATGGTGCTTAAAATTGCGTATCTGGTGACTGTTTAGATGCCCAAGGATATCCCACACCTCCACCTGCTGCTGCAGAAGAGCAGGAAATCAGGCTCTGTGTTGTACTGTCTTGTATCCACTTGGGCATTTAAAACGGCACCTGATGCTTGTGTTTAGTGCATGAATCACTCCCTTGGTATAAGACTCAGTGTTGTGTTTCTAGTTCCAAATCAATAATACAAGAGTTTATTTACCATGTTTTGCCCTCAGCTCTTTTTTTTTCAGCTGGGGAATCTTTTATGTTTTATTATTGTCTTTACAAATTGTATGTAATAATTGTAAAAAGGAGAAGGTGGTATGGTTCCCCCTTATGTTTTCAGATTAATTGGGAAAAAAAAATAAAAATAAAGTGTATCTCATGGTGAGAACAGGTAGTTGGACAATGCTACTCATTAAACAGACTTGACTCTGTTAAATTTCTGAGGCAGGTGTTCAATGAATCTCTTTCATTGGGTTTATGCATCTGATGGTGAACATTTACATATAAATGACTCTCCAACATAATTAAAATGAAATTTATTGTTGGTAGCAGCATGGCATAGTAGATTTTGGTAGATGATTTAAATTAAGAAGGCTAAGTTAAACAGCAAACCTCAAAGCTGAATGAATTTTTATAACCTTCTTCCCAGTGACTCCTGCCCTTTCTAACGTTTTTTGGGGGCTTTTTAAAATGAACCTATTGTTCCCCCCTCTACATTTTTCCTTTTGCTTCCTCCCCATATGTGCTCTTCCACTGGTACTTGTGTGCTGACATATTTCGGAGTTTCTGTGGCAGTTTGCTCAGGGGTTCTAATAATGATAAGAGGATCAGGAATTTTATTTCCTGTGGCCAGTGTTATCTAGTTGTGCTCTTTACAAATACCTTTAAGTTATATATAATTATATACATAACTATAGTTAAGTGTAACTTAACTATGTCTGTCAGATAGTTGCACTTGCTGAGCTTTTATAGTGGAATCATCAATTGCCAAGGACAATTAGATAGAATGTTTGAAGAAAAATGTTATTTCTTTACCCTTAAAAACAGCACAGAGGGTTACAGAACTCAGTGACTGTTTCTAGCATGTGAGGACTATGACAATTTTTTTTGTACCTTTACATATTTCTCTCTTTGTTGCAATGGGATTAACATTCCTTTAAACACATACTGCAGGAAATTTATCATTGGCTTTGAAAATCCTGATAAATTTCTGGTTTGAAATTAGTATTTGCATTTCTTTGAGTTTTAAGTACACTAAGCCTCTACAGGTTGAGATCTGCATGCAAGATTTGTAAGTAAGAGTTGAGTTCCTCATGGGTCCTACATCCAGAATATTTAGTGTGCCACAATGCTTTAAACCTATATATGGATATTTAAAAAAAGAAAACATCAATCTGAATATGGCAGGATTTATTTCCTCAAAAAAAGAAAAGAAGATGGAGACAGTGGGAATATCTTGTGATCCTGCAAATACATGTACAACTAAACACTAATTGTACTGGGGAACAGTCACTTTCCTGTGGAAGCGTAGATGCAAGAAAGATACTTTGATGTACTGGCATTCGGGAAATATGAAATCTTAGTAAGCCTACTACAACCTTGTCACAATTATATTCATTATGTTCTTGAACGTTCTTTAATACATTCAAATGTATGTTATACTTAATGTGTTTGTTTAATTTTTGTCAGTCATGGAGAAAGTATCTTAACAACTGGCTTTCTAAGGAATAAGTAATCTATTTGTTAATCCTAGATATTCCCTATTATAATTTCCTATTATTTTAATCTCTGTACTTCATATTTCTCGGGTTTACTTGCAAGTATCTTGGACCAAGGTGCAGTGAGTTCTATGTGGGTCTTCTCTTGGGCTTCACAGTCTTTACTTTCAGAAAAAATCTATGTACCTTGTCCTGGCAAATATTTGGTAATAATGTAACTGTGACCATACAGCTTACAATTTGTTTCTGTCATCTGGCAGGGGAACTGTTTGAGGAAAAGTAATTAAAACATCCCTGCCCACTAACTGCTTATAAATGTAAATAGTGTCACAGTGGAATGTTTCTATAAAGTTGCCACCTCTATTAAGTGGCAACTTTAAATTATTGCTAATATGGACAGAACATCCAGAACATCACTAGATATTTACTGATACATACAAAGCTGGGCTGCACCTCTGTTATATTGCACAAAACACAACTGGACTTAGAATTACTTGGAGAGATGTATACAAGACTTTGAGTCTTGTTTCAGTCTTACACTGAAAGATAAAAAAAGTATCTATGGACTGGGTGACTGATTTTCAGGAAGTGTTACTGGGAGGTGCAGTCAGTGCAGTTTTATTGATCCCCTTGTCTGCTCCCCTCTCCCAATTCCATTTTATAGTCCCATAATTCATACACAAGTAAAGAGGATGGTTTTCAATTAAACTTCCTTTCTTGAACACCAAGAAAAAAGTGGTTTAAAATCTTTGTGCAGAAGAGATTGATGAGAGATGAAAGGAAGGGAGGAGAAGAAATTGACTTAGAGTTTCTACATTAGAGAGTCTTTTTGCAGAATCCAATTAATGATTGTTAGTAGTGTTAGTATTTATTACTGATATAGGGGTCTTTGCTTTGGGATATATATTCTCTAAATACCAAAAGCAGAAAATCCATTATAAGTAGAGAAGACAAGTGAGAGAGAAAGAAGGAAGAGGGACCTAAGGTAACCTAACAGTAAATGAACATTTAAAATATAAAGCCAGAACTAAAATCCAGTCAGAGAATCACAGAATGGGTCAGGTTAGAAGGGACTTGAGTGAATCATCTGACCCAACCTCCCTGCTCAGGCTGGGCCATCCCAGAGCACAGGTCACAGGGCTGTGTCCAGGTGGTTCTGGAAAATCTCCTGTGAGGGAGGTTGCACACCCTGTCTGAGCAGCCTGTTCCAGCACTTGGTCAATGAACAGGAAAGAAGTTCTGCCTCATGTTCATTGTGAGATTTCTGGGCTTTCTCCTCTTGCCCTGTTGCTGGGTACCACTAAGCAGAGCCTGGCTGCATCCTCTTGACAGCCTCCATTCAGACACTGACAGGCATTGATGAGGTTCCCTCTCATGTGTCTCTTCTCAGGCTGAACAGCCCAGCTCCTCAGCCTTTCATCACATGAGAGGTACTCCAGCCCCTCAATCAACTTTGTTGCCCTCCACTGGATCTGCTCCAGGAGCTCCATGTCTCTCTTTGACTGAAGAACCCAGAACTGGACACAGCACTCCAGATGTGGCCATGCCAGGGCCGAGCAGAGGGGCAGGACCATCTCCCCTGTCCTGTTGGCAATGCTCTTGCTCCTGCATCCCAGGATACCTTTGGTCCTTCTTTGTCCCCAGGGCTCTGCTGGCTCATGGACAGCTTGGTGCCCACCAGGACCCTGCATTTTCCTTTGAGTTTCAGAGAGTTCCTCTCTGCCTTCTGTCACAGCCCCTCTGAAGGGCTGCACAGCCCTCTGGGCTATCAGCCACTCCTCCCAGCCTTGTGCCTTCCAGCTCCCTGTGCCCTCTATCACAATTCATTTCTCTATAATTTCTATCTGAAATCCCTGTTTTAACTCCTTATGAGTTATCACTATTCCGAAGGAAAAAAAAAATTACAGGGAAGGAAGCTCATGAATAAAAAATGAGGTGAAATCAGCTGGTTTTTTACAAAATTGCTGAATTACCAAATATGTTTTAAACTTGATCATATAACTAGATATGTGAAGAGAAAAAAAGAAGTTGTGAGAGAAGTAAAAATAATTAACTTGGGAGTATCTCTGATAGAAAAATACAATAAACTAACAGTCTGATTTTATTTTTTTTAACATAGAATATATAGATCAAGCATTTTTTGCACAAATAGGCAGCAGAGATATAGGTAATGCACTTAATGAAACAGTAGGGACTAACTGTTAAAAATAAGAAAAATGTATATGACACTGTGAGGACTTCCCCTCCCCAAGAGAAACATGCTGAAAAATTAAGGAGATTCTCATTTATCACTTCTCACGTTTAATCTCTAGGGAAATGGAGATACAATAATCCTGAAATAACTAAAACAAGCATAAAAATATTTTAAGTAATGTAATAAATTAACAGTTATGAAACAAAAGAATAAAATATAGTCTGTATCAACAAAGGAGAACCTAATTAAAAATGCCCTTAAAACTCACAGGAAAACTTAATAATGATGAAATCCACCAAAGTTTTTCCAGGCCAGTGTGGCAGTGGGTCTGGTTTCCTGAAAAGCAGGTTACTGACAAGTGACAAAGGTATTTTATCTGTAATACTTTGCCCCTGAGGCTTCAAAGTGTGGAAGATGCAGCTTATTGTCCCCTTACAATATCAGGAATATCAAAACAAAAATAGTAAGAGGTTTTCGTTGTCGTGTTTGATGAAATAGGCTTTGGCATAGCATGCTACTTCAGCATTTATTATTTATGTGATTTTTATCGTGTCAGGCTTAATCTGCAGTATGGCTAATCTTTAATGGATTTAATGCTGCCTGTGAGGTGCTGAGAATGCTCTGTAAAAAGAAGAAAATATGCTGCTGTTGTTACCTCCCTCAAGATTGATGTATCCTTAGGGATAGCTTTAATTATTCTAATGAAGGATATACAGCTCAAGGACTATGTTAAAATCAGGTTGAGAATGGTTGCTCCTATTGTCTGGGATGCCCTGGAAATCCAGTCAGACCAGATTATGGATTAATTAAAATAATTTTTAATTGCATTCTCCATCAGACCACACTACAACTCACCTTACAGGGCAAAGGCGCTGTTGCAGTCCACTGCAGGTTGTGTGCAGGGATTTGTCCACATTGCTGCTCTATAAATCTTCTCAGGGATAAAAGAGAGAAGCAGGTCTGTCTTTGTTTTCCACCTGTCTGCTCAAAGTTTTGGGAAGGGGAGGCTAGGCTGGACATTATTTGTCTTTCAGCAGTGGGCCCCCTTTAGGTCCTGGAACATTGCCTTGGTGCCTTCTCGAGATGGAGCAGCCCCAGCCTGTGTGTGTGGGAGAGATGCTCCAAAACCCTGGTTTTGTCTGTGGCTCTCCTCTGGATTCACTCCAAAGGTCCACAGTTCTATATTGGATGCCCCAGAGCTGAATGCAGGTCTCTTAAACTCCTAATTTGCCCGTGGTTTGGATTATATTCTGGCACTATATATTTTGCTTGCAGGCAAGAAGTAAAACTAGCTATTGCAAGTTCATTATGTAAGTGTACTCAGAAGAAAGGGAAGTTAGTGTTTTATTTCTCTGTTTGGAAATTATCGGTGCTTGTGCTAAGTAACAATTGTTAACCTAACTTCTGTAGATGACTATGTAGGATTTCCTTTTGATAAATCCCATTTTTACATGGCTATTAACTGCATTGAGTGTAATGGAGGTTTTGCCAGAAGCAGTTGATTTTGCTAAAGCCAGATTTTGACATATTTGCCTCAGCTGCATAATTTTAACCATCAAGCTAACAATGCCAGCCTTTGCTAAGCCTCTACTCAAATAACCAGCCAATTCGCTTGAATAATTTTGTTTGCCTTATTTTTCCTTTTTTTTTTTTTTTTTAACTGAATACCTACTGCTGAAATCCAGGCTACTGGATGTCCTGAGGCTGTGCACAGCAGTCTTTGTCTGCAATTTGAATCTTTGGAACCTCACAATTCAGGTTGATTTTGTTGATGTTTTTGTTTGTTTGTTTTTTGTAGGTTTTGTTTTACATTTTTTGAGGGTTTTTTTCCCATGTTCTATTTTGTATTATACTTTAGGCTCCAGGAAGAATGATTGACTGTAACTTGTCCTCAATAGCTGTATATCCATTGTGAGGAAATACCCAACACCTGAACAAATAAGCAAAATATTTTTCATGCATTAAATTGGTGCTTTTAAATAGGAAATAAGCAAAATCTCTGAGTTCTAATGAAGTGATAACAGATCTTCTTTATTTTAGATGTGAGAGAAGATATATATATAAAAAGAGGAGAATAGCTACCTGCCTGATGCTTTTTCTTCCTTTAGGGCAGAGGGATGCTGGGCTTAATGTCCATAGGAGCACAAGTATAACTTACAGAGTTTGTGTACCAGCTTTGTTCTGCATTTTTCATAAAGATAAATACCTTTATACCCTGGACTTGAAGCAAGGGAGAAGGAGAGAGGCATGATTTAAGATGATTATGAACAGCAAACTATCATTTAGAGAGCCATTATTCTAAGCCTTAGCCCTCAAGTGCCTCACTGGAAAGTGCAACTTATATAAAATTTGTCTGAATGACTCGGTTATTCCTATGACCTATTCTAAGACCACCAAGTAAACATCCATATATCTATAATATTGCTTTCTTTTTGTCATTTTGTTTTAAATCTGCTGCTTGTTAGATTGAGTATGGTACTGCTACTAAGAAAGTTATTTTTTAGCTGAAAAAAATATGTACAAACGAGACAGTCAAAGCCATATTTACTTCTGTGTATTTAACAAACCTCAGTGGCTTTTTTTTTCCAACATGTTCCTCATCCCTTGAACCCATACAAACTTGAGTAGCCATGTGTCCAATATCCATTGGGGGAGGAAAAAGGGTTTTGCAGCTCTGGACCATTTCAAGGAGTGGAAAAACTGCAGCAACATCCTAATCCAATATTTCCTTGCTGATCTTTGGGTTTTCCTGTGGCGTTCACTAGCTTTTTTTGACTTTTAGGTCTTCCTCTTCTGACTCTTCTCACTGGAGAAACAGTGAACATTTAGTCCTCAGCCAGCCTGTGCTGTAGAGCAGCTCTTAGGGGTGTTTTGTAACAACCACATTGAATATCTCCAATGTCTGTTTCTGGATGGTGAATTGATATATCTTGCAAAAATCAACTTGTGCTTAAGTGCTTGGTGGATTTTTTCCAGAAATGCAAATTTCAGCAATTTGGGATCTTCTAAAATCAGAGCAGAAATATTCATCTCATTAGAACCAGAATTCCTTAGAGAACTGTGTCTGTTTCTTAAAAGTGTAGAGAAAAGAATGAAAGTGTAACAGACCTTCCTTCAACACTGTCAGAGCTATGGCAAGAAGAATCTAAACACAATATTTTCTAGCTCTTTTTCCATTTAGAAAGTAGCAAAAACAAGCTCTGCCTTCCACTTTCATGGCCATATTAATGTAATGTAGGTGAATTAGACGAAGTGAGTGATCTAAGGAAGTGGTACACAACACAACCAGGAACTTAACTCTGCCTAATGAAGTGTCAATATGCCTCAAATAGTCCCTCAAATGATTTAAAGGAATTGTCAGATTTAGTCAAAGACGACTCCAATGATTTATAGTATTGTATAAAGCTCTTAATCATTTAACTATAGGAGTGCTTCAAATCACTCATCATTTTTTCAGCTACTTATCCTGATGCATATACTAATGTCTAATTTGCTAATTAGAGGAGGAAGATTGCAGTGCTTTGACAGACAAGGCCAAAAATGGATTCTGCCCATAAAAGAAGTCACAAAGGTAACAAAGACAATTTGCAAAGGAGGAAATAAGGCATAAATAAAGCAATCAGTTGCAAGACTGGAAATCTGCAGTTAGATAATTTACTATAAAAGATGAAAATAAATGCAGAATCATGGTAAATGCATACAAAGCCAGAGCAAAATCCTAATAGGCTTCAAAAAAATCTTCATTCAAGTTCTTTCCACAGCAGTTTTATTAGGTTCACTTGTTAAACCATCTTCAAAAAATTGTCCTCATTATATAATCTGTTTTAAGAGGAAATACTAGCAATTCCTTACTCATTGCTTCAGAGTGATGTTAAAACCAAGGACAAGACGTCATGAAAGACTACTAGAGGAACTGTTATTAGAGCAGAAATACAAAGAAAGAGAGAAAAGTGATGAAACATTTGAACAGCCTCAGTTTTGTAAGCAATCTGACAAATCAGAGATACAATTCATTTAATGGAGATCATGTGACTATGTTAATTTTGCAAGAGTCCACAGGCTCTGACAGACATGCTTCTATAATTGCAGAAGGAGCCATAGCTTTGCATTTCTAATTTTCTTTTGTCACATGTCATATGATCAAACAAACTTCATGGTGTTAGCAGCCCAGATAGAGATTATGGCTAAATTGCAGAGGAATTATGTGAAAATCAGGATGTAAAATTTGGTATATTAACATTAGTATTTATCCTATGAGATTAGCTTCAAAATAAATTCAGAAAAACTTAAATTACAACAAATTACAATATAGATAGTATATCACGTTCATTTTAAAATGTTGAAATTGTAATCAGAAATAATTGGACTTTCAGTAGAAAAGTAAATGAAGTTGCTGAAGCAAAAGGAAATTAACATTGATTGCAAGTGGAATAAACTGTGCAGATTTGGAAGGTTCTGATTTATTGAGGTGGGAACTACTTCTAAGGCCATTAACATAAAGATTTAATTAACGTGTCATTATTTTTGCCAGATAGTGCAAGGAGTTAGAAGCCATTAAAAATATAATTTCATTTTGATAGGGAAAATCAATATGAAAATTGCAGGAGAAGCAATCTGAGATTACCAGACTGGACATTAATAAACTTAGCTATTGAAAACAATTGAGAAACAACAAAAGTTCCTAACAAGCATCACAATTTCAAGTATGAAAAGCTGTTCTCTTTCACATTCTAATGGAATCTTTGTCTCTTGGAGGAAGTAACATGTCCAGGAAATATGTTTCTTACCTATTTGATTGTTTCTGTGCTTCTCATACTCTCAAATACCTGCCCTTTGAGCAGTATTCAAAATGCTCTAAGACCACTACTTAGATGTTTCATCCTCTTTCTGTGCTCTGCCTAGTATGTAACATGATTCAGAGAGCATTAAATAAACTTAAAACATCTCTGCATAAAATGATACTGCCCTGAAAGCAACCCACTGCTTTTGTAAAAGTGGCCATAGGTGGATGATGTATTGGGATAAATCTGTGCTACTTTACTACATCAGTACAGATTAATATTCTGTGAACTAGACAAGGATGAAAAAGTCTTACTGGATAAGGACTCTCGAATATAGGTTAATTCCTGACTTGAAAAACTATTCTGTTTATGACTCAGTGAAAGGGGAATACTACCTGTGCTGATTGAAGACCTCAAGGATAAAATCCATTCATGATTTTGTAGCTCTCAAACTGTTTCGGAGGACTCTGTAAGCAGCTAGATAAATAGGAAGAGAGAGATTGATTTTTCTCTATTTATATTCTGTAGACACAAACATAAAAAAATTCTTACCCTCTCTGCTTTCCCATTAGCTTGAAAATACCAGAGATTTTGTAAACTACACTCTTGCTTGCCTTGAGTGGAGAATTCTGTGTCACAAGGCTCCCATCCCCTGGTGAATTCTCAATGATCCTTTTATCGTGTATGAATCCTTTAGAAGATAAGCCAATCATTCTCTTTCTATTATCTAACCCTTTCTGCAGTAAGTGGTGTCTTTTAATTCACTCAATACTGGAAGAGAGTGTGCAATACATGGTACTGAAACATGTTGAGACTCAGTTTGTAAATGAGATGTGAAGGGCCTCCTCCTCACTCCTGATGTCTGTGTTCTGAGCACATTGGCAGTAGAACAGTGCAGCCTCTTTTCTTTCACCACTAGAAAGGGAGTAGCCCTTTCCTGTGGGGCTTCCTGGGTAAGAATTCAGAAATTGAAGCAGTCTGTCATGTTGTCCACTGGATTCCTCAGATACCTAAGCGAGACATATTTGAAAACAAATTTCTTTGTCAGATGAAAAGAAATCCTGTCTTGAAGTGCTGCTGCTCTTGAAGAGAGCTCTAAACTTGGGGAAGCTGTCATTTTGCAGTGTTCATTATCAGCCTCATTGCTATTCAACAGACAGTTTGGGACAGCAAAAGGAAAGCTGAGGCTCTGTAAGAGTAGGCAAGAGTAGTCACTGCATTGTGCACAGATCCTCTTTTCTGTGTATAACATTATCAGCACTGTAGGGAAAGCTGCTGAGTATAACCATGTCATTGCAAATGCTGAGGCCTTTCAAGTGTGTTTTATCAGATGGTCTCTGTCTCAGGGCACAAGGAGCATATGTTAGGATTACTGAAGATATTTCTTTTCATCCAAACAGTAAAAAAGAAAACCAACCCCCCTTCAAAAAAAACACCCCCAAAAAAATGAAGCCATCACATGAATGAAAGATTTTCCTAACTTGCCTGTCAGAAAAAAATAATTTTAGTTCTTTCTTCTCCATTCAGTTTTTGTGTCTGTTTACCACAATGCTTGTTACTTAGACTGAGATATCTCCTGTTTTCTTTCACTTTATTATTGTAGCTAAAAGCAATATATATAGAAAGAAATAGTTCAAATATAAATCCTCCAACTGGAACTCACCTAAATAGTATCAAAAATCTTCTGAGATGCAATTTTAATTTATTTTGAAGTTTCATCTTTTCTTTCTGCATTGTAAAGCTGGGATTTCTCTATTTCCCTCCTTTAGCATCATAAAATCAGTGATGAAATGGAAGAGTAGTGGATTAAAGTGTAATAAACAACTTGATATTTATAGAATATATATTTTTTAAAATTCATAATTTAACCTTAATTGTTGAGTTATTGCACTAGTTCCATTGAGTCTTATGGAAAAAAGCACTTTAAGTTCTACTGTTAAGTTCAATATGGTAACAATCCATTATTGAGGCTCTTCTTTAATAGTTTCATTAACACATGCAGCTTAGAAGTTGCAATTGGCTTCTGCTTCACAGTCAGTCAGAGCCAAGAAACAAAGGATTCTGAGATGGCCAGGGAATTGTTAGAATAACTTGACCTGGCTTTTGCACCAGTGAAGTTCAGGATGTGTCCAGTGTTACAGAATGGCCACTGTCTGAGGTGCCCCTTTACTGACTGCTTTCACAGTGGAGCCAAAGGGCTTATGGGGATATTTCAGGTGGAATTCATGCCCTTACCCCAGAGTACAGGTGAGGTGGAGACACCAATATCTGAAGGTAATTGCTCAGCTACAGCAGCCAAATGGTACCAACATACCAAATTGTTGATTTATGTCGCACAAAGGCAGCATGGAAAGCAAGCACCTGGGTCAAGTGTGCTTTTTCATTTTTTTTCCTTTACTGTCTTCCTGTGTTCAGTCAGAAGAAATGATACAGAGCCAGCCTGAAGAGTGGAACTGAATGTTTGTGGGAAGATTGTCAATTTTAAAGCAGACGCAGGTGTAGATGTAATGGCCATATCAGAAAAGAAGTTTCACTCCCCTCACAGCTGAACCAACTGTGGCCACTCCAAATAGTCCTAGAGGCAGCATAAACACAAAGAGGAAAGGCTGTATCTTAATTTAATACTTGGGGTCAGGAGACTTTACACTTATATTTTCTTTCATCAGAATATTTACTATTCTCTTGATGAAAAGAATGAAAGAAAAAACTTAAAAGGGCGCATTGGACTCATCTGTTATGTACATATTGTCATTGTTTCTAACATTGAAACTATGAACTTCAAAAAATTTCCTTTCTCACCCTTTTCAAATAGCTTCCAGCGTAACACAGAGTTGAACCATTTACACTCAGCATCTTGTATGATCAGACCCTGATGTGCCAGGAAACTTGAAATGTGTAACAGAGTTCTTCTGTGCTAGAAGCACAGTATCATCTGCTGTCACATTGTGAGGAAGAATGTAAAAACCCAGACATGTGAGAACCTCAAATTCTTGAGAAGGTGGAAAAAAAAGCATTTTATAACTTTGTTACTGTGGAATAAAAGAGATTCTCTTGAAGCAGAGGTAAGGATAGGCCAGCAACCTTACTAAAAAATCAGCACCCTTGTCATCCTCTAGGAAGGCTGAGGCATGGCCATTGAGACATTGCTCAGTCCGTCCCAAGGATTTCATTGATTTCTGAAGAGGTACTACAGTGACCTGGTGTTAGGCTCTGCTCATCAAACCTGTCAGGACAGTTCTTGAAAAGGTAAGGGTAGATAAAATTCTCAGTTGTTATCTGTTGTGATTAATGCATTCATTTAAAAAAAACAGAAAACAGTATTTTAACCCAAGGTTCTTCATTTTTAAAAAAAATGTAACTGTCCACCAGTTAAAAAACTAAAAGCTATGAAGCCACTGTCAGTTCTTTGTATTTATCTTATGCATAAGTTAAACTTTTTGCCACATGGACAACATGAAGGTGTATGTTTTAACTTTCAAGCATTTTCATATCCAGAGGGTAGAGTGATCTGATTAATGCCTGTAACATCACATAACATGAATGTATGTTCCAGGACTTCAGACAGTGCTGGTTATTTCTTTCCTTTCATATAGGGAATATTAAACACGCAACTTCTTCCTCATGTTCCCTCAACTATAAACAATGCTACTTTTAATTAAAACAGCATACTAAGGATAAAACTGAGGGTGTAGAGATCAGATGCAGTTTTCCTTCTATAGTTATCTTCCAGGCATTATTACTAGGATTTTGTGAGGAAAGAACTAAATAGAAAGTAGGGTTTAGTTTTATTATAAATGTGAATCACATCATTAGGAGATAATACTATATTATTTTTCAGAATTGACAATGAACATGATCACCTTAACAGGCTCCTTTTGATGCAGTATTTAAAAGGATAAGTGAAGGATGTGTAAGGAATAAAATAGAACCACAGGTGGTGTTTTGGCTTCCCTGTCCCACGCTTCAAATACTGAGAATAAATTAAGGGATAAAATATTCTACCTGAAGTTTGGAAAGACTTGAATAATTGCTAAAATATTTAATGTCCTGGTTTGAGTCTGAATTAGAAACCTCAAGTCAGAACTCAAATATTTCAAAACAGCAAGGTTTTAAGTTAAATGTTAACCATTGTTTAATCATGAGTTTGCTTCGAAGTAGCGATAACACTGGGACAGGCTGCAAAGTCTTTCAAATTCCAGCATAAAGTAATAGATTTAATGAACCTCTTTGTCTGCTTTATGGAGGACATGTTTTCATTCTCAGGCTCAGGGTTCACTCTGTGTTTGACACGCACAGGGCTGCCTCGCTTGCAGAGCACAAGTGGGTGGGTGTCGCTGGCGCAGCTGCGGCCTCGCCGCGGTGGGGAAGGTCTCAGCCCCAGCAGGGTTCTGCTTGTTTGACAAAGCCACCTCCGTGGGCTCCTCCTGAAAGGCTGGAGCTAATTTTAAAAGTCAGACAAATGACAGGCAGGGGAGCCTGCTGTCCTCCCTGCTGTGCCATTGTGGCACTGATTCATGAGCAGAACAGGTGACTTTGCTGAGGCTGGAAGGAAAATATGTGGCAGAGCTGATCACTGGCATGAGAGCTGTGCAATGCATCAGCTGCAGAAGCATCAGTGCTGTGTTCCTGTGCAAGCTATCTGCCTGTCTCCTCTTAGGGCTGAAAGACTGGGATTCTTGCCTTCTGCAGGAATTAGTGTCAGCTGAGCTCAGAGCAGTGGCTGGCATTGCCTTCCACATGAACTGTCAGCGCAGAGAGTGGAGATCTAACTGATCACCTCCTTAAAAAAACATGGTGATCAAAAAACCTGTACAACCCAAGTCCTGATTCAGAATTGCTTGTTTGGGAACTGAAGAGCTGACACTATGCCAGTAGTTTGACAACACTAGGTCTCATTAAAATGATTATTGTCATGTAATGATTAGGGTCAATTATATTCTCAGGCACTCTGAGGCATCTAGCTGCTGCTTGGATATAGAAAAACTTGTATAAAGCTAAGCCTTGTTTAATGAAAAAGTGGAGTTCAAAGCAGCGTATAGAGGAATAAAAACGGCATTTATACAACAGACAGTAAATTAAAAGAGCTGAAAAGATGTGAAGATAGATGAAAATGAGTATATGAATTGCTTCTGAAAGAACATTAAGGTATGGTAGCATCTATATCAATTGTAACAACATAATTTGGGTTTTCAAAATTCCATTCACATTTATTTTTATCTAGTTGTATTTCTTTTTCTGGTATGAAATATTGAATGTTTTTTTTTACCAACTCTTCCCTGTAATAAGACATTTGCCATGGTATCACAAGATAATAATAGCTTTCTCTGACAATGTATCTCTCTCACTCTCCATGTTTTCTGGGTGTTTTATTTGCCCTTTATTATTTTTGTCAGGTGGGTTGAGATCAGAATAGCAAGTCTGCATAATTCAAATGAGAAGGTCATGGCCTGCTTCCCCAGAGGGGAATCCCCAGAGGGATTGTCCAGCTTGAATTGCATAGAGATTTGAAAACAAGTCACATTGAGTTGGTGGAAGGACTAAAGGACTTGAACAATGCATAGTCACTTCTTTTTCAGCTGTCTTGTAAGGAAAACTTGAAAATATACGGTAGCATAATGGTGTGTTACACTTCTGTATTTGTGTACAGGTGGTGAATTAAGAGGGAGGGAGAATGTCAAGGCTTTGATCCTAAAGAAATAGGAATAACGTTGAAACAAAATGTTCCTGACTATTTAAATATGTGTTATTAGCAGGGTAAAAAGTAAAAAAAAAAATTACTTAATTTTTTGAAGAAGGGGGAGATCATGAGAAGCTAAGGAGTCAACACAGCTGGATGGGCCAAATACAACAGCAACATCTGGCAGATACATCTACACTGAATGCAGGTTCATGCTGAGCTTCTTTATAGTTCACTCTTAAAAACCAACATCTGGGTTAAGCCAGCTGTTCCAAGGCTCTCGGTGTCCACCATAGATGCTGCTGGATGGCAAAAGCAAATATAATGTGGGTGGATTAAAAGAGCAGGTGCTGCCTTTTCCTCAAATGCAGCAGTATCAGCTGTATGAATGCTTCATTTTTTGTGATCCAAGTCAAGCAGGGATTTCCACAATTATTCAAGTAATTTGAGGCCATTCCCAGGGATTTCAGATCAGTATTTGAAAGCACTGGTGGATGTACTGATTGTGTTTTCCATTTTTTTAAGGAATCAATTCATTTGCTACTTGGTTACTTGTAGAGAGTTGTGTTGTGCCAGTGATGAGTTCTCAATTCAGGCAAAAATATGTTTTGATGCTTGGTTGTGTTAAAAGCCTATTCTTCACTATATCTGGGGCTATGCATGCTTTTGTCTTGATTGTTTCTTTGAATATGAGAATAAATAATAAATTATCATTAATAAATTAGCAGGAGTTTACAAAAGACTAAGTGCAAATGATGGATTTCTATGTAACCCATAGAGTATAATTCTGGATCCATGGGAATAAATGGCAGAAGTCTGAATCTTAAATGGAGACAGTTTTTATAAAAATATTTCATTATCTTAACTAGACATTAAACTAACATTGACTTAAGCCTTCCGTCACTGAGCTGAATTGAAATTAATTGGAGTGAAAATAGAAAAAATCTACTATTGAGGAAAAAAGATTCCTTCAGTTGAAGTTATTGATGTGGTCTCATGCATTTTATGGGTTATGCTTATGTAACACATTACCAGTGGAAATAGAGGTGATGGAATGGCCATCAAAGTTATTAGGGTGCTGTTTGTTTTATTGCTCTGAGTAGATTGGTTGATTTCAGAATAACCCAAGTTAATGGAGCTGCTAGTGTAAGTACAGTGAGCATGATTTAGTCCTTGACACATACATATTTATGTATTGTTATGTTGTGGGGCACTTCTTCAAGCTGTGATTATTCTATTAAGCCCTTCCATTCACTTGAATTTTTCACATGCTGCTTCTTATTTACAAAATGCTATCCAGGCCTTGCAAGACCTAATGAATTTTTAATTGTGAACCAATGATAAAGGTTTCTGCAAACACTCTGAAGTCATCCATCATTAAATACATTTTACAGAACAATTTTCTTTTGCTTACTTGAATGTTACCACCCTATATCCATCTTATCATTTGACTTCATCAAAATATAAGACATAAGTTACTCAGCTTTTGAATGCCCTCTGCATTATCAAAATTCTGACTAAATGCTCGTTTACATACAGTCAAATCTCAAGTTGTTTGGCATCTCTTTATGTGTCTGGAAAAACCTTAACACGTATGAATTTTACTGTTTTGACTCATTTGTTTTCATATTATTTCCTTGAAAAATGCATATAGATGTTATGTGGAAAAAAAATGGACTTAGTTCTTTACATTGTTCAATTTATTATGATAATCCAAACTTCCATATTCCATATATTCCACCATTCTATTTTTTTTCTATTGAAAATATATTTATATGAAAAAATATTGTTGGTGAGCAGTGATGTTAGAGTATCTACACTTGCACTTTATTAATGTTCTTCTTTTGCTATTACTCAAGTATGGTGCATTTGTATTGCATTTTATTCCTCAGATGCTTGGCAGCATATATGAACATCAAAAGGTGGTTCTTATATTTTGAAAGAACAGTGGAACTTGCCAAATTTGGACTGCAAGATCAGCATGTGCATTCATGGTTAGGATTGCAAAAAAAATTTATGAGAAATGAGGTATTACATCTGAAACTTTGGCAAAATAGAAATGAAAGAAAAAGAGGTGAATTTTTTTAGCTATTATACAGAATGCAGGGAAAAGTGATGCTCTTAAGATGTAAGGAAGATTTACCAGTGAAAATTATAAATTTCATTGTTTTTAAATTTTTATATAGAACCCTTGCTCCAATGTCTGTTACATTTCTTAAGCCTTTTTCCAATAAGCAAGTGTGGGAATACAATTCAACTCTGTTATTCAGCTTTCCCAAACTACAATATTATCCTTTTAGTTCTTGGCATTTACAGAAAACAAAATAATTTTGTAATAATTTTGTTCTTTCAAGATTAGCAGAAAATTTCATACCTAAAGCAGAGATAGAATTAGAAATTGTTTAACGTTTGAGAAAAAAAATTAGTACCACCCATTATTTAATGAAGGCTATAATTCATAGTTGCTCAAGAGTAAAGAAATGTATTATTTCCTTTTTTATGTGAGTTATGGTTGCTGATTTGTTGGAATGATGGTACAAAATCCTCCTTGCAGCTCAAAGTTCATGATGCTCATCCTTGTAATATTGATTAACATAGAATAGATTAAGCTGCCTGTAAAACACATCAGCAGTTTGGCTTTCCTGAATTGTTATAAAAATTCTGTGAAGTAAATTTTCCATTGGTGTTTTGGGGGCTGACTTGTAGAGTAACATGATGGGTTATACAAACTTTTGGGTGAAGGCTTTTCTGTAACTCATATTCCCCTTTTAGGGCTGTCTGATGCCCGAGTGCAGCAAGCAGGTGCAATTCTGTGGTAGCATAGTGAGGATATGGAATTAAAATATCCTGCTTTGGAATACATTTGAAAAAACAGTTAAGAAAAATTCAGCAGAGGACCTCAGTGCCTGGAGGGACGTTTCCTGTGGGTACCCAGCCCACAGGATGTCTGTACTCCAGGGCTTTGGCAGTCTTTCAAGGGAGAATTCTCATCTGTTCTCAGCTGGGTAGAACTTTTGACAGAATACAAGGAGATAATATGGATTTATACATAAAAAATATATTTGTTTATGCAAGATAGGGGGGAAATTTCAGACATGAATTATAACTGTTGATTTAGACATTCTCCTTCTTTACTTAGACTAACTGCAAGGTCTTCCAAATTTCAGCCTGAACCCAAGATTCATTTGGTTTTCCAGCTCCGGAGGCTCACTGAGGTCTATCTCCTCTTTTTGGACAGCTGGTATATCCTTGGCACTCTGAAAATCTTGCCATGTATCACAAGACAGGTTCAAATTGTCTTTTTTGCTTCCATGTTCATGAGTCTTCACAGAAAAAGGCTTTTTCATGTGCAATTCAAAATAATTGAAAAGGAAGACCTCCCCAATTTACAATGCCGTCTGAATCTTGTTTTGAAGACATCAACCCTTGAAAAACAAAATTCTCTCTTTTTACAAAATTGGTAACTCGCGAAACCCAACCAACCAATGAAAATTCTTAATGAATTAAAAATCCTTCGTGAGCAAAGGGACTTGGCCATATAGTAGTATTGATTTCATTCCCTTTGTTTCTCAGTAGAGATTACCTTTTATTAGCATGTGCTAATTTTGGTGAAAATCCACTGAGGTAAGTGGGTTTTTGACTTTTGAATTAGTGTTGGAAATATCCACTGTGTACCTAGAAATTTCACTACGGAAATAGCCAGTGGGTTCTTGTTTACTTAAGTGAACAAGATTCATAGAAACAGAAACAGGGTTAATTTATAAAAACCTCTCAACTATTATCTTTCTCTTGAGAAAATACCTGAGGCCATGCCCTTGTGAGTGTACAATAGTGAGAGCTACAATATTACATTGAGAAAACCCTCTATTACTTTATATAACATTTAAAGCCAGTTTTTGCAGATGTGAAGGTGTAGCAGAAATTCAGTTAAGGTTGAAATGTCCTTTGAAATGGTCTTCAGCGTTTTTGACTAGCTGTAACATTTAATTTTTTTTAAAAGAATATAAAAGGATGGTATTTTTCAAATGCCTGAAGTATAGGGGAAAAAAATTAAAATGGTTGCCTTTTCTGAAAGCTTTCTTCAGCCTTTTCATTTAGCCTTTTAGAAAGGGCAGGGTTATGCAAACTCAAGATACAAATAACAAAGAACAGTAGAAATGATCTTCCAGAAGATAAGGAGGGGGATATACTCAGTCTTACACTCTTTACTTAATGAGGTGATTATTTGTTTTTCCCTAAATAAGAAAATATATTCCTGAGAAAAAGCTACATTTTAAATTATTAGGTAAAAATTTGACTGGCACTCGGTAAAATTTGAGGAACAGTAACTAAAACTATAAATGACACATTTTTGCCCTGGAAAGATTTACTGCTAGATTACTACAAAATTTGGTGTTTATATTGGAGACTTAAAAATATTTTTATAAGTTTTCTGGGTGAGGGTCTGAAATGAAGGGGGACATAAGAAAAGCTCTGAAGAGAACAGTTGATTGCATAATGGCATGAGTAAGTATCTCAATATTATGCAAATAAGATTTGCTGTAGGTAACTACAGAGTAATTATTCTAGTGCTGAAATATAATTATTCTAGTGCTAAAATTGGTGATGACAACTGTGTTTTTCAGGAATCTGACTGCAAACCTTGGCTCTTGGGGCTGACCTTGTGTAAGTGGTGACTAGTGACACAAAAAACTTCACCATTAGGTAAATGTTCTGCTATGGAGGGACTCTAAAGCAATAAATTGTGCCAACACACATCCATTTCAGGGCTTCTGTAAATTAATAGACTGCTTGAGTAATTTAACAACATGGATAAATGTCCATCTGTGGAAAGTTCTTGAAAAATGATGGCAGCATGAATAAAATGGAGAGAACAAGCAGTGCAGCACAAATAACTTGTGATAGGATCCAGTGTGAATCTCAAAGCAGTGGCATCATTTTATTGCAGAAAAGTCTGTGATGCAAATTCTAATAGCAGGAGAAATGAAGCTACAGTAGTAGACACATGAAGATTTAACAGGTGGAAACCATAATATGCCAAGGGATATTTTTTTGTTTTCAGAACGCCCACACTTCTAGTAACTGATATTAATGTTACATTTCTGTATGCAGAAAAATTGTCTGAGAAAGGATTTCACTGAAAATTTATGCTGCCTTTCTGCTGTCTTTTCTGATATTACTTACATGCTGTATTTTGGAAATAAATAGTCTGTGTGACAGAATCTGAATTTTTCAATGTACCAGTAATATGAAGCCATGTCACAATGAAAGTAATGGTTTGATGTTTCCATGTTATTAAACTTCAATTTAGTTCTTCAAAGTTATAAAATACTAAAATTCTCCACATATTTAAAACTTGAACACTTAAAAAAATGCCTTATTGATGAACAGCATGGATGTATTAGACATTTTAATCAAATTTAACAAAATGTGGAGAATTTAGGGTAATTAACTGTCTTGCATTTTAAATTACTCATAATTTTGTTTCAGAAATTCTTTTATAACATAGCAATATGAATAGATTTCTTAACCTAGACTAAATGAATGTTTATGTTTGATAGTCCATACCATTTAACAAAACTCTAAAATCTCAGAACATTTTTTTTTGTGGATAGTCTGAAATATTTTTGCAATATACTTTAGCTTGAATTTAAATGGTTTACTGAACACCCACTTTTCTCAACAAGTTTGCAGCTTTTTAAGGTCGCACTCCTGACATGCAGTTCCCCTTGAGCTTCAATTTGTGACTTTGGGAGAGAACTACAGAGATACTCTTTAGGGATGGACTTCCAGATGCATCTTTTCTTATTTCTCTCATCTTTCCTTCTTATTTCTCTATGTGTAACCAGTCCTGTGAAATGCTGTGTTTCTTAATTTCCCTGGAATTGACAGTGCAATGCAGAGTGCAAGCAGGCTCAGAAGTAGCTCCTGAAACAACGGATGGTGAAGAAAACATCAGATTAACCCAGAGCTCCTGTGAGCCATACTTGTGAGTATGACTCAAGTGTTCTAAAGGTAAAAAAAAAAAAAGGAACATGCACAGCTTTACAGGTAACATCAGGTTTTCCTCAATTGCCTAAATGATCAAGGTTCCTTTTATCCAAGTGTAGTGTTTCTATTTACCTCACCATGTTGGTACAGATAAACTATGCTTTTCCTTATTTATAGCAGTACTCACCATTTTTCCAGGGTTTGTTCAAAATGTTTCAAATGGGCTGCGCCTAGTAAAAAAATCTTTTTGAATGCTTAATTTTATCTGAATTTTAATCCATATTAAATTAAAACAAAGGAAACTGAAAAAAAACAAAAACCCAGAAATAATTTAAAATACTGAAAGATTGTCTTTAGTGACAATTGGATAGTCACAAGGACCTTCATGAATCTGCTTAGATTTCTGAGGGAGATTTACCTTGTTGTTCTCCTGTATGTGTTTCATTTAAAAGGTGCATGCTGTGTGCCAGGAGTGGAGAATGACCATGTTTCTACCAGTTAATTTTAAAACCCGGAGAAGGTTTTTGTGGTTTTATTTTTCAGATGCCTGTAAAAGTTTGTTAGTCAGTCTAGGTACAAGCTTAGGTACAGTCATAGGACTGAAAATGAGTTTTGATTATGTACTCAAAGTAATGTCATGACACAGGGCTGGTGATTGTTTAGTATTTGTTATGGTATAA
This sequence comes from Agelaius tricolor, assembly GCF_023055355.1. Taxonomy (NCBI): domain Eukaryota; kingdom Metazoa; phylum Chordata; class Aves; order Passeriformes; family Icteridae; genus Agelaius; species Agelaius tricolor. The sequence goes on along the minus strand of NW_027269269.1, from coordinate 42,285,702 downwards.
AAAAGGATCAGCCTCATCAGTGAACTGATGAACAGGATAATTCAAGGAAGAATTGACATTGCTTGAGGCCAAAATGGTGAAATGTTCTTCAATAGAACTATAACCACATGAGAGAATTTTGGAGAATGAGTAAAGGTCATTTTGTCCATCAAGACATATTCTTTGTAGTAGACTGTTTCCCCAAGGATCACATCTAATTGTTTCTTGAATGACACTGGTGCTTTTTGCCTGCACGAGTTTGCCTGCAGGCTATTCTAAGTATTTATTATTCTCTGCATAAAAAGGTGCTTCCTGATATATATATATATATATATATATATATATGCGCCGAATTTATTTTTCTATTTTCATTTAAGTTCTCTTGTCCTATAATCTGTGTTGGAATGGAAATAATAACCTCAATTAACATTATCTGTGGCAGATAAGAATGCTTCAAAAGAGACAGTTCAACCCTTTCCTTAGAATTAGATGCTCAGATTTATAATCTAAGTAACCACAACTGCATATCAAATGGTGGCAGGGCTCTCCCTCGGAAGATTTCACATCAGAGTTAGTCTTATTTCCCTGAATGCACTTTTACTGATGTTGTTGATGCTTCATCCCCCATTGACCAGAAACTTGTCCAATACAGAACATCTGATGACACTTGATGTCTCTTTTAACATCAGCTAAAGGGAAGACAAATGCAAGATGTCCTTTAAACTTATTTCAACAGGCAGAAAAATGAGAGGCAATAGCTGGGGACATGACAGTAAGAGCTCACTAACTCCTCCTTTGCTCTTTTTTCACAACAAATCAGCCTTTAGTTTTGGAAGATTTGAAGATAAATCAGATTGTCTACACTGCCTAACTTTAAACAGTATCAAACCTGGGTTACTGGACTTAAAGGAGGGGTGCCTAATCTTCCTGAATCTTTACAGTTTTTGCCCAGTACTAGCCAGAGAAGCCAAGCAGCTGATTAGGCAATTCAGTCACAGTCCTATTCATGTGTTGTTTTTTTTTTTTTGTCTTACTGTGTCAGACTCCAGAAAAGTAGCCAAGGCAGTATTTAGCTGGGTGTAGCACAAACTACTTTAGCTGCAACAGCATCATGATCTGCATGCCACATTTTTTTTGATCTGAAGACAGAGAAATCAAAGCTTCTTCCTCTCTCACCATTCCCCATCCAACCCCCCTGCCTTAGTTCCATCCATTCAGTTCAGTGTTCTTCAGTTGCAGACTCCTTACTAGGCTTCAGATGGCCCAAGTCTACAACTCCTCATCAAAAACAAGAAAAATTTCTTTTTCTCCCACTTCTGACAAACTGCTTGAACCTTCATACTGAAAATAGGCGCACTGTATTGTGGAGGGATAGGATGTAAGAAAATAAAGATAGTGCAGAGGGTAGCCTCACAGCTGAGGAGTTGCAGCTGTACTAATCACCAAAGATGAGGAACAGGCCTGCTCTCAATAGACCACAGCTGTGTCCAATAAGATGCGTGCTATAAAAGAGTGGGTTAGCTGGGAGAGGAGAGAGCTGGAGTTTGTTGGTTGTGCTGTGAAGACGGAGTCAGTGCCGTGAGGAGATGCCCATTAGAAATCACTGAGAAAGTATGGGACTTTTGCAATAAGATGACAACACCATATCACTCCTGTGGCAGACCTGCTGGCACTCTTCTTCCAGCAGCCTGGGTTTCAGGTAAGTTGAGGGTCTATAATATCAACTCTTCCATAGATGTAAGAGCCAGGTTACATAACTGATGAGCTGCACATATTTAAGAAAGAAGAACTGACTACCATCCCTTAAGCACTGAGATATTGCTGGGTACAGGTTATATAAAAAACTTGATGGGAATTCAACAAGTGCCTCCAGTCTGGCTCTGAGCCATAGACACTGACCCTCTGTGGAAGGTCTATAAATCAAGTACTGCTACTCATGAACAGAGTTGTATAAAGGGGGCAAACAGGTGTCAAAGCAGCAATAAAACATATTTATTTAGAGACTTAAAAAAATACCAGGCTTTAGAGAGGACTTTGACATTTCTAGGATTTGTTCTTTAGAACAGAATGAACATTATACCCCCTTGCTTTCTGCTGGATAAACAGCACTCAAAACAAGGTCTTCAATTTGTAAAAAAACAAACAAGCAAGAAAAAAATCATGATCAGTTTCCAGTACTGAAGGAGGATTCCTTCCCTGACTATAAAGGCTTGTATTAACTAATTTTCCAGCATGCATTCGAGATAAGACAGCTTCAAGCTAATTCTGAATAACCATTTTATTGAAGTGATTTCAGACACACACAATCTCTACTGAGACTCTCTTATCCCCCATTGAACAGCAAGACAAATCATGATAATTATTTCAAATCACAGTTACATGGGAAGAATGAAGACCCATGAATACATCCATGGCAGAATTTGTGCTGTCTTCAGTACTTTAATCATCCGTTTAACCTAGAATGCTCTGCAATATTGCAAAGCATCCTTGTAATGTACTGGTCACAAAATATTCATCTGAGCAGTGTGAGTCTTGCACATCAGTGCCTATTCCTGATCATGGGAAGCTGGCTTTGCTTCCTTGCCAGTAATGAGTGTGAACATGGGTTAGAGTTTGTGTCAGAACATGTCTGTAGAACAAACTAATTGCAAATTATAATGGCATTGACTTTAATTTATGCTGCCATCATAGCAGGCCTATGCTTGATGGGAGATCCCTTCTAGCTTAAAACTGAGGGGGGTGATGGACAATCTTAACCAGTGTCCTGAAGGAATTCTCCTTCAGTACTGGGAACTGATCATGATTTTTTTCTTGCGTAGAAGTTGAGCTGCACACAATCTTCTTTTCCCATCCATACTAAGATCTAGGGAGGCCCAGAGATAAGGTAGTGTACAGATACCTTGCCAGAGCATTCTCAGTGAAACTATTATCACTAGGTGTGCAACACCACTGGTTTACAAAGAGAGAAAAATTGAATATTGCAGCACGTTGTTCCCTTGTTTAAAATTGGAAAGTAATGTGAGATAACAAGAATAATTATTTTATTTCAGCTAGCAAAACTCAGTGAAATTAAATTTGCAGAAATTTCTTCACTGTTGCAAGAAAGAAAAAAATAAATAAAATGAGTTATGAAAAATATAGAATGGATAAAACTGTATAGTGCATTCCAGCAGAGATTAAATACTCAATGTGATTTTTAAACTTACTTTGTTTTATTAGGCTTCAGGTTACCAGAGACTCTTTTATTAAAAAAACCTCTATAAAACTGATTTTGTTTAAGCTCTAAATTAGTATCATAGCATGAGACACATGGTTTTAGTTTATAACTATATTTTCAAGATGTCTCTATATTTGCCTAGGAGAGGGTAACTGAATTTCAGTAAATAAGTATTTCACCTCTATATCTAGAGGCCATGTTTTAACTTAATATGAATTCTGTTTAGCCATATTAACAAGGTTTGCTTTCACAGGTGTAAAACAGGGTCAGTTATGCTAATAATCCAAGAAATTATTCCCCTGTGAAGACCAAAACACTGCCAGAAGCAAAGAAATTGATAAGATTTAGCCAGAAATTGAATAGGACATGTTTTTTGCATCCTAAAGTGATGCATTGACCTTACTTGTTCTTCTTGAAGTCTAAATATTTAGTGCCTCTTCGTTCACTTAAATGCAATTCCTTATTTTCTTAAATTTTACTTTGTTTTGAACTAAAGTTAGAAGGGAGATGCTACTTCAAAATAAGGCTCTTTTTAGTTTATTCATGCGAATTGTGATTTTACTGTTTTTAATGACTGCTTTGTTTTATAAAATACATTTATGCTTGTAACAAATTATCTCACTTAACAATAATGTTTAACTTTGTATCCTTTTACCTTCAGGTAGGGTGGAACAACGAGTGCAGATTCAGTCTGCCTAAAATAATTTTCTCTGCTGGATGGAGCAGATTATTACAAGGTAATTTAAAATATATATAGAAAGTGGGGAAAAGTTGTTTACAGCAAATGCATTTGTTAACCCTCTGATAATTGCCTACAGTGTTTTGAAGATGTAAACACAAATATGCCATATGAATTTATGCATGAATTTCATCTAAGAATATCTCTGACTTGTCCTAATAACTAGAAATACTTTTTCTAAAGCAAATTGTTATCTGGGAATAAATTGCATGTTGGCTTCATCCTTCCTCCCACAGTCGCTTACTTCTCTCCAGTCGCTTGCTCTTTCTGCTTTTCCCCTTTTTGGTGTGTTTTTTTTTTTTTTTTGAGCAAACACATTTAACAGCTGTGGAAACAAACAGGGCATACTTGGCAAAAGTAGGGACCAGATGCCAAACTCTGCAATGCTTGTTCTCACAGCATCAGGCGGGGCTGCTGCTAACTCCTTGGTGTCACCTCTGCTGGCTCCTTTTCCAGTTTCACTGCTGGCAGGCAGCAGAAGGTGCATCTGGAGATGTTGTCGAGGTCCTGCAGCTGTGGGGCCGTCTTGGCTCCTGTGTCTGTGTTTCTCTTTTATATTTAAATGTTATTTTTGCATGAAATAACATTAATTGCTCCAACATAACTAGTATTTCTCTCAGCGTTCACGGAGATGGGGGAGAAAATAACTTTGTTTTCTGTAGGAGTAGATGTTTTTCTGTGATTAATTACTGTCTTGAATTTGAGGGGAGATTGGGCTCATCTTTAATTGGGCCCAAAAATATCAGTTGACACCTGGCTGGCACTGCTGATGTGCTCTGAGAATCTGTGTCTGGATGTGATATGGGGTCACATCAGTGTGTGGGGAAAGGAGAAGGTGAGCGGGATCTGAGTTCTGCTCTGGCCTCGTTTGTCACATTTATATTTTCTGGAAAAATCCCCTTGCCCAGGATTCTTCTCCTGGGAAGCTGAGAAGCCTCAAAGAAAAAGGAAAATAATATTGTCTCGTTTGCTTCTCCTGTGTTTTTCTGCTTTGGAATGTGGTTCGTTTAGCAACAGGTGCATGTTTCATTGGTTTCATGTGAATTGTTTTTATTTAATGACCAATCACTGTCCAGCTGTGTCAGGGCTCTGTAGAGAGTCACGAGTTTTCATTATTATCTTTTAGCCTTCTGTCTGTATCCTTCTCTCTATACTTTAGTATAGTTTTAGTATAGCATTCTTTAATATAATATCATAAAATAATAAATTAGCCTTCTAAGATCATGGAGTCAGATTCATCATTCCTCCCTGTGACAGGGGACTCAGAAAATACCACACTCCTTCACTGTTGGTTTTGCTTTAAATTGCAAGTCACCCTGGAGAGGTCTGGAGAGCAACTAATTCCAAATGCTATTAATAGCCTGTAAAATAAATCTGGCATACCAGAGACAGAGGGAACAAAAGAGGAAGCTGAAGGGAGAATATATTATCCTCCTCAACCTCGTGATAGGACATGAGGAAATGAAATGAATTTGCTTCAGGGGAAGTTCAAACGGGGCATCAGGGAAAAGGTTCCTCACTGGGAGGATGGTCAGTCATTGCAACAGGCTCCCTTGGAAAGTGGTCACGATACCAAGCCAGATTGAGCTCAGGAAGTGTCTGGACAACTCATCTGGCCAAATGGTTTTGTTCTAGTTAGCCCTGAGAGGAGTAGGGAGCTGGGCTTTGTGAACCCTGTGTGTCGCTTCCAACTTCAGATGCTCAATGATTCCTTGCCAGCTAGAGTGTGTTGGGGAGCATATCCTTGGCATAGACTGGACTCTAAACTCAGATAATGCTGCTGTATGCTTCCCCATTTATACTCATATAAGTGGGAGTTTAGACCTTTATGGCTTCAGTATCATGCTATAATTTGCTATTGTTATGTGACTAATGCTGGGTGATATTTGGATGCTAATAATCCTTCTCTACGCAGTGTTTGTCCTGACTGGAAGTCTCTTCTTGTTCCAGAAGTTACTTTTTGTTTTTTTAGGTCTCTGATGTTCATGAGGCATTGCTCTTGTATTTGCAAAGCAGCTTTTTGTAGTTAACCCTTGCTGTTCTGTGGCTATATATCTTCCTGCCCAAGCCATCAGCACCAGTCCAGACTTCCCCAAGGCTTGATGCTCCCAAACTGCTGCAACAACTACTGATACATGAACAGGTATAAATTCTGTGCCTCTCCTGAGTTGTGGTGGTGGTGGTAGGTTCTGTCTACCACCAGGTGAAACCCAAAATCTTGCCTTCCCTTCTGGTTTAGGAAAAATTTGGAACAAATCAGGGGAAAAATGTGAATGTACAGGGTGTGTTCTTCAGGTGGGTGAGGAGATGAGTGTATTTGCTAAGCTTTGAGGCAGTCAGTGAAGGGATCCAGCAGAAAAAAAAAAAAGGGTGTAGGACTGGTTTTGAGGACACTGAATGGGTAGTGCCAAGATCAGCATCTGATGACCAAGGGGCTTCCATGGCAGAGGGAATTTAGGGATCCCTGTCCTTGACTTGCCCTTCTCACAGCAGCTAATAAGCAGAAATTGGTGTGATTTCTGCTGGTCCATACCTATCAGAAGGATTTATCTAAGTCACAAGGGATTGCATATTTGTTTTCATGGCCAATTTTCATTGTTGCAACGTGTCTTACATGTTGTTACATTTCTTTTTTGCAGTGAGGATGTGACTATTTTCTCCATATGCAATTGTTTGAATTGTCAATTTTACTAAAATGCAGCACTGTTTAAAATCAGAAATGGAAAAATACTATTGATTATGCAAGTAAATTAAAATTACTTACTTTTGAAGATGCAGCATTGCAGTGTCTTGGGAATTGTAGACAGGAACTGAAAATTAACTGCACAGGTTGAGAAGATATGTCTCCCTTTCTAGTAAGTTCAGGACAGTCTAAGTTATAGATGTGTAGTATAGAAGTAAGATTGGAGGTGCACCACTATGAAAACCTTGCATATCATGGTATGATGGGTTGTTCTTTGTTTTTCTTTTTTGTTTGTATATGTGTACTAATTATTGTTTGAAGGTAATATCAGAGCAAGAGGGAGAAATTGAAAATATTTATATAAGAAAGGTAAAGTTTGTCTAGGTTCCATTTTCAGAAGCAACTTTCAAGAAATATACACTTTATACATTTTAACAGTAGATATTGAGAAAGAAATTAATGTTTTTCTGTCTTGTTTGTTTGTCTTTTATTCATCTCTGTTCTCCCAGTTTCTTCTTACAGCTTCTTATTACAGTTGACTATTTTTGGAATGGATTGAGGAAGTCCTTTTATTTTTGTGGATTACTTAGTATCTCAGTTTTGTCTACTTTACATAATGATAAAAAAGTGGTTTAGAAATTCAGAAACATCATTTAATCCAAGTAAGCAAATAATGCTGTATAAGAAATGGGGGAAATGTTAGGAATTTTGAATAGCTGTTTTTACAGAGGGAAAGTGGGTGTGAAAAGTTGTGACATCATTTTATTCTGCAGTGATAAAGAACTGATATTGGGCATACAAATACTGTATGATGAATGCTTTCTTTTCAACATTCTGGTCTGGAACTCTGAGCCTTGCATATTTAGTAAAACTGGAGTTAAATAGATGCCAAGGAATCAGAAAACATGACTAGATCTAGATCACCAACATTTCTAGGTCGAAACATGGACTGTATCTTCAGAAATGAAATGTCATGTATTAAGAGTCGTTTGCAATCCCTTAAATAGCTGTAGGCCTTCAAAGGACATGTATCCTTAGATACTTTCCACTTCCTTTTCCTTTGCTATGTGCTGTTCTTCTGAACACCTCAAAGTACCTTATAAATAATGAATTAAGCCTTACAGAAAGATCTATTTTGTATAGACAGCATTGCAGACCATTTGCTGGGAAGCAAAGTGAAACAGAGGGAGAGAGCACTGGTGCTACTGCTTAAAGAGACAGAGAATGGAAAAATTAGCAATTTGCCATGACCATTTGCTTATGACCACATGACAAGAACTGGTTTTCTTTAGCTATCTTTCAGCAGTCAAATAAGTAGCATTAACTCCCCTTCCTCCCCAAAAAAACTCTTCATAACATTTGCCAGGTACACACTCAACCCAACCCATGTTTTGATCTGTAAATGTATGTGGAAAATAGTATTCAAGTGTTCTTCTAAATTCTTAAATGCTCTGCTTGTTTGTCATGTTCATGTTGATCATTAGCTACTAAAACCTGTGTATCTGTCTATCAGGTATGTGCATGGGAGAGAACAACATTTCATTTATTCCTTTTATGTTCATAATTGTTCATAATAATATGTTCAGAACTCTTCTGAAGAGAGAGCTGAAAATGCAGCATATGATTTTGGTGAAAGCAGTTGATCTGACTAGTTTTTAAAAGATTAAATCCCAAAACTTTTCTTTCTAGATTTTTATGAACTTATATTTGAATGTTAAAGAATTTTTAAGTAACTGGACTATTTGTTTACTTTTTTTTTCTTAAAACTGTGGGGCATCATTAACTGCTGTTTAATTATGGAAATATTTGAAATGTTTATGGACAGTTCTGTGATTTCATTATGGATACAATAACTATTCATAGAGGATGACAAATTTCTGTTGTTCTTACTTTTGATGAAGTAACCCTCCTTAGTGTTGTTTTCTTCTTTGTTTTTTTTAATTTATGTTAGAGGGACTTATGTAAAATTGTTGGATTTTTTTTCTTTAAATTATTGCAAGAGTCCTTGAAAAACTACTCTGTAAAACAAATCAGTGTAGTCAACTCTGCCCAGTCAATGAGTAATGCATTAGGCCCTAGATTTTTCTGAAACAGGAGATTCTGGTAATTTGAGTACCATCTTTTTACTCTGTTCTGAGACTTGGGTATTGCAGAAGGAGTAGGAGGCAGCACTTTTCAAGTATTTTATTTGCGTTTCAATCAAAACCAATGTTATTTCTCCGTGCCATTAGCTACTTCTTCTGATGTAAAAGTGGGAACAAGATAACATTTATCTTCATTGCAGTGAATGGTCAAAGAGACAAAGCATGAGGGTGGATGCAAACACTGATCCACTCCATGGATCACTTAACATTCAGTGCTCCTAAGCCCTGCTTTTGTTCCTTTATTTGCACACTTGTAACGTGTGCTCTTCCTTAGAGTCCCACTTGGAATTTAGCTTGGTGTTTGTTGGTGCAGACACTCAGCAAAGAGCTAAATCCTCTTGTGCCGTTAGGATAGAGGAAACAAACCCTTTCCCATACCTTACCATGGCACATTTGTGAGGTAATTAAATAACTAAACCCCTCTCCAGTTAGTGTAGAAGCTCTGTAGGGTCTGATCGGGCAGTGAGTGAGTTTATGCCATTAAGTTTCAGAAGTGCAGGCCTAGGCCCTAGGAATTTTTGAAGATGTTATGAGGTGTATTTTTTAATCCTTCTGGTCCCAATCAGGATGTGCACACTAGCAAGAAATAGTTTATAATGGTACCAAAAAACCCCTTTGAAATTAGAGGATCCTATTTTCATACTGAGTATTTTAGTGCTGTTAGACGTTACTACTTTAAACAGATGAAATGGGGCTGATTTCTATTAGAAAGATCTTGGTCTTCCTTTTCTGTCTTCTGTTTCTATCCTAACAGGTCAAAAGATAGCAGTCTTTGACTTGTCACAGGTGCAGGATTGCATATTGCCATTTCTGGGCTTCAGGCCAGGGTAAATTTCGAAGTAGAGGGAAAAGTGAATGTTTTTCAGGCAGTCTGGCCATTATGGTTGCTCTTTTGTTTGTTTTATAATTTTATTAATTCTTGCCTCTCTCAGTTATTTGCCTTCCAATTATTGGTTGAGAAAACTTTCAAAGTCTTAAGGTAAAGCAGCAAAGTGTATGTTATAAAATTAATTGTATTCTTTGGCACTGATTTATAAATCAATAGCAGGAAGACAAAGTTCATAAATTAGTATCTGTATGCACGGAACTGACCAAAAAATGCAGTTTTTTTGTTCAATTTAATTTATTTTCTGGATTGTCTGACCCATGCCAATAGTTCTTATAAATTTGGATTTATTTCCTCTCTGCTTTACTTAAAGGAGAGGATGCTAATATTTTCTCTTCTTCTCCTACCACTTGTATTATTCAAGCACAATCTGTTTCCTATTTGTATTTAGCTTTTTAGCTACATGGTGATTTTTATTTTTTGCCAAATTTTGCTGCATCAAGGAAAATCACATTTGATGTGATTAAATGAAAATTTTAAAGGAAATAATATTTCTTTTTGTGTGAGTGTGCATGTATATGTATTTTTTGGGGGGGACAGCCAGAATGTTTTACTTTTATCACTCTTCTCAATTCTACAGAGTTAGTGAATCATAGCAAGGTGAAGTTCTATTAAATTCCTGTCTAGAATTATTTTTATGAAAATATCTGGCTTTTAACCCTAATATTTTCCAATTGGAAAACAGGAATCACTGGTGGAACACATTTTTGCAGAGGTGTTCAGGAAGGGAGGGAGCAGGGCTTGTGCCAACTAGGAGAACAGTACATATCAGAAAGCTGAAATTCCACATCAGCCTAGTCCAATTTGATCTTGTTTTAGAGGAATCTGGTATTGACCGGACAATTAGCATAGTTTGAAATGCTCATCTATATCGTGCCTTGAATACATTATCCTGTGAAAAAGTTATTGTTCCCTCTGAATATTCTGTCTCCGCAGTCTATTTGTGTTTAGATAACCACAATCTGCAACAGATTTTCTGTCTCTTTTGTGTAAGAGATTAATGAGTTATTGGATCAAGTGCAATGTAATAAAGGCTGTTGTCTTTACACTTTTGGTCAAGCCCATAGCAAACGGTCTAAAACTAAGTTTTCACAAATGTGCCTTGACAAATTTGTCGTGTTTTTGCCATTAGATCACTGGTTTTAGTCCCTTAAGTTGCCTTTTATTTTTTCCCCTAAGATAGAAAGTAATGATCCCAGGAGGCATGATCTATTTGCAATACTTGTATGTATATTTAAATTATTTTTATGACTCTGCTTCTAAAACATGTGTTAGAATTGTTTTGATGTTTTTTTTTTCCTTTGAACAAAGTATAGCATTTTATGTTCACATATATTTTTATCATCAGTTTTAAATTGGTGCAGGAACAAGATATTTATTTCCTTCCATATAGAGTGAAGCAATGTTAGACAGAAATGTACCTCTATTCATGTAGATTTAAATTTTTTTTGACCGAGAACAAAATATATGGTAAGCAAGTCCTGATTTTTGAAATTGTAATGCCATGAAATCCAAAACAAAGTTTTCTGCTTCCCATAATTATTCCTAATTATCTCTTCAACTTTGTGGAAGAAAAAAAGTTTTAAGGAACTATTATGTGAAATGATTAAAAAAGAATTGGTAATTATCATCTGTTCATTATATATTTCCTTCTCTGAACCTCTGGAGTGTTTGTCACATACATTCTTCTGCTATGCTTTTGGTAGTATTTTAACATGAGAAATATATTCCTGTCTTTTTTTTAACACACATACTAATTGCTCAACAGGGTTGTGACTTTTCAGGGAAGACTGGAATGATGGTCCTCCCCTGTAACTGCATTTAAGTGTGGATTATTCTCATTTCACACATCACTATCAGCAAATAGCCATTTTTCTCTGACGGAGAAAAATCTTGTTGGATTGCAGTGAGCCTGGGCTGATGCAGAATGTTCATAGACGTTGCAGAATGTTCACAGACATGTTCCCTCCTTTTCCCCTTCAAAGCAGAAGTTATTCACATGAATAGAAGCACAATGTGCCTGAGGCCCACAGAAAGAAAAATTTGAAATATTACTTAAAATATACCGCTGCATTCAAATTGTGTCCCTTTATTACTATTATTCAGCCATATAGCCTGAATTTAACTTGCTTAATATTATCATAATTTAAATTTAATTTAGCATATATATTTCCAAACTACAAAGGGGATATCCCTCTGATTCCCCTGTGAGATCAAAATTTAGCCAAGGCTTTGATTTGGACATCATTTAGTAATTTTGGAGAGTTCCACATTCTCCTTTGGGGTCATTTGAGGTAAAAATTCAGTCAGTGCAGAAGATGAATAGCATTTAACTGGCATTTCTAATTTATGGTTCCAATAATACCTTGAGGCTTTATTCACTTCTTAATCTTCTGGCTCCTCCTCTTAAAATATTATATTTTATTTTAGGAACTGGGCTGGTTTCCCCGTGTACACATTAGATACTGGGGTGTGCTCAAGGTTTGTGCTGCTTCAAGGGCAGCTGAAATATTCTGGTTCTCTGAGATACCCATAGTGTGAGGGAAACCCCTGAGTGACATGAAAACCACTGAAGCTTTTCTCAGCTTATTTAAGGCAGGTGAAAAAGTGCATGTCAGGAAGAGCATGGTGTGCTGGTGGCTCCTAATTAGCAGGCTTGCAGTGAGACCACAGTACATCAACTAGACAGGGTTGGTGAGTGGCCAAAAGCTCACTGTAGCTTATTTTTCCTCATTCACCTTCCAGAACTATGCATTCGCTTGAGTTCCTCCTTTTATTGTTTTTTTTGCTTCAATTTATTAATGAGAGACTGAAAGTCCTGCAACCCTGAGCCTTGATTTCTCCTGATGTCACTGGTGGTTAGAGGCTGTCATCAGGCATTTTAGCTTGACTACACATCAAGATTTGCTGTGTGGGTAAGAGCACTTCTCCAACAGTAGGATTAATGCTTGATTGGTCTCTTGTCCATCTAAAAGCCTTAAAGACAGAAATAAAACAGAAGAAATCAGAGAAAAATCATGTGGTTTATGTGTAGTTTTGAGTTTATAGAATTCCACATGCTGTTTTTTTGTGTGTTTTTGCACACACCTTCACAGGTGGGCACAAGCATGCCATAACTATTTCTGCCCACAGGAAAACCTCTCAAACCCATTGGTGGTTTTAGTGGGAGAACCTGATGACCCGAACCTCCTGACCAGTCACCCACCATTCCCACCTCTTAGGTAAGAGCTGACATTCAGTGGATTCCCACCCTCACCATTCCCACCTCTTAGGTAAGAGCTGACATTCAGTGGATTATTTGACTTGTCGTGAATGTTTTGTTTTGCCACTTGTCCTGCTTTGGCCAAAAAGGCAATCTTGCCCAGAATCCATCTCCCAGAGACTGCTTATTCCACATGGAGTCATTCCTTACCTCATGTAATAAAATGCGTTTTGCCATTAATATTGTATTTTTCCTTTTTCAATCAATGAGCAGTTGTGGAGAGAACACAAATCTAGAGCCTTTAGCAGTTACCGCTTATCAAGTACAAGCCTTCTGGCTGTGTGAAGGATTCACCTGAGTCCTTGTCTCAGAAAGAGACTCAAACTCTTTTATTCCTTAAATTACTATAACTGTATGTCTTGTAGCTGCAGTATTTTCATACTGTATTTTTCTTGTTTCTTTTTTGGTCGTTTTGCTGAATGGGTTTCAATGCCCTTTGAAGTGTTTCTTGTTAAATAAGCTGGGATTGATTTTTGTTGTGGTTTTTTTTTTCCTATTTGGTTGCTGGGTTTTTTTCACTCCAGTTGCTAATATCAGATGACAGCTGAACCAGCTTTGGTGATAAATCTTTGTTTCAGTGTCACACTCAATGGGTTGTTAGGGGCAGCCTGGTGTTTAAATGACTGTTAAGTGATAAGAATCTAAAGGATTTAGATTTTTAAAAACTTTCCAGCTTATAGGATTTAGATAATTCTGTTTCTACTTAACCTCCAAAATTAACACATATATACCTTTCAGTTTTATTAACTTTTATTGAGTTGGTTTATTTAGAGGACTTTACTGAAAATGTATAATATTTAGCCTCTTGTTTGAATCCTTTCCTAGTAAAAAATATGTAATGATGCTGAATATGTTGAATTAATCTGTCTTAAAAAAAAAATACTGTGCTGTTTAAAAACTTGGCTCAGGTACAGCAGAAGTATTTTCTTTTTCAATCCAGCTGCTTAGAGGGATTATTTAATTCAAATTCACCAGTGCTGAAATCTCTCATAATAATTCATTACCTAATAAGATTACCTTAAAAGAGAGCTAGATGCCACAGTTAGGCAATAGTGTATGATACAGTTTTGGAGGGTTAGGCTTAAATCTGACCCTGGGACACAAATTCATCATGTTTGCTGGTCTGAATAGAAGCCCAAGTAGATGTTTGTTTATGTTGCATACAATCTGGCATAACTTCATGCAGCTTGGCAGGCTGCTCAGCAAAGACCTGAGACTCAACGAGCAGTTTTGGACAGAGGAACACTGGCACAGCTGTTTGGACAACCTGATTTAGCACATCTGAGCTGTTCTTGGCTTTAGCCAATGGAGGTAGTTTTTCATTTCCGTGACTGCTAAAATTTATAAAATTCACATAATAATTTAGTAGAAAATTAAGAGCAGCAGTGCCACTGGAACTGATCTTTAGCTGTTGTGTCTAGGTGTTATTCCTAATTATAATTGGGATAGAAAAACTGGCTCACATAAAATTTTGTAATAAAACCCTCTGTTGCATTATTTAAGTAGCTTAGGTATCCTTCAAAATCAGGAAAGATCAAAGAATAGACCTCCAATAACAAGAACCATTTCTGAGTTTTTAGGACATAATCTATAATTACAATAATCAGTTGGTAAAATCTGTGTCACTTGGTCCTGGTTATGGTCTAATCATATTTTACTTCTCTGTTAGTAGCTCAATTAGTAGTTATTCCTGAATTTAGTTGTACGTACATTAAAATGAGGTACATTATCTAGGATAAAAAATATCACATAAGTAAAAAGAATAGTTGTGAGAAATAATAAAAATGTCAACTTTTCTTCTGTTGAAATACAAAATGTTTTTATTTTTCCCTGTTGCCATACAAAGGAAAAGTTTTTATTGTAGCAGATTTCATGGAAAAAAAATTTCAGTGCTTTATTCTGACATTGCGCTGCATCTTCTATAGGCTAATGTGGGAACACTTTTCCAGCACATGCAGATTTCGTGTCAAATTGTCAGAAAAATTCTGTGGGTGTGTTTGTGCTATTTAAGTTTCTTACTCTTTGTTTACATATTTATTTATTATTTCCCAAGTGGTTTTGCTTCATGTGTACCACTGAAATGCCTGTGACTGTGTAGGCAACCAAGAAATATAGGAAAGCCAACATCAGGTTTGGTAGTTTGGGTGCGGTTTTTTATTTTCCATTTAAAAGTATAATTTTGTGTTTGTTTTAGCTGTCATATGCTATCATCTAGGAGATCCAGTCATAAATCCTGTTATGACAAGTTATGGCTATGTTCTACTGACCCTGTGCAGTTTGTAATGCATAATAGGAAGTATACAATATCAATGATTAAAAGCAGTTCGGATACTAGACGTTTTGCAGTAACAGTAGTTGTGCAGATTTTTAGAAGAAGTTTTCCATAATTATTGCAAATTTATTTTTGCTGAGTCTGAATTTTGAACCCTTATTATGCTTTTCCAAAATAACCCTATAGTTATTACCTGTTCAGTGGATTGGTAGGTTCCTCATATATTGGGAACATGAGGAAACAGGGATATGGCATTGATCAGAGACTGCATGTCTGTGAGGCATCTTCCTGTGGCTGAGAGCATGCATTGCACTAGAAAATGCTAATAGACAGACTATGGCATTCCCCCATCCCATTGAGCCTCAGGGAGTGTCAGGGTTTACCATATGGCTCTCCATGTGCACCAATTTTGTCAAATTCACTCTTCTCACACAGTTTTTTTGTCCTTTTTTAGTATTGTTTTTCTTTTCTGTCTTGCCCTGCCACCACCAGTCCTGTCATCCTTCCTCCCGTTCAAACAGAAAGCTTCATTTTAACTAAGGACGCTTTCCTCCCTCCTGTTTCTGCCTGCCCACTGTTGCTAATAACAGCTCCTTCTTTAGTCTCTATAGCAATCAGGCAGCAGAAGCACTCAGCACTGAAAAACAGGCAAATCTTGGTAGCAGCCTCCCCCTTTTTTTTTTCTTTTTATTTTCTCTGCAACAGTTGCCACCTGCCTTCACCTCTGCAGAAATCTGGGAATGTGTTGATGTTCATCCAATGGAATGGACCAAGAAGAAGGAAACAGCAGCGTATGGATCAGTTTCCGAAAGTAATAAACTGGATTAAAAATTACTATATTTTACCACACTTTATGAAACTAATGAAGCATCTCAAATGTACATAAATATTCTGCTGCTGTTCAGTGTAGCTAAAATATCTGGAGAAAGTGATATAAACATGAGGGTTGACCTCTTTTGATATTAAATATAGAATAGTTGAATAGTGAATAAAGTGTTACCCTATGTATTTTGAGTGAAAATACAATAAATATTCTAATTCATAAGAGAAAAAAATTTCAGACTGAGAGAGGACAAAAATATTTAATTTTCTATGTATGAATGTCTGTGTAATATTCCAGAGAAAAGGTGAATTAAGTCAAGTTTGCTTTTACTGCAAAGACAAGGTTTGGGTACTGTATGCTGTGCAGGAAAATCAAATAAGACGTTCTGTCAGGAAGGCAAAAAATAAATAGCATTCGTTCTCTAGGCTGATTCTGAGCTATCAAAAATATGTCCAGTCTAACATAGATGGCATTTAGTTACAGTGCAGATGAATATTTATTAATATTCTTCAGAGACTGGAATGATGGCTTTTGTTTTACTAGACACTTGAAGACATGATATTCAAAATGTTTCCTTTGTTTGGCATCAAAAAGTATTATGATCATTTAGGCAAAGAGTGTACAAAGCTCTCAGGCAATGTACTGTACTGACAGGCTTTGAGTTAGAAGATTAGTGTTGAATGAACAAAACTTCAAGTAATTTGCAAGGCCTTTCAGTCAAATGTAGGACAGATGTTTTATAAATAGTATAATACATAACATAATGCGTGGCTTTAAAGATTTTCAATAAAGTCAGAGAGAAATCTATTTTGGGGTCAATTGGCAGGTGACAACAATTAAAGTATAAATTAAATCTCAAAGGTGTTTTTCAAGACAAAAACAAGTGTGATTTCGATTTGGTAATGAATGGACAGTGTGGCAGTTGAATTAAAAGCAGCAGCAATTGTGCATTTTCATAAGCAAGAGAGAGTGCAACTTAAATTGTTCCTTCGCGGTGTCTTCGTTGAATTTGTCAAGAGATGCCAGAATAGGAGAGGTTGTCCTTTATAAATGATAGCCACACTGGCATGAGCCACTTGTGGGAACATGGGGAGCCATCTGTATCAAGGTACCAAAACATTTTGTACCCTCTTTTATAGGAATGACTTATCATGTAAAGATGATCCTGTTTGCATCTTCACCAGGAGAGTCATTTGCTTTACAGAAGCTCATGTTCAACACAGTTCTCAGGTGCAACAGAGGCAACCAGTGAAGTAGATCTCTGTCAGAATTCTAGGTATGAGAGAATAGCAAACAGTGCAGGTGATGCTGTGCTGGCTGCACCAGCCTGCTTTAAGTGAGGTGACTTTCTAGCAGAGAGAAGGCCTCAGAGTACGCAGCCTGTGCAGTAAATAGTGCAGGGATAGCTCCCTTCCACCTGCTTTATCCCACTGTGCCTTCCAAGCACTGGCTAAGGGTCAGAAAAGGGTCAGAGCTGAGGATAAACAGACTGTCTGAGCTCTTCAGTTCAAAAGCATAGGGCTGTAGTCTCTGTTGAACCATGGCTGACTGGTGCCAATATGGAAAATTAACTGGCTTTGCTAGCAAATGCAGAGGAGAGGTGTTATACCAGCGATGTTGAAAGCAAAATTGACAAAACAGTGGGAAAAAAGCTCTTGAAAAGTGCCAGCAGGGCATGAACAGGATGGAATACACACTAAGAAGGGAAAAAATTGTTTCTTTAAGTCAGATGATTTGTGCACCAGAGTCTCAGCACTCATTTAATGGGAAAGTAACTTCCTGTGTGATAAAAATGCAAAGAATAACTTGAAAGCAAGAACTGGCTGGTGAGTGATGTACTTTGTTAGGCTTCAGCAGTAAAGCCTGAAAACTGCAACCTTTGTGTTTTCTTATAACCCATTCACTTCCATGCTGCATTCTTCTGGCTACCAAACAATGACACCTAAAAATGTTCGTCGCTGCTGGGCTCTAATTCAGCAGCAGTGAGAGGCAAAAAGATGGCTGATTACAGTACAGAGGGAGAATACCTGCAGGGAGTGACTTCTTGGTTGTCACAGAGGAGATAACAGAAAATTTGGCAGCTGAAAAGGATGACCACTGATTTTGTGCATTATTTCAGGAGAAACAAAGTCCAAAATTCTCTGTAGGGTAAAGCTTGTCATTCTGTTCCCATAAGGACACAGAGAAACATACAAGCAAAGAGTGCTGAGTATATTAAGTATTTTAATAAATATTATCATAAATATATTAATAAATAATCATTATATCATATTAATATATTACATTAATATATAATTAATATAAATATAATAATTATTATATAAATATATAATGGTAAATATAATTGTATCTATTAATTGATTATAATTATATAATATAAATATATAATGTAAATACAATAAATAATAATAATATAATAAATATTAATATATTAATAGATGATTATAAGTATATTAATAAATAATTAATAAATCCCAGGATATTAACTCTGTAGGAACATACTAATAATACCACTTTTAACATATATGTATATATTTACATGTAATTTGTCCAGATTATGGCTGCATCTTGGCATTCAGAGTCAGCAGATCTGGAACAGCATCCGAAGTATTTGTCTCATCCATGCCTCATGATTAGTATTCAGTAGTATTTGTCATGGAATCTACTTAACTCTTGTCACCCTTTATAACACCCATTGTTTACGAACTATTAGAAGATCTGTTAAGAGCTACTCTTGTGTGTCCATGATCCCAGGTTACACTTATCTGTGTGTGTGGGTTGTTTCTCTAGATGTGCACTTGCAGAGCCAGTACAGAATACAGAATGAGATGGGCAGGTGGTTGAATGATTAATCTCTAAATTTATTGCAAAATCATGCGGCTTCACACTTTGATCTTCTTGACTGTTAGGATCTGATTATTAAAAGATGCCTCTGCCCGAATTAAAGTGGATGTGAGACCATATGCCAAAGTCAATAGTACAGATTTTATTAAACAGTAAGTGAGAAAAATAGAGAATAAGTAGGAAGGCAGTCACCACCACATGGATCCCTGTGCTGTCTTCCTGGCACTTTTTCTTTTGGTCATCTTGCTGCTGGGCATCTCCAAGTGGTCTTCTGGAGGTACTGCTTCTAAACAGGCCTTTTTAATGTATCCTGTGCTTATCTCAAGTTCACTCGGAGGAATTTTGTCCAGTGTGCTCATTCCAAACCTTCACCTTTATTTAGCCCTGGAAATAATGCCTTCCTGTTTGCCATCTGTGCCTGTTGTGGTGACTTAACTTATGGGAACTTCCTTCTTTGACAGTGGTTTGAGACATTCTTTAAGTTCTCATAATGGTTTAATAATCTGTCTCTGGATATAGCAATCTTTAGTAGCATCAGAGAAGAACCAGAAAATTTATAATATTCAGCACTTAGTTTCCCACTATAGTCTTTATTGATCCTCAATTATTACTACATTTAATAGCATTTGTTTTAGACTGTGGCTTCCAAGCTTGTTTATTGTGGTCCTTTTCCCCCGTTTTTCTATTTGCAACTAGAAATACAAATCAGTGAACAAGTGGCAGAGTTGGGGATCTAATGTTTTAGGCTCTCAATTTGAATTTGGAGGACTTCTAGAATGATTTGTTGTCATTAATTTTTGCTGTTCAATTTACAGTGTTGTTAAATGAGCAAAACTCTCCTGTTTTAATAATATCCTTCAGCAATATGCTCTATGTGGGGAAAAAAAAAACAAACAAACAAAAACCAAAAAACCCCCATCCTTTATTATAAGTTTGAAACTGATGTTCTTTCTCTCCGTATGCATTCCTGAATTGTAAAGCAGGGAGAACAGAAACTCCCAGTCTTCTCACTTTGTTCTAGTCAATATTAATGCTTGTTTTTATTATGCATTCATGTATTTTCCCTTTCTTGGAGGGAATGAAGTGCATTGCTGTATATTTTAAGGAGTCTTTCGTGTCTTTTCATATTCCTCTTACTCCTCTTGACTTTCTGTGCTTTTTCTCCTCACCTCCTTGTTAATACTCCAAGTTTTTGTCCATTGAGTTGGGGCATCTTGATATTTCTGTCTTAGAGATTAACAAATGGTTTTACATTGGGGTATAACAATAATATTTTCCATTTTTTAGAAGCTCACCTGAAGATGAATTGATTTGACTTAGTCTGAAGCCAATCATTTTCCAGATTTTTAAAGAAATCCACGATTTTTTTTCTTGGTGTTTTAGTACAAGCATAAAAGTTATATGAGTAAAGGGTGTTAGATGACTCTCACAAAGCCCATCAAGTATTAGGACTAATTGTAGTCATCTACAATCTAATTGCATGGTTCCATAGCTGTTGCTTCTGGTTTTTGCTCTAGTATATTTTAAACAATTCTTTAGGAAATAGAATTTCTTCAAAGGGAGGCCTGCTTTCTTGAGTGTTCATGGTGACCTTTGGAACATTAAAGATTTCTTTGCTAAAGCCAAAGAAGACCAAGACTAGGATTAATATGAGTATCTTAGCCAAAGGACTTCCATAAAGTGAGGAGCAGAAAAGGGAACAGGAAAGAGATGTAAGCTAGAAAAAACTGTCACCTGAATATTGCTTCAGTACTTGCTATAAAATATGAATTGTTTTTGGAAACAAAATTAAATCATGTATTATAATCCTTTCCAATGTTGGTTCTCAGTTGAAAATGTTTGGATTTAGCCTAACTACCAATTCATTTTCCAGAAAATTATTAACCAAAAAAGTATGTTTTATCACTCTGTTCTAGGTTAATATAAAATGCATAATTCGTGTGTACTCATATACTTAAAAAAAAAAAGCTAGGAACTTTTCAGAAGCTTAACACCACTTGCATGTTTTTTCATTAATTCATGATGAAATTAATCAAATGTTCATATAGCTATAAATGGGAGATACCTGCAAAACCTTTTGCTTTGTCACACTCAAGTGTCAGATTTTGTACACCACAAAAACTGTTCCGATCGGTCTGCAATGTTTTCTTTATAACAAGAAAACAAATGAATGGTTTTGAGTACAGTTGAAAGAACAAGCCTGGTGTTGTGTTGCTTTATGATCTGTGCTCAGAGTCTGTGTAATACATTCTTGACCTTTCAAGGAACGGCGTTTTTCTTTCAAATGCAGTTTCCTTTTTTTGAGTCTGCGTATCTTTGGGTCGAGCAGGACAGCGAAGGAGCACGGTGGTAAATTGACCAGCACACAATACCTCTGTCCTTGCAATTGAATCAGACTTGTTCAACATATCCTTGTGCTAGAATAGCTGAGGAGTGTGTTTTGCTTCATGTGGTAGAAAGCTGCATTTTCACAGGGAAATATTTTTCATCTCCATTCTTTCTCTAAGTGTATGTCATGATTTTAGTGAGTATTAAAGCATTTAAATAACCAGTTTTATTGACCAACTTGTTCTGCTTGTAAAACAGACTCCCATCGAAACCAAAAAGGGAATGGTCAAAATACAAGATTATATTGGAACAGTTTTGCATATAGAAATACAAGACAGTGGAATGATGATAATGACTGTTAAAGAAATAACTGATGGATTTCAGAGAGGAATAAGAGAGAGTCACTACTTTTGTATCTACTGCTGCTGCCTTGGCATCTGTGGCTCATCAGCAAGTGAGTATTAATGTTCACACTGTTTAGGTGTTTACTTGTCAGTCTGGACGGTATGTCAAATAAAATTTGGGGAAAAAAAAGCCCTCAGAGTAGTTCCTTGGATGTACAAGTTAAGAATTTGAGGGAACTTTTGAATAAGAATTGCAAGAAACCGTTATTCTGCTGGGTCAAGTTGAAGCTCCTGAAGTTGAAAGATGGTTTTCTTTTTCCTTATTCAGCAGAACTGGAAGATTTTTTTTTTTCTGATGTTGAATTACTTTAAGTGATGGGAGCTAATTTCCTTTAGGTAAGCATTAGAAAAGTTGATCAGATGAGCTTTTGTTATTTGCCTTCAGTGCAAAGCATGATTTATCTAAGGAATGCTGGTGGGGGTTTTAAGTGTGTGTGATGACTTGTTCTCCTTAAATACCCAAGTAGTTGAAATGAGAATATTGATTGTGATATTGATCAACTCAGTGATGGTGATGAGACATCACTGTATTAATTATAAGGTCCTACATTTACTGAATAACTGTTCATTCCTCTCTCTTTCTCTCCTTTTACTTCTTTCTCATAGCTATGCCATGTAGATGACTGTAGATATTTTATTTTGTGGTGTTCTTGTCCAGGTCTAATCACAGCACTAAGAACAAATGAGAAATTGTGAATCCTCATCCAGTTGCCATTTCAAGGGGGAGTTGTGTGGTTTTCTTTCCCCACTGTAAAATTTAAATGCACTTTGTTTCATAACCAATGAGAGGCAAGGAAACAGAGCAAGAAGAAATGATAGTCATGTTTCTCTTATTCTCTGTCAATTTGTCAAACAATTGAAATTACTATTATTATTATTATTATTATTATTATTATTATTATTATTGTTATCCCTCTATGTGCCATAGGGTAGTTTAATAGCCTGGCCTACAGAAGAAAAGGGGAAAATGCTTTGATATCACAAAAATGGAGGAAGTGGCTGAATTAAAACTAGGAGCTGTCAGAGAGGAGGAAAGGTAACTTCTGAAACATTTTCAAGTCTCATGTAGAAATACACTATGGTTGGCATGTCACTTTCATTTTGGTTTTTTCAATGCCTCAAGTACTTGAAAAAAATCAGAATTCCTATCACGTTGTGTGACTGTTTCTCACTGTTTACTTTTGAGTTCACTTTCCCACTGTGTCCAGCTGAATCATTCAAATTTGTGTTGAAGTCTCGTGGACTAGTGACAGGAAGTTTATGAGCCTAGGGGAGACTTGTACTAGAAATAACATAGGCAGTGTGAGCAGCTCACTGTCTGTTCAGGTCACATTATTTATTGATTTTATTTTAAATGTTGTTCCATAGAAGTAACTTTACAAGGTTCACGAAAGATTTTCTTAGGGCTTGAATAGACATCAGTATGATACAAACAAAATAATACAATAGCAGTGTGTCATCACTCTGCAAAGATACCACTACCAACAAACCTTTATAAAAAAAACAACTAAATGTTTCACTATTTGAAAACCAGACGGAATGAATTGCTGCTTTTATTCCTACTTAGGAGAAAGCCAAGGTACCATCAAACCATGAGAAGCAGCTGAGGAGATGGAAAGCTGAAAGTAGTTTACTTTGTTACTGTTAGACAAATTAGTTAGGCTTTGTTACTGAACCTCTTTTTTTAAACTTTTTTCCACCTTTTTAAACTTGCAAGTGCTCTCTTAACAATTTGGAGGCACTGAGCATGGATGTTACCTTCCTGAGGCACTGAGATCCCTGAGGGGTAGTTGCTGGTGCATCTTGTTGGAATTAGAAGATGTCACCTCCAACCTTTCACCCTTGCCCTTTGTGGGAGTTACCTTCTGTGTAGTACAGCTGTAGTAAAGGTGACAGAAGTGGATGTTTGCCTCTACTTCACTGCTTTTTCATGTGGCTCAGTAAAGACACTGGCCATTGAATTGGAATGACTGAGGAATGAATGAAGAATGGTCCTTTTTGCCAACTCTGGCATGTAAAGAAAAGAGATGAAAATTGAGAAGCTGGAGAACTACTAGTGTTTGCATGGTCATGGTTGTGGGCTTCAGGGCTCAGAGTCAATGCCTCTGAGTGTCATAAATGATAAAATTAATAAATTGTCTGATTTGAAGCTGGCAGCTTTGCTGGGTCCTCTCCTGACGTGATGTGAGGCAGGTAGAAAGTAGAGTCATCTCCCCCAGTCATGGATTTGAGTTGATAGGAAAAATATAGCCCCTGATACAAGGCCAGTAAATGAAAGAAAGCTTCCTGATCTGCGTTCTTGATATTCAGCTCTAGAAATGCATGTAGTGGAGTTGTGCCATCTTATGTTTGGAATAGTGATGGAGTAATAAAGAGATTAAACTTCCCTTCATATCAGTCCAGAGAGGAGAAATCTGAATCATGAGTTTTCACACACAAATCTGCATCAACCCAACCCTTGTGTGCAAATGAGTACCATAACAATAGGCCTGAGTGTTGATATGACTCTGCTATGCCTTGCTATAAATTATTTCTTCTTATGTAGCTATCAAATGTATATCTCAGTATGAATTGTGAAATATCCTGTTTGGGGCCTGGGGGGGAAAGGATTTGCTTTGTTTTGTTTGCTTTTTTGTTTGGTTATTTTTGATTTTTTGTGATTTTCTTGTGTTGGGGAGAAAAAAAAAAGAAAAAAGCCAAATAAATATTTCCTGCTTGCCAGCTGAAAAAGCATGGAGATTAAAAAGATACAGCATATTGCTGTCCAAACTGAGATCAGAAATTGAAAGTTGGGGAGTGGTACTCTTAGAACTGAGGAAAATTCTCATTTAAATATGTCCTTAGCAAGCTGCATACATTACACATTCAAATATATGTATATACATGAACATATAATTGAGATGGATGTACAGGTGGTATGCTCCAAGAAAGAGTCAGAAAAAGAGATTAAGGTTAAATGTGTATTTAAAAGTAGGGTTTTAAAAATGCTTGCTTTTCTCAAATTCAAATTCAGATGTTTTGAAAAGTTAAATAGGATTCAGTTGTTTGAGGATTACTTTGTGTATGACTTGGATTTAAATCACAGGGCATTTCAGATCAGCTACTCTGTTCAAAGTGGCTGCTGTTAAAGGATTTATACATGATACTGCTTCCAGGGTATTAGTACAGCAGGTCTTCTTCTAGCTGATTTTGAAGTGAAATGTAGATTTTACATTGTCCTTGTCGAACGTGTATTTTTTTTTGAGCAATCTTGATCTGCTGTTTAAGGGTATTAACTGGTTCAAAATCGTTGGCATCGTTTAGAGGATTTTAAGTAGAGGAACACAGAGTTAAGCTATGTGAAACCATGCTTTCCATTTAACTGTAAAAGTGTAAAAATGAAGTCTCTAGAGTGAAAAAAAGTTCTTAGAATCATGCATTCAGTGATTCAGATCCTAAAGAAACACACAGATGATACTTCAGTAAGGGTAATATGCATATCTTGGATTATCATTATATAGCATTTCCCCAACAGGCTGAAAAGAACATAGAGTATTTATGAGGGGGGAAAAAAAGAGATAAGATTTTGGTAAGCTTTTTAAGCAAAGTCAAAAGAAAATGAAATATGCCTACAGTATTTCACCCACAAACAGATGGCCAAACATAACAAACCAATAGTATGTAAATATCAGTGTTAGGAAGATCTGTTGCAATGCATGAAAAATTACTGGTTTCTTGGCTGCTACCTTCATACAGACTAAACCTTCACTCAGAAGAGTAGGATATATGTTATTTTTTTCCACAGAGACAGATGTAGTTGCTCAAAGTTGCCACCTTCATTTAAAAGCCCATTTTTTAAAAAGTGCAATGTAGAATCAACAGATGCCCTTTAGAACTTGTAAAGGTGGTGAAAGAAATGCCCAGAATTCAAAATTCTTGAGATGCAGGCAGTGAAAGGAAATGTTGTTCTGTTTTCACAAGGCCTGGGAGTCCCTTGCACCCACGTAAATCTGTGAAAGAGAACTTGTGAGGGAAATTGGAAATTTGAGCAGAGTTATTGCAGCAGGCAGGCTGTGAAATAGTGAACTTGTGGTTCTGTGTCACACAGTCCTCAGAACACTGGCACTAAAGTGCCTCTTCCTGTTTAAATTCACGAGAAAAGCAGTGATCCAGATTGCATCTTGGTGTGCTGCTCCTGGAAGCACAATTTATTAACAACCATCAAAACCTACAGTTTTTTTCCAGGTGTGTTGCATATAGCATCTCTAGTATTTGAAGACACATTTTGCAACTAAAGTATGCTAAGGGTGTTTGCCCATCCAAATTGCATTAATGGGGGGTTTTGTTTTAATTTTCAAAAAAGGGGCTGCACAAGTGACTTGACTTGTGACCTCAGGCAATTTATTTAAAATCTGCCCCGACAATGGCATGTCTTCTCTTGGAATGTGACTGATGCTGCTTTACTCTCCTGCCCTGGTAAAGCCTTTCCAGTTCCTTGGATTAGGAACTTGTGTCTTGCTCAGGTTCTGTACAGCACTGTGCAAGGTAGAGGTCAAACATTGCAAAATATGGAATGGGCAGAGATTCCAGTTTTAAACTGAGGTTCTTCGTATTATTACTCCAGCAGAATCAGAAAAATGTACTACAGTTTTCTGAAAATAATTAGATATGACGAAGTGAGTATTGATCATTTATAGTCTAAATGATTAGTCATGAATTGAAAGTGCTTAAACAAGCTATTTCTTTAAGTAAACTACCAGTTTCAAAATATTACTTTTTGTGCAGTTGATCAAAATGTTTTTGAATATTCTCTAAAATAAAATTACAAAAGTAGCATATATATTTTTGAGATGAGAGTCTGTTCTCATTTTTTCCCTATTGTTCCTTGTTACTAATAGAATAAGATTTGCTGGGATCCTTAATTATTAATAGTGTTTTTATTAGGATCAGGGAAAGAATTCTCTGGTTTGAGATTTTCATGAAGTGCTATTTTAACATGTCCTTTTCCAAAGCAGACTAAGATAGTCCAATACCCTTGCATCTCCCCATTTTCAAAATATATTTTCCTGATATTATACATCTTGAAATCATTAGAAATAATGTGTAGCAACATGATTTTGGGAATTTGCTGTTGACTATAGGCGTGCCTTTATAAAAAGCAAGTTTAGAGATTTGTTTGCTGTTATGTCTTTATATCAGTGACGTGGGTTATTTCAGGAATATTGTGACCAAACCAAATTCAAGAACTTCTGAATTTGAAAGTTTAGGTAACAGATGTGAAAATTGTGTTAAATTGTTTAAACATTCTTTATCTGACTGTATCACCATGTGATGGTTGTTAGGAAAGATGGGTCCTGTCCCTGGTCACCAGAGAGCAGAGATCAGTGCCTGCCTCTCCTCTTCCCCTCACTAGGAAGCTGTAACTGCAGTGAGATCTCTCCTCAGTCCTCAGCAGACCCAGTGACCTCTGCTGCTTCTTCTTTAGATGATGTTTAAGGAAAAATTAGGCTTGTTTAGGCGCTCTAGATTTATTAATCAGGAACCATATATAAAAAGACCCTGGGGAAGAGAACAGGCACTTCTGGACAGGTCATGGAAAGAAGGATTCTCTCCAAGCATACAAAAGTGCCTGTTTTCCAGAAAGAAAACAGTTCCTGAAATTGTAACAAAATCTTCCTCATGTTTCCTTCCTTCTCTCCCCAGGGAATCATGTCTTTTATAGAGGTAATGCATCCTGGAATTCCTGTTATGTCACCATGCCCTCTCTTAATCCTAAACCATTTTATCTAGTATGGAAGTACCATGGAAGGATGTGGGTCTGTAGCTATTAAAAGGTCTAACTGGGTTTCTGATGTAAACAGGAAAGGAATACAATAAATGAAAATATTGTTTGAAATAGGAACTGAGAGTAAAGCATCAAGCTGTAAAAAATGCATTTGTAATTTTGTCTCAGTTTTGATACCATGTATCTTCATTGTTAAATTTGATTCATTTCCTTAGTTCCCTCAGCTCTGTTCTTACTCTGGGTTTAAGACGTTCCCTTGCCTCCATTCTCTTTTCATACTTTGCCAGCTTTCCTTGTAGAGAGCTGAAAATGTGTTATAGATCATTAACATGACTAATCTCAACATACTTCTACAATAAGCATTGCTACCTCTAGCAAGATAGACCATTTCCCTCTCTATGTTCTGAAATTATAGAAGTAAACTCTGAGTTCTGTTGCTCTCAAATGTTCTCCTATTGCTGCCTCTCCATTTGAGTTTCCTGTGTGAAATTTATGTTAGCTCTGATGTGGCTGTATCCTGGTAGCAGAGATTGTTTTCTCTGTCAGAGTGTTATCACCTGGGTTACATGAGAAGGTGCAAAACTAGTGGTGGGAAAATTGAATTAACAACACAAACATCAGTTTTGTAATGGAAACAATTGATAATGTTTATATTTAAAGTGCAAAGTATAGCAAATACAATGCCAGTCTGGTTACATTAATATGAAGAGAAACAGAGAAACATCATTATAATAACAATTTATTACTTGTACAATTTAATAAGGAACATTTTCTGGTGACATCTGGTTAATAAGAGCAGGCAGTCAGAACTGAATATGCTTAGGAAGCAAATGATAGTTTTTATTCCTTTGGGTTTAGTTTCAAATTCTCCAGGTTTTCTGCAAATGGGAAAATGAGAAATCATCCAGTTGTAATTGTGAAAAATTTCCCTCTCCTGTTTTTTTTAACCACTTAATCAGTTTCCTTTTGTGAATTCTTTTACAACTTTCTCGGTTTTGAATTAGATGAGCAATCATTTAGTTTTTTTC
This sequence comes from Agelaius tricolor, assembly GCF_023055355.1. Classification (NCBI taxonomy): domain Eukaryota; kingdom Metazoa; phylum Chordata; class Aves; order Passeriformes; family Icteridae; genus Agelaius; species Agelaius tricolor. The sequence goes on along the minus strand of NW_027269269.1, from coordinate 42,257,329 downwards.
TTAACAGACTTGGGCTTCTGGATTTTTTTTCTTGCCATTCTTACTTACTGTGTTAATATTTTTCCATTCCCCCCTCTTTTTTTATTTTACTTTTTTGAAAGCCAAAAATCTATCCATGTTGCATGATATGCACTATTATAAATTTCCCATTTACTTCTACTCACCTTTTTGGTCTCCCAGCACATGATGAGTATTTCTGTCATATGGAAATACCCACACTAACTGATCCAGGAAAACACAGATTAACATGAAAACCATACATGTTAATTGAAAGGAATTTATGATGTTCTCTTACCAATGAACACTATGATGGAGTGAGAAAATGCCATAGGACAACCTCAGTGCTGAACTGGCTAGGATATTGTTGCCAGGATAGTCTATAAGATGTTTAATGTTTCAAATGAGTTTAGACTCTTTTATTAGAAGCTGGTTTCATGTTTTCCTGGAAGGACTCAGTTTTCAGCTGTTAGCAGTTTTTATCCAGCTGAATTACGATAACACACAAAATGTGAGTGGTGCATTCCAGCCATAAAATGATACATCTTTTGCTCACAGGGTTTGTGTTCCATATCACTGAATCTGTGTAGCCATGCCAGGTTATGCCATCTGAAGGTTTGGCCCTCAGTAGCACACAATATTCTGTTTCCAAGGTCCATAACTCAAACAGAATAACCCAATCACACTACAGACCAAGGTCTGCTCTGCCAAACTTTGGGACAGGAACTTCCTTTCTCTAATTGTTGTGATAGACAATGAAAGTACAGGTGGGTAAGTAGCACAAAATTAACATGGTATTTCCTTTTCTCTCTTCTAGAAGTAATTTGATGTCCTGTGGAAGTAAGATGTGACTTTCAAAATGGAGAATGATTTTGTTTATTTGAACTGCCCCTGTTCAATTTCCAAATTTAATGGCAACCGTTGGGATGTTGGTTTTAATAGTACTGAGAGCTAGACTTGGGCCAGAACTTAAACACTGACATGTAAGCAGCCAGAAACCTCTGGCCCTCTATTGTCTGCACTGTGATAGCTGCATGGGTCAGATGGTGTAGCAGAATTATTTCTAAAATTGCGTAATTTCTGTTAGTAATAGTACCAGAAAATGATGTGTAAGAGAGGAAATGGAAAAGTACTTACAGCAAAGTTGAAATAGAGGCTTTAGGAACTTTATTTAGCTTTGACAAGTCAAAAAAAAAAAAAAAGCAGATTTCTTCAGTTTGAATTTATATTTCATGAACATACCCATAACAGCAATAAAAATGATAACAAGCTACAATTTTGATGACTTAGCATTCACAAAGAAGTCATAAAGAAAATACTTTGTTGATATAAAAGGTTTTCTGGGGCTTTGCAGTGAAAGAAATGTGTTACACTTGATAGTGAGGAAGGTTGGCTGAAACTACAGTGTAAGTAAATTCTACTCCATTGTATCTGTGTGTAAAAATAGATTGGAATATACAGGAGTATATTTAACAATAACCTCTTTATATGTGTATTTATATATACATGTAAAGAGGTCCTTGTTACTAATGTACATTCAAAAGGTGGGGGATGACCTCAAATCCTAGTTTGAGGGATGATCTAAGTCCCTGATGTTTCTGAAATGGAGGGTTAGTGATGGCAGTGGTTTCTGTTCATGGGGAGAGCTCAGGTGGCTGCTTGTGCTCATAGACTTCCTTTTCCACCTCCTTGGACAGTATTAATGCCTTGCTCAAGGAACTCCTTGTTGCAGGTGTTCAGCCTGTGAGCCCAAGCCATTCACTGCCTCATGCCAGGCCACACTGCTGCAGCTTTGAATTTAATTAGAGGTGAACCACAGAGTTACAATCTGCCTGGCTTTAAGCATTTATGGAAAAGCAACCAAATGTGTCAAACCCAGGAGAAAAGACCTTTCTTTCAGATTGCATGTGAGAGAGTGCATTTTCCCCGTGAATTACTACATTGGGATGTAGGGGGATAGAATATAAGTAAATAAAGGTAGTATAGAAAGTCATCTTACCCCCTAAAGAGTTGCAGCTGGGTTCATTATTAAAGATTGGGTGCAGGCCTGACTTTAACAGGCCACAGCTGTAGGCAATAAGAAGAGTGTTATAAAAGAGTGGATTGGTTGGTTGAGGGAACTGGAGTCAGTTGGCTGCTGTGAGAAGAAGGAAGAGTCAGTGCTTAGAGGAGCTGCCTATGAGAAACATCTAGGAGGTACAAAACTCTAGCAATATGGAACCTTTGCAATATAATGACAATAGAACCTTTGTAGTGTAATGACAGCTTTGGGAGAGAGATGTTATTTAAGAGTATTAGAATAGTACTAATTTGATGAGATGTTGACAAATAGTTTTTTCTTTAGGTATTTGAGATGAAATAATGGAAGATATCTGAGATTTATTTAATTTCAATGTAGACTTTGACTCCAAGTGTGTAAAGGATGTTTTTTAGCTGTGTTACCTAAGTGCTTAAGAATGTGCTGAATGTTGTAATCTTACTTTAAGTCCATCTGACACTCTGATAACTTAGAAAGGTTTTGGTGTCTCAGGATGGTAAGAAGTGAGAAAATAAAAAAGGTGTTTTTAAGGGAATTTAGCCAAAGTGGCAATAAACTGGGATGGAGTGAGTTGTCCATGTGTATCTCCTATCTTGCTTACTCTCTTCCCAAGCTGTCAGCTGGTTAAAGCACAAAATGAGAATATAGTTCCCTGATACCACAATGACAGTTTAAGTAGTACCTTTCCCTGACCATATCTCCTATTGCCAAGTCCCTGAAAATTGCTTGCGAGGGTGTGAAGTGCATCAAATCAGATCAGGGAACCGATTTAGATTAAAAATAAAGCCTCCTTCTGCTCACCTTTATTCTTTTATCCCATTTCATTCCCTGGCCCGGGCTGACAGCTGTGCCGGCGGCTGAGTTAGCGCAGAGCAGAGGAGGGAGGCAGCAGTGACAAGGGGCAGGAGGTGGCTGCTGCTGGCCAGAATGAGTATTGAACACCTCTCCTTATTGAACTGTGGCCTGTGTGCTGGCAGCCTGAATGTCTAAGGTCAGGGTTCCCAGCAGAAGAGGGAGGAAAGTTTCTGGACACTTTAATATCTGTGCGGGTGCAATCAGTAAGGAATTGGGACTGGTCATACCAAGTAGCTTGGGAAAGTGTCTGAAACCTCTTGTATGAAACTATTTTAAACTAACCCTCTTAGGAAATTTCAAACTTGTTTGAAGTAGATGCAGGAAGTAGCACTAAATTTTCCAATCTTATGTTTCCCAACTAATTAGGAGTTAGAAAGTACCTTCTCTTGTTGCAAGAGCCCCTCAAGCACACACAAAGTAGATCTCCAGGGAGTTAAAATTCCTGTTGTTTTTCAAGTGACTCTTTTCCTGCAGCAGGGTGCCACCCTCTTTGATATGATCAAGTTGGCCAAATCATTTGCAATTTTGCATCATTGCTAATATGTTTTGACAATACCTTGTGCTGTTGTGTAATTTACTTCTAATAAATATATGTGGTCCTCTCAATTTAGCAGTCATCCATAAACCTATTATTGACAACTTCAGAAGTACTAAAAGTTATCTGATAGCTCAGGTACAATATTTTAAGACCAATTCAGATAGTGTGCTATGGATTATTTCATTATTACATGTTCTTATGGCTGTTAGAAATTAGTATGAATATGATTTTTTTTTTTGCCTGGTAGCTGACCAGTGTTGCAATATGTGGTCCAAATTATTTGTGCAAAATGATTTATCTCTAAGTTGGGAAACTGACATGTGTCTGTGAGTTTATAAATGCACATATAAGCAAGCTACATATATATACACACGATATATTTCATTATTACGCTATTATCTGTAAGTGCAAAAGGCTTTTGGAATGCATATTTCAGATTAATTTTTCAACTGCACAAGTCTAAAAATTTTGAAAGAAACTGTACCATATTTGTTAGCTTGTATCTGTTGCACAGTATTCAATTAAACACTTGCCTACTCATTGATCCCATGTATTTATGCAGAGCTGTGCTCACTTTTAAATTCGATTTCCTCAGGGAGAATACAAATATTTTTAATTTTGTTTTGTGAGCCATATGTTCAAGAGCCGCTACTAGTTTGCTGTTTCAACTTTCTTTGCCTTTTTCTGCCTTTACAACATTCCAGACACTCAATAGTACAGTCTAAATAGAGCCCTGTAATCATGCCACTAAAAAAAGTTTCTTCCGCAATGTAATTTTATTATGAACTCAACATTTATTTAGTTTTATCCTAATATCCCCTCAGTTGCTCAGTTCTTCTCTGAAAAGCCATCCCTCTTTCTGTTTATTTTGTGAGTCAGCTTTTATAAATTTATTGCTCCTCATTCTTTTTATCTTAGCTCCAGCATTGTGGGTTTGCCACAGGACTACATTAGGGTGGTTTTTATTTGTATTTTTAATGTGTTTCTGACCACCAGACCATAGTGAATGTGTCTTCATTGAATGATGGCTATGTTTTTTTTCTTTATGCAATATTAAATTTGTCTCTCTCTCTTGTGGTCATCTACCCATTTTCATGACTCATCCCTGTTTTGTTTGGTCTTGACAAGGAGGTAGAGCCTCCAGGGATCAGAGGAAGAGCAAGTGAGACCCCAGGAGCAAATGGGCAGGAGCTAAAATGCTGCAGTCAGACTGGATGTCAGTTTATGCCTGCTGGCAGTGGGGGAAGGCTGCAAGGAAAACAGCAAAGAGGCAAAAGTGGCCTCGTTTCATAAAAGCGACAAAAGGTGTAACTAAACCTTGGTGCAAGAAGAAAGGAGAAGAGACAGAATCTGGCTTTGGCTTGAGTGTATGTGTCCTGAGAGCTATGTGTGTTAAATTTCAGTTTGGGAAATAACCAAAATTACTTAATTGCATCATTAAATTTTGCCATCTGCAGATTTTAATTGATGCTTGATTATTGAAGTGAGATGTCCTGTGAACATTTTGAGTAGTAAATTGAAAACTTGAAGCACAGTTGCTATTCCAGTGATGTGGATCCTTTTCAGGATCGAATTATAATATATTTGGATGCCATCTAAAAACTGTATTCCCTCCTTTGCTACATAATTATGTTTCTGTAAACAAGGAATTTCCTGTATTGGATTTTGAGGGTTCTACTCTGAAACACTTGTGTAGATCACATTTCCTTTCTGTTGAAGTGCTTTCCTGGCCTATAAACTTGACATACAGGATGAATGGTCTCCATTTCTTATGAACACTAAAGATCTAGTTTCCATCCTGTAGGAATTTTTTATCAGGTTCTAGCTGTGACAACATATTTTTATTCCAAATAATGCTCTGCTCTGCATTACCATTAGTCTTTGCATCTTGCTGACTGTAATCTCCCTCTCTTCCCTCACGCCCTATTACTTGGTATTTTAAATCTTCTAAGTATTTCATGTATGTTATTATTCTCAAGATTCAGCTCAAGCTTCCATGATATGCTGCTTATCTGCAAAGGTCGATACTGATTTGATATATCTTGGCAAGCATTTTTTGCAGCATGAGGTAGGGGAAAGGGATATCAAAATTCTCTGTCTTTGCATTACAGAGTCCCCGTGGAGCAGCTGCATCAAATTTCTCACATTATTTATGACTGAAGCAAAAGTAACTTTCTGATTGTCCTCATTTTTGTGATTTGTCCCCTACTCAATGTCACTCCAGCTTCCCTCTGGAAGAAACGTTTTGGGATCATTAGTCAGGTGGAAGATCACATACCTTTGTGTAATTATTTGAGATGGTTAGATACCATCTAATGGTAAAAAAAAATCACAAAAAATCACAACCCACTTCTGCACCAAAAAAAATCACCACCTACATTTTAGCTGCTGCTATTGTGAACTCCTGGGATCATTTTGTGTTAAATTTAACTTTGAAATTGCTAACTTCTTTATACTTTTTCTACTGCAGAGTCTTTTCTCATTTGATTATGATTTTTTCTTTCTTTCTAAAATAAGGTTGTATCTAGGTGGGGGTTTGTCTTTTTTTGTGAGTAACAGATGATAGGACAAGAGAAAATGTCCTCAAGTTGTACCAGGGGAGGTTTAGATTGGCTATTAGGTAAAACCTTTTTCACCAGAAGGGTTTTTAAGCATTGGAACAGGCTGTGCAGGGAAGTGGTTGAGTCACCATCCCTGGAGGTGTTTAAAAGGGGTGAGGTGTGGCACTTATGGACAGGGTTTAGTGATGAACTTGGCAGTGATGGGTTTAACTGGATGACCTGAGAAGTCTTTTCCAACCTAAATGATTCCAGCATTCTGTAAACAAGTTTCTCTGCAGTGTAGGAGAATGACAGACTTTATGGCTGCTGGCCAGTGGGTGGTAAATTGAATGCCTGAATAATATTGAGGTAGCTGAGGAATATGCCCCTTTGTCTAGAGCAAAAACTTATTTCCTAAGCTTAGTCTGAGGAAAAAATAATGAAGAATTTAATGTCTATTCCTGTCAGTGCTAAAGGAGTTAAAAAACAAAACAGAGCAGTGTCCAACCCCTATGATTAAGCCTTTTTAAAGAATCACAGAATGACTATGTTGGAAGAGACCTTCAGCATCAAGTCCAACCCATGCCCTAAACACCTCAACTAAACCATAGCACCAAGTGCCATATCCAGTCTTTTTTTGAACAGATCCAGGGATGGTGACTCCACCACCTTCCCAGGCCGGCCATTCCACTATTTTATCACTCTTTCTGTGAAAAACTTCTTCCTAATATCCAACCTGTATTTCCCCTGACACAGCTTGAGACTGTGTCCTCTCCTGAAAGCAAGCATACAACCAAATAAGCCAATTATTAAGTATCCATAATAAGGAATTGATGCTGATGTGAATTTTTTTCTTCCCCTTGAGTTGTTCCTCTGTTTCCTGGGATGTATGGTTTGGTTCTTTACTTTTTTTTGGTGTTAGGTCAGTGTCTTAATCTTTTTCTTCCTAGGTTCATAATTGTTTTGAGCATCTTTCTGCTTCTATGACTTGGAAAACAATGATACTTTGTTAAACTCTGTCTTTTAAGAGGAACCATTATTCCTATCTTAAGTTGTGCCCTATTACCAAGTTTTCTGAGCACTTACTGGCTCTGTACTAAGCACTTTGAAGGCTTAGTAAACACAGGAATAATAATTATATTAAAGCTGAAATTGCAGCTGGGGCCATGAACAGGAAATCCATGCCTAAGTGCATTTTCATCCTTGTTTAAAGAAAATGAGTTTTGGGGAATTGGTTCTTAACATAATATTGTAGCATTCAAGTAAGTTAGTTGGTGAAATATTTTCAGGTAATTGTTATAACCACTTAAAACACCCTGAAAACATGACATCAGTGCTGTCTTAAACAATTGGGGGCTGTGGGATGAAACCCAGCTTTTGTTGAAGAAATCTGGAATCTGAGTAGGAACGTTCTAAAAATGACAAAAGTGAGAGTGAGACTAACAGTGACATAGAAAACTATTTGTTTTAAATCACCTAGTCAAATAAATACATAATTGTAGTGAAAAACAGAAGATTCATTAAAATAATTAGGGGCATTCATTCAAATGTTAGAGGTATTAAGATACAATAAATTCAGACCAAATATGGAGAATATGGTCCAGAGACTGATCAGTGTTGTCCCCACTCAAATGGAAGAGCACTCTGTGCTGGCCTAGTGCGCCACAACCCTTGTAGCTGCTCCATTTGGCTACTTCCATGATCCTTATTGATTTTGGTTTTTTGATGGTCTCACATTTACCTCCTATATATCCAAACTGCATGGCTGTAGGATTGGTTATGCATGGGGTAAAATTTTAGAACCTGATTTTAGTTTTTCAAAGGTACAGAGGAGGTCACAGAGTAATTTCAATGCAACAGGCTGCATAGACTCCCAGCCCCTCAGCAATCAAAATCTTAGTGATCTTCCACTCCTTTGTGAACTTAACTGTGTTTAAAAATGGAATTTTTAACTGACAGCTGGTGTCAATAGAAAACAATCCAGGATGCATAAACACAAAGTATCAAATATAAGAATGTGCAGTTGCTAAATTTTAATGTATGTTTCTCTATATAGCTTTATTTTTTTGTTATTCTTTGAGTTTTATTTGGCTTTCATCATTCAAATAATAAAATTCTAAAGAGAGGAATCTCCTTTGCAAGTAATGAGAAAGGGAGGGCTGAATTTTTCCCTTTTATACCTAAAGGCAGGTATTCAAGAAGCTATTGTATGTATGATTTGGGCCCAAACAGTTTTATTGCTTTAAAATCTTATCTATCTTAATAAATGATTATATACTGCTTTAGACACTTACTCAGCTCTGTTTCTGAAATTTCAGGGGTGTATTTCATTTTCTGAGTTTGTAGCATGTATGATGTAATGACTTGAAATGTCTCTCTTGTGTGCAAAGGTAATGCCAGATAATTGACTTTATGCTCCTGAACCTAATTTTCTTGAAAGAAAATTGTTTATATTAATTCAATAAAGACTAATGGGCCTGTTAAAATTCGTTGCTTTCAAAACAGTGCATTTATTGCCATAAATATCCCTGCTTTCTCCAGAAGCAAAGCTCAAGGTCTTAGTTTTCTCCACAGAAAGAGTCTTGGCTGCAAAATTGTTCGCATTACACACACAACACCCTAGACACGTTTTGTAGAACTATATAAAACCATTCTCATTATTTCAATTTATGGTGTAACTGGGTGCCAAAGCCTTTGAGCTTTGGCTCAGTGTGAGCACAATGCAGGTTATGAAAGGACAGTATAAATGAAAAATACCTGACCATTACACAAAGGATACTGACACTATTGTGCTCCATCCAGTTGTTTACTGTGCAATAGTATGGAAAGTCTATTATACTAGTTTTATAGTTACAGATGCTGTTTTGGGACATTCATCACATGGTCTTGAACAAACATGGGGAAACAACCAGTTGCCTGTTATATACTATATTCTCAAGACAACAGCCCTTTTCCCATCTAGGGGAATGCATTTTCAAGCAATATTGATTTTTCTTTCATTCTTCTCTCCTCTCCTCTCTCCTTAAGAAGCCAGTTTTAGAATTATCTTTGGTCCTTAAACTTGTTTGTCTCTTGTCTCTACATGGATTTGTTTAGTCTTTCTGTCTTTTTTTTTTTTTTTGAAACAACCTTGTATTGATTGAAGTTATATGCTGGACTGTGATCACCAAAATACAGGACTTTAGTGGGTCAGCCCCCTGTGCAGGACATGGGTCACTTTTGGCTTCTGCCATCAGACAGCTGGAGGGTTCTGTAAAAGGTGGTGATTTTTTTTTGAAATGTTACTTAAAAGCTGTTAATCAGGCAAAAGCCTTTGGAATTAAAAGTTCTCTCCAACAGGTCCTTGGTTTGATTTGTTGTCACTGATGTACCTCAGACAGATCCCAGTGAAAAACAAACAGAAATGGCTGCCACCATGAAATTGCCAATTAACAATGCTATTTGTGACTTGAAGAGAAGGAGTAAGAAACCTGGGTTTTTAAAGCCTCTTGTCTGTGCTTTGGTGAAAACTCACATGGATGGGTTCCCCATGCACAAAAAAGCAACAAGCTTAAAAATTCAAGAGGAGCTAGCAACATGCCCTCAGCTGCCTTCTGTGCAAAGAGACCTTTGACCAAAGTATTGAAGCTCAGTCCCCTTGAAAATGTTTTGATATAACTCTGGCCTTTTCCAGGTAAACGTAGAAGTCTTTTGAACAGTATTGCTGTAAATGTGATTTGTGAGAGGAGCAAACAGAGTTTTGAGCAACCTGTTTGACAGGTAGTGATTCATTTGAGGTTTGCTATTTATGTATTTGAAACATCTTCCTTCATCCCACCCTTTTTCAAATCTTTCTCACTTTAAATTTGGAAGAAATCATGCCTACATATATCAATGTGAAAAAAAGCTTTCTTTTTCTGCAATGCATATTCACATAAATTTCACTTTTCTATGAGAACAATCTGTGTAGATGAAGGCAAGTGTATGTCAAAATAGGATGGAGAAAATGTTTCCTCTAGGTCTCTGTTTCAGCTTTTGTTGTTCTTTTAATGCTTGTTATAAATTTTATCTTTATGATTTGAAGTATAACCTTCCAAAGTGGCTTATGAAATAAATACATAAGAACTTAATAGGGTTAATTACCACGTTCCAGTGATGGATTTAGTTAAAAAAAAATATCCTGTTGAGGTTTCATTTAGCTGTAGACATGGCTTTTCTTATTTTTAGATGATAGTTTCATTATCATGTGTTTTGAGAAAATGCTCTGACCTCTACATCAAAAGCATAAGCAAAAAGAGCTGTTGTAGGAGCTTCATATGGGTATTCATAAGACAACCTATAATTTATGACTTATGTTTGATCGTAGCCTTTTTAATTAGAAACATATTGCATCTGCTTAACATTGCTACTGTTTTGTTGCAGAAGATTTTTTGTGGCAATTAATCTAGTAATATCCCTGAGCAATCTGAAATTGTTGAAGAAGATGGAAATTGGCTGATGAATGTATTGGTCACTTCAAAGGCATGTTCAAATCTATCTTCTTGCTGTCCTAATGAATATGGAAGCCTGCCCAGTGTGTGATTGGATTTTAATGACTTCAAGGTCAGGGACTTTGTAAGGTGTGAATCTGCTTGCAAGGTCACTAGTGGCAAACAGTGCATGGATCTGAAAATAAACAAGGAGCTGTCAGGGATATTAACTTTTTGTAGAAAAACCCATGGGATGAAAAGGTTAATAGGTGATTGCATTGTAACTTGTTTTGAAACTCAAAACGAGCTGTAAAGCTACGTGCATTATCCTACATTATGCCTTGCATAAGAAACAGTGGTAATTTAAAATGAAGGCAGTGTTTGATTGTAATAGTACCCTAGCTTACCAAAAGCTGGTATTTGCCATTATATAAACTGGTCCACATAATCAACATGTGCTCCAAATGCAGACCTTTTGGAGAAACAGGTGAAATTACCTGGATGTGTAAGTATATTTTTTCCCATAGATAACTCAGACTAGCCATTGCCCATAGAAATTCAGATTGCATGTACAGCAGTTATGCCCCATATTAATTTGCAATTCTGTAGAGATTGTTCAAGATGGAGGAAAATCGAGTCTGAAAATACTAAGGAAGTTTATAAATTACTTGTCATAAGGTACTTGACTTCTGATAGCGCAGAAATAACACCTGCATGAAGAAAATAATAAAAAAAAACCTGCAGAGGGGGGAGAAATTTGGGGTATGGTGGCATTTTTTTGGTAGGATAAAAAATTCATTTACTAAGAACAAAAACTCAGAACTGCTGCATAATTTACCCTGCTGGTTTGGGGCAGTGAGCAGTTTCAGGCATGGCTACCACAGTTGCAGTTTCTCTCAAGCTGTTTGTACCAATGGGAGGCTTCATCTGATAGGCATGTTCACATCTCAGCTAACATAATAATGTATATAGAATGGAGTTCTATAGAAACTATATCCTGTTACTGGAAAGTTCACAGTCTTAGTGATCAAAGAGACAGGAAAAAAATACCACAAGTACCCCACAGATATGGGGCAAAAACCAGTTTTACTGAAGTCCAAAAGTACTGTAATTTTCTTTTTTTTTTCCTTCTCTCAGAAAGTATATGTATGTATGTGTGCACACAGATTTTTGTGTGTCTTCTAGTCCACATCTGTGAAATTTGTCTATGTGGAAGCTGCTCACAGTGTTTTGGTCTGTGTGATTGATGTTTTCATGATTAAACTAATCAGTATATCAGCAGTAAATAACCCATATTTAGCTGCAAATTCAGTTGCCACAGAAGTTCTGTGTTTAAAGCAAGGACTTAGTTTTTGCTGTTAATGCAAAATGTGTTATATCCTTCTCAGAATAATTCTTAGTCTTTGCATTCTTTATGGTGTAACATAGCCAGCAGTCATATAAAAAATAAAGCAGAAGAGTTTTTCCAAGATGGAAGACTTCTTTGGTTTTGAATTCATCCTACATACATTCACTGAAGTCTTTTATGGTGTGCCACTGTTTCATTGATTTCAATCTCCTGAATGCTTAAGCTCAGGTTTCTATTTCCATCTGGTTTTGGAGTATAAGGGATGAGAAGAAAGGTGTTTTGTTTTTACTTACTCACTTATTGATTATCAAGAATCCCTTTTTCTTTCTGCGTCCTGCCTTGCAACAAGAAAGAGAGGGCATAAACTGGGTTTTCTCTAAATGTTGTTTTGGGCTGATAATAGTTTGAAAACAAAAATTAACTCAGTTTCAATTTACTATCTTTAAGATAAATTGAAAATGTCAGCATTGACATTACAAGATTTTGAAAAAGAATAAACTTGAAAGCAATAGCCTTCTGCAGCTTTATAGTGAAAACAGTGGAACCTGTTAATAGGATGAATATTAGCTTTGGGAGTGCCTTTGTTTAATGACTAATTCTAATGATTAGAGTAACTCTTTATTCTCAGTGTTGACAAGCATTTTTTGCGTGATCTGTAATGGGTTTGTAGGAATATGAACTGAATCTCTCTTTTTGCAGCCACTTGATGAAGAGCAGCTGAAGGCATGGGTATGAAGAGCATTTTTTTAAGGCAAAACCATCATATACTCAGCTCTATTAGTTGTGATTCTATAAGGTCAATTTTCAAACCATATGTCACATGTTAATATCATTATATATATGAACTTATTAGCATCCTGTTCTTTCTGTGTTGTTGCTGGTTTTAATTTTTGAGGTTCAAGACAGCAGGCAAGTTTGTCAGCCTTTTCCATACTGTCAGTTTCTGCTTTTGACCTCTGCATTGCCTCTTACATAGACACATTGACAGTAAGTTTCATGTCCAAGTCCCTTTTTGTTCTTCTGTTCTTCTTGCGCTCTCACTCAATTTTCTCATATTCTAGATATGTTTCACTGTAGCTTTAATTTTCTCTGATTTGAGCAACTAATCAGTCAAAACTGTCTCTTATCACTGGTTGTCTATGCGCTTTGTGATAAAGTGATATTTCTGAAATTCCAGCTGTTTAGTCAGCTTTGGTAAAGAGAAACCTTGAGATTGGGAAAAAAAAAATCTATCTGCCATACTTTTGGATAATTTTCTGTTTCAACTTGTCTGATATTGAATTATGCAGTCATTCTTATTTAAATTCTGTGTTTTAGGGACACACATCAGAGCTCCATGAGTGGTTTAATTGAAGTGCTGAGTTATATTTTGGAATTCTATACCACCAAATCTGTGGCATGTAAAATGGCAATCCCAGAAACAAACGACTTTTCTCATTAAAAATATCTGCTAATTTTCTGCAAATTGCACTAATTGCTCATTCAACAGTAGTAATGCACACAGCTTGGTATAAGAGGAAGATCTCGTCTTCAGTGGATTTCTGCTCTCTGTACAAACTCCAGTCACACACAGCAGAGCTGGAAACAGTGCCAATGAATCAAAGAAATCACTGGCCTCTTTTATGCTATTTTTAGTGTCCTCCCTGTTGCTAGTAAAGCCTTTGCTGTGAAAACATACTGTTGTATTTTTCTGAAAATATGATGAGTAATTATTTTTTAAAGCATAGCCAAAAAGGAGAATAATCTAAGGCCATCCAATCCAGAGCCTTTTGGAGTGGGTAATTAGCAAGCCACCATGAGACAGTTCTGCTTGCATGAGTATTAAACATTTATGCCACTGACAAGTGATTGAGCTCTCTCCATCCCAGCGTGAGAATAAGAGGGCCACCAGGTCTCTCCATCAAGAGAAGGCCCAAAATGTTACTGTATCCCTGAGGAAACAGAGCAGGAAGGAAAAATGAAGATAACTTGGTTTTAGAAAGGCCTCCTGCTTCTTTTCTAATTTTCCTTTGATAGCTAAGCCTCCTTAAAAGCAGTGATTGGTGAAGATGTGACAAAGACAGGGTTGGGGAAGAAAGGAGCTTATTTGGGGAAATTAAATCAGAATTCAGATGCAAGGAAGATTGACACGTTAAGCACTGTGGAAAGCAGAATGTGCTGCTGCTAAATTGTGTGACAGGAGAGTCTGTAAAACCGAAAATCAGCTGTGAGAAGAATAGAGGAATGGGATCAGTCCTGACTGACTATGTGACTGAAACATTCAGAGCTTTCCCAAAAAATCCTTTAATCTCTCTGCAGTTGTCAAGCCCTTCTCACCTCACACTTCTGAGGTGGCCTTACGTGGTGTTTTACAGCATGGTCTCAGCTGATTCCTGCTATGTTGCAGAACAAGGATCTTTATTTTTCATTATGTCTGTAATAAGAGAGTTGTACTTAGCAGTCACTGCCTTTATAGTTGTCTAAAAATCAAAATAATCAAAGGGCTGCTTTGTATATACAAGTGGCAAAACAGCAATATTAGGAAATTATTGAAGGTAGCTGTGTCAAAAAGTCTTTTCGTGTTGAATGTTCCACTGTTGTATGCTTGAGCTGCTTGTTTAAGTTTGTAAACTCTGGAGGAACAATACTCTGTTATCTATTTGTTTGGATCCCTGTGTTGTAAATCCTCAAACTATTTTTTTTTTTGTGTGTGTTTGACTACATTTGGAACACAAACTCAAAATATAAATCAAAAGACATCCAGTGCTGCAAGAAGAATACCTTGGGTGAAAATACAAGTCTTCTCTTGTAGTGCTTCTGAGGGGTGGAGGACCTTTCCCTGCACCACTGGTCATTTGGTGGCTGAATTAGCACTGCCATATGGGAGGTCTGGGCTTCACTTGCAGCCAATGCAACAATCATCTACTTGGCTTGTGAAATTCCCCGTGGCAGGTGGATGTTGCTGGAGATTTTCATGGAACATTGCTTTTCTACTTTATAACCAGAAAAGGCTTTTATTTTTCCTTTACTTCCCCAGCATCCCCACAAGATTTTCACTAGAAATGAATCACAGTCTTGGGGGGGATGAGTGTGTTCTTTCTGTCTTCTGAAAGGTTCAGCAGCCAAGATTTGTATGATTTTGTCCTGGACATGGTGGAGAAAACCAAAGAAAACATTTCAGAGATTTTAGGAGATTTAAGAGCAAGCTTTCTCTCTGAACTGACTGTCCCATCAATTGCAGAATGAAGAAAACAGGGCTTGACATCTCACTGGGCAAATTTATGCTTTTGGAGATATGTTTAAGTTTTCTTCTCTTCTCCACTGAACAGAGAAGTTTCAATTTCTGAATGATGAGGGACATTAATGTATTTTTTTAAATTTACCAATTCCTCCTAATGGCTAGTGCCACTGATGTTGTCTAAACTCAGACAAAGATTTACGAGAACAACTCTCTCTATCAAACATGCTTCACTATTAAAGTGTTCAGAAGCTTAATGTCAAGGGTCAAAAATGTGGGAATTCTGGTCTGAGTCCATTCACTTAATTTGAGATGTTTATTTGTGAGTTTGGAGATTTTGACTCTTTTTCTTGCCGATGGAAAGAACCTGGTGCTTTTCAGACGTGAATTATGCTGATTTCAACTCTAACTTTCAGTGAGATATCTGACTTCTACATGCTTGTTTTCTTTCTCTATAGTCCTCTCTAGCTCAGATGTACTTAAGAGGAAAAAAACTCATCCTGAATCCTAATTGGATTAGGAATGCTGACAGCTTAGAATTTTGTTGAAACATGGGAGCATCTCCGGTATGTAAAATATATATCTTGTCATCAAGCTAACACCCCAAATTAGATTCCTTAAATGTTATATTTATATATGACTCAGTTTTCCATCTGTGAAATATTCACGGAGAGCTTCCTCACTTCAAAGACATGCTGTAGATTTTTAGAAAATAGTAAGAGAAGCCTTTTAAGGTGATAAAATATTCTATATAGAGATATAAAGTGCTGTTGAAACCAGGCATCAACGAAATGGGGTTTATAAGGAATTAGGCCACTCCACTCCATACTTAATGGAGAAATTAAAAAAAAAAAAAGAAGAAAAAGAAAAGAGAAGGAATTTAAGAAGCAAAAGAGAATAAACTGAATAAAAATACAATTCACTCTCATTTCTCTGCATAAATATGAAAATAGTTCTGTAGATGTCAGAATATGATATCACATTGCTGAACTGTACTATGGTCAAGAGGTTAGAAATCAGATTACATGAGCAATTTATGTATGGAGGTTTTGTCATGTTGTAGTCTTTGAATTTGTTGCCTTCATGCTATTTTTAGTGAAACATTTAATTTGTGGTTTGATCAAATAATTGGCAAATACTTCTGAACACAATTTCAAAATTTAATTACTCATTAGGTTTATGCATAAGTATGTGTCTTAATTTTTTTTAATGAGCATTTGAACAGTCTTTTTTTTGAATTTGAAGGAATACTGGTGCTCATACAGATCTTCATTTTCTTGGGCAAACAAGTGTATTTATCAGCCAAAAGAGAATGCTTGTTGTTTGCTGTTCAATTAATTAATATTTGCTAAACATTTGACTCATTTTTTCTTATTAACAATATTATGTTGTCCTAGCATACAAAAATAGCTTCTGTGGTAACACTCTTACTTTTATAAACTTGAAATGATAAATTACTTTGGCTCTTACTCTGTCTAGATATTGCAATTCCTAATCCCCTTAAAGCTGACTTAGAGTAATTTTATCATCCCTCTTTTACAGACTGGGGTCTGAGAGTTGCACAGACAAAGCAGGGAAAAGGAGGCGAGAAAACAGCAGAGCCAGGCACTGAAACTTGACAGCCACCTGAAAGGAGGTCATAGCCAGGTGAGAGAGAGCCAATTCCCCCTGGCAGCCAGTGACGGCACAAGAGGATGGAGCTTCAAATTGTGCAGGTTGGTGGTGGTTCAGGTTGGTCATCAGGAGGAATTGCATCATTGAGATGGCTGTTAAATGGTGGAATGCACTGGAGGTCTTAGGGAAAGACTGGACATGGCACATGGTCTGGTCAGCAAGGTGGTGGTCACTCAAAGGTTGGTCTGGATCATCTCAGACGGTTTTTTCCAACCTAATTAATTCTCTGTGTGTGAGTGTGTGTAAGGTGTGTGCCACAATGATCTACCAACTTGGTTCAAAGGCAGCTTTAAGCAGCCTCAAGCCAGGTAAACTGAGGTAGCTGAGGTTAAGATGAGCAGCTCCCATTGTTTGTTGTGCCAGCAGCACTGTAGGTTTGGCTTGATAATTTCCTCTATTGAGTTTTTACTGACTGGTGCATGCATGCACACACATGCACTACTGCTCTGGACTGAGTTTGTGTTGATCTAAAACTCCTCTTTGTGGAAACAAATGTTTTCATTAACATTGTAATAAGAAGAAACAACACAGATTTTTCCTGACTTGCAGATAAGGGCATCATATGTGGTAAACAGCTGGAATAGAATGAAACAAGTATTACTCACACTTAAAAGGGTTATTTGTAATTTTCTGCCCAAGGTAAAATTGATTCCAGTTGGAAAGTAGGAGTCATTTTTTAAATTTTTTTTTCTTCATAGGAATACAAGATATAAGCCAAGGATGTCTTGGGCTGTCTGACCCAGATCTATCATGTCATATTTTAATTATGTTTGCCAGAATTTAAGAATGATGCTTTTTTCCTTTTTTTTTACTGTTCTCTAACAGAAAGGAGTTTTACAGTCTTCCTTCCCTGATAGTGTGAAGCCTTTTTTCAATATTCAGCCTGCATTTATTCTCGGCCAGTTCATACGCATTTGTTTCAATGTCAGAGTTGCTAATAACGTGGCCAGGGTGAAATAGCTCATTTCCTTCCTTTATATTTAGGGATAGCATCTGCATGTCTTCTGGCTCTTTATTTTGTTTAGGCAAATACTTCAAGCCTTTTTGTTCTCCTTGTGTAAAATAAGTTTTTCACTTTTCAGCTTGTGCCAAGCTAGCACAAAAAGGACTGACTTCATAACTTGAGGCAAAACTAGTATTCCAATAATGTGCATTGCTGCTTGCAGAAACTTCTGTAGCTATTACATCAGGTTGGAGACTGCCATGAGGTGAATGCATTTGGGGTCAGAGGGAATATGACTACTTAAGTCTCTGAAACACATCATCTTCATCTCTGAATCTGGGGAAGATTGCTGTGAGCAGCTTCCATAGAGCAGAGCTGATAGTCATCTCCCTGAGTCAATACAAGTTCACCAGTTTAGAGAAGCTGAAGATCAATCTGATACATTTATTTCTCTAAGTTTATCTGTGTTTACCCTCGCACCTCTTGCATTCCGTATGAATGTCCCAAGTGACAGAAATCGTTGTAACAGAAAATGGAAGAAAAGCTATGGGCAAAATATATGTTGAGCTCTTTCTAATAGCTTTAGGTATACTGCATTGTTGGATACAGCCACAGCATATTTTAAACCCAAAATATGATATCTTCACTGAAAAAAACCTAAGAAAATTCTTCTTTCACTCTCCATATTTTATTTTCAGGAAATAAATACAATAGTCTTTTAATATTCAAGGTTGTTATGCATTATGACTATAACTTCACACTGTACCTGTATTAGTTCTGGGTAAGCTGCTTTCTATCAGCTTCCAGGGTAAACTGGTTTTGGGTGGGTTTTTTTTCCCCCATTAGGATTTCCTAAATTACTCCTAAATTATTAGTCATCTAATTCTTGCTATTTGATATCTAATTTGAATATTCTTTTCACAGCAGCTCCAGGACTCCTGAAGGTTACAATAATATAAAATATTTGCTTAAATCAAGCTTTTAAAGATTTTTTTTCCTAATATTTTATTTCTTGTGTCTTGTTATTATGATTATGAAAATACAAAGATGAATTTCTGAGCACTTTTAGTTTTTTCCTCATCCCTACTGGGACTTTTGTTTGTCCAAGTAACTTCTGCACAGGAAAAGGTTACATAAGAGGGCAATCCAAATTGTGGATCCTTTGTCTTACACACAAGTTTATAAACTCAAATTTGGAGACTATGTTTTAAATCATTGCCTTTTAAGTTTCTTTACCTTTCTTGAGAAGATGAATGTTTGAGATTGTAATGCATAATATTTGAATTATTCATTTTAATTAAAATTGATCATGAGAACTAATTAAAAGACACGCAACCGGTTACTGGAAACATAGTTGGACTACTTTTCAAAAATACCATTTGGTGTTCAACATTATAGGCTCATGTTGATTTTAGAAATTATATTCTATAAATAATAAGAGGCTATAATTAATTCTGCATAAGAATTTGGAAATCTAATCTGTCATAAAAAGATGTTGAGCAGTGCTTTCTGGTTTTGGAAAATCATGGGTTCTTTTTTCATATAAAGCTTTATGCAGCACTCAAAAATGTCAACTGAAAAAAGGTTTAAAATGACCTCTAATTCATTTCTTTTTCTCTATATTTTAAAGTGGGATTCAGCAGCCTCCCCATTACCCTTGGTGGAGTATTTTGGGAAGATATATAGAATCATAATAAATAAATTATCTCATAGAGAAATAAATATTGAGTGTTCCACTGGATCACCAAACCCAGGAAATCAGTACTTGCTATTATAGCCAATCTGATTACAAAAATCAGGTTTTACCCACCAATAAGTAGATTGTTTGTTATTGCTCAGGAAATTCTCTCCATTCTTATAATTAGAACCTCTCAGATTTCCAGTCTAAATGTATTAATTGTCAGTTCATGCTCATTTTCTTTGAAAAGCTCTTTACTTGACCTCAGATTGTGACTTGATGACTAATTTTGAGAGCTATGATGGGAATCCATTATCACCTACTCAGAGAGATGTTCTTAATGCATTGCCTAATTTCCACTACATGAAATATAGTTTCACCATTTCTGTTCTGTGTCTGACTGAGGTTGTTGAAAGGAATAGAACCAAAAGAAATGTTTAAAAAGAGATTTTAGCCACTTTAGCCTAAGATGTGTGCAGTGATTTCAACAGAATGGAGAGATGCCAGGGACTGTAAAAGTCGAATTTAATAGCTGAAGGTGAACTTAGATGTACTTATTTCTATTTGTGGTGAAAATTTCACACTGAAAGGAAACAGATTGTGCAGAGAGGAATAAGTGAGGCATTCTCTAGAAAACTTTCCATCCTATGTTTTAATTTCTTTGAAAATTTTCATTTAAGTCTATTATTCAGAGAAAATTTGGGTCTTTGACTATGTAATTTTTCCTTTTTTCTGAAGTGTCATGTGTTCCTGGAACTCTTACATAGCTGTTTTTCCTTTGAAATAAATTGTACTGGTGTCAGACAAAAGTTGCATTATTCTATATCCATACTGAGAATCAATTTCTCAAAAAAAAAAGCCTTTAAAAACACAGGAAGGTTTTAGGGCTGAGTTGGATGTACTTGTGTTACTCACCTAGGCTGAAAATGCTTGAAGAACACTGACAGGGAAGAGTCCTGTGGGTTGGTACTAGGGAAGTGCTAGTGGGATTTTGGGATCTTTACATAAAATTGAATTTTAAAATCTGTGACATTGATTGTGATGTTCATGTTCATCACTTTTTTGAAGACCAGATCTGTTCCCAGTAGAACAGCTTACACAGACTTCAGAAATTTCTTGTCGCCCATGTGGCCCACATATATTTTTTCCCCTCTCTACTGAATGAACTAGGTTGGAAACATTTCCTAAGCAGTGAAGAACTCTGACCCACATTTCCATGGCATCAAAAGATTCTTTCTTAGACAGCATGGCAAGGTGCTGCCCTCCAAAAGATGAGCAACATACTGAAGACTTGTCTCAGGACACTTTCTGGTAGGAGCCAGGGAGAGCTGGGTTAGCAGGGTCAAATGCCAAGGATATTTGTAGAGGGAAGAAAATATTGGCTAATATCAGCTCTGTGCTCCCTGACCAGGAAAAGGAAGGGTAGAATGGAAGGAATAGGTTTTCAGATTTAGGCAGTTCTGAGTAAAAGCTCTAAGAGATGAATCAAAGGTGGGCCATCTTTTCATTGAAAGAGGAAAGATTCCGTAAACAGCTGTAGTGGCACCAAATATTGTGTTGGAGATAAAAAAGCCCAAACAGGACTCCAAAACAACTTTGGTGTTGTTGAGTAAAGTCACAATGATCCACAAATTGCAAAATTGATCCACTCTTCTGACTCTGAAGAAGCTGGAGGTGGAGGATGTTTTCCTCCTATGCTTCTGCTGTATGGTAACAAGAACAGTGGATAGGTTTACCTTCCACAATGGTAAATGGATTTGAAGCAGAAACATTCTCTCTGAAAGGACAGTAACAAGTTAGGATCCCCAGATTAAAAAAGAAGGGTAAATTTTCATGTAACCTAAAGTGTCTAAATTGTCTTTGTGATTTAAATTTCTTACACACAGAGATTCCATTAGTAACAGTTATATTGCCACAGATTAAAAGTATGTGTGAACAATTGGAATCTCTCAAGGCATTAGTTACTCTTCAATAACAAATGTTTTCATTGACTTGGAGACAGTTGTAGCAGGAAGTTTTAATTTCCAATGTACCTAAAGTAATTATTCATGTTCTGCTGATGGTTATTTATTATTGAATTAAAATGTATTTGGGGGATAAAAGCCCATTAGGATAAAGAATTGTGTCAAACCCACAAAGTTGTGATGAAGTTTGATTATGGAAATTCCTGCTCTTGGCTCCTGTATATTTATGGCCAGGTAGCAAGTTTCAGAGAAAGAGAATATTGTGTTAATCTAACAGTAATCACCTACTTCTATAAAATTAGAAAAGAATTTGAGTTATTCATCCAGGAAGCCTAACCAGAACAAAAAACATTCATGGACTAGTAAGCTGTGACATTGGGTATCATGCCCTTCTTAAGGAGCAGTTTTCTTTCCAGCCTTGATTCAATATTAGTGGGGAAGAACTGATTGAGAAAAAGAAAAGGTTCTGCTAGTTAGGAATGGCAATAGATTTTTCAGGAACTCTATCAGTTCATACGTTAATAAATTAACTCCTCTTTATGGAAAAAAACTGCAAATATATTTTATTCAAAGGTACATTGCTTGTTTTGAATCCTAAATTCATTAATCTCTGTGAATTTTTACACTTGTCTGATATAGTTTGAAATGCTTGTTCTGATGTATCAGCTGAGGGCAATAACCTATTTGAATTTATGGGGAGCATTATCACTGTGAGGTGTGGGAATTTTCATGTGTAATTTGAGAGACAAGTGAATTCCTGTGCTCTGGGACGTGTGAGTGAAAACCTTCTTTTTCTTTAATAAATCATTGTAGTTTTAATTGTAGATCACTTCGCTAAATTCAATTATATGATGCACCTCATGATTTCTGCAATTTTTGTTTTACCTTTCCAGTATAACCAATCCATTCTTATTGTGTGTCTTTGGAAGTGAAAAAAATTTCTCAGAGGTAAAATCCTTTTACCCTGCCAATTTCTTCCCCTGGCTGTGTTTCAAATTGGTGCTTTTTACATCACCCCTGCACCATCTTTTTTCCAGAAAGAGTTACATACGGGAAGACTGACGTCAGGACAGTTGCTTTTGTTTTTTGTGTTTGGTTTGGTTTTTTTTTTTGTTAGTTTTTTTTTCTTTACTGTTTTAATCCCTGGATGAGGGTTCCTGGATAAGTTATGACAGCTCAATCACATCTCTAAATTGTGCTAAACTGTGGTGGAAGCAAGGGGGACACTCTGCAGCCAAGAGTTATTGGAGAGGAGCGTGCTCTGATTAGGCCCCGTTTGTCCCTTGGCAGAGCCTGTGTGTTGGTGTTATGTATGTGTATGTCCTTTCTGTCAGCTGGTGCTAGGCTTCCCATGCCAGAAATATTTCTGTTAGGTATCCAGGTCTTCCTGCTGTTGTAGTGGCACAGCGGGAGTAGATTTTGACAAGGCAATTTTCTGGACAGCTATTAAAAATTTTTTGGAGGTTGTATCCTGGATGCTGTTTTATTCCAAAGCAAGTATTTTATTGTACTGCAATTGCTTTTATTGTTTTGTTTTCTTTTTTTTTTTAATTCATGACCTGTTTGTAAATGCTATGATACATCTAGAACAGTGGTCAAATATATATTACCTGAGTAGAGTTGCCTAATTCAGGAGTTGGGGTTTATCTGTTGCATCAGGTTGGAGGGGATGGAGGCAAGGAAAGGCTGTGCTCTTCAGTAGCATGGGTGCTCAGGGTCTTCTGGAGGTTTTATGCAAAAAATCCCCAATTAGTGAGAGTGTTCTCTGGCAGTGCAGTTGACTTTTGCTGCCCTTTTTTAATAAATTGTAGTTGTGAACTTGTGACCTTCATTCAAATTTTAAAGTGTGTGTCAAGGTATCATAAGCTGTTAAGTTGCTCACAATCATGCTAATCATTAGTAACTCGCACTAAATTGAGTATGATGGTGCTTTGTGGAGTCTTTAAAATACATATTGTGTTGCATTGCTGTCCTCAGCCATGAGAGACTGAGCTCAATGAGCTCCCCTGATCATTTGTACCTCTCTACTGTCACTTCTACAGTGAGTGGAGAGCTAAACAGCCATATGCGATCACTCACATTCTAAATCAACTTCTGAAATTTTCTCCACTGACCATGAAGAAGGAGAGGGGTTCAAATTTGTGTATTAGAGCCTAAGATCCAGGTGGACTTGGGCATTCACATTGCATTTTCTTTCTAAAACATGTGACATTTGGCTAAATTAAGCTAATAATTCTTGGTTTCTTGGTTTGAAACATCAGAAGGCTGAATGGCAATCTTGCACACCTAGTGTTAGTCTTTTACATCTATATTTCTGTTTCTGAGCCCACGATGGTGGTCTGTGTTGTGTACCTGGTTATGTATATTGCTGAAATCGATACTGAGAGGAATCATGTACCCTTCTGTCTCTGAAGTGTAATAACAATTTGATAGGCCCATTCTCTTCCTTTGGATAAAATACTTTTACTGTGGGGTTTTTTCAGATTTCAATGAAAATCCTAAAGGGTTCAAACTAACTGCTGCATGGTACTTCTTTGTAATGCAGCATCTTGAAGCTGGTGTCACAAGTAAGAAGTACCCAGTGAGTAATCTCTCAAGTAAACCTGTTGGGTTGTTTTGTTTTTAATACAGAAAGCTAGATTGTCTTGTTCCTCTTGCCAAATTATAGGAATAGCTGTTTGAAAAAGAACCTGCAGTAGAAGGAAGGCATCTGTTCAATTTCCTTTGTACTTTCCCCACACTGGATATTGCTGAAAACTAAAAATGCTATATCCCCCCTTGTTTGTCATCAGGCAGGATAAAACACACGTTATTTTTCATTTCACCATTGTTTCTCTGTAATCAAAAGAGAAACAATATTTAAATTAACAACTTCAATATTCCCATCCTACACAAAGTTCTACCAAGCTGATATTTTGCTGACTAGTTGTTTTCAAGACAGGAATCAGTAGGCTTGCCCATGCACAAATGCTGCTTAGGAAACAAGGTCTCCTAGTATGCAACTACTAGTGAAAATAATGATTGTCTTTCAGGGTTGGTTGGTTTGGGTTGTTTTTATTTTTTATTTCAGTGGCAATTCTGTACAGGTGGCCAGGCAATTGCGAATCATTGTATATTTGTGTGCGCTGATATTCCTTTAGAATCACAGAACAGTAGATGTTCTGGGTCAGAACATCTGTTTTGGGTCAGAAGGGACCTTTAGCGATCATCTATTTTAACCTCTCCCTTAGGCAGGGGCAAATAAACTGGGTTGCTCAAAGCCTCATCCAACCTAATCTTGAACACATGCTATGTTCCTAGATAGAACATCTTCAGCTTTTCTGTGGAATCTGTTCCAGTGTCTTGTCACCCTCATAATTAAATAATTCATTTTTATGCCCTACCTACACCTGCCCTCTTTGGGTTTAAAATTGTTGCTCCTAGTTCTGTCACTACAGACACGGTAGAAAATCTGCTTCTGTCTTTCTAAGAAATTCCTTTGTATACTGAAAAGCTGCAGTAAAATCTCCCTGGGGACTTCTTGAGCTTGAACAACCCAACACTCAGCCTGTCTTCATAGGAGAGTTGTTCCAGTTTAATACCTTTGCTTTTGATATTTAAGCAAGGCAAATGTTCTGGACCATCACCTGCCTTGTAATGAGCTACCAAATACCACCTACCCAACTGCCTTCCACCATGACTTCATTGCTCCCATGCTCAACTATTAAACCTCTTTTGATTGAATCCCCAGCAATACAGGTCATTCAGAAGATCACATTTCTACAAGGGCTGTGAAGCACAAGATGTTACTGAGTACTTTTTGTCTCTATTTCATCTTTTATCCTAAAAGTGAATTGAAATAATTTTTCTCCAGCAGTCCTCTACTTCATCGGTCGAAGGTCTCTGCAATCCCAGGCTTTGGACTGATTGAATAGTGTTACAGACTTTTGCAAGGTGTGATAGGGAAGCCTGGTGTTAAGAAGAAAAAAAGCTTACTTTTTGGGGTTTTTTTTCCCTACAAAGTTGTCACATGAAGGAAACAAATATATTAGGAAAAATTCCACAGCCAAATCAACATTGCCTGCCCCAATTAGTTTACAACCTGCTGTGAAATTTCTAATTCACTTATAAATTACTTTGAAGAAAACCAGAAATTAATCTCAATGTATTTATTTATTTTAATGTATAGCCACACCATTTATACATAAAGTTCACCCAACATTATGCCTTCTGCCTGACTCTGACCAGTACTGAATGCTTAGTAATGAAGATAAGTTATACACAAATTTAGGAAACAACAGAGGACCAGTGATCATTCTTGGGGATGCAGGTTTTTCTCTGACTGTTTTAACTTGGTCTTATTTCCATTTGCTGTCTCCTTGAAGGGCTGAAATCCATTTGTGTTTACTGTCATTATTAAGAGGTTATTAAGCATTTCTAACATTTTAAGATTTATACCTGTTAAATTATTTACATATCTTGTTTTGCTGTATCCTTTTGGAGGTGGGCTGACTAAACTAGTATTTAACACTCAAAACAGTGAATGCACACTGTGTTTATAAAACACTCAAGTTACATCTGCTGTTTTTATGTGTTCCCAGTACTCCTGGCATCCTACCTGACTACAGATGAATGTCAAGTTGGTGTTATTAGAAAAGTATATATAGTGACTCTTGGGGGACCTCCCCAAATGTTGCTACAGATTTTCTACAGGTCTGTCTCTGCTATTCCTACCTGTATCTTTTGTTAATTTTGTTGGTACTGTGATTTTACCAACTGAGCTTTAAGTAACAGATTTGTGGGTTGTTAAAGGCTGAAGAAGAACTCTGAGGAAATACTGCTATGTGCTTGTCCATATATCCACATGCTACTGTCTCTTCCACTTACATTCTCCCTGTTCTACTTCTGGGGCACCCCTTGTTAGGTACCTGGGAGTAGGGTGGGGCTCAGGGTGGATGGGTTGAAGGTCCAGCACTTCAGACTTGTGTGCTTGAAGTGTCACACAAGCAGTATCACTTAGGGAAATCTACTTAGTGCTGCGAAGAATCCTTTCATGAGTTATTATGGGATTTCAAATGTGCATTGGTACTATTGTGTGGGGACAGAAAATTTCAGTTTCCTTCATTTTGGATACAGTTTTATGATTCTCTGCTCTTGTAGAGGGATCTTCATTCACCTCACTGACTCAATTACGTTGTGATGCTTTCTTTTCTCCTTAACTAAATTGTTTTCCAAGGTGGATGGCTTCTAAATGTTTTCCAATTTATGTGTTGGGAAAGAAATTACTTGCATCCAGACTAACAAGAAACTTGTCATTGTTAGACTAGGCACAGCAATACAAGGATTCAGAACTATAAATTTACCAAGCCAGACCAGGCACCTCATATGGAGATAGAGTGAATAAGGGGAATTAGATGCCTGTGGCTGAGCCACAGTAGCCATCACACTGATGGTTCATGCTTCAAGAAAGGAGAGGCAATGCTGAACTAAGGAGAATGTTTGAAATCCTACTTGTGTCTTGATCCAGAACAGCCAGATTAATCTAGACACTGAACTCAGAAAGGCTTTTTTTTTTTTTTTTAATTTGGTGTATATCTAGGCAGAGCAGTTTGTGTTTGACTAGATTACCTCATAGTGTTGTGTTAAGGGAAATGAATTTTGAAAAAGAATGTCAACATTTCCTTACATCACCAAAAAGATAACTCTGCACGACAAGGAAGAAAAGTTAAGAATACATGTACCAGTAACCTGATAACAGTTTGTGTAGACAGATCTGACATAATATTCAGCAGATTGCTGTCAAGTTTGGGTACTGAGAGATTATTTCTAGGCTCTGTATTTCTGTAGATCATGTAGGACTTGATAGCCATGCTTCAGAGGAATTCTTTTGCAAGGGTGTAATATAAGCATTCTTTGTGAGCAGCAAAGGCAAATAGTGGTCATAGGTCAGAGCCTTAGAAATCAAGGTGATAGCCTTCAAAAGGAGCTGCTTCTGCAGCAAATGAACTGGCACTTGATGCTCTATCTAATTAATAAGCTTACAATGTTCTTTCAGCCCTGATGTTGGAGAGGGATGGCCATTAGCCATACAAATCAGCAATGTGGTGATCAGGGTGACAAGGCAGGTCACCCCCTTGCACTGTGGTGGAAAATGCATTTTCCTTCAGCCCTCTTGTCAAGGACTGGAAATTCCCCAGTGGATCCAGTCCATGGCCAATTTATCTCATTAATGGGCAATCCCATGACTTTTTGTACCTCATTATAGATGCCACACTTTCCTTGGTGTGGTGTGCTGGGTTTTGCTGGGGTACAGTTAATTTTCTCCACAGTGGCTTGTGAGGGTGTGGCTGTGCTGGCAATAGGGTTGATCACACAGAGATGTTTTCTGTTATTGCTGAACAGGGTTCTTACAGAGCCAAGGCCTTGTCTGCTTCTAGTAGAGACCACCAATGAGTAGTTCTGGGGGGTTTGGTTACTGGTTGGGTTTAAACCATGACACACAGGTAGAGTATTTCAGTAGTTGTATTATTCTGCATGTTTTCATTAATATGCTTTGTCCTTCCTCATCCCTGTGGCAAATCCCCATTGGACTATTACCAGTAGGTTGGGAACAGACTGAGCTCATTTAGATTGATAGGAAGAGAAAGCTGTGATAACTCCAAGTTCCATCAGCATTTCAAGATACAAGTTGTTCATTGTTTTGTACATACAAGGTAATTTCACTGAATATTTATTATAGTTTCTTAACCTTGCTGCAACATCTTTGATGCCCAGGAGAAGGAGAATAGGCAACCAGTGCTGTATTTGAGATTCTCATAGACATGCAAAGCCTTGAAATACAGCTCCAAAATAGAGTAAATTGCAAAGTAGTAAGGTCAGCCTAATTTTAATCATTATTTTGCATCTCTTGATAATGTTAACATTTTCTAAATATTGCCCTTGCTGAAGCAGTTTAGTATTTTAAAATATATTTCATGGAACAATGTCTCTAGTTTAAATTTGGACTAACCCTTGCCAATACATATATGCATATATATATGTTAAGGAAATTTTCCTGGTTTTAATAATTTAGGTCTTTGTCAAGATCATCTTCACTGACTTTTTAAGTTCCTAAAGAGGTGTATTTATAACTTTTTACCTTATCTCTTTCCTCACTAAGTTTAGTAAGAAATGGCCTCCCTTCCCCACCAAGAGCATCAGTTGGCAACTACATGATAAAATGAGACAAATTCACCTTCCTGTTGTGTCCCTTCATGCTGAAAGACCTCAGAGTTTAAATTCTTCTGTTGATTTGTTTATTTTCTCTCTCACTATTGATGTTCCCCTCTTGGTCTTGCTTTCAGTATCTTTCTTTAGTTCCCCTACTTCTCTATTCTGTTGGGTTGCAAACTGGTGATTTTGTGTTTGGGGATATTTTTCTATGCATGGAATGTTCTAAAACTTAGCAATGCAGCATGCTGGATAAACACTAGGATTTACTTTTCTCAGTCAGCTGGATCCAAAGCCCATTGTAACCAATGGAAATAACACAGTAGGATCCAGTAGGATTAACTCCAATACGAGTAGAAGCTAGGGAACATAATTAAAAAGCATGGCCATCTCATAAAAAGTGGTGATGATGTTCTAAGTCTGTCTCCCTCTTTACTGGAGAGTAGTGAAGGTAAATTGCAAAAGGTAGACCTGCTTATTTGTCTTCTCTGAAAGGTGACACTTGAGATGACCTAAAGTGAAGCCCAAGGATGTCTTTTTGTGTATAAAATCAAGGTCTGAGGAGCAAAAGCCAATGGAGTTTCAAATAATTTGAAGAACAGATACTGAAGAAGTTGTTTGTATCTTTTTGTCTCTGCTTTTAGCTTAAAAGGTAGTGTGAATTCTTCTCTCTAGCTGAAAATTCCTAGCAAAAGAAGGAATAAGAAAATTTAATCAGAAAAATTTTGGTGGAGTCCTACTGAGAGATTTTAGCACAAAAGAATCTGTATGACTCAAGAACAAAGGATAATGAAGATATTTTTGGGCATCATTAAGTATTACATTGCTGTTTAGCTCTCTAATAGAGGACTGTAACTCATTCTGAAGCCTGATTTATTTAAACAGAATGAACACAAAAAACTATTAGCTACAAAAGTAACTGCTATGTAGAGGTACCTATATGCTATTCCTTGCAATTCTGGGTAGGCAGGCAAAAATGTTTGAAATTAATATCGAAACTATTTGACTTTTTGACCCGGAAGTATAACTGATAACTGAGGCTGAAATCTAAACTGAGAGGTTAGGAATTCTTAAAATATTGAGTTTTAACCTATTCATATATTTTTGCATCATCTCTCCTCTTCACTCTGGAAAAAGCAACATACATGTGCAGTGATTGGTGGGTAGTTGTAAGCAATAACTTCCTGTAAGCAATGCCAGAGTTGATTCCGTCACTAATTTGCTTGAGTGTTTCTGTAAAACAAGGCCTTTCACCTCTACCATACTTTTTATTTGGGGTAGTGTTCTACATCATATAATTTGCCTAGTCTGGGAAAAAAATGTGAAGAAGAGAAGGTAAATGTAAGTCTGATGTAAGCATTTTAGAGAAATCATCCTTCAAACAAGTGGATCAAGATAAGCTAACAGCATCTCATTATCCCATTCATATATTCCATTGATTTGGGTGCTTGAAAGGCATTTAGCTTGCAGAGTTGGATTTAGATTTGCTATGACTGGAATGGGCATTGCCTTTTATTTTGATACTTGCAGACTTCAGTCAAGCGGGATAATGTTATATCCATGCTTTCCCCAAATTCCTGACCCTTTAGTTTGGGCAATTATTATTATATAATCTTGGTGTTAGAACTGGAGATTTTATTTTCCTTATGAATATCATTTCAGTGCTGTGATTCCCAGGTATTCCACACCCATTTGCTAGATAACACATGCTCAGCAGATGGAGGAAAGGACAAAGCCATTGATTCCCTTCAGTGGCGTAAGTGAGAAAGAGACAAAACCCGAGTGCCACTGTCACCAGGCATTAAAAAGTTGGAGGTTGAGATTGCTAAAAAAGCACAGAGTGGTGAGTATTAAACTGTATTGCAAATTTTGGCTCTTTTTACTGTGGATGTTTTGGCAATATGTACTCTGAAACAAATTCTCAGCAGCTTTTTCTCTTTAAGAGCAGTTCCCTTTACTTTGGCTCTTACTTTCTGTGGTCTTGTTAATACTGTCCTAAGATTCTTGTTTCTTCTTTAGCTTTATGGATAAATATTTTACACATGGATGAATTTGGAACAATAACTTCTGCCAAAAGCATAAGATGTCAGTATTTGCCAGGTTTCAGTTTTTTAACAGCATCATCCCAACAGCAGGCTGTGGTCTTTTCCAATATATTGTTTGGTCAACAGTTTATAAGGAAAACAATTTCTGGATGCTCTTTAATTAGAATGACTGATGTTTTCTCTGAGGTTTGCAGACAACACTGACACTTGAGTGTGTTTTCTGAGAAAAGAGCTCTGTGACAATTGACAGAAAAACATCTGCAATACTGAGAAGTAATATATTTATCTACTTCTGATATTTCTGGGAGCCTTACAGCTCGATCTCAAGGTCATAAAGTCCAAGCTCTATTTTGGCAAGTACAGAACTGACTCCCAGAGTTTAGAGCTCTGCAAAAAACTCAAGGCACTCTTCTGTTGGAACAATGCTTTCCACATTTAGATGTCATGGGTTCTTCTCTTGATAGCAGCCTTCAGGACTGTGTCAGGCCTGTCACACAGAGAAGGTAGCTTGCTTCAATCTCTTCCTTTCCCTTCCCCAAGAGAAATTCCTGGCTTCTGAGAGCTTGGGCTGCTCCATAGTTCATCCCTGCAGGCTACAGCCACTTAGCTCATTTGGGATCTGCTACTTTCCCGATACTGCTACAGAGTCTGCACAAATACATCTTCTGCAATTTACCTTCCAGCTTTCCCACTCTTCTGCTGCACAGTCACAAACTGGGACCACAAAGCATTTATTTTCCCTGCTTTCAATCCACACATTCCTATTCCTGTAAATCTGACTACAACACTGGGACTACCAGCAGAGACTTCATCTCCATGTGGACACACTTTCTATTTCCCAACACCTGAGGCTTGATCCTTCAGTCCAGCTGGATTATGGGGGAAATTGTGAAGCCTGCAGGTCTAGGCTGCCATAGTGGCAGAACAGGAGCCACCATGTGAATGGTTTTACCCTGGCTTTGTGGCTTTGTTCTTGTGCTTTGGAATCAACTGAACAAAACCCCATAGCTAAAGATCCTGTTTTTGATACTCCTCACCAACCAAGCTGGCGTGATCAGCAGTGTCTGTAATGCTTATGGCTAAAATTAAGCAGCATTTGAAGGTAAATGATTGCTAACAACAAAAAAATAATTTGTCCTGGATCTGTTCAAATGTTCAGTCTTAAAAACTGATTTACGTTGGTTTGGTTTTTTTTTTCTTTAGGAATTGGAGCATTTTGTTTCATCATTCTCAGATGAAATGTTTTGATGTTTAGTTTTGAAACAACAAAGACATGTATCTTCTGATTCATGTTTATAATTGGCATAAATGATTTCTTTTTGAAAGAACACTGAGATCTTGACTATATTATTTTCTCTGAGGATAAGTCTCCATTCAGTGCTAAGTCTGTTAGGAATCTCCTTGAGTTGCACGTGTCTGCTGTGATGCAACACTGAAGCCTCTGTTATTCTGATCTACCATATGCTTATTTATACTGAAAAAATCTGTTACTAACTTCATGTTCAGAGACATCCTTTGTCTCCATGCTAATTCATTTTTTGGCTATTTAACTGGCCCATTGAGACTCAGCTGCAATAGATTTTACATAGCCTGGAAACAAGACTGAGACCCACATTTCCTTTTGCATAGACCATTTTAAGGGAAGGGAGGTCTAACAGTGAATACAGGAGGTGAATACAGTCTTGGAGGGATGAAAGTTTTTCTCTCCTCCAAGTAATTTTAACAGAAGGAAAATGAAACTTTGGCCTTAAAACACTAGCTGCACATAGAAGTACTAAATTAGAAATATTAATATCCCACTGTCAGAAGTAACTAAGTTCATTCTTTTGTCAGACGCACACATCACACTCTATCTCATGCTGATCTCACATTGCGCTTAAGGAATCTTTCTGTTAAGTCTTTGTCCTGTCAATTCTGTCAGAGAAATATTAAACTCTTTATAATTAATAAATTAGCTTTGTTGGCCCAAGAGATATAAAGAGTTAGGTCTAGGGCTAATAATATTTGCAGAAGTAACCTTCAGACATTGGACTGCACTGCTTTTTTTCTTGCCAGTGTGCTGAAATATCTTTTGTTTGGAAGAGATAATTTTAATATCCTCCATATATTCCACAGATAGAGAAGGCAAGCCAAGAACCCGTTTATCTTGCCTGAAATTAGATTTCAGTGGAATTATTTATTTTAATAGAAAATTGATCCTAAAGGGGAGATCACTTCTCGGGAAGCCAGAAGTGGAGTATTGCTTTACCTGTTTAAAAAACTGGTACTTAGCACCTCCTAAGCAACACTTATTCCCAGCCCACTCCCAATAAATCTAACAATGTGCAGTAGCTAGCAGCCTGTTTCCCCATAAGTGCTGCTTGTGATCATGTACTGAAAGGTCTTGGTAAAAAGTATGTGCATAGGGGAGCAGAGTTAAAGCTTCTGTGGGATCTATAAATTTAAACATCTTTCCTTTGCAATATTTAAGAAGCCAAGGTACAGCTTTTT
Organism: Agelaius tricolor; assembly: GCF_023055355.1. Classification (NCBI taxonomy): domain Eukaryota; kingdom Metazoa; phylum Chordata; class Aves; order Passeriformes; family Icteridae; genus Agelaius; species Agelaius tricolor. Next base: position 42,224,366 of record NW_027269269.1, on the reverse strand, counting down.
CACATAGATTTGTCTTAAAAAGTGATAAATATGAGCCATATTGAAGATAGATTTAAATTAACTTTAATATAGCAGCTCCATATTTTTCAACATGTGCAAATGCTGAACTTATTTGCCACAAGACTAAATGATTGTGCCACTTCACTTCACTTTAAATTTTACATCTAAGAACTTATTTTAAAGTAATGCAGACTGAGTTTGGGAAGCGATGTCACGAAGTAAGAATCACACCAAAACCATGTGTGAACAAAAGTGAACAAAAGTGATGCTAAGGTGTCTTTGTATCACTCTACTCAAATGGTTGTCTGGGCACTGACTCCGCTCCTTTAATTACCAAGACACATCTCACTGCTGACAAAGGATGTGGCTGAGGAAGAAGTAAATCAGTCCAAGAAATATTTAGTCCTAAGTTAGTGTAGCTACTGGGAAGTAGTAAAGACACAAATACCCAGTTAATCTATTTAAAACTCTTCCAGCTCCAGAACTATCTTTTAAAGCACTCTCTTAAAAATGGATGCTCCATAAGCAGCAAGGAGGAACCAGCTCCCAGTGCTACTCCAATAGAACTGAGCAAGAACTGTGTCAATCTCCTCTGGTCTTAAAATTTCCAACTGAATTTAAACTTGTGTTTAAATTCAGAAATTTTAGATGCTTCTGGGAGGAACTGTCATTAACAAAATGTAGACTACATTAAGCATGGCAGGGAGCAGTTGATCTCTTTATACAGCCTCAATTATATTCTTGTTAGGCACTTCTTCATGCTGAAGATTTTTCATGCAGAAATGCCTACAGTCACAGCAGAATGTTCAAACTGATATGCCTCTGAATGTTGCAATAGGAAAAAGCAACTCAATAGTGTGGGTAAGCTTTGAAGTTCTGTAAGGACTCCTGTGAGTTTATAAATACTTGTCTAGATATATTTATACAGAAGTAGCACAAAGTTGTATTCTCATGTTCATTGTTGATTGAAAACCCAAGACATTTCAAAGTCACCTAGTCACTAGTGCAATCCTGTGTTCAGGGAAAAAAAAAAAAAGGATGTGAATGATAGGCCAAAATCCAGGAGGATATGGACAAATTCATAAAAATATTTTCTGACCAAATTATCTTACCCTGTGTGGGGAGACATTTTATATGGCTGGAACTGGTTGTTTGTTTGGTTGCAGATATTTTTGGGGGGGTAGGGTTCTTTTTTGTTTTGCTTGTGGATTTGTGGTGTGTTGCAGTTTGAATTGCTGCTAGTGAAGTCCAGGGTAAAGAAGCAAAAAAGGCTTTTGCATTATATCCATGGATGTTTAATTCAGCTGCGTGATGAGATGTTCTCCTCTCCAACCCACACTCCCAACCTCGGTCCCACTCTCTCCCCCAGGGGCCTCCTGGCTGATCTTGGTCTCCAGGCAGTTATCAAGGTGAGGCCCAATCAGGGAAAAGGGAGGGAGAGCCTCAGGAGCACCTATGTTCAGGCATAGGAACAGGGGAAGGAGCCTATGGGGTCTAACTTAGGAGAAGCCCCTCCAGGGCCTCCACAGTGGTGGTTTTTTGGTTTTGTGGGTGTGTGTTGTTAGGAATAAGTGAGGCCATGTTGTGAAAATGTGAGCTATTGTGTGAGAGGTAACCTGGATATTGTCTTTAATCTGAAAGGTAGAGATGCTCTATAATGCAGATTTTTCCACCTGAATTCCACTAATTCAAATGAAATTGGAGCTAGTGGAGAAGATGCTCTGCTGTCCCTTCCTGAAACATGTGGCTGGTCCTAGCTCAGGGTACACTGGGGTTCTGCAAGGCAGCTCTGACCTCCCTCTTGGTGCAGTTGGGATGTTGAGACTGAGCATCAGAGTTAGCTACTGTAGCAACCAGGAAAAATTACACATTTGAACAGAAGGCAACATCTCCTTCCATCCAGAACAGAAGGTTATAAACAAAAAAATATTTATCACATGTCTCATTCCTCTTCATTTCCCTTAATTCTCTTTCCTGCTCATATACACTTTCTTGTTCATTTTCAGAGTTTTCCCTCTGAACTCCTTTCCCTTTGAACTCAAGCAAATTGCCTTTGATTCAAACATGGAAAGTCAAATATGGAGTTACTCAAAACTTTCAAATTGCAGCTTCTGGGTTTATCTGGTATGATTCTGTCTAACTCCATTGTTGAACTCAACAACATTATTTTCCCTAGCAGATATAACGTGATCACACCTCTAGAGCCATTTTGAATAGATTTCAAATGGTCTTCAAAGGGTTTGTTTGCTAATACATGGAGCCACCTGCATCTGTTAATGTTCTCCTCCTGTCATGACCAGAGAACAGAATTAACTTCTCTGACATTACTCTTTGCTGGTGGTAGGTTCCTTTGAATGTGTGTAGGACAAGCATTTCTCCTTTCTGTTAATAGCACACCTGGTCACCTATTGCAAACAACATTCAGCCAATCCTTCATTAAGTCTTTAGACATCCATCCTGGTTTTGACACCTAGCAATTATTCCAGTAGGCAGCTGTTCCTTCGGCATTGTTTTACACTTCGGAATCACATATGGTGGCAATTTCATGCCATCTGCTAGCACTGCCAACAGGGCTGTAACATGCAGTTTTTCATCCCCCAAAGTTTTTTTTATGATGACAAATTCTGTGCCTGTTTCTTCAGAGGTGTAGCTGGGTGATGTGTCAAAACAAACTGGAGTCTCATTGGCATTCCCCATTTGGCTCAGCAAGCACTGAAAGGCATTGATTTTTCTAGGGAAGTTGGGAAATAGGTGTGGGTATAACAAAGTTCTTCACTGTAGGCAGAATCCATTGTGCCACATCATTTGTACACATTGACTGTTACTTGCCTTGAATTCCCTCTATGCAGCGTTTTGTGCTTGTGCTATTTCTTGATCTTTCAATTTAATGATTTCCTATTTTAAAGGGGTTTCTGTCTTTTCTTGGAGCGTGCAACAACTCTACTACTTGTTCCTCTACTTTTCTACTTTGTGAGTGTTCTATTTTGGGTGCACTTACACGTATATATTCTATGTCCTCCCAGCACCACATTTTTTTTAATAAGAGGTGCCACCAAACTTCAAATACACATTGTATACCTATTGGTTCCTCCCCTGTTGTGCTCCTTTTTCTCAATTCCATACAATCTGCTATTTCACACATAACTTAGAAGATTTGGGGAGACTCAAAACTGTGAAAGATCACTGTGGAGCCTTCTGAGTTACAGTGCAATACACAGCTTCACGAGTCAGTGGAAAAAGAGCTAACATGCCAACACTCTATTTTATTTAAACTTAAGAGTTGCTTTGGGCTTATTTATGTTCCTTCTTCACTAAGAGACCTCCCACATTGCACTCTCACTTTGTCTTCCTTAATCCTAAAGGAAGAGGAAGTAATTTTTTTCACTTGAACTATCCAGGGAGAAAAAGTTACCCTTTTTTTGCTGAGGTTTGCTGCACCACTGAAACACACATGAGGTCTATGGTGCAAGACAGGATCCACTCAAGCGTGCCAAGGAAACTCCCAGAACAGGTCACTGAGCAAAATTCAATCATTTACTAGCAGTCCTACTCAAATGGGGGCTCCCAGTTGATTGGAAGTTGGCAAAAGTAACAAACATCCAAAAGAATGGCTGGATGGGGACTCTGGAGAACTGCAGGTCTCTTAGCTTCACCTTGGTGCTAGGGAAGGTCATGGAGCAGATCATCTTTAAGTGCCATCACATCTTGAGTGTACAGGATAATCAGAGCATCATGCCCAGCCAGCCTGGAATTGTCACCAGCACTGTTCAGGCCACACCTAAAATTGTGCATTCAGTTTTGGACTCCTCACTACGGTAAAGGCACTGAGGTGCTGGAGGTAGTCCAGGGAAGGGAACAGAGCTGGTGAAGGGTCTGAGCACAAGTTTTGTTAGGCTGAGGGACCTGGGAGGGTTTAGCCTGGAGAAAAAGAGGCTCAGTGGAGACCTTATCATTCTCTACGACTCTATGAAAGGAGGATTTAGGCATATGGGAGTTGGTCTCTTCACCAAGCTAATCAGCAGTAGGATGAGAAGAAATGGCTTTAAGTTGTGCCTAGGAGAGATTTAAATTGGATATTAGAAAATAATTTCTTCACCAAAATGATTGTGAAGCATTGGAACAGGCAGCCCAGGGCAGTGTTGTAGTCACCAACTCTGGATGTATTTAAAAAACAGTGCATGTGGAAGTAAGGAACATGGTTTAGTGGACTTGCCAGTGCTGGGTTAGTTGTTGGAACTGATGGTCTTAAAAGTCTTCTCCAATCTAAATAATTCTGTAATTGTAGTGAGGTGGGGATCAGTCTTCTGGGTAACAAATGACAGGACGAGAGGAAACAGCCTCAAGTTCCACCAGGGGAGGCTTAGATTGGATATTGGGGAAAATTTCCTCACTGAAAGGGTGGTCAGGCATTGGCTGACAAGGTGCCCATGGAGGAGGTGGAATCACTATTCCTGAGTGTTCAAAAGGTGTGTGGATGTGGCACTTGGTTTACTGGTGGACATGGTGATTCTGGGTTAATTGCTGGTTTCAGTGACCCTTGAGGTTTTTTCCAGCCTTCACAATTTTATGCTTTTGCTTCTGCCTTTCTAAAAGGAATAGAGTTTTGGGTAGGAGATGTGGAACTATAAGAAATAAGTGAGAAGATAATGGAATCATGATTCAAGGCAATTTTTAGGGAGCAATTAAGTATTGAACTGTTACGATCTCACCACCTTTTTCCTCCACTCAAACCTTTGGTTTTGTTCTGTTCCCTGAGTAAATTAATTCAAATGCAAGCCAGGATTTTGTGTCTGTAAATACATGCCAGAGTGTTATTGTTTTGTTGCCAGTAGGTTTGCCCACTGAGGCCTCCCAGCCCCTGTATTTATACACTTTTCATACTCTAAAGGGATCATAGCTCCTTGTGAGACACACTGCTAACATTTCTGTGGTGCAGAAAATAGAGAAATAGTGGTAGGCCAGTGCTGATATATTGTTAAAATTCCTAACTTTATTATGTGGAAGCCTGCTAAATCTTTATTTTGCAATCTGAATTCAGAAAGAGGAAAAGTGCAGCTGAATTCCTTTCTTTCTCACTGGGAGCAGTCTCACGCTTGCTGCCTGTGCTTTGTAAGGGCTGCATACATAGTTAAACACCTTTTGAGTTTACAGATGCCTTTACATTTACAAATGCCTTTATCTTCAGAAGCATATTTGACACACTAGGCTGGCTTACAGTCTGAAAAGCCAGTGAATCATTCTGTGAATAGCTGAATACAGAGCGTTTGAAACAATCAATGGCAACTTGCCAGGGCTTGGGCAGAGTGCTCCCTATTGTAAAAAAGAGCTGTAGAGCAGCCTGTGAAACTCCAGTGGTCATCTGATAGGAAAAGAGTGCAGCCAATCTCCAAGGAGCTAAGCAGGTTTTAGCATCACCAGTTGCCTGTAGTCATAATGTAAGTTATCTCCCTGAATTTCACTGAGCTTTCATGTTCTGCTTAGGAATGAAAGGATGGCTACTTTTGCTAGGCTTCATATCTTAAGTATTTTCATATTTAGCAAAATATGAGTTTTTTGTTTGTTTTTTTTGTATTGTTCATTGCTTAGTTAGTTTTAAAAATATTTGATCTGTTTATACAAATGTGCCTTTTTCCTGAATCTTTGAAAAGCTACAAATACAGATCATTCCTGCATCACGTGACATGATGCATGCTTGAAGGTTCAATCCTATTATATGAATGTTTGCACACTTATATTTTCACTATTAGGCTCTAATACCCCACAGCTACTAGAAGAAAGCAAAATTAGAAGCTAGTGACTTGCTTCCCCTTTCTTCTTTGTTCTTTACATCCACTTACAAAAGGGTGACATCTGTGTGGGAGGTGTAAAGAGAGAGTTAGAGATGCATGTGGGGATGGGGTGTAAATATTTTAGCACTACTAGACAACCTCTTTTATTCCATTTACTGTGAATTGCACCGTTACATTGCTTCACATTTGGTTGTTCAGATCTCAAAATCTCAAGTTGCTGGCATTCCAGACATATCTACAAGGTTTGTGTGGGAGAAAAATATTTTCCCAAATCTGTTGAATATAGACTTTGACTTGCAACCTTGCTGAAATCCAGCGTAAACTATTCCTTTGACAGCAATGAGTTTTAGATGAATACCATGAAGAGTTAAACCTAAACAAGCCTTCAGATTATCTTGTACCATCATCACTCACCACTGAAATGGAGCTGCTTCTCCAGTAAAACAAAGAAAATCAACACTAATCCAAGTTTCCTCTGTAAATATTACAGATACCCAAAGAAAGTAAGCAGGGTGAACTCTCTTACACTTTGGAACTTAGAGGCAGAGTAATAGAATTTTGCATACAGGAGAAATGGTATTTGTGATTACCACATATTTTCCTCTTTATTTTCATTGTGCACATAATTGTATACTTGGTGTGTTTAATAAGTCTTACTGTGCTACAGTGCAATTCAACAGAGTGCTCAGAGATTCAAAACACAATGTCAATGAAATTAGATGCCACTGCTAAGGAGTTCTTCTGTATTTTATTTCTTTGTGGGTTTTGTAAGTATAATTCTGTGAATACATAGGAAATTATGGAAAATCACAACAAAAGACATATACTGTGCCAATGGTGATTATATTTCTCTGTTATCAGAGTGTCTAAAAATGAGTAGTTATGTATTCTACATTTTGCTCTACCATATTGTTTGAATTATAGACATTTGGGGGATATTTTCCTTCTGTGGAAATTGGTCTAAGTCATTGTAGTAGAAGGGGAAGAGCTAAATGGATGCAATTTTTTTTCTGTTCTGGTGCCTTTCCACCAGAGGTCTTGGAAATACTTTCATGGAACCTGTCTAAATTGGCAGTAAATAATGTGCTTTTCTACCAGGTGGATGTTGAATTGATTTGAAGGTGATCAGGTGCTGCATCATCTTTATTTTCACACATCAAAGGTAGGCATATTGCAAGCAATTAATCTTGTGCTTGTTTATTGTTTTGGAGTAAATGCATTTTGCACACCTTTTTATTGCTGATTTTAATTTAATTACAAATCATCCCTATGTGTATCTGTCATTACTGTAGTGAACACAAAAGTGAAAGGATGAGAGAGTAAAAAAAAGAGAAGCTTTTGCATCTGTGACACTGGTTACTTTTGAAACAAGAGACATAAAACAGATTACTCATCACTGGTATTTTTAAAACAAATTAACTATTAGCAGTATTTGTAAATGTATTTTGCTACTATCAGTAAAACACTTGTGTTTTGCATAAAAGTCTTGTCAGTTTTCAGAAAGTAATTTTGTTCTGGGGCCGAGTTTCGTGAGGTGGAATTTATTCAGGATAGGCCAGCATGGTTAGTTGTTATTGGAAACATCAGGTAAAAAATAGGGTGTACAATAAAATGAATTAAAAAAACTGAATTTTACCCTTTTTGTCTTTTCTACCTACTAATGTAGACGTGAGTCCTTAGTAGGATAAATATTTCTTTTCACAAATACCCCACAAGGCTTTTTTGTTAATCACTATGGCAATAGGAATTGTAGGATATTTCTAAGTCTTTGAAGTTTCTATTTGGTGTATGGATATGGTTTTACCACTATGTATTTAATATAAATATGTTTAAAAAATATGTAGGTGTTACTCTGTGAGCTCTTTTCAGTTGCCCATTGTCATTTTATTGAGAATAAGGATTTATGCACTTGGGTTTTAAACTTTTAAAATTGTAACAGATAGAAATTCTTTACAAAAACCCACAGGCAGTTGTACAGTTTTCACCTGTTAAGAGTAAAGCAAGGTTTCTATTTGAAGTCTATGAACTCTTGTCTCTATGGAGCAACCAAACTTGAAGCTCCTATGCCATCCTGTCTTCATAAAAAATAGAAATTTACAGAAAAGGGAAATTTGGAAACATTGAAAGTAATGGTTGTAGGACATGCCAGCATAGGTGTGTCTGTAATTGCAATTAAAAAGTACTCAAGCGCCTTTAGGGAGAAGCATTAACAAATTGGGCAAACAAACCTAATTCTTCCATTTCTCTTTTTCTACACTTCTTATCCCTTCCCAAAATGGCCCTGTTGGTCATGCACTGTAGGAAGTATTGATTATTTACATTTTCAGGTGGATTTAAGTCTGTGGTTTTATTTTGCCATAATTTGTGATAATGCCACTCTTTAAAAAAGAATGGGTAGGTGTTTTTTGGATAATTTCTGGTTTTGAGTGCAGAGATAGGAGGATGTAGCAGTGTGATATCAGCATTCACATTTGCATCTCCTCCCAGTATAGAGTTTTATTCACTTAATGGGTAAGTTCACTCAGCTTTTTATTCTTTTTAATTTATTTATTTTTTACTGTTTCCTAAATCCTGTCCTCTATCTTTTGTGTGTTATATACATTCTTTGAACCCCCTTGTATAAGTCTAACTTCTTTTAGTTTTAGATGGGTTATGAACAATCTGACTTAAATTGGGGAAAACTGATATAATTGAATGTGGAAGCTGACTCTTGGAGTCTAATACTAATTTTCCCCTTATATGCCAAAATTAAACTGTTAAATATTCAGAAAACTCTTAATCAGTAGACACTTCTTTGGGGCAAGGGGGAAAAAGGAAATAAAACCTAAACATACAAACCCCAAAGAAAGCTCTTTTCATAATGTTTTTTCCACAATAGTTCAATTTCCATGATGCTTTTGTAGTTTCAGACACTCAAGACTTAAAGCCTAAGTTCCTTACAAAAATAAAATTGCTAAGACCTTCATTAATACTTTTGCTCTTCGATTAAAATCACAGAGAGTTTCAGCTTTTAGAAGTTCTTAGACAAAAGGACAAATTCTGCTCTTGGTCTCATTATGTAACGTCAGTGAATCCTTGCAACTAAATTCTCTTAGAGGGTGAAAAGTAGATACTTTACCTCAAAATACTCATGTTTAGGCTGTTGTTTGTAACTGAGAAATTGTGAATTAAATTTATGCAGCACACGAGGAGAAGGATACAAATCCGAAGTAAAAACAACGTGAGATGTGTTCAAGCTGCAATGCCTTGTGTACCATACAAGGAAACTTGGAGCGGAAATATTGGATAACTCTGGGGACTAATTCAGTGAATTAAGTATTTGTGTAACATTGTATACATAAGCCTGGTTAATGGGCCCTTTGGTCTTCATAACACTGGAATATATTACTATAACACAGACTAAACAAAAATTGAGAAAAACTGTGATTTTGTTAGTGGCAAAATTCTGCACTCTCGATAAAAATTTTAACAGCTGTTTGCATATCATAAATGGTGGTTTTAAATAACTCTGAATTGCTGTCCTGAGCAGGCAAAATAGGAAATCCATTAAAATTTCAAGAAAATAACTTCAGTTTTTCTACAACGAGGAAATATTTAACTATGTCACAACAAATATTTGAGAACAATTTAGCTGTTTTATAGACAAAGAAAGCTCTTTTGCCGTCCTGCACACCCCCAGGGCAAGGTGAAGCTCTGTCAAATGTGAACCATTCTCCAGAGCAAGGATTTGATTACACCGACCCTGAGCCTCTGAGTTTGGGTGTTGGATATCAAAATATTTACCCCTGTTTACTCTGTGTTCTTGATGGCACAAGAAGGCACCAGAGTGAGGTGAGACTGGTGCATGAAGAGAACAGCACAGCAGGGAAGGGAAGAGAGCACTGAGTTTTAGTTTGGTGATAGCTCCACATAACTTCAAATGTATACCAAGGCACCAGCTTTTATGGCAAGGCACCAGATCTTGCTCAGAACTGGTAGCATGTACATTTTCACCATTGTTAGCTACAGCTGACACTAACTAAATCTTAGCTCACATCCTTGCAAATCTAGGTGACAGCCAGAGGCCATATCAGTGGGCATCACCACATCATCATCTCATAAAAGTCAGACGCAGGAAGATGTAACCTGTGGAAACTGATTTGTTTTCTGTGGTTCAGAAGCTACTAAAAGGTTTCCAAGATTCCAGCCCTCAAGTCCTTGTTGATAGCATGATCTGACTATACAGGTTTTTTTTTTCCTCCTTTTAATCACTGGGAATATATTTCAGAATTAGCTGGATTTAAGAATGGCTACAGATTTATTTTAGGATGGAAACTGCAGGCTTCATCCACTAAGAGATGAACACCAAAATTGGGAGTCGTGAAGTATTCTTGAAAAGTGACTGTGTAGAGGAAACAGATTTGTTCTACAGGCCACTTGAAAGAGTAAAACAGGGGCAATATAAATATTGAGCAAGTAAATTGCTAGAAAATGGAGAAACATTGTTGATCCAGATCCCTTACCTAGAATAGGACATAAATTTACTTTATTCTTTCAAGATTGATACAGGACATATCTGCATAAAAATTTTACCTGATAGCTGGGAAGTCCAAGAGGTGTCATAAATCCTGTAAAGATGTTATCTGATTCCTGAAATCTGCAGTGATGTGAATGCTAATCCCACCCCCTTTTAACAACTCCAAAACTGTGTAACACATGAGGGCTAAAAGAATTCCAGCCTTATCTTCACTACCCTTCCTCTACCACCAGTAAATACTTTCCCCACCACAAAGGCTTCCAAAATAGCAAGTTGAGTGCAGTGTTAGTACATAGTATGGGAGGGGATTTTGGGAACACAAAAGAACATCTTTGTGCATTCCAGCCACAGTAATAACAATATCTGGTTACCTTTATTAGAATGTGGCTATAAATCAGAGCTTATTTTGCCAAGTCTCAATAAAATCAATGAGGATGAAGAATGCTTGTTTTAGTCTAAGTATGCAGCTGTTGAACTGAAACAAAGTTCATTCCCCAATGCCAGTCTTTGTTTCTAACTAAAAACAAGTATTTGCTTAACTGAAATGGAAGGGCACTCACAATTTATTGACCTGTAAATGTCTTAAACTTCATCAAGGAATTTACAGAATTTTTCTGTTTCTCCAAATACCAGATCTGGATCATGAGAATATCATTAAATATATGCTCAGTCATTTTAACTGAATTGATTCCTTATCTTTGGATGGTTAATTCATTACTCTGCAGTGGATTTTGTTCCTAGTCACTGAATAATATATGTATTGAGGATTGGGCATCCAAATTTGTGATACTGTACATATTTTGTATGCAAACTGTTACCAGGCAACATCAATTAATGTTACAAGTAAATTAAAACTCAATTTGTTATAAAGATTGTATTTTATACTTAAAAAAAAATCAAAAACCAATTAGATGGAGTTGTATGGATTTTGCAGTTTCTATTTTAGAAACAGCAACTTGAAACTCGTATAGTCTCTGTACAATGTAATGTTTGCCAAAAATTGCTTTACTAGTTGGATTACTAAACTTTACAGAGGTCTATTACAGCAGAGTTTAATCAGCACTTCTGGGTGTTTTGGCAGTACCACCCCAGCTCATAGAATAACACTTTTTCTTAACTTCTAAGATTTGCCCTCATTTATGCCTAAGAACTATTGACTACCACCGTGCTACTCTAATAGGTGACAAAAGAACAGTAATGGGATGTTGGGGGAATGAGGATGGTGGGGCTGGACCTGCCTCCTACACAGGTTCTCAGAGTGAGCACAAGGGGCCTGGAATTTTTAGTCTACACCTACCATAATTATCTTACATAATTGTCTCTTACAATTCAGGAAGCATTCAAGGCAAAGGGAAACTTGAAGCAGTAGAAGTGCACAATACAAATGTGCTGGATGCAGAGTGAGTAAACCTGAACTCTGATGTATCTGTAATTGATCTAAGTCATGAACACCAAAGAATGAAAAACTACTCATAAAGAGAGTAACAGATATTTTTCTTTGTGTTCTCTTTTATGCACACCTCAAAGGAAGAATCTTCTGAAGGGAGTTGTTTTGTGAGCGTTGCAACTCATGATTCTCTGTTTCTAAAGGTTTATATCTAATAGGTGCTTTTTTTCCTGCTCCTTTTTTTTTCTTTTCCTCTACTCCCTATATTCTTCCACTGTACCTTGACCTTCTCAGGTGTCCGAATCCCCAGATGGATAGAAAAATACTTTGTGAGTTCCTTCAGGCTGCTACTGAGCTAATTTATTGAAATGAATATGTATGGCTGTTTGATCGACCAGCTGATGAATGAGAACTCAAACAGTTGCTCCTTCTGCAGGGATAAAAATTTATTTTCCTACCCAGAAGCTGATTTTCTCAGACTTCATGTTTCTGATGCAACCAGACTTACACTGCTGGATTTAGGTGATTTATTGAAAAGGTTTTCACTAGGAAGGTAGACAGCAAGCCTATGAATAAGCTTTGTTTCTTAGGATATCCAGGTGCAATTTGAAAGAAGGATATTTATTCTGGGATAAATTTTAGACTTCTCCTGCTTCCCAGAAAATCAAGGAAGATACAATAACACAATAAGACTTACTTGAGCAATCTGTCTTTTTAACACTATGTCTGATTACTGGATACATTCCCAAGCTAGGTAGTAATCTGAAAATTATATTTCCAGAACCAATTTATCCTCATCCTTTCAGGCTTGTTTCCCCCTGCCCTGTAACCTCTATAGCATCTGGTCTCCTAAAGTCTGTTTATCCATCTATCCATCCAGAATTTAATTTTCTCCTGTACCCTTCCAAATTCTATATTTTTTTCTCATATTGATGGAATAGCACCATCCTTACCTGTCAATCAAAGCCATAGTACTACAACTTTCAGTACTAATCTTGTTTATTTTTACTCCCTCTTCCATAATACCTGCATTCCTCAAATCCATCTTTTGTCTTCCAGTTCATAGCAATTTCAATTCAGATCACTTTTCTTTGTTTTTAAGGTCTTTCACAGTTAGGATACTCCCTGCTTATCAGTTTTAAGGTCTTTCACAGTTAGGATACTCCCTGCTTATCATTCTTTTCTATGTCTTTGTCCATCTCTTTCACAGCTCTGTTCATGATGTTTCCTAAAGAGATGTGAACTTAAAGATTTATGTTTTCTAAATCAGTTTTTCAGATAAATTTCTATTATGAGGTCTGTAAGAAATTCAGAATTAACAGTAGCTAGAGAAACTACTATTATTATTTAGAAGGAAGTAAAAAACCCCATAATAATACATACAGGCATATGTGTTTTTATGTATATATGTATGTATGTATAGATAGAAAGTATTTGTTGGAGCCTGCTATTTAGGACAAGAACAGCAAGAACAGTCTCCTGGGTGCAACAGAAATCCATTAAAATATAAAATTGATTCTCTTGTATATTTCTAGATCATCTCCATTTTTAAACCCTGATTAAAGCTCATCTTCACTCATCATGCTTTAGCATTGTTTTCTCCATCTGTACATCTGATCATAACTACAGAGATGGAAGAGCTGACAAAAATGCTTAAAATTTCCATGTCCCATATATCTTGTCACTTTGCCAGACTTGTACCTTTTTCTTTCATCAAGGTCTGAAATGATAGAAAGATGTGTACTTTCCTTGGAGCATCATCATTCCACAATTGTTCCCTGCTGCTTATGGAAAAGGTGGTGTTTTCCCTGGCCCAATCATGTTCTCTTTTCTATGCCTGAACATACCCAGGAAAAGCATGGCAGATTTTTTTTATCAGGTTTGGATTTATAGAAAAAAACATTGGTGGTGTTGTGCTTTTTCACTTCACAGGAATGGAAACTTTGAGCATTGACCTAGTTTTATCTCTTTAAGGATCATGGGAGTTTTGTTTAGCATTACCTTTAGCAGGAACAGTGATGAGAATCCTGATTCATTTTACTAATCTATGTTTTGAAAATATGAATGCTTAGGAATTTTTGAATTTATTACTTGGCTTGGTTTCTTAACATGAAATGCACAAAGTCAATGAGATAGAAACCAATTTACTCTTCATCTTTTAGAAATAAAAAAGAAAAATGCTCAGAAAAAGTAAAACTATCCATTCAGAGCCTTAAAAATGGCTTTGACTTCAATTTGAAAAATCAACTGTGGTTTTTATCTGATTACTTGGGATGAAAGGCTTAAGTCACATTAAGTTTTCTTGTTTTTCCAAGTTCAGTCCTATATTAATAGTGTTCATTATGTACCTGTCTATTCAGAAACATGGCCTTTGTGTTCATCATGGAATGATACTCCCAGGTACTTTGAAATGTGAGTGCTTGTTGCTTTTGGGGTGTGTGTCTGGATGGGGGAGTTTGTTTTCTTTTAGGTTCAGGGGTGTTGCAGTCAACAAGTCAGGAAAAGCCCCAAAATGTAATGGTTAAACTAGTGTGTGATAGAAACTAAAGATCAAGGAATTATAAAATAAAATGTTAGTCTTTGTATCTTTCAGGAGACTGAAAAATGCAGAATTTTCATTTATTTGCCTTTTTTCCAGGTGGAAAGGCTATGTAGAGCTTCTGCGAATATGAACAAAAAAAAGGGCCTTATTGTTTGTTTTGGACATGTATCTTTTAAAAAAGTGTGTACTGTCTGCATGATGTACCAGGAGAAGGAGGATGCTCAGCATTGTCCCATTTTCTTTTTAGCCTAGTCAGTATTTCATTCACACACACTTTTAATATTCTTGTTGCCTAAATCATATATTAATGTTCTTGGTATCCATAGCTGAAAGGCATAATTCCAGTAATGAGGGGAAATAAGCAGAATGCTTGATCAAGTAGCTAAGCTACCAAACAACAAACAGAATGTTTTATCAACTCTGTTTTAACAACCTCTGTGGGAAGCTGCCACGGCTTTGTCATTTCCTCACCGAGGAATGCATCTCTTTTTATTGCAATGTGTTGTGAAAGCATAAAATGCAACCTCAATAGAAACAAGCTATGATGAAATTAGAGAAAAAAAATCACAAAACCCCAATGTTTTCAGAATTATTTCATACAGTGATCATGTTTTTTTGTTCCTTCTGTGAGACCCCCAGCACACAGCACACCACCTAAATCCCATGAGAACAGCCAGAATCAGCATTTATGCCAAGGTAAGTGATACAGTCTCCAGGCTAATTTAGCTGTTTTGTTCCTTACCCTTCCAGGACTTCATATTGAAAAGAAAGTTTGATATTTCTAACAAGTCTTTTAAGTACTTCCTTTTTGGTCCATTTTCTTCTTAAATCCTGGGAGATTTACAGAATAGAATTGTACAATTGAGAAGAAATGAAGAAATCAGAGATGATGGAGTTAGCTACTGAGTTACTGAGAGAGGAGTTCCAAAGGTTGTGTGTTTCCTTCATTATTTGGAATCTATCTTTTCTAACTGTAGAAATACAGTTGTATAATACTTAAAATAATTACTTTTAAATTGATTTTTTCAGTAATTTTTACCATCATTGCATGATAATTGCTATTTAAAAAAATCTAATAAAAGATTATTAGGATTTTTTTTTGAGCTGATACATTGAAGAGTACCTTAAGTACCATCTATTAAAACTTTTATTTTCCATTTTCCCTTATGGCTAGTGGATTATGACAGCCTTTCTAAGCAGTTTTAACTGCCTCTACAGAAGCATTCATATATATGGGAACATCTGTTAGGAGTTTTTGTTCACAAGTATAAAACAATGTGATGCAGATGTTAGAGTGGATATCCTGAACATTCCTATTTACTGGGAATTTTATCAGCTCCCATAGTTTTGGGAGCTCACTTCACCTTGTCAGGAGCACAGTGATTCTGAACCAATGAACTAAAAATCAGCCCTAGAGAAACTGGAGCGTAGATAAAAATAGCTACAGATTTTTTTGAGTTCACCACAGATATGTGAAGAGAGACAGGACCCATTTGGAAACTGTCTTGATTCTGTTAATTGCTTGTTCATTATTACATGAGCAAGCTTACACATTATTTCCTAGTTTCAGATAAAGCACAGCTGGAAATCTGCCTGGTGCTATCAGCTCTTTTCAAGTGATTGGGCAACACCTGAATGATTAGAAAGAAAAGACAGAGATTTTCAGTAAAAACATTTTGCTCGTTGTGCAAACAGACATGAAATATTGTTCCAGCCATTTCTTATGTATTTAGTCAATAAATATACCTAGTTCTGTCTTTTTTCTGAGTACATTAAATGTACAAAGAAGAAAACCCACACTCATGGAGGCTACAGTCAAATATTGCATTCAGTTTGCAAGTAGTGAATGGTCTCATTGTTTTGTGAGTGACATGAGAGAGACCAAATCAGTTCAGACCATGCCTGACAGCCTTCTGTCTGACAAAGGCCAGCAGTGGATCTCCAGGATATGGCAAAAGTGTAATGGCATTCCCTGGAATGCTCTCCCAAAATCCCATGGTCTCCAGTCAGAGTCTTTCCTAGAGAGTAGTAACACTTTGCATTTTGTCACTTTCAAAGGATTTTACTCTCCCTGTAGCTCTACACCAGTTTTTATGCACTGCAGCTCTTGCTGGGCTGAGAGCAAGGTCATTACTTGCTCTGCATGTTCTGCTCGTGGCTGTGTGCATTGGTGCCATGTACCCCTCACCCTGCCATGTCTTTTTCAGGATGAAAGGTCCTAGTCTGTTTTGTCACTTCTTCTACAGAAACATTTCTTACCTTGATAATCACTGCCATTCTCCTGTAGAATTTCTCATTTTAACTATGTCCTTTTTGATGTGAGAACTCAGAGCATTTAACAGGAAGGTACAGCATGGTTTTCTACATAGTCATAATGAAATCTGACTGATTTTCTGTTTCTTTCCTAATTATTCACAAACTTTTTTTTATTTCAAATTTCCATTGGTCATTTTATTGATGTACTTGATTGGGCAGAGCTTTTAAATGTGTTTGTAGAGTTTTTTAGGGTTTTTTTTGGTTTTTTTTTTTTCCATACACAAATAGGTTTTAATTGATCTATGATGATTTTTTTTTTTTGCCCAAAGCAGAATCTTCCAAGTTTCTCTGTTCATTGAAAGCAGCCATTGCTTTTGCTACTGTGAATATGTCAGGATCATCAACACACTACATCCTTCATTGTTCATACAGGTTTCTGTATCAATTTATGAATATAACTCATAACTCCCCACTAGACACTTCTGGCTCTGTAAAATCTTGTCACTTTTCTTTAAGTGATTTTTCCAACTGTGTGAGGACATTTGCCATCATCCTATGCCTAGAAGTGTTCAGTTTGGAGCCTGTGAGATTGATTTTGGCATTCCAAGGGGATGAGATACAAATCTGATTTATCACTATACTTCAGAAGTATACTTATCACTATACTTCAAAAGACCCCTTAAAATTGGAAGGAAATATTTATCTTTAGAAGAGCTGTATTGAACCTTCACAATGTGTTTTATTCTAAACTTCACTAATTCGGTTCTTTATTATGAGCAAAAGATCAGCTGTTTAACCCTTGGTTTGCATGGAATTCTATGCCATCTGTTACTGAAAAGTCATTTTGTCAACTTAATAAATTCTTCTGCCACTATTTCAGCTTGGCATGGATCACTGTTCTTTACCTTGCAGAGGAAGGTTTTTCAGAATCATTATCTCAGTGGATGCATAGATTAAAAAAATAGCTTTAACATTATCTACTTTGCATACTCCTGTTATGCTTAAATGTTCTACTTTTTCTGTGATCTTCTTGCAGGTATCTTACTTCTTATGTATTTGAAAATTTAAAAATATCTTAATCTGTATTATCTCGTTTTAGTTCTTTGAAAGTTGTTTATCAAGCTCATGTTTAGCCTGCTAAAACCTGCTAAAGATTAAGAACCTTTTTATTTTCCTCATTTGCACACACCTTCACTATTTGATAGAAGACTTATGGATTTTTACTGCCTTTTCCTACTTTGATATTTAACTAGATTTTCTCAACTTCATAATTTTTTTCAGAATCGTTGTACCAATGATTTATGCCTCTAATATGGTTTTAAACAATTTTGAGCCTACTGCTCAAAACTTTTGACTGTCCTTCACAGGTTTTAACAACTTTTTTATTCTTTGCTATTCTGCTTTTCATATTTTGTAGTACCAAACAATAGCAGACTTTGAAAGTCTGTTTGCTCCTATGGATGTCCAACCTAGGCATGTTTTTGTCTGCTTGAGTTATGCAGGGCAGCTCTTGAATCACAGCTCTTGAGCCACACCTTGTTACGAGTCAGGACCTGGTTAGAAGTTTCTTCCTTTACTTCCTGACTAGGGCCTCCATAAAGCAATCATTTAACATGCCTAGAATTTGAATTTTAACTTATATTTTAATGAAATATTTGTCAAATTAAAAGTTCAGATGGTCTTTCATATCTATTGCAGGTACCACTCTTGTTGCCTCTCTGATCTTGTCAAATAACCTGAATTAATTAAACGTTCTTTTTCACCATGCTCACTGGGCAACAGTATACTTGAAATTACGTGTTCTCTTCCAGGATATGTGGAGGTGAGTAACAGAAAGGTACAACTAAGTGAATAAAATCTGTGTATCTTCCAGTATCTCCAGTGTGTTGAGACTTTAGAGACTCTCTTTGAATCTGTATGACATAAGCATATGTTGTTTGTCTGCAGTTGACTGTCTAAAAGATAAATTTCAAGGACATGTTGATTACTGGGTTTAATACTTCCTTTGAGCTTTGAAAAGACTTCTTGCATACAAATAATTGACTTTAATGGAAAAGAAATGATGTTGTCTCTGCAAATGCTAAGTGTTGGATTTGTGAATCTAGTTTTCATGTTCAGGCTTGACTTTTGATGAGTTTCTAAATTAAACCTCCCAATGACTCCATTTTAAATGATTCTTTAATAAAGGATGTTATCTTGACAATGAGTTAGCTAAAATTAAAAAAAAAAAAAATCACTTCTTTTAAAACTGGGATCAGCCTAAGCAGTCATTAGGGTTGAACATACTAGTTTATTCTGCTTCTGTACCCACCCAGATCTGACATTGCATAGGGCCAGGACAATGTTTTCCATAAGAAGCAAGTTACATAATGGCACAATATTTGTTATGCTGTTCATTTTGTTTAGTACTGTATTTTTTACTGTCATTCATTTGTTGCTCTTGACCATGAGCTTTCTTAAAAAGCCATCATCTAGATAATTGGCAGGCTTGACATGTTCTGGTGGCATGGAGGACATGGATTATAGGTAGTACATTCCATTGGCCCCTCTGAATGAGACTAGTGTAAAAGTCTTGTTCATACTGTTAACAGGCAAAGAGTGTTTACTTTTTCCCTTCCTACACACTGCTTGTAGGTCAGTGGCACGTGACCCCCTCTAGAGTGTTAAAAAGTGGCTAAAAACTCAATAAGATCTTACTGGAAACATGGTACAATATCTTCAGTTTCAACACGGCATTTGTTTAATTTTGAGCTCAGCTGTCCCTGCTGGCTCAAGCTCAGTTCTTTGGGTGGGACAGGGATAATTATCTTTTGTGCCAATGACAAGGCAATTCATTCAAAATTATGTTTGGAGCTGAAAACAACATTCCCAGGAAAGCAACAAACTAGGCTTTTAACATGATTCTAATCCTTCCCTAAACAATTTCTGAGAACTGACCTTTAACTTCTCTCTCAAACGAGTTTGGGTTTACAGTACATAGCTGGGTTTTCTAAAATGAGATTTGAATATCCCTCTCTTTAGAAAAAAATAAATGTGCTACAGAATATTTTGCAGAATAGCTGATTCAGTTTATTTTACTGGAAATAATAAAAGCCTCATTTTGCAATACAAATAAGCATTGTTAAAAGCAATTCTACTTGATCTGCTGTTTGTGAAAGAAGGCAAAATGGTAGTTTTGAAGCTGAAGATGTTTGTTTACACCAAAGCTACGATAAAAATAGCTCTAGAGTAAAAATTCATTATTCATCGTACCAGTACGGCTCTGTCCATTTTGTGAATGGGCAGTGAAAGAAAGCAAGACCTAGAGGATAGTTTTTCTTTTATTAACATAATTTATCAAGAAATTATCCAGCATTTCAACTCTCAAATGCTTGTTCCTTATTTTAAACTAGCCAAGATCAATGAACATTTCATTTCTTCAGAAACTGTTGCTCTAGCATCAAAGTTTGGTCATTTGTCTCTTAACTGCCAGGAAAAAGGAAAGGACTCATGGGTTGTTACAGGATATTTTACTCTAAGCCTCCTCCAACATGTTGCCCTGCTGTGGCAATATTTCCTAGTCATTACTCTCCCACCTGGCAGCAGTACTTCCTAATATATTGTGGGCAACCTGCTCTTCTTGTCAGGTCATGTCTGACATTTTCACATGTGGTGGCACAGGGGAAGCAGGTTTTCTGTGAGCCGTGGGATGAAAAATGCTAAGCTGTGGTTATCTGTAGAAACACCTTCCACGTTGGGAAATTGGTCTGCATGATGTGTAGACTTTGCCACTGCCTGCTACCACCCTCTAAACTCTTGTAGGACAAGCAGAAAATATCCACCTGACAAGAATCTGTCAGCCTTCCAAAAGGTGACCTCTGAACTGCCCACAACAAAGTGAAATAACTAGTGCAGGATGGAAGCTGGCCATGGATGTGGGCACATGGGACAAGTCTGAGTGAAGAGAGTTGGATATTGGGGCAAGTAACATTATGGCTATAATAGTCTTCACATGAGTGTTAGCTTTAATCTAGTTTCACTAGATTTAAACCAGTTAATTAGGTATGTGAAGTTCTGTAGCTGATTGCCATTTCTGAGCTATCCTCTTTCTCCTCAGGTTAATATTTTTATACAGCTGACATAATTTTGTAAAAAAATAATTACTATGTGCACCTCCAAAATTAGCTTAGAACAGTCATCAAGATATTGCAAGTGGTTGTACTTCCTACATTAGAATTGCAGAAACTGATACATAATTAGTCCTTTGCATAGCACAGCAGCAAGGAAGGAAGTGATAGTAAGTAACAATGTACAAGCAGGTTTGGTGATGATTGTCTTTGGCAAAACAGCTGAAGGACAAAAAAAGAAAAGAGTTTGTGAGACAAGAGGCATGCCTGCACAGCGGAATGAGCTCCTTTCCCAAATGTCTGACTGCAAGGATGTGAGGAAGCTTTGGTTCTGAATCTCTGCAGGAACAGTTGATACTGACTGAAATATTGATCCTACTAACTCAAGTTCAGGATTCCCTGAATGTGGATACGTGTCCTCTGAAGCAGAACAGCTTTGAGCAGAGGAGCTTTTGTCAGTATCTACTTGTGCGCTCTGATCTAAGAGCAAGAGGTTCAGAAACAAGCTGCAATTAGAGCTGCTTAAGTGGTATATAAAAACTCTAAAATAATAAAATTAAGCAAATAAAAGTTGTTCAAATAAAATAGCATGTTTGGGCACAGTGGTTTGGCTGTGTACTGCAGATACTCTCTGAAGATGTAATTCAGTTTTCATTTGTTGCATATTCAATGTATTTCTCATTTTGCTCTTGCAATGATTAGTTTTGTGGTAAAACTGGCAATCATGCTAAACTGAACACAATTAGTTTCCTTTTCCTGCAGTATTAAAATCTTTCACAAAATAGAAAGAAATCCAGTTCCAGAGTTGTGCTAGGTGTTGAACAAAGGAGCTGCATGCTCAAAACCTGAGAGAATGCTACTCATTTCTTTATAGCAGAAGAATTAATTGATTTACCTGAAAAAGGGATATGTTTGCATCCTCCTCAAAGATTAAAAAAAAAAAAAAGCCCAAACACCAAACAACCAACACGAGAAAGTATGAAAGTCTTTTCTTTGTTGGGAATGTACTTGGGCCTTAAAAAAAAGACAAGGCAACAACTTTGTTCATGCATTAGATAAGTAACATTACTGCAAATTAAATAAAGAGATGGAAACAGTGGCTTCCCTTATGGTGGGATCCAACTCAAAGAGAGTATCTTCAAAGTGATGTGGAAAGTTAAGAGAAGAAACAAAGACTTCCTTTGCAAGTTTAAGGCAAACTTTAACATAATCAGGAACTATATATCCTAAGGGATTTATTTCCAAGCAGCTCTGAAGGGAGCTACCTAGCTTATCCTGTTGTTCACTTTCTCCATAGAATAAAAAGCGTGAGGAGATTGCTGACTCATGTGTCATAACTCCTCAGATGGGAGGCTGCTGTGTCCTTTGGGAAGGTGAAAGGAAAGGGAAGCACTGTGGGTTTGGACACTTGGAGTCCAGCCTTTGGTTGTAGGAGCTGGCACCAGACTGCTGAGGCCATATCCAACTGCCTGACACACAGGATGTAACATCTGGATTTTGGGTCTGAATGAGTAGAGAGTCCTGGATGAAAGAGACTGAACTTCATGCACATGGTGAGTAAAGCAGCCTCAGTGTTTTCACTGCAGTACAGGAATCTTGCTGGGTATGTGTTATTGTGAATGGCTTCCATCATATGTCTGGTGAATGGAATTCAGCCATCTACTTTCAGGTCAAAATACTTGTCCTATCCTGTGAGACTTGTTCAGTGTTGTTGGAGTGACCTTGGAAAGCTGGACTTCTACTGCAAAACTTGAAAAATTATTCTATTAATGTAAGACACTTCAGGGTGATTAGGTGACAATGTAGATGATTGCTTTTCTGTGTTTATGTAAAGAAAGCTGGCATTGGGTTTTGATCTGCTTTGACTCCCAGGTCTCTATAAAGCATTAGAATACGTGAATAGGAAAATGTAGTACCAGATTAGTGACATGTGTTGACAATACCTGTAAAGTGTTACAAATTCTTGCATGTCAAGGTCCTAAAACAAAATTAAAATGATAGGAGTATGTATAATAAATGTACAATTGAAATGCACTTCTCACCAAAAGCCAGAGCAGACCTGAGCATATCTAGAAAGCAGGATGCTCTCTAGCATTGGTCAAAAGACATTGCTTCTGCCTCTCTCCTGCTTTTGTTTTTGACATCCATCTGTACCCATTTGCAATGTGCTTTCTCAGTCACTTAGATTCAGCATCTGATTGCTGAACTGCCCATCGTTTCACTTCCCCTTAGTCTTGCTATGTGTTAGAAATATTGAAGTGTCTTGTTAATATTAATAAAGTAGTTGCTTGTTTAGACTGTTAAGACTACAGATTAGGTGGCAGTGGGATGCTCAGGAGGAAGAATACATTAAAGATGTCTGTTTAAGGGAAAACTAAAGGTAGGAGAATAAATTTTCATCTGCATGTAGCCATCATTGCCTCTTCATCAGAAAGCCTGGGCTTCTCTCATTTGCCACATTTTTTAACAAGGGTGGAAGAGGGATGGAGTAGAAGGAACAATTGCAACTTCTATCAAAACTTCCCATTACAATAATCACAGATAATGCTGCATTTGGCTCCAGCTGTGTGCTCCATAATTCTGCCAGGGAAGGAAATGGTCCTGTTGAGACATGCAGACATGCAATTCTTATGTTGCAGGGATATTTCAGTTTTGCCTTGCTGTGTGTTGCCAAGTATAGTTTTCCAAAACATGCTGTGTTGTGGTTTCATAGTATTTTAAAGATATCTTTTTTGGAGGAATCAAAGATGGGACACAGTAGTGTTTATCACTTCTGCTTGTTTTTTTCAAACCATCAGAATTTTGAACTTTTCCCACCAGCAAAAAATCATAAAAACATTAATCACCAGAGGGAAATTCCATTCCTAATGATTTTGGCAAATAAAGTGCAATCATTAATTGATTTTATCAGTTTTGTGATATGTCAGTAGTAATGGAACATTTCCTAGCCTTTGATGATGGTTTGATAGAGGACATTTTTAAATGTTAATGTTATTAGAGTATTTGTCAATGTATTTATCCTTATAGAGACAATATAAATTTTAAAAAGTTTATCTGAAAGGAACACATCCAAATATTTGTGGAATCCATTAAAAAAAATACAAAATCCAGTGACATACTTTTAACATTAAGAGTAATGGTAATTTTATCATTTATCAATAAAACTTTTTGAAAATATGCTTTATTAAGAAGAGTATTTTTCAGTCTGTTACAGAAGAGTCCATGTAATTAGATGTACACAGAAGTCTGTAAGGTGGTGATAGAATTATTGTATTGCACCTGATGATCTCATATTGGCACTGCTGCTAGTGAGAAAAAAAGAGAAAAAGATGCTAAAACACTTCCTGAGATTGCCTTGTGGTTCATAAAACTTGCATATTTAACAACTGCAGGTTCCTGAACTCCATTATTTTTTCTTCAGTCATTTTCTAAAAGGTTCATGTCAGAGGAGAAGGTGCTAAAAAACTTGCTGTAATTAGCCACAAATTGGAGGCAAACATATGGAATTGTTTAATACCAAATTCACAGTGTGCTTTAAGAAAAGTGTAACAGCTTATGTGATATATTTGTGCTATTTTAAAAAAAATGTTCAGGTACCTTGTAGAACAAAGCAAAGATGTGCTCAAAAAAGTTTCCATCCAGAAAACTGTGCACAAATAGTCTATAAAAGGAGAGAGCCATGACCTTTTTGTTTGTATATAGCCTACAGACCCTAATAATCATGTAAATTTAATATGTGAAAATGCTGTCCCGCTCAAACAGGACTGGTTTTTATGTGTTGTGACTCTTATGCCACTGTTTATTACTGCTGATCTTTAATTTTGGGTAAATACTAACATAGGTGTGAATTTGAAACATTTTGTGTTTCAAGGTGAACATCAGTGGTCTCTGGAAAGATGTGGCAGGATATCATCTTTAATGTTATTAACATTATACAGTTTTGTTGTTTTTTTTTTTAAATTTTCACTGACTGAAGAGTCATTTCAGGTGAAACGTGTAATAGCCGGAGTTTGAGGAGGACATTTTTAAATAATAATTTTAAATTAATACACAAGGTACTGCTCATTTGCACAGGCTTTTTTAATTCATCAAGATTGCAAATGAAATGCTGATTTCGAATGAGAAGTTTGGTCAGACATACTTGTGTCAAAAGTCTCAGAGGAAAACAAAAATTAATTTCCTACCTCTTAGATATTTAAATATCTTCTGTCATAACTCAACTGATTCTGTGTTATCTCATCTGTCCATAATCATCTACACTTTAAAATGACTGAAGCTGCTTTTCCTGTTTTCATAATGTTTTCTTCTTTTTCTGTGCAAAATATGAGGTTTTCCTGATGTTAAGGAGGAAAACAATGTTGAATCCTAAGAATGGTCTCACCTCTATTATTTTTCTCATACACACACACACAAAAGCCTTGAATGATTTCCAGTTCAGAGAATAGTTTAAAAATGTGAATGCTAAATAAAATTAAATCCAAACACTGAATTCAAAGCTAAGGAGCAATCAGAATATTTTTAAGACTTAATAAAATTGTGAATATCTTAATAATTTCTTTGACCTTCAAAATCAACATTGTTTGCAAAGCTTTCAGCTGGATACTTGCAGTAAATCAGAGCATAAAGCACTACAGATCTGTCATATGGCATCAGAAAATAGGCATAAGCCTGGAAAAATCTGAAAAACACTATGCTTTGCTGATCTTGGGTGCTTGGCTGTTCTAATGTGGATAACTGTCTCTGAAAACAAATAAACATGTTGAGAAGCCAGATTAATGATCAAAAGATAATTAGCTTCGCAGATATTTGTAAATAGTTTAATTGGAGGACATTGCATTTAACATTCTATAAAAAGTAATAGGTAACCATCAAACTATCATCAGGGAAATGATATGCTTGTTTAGTCTATGACATGATTATTCTAATGACTGATTTATATCTATATCTACCCTCTTATTCAGTAATGCTAACAACTGACAAAACCTTTTTTTGTTTTCATTTTGAAGAGATTTATTTTATAGCATGTGAAAATTTCCTGGAGTAAGCTCTTGTGAAAAATAATTTGAGTGTTTCACAGATCCAGCGTGAATTTGCCTAGAGGTTGAGGCATTTATCTAAGACCTATCTGGCCCTAGATTCATGGCATCGTTTTGAGGAATATTTGCTGCTTTTTCTGCATTAAAAAAAAAAAAACAACAAAAACAAAACAACAAAACAGCCCTGTCCTAATTTTATAGTGAGAGATTGCATAACACAACCATCAGCTGGGTTTGTCACAGGAGTCAGTGCAAGGGCCACATTTTCAGTCTTTGGTGTGATTCTCAGCAGTGACTTCAACCTTAGTATTCCATGAAGCTCTCACAACCACGAGGTTCCTGGCTGCTTTTTGTTTTGTGAAGGTTCTGTAAAAAATAAAAAGAAAAAGAGAAGTTTAAATTTTGATTAAATCAATAATGAGAAGAAAAAAGCATAAACAGCTTTAACAAACAGTAACAGAAAACAAACAACAAAAAGATATTGCAGCATTTCTCAAGGGAAAAGAAAATCAATCCAGCTTTTCAAATAATTTCAACTTCTTAGTTTCAGCAGATATGCACTAAAAGCATCTCTAGACACTCTTTAAAAATAGTTGCCATTTTCAATAATGAAAGACTTTTTAAGATAAAGATATCTGACTGAGCATAACAGCAATGTTTATTGCTTTTTTTTATGGTTATTTTCTTCTTTTGCTTTGTGTTTCTTGGTTTGAGCTGGTTTGTTTGCTTTTAAAAAAATTTGGTTTGTTTGAAACCATGGCACCTGACTGTAAGAAGAGCTCCAGCAGTCTTCTTGTGCATGAAAAGTTCTGCCAGGTATGAAGATTCATTTTCAGTTTTCAGGCTCTTTCAAGTACAACAAACCATATTTTGCAGGTCTTGTTGTAGATGTAGCACAGGCTCTGGCCTGTGTGACTTCTCTTTTAGCCTGCACTTTCCAATTGGTGTCATGATAAATCCCAGTTTCTGTTGGGTGTCAGGGTTGCTGCTCTTCTCATTGTCTCTGCTGCACAAGTGGTGTTAGTCCCCTTTTCCAGTTCTCATCAATAATCCATCCAAGGTTTACTTGGGAGCTGTGCTTTGTTATGATCCAGCATGAACTAAGCTGGTGCTCCTAGATGAGCAGGTTTAAGTCTCTTTGTGATGAATATTTGATAACAGTCCTCAGAGAAGGTACCTCTGAAAAATTGGTGAACTCAGCTGCATATAGTGAGAACCCTGTGAGGATGAGGATTTGGGAATAACTTGAAATGTGGTTTTAATCTTAATTAACTGTTTACCTAAATATGTTCCTAACGTTAAACCACAAAGTATTACTAATGTATTAAGTAGGGCAAGATGCTAGCATGTACTGGGATTATTGCCCACATCAGAAATTATTGCTTAGCTTTTTGAGGAATATTTTGCATGTTTTTTGTTTTCTTTTTATCAGAAGGCTTTGGAGTCACAGTACGTTCGTTTTAGTCATTGCTGGAATTCCTTTGTGATTAAGGTAACTGTACAATCTCCATGTTACAGGTGGTTCTGTGAGGAACCATGGAAGAGGATGTAAGTGGCATGTGTAGAGACATTGGGCACCTCTGAAAATGAGAGATAAAATCTAGATTTTTCTTTTACATCATTTTTGTAACTTGGAACAGTCAAACTGTTTTTTCTTTCATATGTTCATTAATGAGAACTTTACTGTGCCAAACACAGGCACCTGTCCTGTGCATTTAAAACCAGGGAACTCGCATAAATGTTGGCTTTGATTTTGCAGCCCTAGTAGGAGTTGATAAGCTTTACAGCTTTTCTGCAAGTCACTATTCTAATACTCTGGGAATGGAAAAACAGTCAAAATGACAGGAATCTTGTTCCTTCTCAGTGACTCTGGAATATTTATTGTGTTAGAGAAGCATATCATCCTCAAAGTCTCTAATGGCCCTGTCTATGTGGAGTCAACACAAGTTATACCAGTTCTTCAGCCACTCTCCTTGACCTTCTCATTATCTTTACTTCTGTCTGGTCTGCAGGAGGAGTGCAGCTAATTAGGGATATCAATGTTACAGGTCACCCAGACATTTGTGGTTTTGGTAGCAGGTTGGTTCGAGATCTCAGAGATGTAAGGCTGTTTTAGACAAGATTAGCACTATTGCTAATCTTACGCCCTAAACATTAAATATTTTATTTCATGAAGGATTTTATGATTTTTTTTTCTAAATCTCATTATAAAGCAGAAGTTTATTTTTCTGTTAGATCCTGAAGTTAAATGAGAATAAAGAAATAGTAGCTGTCACTAAACAGAGTTCTTTTCAAAGCTCAAAATTATACAGAAAGCCACAGAAAATTGTGAGAGTAGCATATAATGAGCAAAAATCTGAATAAAAAAACACCTCTGAAAGCTGTAGAGGTTATCTGTTTTTTATTATTAAATATCATTAATTTATTATTAATAATTTATTAACTTTTAATTTTTATTATTATTTTACTTTTTTTTAGATCATGTCATAACGTTTTAATTTTGTCACCTTGCTGAAATGGCATCTATTCATTTTTGTTGTATCTCGACCTGTCTGAACTGTTTCTGCCAGCTGGTAACAACTGAAGAGATTTTTCTCAGCTCTTCTGCCAGTTTGCCAGGTTCAGAAACTGGAAGCAGGAAGACAAGAGTTTGTGAGAGCTTATCATCAGCCTGCTTCTCCCTTGTTCATCTCACCATAATGACATCTCTCAGTCCAAAAATCTTAAGTCTTTTCGTATTCTGCTTTTTATTACCTATGTTACTTGGTTTTGTTTAAGGAGAAGAGATGACTCAGGGAGTTCTAACCACTCATACAAGATGAAATATTGAGGGGGTTTTGCTTTGGGTCATAGTGGTTTGGTTGAGGTTTTTACAAGTCTCCGACTGACCTGCTATAAATGTAATGTGCTAAACTGCAGTTGCCTTTACTTAAAATTGCTTTAACTGTGGGATGAATTACAATGCTGTGTATTCCCTGACACGATATTTGTTTGTGTTTCCTGTGTGGAGAAGCGTGGGCTTGTCAAACCTTCTCCCCAGTATCTCTTACACAGGGTGGCAAGGGCAGACTGGCTCGCTTGGAGCTGGCTGTCAGCTCTGAGCTGCAGTGACAGCTCTGGCAAAAGTCCTTCCCTGTTACAGCAGCTGCCAATGTCATCTGTCATCCTCCAACATGTTGTCAGCACAGCTACTTAATATTGAGGTGGAATATTGGTCTATACCTACAAACTTCGGGCCTGAGCTATATATAAATATATTTATAAATAGGCTTTGCTTATTCATACTTGTCTTGGTTTGTTTTCCTACTGGTCCTCAAGGAGGTAAATCAATAGTGTGTGACACTTGGATGCAGAAATACAACAGCACAGGTTTCTCTTCTTGCTTCCTCTTTTTTTATATTGTGTAATACTTGGAGAGAAGCTGATAGGAGATGTCTGTCATCTAATCCCAATGAAAAAATCTTTTTTTCATTGATTTCCAAATGTAAGGTAGAACAGCTCTGGTAGATTTGGCAGTGCTGGGTTAATGGACTTGATGACCTTAGACATCTTTTTCCAACCAAAATGATTCTGTTATTCTATCTCAAGTTACTGAACAATCTAAGTATTACATTTTGAATTGTACTAAAAAGAAGGTTTTTTTATAAGTTGTGCTACTTTTTGTCACAGATTCATAGGACGAGCTGAGTTGGGAAGGACCCCTCAAGGTCATCAAAGTCCAACTCCTGGCCCTGGACAGGACACCCCAAGAGTCACACCATGTTCCTGAGACCTTTGTCCAAATGCTTCTTGAGCTCAGTCAGGTTTGGGACAGTGGCCCTTGTCCTGGGGAGCTGTCCCAGCACCCAACCACTCTCTGGGGTGAAGAACCTCTTCCTGATACCCTAAAACTCCCCTGACACAGCTTCATACCATTCTCTTGGGTCCTGTCACTTGTCACAGAGTGAAGAGATCAGTGTCTGCCCCTCCTCTTCCTCTCAAGAAGATGTTGAAGATCACAATGAGGTTCCCCCTCAGTCTCCTCTTCTCCAGACTGAAAAGACCAAGTGACCTGAGCCCCTCCTTTTAAGGCTTTCCTTCTGGTCCCTTCACCATCCTCATTTTTTTCAAGTTGGAATGAGTTGTTGAGGGAAAACTTCAAGGAAGTTTTTCCATTTCTTCAAACTTTTTGAACTTGGATCTGCTTCTGGAACAGCTAATAATAATAATTTTCTGTGAGATGGATTTCATATTTGGTAATACAAATGGGAGCATGGCATTCTCACAGTAAGCCATATCCTCATAAGAAAATCTGAACTAAAAAGATATTTCAAAAAGCTAAGACAAGCCAGAATTTTTCTATTTAAGGTTGAAATCTGTGCTCTCCAGGCATAACACAGTTCACACTTAGAATACATCACCACAGGGACTATAAATTGATTTCTTGATTTATTTTTTTTTTCCTAGCAGCTTTTCCAAGTTTGTAATATGTGACCTAACAAGCAGTTTTACAGAAGCACGATAAATTTCTTATTAAATAATCTAATCCCCAGCTAGCTGTGAGTCAAGGAACATTTGAGTATTTTCTATGCCATCTCAAAATTTATTTTCCCTTTTAATGTACATTTTGTGGGCATTAGGAGAGAGAGTCTAATGCTTAGCCCAACAATTGGGTGTCAATGATGGAGGATTTTTCTTTGTATCCATAGGATGGTCATCTATGTTTACTATGCATCACAAAATTGAAACAGAGGTGCTGAGCTCTGCTTGGATCACAGAATATAGAAACATTTGGGTTGGAAAATGTTCTTTTAAGTTAATAGAGTCCAACAGTTAACTCAGCACTGCTAAGCCCACCACTAAACTGTGTCCCTAAGAACTGCATTTGGACAACTTTCAAATAACTCCAGGCTTGGTGACTACACCACATCCCTGGGCAGCCTGTTCTATCACTTGGTAACCCTTTTGGTGAAGAAATTTTTTGTAACATCCAAGCTAAACCTTCCCTGGCACAACCTGAGGCCATTTCCTCTTGTCCTGCTGCTTGTGACCTGAGGGGGAAGAGACTGACCTTCAACTCATCACAACTTTTTTTCAGGTAAGGTCCTCCCTGATCCTCCATTTCTCCAGGCTAAACACTCCCAGTTTCCACAGCCAATCCTCATGAGTCTTGTGCTCTAGACCCTTCACCAGCTCTGTTTCCCTTTTCTGGACACACTCCCTGTTCTTTCATGTCTATAGCTATTTTTTTTTTTTTTTTTTTTTTTTTTTTTTTTTTTTTTTTTTTTTTTGCCAGATGGTTGATTTATGTAATTGAGGGTATCTGTAATTTGACATTTGATTTTGCAGCTGGGGACTGTGACTTTTAACAGGTCTCTTTTCATCACAAGGACACATGACCACTTCTTCAGGTCCCCATGTGTCATGTGGAAGGTCAGTGGATGTCTTTGTGCACACCAAGAGCAGCTCTGCAGAGACACTGCACTGAAAATGTCTGAAAGGAGCAGGTAGCAAACCTGATTGGGTTGATTTTTCTGAAGAAAGTATTAGATATGACAAGTTTGGTGACAATATTAATTAGTTGTAATATGAGGTTTAATACATTAGTAGGTCTTACTCTTTAATGTAAGTGTAAATCTTGATTTTGGCTGGGAAATTTATATTAGCTGAAGTGATAGGGGAATTATAATTGTGCAGCTACAAATCAAATAGCTGAGCGGAAAGTTCGAGACACAAACCCTTACAAAATTAAACTTGTAACATCTGTAAGAGTAAGAGAATACAGTCCTTTCTCTGCTTGGAAGACAAAAGATATCATCAACAGTTTGAACTCCAGATCTATGGCATTGCTTGGAAATAAAACATAATATAATCAGAACACTTTCTCTCAGATGGTTAGTCTTGTTGGAGAGCACTGCCTGCTACTTTTTTGTAGGTAGATGGGGTTAGAAATGATTGTGAAATATAATCTGTGAAAAGGTTTATTAGTATGTGTTAAAAAGCTATGTGACAAGAACTTCCTCCTCTCACTGAGAATGTGAGCTTTATGATGTCTTCTCTTTTAGCTCATAAACATGTTTTTTTAGAAGGCACAATCAATATGAAACTCAACAGGCAGAATTTTCTTCCTAGCCAAAAATGTTTATTTGAAATAAAGATTTATCCTAAGATGCTTTTTCTTGTGTTTTCAAAAGTATGATAGCCTTGCAAGTGCTGTTCCGTTTAGTTTTATTGTTAGTCTAGCAGCACAGGAAGGATTAGTTACTGAATAAAAACCGTGTTTGCAATTTTTCCTGGGAAACACCTCACTTTTTGCTCTGGAACCATATTTTTCCCAGGAGCCCTGAACTCAGCCTATCACAGAAGATTCATTCTTCTGAAGATAATTTGATTAAATTGTATTTGTCTCTATGGTCTGGGTGCCATCCCAAGGCCTTTCTTCTAATCCCTTATATCTGACTCTCAGGGCACCACAGCACTGCTTCCTGCAGCACCCCGTGGTGTGGCACCTGCTGTGTGTCTGGCACATCTGCCTTTCTCAGTAATTACATGTGAATATAACAGTGTAAACACCCCAATTTCTAGATGACTGATCTCCACTGCACCTTGTTGCTGTGTTGGTTTTGACCCTCTTTTTAAACCCACAGCCAGATCAACTTGCTTAACACTGCACTGCTGAAATGTAGTCAATAGCACTTAACTTTGATTTCCCAGAGTTTTTGGTTTCTTTTGCAGAGCGATGACCAAGTTTATCTTTAAAATGATGCCATGAAGCATTGTCCATTGTGTCTCAAATTTAAGCAAGGTTTTATGTGGTTTGCCTAATGAAAAGGGCTGTTGGTAGTGCAGATGGTCACAGCCCCACTGATAGGAAGGGTGCTGTCATGATTTGCTCTGAGGATTAAACTCATGTATTTGTATTAGATGCAAAGGAATAGCCTGCAATTAATGCTTTGACATTTTATTTCCATCTTTTTTAACTGATGACTATTCAACAATATTAAAAAGAAATTGAGTTCTCAAGTTGAGGT
This sequence comes from Agelaius tricolor, assembly GCF_023055355.1. Classification (NCBI taxonomy): domain Eukaryota; kingdom Metazoa; phylum Chordata; class Aves; order Passeriformes; family Icteridae; genus Agelaius; species Agelaius tricolor. Next base: position 42,191,724 of record NW_027269269.1, on the reverse strand, counting down.
CACTATTCAAAGTTCATTGAAATCAGCAGATAATTCTTAGAGTTTTTAATTTATTTGGAAAAACATTAAAATAAGTTTTAAGTTACTATGGCTTAAATCCATATTTTAAATATTTTCCCAGGTGGGTGTTGAGCTGGGAGTTTGGACTTCAGTCTGTTGCAAATAAAAAAATAATCATGTTCATATATGTTAAAAACAAAATTGATATTTTTGTGGTTTAATAATATAACTTAGTGTCTCAGGTAAAGACTCTTAAAATGTGATTTATTTTAATAGCAGAACTTAACATGATTTGATCTCTGTAGGAGGAAGGCAGTTCATTACTGAGGTCTCTATTTCTCAGCTGGCTCCACCACTTTGCAGCACAGCACTGTTTATTTTTTTTTACTAGGTCATTGGTTTCCACAGTAGGTCATACTTTCTGCTAAACAGCTTGGCCTCCTATGGAGACAGAATCTGTGACCTTCCAAGGCTTCCTTGCTTGGGAGGTGTCATTTCTGCTTTAAAGAATAACTGTTTAATCAGAAGAAAATTTTCACTGGTGAAGTGTTAGGATGTACAGATTATTTCAAGGAAATTTCTAACCTCAGCACTTCACAGCAAAGTACAGCAAAATGTTGTTGAAAAAGGGGTTTTCACATAGAATGCTGACAAATAAAACTGATCCTTTCTGTAACTTCAATGCCATTTTTAAGTGCTTGAGGTTAATTGAATCTTTGCATTTTTATGGAACAGAAATTGAGTGAACGAGATTGCTTTTCCCTTCTTCAAGCTTCATTATCTCTTCATATACCTTTTCAATATGCACTTTCAAATTTTACACAATATTTTTTTTTAATGAACAGAAGAACTGTTAAAAATTTCTTTCTCACCTCCACAGTGTTTGTTGGGCTTTGTTTTGTTATGTTTGGGCTTTGTGTGTGTGCACACGTTTTGTTTCTTTTAATAGAAAATAGCTTTTAATTAATCAAAACAATGGGGAAAAGAGAATAAAATGAGATCCCTGATTAATTTCCTAAATTTTGTCTGCAGTGTTATTTGTCTTTTCATTTCTGCTTTCATATAATCCTTTCTAAAATACCCTTTAATTAGAAAGGGTGGAGTTTCATTTCTTTGCTAACATTGCATGCAGAAGTGATATGTGTGCTATTGCAGATTTGTGAAGAGGATACTCTTGTATTTACAAGATATTATATATGGCAATGTAATGAATCCTCTCTTTTCATATGTTCTGTTTACCAGCCAATACAAATAATTTGGAAGAGTTTTTTAACTTCTCTCCTGGAAACTGACTGTATGAAATTGTGAAATTAATCTGCTCTTCTAATCTCCTTTGATGTCCTGGTTGCTTTTTATTTGCAGCATTATATTACAAACACATCTTTCTCAAATATTAGTGACTTCACAGCTAAGTGCTTGAAGAAGCAAGTACTTCTTACAAAACCTCTTGGAGAACCTTCTGCATCAGGACTCTGAAGACGACAAACTACAAAACCAAATCAAATTCCAGAGGACAAAATCACCGCCCACAAAATACTTTCTGATTTTTACTGGTTTATCCTGTCATGTGGCATTTTACCATGTTGAAGAAATTCACGAATAGTAAAATTAGGTAGTTTTTTCTGAAGTGTATACATGTTTGTCAAGGTGGAACACCATAGAGAATCAGAGCATTTTTATGCACCTACAGTGGTTTTTTTTTTCTTCAAAGAGCAAAGAGTGCATCAATAAGGTTCCTAGAAAATTTACTTTAGCAATTTTTACTACTGTTTTCACCAGAAATATTTCAGGGTGCAATCAGAAAATTTATTGATGTAGGGCTCAAGAGTACACTCCCTCTTTCATAGCTAGACCCATCTAGCTCCCTGGAACATGTGTTCAACTGCACACCTTCTCTGGGAATTTAACCTGGCATCAATATATTTAGAGAAATGGATTTTCCAGAGCGGAATTTCATTTAAGCAGAGCCCCTTCCACTCAGCCTAGTACACTGAAATACTCCATCCTTTTATGTTATTTTTCATAGCTGGGACTCTAGTGAAAATTTAACCCATGTTGCATTCCCATATTTCTTGAGGAGGGTTCAAACCCACCTCATCCTTCAGGAAAACATGAAAGGGTTTAAGAGTGAGATTAAGTTTTTGCTTATGAAAATTTTCCTTTCCATCTGAAGATGGACATTTTAACATGTCCACTGCCTTGTGCTCTGTGAGTAGGTACCTTTAGATATATGTCTTCTCTTTCGTTGCACCTTCTCTTTGCATGTTTATGCATGAGCAAATTATTTTTCAGCCATATCAATTCTATCGTTAAAATTTGATCCATTTGAAAACTACCACAGGTTTTGATTCTTTTTGTGGATTCTCTCTCCCTTTTGCAGCTTTTCCAGAGAAGCAACGTGCATTTTTGTAGCATGTAAGCACAGCACTAGATGAGTCCATTGCAAAACCATATTGAGAATTTTGCCCATTTCTGCTGGAAAACCAAATATGGCTTCTCTGAGATATATTAAAGAAAAAAGTTTTTCTAAGGTTTTATACTAGGTGTTATTGCATTTTATAACAATAAGGTATGCCAAGGTAATCCTAAAAAAAAAATAAAGTGGAAAACTGAGAATACAGTAATAATCTTAATAAAGATATGAGAAAATATTTTAAAGATGTTTGTAGAGAATTAACTGACATTTAGGAAATTACATAGAAAAAATAGTCCTATTAAATATTTAAAAGTTATTTGAAGAAATAACTAATATAAAGCAATTATAAACTAAGGTGATTTAATTTCTGGAAATTGCTGCTCAGCCACTTAGGGAAAAGAGTGAACATGCTGCTAGACTGCCTGCTTAACAAGTGCAGAATCTTCAGTAGCTATTTAAGTTATTTAGGTTCAGTGTTGCACTGTACAGGAATCCAGTAATAGCCATACTTAGATGCATGCTTTTATGGAAGTGATAGCCATGAGATGAGCATTATAAATATTTACCACCATAAGTAGTTATTAGTGCTGCCATATGCTTGGGTTTCCCCACACATGCTCTCCTTTTATCTTCCCAGAAAGTTTCTAAGCAGAAGAAGAAGATGCCCACCTTGGCCACCTGCTTGGCAGTCTGGATGGAAAAGTGATGTTGAATGAGCTGCTGGGAATCCCAGGATCAGAATTAAAAACAGTGAGTCTAAAATCAGGATTCCTACGTGTCCACATCCACAAAGGGCCTGCACAGCATGTTTGAGGTACCTCTTGCATGTCCTTAGAAGCATCTTGCTTACTGTGCATGTCCAGGGGACATTGTCTGCTCATGAATAGTCATAGCAGATGATTTTGTCATTTCTCTACAGAAAATACTTGGTAGAAATTTGAGTATCTTATCAGGTCTTAATGTCCACTCTACCTATCAAGTTATAACTTAGAGAAGTTCTTTGGTAGGCCAAATCTCAGGTCATATATCTTTAAATGAGATTTCTTATTTTATTTAAATAATCTGGCTAAAGACTGGTTAAAATCTGGTTAACTCTGTGCTCTCTATCCAAAAATGGGGTCTTGTCCTGAAATTGTATCTGTAAAAGCTGCAATTTCTTGGCTAGTACGGATATTCTTTACATAGAAAGACCACAGATAAAAAGTGTCATGTCTTTCTGCTAGCATGAAATCTTGTAGCATGGTATGGTATTATACAAAAAAGGTCCATTGGGTTTTTAATTTTTTTTTACGTCTTTAGGGATTATATGATAATGGAAATTGTATCGATGAGTGTTAACAGTTTTTTATTCACAAAGGCTTGAGTATGAGTTCTCTGAATCTTTCATCAGGGTTTGACAGGCTGAGATATGAATGATAAATTCTGTCTTGTCATCACTATTTCAAGTCTTAAAGACCATCTTGCAAATCCAACTCAGATAAGTAATTTTATTACAAATTTAATAAAATGAATTTGACTAGAACAACACTTGAAAATATTTAGGAATTATCAAAAATCAAATAGTTTTTAAAAAAAGTCATAAAATGTATCAATGTACAAGATACTGGCTCCCTGTCTTGAGTTATAGTAACTAGGGAGGTATTGTATGTGCATTGTAGTAAGCAATATTTACTTGCTAAAATAGATTCTTCAGAAAATGTATTTTTAAATATGGTTAAAATGAACATATTTGAAAATTATTATGTGTCACATTATGGTGATTTATAAGAGCAAAGGATATTGAATGTTCTCATTAAGAATCACAGAAAACATATAATGAACAAAACCATTCATAATTACTTTCATTAGCTGGATGCATTTTTTGTACATTTCTACTGTGTGCTTTTGAATAATTTGAAAATAGATCTGATTTTATTAGAAATCTTGGGGTTTTGCCTCAAAATAATTTTCCCCAAATTGCAAGGAATACGTACTTTTTGAGGTGTTTTATCTCTAGTATTAGTGAGAATATTCACGAGGAACTGGTTATCTCTCTTTTTTTTTTTTTTGTCTTGTGTTTATATTTCATGTTAATAGCACAATCTCTGTGATGTAATCTAGCTGTTGGAGCACAAATGAGAGGCACTCTTTACTAAATTTTAACCCTATTTTGCCCAGTCCTAACTGTAAGTTCTTAAGCAAGGCACTTATCTCAGTTTTGCAGACAAGAAAGGTTTTTGCCTGTATATCCAACAGGGATGTTAAGAGTATTAATTTGTTAAAAGCATGAAAATTCAAGCAAAAGTGAAACATTGCTATTAATTGAACTCTAGTTTGAGTACAGGATCCTAAAGAAAACAAAGTTTTGAAAACTCAAGACATTTGCCATGTAGCATTGCAGATGAAATCACAAAAATCTCTTGTGGTTGCTTTTAAGAGGTTTAAGACTTCAACCCTTGGATTTTGTTGCCACCTTTGGACTTGGTTGCTTTAGCTTATTCTACTTCAATCCATGAACAATTTGGTGGTTTTAAGCTTCTCTGGAAAGCCTTTTAAGCTATTTTACTGTATCCCCATGCTCCAAATGATGAATGTTCATATATTCACTTGGTGATTTGTTCCTTCATTCAATTATTTAATTTCAGTCAAAGAGTTGGCACCCTGGAGTAGGCAGAGGACAACTTCTTGAGGTGTTTCAATGGTAGTGTAGCATTCAGTCTGCTTTCTGCAGTAATTTGTTTTGTTTAAAGGAGTTCATCCAAGGTTTGACAGGGGAAGGTTAAAGGTGACCCCCTACAATGGTGTCAGCAGTGGTGCCTCTTCTTGCCACAGCTGTTTGAGGCTGTGGGCTCTGGCCATCTGAAGGGAATTATTCCTGTCTCAAAGAGCACCTTTTTCTTTCTCTTCCCACTTTACTGTGGGTGACTAGCAGAAAGAGTTTTTAATTAAAAACTCTTCTTTCATTTAGTATGAAGCTTTTGTTGTGGCAAACCTTAATCCTTTTGTTTATATGAACTCAGGATTGTGGTTCGGGTTTCCTTTACCACCCTTCCCAAGTGTGCCATACTAATTGTTTTCTCAGGTTTTTCTTGTGCCTAGGAAATTATCTGTGATTCTACTCTGCCTTCCAGTACTCTGTTTTTATTCCCCTGCCAGTTCCAGTCAGCCAGGCTGGAGTCAGGCACACACACATCTGTTTTAAACCACTCTCAGGTTGGACTGGCACAGCTCTGTTGACCAGAGCTCTTAAGGGAGGTGACCTAAAATAACCTGCAGGGTTGTGATGGGTTGAGGCTGAGAACAGCAGTTCAAAATGATGTAAACAAAGTTTATTGAGTGTGGGAACTTCCTCTGTGGGCAGGTATACTCCTCTGTGATACTGATGGAAAGCCAGGATAAATAAATGGGTTTATGCATTTTCATAGAAAACAAACAAACAAGAGAGGTTTATTGCATTAGGATTATTGTAATATTGACAGACTTGAAAACCAGATTGAGCTGCTAGATTAATTTTTGGCAAGGAAAAAGAGAAGCCACAAAGACCCCAAAATAATGTATATTTCATTCTTTTGTTTTACCCTTAATGTATCTATAAAACAGTCACGTGCTTGAGCTGCAGTGATTAATTACCTCTGGTCTATCAAAACCCAAAGAAAGAACAAATCTTCATTCTTGGTTAGGGTTGATTAGACTCAAGTGACCTTGCATTGAGCTGTGATTTTCTTACTACATGAAATTCAGGATATTGAAGAATTTAGTATTCCTGTGGGAGAATGAAAGAAAACAGAAGTAATTTTTAATATTTTGATTAGAAAATATTGCTCATGCACAAAATAAGATCTCAGTATCATTTTGACAGTCCCAAATGATTTTCAGTGGTAAACTAATATGGCTTTAAAGATTCAAGAAGAGGTGGCTTTGATGTACCACTTGAGTGTCTCCCCTTAACCTTTTGAGATCACTTGTGCAAAGAAGTGAACATTTTTCACTTATGTACATGCAAACCACTGTTCCTGTGGGTTTGCAGGCTGAAAAATGTGTCTTTGGCTGGCGTGTGGTCACTTTTTATGTGACTGATCTCAAAAACTATGCAAGTTAATGGACAAGAAGATGGTGTCAATGCAATATTTAAAAGCACGTGTAATACATAGGTAGAGGTTTAACATAATTTTGAATATTGAATCAATAATTATCCTATGCGTGAAGTTGAGAAGAGCCAAGAACAATGATTATTTAATTTGGGTGAAGTGAATTTAGGCAGATTATCAGTTAAATTTCCAGAGGGATTTTGGAACAGTATTTTTATTTGTGCATTGTTCAGAAAAAAACTCCCATCATAATATGCTAAGAAGTAATAGATATCCTCTCCATGGCTGAATGCAACAAAGTGTAATTAAATAATGAATGTGCTGAAAAAAATGATCAAAAGTGCAAAACTTGAGGTTGAAACTCAGAGATTGTTTTCTTTTACTGTTCCCTTTAAAAATTTGGGAAACCAGTTTTAAATTAAATTCTCTGTTATTTCTTCTACGAACCTCCAGAGTGTTTCCTCCTTCCACTGAATTGGGGCAGTTTCAGTAGGAGTGATATCACCCCTCTGGGCCTGCTACTGTTCCTCATTTTCTGTGTTTATGTGACTGCCCAATCTATACCAAGGAGACTGATGGAGTCCTGCTGGTCCTAAGTGCTGCTATTTAAGGGAGGAATGGTCTCCAACCCCTTTCAGCAAAGAGGTGATTAATCCCTCTAAGTGTGGTTCATATTTCTCCCTTGATAGGGATTTTTTGAGTGGGGCTTGCTGTCCACAACTGTTTCTTGTTTCAGCCTTGCATTCTCTTCATGTCAGGAAAGACTAAGGACTTGTTTTTCCCCTGATGGGGAATGGAGTAAGTTTTATATTTCCCAAAATGAATGGCTGTGGGTAACCATAAGGTGCATGAAAACCTTTGTCTCAGTGTTTATATGTGCTGAAATCAGGCTGAGAGCTTCAGGCAAAGGTGGAGCAGTGAAAGTGAGCCTCCTTCTCTGCCCATTGGTGTGAGGGAACCCAACTGTCCCACATTTTGTTGTCACCACTCCCAGCTTGAAAACCAGGTGGGACTGGACTAGAATTTCCCAAGTACAGGATGCAGCTTTCCATCAGATGTGTTGCCTTTAGAATATCTTCTTATCTTCTCCAAGTTCAGTCAGTGACAGCAATTTTAAGTTTTTTTAAAATAGTCTGTAGTGAGTGTGTCCTAATGATACTTAGCATGTACAGAGGTGCTCTGTATCCAGGGCAGGAATTGTATTATTAGTTAAGTGAATATATTCATCTGTGAACTCTAAAACTCCAGATTCTTGCATCAAAGCACAGGTTAAATCCTGTTGGTCTGAAGTATTTTCTTACTCTATTTTAATATTCAGTTTTAATCTATTACTGCTCCAAATTTATTATAATTAATTCTGTTTTTTCATTAACCAGCCATGATGCTATTTTCTGAAGATAACAATCTGTTAGTAATGCATTATTTAAATGTGAATAACAATAAAATAATGGAGTTTTACTGTACCTTTATTATTTATTTGCATATTAATTGTTATTTTTGTTTTCAATAGCTTGTGATTTAAAAAGTACTCTGGGAAGTGAATGTAATTTCAAAATAGTTATCATAATGTACTGAACATTTGCTACTGATTAAATAATTTTGACTATTGCAAGGAAGAAAACACAATTAATTTTTATTATTTAATAACTAGTGAACAACTATTGTTTAATAAAATATTTACAAACTTAAATGTTTAAAATGCCTCTAGTAAAATATGTCAATTTTTTTACTTAATATTGTTACAATGTGTCATTCTTCCTATGTCTACAACTATGTTAGGATAGGATAAGTTAATCACTGCTTTCAGGTTCTCTCAAAATATTTATATGTAAATTACCTTTTTTTTTTAAATGAGAAAGGTCAGTAGATGTCTAAACAAATATAGAAACGCACCTCAGTAAAAATTCCAATTTTACAGCTGTTTAATAGCATTGCCTCCTTTCCCATTTCTAAGAATCTGCTAGACTAAAAAGCTGTTTTCTTTCTATTAATGCACAGATGTTTTCCAAGTGGCTTCTTAGCATGCATTTTTCCATATATATATATATATATATGTAAAGGGTACACACACCTTTCATTTGCTATTTTTTTTTGTGTGTTAACAGATTGCTGATGCCTCTTTGATGAAAAGACAGTGAGCTCCTCAAGAAACAAAGCAGGTTCTCAAGTGAGGCTTTTCTATTTGTTCTTCCTGATCCTTTTTTTTTTCCCCACTCAAGGGATGATGGTTATCAGTGTAAGTTATGGACTGGATCTGACCCTCTCTGGTGTCTTCCATTTTCTGTGGCACAAGCAGAGTGAGCAATGCCAGGGTAACAAACAGCTCGACTCTTGAGCATGCATTTTGGGTAACGGGTTTTTGAGAACAGCAGAAAGCAGTAAATCTAAACTGGAATCACATTAGACACCTAGTTAAAAGCTGTGGAAAAATGCTTTCCCCTCGCTGTCAGATCACCCTGCTCTCCCCATGGTGTCTGTGAATTACCTCTCTTTGTCCAGTCCCTCACCTCTTAAGGTTTTTCACCAGTGTCATGCTTGCCAGATAATGGACTCAGGTGAAGTGTTTGTATTTCTGTGAGGATCAGTGTGAGATTCAACTGGGAATCTAAAATATTGTGCCTCTCTTCTCCCAGTATATTAATAAAATGGCCGTATGGAGATAACACCTACAAACTTGCTTCATACACATAAATGCATATTTTTCCATATGTCAAGGTGAGTAATACCTCCTCTGGTACACTGGGAATCACTGGAGAAGAGGCTGAGCTTTGCAGTATAAATCTACAGCATGTAGCTCATATCCAGCTTGCTTGGACTGCGGCAAAATAAATGCACAACTGTCTGCACCAGTCCATGGAGACAGAAGTGCAAGTTCTTGGAGTTGTACAATGGAACTTGCTTGCGAGATTATTTTTGAGTAAGTGCCTGCACCATTACAAACTTCACCTTACTGAATATAAATTTTAGATGGATTAATGTGTTTCTTTGTATATCGTACATATATTCCTCTTTCTGCGCATAAAGAATGGAAGTTTAAGGTTTGAGATGCTATGCCTTCATCAGAAATCAATATACATATGAAGTTCAGATGTTTATTTTAATACACCTTACATCTATATTTAAAAATGGAATTAGATGGAGCCATTTCTTGCCTACCTTGGTCTTTGTAAACTAGACAGGACTGTATTAGACTGATAAAGTTTTGCAAAGCATATTATAATAGCGATATTTATATTTTCCTTGCATCCATATCTAAAAAGGAAATGAATCAATGAACTATTTTTAAGCACTTTTTCATGTTTTCTCTAGTGGTTAAGCTCTATGATGAAAATTATTTTCTCAATCACTGCTACTGCAGCTTCATGTATTTCACTAGCACTTGCTCTGCACCTTTGATAAAACTGCAGAATATATCTCAAGTACAAAATAATTTCTCCCAGTATAAGGTAGAACATTTTTAAACTGTAAATTCAGTAGTAATTTCATGGTAGATGTGAAATTTTCTTTACTCTGTCACTCTCTTGTCACCCCCTCCACTGAATATCTTCAGTTTTTAACTCTTTAAAGGTCTGATTTTTTGTTTTCTCAGGTTTTTAAAATGGAATAGCGTTAATAAGCTATTAAAACTATGAACATTAATAGCCAGAAGAATTTGAACTTGCATTCCTAGCAACAAGAGTTGGAAGACAAATTTATAAATGCCTTCTGAAGTTAGGAAATATGTGAGAAATAATTCCCTAGTGGACACATCTAATATGTTTGAAAGAATTTAATCGCTTTAAATCAGACCTATACATAGTAAAGAATATGGCACATTTTTGCACAAATATGTACTGCCGTGCAGAATTTCATAGTGAATACGTTGGCCATAATAATGGATGGCTGTGCTCTCTCATTAGATTCATTACAACTTATAAAGCTGAATATGACCTAACAGTCCCTAGATTCTATTATGGTAGGGTTACCAGGCAACTGCTGGGAAATCTGTTACTTTATAAGTATTAAAATAACAATTTATGAAGGTCCTGAATAATTTTAGATATTTCCAGATTGGTTTTAGATTTTCAGATCTATTTTACTCATAAAATAGTATTGCATATATATGTGCATTTGTTGGGTCTAATTTTGCAACGTCTGTGAATTTCCACCCAGGAGTTAGACCATTCACTTCAAGAACCTGTTTAAAAGTATTGGATGAATAAGGGATAAATATTGGGAAACTTGATCCATGTCTTTTTAGATACCCTCCTCTGCAAATCAGCTTAGTCATGTGATTTCCCTGAGTTAGAATTTTGATTTAGTTGCTAAATCTTACATAGTGAGAATGTTCATATCACTTCTGGATGATAACATTGTTTCTTTCTTGAAGACAGTTAAAGAGCCTTTTTTCACTTTTTCTCTTGAACCACTGTAAAGTAATCAATACCTTGTTTTATGAAAAAAAAAAAAAATCCTCTCCTGAGCCTCAAATAAGTAAAGAATCAGTTACCTGTAGTTGCCCAATTGTATCTTCCACTAGTTGAAAATGTAGACCATGTTACTTTTCATATTCAGAAATAATTATTTCAAGTATTTATCCATCTCTATCATTGGTCAAGCTGAGATCAAGTTCTGTGTTATTTTTCTACCATCACTGACAAGGCTCTAACTCTTAAAAGTAAATATTATTGGAGTTGGAATTCTGGCCTCTCATTCCAGCTTTGAAATCTGCATCCATGTCATCCCAGTCAAAGCTGTTGGGTATTGGTAGACAAATCTCTATTCCAGTTACCTTCTTTTTGCCCAGTAGCCTCTTACATATATGCCAGAGCTTATTCTGCTCTGGAGAGAGGCAAGAAAGGAGGGCTGACAAAGCCATTCTGTTTTTCAGCAGACAGCAGAAACAGGCAAATCGAGCCAAGATGACAATGTTAACAGCTCTTCATCATCAGGTATGTCTGTTTCTCCTTTAACTGCTTAAAGTCAGCTAGGTTCTTGTTCTTAATTCTCTGATAACTGAAGGATGAGAAGAGCTGGAAAGATAGAAGGGCTTAACAGTAAGCCAAGAAAAAGAAAAGGTGAGAAACTTGTTCTGTTTTTCAGAAAATGATGACTGTCCGGGCTACAAAATATTTGAAATTTATTTTAACATTACTGATTGATATTAAAAAAAAAAGTTTCATGAGGCATACCCAGTTAATTCCTCTGATTTCCTGGAAGAGGGGATGCAATACATTTTGTACAATCTGGTTCAGCAGATTGGCTCATACCAGTGCAAAAGCTGTGCTCAGATCACCAATTGTTCATGATCAATGTGCTGAGATGATAGCAAAGATTAGAGTTTGGTGAGTTTATTGGCTAGGAAATATGTTACCTGAGTATCAGAAAGGCATGTGAGTGTACTGGCTCAGTACTTTTATCTCACAGGAAGCAGAGTCCAGCTTTCTCTGAAGTGACTACATGGATTATTTTATTGTCTTGCTGTAGGACCAATGATGAGGATACTGAAAGGTCATTAGTAGTGAAATCTGTTTTCTCAGCATTATAGCAAGTTATAGAGATTTCAGATGATTGGTTCAGTGCCAAGACATGCCTCTCAGTTTTGTTGTTGACTTTGGGACTTAGTAGAGAAGCAAATATTTATTCTTTCAAGAATCCATTCCTTCTCTTGCATTCAAATATAACCATGAGTAGCCAAAGAAAAAACTGTCATTTACTCTAGTTGACTGAAAATTTTGTTTCTCTTTCCTGTTCTTCTCCCACAACATTTCTTCCCCTCATAAGCTTAATTCAGAAAAAAGCAAACAAAAAAGAAAAAAAATGCAAAAAAGAAAAAACTAAATCCACCAAAACCAAACACCTTTCTGAAAATGAAGAGGTTTAATCGAAAGGTAGCAGAGCTGTTCTACCAAGTCCTAAGTGCCCCCTCAGCTCCCACTGGCATCATCTCTGCAACATTCTCTAAGTATCTTAGTATCTTCTCTGTAAATATCTCTGCTCAGAGAGGAAACCAAAGACATTCTTAACGAAAATTCTTAAATTCTTTTATCTTCTCTGTTTGAGTCCTGTTTCTAAGAAATGAGGTGCCCAGTGGGTTCCACTATCAGGTGAAGCTCACATTAATAGGGAAGAGAAAATATGTAGGTAACCAGGCAAACTCAAAGATTCAGAAGTCTGTGAAATTCTCCAGGACCGGTTACAGGGTAAATAGAAGCAGAATTCAGGTGAGCACGAGGTAGAAGAACTCTTCTCAAGCCTTATCCCTATCCCACCTTTACACCTGCAAAAATCACATGCAAAAATTTTTTGGTGTGGCTTCTGTTCTGAAACGGAAGTTCTCCTTGCTGTTGTTTCAATGCTTTTCTAATTATTTTAGACACATATTTCACAATTCAATTATAACTTGCTCTGCTTCTCTTGCATTGATGTAAAGAGAATCACAGCATTGTCTGAGCAGGAAGGGACCCAGAAGGATCATCAAGTCCAACTCTTAAATGAATGGTCCATACAATGATCAAACCTACAACCCTGGCATTTATTAGTACCATGCTCTGACCAACTGAGCTCAGGGTCATGTTATAAAAATATATATGGGAAACAGATTGTTAGAAATACCTGTTGCTTTTATGTGAAAATAGGGTTTCCCTTTACAGGAGCTGTCTAGTTAATGCCTTCCATTTCAAGGTGTGTCAAAATTTGCTTGATAGGCCTGTTCCATCATAAAATAATAATAAATAAATGAATGAAAATAAATTATTATTATTAATAATAATAATTTTAATTTTAATTTTAATATATTTATTTTATAATAATAATAGCAGAATCTTTCAAAAGCAAAATCCCTTCTTCATGTGAAATGGCACTCAGAGGCAGAGGGCTGAAGTCCCCCAGCATGGTGGTGTGGCAGAGCTCCTTAGCAGTGTCTCCTGCAGCTGAGAGCTTGTTCCCTCAGCTGTCAGTCACAGGCTGAGCTGCAGTGTGTTATTACTTGGTGGCTGGGGTAACAAGTTGGAAAATGCTGCCTTTGCTGCTTCACAGGCCTGGCTCATGTATTTGCACTGTCAGACTGCCACAGCCACTGCCTCTGCTTGTTTTACCTCTCTGTTTACCTTCTTCCCTGCAGGACCTGTAAATTTGATATGAAACTAGAAAGAAACAGAGCCCAAACTATGCTGGAGAGAAATCATGTCGAGTTGCTTTATTTTAACTTAAATCCTTGTGGGGGTGGGAGAAGAATGAGGAAGTTGCGGAAACAGTTCATGCTGTTCCATTTTCACATAGATTCCTGGCAGCCCCTTCTCCAGGCCTGGAGGTTCAAAAGGGTAGCAGAAAAATCTGGAGAAATGCCAAGAAGACAGAGTAAGGGAAATCCTCACCGCAGTGTATCAAAGAAAAAAATGTTTCTATAATTTCCATATAATATAGTTTCTATATAGGACTGAGGGGCTACTTATGTGATCAGAACAGAGAAAGACCCTTTTCCATTCATGAAGATGCAACAGTATAGGTAAGCAGTATTCTTTAATTTATTTCATTTAAATAAAATATATTTGGAAGTAAAATAGTCATCTAATTATAATAAATAGTCAGATGTCTATTTGAAATACATAATTCAATTTTAATTAGTATATCTCTCGAGGTCTCCTGGCAGTAAGAGTGAAAAGGATGTAAACTTCAGGTTAATGAGAATCTAAGGGCTCACCAAAACACTGTTATTTCCCATGAACTGAGAAGTGTTTTTAAAGAAAGATAATCTCTTTCACACAAATCTGTCCATTCTCAAACTTGAGTAAAGTTAATTTACAACATGCAAATTAATGTTTCTGTTTTTATCATAGGAACACCACAGTATGGTAGTCCAGACAGCACAAAAGAAGGACTTAGTATTACAACTAAACTTTATTTTTTAATATCTAAGAGTTGGGTTCAGGCTGATTCCCTATATGATCTTCCATCTCTCTGTTGTGCCATAAGGGTGTTATACTCCTGCAAATGTGGCTACATGGGCAGCAAAAAAAAAGATGCTTAAGATCCTCATCCCCTACATCAGGAATATAGAGCTCTGAGATGTTTTACTGCATATTAAATGTTATTTCCAATAAACAGGAACAAAAGTCCCAATTTTAATAGTGTTTGCATATTCAGTGAGAATCTCTACATAATAAAGCCAAAGCATAGATCTCCATGGATTTGGTGTGCTTTAATTAGGCATTTCCTGAGCATCAGATAATATTTCAGTACTGTAAACCCAAGGAGGCTAGAGTGTGAAAAGAGGCAACAAACTTGAGAATGATTTTACTGGGGGGGATACCCTTGTAGAAGTCAGACCAACTCAATGTTCTGAAGCAACTTGAAAATTAAATCCCTGCATTAAAAGGATTGGTTTTTTATGCACATGTGCATGGTACTATGCTGAATGAGAAATATATGTCCTTTGCATACTTTTTATATGCTTTGACCTGTTACTTTCAGCTTTTTTTTCCCTTTTTTTAAAAATTATTTTAAAGTTGTTATTGCTGGGTGTGGCTTTTTTCTTTTTTGTGTCTGTGTTGGTTTTGGGTTTTTTTTGTTTGGCTTGTTTTGTTTGTTTGGTTTTAGTTTTCTTTGTTCTATCTCTTTAATTACAACAAATCTTGATGTACAGGCAGTAGCCAGGAGATTACTGCATCCTGTATAGTACCACTTGAAATGAATTAGACCTCAACTCTCAATTAACTCTGCTTAAATTGGCCAATTCATGTTCTCTGTAAAGGAACCAAAATGTTTTGTGTATGTTTCATGTAGGTCATTGTTTTCTTCTGCTTTGGCTGCAGAATCAGCTACTGCAGACTCTCTCTGATCTCAAACTTCATTCAGTCTTAGCATAATTTAGCAATTTGTTGTCTAAGAGACTGTAACTAGAATACTCCTCTTTCTACAAAGAGTTTTAAAGTACTTCACTGATCATTTTCTGCTCCTCATGCTAATCTCTGAGTTCCACTGAATTACTGCTGTTTGTACAGGGGAAAAAAAATGAAAAGGAAAATGATGTTCCCACTGCACTATATACAGACAGAAATTGAAAAAGGAAACAATGGGTAGAAAAACTAGCATCAACACAAGTAAAGGCTGACTAGTAGAGGGTGTAGTGAAAAAAAGAAATCAAAAAATATAACATCATACATAATCTCATTCCTTTAGAACTCTCTATATTCAATTAACTTCCTGTAACAAGTTCCCTTTGCTCCTGAAGCACAAACTGATTTCATGACATGTACTACATTTCAGGATAAAGAAAAAGCACAGGAAGAGCTATGGAATGCAAGATTAAGTTGTAGCTGTTAACTGCATAAATTAACATGTATCATAATATGTGTCCCTAAAGCAGAGAATGTTTGCAGCAGCAGCAGTGGTCTGGTTTGTAATTGCTGAAACAGATGAGATTGTATTAAGGGTCTGGTGGCTGATTAATTGAGATTTCTCACATACTCAGTTATCACCTGGCCACCAAGAAAGAGAGAAACATCTTTTGCTCACTCTATGTTTAAAAATAGAAATTTGTCCCAATTCTGTTTCAATACACCTTTTCTCCATTATGAAATCAGAATTAGTATCTTGAAAGACTTTTGTCTTTTGATCAACTGTAATCAAAACAGTCAGAATATGTAACAAGAATTTTCTTGGTGTTGCAGTTGTCAGCCTCTCCCTTCACATCTTTACCCATGTTTTTCTCTGGAAATAATGCAGGAGCTGCTAGGGAACTTTGAAATTATCCAGATTTTTAATACATCTCAAGTGGTGTTATAATCAAAAAGATTTTCCTGATTTTCCTTCATAAAAACCTTTTTATAGATATTTTCCAAGCCTTTAACACATTCTTTATTGTTTTGTTATTCCCGAAGAAAGAACTTATTTTCTCCAACTTCTGTAGGGAGGAACTTTGAGTCAGTCTATTTTACTTAAAATCTATTTCTAATTCCAGTCCTGAAGGAGCATAAATGATACTTCCGTTTTCTTCATCTTCTGCCCACAAATTTTATAGCTCTTTCTCCACATATTTAATTTCAATAATACAAGATTTCCTTACAAGCTACTGGGAAGGGTTGTTTCATTATTCTAACTTCTTCTTTGTAAAGTAGAACCTTTTCATTTGATGAAGCAAAATAATTGTTCATCTGACTTAAAGAAAATTCCTTGCCTGTGAATAGGTCAGTGATTCATATTCCACAGGAGTCAAGGTGGAACCTATTAATGAACACAATGTCTCACTTCTGAGCCTGCTTGATGATGCTCTTCAGAAAGAGATGCCTCATGAAAAGAGAGATACTGTTCTTAAAAGGATCTGGGAAGCTCACTGTGGCATTATTAAAATACTCTATTTTTACATGAGGGTCAAGCTGGAACAGCTCCAGTGGTAAGGCTGTGGCAGTCATCCTACAATGAGCACAGTTGGGTAGGAAATGTCTCCTTGACTTCAATCCCATTAATAACCTCCCACATGAGGGAGGTTTGCCAAAGGGTCTGTAATAGATTCTTTTTAGAGTTATTTTCTCTTGCTCCTGTCATTAGCTTGTGAAACTTCAGATCACAAGGTCTTTTCAACACATCTCAGGTAACTGGCATGCAATTCCTTTTTGCTTCAGATCTTGTTTGCTCTACTAATAGCAGTGTCTTTAAAAACAAAGCCACTTGTTCCTGCTCAAAAGAAATATTAGGCTGCATGAAGTATTTGGTTCAAGAATTGTCATCTTTTGCAGATTCCTGGGGTTTTGGCATCAAATGCTAAGGCTTTAAAACCCTCAAATATCACTGTTAAATGTTCGTAACATTTAGCTTGGTGGTTCAGCAAAAGTGCAAATATGGATATTACAAAAGTTGTTAATAATTAATGCCTTTTAATACAAAAATGTTCAAAATTGGCTTGAATTTATTAAAATCTGTCCCAACTTTAAAACTCCTTTTATGCAGCAATGTGATCCAATATGACCAAGAACACTCAGGATTTTAACAGACCTAATTTCAAGATAAAAAGCCCCAGTTAATAATAATGTTCACCCTTTAAATTGCCAAATAAGAAATACTGCTAGGATATTAAAATTTTTTAACACTGACTACACTGACTAATGTCACACACTTTTAGGACTTTAGTTGTTGCAACTCATTCTTATTTAACTTCTTCAGTTAGATTCTGCTGTCTCAGGAGATGGCAAAATGCTGGTATTATGATATCACTCCATGGATTATCTCTGTTCATCACTCTTCCTTTGTATTCCATTCCCTTCAATTAATCATTGTGCCTATTATCAAGTGTTTATGGGCATTTGTACCCTTTTATATCAAGACTGACTACATTATCTCTGTTTCTGGAATAATTTTGTTTATGTTTCTGTGTTCCTTTAACCACATCATTTTCAAGTGCCCAGCTTTGAATCACTTGACAATTTCTTCATAATAACCAAGCCTCTTCTGCTCCTTTGAATCTCTTCTATAGTCTCTGCTCTCTCACCTTTTAGGTTGTCTTCTCCTTCTCCCCAGAAGTGACCATGTCCTCCTTTTCTGCCTCTTTCCAGTCTGTTCTGATCCCTCCATCCACTCCACTGTTCATATCATCCCATCAATTCAATTATCATTCCCCTACAGCCTCCACCTCCTTCCATGTGCCATCCTTCTTCCAGTCTGATCACCTCACACACCTTGGGTCCTACTCTCCAAACCAAAACTTCTTGGTCTGTGTAATTCCTAGGCCCTTTCTCCTGCTTGTTGCTGATTTCTCCCTCCTTTTTTAAGTTCTTATGGATGCTGCTGCCACCCATACTCCAGTACTGATATCTTGCTTCCTTTGCTGGCCACATCTACTTTCACACCCATAATGCAGGCAGAGTTTTCCCCCAGTGGAGGTATCAGCAGAGCATGCTGATTTTTGTAAGTATTGTAGGACTGATTAGTGACTGCAAATCATTCCTACACTTTCCCATTAGATCTAAGAAGGAATATCTTTCCTTTATACTGTTGTCTGCTGAAAATTCTTGACTGACTGCAGTTTGGTTTTTTTTTCCCAAGCTGAACTTTTAAAACTATGACTTTTTTCCTGATTTTCCTGTGCACCTTGTGCAAAGTGACAGTTTACTAACTCATGTATTTGTCAACTAAGTTCTTCTATCATTTTCTGCCTTTTCTTTTCCATTTTTTTCATTTACTGGAGCCTAGGGCATGGTTGTCAAAATGTCTCTGCTGCTGGGTGTCATTGTTGGTGTTGGGTACATTTCCCTCATTGTACTCATTGTCCATTCTTAATTCATCTCAAATGTCAGGTTTTGTCACACCACCACCAGGTTCTCAACATCTCACCAGGTTCTCAACATCTTAAACTGACAACATCTGGAAGTTGGTGACTCTTGCACTATGAAGAAGGAAGGGGGAAATGTCCAACTTTGGAAAGATCTTTCTGTGTGTTCTCTTGTAACCTTTCTCAGAAAGGCTTTTGAATTGCCTAAATTCAACTAAATTCTCTAAATTCGCTGAATAGTGTTGACCAAAAGCATTTTCTTCTGTTTCAACAGCAGAACAGTTAGCAGCATAGTACTTTTTATTTAGTATTTGTATAAAGGGAGTTTCTAAAAACTTTATTTCTTTTTGAAATAACAGATTAACAGGATTATTTCATAGTCTGAAATTCTTTTCATATAACAGCACTTCCTTCTATGTTCATGTGTGTCATGGTATTTTTAAAAAAAATTTCTATCTTGGCTTAAATACCTACTACCAAATATCCCTGAAGACACAGTGACAATTATATAAATATTTGTATTTTGGCATTATTTGGCATTTCTTTAAGGATTTATTTAATGCATGTGTCTTCATTTGTTGGTCCAAGTCATCTCAGAGTAAAATAAGAGGGAATATGGTTTCTGGACTTGGTATTGATGATTTTCTTTGGTGTCGTCTCACTTGCTTTTCAAAGAAAGGTGACTCTTTTCTAAATTATAGATGTTTGTGATTTGAGTGACCAGAGCCTTAGCCAGCAAAATCCTTCTGGATTGAGCAGAACAGCTTTTCAGCAGAAATATTTCTCATAAATCCCTTTCTTGTAAATATGTAGACAAGCTCTTTCTTCCTATTCTCTCTGTCCTCAATGATGTTACTACTTTTGCTCCAGAGTAGATAAGTCACTTCCATAGACAGATTGCAAGCATGCAAGTAAGAGGGGTTTATGGCCTTTGAATCTGCTTCAAAACTGTCATTATAGGAGTGTTAAAATCAATTCTTATTTATATTTGGAGGATAAAATTACTAGCTAAAAGCTGTTAGATATTAGTCAGTAATCATCATCACTATAATGTTTTCCTTTATTTCTTGGGAACACCAGTTGTATCAGCAAGTTACTGGTTTTAGACACTACTTTTACCATCCTGCAACCTTTGTAGGGGCTCATCAGTGGTGGGATTTGACCTTTTTGTATCCAATGACTGATAGAGATAATGCAGGAATAGGCTGTAAGGGACTTGAGAAATGAAAACAAGGGCTTATGTTTGTAATGTAAAACAAATGGAAACCAGTGAGTAGATGACAAAGACAAAGCAAAGGGCTTACAGAAATGATCTCTTGAGCAATGCTTTGTGGGGAAATATTGATTATGTGAGATTGCCTTTGTCATGACCAAAGGCAAAGGATCGCAGATATTGATACGTGGTGAAACTTTAGACAAGAACTCTATCTGTGAAGGTAAGATAGGAAAGCAGGTTCTAAAGTGTCCAACAGAACATGAGAATCTAGGGCAGTCAGAAGTCACACACAGCTCAGTGACAGACAGGGTGTTGTCCACAGAAAGAAGAGAGTAGAAAAGCTGGTAGAAGAGTTTTGAGTTACTCTGGGATTGTGGTCTGAGACTTGGAAGACCTGAGAAGTAAAACAGAGTAATAATAGTGATAATAATAAAGTGCAGCACCAAATGTTGGTGTATCTGGTTTCCAATTGTTTGGTTTGCAGCTCTGCAACAGGCCCCCTCTGGGCTCTTTGATAAACCACTGAACCTTTCTGTGTCTTTGTTTCCCCATCTGCCAATGAGTGATAAAAATCTACTTTGCAGGTGTATTGTGTGGCTTGGTTAATGAATATTTTGAAGGATTTTTTTGTAGTCATCAGATGGCACAACTAAAGGAATGCTAAAACTATTAGTTAGCAATCACCACTGAAATCATGAAATCAGAAAAGGCCCTGGTTTCTGAAGCTCCATGTACTTAATATAAATTACTTTGTAATATATATCAAAACTCCTGGGTAACATAATAACCTGGGACCAGAAGGGAAAAAAAAGATTGAACTAAAAAAACTCCAAAAAAGATCAAGTGTAACTAATTTTTAGTTCGTTATTCACACCGTGATGACAGTAAAATCTAGAGTAAAGAGAATGCTTAAAAAATTACCTAGAAGAATTAGGGCATGCAAAATCTGTGCCATTTATTATCTCCTGACAAAAAGAACTCTGAAATCCACTTATATAGAATCTTATGTCATGTTTCAGCTGAAGGAGAATGCTGACTGCAGCAGCAATTAGGCACAACTAATAATATGGAATGAAAAATGAATATTTGTGGTATGCAAAAATACATAAATAGACTATACTTCTAAAAAAATGAATGAGAATGGGGGAAAACCACCAGCAGTGCTGATGTCACATGAGTCCTTCTCACATTCTGGATTGACTGAATTATTATGCATTTTAAGTATTTTAGGTGTTCATAGAATGTCCATCCCCATCAATCATTTTAAAGTGTTTATTGTGAAGTGCAGAGATACAGAGAAATGTATTTTAACCCTGAGTTGCTAAGTCTTTTTCTCATGCTTTTCATTCTTACCATCGTTGATCTATTTCCTCTAGCATCTTTTCTCCCAATCCTAAATCCTTATTTCCAGTAATTTATAGTGCAATATAATTATGAAAAGAATTTTTAAGATTGATGTTATGTATTATTGGTTGTGGCTGTTTAACAAATCAGCCTGTTCTATTTGGATTTATTGTTGTGTACACAGTTTTGTGAGGAGTAAATTTTCTCCATCATGTTAGCTGCTCGTAACCTGTATTTCATATATGCTCCCATATGACTTACTCCAGACTTTAAAAAGTACAAAGCAAGTTTTTTGTTACCTCATTACTGAGATAAATCATGTTCCACTCCTTTGACAACAAAATATTTGGAGGAGGCAGAGCTGGAATAGGGTGAAACTAAAGGTTGTGATACCAGAGCAACAGCAGAAGGTGGCAGAACCAGGGTTTCTTAAGCATGACCAGGAACATCTCCAACAGCAGCCTAAGGAATGATTCACTTCCAGAGAGTGGGTTACAAGGAGAGGCCTGTAATTTGACAGATTGATTTGACACCCCTTAATTAAACACTTTCTTTAAATGGAAAGCAGATTCCTCTGTTTCTATTGCCATCCATGCAATTTAATCCTTCCCTAAATTCAAATACAGTTGTCACAACTAGTTCTTTTTCCCCCCCTCTTGTTGAATCACACATTTAATGTTTTCACCAGCTTTTCTTTACAGGCTCTGCTAGTGTCCAAAAAACTAAAAATATTGTTCCTGAAAATTAATGTAAAATTTTAAAATAATTTTCTTTGTTTAACAGATTTCCTACATTTTCCAGAAAATCAAGCCTAACTTTGTGTTGTGGGAGACACACTGGAATCTCTGTGTATCATTTTCCAGCCCTCAGATAAGCAACTGGAAATAAAAGCATGGCTCTACATCAGCATGCTGGCACCTTGTTTTAGCTAATGAAGCAACAGTAAAACTCAAGGTAAACTAAGTCTGCCAAAGCTACCTGAAGTTCATAAGAGTAATTAAATTATAAACCCAGAAGAATAATTAAAATATGTAAAACATCTATTGATCTTGAGCATCTGGTGACTCATCAGTAACCACAGACACTAAACCAGCCTGCTTTAACATGCTGTTAATTTGCAGCCTTTGATTAGCTAGATTTTTTTGGTATGTATCCATGAAACTACAAGGATCTTCCCTGCCATTCATTATATTGCTTT
The DNA here is from genome assembly GCF_023055355.1 of Agelaius tricolor. Classification (NCBI taxonomy): domain Eukaryota; kingdom Metazoa; phylum Chordata; class Aves; order Passeriformes; family Icteridae; genus Agelaius; species Agelaius tricolor. The sequence continues at coordinate 42,169,239 of NW_027269269.1, read as the reverse complement.
TAATAAATGACCTCGGTTTTGTATGCCAGCAGGAGGTTTGCAACACTGAATGTTCCTGTCAATTGAAAATTGATCTTTTCCACAGGATGTTCCAAAAGATTAAGCAGGTATCTTTAGGCATGAGACCCAGGTCACCTCCATCCTGTAAGTAGCATGTATAGTTTTATTTTTGGGTTGGTTTTTGCTTTTTTTTTTTTAGGTCTGCAACTTCAGCCAAGAACAGTGTCTTTGAGATGACAGGATTTTACCTCTTCTACTCAGAAAGGTTTTAAAACAAAAATGTAACTCGTCAAGTAGATAGATACTTGAAAAAATAAATAGTCTCAGTAGAATATGACTCAGTGGAATAGTCTCAGATGGATAATGACTGCACTTGCATCAAGTGGAAGAGAAAAATACCTTTCTCTATAGAGATGTTTCATAGTATATTAATCTTTGTGAGATTATTTTTTTTCTCTGCCTCAAAACCTACTGCCAAACAACCGACCTTTTTGTTTCAAATAACATATATAGTTTGTGTTTTGATGGACTAGAACCATAGGGCCAGGTCATGCTCTGTTAAATGCCTTCAATGGCAGCAGAACAGAACTTGAAATAATGTCAGCCGAAATATCTTGCTGTCAAATTACCATTTCCAAGTATGAATAAACTCTGCAGTAAAAAACCCCACCAAATCCTACAAGGCATCCTGGAGAAAAAAAAATAAAAATCAACAGCAGCAACAAAAACAACCCAAAAAAGCCCGCCCCCCAAAAAAACCCTAAAAAACCCAAATAAACAAACAAAAAAACCCTGACCAACCAAAAGAAAAAAAAAAAGAATAGAAAATCTTATATGTAGTATGGTTATCTAGAAATTGTAGTTGCAGATTGCATTACAATTTGCATGTGGATACAGATTCATAGAAAGGTACCTAAGCTCAGGAGACTTTAGAACAATTTTAGTCCATTTTGAGATATTGATATTTTTCTCATTAAATACTTCTAATATACAATATTTCTGAATGTCTGTCTTTAGTGAGAAATCCAGAGGAGATCTCTCTTTTCAGGCAAGTTGCTTTGCAAGCAGACTTGGTGCAGACTGAAATCCTGGGAATGGTTGCACTTAGCCCTGGAGGGCAAAACCACTGGGCTTGGCAAAACCCAAAGTCAGCACTGTGTCAGGAGAGTCTGAAGGGCAGCACCTGCCCAGGCACAGGCAGGAGGCACCATCAGTCACATCCACAATCCTCCTTGCAAATGTCCATGCAAACCTGACTGCTGCATCCCACTCTGTGTGTGTAATGTGTGTGTAATCAATCATTTAACACTCTAAACCCTGGCAATGGCTGTGCCCATTGTATTGGATTTGCTTTTGGGAGGTGAAGCTTGAAATGCAGGATCTAGTCCTGGAACTGGTGCAAGGTAGAAGGTGAAGAGGTGATGGAAGCCACTGCTTCAATCTTCTCTGGACTCATTCCATTTTACTAGTTTAATATTGTCATATATCAAATGAGTTGCTCATTACATCAGGTGAAATGCTGCATTTTGTTTCCTCTTATGCAGGGCCTCATTTTTTTAAACCTTTGCATTTCCACATGGTGTACTCCTTGACCATTTTTAATTGAAAGCAGCTGTATTAATTCCTTCCATTGCAGTTCTCAGCTCTGCAATTACAGCATTAACATTGAGCTTTTCAGACTTGATAACAGATTCTAATTTTATCCCATCTGGTTTATTGTGAGGATTTTTTTTTGTGCCTGGAGGTGACTTTTCCTTAATCATTTCTTCTGCACAAAATTGCTAGTAGGAGCTTAAAAGGCTTTCTTTGCTGCAAAGACCAACTGCTGGTTTCTTCTCCACCAGCACAATGTACCAGCAGTTCTCTGGATAAATTGTCTAGAAGGCAATCATTTGGAAGCTCTTGCCAAGCTAGAGAGGTTATTAGCTTTTGATCTCTCTTCTTAAATAATATCACTGTAAAGTTGCCCAAGTGTATTGGCATTAGATCTCTACTGGGTTTTCTTCCTGAGAGGGAAAACTACAGAAAGCTCCTTTTTTCACTTAGCAAAATAAAAATTCTTCAAAACTAAGGCTTCAGATATTCACATGAACCTCCCACTCCAGATACTACAGGTGGGAGTGTAAATGTGAAGGATCAAATGGGTCCAGCTGCCAAGTGGGAGTGAACAGGAAAGGAAGGAATATTAAGGGAAAACAAACAAACAAACAACAAAAAAAAAAGCAAAAAAGCAAACAGAAAATGCAAAAAAAGCAAACATAATTTGTCTTCATCAGTAATTTTTAAAATTCTTTTGAGACTTGCATTTTATCTTTGCGCTTGTGTAGGGAATGGCATTTCTAACAGTGCCATAATGAGATGCTCAAAAACAATGGAGTGATTTAGCTCAGGTTTAGGCTCCTGATATCCCCAGGCTGCCAGTTAAACAAGGATAGAAGATGGGAATTTCATTATTTGTTTTTAAATACAACATTTTCTGAGTGGTTTTATGTCTCACTTGTGCTTACTCTGAATGTAGAGTTTCTGGGGGCTACCACAGAGTCTCCAGCTATCTTTTTGAACTTGTAGGATCTATGAACTTTGTAGGATGTTACACTAGGTGATACCTTAGGGATACTATGCCTAGGAGTCTGGTCTGTAGCTGCATATATATTCCTTATATTATATAGAACTGCAGATAGATTTCCAGCCATTTTATTTTCAATAGTAATGAATTGGCAAACAGCTGTATGGCTGCCTAATTAAGCAATATGTATATTCTTTAGTTGTGTTGAATTTTAGGCATGCTAATAAACCTACAAGGTAAAAGAAGCCATTAAGTCCTTGTGAGTTTAATGAAAGCAGGTTCAGTATTTCTATCTCAGCCTTGCAGTGGAATATATTATAGTGTATGTGACATATATAAGCTGATATTTTATCAGTTTTGACATCACTAGAGTTGGTGATTGCTAGATCTTTAACTAAGTATAGTTAAGGTCATGACTGTATTTTTTTATGTATATTTCAGGTTTGTCTCATTGAAAGACAGTCAGTGAAAGTGACACTATATCCAGAACTTGTCTTCAAACTATGGGGAAATAGATCAGTGTTTGGTTCAGACTTTATCACTCAGTCAAAGCAAATTTCTTTTTCATCTAAGAAAGTCTGATATTTTGGATGAGACTTCTTCATTTCAGTTAGCTGGTACTGTAAAAGTCCTTTAGATTGTTATTCAGCGTTACGTGCTCTTTGGGAGTTTGAAATAAACTACAGAAGTTATTGCAGTTTGTTCTCTATATTTCCTGTGGATTCTTAAATGCTCTGAGTTTCTTCCTGCTTCTCCCTAGTTGAACTGTAGCAACCAATATTGCAAAATTCCTTACCTGTTGGATTGAGTCCCAGCATAACTATAATAACCACACTGGCTTTTGTGCTTTCTCTGAACAAATCTGTTCAGAGGAGGAATTTCTTAGAGAAAAGCTTTTAATGCCTTTTTTGGTTTTTTTGACAAGGGACTATGTCTCATCGCAAATGATGTAATTTCTGCTTTTCATTATATATCTTTCTGACTATAATTTTTTCAATAGTTTTATCTAGTCCCAATAATGTTTTTCAATGAGCTTTATAATGTCTATGGTCCCTCAAATGGGTACTCAGTCCTCATCCTCCCCCTCCTCTCTCCCTGTTGGGCTTTGATAACCTAAACTTTCTTCAGAAATTAAATAATTTTTTTTCCCCATATCTAGCTGCCGGTATTCCAATTCTATACCATACCTATTCTCCCAGCCCTAGTTTAGGTGAAATTCTATCCATGCTATCACCTGAAAAACTGCATTTAATGTTATTGTTCACATAACTATCTCATGCATGTTTTTGAAAAGAAATTTTAACTTGCTTTCAACCATATGTTTAGAGTCACCCTCTTGTCATGCTTCCCAATAATATTGTTGCAATGCAGTACCTTTGAGAACTAAAGACCAAATTCTTTACTTTTTCCTATATTAGTCAATGTGTGAAAGCAAACACCAAAGCCTGTAGTACCCCCAAATAACTCTGTCCTCCACCTCAATCCTCAAGAGGTTCTCATTTATCATTGCACATCTTAGAACAATTTAGACAGATTTTCATTTATGTGGAAACACTTTTTTTTTTTTTTCTGAGTGAATATTGAATTAATTTCTTGCAAATAAATTTTTTTGGGGCATCATATCAAGCGTTTAGCAAAATCCAGAAAAATTAAATTTACCGTCTTCACTTTGCCACTCATTATTTTACTGTCTCTCTTCATATTATCTTTCTCTTCCATGTTTACCTCTAATATGGCATATCTTCTGCATGATAGATAATGAGCCTATTTCTTTAGTGGGACACATCAATTTTGAGAACAGGTGGTCAAGCATCTCTTCCACTGACACAAGGAAAAAGCTGTCTTGACTAGAAAATAAGTCTGTGGTATGTAAAATACAGTACCTGCCACCTCAAATTGAATGGAAAATGTTCTGTGTCACTTTAGCTGTGGCTCTAAACTCAAATTGTATCATGAGCATAGCTGTTTTGTTTTGACTTTTCCCTTTATATTGGCAGCTGCTAAATAAAAGTTGTTTCCATTTCCTTTTTTCTGCTGATTGAGTGGCTAGCTTTAAGTCCAGTTTCTGAGCAGCATCTGGCACTTTTTATGCAGCCATAAAATATTTAAAAAATAAGGTGAACCACTTTTGGCAAGCCTGTTACTTGAAACCCAAAGGGGAATTCCAGAATCTATAGCAAGCTTTATTATCTCTCTGCCAATGCAGCACTTCTAGTAATGTGAGCCTGGCTCCTGTGCTAATACCAAGCAGGCAGAGAGAAACAGATGACCCTTGTCACAGTATCCTGCCCTGACTTTGGCCTGACAGGTACTGAGCATCTCCTGATTAAGCAAAATTCTCAGCAATTACAGCTGAGATGCAGAGGGACGCCTCGTTGTGCTGTCATGCTTTTTGTGATGGATCAAAGTATGACAGATTGTATATGGGCTGGAAACTAAACTTCAGAAGGAGGTTGGCCACCCTGAAAGCTGAAACACATCAGCTCGGTGATTTCTTGGCAGGCTGCTACTCAAAAGGTGGAAATAGGAATGAATTTAATTTTCACAGCATTAATTTTAATGCTATTAAAAAGGTCCATGCCCTTTGATTGTTTACTGTTAGAAAGAAAGTTAAGGCCTACACCAGTGATGAAGGTAACACAAATAATACACCAGGAAGCAGGGAAATATAAAGCATGAGGTGCTTGTTGCAGTGGCATCAGGTGCTTAGAGTGATGAGAGACCAGGGAGAGAAGATTTTCCTCTCAGGCAAAAACCACCCAGGAAATGTGTCTCTAAAATACTTTATGCAGCATTATCAGGGTGTTGCCTGCTGGGAAAAGTTCTTAGATGTAAAAGCACAGCAAGGAGGAGGTTTGATTTAATAAAATGTTTATTTCTGTTTGTGAAGAGTGCAGGCCTGATGCTCAGTTGGAGTAGGCTGGCGCGGCTCCACTGAACTACAGCTGCCAGCTTCAGGAAGTTATCTATGCTTTCAATACTTTTGTGCTTTTATAAGACATCTTTTATAAGTACTTTTTTTTTTTTTTTCTGCTATTCCAGCTTTTTGGAATAGCAGAAAATGGTCCTTGCAATTTTGTTTGTCTCAGAAGAAGCTGCCGTGTCCCCTTTATCTGTGATGGGAAAGTGAGGCTAGCCCTCACAAAGATGGCAATTCTTAAGGCTTAAATATAGTTATCTGTCCCCTCTGTGATTCTTTCAGAGTCCCTGAACTGAGATAACTGTGGCACTGGCAGAGGAAGGAGGTTGCAGCAATCCATATATGTTAGTGCCTGTGACACTCTCGTGGGGATGAGAGGATTTCAGATTAGTCAGATACATTGCTAGCCTGAAGCTGAAAGGAAAGGGTCCAGGGACAAGTAGTCTGATGTGTATCATCTTCTCTATTGTATCCTCCATGTTATAGCTTTTGAAAGCTTTGGGCATAGGTATTGCCCTTGGAAACTGCTATCTACCACTGTGCTATAGACTTTATCTGCTGGCTGATAGCAATATGGTAAATTAGGGTTTTAAGCTTTGCATGTAAAATGTAATTTAAGCTCCTCAAGACTCAGTTTTGAAGTCCACAGAGACAAGGGGGGAAAAATCATGTTCAGTCAGTAAATTGAAGATTCTTCTTTATTTTCCTAATATGCTCTCAGGTACACTGTAAGTGCTGGTTAGGGGCTTAGGGCATGTATTCATTTCTCTCCAGTGTGTTTTCTAATGTCCCTCTTTACAGGAAGAAAAGAATGTAGCAGACAAGTCATTATGCCACTTCACTGTAGACAAGGCAGGTAATTCTGAAGTTTATTAATCCCTCGAGTAACCTAATGGCATATTCGATGTCCTGTAAAAATGGACATTTTGTAAAAGTGTTGGTTTCCCCACAAGAAGCACTGCTTCACTACCATTCTGGCATGAAAAAGTTCAAGACCAGGATAACTGTAAAAAAGGCATCCTCATGTGGATAGCACTCAGCAATTCATTTAACACAGCTTTTAATTCAGATTTAAAAATAGTGGAAAACAAATCTTTAGCAGCTCTGCCATTTCTTTGTGTATGGGTGCACACAAAGCAGAGGGATCCAAAAAGAGAAGACAACACAGGCTGCTATCTAAGAGACTATCATATCTCCTATTGAGGTGAGAAAATGAGACACAGGGTGAGTAATGAATGAGCACCCAAGTGCATTTGTGTGTGCTATTTATATGGATGCTTTGGGGTTTTTGTGTTTATGTTTAGAGGAAAAGAAAGAAAGGAGAGAAAACAAGGAAAGGCACAAGGAAATGTAAAGTTATGCTGTTATAGCTGTAGTTTTAGAAATGTTTTTCATGCAGATACCTGATTTTACTTTCTTAAGACCATATACAAGCAAAGAAAAAAGCCTCTTTTGTTGACTGCTGGCAGAATCAGAAGACAAAAAATGATAGGACCAGAATCTCTCCCAACTCAACAACTGGTTTTTCTGTCGCCCTCCTTGGCACCTCTATCTGTGTCTTTCCCCGTGAATGGTGCTCAGGTGCCTTCCTGCCCTCTCCTGCCTCCAGGTGACGCAGATACTTTAAAAAGAAATCACTTTAAAAGAAAAAATCAAATCTACTTCCATTCCTAATAAATGTTTCAAGTCATTAAATGTCAGCTTTGGTCTCATCCTAGTGCAATCTATAGCAGCCTGTCTTCTGCTTGAACTGATCATCTGCTCTGAAACAATTTTAGAAATGACTTTCAGTCCAGACTGAAGACACAAGTCCTGATCTAGTGGCCTTTGGGAAGACTATTTTCTGCACTGAAATAACTTTTTAATGCAAAATAACAAAATAGCAAAATTAAAAATCTTTTGCCTCTCTCAACTGAAGACAAAGAACATGTGGAGGTGCAAGGTGTTTGTGTCTGCATATAAAACGTACTTCCACATGCATTATGAAACATTTATAAATGTTTATAAATAATTTACATATATGTCTGTAAAGTATCACATATAATTATCTTTCTTTTGAGTCATAAATGCTGAAGTTAAAAAACTCATGGTTAACATGGTTTTAAGCACTTCTGAGATTAAGGTCTTCATTTGCTTGCGTATGTTCAACTTATGAAAAAAAGGTATTTGCTCTCTTGCAAGACAGAGTACCACTGTCATACAGCAGTGAAATTTGCCCTTTTTGTAAGTGATTTTGAAATGGATGAAGGTAGATCACATCTGGTTTGCTGGTACTAAATCTTGCCCTGCTCAAAATCCTTAAAAACTTGTTAAGAAACTGTTCTTGCTGAACAGTGTATGAAGGAATATACATGTTGGAAAGGATCTTCAGTTTACTGAGGGAATTTCATGGACTATAGACTCTTGATACGCTAGTGTAGGATTCTCTAACAGGGTTATCTGATAAAACTGTGTCAGTAAATATTGTAGTTTGCACATTTTTATGTTTGAGATTAAAAAAAGTGAAGTCTTATATGTTTTCTGCAAGTGTTTCAGACAATTCTTTAATACTTCTTTCTGAGAGACATCTGGGAGATGCATGCAGCTTATTCACGTCTTTGAAATTATTCACAGAAGTAATTTGTTACTTCTTTTGCAGAGGGATACAAGAAATCTCCCCCTTTCTCATTTTGATTGCTTCTTTTCCTTTATTATTATTCCCTTGTTGCACAGTTTTTTGAACTGCTACAAAATATAAAACTATTTTTATCACAAAAGAATATGCATAATGATATAAAACATGTTTCAATTTATTTAGCCTTTTCTGGATAAAGTCCAATTACAATCTTTAAAGTATACCCCAGCTGATATTAGTTTTCTATAGAAATTTCAAGATACGTTTTTTGATAAAGACAAATTTAAATAATGTGTCTTGGCTTTTTGCTGATTTAAATGTTCTGTAAAATAGATGCAGCATTGTCAGTGACTGCTGTGTAGTTACCATATGTATTTAGGCTCAAGCTGTCTTTTCCATTTTTAATCATCTTATCTATGCACTGAGCATTTACATTTTCATGGAACTGAACTCTCTACAGAACATCATATATATTTGTTTTTCATTCATGCTGTGTTTTTAATGACTTCAAATACTTAGAGTAAACACAAAACTTGAACCTAGTCAACTACTTAGCCAGGTGATTAATTTTCAGCACTCAAAGCTGAGATATTTTGGTGGAACAGTTCACAGGAGTATTTTTTCCAGGCCCAGGCAAAACTGAATACTGTGAAACCCTGAGGCAAATGTAGGTGCCTTCTAAAGCTTGTAACATTTAAAAGATCCCCAGAGCGAGAGAGACAGAGATTGTTTTTTCTTTTAGTGAAATAGATTTTACCATATGATGTGTCCTAGGAGAGATAGGGTTTAGCATGACTCAGGCAGACACCTACGACTAAGTTTCAGGAGCATAATCTTCACTTACCAAAACACATCTAAATTATTCTGTGTTTAGGCTGACCCTAAATACAGAATTTTCATCAAGTTCATACTGTGTGGGCTGTTTTATTTGCCCTCCTCCAAAGATGAATATTTCTCTTCTGTTCATAAATTCCTTTTTCTTGTTCATTTGTATGAGGACTGTAGGTTCACAACTGTTCTTTTGTCAAGCTGGAGTGCTTGATTTACTGTACACATTTCTTGCCACATATTAAGAGTGCTCTGAGCAAGTTCTATTCATTGTCACTGCAATGACTAAGCCTGCCAATGTTAAATTTGGGATGTAACAGGTCTAAACTCAATCAGCTTCCTTGCAGAAATGTAGCAAAATCTTCCTGTTTCATTTCTTATACAAAAAAAGGTCTGGTAGGTCAATCCTATCCTCTTTCAGATTCATGACTGTACATAGGAAAAATTACAGACATCATAACCTGTAGTATTTGCAGCTGTCCCTCAGATCCTCATCTGACCTGAAACTGTGGCACATTTGCAGTAAACTGAAGGAGACTCCTAGCTACAGAGTGGGTTTCAATTATTTAATAGTACGAGTTTATTAAATTATGTCTATTGTTTTCGTATTGCCTTGTGTTTTTTCTCTGCCACCCTCATAAAATTCCTTTCTTCCTTGCTTGCCAGATGCATGGCTCAGTCTCTAAACCACAGTAAAGATGACTCATGGGAGTCACTCTGCATTTCTCTCTCCTCTTGTTTCCTGCCCAAATAACAGGAAGCCCTTTAGATCAAATTGAGTTTCTCAGGTTTTCTCTTCAAATTTTTCAAGCTATTGTTCTTTATTTATTATTAGGGAAGCTCCTTCATTTATGGTTTGGGGCTTATTTAAAGTGTAAAACTATTTTTCTCAACTTCATTGAATCTGAAGAAATTTATATACATGCATAAAAAGACTTATTACTGGAACCAGCTTTTCAGAAGAGTCCTTAATTAAAAATATAGAGGTTCTTAATCATACCTGTGCTTGAAATAGCAGGGTTTGACATAAAACTGTGTTCTTGATCCAGAATGAGCTCCAGCAGCAGTACCAGTGTGCCTGGAATTGCAAATGTAAACTGGATATGAATATGCAGCATCTGTGGTGTTTTTTGCTGGTATAGCTAAGGCTTCAAGCTATTTTTGTAGAGTTGGTGGTGGTTTCCAGGGGTTTCATGTGCTATTTATTTGGTTGATTTTTTTTTCTTAAGGAATGTAAAGGCAATATGAGAAGTTCTATAACATGGATGAGAATGTCTTTGTTTCTATGAATAAATAGAATTCATTTAATATTCCAGAAACACATATTTTATTTTTAAAATGTTAGGAGAAAAGGTTAAGGCAAAAAAGAGGAGGGACAAGCTGGTCTATTAATCTTTATTTTGTTACTTAGCCTGATAGATTGTTTCTGTGTTTCAGTCTGTTAATTGCAACTAATCATGGAAGAGAAAGTCTATTAAAAAGGCAAAAAAATCTAAAGTGCTTTGCTTTGTGATGGGCTATTGACTTGTACTTGAAAACAGCTAAGGTGACAGCTGCCACTTCATTTTATAGCTCTTTGCATTACCATTTCCTACAGTTGGTTGAAAATGTTCTAGATGCTTTTCCTTTGCTCATATATAATTTGAAGTAGGCCTCAATTGGTTTGTGGAGTTTTCTGCTAGGAAACGAATCTTCTTTAACTGTGTGCTGAAGGTATCTTTTAGCACACTTAGCAAACTTCTCCACCCCTCCTCCTCCTGTACCTTTTTCAGTAATAGTATGGAAGAAGTGTTTAGCTTCTCCTGCTTTTGATTGTCTTGGGTTCCTGTGGAGCAGGTTCATAAAAGATGCATCCACTGCTCTTTCTGTGCTGTTTTCCCCTCTGTCCCTTTCCTTCCCCCACCCCAATAATGCTTTGAAACCCAGCTGTTAAAATGATCCAAAGCTTGGTCTCTGAAGTCAAAAAAAGCTTCTCTGAGTTTGTGAGCCTGGGTCAATTATAGAGCTAAATAATTTTGTTAATATAAGTATCCAATGAGTTGAGAATATTCTTTGAATGCTCAGGATTCACTCTGTTAGGAAGCAGAAATAATCCCAAGTGACAGGCTGGGATTAGTCACGGCAATTACAAACAGTGCTGGGGATTAGCAAAGGTGAAGCATTTTAAAGCATTCAATTAGCTCCTGGATATATATTGATGCCTTGCATAACATTATTTTTAAAGACAAACATATCTTTTTTTCCCAGAAAGCAACAAAAAGATCGTGGACCAATGCAAAACCGAAGCTTGTGGTTATCCAGTTCTGAAAATCAGACAGTTTAGTAATTCATGTGCAGTTTGATGTACACCACCAGTACAGAACAGGTGTTTGTTTGCTGTCTCTGCTATTTAACATTTTCATTAAATGTGAATGGTGATGTTTATGAAAATCACAGAAACATTCATCCAAAGAGAGGTAAGTTCACTTAGAGTCTTTCAAAAACTAAAATACTTTCAGGTCACAGTGGTGCTAATAATAGCTTTACTGTAAATTATTCTGAATTATTCATAAGCAGGAGAATGACATTCTGACATTTATGTAATCTAGCCTAAAATATTAGGATCCAACAGGAAGCCTGATAATATGCATAACATGCTACTGTGTTAGTAACAGGACAGGCTTGCAGACCCTTCCCAGGGACACAGGGCTCCTCTCCAGACATTCTGCTCTCAGGTGCTTGAACTCTGCATGCAGATGAGAGGTAATTATCACTGGGGCATAGAGCAAGGTGCTGATGTTCACCCATGGAGGTTATACAAAGGAACTGGAAACGCCTGTGACTGAAAGGAGGTCTTTGAAGTCAAGATTGTGTAAGCACAGCTATGAGGTGATCCAAGTCTGGGAAAGATGCTCAGAGTTTCCATTAATGGCCTCAAAGGCTTAAAATTCTAATCATGCCCTTCAGGTCATGTCATATAAATGCGAGAGCTTGTACCCATGATGGTCTGGGGAGAAATGTCCCCACAATTTGCTATATGTGAGTAATATGAGATCTTTTTTCCTCTAAAGTCTGGAAGCTCCAAAAAAAGGTACATATGAATTGTCTTTTGTTTGATGAATTCACTCATTTTGGCGTTTCTGTGATTATGGAAGATGATGAGTTTTATGGGATGTTTACAGAGTACTTTTGATTTTGTTAGTAACTTATAAACTTCACATATCCTAAAAATGTGTCTTTATTCAAAAACTACACAGAGAGCATGTTGGATATTACTGGCAAAAATTTATAATGGGCTATATTTCTCCCCCCATTTTGCTGCTCTGGAGTTGTGTGGGATGTTTTTCCTGCTACCTTTGTCTTTATCACACTGATCTTTACTGGCAGGTCACATAGTGTATCCTTGTCTGCATATCTTAAGCACTGTATGATTTAATTTCTTTTATGTGCCTTCTTCTATCGTTAATTAAACTAAAACTAACACCTCAGGTTCACAACATCTTTGCTGTTTTAATATCCAACTTTTCTTCTGCTCTGTCCCTAATCAGAACAACTGAATGCCCTAAGGAAAAATAAACAATCACAGCCTTTATAGGACTGATTTTTATTTGAAAATTGTCAGAGCAAAAAATATTGCCTGTGCTGTTATAATAAGCCATGCAGAAGGAGGCAGATCTTGGCTCCAGGGAAGACCAAGCTATTTAATAGAAAGATTGGCTAACCCAAGGAAGCCATTTTTTAAGCAGATTGAGGTCGCTGTGATCTGCAGGGATATGTGTGTTAGAACTAATAAGTTATTGCTGTACCCATGACGCTTTCCTCCTGATTGTTTTGTTTTAATTCCAGCAAAAGCCATAGAAAGTCCCCCAACAGTTTCTGTTGCTGACCTGCTGGGTTTATGGCCCCAGGTAGCCAAACACTTCAAGCTATTCATTTTATAATATATCACTGACAGCTTGGAAGTGAGGACAAAACTTAAAAGTTGTGAAGCTTCAAAGATGAAAAGCGAGTGGTGAAGATGAAATGTGAGTTGGAATTTTTTTTTTTTTTCTCCTCCGCTCAGAGTAACTGAGTAGTTGCAACCCAGCCAAATGTATTCAGTGAAAATAATTTGTCTCTACAGCAGACAGCTGCTGTCTTTATGCTCCTATGGTGGGACCATTTGTGTTACACATGTCCACTCCCGACATCCTTGGATTCCATCGAATTTGCCTTGTGTTTCACTGACTACACCTTTCTCCATTCCTCCATGCTCCTTGACCTAGCCTAAATTTTATTCCCTGCCTTTTAAAACGGCAGGAGCTTAAAGAGCTCTAAACAAAACCAGGGATGGGGCCACCTGGTAGTGAAGCAAACAATGGCTAATAAAGCTCATTCCCTCAGGCAACTGCCTGGAATTACACGATCATTATTTCTGCTTCCTAGTTGAGAGGTACAGCGTTACCATGATGAGTCCTAAATTATTTCATTAAGTTTTCTTCAGTCTCTGTTCAATCTTTAAAAAATTAATTACCAATTCCTCATTCTGTCAATTAGTGCAAACCTACATAAATTATAAGAAAGAGCTACTTGAGTCATGACTATTTTTTCAAATAATTCTATTACTACATGAAACTACTCTACAAAAATTACACTGTTTAAGTCAGTGATATGACTTTTTCCCACAGAGTATGTAAAATAAAATTATTAAAAAGGACTCGTGTAAAAACAAATAAAGGCCTATCTACTTCATTTACTGGAGTGCCAGGCAATTATGTTGGTCAGAACACAGCGTTATGTGAATCACAGAAAACAATGAATTTTCTGTACCGAGACAGGACTGTCACTTAAAAATATTTTGGTTAGGTTTTTGTTTGTTTGTTTGGGTTTTTTGTTTGGTTTTTTTTGGTTGGTTGGTTGATTTGTCTTTTTTTTTTTTTTTTTTCCTCTTTACTTTCATGTTAAGATGGAGTTCACATTTGAATAAAATTAGAAAGAGAGGAATTTTGTCATTCCTGAGCAAGGAAACCTTTAAATGTATGTGACCTTATGGAACACTGACTAATAAAATAGGGAATATGCGTCTTTATTTTGGTATGGGCTTCCCTTTCCTTGCCCAGAGCTTGTCCAAACTGCATGGCTTTTGCTGTTGTAGCAAAAGAAAAATGGGATTTTTCTTTCTCTAGTACAGTGTTTAATACCAGATATTGGAGGGTTGAATCAATTTTATCAAAGCCATGTAAATTCCCGATGGGTTAGATTTCATACAGTATTGATAATGGTAAAAAAGTGTAGTTAAGAAAAGGCAATGCTTAACTGTAGTCATCAACAAGCCATTAAGGAATTTCAGCTTGCCAGTTTTCTTGTCTGTTGTAGCCATTTTCAGTCTCTAAACACTTATCATTTGCTTAAAAATTATATCCTTGTATGGTGAGGGCTAAAAGGGTGCTGTGCCTGAGTTCAGCTAGGAATTCTGATAAAAAAATTATAGAAAAAAGGATATTAGATGGTATACTAACAAATCCTTGTATGCAGTCTTCGACTTTCCCATCCCCATAGGATTGTTTTTTATAAAATTCCTAATTTTGGTGTGTTAAAGTCAAAGAAAAATAAACATGAGTTCCATGTGTTGCATCTCTGAAGGTTAATCATCTTAAAGACAACTCAGATAACCTAAATGTAGCTCACTTACCTGTAATTCAGCCTTGTCCAATTAGAAATTTTAGGAGTTTTGTTCTTGTTAATGTTTTTAAATGTTACTGAAGGATCACAATAACCCCAACTGTTATTGTGGGTGTCTCAGCTTAGTTTCTCTGACTTTTCTTTAGGGAACAAATATTCCTGAAGTTTCTGTTCAATGAAGTTTAAGAGCCACCTTGGTCTTTGTAGGCCTACAGTACCTTTACCCAGAATGTCTCTCCTCTAGTACATAAAATATTATACCAGTGATCTGGCTTTAAGAGACTTGTGCATAGTTTGTGATAATAATAATAATAATCTTTGTGATTTAAATTTCTAGGCACTCCAACATTTCTATTATTTTGGATTTTTTATGAAATAAAAAAGTCTTTGTTTTCAGAAGAGGCAAAATTCACATTTCAGTGATGGTGTCTCTTTGGCTGAATGAATATTCTTTGAGGGATGGAGGTAAGTTGGCTGTGTTAAATTTATGTCTGCTGGTATACAAAGTTGCCTGATTTTCCAATAAAGCAGGCAAGCAGCTAATTTGCACTTATTACCGCCATAAGAGATTTTTAAGTCCCTGTTGCCTGATCCCTTTTAAGCCTTTTTTAGTGGTTTGGAATGGATCTATAACTGCTGACAGCTTTCAGGACTCCCTCTGAATTAGCAGAACCATGATTGTTTCTGTTAGATATGGACCTGCACTGTGTGTAAAATTAGAACTGCACGTGTGCATCTCCAGCCTGACTGCAGGCTTTGCTCATAACTGTGGCATCTTCTCAGGCAGTCAGTGGTATTTATGTGAGACCTCAAGGAGTTTTACAAATGAGGGCAAATTAAAGCAAAATTAAGTTAAACAATCTTATTTAATCAGAATTGTATCAGCGAGCCCTGAGTCTAGTCCTGAGAGGGGTAAAATGGAACGGAACTATGAAAATATTGGCCTTTTTTTGATCTTCATTTATTTCTTTTAGTTGAATGAAAAATCACAGGGGAGTGGAAGACTGTTCTTGCAGGAATGGTGTGTTCTCATGCTGCAGAAAAGGAGTGGATTTCATTTGGACTGTATGAGATTTAATACTTAGCCTTTTTTCATATCAACAGAAAGTGTCCATTATCAGACAGAAATTCCATAATTTATTTCTGTCTGCTTGGGAAAATTTTTAAAAAGTTGAATGGGGATTAGGTAGAGAGTTTAAGTGTTGTAAGGTATGGTTTTAATTGTATGCATGTAAATAATGTGCCATCATTTGTATGTTCCATCAAAGTATGTGGTTGCAAAAGTACCAAATTCTCAACAATTTATGTGGAATCTGGTTATCTGCAGTGGAGATCTCTCTCTCTCTCTCATATCTTTCTCTATCTATCTATCTCCCTCCATGAAAACAGCATTGTTGCAGTGATGTAAACTTGGACTGAATGAATCTAAGACCACTGTAACCACATGGTGTTGTTCTATAATCACAAGGATTTCTATATCAACAAGTCTGTGACATTGAAGTATGACTCTATCTTAAGTTCCTTTTTCCATGAGAGCAAAAGGTCTGAATAAGCCTGAACTTTATTGTCTCTATCATTCTAATTCTACTGAACTATATAAAAAGGTGCATAGAAAGAGAATGAATTTATGGGGCTGAACAGTCAGTCTAGGAATGAGAGTTATTAAAAAATTGTACTGATCTTTCAAAAAAATTATACTGGTATAAAGTGTTCAAAAAGAAAGGACACAGCTTTAATAAATGGGTATCTTCCTGAATGTATGTTATCAAACTGTATGTTTCATTAAAAACAAAAAAAAAACCCCACAAGCAAACAGACAACAACAAAAAGAAGCTTAATGGAACTTCAAAAAAGCCAAACCAAACAAAAAAAAAAAAAAATCAAACAACAAAACAAAACCACAAGCAAATAGCAGCAACAACAATGACAAAGGAACTTCCAAGGCATATCTTCAAAAAACAAAAGTTATTTAACTTTTACATAATTATGATGTCTTAAGGATTTTCCACTTCTAGTATTAATTTTTAAAAAGATATATTAAAAGCATCTAAAACAGTCATTTACTTATACATTTGAAACGATAATTCATTGTCTGGACTCCTGTGTCTCTTTGTGTTAAGTAAAAATATTATACAATTGCTGAATTCCTTTTGCTGTAACGTATCTTACAAGAATATTAGTGCGCTAAGAAAAATTCTCTGTCTTTCATGCATCTTTATATTAGAGAGTTTCTTTTTTCTTCTGGTAAAAATAGAGTCTGTTTTTCAAGGAAGGGATAGAGAATATTAGTCCAGAGTTTTATCTCTAAATATGCTATGAGGTAAAAATCAGAGATGTGTCACTTAGTTACAAAATAAGAATTGTGTTTTGTAGGGGTCTTTTTGGGTCAAAACTGTGGCTTGAAATTGCCTGCCAGATGTAGGTATGTGTTCAGAGCTGGGCTCTTTGTGTCCCACATCCAGCATTCATATCCTTCCTGTGGCTAACCCTCTCTGCCATGTGTCTCTCTTCATTTGTAGTCCCTGACTTGCCTTTTCCAATAGATATTCTGGGTGCTCACAGAGGAATGGAGACTCCTCTGGGCTCCTGCTGACAGAGGGAAGAAGGGGACAGGCTAATAAGCTTGTGATCATGACCAAAATTGCTATCCTTTTTCATGCTCTGTGTACTGTTTGAGGGTTCTGAATTATTTTGGAATGCTGTGAGCATACTAGACAGAGGTTAAAGGGTGAATCAGGTGAAAAGAGCTTTGCAAGGGTTCCTCAAGGCCCTCTAACTGGCTTAGAAAAAGAAATCCCACTAAACATCATGCCAGGAGGAACTGTTAGAGTTTGTTTAGTGATTCTCTGTTTTACAGTATTTTTGGAAAAAAATATCCTGATGTTATTGTTCCATGGAGGTTTTAAAGGATAAAGTTAACAGCTCTTCCAGTAGAAGCATATCTGGGATCATGTCAAAAATTTAAATGGATCATTGAGCTTATTTATATTTGCTTTCTTAATAACCAAGAATAAAAATAATACAGAAGGGATTACTTGTCAGAGTCATCAGCAATGCAGGAAAAAAGGTGTCTGTGAGGGGGGTGGGACCATCCTAATCAGGTCAGAAATATACAAGTAAGGCAAAAAAAAAAATCAATGCTGGGAAGAATTCAAAACTTGGTAAATCTGATAAATGTGATGTCCTTGGCTTTAAAGTAATCTTTGAAATATATTCACTACTTCTGTTATTGTGATCATAGCAAGACTTTTCTTCTTATCAGGTGAATTCTGTCACATAAACAATTTGCCCAAACCTGTGCAGGTAGAAGTATCAGCTTTTCTCTGAGACAGTGTTTAGTTTAGATGTTGTATTGTGACAAAATCCCTTCATTTTTTGGATGGAACCTGATTTGCATTTTGGTAATCACTCTTCTGCTATGTTTTCTCTAAGCTAATTTAAAAATGAGTCAAGGTTCTGTGTTTCAGTAAACTTTTAATGAATACAATGTTGTAGTACTTTGCTGAGGGACTAATCAGGGAAAGCGGACAAAACAAAATAGAAACATCTCTCTAGTGCAATCTAAAAATTTAAATAAAACTAAGCAGACCACAAAACTCTTGAAGCAATCTATATATTATTCTGATAATTTATATTTTTCAAGTCCGAGTGTTTAAACTAAACAAACTGTGAAATGCATTAAAAATGCACGAGACTTCCCACTTGCTTAAATGTGTGTGTTCCAAGCCTCAAACTGGGGGTTAAAAGTGAGTAGATGTGTTTCCCAGTGCTACTGTTGAACATTAGAAGGAAAAAAAAACTGGGGGAGGAATCCATTATGTTGGCAGAAAATACAAATTCTTGATGAATGTTGATGCATAGATTAACACAAATGAGTGAAAGTCATGAGAATTTCATTAGGGGATGCTGGGAAGTAAACCAGCTTCTCTTGTTTCAGTGTTACCTGCCTGGGACACTGTGAGCTTTTTATTTTTTTATAGAGTCTGCTGTGACTGTAAAGCTGGGAATTGAGATACTGCCCTTGGTGTTGGGGAGGTGATGGAGGAGTTTTCTCTGATTATTTCAAGATGTCTCTGTGGCAGAGTTTATTCTCAGTTCCATGTCCTGGCTGCTATGAGTGCGCTTCAGTTCTCCAGGCAAAGGCAAAAGGATGCTCTAGAGATAATCGATTTCTAAATTGGGATAAACGACCAAGAAATTGAATGGGAATTACAATTAAACAAAAAACTCACTGAGAACAAACCTCTTTTAAAAAAAAAGGAATAAATTTAAAAAAAAAATCAGAGTGCCATCACACTTTCATGTTAGGATCTCCACGATAGTCTTGTTTAGGTAATTCCCTTCTTGTTGAAGCCATCTATTTCACTGTGCAGTAGGGTACTGCAATTTTATTGCAGAATTGAGTAGGATTTTTGAAAAGGTCCAGAAACCTGGCTAAAACCAAAGTGCTGGTACCTTGTTACAGTTTGGAATAAAACTAATGCAAAATAAAAATTAAAAAAAAAAAAAATTAGTACAACAAAGAAAGGTAGATTAGCTGGTGCAGCTTCTAAGCCGAGGCAAAATTTTGTGTATTTTTAGCTGTTTCTGTGCTCTTTGAGGATGAGGATGACCCGTGGAGACTCTTCAAAGCAAACCACATAATTCTAAAATTTCTCTTTAAAGAAAACAATTATTCATTAGTTCAATTATTTTATGAATAACTAATCAGTCTTGCATTTTTTAATAACTGAGTGTTTTTCATCTACCAGAAAATCATACTGGAAAGTAGCAGATAAGTGAGTGTCTCTTTTAACTGTTTACAGACAGAATAAAAATATTTATGGAATATTCAACACAGCATTGTAGTTGGATGTGAAGCAATTAGAACCCAGTAATTTTTCTTGAACTGTTATTTTATTCAGGAAGCACAAGAAGCTCAGTTTGTTTTTGCAGTAGAAGTAATCAAATCTTGTCTCTGAAATATTTTTCTGAAGCAGTGATGTTTCAAAAAGTTTGCTGGAAAGCTGCTACTAGTGGATAATATTGCAGAAAAATTTTCCCAACTAGGTTTCACAAATTAATGTGCCTTTTATTTTCCAAGAAAATCCACATCTCCATTGTTTAAAAAATATTTTCCGTATGAGTATCATCATGAGGCTCTTTAGACATTTCATTGTTTTAATGGAAATTTGAGTTTGCTTTTGTTTTTATTCTGTAAGCTTTCATTCTGTAACTCTCCCACAGGGATAGGACTTCTCTAAAAAGGTTTTGGAAGATGAGTGTATTTGGTATACACTTAAAACAAAACAAGATGTCAGAAACGTGTTCTGGGGTAAAAAGAAATGGAGGCAAAGTTTGGAGTATCTTGGAATTACATTTTGACAATTTTAATGGAATGATCAATCCGTAGGCTTTCTTTTTTATTTTTTTTTCTTTTCTTAATTGCAAATATGAGCTACCTTCAACAGGGGCAAGCATATGGATTTCTCTTGACTGCAAAAATTTCAGCACTGCTCCCCGGCACTTCAGTTGTCTCAAAGATTTTCAGGAACCCATTTGTCACTACACTGGGTGATGACAGACCAAACCTATTTGTCACTGTGAGTGACAAATAATGTGCACCACGAGGGACTTCTTGGCAGGATTTCATTTGTAAATCACAAATGCAATAAGGCGTATTTGAAATCCCCCACAAAGAGTGAATGAGGGACTTGCTGCACATTTTATTTGTATGCTGTAGTATGCTAATTCTGTATAATATGTAAGAATAATTGCAAAGAAAAAAGGTTTCTGACATTTATTTTTCCTCAGAGTTTGTGAACTATGCTCATAAACTTTTTGAGGAAAATGTAGGCTTGAGGTTTCTCACTCTGAATTAAGACATCATAAGATAAAAAGCTTTATTTTGCAGCCAGTGGCATGAAATTCACAGAAGGTTGCTCCTGTTACTTATTGACATGAGAAATCTGACCCTGGGAATTAATATTACAGTATGCATAGTATATGAATACTTGAAAAAAAAGAAAGCTTATGATAGGGCCAACATTAGCCTTAAAGCAGTGAGGACTGCTTTGATTATATCACACAACTAATTTGGCTGTTTTGTGAAGTTTGAGGCACTGCCACAAATCAGAGACATTGGTGGTTTATTTTTTTTTTTAAATCATCTCACCATCTGCACAAAGCCCTTTAGTGCCATGACACTGAGTTTAGCTTTGAATGCACTTTGTTCATGTGATGCATTTTATATATATATATGAAATATTTCTATGTATAAAGCCAAGCCTGAAATGAATCTGAAGAGTTGCTATCCTTTAGTACCTTCTTTTTAATACATCTTGAATACATGACATTCTTGCACAGTGTAGTTTAGTGATATTATGATACTCTCACTACATTAAGCACCAATGATCTTGTCCTGATAGAGTTGCTTAAACATTCATGCTTAAACATTGTCTGCCATATCGTTTTAATTCTATGTTGTCTTATTGGCCTTAAACACCTTCCACTCATAAATTATAACCTGGACATAAATATATATATATATATTGGTTTAGATGCAAAAATTCAGCTTGCAAGTGCTGCATGGTAGTAATATTACCATGGGGAAAATGAGGAAAGAATACTTAAGCAGCTTTCCTGCAAGCTTGACAAATATTTCTCTCCTGATTAATATCATTCTGAAGTTCAAGTTCTTCAGCTCAAATAACAGGGATGATCTCTTTGTAAAACATATGATCAACTTTATGAGGATAATATCAGTTAATTGGTGTTGCTACAAGACCATCATTTTACCAGTAACATGTCCTTCTATCTAAAGCAGAGTTATTGTTGCAAATGTAACCATTTAGGCAAATTCTTAGTTAGGTCACAGAACCAGCTTTCTGCTGAAGTGCTGTTATACTCTTTTCAAAACTCAGTCTTTCCTTTGAGATTTTTGTGTGTTTTTTCCATGATTCTTGGAAGGGATGATCTCCTTGCCTGGGCTAAAATTAGAAAGAAAACAAAACTGCATTTCTGCAGACAGGAACTTTTATCTTGGCTAATAATACATCTTCAAGTCTCATATTTAGCAGAGGGCTTGTTTTATTTGCTTGTAGAATCTTAATTCATTTGATCCTGAACTACATTCACAGTAATTCTACTAGCACAATGAAACTGATATACTCTCCTTTCATCTTTTTTTCCCTGGAATGTGTTAAAATGCCACCTAAGGATGATATAATGTTTTTCCCATTCCAGTACAACAGTGTATATGTAAATAGAATTGAATAAAATAGAATTTCCACTCAGGGATTTCATTACTCTTGGTGTTTACGATTTTAAATACCATTATTAATGGTGTTAAATACAATTATTCTTTTTCAGAATGCACATCAGTACAAGTAGAGAGAGTCTTATTTTGCTAACTTGAAATGTATTCCAAATTTACTTACACCACACTGAGGGAACTAACTCCTGGCTAAAAATAGAGTGTTTGTATGACAGGGTACCTTTCTGTGAACACATGCTGTGTAGGAGCACTTATCTGCTTTTGGCATTCCACACTCCTTGCAGCCTGGGCCTCACAGCTTTTGGAAGTCACAGGTAAGGGGAAAATAAGAAGAAAGCTGAGCCTTGATTATTACAGCAATAGTGGAATCAGAGCTGTGGGGAGCCAGTGCTGAGGCCCTTAATGGTTCACTTATTCAAAAGGAGGTGGGACTGAGCAAGGGTTCCACAGAAAATCTGAGGATGGCATATGATCTCTAGTAAAGGACTAATCTTTAAATTATGTTATGGCAATATATTGCTCATTGTTTCGAGAATATTTTTTTTCCCCTTGATATTTAGAGAATCAAAATAACATAATAATTATGAGAAAGATGAAATACTTGAAAGCATGTTTGGAGCTGGGAGTTTGAACCAATGTAAGAAATACTGGAACAGTATGAAGATACCATTAGGCTATAAATGCACATTATAAGAAAAAGGAATTGATCCCTTAATCTCAGGTTTTCTTTTTTTATATCAATTTGAACAGAGATGGATAGTTATTGCCTGAAGTTCATCTGTAGCTTAACCACTAGCACTGCTCATTTTGGGCTTAGAACCCAAGCATTAATGCCATTAATGTCTCTGGCCAGAGACAAAGAAAATAACTACTCCTTTGCTCAGAAATGTTCTACACTTAAGTGGCAAACAAAAAAAAAAGGAAACATGTTGAAGGCCAACATTGTGAGAGATAATCCAAAAATTGTTTGCACTGTTTAAAATCATTTCACTTTCTGTACAGTGCTCTTCAATGTCTTGGCATTGAATATGGCTCCGAATGTGTTTTGTTCATTTGATGGGTTTTTTTTCCCAGCACCCATCAACAACATTCCCTAGAGTTTAAACCATCATAATAGAAAAAAAAAAACCTTTAGTGTCTGGATTTTTTGTTGTTGTTTTTTGTGGGTTTTTAGGGTTTTTTTGGTTGTTGTTTTTGTGGTTTTTTTGGTTTTTTTTTCTATCAGAGAGTTACATGTTGCAGCATATAAAGCTAATGGAAAATCAAATAACCTGTAGTAAAAACAAAGCACATCTTCTAGGTCCACATAAAATGAAGGGTACATCTGTCTTAGAGTGATGAATTGCTTCATTTCTTTGTGAAATTTGTGTGTTGCATTTACCTACTTCTATTAAATACTTTTTAAACAGTCTTTCATCAAACTGTAACTGCTCAAGTGATACTGAAAGTAAAAGTACTGAGCAAGTTGTAAGAGAAAAACAGAAACCTGCAATAACAGCTGTCAATAATGTTTCCATTCATCAAAAGTGACAAAGTCATGGTTGAAAATTCTATATTCCAGAACTTAGAAGCTTCATAAGAGTTTCCCCATTGTTCCCTGAATTTAATAGGCAGGTTGTGAGAAAAACACTAATTGAAGGAATCAATGGCTTTTCTCCAGCACTGAATCATGAGGTCATTACTACTTGTTAAAATCCTTATCCCACTCAAATATTCATAATTATCTATTAGGTCTCTTGCAGACAGGGAGATTATGATCATACATCTAGCTCTTGTTATTAGTGGATAGTTTTCATCAGTATTCCAGATTAGTCCACTACTCTGAGCCATAGCCACATCAACATAAATCACCAATGCAATGCTAAACAAAAGTAACTTCTCTGTGGGAAGGACACTGTTAGTTGCTTTACTTTCAACAGTTTTCTCTTCTGCATTACTTGCAGCACTTTGAAAGCTGAAAATGCAATTTCTCTTGCTATTGATTTTTGTTCTTTCCCATTTAGTAAGCACTGAGGTAGATGGAGATCTATGCATGTTCCTTCCCACGGGGTGAGCCTGGAATATGTTTCATTGTTTCAGTATGTTGGTTCTGCAGCTTGGGAGCCTGGTCTCAGTGTGTGTGAAGCACTTCACCTGCAAAATCAGAAGTTTTATTTGCTCACAGAAAGTCCTCATGAGCTTGCTTGTTTTAGTGGATGAGCTATGCAGCACTGCAATGACCTTAATCTGATTAAGTGCATCTTCTTTACCCATCTTTTAGCTGTCTAATTCTGAAAACCTCTCTGCATATTGGATTGCTTGAAGGAGTTTTAAGGTGCAAAAGTTTGTGACTGCCTAACTTCAGGTTTATGTTAAACTGCAGCTTTAATATTTTTCCTTATTAGCAAAATTTATTTATAGGTTTTTGTTAAAGATCTCTATCATATACAGAGTCTCCTATTAAGCAGCATCTATTAAAGCAGGTCAAGCAGTGGAACTAGAGGAAATATCATTGTGCTTACTCTTACATCCATTTAAACAACATGGTAGCTAAAGAATTTTTTCCAATGCAGGACATGGTTACTAACATAGCTGTAGTGTTTTCATCTTGTTCAAGTTTTGGTCAAATGGATGTGTGATTTCTAGATTGAAATTAAAATTAAATGAGAATAGAACTATAAAATAAGTACTTAATATCTCTGTTCCAAGACAGAATAGTGTACTTACTGTAATACTCATAATTTTTTCAGTTTTCAGAGAGAGGTCAAGGGGTCAGCAGTATCTGGAGTCTACCTTATCTTGTTTTCTTTTTTTTTTCTTTTTTCAGTCTGCCAGCTTCATCAGTCTCACCTTTCCTAAGGAAAAGCAGAAGTTACTTGTGCCACATGATAGGAGCAGGAAAGAAATGGTCTGTTAAGGACAAGGAATTGGAAAGTGGTTGGAAGCTGATAATCTGGTATCAGGGTAATGGCAGTGTAATCTGGCATTGCCCTGGGGATTTCCTGTGAGAAAAATAACAAATTGTCTAGCAGGGTTATCACAGCAAGCACAGCAAATATCATGGGACAAGGAGGAAGGGGAAGATCATGGCTGCTACTCCACAGCTCTGACTGAAAGCTGCAAAGCACTCTAGGTATTTCCACTAAAAATAGAAGTCCAGGATGATTATTTCTTGCAGTTGCAGATCACAAATGTGATAGTGCTAGAGAGAAACTACAGGTCTTTAGTGAAATTCCATCTTGCAATACACATTCCACAGAAGAGATATAAAGCAATTTGGGAATGTAGTTGCTGTGGGTGGATGTCTGGGCATCTTGTTCTGGGTTTTGGGGGTTCTTTTTGAGTTTGATGCGGCAAAGTATTAAATCTTCCCTACTTCAGTCTATTCGAGTGCACTCAGAGAGAAAAAAGTTCTGCTGGAATAAAAGTTGGACCATCTGTAGGGAAGATGAGCTTCACTGACAATCCCTGTTTAGCTCAACAAGAGGAAAAACTATTTTAAATGGAATGGTATAAATGGACTGCTTAAAAAACCAAAAATCTGTGATTATCACTAGCATGGCTACTGTTCCCAGATATCAAGATATTAAAATACAGCTGAACCTTTGTCAGCTGGGTTAACTCCCACTCATGAAGAACAGTTTCTGATTTCCATCAGACCAGTGCAGGCTTGTGTGTTCAGTAAAGGGAAAAAAGATTACACGCTGCATCCTTAATTTCTTAAATGGGAAAATTACTTGTATTTCCCAGGGTTCATTGGCAGAGTTTAATAAATAGCAAACACATTCAGAAAACTCTTTTACACAATAATAATTGGAGATTAAATTATCCTCTCCTTTCTGGGCCAGACAGTGGTATAACAAGCTCAAATGATATGACCCTATGACATAAGTTACATCTACTCAAAATAAATATTTAGTGAGTTAGTTCTGTGTGATTTGTCATGAATCAAGAGTCTAACCCCTCCCAAATTCTAAGATATATGTGTCTAGATAGGAAATTTGACTATAGAATGCTATGAGGACTCATATTTGGTTGGTTGATTTTGAAGGGTTGTTCTTTTTATTGTTGTTTTCTCTGAAAGAAAGGAAATTGCCAATGATTGCAAGTGTCATTTCTTGCTTTTGGTACAAATAATCAAAGGAGAAATCTGAGAGGAGGATGAAGAACCCAATGTCTTATTCTGGTTGAAAGTGACTAGTATAAGATAGTCACTTTTACCAAGTTTTTAGACAGCGTTTAGACAAACTTAGGGGAAAAATAAAGGATATATCCCAGGATCACAGTTTTATGTGCATTATAGTATTGTTAGTCTTGGGTTTATAAAGCCAGGTTAGAAGACTTCAAAATGCATTAAATATTCAAACTAGTTTCTTCACAGTATTTCTAAAGCATTGCTCTTTGACTTTTCACAGCCTGGTGTTAACTAAAGGATTTCTTTTTTTTGTTTTCCATACCATTTGACTTAAGAGGAAAAAAAAAGAAAGTTGATCTCATATAAGTGAGTATTTTTAAACATCACATTAGGTGGACAGATTTTTGATGTTTCATGTCCAAAAGTAGAGACATAAGGGAACCAAGTATAAATAGGACATCAGCATGGTCTTTACTGAACTTGTAGTTTTATGTTTTTACCAAGAACTTTTCAATGGCAGATTCTAATCATTGCTGGATAGTGCTGCATGGTGTTTCTAAAAAAAGCACATTAAAGCAAATGGGTTTGCCTTTACTTGCAGTAAATTTGTTTTATATGCAGATGCAAAGACAATACATTCAAAGTAGCATTAATATTATTTATAATAACACTTTTTTTGTTATTTTCAATCATTAGCTGCAACATAATCAACTGTCCTCTTTCCATGAGTCATCTAACAATATAAATACCTAAAAATAGTATTGGTCCATTCATGTAACTTGGTCATTGAGCAGAGGAGAAACTGAACTGCAATTGTACTTGCAATCAAAAATAAATATGTGGATAATCTTTGTAATTCTGATGCAACTATGTGTAATTCTGCTTTTAACTTCTCTGATTCATTTCTTACCAAAAATCCTCTCAGAAGATTATAAATATCTTCAAATGAGTCAGGAAATTATAGGAGATATGATTAAAATGTAGACTTTTTCTAATTCCTAATTTTCACAGATCATAATGCAGAGATTTTTGACTTTAAGAAGTGTGGTGGGGCAGAAACAGGGAACAAGGCTATGCTTGACTAAATCTGCTGCACAACAGTGAGAGAACTACTAAAAAGTATTCTGAGAATTTTCCCTGGGTTCTTGGAAAGCTTGTGGAGTGTGATTTCTAGTGGGTGGTATTCACAGTTATGAAAGCAGTTATGAAAGCTATTAGACTGTTTGCTTCTGATAAGCACTGAGGTTTCTGTGAAAATTCCCCTCTGGAGCAATAGATCTTTTCTGGATCACCTCTCTCCTACAATCAACATCTTCTGTTGCGGTAACTTGCACTGTGTCCCTCAGACCTGGGATACAAGGCCAGCTCTTGGGGCATCCAGGATGTTCAGGTTCTATGTACTGAAATTTAAGGTTTGTGACTTGACCACGTTTAAGTCTGGGATCTTGGGCTTTTTTTCAGTTATGCTGCAAGCTCCAATAACTCTAATTGTCATTGTGAAGAAATGTATCAAATAGCTCAGCTGCTTGGACAGCACACAGCTTAGAATTTATTAGCTGCTGCTCTGCTCCTAATTTAGTGGCACAGTCTCATCTCATTGAAAGTTTAATTGCCATTATTGAGTAATCATTTTGATAGGTTATTCCATTTTCTGCCCTGTTTATCTTCTGTTCTTAAGTGTCTCGCTTTCCTCTTTCAACATTACCATCTCAATCTGAGCTCCTTCTGACTAATTCTCAATATTTTCTAGCATTTTTTTAATGGCACAATCAGTGCTGGATAGCATCTCTGTCTTCTGCAATTCTGTCTCATTGGCTGGTATGAAGAGACTTGAGTACTGCAATTTCCATTCTGAGCTCCTGCTGTTGCACCATTTTGACATATGGGATTTTTTGTATTTCACTCTTTTTTTTTCAGTTTGTTCTTATACAATAAGATTTTTGTAATGTTTAAATCAATTAGCCATTGATAAAGATAGCTTTCTGAAAAAATCTTCTATGTACAGAGTAGCTCCAATTTCTTCTAGGGTGTGTACATGAAATAAGGAATTGTCTAACTTGCAATCATGGTCCATAGTAGTAGTTAGCAGGCAAAGCCATTCTTTTATACTTGTTATTTTTTCTATCATAATCAACTTGAAAGTGCTTCTGCACTGTTATTATGAATATCACATTTCGTTTTTTTCAGAGACATTTATGAAAGAAAATGAATATAACCTAGGACCTCCAAAATTATCTGATTTTTATTTCAAAAGATACACCATTTTTATCACTACAGTATCTTTTGTGCCCTTTTATGCATCCTCTGCTGTGTGCACATAGGTGCAAAAAACCCCCACTCATAATGATAACAAGATCCCTGCAAGGAAGATGATACAATGGAGAGAATGCTAAAGATGAATAATAATAAAAACTTATTTGCCTTA
Source organism: Agelaius tricolor (assembly GCF_023055355.1). NCBI lineage: Eukaryota > Metazoa > Chordata > Aves > Passeriformes > Icteridae > Agelaius > Agelaius tricolor. The sequence continues at coordinate 42,140,877 of NW_027269269.1, read as the reverse complement.
TTTAAAGCTTCTTACTCCTTCTCCTTCCCAGTATTTCATATTAGTGTTACTGACCTCAGGCTCTATTTATTTCACAGCTTTAATTACTGATATTTTTGAAGTGCCAAGTAACATCCAAGGACTTTTTCTTTCCTGATGGATATTTTAATGGCCATGATTTGTTAAAGGTTGCTGGGCATTTAATGGATACTTTAACTCCACTGAAAATCTGTGTACAATAAAAGTGCTTTGCTTGACTTGTCTTGACTCCTGGCAGGGATCCTACAGACTTGTGGAGAGAGAAGCCCGTGCTGGAGCAGGTTTCTGGCAGGACTTGTGACTCCATGGGGGACTGTGGAGCTGTAGGAAAATTGTCTCCCATGGGAAGGGAGCCCAAACTGGAGCAGGGAATGGTGTGAAGAGTCCTGCCCCTGATGAGAAAGGAGCATCACAGACAAGGTGTGATGAACAGATTTGGTTCTCACTCCTCATCCCGCTGTGCCACCGTGGGGGTGCAAAAATCAGGAGTGAAGCTGAGCCTGGAAAGAAGGGAGGGGAAGGTATTTTAAGATTTGGGTTTGTTTCTCATTACCCTACTCTGATTTTGGTGTGTAATAAATTCAACCAATTTCCCCAATTCAAATCTGCTTTGCCCGTGACAGGAACTGGTGAAGGATCTCACCCTGCCTTGCTCTTTTGTCACGTTTTTTCTCCCCTGGCCAGCTGAGGGGAGTGACAGAGGGGCTTTGGGAGACCCCTGGCCTCCAGACAGGATCAACCCACAACAGGATGGAAACTCAAGAGAGAAGGCACCAGACTTGCTGAATGGACCTGGTAAGAATTTGGGGATTATGAGTTTTAAAAAACCAAAATGAAATATAAAAGAGATTGCCTCTCTCAAGAAGCCATTATTCAATGACCCAGAATGGTTAAGAATTATACATATGACTAGACAGTAGTATTTCTTTTCATGTAGTATAGCTTGCTCTAAAGTTTCTTTTTCCAGGTGATTCTGCCTAGCTGCTTTGCTTCTCCTACCTCTAGTTCTTCAAGAAATGGTAAATTGAAGTGAAAGCATTGAGTGGCTGATTTAAGAATGTCTGATCCAGATGTAATTAATTAAACAGGATTATTACTTTAATTCCAATGTTTTTATTACTGTAGTAAGAAGGTGTTTTTATATGGTTTAAAACTCATGTCCATTGCTCCTTCATAGCAGCTGTAAGAAATTGCAGTCACATCTCTTCATTTCTATGATGCCACTTCTTCCCCTCCTGGTTTGCTTATTTGAGAATTTATTTCCTCTCAGTCACATTTCTCTCATGGAGATAAATAACAACTTAGAGCCAGTCCAAGATCATTTCTATTTGACTTCAATATCTCTGTTTTCAAGCTTACTCAAGGTATGTATGTAGCATAAATCTCTATTTTAGTGAAAAACACATAATTTTTGTGCCCTATTTTGAATCTGAATAATCCATTTTGTAAAGAAGAGGGAAAAGCCTCAAAAATAGATCAAAGAGAAAACCTAATTATTTGCATGAATGGCAAAAAGGATTTTAAAAGCACTTTTAAAGTTGTCAGCACTGTATCTCTCATTATGTACATACTAGGGATGACTATAAAGAACTGTGGATTTTATTTTAAATATATTCTGTGTGTGTGTGTATGTATATACATAAATGCACAGATGCTTTAACCCTGCACATTGTGCTAGTTATAGGCTCTGCAGTAAAAACATGTTCAGCTACTCTGGAGAGTGAAAAAGACCCACTGAAAAATTCTAGTCCTGTATCTGCTGCAAAGTTTCCATTTGCCCTTCCAGCATTAGGGACTGCAAAGGTTTGAAAGTGTGGCAAGTCTCCTGGCTGTTAATATCTTTTTCATCCTGCCAGCCTGGAACTTAACCAGACACAGTTTTATTGTGCATATTTGGGTCGGAATAATTTCTCACAGATGCTCGTGTGTCTCAATTCCCATTTATGTATCATTTTTACTACCATCTGATTTTGTGACCTGCAGTTTGTATTTATTGTCATTACCCAAGCCATCCAGTCTTCTTTAATAACACTAAAAAAAAAAAAGTGTGAACAATTATATAGGTTCTTAGAGAAAATGCACACAATCTGAACTGGCTATGCACAGCTGTTAACATTTAAATCCCATCTGTAAGTGGCAACAATTATCTTTAAATTCTTTGTGTAATAAAACCCACAGAATGCTTCTGGCCTTTTCTGAAATTTGTCTTTGGAAATTAATACTGAAAATGAGTGTTTTCTTCATTAGTGTTTTCCTGGTACAAACTGTGGGGTGGAATGCACTGTTAACGTAGGAGTGAATTCTGAGTCCTGGATCCCTGTTATTCAGACAAACAGACTTTATCCTGAATTTGAATCAAATAAAAAAATCAGATTTGTGGGAAGAGACTCCTGGGCTAATTCTAAGTACATCCCTTACAGGATGCCACAGATTTGGGATGACAACTTCTAATAAGCATGGATGTGCCCAGACAGGTTCTCCATGGGGCCTGTTTTGTGGCTGAAATCTGAAGATCTGTGATGTACGTTCAACATGCCATAATTTCTGCAACTGAAGTTTTATTTTTCCATTCTAACTTGTCTTTTCAAAAACTTTTTCCCTTTTACCTCCCTTTCTGCTGCTAATGGTGGATGGCAGCTGTCTCAAGACCTCGGTGCTCCATGCTTCTCTTGTCAATGAAAGTCTTTTCCTGGTGGCATTGACAGACAGAAATATTTTCATGCCATCCTTATGAAGTTTCCTCTGATGGACTGGATGACTGCATCTCTCTTAACTGATTCCACTCTTATTTTTAATTTGTGACTTTACAGATCAAGAATAAATTTTTGCATTTATTGGACAGCTTATAATTAGCTCTCATTAGAGGATGTCCAGCAAGAGGATGCATTATGGTTGCACTAAATCAGCATGACATCCTTCAAAAACCTTGTATCTGACATGCTATCATAAGGACAAGCAAAGACAGACGTAACATCCTGGATAAATAGAGAGCAAGGAACCTAAAGATCAGCAGCTCAATCACCTAATGCAGGAGCAGGTTCATATGTCTAAGACTATCTGGGGGTTTTTTAATACTTACAAGAAAAATGTATTTATTTTCTGTCTGAATTAGTTGAGTCCAGGTTGAAATCTAGTCACAACTCTATTGTTCTGGCCCTGGAGAAGTAGCATAAAAATGTGTATAACTTAGTTCAAAAGTGAGGGAATATGTTTATATTCCCCGAAAGTATCTGAACTAAAGAAAAAAAAATTAATACTGTAGAAGTCTTAGGCTATCTGAGATTGATACTGGTGTTTTGAGGTACAGAGAGCTGAATTCCAACAGTAATTAGTAATCTTATGCACAGTATGGACACCTGAGTGTGCAGTCAATGAAGGTCATAGAATCATAGATCTGTGTTTGGTTTGAAAGAGATCTTTACATATTACCTTGTCCAATGACCAAGATACTTCTCTCAAGAGAAGATGCTTCTCTTGACTGTTTTCCTTGCAGTTAAGTGTAGAGGGATAGAACATAAGTAAATAAAGGTAGTATAGAAAGTAATTGTATCCCCTAAAGAGTTGCAGCTGGGTTCATTATTACAGATTAGGAGCAGGCCTGACTTTAACAGGCCGCAGCTGTAGGCAATAAGAAGAGTGTTAGAGAAGAGTGCACTGGTTGGTTGAGGGAACTGGAGTCAGTTGGCTGCTGTGAGGACAAAGAAGAGTCAGTGCTTAGAGGAGCTGCCTACAAGAAACATCAAGGAGGTATGAAACTCTTGAGCTAAGGAGACAACAATATGAAACCTTTGCATTATATGAAAACAGTTAGGAAGTGAGAGATATTGTTAAGATAATAATTGGGGCTTTCTGCATTACTTAAAGGGGAAAAATAGGAAATGAGAAACTGGAGAAAAATTAAAGATAAAATTCTTGTTCTTTAAAGTGTACTGGAAAGAAAATAATGCTTCAGAGAGAATCAATACGTTGTTTGCAAACTAAATATGTCCACTTCAATATTTGCAATATTTCAGTGCTTTTTCATTTTAAGTTAGTGTTTAGATACACTGGCATCACAGTGAAGAAATAGATCAAAACAAGATGTAGTAGGCTCAGAGTTTTGAGATCCTCATAAGGAGGAAATGTGAAAGTGCTCTCTGTGCCTGTTCATGTTAATATCTTTTATTGATGCCTACATATCTGAAAAAAGAAGCCAAGAGAAGTGAGTTATGTGCTGAGAGAGGACATGTGGGAGACTCCCAGGAATCCACCAGCTCTGGAGAATTGTGGCCTTATTGGATCCACAAGAATTGTTACATTTAAGACAAAAATCAGCTGCAAATGTGCAAGACCATTGGCATTTATTGGTGTCAAAGGCAGGTATTATTCAGACCACAGCCAGGAGTACAGTGCCTGCTATATGCAGACAAAGTCAACAGGATTTGTTTTGGAGGCCTTGAAGCAAAAAAAAAAAAAAATTCCTTGAAGGACTTTCTGTCTTAAAAGTCAGTGGTGCATCCCTGACTGGTTCTACTTCTGAATAAATAGCTGGGGTTGGCCTCCCAGCTGTCTCTCCAACCCTGAGAAAGGTTTGTATATTCATGTGTAAGGGACCAAGCAAAGAAATGTACTCTGTGAAGTTATCTGCTGTTAAAACCAACTTATTTATTGTAACAGCTTAAATTATTGACAGTGATCTGTCTTGGCCCAGTCATCTTTCTTTTCTCTCGCTGAGAGAAAAGGATATTTATGACAAAGGAATTAAATTAGTTTGTTCATGCATATTTATTTTTGAAATACATCCTTTCATGGAGATGTATGTAAACTAGATTTAATTAACTGGCAAGGACAGCCTTCAGCATCAAGTTTAAACTTTGTGTTTGAAAGTTCAAACTGAAATACAACATGTATCCACCAGGGAAGGAATCAACATGCTGAAATTTTTATAAGGTGGTCTTAAGCAGCAAGTAGTCCTGAACATCCAAAGAGCATCTAGTATGGGGGAGAAGCTTTAGGTAACAAAGACTGAATTTAAGTTTTGACTGGCTTGAAATAAAAGCAAAAAAAGGATGGAAGAAAGGCTATAATTATTGGAAGAACATAATGTGATGCTTAGACAGGATGTGAAATTTGCTGAGGAACATATTGCGGCTATAATTAGAGATAGTGTTTCAGTCACTTTAAAAATGAGTCATTAGAGAATGCATTAAAAAGAAAAATTCTACATCTGTTGGGTCTCCCAGTTGGGACAAAAACATGAGACCTAAAAGCAAAATGCAAATTCTTTCTTCTAAGGAGCTCTGAGGTTAAATTCCAGAAGTGAAGCACAAATAAAGCTCTGAAGTTGGAAACAAATAAAAACAAGAGTATAGATGGCTTGCAATACTTTCCATACATACTTCTAGAACATACACAAGAACACTGATACTTATTCTGCAAGGAGTTGAAATTGATTGCTTAGGAGCTTTACAGGATACTCCTCTCATCTTTCATCATTCCTTCCAGTCGTAGGCAGGGGAAAATAGTTCCACTGTATGTTTTTGTAATGTACTCTAAATAAGTTGCATGACTTGTCTCATTTCTTCTGTGTCCATCTTCAATATGAAATGAGCTAGATGGAGAATAGCTTTTGCTATTCATTGCTCATCTATAGGAAACAGTTTTCAATTAATTTCATTTCTAATTGTGCTAGGACTAGAGGTGAAAAGCACAGATGTCAATTTTTGATTGCATTGGCTTTTGCAAAGAGCTGAATTTTCTGGGGGAGAAGTTTGTGGGAAGGAGGTCAATGCATGTATCTGGCACCACATTGCTTTCAGGCTGTCTGCATGAGGGAATGTTCTACAGTAAAATATATTGCCTAGCAATTTTAATCAAATCAGCAAATTAAAGGAAAATGAGCTACACAGTAAAAAAGACAATGCTAGAATTTGGTCCAACAGTTTCCACTTTTTTTGGCCTCTAATATAGATTACTGTGTGCATCTCTTTATTTCTGATGATCGCAATCTGTTTTGAAAAGTTTTTTTTTCTGTGGAGTTTTGCCACAGACTAAACTTGTGTAATAAAATAAGGGGATTTACTGCCAGTGGTGTACATGGACCAAAAAAGCCCAACCCTAAACAAAAAAGGGAAAAAAAAAGCCCAGAACAAACCTGGGAGATTTGGGGTCTCTGTTAGTACACAAGTGATATGGTTGTGAACTGCAGTGGAACTCAGGGGTGTAGCATTTGTCTGAGTCCAGTTAAGATTTAAAAAAAAAAAAAAAAAAAGTATGCTGTGTACTTTGAATTATTTGTGTGGCTTCTAAAACTTCTTCATGAGTGCAAATTATGAAGACCAACAAATAGTTTTAGAACAATTAATTATTTCAGCATATAAAAGGTGAGATGACATAAATTAGCAGCCATTTATTTTGGTCTTTGTCATATTGTCTGAATGGGGATATTGTTATAATTATCAATGGAATAATGGTGTTTCTGCTCAAGTAGCCTACAAGAGATGAGTTCTCTTAATTTGCTTGCCAGTTAAGCTTTAGATCTGAGGAAGTGCACAGGAAATGTTATTCTAGAGATGGTTTCATACCAAACCACTGTATTTGTCTGACACACTGCCTTGTGGAGGCTGAGCCTTCTCCTCTCCTGCCTTTCAAAATTCTCTTTATAGCATTCAAGACAACGCAGCTTCTTGGCTTTAACAAGAAATGAAAACACCTTCGAATTAACTCACTTCTCATAATAGCTGCTATATTTTTATTTAGCTTTATTAAATAGTGGTTGGAAGACAAGTTATTGACAGCTTTCATAAAACTCAAAGATGTTTATCTAATCTATTAATCCTGTCTCTGCTAAGCTGTCACAAAGATGATCTCTTGGATAAGGACAACCTGTTCCCTGAGAAACTAATAGAAAAATTTTTTGTGCAGTTGTATGGGTTAGCAAATATAATGAACTGATTATCCCTCTTGAGATTGATAAGATCAAAGTTTAATTTTAAATTAAACTTATTTTACCTTTACATGTAATCTCTAGGCAGTTCTGGTCTGTGAATATTGATATCAGCATAAGAGGTCTTGTCTAAAGCACCCAAATATTTTTAGCAGACTTTGCTTTTCCTTGAAAAAGGGGGGGGGAAAGGCAGCAGGCACAGAGGATGCTGGATCAGCTGTCTGCAGCCTAATGTTGGCTGTGACCACTGTGAGCCTGGTCCTCCAGCTGGAGACCCAGAGATAAACACAGAGTGGAATAATCATATTACAACTGTTTGGATATGCCTCAAACTAAAAGGTTTTCTCGGGGAGAGGAATTTTGATGGGCGATGTCTGCAAAGCTGATTTAGAACAAATTGTTTGTGCACACTGGAACAGGAGCAGCCTCACTAATACATCTGATCATGCTCCTGTGTCAGCATTCCTGGTGAATGGGAAGGGGGAGGCATGTCTCCTGCAAGATTTCAATACTTTAAAGAAAAGTGGAAGTACATGAAATGCAAAATAGCAAGGAGGGAGGGAGAGAGAATGAATTTAGGTTTTTTATTTCTCTTTTTTTTTCTCTTTTTTTTTTTTAAGAAACAATTGTGTTTTGACAGGTTTACTTAGTAAGAGAGGAATGAAAATAAAGCTCTGCTTTACATTTTACCTTCTGGTGAACCTAAGTGAGCCATTCAAGTCACACTTAAGATGCTATTAAAAGCTTTGCTCTGCTTTTATGTAAATGAAAATATTAATTATCATACTTGAATTCTGAAAGTGCAAACATTACAATACCATCTCAATAACAACTGTAAGTTGAGAGATGGTTTATGACTGGTGTATTTTAAGGCACTCCCAAGTTCTATAATTATACTCAAGATGTAAAACAAAGATAGTGCAAAGTAAGGATGACTTTTAGTTCAGACAAAGCATAGCTTGAACACCAGGGCTGAAACCTGAAAAAAAATTAGCCAACTCTTTTTTTAACAGCTGCAGAGTAAACTCGTATAAAACTCCACTCACTTTTGAAAGAGAGTGAATGAAATTATTGATAAAGTTGAGTGATACACTTGCATTTTCCTTCTCTAAGTAAAAAATTTGTTTTTTTATTTTTTCTCTATTCAGAATAGCCTTTACCAATTAAAAGTTTGTTTTCATAGTGTCAAGTACATTTATGAGGGAATTTTATAAAATTATATTTAGTATATCACCACTAATGCTGCTAATTATTTTTGCTATTGTCCAATTTTTTCTTTTTTGTTTAAAACAATTGTCTAGATAATAATAAACAAATATCACAAGCAAAACAGGCAACTCCTCCTTGTTCTGGGTTATTTGTTTGCAGTGATTTAGAGATATTTCAGGACTTTAGCAGTTTTGGTGGACAATAGATATAAACTGACCCATAACACCACTTTCATCAGTGCTCCAAATCTGATATAATATTTCTGAAAAATTGACGTGTGTGGCTGATTCTGTTCCTCTGGAAACTATTGGTGTGTTACACTGAGTTGCCTGGCATTGCCTGGTCCTTCTTCTAGCAGGTAAATTACGTTGACAGACTGCTGAGAGTAACTTATTTTCCTGTATTTTTTTCCTGTGTGTTGTCTATGTTTTTCTGTGTGTTTTCTATGTTGCAAGTGTGTCATACAAAGGTAAGTGAGCTGGAAAGACTGCAGTTACTTTGTTTAATAAATGGCTGCTGAGTAGATTCACAGAACAAACTCTGGGTTAGCATTTCTTTCAAAGCACAGACCTGAAGATTAGCAATTATTTCGCTTACATGTTTAACTAGTTATAACAAAATACAACTGAAGAAGGTCTGAAAGGAAAAAGTGGTCTTGAGCACTTTCTTTTCTGTGTAGGTTTTGGATCTGAAACATTCTTCCATCTTTAAACAAAAAAATGCAGAAGGCTGCAAACAACCTCTTTGCAAACTGGACGGCAAGGATTCATAGATTTTATGTTTTTACTCATTGCTTACAAACCATAATCAACTATCTCAGTAGTCAGAAAATCATGTTGAGCTTGCAGTTTTTCTCAGATCAAGTCTTTGATGCATCATGCTGTACAAGTAGCTTTCCATTGAAATCTCCAGAGCTGTCACATGGAGTGGGCCCAATTCTGCTCTGAGATATGCCCTAACAAGCATCCCATATTCTTCCTCATGTCTTCACCCTCAATATACACCTCTTTTCTTCAAAACCCCACAAATAAAAAAAAACCTTCATTCCCCCCAAAATCATCTCTCCCCACTCAAGGGGTAGTTGAAAGCAGGGTGAGTAAAGAAAGTAGATTAAGCCAACTGAAGAACTTGAAAGAGTTACTTTAATTCAAGTTACAAAGCTTTTCTCATGTGTTCTTCCAAATGAGTTTGGGAATGAGAACTGTGTAAGGATTCTGAAAGATGACTATAACTAGCTAATGACAGAAGTCTCATTCACTATTCTATGCATTAATTTGATATTTATTTTCCTCTTTTTTCTGTGATCCTTCATGAAATGGCTAGGGAAATAATTATAAATCTATTTTCTAACTTTTTCTGTGGCAAGGCAGTTGAATTATGCTATAAGTAATTCATGGGGAGCTGTTAACACAAATAATTTTTCCCCTGTATTTTTGTCTAATGCTTTCATTTAAAACAGTATACTAATTAATCAAACTCTAAAGCGTTCAAAATTAGCATTTCTATTTTTGTTTTATGATGCAGTTATTAAAATTAAAGAAATAGTTTGGAATTAATGAAATTATATTACTGAATTACATAATTGGGTTTCTGAACTATCTATTAAATGACTACAGTGGCTTTCATTATTTGACAAATTTGTGAAGAATGATGAGAGCAAAATCATAGTCTCTAACTAGATTTCAGTGATGGTACTGGGGTTTTGATGGGATCAGCTGACCTGGGCCTGGAAAAATTATAGAATAACTTTAATATCTGGGATAAACTGAATGTGGGAATACTTTTACTCACAGACATAGAAAACATGAGCAGGTGGGAGTATGCACAGATCCATGCACTCACCTGGATGAAATGGTATTTAACAGTATGTGATTTATAGTGGTATGGTACATGCCCTTTGTCACCTAAATCTGTGCCCTCAAGTAAAATAAAAAAGAAACATTTGTCAGGGGTTTTGGGTCAAGTCATATTTGAAGGGGAAGATGAAGTTAAAAAAACTGTCTTAACAAGAATTTTGTTTGGGCTTACTGAAGAAAATGGGAAACCATTTTAAATGCTGTTTGGCTTTTATCCATCTGAATTGGCCTGTTCATTCTTGTGTCTTTATATTTTTGCATGTCTGCTGTGAAGAGGGAAAATAGAGCTTACAAAAATAGTTAAAAGTCAGTCTGATACTGAGAAAAATGAGATTTATTGGCAGGAGGGAGACGTTATGAGCGAAGCAGTTGAAATAAAGCCATGTGTAGGGAAGGTAAAATAAGGTAATAAAGCATGGGATGAATGGCAATAAAAAGACCAAAGATTCCAGATTTGAACAATAGAAGCAGAAGTCAAGCAGTCAGCATGTAACGGATGGAAAGAATTAGTTTAATATGCTGGCAAGAGGGAGGCTATAAATTCTGTGAAAAGAAATGGAAGTGAGCCACCATGCTGAACTGGACTACAAAACCATAGGAACAGGAGGCTTTGATGTAGATTTGATGGGGGTATCCTGTGGGGTGGAGGTAGGGGAGAAGAGCTGGATGCAGGGATTTCAGGAGATGGAAATGCTGCAGAGGACTGTGCTCCCCTGATGGAATCAGCCATGAGAGCTGTATTGGATGTGGTCATCTTGCAATCTTAATAAGCACCTCGCTGCCCTAAGAACAACACTTTGGTTCCCTTTTTACTTTTTATTCTGAGAGGAACTGGAGGAAATCTCAGGTGCATAATTGTGCCTGTTCACAATCCCTGGATTCAGTCTCCGTGGCTCCAGTCATTAAAACTCCCTCCCCACAGTTCCCTCTGTCCCATGAGCTGTGGGTGCATCCCAGTTTCCTTTGTGAGGAGTTTAGTCACAGCTCTTTTTCCATTGAGGTTTGAGTTTGGGGGTGTGTCTGGTGCTTGGGTAAGGCTTTTCCTGCTTGGGAAGAGTTTAACAAATGCAAGAACAGTTCTCTTGCCCTTCCCAAAAGGCAACATATGGATGTGCAAACATGTGCACAGATCAATGCTGTGCCCCAACAAAATCCTATATGCCTGTTTTCTCTCTGTCAGGATGCATTTTAAACAATTCCACAGCAAGGCTCTCAGTGCTGTGGAAGGCACAGCTGCTTGAGTCCTGCATGCATTTCTCTCATGGTGTTATTAGCATTATTTCCTGTGGTTTACAGGCTTGTAGTTAATATCTGGAAAGAGTGTAGGCTAAATGACAGCTTTTTTACAGTGATCAGAAATCCTGCTATATTTGTCACTGAAGATCTAGAAAGATACAGAAAGGGGAGTGTTGTGCAAACGCCTGTGTATGGTTAGTATGTGGAATAAAAATTTAAATATTTAATTTTAATTAAATAGTAAAAGTATAATTTTTAATATTATATATAATTATAATTATAGATAATTATAAATTTTATATTTAAATTTATTTTAAAATTTAATATTTTATTTTTCAGTACACACCAAAGATACCATTTTTAAAAGTGATTGGGAATGTAAGTTCAAAGGCTGAATTTTCTGTATTTTTAGCTTTGGTTGCAAGATCTTGTGTTCATTACTGCCTGATTAGACCTTGTCTGAGACCTTTGAAGTTTTGGGGGAGTATTCATTCCAAACAAAAATTAAAAAACAAACAAAAAAAAATCAGCAGGTTTCTACAGCTATATATTTCACATGCTTTGAAAATTCCACCTTTAATGTTTTGTGTTTCTCTGAACATTTACAAGTATATTTAACCTTTATGAATAAGGAATAAATAAGTGCTTCTTGTTAAGTGTTTATCAAGGAACAGAGACAATGCATCGACTTTTCTATATAAAGTAAGATAAGCTTGAATTAGTCTCATTTGACCTTGCTGCAATTACCTTAAAGTAAAATCAAGACTTCAAAGAAAAGATTTGATTTGAATTTTGATGGTGCTTCTAAACACATGTTTAATCTTTCTTGGCTCTTTATTGTCAGTGTTTTACAGTTCTTTTTAACACCTGTGCTTAAACATGACTTCTTTTTGCACCTGCAATGATTTATGCAGCTGTTTTTCACCTTCAGTTAGTTGTAGGAACATTAATGTCAGGAGTCTGTGTAAACACCTAAACTGAATGTATATTCATGTATTAAAATTCAGGGCAACATCATTTTTTCCAATAAAAAACAGGGCCCATGAAGAGTTAGTCAAACAACATGAGGTAAAAGACAATTTCTGCCATTATTTTGTACTCCAAATGATATGCTGAAAAAATCTAGAAAAAAATGCTTCAAAGTGACATTGTAAATAAAATGACAGTTGTATGTTGGTCCATATGGAATGAATGAAATTAAACACACTCCTGGAAGAAATAGATAGAATGTTCATGAAAAGGTGTTATTAAGGAATTCCAGTGGATTACAGAGAATGAGCTTCATGTATGGGTGAAATTATCACTGTAATAATGTTTGAGAAAAGCAGTTTAATTATATTTATTGTATTGTTTTTATGGATACACCAGTAAAGATTAGCCATGTGTGTATTTCTTTTAAATGAATCCCTTCTTTCAAGCTTGTTGTAGCAAAAGTGAGTAACACTATATTGTAAAGAATGGATTGAGCTGTCACATTCTCCATACATCCTTCTCAGTGTCTTCTGTGACAGAACCTTGCTCCTTCCTTCTTAAAGCTTGCTATTTTTTTCTCTCTGTTGTAAACAAGTCAAGTCTTTCCTATTATAGATCACTTTGAGCAGCTTCTAGGTAACTGTTTTACCATGTTCTTTTTTTAACATTATCACATAGAAAATAACTTTTCTAGTTATTGTAAGTTACCTTTCTCAGCATCTTAACCAGAAAGTAACAAGAAAAAAATGCTAACTGCAATATGGAAGAATAACTTGTAGGCCAAGGGAAATTTTTAATAGCTAGTGCTATTTTAAAACTTGACAATCACTTGCAGTGACTTGCAGCACTAATAACTTGCTGTACTGAATTTGCTATGTCTGAGTGAAGTCTGATGTTTGCAGTGAGTCTGTCTGAACCTAGCGTCCCTTTTAATTTTATTTTTATTATGTAGTGCTCAGGGGGTGCTATTTAGTTATTAAATATCTGCAGAATTCTCAATCTAGCCTTTCATATCTAACACAAAACTGCTACCTCCCCACATCTAACCATAACTAGCATAACTGATTTTCTTACTTATCCACTATGGTAAGTAAGACAAGATAACTTGACAAGTTTAATTTACAACTACTTACTTTCATACAATTAAAACTCTAGAGGAAGAGACTTTGTTGTAAGTGCCACTGTTAGACCAACATAAATATCTTGAGGGGAAAAAAAGCCAAACCTCTGTACTATTTACTAGACTAACATGCCTGACTTATGCATGTTTTATTTACTTATTTTATCTACTTTATCTACTTATTTTTATCTACTTATATATATAGTAGACTCTATATATACTCTATATATACTTATCTACTTTTAGTTATCTACCTTACTTATGCAGTGTATTTCTCAGCAGTGAACTTTTTTTCATGTAAAAGAGATTTCTTTCAAACTGCCCAAAAGCATCCATACTTGAAAGCTCACCTTTTCTTTTTCTCATATCTATCCATTTGCCTTATTAAAAATCTTGTCTTTAATATGTGTAAGCCTTCACAGCTATAAATGCTTAACTTCTGAACTGGTTTCTTGCTGGCTGCCAGAGTAAATTGAGATGAGTTATCTCTTCCCAGCTCTTCTGGGCAGTCACCCTAAAGAAAAGAAAGTCAAACAGGTTTGCCAGAGCAAGAAATGAATTAGACTTAGTGTTTGTTCTTATTGAAGCAAACATTGATATCTGCTTCTTTTCATCCAAATTAAAGGAAGTGTCCTGTTTGCTTTGGGAAAAGCAGCAGGCTCATTCACTTCTGGTATTTTCTGTTGTAGTCTTCACACATTTTTTTTTCAGAAGTACCTTTTAAGCTTGTTCATGTCTGAAAGTATTAGTTCACTCTGGCTGCACAGTAGACTTTTGGTATAGTTGCAGCAAGAGGTTTTTAGTTTGGTTTTTTTTCTGTAGTTTCTATATTTTTAACCTGATATTTCCTTTTTCACTGAAAAGAATCTATGATGAAAATGACAACGCAGAAAAGGAATGGCCCTTCCAGGTCTAGCCAAGGACTGATCTGTTCTGTCTCTCCAGCCCTGCTGTTTCCAGTTCATAGACATCTTTTATGAAAAATCCTTTCCTTGGGATTTTTCCTCCTGAGAAGCTGAGAGGCCTCAGGAACAAAATGTGAACATTGATTATCTGCTGCTGTGGAATGCAACAGGTGGAACTGTGATTGGTCTCATGTGGTTGTTTCTAATTAATGGCCAATCACAGCCCAGCTGGCTTGGACTCTCTGTCTGAAACAGAAGCTTTTGTTATCATTCCTTCTTTTTCTATTCTTAGCTAGCCTTCTGATGAAATCCTTTCTTCTATTCTTTTAGTATAGTTTTAATTTAGTATATGTCATAAAATAATAAATCAAGGCTTCTGAAACATGGAGTCAGATCCTCATCTCTTCCCTCATCCTCAGACCCCTGTGAACACCGTCACAGTTTCTAGTTCACAGAGTACTTTTTGACCTTCATTTCTCCGTATTTAGAAGTACATTGGATTTCTCATGAAGATGTTCAGTGTCTTCTTGAAAGCATATAAATCTATGGGACTCATGGCATCTGCAGGAAGGAATTCTGGAGTCTGAGTGACTTTGACATCAAGTACCTTCTCTGTTTATATTTTCCTTGCATGTGCAACTAGCTCATTTCAGCAGAGCCCTCCCAGGCCTAAAGAGTTAGTATTTTAACTCAGCCAAACCTTTCCCACCTCTGTCTCTCACGTGCCTGCTTGCACAGGTCAGCCATGAACTTTTTAAAGAAAATCCCCCCTTGCTGTCCTGTGCTGTCCTGTGGCTCCTTTCCCATTTCAGTGCAGCAGGAGATGAGCTCCAGGCGTGCACAGAGAGCAGCTCCAGCTGCTGATGGGTGTCCTGGCAATAACACCTGGCAAAAGGCACTTGGAAATAAACCTCCCTTGAAACCTCTTCCCTGAGAGTGCAAGCACCAGCTGTTTCCCTCCACAAACCTGCTAGTGAAAAAGGAAAACAAACCACATCTGTCTATCAGTGCATCTACACTTCCATTCCTCTGGATCAAGAAAATTTCTCAGCTCTCCGTATGTGCTGCTGCATCCTTGAAAGCCTGAAATAAGTCAGTAAAAGCAGCATCTTGCTGATTCCTAGTGACTGTTGGCAAACATCACTTATCTCAGATTAGGTGACAAAAATATATAGAAAACCCAGGGCTTAAAAGCATAGTATCTTTTCCACAATGTTTTGGCATCTTTCTATGTATCTGTAAAATAGGTGATCTCTGCTAGGGCGATTTAGCTTCAAACTGAATTAAATTGTTGTGTGCTTTCCATGCTTTTATTTTCTTATCTGAAATGGCTGGATGTGGTTCTCCCAGAAATACCAAATCCACCTTGTTGGACTTTTCATTATCTAAATAGTCAAGTGACATAACCAGGAGTATCTGAGACCTATTTCCAATTTCTAATAGATCAATTTGTAGTAAATATTTCCATGTTAAATATTACAATCTTAAGAGCAGTGTCCTGTTTTCCAATATTTATAAATACTTCAGAATGACCTGATGCAGTTGAGAAGTTGTAGAACCAAAGTAATGTCACCTATTCCTGAAAAAAAAGAATATCTTTTTTTCTTGAAATCTTGATTTAAGGGCTTATTTTATTTTAAAACTTCTAACTTGGTTTGTTTTTTTTATTCACTTGATTTGGGTACTTTTATAGGGCTTTGAAAATAACTTGTTGTCTTGATTGAGTTGATGAACAGAAAAAAATCCTGGTCACAAATCAACAAAAAACAACAAAAATAATCAAGCCATTCCTCAAACAGATCCAGAATATTTTTGCAAGGATAGAAAAGAAAATATATATTTAATTTGACCCCTCCTGCCTTACAAAAATTTTGTTTCCTAGCACATCTGATAGAAAAGGGCAATTCTTGTGAATAACAATTCAACATATAAGTACTCTGTCTGAGAAGCTGAGAGACCCAATTCACTCCTGTCTTCTTTTTAATGTCTATTTCTTCTGTCAGAACTGCCAACTATTCTGCTTTAGACAAGAATTGATTTATTTTGCAGACTATTTAAATACCTGTTTGACCAAGAATATATCTTGTATCTTGTCTGGAAGGTGCTAGACTGCTCAAAAAGCAGACTGAACAAGTTGTAGCTTCAAAACCATGCAGTTTAAGAGCAGCTGTATTAAACCAGTTTAAAGCATGAGAGCCATGGCACATACCCACACTCTTTTCTGATATTCCTTAGCAGAGGTATTGAAAGTGTTTTTTTCTGAATCTTGCCAAAATAAAATGTGTGGAAGGAAGTTAGGCTTACATTGACCTTGTAGCTTTCTAGCAGAATATGTAGGGTTCTGGAGCAATTGATAAACCTGACATCAAAAGAGTGGGAAATAATACATGGGGAATCTCAATGAAGTTCAAAGAGAGGAAAAAAAGTAAATGCAGTATTTAAGGCCGAGCAGAGCACGTATTCCCAATGTCAAGTGACTTGGAACCCTGGTGTACCTTGGAATAGCACAGGCTCTTGGGGAGTTTGTGTTTTGATTTTTTTTTTTCCAGCAGATTGTCACTTGTTTCCTTTCTCAGCATGGGGCAGTCTTTGTCTGTCACTGTGTTCCTTGGCTTCCCATTCTTTGGGCCATATTGACAGAAATGAAAGCTACCTGTCCAATTCTATGTTATAAAATCTGAAAAAAAAAAAAAAACAAAAACAAACCAAACCTAAAAAACATACCCAAAATTTTAAGGTATTTTTCTATGACTGTTTTGGTATCACAGCAGTAAATGTTTCGGTTGGTTTGTTGCTTACTAAATACAGAAAATATGTGGGGAATAGGTAATATATTTTTTTTAATAATGTGAAAAGAATCATTGAATACAATATTCAAGTTATGTTGTCTATGTGACATTATAGCTTTTCTCTGTCAATATAAGAATCAGTCTCACAATAAATACAAGTAGTCTCACAATAAATGCAAGTAGCTCTGTTTCTTAAAAAAATAAACAAAACCAAATGCATCTCTATTTTAAAAGAGATTTATGTGGTTGTGGAAGTTGAATGTTTCCACAGCCTGCTGCTACACTCCAATACATTTGTTCCTGAGGAGGAAATAAACATATTGTATTAGAGAAAGAAGAGTCAGTGAAGGATACAGGCAGCAGATTAAAGAAAAGGAAGATGGCATGTTACTTAAAACAATGCTGAATTATTGCATCAATTGGTGAGTATAGTTTTAAGTATGGAGGAGAGATTTTTAAAAAATAATAAAATAGAAATGTCTGGTTTCTCAGCTTAAAACAAGACATCAAAGTTTCAAAATAAATTAATTCTGTACCTTTACAGTATGAGGAAAACAGCTCTGTATTACTCTGAGACAGTAGCCTTTGAAGTATGTGCTGAAATACTGAGGTTCTAACATACTTCATCTCTACAGCAGATTATAGTTGCTTTTTTCCTTTCACTTTTCAGACCTTTGTGGTGCCTGTAGCTCCACTTGCAATTTTGTATCATCTATTAGATTTCTTTTACATGGACTGGATCTTGTCAGTGGAGCTGCTTCATTTGAAGATGCTAAAGTGAAATTCCTGTCAGAATAAACAGGCCACCCAATATAAATTAATCACAGGTTAAAATTCAATAAAAGGTATGTGAATAATAAAAATAATTGTAAATGCACATTTATTCGGTAACAACAATGCCAGCTTCTTTTCCAACCCTAGCAAAAATTAGTTTCCAATTTGAAATCAGTTACTGTACCAAGCTGAAAATGCTGAAGGATACAGGAGGCAATAGACTTACATATTTACCTTCAAAATCCATAAAATATTGGTTTGATATTGTCACTTACTCTTGGATAGAAGAGCTTATTTTAGTTGAACTTCTTCAGTAAAGAAAATTCTAACACATCCACCACATATTTAATCCCAACAGACAGATTAAATAGCTTGTTTGGTAGAATTAAAAACTGCCTAAAAATAGGGTAGGAAAGGTTTTATTTAATTGTAGCCATACTTAATAAGCTTTTACATTTACATTACCATGCTGTTAGATGTATGGGGATGGACAATATTAAACCAGAATTGCTTGTTCTGGCTGTGGTGCTACAAACACGTTTTGATTGGACTGACTAATCTAGATTAAAGCAGGACTTCAGAGACAGAATATCTAATACTTCTTTATGGAAAAATAACATAAGGAAAGAACAAAGCATAATTAGAAAAACATTACTAAGTAATCAACTTTATCCAATGTGCAGCAGCAAATATCCCTTGATACCTTTGAGCAGAACTGAAGAAATTCAGGCACACAACCAAAAATCAGTTAACAATTATCTCTATTAACACTATGACAGAAGAATTATCTTTTAGCTCGCTATTCTTTCTATTCTAGATACCAAAAGGAGATAATTGCAAGCACATCCTGTGGTTTTATAAACAACTGATCATACTAACTAAAGGCACATCCATTACCTGTGTTCCCTGCTTGCTCTCTGGCAAGAAAATTCAGGTTATAAGGTGAGCTTAAGCAGTATCTGACAGTTCTCCAAGGTAAATAAGTGTGCTGGTTGAATTTGACTTTTGATCTGTACGTGAAAGTAATATTATTTTCAAGATATTAAAAACTGCTGGCTGCTAAAGTGATGAAACAGGTGGTTACAGGTAGAAAAATGTCAGAGTGAGAAAAAAATGGGAGAAGATTAATTGGAATAAGGGTTAGCTTGGCAGAAATAAGTAATCCTATTTAAGACTTCTGTATCTGCAGGGCTGCAAAACCCCTTTTGTTGCAGTAGGTGCACCAGGAGGGCACGGAAGGATTGTAATAATCACCTTGACTGACTAAATAGATTTAGTGAATCTTCCAGAGGATGGAGTGATTTAAGAGTCTCACAGGTCTTCTCTCTAAGCATTTTATCCTGAGTACTGCAGGAGGTGGGGAGTAATCAAAAAGGTTGAGAACAAAAGTAGGAACAGGTTTCCCTTTATGTTTCATTTGCATGGGTGTAGGGATTTTGTTTATTGTTTATGGGTTTTTTAACATATAAATATTGTACAAATGGGCTGAAATTCTTCCCTACAAATTAAAACTTAAAGTGGGATCTAAAGACCTTTACAAAAGATACCTGATACGAATAAAATCCTGACATTAATTCTCTTTGATTTCTAATTGGAGTTATAATTACTTTAAATGGAGCCATGCTCTACCAGCACTGCTGCATGATTAATTTCACTTGTGGCTGAAATGTTCTCCTTGATAAGGCTTCTTGATGAGTAACTTCTACTTTTAGGCTGAACAACAATGAAAAAACAAACCAAAAAAACCCCTAAACATCTCCTCCCCCTCAATAAAGCCCAATACCCAAAGAAGCTATCTATTAGGTGTCCAACCATCTTAGAGTTTTTGTCCATTAGCAATGAAACATTATTCTTATTATTGACATCTCCTTACAGTTGAAATTTTGGCTTTAAACTTCAGATCCCAAGTTTCCTCCAACTAAGAATGAAGCTTTCAAAGTTGATATTTGAACTTCTGCTTCTTTTAAGGTTAGTGATAAAAATTAAGGAGCTAAACCCAATGTGATCTTAAGTGATAAAGTAATGATGAGTTTAAAGGAGGAAGCACACCACTGCTGACTTCTGGGTCATCTGCTTTCTATTTTCTTATTGCAAGTGTCAAAAATGTTAACAAAAGTATTTCACAAGTATTTTATTCCAGGATTAGATGATTATAAGACAAAATTTATATCTAGGACAACTCAAACCTGTGTTTAAAGAAGCTTTAACCTTTATCAAACTCTTGTGTGTGTGTCATGTCTCCCAACCATTTTGGATTGTGGTTTTTTTTGGGGGGTGTGATATATATTCCTTTTATTTTGATTTAAATGAGAACTTACTTTGGTTGAGAACAAGGAACTGGAGAAGAATACCAATTCAGAAACATCTGCCACTGATTTGAAAACTGCTCGCTCTTCTAAAGAGTTATTTCTTCTATTTGGTATTATTTATGTATACAAAAGCTAAAAGACAGCTGATTGGAGCTGTGTAATAGTGACATTGATAACTGAGTCTCTTTTTGGGTCTTGGAGTCACTTGGGACATAATTCTGCAGCTCTTTTGCTCTCATTTATTGCTCTCTACATCAGACGCTCATTATTTATTTATTAGTTTTATTTTAATTCCTTCAATCCTCCTTCAATCCTTTAATTTTCCTTCCTTCAATCTTCAAGCACTAGGATTCCAGGGTTTCTTATCCAGTTGCTCCATTTGTTCTACTGTTAGATTCTCAGGGCACAGGTAACTTGGACTGGTGATAAACAGGTTCTTTTTCTTGGTGATAAATGCTAAGTAACTTGTTTTCCTCTACATAACTTTGATAACAAGTAATCTGTCTTCATCCTGATTTTATTTTCCTTAGGAGAATCTGTTTTGACATATATGTAGGTAAGGTGGGAAGGAAAGATGATAATAGAAGGTGAAGGTAGAGAAAAATTCTATAGAAATTGTCTTTTGTAAATGGATTACCAGAACACTTTGGGAATTCATCGGCACTAAATTTAATTTGAATGTAAATAGGGTTAGGGATAAAATTTCAAAATTCTCAGAACACAGGTGGGCCTTATAAAGCATGAGAAATTAAATGCTACTAAAAAATCTAGGAAAACAGCAGTGTCTAACCTTCTGAGTTCCAGAAGAGCCCGTGTTAGATCAATACATTACACTTTTGTCCTCCTGGTGAAGCATGCGGGTTGTACTCAGAGATGCCTGTGTAAAGAGCAGTGACACGTCCCTGATGCCCCGCTGGCTGTGTAGCCCCTTGGCTCATGCCTGTTGTCACACTCCAGGAGCAGAGCAGCACCAGTGTGGTGAGTGTTATAGGCTGTATCTGTAACACCAGGGGGGCTGGGATCACACAGTCTGCCAGTCCACTGTTCACACTCACGTTTGCCTCACCGGCTCTGCTGCAACATGAGGGAATTGTGTGTTTTAGTTACAGTTGTGGTATTTCTGCTGTGGCTCACTGGATGTTTGCTGTTTTCTGCTCCACTTGCTTGCATGGGGCACTCACCTTTGAGTGCCTGCCTCCCGCTGCAGCTGCTGCAGAGCTTGCACAGCTCTCTGAGGCACGGTCCACATTTGTTCAGTGAGAATCTTTTCATCGTAGCGAGAATTTCTCTGTGGAAAAGAGGACAAAATAAGGCTCACGTCAGCTTCAATGACATTTTAAAAATAAGCATCACAGGCAGATTTCTGTATTATATTAAATATGCATGTATGTCAAAATGAAAAGTTTATGTAAAAAAAAAAAAAACGTTTTTTGATCGTCTGCTATTCTCCCTCTTCCTTAAAATTCACTTCACAGGGAGTGTCAGGGGAAGGGCTCTTTTGGTGTTCTGCTTTTGAAACAGACTGTTCTCAGTGTTCGTCTGTTCCCACAGAACTAAAAATCAATGTCTTGATTATCACTGAACTATGGCAATTTTAAGGCTGCTAGGTTATGCATGCAAAATATTCTGTTTGCTGACTTGGTGATTTTCACCATTGTCCAAATGTAAGTGCACGTTCTTTCTGATCGTGCTCCTGCTTTTCACTGAATACTCATAAATAGAGCATCCAAGTTTTGTTTATTTCTAAGTGTCTTGTCATATATTTGTTGCATCAGAGAAGAATGCAGGTTCGAACCTGAGAGATCTTGAGGTTTGAGACCTTGAGAGCAAATCCTTGCTCAAAGCAAGGAGGGGCACAGAGTCAGGCAAGGTTGTTCAGGACCTTTTCTGGCTGAGTTTTAAACCTCTGAGTACTGAGACTACACAGCCTCTCTGGGCAGCCTGGGCCATTGCCCACCCATCCTGCTTGGAGGAAAAGCTTCTCCTGCTCTTGTTTGAGTTCTCTTTTTTCAATATCTGCCCCTTTTGTCTCCCGCTCTCACCTTGCACAGCTCAGTCTCCGCAGGAACCACCTCACGAGCATGAGGAGGCTGACGTGAGGTCTGAATCTTGAGAAGTCCTCTTCTCTTCTCTTCTCTTTCTTCTTCCTTCAGCATAAGTTTGGGGCTTTTTCTCCTCTTAATCACTTTCTAAGAACTTAATCTTTGAGGTTTTCATGTGGCCACCTATGGAAGAGAGACCAGAGGTGTTGTGTGCATGCCTACTTGACATCTTCCAAGAACTCGCGCATTAATATACTCACACATTTAGAAAAACCTCTTTAATTCCACCTCTTAAAATCTTCATTAAAACCACCATTATGTTTTTGAGGGGTTTTTTTTGTTTTCTGGGTGTGGTGTTGTTTTTTTTTTTTTTTTTTGTGGTGTTTTGTATTTTTTGTTATTTTTGTTTTGATTTCAAGAAAATCGTTTATGCAAACTTTTCAGGCATCTCTAACTTCTGTTTTTGTGTAAAAACTTTGTAAAATTAAAAAAAATCAAAGTTGAAGAGAAGGCTCGCATGAGATATGATCAAATCCACAAAAACTCTTAAGCTTGGGGAGCTGAAAGTAAAATCAGTAATATTGGGTTTGGGGTTTTTTTTTCACTTGTAACTGATACAAAGATAACAGGAGGACTACAACTGGGCTTTTTTAAGGAGATTAATTAGGGTATAAATGTTAAAATTTTTCAGTAATTACAATATAAATTTCCAGATTCCTCTCGGTCATTATATCATTTGAGAAATGTTTTGGTTTAGACATCCCCCAGCCCCAAGTTATTTGCAA
The DNA here is from genome assembly GCF_023055355.1 of Agelaius tricolor. Taxonomy (NCBI): domain Eukaryota; kingdom Metazoa; phylum Chordata; class Aves; order Passeriformes; family Icteridae; genus Agelaius; species Agelaius tricolor. The sequence continues at coordinate 42,117,937 of NW_027269269.1, read as the reverse complement.
ACAATATTTAGAGAAGGGCTGTACAAATCTTTGGATTATCCATTCTCTGTTGGTTAAGTAGGAAACCTCAGTGTTTACCTGTTTTTAATCTACCTAACTTGTGAAATAGAATTCCAATATTCTGTTGTACTACTGAAGATATGAAGTGACAAGTTAAATGTCTCGGAATCTGACAGCATTGCATCAATATTCCATAAATTTAAAAAAAACCCCAACCAACAAATCTTGTAAATTCACCAAAAACTACCCCATTTTCCTTTCCTAAGACCTACATTCCACTTATTCATGTTGATTGGCATTAATTATAATATCACTCCTTAAAAGTGTGTCAGTTTTTTAAATCTTTATTCCTCCTGTGTTGGATTTATCTGTGGTTTATGTCAGGCTGCCAAGTTTTCTAGTTATCTGGGATATTTTGTTTACCACAAAAGTTAGAACAGGAGCTTCCTTTTTTGTTTTCTGAAACACTGGCTGGGTGCCAGGAGATTCAGGTCCAGGGATTTGAAATTTTTTGACCTTAACTTTTCCCTAGTAAGACATGTAGCTGTTTTCTAAACAAGTTTTTTTACTCATATGAGGCAGACGTCTTTATTTTCTTCAAATTGTTCTACTAGTTCCTTCTCATGATGTACTGTGGCTTTTTGGGGGTGGGGGGATATCATTAAGCTCTCCTTGTTTAAGTAAAATTTCTCTAGGATATACCTAATATCAGCTTTTTACTGATGTCATCTATCTTTGTGGAAAGCTTTTATCTACTTTTTTTTTTTAAACCTCATGTAACTCTCTGTCATTCATAAGAATGTGAGTTATCTAGAACTCCATGATGAGGTTTTATTACACATTTGCTAACTATTATACAGATTTGGTTTTATTGTTTTTTTTAATTTAATTTAAATCATAATAACATTTACTTCAGAGAAAAGTTCCTCTCTCAAGCATGAAAATATATTGCATTTATAGCAATAGATGTAATTGTTTCATGAACTATTGCAGTACTAACTCTTCATCTGGGGCTCAGTTACTTGTTTTCTTCCAAAGTTATGCCTTGTTATGTTAAATAGGAAATGAGAGTGGAAGAAAATTCAGCAGAAGTTCCTAAATCATGCTGATTTCTCTATTGAGGGGGATCCCAGAAGGGAAGCGAGAAGGCTCCACAATAAGGTGAAAGAAACAAATCAGTATGTAGCCTTCTACAGAAGGAATAGAAAATGAGAAAGTCTAAAAGGAGCAAAATACTGAGAACCTACAAAACAGTGTGACTGTCTCAATGACATTTAAAATAGATTTCTAAAGCCTCCCAAACAGGGAATTGAAATGTTACCTTGAATTTTAAGCAGTGCATATTTATGTTGAGGAAACAATGATGACAATAAAACAAGTTTAATAATGGATTTGTTCCTTAAACTGCTTGAGATAAGCAACAACACAATTCTATAATACTGCTGTGTACTAGTTGTAACCATACTGTTATAGAGATGTTGTTCTTCCTCCCAATTTACTAGAGGTGCTATGTTTGAGTGACAGTAAAAATAGACAAGAATTGCTGTTTAGAAGAATGCTAAAATATGGCTTCTCACTCTGTTCCTCCAAAGTTTAAGTGAAGCAGTGCTGCTCTTGTGAAAAACAGCTGTTTCTGACCTTAACACTTTTATTTTAAGAGCTTATGTTTTAAGCTTTCAAAGCCATAAACTAAGCCTTTTAAATATAGACATCATTTGGAAGTAGCAAGCTAGAACAAGGTCTTGCTACTCTGACTTTAAAATTTATTTTTTTTAAGAACACCCTAATGAGTGACATAAATTTGCTGCAGACTTCCCTACAGCTCATTTGCTTTGCTTCAGTGAAAAATTTGGTCAGGTCCTCTGAGGATGCAAGGCATGTGCCTTTGTTGGTGTGTAGTCAGCCTTCACCAGCCTCCAGGTGTGCCCAGCATTACACATAACAAACCATATGCTCCTTGTGACTATTGTTCCAGCAGGGGATAAGTCCCTGGATTTGAGGAAGGCTGATAAGTTTAGAGAAATCTTGACATTAAAATCAGCAAAAATGCAGAAAAAATATATGAAGTTCTTGAGGAATTTTACAAGGTGATTTTCTATTTCTCTTTTTTTTTTTCCTGCTTTAATTTAAACTGATTTTTTCTGCAAATCTGCTGTGCTTTAACTGAGATAGACTTGTAAGCCTTGCTCCATAAAGTGTCAGGCTGTAATACTGGTTCAGAAATAAATCTGCCAGTAATGGGAATGTCCATACCATAACCACAAACAAGGAGACACAAGGATAATCGGCTGAGCTCATCCAGAAGTAGATTTTCAAGTTCATTCATTTTCTGTAGTAACAAATTTGAAAGTAGAACTACTTGGAGTGCCATTCACATATCACCAGTCCTGGAGCCTAACCTGGCATCAGAATGTCTTCAAAGAAGGAGAGTACGTGGTTCATTACTGCACCTGAATTCATCATTCCTAGCGCCGCACAGCTTGGGGCATGTCGGACTCCACAAATTAAACAGGTAGTCTTGATCTGTTCCAGGCTGGTACACCTGCAGCAAAAGCACCTGGTGCACAGAAAAGGGGCACTGGGGATTCATTAGGTGGCATTTTCCTTCTGAAGCAGTGTTGATTAACTCCATGTTATGCTAATGAACTGCTGGAAGCACTAGCAGCCAGCAGGATGGGCAGGTACAGGAGCTGTAAGGATAGTGTGGCTTTCAGGTTTTGATCAAGTTCTTCTTAGTGAAAGGTTTACTGATGGAGATTTTTGTTTTTGGAGTGTGTTTATGGTTTTCTTTTTTCTCTCCTCTGTGGTTCTTTAGTATTGAGCTCAACTATTTTATATTTTATATTATGTCACAAAAAAACCCAAAGCAGCTTGTACTGAAATGCACTAAACAATATTGTAATGTTTTGCTCTGCTTTAGCCACTGATTTTGTTTCACTTTGCTACAGGGCATGTCAGCTATTGTATACATTTCACATTTGCTGGGAGGGGAGTGTTAGAAGGAAAGTCATCCTTAACCTCAAACCATAATTATGGGTGCATGTTGTACAGACAGAGACTTCCTTCCCAAATCTTCTGCTCACCCAAAGCCCCACGGACCCTGGGAGGGTTGTGCATTATTGATGTCCATGTTGATCAGTTTGTTGTAGCAGAACTACTGGAGGTTTTATTCTTGGTTTTGCAATAAATGTACAGCAGTGTTTTCCAAGCCCAGTGAGATTGTCTAAAAGCATCAGGCCCTTTCCTGCAGCTCTGTTTAGCTCCAGTGAAATTTCCAGCCTCTCCTGGTGTTCCTGGCTAATTACACATTGACAAGAAAGTTGCATGTATCTTCTGCTCCTCTCCTATGTACAGACAGTGTTGTATAGTGAATACTACAGCCAAGTAGAAGTCTGAAGGTCAGACTTTATAATTAGCTCATATAAATAGCATTGGCTTATGTTAATCATAGAATCACAGAATTGTTAATGTTGAAAAAGACCTTTAAGATCATCAAGTACAACCTTTTTGGTAAGGAAAAGCCAGCTTCACTTTGAGGATGGCATCAGATTCCTATTGTATGAAACAAAAAATCCTCAAAGACTCCCAAATGGTGATATATCTATGTAAGTCTGGTTATATTTTAAAAATTTATGTTTTAAATTGGTGAAGAAGTTAATATAATTCTGTTTGTTGACTTGAATGAATGATAAATTGGATTTACTGATATCGAACAGGGGGGGCTTTTGTTTTATTTCAAAACCAGAGAATTGAATGACATTACAAAAAAAAACAACCCAAAACACCAGAATGGGAGGTCTTTTGGTCAATGCTTCATTCTGATATAAATTTAAAACCTCACTGCAGTCTTCCATTTTTTATCTCTTCTTGCCGTCTTGGTCATATGAAGGATTTATGCTATTTGGGATTTACTGAGGTGACCAAAGGAAGAATAAAATGTTTGGACTTTGAAGGGAATGGCAATTGTGGAGAAATCTGCTTTGAGCCCTGAACTGAAAGAGCATATTTTCTGAATTTTATATGTAGGGGAGAGAGGAAGGGGACTATATCTTGTATATCTGTGGTAAACCCTGGTTTAATGTTTGCTGTTTTATTTGTTCATTTGTTTGTTTTAAAGGTGATGGGAGAATGTGTAGAGAACAAGCCCAAAACATAATAAGATACACACAATAATCAGCATTAAATTATTAATCAATTTGAAGAAATGAGTTAGTTCTGAATGAAAATAATTTATTTTCCTATTAACACTGTTAATACTAAACACTAAAAAGCTGTTAAAGCTAAAAGAAAAGAAACAAAGCAAAGTTAAAAAACATACAACCACCCTTAAAAATGCCCTGTACAGTTTAGGGCATTTTTTTCTGGTTTTTTCCATATTAATTTGAAAGATAGATTGGCATATCAGATAAAAATGGATGTCAAACATCTGTAAAAAGCTCTTCTATAATAGAAACAAAAATGAAAGATATTAATGCCTTTGCATTCAAAGCACCTCAAAAGAAGGGGAAGACAATTACAAGTTTACCTCACAAAATGAAGTTGTGATTTGTAATTTCAGACAAATTTTAATACATTTTTTTTGTGTGCAGTAGGAGCATTGATTTAACAATTGAAATGAGTGTAGTCTTAGCTATTAGCTCAGAATAGAGCAGAAGTTCTTTCTCTGGGTTTTTGGGTAGATGGACATTGCAACACGTGGCTCAGGGATGAGAGATTTCTGAAAAATAGAATGAATAGGATGGAAACAGTGAAGCTGTAACATTTTTTAGGGATTCAAATTTTTTGTTCTGTGGTAACACAAATTCAAGCATGGTATTTTCTTTTAAAGTTGCTGTATGCAATGTATGTGTACGTGAGAGAATATTCCTGATAGGAATGGTAGTTAAAAATGATTGAGTGAGGTTTTACCTCTAGGAGAACCTATTTCTGCTGATCTCATTCTCTTGAGTTTATTCTAAGTAGTGGATCTGCTACTTAGCTTTTTAAAAAGTGGAAGAGCTTGTTTTACTTTAACTGCCTTGTTCAAAGTATTTGTTCTTGCATAGAAACATGATACAGACTTGCCTGGATTATTTTTCCTAAATGCCTCTTGGAAACTGCAGTTTTCATTAGTGAATTTTTCATGAGGTGATTTTTCATGAGCTCCAAGCTCATCAGTGAGAAACAGCAACATGGGAAAACATTGTTTTACGTAGATTTCCCAATGTACAAAGAGAATCTGGTCAAACTTGGCCCAATGTCACTGAAATGTCAGCCTTGAAATGCCAGAGAACATCATATTTCTACTTTGTTGTTCTGTGATCACAGTTCCACATGTACAATTACAGGGGAGTTGGAGATCAAGAAACATTGGAAATAAAATTTTCACCCTGTATTTGGTATTCTGAATGTTCTCTTGGTTCACACAGTGGAATGCATTGAGAAATCAGCTGTGGAACTATGGAACCTTACCAGTTGTTGAGAACAGCTTCCCAACAGAGGTCCAGTGGGTAGCAGTTTGAACAGTTCTCACAGTCTGCTTGAAATAGGTACAAAGCAAACTATACTCATTATTCATCACACAAATGTTTAAGTTGGTTTTGAGTGTTCATTCCTGGGGAAGGAGGGAATTGTTTTTTTGCAGAGACTAGATGTAAACATGAAAAGATCACTTCCTTGTTTTGCTTTGAGGCTTTTTCTATGCCTCCTTTTCATGCATATCTGCAGTGCTTGCCCTCAACTTTGAGTGCACCCCTACCCAGTGAGATCAGTTCTAAGAGGACTCCTCAGAGCACTGAATCCACTATTTGTTACTGATGAGAGCCTGCTCTCAAAATCCCTGCATACAAATATCTCTTTACTGACTTTTTTTTTCGGTTTAGGTTTGGGATTTGGAGTTCTTTGTGGTTTTGCTCTTTGCCAAAAATGATTGTGAATCCTGTTGTGCTGGTGACGTGAAGAGCACTGGTCAAAAATGGGTCAGCCCAGTCAAGTAAGCAGAGACACTTGATGCTCTTCCCTGCCTGTGTGCTTGTGTTGAGCTTAATTTTTGCCTTTTTTAAATTATTATTTTAATTGTTCTCTGGCACCTGCAGTGAATTTGATCTTGTACTGGTGGGAGGATATTTCCAGTTTTGTTTTTATAAGCTCTCTAATAATCTGCCACTAGTCTCAGTTGCAGGTGAGTTACAAAACTCTTAAATTCCTTTTGCCTATTTTGCAAGGTGCTACCAATCAAATACTTGTACATGATCTATTAGATCTTGCAATACAGGTGTCACAAAACACCTTTATCATGATGTCAGCATGCCATTCCAGTTTTGCTGCCATTATTTTCTCTTCTAAAGAAGAGAAGAGGAGCTGCTTTAGAGTTACTTACAGGTCAGTTACCTATTCAACAAGTTTTAAGATCTTGATGTCTGTATGCCCTTTCTCTAAGAGGGGGATTGAAAGAGAAAGTTGCAATTTAAAATTATGACTGTCACTATTGATATTCGAGGCACTAAAAGCAAACCCCTGTTGGAAGTCCCAAGCATTTACCCACTCACTTATGGTCTTATTTGCAGTATAAATGTCATAAGATGTACATAGGTCTTTGCTGCAGATCACTGAAATGATGTTTGGGGTTTTTTAAGTGAAAAAGAATAGTGATAGCAATTTGATAATAGGGGCACTACAGTTTTTCTTGCTATACAGCAACCATAGAAGAGGCAAGGCAGATATCTACAAGAATTATTTCAGCTATAATGCTGATAAACTGTTGGACAGTTTAGTAGGTTTCAGATGGAAATTCAGGATATTTATACATGTCATCATACAAGTTCTGTGAGGTGAATACAAATGTTAGTCACTTACCAGGAAAGGTGCAAAAATCTTAAACACCTCGGGGAAAAAAACGCAACAATTTTCATCTGCTTATTGCAAACTCTTATCACTTCAGCTAATGTGAGGCTGTTCAATAATTTATGCAGCTGACCTAATTTGTCATACAAAGATTGCATTAATAAACAAGCTCAGCTGTGTAGGGCTCCAGGCAGGGATCCTTTAGGAGTGGATATGTTTGGAAAGAAGGCAATTGTTTTATTTCTCAGTCGTTCTCTCCTCTACTGGGAAGTTTCAAATTTTGGCAATGCATAATGTCTACATGTAAAAAAACACCTACTTTGTCTAAACTCATCAGTTTTTCTTCCCTCATCTTGCAATGTCTATTCTCTGTGCTCAAAAATTGCTTCTTCAGATTTTTCACAGTATTTTTAATGAACAATGAAATTTTAAATAGGTGGGTGAGACACTGGCTGAGTTCATTCCAGATGTTGACTCCAGATATGAACTTTGGAGTAAACCTAGAAACTAATATTACACAAATCAGGAAGAATATTTTGAAAAAAGGGACCTTAGTAAGAAGGTTTCTTAAAAAAGATTAATCTGAGAGGATTTTATTGGTGGGTGGGAGTGTGTGTGTGTGTTTTGCTTTGTTTTACTTTGGTTTTGGGGGCTCTTTCTGTTTTTGTTGTTTTTTTTTTTGTTGGTCGGTTTGTTTTGGTTTTTTGGGGTTTTTTGTTGTTTCTGTGGTTTTCAGTGGTGGTGGTGGTTGTGTGATTTTTTGGTTGTTTTTTTGGTTGGTGGGTTTTTTTTTTTTTGGTAATGGCCAAATTTGGGTAATTCTTAGGTACTTATACAGCTAGCGGCACAATTTTGCATTCTTCTGCTGAGGTACTTTTGGTTCATATTTTCATCCTGAAAACATATCACAGTCCTACTTGTAAAGGACAGTAAATCTCTCAATAAATCCTGAAAATAAATCTTTCCTGGTTTAAGAAGTTCCTAAGCCTGAGTGACTCCTTAATGTTGGATCCTTTGTCAGAAATGAAATGTTTTAATGGATTTTGAGTACATATGTAAACAAATTATTTTTGCAGGTTGCAGAGATGTGAAATCTTATTAGGAACAAATTCTAAAGGGGTTGTGCATCACAAAATGAAAAATTAAAACAGAAAATTTACTGCTGTTAATGGAAGAGTGGCTGTGCTACATGCAGTATTTCCTACTCCTCCACATCTACCACATTAAATATATTTATTTCAGGTATTTCTAAGAGCTCCACTACCATAATGTTAAAATGTCACATTTTCCCAAATACATGCAATGGAGTAGATGAGATTAGAATATTATTTCACATTAAAGTCTTTATTCCAAAAGAAACACTATTTTAGGACTTTTCTTTTACGTATGTTTTATTTTAAGTTTTCCAGTTCTGTGTCCACATGTAAATTTACTATTCCAGTGTTCAGAAAGAAATTCTTAGTGAAAATATAAAATAAAACTCTTAATAGCCTTCAAATTATTGGGGAGTTTTAGTAAATTTAAAAGGTTTTTATGAGAGTGGCATTTATTTTCACAGCAAACAGGCCAATGCACCTGATATTCAGTACAGGTGTGTAACAACATGCAATATTTAGCGCATTGGAAATTGGCAGGGGATTTCTATGCCAAATTTGGACCTAGAAAATTCATCCAAACTGGAGCAGCTTAAGTTGTTAAGCATTAATCAAGTGCCTCCATAGTGACAGGTATGTACTGAAGGTAATAATTCATGGAGGAAAATTAGCTCTTGTTTCATGGGAGTAAAAGGACATGGTGGAGGCAAGGTAGACAAAACTCCTTTGCATCAGAGACCTTTTCCTTGGGGAGAGGAAAATAGAAGAACTGAGGAACATTGGATCATGAAGGTGATTTATAGTATTTATGTGTTTGGCTGGTAACTATAATGGAAGAACTTCATAAGTTAATCAGTAATTACAAGAAACATTCCTGGCAATTTTGCTGCCCTTGGAGGGCTCAGAAGAACAAATGAGGGCTGGCCATAACACCCACTTCACAGACTGCAAAGTCCTTGAATGGTCATACCCTTGGCTGTCTGAAAGTAACGTTCATTTCTCCAAACCTTTGGATAATCTCAAAAAGAATAACCTAGAACACCACATGAATATCTAGAAATAAAATCAGCCTGTTGTGTTGAAAAAGTACCATTTATGTGTGGCATTAAGGTTGGTGGACATGCCATAACAAGTTGCTTTTTCCTGCAGAGCTCATGATCCACCATCTCCATTAGTTGTTTTCTCCATGGTTCCTCTACCGGCAAATGTCTGGAGAAGGAAGACCTTGCTTTCTCTCTACACTTCCTACTGGTCTTGGACTTCATTTTTCCAAAGCTTTCTGTTGCTAACATCAGGTCAGTTTGTGCCAATGTCTGTAACTGTCACTGAATAAGCATACAAATTTGGGTGTGAATGTGTTATGATTCAATACATATGTCTGATTCTAGTTCACCACGTTGATGTATTTCCTCTTCATATAGTTCTAGATCTATAAAATGTAAAATTGCTCAAAAAAAAAAAATTCTCATGATCTACCACCATCTAATTAATAATCCTCATATCTTTAAGGGGAAAATGATCCATTTTAGACCAAATGTATTATTTAATGGGCAAAAAAAACCAAAACAACAAAGCAAGTGAAATAGGATGGATTTATCTGCTTGATGAAGACAGTCTTCTCTTGGGTCAAAGATGGATGTTTTTGATAGATGATTCTGGAGTGACAACTGTCATCTGAAGAGTTTGCATTTGAGACTGTTGCTTGATGAATAAGTCTTTTTTAACAAGGAAATATTCTACCTTTTGTCCGGTTATTCGGTTTCATTTCAATGGACACTTGCATTTGGTAATTTACTGGTATTTCATTGTCTTATTCCCCCCATAAATCCTGAGTGTAGTTATAGATCTGTCTGTTACTAACAGCAGCTCAGGTAGCAGGGATATATAGTGTGCAAGTTTGCAGATGAATGTCTAAAATCAAATGACTTGAAACAAAACAGATATTTAAATTTTAAAATGCATGAACAAAGAAATGAGGTAACCTGCACAATGAGGAAGGTGTTAGGTTTGCTGCTCCTGGAGAGGAGACTTGGGAGTACCTCTTCATGGTACTTAAAAGGCAGATACAAAGCTGATGGAGTCTTCATGGAGAAAACAAGGAGCGATGTGTACAAGTTTCACCAAGTAGAGGTTTTTTTCCTCAACGCAAGAAACAAAATTTGTGCAGTAAGAACTCATCCCCTGGAACAACCACTTCAGGGACATGGGTGAGTCCTCATGGCTGGAGGTTTCCAAGCTGCAGATGAGCAGATGATACCATTTACATTCCTTTTCCCACAAAGTTGGACCAGATGACTTTTTGAGGTCATGGTCAACCTAGACTGTTTTATGTTATATAAGAGAAAGAAAAGAGTAGTTAAGAAAGCTGATTCCCAAACAAGACGCTTTTTGGTTGTGTGCACATGGAGGCACATGGAGGCAGTTTTTTAATTAAAAAAAAAATAGCTGGATAGAGGTAAGACTGCTTATTGCTTCTTCAGATGTTCTTCAGGGATATTCATTACAATTTGTGTAGTGAGCTCAAAAATTTGGATTTAGAGAGGAATTGCACCAATCAAAAATATCCCACCCCAAAAAAACCCCAAACCCCCTAAATTGTATGAAAATGTTCTATATATTGGACTATCAAATACAACAATAAGAAGAAAATTTGCAATATTCAATTTAAGTAAGAAAAATAATGAAATGCAATTTAGTTTTTAAGTTATGTTCTTTGTCTTTTTTTTCCAAACCAAAGGACAATAAGCAAAGTGGGAATTAATGTAAAAGAGTGAATTTTACATTAATGTACATAACTCATTATCAAAGAGATTTCAGTCATAAAGTGCTGTGATCTTGATAAATAATTTCTGTATATAAGATATTCTAAAGTAGACTATTCTGAAGTTTTTCACTGAAAACATTTGGTAACACCACGTCTTATATGTATGTTCCCACAGGACTCTGAAAAAAGCTAATGAGAAGAAGTGTAAAAAGTAGTAACCCTGTCAGCACAATTGATGGGCCATCTACTTTTCTGATCAACACATGCACAGGGAGTTTTATTGCAGAGGGGAAAAAAACAACTAAACCAAATCAAACAAAAATCTTTTGATTCTTAAAAAACCCCAAATATTGTGTATTTTATGGCACACAAAAGCAGTAGGTACTCACCCAAGTCTCTGCTTTCACATACCTCAAAGGTAATATTTTTCTCACAGTCTGCCTGCACTCTTATGTGGTATTAACCCATGCCCCTTGTCTGTTTTCACCACTGGGCTTTCCTATCCAACTGAAACACATTGAGAGTCCATAAATTACAGAAGAAGGGCTGGTGTATGCTCTTTACACAAACTTGATTTCTGGGCTCAGTGGGGATATCTAAGAAAAAAATATAGCTATTAAATATTTTTATTCAATACATGGTTATGCCATCTTAAACTTTTCTCTAAAGAAAAAAAGAACAAAACCACTTAAAAGTCACTTACTGACTGAAAAGTGTATGATGGTAAGTACAATTCTTAAAGCATAATTTTTCTTCTTAAGCTCAACCAAGTTCTTGGTAATTTTCTCTCTCTGCTGTGTAAACCTGAATACGGTACAAGTATGCTACAAATATGTACATTAATCCAAAATATGTGTATGCTCTTTGGTCTTGTTCTTAGTGCTAGGCCAAATATTTCAAATAATTGATTTAGTATTTACATGTAAAGTCCTAGAACAAGAACCTTCAGGTTTTGAAGTCAAACATTAAAGTTAGATAGAAGCCATAATTAAAGTCACCATTCATTTCTCTTGCGGTGTCATTTTTGTTATTCATTGCTGTGACCATTAATTACATAATAATTTACTGTAAACCTCTCTATGAAACCTTAGCACTCACCACTGCTCAGGGGAGAGAGCATTTACTAAATGGGGAACTACTAAATGATTCTTCATTATGCTCCTCATTAAGTAGTGGTGCTGTATTTTTTTACACACCATCGAATTGCTGCACTTTATACAGAATTATTAATTTCCCTCATGGGGTTTCTTTGGTGTTTATCATCATGATCAAGCATTCACAATGGTTTATGAAATTAGCTAAACAGTAGTGTGCAAGGTTAAGCGACTGCTTTGCCTTTTGTCTTACAGAAGTGAATTGAAGCACAGAGAGCTTATGGCTCAAGTAAGCCATCTTTTATTTTATGTTGTAGATTGAGGTGCCAAACATTTCCTTTTCAGGTGTGGTTGCACCACTTCCCTATTCAGGTAACCAGTAAGATGAATTTCTTCAGATGCACTGCACAATGCACGCTGCCTGATATAGTACACAAGAATTTATGACTGTGGGCATCAGGTCAGAATTTATTTGCTGTGTGGCCTCAGAGGTGTTTGCTGGTCATCAGGGGAGGGTTCTCTACAAAGACTTCTAGCTCCTCATTTACAGTTTTCTCTTTTTTTTCTCGTGGGCCATTTTAGCCTCTACAGTCCTTTCTTTTCACTCTGGACTCTGCCTCTCTTTTTATTTCCTTCTGTGTTCTAGAAACTCACAGCTTCCCATTTACAGCAATAGCAAGGAGAACTGGTGAGACTAAAACTTCCTCCCTCTTGCCCTGTAAGAAATTTTGCTTCTGTTAAATTTGGCTGTGAAACTAATTCTTGCTTATGTCTACTTGTGGAACCTCTAAAGGCAAAGGCTGTTGGAAGAACATCACTGCCCAGCTGTAAAGGGTTGTGTAGTGCCTTTGTGACTTAGAGTGAATTTGAAAAGCCTTTAACAGAGTCTGAGTGTCTGCAATGAGTGTGGTACTGATGCAGGGAAAATCTTTGTGCTGGTTTTCCAAGTACCTACTACACAAAAACATGCCCCTGAGAAAAATTTGCTTCCTCCTTATGAAATAATAATGATCTAAGGAGAAATTAAATTCATAATGACTGTCTTACCATATGGGCACAACACAGGCACATATTGTTACAGAATCACTGGAAGGGCGAGGTTGTAAGGGGTCACAATGGATCATCAGGCCCAACCTCCCTCCTCAGGCAGGACCATCCCAGACCACATGGCACTGCATTGTGTCCAGACAGCTCTTTAACATTTCCAGGAAGGAAGATTCCTCACCCTCTCTGGGAAACCTGTTCCAGTGCACTGCTAAAGTTCTTCCTTATGTTCAGGTGGAATTCTTGGGCACCTGTTCCTGGTCTTGTCCTATTGCTTAGCGCCACTGAGCAGAGCCTTGTTCCAGCCTCCTGACATCTCCCTTCAGACACAGCAGACATTGATGACATCCCTTCTCAGTCATCTCTTCTCGAGGCTGAGCAGCCCCTGCTCCCTCAGCCTTTCCTTCCAAGAGAGATTCCCTGGTCCCTTCATCATCTTTGGAGCCCAAAATTGGATCTGCCCCAGGAGCTCCCTGTCTCTCTCGTGCTGAGAAGCCCAGAACTGGACACAGCACTCGAGGCTCACTGGGGCTGAGCAGAGGGGCAGGATCCCTTGACCTGCTGGCAATGCTTTATCTTTTCCTGATGCTTTTTTTAGCAGCTGCCTGGTGCAAAGTACAAGAAGGGCAGGGAGAGTTTTCCATCATGCTCTCCCTGATTCCAGCAATGCTGTAGAGATGTTGACATGAATTTAGAGATAGGGTTGTGGTTATGGTAGCTTTTGGCAAAGTATTTTCAGGAGTTTATTTAAGCAGTGTATATTTATCCCCAGCCCATAAACACTCAGTTTTAAAATTTCAGCTTTACAAGTTCTGTTACAAACACTTTGATTTAGAAAGCACTGCTATGGAAAAAGCCAGCTTATTTCACCTGAGAAGCAATGTTTACAAGCTTATAGGCTTGCATTATTTTATGACATGTATTTTATTCAGAGTAGACCATTATAACATTTCTATTTGTTGAATTTATCTGAAATTGAGTTTGCTACACATTATATAGAATCAACATTTTTATTATTTCCATGCTGGGCAGACTTGTTATTTTGGAAAATTTTTTAATAAGTAAATGACAAAGTATTTAAATTATTACTAGTAAATCTCGCACTTCTGAGAAGTGACAGGGTTCTGTTCAGGCATTTCATGTTTCTTTTAGTTACATCAATAAATTATTGGAAAAAAAATAAAAAGTACAGCATATTTCCAGTGACCCTTGTAATCTTTGTAGTTATTGATGTTGTTTCTTCTGTTTCTCATAAAATTTGTAAAATCTCATTGATTGGTACTTGTTTCCTAAAAATGAAGATTTAGAATATATATTTTGCTGTAACTGGTTTCAACTTTCATCCAACTTGATGAAGTACTGCTAAACCAAACAAATCCATGTCTGGGTTTCTTTAGGGTGCTGAATAAACTCAGGTGAGCACTTAGGTGTCACAACATAAAGAGAGATAGAGATATAACTGTTGTGAATAAGCTGGTGATATTTTATGATCTTTCATCACTGTTTTCTTTCCTTAAAACCTCAATTTTATTGAAATAAGGAGACTTAATGGGTAATGACTTAGAAATCTGCTTCTCTAGCCACTACGGCATCCAACAGGATGGACCAGCATAATTGTTGGTGGTTGCTTTGTCTCACAGTGGTGTAATCCTACTGATGCTCAAGTTTCAGGAGCCCAGACAGGTCTTGGTCACCTCATTTGGGCTTCCCTGCCCTGTAGCCCACAGCACCTTCTGCACAAATCATTGTCCTCCTCCTTATAGCTTGATTTCATGGCTTCTCGTACATGTGCATCTTTTGTTACTAAAAGGCTTCTGTACACAGTGTGCTCTTCTAATGATGCTCTCAACTAGAATTTTTTTCCCTTTTCCATTTTCCCCCCTCTCCAGGATGGTTGGCTGTGTGATTGCCTGTTATTTACAGCTTGCATGCACCAAATACCAGCAGCAAGGACAAACCTCATTTTCTCATTCCTCGCTGTACACTAGTGAGCAAGTAAATGTGCTTAATTGTGTTTTTATCTGAGCTAATAAAGCTGTGCCAGGTTGTTAGACATGGAAGACTGCTTAAAGCCAACTTTGTCCCCACCAAGGGTCTCTGCAGACCCCGTTGCCTGGATACGCTGAGGCCAGGGTACCTCAGCGGGCACCAGCAGGGGCTGAATGTTTGCAGGGGAGCTCTCATGATCTGTAATTGCTCAGAGAAGTTGGTGATACTCTGAGTTTTCTTTATTATCAGTACCTTAGGAAATAAGGAGAAAGGCAGCTTTTCATTTTTCTTTTTTTTTTTTTCTTTTGTT
This sequence comes from Agelaius tricolor, assembly GCF_023055355.1. Taxonomy (NCBI): domain Eukaryota; kingdom Metazoa; phylum Chordata; class Aves; order Passeriformes; family Icteridae; genus Agelaius; species Agelaius tricolor. Next base: position 42,102,820 of record NW_027269269.1, on the reverse strand, counting down.
CTTTGTTTTCTTTTAAAGTTCCTTTTCTTTCCTTTCTCTCTGATTCTTTTATATCCATACTGCACTTGTCACAGTTCTGGCATTTTATGAATGCTCTTTCAGGACTGATTAATTTATTTCTTTTGTCTGTTAATGTATGCAGTGTATAAATTTAACATGCATCCTATTAAAATCCCTTAAACTGAAATTCTTTAACTGTATCTTTGAACTTTATTTGATATGCCAAATACACTTTAAAAAATGCATGAATCTGAATGAATTCTTCCCGCTTGACCAAGTATGATTTCCTGCTGAAATTTGAATACTGTATACTGGAGCTATCCACAGATTCTTTTGACAGCTTGAGTACATTTCCAGATGGTGTGCAATCACCATTCCTTTTTAAATCTGTTTTTTATAATGGCGATAATTAAGAATTATTTTCTGGGACTGAATAGTCAGTACACCAAAACTGAAAATGGTCAAGGAAATAGTTAGCCACAAAGGGCTGAGATAAAATTTTTTCAGGACCATGATTTATAATAGGACCATGATTATACCCTACTTTTAAATGAAGTGGTGCTTTGCTAATTGTTGCACAGGGGAACAAAATAGTTCACCTTTGTATGTTTTCTGAGAAAGGGAGAAAAGGTAATATTATTCTCTTTCAGTAGATTCTTGATCAGATGAAGCCAAGAGCCTTTAAAATATTAATTTCAACAGTAAAACCTCTCTATATGTACACTTCTATACATGCAAAGACATGTTAAATAGCTAAGATTAATAGTCAAATCTTCAGAAAATGAAATCCAGGACTATGGGCTCAACCCATATGCAAGATGAATGACTGAACTTTGTTTCTCTCATGTTGTCTAAGTATTTATGCCAAACATCATATTTATCCAGAATCACAGTTATTAGTTATATAGCTGTAATTAGGCATTGTATTTAATTGCACACCATTATTTCCATGTACTTACCTAATTAAAGTAGTTAGCTTGTATGCATAAAACTGTAATGAGAAATTATTATACTGTGGGATGGCTGTCTGCTCTTGTCTGCAATCACTGCCAGAGTTGGGTTCCAGCAGCAAGCTTCATGCACAAGAACTTATATCCTTGCTGTGGAGGAAGAAACTTCACTAATCTAAAATGTTTCACTGTAGTCCTAGGTAGTCCTGGTGTTTTGGCAGGAAGAGGAAGATGACTGAAAAAATCTGATTTTTAGTCTAGATAGTTTGGTTTTTTAAATCCAAGAACTAAAATTTAACATGTGGACTTCTGCCCTTGGGTATAGTATATTCCCAGTGACCCTTGTAATCTTTGTAGTTATTGAGTGTGTTTCTTCTGATTTTCATAAAATTTATAAAGTCTCATTGATGGGTACTTGGTTCCTAGGTATACAGTTTCAGAATTATCCACCCGAAATGGGGTTGGATATATTGTAATATATCATTCTGTTTCCCGTCTCAGATTAAACAAACATACAGGCAATACTGATGGCAATCTCCTGATCAAACCAGAGCTGCTGCTGCAGTGTTCAAATATCCTGATAAACCCAGGGAAAAGCCAGTAAAATTCAGTCAGGCAAAACCAAACATGATCGATATGTACCTCAGGTGGAGCAAGCACTTGGAAGGAAAAAGTAAGGGGGTTTTTGCCCTTTTGGTACTGCTAATTTAGCTCTGGTGTCAAAGAAATACCTTGGTAATCTGTAAATCCACTTTTAAATGCTTAGTTAACAAATATATGTATAGCAATACATATTGCCCATTTCCTGGAAAAGTCACTGAGTTGCCACAGGACTACTTTGCTAGTGTTGCGAAAGAAATATATCTGACAATTTTACTGGGAAATGGCTTATACATTGATCTGATATACACACACTATTGATCTTTGAGACACCTTAATGGGATTAAACGGAAGATACGTTTATTAGTTATAAGGCTGAAAATTTTTACACAGAGAAGAGGACCAGTCTTGTTCTAAAAGAAAAAAAAGGTCTAAATCTGGCTTGAGGGAAAGTGTTAATTAAGAGTCTAGAGGGCAAGGGATGAGCACAAGAGCTTTGGGTGGACAGGTGCTAGAATAGTTTTATTTATTGTATCTTCTGCACAGTTAGAAAATTAGTAGGAGCCAATACAGAGGCCAAAGTTTAAAAAGTGTTTGAGGCAGTAATGTTCACTAAGTGCACTCATATTTTCTCTCACTAAATTAGAGTTGTATGCTTTGCCAATATATGTTCACAGTTATGGCAGTTTCTCCAGTAGGATCACAAATGGAATTGATGGGTTGCTCTTGCCTATAAAAATGTGTCTTCTAGGCTGAAATGTGGGAAAGTGTGAGGGGAGGAGGAAGGAAAAAATAAACCAAGTACCAAGGGATAGAAAAGGTATTGTCTTCAGCACGGGATTTCTGGAAATGTTTTGTCTACTGTTAGCACTCATTATCTGCTACATTTTAAACAGCTTTTAGGGTGGTAAATCTTAGCAATGTGAAAAAGCTAAGAAAACTAATTTATAGCCAAACAATGCTTTTAACATAATATATATATAAATTTATTACAGAGTCACTTTTCAGATATTTTTGTCTTTTCTGAGTTAACCTGGTGGAAGTTATTCTGCCCACTTTCTGTGAAGTCTCAAACATTGAAATCACTTGAACAAGCATGATTTATTCTGCTGATGGCTGTGCATGCAGAATAACATAATCTCTAGATTACAGTACTACCCAGTCTCTTGTCCCTTTTTCTGAATCAGTATAATATTCTGTGCTACATCTATAAGTACTTGTGTTTACAAAGTGTTTTGTTTTCCCAGAAGTTCATGTGAGTTCAGAAACGGTGACCTGAGCCTAGTGCATGAGTGAGTTGTACTGATAAAGCCCAAAGTGTTCTTGAACTCTGAAGCACTCTGCAACCAGAATTATCATGAGAAGATTTCTCTCCTGACATTCAGTTCCATTTTTTAATCACCTTGACCTTGGGTTTTTTACCTTAAGCATGCCTGGTGAATGGTACAAACCCTCATTTAGTCCTTCCCCCAGGAAGAAAAGCTTTTATTTATTAGGTTTTTTATTATGTGAGCACATTTTCATTGTCATGCTTGGTGTGTATTGCAGTGCTTCCAATCCACCAGTGACATTTTCTTCCATTAATAAGTAAGTATTAATGATTGGATGGTTTTAATTAAGGCAAATGGTGTTTATTTCTCTTTGCAGAGCTGTGAGTTGAAGGTATACGTTGAAATTACATTAATTATGTATTGCACGTAGACATGGAGTGTTTTGTATAATCAATTAAGGCATGGGAAAAATTATGTCATTTATGATTACATCTGGGGTGGAAGACGTGTAAATAATGAATGTTATAGGAATGCTGTCAATGGTTTGCCCTATTTCTGAAGATTAACACTTAGAAGATTAATTTTCAAGTATTTACTACTCCTTTAAAAGGATGTAAGAGAAAATGCTTCCAAAATAAGCTGTCAAACATAAGACACAAAACTGCAAACAAACCTTTGCACTGAAATATTGAGAAATGTACAAGTTTGTCTGCAATCCTTATCTGATAATCTACAGTGTTTCACAGTACAAATAGCTTACTTAGAGTGCAAAATCAAATAGCATTTCAATCCTTTATTAGAAACAAATTGCCTACTACATCATCAAGTCTGCCAGATTCCTATAAAAACTCCCAAAATCCAGCAGATTTTGTGTTAAAATTGAATTGGCAAAATGCAGCCCTGAATAAATTAATCTGCCTAACCTTGTCTCTGCTTTAGCTGTGTGTATGATCTATGACTGCTATGTTAAAAAGAAAAAAAAAAATCACATTGTCATCTAAATAGTCAGGCTCTGATCCTGAAAAGACCTATAACTCTGCTTAATTTTAGCAACATGAGGGTCCCAATGGCCCTTTAGTTGCCTAATGAAGGGCTCAAAAATAAGCAGGCATGCGTAATAATCTTTGTTAGGAACTGGGCGTGAGGAAGTCATAAAAAAGGCAATTGTGTCCAAGAGAGTTAAACATCTTTTCAAATTGCTATAGCAGAAAGGGTAAATTTAGCAGAAAACAATTACAGCCATGATTAGGGAATGGCTGCAGACTTAATTAGCTGGTTTTTAAAGTGTATATATATCAGAAAACAACATCAATGTCATATTACAAAAGAAAATATGAATGTAGGATGAAATTAGCTAGAGAATGCGCTCTTTTAAAGAGTTTTTTAGGGTATTAAATCAAAGAGGGACACATTCCATAAATTTTAGGCATTTCTGCAAACACTAGTGTAACAAACAATGTCACAAACTACTTGGTAAATTTATACAGGATGCATGATGAATTTTATGGTGATTCATACCTAAATCTCTTCATTATTTTGTGTAGAAATTATTCTAAAAATACAATGTTTATGAAGTTCTAGCATGTGTATCAGTTTATCCTTTGTCCTGTATGATTTTCCTGATGGATTTAATAGACTCTTTGCACTTCCTATGTGAATGTAGTTAAAATCTTGTGAATAGACTACAGTGGAAAGCATAAATTTCTAATCAAGGTGATTTGCTTGCAATTGTACTTAATTGTGGAAGATTTATATAAGCTATGGAAAGGGTGAAAACAGTACCCTTATTGCTTTTAAAGTGGCTCCTTTGTGACTCACTCTGCCATGTCTGTGTTTATACACAGAATTTACGTGCCCCAGCTGTGGTGGTGGCAGCGGGCAGCCAGGGTGGAACTGAGTGCCTGGGAGCTGTGGCAGGAAACTGCACAGCCTGCCCTTTCCTCCTGTTTGTATGGATGCAAATGTTCTTGGCAAAAGGGATGGAAAAACCCTTTCTGTTGTGGCCCTGCTCAATGCTGAAGCAAAGCGGCCGAGATCTTCAAGTGTCTTCCTGAAGGTTTTCTCGTCTTGTATTTCTCTCTCTGCTCAAAACAACCCAAAACCAGCAAACCATGTCTTGGTATGCAGTTAGCCTGTTGCAAATGCAGGGGCAGATGTAAATAGTGCAGCTCCTGGTTTGCCTTGTTGGTACCTGTGAGTATTTGAACAATGTCCCAGTTGAGCAGGGACAAAACCAAAGGATGGGATTATCTCCTTTGCAGTCTGTGAGGGCAGCATCCTGAGCCTGCTTAGGAATGAACCATCTGTCTGGAAATGTCACCTTCTGGGAGAGCCCTGCTCGTAGATGTTTTTTTAACTTCTACCCAGCTAATTAAGTGGCCAAACCCAAACTGCCTAAATTGGATTATTTTTAGCACTTAAATACCACGATGATACAGCTATGCCACAGACAATCATTAGAACTAATCTGATATGTAAAGTAAATTTTAGAAAAAATTCAACTTCTCTTATATGTAGGAGAGGATATTATAGCAATATGAATTAAAGGAGAAAGTATTTTAAATACAAATTCATGTAGGACAGGCTGTAAAGCATTCAAACCAGTAGGCTGTGTTTATTTGTCTCTAGCATGCAATAACTATAGGGAAAAGGTGGGTCAGAGAGGGGGGGAGAGAGAGAGAAGGAGAGGTCCCAGGTATCCACAGGGTGAGTATGAGCAGTTTTTTTTCCTTTCCCGTTGCTTGCCACAGTGGGAATGTTTGTCCAGGTGCGTTAACCAGGATGCACTAAGCAAACTTCTGCTCTGCCAGGCCTGGAATTGTGCCTTCCTGTCACAAATGCCTCCCTTTTGTACTTATCTCAAGTTCCACTGTGGTGGCTTATCTTTTGGCAGGTTCCTTCTGTGGCCTTGACAGTGTTTGAGACGGGCAACCCTGGTTTTTTATCTATTTTTGTACCTTAATTTTTCCCTTAGTATTGTCCAAGTTTTGAATTTCTTAAGAAAAAGGGTAGAGTGATCAAACCATTTTTCTCTAGTAAATTTCAGAGATATCTTCTATTCAGAGCCAAACCCAACTGATGGTTATTTAAAGCATCATCAATACAAGGCTCTTCATTTACTGTTCTAATTCAAAATTGTTTTTAGTGCTGAGTCTGTCTGGTGGATGGAGGCAGGCAACTGTTTCTACCCTCACAATATTCTCACAATGTAAATGTAAACCAAATGGAGCCTACATATACATCACCTAATATTTCAGTTGATCTAGGAGTAAAACAGTAAATAATTTAATTTCTGTATGCAGTTACCTATTCTAGTTTTCTTTAATTTTGTTCTCGCATTCTTGTCTTCTACTTTGTAATTATCTATTCTGTGCAGATGCTCTGCAAGTCATGAACATGCTTGCCATCTGCATATGCCTTCATTTCCAAGAGCAAACTGCTCCCAAGACTAGTTCTAATCAATTGATGGATTGATAATTGGTTTGCTGATCTGTGCCTTCTAAAACGTGTGTTGCCAGGGTTCTTTTTGCAGTAGCTGTTTTCTCTAATAAAGGGAAAGGTTATAGCGTAGACCATGTACAAATATTGCTCTATTTTTCTGTAACATTCTTGCTACTGCTGCAGCTGTTCACCTTCCTGCTTGAACTTTAAAACAGCCTTAATAGTACCAATAAATCAGCCTTCATCACTTTGGAGTCACTAACTCAGGGAAGAGGAGTGATAGTGACTTATTTGGATGACTTATCACAAACGTCAGGTGATAGGACTAAGAAAGTGGCACTGGAGAATTATAGGAATGGAGTTAATATTGTGCAATTTTATCTGTAATTTGGGAGTGGCTGCAAGGTTTTGTTGGGCTCCATTCTCACCCCTTCTGGCTCCAATCACAGCAGTATCCTAGCCTGGATAGGAGTGTTTACCACAATGCAGACAGGGATGCTATTAATTCAAAGTTCACAGAACCTGATAATAGGAGTCCCCTAATCACAGTTGACTGTAATAGCTAATTCTGAAAAGGAAAATGCTGCAAAGTGAGAAACATGGCCCTCTCTTTTGCTAACTACAAAACAATAGAGGGAAATTGTGTTTTAATTTCTTAACACTGTTTTATTGGGGCGGGGAAAATATACACAAAGAAACACATGTATTTCAGTGAGGTTAAGGAAGAGATTTGTCTGCCTACATATTAATCATTTGATTAAGGTTCTCTCTAAACACAAAATAAAAACGTTTCTAGCATAAGGATTTTGCAAATTTTCCATATGGAATTTTTCAGACAGCCTCTGATTAATTCTGTTGGCACCTGGGCTTTTGTATGTTTTTTGTGCCCTTTGCATGTTTTTGTTTGTTTACCTTAACACTTTTTAATTATTTTTTTCTTAGCATTTTGTGTATTTGTATCACATTTATAATGTCTAGTTACTAAAGCTAGGGAGTCAAAGAGGAAAAAACTGCTGTGGGTCTCTAGTGAGTTTCACAAAAAAATTTAATTTGAATTTTTTTTTTTGTGCTAGAGTGATCTCTTTTGTCATTCTTGTGAAAACTTGTATAACCTTCACAATTTAGTGCAATGTTTGTATCTTGAGTAATTACTATAGCTGCTTTTTTGTTTTTTTTGGGTTTGGTTTTTTTCCTCCTCTTTTTGCTACAGTCAGCAGACATTTTAAATTTTCATATAGCATGTTAACTGCTTGGGCTGATTAGTGTGAAATTTTGCTGCATTCCTGAGCAAGATGCAAGAGGAATACAAAGTGAGTTTTATTTCTTATATTGAAGTTATAATCCTTTCCTACTGTAGATGTTCTGATGCTCTTTCACTTGAAAGAAATCAATAACCATTGGAATATGAATTTAAGAGAGGCAAATTCCATTTAATGGCAATCTTATTTTGAGCTAACATTTTTGTTTTGAATAAAAACAAGAACAGTTGGTAGACATAGACTTGATGTATGATGTTTTGAATCAAAACCTAGGTTTCTGTGTGTCCACTGAAAATTAGGACACTAGTCTGGAATGTAGGAAGTAAAGATCTTAGTCATGCTGAACTGATCCAAAATAGTGGGGTGGATACAGATTCCTCTGAATTATTCATAGAAACTGGAGCTGAATCTCTTGCAGGCCAAGCCAGTCCTTTAACCCATTGGTTACACAAGTCTGTCTTTTCTCCTGATTCTCAGATCTTGTAATAAGGCACATTGGTCTTAGTAAATGCCAAAAGCTGGAATATTTTGGACCAGGTAGAATGGCTTGTTTCAAAACAGCATGAGTAGATGTTTTCATAGGTTTCACAGTGCTTAAATCACCCTCATGTGAGGACACTCCCTGAGCTTACAGCAACCATCTGAGCTGATTAAGAGCCTCTGAGGGAAACACACAACTTTACTAGAACTGGCTCATGTGCAAGTCAACATACAATTTCTGTCCCAAAGGACAGGAACATGGACTAGCAGTGTGGTTTTCTTTGATAGATGCCCAAATCAGAGGACAGATTTTTTAGTTGTTAGGCTGAGATTCTATGTCATAGGCTTTATAAATTTTTATACAGCCTCCTTAATTCTTACAGTTACCTAAGGGATGCTGCACAACCGAAATATCTATAATGGACTGGGCTGGAATTCATGTGGTACCTACTGGACAAAAACCCAGCAGCCCTTGTAAAACAGCTGCTAGATTTGGTGTTAACTGAAGTACCCATTGATGAGTTAGATGGCTTTAATTTGAGGGATAAGCTAAGGAATGCTCTGATTGGTGAGGAGCTGTGTAAGGCCAGTCAGTAAAAAGAAATTTTTAATTCCAGAAAACGAACGAAGGTGAAATTTTATTGTCCTGTCTTTTAATGAGTGAAATGACCTCTGTTTTCTTGATATCCAGGCAGTCAGACCGTGTTTGTTCAAAAGCCCCACATCCCATATTAGTGATTAACATTTATGTACCATGTGCAGTATTCACTGCAGGAAGCAGTGCAATTCAGCACTGCTTTAAATTAATTAAATACTGGAGTCCTTCCTAGAAGTGCTGTAAATAATTTTGTGCTTGGTATTGCACCAGTATGGACTGTACAGTTAGCAGTGCTGCTGATCTGTATTCAGCTGCTATTATTTAGGGGTTTTCTTTCACAAAAGATGGATGTCAAGGGACAAAACCTCAGGGACAAAGATCACAGAGATGTTCAGAAAGGGACAGCTTCTGGTAGTCATTCAGTGGGTACCAGGGAGAAGACATCATTTTCCATTGGATTTGGGATCAGAAACTCAGTATTTGCTTTGCATCCAGTTGCTGATGGGTCCCAAAGCAGCATGGTAGCCAGCATAATTAGCCTCTGGATAATAAGGGAGGGGGAGCAGTGAAAAACATGGAATAACTATTAATCCTGCTGCAATATGCAGCAGTTCCAATTTTCATCTAAGTTCTTCATTGTGGGAAGGAGAGAAAGCAGTGGTTCAGTCAATGTTAAAATTTGAACAAGTTTTAAAGGAAAAAAAAAAGATTTTTTTACAGGTGTTACCAGCAATACAAGCAACTACAAAATGAAAACCGTAGTCATAATGGAGAGTCAAGCTTTTCTTAATATAGCAAAAGCAACACCTTTTCCTATGAACTTGTGTGTGAACAGTTTCCAGCCTGAGAAAGGCTTTCCTTGTTCAGTGGAGAAACCTGCAGGAAATTTTCAAATGTTGAAGACAGAAGAATTTTAGGACCTTGTCCTAGTTGAAGGCCTTGACCAGATGTTGTCCATTCCATAACGTGTCCATTTCCTGTCCCCCTTCATCCTCTTCCCTGATTATGGCAGTACTGGGTTAATCAGTTAGGACTAAAAGCCCAAAATGTGCATTGAGTAATAAATTTCAGATTATTCACTCAGCTTTAATAAAAAGTCACCCTTCTCATGTAAGCTTCTGCTTATAGATTAATGGCTCTCAGTGAGAATAAGCAATGCATGGTGAACCAGACAGTCAGCAAATTCAAATGCTAGGGAGATGACCCTTTTGTAATGATTCCACCTACACTGAAAAACAAATTGATTTATGAAGAGGAATAAATTTGTTCAACAGTGGACATGACACGAACAGCAAACTGGCATTATTTTCCATTATTGGTTTGAAACTACTGATGTAATTAAATATCACTTACTTTTCCATCTCCTGCCAGAAACCACAGTGTAAGAAATAGCAATAAATATAATCATAGTCTGGCAAATGAGCTGGAAGTTCTTTCCTCATTATGCTCTCAGCATTATTTGGATCACAATGCATGTTTGCCATTTAACCACAGGTCAATTTCATATGCCTGCTGATTAATGCTAGATACTTACATAGACACACTCACTACTCCTCCACATCATGTCTTTTATTTAAAATGTAAAATGACCCTTAATTTTAGAAAGACCTTATTGTATGAAATCTACATAACCTGGTCCAACTAAGAGGAACATGTGATTTATTTTTCTCTTAGGTGAGAATCTCCTTTGTGCCATTTATCAGTTCGAAGAAAAAGATAAACCAAATTGGAATAATTTTTCCCACAGAGACATCTAGAGTGCTCAAAATAGCAGGAGCAGTTGGCTAATAAAGCAAACTGGAGTTCAACTACTGCTATGCTCTGTCCCACAGTTTTAATTTCATCTCACTGAAGACAATTTTATTTTCAGAGAACACGTTATATGGCAAGCACTTTCCTCATTACCCATGTGATTTTAATATGACAGAATACTCTGAGTTAAAACTACTCAACACTCATATAGTCAGTCAACTCCTGACTTAAATTGATCCTTAAAGGAAAGCTGTCATGGTGTGTATCAGAAATTGAATCATTTAGACTTTATATATCTACAGAAAAGGAGAATCAGTATTACTTCACTCTTAACAGTTGTAGGTTTGCTTGTTTAAGCTTTTTAAAATTTATTTATGAGTTAAACACACTAAACCTTTTTTTAACCTCTTCATCAGCATTTCTCTTAAAAAATATGCAAGTAAGAAATCTTAACTGAATTTATGTTCTATTTTATTACTCTAATGAATGTATGAAGGCCATACTCATGCAAAGACACAGCTCTGATTAGTTAGGATGTTCCTTCTAGGCAAATGCTAGTTCACTTTCAGGACTGCAATTTTTATAAAATAATTTTTCATTTTCTTAGCCTTATTTCTCTAGGTGTAAAGACTTTAAGATATCTATTGCTCTTTGGAGAAGATTTCTTTAGGAAAGTTAAGAAAGTAAAGCAACTTTCTTGAGAATTCTACATATCTGATGGGGAAATTTATGCAATCATCGAATTCTTATAGACATGTTAGCCTTTTGCACAGTACTGTTTGTAAAAAGCTTTTATCAATATTTGGGATTTTTTAAGATATTTTCTTTGACCTATTCTGTTAATCGTTGTAATAGATGTAGAAGGAGATTACTTGTAACTCCCACCTCATGAGACTTGTCTAGCTGCTAACTGACTGTAATTTGCTATATTTTGTGTTTTAAAAAAGATGGGAATGAAAAATAAATGAACACCTCTGCCACAAATTATTTTGATTTGTTATCACAGTTGTTTTGGATGCCAAATCTGATAAGAATCCAAGCATGGTCAAGACCAATATATAGCATACTTGTGGATGCAGTTCCATGACATAGAATAATGAGTACAGTGGTTATGGTTAATATTTTATATCAAGAGACTGTGATTGTCTCTTGCCTAGTATTCTTGCTACTGCAACCCTGCACTGGGAGATGGAGGAGAGAACAGGAGACTGCTTCATTCATATTCATGTTAGAAATTCATAGAGGTTATGGTTTTATTCCTTTCCAAGTGGTTATGCTTTTATTAAAAAGAAGAAGACACTCTAAGGGATCTGGAGATCAAAATAATCTAATTTAGCAACTGCAGGAGCCAACAGTAGGTTTTATGATTTGTCCTTTCTTCAGCTAAATAGTTTGTGTCAGGTAGGTCATTTTCATTTTGCACATTTTGAAGACAGTGTATGAGTACCTCATTGAAATTTGAGGACAAGAATTTAATTAAGCAATTAAAAAAATTGAATTATCATGCTGATTTGGGTAACATGCCAGTCTGTGGCCCTTTGAACTAACGCAGCTTACTTTCAGACTCTGACGCTGTTTTGCTTTGAGCTAATTTAAATATTTAGTACACTTAATAGAAGCCAACAACAGAAGCTTGACAAGGCTTATAAGACTTATAAAACATGTAAGATCCTTCCAGAGAAGGTTTCAATTTCATCTACATCCACACCTGGTAGATTTGGGTTCTAAAAATAACTTGGAACTCTCTTTTGTCCTTTCTAATTCTGATCATGTTTGTTGTTTTTACTGATCATCTTAACCAGAGTAAGAGTTACTGCTATTTTTTTATTTTGCCTCTGTTATTTCTCTTGACTCTGAGTTCCACTATTGCCTCCAAAACCTGAACTTTTCTAACAAAAAGCTTTGTCTAGGCATAGTATATTCCTAAAATGCAATATAATTTTCTCAAGGGAGGAACTCTTAAGTTTTGTATAATTCCAAATTCAACTCAGTAAAATTTGCCAACACTCCTGTGGTTAATTTGGAACACTCTCAGTAAAAATTAAAAAAAAAAAAAAATTAGGTTCCAAATTACATAATATTTAAAATTAAGAAAACTGAGAAAAGCCTAATAACAGCTCAGAATTTCCTCTCCAGGAGGAGTTTTAAAATGCTTTATATTAACTTACTCTTGCAACAACTCTTACAACTCTTCTGCCTTAGAACTATCCTTCTGTTAAATGTAGCCTGAGGATTGTAAAGCTCCCAGATGCCAACCTCTTGATTACAAGGAAGCAATTAGTAATAGAATCTAAATTTATATTTCTCAAGATGAAGAAATAAAACCCCTATGAGAGTAATTTCTCTGGGCTGCATTTCAGAAGAAAGTACACTTTGAACAACAAAAACCTCTACTGTGAAAAAGCAGCATGATATCATTAAAGTTGTGGCAGACAGTGTTGCTGTACTTTAAAATAAATAAATTAGTGAAGTTGTTTTCATTTTAAAAAGCACTTCTAAATTAGAACAAGCTTTGGTAATTTCAATCATGAAATTTGAAATGAAGGTATTTTCAACTTGTAGCTGTTTAGAAATGTAAAATGAAATATTTAAGATAACCTAGTCAATATGTCTTTAGAAATTCTTTTAACTTCATTGCCAGCTTACATAAATACAAAGGTTAAAACTGGATGACCAGTGCTCCCTGTGAAACCTCTGTATTGCCAAACTGTATTCAATTTATTATTTCAGAAAATGTCATTAATCTTTTTGGTTTGCAATTAAATATGCTATCATTACCAGGAAAACTTAACAAAAACAATGCCTTTGGCACTGCTGATATTAAAATTTTTCTCAAGAATGTAGGAAAAATGTGAACTAACAGTTGTTAAAGTGTGTTATGGAAATGAACTATTTTATGGAGAGCTTTATGCTCTTTTTTAATAAGATGCTGTTTGATCTACTAAACTGCATAACTAGGATTTAAAGTTCACCCTTTTTATTAAAGGGTTACCGTTTCCTTAACCTCTTATAAACTCCAAATTAATTACTTACAAGTCTTCTCTATTCAGTGATACTCTCAGACAAAGCACCGTGCAAGGAACTATAATTTGGATATGGCAAGGTTGTGTTTCCCTGAGTTTCAGTTCAGGTCCTAACTGCAATATCTTCCAGTGATTTTAAGATTTCTATCAGATGCAATGTCTTCAGTGCAATTCACAGAAAAAACTGTATGTAAGAAATAGCATTTAGAAACCCATTTCTAAAGCCAAAGATAAAAAAAACCTAAAAAATATATTATTTTAGAATCTCTAAAACAAGAGGGGAAGAGGATAACAAAGATTTAAATCTTTCATCTTTAATCTTTCTTAAAAGTTTAATTAGCAAAAAAGGTGGGTTTTTGTTTGTTTTTGTTGTTTTGTTGTTTTTTTTTGTTGGGTTTTTTTGTTTTGGTTTTTTACCATTACTACTAAAATGGAAAAGAATAGTTCATACTGAGAAGGAAGAAACCTGCGAGGTAAGACTTATGTTCAGTTAATTTTCCTATTGTGGTTAAAACTTCAGCTTATTGAGATTTTCTCCAAGAGAATGCCTTATGGTGCACTCTTGCCCCTCTCCATCCCACTTGTATACTCAAAATCCCCAAGACTTCTACCTGTAAGCTTTTAAATTAGTTTATAATGTTATATCATCACAACTATCACAGTACCCACAAATAGTTACATATGGTTTTGTGTTGCTTGTGTCAGCTTTTAACCTAACAGAAGTTGTAAATTTATTTCATGCTTACAGCTTTATCTTTTGCATAAATGGTATGTTCACTGGATCTTTAGGATCCATCACCTAATTATTTAATTCCTTTTTTTGTGTTTACTATTATCCAGGTCAGCATCCATGTGCTTTGTTAAGGTTTCCTTTCTGGTTCTTTAAGGGTAATAATTCAAGCCTTGCACTGTTTGTTTGTCCACATTGATGTGTAGATAGATTATGCACCAGTGGTGGTGATGATAAATACTTAGTGAGTGACTTCTTGGCTTTTTAATTTTCTTCAACTTTTTATCTACTGTGTGACATTTTACTAGCTCTTTCTTTAAATGATTACTCTATCTCAAAGTCATATACTTTGAACCGAATAAAAAACAGTCGGAGTTGAGATAGCAGCAAGTGGAGACAAACCTGAGGTAACACTGCTCTGAGTATCTTAGGCAGGATTTGTTCCTCTGAAATAATGAAAGTGTCACTGCAGGCCTGTAATTTGCCTCTTCTGTTCTTTCTGGTGTTCAAGTTGAGCCAGAGAGGATTTAAGGTGTAATGTGTTATCCTAAGAAGAGGCTCAAGCAGCACCCTTCTCATGAAGCGTAAGAGAAATTCACTCCAAGCTAAGTGGTGCTTTCAGCTCAGGTGTGCAGAGCTGAGGGGAGAAGCACAATCTTTACTTCTATCACCAGTCAGGGCTGACTGTGGCACTTTCTCAGAGCTGTAAAACAAAACAACAAAAAAAAAATGCAAAGAGGAGGATTAAAGTATAGTTTTGAAAAGGAGAAGATGAAAAATAGAGCCTGGAGCGCTCTTGGCTACTGGTAAATCTTTTAAACTCCTTTAAAGCTTAATCTAGCTGAATTACACCTACATGTAATTAGTCACACTTCCAGATACATTATAACACATCCACTTTGGTTTTATTTTTTTATGAGTGATAAGTTGCTAATAGTGGTTGCTCACCACCATGGCTCTTTAAGCTGGACTTGCACAGAGCACTCAGCTCTTGCTTTATGCCTTTTTCTTCTGGTGTCAAGTGACAAATGGTTGAGCCAAGAGATCAAGCCTAAGGGCACAGAAGAGGGTGAAAAAAGCAAGTTTATAGCTTTGCACTCCAGGAGAGGAGAGTTTGTCCTCTTCAATGATATTCTTAGGAGAGTCACCTGGGGATAAGGCCCTGGAGGGAGGAGGGATACAAGAAATCTCATGTGTTTTCAGGGACCACCCCCTCCCAACTCAGGGCTTTCTCTTTCAAAGAATGAGACGCCATGCAAAGATGCCAGAAGGCCTCTGTGGATAAACAAGCTGCTTCTGGCCAAACTCAAAGACAGAAAAAGGAAGAAGAGAGAGGGTGGAAGTAAGGATAGGTACTGTGGGAAAAAATACAGAAACCTTGTCCAGACATCCATGGAGGGGAGAAGTTAGGAAAGCTAAAACCCAAATATAAATAAATCCAGTTGGGGACATCAAGGATAATAAGAAAGGCTTCTGTAAGTACACAGGTGATGAAAAGAAGAGCAGGGACAATGTAGGGACAAGAGCAGGGATCTGGTTACACAGGATATGGAGAAAGCAGAGAAAGATATGGAGCACCTTCTTTTTCTTAGTCAGTGCTGGCCACACTGCTCTTTGGGAATCCCAGGACCTGAGAGGAAACCTTCTCAACAGTAATTCTCGCTTGACTTCCTTGAAAAACTTCTAAGTGAAGTGCCAGACTTGGTAGATGAACTCCAAAAGCCCCTTCCAGTGTCAGCCCTTCTGTGAAGCCATTGCAAAGCTTTGTCTATAACCATAGATTAAGCATTATTTTTAATGTAGGACTCCACCTGAAGAAACCTGTTTATAATGAAAGCAACGGTGCTCAAGAACAATTTAGGGAGAAGCAAGGACAGTTCATTTTGGTAGGAATTTCCCTACAAAAGGGCTTGCCAGACTTGAAGTTGTTCTCTGTAAGAATGGCTAGGTGTGTTCATAGAAGTGTATGATGAAAGCTGCAGAAGAAATTGTTTCCCTTTAATATAAGGTAAGGATTAAAGTTTAAGAGGAACTGGAGTGAAAATGCCTGAAGATGCTCAGGTTCCAAGACTGAAGAACTTGGTCAAATGACAGCAAAGAACTGGATGTAGCAGAGAGAAACTGATGTTACTGATTCCTATAAATAAGAGATACTGAATCTGAGTTATTTTTGTTGAAGCTTGTCTTGTACAATCAAGATTTGAATTTGCCCAGATCAAATATAGTTAATGTTTATAGAGGAATTCTAAATTTAGGAAATTTTTTGTTTGTTTGTTTGTTATAGAGGCTTGGATTTTGATGATGCATTATCAGGTAGGACAGAAAATGTTGATATTTATATCAGAAACTACCAATTTGTCTATAAATAAATGTTGAATGTAAAAGAGTATTTCCTTGCTACAACCTGTCCACTGCTACATTACAAAATTGAACAAAGTGGGCTGCACACAGCTAAAGAGAGACCTTGAAAACTTAATAAGATCATTCTATTCATTTTAAAGCTTTGTCAAAAAAGAATGAGTTAGAGAAGATATTTCATTTAATAACTTGAAATACATGGAAATACACAAGTATACTTTTCTAGGATCACAAAGTGTCTCCAGAGTATAAAAAAGATGCTTTATGTCTAAGGTAAAATTGCACTTCCTGTGCAAAGCTGGAGATGAAATGTTAAAGACAGACTGGCAACAACTGTTTATTCTTTCATGTTTCTTTCTTCCCTGTTTATTGAAAAGTAATGAAACTAAAATTAGAGGAACCAAATTCTACATGTGACTGTCTCAGCTTAATCTGTTTAAAATAAGTCATAGAAAATTTTGCTTAGCTTTACCCAGTTTCCTTATTTCATTGCATGGTATCAAGTATGTGATTATTGCATAATGCTTCTAGTTCCAACAGTGAAAAAAAGATCTTATGCACTCATAATCCACAAGAAATAGAAATTCATAAGTTTCCTTATCCTCTTGGAAAACAGCATAAAAGGTCTGTCACAAGTCAGTTCTGGTTAACAAATATTTTTTTCCTCCTCTTTTCAGACTGAATGTAGGTTAATCTCTGGTATTTATCTGTACTGAAGGTATCACATAAAATTGCTGGAACTGCTGTCATAGTGAATATTGACAAGCTGAGAAAAGATAACTTCAAAAGGAGGTATTTTTCCTCCTAAAAGCTACAGGCAGTTCATTGCTGCTGGTAGTCTGTGCCTTGCCCAGAATGTGTTTAGCTGGACTCCTTTCTTGCAAGGAGAGCTGCCTTTTATATTTGTTCTTAGAACTTCCATAGTTTTGTCAAATATTTTCCTTAGCAAAGGTATCATTAAATGAAAAAGTCAAAAATTATATATTGTCAGCATCAAATCAGATTTCTGAACCAAAGGTAATTACAAGTGATATTGATGCATCACATCTAAGACCATCAAGGATTTCCTGTTTAAAATACTATCTTTGCCAATCTTCAACCCTTTGGGGCTGATGCATGTCATATTTCTGCTTTATTCCAAGTCTTAAGGAACTTTTTTAATCACAAAAATCTCAGCTATACTTTACTATGAGGGGAAACCAATACAATGTTTTTGACATGGTAAAACTTTTTGATGTTGCTGAAAGATTTTGATATAAAATTATTCAAGTTCTCAAAAATTCGTAAAAGCTAGAATTAAAATTGCCATATGGCTTCAGTTGAGTACTCCAGAACAAACCACTTGGGGTGTAATTTTCAGTGGCATGATGACAAGTGATGGGGTTTTGCAGAAGGAGAACCCCTCCTACACTTTATGCCCTGGAGATTAATTTGGTCAGTGTAACAGGGTGGCAGTTTTCTGTGTGCATGATGGCTCATTTGATGAATTTGAAAGGATCACACAGAGTAAAACAGGGCTTGCTAGAAGAGACTGAAAAGTTGAGACCAAAGAACAGAGAAGTCCATGAAGGCAATGCTTACTATTACACAGTATTAGGATATGCACAGGGAGCATAGGACCTCATAGGCAAAAATTGAAGATTTTGTTCCTTCTGTAAGTTGTAATTCAAAGTGATCATAGGTCAGTTTAATTTGTTGAAGTTTGGATTGCACTGATGACAAAAGAAAGCCTTGAATGACAACTGGGTGAGTAACAAGAACAGCAATGTTTGCATAATAGAAGATAACAACATGATTTGTAAAACGTATGCTGAAATTTTGTCTTTCCGAAAAAACCAAGTGCAGTGGTGGCAGGGTTAGCAGAGTAAGCAGGCTGGGTTAAAAATTCAAGTTGTATAATTTTCTCTTGACATGTGGGATTCTGGTCATCTTAGGCAAATGAGACAGCAGGAAGAAATTACACAGAAATGGATGTGGGGCTGTACAAAAGTACTGGGCAAAGTGGAGCTGGCAGAGCATTCACCGTATGCCAACATTTGTTCCCTTTAAAATGTGATAACACAACACTTACCAACTAACTGTGAGCATTCGACTCATGCTCTTTGTGGGACTGCAGTGGAACTCTACAATGCATGAGCACATCCTCAAACCTTCATTAAAATTTCATTTGGACAGCAGGGCCCCCTATGTCAAAAATGAGGTGGCAGAAAATGGCTAAATAATTGCAGCTGGGGGAGGTAATGTGATACAGATACATCTTTAATGAAGAGAATGTGGATGTAATCATGTTCAAAAGGCATTTCCTAACACACAAAAAGCTAACAAGAGAACTGGCAGCCACAACATGCTTCAGAACACAAGATGCCAGCTATGTATCTTGGTAAATACTCTTAGAGAGATTAGAGACATCCATGCATGCCAAATAAAGCCCTTTTGGCCAGATCCCTTCATGTAGTATGGTGTTTGCTAAGTTTGACCAGTGAAGTGATGGATAAGCAAAGGATAGGGGCATGGAAAAGCTTCTTTTCCATCAAGACTAAATTACAACTATACTGCTACACTTAAAGAGGGCTGTGGAGCTTTTATTTACTTTCTTTGGGGTTTTATTTTTGGTTTTTTTTTAGAGAGCACTTGGGCACTTGTTTCCAGCTTTGCTTCACTGAGCGCATTTCGAGGTCTGTGAGCTGCTTCTATCACTGATGAAGGATGTGCTGATCTTTGGATAGCAGTTCTTCCTGCCAGACTATAACACAGTCCAGTTCACTCACAGAGTCTGTAGAGACGTATCTGGTAAGCTCAGAGAAGAAAAATACTTTTAGTGCCCAGTAAGTATTTCAGTGCTGGTGGATTAGTTTTTCATTCAGTGTCCATGCTTCCTCTCTGTTACTTCTTTTTGTGTGTGCTGGGTTTGGCTGGGGTAGAGTTAGATTTCTTCACTAACTGGTGTGGGGCTGTGTTTTGGATTTGTGCTGAGCACAGAGTTGATAACATAGAGATGTTTGTGTTGTTGCTGAGCAGAGCTTGCACAGAGCCAAGGCCTTTAAGTTTCTGCTTTTCATACTGCCATGCTGGCAGGGAGGCTGGGGGTGTGTGGGATTTTGGGAGGAGACACAGCCGGCACAGGTGACCTAAACTTCCCAAAGGGATATTCCAGACCACATGATGTCCTGCTCACTGTATAAAGTGGGGGAAGAAGGAGGAAGTGGGAGACATTTGGAGTGATGCCATTTGGAGTGATGCCATTTGTCTTCCCAAGCCATTGCTGTGTGTGATGGGGCCTTCATCTCCTGGAGATGGCTGAACACCTGCCTAACTATGGGAAGTGGTGAGTGAATTCCTTTTTTGCTTTGCTTGTGTACATGGCTTTTGCTTTGCCTACTAAACTCTCTTTATCTCAACACTCAGGTTTTCCAGTCTTTACCTTTCTGATGCTCTCCCTGATCCCACAGGTAGGGAGTGAGCAAGTGGCTGCCAGATACTTGTTTACAATCTGGGGTAAAACCCCTTGATATTACACTATAATTTACATATCTATATCAAAATTTCAGCGCACCTAAACTGGAGGAGCCATGAAAAAGTCAGAAAGGATAGGATCAAACAGCAAAGTTCCACTGATGGATGAAATCACTAGCAATTGAAGGCAGTAAACAAACATTTGCAAACCCAGCTAGAAATTGATTTAAGCAAGCACTGCAGGAAAGCTCCATTCCATTTCCAGTTCTGCTCTTATAACAACTGCAGTTATGGACATGCAAGATGCAGAGTGATCATTTAGAAAGTCAGATATGTCCATGAGCAGGTGTCAGTCCTAGCAAAGCAGGCAGGGCTGTGAGGAACACCTGAGAACAGCAGTGCTTGCAGGTCAGCTTGTTCATGCCAGACTCTGTTTTGGGCTCTGCAACTAGAGACTGAAAGTAGGATTCTTTGGCACTGTGAGCATTAACAGATCTGACACAAAAGTCTCTCATTCTCCCTCACAATCTTCAGAATAGCAAACACATTACTTGGGTAGCTGAAATGATCTCCATGGCAGCTCACCATTGCATTAGGTTGGTAGGGAGCCTAATTTACTTCTGCCTTCACACCATCTCCTCAATATAAAAACAGGAGATAATTTTGAATCCATAATACTTCCATCTGCAGCATAAAATAACTGATGCTGTTTTAAATGTGCCAAGGGGATAATGTTTTTCTATTTAGTAAAGATGCTGCATAGGTAGATCCAGTAAATTATTACAAGAGATTTCAGAATTATATCAATCAGGAATATAAATACATATAGAATAGGAAGTGGTTGTTAAAAAATTAATTTGAAAATAGATTGCTCCTTAAATTAGGACCAGGTTCATTTTTACTGAGTTAGGTGTTTCCTCTAAGGAGGACTATTGGAGAAACAAAAGCTCTACAAGGAACGTGATTATTTAATTTAGTAATTTGATTTATACAGATTCCAAAAGAACAGTGTGATAACCTCAATTCTGATCACAAAAGGAAAAGCAAGCAATACCCAATCCCTTCCATTAATGTTTTTAGGTGAATTTCAGGTTACAGAATATACAGAATACAGAATAATTTTCAAATTGTGCTTATTTATTTTTTAATATTTATGTGATTTCTTTATTTTCTATTTATTAAAATTTTTTAAGATCTTTTATAACTTTACACTAAGAAGTGAAAGTAAAATATGAAAAATAAGAAAGGAGGAGGAAAGAATAATACTCAGTGGTATTCTGTACTTTTATACAATGACACTTCAAAAGTATTGATTGTCTATAACTTCTCCTTTACCTCAGAAAAATTTAAAATTGAGATTTTGATTAAATGCCAAAAATATTTGCACTATAGTAATATCTGTTTTTCTTAGTATAATAGATATCACCTGTTTCCTAAAATTTAGATTAGATGATTTGAAAATACAGTTATTCAATAAAAATTGGAGAACAAGCTTTAAAAAAAAATACCTAATACTACCTATGAAACTGTATTGGATTTAAGAAAAATGGTGTTCTTTAAAAGGAAAAAGTACTCAATAAGGAAAGAGATAAAGACTTTTCTAGTTGGAAAAGCAGTTTGCTTTCTTAACTTTATAAATTAGAGTTGCTGTTTGAGAAAATATCCCTGCAACTTGGGCTGTATGTATTTGGATCTGCTGATCTATATTCAATTTTGTGCAGCAGATGTTGTTCCACAAAAAAGGTTGGAGTGTGGATTGGCATTTGTGAAGGAGAAAAACAATGGGCTTGATTTTCAGGAAAGAAGAGCTTAGCTGAATTTAAGCTCTGCAGGCTGAAGCGCAGTGTTCAATTTATGACCTATTTTTAGGAACAATCTATCACTTTCTGTAACAGTGACAGATACACACACATATATATAATTTTACAGGAAGGAAACAAATACTCTAATTTTTCTTTGCATTGTGGCAGCTTAAGGAACAAAACACAATAATATCTTCCTTTCATCTCTTTTTGAAAGTTGCTGGGTTTTGGCAGGAGAAGGCATCTCCTGGGCTGTAGATAAGGGCTTAGCACAGCACATATCATCACAGCAAAGGCACTGGTGTAATACATATTGTGAATGTGTATTATTTTTGAAGCTGTCTGTCTGATGTGTTGAGCAAATACCTGGATGATACTCAGTAGTAGATTGCAGCAGGCAGGATTCATTCCTCAGCCTGCTGCATGGGAATATTAACTTTTACAATGTCATAGAGGAGGAAGACTGGGTCCATTCATTGATTAACCCGTCATGACACTGTTTGAACTGATGTGTCCTGTGTCTTCTTTTCCCTCTGTCCTATTCAATCTTTTCAGTGACTGAATTCTAAAATATTAAACTCAT
Source organism: Agelaius tricolor (assembly GCF_023055355.1). Classification (NCBI taxonomy): domain Eukaryota; kingdom Metazoa; phylum Chordata; class Aves; order Passeriformes; family Icteridae; genus Agelaius; species Agelaius tricolor. The sequence goes on along the minus strand of NW_027269269.1, from coordinate 42,080,520 downwards.
TTTAAAGCATTAGAAAAGGACAAGGTGACAAACTCAGTAATAAGCATTTGTCAGAATATGCCATTGCTTCATTCAAGAAGAAAAAGGGAAAGAAAAGAAAAAAAAAAAAGTAAAGTTCATCCAATGCAGTCATGAGTCATAGAGTTGGTTTCTACCCAAACTGCAATTTGGAGACAACTCAAAATATCTGAGCCACTGTAAAAATTATTTTGAAAATTAATTTTCTTAGTAGATTACCAGCTTATTAAAACAGAACCAGTTTTCATCCAGCCTAATGGGGATGTGGAGAGGGGGGAAAAAATTATGCTAAATCAATATGGATCTATTTTTGTATACTCAGAAAAGAGGCCTAGTTATTTTCTGAAAGGGAGAAACTGGGTTTAAAAAGGAGTCCCAAAGCTATGGCAGCAGTGGTGAAGTTTAGGTCCAAGTTTTTGTCTCTTTGCAGACATGTTTATATCCCTAAGAAACACAATTTGTTATTAACATTTCCCCTTTCAAATTAAGGAAAGAAAAAAAAGTCACAATAACAAGTGTTTATTTCTGGTCAACATATTTCCCATGCTCTGATAGTATTGTTTTATATCAATGTGTTGGAACAGGATACCTCAACTGAAAGAATGTATGCTTGCTTGTCTAAAAGCCCTTAGTGCTGGTTATTTTTGTCTGAATGTAAGTATATGAAGATAAATTGGACAAAAATGTTTCTGATCAACTAAATTATGGTACTGCAGCTGGTCCTGTGGCATGGTGGAGGTTAAGGAATGCTGAACATATGTTTCATTTATCTGTTCCAATTCATTTAAACTTAAACACCTCAGGTCTGAAGGTTATGCAGATGACAAGGACAAGGTTATGCAGATATACACCTTTGTCTCCAAGAAACCTGAAGGCTGCCTAAAATAGCAATTGTCTTCGACCTTGCCTCTGTACAATGGCAATAAATGGTTTTTAATTCAAACTCGCTGGGTTCATTGTGTTTTCCAGCTAATAGGCCCTTGCTGTTTGTGCAAGTTTGAGCGTATATATAAAATTCACTAAGACTCAAGTCAAATATTGATAATTTCTTAACCTGACTTACAAGGGAAACTTTTCTATTTCTGAAATATTAATAATGGAAATCGATGTGGCTTTAAATCTTTGGGGAAATGTCCTCTCTTGCAGCTAAACACCATTGAATTCCTGATGGTTAACGTATCATGGTGACCATTATGTTGATATGTAAAAATTTGGGTTCCAAGTCAGGGTGACACAGGTAAGGAAGTGCTGGTCTTTACCTGGTCATGTCCAAGCCATAATGACCAAATCAAAAGCTCTGAATTTTTTAGGGATTGGATTATTTTAATCTGTCATTTTCTTTGCCTGTAAAATGTGCTTCATGATGATGCTTCCTCGATTCAAAACAGAAACATTATGAAGCAAAGCTGATGTTTGGAGAAGTGCCTTGAGATGCCCAGGTGGAATACTGTAGAATTGCAGAATTCTGTAATGCCAAAGTCAAAATTCAGTTTATTGCTACCATCCATCTGTGTCATCAAAGTTCTATTGCACCTACAGTGCACCTACTCGTGCCTTACTAGAAGAGGATTCAGTTTAGTAACTGAAAAGATACAGATTTCACAACCTGTGTAACAATTTGCACAACCTGTAGAAAATCAGGTATAATCAAATTACTCTTCCTAAGATCCAGCTCAAATCCATAGTTAGGACTTCTCTGGGAAACACAAAAACCTGCAGCTTTTAAGAGAGCATTGCTGGAAATAAATATGTGGTGGCCTGGGGGTTATTTTATGTAAGAAGAAAAATATGGGTGTGTAGGAAAAGCAAATATGGATACTGTGGATATACTGCATTTTGTACAGAATTATGTTTCAGATATATCTCTTACTATAAAATTATTGCCAATACTGGTGAAACAAAATAGGATAAGCACAGTGGGAAATGATCCTTTTTTCTTTAGTGAGCAAGATTGTAAGTGCTGTCATAGATTTTGCCTTGTGACCATAAAAGACAGGCTTTTATAGTCTACTTTTAAAGATCAACATGTTTGGATTGTATTAGTTGAAAGAGAAGAACTACATCCCAAATCAAATAAAACTCCACAGAGAAAGTTCTGCTTGCTTTCTTTGCTCTTTTTTTTTTTTTTGTGTTAGCTGCAAACCTGTCTTTCATTTGAAAAAGTCAGTGTGAGTCTGATGTATTTCTATAGGTAATACACACAGCAGTGTTAGAATAAAAAAAAAAAAAGGAGAAAAAAGCAATCCATCTGTTACCTTATTACCTTTTCTTTGCTCATTTTCTTAAATCAGTATAGCTGACTGCCAGTGAACAATTTATGAAGGAACAGAGATTGAAGTTTCTCCATGTTTGGCTCATTAATGCAAGTGACCCTCATGTCATCCAAGCTCTCTTAACATAAAGAGAGTGTCATATAAAATGAACTCCATGCGTTTTGGAGAGCTGCTGTTTACAGAAGAATTATAGGTAAAGTATCTTCTCCATTTGCTGCCTTGCCTTCTCGAATTATGTCTTGTACCAGTTGCATGTCAGTGTACTTATAGTCCTCAAAGATAGTGAGGAAAAACTGTGTGACTCTATAGTAATTCAGTTATTGATAAGTACCAGATTGTATTTTCCATTTTTATTAAGTGGGTATTCCTCTATTGGCTTTTACTCCTTCAGAATACTTTAATTATCACATGTTTATCAAGACTGCTAAGCAAATATTTAAATAAACCCTCCTCCAAATTATTTTTATGATGCAATGTATTTCTTGCAATTTATATAGCTCTCAAAAAAAAAGGAAGAAGGAACATAAATGTAGCTAAACTATCTTACAGGAAGCAAAATATAAAACTACCAAGTACCCAAGTACCAGAAGATTACAACAGAAATAATGATGAGTATTTAAGTGAAACAAAGAACACAGTTTTAGGATTAATCCAGCTTTTGCAGATATGCAAAATCTGATAGGGTTTTTCTCATTCCTGCAGTTTAATCTCTTATTCTCTAAATAGCACTATTCTATAATCCTCAGTCTTCTGTTGGACCTTGACTATTTTGAGGCAGACTTTTCCAAATCATGAGCTTGAGAGGCCTAAACCATATTTAATATAATGTCTAATAACTTTAGGTAGCCTATTCTAAGGTGATTTTTGGTATGCATGTGTTTTTAACAAACACAGGTGACTTCTGTGAGAAGATACCAGAAAGTGAAGATACCAGAAAGTAAAGATGTCACTGATCTTGAAAACACAGGAGATGATTGGGAGAGTGATGGCAAACCACAAAACTACAATGGAAGCCAGCATGACTTGGCTCTGGCAAACACTAGCCGTGATCAAGAGGGCTGCTAAGACCAAGAATTTAACAAGAATCAGGCTGGATCAAGAACAAACAGGCTCGAAGGTCTCAAATTTAATTTCAATTTTCATAGCTTGAGGATGCAGACTGGGAACAGAAGTAGCAGGGACTTGCTGCAAGTCGTGGAGTCTGATCCTGCTGCATCATTGGGAGAATTGGTGGGGCATTTGTTAAAAGTGGTTAATGGAGAATTTCTGTAACTGTGGGCAAATGAATTTTGCAAAATATCTCCTAAAGTCTTCAGCAAACTCCTCAGGCTCTCCTAGTTCATTTATTTCCAAGTCCCTGAAATAATCTGGTACTGTTATAGAAATTTTGTCTGAATTTCCAACCATGACTTTCACAGAGTCAGGAGAAGTTCATCTCACACAGTCTTTGTAGAAGTGGCCAACTCCAAAGTAAATGATGTATTTGAAATAAATAATAAAGATTTCAGCACTGGATTTTGAATATGATTCAAGCTCTTTCAGATGAGCAAATTAGAGAATGGAACAAGTTCAAATCAGTGTATTCATCATGACTTCAATACTTTGGTTAGGAAAGGAATTAGCCATTAAACATCTATTTAAGTATTTTGTGTGCATGTGCATGATGGCCAAGTTATTAAGACTGTATAAAAACACAAAGAAAAAATACAATTCTTTATATGGTGAGAGGGATTAATCCATACTCTACATCAGTTTGGGGCCTATTATATATAGAAATGGAAGTGCTCTATTCAGCTTGGGTTGAGTTGCTCATAATTCTTTTAAGACACTAATTAAATGTCTTATATCCAGTAAGTAATAGAGCCTGCTGCCTCTGACAAATGGAGTTTTGGCCAAAACCTATCGAGTTCTTTAAAAATATCTGAAGAATGGGAACACTACAATACATTGTATAGAAGCCTAAAATCTAGTTTCAGGGAGGAAAAAAAAAGAAAAAGAAAATATTCTTTGATGAACTTATGAAAGGAAAGATCTATTGCAGGATGAAAGTCTGACCTTCTGAATTCTACTTTGCAGGATCTGTGATGTGGGTATCGTGGTTTAACCCCCCAGCTGAAGCCAGATCAGTGGTGAAGGTAAATTTCCTTGCTTAGAACATTAATTCTGTTTTAAACAATATATTTAAGTAGAAGACCTACGACCCTTGCAAAACTTCAGAAATACTCCCTTTTTTATTTTTATTTCCTAGTTTCTAAGGAAGAGTTTGATTCTTCCTTTTCCTCAGAAACCTCAGGATCAAATTATGATAGCCCATTGTGCAGAAACCCCTTCATGTGCAGGGTAAAATTGTGGCTAATTGCATTCCAGTGGTGCGATTAACAATTTGGAAGGGAAAGTGTCAGGCACTCAGTCTCAAAATGTGAGCTGGAGTTCACAATCTGGGGAAATTGTCTTGTCTATTTAGACATGCATTTTATATTGTTTCAGCCTCCAGTTAATTAACACTGCTTGTAGAACCTTTCTCACTACCTGTTACATGTGGTACTTTTCAGAAAACAAACCAGATGATTTCTGCCTCAAGCTCTGACAGATTTTGCAGGATAAAACAGGGCCTGTTGTGTATTAAGGGATGCCTCTTAACCTCCTAAATTTTGCACCATTTACTAGAGCTGCAGAGGTGAGAATCATTCCCAAAACTGTCGAGAGGAGAGTGCTTAAACCTTGTGTTCATTACAGCCATTATTCTCTTGTCCCCAGCTTTTTGCCTGGAAGGGGCAAAAATATGACTTTTTAAGGTCACACAGGGAAGTACACAGTTTGTCTCTTAAACCTAAAACAATAATCTGCAGCGCTGAAACCATTTCTTTCTTTGGTTCCCCTACCATTTATCAGAGCTGATGAGAACAGTGCCTGTGGTAGGACCAAGCAAATGAATGTTCCATCCAGTGATGTCAACCAAGCAACAAGAACCAAATAGAAGGAAAAAAAAGTTTTCAGCTGACATACAGGGTCAGCTGCCTCATGAATAACAACTTTTCTTTCCCCTTTCTCCTCCTTCTTTCTCCTCCCCCTTCCCCTCTGTTCCCTTCTTCATCATGTGACATTTTTTGTGTGGTGTTCTGAAGCTATTCCAGTTTACAGCCATGTTACATTTGTGCAGCACAAAGGAGCAAAACGTGTTTCCCAGAGGTACAGCATGATTCCTTTCACAGTCTAAAGGAATGGGAATGTGAACAGTCCAAAACCATGCTCTGAACCCTGTTCTGGTATCCCTGGCATTATTGTTCATGAAGTCTAGGAGTAGGTATGTAGGTGAATCAGATAGCAATGAATTCAGCAGCAACAGGCAGCACCAGTAAAAAAAAAAAAAGCAAATTAAATTTGGTTTAGTTTTAAAGATTTTTCAATTTTAAATTTTTAGAGATTAAAGATTTGATTGCAGATTTCACAATTCCTACTTGCTTGTAAATGTAAATAGCAAAATTCAAAAGAGGAAACACAAAATGGAATTATTTATAGCAGCATACATAGTACATGGTACATCATGCATAGGTCAATGATTGTGAACCTGGTTTTGTCAGAATTACTCCAGGCATTCCCAGGCAGTAGTAGTGAAATAAACCCCAAAAATTTATGGGACTACTCTTGATGGTAGTCAGCATGTATTGAGTGAAATTCACCTTTGTAAAAGTGACTACTTCTCTGTGTGACATACCTGCTGCAGGTAAATCCTACTCTGAATATGTGATAATCATTTCAGTTATTAATGTCTCTGCTTTGTTCTGTTCAAAGAGCTAAGTCAGGAAATGTTTGCATTGTACTGTGGCTGTGACTCAGCTCAGAAGGGGTCAGGTGTACCCTGGGTTGTCTTCCTGAGCAAACATGCAGGCAAACTTTTTCATCTCAAATTTCAATTACACCTCAGTCCTTCTCCTCCCCCTCCTTCTCCTTTAATGAGAAAAGAGGAATCAATGCACATTAATGCTTTTCCAGACCAAGTAATTTATTTCTGTATGTGGCTTGCTTACACTGGCTTGTTCATGGGAGGAATGGAATCATTGTTCCTCCAGGACTGCTTCAGCTTCTGTGCAGGGACTTGCAGCCTGTTGAGTTCTAAAACAAGAACAGATCTCTCTCTCTCTCTCCCTCTCTCCCTCCCTAATTGCCTTAATAGAAGATAAAAGGAATTGCTGGGTAATTCATGGTGGATCCCATTATTATAATGTCTCTGGGATTTCTTGAGTAATATAATAATTTGCAATCTTCCAGATAGAAGTGGCACTTTTTTTTTCTCTCACTTGTGCTAATTTTACATCAGTGTGACTTCTTTGAAGCCAAATGCATCCTATCTAGAGGGAAAAGACTTGAGAAATCAAGTTATTACTCCTCCCTGCCCCATTCTGGAGAATCAGCTATTTCTGTTCAGGAAGTGCTGTTACCCTACTGACCCTGGCTTCAAAAATAAGTCTCCAACCAGCAGCTGTTGAATGAGGAAAAGGCCCTAATTACACCTTTTTTATATGCAAAACCTCAAAGTTCATTTGCCTTGCTTAAATGTTAAAGTGTGTTCAGAATTGTAGAACATGTAGTAGAAAAAAACCTGATGAGCAGAGAAGTTGGGGTTGATGCTGGACCCCTTGGATTTTTTGTGGGGTTTTTTTTCCCACTTCCTGGCCTTTGTTATGACATAAACATTCTGATACTGTTTGTGCACAAACAAGTTTTTTTGCATTAAATATTTAAGTGACTGTTCAAGTCCACACAGTCACAGTTTCTGAGTGTATTTTTGTAAGAGGGAGCAACTTCATTCTTGGGATCTCTCACAGGTCAGAGTGACCCTGAGGTGTGTTAGAAAGTCTCTTTTCCCAGCCTGGCACTTGAGGAAGGAGTCAGGGCTCTTAATTTCTCAGTCTCAAGGTTGTTTATTGTTCCTTATCTATAATTTTTTTTTCTCCTGTCCAGCTGAGGTCCATTCAGCAAGACAGTCAGAGGCACTCTCTCTGCCCTTGGGGCAGTGTTATGTCTTTATACTAAAAACTACATGTACAATGTTTGCAATTACTTTCCAATACCTATCACCTATGTTAGACAGTGAGCTTCTACTCTAGACCAATCTAAAAGTGCCAACATCACAGCAGAAGATGGAGGCCAAGAAGAAGAAGTAGAAAGGCTGGACATGCCCAGATCCCTCCATCTTGCCCCCTGAACCCCCATTCTAAAAACCCCAAAATCTACTTTTTCACCCTGTGACAAATTCACTGTCATTCCACTTAAACTGCCAGGGCTTGCAGATCTTCATCTAAGGTTGGTAATTTTCTCCATGGGTGATAATCAAAACCACAGGCATTTTGGGCTCTGTGCCAGGGTCTCTGAGCCCCCTGGCAGGGGTCTTGGCTGCTCAGGACAGCCAGAGGGATGTCCTGGGTTCCAACACTTCCTCACCACTTAAGGACATTCTCACCTAGAGAAGTAGTGCCTAAGCATTCTACTCCATCCAGGCAGTAAAATCACTCCAAGTGGTAACAGTGACTCCTGGAAGGTTTTCCTGGGAGTCCTGAGCTGATGTGATTTTGCTCTTCAGCATCCACTATCATATTCCCCTACTTCAGAGCCCTAGCACAGTGTGCACCAGTTGGAAGGGGCACATGGGAATTTCAGAAGTGATTTTGTGTCCAAAGAGCAGGACCAGCCCCTGGCTGGCAATCCCTGAGCTGGCAGAGCAGCCCTCAGACATCACTCAGGCTATTATTTGCTGCAAGATAAGATTGTGTGTGCTGGTCTTGTCTTACAGCTGCACTGTCAGCCTGGCCACACCTAAAAATCCTATCTGCTGGCTTCCTGGGGCATGGTAAAATGCCAAAGGAAGATAAAGCTGTGCCTGGACCCTGCCTTTCCCCCCACTACAGGCACTTTGCCTTTGCAATTTCCAGCTGTGAAGTGGCTTTCTCTTATGTACCCCTTATTCCTCATCTGGCTCCTGTCCAGACTCTTTAGTTTGCTTGCTTCTCAACTTCATTCCTTGCAGCCATCAGAACTGGCTGCTTGCATGGCAGGCTGCCAAGGAATTTGTAGTAGGATTCTGGTATATTTGCTTTCACTTATTGATGCTCTCAACAAGGTGTTTGTAGCACAATCCCCTTACCGTGGCTCTCTTCAAGAGAAATACTCATAATTTTGCATTTCCTTAGCTGCAGCTCACAAACAAGTCAATAATAGCCCCTTCATTGCTTGCATTCAATCTATTAGCTAGCAAATACCTGAGAAAATGGATATGTGACCTTTGCCTTCCTGTCTAAAATGCTGTGGATGTGAGGCTTGTTTGTCATGGAGTGTATGAGGGGCTGTATATTAAAAGACAGACACAATGGCCCAAAAAAATAAAATTTGAAACATTGTACTTAAGAAGTTCTAAATTGTATGAGTAGTTTTATTTTTATCAGTAGTTTTATAATTGGTGAGTAATTTCATTGTGAATCTCTGCCTTTCATCTGCTTTTACCTGCCAGTAGGAAACTCTTACTCTTTAGGACTTTGAAAAATAACTCCTCTGAACAGTTTTATATGCAGGTAATGTTCTAAAATCTGTCTGAAAAAGAAATATCATGTCCAATTCTGCCCAGCTGTTTTTCCATAAAGCACTAATGCCTCAGGCCTGGAATGGACCTCACTGTGTAAAGCCAATCAATTGGCTGATGATTTATGGTAGGAAAGTAACAGCTTCAATTAATCCAAACAATGTGTCTGTGGAAAATAGTTCCAACAAATTTTACAGTTTGTGGGTATTTTTAATAAATATAAGAAACTATGATATTATTAACTGCCTTTGTAAGGGTATAATACTTGGTTACAAACACTTTTTTTTTTTAACCTTAGTTCAGAATTAAAAAAAAAGAAAAAAAAGTAAAAATCTGTGCTGATATTAATATTAAACAAACAGCTGTTGGAAGCTTAGAATGCTATTTGGTTAATTGTGGGATAGGAAAGATCTGTTCTACATTTTAAACTTTAAACTTTTCTCATCATGGCAAAGTTTTCAATGTTAATATTAATTTTCCTGTTCCTTGAAAGGCTAGATAAAAGAAAGTTTGTTCACACAGCATGGAGTGAGATACTTAATTTTCTAATAAGAGATATTGCCTTTTTAGAAATTTCTGAAATATTGGAAAACAAATAACCATTTTTAGAGTTGAAGGATTAGTGCAATTACTAGGAGAGAGGTTTTTAGTGAGGATGAGGGGCAGACTCAGATGTTAGCACAGCTGTTGGCTTTGCACATCTCATAGCATGTATATTTGTAGTGCACACATAACCACACAGCTTTGAAAGTCCTGTGAAGATCAGTAAAATGACTTACTCCTAAACCAAACGTGTCCAATTAAAGAAACAATAAGTTTGGAAGCTAAATTTGGAAATGGCTTTAAATCATGATGATTTGTTCTTAGCATGTCCTGCAAATGCTGTGTCTCTGCATGCATTTGAATGGCCATGGACATTTTGTTAATCAGAAATTGCACAGTTTAAAATTTAGTGGTTTATGAGAGGACAGATTGTTCTGTGAACTGCTTGTGAATGGAAAAAAAAAATACTAGAGCAGAATCACTGTTTGACTAGAACTGTGTAAACAGTTGGGATGAATAATTCATGCAACCAATTTATTTTATTTTACCCTTAATGCGTTATCTGTGAACAGCAGAAAACTGTCTTGATTTTGAACATTTTGCAAAATCATTTAATAAGGAATTTTGCTGATAAATTCTTAGCTTCCAGTTGATTTATTAGGAACACAGGTTAATGCTCTTTACTAAGAGTATTTTTGTCTATTTTTTTTTATATTAGATTTTATTGCAAACAAAATTTCTACTTTTGGCCATTTTTTTTCTATTCAAAACAGATTATTGGGCCTTAAGTGAAACCCTTGCATGTTGTAAGCTCAAAATTAATTTCCAGCATGCATTCTCCAGTATTTACTTGCCTTGAATTATTTTTACTGGCTAATTTGTTGGGGGGTGGGGAGGGACACCTATAGGAAGTGAATTAATGTTTCATTGAGTCATTTGTTCCATTTGTTGGTCTCTTATAGCATTAGAGCATTCAAATCCTAAATTCATAGCATTCAAATCTTGAATTCAAGTATTTCTAGGGAACTATTCCAGGTATTCCAGGTGTTCTCAGCTTCCAGGCTGATGTGCCATTGCTACACTACATACAAGTGTAGCAGCCTGGATATATTTGAACTGGTGAGTACCTTGTTTTATGAAATGTGATATTCTCACCTGCCAGTGTTCTTCAGTTAAAGATCACTAAAAAAAACCAGATCTTGGAGGGAACTTGTTTTTTCAGGGCTTTTTAATGCTGTTTTAGAACACTGCATCAAAGAAGAAATTTACTTGAAATATTTTTCTTTTATCAGCCCTTTCTTTAAAGATGTGAAGTACTTGACAGAGATTAGTGTTGAGGGAGACAATTTGGTTAAGGAAAATGACATAAATGAGGTATTCCTGCTGTTGCCACTTTGTCAGTCCTCAGAATTGCCAAGTACGGATGCGGTGCTCTCTCTGTAATACCTCCTGTAGTGCTCCACAGCCCTGTTGTGAGGAATTTAAATAAACTGCTTTTAAATAGTGCTTTTTATAGAAATTTATAGAGAAGCTTATCATCACCCCTTCTTCCATTTGCTAGTAAATCTTGATGACCCATTTGCTAGAAGCAATATCACTAACTAGCCTGTCCAAATAAAGACAGTACAAGGTCAATGGCTAATTCTTTGCTGGTGTTCTCCACATCATTGGCCCTGTATTCCATAGGCAGAAAGATATTTTTAATTCTGGAAATCATGTCTAACTTGGCACTTTGGAGTATGATACCAGTTTCCTGTACAGTGAGACATAAATGTGTGTGTGTGTGTATAGACAACATATAGTCAATATCTTCTTCAGATTTTTAACTGGGGAAGTTGTATTTTCTGCTGACTGAAGAGCTTCCAGACTGAGCTTAATATTTTGTCTTCATTAAAAAATTAAATTTCTTAAGTCAGAGATGAAGATATGGCCCTAGCTCTGGCTGTCCTAACTGGCATTGCTACCCTACTTTTTAATCTCTCTTTTCCCTCCCTCCCTCTGTCACCTTCTTAACAATGTGCACTGCATCTTGGGTGGCTATTTGTGTTCAATAATGTATTCAGTCTATTCACTGTGTCTTATTAAATTTTAAAGCCACTCTGTTGTAAAGTATTTTATGTATGTGTAGCTTTGGTCTGCTGTCAGTCCACAAGTAGAAGAAAACAATCAAATCTTATCCTGCAGTTCTTGTTCATGCTGTAAAATAGCACTGGTGAGCAGCAAGCCAATTGGATGCATTTGTTTCAGATAGAAGATAAATGAAAGACCTACTTAGATGAAGCAAACCAGGTTTCTTTCAGTAGAATTCAGGTAACTTTTTCCCCTCTTTATTCCTCTCTTTAAGATTTCTAAGAATGAAATCAAACAAGCCTCCTTCCAAAACACAGAACTTGACAACTTAGCATATAAAGACGTGGAATCAGGAAGAAATATATCCATTTCCTTTGTCATCCTGACCATTGTCATCCAATTGTAATAGTAGCAGAAATTAGGGCAAATTTAGTCTGATTACCTTGACTTTTGGTGAATGCTGAATCACAGCACAAAAGAGTTTGATGACAAAACACACCTCACCCAAGAAATAAAATATTATATGAGGAAATTAATATTTTAACAGTATAATAGCATACACCATTAGTCCAATAATAATTATGCATTATTTGATGTAATAGGCCAAATTAATAAAGAAAGGCATTGATGATATTAATAATAATTCATAATTGCTATACAAGAAAACCAATAGTCACCCTTTTCCTTGGTGTGATATTCGCCTTTCCAGTGTCCCACTGGGTCCTGGCTGAATATCATGTCAAATCTTCCAGAATATTTTATTTATTGAAAATTTCTTTGTATTCACATCCTTCCTCTAGGTCCAGCTCCTCCTTCTATATTAAGGTACTCAATGTACAGGCATTTGGGGCTTTTAGAAGCTCAGTACATTGATGGAGGAGATTCCTTCTCAGTCTTTTTCAGGGTGTTGATATCAGGGCTTAGATACAAGCTTTCCCTCTCTTTCTTTGTTCCATAAATTGAGATGTTTAGCTTCAAAACCATGAGTACAGAGAGCACTTGTCTGCCTTCCATGAGGTCTCAACTGCTTTATGGAAGGGCATAATTTAAACTACCAATGTATTAATTAGCTAATTTAATTTTTTATAATTGCAGTCCTGTGCCTAAAAGATCAAGGAACTTGACTGCAATCAATTTAATGCATTCTTAAATAGAGAGCTATTTTCAATTCCTATTCTTCCACTGTATGGATCACAGCCAATGTGCTACACAAAATCCATTCTTTTAAGGGTTGCTAATGACACAAACTAAGTGATCCTGAAAGACAAAATCGTTGGTGTAGTTTTCATTGATTTTGGCAAAACATTCAATGTGAAATCTCATTTGCCTTTTATTCAATTGTGGAAAATATCTCATTCTGGATTTTTTTTCAAATCAAGCTAAAAAATACATAAAAACTTATCTGTTGAAGCACAATGCAGAAAAAATAACTGAATGATGGGGAAATATATAATCTTGCCTTTGGAATCTCTATTTCTTTATAAATTGATCAAATGTTTTTGTCTGCTATATAAAAGAAATGTTTCAGGAAGATTTAATCAGTTTCTAGCCAAATCTTCAAAATAGTTTAGAGTAATAATCCTGTATTTTTTCCATAGGGAAGGACCTATTTTTATTCAGAGAGCTCTCTGAAGGCCATGGAGTTTTTATTTATCAGATACAAGTCCACTGACTGACATCCTGGAGTTAAGTAGCATCTCCTAGAGAATGGTAGAATCCCTAAAAAGGAGATGAATTCTGCTGATATTTGATGGATAAGAAAGGATGATGGACAGAGGAGACCAGCAAGCAATCTTGAAATATTTATGCTTGCATATTTCTATCCTGCTTTGGTGCATTTCTGTTTATAGTTACAGAAATTTCTCAGCCTCAAAATGCAGGAGCCATATCATAATGACTTTACTTTGTGTCAGCTAATTTTTCTGGGTTTTTTCAGTGTGGTAGTAATTTGGGAGCACAAATACCATGGAGTGAAGGAAAAGAGTCTGGTTAAAGATTTTTTTTTTCTTTAGAGTTAAAAGCTTTTGTTCAGTGCCATGTGTGTTTATTATAAAATAAAAAGCAACTGAGGACTGTAGAAGGACTGAAACTTGTATTAAGAAAGGACTTGTGGTCTTTTTATTTTGTATACAAATGTGTAGATCCATATGCAACCTGCAAGGTTTTTTTAAGTGTCACACCATGAAAACTCTTCAAGTTCTCGAGCTGCTTTTTTAAGGAACTTGATAGAGTTTAAGCAGTCCAGTGCCAGATCTGCATATTTCTCAGACTTTGCAAATATGCTTAAAGCTCAAAAGATGCTGTCAAGAAGCTTCTGAAAAATTAGTTTATGCAGCTAACATGGTGTCAGCATTAACAGGCTTGCTGTTTAACTTTAGTCTGTTTATTTACCTGCCTGGAAATTGGAGCTGGATGTCAAGAGGCTTTTCCTCTTCTTGAGGGAATTCAAGCTTAATCTCCCTCATGTAGAGGGAGTTTCCAAATCAAGTTTAATGCCCATGCTGGAAGGAAGGTGTCCTTCAATGCCAGGCCTTGTGCCATCACCCTTCCTACCATCACTTCACCTTCAGTTTGCCCACAAAGGGTTCACAGGGGACAACAGTCCAGTTTCACAATCAGCTGAGATAGGAGGGAGCTCTTAGGGTTCTAGTTCTGCCTGTGCTCTTCACAAGGAATAGCAATAGGATAAAATAAATGTCTGTTTTACCAGAATTCAAACTCGAGCATAGGCTTCAAACTCTTTGAGGAGAAAGAGAAAGCTTTGTGTTTCAGGGTGGTGTGAGTTTTGGTTTAGGGTTTGTTTTCATTTTTATTTTCTTCAAAACTTCCAGAGAAGCATTGCTTTTAATCACCTTTTCAGAGAATTTTATATTTATTATATAAATATAATATATATATATTTCATATTGTTTCTATTAATATTATTATATATTTCTATTAATTTCCAATAATATTAATATACATTTCATATTATTTCTAAGAGACTCTTAGTGTGAGTAAGGTATACTGACATAGAAAAGGACAGTCTGAATGTTATGGGTGAATCTCATACATTGCCAGGCATGCTTGGGGTTGAAAAACAGACAACCTATAGCTGCTGCTGCTCAGAATTGACTAATTATCTTAATGGGATAGCAAGGGTCAAAATCTTCTTCTGACAACCTTTACAAGTACATGAGGAGTAACTCTAAAACCCCTACTCTGTAAGACACTGAGTTGCCAGAAGCTTGTTAGCAGGTGAGAAAGAAAGGTGACTTCTCAAGGACTGCTCAGGGAAAAAAAAAATATTTATAAATAACTTCTTTGTTATATTCAGAATAGAATGTTGTGTTATTGAAGTATATTTTGAAATAATTTGAATACTTTTATGGATCAAGAAATTGATGTCAGTATTTGTGAGAGGGATGAAGCAGGACATTCAAATCTAATTTCTTGAACAATTGCTCTCCTTATTTTTCCCACATCATATTTAAAGAGGATATCTGTTCTAATACTGGGATCAATCTGAGGCCAGCCTTACTTAACCATGAGCCACAACCTTAGGACTTCTTCATCAAGCATTTGCAATCATGTTACTAGGGAGGAAGGTTCTTGTTTGCAAAGCAGGACCTTCTCAGAACTGCACCTTTGACAACCATTTTTTACTTTCTCAGTCTTGTCTCTATTTTTAAAGAGTACAAGATGTAATGAAAGGTACCAAAGGGCTGGATAAAAACGTGGTGACCTGGGATTGTAGATAGTGGATTTCTGTGCTGAAAGCCTTTAAGAAAATCCCTACCATCCTGCAAGAAGGGCTGAAGAGGCACAGAAATATTTTGGTCAAAATCCACAGCTGAAAGTTTAACTTAGTGAATTGACAGCCTCTAAATTGTGACCTGGCTTAGAGAGTTCAAGTACAAAAAGTTAATGTGTCAGGTTCCTAGAGCAGTTATGATGTGAGCTGTGCAGCTGCACTTCCATCTAGAATGTTGTGCAATGTTCTTTATTTCTGGTCCCATTGACCATCTCTTGGTTCAGCTATTTGCAACAGCGTTTTGTGAGAACCTCTTTCCCGCAAAACCCAGAAAATAAACATGTCCTGTGACTACAATTATGATTTACTTACTAGTTGCTTCTTATGAACTACTTGCTGGCAAGCATTTGTGACATGCTTTTTTACAATTTTTCTTTTCAGTCCCTTCACTCTCATAAAGAAAATTCAACTTTGCTTTTCTGTAGATGTGTCATAGAAATGAGGTAAGCAGACATTGCATACACACACAGGCATAAGAAGACAAAGAGTATGTTTACAATTGTGGGCTTTACTTCAATAAAATAGAGATTTCTAAGGGCTAAGTGATATTCTTCTCTATAAATCTTGTATTCAACTTTCCTTTGATATTTTGAACATAGTTTGCTTTTATTTATGGCTCTGACAACATTTCACATTGGTTTTTGCACTACATATTGTTCATCACTTAGTGGTGAGTATTCACTGCTGGGTAAGTAGTATATATCAGACAGGAGGTAGTAAAAGGTAAAATTCAACCTGTTGGTCTGAAAAAAAAACCCAAAACTTTTGCAAAAAATTGGGAAGTGATGAATTAATAAAATTGTCTGGTCCTGTCATGGTTAAGGAAACTGATGTAGATATTCTACTTTTCTGAAAAGTATTTTGTAGTACAGTAATCCTTTAAAATGGGGAATCTTAATTTTATTTTTTAATACATACATCCAAGTAAGAATGTGTAGTCTTAAAATTTTATCTTAATTTTTCATTTTTCTAAAGCAATATGTATATACAGAGCTGTTAATATTAATAATATCCAGCTATTTTTCTCACATAGAAGATAGTAATTTTAAATAATCATCACACAAATGTAGAATTATGCTGACATTAAACAATCAAAACTTTCCTTTGATCAAAAGGAGGAATTCAGCTTTGATTACACATTGCTCTTTTAATTAAAAAAAGTATGCATCATCTTTTTAGTACTAGTATCTCTTTACTATTAACTTTCATGATTTTTTATTTCATCTGAAAGACTTTTGTATGGAAATTAGGTTTCCCTTTCTAGTTGAACAAATGCTAATAGAGGTGCTCTACAATTACTCACTGAAGTTTTAACCAAAGTCAATTTAATTATTTTGCACCCCAAATGTCATTTTCCCCTCCAAACATCCCAGCAAACTGGGTTGCCAGAATGAATATTTACAAATGAAACAAATATCAAATGTTTGAATATTTTCAGTTTTCTTTCAGTAGTAATCACTCAAGATGATGATTAATCAGGGAACACATGTATGTCAAAGTTAAACATCAAATGCACAGTTCCTATTTCGTATATCAATTCTAGTGACCTTCTTGTATCCAAACTCCTCTAGAATTCCTCATCTGCCACCTGGCATCTGTGACACTCCCCCCAGCAGTGTCATTGTGTTATCAGCCTGAGGACAGTGAATGAAAATGCAAGGTAAGGTTTTGGTAGATGCTAGACTGAGAGGTAGGACTGCAAGAGGCGCCGTGCTATAACAACTTGGTATGACAAATACTGCAAACAAGTGAATTTCTCACTCCCAGCGAGTCCCACTCATCAGAATAAGGTTCATACACAGAGATGCTTCCATCTGGGTGTTAATGTTGGCCTCTGAAATCTCCTCTGTATTAGGTAATTTTTTTTGAGCATCAGATGATGTTTTTCCTGAGATTTCTTTAGTGCAGCAGCATCAGCTTTAGTGCGTTTTGTTGGTTCCAGCTTGTTGCTGATTTATTGACATTCAACTAAATAAAATTCCATCAAAGCTCTTCCTTGAAAATAAATAACCTAGAAAATATTTTTATTATTTTAAAGAGGGAAAACAAAAAAAAAGTGTACTTTTTTTTTATGTTTACTGTAAAATATTGTTGTCCTTCAATGTTCCAGTCATTGAAAAAACAGACATTCATTGTGATCTGTTCCATTGAAATTGATCTTCAGTTTGCTCTATTGCAAGGGGAGTTATAATTTATATTCTTTCTATGTAATTTTTAAATGTTTGCTAAATACAAGAACTGAATTCTATGAATTATGGCAGGAGAAGGACTGGGCAGAGGAGGGTTTAGGTGGACATGTGTTAGATTTCTATTTTGAACTGAAGAGCTGTGATGATCCACCAGAAAAATTTTTTCTAAATGTTCTGTAAACTATTTCATATATAATGATATAAACAAGACATGTTAAAAAGAATAGATTCTACCATTTGGCAAATTACTTTAAATTTGCATATATTTTGAATTAGGCAAATACACTCTTTGTTTAACAAAAGTTTCTCCAAGTAAATGAAAGTTTTATACTTGGAGTTGATTTACTCTTTTTCTGTCTCCTCTCCTCTGTGAGTTGAAATGTTTTAGCTTTTTTTTTTTTTTTTTTTTGCCATTTAGGACTGTATTTTATCCTCAAGTCATTGCCTTTATTGTTATTTTTGGTTCTGGTTTTATGTTCTAAAGTGTTTTCAGCTTCATCTAAGGAAAACATTTTACTGCGTAGCTCTAAATGATGATAAAAGCTACAACATGTAGAGAGGGATGGGTTCCCCCAGCTTATCATTATGAAAGATAATTTTGCTTTAAATTAAATATAGGAGGTAGAATGAGATTAAATGGAAAGCTCAAGTAGAACATTAAAGAGAACTCCATCTAAATACTGGTAGGAGTTTAAATTATAATAAAGGACTTTTATATTCTACAATCCCAGTCAAATTTCAGGGATAGTTTAAGAAAATAGTGTACTAATTCAAAAGGAATAGACCCACTGAGCCAAAGAAAGAAATTATTCAGAAGGCAGTAACAGAAAATAGGAGAAAAATAAAAATATTTTATAATTGTGATGTAATACTAAAGATTTTTGTGTGCTCCTTTTGAATAGAGCAATTGATTTCTATCCCAATATCAGATTTACAACCAAATTTTTCTAAGTAATCTGCTGAGGCTGGATCACCAGTTCTGCCTGGGTCAGCACAGCAGATTTTGGGCCATCACAGGCCTTAAATAATCAAACAGCTATTCCCTAAAGTGAAATACAAATGTCATACCTCATTGAATTCTGTATGCTAATCCAAAGAGAGAGTTCTTCACAAATGCTTCTTTTTTTTACTTGAAATTATATGATTTTTCTCTGTATGTCTAATTTGCATCATCAAGGAAGAAAATTTGAACAATGTAAAGAAAAACAATTAGGAATTCATGTATCCTCTATCTTCTGGAACATGGTGCTAGAGGGAAAAGTTGATACAGAATCATTTCCCATGATATTCTGCCCAAACTACTCAGCAGATTAAGTGAATAGTGCACATGATGGCCTCTGAATTTCTATGATGAAGAGATAGTTAACTATGGCTCATGTAAATATGAATTATTTTTTTCACCAACCAAGCATTTACTTATCTTTCTGACCCACTGAGAGTTTCTCTGTTGGGCCCAAGACCACAAGGGAATCTAAAAACCCTGGCACCCAACCACCTAAACATTTCTTATCCTCCAAATGTACTCCAGGATTAACAGTTCCCTAAAATGCCAAAAAATTCGCCTAAAAACATAATTTTTCTTTTTTTTTTTTTCTTTCTTTAAGAAAACATCTTAAAATTGTCAAGGTTATCACAGACCTCTTATGCAGTGATGAGAGAGGAAACACTCTCCTTCCTAAACTTTGCAACACAAGAGTCTCTAAGGCAGCTCAATCAAAAATGAAGCAAGGGGTCATGTCTTTTGATCATAGAGAAAAGTCCCAGTAGCTGTGATCCAAGAGGAAATGTTGTATAATCATGCCATACTGCACAGATGGGTTCTGTTGGAAAGGTCACAAAGCATCTCTCATCCTTCTTTTCCACTTCCCAAAGTTCTGGGCTTGCTGGATGTTTCTTGTTTACCCAAGCTCTGCTTTTAAAGGGACGACACCAGGTTTGGAAAACAGGGCTCATTCCTGAGTAGATCCCAATCTGCATCTCCCAAAGTGACTAAAACGACCTGGGTCAGTGATGCTCTTGTTTCTTTCTGCTGTAGCTCTTTCACTTTTCCTGGGGCACTTAACCTTTCAGTGAACCCTTGACTTGCAAAGGGCAAGATTTCAAGTGGGTGAAGGATTTAGGAGACAGACAGTGCTGTTACCCTGTTCCTGGCACTTTACTTGAGAAATAGGTATTAGTACAAGGAATTATTGCATGGTTTTAATTTCTTTGAAAAGGCCCTTTGCCTTAATTCTCAGAAGTTAAAGATTGGTAGACTTATCCTAATTGACAGAGTAGGAAAGGCAGTTGAATAAATTACATAATCTGAGCAAACTGGAGTTTTATTTGACTTAGTAGTAGATTCTGCTTTGGTATTTAAGCTGTGGATTAAAAGAAACAAACAAAAATGTTTCTTTTGAAAAACAAGTCTCACTATTTAATTTTTTTATAAAAGTTTAATAAGGGGTAAAAGGGACAATATGCAGAGCTAGGGTGGTTGGCAATCTGCCAAAAACACCCTGTTACCTTGAAACAATTTTCTTATATACTTTTCATTACAGTGATTAAATGCCTATTAATAAAGGTTATACATATTCAAACATTCCTGTGAGTTTACACTCTGGGAATTCTTTTACTTGGTTTTAACCTTTCACTTGTCTGGATGCCATCCTGTAGATTAAATCAATACATTTTATTTCTTCTCCATTCAGTTGTTTTGACACTTCCTGAAAACTGGAGGGTCAGTAGTAAATATTTCTCTTGGTGTCCTGGTTCTTGTCACTGTTATCATTCAGATAAGATAGTCCACAAATACATTGAATCAACACAACTATTTCACATCAGTATTTGAGTTAGTTACCCACATAAAAGTATTTATCAGTACATAGTCTCTATTTTATTATTATGTGAAGTTCTAAGCTATAATATTTATCACAGTACTATTTATAAGCTATATAGTGCATACAAAAACTGACAGATTGTACTATCTCCAAAGCATTTAAAAAGGGATTACAAATTGTACTATATCAGAATCTCTGTAATCAATAATACCTTGCAAAAGCCAATACGTAAATGAGAAAGTCAATAATTATATTGTCATTTATAACACTTCTTAATGTGACAGAAGAACCAGATCCTGAAATATCCCATCACATGTTTCACGTGTGAATTTAGAAGTCAAGACATTTCCCCTTCAATTAAGTGGTTACTTTTCTGAAGCTAAGTTATTGGCAGGTTGAAGTTGTTAACTGTGAAATGGGATTTTGTTTCTCTCGTTGAATATGACCCTTAGATATGTTATTTTGCTGTATTTATGCAAGTCAACTATGTGTCGACCTCGAATTTAAATGCTTACTCCTGTGAGAGGTATCTCCAAGGGTACAGGTAGCTTTCTCTTGTGTTGTGCTCTTCCTCAGACCCATGGAAACCTCTAAAGGATCATTTGGAGCTTGAACTTCACGCTTTTCCTCATGCAAATAGAGTAATGCTCAATTCTACATGCAGCTATGAGGCTGGGCTCTGGGGAAACCTGGAGCCAAGTGAAAGGGTTACCACCAGCCCAGGAGTTGTCCATCAATGAGCACTTGATGATTGAATCCAGTGGGATTATTCCTATGAATAAGAGCTGCAGAATCTGAACCCTGAGTACTTTATAGTGAGGACTTCACCTTTTGTGTTCTGTGAAGTGCTGTTCATGTTTTTTGTCCTGTGGGGAAACAATGCTCTGCTGTAATAGCCTGAACCTCTTCTGCACATTCTATATGTTTGGGATATACGAAGTGTTCTGCAATTTCTCTATTGTTTTGCTTCCCAAATTCTTCCCAGCTGGGGACAAATTACCATTTTTAATCAGAAACTTAATTTATTTATCTTTAATTCTTGCTGGTAGTTGTGTCAAGTGACCATGAACACTGCCTTAATTGGGCAGGAAAGTGATTTTTTTTGATTACAGCATTAAATGAAAGAGCTGAAACATTTACAGTCTAGTACGCCAACTGAAAAACTGTTTTAGTTTGAGGATTATTTTGGTTTGGGTTTGCTTTTTTTTAGCCTCTCAGCTGTCACAGGTCCCCCTTTATTGTTTTTTAGAGGCAATGTAAAAAAGACTACACACAGTAATATTTAATGTGCCTACAGAATGACAAATATCCTTTATTCATGGAATTACTGCTGTTCACTGCCCATGAGGGGTCTTACCAACCTCAATTCTTCATTGTGCCATAGAAAAATGCTTTGATATAGCTCAAAACACCTATACAAATGAAACTATAATTGCCCTTTTTGAATCCATTTGCACGTCTTGTAAAACTTTCTTATTTTGCTTATGCCACTCTCTGTAGTTTACTTTCTTCATGGCCTCTGCAGTGTCTTGCTCACATTTGCTTCTACACACTCAGATGGAACATTTTTACAATGTGCATTTCATATCCCTCAATGACAGCCAGTGTTTTCATGACTTATGTATTCACTTTCCTGATGAGGTATTCCACAATCATAACAAATTAAATGAGTGGCATACAGTGTGCAGACACTTGTTTGCTCTTTGACTAGTTACAGAGAAACAGCTTGTGCTAGAAAAACAAAATATGTAATTCTGAATTACTGCAACATTGCCAAGCTAAAGGTGCCACAGTTTATTGAATTTTGTTTCTGTTTCTGAATGCTGTAGTAAAGGTTGTCTATAAGCTTCAATTATAATTTCTAACTGACTTTTTTGGAGAAGTTATTTTAAAAAGTTTGATTTGGTCTAATATTGTGTAATTCATACTCTGTCTCTCAATAATGTATGCTTTCTATTTTTGGGAAAAGTTGAATGAAGGAACTCTTATATGTTTTTTGAACAACTGGAAGATTTGGAGGTTTGAGTTTGGTTTTATTTAAATCCACAAATCAAAATTCTATAACATTTTCCTTCATCCTAATCAGTATGCTTGGTGGTTCGAAGAAAGGAGTTTCCAGTTTTTGAGTATACTTAGTCTTTTTGAATGGTCAGAAGGAAGCCTATAGCAAATTTCCTTTTTCTTATTTTATTTTCCTCTATATTGTTTTCTTTGCAATAAGTAACTCTCCTCATGTCTCCCTGCTGATTGCTCCCCACCTTTTGCTGGCCATGCCTTTATAAGAATTCTTACCAACTTTGTACAGCTGTAAAAATGAGGAATAGTATAACCTCCACTGTTTTCCTGCTGTATAAATTTTAGTTATAGAGGTTTAAATTTTGGAAGCTATATTTTGTGCCAGCAATCCTAGCTTTCAAGTGCATAAAATAAAATTTCTTAGATGAGGTGGGTGATATTCCTGCTACAGTGCTCCTGCAGATTACCAAAGGTGCAAAACAGGTAAGGAAAGAAATACAGAATTTTGTCACATGTGGGTCCTTGCTCTTAAGATTGTTCTGGAAAATAAAATTCCTGCTCTTCAAGATAACAGAATCAACAACCTGTTCACAATGGAGCAGCATTAAAGCAAAGTTTTACACTTCACAACATATGGCAGTAAAGTTACTTTCAAATAGTGCAGAGGAGATTCATTCATCTTAATGTGAGGTAGATTAGGCAGACAAAAGAGATTCAGGATCCAAAGAAAGATAAGGAAAGGAAAAGGATCAATACAGACCCACATAGAAATTATCTACCATGAGAATAATTCAAGGAGTGGGACAGGAGAGAGAAATACCATAGAGGGAGATAAAAATGATACCGGGGATGCTGGATCCTTTTCGGATTTCTAACCTTGATTTTGATTTAGAACAGTAACACATGTCCTGTTAAGCACCTATAATGTTTCCTTTGTTCCTTTTTGGACCATCATGTGTGGCTTTGTGAGGATAGAGGGTAGGGTCACAGATAGCAGTTGATCTATTTTAACAAGGCCAGGTTTGGCAACACAAATATTAGAATCTGAAAATATGGTTAGTTTGAAACTATTTCTTAGCTTTTTTTCCCCTTTCTTTTCTTTGTTTTTATCCTGTTCACATTAGATGCTGCAATGGTTCCTCTTGATCTGCTGAATTCCATCCTGCATGAGTTGCATCTTAGTCTGTGCCAGAAGAAGCTCTTGAGCTGCTTGTGGTTCCTCCCCTACTTGCATGATTTAAACAGTACCTTCAAGACATACCAGACTGCTCTTGCATACCATCATGATTTTTTTTTTAACTTTCTGCACATAAAACTGACACATAATGATGTCTTTCTATCCAGAATGGTAGCAGGGAGTACAAAGAAAAATACTTTCTCCTTATGTACCTTCCAAAAGTGCCTTGTGTGCTTTAAAGCATTGTCTGTGAATTTGGAGGTCAGGAAAACACTCAGGATTCAGAAAGATAGGTGTAGTGGTGGTAAAGCCTGTAACAAAACTGCAATAAAATCATTGCAGAGTAGAAATTCCAGCTTCCAAATCAACTGCTATACTTGCAATTTATGTGGAAATCAGGCTTCTTTGGATTCAAATTCTATTGTAAAACTCATCACTTCTCTATGTTGCTAGACCCAGTACATAAATCAGAGGATCACAGAGGATAAAGGGATGCCTTGCTTTGACAAAAAAATGAAGTTGGAACTGCTTTGCCAGTCTGCCTTATGACCATATTGTCACATGGTTTCCCTCAGGTGAAATTCAGTTTATTTTTTCTGGATTTTGCTTCTTTAACTAACTATGCATATTTTTTGGGCTATATCCAGCAAGAGATTTTCTCACCCAGTTCAGTGTTCTCAGGTTTCACATACCTGTGTCTAAAGCTGGGCTGCAGCTGAGGCTTTCACACTGCTGAGTACACTTCTGAGTGTACTCCACAATGCATTTTTAATGTTGAGATTCCCCAATGATCAAAACAAAATTTTCCCTTATCTCCTTCCTTTCAAAGGTATTCTCAAGGCACATTTAATGCATCATGCAGGACACAACAGGAATTGCTATTTTTTCTTTTACATAACCTGAGGAAACGCTTACACAATCCCAAAACTTCTTTCTCTGCAATCCTGACCTTGCATGGGGGCACCTTCTCCACAGGGTATGTTCCCTGTGCTCCAGGGCATTTTGCATGTTCCTATTGTAATAAGGATCCCAGTTTTCTTATGCTGGTTATGACTCTGGAAGGAAAATATATCTTGACTTCCATCTTACGTGAAGACAAGTTAGATATATTTTCTGAAAATTCTAGGAAAACATAAAACAAACACTTCAGAATCTTTTTTAAATTGTGTTTGATGGAATATCTTCTGAAAAGGTCCATCCTCTTAAATAAATGGTGTTTAAATGATTTTGTGGTTAAAAGAGGTATCCCAGATTAAGAGTGTTGTATTATTGAGTGTTGTATTAAGAGTGTTGTATCCTTAGTATGATTATTGATCTTTCCTGATGTCCTTATTTTGATTCATATTTGGCTTTGCAACTTAATTTCTTTATCCAAATATTTATGCTGAATTCCTGGAATGGCAGCAGGAAAACAAAGAATTGCTCTGTATTTTATTTTTTTTCCCCTATTTGTATCATTTGCCTGTGTGTAAGAAAAAAAGTCCATTGATCAATGGTAGGATTAGCATTTGATTCCAAAAGGAATCTTTTTTTTTTCTAGTTTAAAACAGGGGCTAGGAATGTTACTTCAGTTCTTCTGGAAGGGGAGGTGGCTTCCCTGCAATGAGTGAAACCTCTGTAGCCCTAAGCAGACAAAATGGATAAATGTGGATAATTCTTTTTTTTTTCTTTCTGCATGAATGCTAAAGGTTATTTTCATATTGTATGCATCATCCTGCCCTTCACTTTTGTTTTCTCTCAGCCCCTGTTTGTTTAGAGAACCAGCTGGCTGTGCCCTTTTCCCTGAATGTGGATGCGCTTCTGTTTTGTGGGATTAAAAGAATCTGTGGTGATACATGATGCTCTGAGCTGGAGAGTGTATCTGTGTGTACTTCTGTTTTACTTCACACAATTCTCTGTTTACAGCACCTGGTAGTATTTTAGAAGTGATATCTATTTTTTTAAAAGAGTTATCCTTTGTGAGGGATGTTTACACCTGCCAGCAAACTGAGGTACTATTGTAACTTCTCAGTTGTTCTCATACAGTCTTCTTAAGAAATTTATTTTGCAAAGGGTAAGTACAATGATAGATTACAAGGTGATCTATGTAGGTGGCAAACATCTGTTCCAGAAATAGTGCAATCCTAGAAACATGGATTGACTGGCAAACTTTTGCCACAACCTCAGTAATATTTCCTTTTAATATCAGCACTGAAATCACAGGGTGTGTTCACTGTAAACTGATGTAACCAGGTTCACCTTCAGACAGCAGAGTGCCTGAATGTAAATAAAACATATTTGATTTGTCCTGTTTATTCCTGATGAAAATATCATGGGTTTCAAATTCAACTTTTTTTTTTTTTTTTTAATCCTTGGAAAAAAAAAATACAAAACAAAAAGAGGCAGCAGTTTTTGGGGTTTTTTTTGGGGTTTTTTTTTGATCCTAGAGTTGCAACTCTAATCCCAACACAGCAAGGTCCTCATACTTAAATACCTGACTTCATGCTGGGTAGTCCTGCTGACTTCAACAAAGTCTTGCTCAAAGCTACATATATTTGTGTGTATTTGGGGCTAGGTTTAGCTCATTAACATGTGACCTACTTTACAGGAGAGTGTGCTTTATGATTTTTTCACCAATATCCATGTATACATTCTGTTTCCTTGCCAAGGTAAGCATTAATGTAATTAACATTGATAAATTCAGCATACTTCTGTGGGCAGTTTCTACCTGAAGAGATGATGAATCTCAAAGCTGAGGTCCTTCTGTGGCAGCTCAAACTTCACCAAAATTACTGGATATAATTCAATAAAATAGCCCTTGGATGGAATGAATCCCTAGAAATCAGGTACTGTGTTCAGAGGAGGTGCTTTTACAAAAGACATTGAGGGGGGATAAGGAATGCTCTGGTTCTCTTGCATGCACTGAAGGCTGTGCTGGTAAAAATCACATATTTATGAGTTTACAGTGAGTGAAATCTGATGTGCTTGAAATTGCTTGAAATTTCCATAGTTTTCAAGATTTGGCCCATGAAGCAGGCAAGGAAGAAACACAGTAACTTTAGTGAATCTATTTTTCATGTTGAGATTATGGCCTTGAACTTCTTGCAGAGTTCACACAACATTAAACTATATAGCCTTATATGATATTTATTTGACTTACACTTATAATAGTAATGATAACTATTGTCTTTTAAGTTATTTGCATTCAAATTCATAGGGAAGTTGATCATGTGGCATTGACATGCCTGAACTTATTCTCATAAGTAACTGCTTATTTTTGAGAAAAATTTATTGTAACACACTTACCTGTGTGCCTGTTGCATTATTGGTCTTGTAGGAATCCAGATTTTGAAGACAAGCTCCTTAGCGAGACCCCAGAAGACCAATTAGATGCCCTAACTTCAAATGTAAGTTCACAAAGTCAATCCCAATCTCACTACTATTAATTTGGATCAAAGTTTGTAAAAAAACCTAGAGAATAAGTAGCCCTGACAAGGATTTAAGATTTTCCATTTTTATGGCAAATTTCTTGAAAATAAAAATGTGATACTATCTTAACACTCAAGGAAAAAAAATTCCAAATCCATCTTATTTTAAAGTACATTGAAGCTTTTTGCATTTTAGATTTTCTTTTGCATGCATTCTTAAAAGCTTTTAGTACTAAATGAGCATTTCTAAAAATGACAACAGCCTGATTTCAACATGATGAAATGCTTCTATTTTTAAAGTCTGTGCATTTATCTGAACTTTTCAATTCAGCTAAACAACACTTCATAGGGGAGAAATATGTTCCAGAAAATAATGAAAGTGAGACCTGACAGGATTGGAAATAAATTTATAGTGAATTTTTATGTGGGATGCAAGGGAGCTTAGAAAAAAACCACAGATGTAACAGCCTGCTGAGCATTAAGAGTCAGAAAGAGAAATACTCAAGATACAATTTTAGTGGTTTGTGCATTCACAGTATTTATCTTTGCTATAAATCCCATTACATTATTTGGATTTTCACACAACACAGGAAAAGTTTTTGGGAGTTTTTGGTTTGGGTTTTTTGTTTGTTTGGGCTTTTTTGGTGGTTGTTGTTGTTGTCTGTTTTGATATTGTTTGGTTGGTTTTTTGGGAGTTTTTCTTTTTTTTTTTTGTTTTTTTTTTTTTTTTTTAAATTTTCAACAGTTCTGTTTGTGCTATGGTACCTCTTGACATCCAGACCAGTGGGCCAGTCTCTTAGGCTATGCTTGCACTGTCAATTGTAGCAGCATTTTAATATGCACTTGGACTTTGCCAGAGCTGATGGGGAAATAGGGAAAATGGAGATATTAGGACTCCCCTATGTCATGAAACATTAATATGACCATAACAGAAGTCTCATTCATTTGAATTAATTTATAAATCTTACTTGCAGGAAACTCCCCTTGCTTCCTTACTTCCATCTTTTAACTCCAATCTTTTTTGAATTTATTACTGATGACTGAAGCAGCCTCTAAAACTGCAGTCTCTAAAATCAAGAATGGTCTTAGAAAGATATGAAAGTAATGCAATTCTCTTTCTAATTCCTCATATTTCCTGATTTCCTAAAAACCATATCTGTTCTTCATTTTGCAATAAAATTAAGGTTCGCAGAGGGGATTTGATAATCTGAGTCATCTTTTCTGACTGTACACTGAAGAGTTCTGTAATTTAAACACTGAAAGAGGCTTGAATGGGACTCTATGAATGACTGTGGAAAGACCAGAGGAAGCCACTCAGGACTGGCACAATTGGGCAACATCTACTTTAAGATGTGGGTGCATTTCCATGCAGCTTCTCAGCAGCCCCAGGATTAGGAAGAGGGCAGCTTGATCAAAACACAAGTCATCAGAAAGCAACAGTGACAAGGTGAGACATGACTGAAGTTTTATCACCCCCAGATCAGAGAGATGAAACAGTAAACAGATGATAGTGACTCATGGAGGTGAAATACTCCAGAGAGGCAAAATTTCCTAATCACCATCTGCTCAGAAAGAGTGAAAAAGGCACATCTAAAATCAGCACATGATCACTAACTTCAAAACTTTCCAGAAGACATAATAAAAATCTTGATAATCACCATCCCTCTTCTTCCTAATTAAACCTTGGCACCACCTTCCCTCTCAGCCATCATCCCAAGGAAAGCTAGCTAGCCAGGACCACTTGAACACATGCCCACTGGTGTGAAAGTCTGTGGGTGAAAACAATTTTATCCTAAAATAAAATCACCCTTGCTGCCAGAGGGATGCATGTGGTGCTTTGCTGTGCTGTTGCTACAAGTCCCCACAATCTTATTTGGTTTCAAAGTGTTGAAGGCCAAAGGTAGGGTTCTCAGCAACTCATTCCTTATGACCCTGGAAAATTAATAATACCCAGATGTGTCTGTATTAGAGACTGCAAGGTCTCCATCTGCCTGGCACAGAAGTCTGAGTCCACTTGAGGCTGAGTAGCTTCATGCTGAGCTCCTAATGCCTAAATCCTATGAAAAGAGGCACTTTAGGCATCTCTTTGATCATAGAGAAGAACTGCAAAAAAAGAATTGGGAGTTGAAATTTCCTTTCCTTGCATTTCCTTTACTTTTTAAATATAACTGAGCTTTTAGAGCAGTACCTTTAATATTAAGGGAACAAAATCTAATGTCTTGCTGTTCACTAGTCTGCCTTATCAACCATGCTGTAAGTTTGATTTTTTTGCTGTTGTTGACAAAATTAGCACATCAAGAGAAAGAATTAAAAAGCAAATATGTATGAACTGATATGGTATGGTGGAGCTCTCTAGTTCCCATGGGGTCCCATAATAGTGTTTGTATTTTATTCATAGGTTACTTAATACAAAAATCTTCAAAAGGCACTGGAGCAGAGAATGAAAATCAGGTACCTTCAATTTCCTGGTGAATTCCTTGATATTCTTACCCACACCTTTTCTACCCCAAAGATACAGTCTATTGATTTTGCAAAAAACATTATCAAAAGAATCTGAGTGTTTTCTATGAAGTCTGGAATAGCAGAGTAAGGCACTTCATTCTCAGCTTGGAAATGGGAGTTGAAACTGCTCTCTTTAGCCATAACTCCCATATAAAGGCTGAGTGCTGTGCAAAAAGTGAATTAAAAACATTATCACAGGAAATATTATTTCTTGAGCCAGAATTTGATTTATTGTTCATTTGTGGAATGAAGGCTTGGCTGCTTACTCTGAGCAACAAGCTCAGAATTAAGGAACCTTAATGGCCAAGAGGAGGTTTAACATCATAACACTTTTCACAACACTACCTATAACTTAAAATTTCAGTCCAACAGTGCCTGCTGCCTGGGTTAGTGCACTCAAATCCATAGTTGGAGCACAATTTCTATGTGGGTACATGTAAAAAAGAGGAACTCATTACTCAACAGATCTTTCTTCATGCAATTGGTTGCAGCTACTTGTTCTTGAGACTGAAGTGATGTTAAGCTTTTTTTTGTGGGGGTTTGTGGGTTGGGTTTTTTTCCTCACTCTTCCTTGCTGCACCTTTCTGCTGGGACAATGCTGAAACTGAATTCTGTCCCACATTATTATCTCTTGAGCAGAGCTGCTGGTCACGTTCAAAACTAACCCAGTGGGAACTGAGGACAAGTTCTTACTATTTCCTTGGGTCCTTCATAATCACAAAGCCTGAAGTTATTCTGGTTCCAGACTCCAAATCAAGGAGTTTGTGGGATTTTGGTTGAATTTGGTTAAATTTGGTTTTGGCTTGATTAATGGTATAGTAAACACCATTTATTTACCTCACAGTCTTCAGCACGTTGAATGCTGGAAAACAGAATCATTTTTTTGTGAAGCAAAGATTCAAATTAAAGATTTACTGGAAATACACCTCTAAGCAAGCTGCAAAACCCTCTGAACAAGCTGAGTGTCTACTTCTTCTTCACTTGAGCAAACAAGACTTTAGGTGAGGGTCCCTTTCCTGGAGTTCAGATGAAATTGAAACGCTGCATCAATAATCTGATTTACATCTCAACCAGCTAATTTTGTGCCTGTTTCCCATTAGGACCTTTTTAATTTTAGCCTTTTCTCTGCGGAAAGCTGCTCCCACCACTGTGTCCTTAGGCTGGGAAGGCTGTCACCAGGCAGTGGGATCCCTGCTGCTCAGCAGGGTTTGCGCTCTGCCTGGTGGGGTGGGTCGGCAGAGGAGCCTCACCACCTGGTGTCGGTTCTGCTCAGCAGATTTTGCATCTCTGTTTACACTCTGCTCAGCTATAATTGACAGTTCTGTCATCATTTCTTCACCATCTTTGGGTGTATTGTTATAGCTGAATACATGCTATACAAGGGAAGAATCCTTGCTCATCACAGCTGTCGCTTTCCTCTTCTTCGGTTCTTCTTGTTCTTTTTTTTCCTACACTTTGAGTAGTGTAAGTCATGGTGCTTATATTGCATATGCATTGACAGATTTCTTGACTGACATGCAAATTAATTCAGAGGAAGAGGAAAAGAACATTTTTGTCTCTGACACTTCTTTATTTTTATCTTTGCGTGCCATCTTTGACAGGCTTTAAAATCTTATTCGTATTTTAAAAGTAACTTTAAATAAAGAGCAATTTGTTATATCAGATATAGTATATCATACTGTTTCTTGCTTTCCAATTTGTACAAGTCCACACTAAGAAAAGCTTCTCAATGATTTGGTTCTGACACTAAACAAGATCCCCGGAGTTCCAGTAAATTTATTGTCTTTTTTATTTTTAATATGCTTGAGGGAGTTTTTATAATGGTCCTGGGCAAGGAATTTTCCTCTGGTGTCCTTTACCATGCTCCTTCAGGACTGCACATGCTGAACCCCGAGAAATATTCATAATGGCTAAAATTAAAGAGGATGGGCCCACAAAGGGCCGTAACTGAGAACAGAAAACACATTCTCATTAATCAAGAATAACAGCAAGAGGACCTATTGTCTCAGCATCAGTAATGGATCAGCTGCTGCAATATGAGACTCTTGAATTTTAAACCTATTTATTGGCTCTCAAATGACTGCTTCTGGCTTTCATTTTCCAGTTCAACTAGTCTCCTAGTAATTTCACTTTCTTTCAAGAAAACAAAGGCTTTATTTGTTTTTCCCTTTTTATATTTACTTACATTGGGATTAAAATTACCTGTGACCTGCAACCTCCCCAGAACATCAGCCTTGGAATAAATCTGTGAATTCTGAAGAAACAGGAAAGCAATTTTATAGGGAGGAAATTGCCTTCATATTTATAGTAGATGAATTATAATCTTGCGTGAAGTTTTTTTTGCTAAAAGATCACAATTCTCCAGTAGAGTAGCGACCTCAATTTTTTCTCTTGTGGTAGGAAATTTTCTCATTTCCTGTTGGGGCATGGTCAACTTTGAGACCAGTGCTACCCAGTGTTGTCCACCCCAAGAGTTCAAATGCAGTGCAGGAATTTCTCTGTTATGTGTTAGTGGTTTTCAGGAAGGAGAACAGCATCTATTGATTGGAGAGTAAGGCATGTGAGGAAAAAAAGAACAGTGACAGTAAAAGAAAATATAAGCACAGAAACATGGATACTGAAGAAATAGCAATGTCATTTAGAGAGGAGCTATGGGAAAGGCAAAAAAGTATAAAATTAATCCTAGTTCTTTATTGTCATTGTTCATGTCTTTTTCCCCATTCACCCAAAATATGTTTCCTTCTAAGATAAAATACTCTCTAATGCAGGAATATGTCACAGGCACTTTGGCAGGAAGCTTATTTTTTTGCAGTAAAATTTTTAGTATAACCCATGATTTGATGCAAAAGACTAATAACTGATTTGTTGTTCTTCTTGCAGAGGTTTTTCAGTCCTTTGTGTTCTCGTGGCTGGTGCCTTGAATTTAGCTGAAAGCCATGTTTGTCAGTGGATGTGATGCTCTTAGCTAGAGAGGAAAACTCATACAAACAACATGAAGAGTGAGTTTTTATTCTAGTCTGAGTACTTTAAAATTCTTTGCACTTTACAAGCTTCGTTGTGCTTGATTTGTGCTCCTGAACAGACAAAGGAGGAGGAACAGCTCTGGAAAATTCAGCCCTTTGAAAGCCAATACAAACCTTTGGGTTTTTATTTTTGGTTTTGTTTGGTTTTTTTTTTTGTTTGTTTGTTTTTTTTTGTTTTGTTTTTTTTTAATGGGTCTTGCACTCATGGAGAGTTTTAAATATCCAGGTGTTACAAGATGTAAGAAATAATGGGGCAGAATAGTGATTATGAGTGGCAATTAGTCACTGATCAGCTCTTTTTAGTGGCTTGTTTATAATGATGCTTTTTTTATACCCACAAAGTAGGAGTAAGGATTTAAATCTTTTTCTTGTCTACTGGTTAATAGGTGTCTTAGAATAAATTTACAGTGACAGGTTCTTGTATCAATAATGAGTGTAAGTAATGAAAAACCAATAAACTTTACCAGCCCGGAGACTTTTATGTTTGCTTTCTACCATTTGCCTTGTTTGCATTTCAGAGCAGCTATAGATTCTTTCCTTCTGTTTTTCCTCTTGTATAGTAATTTTAAGCAAAGTTCTAGATACTGCTGCAGTTATGGAAAACAGGTATTGAATTACTGGGATTAAAGTTAAGTATGGAGCAATTTTGTCAGAAGAAAGATAAAGCAAGATTTTTGATTTAAAGGTAAAAAAGCCCAAGTCCAAATGCTAACCTGAAAATGAACCTGTGAATCCTATGCAGATTAACTATCCTGCTTTAGAGTACTTTTTTTTGTTTGACATAAGAGATAAGTTTCTTTTTCAGTAAACTTATAGAAATGAAGTTTTTTACTAACCTTACTCCATCTCAGAACATTTATTTTTGAATTATTCATTTGAAGGTTGCTTGCTATGGAGAGATCACAGTTCCCACAATGTTCATTTGTCTGACTTCTTTCCTTCCCTCCCTGTAATTGATCACTGCTTTCCCTGTTTCTGAGGTCTATAGGAATGAACATCTTTTAAACAAATAAATAGTTGTGCCTTTCTCGTCACCTTTTCAGTATTTTCCTTAAAGTTTTTCTTACTACCTTTAGGGCATGTTGAAAAGCCTGGAGAGGGGAGGAGGTGGCTGTTTCCAGAGCATGTTTGGTTTGGTTTTGTTTCTGAAAGGAGCTCCTTTTAGCAGGATACCTGACAGTCTCCTTCCCTTGGCACCAACTCATGTCCTGCCCCAGACGTGGAGAAGCTTTGAAAAATGAGAATATTGTACTTGAAGTGGAGAAAACAAGTTAAGCTGTGTGGTGCTATGAATGTGTGCCTTGTTGCCTTTGCTTGCCAAGACCAGCTCTGCAACTCAGCTGCTGCTGAATTTAACAGCACAGAGTGGGACCTGAGTCCCATCTTTAGGAAATTCTGAAAGAGGTGAAATAGGTGATTACACTCTGGATATCTTTTCATAGCAAAGTTTTTTGAGACAAATGCTTTATATTTTCTGCCCCAAACACATCACTTAGAATATCTTGATTGAATCCCTGGAAAATAAGTAAAAACTGATGGTCCACATTATAGATAGCATTTGGCTGGGTTCAGTAGTGACATTTTTCTCAAAAGTGAAGAGACAATAATGAGAAAAGATGTTCGGAAGAGTATCCTTGGTAAAGCAGCATATTGGGTGTGGTAATTTATTTTTCATTTAATCTGTGTGTCTCCCCCTGCATCCAATACTTAGGGAACATTCTCATTAAAAGCCACCTGTGTAAAAATCTTCTTAGGCCCTCTCAGTTCATCTTTCTGTTATGCTGAGCACTCCTCAGCAGATGTGTCCCTTGGTTAAGTGAAGTTCCAGGGAATCCTTTTAAATTCTGAACGATCTACTTTGAATATTAGTTTATTTTGCAGAATAAGGGAGGGGAATAATTTCTTTTCAAGAAAAGCTATCACTATCACTGAATTGTGAAATAAGATTACTGGTAAATCATAATTTTTTCAGTGCAGCTGATGGAAGAAATAAATCCATCTAGGCACATCTAAGCAAAGTATTTACAGCTCACTTAAACAGCCTTTCTAACTCATATTTCCTGTATAAATCAGTCTTGTTTGTGACCTTGGAAATACATCAGAATTACAAAAATAACTAAATTGCTTTCTGCCAACTCAAGCTGAGGTTCTTTTAACTTACCATTGCCTTCAATTTCACAGAAAATGTCCTCTCTGATTAAATATAATTTTAACATTACAAAATGCTTTAGGAAAAAAAAATAAAATAGGCTAAGTCTATCTATAGTTAAAGTGATACTTTCATAATACCAATCTGAATTTTTACTACCATCTATGAGTTTGACCACAATATACTGTAAATATCTGTTGACATGCAATCTCAGAGAGAAGTCTGGCTTCGAGTTTGTAGCTATAAATTCCTTTTAAATTCTTTTATAAGCCATTGTGTTTGAAATGCCCTTCTTTTAAGCTAAGATATATCCCCATAGGAATTTCCTAACACTTCACCGGAGGTTTTTTGTCCCTGGGCCGAAAGGCCAAGACAGCTAGCCCTCTTTTTGTTCCTTATTTCTTTTGAGGCTAACCTGGACTGCCTGCTGTTCCTTTTGAAAGTTCACCCTGCTTCCATTGACACAAGTCCTGACCCAAATGCTTATTGCAGCTTGTCTTCTGCCTTGTAGTTTCTCAGGCACAGAGAGCACAACTGTCATAATCCTTTAGACTTTACTGGTGTCAATATATTGATGTGAGGAAAAGATCAAGCTGGGAGATTTTGGTCACCTTTCCTTATATCTGGACAATGTCTAGACATGGTAAAATGTAAGTTGATGACAAGGGAAGTTTTTGGTGTTTAAGGATGGAGCACTGATAAAAATCCAAACCAAATAAAACCAAAGCAGTTGATGAGGAAATACAAGGCTCGAATTCCCTTGGTTGGTTTGGGTAATTTGTGTGAAAAAGGTTTGGATTTAAGAGGAGCATTGGTGTTAACACATTCTCATT
The DNA here is from genome assembly GCF_023055355.1 of Agelaius tricolor. Lineage (NCBI taxonomy): Eukaryota > Metazoa > Chordata > Aves > Passeriformes > Icteridae > Agelaius > Agelaius tricolor. Next base: position 42,045,134 of record NW_027269269.1, on the reverse strand, counting down.
ACAGTCTTCCTTCTTTTGAGGGAAGAAATTGAATGAGATTTTCTTGGAACTAGAAACTGCAATTTCACCTGGCTCTTCAGGCAGCAATATTCCAGTTTCATCACATAATAGTAGTGTGTTTGTGCATTAAGTCTTGTGAACATCCATAGTTTTACCAAAAGTTTGCCCTTTGGAATGGGAAGTTGCCATGCCCTTACATTCTGTACACCCTTTTGTACATTTCCTTTCCATGCACAAAATCATACCCAAAGTTTCAATGCTGGCCACAGCCTTTAAAAGAAAACATTTCACATTTAATCTGTGGAGATGTTTGTTACTAAAATCTCAGAAGATTCCACCTACATTGAACAACCAATTCTTGTTACTGCTGGCATGATTAGCACCTAAGAAATTAAAATTTACATGAGGAAAGGCAACCAGGAAGAGAGACAGCAAAGAGGCAAAACAAAATAAATAATTGCAGAGAGTAGAAACTGAAGGCATAAACTTGTTGAAGGCTACAAGGAAGATTTCCAACTTCAATACTTGACTTTAAAAACATTGTGTTTGTTTATTTTGTTGGGGAAAAGGATTGTGGGAGATTTTGATTGCAATTATTATTATGTTTGTAATGCAACAGCAATTCTACACAAAATCTATGACACAGCATGCTCCCTTCTAATCTGAAAGCTTCCCTAGAGAAGAGAAGAAGGCACTTTCAGAGTTTCCCATGATGACTGAAAGGTCCCAGCCTTCTCTGGAGGTTCTCACTTTCCTAGAGTAAGGGACAGTGTGGGGACACTGATTTTATGTGGTAAGGGGATACTAGATGTTTGCTGGCAAAGGGTTTGAGGAGATGGGTATTGTTTTCAGCCCTCTGAAATTCCACAAGACCTAGCTGCAGTTCTTGATCTTGCCTCCTCTTTTCATCAAGGTGAACTAAATAGAGTCTCTAAGCATGGGGATCTGTGTCTTATTTCTGCCTGAAGGTATTAAAAACACAAACTGATTCTGCAGTTACCTTTATAATTAAAGGTCAGTGCAGCTTTATAGCCTTCAAAAATGTACCCCTGATTTACAGGAAAACATAAAAGTCAGAGGAGAATTGGGTCATGTAATTTAAAGATCATTATTGTCATTCGCTTTGAAATAATGCTCCCACATTGGAATTGAAGTTACATTATTCACTGTGATTTGTACTTTTAAAAAATTGGAGATGGACAATATTTTTTTCAGGCCTCAACCTTTAGCCAGAATGAATTATGGTAATTGTTGTAAACAGAGTATTAATGTTAGCAAAGAAAAGATGGCAGCAAATTAAAAGTAGAACTCTGCCAGGGAAACATTCAAGAAAGAAAAATTTATGAAGGATAAGGGAAAACATTAGACTTGTGAATATCATTGTGATTATATGGCTATTTGTTTAAAATAACATAGCCATAATTTTTAAAACCAAAACAGAACTTATATTGGCTTTTGACAGTGCAAGAATGTGGATGCAGATGAAGATAGTAGAGCTTGAAGGGGTAGTTTGGACAAAAGGATATTGGAAGATTTACATGTGGAGTTTTGTATTCATAAACAACATTTACCTGAAAGAAAGAACTAAAATATGAAGGTTTTGGCTTCCCTTCCCTCCTCTCCACACACTCAACAGGGTAAAGGAGATTTTCTTTCCTTTTACCTACGGTAAAGATTTAGCAAACCCTGTATGTTGTACATTTACACTCCTCTCAGCCTGAAGATCAGAATTTCAAAGGGACTCAAAAGCAAACACTACAAAGTTTGGCATGAGAATTAAGCTTCTGATTGTTTGTACAGTGGGCAGAGACATTTTTCTTTCTCTATTTAATTTTTTTTAACTAGGAAAAGAATAGCAGCTAAGGAAGAAGTTGGACTAGGCACTGCTAGTTGCCTTCCAACAGGTAAAAAAGATTCCAAAAGAAATCACAAGTTTTCCTGAATAGATCTCAGAGGATCTAAAGTAATGAATCTCAGACAAATTAAACCAGAAGCATTTTATCTAGTCTATTATCTTGTATATCTAAGGAAATAATAAATCTTTGAGCAGGAAGATAAGAAAAGGTGGTGGTAAGTGAACAGCTGATTCTTTCCCGAGTTTCCTGGAGCAGTGCTATTCCAAGCCAATTTAAATGACTTTGACAGACTCATCACAATGTAAAAGGCATTTTTTCTTACCTTCTTTCCTCTGTGACTAATTTACTGGGCAGAAAGGAAGCTGACAGGAGGAAATATGAAGAGGATAGAGGCTACTGCTGCATCCTTGTCTTAACTAATATTTCAGGTGCTGGTGTGAGCAGAAAAAAAATTACAATTCTGCTTTTAGTTTCCATTTGCAAATGGAACACACTAGAGAGATAGTAAAAGTCAGGGCTTCCAGCCATTTGAACAACCCTGGATAGGAACAAGCTACTCCCAGGAAAATCTTTTTCTGCATTTACATATACTTCTGATTTTACACATGTGCATAAATGTATATTGAGTTTTTATTTCTTATAGATATATAATTTAGATTTCTGACTGATACATTACTTTAAAAAATTAATATTTTTGCTAATGCTTTTACAGGTGATATCTAAGTCTTTTTTTCCTTTCATCCAAATACAATGCGGTACTAAAATTTGCAACTTTAAAACTTAAGCATTTAGAGAAATATCAAGTTTCTGCTCTAGGTTCTGAATGTATTTTTTTAACAAATATCTTTCTTCTTTGAAAAGTATTTTCACTAGCTTCATTTTTAAATGGGGAAAATGTGTGTGGGGATTCAACTATGCTCATTATATTATTTGTTCCTTTTTCATTAAAATCAAAGTAGTATATCCAGGTGATTTTTTTCACCAACCTGCACATTCTGGTCACATTCATTATTTTTCACATGGCTAGGCAAATCTCCTAAGATCGAAGCAGATGGTGACAGCTTCCTCATACCATCAAATCAAATTGAGATAGCAAAAATAAACATTGGTCCCAAGCTTAGAAACTAGGTGAACAGTCTGCCTTCTGAAAAGCTGTGCCAATTTTTTAGAAACCACAGATAAAATAATGTTGATTAAGAAATAACCACGAACATCCAAAAAGATTTCTTAGGAGAATATTGAAGATATGAGACTACCTAAGACTTAATGTTCTATATCAAGATGGGGTTTGTTTGAAAAGCGTGAGTATTCTCCCTCCAGCCTTTGTGTTCAGAATGTGCTCTGATCAATAATTCAGTGCCACCTGAGGTTCACTATTTGAAATTTAGGAACTACAGGTAATATTTGCAGTGTTTCCTCAACCCTCTCTGTGAAAAAATAAAAAATTGTAGTACTAAAATGTTGTTACTTTGGGATGAAAATCTATGTCGTAAATAACACCCAGGTTCACTGTTTTAATTGTAAGATTAAAATTTGGTTCTGTAATTTTCTCCTCTTATTAATTTATTTTGTATACAATTGTTTTTCATCATTAGGAAAGCCTTGCACCATGGTACATGGAAAACAACTGCAGGAGAAGAAACAAATACTTTGGGAATATCATGTGTACAATACATTGCACCAGCCTAAGATGTACTCCTGATTTTGAGCATAAAGTATAAGAAACAAGCATATTCAACTGATTTAGGGCTTGCAGCATGTTTGCAAGAAGGAAATGCTTGTCTGGCCAAAAGAGTGAGGGCACTAGATTCTTTCAATTAAATTATTACCAAACTTCTAAACAAAGGTCAAATCTCTCCGTGTTCTCAAAATAACAAAACAAACAAAAAAAAAAACCCAAAAAATCCACCGAGAAACCAAAAAAAAATAAAACAAAAAACCAAACATCCCTCAACTTTGAAAGAAAAAGCAACCTTTTTTCCATATGTAACATTTCCATCTCAGATGATTACCTTTGTTAAATTTGTATGCCACAGGAACTTGGGTATATTACTGATGGAAAAGTAGAGCAACTGATTGAAAAGTGATACAATTTCTATATTACAAAACTGTTGCCTTTGAATGAAGAGCATCAATCATAGGTAAATGCATAAGTAAAAGGATCTATAGCATTAATGCTTTTATGTGACAGTTAAGGTGTGTGGAGCATTGCAAAAGGAGAGGTTTTATGAGAAGTAGGCTGGGACAATAAAATACCATTTGCCTGATACTGGTATCATATATTTTATAAATAGGGAGAATAACACAGTTCAGGCAGAAGGGTTTAGCAGTCCCTCTCATTTGGAATGTTCTCATTGTTATCTTCCAGAGGGTGACTTATCCTGTAAAAATCATGTTACACAACCCATTATGTGTCTTGATATTCGTCACAAAGTAAATGTTATGACATACTAATTTGATGAAAAGATACCATTAAAAATATTACAGCCAGAATGAAAAGTGTTGTGATTAACAGTGTTCTAGTGTAGTCAAAATCAGGTTGTATTTCAGTTTTTGTTAAGCTCTGTACCCAACTGAAATAAGTTGTATCTAAATTTGTCATCTAAACTTTAGATGGCAAATTGTTTGATCACTAACAGGGTGTGTCCTAGAAGTGCTAATACAGGACTGAGGGAAAGAAAATCCTCTTGTGCCAATGAATAGCACTTATGAGTATTATATTAGAATATTACATATTATTTGTATAATAATATTTTAATAATAATAATAATAGTAATAATAATAATATAATCCTTATAATTTGGTACTGTGCCCATGCATATGGAAATGTCAGTCTTACGGTGATTTTTCTCGTCCTTCTATTAGATCCTCCTATAATTTTGAGGATGTGAGAGAATCATGAAAGATTACTGTTAAATTCAAGCCTAAATCCATAATCTCATTGGAATAATGGGGGAATTCACTTTCTAATCCACATTACTGTGCTGCCTGAGGAATTTGGAGCCATAGTATCTCATCAGTTTAGGTATGTCTTTTAGATTTCTTTTTTTCCTTTGTAATCCCAAATGATATAAACACTTTTATTTTAGTAATACCAAACTGTTTTGTACAGCCTCAATCAATGTATGTATCAGCCAATTTAAAAAAAATGCTGTAATCTATTTGCCATGGGCTATGAAATGTGTTGATTTTCCTGCTTACTCCTGCTATACTTTTTCTTCTATTTATTGCATTGATTTTAAGTCATCAGGCAACATGTAGCATGGATTTCCATCTACTTCCTTGCTTATGTCAAGGATCCCTTTGCCATTTGACTGCATTTTTCAGATCCCTCTTTTCATCTTTTCTCACCATTCTTTATCTTTTGCCTACATTGTCCTTTTTCCTCAAGTCTTCTTTTTATCTGAAGGGATACACTGAAGAGGATCAGTAACAATGTGGGATTTTTGCTTCTACCTCCACCTTGGAACTATTTTTCCTTATTTCAAAACTAGGAGAATTTTTCCAAGTCTTACAGGGACAGAATTGCAACAGCATTAACTCTGTCAGATGCTTTTCCTGACTCCAAGTTGCCTTCCCATCCTCAGAGACAGAGTTCTTTTTCTTCAGGGGAAAAAAACTAAGCCATTAACTAATTTTCAGATCTTAAAACTGTGGGATTCTTATTTTCAAATTATCTGAAAAGTAGTCAGAAACAATAAAATGGGGGGAAAAGATGATTACTGTATACTTCAATGGATTCATTATTGCTGAAAAGGGGGGGCATACATAATCAAATATTTAACAAAGGATCCTGAACTTTGATTTTAACAAGAATTTCCTCCAAGACTTCCTTACAAATTGCTCTGACATTTAAATAAATTTGAATTTATTTACCACAAGATATGTTGCAATGAGACAGCATATGTCCAGTAATTTAACAATATTTCTGACAAGTTCACAGTATCTCCCTCATTAGAGCCATTTCTTCCTTACAGAAATATTCTCCCAGGACTCCTTTTAGCAGGAGTGTTTTGGTGCAAAGGCTCCTCCTGCAAATGTTCACAAAGTACTAACATGACATTTCAATAGTATTAAAACCTGTTCAAGTTTACTTGCCAACTTGTGCCCTATTTGCAAGTAAAATATGCCTTCCTTTCTAATCATCTGCTGCTTTAAATGATCATTTCCCATTCATTTAATAATATATGCCAAGTGCCTTCCAAACATGTTTTATCCTTAGACTGTCTCATCATCCTCTTGTGTGGTAGCAGTGCCCCTCTCAAAAGAAATGAACAACATAAGGAACTCCAAACGTCTATGTGGCACTTCACATTATGAAAATACAAAATGTCTATGGCAAGACCTATCTAAAAAACACCAATACATTTTTAAAATTCAACAAAAAGTGGAAAGCAGCTGGAGGAGCATTTGGGCAATTTTGATCAATCAATGACTGCTTTAAACAACATCTATTATTTGTGAGTTGAAGAGTCTGTAATATATTACCATAGAGATGATAGTGGAAAAGTAGTATCAGTTTCTAAATTACTGACTGGAAAATAACAATCCTGATTCCATGGAAATAAATATGTTACACTAATCAAGAAGGAATTGCTAGTTTTAACTGGAGTGCCAAAAAGGTAGATCCATCAAAGGGGAAGAAAGAGTTATTTGTGTTTGCAAACATTTTGTGAGTCAAGTTTAGTTTTGTGAGTAAAAATATTGTCACTGTTATTTGAGAGAGATTTAGATAATCCAGCAACAGGACAACAAGTTAGCACCATCTTCCCCAAATAGCTTATGAGACCAGCTTGTGGAAAATGTTCAAGATGAATCTGGGAGAAGAGATATTTTTAATATCTTTACAACAGTGAAGCTATGTAGCAGAAAAAGGTATAACATAAATAAAACAAAATAAAACTTAAACTGCCAAGGATGAAATAAGATAAAAACTAATACAAATTAGGTCAATCATCCTAATATTTTAATCCCCTCTCCCATGACCAAAACTTTTAATATTATATTACTTAATTGTGGGCCTATGCATATATTTTATATTTGGATAACTGTCACAATCATCGATTTTTTTTCCTCTACATGCTTCAATTGTGTCTACTCTCCATGATACAGAAAAACTAGTTCTTCTTTTGCACTTGACAATTTAATGTACAGTTTAGGGATTTTTTTAATGTTTTTGTTCTTTGTGAATACTGGTACCTCATTCTTGAGGATTTTTCAATTTTCTGTTTTAGAAAATGCATGATAGCGTACAATTACTTCATAACACTCAGAATATTCACTATGGTAATAGAGCTGATAATCTTGGCAGAGCTAATGAACAAAGTTCAATGCTATTTCCAGAATGGATGGGTCTATGCAAATTTTAAATGCTACTTACAGCTTGTGTGCTCTCTCAGAATTTTATTAATAAAGACAGATGAGATCTGAGCAACAAGACAAATACTAGTTCTCAGAAAATGCAGCACATATCTCAGGCAGCTGCAGACAACATAAGCAGCTGAAGCACTTTTATTGTGCTTTACATTTTCAAACCAACTTGTTGATGGCCACAGCACTGGAGTAGGGTGGGTTTGTTCTCACAGCCTTGACTACCAGCCTACCTTTCTGTGGTGGCATCAAGACAGCTGTTACTGATGAAATTATTTACTTGCCATTTTTAAGAGATAAATAAATGGTGTTTAAGAGGGACCCAAAGCAGTTTGTGCCAATAAACAAGTCAGCATGTTTGCGGTTTTATTTTAGAAATGTTTGTCTGTGGTTCACATAGAGTTACTCATCACTGGGTATCAGTAAGTTGATTATGCAAAGTAACAATCTGTTTTCAAGCTTCCAAAGAGACCCAGTATATCATCTGCATCTAAACTCCTTCATGTTATGCATTGAAAGTCAAAAAAACCCAAGGATATTTCCTTCACAAAACGCCATTATCTCAGGAGATGTCAACATTTCCTACAATACTCAAAACCACAATATAATCTTATGATTGAAATTTTTTTTGTGTGTCAAACAGAAGAAAACCTGTTAGCAGAGATAATGTAATACACTTGTAAGCTTATAAGCAAAACACAAAGCACCGACACCTCCTCTTCTCCCCCATTACCTTGCCCTGCCAAAAAAACCCCTAACCCATGCTGTAATTTTCTTATCTTGTCTGTTTTTCCTTGTCCCTGTTCTGTTTTGCATCCCCATCAGTTCAATACTTTCTCAACCACCATGCCACCCTGTTTTTCTCCCTGTCAGCTTGCTGAACAGTGTACCATTACATCTGAACTAGTTGGCTTTTAAGCAGTTCTCACTTTGCCCTTTGTCTGAGAGCACAGAACGAAAGAATTGATACACCTTACCTAAAGGCCTCTTGCCCCCCTTATCTTAGAGCCTTGTTTACAGTGAGCAACCAAAATAAATATGTTTAGATGTGAACAACGGTCAGACAGCACCAGAAAGATCTGTAGGAATTTCAAATGAAACAGAGGAGTTCATGGAAGCAGAAGCCTTGAAAACTGTTGAGCACTGCAGAAAGGAAGGGAAAAAAAAGCAGAATATAAAGTTTTTCTTGCTTGAGCTTATGTGACACAGACTGCTTTGGGATCATGGAGAACATACCTAGAGCTCTGAGCTACAAACTGCCCCTTGTTAGGGGAATTTGTCTTGTATGAAGGAGATTTAATTGCAGCCATCTTCAAACAAATTGGAAAATAACCAGGAGGTAAGTGAAAGATTCATTTAATAATCTTAACAAGACACAGCCTAGAGCATCTGAAGGCCTTTAACAAGTGCTAATGATTATACCTGAGAAAATATCTGGTTCTGACTCAGAATTATTAATTTAGGAGGGAGGATAAGAATTCATAACAATTTTAATGGAGGGAATTTAAAAAAAATTAAAAAGCTCAAACTGAATAAAACAATGTTAAAAAAACTCACAGACCCAAATATTTACTAATTCTATAAGACATTACTTACTTTGTCTTCTATGTATTTTTCAAGTTGGCTTTTATATGGTCCTGTGCATAGTTAATTTACTGATATATTCCAACAAATCCCAGTAATTTCCCCAAAAGGGTTTTTTTTTTTTTTGGTCTTGGAAAACATATGTGCAGAGTCCCAGATCTCTGTAATGTCAGGGGAAAGACCTAGATGATATCTGAATCAAATACACTCCACATTCAGCATTCAGTATAACCTAAAATCACAAGACATGGTCACTGTGATATAATCAGGAATACAGCCCAAAATCAATCACTTCTTCATCCAAACTACCAGAGAAGAAAAGCAATCTGGTTACACAAATGAATCAAACCATGGTTTGCTTGTGGTGGATGTGGCCTCCATTTCTCAGGTCAGGGTCCTTGGATCATCTTGTTGTGTGGTACTTTGTGATTGTTATAGTTATGTCACTGTAGAAATACAAAGAAAAATCATGAAAAGATTTTTTTTTATATATATATATTTTTTTTTAATAGGTCCAGTGTTCTTGAGTCTGAGGGCTGCAGTACTAAAGTCAGAAATGCTACTGTGTCTTTGTTATCTGAAGAGGGAAGCTTTGAAAGAACTGAAAAATAACTTGCTGAAAAAACACACTGAAATTTTTTACTCAGCTTTCAACAAACTACTGCTTTGAGACCTTTCCATGTTACACTTCAACCCTAGTTTTCAGACTCTGTGAATATCTGTATTTTATATTATTTTCCTCAAACATATTAGTTTGTATTTTTCCCATTTGAAGCTCATTTTGTAATTTTCTGCCTGATTCCTTAATCTCACTTGGTCCCATTTGTATTATGCCTTTGTGCTCTCTGGTGTTCACCTCAAGTTCTAATTTATTCTCACCTGCATATTTCATTAATGTATTTTTACTCCCACATGCACATTATTAATAAAGACGTTAAACTGGATGACTCTCTACAGAATGCTATTAAATATTCTCCCCTACACTCCAAATCTAATACTTTGAGCCCTTTTTTGTACAGCCAGCTCTCAGCCCTTGTGACAATGCTCTCTGCAAGTCATTGGGAAATAATTTTGAGTAGAATTCTGCAAGTTATCATATCAAGCACCTCACTAGATTCCAGACATGTATATTGCATTCCCTTTATCTACTAAGTAGGTGATTGTGTCAAAAAAGAAAAAAAAAAGGAAAACAAATAGCAAAGTCTGTTTTTAGGAAATAGGTGCTGTATTCATTACTTGCTGACTAGGTTTGAGACTGGGGAAAGAATTATCTGAATTATTTTTTTGTAACCTTTACACCATGATTTATAGAGCACTGTTTTCAGCTCTACCCAGATTCTTTCCAATTTCCCTGGCACCAGGACCTGTTTCTGTTGCTTACAGCATTTAGCACCAGCCCCTTGTTCTCAGGGTGGATAGCAGGGCAAAGACCCCTTCAGACCAAGCATTCTGCTGATCTGTGGTGAGGCTTCCGACAAGCTCTACTGCCAGTGTTGCACCAGAGACAAAAAGTCACTTTTGTGTTGCCTGCAACTCTTCCATCCCACTCCTACATGGGAGAAACGGCCCCAGCTCAAACTCCTGACCCCAGGGCTTGGGAGGGCAGCACGCCCTTGTGCTGTTCTGGTTTTGCTTTTCTCAGTCTGCTTTTAATACACTTCCTATTCTGTGTTAAATTGTTTCCCTCCCTAGCAATTTTCTCCCAGCTACTCATGTTCTCCTCTAATTACCAGGTGCAATTAGAATAATTCTACTGCTTTCTGCGGATTCTGCGGTTCGGCAGTGGAATCGGATTGGGATCAAGTTCAGCTGTGGTTTTCTGTCTAGCAAAGCCTATGTGTGCTTCAGGAAGGTAAGCTGGATGCCTGGTGTGTATGGCCAACTGTTTAAAGCCATACTCAGCACCAAAACAACACTGAAACCATTCATCAGGAATTCCTGCAGTGACTGGAAAGGAAAAAACATTTCTTCCCATTCTTTATTTTAGATTTGCGCAAAGACTGCGCCAAAAAGAGTTCAGCCACAAGATGAAATTTGGACTTGTCCCATAGATGCAACAGCTAGGAGAAAAAAACAGTTTGCTTTAGAATGACTGTTGGAATAGCTGCCTTTAAGACTTACTAAACAATTCAGTTCCAAACAGTGTATTTTGACATCCCAGCTGTGTGCCCTGGTGTTTCAAACCATACACTAGATAAATTATTAAACCTATGTGGGCTGCTTATTTCCATTTCAAATGAAACACAAACCAAATATGACATTTAAAACTTTTCTATAATGTCTATAAAGACTGCTAAGAACACAGGCTTGTAAAAGAGGCTTATTCAGTGCTTATAAGACTGACCTATCAATAATGGAAGTCAGTAAAAATACAGATCTTCCCTAGGATGATTTAGGAGAATATTTGTGCCTTAAAATGTTGAAACACTGACTGTAAAGGTAATATCTGTCTCAGTTTCCCCTGGGCTTCTTTCTCCAAATCCCTCTGGCCAGGGAAGTCACTCATGACATAGCCCCTCTTCCTAAGAAACCGTCTTTTCTAAGATGTTTAGTTTGATTATTTTAGTGCTAAACCGTGTGGATTCTGGTTTGCTGAGTATTTTAGTTATGTAAAGACAAGATGGGTTCTCTGCTTCTTTCTGTCAAAAAAAGGACAATGTCTGGTAGGAGTTCTGTCAGTGTTTTCAGGCCTTTAAAGCTAATGAAAGTTCATTTGCAATTAACCAGTCCTCGAGTTTCTCTGTTTTGAGATTCACCATGTTTATAAAAAAGGTTGTGCATAAGATATGGGTGTGATCTTCTAAACACTGATGTTGGGCATATTTTCCATGTTTGTTATGATAATATATTTAGAAGTTACAAACAATTTTCAGAGCTCAGCAAGCACAGTAAGAGGTAAGATTCACTAGCTCATCAGAGCAGGAAAAATAATGACTAAAGAGTAAATTCATGCCATGCTAACTTAGATATTCTGAATGAATTCTGAGAAAAATTATTCTGGCACTAGAGTCAGGACAATCCGACATTTTGCTTAGATATATAAAGACAAGTGCTTAAAATATATATGGTTGTTTAAGTGTTACAATTTTTATTTTATAGTGCACATCAATGGAGTATTTTAACTTCACTGATCTTTTGAAACTTATAATTTTTAAGTATATGCATAGAACAAGTGCTATTTGTAAAATTGAACAAAACAAAACTATGTCTTTAATTGTAATAAATGTTGAGATTTATGATAGATTGTGGGTTCTAAGAGATTTATGACAGCATTTTCAAAGTGATCAAATTTAGAAAACCATGACAAGGGAGCTGGATATATGGAAGTTAGGACAAAATGTGTACCTGAGAGTCTTCTTCCTGGGTGTTCAGTTTGGTTGCCCCAGCTGGAATTTCTGAAGTTCAAATTTTCCCTGTTCTAACACAGTGCTTTAACCATGTCCCTGAATGAGATATAAATCTCTGCAGAGCATGAAGCAAATGTGCCATTGCTTCCCCTGCGTGGAAAACTGGCTAAGCAGACAGCTAGGAATAGTGGCACAACCTGAAACTTCCAAGACTCTTTCAAAGAATAGTTCTAATTGCTAAAGTTTTAGTGAGTGTTTCATGCAGGAATATAAAATACATGGTGAACCTAAATTCAAGTTTATTGTTGTGTTGCTGGAGGAAAATATAAAAAAAAAATAAATTCCGGGGCTGATGAAGATTGACAAGGACATTATCTTTTGAATGTTTGTAACATGTTTGGTCAAAAATATTCTGTTGAAAGCAATTTCCAACAGAAAATAACTTTTTATTAAATTGTTGTTTTGCTGTCTTTCAATCAAAGTATTAGCATTAAAGAAATCCAAACCAAAAAACCTTGAACAAAATCTCCAAAAGACATTTTGTCTCCTCTCACTCCCTCCATTTTACTTAGTTATATGCAGAGATGATAAACTCTTACTTGATTAATGTTTGGCATATGTCACATTTTTTTCCCTGTAGTTTTCTTACAGCTACTGTTTTGCTGTTTAAAATTTTATATCCAGACCTATTATTTTTTATAAATTATGGCTCATTAAAGCTAAAAATAAAAAAAAAAAAGAAAACTTGTCTCCAGTCATTAACACATATTTATGACTTTTGTGGTATGGGAAATGGAAGGGAAAAAATTTGAAAAAATTTGCTCATCAAGTCCATGAAGAATAAAATAAGAAAGTAATTAGATTAAACTCCAGCACAAAGGAACATGGATCAGATACTATAAAGATTTTGAAGATAAAGATATAGAAAGGAACAGAATAAATTGCTGGGGAAAACTGTAGCTGCCATCATGGGACACCTTTATTAATAGGCTCGATAAACATCAGCCAGGAGTGACAGAGATAAAATTAACCTTGTGTGAGGCAAGGTGCCAAAGGAAGCTTCTCGAGGTACTTTACAGACTCACTTTTCCATGATTCTGTCCTGTAGGTGTGGATGTGTCATGAGCAGTTTCACAGCTGTCAGTGGGACATCTCAGAAATGCTAACCTCTTGTGAGAGACTCTCCATGGTCCCAATATTCACAGTCTGACAGAAGCAAAAAGAAGGAAAAGCATATATTTTGGTAGCATTCTGTTTTCTGCTTTTTGGGTTATTTACCATCTGTTCTCTAGCATAAGTTGCTCAACATATATTTTATACTATGAAGAGATAAATGCTTCTTACAGGGTATGGGAAGAGGTCACACTATCTATTCCTTGGAAAATTCCTTTTGTGTTCTAAAGCTGCACTTTGACATAGAGGAATATCCAGCAAAAGGCAAGTGTAGACAAATACATTAACAACCATTACATAGTCTGTCTTGAAAATTTTTAAATGAAACTCAGAGACCTTTGAGGTTTCTCAGGCTTTCTGTGTTCCAGTTTCCTGTTAATTCTCTACTCACTAGGGAGCTGAGAAAAACAAAAACCTTAGAGAAACACAAGAGTTATCCAGCATCCCTGAAGCATGGGAGGCAGTTCTTCATCAGGAAGTGCAGAAGCTTGAAAATTGTTACCTGAACTCCCCTAGAGAGCCCCCACTGCAGCTGGAACTGGAACTGCAACTTGGAATTGTCTGAGCCACATTCTTGACTGATCTGATGCAATGAGAGTGGGCTGTTGGAACACGACTTGCTTGCCTCTTGCCACAAGTTTGTTAAGCCTGTTTTCATAATTGTCACAATTTTATATTTTTCAGTCAAAATCTGCCTAAACTTGGAAAACACACAAGCAGGTTTGTATTTAATGCTTTAAGCTTTGGATGCAAATCTTCTAAAAGAAGTTTGTAAGGAAAAGCAAAGCTGAAACGAAAAAAAAAAAACAACAAATGACAAACCAAAAGTGAAATCTATTTGCCAACAAAATCAAACTTATTTTATATACTAGGCTTTTATAATTCTGCCAATTTTTTATGGGCTTCTAGTTACTTATTCCTGAGGATTTTCATATTTTGCTCCTCTGTTGCTGTGTGGAAAATCTGTGCCAGCAACACATGAATTGACTAACAAACTGAGTGTATATTGGAAACAGTTACTTTGTCAATACATAGTGTACTGCCAAATGTAAAAATGTCAAGCAAATGGGAAAAAATAATCAAGAATTATTGCTTTATCTCTTGTGGTTAGTATAGTTTCAGTTATTCCTTGCAGCAGTTGCAAGCAAACTGTTTTCAGGCAGAAATTATTTTAATTGTCAAATTTTCTTCAATATTTCGTAGATTTTAACCCAATGAAAATTAAACAGTTAGCTTCAAACTGCCAATGTGAATTCACTAAAGACTAAATTTACTAACTTTTTTCTGTCCTGGTACTTTCTTCATACTTGAGTTCTTGTTGCTATGATATTTTCATTGTGTTGTTAAAGAACAATTGGATGACATGAATATAAACTGCTTAAATATTTATGGCATGGTATTTGGCTTAGTTGCTTCTATTGCATAAAAATAAGAATCTAGTCCACTGTATTTTGATAAAAGCAGAACCCTGCCTATTCTGAGTAATGAAGAGATTTCTTGGATGGGAGGCTGTATGGAAACCCATTCAGAAACAAAAGGGGAAGGAGACAGTGAAAGATCACAAAGTGGAAGATAAATTATCAATATTTAAAACAGAGAAAAGGAATCTGAAAAGCCTTTATCTGACTGTATTTTGACAATAAAAAGAGTCTGACTTGCAGGTTTATTCTAAGTTCTTGCTTAACAGAAATCGTTCTCTTTTTCTTTGTTTACTCAGAGCAGGATCTTCATTTCCTTCTCTTCTTTCAGTCAGAAGCTTAATGACTGTGACTGCTAATTTTGACTACCTTGACACATTCCCATTGATTTTTTTAATCAGCTTTAGCTGTTGTGGTACACCTGAGACATCAGATTTTAAACTCCACAAGTCCTGCAAGACCAGTTTAGTGTCAGCAAGTCAGGTTTTTCCTGCATGCCAAAATTCACATCTGTTTTTACAGATGTTGGGGTGATTTTTAAAGAGTGTGTTCAGCTTGATTCTTAGTGAACTTGTCTGTCTCAAAATCCTTATAGAATGCTTTGCATAGTGCAGTCTTTTTGTTTACCTATTCTCAGAGCACAAGTACTGTTCCCATGTGTTGGGCATTCATGTGATGTTTCTCTTTTGTTCTACAGCTTGGTGTCCTAGCTAAAAAGTTTTGTTCTTAGATTTTTCAGGTGTTTCCCCCCTTAATTTCTCTTTCTCCTTAGTGCTTTATGGTGCTTATGTACTGATTTATTTTCTAATGATTGCTTCTTACAGACCTTCTCAAGGACTGTCTACTGTAATCTAGCTCTGTAATCCAGTATATGATTTTTGACACACCCATTTATTTTGCATACACAGCAGTTTGGATTTTTTTTCCTGTGCTTTGATCCTAAACGTTTGCTTGGTCAAATGGTGAAGGAAAGAGTGATGAAATAACTTTAAAAGGGTTCTTTAGAGGCAACTAAATTTGTAGACAAGTATTCAACCAAATCCTTAATTTTTTCTAACCACACAAATGCTGTAGGGTGGATGTGTCCTCTTTTATGTACAGGCTTTATGTGTACTTTTATGTTCTAGTGACTTTCCACAGAAAGCACCCAAATCAAAGGTGTCAGTTCACAAACAGCAAGGTTGTGTTAATGGGAGTACAGGTTTGCAAATCTTTGCATTAAGACTTGAAGTGCCTAAGGTTGAATACGCAGGTAAGGGCCAGGAGCAAAGAAGATTTTTCTTGAAATTTGTTTCTATTCATGATAGATGCAGCATTCTTCAAATCCTAGAACCCTTTTTTTTTGATAGCTGATGGACAGCATAACATTTTATTTCACTGCTCCAAAAAGTGCTGCATAATGGAATTATCTTCAACATCAACTAGGAGCGATGACTTTAGGCTGAAGGAGGGTAGATATTAGATAGATATTAGGAAAATATTCTTTACCATGAAGGTGGTGAGGCCCTTGCACAGGTTTCCCAGAGAAGCTGTGGCTGTCTCATCCCTGGAGGTGTTCAAGGCCAGGTTGGGGATGGGGCTCTGAGCTACCTGGTCTGGTGATCTACCTTGCCCATGGTAGGGGGATTGGATGACCTTGAAGGCTTCTTCCAACTCAAACCACTCTGTCATTCAGTGATTAAGTAAATAAGCCTGTGAATTTAGAGGAACTAAAACAAAGATTTAATTTTTTTTAAATTCTTTTCTGCAGGTAGGAAAGT
Organism: Agelaius tricolor; assembly: GCF_023055355.1. NCBI lineage: Eukaryota > Metazoa > Chordata > Aves > Passeriformes > Icteridae > Agelaius > Agelaius tricolor. Next base: position 42,028,626 of record NW_027269269.1, on the reverse strand, counting down.
CTGCAGGAGTCCAACAGATGGTAATAGATTTGGAAGATAGGTAGCATGTTATCGTTCTTATACCTGCTAAGCGTTCTAATTGTTTCATTATTGGGATAAAAAATGTGCCATCTCTCTGGGAACACAGGCAGAATTTATGAAATATCTCTTCTTAAAGACATGCTGCACTAATAGCTATAAAATAACCACAGAGATGCATTTTTGGGAATGAGACTGGCTTGGGTCACCACAGGAGATACACTGATATTAGTCATTCAGCCAATGTTCACAACTGTGCTCAATTTATTGATTCTGTGCTGAAGGGGGGAGAAAGGCCAATCTATCTGCTTTTCATGATGAAAATCAAAGAACAACACAAAAAAAAAAACCCCTCACTTCTCTTTTCTTACTAGATCTGTGACATCCCTTTCTTCACTGGTACTTTTAAGGATGAGAAACTCCAATGTGATTTGGCTGCTGTAAGCCAAGCTAATTACACAATCTGAGATCTTGGTTTCTGTGAGTCAATATTCAGAACAACTTAGAATCTACTTGCACAATGTAGACATAAAAGGTCAAATTAAAATATTAATTCTGTCTAGCTATTTCCAATGTATTAAAATAAGTTTTCCTCTGTGTTTGAAAAGTTTGAGCTTTCAAATGCAATCCAGATGCTTTTGTCAATTATCCATTTACACCAAATGACCAAAGAGGCAGCTTTGTACTGTGAACACTTTCTTGCAATTTAATGATGTGAATTTCTTTCTGTCAGACATAAGAAATTCCAAAAAGTGACTTCTCAGCAGCTTCTTTAAGTGGTGCTGAGTAATACATAATTTAGCAGTAAAAATATGGACTTGTAGTCACTCAACATAGGTTTAATAAATAATATGCCTGAATACTGTCGTACTACATGGTAATATCTGCTCTTAATGCACAGGGGGATATTGTATATTGAGTTCTACATTTTGTGAGATTTATTTTTCCTTCTTTTCATAAAACTTTAGACACTTTGTGGATTAGATGGTGGTAAATTCAAGTTTGTTACAGAACTAAATGCATTTTAGGACAGCAGACAATAACACATGCAAAAATTTCTGTAAATATCTTACACCAAGTGTCATTTTTTCACCCACCTCTGAAGAATAATATCTTTATTCTTCTGTGTGTTCCTGTTCTGTTTGACTGCATGGCTGAATTTCCTCAGGTTGTTTGTCAGGTTTAGTACAAAGTAAATGTTGCTTAGATGCTCCAAATTGATTATGTTCACCCTCAGGCAATTTCACAATAACCTATTGCAGATTAAAATCACAAAATGCTATGTCACCTCCAGTCCTTATTAAGATAATTGACCCTCCTACTGAATTAATAATCTATCTCCTGGTTGCTTAAATACTCTTGCTACTAAATAGTTCTCCTAAAGTCTAAACTGTAACATATTTTGATGAGATAATTGAACTTGTTTGTCTTCTTATTCAGCTAAACATCCTGGACGGATAAGAGCAATAAAATTCATAAAAAAACAAGTGCAAGGTGCAATATTTGCCAGGGATATTTTCCATAATTTCTAAGTTAATTTATTCGTTATAATTCTGCTATTCAAAAGAAAAAATGATAGGCGAAAATTTAAGTTATTCAAACTCAAAATTATCAAGTCATGTATAATTTGACATTATAAATGTATTGGCTTTGAAACAAAGCTTTTTCTCTGGTAGTAGGATACCTTCTATATTTTCCCATATTATGGGTTTACTTGAATTTTCAAATTAGTAGGGAATTATTTAAATATGAATGAAAATGAAGCTGCTCTTGAGTAATTTGTAATTTCTCTTTGAGATAATGAGTTTCAGAAAGCTTTGAATTTCTATCAGTGTGGAGACACAGGCACGCATTTAACAAGATGTATGGGAAATAGATTTACTTTGTTGGGGTATTTTTATTGCCTATCCTTTGCTGTCTCCCAGATGAATACAGATGAAATGAACAGACAGAAACACATGAGAATATTTTTTTCCTCATTCAGGCAACAATTATGCATCTGATTGTCAGTTTCTGTACCCACTGTTGCCTCATCATATTCCCTTTCTACCCACATCCCTTTTTTTATGCTTCTCCTTGTTCTAGCTATTCAGGTAAATATAGACTTCCTCTAGACAGAGCAGACAAATGGTCTGGCTGATTCAGCCTTGCTTGAGAATAAATCTCTTCATTTCTTAACTTTTTCTTTTCTCCTAATTAAATAGGGGATTTTTTTGTGTGGGGTTGGGTGGCTTTTAGTTCAAGCAGTGGCAAGCCCATATCCATGACTGCTTGGCTCATAATTAAGTAAATTGATCAAATGGAAACCTGCTACCATGCGTAAACTCTGTTCAAGTTCTTAGCTGGGAAAGGAACCATAAAGGAGCTCTGTAGGACAAAAACATCTGCTGTTTTCACCCCTTAAGTGTCCCTGTGCACTTCACTGTCAGTGCACCTGCTTTTATACATTGAATCAAAGCAGTTTTGGGTATTGTGTGCTCCAGGCCTGACTCCACATGCTGTATTTACATAAGTAGCCCATGGGGAGTCAGGTAAGCTGCTGGCATGAGAAAAATGCTCCTGAAATTTGAACCTCAGGTTTTACATCCTGTATAAGGCAGACAGAAAGTACTCTATAAAAATATATATCCAAACAGAAAAAGTTCAGAAGAAAAAATCTTGCATGTGGAAAATTCTTCATTCTTGAGTGTGCTTTTGCATTACTGATGCAGCATCATCATTTCTTTTCAGCTCAGAGGATGACAATGCACACTTGGAATTGCATACACTGACCTATTGGATAACTGGGCAAATCAGTCAATGCTCACTGTCAATTTTATTTCACTGCATCACACCTGGATCAAAACCCCTGGGGGTTGTGCACCTCTGCTATTCTAGACTACTTAGCAGTCCTGTCAACATACTTCTTTGAACTTCTTTTACAGTGCTACTTACTGTATCTTGGTAACAGCTTCTTGCACCAGCCAGCTACACAGAGGACTAGTCAATAAAAAAACCTAATCAAAATACTATATAAAATATCCTCAAAATGGCCAAAGGCATTGAAAGAGCTGAAATTAATTCTCTCAGCAACCAGGGTGTGAGTGAGTCCAGTATATCAGTAAAAATTCTTTATCCTTGCTGACTTTAAAGTGTTTAGCCTTTTTCAGGAGCAGTTCTGGAGAACAAGTTACTTTCTCAAGCTCCACCAGTGGCACTGCATTTAGCCTTCTTTATTTAGTTAAAACAAGAGTACAGAAAACAAACAGTGATCATAAAATGCACAGGTAAATAGATCTGGAAAAAAGTCCCCATATTAATTTCCATATTTACCTCAGTGAGCAGTTCACCCCTCCAACCTTGAAAAAGTCCCACATTAAGAAAAAGCATCATCCACATAAAGGAACAGTGTTTAGCTGTCAGAGAAACTTTTTGTCTGATTTTCTGAAGTCCAGTTTGCAGACATCACTCTGTCTTGCAAAAGTAGAGAGCTTTTCAATTTGAATTTGCTTTTAAATCATAATTATTGTAGGTAACAGGTCAAAAATGTATTGTTCTATTATAATGGATAGCAAAGCTTCCCTTACTTCCCTCAAGCCCAAAATTGCCACAATTTGATTGCATTAAATGGATACCTTTCCTTTTCCCCTGAGGTATTGCTTGCTCTTCCACATCCATATGTCTGATACAAGTTTTTCACCCTAAAAGCAGTTCTATATCTTTATAGTGGATAAGGAACTACAATCTGTGTTATCCCTCACCACTTAGACCTTTGGAAAGGTGAAACTTTGGCAAAGTGAGCAGGTGGGTCTGCCAATCTCTTGACTACTTCCTAGGATGTACTCTGGTGATATTTTTTCCTTGTAAATAATCGTTTCTCAGCGTATTTTAAAGTCATTTCTATACCTCTCAACATTTACTGTAATACATAAAAATGCACTTTTAGTTTTTATATTTTTTAATTCTTTTTCACTGTTGACTCTAATAAAATTGTTCAGGGCTCAGGAAGTTATTGTGGTTTTGATTAAGAGTATTAAGTTGTTTCCCATCCTCTTTCTCACCAGCCATCGAGTTTGTAGATGTTTCAGGACTGATCACATTCATAATTAAGCTATGACTGTCATTCCCTCCGTGAAATGCTTTATATAGCTAAAAAATGAGAAATTCCATTAGGTTAAAAAACCAAAAAAAACCACAAAACAACCCAAAACAAGACATCAAATTTTTTTCTTTTTTTTCAGTCTCTGTCCCTTTTTATTTGTTTTCTTTGGGGGACCCTCTTTTTATTATGTATCCACTGAACCTGCAACCTAAAAGGTTAAAAGTTTTTGCCACAACGCAGGATGACTGCTCAAGAGGTAACTATCATTGTGCTTATTTGGCATGTGGGTAAACAAAAAAAGCATAAAACTCCAAAAGTTAACCTGTTCAGTGTCTCTCCTGAGATGTGCTAGAGTGGGATCACTTCTACACCAGAATGAGAGAGCTGCAGTGCAGATCCATAGCATGCTTGCTGTATTACACCTGTCAGCCTCTATTCCAATGGAATTACGTTCATTCCTCCTGATCCTAAAAAAAAAAAATGGGTTTTGCTAGACCAGTAACACTTAACTGCAGGAAGGGAGTACTGGCTATTCTTTCTCTTATTCAGCAGGCAAGTTACTTGTTAATAAAATAATGCCTGATTAGAACACCACTTGCAAGCAGCACTGACTAGATGGGATATTAAATAGCCATTTAAAGAAAACACCTGAATTTTGGAAACAAGAGACCACTTGCTGGCTGTTGGTCACACTGGGTCTGCAGTCTAACACAGTGAACTGGTGTATGTGAGAAAACACATATCCATAGTTTGTTATCAGTTATGAGAAAGGAGATCTACTTATAAATTAACAAATTAGGGCTTGCATCTGAAAACGCTCTGGTGCTGCTGCAAGAATCAATTACACCTGTAAAATATAAACTTATTAGTAAAGAACTGTAGGAAAAAAAAAGCAACTCTTGGATAAGAGCATAATAAAATGGAGTATTTTCTCCCTTCAGATACAGTATCTGGCATCTGACAGTACTGCCTCAGAATTTTTGGGTTGGCAATAGAAATCCAAGTAGAATGAAATTGTGATTTGCTGTTATGTTGGTTCATGGAAGACTGACTGCATAATCTCCAGGAAAGGTGCTGTGCACACTTATCTTTGATTTGTAACTCTGTGAATGCACAAAGTTCTGGTTCATCTAGGTGTGCTCTGAGCTCAATGTAAAAGACATAAAACCAAGTTGGCTGCCCCACATAAATATTTAATCCACTTTAATCAAGTTAAGGACACAGTGATAGCATGAACACAAGCCTTTAGTTTTGCATACTATATTAATGTGAGTCACTACAGTTGATTTGATTTGAATATTTTTAAACATACACCTCTGCAAGAGAAATGGGTGTTAGTCTTTTCTTTCTTGCACTGTGTTATAGATATTTATTAGGGAAGTACTTTATTCTCTGTGTGTGCACGACTATTGTTTCAAAATTCAGAAAACTTAAGTGCTTTTCCTCCTTGAAAAAACACATTTCTCCTCCCTAAAAGCACTATTTATATTCCTTAGTTGTTTTTGGCCACGAAGTAGTCTCTAAATGATTTTCAGTGCTGTCTTGTAACTGTTTCTAAATGTTTTTTCTTCCCACTATTTTTTAAAACTTTTTTTATATAGCAATAAACTTTCATTTATTTTCTCACCTTTGCTGTGTGTGAAAAGTGAAGGAAAAATCTTTAATTTTAACACTGTTTTTATGATGTGGTGTATGAAACTCAGTTTCATGTGTGGTTTGGTACACGAACTCACGGAGTTAAATTATTTCTATGAGTCAGGGGTAGTCAAAGTGTAATCAGCCATGAAGTTTGTGTTTCACAAAGCTGCTTACACTGAATAATTCAATATTTGAGCTTTAATGATATTTGAATAGGAATTTGTATGCAGACTGTACAGTGAATAGATGAAAGCAGGCAGACAAACTTTTGATTTCTGGCTGAATCGTTAGGATGAGATCGCTTCTCAGCCCGCTGTGGGATCAGCCCTGCCTGAGCCCCTCACATGCAGCTCTGCCTGCGAGGGCAGGTGACCTCCAGCACCTCCACAGGTGGTGCACAGCCCCTGGGGCTTGCCACAGCTTTTCCCTGGGGCCATCTCATCACCAGACAAACCCCATGGGTGGCAGGGCTGGCTCTGCTGGGTGAACGTTCCCATTCCAGCGCTGTGACTGACGGGGGAAGCGTTCTGGGGAGCACAGCTTGGCTCTGGCTGGGGGAGGACAGACCGTACCCATCACTCCCTGTCAGTGCCAGATGGGAGGGAGAGGCTGGGGAGGGAAGCCAAAATGAGTCCGGAACAGAGGAAATACACTTCAGAAATGTCTGCATGGGGATTTTCTGCCTATATAAGGACAGTCTGGGCTGTTCTGCACAGAGTGTGATGGGGGCATGAGTGTCAGTGATAGAAAGAGGCAGAAACTTATTTGTTATGGTGTTGAGCTTATTTGTTGTGGTGTTTGAAGCATGGCTCTCCTTACCACAGACCCACTTGTAATCCCTGGAGCCAAGGTTGAAGCCGTGCTGGGCCAGGCATGGTGCAGGGTGCTGCAGCCCCCTGTCCTGATGCGTGACCAAGCACCCTGCACTGCTGCTCCTGCTGCTCTGGCAGAGGATGGTGCCATGCTGGCCTCCCCTGGGGCTCTGAAGAGCTGCAGGATGCAGGCTCAGCAGACAGGGGTGAGGACAGAAGTTCCGTGGATGTTCTGGTTGATAATCACATGCAACTTGAAGCCAAATGGACTGGTTGCCCTCAAACATTTCAGCTTAGTGCTGCTCTGCCACATGGCCGAGAAGATTCTGGAAGGGCCCTGGTCATGACAGCAGCTTTCATCCCAGGGAACACTGATGGATTGTACTGGCATGCCCAGTTCTTCTGGAAGAGCCCAGGCTCCTGTGTTCAAGAAGTTCCACCTGAATATGAAGAAGAACTTCTTCACTGTGCTGTGACTGAGCACTGAAACAGATTGCCCAGAGAGGTGGTGGGGTCTTCCTCACCGAAGATATTCAGGATCTCTCTGGACAGTCCTGAGTCTGGGATGACCCTGCTTGAGCATGGAGATTTGATCAAGGATTGCTGTAGTCCCTTCCAATCTTGTCCATTCTGTGACTGTGTAATTCTGTGACAAAGAAATGCAAATATCAGTATAGAAATGGTGCTAAAAACCTCTTACACAAGTCAGACTTTGACAGTCATTTGGATCCTAAATAATAACTTACCTTTTGAGTATATTCTGTCTTCAAGCAGATAATAAATCCAAACTACCATTTGAAGAAGTATTATTCCTATAGAATTCTTCCTAAATAATTAACGTGCTTAAACATTTTCTGAAACAAATTTGAATCCAAAACAAATAAATATTTCTGATGAGCAGCCCTAGTGCCCATATTCATACTTTTCAGTATGCTGTTTTTAAACTTTTGATTTAGAAGGTATTATGTTATCTCCAGGTTATGAAGGATTCAGGAAGAAATGAGAGGTACAGTCCAAACTCCTGCATTATCTCAAGAAGACTGTACACTGAATTTCTAATGGAATTTCTCTCGAAGGGTCTTAATCTCAGACTCTTTCTAGGGTAGTCTGAAAAGAACAAGATAGAATCTGCTTATCAACCTTTCCCCTTGAAAGCACAGGAAAGGTAAACAAGAAAGGCAACTTGTCAGCATTGAGACAATTACTTCTGTTTCTAAGATCACAGCCTAACACTGATAAGGGACTTTTATAAGGGATTTTTGTATCCAGATTAGAAGAAATCAGCAAGTGTGCATGGGCATTCTACTATCTAGATTTCATGTTGTTTCCTGTGTCCTTATGTATCTAAGGGCAAAGTCATTTCACTTTAATTTCACTTTAATTTCACTCTACTTGGTGTCAGAAAAAAAAACAACAAAACAAACTAAGACAACAAAAACAACAACAAGAACTAAAAAAGCCCACAACAGAAACTAAAAAAAAACACCAACCAAAAAAAAACCCCCAAAATCAACCATATCGATTTATTCTGGAATCAATTATTTTATTTTACCAGAGTGAACTATGAGAGAAGATGCAGACCTGCATTGCCTAGCAGTGGAAGATACACCCATAGAAAATACTTTTTCCACGTAGCTACAGGTGTGGCACCCCATCCTTAAAGGAAAGGGAGCACCAAAGATTCGTAGACGCCTGTTGTCAAACAACAAAATCCAGAGGGTCCACAAAAAGTTTGATTTGTAAATTATATGCAGCATGGAAACTGGTATGTTAGTCCCTCACCCTAGAGCTATTTTTCTGTTTTTCATGCAAATTAGCTATTATGCACAGTCCATTCTTCTAGACCTTTCTGGAAATGGGTCAGAGGCCTTAACGGGGTGGTTTTGTTCCCCACTCCTGGATCATCCTTTGGTTGGCAGTCCATGCCCACTTCTCAACCTCATTCCTCTGCTTGTGCTCTTGCTGTGTTGTGCTTGTCTCCAGGAGGCAGAAAAAGGACGTTTGTCACAGAGAAACGCTGCCCTACCTCCACATGTCTCCCTTCCCCAGCCACATCCTGCTCTTTCTCAGAGCCTGTGGTTGGCTCCATGGCTATTCAGCCATTGGTGTTTGAGATATCAGCATTAGCTCCTTATCTTCCAGGCTGCTACATAGGGTCCTGCCCACAGACAGCCCTTTTTTGCCAAAAGCACTTCCCTTCTCTTCTTTTGTTGGTCCCACTCTGCAAGCAGGTGTGAAAAGGTTAGATAATAGACCTTTCACTCAGCAATCTTCCCCCAGAACAGTGATGTGCGCTCTCAGGAGAAAAGCCTGATTTCGATGCTAGCAGAGATAGAAGAGATAAAGCCATTAAGCTTTTTTCCCACAGAACAATCTTTTATGAAACCAGGAACAATTTTGACAATTATTTGTTCATTTTGAAAATTGACATTTTTTCTCTGCAGATCATAACAATCTCCAAAGCATTTTGTCACCGAGCAGCTTGAATCCCAATGAAAGTTGATTTGAGTTCTTAACTTACTCAGTGTTTTTTCAGCATTGGAGATTCCAGTTAAGCAAATACCAAACTAACCCAATATTTGCTTTTCATTTAAACCTTGGGGGTTTTTTGGGGAAAAACCCATAGAAAATCTTTTTTTTTTTTTTTCCTTTTCCTGAACTAATTAATTTATTATGAGGGAAAATTTCATTGGGACAGATCTCTTTACTCAGCAAAGCGAACCTATTTTATTCTGGAATGTGAAACCACAAAAAAACCATGCCAATGGTACTTGATCTTTGGACAAAATACTGGTCAAAATAACTGTGCACATGGTGTCACTGGGTACCTTATCTTCCATGGCCTCACAAGAAGGACCTTAAAAGTCCTCACTGAGCAGAAGACCAAATTCATAATGTATCTTTAATCATTCATGTGGAAAGAAACAAGAAAAAGAGAAGCTGGCAGAAACACTTTGTAGTAAATAGTACTTCCGAGACAAAGTACACCATTGAAAAATCAAGAATTAGTAAATAAATTTAACATGTTATTATGACTGTAATAAGACTCATCTGTCTCCAGGGCAGAATCACAAGCAGTTTATTTATTTTCCTAACCAAGAAAACCTTCCCACAGAATTAACCTACTTTTCTTTTTTTTTTTTTTAAATAACAGTGAAATCTTTCTATAGACTGCACAGATGGCACACTCAGTCAATTCAGGGGGGAAAGTTGGAACAAAACTCAAGGGCAGACTGTGATATATCTGATTCTTTTCATTAATGCTGTGATAGTCTTAACCACAAACTAAAATGTCTATCAACAGGCTAAATGCAACAAACCTGCAGTCATTTCTCAGCCCAAACCTTTGTCAATCTCAGTTCAGAGCCACAGCTTGGGCAGAAGTGCAAAGTTTGGGTTTATGAGATATCTGTCAATCCAATGACAATTTACAAAATTTCACTTTAAAGGCAGCCCCATATGTAATCTGATTTCAGGCACAGTGTTACATTTCTCTTCGGAAAAATGCCCCATTTTTCAGATTTATTGCATCTGTTTGATTTTAGTGTAAATCTTTTATTAGTGTAAAAATGAGAATTAGTATATTGTAACCAATACTGTGCATTATGTACATAGAGTGTCATCAATATAGTGTAAATACGTTTTATTTAGTGTTACTATGTTTAAGGTGAAGGAAAAGTAGTTATTTTAAAACATTATTATGTTAATATTTAACATTATTATGTATCTATAGAAATAATTTATTATATTTAATTACATAATGTGAATCTTAAAATATACATGTATTATCCGTTAAATGTTAAAATGAATTTTTTAAAAAAATTCCAAAATTCCAAAAATGGGAATTTTAAAGAATGTTGATAGTAGCACAGAATAGTACCAGAAATTCAAAATATTGTGTGTGAAGAAGAAAGGATTTACTTATATGTTTAAAGATGAATCAAAACTGGGATAGAGATAAGAAAATAAAACTGACACTTGTCAAACTAAATGCTGACTTTATATTTGATTTAGATGAATTCCTTTGATACAGAGCAGATAACACAACTGAGTTACTTTAAAGAAAATGGAAAATATAAACACTTAAATTTGTATCATTCTAAAAGAACAGCAGCGAGATAAAAACATTTGTATTATATTAAAATAATCACCACTAGTCAATCTTGTTTTTATAAGCTTTGCAAACACTCATGTAAGCTATCTGTGTATGAGCTAAATGGACATTCTGTATTTTCCATGAGAAAGTACCTCTTATTTGAACTGTAATTAGCCACTTTCTGTCTCTCTCTCACAAGAAATTGCTTCTTTTGAGCCTAATCCCACCCAGAATTTATGTAAAATCTGTGCATTCATGGAAAATAGTTGCATAAGGCTCAAGGTTCCCTTTAAAAAGAATTCTAAAATGATTCTTCTAGGCAGTAAAGATTTTTTGCATTAAGTGACTGGCAGTTCAGTACTTCTGAGAAATATATCACCTATTAAGATCTTTGAATTAGAAATGGATTTTTAAATGTCTCTAGTCCATGCTGGTGCTTTGGGATGTGAGACAAATTTCTATGTATCTTTTGTGGGTATTTTGCTTCTTCGATTTCGGAGCACAGTCTGCATTAGAATCAATTTGTATTTTGAAGTAATTTAGGCTTTATTCTGAACTTACCAAATGGGATTTTAAAACCAAAATGGCATTGGCATTTGAGCTGAATATGAGAGCTGTGCTCCCTTCAGGGGATATTCAAAAGATGTTAGGTGTCTCAGAATGGGGAGTTTTGAGATAAGCAAAAGAATTCACTGAGGACACGGTCATATTGAAATCAGACCCTGATATTTCAGGGATGTTGGTGCCACATTATAGGTACTAGGCAGGAGTGGGTCTTTCTGAAGGGAAACAGCTGCTCCTTCAATAATTAATTAAATCTCATTTCAGAAGGAGGAGCTTGAAGAGGATGTCCTGCCCATTTTCCCTGCTTGTGCTGATGCAGCAGTGGTGAGAGCAGCCTTAAAGGTCAGAGTTCAGTGCTCCCAGGCCAATGGGCAACTTTTCAGTTCTTAGTCATCTGCAGGTATGTTGGAAGCTGTTTCTTTTCCATATAATTCAGTGAGCCAGGGGGACATAGAAAGTTGCAAACCAAGTCTCTAGGGAAGTGTTGGGGTCATCCAGCTTGAAGAGGGAAATCCTCTTTCAACTGTGCTCAGAGTACTCTTTGTTTGTTCTGCATTAAGCAATCACTGCATAAAATATTGAAATACTTGAAATACTGGAGCACAGGCTGTGTGGCAGACAGGAAAATAAATTAAAGGTGTGTTTCATTAATGTACATTAGTGGGACTTAGATGTGAGAATCCACTGACCTGCTCAGCTCAGTCAAGTAGTGATTGCTTCTGAGCACACCAAGATTACTCTGTTGCTTCAAGTAGTGAAAGTAATGTGTGTTATTGTTTAAATAGTGTTATATGAACTAGGAATTAGATGTTGGAGTTTTGAAGATCTAAAGTCAGAGTGGAGATGCCCTGTTTTTCTGGATTTATTAATTATTTCTGGAAAAGCTTAGGTGTGAGCAGCATGGCTTGTGGTCTCCATATGTAAAAACATTAGATGTTGTATCTTAATGGGAAACTTCATTTCCCATCTGAACGTCTGATGCTGCATGATGATTCATAGAAACATCCATAATTTACAAGTGCCATGTCTATTTCTACTCCAAAGATACTCAACACCCAAGAATTCTGCTTACTCTTGGCCTTGGATTTTAGAGTTGTGTTGTTGCTGTTGTTTTTTTGGTTTCTTTTGTTTTGCTAGCTTGCTTGGGACTAGATATTTGGTAAAATAATGGTTTACTGCAGCTTAGGATTTTCTGGTAATGGTTTTTAATTGGCTTCATTCAAAACTGTCATGTGAACATTGTCTCAAAAATATAGGAATCATCAAATCTATGGTGATATTGATATATATGTGCTATGGTAAGCAATGTTATAGATGTGATCGAAGGAATTAAATAACAAAGCTGAGAGGGTGCTTGTGCCAGGGTTAAGGGGAGGCAGGAGTAAAATTATGTAAAAGGTTATTTTTCTTGACCACTGTAGAGTTGTTTCTTTATATATTTGCTGGGAAAACAAAGAAACAAAAAAAAAAACCACAAAAAAAACCCCACCAAAACAAACAGGGAATCACTGCTCCAAGTTCCAATTCACTGTGCTTAGACTACCATAGTCAAAATTTATAAGGAGAATATTTTACAAACACACGGATAAGTACTGGCTATGAAGTATTTAATTTTCAAAAATTTTTGTTCTGCTTTGGAGAAAAGAAGTATCGTTAAGAGCAGTAGATAATTGAGAACTCCTATTGATTCAGGAGCACCCACTTGCACCATTGCAGAAGATCTAGGTTCTACATCTGTTCCAAATCAGATGGACAATGTATTCCGATTCCAAAATCATTAGTATTTTGACTCTAGAACCCCTCCTTACAGGACTCCTTTTGAAAAGTATGATGGAAAAAAAAAGATTTCAAGTTGTTTTCCTAACATAGAAAAATTTTCTTGAAATATTCCTCATCAGACCCCTTGAGTTGACATTATGGGAGCATTTAAATAACACAGGCTGAGGAGTGTGGAGGGATGGAATGTAAGAGAATAGTGCAGAAGGTGGTCTCACACCTGAGGAGTTGCAGCTGCACTCATCACCAAAGATTAGGAACAGCCCAGCCCTTAACAGGCCACAGCTGTGTCCAATAAGAAGAGTGGTACAAAAGAGTGGGTTAGCTAGTTGAGAAGGGAGTTGGAATTTTTTGGCTGTGCTGCGAAGAGAGTTGGAGTTTGTTGGCTGTGCTGTGAGGAAAAAGGAGTCAGTGCTGCAAGGAGTTGCCCATGAGAAATCACCAAGAAGGTATGGGAGCTTTGCAATAAGATGACTCAGAGAAGTAGAGAACAGTACTTGCCTTGTTTTTCTGAAGGCATTCAAGATGTGGGCCCTCAGTATCTGAATTACTCCTATAACTCTGTGCAGCGTGTTTCCAGCACCAGTAGCTTTCCCCCCCTAGCCCATTGTTATATCAAAATTCCTCTTCCTCTGGGATTAATATTGATTTAAATACTATTATATCCCTTTAGCCCAGCTCAAGAGGAAATTTGTTCAGTGTATTGATATGAAATTTTGCAGAACTAGTATCTCTGAGGATCTTATCACTCAGGGATGCTGTTGGGTATTTACCATGGGGTGTTCCGCTCACCTTAAGCAAGAAAAGGATTTGTCATCATAATGTGAAGTGTAAGAAAGTTATATTGGGCTGGGAGCTCTGCTGGAATTGGAATTTTCAAAATGGTAATTTACGCCTTTCTGCCATGAAAAAAATAGCAAAAATACTTAAAGAGGCAGATAGTTAATTTTTGAAATAACTTTTAATTTAAAAACTACAGAGATGTGTGGAGTTGAAGCCTGAATGGAACACGAATTCTAAACCAAAATCAAATATATATTTACTTTGTAAAACTACATTATTAACTTTGGATGTTGTGCTTGAGTACTTCCTGTACATTTCATATGTTGTTAAACTGTAATGATGCATAGACAGACCTCGGAAAAGCCCTTTGAAAAGGAATGGATTACAACCTGGATTTCTAAAAAAAAAGCAAAGCTCAGTTACTCTGGAGTACAATGTAGTAGTAGCATTGAACGCTGACTGAGTTCAACATTCTCGTAGCCTCCACCCCATTTGTAATTTCAGAAGCAGCAGTCCATGTGCTTTGGCACTTATTCTAAAGGATGCTGTTTTAAAATAAACAAAATCTGAGAGCTAAAGGGAGCATTCAAGTGTGTGGAAGAGTTCCCAGCAAGTCTGGATGGAGAGACTCTCCTGTGCACATTCAGTTGGTCTGTAAGCTGTTCACTGAATCAAATGTATGAGCTCCTGAAAGAACTGGGACTGCAAGAGCAGAAACAAGGAGCAATAGAAATTCCTCAGGGGTTCTTATTATCTGATCAATTTTGAAAGAATAGCCAAAGAACCACTATTCACACCTCAGAGCAAATGCAGAAAAAAAGTCTTGAAATTGCCTGCTGTATTTCCCTGCCATCAGTTACCCATGGCCAGCTGGAAGTTAAGCATGAAGAATGCAAAAGGCTTAAATATGCACCCAAATATTGTGATTTTTAAGATATAGAAAGCACCTCTTTTTCCAGCTTAGTCATTCCAACTCTGCTGTAGGTGAATTGGAAAAATTTAACAAACTGGTTAATTGCCACCGGAGGACATGGGGAACTAAAATGCAAGAATCTTCTTGTTGCAAAGGGATACCTGTTTAAGAGAATAGAGATGTAACCAGAGCCTTATGTAATGTCAGCTACTGAGGAGTCTGGATGCTTTAGTCAGATTTGATGGGCTAGTAAAGTTTACTAATGCCACTCTAATTCATGATAGCACAGTAGCAATGGGACTTGTTATCAGCACTCTGCCAGAACTTGTCCACACACTCTTGTTCAAACCTTTCTATGAGCCACGTTTAGCAATGCATTGAGAAACAGTGATAGAAAAGGTCTGACCATTTCCACAAAGACAGAATAGTCACAGCTGGTCAAGACTTAGCCCTTAACCAGAGGTGCTGGAGCTGCTTGCTTATGGTTTGTGCTCTCTGAATGTTTGCACCTTCCTTGGGGCTTTGGGGAAGTGTCTTGCTGACCATTTTGGGCACGAGAGCCATAATAAAAAGAAAACAGAGCTCCTAAATTATTCTTGCCTGACATTACAACATAGAGAGAAATTATGTGCATCAACAAGGGAACTTTGCAGAAAATCTTCTGTGAGTTTGCCCAAGGCTTCCCAAAATACCAGTGTTTGAGGGGCTCTGTTTAAAGACTCAGAGACATTAGCAGGATTTCTTGAGGTAACCTTAATGCTGTTGGAGCTCCCGCAGAGAAATATTGATCTTCATGGTTCTGCTGTTCCTTTTGAGCCTAGGAGCACAACACCCCTTCCTTTTTAAGTTCTGGAGTACATTATGCACAAAGTATCTGACATATGAGCTATGTGCACTGCAGTTCAAGTAGGGTTCCTTTACAGGTCCTCTGTTTTTAACAGGATTTTTTTCTTTAGGTTTTTAATACTTGTATCTACTCCTTACACCACTTATTGCCTTTGTGTAACATGCTTGTTTCTGTAATGGTTGAACAATAGCAGAGAGTCAGGAAAATGGCTTTAGATCAGTTGGGAAGTAATTTTATCTTCCCATTTTCTATGCAAGGTAATTTTTTTCTTTTTGTAAAACCCAAATGTTTTTTCTTGAAAAACAAGAAAAACCCACAGATTTTCAAGTAATTCTGTGGTCTAAGAATGTGATATTTAGGCATAACCTGAACCAAAATGCCATTTGTGAAGTACTTCATTTTTTTCACATGTTTTTATAGTGTTCAAATTAAGTATTTTATAGTTTTCTCTCTTTATGTTTCTTTTAAGTAACTTGGTGTGACTAAAATGATTGTTTAAGTGATTTCCTTTGTGTTTGACTGCTCTTCTTGAGAGGTCTCAGTGTGGAGAGAATGAAAATGTAAAAAAAAACAAAGTTTCTGAGGAGCCCTTGTCTCTTTCAGCTGCCTAGTTTCATGGTTTTTATCTGCAGAAAAATTAATGCATCTTTTCAAAACACCTGTCTCAAGTCATCCATAGTGAGGGAAGAAAAATTTAGGATCTTCCTACCTGCCAATAGATAGATTCAATAACAAAAACTCAAAGAATTCATCAATAATTCAAAGGAATTGCTGCTTTCACACACTTAATGCTGCCTTCTGTGCTATGGGTGAAAATCTGCCTTAGGCAGGTGATCAGTACTAGGCCTGTGTTCTAGCTAAATCCCACATCAAATCCTCCACGTTTTTTATATATATATGTATATATTCATTATCAACTCTTTTTCCATCCCACAGCAGATAATGTAGCACAAGTGGGGATAACTGAGTCATTTTCTCATTATAAACTACTTTACAATTCAATGCAAAAAGGAAAAAAACCCACTCCGCATTAATATGTATAAGAATTTTTAAAGTTGAGAAATGTTTCACATAGAAGCCAAGTCAATCCTCTTCACATATGTACTATTTTATTACAGAATTATATTTACAGTTTAGTTTCATGCTTCTGTATACTTGTGCATGTTTATACCATTGTAGAAATATTATGGTGGTAAGTATCTTCAAATTTGATGACTGGAGGTACAAAACTATTGTTGGGTTGCATTGCTATTGATATTTATGAGGTAGAGACAGCAAAACCAGGATTCAATCAATAATTCATAATTAATTGTATATTCAAATTAAATATGCTTAAGATTCAGTGTGAGATTCAAATACATTTTGTGCATAAGTATATTTATTTCATGCCTGGATCACTGCATACTCAAATAAGCTATGTTCAGCTACCCGCATATGGGATGTGGGACTTGAATCAGTGCTTTCCACTTTGTGGAAATATTTTATATACTCAGTTTGCTGCATTGTTATCCAAATACCTATAAGCAGGTAAATTTACTGGGGTTAGGGGAGGGGGATGTGGTTTTCTTTAGTTTAGGTTTTTGTGGGTTTTTTTGTCTGTTTGGGGGGTTTTTTTTAACATTTTGATACAAACAATACTAAAAAATATGCTGGTACAGAAAGAAATATGGTTCAGTAAATGCAGAGCAGAATTCTAACTCTGTTTAATCTTATGTTAAAACTGCAGGTGATTGAAAGGAGCTTGCTGGTATCCCAATCCAAACAGGGCCCATTTTTGTTGTGTGCTGCCCTTTGCCAGGAACAGAAGTATAGATATTTTTCTGATTAGTAAGGTATTCTCTACCTTAACCAGTAGGAATGGATGATAAAGGGAGTAGTCTAGATGTGGCTACTTCCTTAACTTCAGATTACTGAACTCTGAGGGGGATGGTCCTTAAAAAGTAAGGGAATGTTTCTTTCACATTCCAGATAGAAACTGCCTGAAATGGAGCTAGAATTTTCATCAATTATTTTACCCTCACTCAGATGAAATTGTTTGAGTAGCCAAATGCTGCCATTCTTTGAACTGTCTCACACAAATTGCAGTTTAAGTTTCTCACGTGCTCATTTCCATTCTTTGCGTGTCCCTCTAAGTCCGGGTGTCTCCGAATGCGTCACAGGTACGTGACTCCTCCTGTGCTGTGTCAGTACCAAGGTTCAAGCAGGTTTCAGCTGCTGTAAAGGATCAGCTGTGAAGCCCAAACTGCCCAGAAGGGCCAGGAGATGTACCTAGATGAAGCTGATCCTCTACTAGCACAAGCAGACACATTATGGGTTTATTTTTCAATTTTTTTTTTCAATAAACTGCCTAGTCCTGTCGTTGAAGCTACTCAGATTTATCCTTTGCTTGACAAGCAGTCCCCAAACCTCTCTGCCTGAACAGTCAGGAGTTGTCAGCCCCCAGGTTCTACAGGAACACATTGCTTTGGGTAAATTTCCACAAGGAAGCTGGCCATCTTGCACAAGCCCTGGTTGCTGCCAGCTGGCATCCCCAAGGGCTGACAGGAAGCAGAAGGCCTTGGGAATTCCAGCTTTCAGGCATGCTGTCCTCACTTTGCTGGGATCAAAGTGTACATAGCTTGCAAGGAAATCAACACAAGAGTTGTCTTAATGACAATGGAGTACAGAAGACGTGTTTTTGCAGGGAACTGTAAAATCTATTACTTTTAAAATTGAAATTAACTAGAATTTTATAATATTTATCTGCTCTCTGAAATAGGATTATTGTTCTGTAGGTATGTTAAAACAGAAACCTACACATTCCTTTCGGAGAGAATAATCTTTCAACTGACTGTGGGATTTAACTATTCTAGATTTTGGTTTAGATCACCTTGTACACAACAAAGTCTGATCACTTCTTTGTCTTTCTTTCTGGCTCAGAGAGACACTAAAGTGTCACTTGGTGCCTGTGTCATCCCACACAGCATTCAGATCTCTGACCTTCTGTGTCTGCTGTTGTCCACTACTTTTCTTCTTACCTTGTGTACTTGTTATTGTACTTGTTACTGTACTTGTATTTGTACTTGTTATTTTACTGTTATTTTATTTTACACAGTAATGATGTTCTCAACCATTTGGATGCTGATGATTGGCAGCATATGCTTTTTCTGTTGAGAAGAAATATGGCAACGCATGGAAACATTTTAGGTCAACACAATGTATTTAAAAAATACACTAATAATCAATTCCTGGCAGAATAGTAAGATGCATTTGATGTGAGTCACTGAAGAGAATTTTATCTATGCATGCAGCTATTTTGTATATGAGACAGTAATTTAACTTAGGGCCTGGTTGGCCATTACCTTCTTTGTGTGTATGTCTTCATACAGAAAACTCATTTATTAACTAGAGTCCCTTGTTGATTTATTATACTTTTTAAGGCTTATTAGCTGGATTTGGGTTTTATGGTGTTTATTGATGATTTCTTTGTTAGGTGGGCTGGCAATAATAAATTGTTAGTTTTTGAGGTAACAGTAAAGTTAAATGAAATAAAATAGCCTACGTGGTGTGCTTCTTTTATCCTGTGTCTCCACTAGAGTTATGTGTTGTATTAGCTGATGTGGTACATTCTGATTCTCTATTGCATTTTAAGATTTTTGCTGTTTTCAAGTAGTCATGCAATACAACAGGTACAGTTTACCATCTGTTTTGCAAGACATGTAAAAAACAAGCTCCCTGTATTTAATTATAGCTGGCTTTTGTTTTGTTTTGTTTTTTCTAAAAATCTAGAGCTATTGTGGTTTAGCATATGCAGAAAGTAGTAGCGTTTCTTTTAGAGATCTTATTTGATTTGTGATAGGGTAAATAGGGGATAAAGTATTATTTTCTGTGGTAGAATATATATTTTCAGAGTCTACTTTGGTTTTTCTTGCTGTGCCTTTTTTTTTGAAAGAGTATCAAGAGAATAATTACTAAAAAAGTCATATGTATGTTTACACACACATATATATGCACACACCATATATGTACCTTTAAAGCAGAGGTTTTTGTTGATCCCTGTTCATTTTGCTTGGCTTCAGACCTCTCTATACATAAAGACACATTAACAAGAAGAAAATCAAACATCTGCAGATCATCTCTATAAAATACTTTGCTTTGGATGCATGTAAAGACAATTTTGTTGACACAAAGACCATTTAAAATAATATTACTTTGTTTTCCATTTTATCTTCAACATGACCAGTTAATATTGAGCCAATACACATTTTTCTCTGTGTCTATAACCATGATTTTTAATTAGTTTAAAAATTACCTTAACCTTTTCAGGTCACGCCTGCTATTAATACCATTCTACTTAAAAGTTCTTGGCTGCACTTGGGTTTTCTGTGCCAATTTTTCTTTCCTATGTGTGAATGGTAATGGAAGTATTGGGCTGGCAGTACACACAGTGGCAGTGATTTATCCAGCTAGAAGTAGCTTAAGCTCACTGGATCTGGGTTTGTGCCTACCCTTGGATGAAGCAGTGATACCCAGGTTTCCAACAAAGAGCTATTAGATAGCTGAAATTAAGAAATCATATGAATTTGAGAATTTATGGCTAAAATTCTCTATTAGGTGTTTACATGAGTGTTTACCCATTTCTCATTTAGATTAATTTTGCAACCAAAAATATTATTTTAAAAAAATACTGACTTGTGATCTAGATCAAAAGCAGATTTTTTTTTTATGTGGTGATGATAAAAAAACCCCAAATCCTAACCACTTAGAACTTACGTAGAATTCTTGTAGGCAGGACTTGTTGAATTAAAGCTAGGTTTAGAATTTAAACACAAATTTTCTGTGAAGTATTGGGGACAGTCTTTTATACAAGGCAGATAATGTCAGATACAGCAGAAAGAAGGAAGTTTCTTAGGAAAGAATTATCCCTTACTGATAGTTTGAGCAAGAGCTACGTTCAGTCATAAATCATGATGCAAGATGTCCTGACCCCTGGGGAATTGAAGCCAATTAGAAATCACCTCTTTATAGCTTTTATTTGCAAATAGAAATGGGGGGCAGGGAGAAAGAAGTGAACAATGCCCTTACATCAAAATGCTTTAAATACCTGCACAGACAGAGGTGAAATGTTGATGGAGCAATATGGCTTTATTACTTTGTGCTGCCCATCTTCAAATTACAAGTTACAAAATTCCAAGTTGGGCCCCTTTTGCAAACAAAATGGCTCAAAAGGAAAAAAAGGAAGCCTTGCAATTATAAAGATTTTCCTCAGATGACAGTTGTCTGCAAAATATTGACTGGAGCTCTTCTCAGCTGTCTATTGTACAACTTAATAGACACCACAGTCCTGGAAACACAGTGGAATTTTGATTGTGGCATAGAGCTATTGACATGATCTTTACTCTTTGAGAATAGCAGAAAATATCTAGGAAACAAAATAGAGATGCTTATGTTAACTCTATCATTTTGACAAAATTCTCTGTTGTACCTGGCCTTTGTGCTCCTGGTAAGTTCTTGAGGATATATAAAAGTTCAAATAAGAAGGCCAACATCATCCATCAACTCTGCCATGGGCAGGCAGAATAGGCTGTGTCTACCTTTGCCTTCCAGCACTTCAAATGCTGCAAAGCAGGGTCAAGCCATATTCATTGCTGTGACCCTCTAGTGAGGTTACACGAGGCAACTCATAGTCAGAGAGAGCAAAAGGCTTCCTACAAAGGCAGAGAATCTCATCTATTTCATCCATACACAGCAAGGGTAGTGTCAGGAACCCTATCACAGCATCATGTTTGTAAATGTCTGTGCAGTTTTGGCTCATTCAGAGAAAGACATGAAGATAATGAAGGATGCAGCATTATTCAGCAGTCTCAATAAACTTTGTCTTAACAATTAGCATTTCAAAGAATAAGTTTATGGGCTAACCAGCATAAAATAAATAGTGGAATTATGTTGAAACAAACATAAAGGTGATAAATACAAAGTGACAAAATTCACCTTTGAGTTCTCGCAAACAACATGCAGGGAATGAAAATATCATGTACAAAAGGGCTTCACTACACACTGCAGTCTGTAGAACTGTGTGGAGGTGAACTTGTTTTGGTCTGTGTCTGGTGACAGCAGTGCAGAGTGATGATTAATACTGCACTGCCCTGCTTCCTATGCTCTGCACAAGTGCTGAGGCACAGAGCTGTTACTCATGATGGGTTACTCAGAGATAAAGGGGGAGCTTTGTGTTGTCTCGCTGAAATTGCTCTGTTTAATGTCCAGCTTCTGATTCAGAGTGAGGGAAATGCAAAGAGCTGCTGACTGCTCTGTTAGGGCGAAGTTGTGGTAGCTTCCAAGAATAGGTGGCATGACAGCTGAGTGTTGAGGGACACTGCCCATTCTGTGTCACAGGATCAGGTTTGAGCTGAGTGTGCGTGAATTGGATTTTATTTGATTGAGAGCAGCATCTGTGTGGGTGCAGAACAGAGGGAGCACTTTCTTAATGCTTTTTTCCTGCTTTTGATCAAGTACAACCAGAAAACCAACCCAACAGCTAAAGCAGAGCAGAGTGCAGAAGTGCAGGCCTGAAAAATCCCAAAGAAAATGAGGGAAAAGACATTAAATATGTTAATAAATATTGTTATAAAATATTTCTTACACTTTGTCATATACATCACCGAAAGTAGGCCATTAAACAGGTGTGTATATATATATTTTGTACATGAGCAACACTAAATTAAAGAAAACCCTAATTCTGTCCACTGTTTCCTTCAGAGGATGCAAGTTTTGTTATTTCACTGTTTGACTGAAGAAGGGTATATGATAAGTGATATCTATTACAAATTAGCAAAATACAAAACATGCATTTGTTCTAACCTGATAGGCAAGGAGGTTTAAAGATAACACTAATAAAGAATGAATTCTTGTTCTTCTGTGTGGGTGACAAGTGTATGTGAAGGTAAGGCCAGTAAAGGGATGCTGCCTATATGCTATAAAGGGAGAAAAGGATTTATTTAAGTACTATCAGAAGACCTCATGGGCTAATAGTGGAGATACAGAGCATAACCATGGCTGTTAGGTGTGCCAAGTGTTGCCACTCAAAGCTGAAGTAGAAACCTGTTGTCCTTGTGGTATTCTGCAAAAAATCCCCACTATTTCTGCAGCATTAAATAATATGAGGATTACTGTCCTTTTAGACAGTTTCTCTTCTCAGCTGTCTAGCAGAGGTCTCCTTGCCCTGTTGAACCAAAGGTGATCACATACACAGTTGTTTTGTTTTCAGTTGTATTATTTGTCATAGGAGTTTTTCTTCTCCTTTTTGCCAATTGCTATTTGACATATTTGGACACCATTACTGCACTATGTATAAATAATTTGTTTAAAACCCACAGATGGACAAGAGGTATTTCAAATCTGTCTTACTGAAGAAAAGCAAGGGCCAGAAAGAATAAAAATATGTCCACTAAGAAAAATAAGACTATAAAATTCAAGTGTGGATATGACAGGTCATTTAACAAGGAAAGAATAAAAGTAGTGTTGGGAGAAATGTAGAGCTACCACCAGTAGCTTGTACACAAGCTAGCTTATGAAGTAATCTTGAGTACTATAATCAGATCCCATTGTGATCATATGTGGGTGTTCCCAAAAAATGTTAGCAGGATGAATCTTATGGCTAATGATATTTATATTTTTGTAAATACGTAAGTATGATGTATAAGAAAGGGGAAAGGATAAAATTAAGCCAGTCTGGGAAGTTTTCTGGCAATAGAAACCATCTATATCAGACTCAAGAAAGACACCAAAAATACCCCAAATCTCCTTACCACGCCTTAGTCTCTACGTCTGCATAATGATTAAATCTTTACCTGTGAGACAGAATTAAAGATAAATAATTAAAATTGACAGGAGTCTCACATACACAGGCATTTGAATGTGGCCAAACCTATTGTGTTTTTTAATTCAAATCTATGTATTGTTAAGTAGTGAAAAAAATAGACATGCTGGCAAGGGTGAGAGTGGGTTCTGGGAAACCAGCACAAAACCCAAGAATTCATCCCAGAATCTGTTAAAATGATGGATTTTCTACTATGTACAGGGAAAATTAATGTGCTTGGAGCTGACTCAGAGATTAAGGATGACAGGCTGCTGTTGACCAGCCAAAGTTTGAATAGTGAACTGCCTGTGTAATTATCAACATTAAATCTCCATTTCATGGCCGCGAAAAACCTCATCCTATAGATGATATTCACATGTAGTGAAGGCTTCAAATGACAAATAATAGTTAAAAAAGCACACTGAGATGGGGTTACTGGTGGTTTGCAGCAGGAGGACAAGGCCAGTGTTGAAGCTTTGTGTATTTGGTAGCATTGGAGGATTTGCCAGGTTGGATATAGCTACATATCCTTTATCTTTCACAAACACAACTCCTTGATGGTACAGCATATAACCAGAAAAGTGGTTTAGCCCAAAACTGATATGAGGTAGGTTCACCTCAAATGTGACACAAATCTCATTGCCATCAGAAATGGCTGAACTTTGCAAAAACATGTCTCATTCTACTCAAGTTCTTTCTAATGCAACAGCAATTTGAATAAAACCTATGGATAAAAATGTGAATTTCCCTTAGCTTTCAGTGTAAAACTATTAATTATTTATCATCTTTTACAATATTGCATTTCCATTTTTAGTTTCCTGTGACAACTTGTGCTAACTGCTTAGGTCACTTACTATCATAGGCAGCTTTTACATTTATTTGCTGTAAATCTCTGTTTAAAGCAAATGTGAAGTTTATGATCATCTTCATCAGTCAAAATATATTTGACTAAAATACAGAAAAATCCTCTTGAAATTGCTGTGTGTGCAAGTTAAGTCCAAGTACATGTTGACTGCTAAGGAAATGATTTTTCCAACTATAGGTTTCTCAATAATTTAAGTGATTCAAAATTTGTGATCTTCAGCAGATTTTAGATCAAATATAATTTGATGTTGTATTTAAATTTTGGTAAACCACTCTATCACTGATAGTAGTAAATTAGTGAAGTATTAACAGAGGGCAATAAAAAAAATGTATTTTGTTAGTCTATGAGAAATGCATCTAGACTGCCCAAAAATAGATATTGGGCAAGATTTTAGTTTTATTTTTCATTTCTTTGATCCAATTGAAAGCACTAAAGCAGATAAGGAATATGACAGTAGAGAAAGATGTACCTTTAGGACTTTATCCTGGGAAACAGCTAGAAAGAAAGACCAGTCTGATTCTAAAACCAAATGTAGTCCAAAGTAAACATCTAAATACTGGATTAGAAATTGAGCTGTCAGCGTGTCCCTTGTGCACAGGAGAACCAGTGTGATCCTGGAGGGCATCAGGGTGGCCAGAAGGTCAAGGGACGTGATCCTGCCCCTTCACTTGGCCCTGGTGAGGCCACATCTGGAGTGCTGTGTCCAGTTTGTGGTTCCCTGGGACAAAAAAGACAAGCTACCAGAGAAGATCAGGAGAGGCCAAAAAAAGGTTAAAGAACAGGAACATCTCTTATGAGGGGGGCCTGTGGGATCTGGGCCTGATGAGTCTGGAGAAGAAAAGCCTGAGAGGGGATCTCATCAATGTACGTAAGGATCTCAAAGGCAGGGGCCAAGTGGTTGGTGCCAGAATCTTCAGTGGCTTCCAGGATGAGGGAAATAAAACGCAAATAGTCTCAAACCAACAACAGGAAGAACTTTGCATTGTGGGCAGCAGAGCATTGGAATGAATAGCTGCCCAGGGAAGCTATGGATTCTCCCGCTCCGGAGACTTTCAAACTCACCTGGACATGCGCCTGTATAACCTGCCCTGGGTGACCCTGCTTTGGCAGAGGAGTTGGAGCGGATTGCGGTAGCCGTGACTTTGAAAGTCCCGCCTGCGCCGCCGTCCCCGCCTGCCAGCAGACGGAGCGGGAGGAATCCGCGGTTTCTCGGCCCGGCGGGCGGGAGCCGCTCCGTCGTCAGGGACGTGCCGGATCGGCGTTCAGCTCTGCCAGAGGCGGGCAAAAAGGCACGGAACCACAGACAGGGAATGGGAGAGTGTCCCCCCGACCGGGGCCAGTCGAGGTTTTATTCCAGAACGCGGAGTAACACCCACGGGAAGCCGCCGGACCGAAGGGCGGCGGGGGGAGGGAATACCAGGCAGCGAATGGGAGCCCACAGGGAGCGCGGGCTTTTCAGAGTGACAGGACGGGTGGCCAACCCAGAGAGCTCAAAGGTGGGACCCGGTCCCCGGGCCAATAAGTCCATGTATAGCATCGAAGTTTCTGGATAAAAGGGGGGGCATTTGGGGGGGTGACAGAAAGGGCGCGAGTTTCCAGGGTAACTCGTGATTGACAGGTAACTGGGAAAGAGGGGGAATCCCACACAGAACCATTATACAGAAAAAGGGGGTAACAGAACCTTCCGGCTTAAACCGGGGGAGCATAATAACACAACGCAACACCGGGTGATCTCCACAGCTCCCTTCCAACTCCAAGTGCTTTGCAATTCTGTGAAATTGTATTTGATGAAGTTCTTCTCAACATAAACTTGGTTAGTGAAGGCATGATCTTGTGTTCAACCCCATGAAAAAAGAAATGAGGCAGAAAGGAGAAATTGCACAGGGCAAAGGTGGGATTTAATGTCAGCCATTAGGTTTTAGTTGTACCAACCCGAATGGAACACAAACTGCTGTCATTATTGTGGTGTTTGCTAATCATTATGTGCTTTTTATAGCAATTGCCACAAAAGATCACAGAACGTTTTCTATCATACAGGCTACGTTCAAGCAGAACTAGAAAAGATTTCTCACTGGATTGGAAAATAAATATCTGAGATCTAGTCAATTTGGAGCAATAACAATGCCTAAGAAATTGACACCCCACCTCCCCTCATGCTTCTCAACCCCTTTAAAAAACACTCTTTTTCACAAAAACCTGTTTTTCATCAACAGTCTGGAGAAAAGTTCCCAGATGAATCTGTTGACCAGTATGTTTCACACAACAGCATCTGTCTGTCTGGAAGTAACAGTCTGATACATATTCCATAATGAGGATAATGTCGTCCCTGGGAACATACAAAAAGGAGTATTAGAAAGTGTTTTGTACTTGACTGTTTTTTCTCTCTTTTGTCCAATTCACATCTCAGCTTCCCTGATTATTTTTAATTTTTTTTTTTCCTGAAGGGTAAACATGGGTTATGCTCCAATAATGAACAACTGCAGTAAAATGCAGTTTGTGGGAATGCTGTTCAAACTGACAAGACTATTTTACCTACTAGCTTTATGGGAAGCTTTTCATGGTTCCTTTTTTGAATATATGCTATTTGCTCCCAGCTGGAAACACTGTCAACTTCACATCTCCTGAGGTCTTTAGATCCTGGGAAATGAAGCTGAAACAGAGTATTGTTAGTGGCTTCTATGATGTGCTAAATGTGAGGCGAATTATATGATATTGGTATACAAGTCACTTTTCTCATATACAGTAAATTGCAGCACAAGGGTGCATAAAAGCAATTAAGTGATTTGTGAACCAGGCTCTAGATATATTCAAAAATTACTAAGGTGAATTACTTCTTGGATTTGTGAGATAATTATAGCGCCAGTCTTTTACTCATCAACAATGTAGTCCTCATACAGGCACAATTCCAATGGAGTGCTGTATTTTTGTATGTGGCCCACACTCTAATTAGTACATTCTAATTTCAAGCTTAAAAGAAAACCACAAGAAACATATGGCTTATAGCATTTAGTTATTAACAACTAAGCTGTGTGTCTCACTGTGAGACAAAAAGCCAATCTTTCTTTTCTTTGATTCAGCCTTGCTCCCTGCTTTTTTATTTCTATCAGATAATTAAATAACCCAAACAAGATGAAATTAGTTACTTAATTTCTTTAGGAATTAGAGGTAATTTAGGTTTAAGGAACTATTTTTTGGAGTGTTTGAATGTTTTGTTTATAACAGCTTAGTTCAGCCTGTTTGTTCACTCATTTCTTTTCATCGGCAAGATTTAAACTCAATCAACGACGCCCTGAATTCTGGCTATATTTAATGAGAGAAAATGCTTGTTTTATTTTGCAGTTAAATGCTCCATACTTCCCAAATCTCTCTCCATTCCACCCTATTTTTAAGCAGCACGTTAATAGCATTAGACTGCTAAGCTGAGGATGTTGCCAATAGCAGAATCACAGAGCATGCTAATTACTTTCAGAGAGGTCACAAAGGTTGGTGAGAGACAGATTCTGATAAGGTGGGGCAATTGCAGTATTCATGACCTCCTTTTTTTGTTCCTCTCTAACTTTTTTTCCTTCTGAAATGCTCACAAGTCTGTGCCCGATGAAGGGTAAGACGTCTTCATTTGAAGGGATCTTTCTTGGAGGATTTTTGTGGTGCAAAGCAGATGACAGTGCTCCTACTGTCTCTTCAGAAGTGAATACATTAAGGGTAGTGCCCCACTGGCTCTTTGATGAGACAGGTCTGAAATCATCAAAGTCTGGCCCTCTTCTCTCCATCAAAAAGTACAAGCAGGGCCTATAGAGACCACTGTCTATGGAAGATGATAGCAGTAATTAGCCTTTATGATAGATAAATCTTCATCATCTGATGATCAAAGACAGCTAAAATTACCAAATTACGTGTGGCAGTTTTGTAATATGAATAAAATGAGGCAACTTTATAATCTCTATGATCTTGTTACATGGAGTGCTAACTCTGTTTTAAGTGAATTTTATATTAGTTAGGTTAGTTGTTTCAAACACAGGAGCTTATTTTTTGTTAGAAATATTTATTTAACAATTTATTTGTGATACAATGAAACAATTTAATGAAAGGTCGGAAAGAGAGAATCAGCATAAAGTGAATAGGGAAATTTTTTTTACTCGTTTCTCCTTTTCTCTTTTCTTACCTTTTTTTCTTTAATGTGCCGTTTTTTCCATCTTTTCCACTCTTGTATCCCCATTAAAGGCTTATTAGGAGTAGCATTTTCTAGATTTCAAGCAGGAGATGGGACCCACAGGTGTCCCTCAAGATCAGTCCTGTCTGAAAACCAGGAGCAGGTGACCCAGCATGACTGGCTTGAGAGACAGCTCCAATTTTTGCAAGAGAAGACAGAGGTTTCATTCTTGTGCTAATGGTAAAGTCTCTTCAGTGAAGCAAAGCACTGAGAGTCTGAGGGTCTGTGTTGCAATTTAGCAATCTTGTGAGGGTTTTATGTCCCTAAGAAGTGAAGGTCCTTATTACTGTGATCTCTGTAGATAATGCTTTTCTTTTCCCAGAAATAAAACCCCCATTTTATAAGTAGCGAGAAATTCTTTGATGTTGTTACTGGTGACACTGGCGAGAGTAATTTGGGATTTAAGTGCCCAAATATCACTTAAATCTGTTGCTAGACTTTTTTTCCTGTTTGGAAACCAAATTTATACTTAGAGGTCTTTAGGAACTTTCTAAATAAAGCAACAAAATAATAATAATTTTAAAAAAAGAAGTAGCACTCTTTGAGAGCTATCATCCAGTTCTGATAATGACCTGAAAACTTCAGGGTCAAGTACACCACTTTACTTGCTGCTTTCAGATGATAATAGCTATGCATTATTATTATGTAAAAAATATGAATGTACAGTATGTTCTGAAAGGGAATAAGTTGTTGCCAAGGTTACAGAGTAGAATACATCCCAAATATATAGGTAATGTAAAAAAAAAAAGAGAAGGCTAAAATAGTTGGAGAAAAGAGGTAGAAGAATGATGGAGTACTAGAAGGTATTTCACAATATATTTCAATTTTATTACCCAACAAGAGGATTTACTTCAGTCAATAATAGACTAATTTGAAGCTCAAAATTACTATTATTATTTCATGATCACAGTTTAGTTTGTTTCACATCATGCTCAGTTTTATCTACTAGAATCCAAGGTTTTGTTACTTACCGTGTATTATATGTTTGTGACAAAATAATTTGAAGAAAAGGGATATTTTTGCTGCATAAGTCAACATTAAAGTAAGATAACTTTGTATGAGCATACAGCAAATATTTTTGCAGTAAAATTTGAGGGCTGGCCTAATCTTCTCATAGTCTTATTTTGAGCCACAAGTCCTAAGCATGTTTGTGTCTCTCAGCTGCATCCAGCAGTTAGTTTGCTGAACAAAGGACATATCAAAGGGAAGCATCATGGAAGAGGTGAAGGACAGGATTAGAGTGAGCTTATGATTTGGTGGTACTAGCAGAATTCCTTGCCTTTCTGGTGAAGAATGAAAGGTTTGCATTTTAGGAAGCACTTGGTGTCCTGCTTTGTCCAGCCTGGCTTTGCAATATGGATACACAGTGCAGCAGTTATTGAATCATCTGTGTGTAATGTTTTCCTCCTCATTGGGATAATAATAGACAAAGAAATGCATTAAAAAAAACAAAAGGCATGACTGGGCAGAAGTACATTTGACCAAAAGAGTGTGAAGGCTTTAATTCAACCTGGTCCTTCATTCCTGGTAAAGGCAGTCCTTCATTTCCTAGGGAAAAAGTTATTGAAAGTTATAGATATGTTTTCATGTTGAGACATGTTCCACAGTAGTGATAACAGGTACCCACATTTTAATGTGGATGGGACATAAATATTTTTAATGTTGTCTATAAACCAGGAAATGCAGATATCTCAAGTGTGGTATTTTCAAGGTCCCCCAGACAGAGGGAGGAAAATGATGAATCTGACTCATGTCCTTAGAAGGCTAATTTATTATTTTATGATATTATATTAAAGAATGCTATACTAAAACTATGCTAAAGAATAGAGAAAGGATACAGACAGAAGGCTGAAAGATAATAATGAAAACTTGTGGCTCTCTTGTCAGAGTCCTGACACAGCTGGATGGTGATTGGTCATTAAGTAAAAGCAATTCCTATGTTGGATAAACAATCTTCAACCACATTCCAAAGCAGCAAAACACAGGAGAAGCAATGAAATAATATTGTTTTCCTTTTCTCTGAGGCTCCTCGGCTTCCCAGGGAAAGAATCCTGGGCAAGGGGGTTTTTCAGAAAATATGACAGTGACACTCAAGAGATTTGTTTGTGGAGTACTGATGACCCAGTTAATGGAATTATGAGTGAGCTGAACTATTCATAAGGCACATCACTAAGCTGAGTTAGCTGGCCTGCACAGCTAACAGTTGGAGCTGTTTCTTTGTGGCTGTTTTAATAAAGGGTTTTAAAGGAGCAGCTATAGAGTATGCCATACATTTTTCATCAATGACACAGTAACACATTCAATGTGAGCTTTTTGGTCCAGAAGTGAGCCTTGTTAACTGCTCCATTGCTATACTGTCTGTCTGGGCAAAAAACCCCACATTTGTGAAGCTCTTTTTTGCAACCAGTCCCTTAATGCTGAGATTTTATCCATCCTCAGCATGGTCTTTGGTTATGGTTCTAGCCAATATGAAAACACACATGAAATGTGTGGGGGTTTGGTGGTTTTCTAGGTTGTCTTGGGTTTTGGTTTGGGGTTTTTTGTTTGTTTTCGTTTGGGGTTTTGTTGTGGGTTGTTGTTTTTTGGGGTTCTTTTTTTTTGTTTAATGTGAATGATGAAAATAACTTCCCATGGAAGCACAGTGGATATCCGGATATCTGGATAGGTAGGAATTAGAGAAAATGATCTGAGATAAAAAAACTTCCAATAAATTGAGTCTTAACCCAGTTTATGGATATTCCAGTCAATGTGTTAATAAGTCAAGAACTGCAAATACTTTTAGATAAACAGAGAAAAGTGTTGCATCAATTTTGCCTATGGAAACAAGTCAAATTTACAGCTGCAGCTATATTTTGTAAGCAAGCACATATATCAGGCAATGCCAGGTGGCAGGCATGTTTTTGGAATCCTGCTACTCTGCTTGTTTTCTTGACTATCAGGTTCCTCGCTCTTTAATAAAGCTAATTAATTTTACTATCTGATACTAAAATAAACAGATAAAAATTGTGCTGAAGAGGTTTCTCTTCAGCAGGAAAGCCAGCACTGCAAAGCTCTGGTGCTGAATGCAGCTCTCATTCACACACAAGCTGCCTAATGCATGGCACGATTTTGAGAAAGGGCAAGAGCACGTTCAGTGGCTCCTAATGCACAAGGTGTGTGGAGGCAGCAGAAAATGGAATGCATTCTTCTCTGAAGGGCTAAGGGAAAATGGACCCTTCTGCCTCTCAGTCCTGCCCCAGATATGGCACCAACACTGAGCTTAAAATGCAGCTTTACATGAGACACGTGGCTTAGTGATGACGTTGGACACATCTTCCCCAGAGCGTATTTGGGTTTGTATTTTAACCTGGCAAAGTGTTCCAGATGTTTCATGTTCTGGCATTTCACAAACCAGATCCTTGTGCAAACTGTAGTTTTCAAGAGGGAAACATCTTCTGCTGTTCCTTAACCCTCTTCCTTGTGGAGTCTGGGGATGAGGAAAGATTCAGGGTGAGATTGATTCCTTCACAGTGCAGTTCAGACATGTCCATGGAGAGAGGAAATTGTGATCTTGCCTTCAATAAGCCTTTTGCATAATTCAACTTGCAAACTAGCTCTTAGTAAATCTTAAACTAACAAAACAAATAACATCTTATGGAGAACTGCAGTAAGAAAGCTGAAATAGCACAGTGAAAAATCGAATTATTAATCCTGTCCTATATGATGTTAACCTTAATTCTCCTTTATAAATAAGTAGTGAAAATCGAATACAGTCTATGAGCAAGAAGAGGCCAGACATTTTGGTCAGTAACTGGCTTTTTTTTCCTGTGGAAAAAGAACTCTCTAGCCTGAAAAGGTGTTGATGTTCAGACTGAATTATTGATAGGAATCTACATGTGTTCTGAACTGTTAAACAGTTTGTGATGTTAACCTGTGATGTGCCCTTCTTCAGCTTATGTGATACTAGCCATTTGACTTTGTCTTTTCCTTCCCTTTTCTTCTGAATTTTTTGCTATTAAAAGTACTTTTTTTTTTTTTTTAACTTTTAATCCTTATTTCTCCCCCTAAAAATTCTTAAGGTACAACAGGATTTAAATAAGTGAAAAAATTCTACTTGACATCAGTGGAAAAAAAATCCAAAAAACCCTAGGATTCTGAGCATGCAGGCCTATTGGTCACAGCTCCAGAAAGCTGTTCTTTGCAGACCTTATTCCTTCTTTTCTTCCTGTTTCTCTGTGATCAACATTTCATACACTCATCCTCTGAGGCCCTTAGAGCCAGTGGTTAACTCGCATAGTTAACATCTGTCTTGAGACAGGGGAAAAAATAAAAGAAGGGGGAAAAAAAAAGTTAAATAATCCCACCAGACTGTGCTTTTCAGTGGAACAAGGAAAGACACAGCCAGTCAAATAAGTGCAATCTCCATGGGACCCTGGGATCAGCTAATGATAAAAGACACTCTCCAGTGGAATTTGTCCTACATAGATCTGCACTGAAGTGCTCAGCAGGCAACAAAGCCAGCCCTGATCTTCACACATCAGTTCTTATTCCATGTCCTGTGCAATTTGATTGCATGTTTTGTGTGCTTTATTTATTTCTGGTCACGTAGGTAAACAGGTTTTCTTTTCAATTTTATTAAAAAAGAATTACATTAATGAGATATAAATTTAAAATTACCTCTTTAGAGCAATTTTATGTTCAGTGGATACATTTCCAGATATGCATCTTTTCCCTTTTTGTTTTATTATAGATAGAAATTTTCCCAAGATCTTTCCAGCTGTTAATTCTGACCTTAGATAGCAAACTGGGATTTATGACTGCTAGATTAAAAAAAAAAATCTTCTCTCCTTACAACATAGCAACAGGAACAGATTTTCTAAGGGCTCACTCTCCATTTCACCTGTCTTCTGATTAATTTGAGTCCATCCCAAGTTACTGCCACAATCCTCTCCAGAGGTACCACATGCTGACCTCCTTCATGTTGCCTTCTGAATTCTTAGTTTCCAGCAGGTGAAGAGGGGCAAGAAAATGAAGACCCATCTTCTAATGAAGCTCCTTTGTGTCCTGAATTTGCTGCACATTACAAACTGACATCATCATGCAATTATTACCTTACAGCTTTCATCCTGTATAAGATTCTATTGGGTGACACAGTCTTTAAGAGAGGAAATGCTTGTTTCTCTACTTTATTTTCTATCTCTTTTTTTTTGTATTTAGAAAGATTCATATTAATATTTTTATCTTTATGACCCCTAATATCTTTAAATATTTGCATATTCTTTTGCCTCCAGATGAGTTAAGCAACTGTGTCAAGTTGCTTGTTACAAAACTGAAATAAGGACAAAGCAGCTTATGATTTTCTTGGTTAGGGTGTTTTTTCTTTCATGGTATATTACAAATGTAAGAACTTCTGACCGGAAAGTACCAGTTTTCTTGCCTATCTTGATCTGCTCAAGTTAGTTGTGGAATTGAGGAACATATTTTCTGCTGATTTGCTACATCTCAGAATATAACTGGTGCCAAATCTTAGTCAGATTATTTCATATTGCTGGTCAACGTGTCAGGATTGGTAAGTTTTCCTTGTTCCCTATGTAAAATGTTCCTAGGAGTTCCTCTAGATACTCAATTAATTTTTCTTTTTAGACACTTAATGAAAAGAGGAAACTGTTCTCAGTTTGAATACTTGTCTTTGCATCTCAGGAACACAAGATAATCATGGTTACTAACTAAAAAAAATTAAGTAAATCTGATGTTATTTCATGTTCTTATCCAAGAGAATTTATGCACATACTTTAATTCCAGGTGGAACAGGGCTCTGGAATTCTTTGTGACCTTTTGGGCCCATTTCCTGTTATCTTTTGTTTGGTAATAGGATGAAGTTGTGCTTGTTTTGATATTACAAAATTTCCACCACAATCAGCGTTGATTTTTTCACAAATAAAAACATTTATCCTGTTCACATAGTACAGATGTGTGCAGACATTTTAAAGACTTGTAATTAGGAGTGAGTTTTGATGAAATCATAATATAGACTCACATACATGGAGGGGGAACCAAACCTCTCTTGCCTCTCCTTAATCAGTAGTAGACTGGTTCAGGCATAAACAAAGAAAGCTCTACCAAACCCAGCCAGTCTAGGATAATAGATGGAAAACCATCCATCTGACAATCAGAAAAAAATACCACGTGATTCAAAGTGTAGTTAAACAGTCTTTGCATCTGTTTAAGAATTCAATTAATGTAGCTGAAGTTTGAGTTAGTAATCTGACATGCAAACATTACTGTTGTAAATGGTTTGTTCTTTTTTGTAAAATGTTTGTTTTTTAAGGGTTTTTTTTCAGTTTGTTTGTTTGGTTTATTTTGAATCATGGTTTCCTGTAAAGGAAATATAGTACACAAAGCAAAAGGTATATACAGTGCTCCCTGTCATTTACATAATATAAAGATCTTTATGTAAAGAGTGGAGAAAACCAAAATTGTGAACCATTGGGAGAGAAAGAAATGCTGGTAGAGGGCAGGCAAGTTACTGCACTGAGCCACTGAAATAGTCATATCATTCCTAAATCCTCAGTGTAAGGTGAAAGCATTTACATGCCTTAAGGAAAACAATGATTTCTCTGGCTGTGAGAGAAACCTCTCTGCTTTGCTGCCTCATTTTGATCGCTGACTTTTCCTTCCTCCTTTTCATTTCTTTTCTGTTTTTTTTCTTTCAGTATCATTTTCCCCTGGCAATATGTGAAATTACTGTGTTACAATGTGTGTGAAAAGTGCATGTCACATGCACAGCAGGGCTGGTGTCCCTACAGGTGCAGCCATGCTGACAAATAAAACCCCACTAACCTGTCAGGCAGCTCCTTGGCCCTGTGTCCAAGTGCCCCCACCAGCCTTTCCTAAAACAGAACTCAAGTGTTCTCCTGGGAATAGATTCTGATGAGGACTGAACTGCTCCAGGTTTATGCCCCTTCCTTCCACAGAGTCCTCTGGTGCTGACCCAGAGGTGCTGGCCCTCAATTATATTCACATAACTTCATTTTTTAAAAGAACTCTTGTCACAGTCATATTTTCTGGAAAAATCCCCTTTTCAGGATTTCTTTTCCCAGGAAGCTGAGAAGCCTCAGAGAAAAATGAAAACAATATAATCTCATTTACTTCTCCTGTGTTTTGCTGCTTTGGAATGTGGTTTGGAGATTGTTTATCCAACAGGTCATTGTTTGATTGGTTTCATGTGAATTGTTTTTACTTAATGACCAATCACAGTCCAGCTGTGTCTGGAGAGTCATGAGTTTTTCATTAGTATCTTGTTAGCCTTCTGTAAGTATCCTTTCTCTATTCTTTAATATAGTTCTAGTATAGTATTCTTTAATATAATATAATCTCATAAAATAATAAATTAACCTTTTAAGGACAAAGAGTCAGATTCATCTTTCCTCCCCACGATGGGGGACCCTGAAAAGACCCCACACACTCTTAATGGCTCAGGCAGGGCTCATCCTGATTCCTACATGAATGGAAACCACACTGTTTGCTGTTATTGGCACATCACCCATGTGGAAGCAAGGCCAAATGCTGTTCAGTGTAGATGTGGCCAATATGCCCTAAAAGATAAAATGTATGATCTTTCTGAATATCAGGTAGACTTGCTATGGATTGCTCATCCGTGGATTACAGATCTATCCCTGAAGCCCTTTCATTTGCAAGGATAAAGAATCCAGTATTTTCTAAAAGTATGCCATCAATCCTCTAGTAAGATGCCCTTTGTTTTACTAGCTTCATAATCCATTACTGAGGAAAGCTTGTTGAAAACTTTCTTTTGAATGAAATTTTATTTTTGTATTTATGAAAATTTGTATAGTTAAAACTAATGGGACTGCCAGGTGTAAGTTGGTTTTGGTTGCCAAGTGAAATACCACTCAGGTGGTAAAGTTTGGAAAGCACTCCTTTTGGTTGCTATTACAACATGATGCATTATGAATTACGCTAGGTGAAATTGTGGGAGAGGAATCTGGACACCAACACAAAGTTTCTGTGCTCCATTAGCACTGGAGTTGGAACTTGCTCTTTCACAATACTTAAAACAGTGGTGTTTCCAAGCAAAAAATAGAGAAATGGCAAAATAGCTGTAAAAATAGCCATGAGGGGTGATTACAGTTAAAGCTCAAAATCTGGTGTTGGAGCATCAGCCACAAAAGTGAAGAGGAAAAAAAAATCCAAACCAAACAAAACCTAAACCCTTTGTGCTGCAATCCTTGAAGCCTAGGTGAAGTAGAGCTAAGCACTTGTTTCTTCTTTCTACAGCCTCTGGGAAATCTGTTGTAATAAAATCTAAGTATACAATGTCCATTCGGAGATCAGTTTAGCTGATGAGCATATGGGAGGCAAAAGGGAATGCAGTGCCTATTAAAATGCTTATGAAAAATAGATCAAGCCTTTCAAACTTTAATACCATGCTATTTGATTCTGTCAGCAGATAACATTGTGCACAAAGTATCATATAGCCATGTTTAAGGGCTAGAAAGTCATCAGGCTAAGAAGGATTCCAGGAGATGCAGTGCAGGATAGCACATATTGACAACCTGCCAGTTCTGAGGGCATGAGGAGGACACAAGCACCAGAGTTTTACTTGATTTTGTGGAAAGGAGCGGGATAGTGTCATGAGGAGTGAACAAACAGGGCAGACATCAACTGGACCGAAAGAGAAAATTTCTGTGCAGGCAAGATCTAGTAAGGGAAGCATTACTAAATGTATTTATGTCCTTCCTGAGATTCTCTACAGAATGCCTCTATGCCACAAGTTTCTAAATATTCATTAAAAAAAGTAATAGCCAAACAAGCAAGCCAAAAATCCTACAAAAAGCGTAAATAACTGAAGGATTCTTGGAGCTATGTTGTTTCTACTCAGACTGTTTAGGGTCAGACCACAGACAGAATGATCTGATCCATGACATTCATCAGGATCACTTGATCTGATATGCCTGGGGGAAAAAAAGGTCATAGGTTCTCTTTACATCCGTTTGCCTGTTTTTCTTGGATTTTTCCTTAATGCATGCAAAAGGAATAAATCCCTCTTGCACTCTGCCATTCCAGCAATGCTCATGGAAGAGCCCCTGCTCCATGGCGAGGCATTTCTGTCTGATGTTGCTGTAAATCTGGTGTGGTGTGTGTGCACTCAGCACAATGGTGTTTCTCCTGTCCCCTGCCTGCACTGATCCCAGAGCACTGGCAGAGCAGTGGGAAAGCTGATCTCTCACTCTGCTACACACACCTCCCAACAACACAGCAAGCAGGCATTGTACCTTCTCTTATTTATTCTTATTCAGTGTTTTGACCTCAGTCCTGCTTGCTGTGCTTAATATGATTTATTTATTCATAAGGTGCTAAACTAACAATATTGAGTTTAGTGTGGACTGCCCATGGGACACTGAAAAGAAATGCTGACATGTTATTGCTAAGGGCAATGGGCAGATTACTTTGCCTCACATTCACATGCTGCATTTATTCACCTATAAGCATTTTTATAGTGACTGTAATTGTAACACCTGGGCAATATATGTGCACCATAAAAATGCTGAAAACTGTCCATTAGGACAATTAATTTTCTGTCCAGCTTCTGGTTTAATTGAGACATTGTGCCTTTGGCTGTGTTATTGTTTTTAATTTAAGGCATGCAGTAGGCAAAGCTAACTCTCCCAGCTGTGAAAATATGTGGGTAGGTACTTGGATGCTGCAGGAGAGGGACAGAGAGTGTGCTACAGAAGTAGTGCCAGCACAGTTTTAAAAATCATATTGTTTTCTTTGTTGTGATGACACTGGGCAAATCTTTTTTCATGACTGGTAATTAGGATAGAAAATTGAGCTTAAAGGGGCCTGAAACTAATCAAGGTTGAATTTGACTAATAGTTCTGGTCAGAACAAATGCAGGGAGAAATTTAAAAAATGTCAAAACATATCATTTTGACCTTTCTGAAACGAAATGTTTCATTTTGGAAATGCCAAACCATTTCATTTTGACATTTGTAAAATGAAACTTTGACTTTTTGATTCAAAATGTCACTTTTTTTTTTCCTTTAAAACTGACCTACATTGCTCACATGGTAGAAAACGAACGTAAAACTAAGGTAAAATAAGTCTAGACCACTTTGAGCTGCATAAAAATTTAATTTTTTCAAAAAGAGATAAAGGAATCCCACTTTTCTTGCAGTTTTGTTTACTTGTTTTGTCTGTCCCTGTTGATATGATGATGACTATTATTATTATTGTGTTTTCATATTCAAATTTCCCTTTTTCCCTCCATTTTGCACTAACTTGGAAAATCTGTACTTGTTTTATCGTACTTTGGTTTGAGATTTTTCTTGGGAAGTATTTCTCTCTGCAGTTGTTTGAGGTTGTTTGTTTGTTTTCCTTTAATTTATTGGAGATTTTTGATTGCATATTCAAAAACTAGCTCAAGAACGATGCTCCAACTTCAGGACAGCGCTGTCGCAAATTATGAAGTGCATGGTCTAGTCAAGTTATATACATCCCCACATGCATGTTGCAGCACATGAAACCACTGAAAAGTGTTTGAGCTGCTGAATCTTGAATTCTCCAATGTGCTTGTTAAGTTTGAAACAGATTCTTGGGAATTTCCCAATCAATTAAAAGACCAAAACAGCCGCACATGGGAGCAGAATGTTTAATGCTTCTGTCGGTACCAGGCGTTTGCCAACAGCCATCTTCAGTGCAGTCTAGGAAATGGCTCTTTTCAAGAACCAGATTTCTTCTTATGATTTTAAAGCAGACACAAAGATAGAAATGCTTGATGGACTGCCAGGCAGTGAATGAACTTAGAGCAAAGCTGGTTCCTAAACCAGAACTGCACAGGCACATAGTGTAGCTCAGTAAATTCACTGGGAATGAAGAGCAGCACTGAGTTTGATACCCAGTCTTCTGCTTTTGCCAGAACTCACTTTGATGAGAATATTTTCCTGATAGTCCAGTTAGATGTGGTCCTGCAGGGTGCAAAGCTTAGGGTCAGTAAAACACCACCCTTGGAAGAGAGAGTTTACTGCATAAGCAGCAAGGACAGGGAGGAAAATGAGTGTACAGGTATGACCAAAGTTCTCTAAATAATTTAGTAATGGTGTATTTGGAAATCCAAATGTAAAAATTATTGCATAGTAATGAGCAAGACTTGGAAAAGCTTTTAGAGAATGGAAGCAAGTGGGTGATTTTTCTGTTTATGTGATATTTGAGTAAAAACCTGATGTAAGTATAGAAACAACACTGAAGGCCACTTATTAAAGTTGAAATAAAAAATAAAGTAAGGGATTCTTGTAGTTATTCTTGCAGCTGATGAGCCACATCATGTATATAAATCTGATATACTTCTTTAAGATGATTTACATCACCATCCAGACTATACACCCTTTATTAAGGTGCTGTCCTTGTGAGAGTTGGAACTTAACATTGGCACTTTTCTTCGGCTGACAGTAGAGTATTAAATTGTTACTTTTTTTTTTTTAAATCCCCTGATTGTGAACAAAAACTGAGTAAAATAACTGAAGCTTAACCAATGGACTCATAATCCGAAAAGCAAATCAAACTAAGCCTGTTAGACCAGACAAAATATTTTAGGAGATGACTTGTGGAAGAACACTGGAACTTTTTGCAAGTCATGGGCTCTTTGATGTTCTCAGTGTCCAGAACAAGGCAAGAATCCCTGTGCAAAGCACTTGCCTCCTTAACAGAGTGACAAATGGAGTTTGTCAGTGCTGTACTGTGGTTTTCTGGATGGTGATGTAAATTACAGGAATACTTGCTCCAACTCCTCTCCACTGGAGAAAGCAGTGAGAAAAAAAATAAGAAAACAGTTTCTGCATTGCTTTGAAAATTGTAAGAAAACCCCCAAAAAGGTACTTGTTCTAATCTACAGTAACACAATTCCTGTATTCTGCTAACATCTCACAGGCTTTCAGTTTAATATGTCGCAGGAATGTTGTTGAAGTTAAGTTTCTTCACAAGAGCTTTTGATTTATGCAAGATCAAAAGTACCTCAAGGAGTTTTTAGCTAAATGAATTTGACTTGGACATATCTAATTTTAAAGCAGCAATACAAAGCCTGATGCAACTGAATGAGGAAAAAAAAGCTTTGTTCCTTGGAGAGCGGAATAAATGAAGTCTAATTTTCTATCCATTGTGTCTCCTAGCAGGAGCCTTTAGGTCTAATCTTTTCCCATACTTTAGGTATTTACAGTGTTGCTATCCTATAGACATACTGAAAGTGTCTCATAATGGTTGAGTTGGTGCTGCATCCTTTTTCAAAGTGATGAAACTAATTCAGTGTTTGCCCATTTCCCAAGAACATTCTAAATACTTAATGGCTTTAATAGTCCTAATTTTCTTTCAAATGTGGCTGCAATTTTTAAACAGTTATTCAAAATTTAATAAAGAAGAGAAATAATAGGATGCAGGATAACAATATTGGGTGCTAGGAATTTTTCACATTTTGGAACACACAGACAGGCCAGATAGATAGGCCAAGACCAATGGTTAAACAGGACTGGGTGCCAGGTCCTACTCTTGGCCACAAAAATCCCATGCAGTGCTGTAGCCTGGGGAAAGTATCTGGAAAGTGGTTGCTGGTCAACATTGGCTGAACATGAGCCAGCAGTGCCCAGCTGGGCAAAGAGGCCAAGGACATCCTGACCTGTATCAGCAATGATGAGGCCAGAGGACCAGGGCAGTGAGCATCCCCCTGTACCGGGCGCTGGTGAGGTCACAGCTGGAATCCTGCGTCCAGTTTTGGGCTCCTCGCTTCTGGAGGACATTGAGGAGCTGGAGCAGATCTGGAGAAGGGCAGTGGACATGGTGAAGGGTCTGGAGCACAAGTCTGATGCAGAACAGCTGAGGGGCGTTTAGCCTGGAGAAAAGGAGGCTCAGGGTTGACCTTATCACTCTCTACAACTCCCTGAAAGGAGGGTGTAGGGTAAATGGTGAGAAAACAACTAAAAACAACTAGAAACATATGACTGTGACTTAGGTATCTGTAAAACATGAACATTCAAAAAGCAGGAAGGTAGAGATCAGCTTATTTTCCCCTGTTAAGTTTGCCTAGAATGTAATAAAAATGTGTTTAAACCAGTATCACTAATCGGACTAGAGAGCATTGAGTTCTGTGGGTTATGAAATTCTTTTAAGTATATGGCTATAAATATTTTCAAATTTTTAAGGCTTGTAGTAATTTCATAGTTAAATTCACAGGGTTTTTTTTGTTTATAATTTTCTATGTCTTGCTCAGCCCTATAGAGTTAAAGCTACAAACAGCAAGAATTTACTTGCAAACTATCACACAAAACAAAAAAAAATCATTAGGAAATTTAATTTAGTAGTTATGAAGGACAGAGACAGAGGGAATAAAAGGATCACCAGTCAATTAATGTTAAAAGTTACAAATAACCAGTGCCTGATGAATGGGATAATAATAATACAGTTAGCCATACTGTCTGAGCTTTCGAAGATAAATACTATGACTGAACTGAAAAATTCAGTCTTTTCATATTTAACAATAGATACAGTTGTTGCAATGCTCAATTACTTGCTTTTACATCCTTATTTTTCAAGTATTGAAACAGTATTTAAAGCCCACAAACCTTCTCATGTGTTTTGCAATTAAAAGTGAGCAGCAGTCCCTCTTTACAATTATTGGCATATGCTTCTTCTCAACATCCCCTGAGACTACACTTGGGAAAGTAGTTAACACATTTATCTGTTTTGCTTATAGGTTAGCCTGAAATAGATGAGAACCTCACCCTCTTCTCTTAGAGTTGCTGAAGCTCTTCCTTATGGCTGACTACTCATGTGTGTGAGTATATATGGAGGTATTAATCATTTTTGTTAATTGGTTGTAGGTTTTATTGACTTTTTATGTATTTATACATTTGTTTGTGTGTCAATGTGTCTTTCTATCCAGAACATGTATAGTCTGGTCATGTGTAGGTTTCAGCTTGTTTCAGCACTGATCCTGTGAACTATACCAGAAACTTTGAATGATACTCAAGGCTGCCTGAGAGTAAACGAAAAATGAAAAAAAATCCAATGTCTTTCACAAAAATATTTTTACATCAGGTATTTATTCTGAGAGCACCAAGGTCCAAAGGTGATTTTTCTCTCTGAGGGACATCACCCAAGACATCCAAATATTAGTGAAAAGAGAAATCTCTAGTCTATGCTGAGAACTACTGGGTAAAACCACACCACCCACATTAACATTTTAGATGATGTGGGATAACTTTTACCTTCCACTTCTGAATGATGATTTTCTCCAGTCCTCTGTACACAAGTCCCAAGGAAACCTGTTTGGGATAAAATGGGTTTCTAAAAATAATATTAAACATCCATGCCCAAACAACTGACCTGCATTTATTAGATGTGCTTTAGAGTAAAAAATTTCCAGCCATCACTGATATTTTGCTGCTGGTAATTTCCCAATTATTTTAAAACCCAGATTGCAGACAGATTTAGGGAGCTGCTGAAATAGTTCTGTATGACTACTGAGGAGCCACTAACATCATGTTTTCATACGTATGGATTGTTTTTATTTGATAGCTATTGTGGAACGGGGAAGAAGAAATCATTATATGTGGATTACTCAAATTTGCAGGATATTCTAATTCATTTTTATTTTTTGGATTTTATGCCCTGCCAACCTGAGTTTCTAAAATGTAAATATCTGTGTGTGGATCAGTAGCATAATAGTCCAAGCTCAATCCTGAGATATTACAATGTTTTTTTTTTCAGTTGAATGAGTTACATTGGAGTTGCACATCTTCTACTCTGTACTGTGTAAGCAGATCCATCTTGTTCCCTATTATATGAAATAGCTTTCTCTCTGTTTCATTTAGGAGTAAATTTTCTCAAGTATTCTTGTCTATGAATCCATGCTGCCAGCACAATTCCCACAAACTGACACTTGTTGCCTTTTAAGCTACAATATCCTTTACGTGCCCTAAAGTTCTATCACTTCAGTAGAGATACACAAGAACTGATGATTTGCAGGTCTGGGTTTTTTAAAATTTAATTTCATAAATTCATAACACTGGTCAAAATTAACTTTCAGTTTTGGTTTCCCACTGTGACAACAAATTTGTCTTTTCAGGCTGTTTGGGGATTAGTTAGTTTTTAGGTTAGTTGACTGTATAGATTCTCTTGCTGACAGATGATGCTGTGAATACTCAGTAGTCCCGCAAATCAGGTACTCAGGAATAAATAGAAATTGGTTTAGTAAGTTACTTGTGTCACATCACAGTTTTGTTTGCAAGTTTCTCACTATTGGCT
The DNA here is from genome assembly GCF_023055355.1 of Agelaius tricolor. Taxonomy (NCBI): domain Eukaryota; kingdom Metazoa; phylum Chordata; class Aves; order Passeriformes; family Icteridae; genus Agelaius; species Agelaius tricolor. Next base: position 41,984,898 of record NW_027269269.1, on the reverse strand, counting down.
GAAATAAATATATATTTAGGTGTATTCTCTTTAATAGAGGGATGGAAAGGCAGTTCAGGACTATTCCTCCTTTGGCCTCCTATTCCTTCCTCTCTTTTCCTCTTCTGTGTACTGCCCAGATCCTCATCTTGCTGTTGGTAAGTGGCAAGCAGAGACTGATCCCAAGGACACTGGATTATCTCTTGAAATTGGAGAAAGGGAGTAAGAAAATGCTGTGAAGAGATAAAATGAAGTTTTAATTTTAGGAGACAGGCTGTATTTCTGACAGATGGACCATCCTTCTCAACCATATAGCCTCCAGTCCCATCTTGCCAATGAGGAACACGTCAGCCTGAAAGATTAAAGTTCAGCAAAATTATAGGCCACCAAAATCAGGGCTTTATAATGGGAACTGTCATCTGACTTGAATAATAGTCCCATTCATAATACTTATACTGGATCTTAATCTCACTTAAAGTGAAATTACTCCAGGGACTTAAAATAGGAGTATTTGTAATTTAAATGTCTTCTGAGACTCTTTACACCTTGGATATAGGGTACAAAGATGAGCTATGTGTGCTTTCTACAAATGTGTCTGCATGTGTGTAGAACTATCTTTATATCAATATGTATTTTTTTAATAAATAGATATTATAATACCAATAATTATGAAACTGAGGAGCATAATGATGATTTTCTTCTTTAATTATTCCTAACATATTTTTTTTAAAACATCTGACAAAACATTATTTTGTGCTCCCTTTTCCAGTGGCAAATATATGAGTAAAATAGAATGGAGAGTTCAGAGGAATGAGATAAAAGGAAGTATAAAATAAAAAAATGCAGGTAGTAAAAAGAAAACTCTATTGTTATGATCAGCCATAGAGAAAAAAAACCCAAAACTCAGATAAAATGAAATATTTCTCTCCAGACAAATATTCTATTGAAAGAACTATAAGGCATCCATACAGCCATCTTTGTTTTATGCCCAGAGCTGCCAAATACTTTCTGTGCTCAAGACTGAGAACTAGAAACACTGAATTGAATTTTCTCAGGGCTAAAAGTTTTTTAATATTTTTAGCATACATTTATATCATTACTCATGAACTTGCTATTAGAGACACGCTCGCAGTGAACTCTCAGTGGGATACAGAATTTCATGCTACTTATGCAGTGCTGGCCATAGCTTCTCCTCTTCAGCAAAAGCTCATCAGTTTCTGCAAATTATCACTGCTCTTGCAGGTAGAACTTTATTATAGATGATGCACATATGCCAGACTCATCCAGTATTATAACACTTTCTGTCACCTTCATCCAAACAACATCTGGCAGCAGTCTCCAAAGTGACATTTCAGACTTGGAAGCAGAACTAATATGAAGAAAAATATGGTGGCAGTGGCAATGCAACCAGAGAACAACTTCCTCCCCAATTAAGTCAGTATGCTGCTATCTTTCAGTACCTCAGGAGCCCCTCCTCTTTCCCAGCAGTCTGTTTTCTCCTATGTAGTTTGCAATAGTCTGGGTTTCCATTGTGTTCTAGGTCAACTCCTCTCCATGAGAAAGGATGACAAAGGTAGAATTTAGCTTTTTGAACCTGACGTCCAATACTCAGGTAAAGACAGGCAAAAACCTTGACTCAGTGAGGTCCTGTACACAAGCATGTTCATTCTCTGGGTTGAACGTGCTGTGAACTGAATTCAGTGCAACATCACTTATAAGTCCCCTAAAGCACAAAACCCACTACAATGTCAGATTGTATTGTTGCATGTCACTCCTTAGGTAGTTTTCTCAAAAGGGTTCACTTAAATCAACTAAAACCATAAAAGTAAGAAAAAAAAATCGCTGCTTTATTAGATGCTTGAACATAGTTCTGTGGTATTAAAATGTTGTTGTTAATTAATAAACCTGCCTGCAGGTGACAGTGCCCTGTGTTTCAGCCAGGTTCCTGCCCTCCCCCTGTGGCTCTTTCCCATGTGGGCAATATCTCACTCACAACGTGATGAGCCCAATGGAGAAGCAGAATGTTGGGATGGATCTGAAAGCTTTCAGTCGGGTTTCTGATAAGATAAAGAAAGACCTTCCCAAATACTAGCAGAGGAAATGCAGAGGATTTGCCAACAGATTTGTACTCAGGTGCTGAGCCTGGTTCTTGTCACTGGACTTGTTCTTTGGTTCAGGTAGTGTGGGACAACCCCTTTTGGGGAGCCCTCAGTGTAGAAACCAGTGTGAGTTATTAAACAAGTAACTGCTTTGCTGAACATGCAATCCAGGCAGGATTTGGCAGGTGTCTTCAGATATATATAATGTTTTTTGTGACTGAGGAAAAAAAGATCAAGTTATGAATTAAAGTAGCTGAAGTAACTGCTTTTATTCATGAAAGCGCTCAAAAATAGTTCAAAATTTATTTTTTTGTTTGCTTAGATATAAAATTCTGAGGTAGGTTGTTTAGAGGTATGTCACCGTCATATTTTCTGGAAAAATCCCTTGGCCCAGGATTTTCTCCTGGGAAGCTGAGAAGCCTCAGAGAAAAAGGAAACAAATTCTTATCTCATTTTCATTTGCTTCTCCTGTGTGGTGCTCACATGTGGAATGTGTTTGGAGATTGATTATCAACAGGTGGCTGTTCCATTTGTTTCATGTGAATTGTTTTGACTCTTTGGCCAATCAGGGTCAAGCTGTGTCAGGGCTCTGGAAAGAGCCACGAGTTTTCATTATTATCTTGTTAGCCTTCTGTAAGTATCCTTCCTGTATTCTTTAGTATAGTTTAGTATAGCATTCTTTAATATAATATAGATCATAAAATAATAAATTAACCTTCTAAGGACAAAGAGTCAGATTCATCATTCCTTCCTTCCATGAGGTACCCTGCAAATACAATAGAGGTAATCAAGGTAAGATAGTGGTCAGTAAAGAAGGCCAGAAACATTGTGTTCCTATATAGATTAATATAAAGTTGATTTTGTCTCCAACTACTTTTGGTAGCACTGTTCAATTAAAATCAGCAGCACAAAAGTTTGGAAATTCAGCTGCAAGGCAGGCACCTATTCAAGGATTTTGATTTCTGGATCTGTCCCTCTATCATCAGCAGGGAAGTATTCCCTGGGCATAGTCCCACTGCCAGGGGTAGCAACTTGCAGACAAAATATCAGTTTTACAGAGCTGCTGGAGCATGAAGTAGCTGGAAGCAGGAGCTATCCACGAGGGAAATGCACATCCCTGTAGCAGACTAGAGAGGAAGCAAACGTGCAGGATCCCCTGGTGTGGGGGAGCTTGGGAGATTCTGAGGTTAAATACCAGAATTTGACACAATCTTACCTGACATGACAGTGATTCCTGTGAGGGACATGTGAATAGTCAAGAAGGGATTTCTGAATGCATGGAGCAAATGCCTCAGGGTCTGTAGGAAGAATTTATACTTCAGGTCTTGGGGTCTGCCACGAGATGAGACCTGAGACTCTGTTGAGATGGATGTAATTTACCATTAAATTGGCACTGACATTTGTGTGTGTGTGACATTTGTGCCTTGTGAAGGACTTTTACATATCTGTCCCATGGCTAAAGTGTCTCTTTTCCAACATGCCCATATCTGTGGGTCAGGAATTTAGGTGTGGTTTTCAGGAGTGCCAAGGAAAACATAAACTGCTGGTTTTGTTTTTTTCCTCATGTGTTTCCTACTTCAATGCTCACACATGTGCAGTCCTCGTGGGTCCTGAGGGTAATTCTTGGATCTTTGATCCATAAACATTTTAAATACTGGGAGAAGAGCTTGGGCACAGAGGCATTTTTGGTATCTGAAGTAAGAACATGGTTGCTTGGTGGGATTTTGACAGGATTATGTCCTATTTTACATCTGCACAGGAGTATGAAGCATTCTGATTATATAGATTTAATAACCAGTAATAGCCTCCTTTCTCTCTTTTTTTAATTTTTTAAAAATTTTTTATTTTTAATAACACCGGCAGTCTTCCTTAGGTTCTCTTCTTCCACGCAAAATGTTGTCAGACCACTTGGATGTAAGAAGTGCCTCATTTACCTTGGACTAGAATGATCCAGCATTTTTAAGACTTTGGAATCTTACACTTTTCTTTCTTAGGGCAAGGAAATGAATGAAAATTAAGGTTTTTCTTCATATGAGTGAGACTCGGCTCTGAAAGCTGAAAATGTCAATAAAATAACCTTCAAACCTAAACCTTGCAAAACTTCAGCAGGTTAGGTGTGCTTCAGGCATATTGTTCTGCCACAGATCCTATGCTTTGGCATTGGCCAAGCAAGCTTGATGAGCTGACTGCTGTGCAAATTGTTTTGTATGGGTTTTTTACTTTGACATCACCCTATTCAGCTGAGGGTGCTAACCTGCTCACAGTTTCAGTCCTGCAAATAGGAGACTGAATTGATCCATAGACCTTATTGAAGCATTTTGATTGATATAGGCCCTGGTAAATAAGGGTGAGTTTGTCCTTATGAATGTCTTTGGTAGGCAAAGAGTGCAGGGTCAGCAAATTCAAGCATTTTGGGTTTGGCACCAACTGAACTAGCTAGAAGTGACAATCAAGTGATCTTATCAAGGTTTTTACTTTGGTCTTGATACTCCTGTAATTGAGCATCTTTCTCTTCTGTCACCTTTCTAACTTTTAGAGATATATATATATTTTTTTTTTTTTTTATTTCTGATTCAAGTTAGAGCCATAGGAAGCATAACTTAGCTGTGGGAAAGAAAACCAAAACTTACCCCTTCGTGAATTTTTTAAAGGTAAATTGAAAGATTAAGAGAGTAAAAATCTACTAGTATCCTAATTAATTTTAAGTTTTGGGAAGCTTCTGTTTTGCAGCTTTTCAGCTTTTTGGTTTTTGTTGGGAATTTTACCAAAAGAAAATCAGGTAAAATAATCTGGACTGTGTACCTGTGTATGGCCATGCAAAGTTTGTTCTGGGCTTTTTGGGGGGGATTTTTTTGGTTGGGCTTTTTATTGTTTGTTTGGGGTTTTTTTTTTTTTTTTTGCTAGTGATTGAAACAAGGATTTCCTCTAGACTTGGGATAGAATATAGATGAACATCAGTGTATGCATTGTTTTTGTAGTTTAGGAGTGAAGAAAATTAGTATCTGGGATGTCAGCAATCCTTGGGAACTGGAAAATGTACCCCAAAACTTTGATTTTTTTTTTCCATTAGAAAATCCAGCTGTTTAATCTGAAGGCTGTTATCAAATTTGTTTTCTCCCCATAAATCACAATCTCTTCTGCTGTTATGAACTTGAAGAAACTTGAAAAAGGAATGAAGACTGAAAAGCTGCAGCACTAATGCTTGCTCCTTAGAGATAGTAAAGGGCCTTATCACACATAGACAATGCAGAGGCTTAGGGTTTCTCTGCTCTCCTGGTACAGTGGGTTTGGATTTTATTTAGATCTCCACAAGTGAATGCAGGGGAAGGAGGGGGAGAACCCACATGAGTGTCTAACTGAAATCACAGAAGAATTACATAAGCTGCTGAATTTTTAATTTTTTATTTTAATAAGGTGAGACTGGGATGTCTTCACCCCATTAACTAGGAGGCAAATAATTAGTGAAAAGAAGGAAATCCACCAGAATATCTCCACAACTCCTGAAAATGAAACTCTATATCAAGAGTCAGGCAGATATGATGGTACTTATTTCACCTCAAAACATGACCAAAGAAAGACAGAATTGAAATAATGTCAGAGAAGCCAATAATAATGCAATCTCCTTTGGGATGGTATTATCTACAATGGAAAATTTGAAAACCTCTGAAGATTATGAAGTGAGAAGAACAATAGCTACCTGCTGCTATTCAGGAGAAATGAAAAAGCCATAACAATGCACATTATGCTGTCTTTGAATGGGATACATTCCCCATTTGGTGAAATCACTTTAGCCACTGATTCTTAATGCTGTGTGAAAGGAAGCTATTTGCTGCTTCTAAAGAAAGACTAAAACACACTATTTCTTCTAATATATCAATTCTTACCTTGGCAGACAAAAATATCAACTTTTTTTTTCTGCCTTTCATTTTCTCCTGCCTGACCTAGTGCAAAACTGGGTTTTGTTTGGTTCATTATTATTATTAGTTCAATTCCATTGTCATTAGTCATATCATCAAGCTCTGTGTTCAAAATCTGTGCCCAAAAATGAGTTCCATTGCTGACCCTTATGGCCAGTAGGACTGCAAGTGCTTGAAGCAGTGCTGAAATCTGCCTCTGTCTTCCTTTATTCTTCCTTTATTTTCCTCAAAGAGGTATTCGAAGAGCATTGCCCCTGCCATGTTAGAGGACTGCTGTTTACCCAATCTATATCCCTCTGAACAGAAAGGTGTTTATCAAAGCAGGGATGTCCCCTTTTCTCTGTGTTCAGCTAAGACCTCATTTTCCCTTATGCTTTATGGCAAGAATGTCACCCTGAGCTCGCTGGGATCAAGAGGAGCTGAGCCAGGAGCTGCTCAAGCCCACAGCCCTCACAGAGGGGCTGTGTCAGAGAGGCCCATGAGGACTCTGACGTGGCAGCAGTTATAGAGCAGCTGGAGAGCCCTGCACCGTTTTATCAGTGTAGCCCACACAGGCCTGGCAGATTCCTGTATCTGAAATAAGTTCAGTGAAGCTGCTGCTCAAATAAGTGATTGTTATCTTAGTGAACCAGGGGCTCTGATCTGTTAGCTTCACAGAGTATGATCTCAGATGAAGGGAGGATAAGGTTAGTGATCCAATAACTTGGAAAAGTCCAAACCCTGACACTGACCCCACAAAGTGACCAGTAACCTCAGCAAAGCCCCTACTGTGATATCAGTCTAACAACCCAAGACTAGCAGTATCTATAAAGCTCCTAACCTGAAATTGAGGCACCTTTTTTGCTTCAATTTTGCCTCTAAAGTAGATCCAAAAATCGTGCTTTATGTGTTATCCTGATGCCTTAGGTTTTAGCTTTTGTATTTTTCAGATTCTGTGCTGCTTTAGTGTGTAGTTCAGAGCTTCATATTAAGTGTTGGTGAGCTCTCTTCACAGAGCAGGGAGACAAAACAATTCCTTCTCTAGCTGGGGACCAAGGACAACCATTGAAATCTCAGGCCCAAGAGGATAAACAACGTGGACTGAAGAGAGAAAAACAAGAAGAAGGGGACTTCATAACCTAAAGCTGAAATTGGACAATTAACTCTAATATGCAAAAGGACCAAAACTTCTAAAAGTGAGAGACCCGATGACCAATCGTGCATTTTGTGACCATTTTGGTTCATTTTGGGTGTAACCCTGGCTGGGCTCTTGTGCTGCCCAAGGTGTATCCACTGAGGCCTTTTAATAACTCCCTACTTTATTATTTAACTCTGTCCAGCCTCTCTTCTAGGTCAGCCTTCACAAGGCATCAATCCCATAAATGTGATACTGCCCTTAGCTTCCAAGGCTGATTGTATGGGGCTTTCCAGAGTATCTGCTTTTTATGGTGATGGTAACTGAGACAGATTTGCTGCTGCTCCTGCTGCTGGAACCACTAAGTGACATCTGAGTTAAAATGTAAAAGTTTCTGGTGACTTGAAGCATGGGGAACTGGCATTTATAATTCACATGTCCTGTTAGTAATTTTGGGGAGACCTACAATATATATTGGGTGAATACCATGTAGTAGTGTCAGAACAGCAAAAATAGGTGCATTAGTTCTTTGGTAATGTAGATTTTCATGGTTCTTGGATCTGCTGCTACATCCATACCAGCTACAGAAGACTTGGGACATGGCACAGAAATGAAAGACTGCCCTTCCGTGATTAAACGTGGGAGTAAGTGCAAGGGATCTTTCAGGTAATGGTATTGTAAATCTGAAGAAATGCCCAAAAAAGTTTTTCCATCATCTCCAGTAAGCAGGTTTATTGTTCTGAGAGTTGCACACTCTCCCTGCAGTCTGAGATTGTGGCTCTGCAGCTAATGCCAGTATTAGTAGTTCCTGTGTTCTTTCTCTGGTCATTTTTTTAATTGCCCTTGTGGTTCATTTTTTTCCTCCCACCTATCTCCTCAACTGCACAAAGTCTGTCCTATGGTGGGCTGAGCAGGAAACTGGATCACTTAATTCTGCTATTTGAAAGAACTCCTTTAAAGAAAAACAAAAAAGAATGTATTGTGCCCAAATCAGTTGTGACAGATGGCATTTGTTATCCCTGCCCTTGCTTTGTGTGCCTTAAAGAATCCTGGGCAAGGTGAAGCCTCCAGAAAGACAGGGAAATTCTTCCTTTTGCTGGAGATCTGTTGTAGCTGCTCAGAAATGGTTGGCTTGGGGGGGAGCTGCACTTGAGACTCTAGTGAGGATTAGAGAAATGGCAAAGGCTGTGCAAAGTGACTCTGCTCAGAAAGTCATTAACTTATTTAAGTCTAGAAACCAAGCAAAGGAGAAAATTTCATTTTCAGTGTGTTAAACTACTTGTTTTGAACTTGCTAAATTCAAACATATTGCTGTCATTTTTATTCTAGAAGTCCTGAGGCCTTATAGCTCTCTCTTTAAAAAGCATGCCTTGAGAAGAGAGATGAGTCAGGTGCAGGTCCCCATCAGGCCGTAGCCAGATCTGCTAGATTGAAACTACAGCCTTATTAAGTAGCCTGTAGGCTTTATTCATTGCCAAGGTCTGTCAGGCATTTACTGATGAGTTTTTCTCATCAAGTCTTTGCTGAAAGCTTTTGCTTTTGTATAAAAGCGTTTCTCTCTCCTAGAAGCTGCACTTGGTTCTTGGCATTCCTCTTGTTCCTCCTTCTTACCATTTGATCAGATGCAAGTGTTTATATTTTAGATGTCTGTTTTATCTCACGTGAAGACACTTGGCTAAAATAGACTTGAAAGAAGGGTGGGCTCTGTTAAAAGATAGATTCTCAAGCCAAGAAAATCCCCAAACAGTATTTCAGAGACAGAAGAATTTCTGCATAATATTGGTGACTGATTTTTTAGCAAAGCCACAGCATGGCTGGTTTTGTTATAAACCTCTTCAGAATAAGGTAGGGTATAAGGTGAAGAGAGGCAGAGTTCAATCTTGCCTGGAATCCTGGAATTCTTTTAGGGCTTCCAGAGCTGAAGGAACTCAAATGATTCTGTAATTTGGTGAAATGTAAGTGTGACTGTATACAGGGCTAAAGACAGTTTAAAAGTATACCTGTATACCTATTAAACAACATAAACTTCCATCATATATACATATATATTTATAGATATGTTCATATTTATATTTATATATATTTATATACAGGCACTGACACTGGAGATAATGAGGCCTGTCCTTTAGGGGTGTTATCAGTGAACAAACTTCTACTAGAAGATACTATATAGTAACACATACTCCATTGTATTTAGTTTAGGTATCTGTAGCCCTATACATGCCTTAAATTTATAGACTCATATCTTGGCATGGATTAAAAATTGCATGGGAGGTCAAAAGATTTTTTCTTTTTCTGATGAGAAGTATTGAAATAAACTGGAATTTATTTTTACAATTAAAAGACTGGTATTTCGTGGCTACCTACATTGCAGGAGAAATGATGAAAACATGAATAACAAAGTCTGGCAGTCATTTGTCAGAGCAGAACAGTCTGCTAGTAAAGCAAGGATGGGATAAAAATGAATTGTTTTCTATTTGTATTTTACAGGTGATGTGTGGTGTTCTGCGTTTTGTTTCCTTCCTTCCCCGTTCTCTTTTTGTAAGGAGAGGTAGAAGGAATGGTCTGCCACTGTCCAGAGATGCTGTTAATTATAGACCAACCTGCCTAGTTAATAGTCTGCAGGTTGGTTAAAAACATCTCCTAAATTCATTCCTGTGAATTCCACTTCCAGGGGAATCTGTGTTTCCTATTCTCCAGCCCCAGGCTGATTCCTGTCGAGCATTGCTGACACTGACCTGGTTTCATGCAATAAAATAGAGCTGTTTGATGGTACTCAGGGTCCATCAACAGTTTTCACAAGGAATAGCCTGGAAAACGACAATATCCCAGTTACTTCATGCAATCTTATCTCCTCATATATTTTGTTTAAAAAGAGCTTTGGGACTTGTACTGGTTTTACTCTGTATTACCTCTTAATACAGTGTGGCAGGACTTATCAGAAGTTCCAGGCAGCACCCTGCTAGAAATAATTCATATTAGTACTTCACACCAGGGAGCTCCTGCTTGCAGATTCCAAAACAACTTTTTACAAAAGAAGTGTTAATACCCACATGTTACTGGGAGGAAAGCAAGAAAAAGAGGTTTATTATGCAGTCACAGGATGTGTCAAGGCAAAAGCAAGGGGCAGAGTCAGCCCCACCCGACTGGCTCTGTCCTGATCACTCTTGCTGGTTAAAATGCTGGTGGCATTTGCAGAACCCCTCCTCTCCTCCTGTGCTATGGTCAGGGCTCAGTGCATTTCCAAATGTTGCATGGGGAGGGCGAAGGCTTTGAAATCCCTGCTTGCACCTTCCTATTTCCATTTCTTCTCATAATAACCCCCAAAAGACTCAAGCTACAGCAAAAGTGAGGTAGAATATGTGGCTACTGACTGCTGCAACAGCCTGGCCAAGAAATGGATAGGATGTCACTCGCTAGGATGTAGCTTCCAATACTCATATATCTTCTGTTTACCTCCCTCTCAGTGATTTACTGTCTCCCCACCATATATCCTCTGCTCACCTTGGTTTCTGCCTTTCAGGACACTGCCCTGCATGATAATGAGCTTCAGAGAGAAATGAGTGCTGTCCATAAACCCGGCCATCCATGCTCTGCACTGCATTACCCAGGGCCCAGGGGAGGTCTAAATGCAGGTGAATGCTGATGGCAGAATCCACTTACAGAAAGGGTCTGTTTATTTGCATACAGAACTATCTGTAAAGCATTCCATTACTCCATTCCCTTATAGTTTTCCCAACAACCCTTTTCTGAGGACAGAACCATAAAAATGAGTCCTAAAAAAAAGCAGTGAGCTAACCGTAAGGATTTTGTTTATTCTTAAAAAATGAAGGTTTCATTTCTTACTGTGTAAACAGAAATAAGTGAGAAGGTGAGAGAGACTAGAATTGAAATCAGAAAAAGTGATTATTTAATTTTGCAGAACATTTCAATATTCTGCTTTTGGCATTCTTTCTTTATTTGGTCTAAAATATGTCATTTTAATGCTCTGTGAAAGAAAAGAGAAATGTGGACTCTGGGAGAGCTCTGTCTCTAGCACAGAAGGAGTCCACCTGATGTTTTTCCCCAGAGCCTTGATTTAGTGAAGCCTCAGGAACATCCACTCTGTCTTCTCAGCAGCCATTTGGTGAAATTCTCAGGGAGCAGTTTGCTGTCCAGCAAACTCCCTTAGCACCATGGCAAAGTTGAAATATCATCTCTGCATCTCATTTAAAGTTCAGGAAAACAGTAAATTCTGGTTAATAAAAACAAAAAACAAACAAACAAAAACCCAACAAAACCAAAACATTGTTCAAACTTGCTACAAAAAAAATATGGCTTTGTATGTTTAGTTAAGTTTTACTACCAAAGTAGTGCTGCTTTGCAACAGACTATATAAATTAGTATTAGTGGATCACAAACTGCTTCCAGACAAACAAGCCTTAGACTCTAAAACTGCTCTGGTAAAAAAAAAAGTCTTGTGTAGGACCTCTCTGCCATTCACTCCAGTTCAAAGGACGTGTCAGGGTAAGAGTGGATAATAGGAGATAGGTCCAGGGAATGCAGTCATTTCTTCTTTCTGGAGTCTGGCCTCCTGCAGGGAAATGGACAAATACTACAAAGTTGCTTTTGCTCCTCACTGCTTGGAGCAGGGGAAAAGACTTGAGAAGCATGGACTTCATTTTTGACAAATGGATAATTATTTTTCAGGAGAAGAGGGAAGAAGCTTTCAAGTCCTTCAGGGTATTCAGGAAGAATACCAAGCCTGCTTACCTGTAAGCCTCTGATTTCTAATGTGTGTAGAAAGCAGGAAGATTATCCTTTCAATGAAAGCTGCAGGCCTTTTCCTTCCCTTTATCTCATCTATTTTAGATGTTTCTCAGTGGCATGTGATTCAATTAATGTCATTCAATGAGGCAAGTTAACCCTTCCTTGCCAGGCTGAGTTCTGAGCTTTATTTCCAGTTTCTTGTTCTTGAGGGCTTTAAGGGACACTGTGAGAATTTTGCACATGTGCTGCTGCTGCTGTCCATTATTTGCAGTAGGTGCTAGAGAAACAAACTTTTCCTGCTAGTCTATGCTCTTTCTAGTTGGTCCTCTTATTCACTGGTATTAAGCAGACAGATACCTCATATTTCTGCAAAAATTACCACTTTAGTTTAAAAGCCTTGGTTTGTTTTTTTTTTATTTCCATTGATGTTGTCACTGTAGCTCTGGGGAGAGTGTTTGCTACATGGCCCTCGTGCCCCAGAAAAATGTACACAGCAACAACAACTGTGTTTACCTTTGCTGTGTAAATAGGGCTCTTTATTCTTTAATACATGGAATATGAACAAAGCTTGGGACTACAGAGTAATTTACTCTGCATACTAAACATTTTTGAGGTAAGTCAAAGTAGGCATGAAATAGAATGTGAATATAAGCTTCAATCCTTTTCCTGGATACCTTTTTACTGAACTCAGCCTCTGAATACAAGACATTTTGCAAGGCACTGAAGGAATGCAGTCAGTTCATGACTAAGTAGGGCTGCTCATCACAGCTGGCAGGCACAGATATTCCAGTCAGGAGATGTCTCGGCTCTCTTCAAGATTGTTTGGTTCTCTCTTGGCAGGGAAAAACAAAAAAACAAAAAAACAAAAAAAAAAACCAACACAAACCACTTTTGGAGCTTTGTCTGAGAGGTCAAAGCTGCAGAAGCTGTGGTTTGCAGGTCAAGAGTCCTACAAGCACCAGGAGAGTGCTTTGAGCCTAAAAATTTGGAGTTTTCAGTTTTGTAGTCCTAGTAGAGAGTTGCTGAGACACCTACATGGTGAAACAGCAGCAAATATTGGCAAATATTTGCAGTATACAGTTATATTTCAGGTTAAAGAGTAAAACTAGAAATAATAGTAACTACGAATATCAGGTTTTGATACAGTATTAAAATTATAGGATTTACTGCTTTGTCATTCTGGCAGCATTCCTGACTTCCACAAGTTTCTGTGCCACTCCTAGCCAGGAGTGGTTAACTCACAGCATTACCTGTTAGCAGCACCTGCTATCAGTACCCAGCATTGCCTGTCTTAACTGTGGAACAATCACACCTGGTAAGGAGCAGATGAGCTGACCTGCGAGATTTGCTGGGATTTAATTAGTGTTTATTTAATTTTATTTTCATATTTATTCAACCAGCTGTGTGGCCACATCCATTTTCTTTGTTAGTGTGAGATGATTTTTAACCTGTGGTCACTAACTATATACTGCAGCCCAGCTTTTACCACTTTGACCAGGCTAGTGCTTGCTTGCTCTTTTCACTGTGCTTATAATTAATGTTGGTCTAAAGTATGATGTCAGTCAAGCAGAATTTGAAGATGAAGATGAGAAACTGTATTCTGAAAGCTAGTCAGATTTACTGTGGGTTGGGTTGGGTTTCTCACTAAGCATCTAAGCATGTAATGATTTTGTACTGTGGCAGCAGTGTGGAGAATCACTTTTATAGGGCTTGCAAGTATATTTCTTGTGAGATACTTCTTTCTTTCTTTTTTTTTTTCTTTTCTGAAGAAGAAATGTATGTACAGGGATTATTCTGCAATCTGCAGGAGATGCAGAACTTTACCAGCCAAACCCAGGAGGATCTGTTGGTCCAAAAAACTTGATCTGAAGGAGGATAATTTTCAGCCCACAGCAGGAGTTTTTGGGAAGGGGCTTCCAGCTGGGAGCTAATTAGATGCTGCTGAGCTTGCAAGGGCCTCAAGGTGGCAAATGCCACACATCTCGTGTCACAAGCACACTCCAGCAGTCCCATCACATGCTCCTGCTCCTGGAAGGGCTCTCTCACATCTGTTTGAGCTGTGGGAATGCTAAAGGCATTTTCCTTCAGCTGTGCTTTTCAGTTTCAAGTATCAGGTGTGGGCCCTGTTGCACTCTTTGCTGCTGGCTCCCATTTTGTTGCTTCCCCTGCTGGGTTATGATGGCTTAGAAAGAAGTGCTCAGTGGGAGGAGACAGCATTGCTGCAGGGATTTTGTTTGTGTGGGCATGGGAGCTGCCCAAGTGATGCTCATAAGGGGAGCAATACCTGCAGTACCCAGCTGTGCCTGTGCTGTTGGATCCTGAGGCAGCTGCAAGCTCAAACATGATTTATGCTGGGTGCCCACACTGCCAATTCTAAGATGCCAGCAGCTTGTGGCTTGTGATGTCAAGGCATCCTGGAATGAGCCTGGCCTGAGGTCTCTGCTGAACACTGGGAAGCCCAAAATTGCTGAGGGGGATCACAACACACCTGGCCACAGGTACTGTGATGAACTGATTCTTAATCAAGTCCTCATGACTGGTGGGGAGTGCTTGAGGTAGCACTGCCCCAGCCCTTCCTCTTGATATCCATGAAAGCTCAGCTGAAGCCAGAAACTGAGTCTTGTCCATGCCTGAGCAGCCCAGAAGGAAAGGCAGTTTGGGTGTAATTTCTAAATGCATTTTGGGAGAATCTTACAAAGGTTATTGCTTTGAAAGAGGAGGGCTAAGAAGACACAGCTAAATAGAAGCTGAAATTGAAAAAATAATAAAAAGCAAAAAAGAATTTGTGACACACATTAACAGAACTGTGTGGTTTGAGTTTAGAAGTTAATATGGGACAAAGTGAGGGCCTCACCTAAGCTGCACTCAGGCTGCAGACTTGCTTAGTCTCAACTTGGAGTTGCAGTAGGCACTAGAGGAGATATAAGGCTGTTTTAGTCTTGAAGCCTAACTGCATATTTAAAAGTCTGACCTAACTTTGAAAATGCAACTCCCTACAACCATTTATATTTCAATAACACCTGCAAACAGTTCAAGTAAAAGGTTTGAAGTAGCTTTCTTCATCACTGTAACAGCTCTGAAGATAGTCCAGTGGTATTAATTGTAAAAATTATTCAAGATTCTCTTTGTCAAATATCTTGCAATAGTCTTCATGCAATTTTTTAATTCCTGATTGGCTAGCTCTAGCTGTTTTGGTGGCCCAGCTTTTCAGCAGCATTGAGAGAGAGCAGCTCTGTGCAAACATCCGTGGCCATCGTAAGCATTCGGTTTACAGCCAGCCAGTGCCTGTGAAAACTGCAGATTAAAGACAATCTGTTCTTGCATAGCTGGAACAGCAGGAATTGACTCCATAAGTGGTTGAGCAGCTCTGAGCAATACTAAACTGTAATGAATTTGTTTTGCTGAAAAGAGGTGAAGGCTCAGAGCTACATCTACACAGGACATCCATGGAGCAGAAACTTGTGGGAATACCATGAATTGCCCAGAGACGCAGTGGGATTAGTGTGTGTTTGCTTCTTCAGTACTGCCCCTTTATCACACAAAAACAGTTATTATTTGAGCTGCTTGGGGAATACACTGTATGCATTTTCCATAAGTATTTTCTGTGAATTAGCTTTTGTAAAGTCCAGATATTTTTTTTACTAAACCCTTTTGAATATGAAATGCTTTACAAGTGTCCTCCTTTTCCTTGCCTTGCACAACTAGCTTTAATTCTGGGGCTTTTCTGGTGGGGTTATTACATCTTACAAGATTATTTCTGCAAGATTATTTTCTCCATTCTGTATGAGAGTATTATTTTCTTAATTTCTGTATGAGAGGAAATAGCACTGTAGTTTTTAAAAGAGATACATATGAACTTTCTGTGTACTTCATGTTCAACTTGATGTTTTCTTTTATGATATTAAGTGCAAGCAATAGCTAAAATATAATTTTATTTAATTATAGGGGTTTTGATTTTTTTTTTCCTCCCTATTTTGGGAGGGTGGGGTTTGGTTGTTTAGGCAAGTATATTTCCAGCTCTATGAACTGAATGTAAAAAGAAAAAAAAAAATCATCTCCCTTTAGGAAAAGAGGTAGCTGATTACTCTTCCTGCAAAAGTTGGGACAACAGCAGAGAAAAATTGGGCCCTTAGAGTGGCTTAGAGTCATTGTGGCCTCACTGGCAGGACATGCTAGGGACAACAGCTCTATTCCCACCACTTGTAGACAGCAGTGGGAAAAGAGGCTCCCAAAACCTTGTAGTGTCCACTATATTTCAGGTGAAAAGGAATAAATGCTTTCCCTAAAAGGAGCCCTTTGCTTAAAAAAAAAAAATAAAAAAATTGGATGTACTTTGAGAACCTTGTAACAGCTAAAATTAAAATTACCAGGATGAGAGTTTGTCTTGTTATATGATTTCTAGCAGCTTTATAACAAGCCTCTTAGAAACTGTACATGAAAAAGACCCAGAGTCTACAAGTTAATTAAGCTTTGCTTTAGATTCTAACTTAACAGAGAAATAAGCTGCTAGATTTTTTCCTAATTAAACATCATTTTCAAATTTTACTTATGCAAACCACATTATCATATGTAAGCAGCTGAGACTCCTTCCTTAACTCATAATATTAAAATTTGAAGTATAGAAGTGTTTTAACTTAGTAAGACTAAATCCCATTCCAGTCAGAGATTTATATTAATAATTAAGAAATTCCAGGCATTTAATATTATTAGAAGTTGGATGCAGCAAATGGTTTGGTATTTTAAGAATGTTTAGAAGATAAGTGACTATGTTATTCTTCCATAAATATTTTAACATGACATCATGTTTTTTCCCCCTAATACTGTAATTTTCTACATAAGAGAAAATAATTAGTGAGGCTTTATATGCAGATAAATGTATATTTGTGAGGGTTTAAATGTATATGATGCTAGTTTTATCATTCTGATTCAACTTATTTAACACTTGTGCTGTTTCATAGCTATGGCCATAAGAAAGTCTAACTAGCTTTTTTTTTTTTTTCTGCTGGGATTTGTTCCACTTAATTATTTTGTACTTCAGTGCAGAGAAAAAGAAAGGTGTCTCTGTAAAGCAGACATTCCAAATAGATTATGCAGCTATAATGTAAAACCTCTTTATAGCCAGATTTCATTCAGTACTAATCAAAAAGAGATTGTGTGAAAAGAGTGTTTTTAATGCCCTCTATCCAGTGGACTTAATTTCATTCTAATTTTGGTGCAAATGGTAAGTTGTTGGCTTTTTTCCCATTGGAGAAAACAGGTGCAAATGAACAGAGAGAAATCAGCTGCCAGTAAAACTGGTATTTCGAAGAAGAGAAAAACCCAATATGTTTAGTAGATCATCATGAGAATTCAGAGCCCTCCATCAGGCAGATTCCACGAATCATCAGCATTTTGAGAACTCTGAGCAGAAGTTCAGCAGAAGGTAGATATTGATGCCTTTACTGGGCAGCTTTATCACTGCACTCCCGAACTCAGGCTAGGGAGGTAACTGGAAGAAGAACACAAAAGCTGCAAGAAACTTGATCACAGTGAATTCCTCAAAGTTTTTTCCCTTAGAAGTGTGGCCTCAGCACATCTTTGCATATCCCACCCTTTAGCAGAGCGATCCCACTCAGCTCCCATCCTTAACAGCTCAAGAGGCCATGGTTTGAACCCTGCTGTCGGTGGGTAGAGCCTGCAGGCAGCTGAGCACCAGGACAGCGTGCTCATCACCTGCATTGCTAAGCAGATGGGCTCCTTTATTTCCTACCAGTTGGCACAAAGTGTTCTTGCAGCTCTGAGTAAGGCAGCACTCACTTTCAAGCTTGGAAATTCCTGGAATAACCCCCAGTTCCAGAGGAGGAAAGCAAGATCCACAATCGGTAATACCTGAGATGGGTGAGTGTGGCAACCGACCCTTATCTTGCTCAAATGAGCACTGAAATAAACTGCTAGATGGATGTGTTGCAGCTGGAGATATAGTGAGCTGTGGTAATTCAGGTAGATGGTGAACTGTGGGGCTTTTCAGTTCATCTCCACACATGGTAGGTAATTACTTCATTCCCAATCTTGGTTCAGATAGCCACTGAGGGAATCGATAGTGAGCCTAGCCCCCAGGTGAAGTGTGTTCACCTTTAAAACATATTTTAAGTGTAGCAGCTGCAAAGTGCTATAGTGCACAATAACATTTTCCCTGGGTGTCAAAATCAAGTGACTGAAAAGCAGGATAGGCATTGCCAAGGACAAAGGTAACATTATATTACTTACATTTATGGCATGTTGCCATTATTTCATTTGCAGCATTAAGGGGAGTAGAGATATAGCTCTGCATATTTAAATGCAGAACACGTTAAAATGCAGGCTAAAGAGAGCTACTCTGTGCTTATTAAATATAACTGGGGTTTTGAAACATATTTATTGTGAAATGTGTGAGAACATTATTAAAAAGTACCCATTTGTATGCCATGGGTAATTAACAATAATTATCTTCCTAGTGGTCAGCTGAAATATAGCTGATATAAAAATGAAATTTCACACATATTTAAATTAAAAATTAATTAAAACACATTTTGAAAGTGACCCAATTTGACATACAGTTATATCTGTCAACAAATACCAAGGTTTGCCTAAGTTATCTAGCCTTAAGGAGATATTACCTGTTCAATAATGCTTGGTTTAATAACAATAACTAAAGATACCAAACCCTATATTGTCATACTAGGAAAACACAGTTCTGCTGACCGAAAAAACCAGCAGGGAGACCTTCATGATCTAACCCAATTTTGTTCCATTTGAGAAAGGGCCTCAGCAGTTAAAAAAAAAAAACAGTCATAGAACAAATCTTACTGCATGACTCAGGAGTTTTTGTGAGAGCTTAGTTCTCACTGTTTCACGTAAGTTCTGGCTCCTCTTGTGCCTGGACAGCAGTGATTGGTATAAACAGAGGAGAGATGCAGCTTTGTTCCCCTGGTAGGTCTTGCTGCTCCATGTTTCCAGTGTCCGAGCAAATTGCTTAATTTGGGTAACCTCAGGATTTTTGCCACTTCATCCTCTAAGAGCTTGGGATCTGTCAAGTGGCTGAGATCTCCTCTCATGTGTCTGATCCAAGTGTGGTGGTTTCTCCAGAATCCATGAGCACAGGGAAATAGGAATTGACTTGGAGACTGCCTTGGCCTTTGCCCAGGGACATGGATACAGTGGTTGTTGTGACTCTGATGGGATACCAGTTAATTGCTCAAAATCTACTGGATATGAATTGGAGTTGTCAGAATCTGTCTCCTAGTGAGTGAAATTTTAGGTAGGATGTATTTTCTTTTATATTTTAGCACATTCTAAGCCAGGGTAGTTCAGTAATGATGTGTAGAAATGCTCAATTCTAAAAGATCTAAAACCAAAACTGATTTAGTGAACTATCCATTTTCCCAGCTCTGATTAAGGGAACACATCCAATTACATAAGTATATTATTAATGTTCATCTGTAGTGTAGTAGAATTAAAATTGCAATGTCTCCCAATCACAGTCTAAACCACGCAGTAATCAAGCATGAATTTAGCAAGTTCATTTTTCCATTATGCTGTTTTCAACACAAAGTTACCATATTAGCATATGGTACCATAACATTGCAGTTCAAACTAGAAGAAAGAAATTCTTTCCTGTGAGGGTGGTGAAACACAGGCACAGA
Source organism: Agelaius tricolor (assembly GCF_023055355.1). Taxonomy (NCBI): domain Eukaryota; kingdom Metazoa; phylum Chordata; class Aves; order Passeriformes; family Icteridae; genus Agelaius; species Agelaius tricolor. The sequence goes on along the minus strand of NW_027269269.1, from coordinate 41,965,379 downwards.
GAGGCTGTGGATGCCCCATCCCTGGAGAAATTCCAAGGCAGGCTGGGCTGGGCTTTGCACAACCTGATCTTGCTGGGGATGTCCCTGCTCATTGCAGGGGGGTGGGACTGTGGAGCCCACCTTTGAGATGCCATGATTCCTGCTTGGGACTGCCCTTATCTTGAATCAGTTTTAAAATGTAAGGTAACAGAAAGTGATTGAAAACCCTTAACCAGTAGCATTTGCTGAAATGAAGAGTAGAAACAGCATATTTTAAAGACTTGTTATTTTAAATTTTCAGTGCTTCAAATTCTCTCTTCCTCTTGACTCTTGCCCCAATGGGCCATATCAAAATAGGACTAACCTTAGCCATTGTACTGACTTCAAATCTACAGTGAATTCTGCTGAATTCAAGTTATTTATTTTAAGTATGTGCCTCTGTATTTGAGCATTAAATTAGAAAGGAGTAAGAAAAGTGAGTTTGCTTGGTTGATTGTTTTTTTTTTTCTCTGTCTCTGTGTGTCAAAGAGAATTTCTTTATGAAATGATGCACTGAAATAGCAAAAATGTTTAAAGGTTTATCTTTGGAAAAAACAAATAGTGTCCTTTGCACTATGCCAAGGTTTAAAGGCAATTATTTCTCATTATATAACTCCCTTTTTTCCCCTTTTGTTCTTAACTCAATCAACCTTCTTCTTTTTTACTTCAGTCATCTAGTTAAAACTAGGCAAAACTGTGCAAATAATCCATCCTCTGTCTGCCATTCATGCTTTTATTTTATGTATCGCATTGGTAATTTTACCTACTGTAAAATTTTTAGGTTTAGCTAAGATTAACTACACTTCAAAATACTTTCAATGCTAATAATACAGACTGTCCTTACATAAGCAATCTGCTCATTTGTGAGGGCTTTATTTTTTCACAATTTTGTGATAATCTAGGTCTGTTTTTCTCTGACTCACTGATCTGCACTTGCATTATGCCACCACTGAGGAGTATTTTCCTTAGCAGCAACCATGCACAAACGAGAGGTATGCTCACAATTCAGAAGATATGAGGCAAGGAACATTACCCTCAAATAGAATCTTTGGCTAAAATCCAGTATATATACAGCTAAGCCTGAAATGCTTTATTTAAAAGAAAAAAACAAAAAAACAAAAAAAAAAACCAAACAAACAAAAAACCCAAACAAACAAAAAAAAACCCACAAAAAAAAAATCCCAAAAATGATACATTTCAAGAATGATGCTGTTTATTTAATTGACTAAATTCACTCTGCTAGAAAGAAAAAAAAAAAAAAATAAAATCTCTGGTTTTACTTCTACATTGTGCTACTAGACCATGACTCTTCCCTTGGAGTTTATTCTCTATGTCACTTGCTAATGTTGTTTTAAAAAAACCCAAACACAGGCAGGTGCTAAACCATTAAATACTAAGTGAAGACATGCCAGATTGCATAACTAATAGCAATGTAAATTGAAAATAATAAGTTAGGGAATATAATTTTATATTTTAAGCCTTTGCAAAAGCAGACTTTGACTTACTAAACACTAATGAGTACTTATGGACTCCTATATTGTTCAGTATTTTTACAACCATGAATATGCATCATGAACTAGATAAAAGATCTTGTGGGTATTTTATTGGAAAAAAGTAGCTAGATGTTAAAACTTCTGTATATAAAAAGTTTGGGGTTTTTATTTTTTATCTTTTCCTTATCATTAAACCCAGAGCAATGTCCCATATTTTCATAGAATAAGGTGAAACCTTTCAAGCAACACACTAACTGTCTGGAGTTTTTCATACTGTTTTCTGAAATTAACTTTTTAAGGTGTTAAGTTGTTGTTTGGGTTGGTTTGTTTGCTTTCAGAGGAGGCAGGCAGGACTATCCTGCTGCTCCTGAGATGTAATGACATTTGTTCCCCACTCTGACTCTGAGCCCAAGCCATTTTTCCTGTTGTAGTTTTACATCTTCCAAGAAGGTCCCAAAACTTTTCATTAGATTCTGTCATTTCTTCAGAAATATTTGTCTGCTTGAAATTACTTTTATGCAACTGATGCAAATTAAAGAGAATAATTTTTAATACGTTTCTATGAAATTAATGTAACACTGGGAATCTTGTGGCTCAGCTTCTCAGCAGGTCTGAAAAATGCTCCTCTGACTTCAAGGAATAGGATCCAGTATAATTTATATCAGTAAAAATAGACAGATTTGGGCTACTCAAAAAACCCCTGTGATCCTGAAATAGAGATCAAATAGGTGTACAATATATATCTGATAACTGGAGCAATATCAATTCTCAATATAAGGCTGTGACAGGGGACTGTTTTAGCTTTCTTAGTAAACTGATGAGGGTTTTTTTAAAGATGCTATTAGCACTTCTAAGAGTTTCTGAAGAAACAAGTGAGCATAGGTAATGTTTGGGTTTTGAACCCCTATTTCAGAGGTTATCGAGAAAGGCTAATGTCTAAATTCAGCCATGATTAATGAATAAAAAATTATAAAGGGGGTAGTAGGATCAGTTACAACAAAGACAACATTTAAGGTATGGTTTTAAACTCATAGATCTGAATTCCTGAAGAAGAATTAATAAATTCAGGCAAGATAACCTATCAATTTCTCTTTAATTTATTTTGGTACAGAATTTTGCATGAGTTATCAAAGTTTCCTAGCATTATCTGGAAATGTTGTGGTAAGTTTCCAAGCTCTGTTTAGCAATGAACTGATGATTTTTATTAATCATTCCAGAAAACAAGAGCCCCAATCCTCAAGTGCAGGAATTACTTGAGGAATGAGAATTATTCAATTCTTTGCTCCTCCTTTTGTGTTTTTCATTGCAGGATTACTATTTATCTGAGCTGCATAAAGAAAATTTTATAAAAGTTGCATTTGTAGATAGTCATAAATATTCATTTGAACACTGATGTATGGGCTTTGTTATAAGAATACCAAAACCTTAATTCACCCATTTCTTCAGTCCTGATGGGTGCATACAAAACCTGACTGATCAGACTGAAATAGTGGCACTGTAGGGAAACACAATTTATCCACTTGAGTGTATACTGGGTAGTTTTGCTGCTGTAAATCCCTTTGTCCCGTGGGATTACTCTAATATAAATGGAATAATCTTTCCTCCTTGAATATGAAAACTGTAAAACCTGTCACCTAAATAGTCTGATAATATGATTTCCTGAAGAATTCATTGCAGAATAGCTGGAGAAATATATATATATATATATATATATATAGGAACACACACACACACACACATATATATATATATATATGGTCCAACTACAAGTAAGGAACATGTTTTTCAGGAAAATAAACCAGAGATTCTCCTGTGATGTTGTGTCTGTACAGAAATCACATGTTGGTTTAGGTTTGATAAAGTCTGTCCAGGGAGGAAGTTAGGTTGTTCAGTGCCTTTAAATGCCCTTTAGAAGTTAATTACTGTGCTGAATACAAGCCTGTAGAAGTTATTGTTACTTATAATTTGAGCCTTTTTTACTGCTTCTTGCTCTAACCTCTGTCTCCCCTGCCCACAAAAAACAAAAGATTATGTGTTTTACTACCTTCCAAAGATTTGACAGGAGGTTAAATGTCTACAGGATAATTCAATTTTCACACACTTTAATAAATAAGATAAAAATTAGGTAAGAAAGTGAGTTTTAAATTCTGACTTTGGATACTTTTTGGTCTTTTTTTTTTTTTTTTTTTAAACATGGTTGTCTGCAAATTGCTGCTAAAATGCTGCATGGGAGAAGCTTATAGACATGTAAAGGTAATAGCAAGCCTTAGGATAATTCAGATAAGTAGTCAAAGAGCTAGGAGACAGGCCTGTAGGAAACAGGAACTCAGGTGCTCAAAAAGCTGTTTATTATCCACTTTTCATTGTTTAAGTCCAAGAATAGGCTTCTCAAGCAGATGCTCCGTTGCTTCAGGGTTTCGTGGGGTCTGTGACAATGTCAAGCACATTTTAATGTTGTGCTGGGTTAAGTGTTCTGCTCATGCAGGCCTCCTGCTGAGCAGCCCTTGTTCAGATGTGCTTCTAAAATTGTGGTGTGTTTTTAGCTGTGAAGAAAACCCACAGGTCTCAGGGGAAGCTACTGTGGTTTTTGTAACGTTTTATTTCCTGACTTTATGGACAGGCTTCATTCCGGGAATAATTCCAATTTGGTTTTTAAAAATAATTACTGAATTTCACTTTTTTTTTTTTTAATTAACATTCTGAATGTATCAGGGACTTCTATGTTTTAAAAATTAAGATAATTTTTTTTTTAATAGAGAACGATATTTAGGGGTTCCATTTAAGCTGCTCCAGGATAAAAACAAGTTAGTAGCTCAGACTTTTGCCTTTTCACTCTTCTTGCAAAGACATCTGCAAGAATCTTAATGATAATCTCACCAATATCTATATCTGCCCTGTTCTTTCATGGGTGATAATTACAGAAGTAATGGAAAAGAAATAGTAGAAACAGATGAGCAGGCATCAACTGGGATGGCACTGCTGGCAAAGTAGCAAGGCAATTTTCAGTATATGAAGAGAAAAGTGCATCTACTTAATGAGGGCCAGAACTATACAGAGCCAATTAAGTGAAGATGAGCACAAAAGAAGAAGGTAATAGTGAATTTACAGAGATTCCTTGCATGTTTTGGGGCTTGCTCCTTACTTTTTTTTTTTGGTTTTATTTTTTTTCTGAGTACATCCTCCATTGCCCTTGGCAAGTCTAAGCATGAATTTGCTGTGTATTGAATAAGGTTTCTGAGTGCCCGTGGTATGCTGGAGGCTGTGTAGTCAGCCCAGTAAATGTGGGATCTGTTTGCAGGCATGTAAAGCAAAACACTGGGCATGGGAGACTCTAACCTGCTTTTAATGTTCCTCAGGCTTTGTGTGCATTTCCTGCCAAATGACTCTGAGATTTCTGTTCCAGCAGCCTGCACAACCAGGGACAGCCAACATATTCTGTGCAGAATAACTTGGAGAATCTCAGCTCCTGGTTTGTGACCTACTTATACTTAAAATGGTTCTTGGAGATGAATGTTCTTTCCCCACATATACCTATGCTGTGAAGAGATCCTCTTAAATTTAACTTTGCTAAATGTTATGCAAATTCAGTGCATTTTAACTTTCACAGTCTGGAATAGAAGTGCTACGCTTTACTTTAAACACACATTTTGCATAACAATATTAAGTTCCATATATTATCTTAAAATGCAAAATGTATAAATCTACATGGCTGCAAGAGCATAAGCAGAACATATTGCTCTGTGAAAATGGAAGTCCCAGCAGCGTGCAGCATCCGTATATTAATCAAGCCCACTGATAACTTCTTTTTCCTGAAACAAAGCTAACTTTAACTTTTTTTTTTGCTTTAATTTATGAAGAAAGAGGATATATTAAGCAATAATGCACTCCAAGAGAGAGCATTTAACACATGAAGAGGTTCACATTTTTATCCTACTAGGCTAAAAGAAAAGCCGTAAAGTTTTCAAATTTATAATGCTGCGGCAGAGATAAACTCCAGAAATCATAATTTAGCTGTTTCTCTGTCAGTCAAAAAAAGCAGTTACAGTTCAGTAATCAGATCCTAGTTACTAATTTTTCCTTCTTAAAAAATGAAAACCTCAAAGTTTTCTTCACTGAGCAGACAAATTTCCATCAGTGCAAAGAAAGACTCAGAGGACAGAGAGAGATAGTGACTGTGCACCATCTCCTTCTCATGGCTCTATTCAGTGTGGGATTGGGAAGTGGCAGGGCCAGAGGAGGCTCCTAAGTTGTGCTGAGAAAAGCAGAAAAGCAATTTTTTATTTAAAGGAAGAACTATTCTTTACCTCACCTTCATTCCTCTCCCTCCCCACTGCCTCCAAAGGCATCAGGACTTGCCAAAGAATGCAGTGGCTGCTGTCAGAAATGTGGGAGTGAAGAGACTTGGGGTGATTCATCCTGAAAAAACTGCCCTTCCTGTGCCTAAAGGGGTCCTACAAAAATGCTGGAGAGGAATTTTCACAAGGGCATGTAGTGATAGAACATGGTGAGTGGCTTTAAACAGGAAGAGGGTAGATTTAGATTAGATATTAGGAGGAAATTCTTTATTGTGATGGTGATGAGAGACTGGCACAGGTTGCCCAGAAAGGTTGTGGATGCTCCATCCCTGGAAGTGCTCAAGGCCAGGATGGATGAGGCTTTGAGCAATCAGATCGAACTAAAGATGTTCCTATCCGTGGCAGGGTGCCTGGAACTAAGGGATTTTTAGTCCAACCTAAATTATTTGATGAATATCATTAATGATTATTATTTTGACATGTTCATAGTTCAAGATTTTTCAAAGGTATTTAAGCTTGTTGTTCACAGAAATGGTTCTCGGTAGTGTTTTCTGCATCTGCTGAAATCCATGGGACTTCCTTTAGCACCATTCCATTAAATGTAGACAATTCACCTCTGTGCTTAAATGCATGTTTGGGTTCCTAAACACTTCTAAGAATATAATCTTAAATTACTTGTCTGCAATAGCAGAAGAGCTTATGACAGACTGCCATCATTTACCTGCACTCACAAACATAATCGGTTCCCTACCCACCAGAACATCCTTTAAAATGTACTGAATAAATCACCTCTGCCTAAATAATTACATGTTCAGGTTGTAAGCCATTAAGGTTCAATGATTTATTAGAAACCTTTAGAATATGATGCTCTGGTTTGGTAAACATTCCCAGGCATATCAAGAAGCCATACTCCTGGCAGGGAAATAAGGCAGAGAAATGATCTTTCTGTGGTTTTATCTTTTTTCACCAGGTTCTGCAAAGTGTATGCCCACATGAATAATCATGTCCTATTCCTCACAAAATGTTTAGGCTTCTCGTTTTCCCTAATTGAAGGAAGCATAAAAAGACAAAATTCTTTCTTTTACTTTGATAATAGTAGTGGGAAAGATGAAGTGATTGCTCTCTTAGGTAGACTCACATGGTGCCAGAAATAGTTAAATGTTTCTCAAACCAAATGGCAAAAATCTTGTGTTAAAAGCCTGTGGATTTTCCAGTTCACTGTACAGATTCTTCTCACAGAAAAATCATTTAGTCCCTACTGGCTTTTTAAAGGTGTCATAAATGTTTTGACTGTATTTAAACTTAATTTATGCCTTTCATGTGGAATACTATCTTATAAGAAGGAAAAGGGAAAAATGAAAACATGGATTTTTTTTAATACCGTGTTAATTAACTTTACTTTTCAGACTCTCGAGCACATTGGTAATATGACATAATTTAGTGTTAGTGTGTTTTGACACCTATTGACTGATTCTGGGGGCAAATTTTTGGCAAGTGTTTGTAGGAAATTAGCTCTTTTTATTTGTTGGTTGCAATGTGCACGCAACTTTGTTTTTTGACATGCTCTCCTAATTGTTCTTTATGTGATAAAGCACTTTTTGCTACACATCAGACTGAGCAGCCTGGTTGTTTGTTTCATGTGATAGTAAGAATGTCATAAACCTTACAAAAGGGGAAAGGGGAGCTCCTTTCTTCTCTGTGATCACTCAGAAAAGTAATTTCTAGCAAGATTGATTGAAAGGACTATTTGATAACACCTTTTTGGGTGTTCCTCCCACACTGCATCTGTTCTGGGTATCACTGCATATATCAGTACCCAGACCAACACTTTGGCTAACCCCATTCTTATTTTTATGGCTGATACTGCAAACTAATGTGGACTAATAAACCTGGACTGGTAAACTCTGACCTAAATAATGGGGAAATCAAATTTATACTCTTCTGCTTCCTGAGGATGACACAATAAGTTAGAAACTGAACCTCTTTTGACTTTACTATCCAGACCAACTTAGCAAAATTTATAGATTTATAGTTCCAGTGAATTTCATGTAACTTGCTCAGGACCTTTTGCAAATTAAAATGTCTGCCTACCACCTACTACTTTCTGGTACCCAATGCAAAACATTTCCTAAAAAATCAATTAAAGATTTCTCCAAAGGCTTAGGAAAAGTTAGCGTTTGAAGAGGTGATCTTAGATGTAATTTTCACATGTGGGGTTTAATTTTTAAGCCCCCCTGAGCCCCTGTACTTATGGAGAATAAGCATGGGCAAGCAATCTAAAAACCTGCAAACAGTGGAGCAGCACAACAGAAATATGTGAGGGATTTGTTTCTGTTTTGTTGTTGCTGGATATGAAGAAAGAAGGGAGAATAGAGGACAGGATATAGAATAATTTCTCCTACTCTTCAGACAGAGCTATGTGTTTAACAGGTATTAGTTTGGGCAACTTAATAAAGAGCCAGAACTTTTCCCCTGGACTGTCTGGCAGAGGAATGTGTTCAACTTAGGTTGTCAAGGTAACACCATCAGCTTTTTCAGGCCCCCTGAGTGCTTTATTTTCCATTCTTTAATATTTGCTGGATATGGTGAGCAGAGTTGCACACCCCTCAAAATGTTTCCCAGGGCCAGCAGGACATTGCTGCAATCTACCCATGAGACCCCTCCACTTTCTTGAGGTGATCTTGTAGCTGTTGGAGGAAACATCATTTTTTTTTTTTTTCCAAGGATGACAAGTTTCAAAAGCCCTGTCTTAAATAATTTTTTAAAAATTGCACTGGGGGAGGAGAGAATTTTTGTGGCTTTAAATCTCTCACTTTCTACCATAAGCAGAATTGTGCTGGACACAGAACACAGAATTAAGGTCATGTTTTGAAATCCTTCTTGGTAATGCACGGGGCTCTGCATGGACCAAAGCTTTGCTGATAGAACCGTAGAAATAATTTCACAATTAATTTGTTTATAGTGCACTAATTCCCTCTCTTGCTCTGCATGTTAAACAATATGTGTCCATAAATTAGTTGCAAAAACACACTGGCAAAATTATTATCTCCCTGGCCCAGTCTCTTTGCATTTTTCATCAGAAGGGTTGCAGTCCCCACATTGGATTTCACAGTATGGTGACTGTAGCTGCAGGAGCACTGCAGGGCTCCATTTGTGAGAAGCCTCATGAATTGAATCCCATGGTTCTGTCTGCAGGGGGTGACTAGCAATGAACCAGCCCCTGTATATTAAAATATACTGAAGAACATTTTCAAGGGCAACTGCCAAATGGTTTTCTTTTTTAACAATTAGCAGCTAACTTCTCCTGCTCCCGTTCAAAGGCCTCTTATTTAACTGCATCACTTCACTTTGATTATTCCAAAAGACTCAGCACTATCAGTGTGCTCCCATCTCAGCTGTCTTTCCTCCAGAATATTTTAGTGCTTCTTTCCATCCATACCCCTTCTCTGTACCTGCTAACATAGAGAGCCTAGAATGTAAACCATCACATTTTGTCAGTAGAATCGACAGGAGTAGCTAATATACTTCCTTAAATACCAACAGAAATACACAGAATGTGTCTTCATAGGCATTTTAGCCCAGATCAGAAGTGTGCTGTAGCAGTGACAGCATTACAAGTGCCTCAAAGGTAATTTCCCATGCTGTGGTCTTAGTTTCTGGCTGGGGTTAAACCGCAACAGGCAGACAGGCTGGATTTCTGTTGGTTGAAAATAAACTGGAATGTTTATAATCTTCTCTGAACTCTTATAGTCACTCAACAGGGCAAAAATAGAGCTAATCTGAGGTGGAAAAAAAATATCTATATATATAGACAAGATATCAAGTCCTCAGAAGCAGCACTAGTTTTTCTCAATAAATCTATGTAAGATGGACTGAGCCAACACTAAGTCTCATTGAAATCAATGGCACTTGTACAATTTCCCCAAATCCTGGGAGAAATGACTTCATCATTTCCTGAAATGGCCAATAATTTGCATCTTTGAGAAGACAAATAGTAAGTTCAAACTTTGTTTGAATAGGTCTGCTTTTCACAATAAATTTCTAAACTCAGTGTAATTCCTCACTGTATGAAAATCACCTCAAAATCACAGTCTCTTGAAAAATTAAAGTATTTCTGGATTGAAGAAACAAAAAGCAATGACAACAACAAACCCTCATGCTAATTTGATGCACTTACCTGTAATTTCAGGGAGAAAACAAGGCTCAAAAGCCAGTTCTGTGAGGGTCTATAATTTCATACAACCTGATTTGGCTCAGGTGGAATTACAGATGGGATTATGTGTCTTCTATAAATTAATTTTTTGTGTGTTGTTGTCTTCCAAAGCAAAATTCTGACTAAGTGAAACCGTGGATGAAGAGCAATGTGCTCCAAATTGCAAGGAAAGTACATTACTCAGCTGACAGCTGACCTGTCATTTATAATTAATGTCAGAACAGCAGTAAACCAAAATGACTACTTTTCCAACTGATATAACTTGGCTTCTGCCTTTTCCTTTTTAAACCTCTTTTAAAACACTATATCTATTTGTATATCCTTCTAAAACCCCTTTCAGTGCTGTGTTTTGATCTCTTTAGCCAGTTGATTCCATTTTCTCACAGTGTACTTTTGTTTAATTGAACAGTGTTCTCTTAAATAAGAAATAATTAAAGTGGAATTTCACTGAAAATATCTAGATCTCACCTTATTTCCTGTTTTGCCTAGGAAGACAATCTGTTGGAGCAGCTGTGTGAACAATAAAACACACCTTGTATTAAGGGGCTAATCTGTTTTAACCATAATAAAAGTTATCTTAGTACTGCAGATACCCAGAAGGATCTTTTCACTCTCTTCCTTATCTCTCTTAAATCTCTCAGAGAAATGAGAAATCTCTTCTTATATTCTCCTGGATTTCATTTACATACTGTCAGCACTCTTGACTGGTCTCAGAATTGACACATGCAAGAGAATTGAAAGAAGAATAATAAGTTGAACTATTAAAGTAAGTGAGAAGGGAAAGAAATGAATATTTGTGAGCACATGCACAGAGAATATACTAAAATAGAAAATGTGGAAGTAAAGGATGATGCATGCATTTCTTCTTTTAATGTAAGTACATAATTATGTCTACCATGTCTGAAATTCTATTAGCTATTTGGGAGGAAATTCTCTCAAAGACTTTCTATCATATTATCTTTATTCAAAATTAATATCAGTGAAGAAAAAATAGTTTAGCATAGATTCTGAGTGCCCATGGCTATCTCATATGTGCATATATAATACATTAAATACATATATATACACATTTTTATATATATTATATTATGTAAATGTCTAAGAGTCTTTCATACCCTGAGTCAAATTGTATTAGTGACAACCACAGACATTTAAACTTTCATTAGGTTCCTGCTAGTATCTCTTCAACTTCATCATTCCCTGACAAGCACAAGGGGAAATGATGTGCCACTTTTCATTTTCAAAATATGATGCATTTAATAATGGAAGCAATGTTTTTAAATTCTACAATTTGAATAGAAGCTTAGTAAAGTAGAACATTTTAAATAAGAGCGAGGTGCTAGGATCCATCTTGTGACAGAGCTGACCACTCAGAAGTTGGGGTGAGGAAAATCAAAGGTGTGAGAATTAAGGATTGTTTTTGAGAAAAATAAGCAGGACATAGGTGTATGCATATAAATTCTTGTCATATTTCCTCTGTGTACTCTTGAAAAGAGGTAAGTGTTCAGAAATAATTTCTCTTTCTTTGGAAAAAAAAATTTGAAAGTTTTGAATTATACATTTGAACTATCTCTGGCAATTGCTACTCCTGCTGGTAATTATTGAAGACTGAAAACTGTTGTTATGTGCATATGTGATAGACTCCTCAGAGACAGCATGGCAAATATTAAACCTGCTGCATGTGCTTGATCTGAACCATAAAAGCAAGTGTATAATCAAATAAAACAGGCCTATAAAGTGCACTCACACTTCAAAGCTTGCTATTAAAGCGTCTTTGTTGGATTCAGTGTTTATTGGGCTTCAATGACTTCTAGGAAAAATGTGCTAATTTTACTCAAGGCTTGATATGTCCCTTTCAGGAGCCAGGAGGACTTTTCTGTCATGGATGTGATGGACAGGGAGGTATTTCAAGGCTACAAATGCATATCTGTGTTACTGTGGTATATGTGAGCATGAGAGTTCACACAGCGTTAACCAAGTGATGGCAGTTGTTTGACTGACCTCTCTTTTTCAGTTTCATCATTTACTACTTTGTTGCTTGTACTGGTTTTGACTGGGATGGAGTTGTTTTTCTCCACAGTGGCTAGCACAGGGCTGTGTTTTGCATGTGTGCTCCAAGCAGGATAACTCAGGAATATTTTAATTTTTGCTGAGCGGTGCTTGCACACTGCGCCAAGGCTTTTCCTGCTTCCCACACTGCCCCGCCAGTGAATGGTCTGGGGGGGTTCCCAGAAGTTTGGATGGGGACACAGCTGGGACAGCTGATCCCCACTGACCCCTGGGATATTCCAGACCATATTCCATATTGACCGCTGCTTGTGGCCAGCAATTTATTTGGGATTTTTATCACTTGTTTTCCATGTGCTTGTTATCACTGATGGTTTGTGTTGTCTTCTTTTTTTTTTGTAGTTATTAAGCTGTCCCTGATGGTTCTCTCTTCCATCTCACCCAGTGGGGGTTAAACCATGAGGCTGTTGTATGCATATGAGTGTGCACGTAGGTGGTTTCTGAGGAGTAGCTGAGGTTCTATAAATCCACATCATCTCTTGCTTTGATGTGACCTGTGCTGCTCTCCTTGAGGTACTCACACACAATTAACAGTTCCTTGTGATGCCAAGGATGCTGAAAAGTAAATTCCATTGGCATGATTCAAATATGTCACAAAGAAGAGTTTCTAATATATTCTTCACTTATCTACTACCCTTTAGGGTTTACAGTAGCCAGTCTGCATGTATCCCTTTTGCTGTGGAGACCATATCCCTGCACTGGAATCCAAAGAATTTAATGTTTGGAATTACCTGCATTGTAAAATTGAGCAAATATTTAGTCCTATGAGCCACAAAGAACAGCAGTAAAAAGAAAAAAAAAAAGCTATAGAAAAGGGCTGATTAAGGGCTGGGTGTGATGCCAGATTTATGGATGGCGTGGGAATATTTAGCAGCATTGGGATTCTTGACACACAGCAAGGGGAATCTTTATGAAGCATGTAATATCTGTAAAACAGGCTGTGAAAAATTTAACATTAAAAAAGTCAGATGAAAAGAATAAACACAGATTTTGAAATAATCTTGGATCTAGGCTGTATTTTTCCATCAGTATCTTGCATTGGTTTTGACAGTAATTTGCTCTTGTAAAATATCAATGGAATAAAATACTGATGTATTTGATATAGGTATGGTATTAGTAAGAGCAACATTCACATTTTCAATGCATGAATACCATTTCAAATTGGCATATTTTTGTTGAATTTTGACTGGTTTTGTTAACAGTTCTGTGAAGCACTTATGCAACCAATATTAAATGTATATAATTTCACTTCCTTTATTTTCTGGTATAAACTTTTGGAAATGGAAAAGAATATTTTTGATTCTGCAGCTCCTATTTTTGCATTATCAACTCAGCCTCCCAAAACCAGGTTTTAAGTGCTGCTGCCCAAACATCCATTATAGGAATTTCTCAGCCTACTTTGTGTAGTTCTAAATGATTACCTAAATTATTATAGAGAGAAAATTATCTTATTAGGAAAATAGGTTTAAGGTTAAAAAAAAAAGCAGCACATTCCTCCAAAAGTAGAGCAAATGGTGGTGCTTTCCTAATCTCCTTTCTTCTATTTATCCTCAACTACTGTTTCACTTTAATTCTTAATTCTTAAAGGCTAAAGTAAAAAAAAAAGAAAAAAAAAAAGACATTGATTTAATTGGAATGAGAGTAGCTCCTTTTTGTGAGGTAGTAGTTTTGGGTCAAAATTAAGATTATTTGCTACATGTGTGTGTTTATTTTTTATATCCAATGAGGTCTGCTTGTATTATGTACTGCTTCATTCTTACCTTCAATACTTCCTTGAAGTACTGCTAGATTTAAGTGAAAGAAAATGGGTGTGAAGAGTAGATTATAATGGCATCTGTATTAAAGCAAACAAACCCAATGTGAAAAATGCATGGTTGCAGAAATAATTCTTTTTCTCCTCCAGTTTAACAAAAATAATTAAACTGCATTATACATTCCACTTAATAATTTTGCTTAATGTTACAAAATGTATTTAATTTTGAACTAAAGGAGAAATGGTCAATGACTCACATACATTAATTCAGGAACATCTGCCTGCTTACAGATAAGAAGCAGGGAAGGAAGGCATCTGTGAAGCTCTTTCTTGAAAAACAATGTTTTCCTGTATTGTGAAAAAAAAAAATGCAGCAGCAGTAGTTGATTAGTGGATTGCCATTATTTCTCAGATGTCATTATCTGGAGAAATGCTCAGGTGCTTTAAATCCTTGCTGTGTCAATCCTCAGTCTTGAAGTATTTTGGAATTGTTGATTTTTTGGATTGCTGACAGTCTTAACTGAAGTAGTATATGAAATTCTCTCATGGTGAAATTAAAATGACCTCCATATTGTGTTTGACTTTTGTTTTGGTCTGTCTTGTGTTTTGGGATGGGATTTTTTTTTTATTTTTTTACTGTAAAAGCCAATTTATTCTGAGTTCTTCTGAGGTAAGAAAAAAAAAAAGGCAAAGGAAACAAAGACAAATGTGTGCAATCCCAGAAAGGAATGTTGTATATTGTGAGCTTAAGAAAAAAAAAAAGTTGTGATTCAGCTCAGATTTTTTTTTTTTTTTTTGTTTAAACATAAACTACAGCCCATTTTTTGTCTCTTTAAGGGATTGCTGAACATTGGTGTGGTGGGAGGGAATTTAATTATTGTACACTGAGGCTAAGTCGGTTTCACCCAAAGTGATTTACTTTGCACAAATGTAATGCATGATGAATGTATGGTGAATGTATAATCCTTTCCCTTGCAGTGCTTGTTATCAGACATAGCCAAGGCCAAAATTTTATTTTCACATACAATGTATTTTATTCTAATTACAGTAAATTAATTTGACCAGAAAAAGAGAGATAACAGTGCAGGGAGAATGTGAATGATAGTCTGCAAACATGCAGAGAGACAAAATGGAATTAGTTTGGAATTTTTTTAACAATTGTCCTTTTTAATAGCTGGGTGGGGTGGCGACTGAGACTGGATTTTCAATTACTCTTCAGGTCATTAATGTTGATTACATTCTTCTTCTAACCATAACTCTTTATTTAATGAAAATGTATGCTACCCACTAAGCAGGCATGTAGTTAGGGAACAATACAGCAGGATTTGATTGCCCTATTAACAATAATCATTGTGAGACTTTGGGAGTAATAATTTAATGACTTCTTGCACTCTTGTTCTACTTTTTGGTAGTGTTCATTCAGCATGTACTACAGTGATATCTCTAATGAAATTTAAACTTGCCAGAAAGCATTAGCTAGAGATAGGCAAGTACTGAAATACCAGACCTAAAAGGGCTCCAGCACCTGTCATTAAAATACCTGTGGACCAGGTAACTTAATTTGAATAAAACAAGGTGGCATCTCAGAAAGAGATAATTAAATAATTTGCAATGACTGACAGTGTTCATGTGGAGGAGATTGGGGGCTGGAGAGGGAAAAGAAATGTTGTTTGTTTATCTTTCTCCTGCTCACAATTCAGAATCATTGCCAGCCTTGTGGACAAAGTGCAAGGCTGGTGGCACAGAGCTGGAACTGACCCAGCCAGAGGAAATGGTGGGACTGCTGAAAGGTTCCCTTTTATGGGTCTCAGTCTTGCTTACAAACAGGTCAGCTGTCAAACTCTCACTTGATGGATGCAGCTCCTGCTCCCAAAAAAAACTCGCTCTTGTGCGTTCTGAATAGACCAGTGGAAATTGTTTTGCTGACACAAAAAATAAACTGTCAAGGAAGACATTTAACTCAGTCCTCTATGAAGAATTAGAGTTAGGGAAAGTAGCTGCTGCTGCGCCTTGTGCCTTCAACACTTTTTTGAGCCAGAATAGAGAACTCTGTGTTTCAATTATCTGGTTGCAAGTTTGCACACATTTTTTCCTCGCTCAGCTAATTCTCTGAGCTTTGTTATACACATTCAAGGTAAAGAATACACTTAGTAATGTACTGGGAGGGGGTTTACTACTGAATGATGTCAGCCACAGAAACACAGTGTGCTCTGAGCATCCACCATGGGCACTCATTGTCTGAGCTGTGGTGTCTGAGGTCAGCTGCATGCTTGCCCATGAAACCCAAGGTAATTCTTTTCCAAAACACACTTCAGTCAGATGTTGCTTGATGTCATAAATATTTGATTGCATGAGTCCAACAACTGAGAATCTGTCAGTGAGTGGGTGAGAGTTCCTGCTCCATTCCAGTGTGAAGTTAAACTTTACTGTGCTTTGCTGAAATTAATCTCTCTAACACCAGGCTGAGGCTCTCAGGGGCCTCTCACAGGACCAATAACCACACTATGGCTTGGAGGCTGTAGCTAAGGGATGGAAGTCTGTGAAGAGACAGCTTCCTAGAACTTCACTGGCATAACTGCTGATCAGTAAGCCTGGTGCAATTCAGCTGAGATCAAAGTATAAGTAATTTGCAGCTCTAGCTGAAGGCAAACATTCCCACTTAGAGCTGAAGGATGGTTTAACAAGGTGTTCTTTTTTTATATTCCACTAGTTGCTAACTATCTCAGAGCCTGAAGTTTGTGCTTTGTTTGTTGTCAGTCCATCAACTGCTCATGTTGCAGAAAGGAGGAAATGTAGCCTTGTCATCTAAAGTAAATTAATTTTCATCTCATGCATAATCATGTTTTCATATTTTTCTATTTTTCTATAAATAAATATATAAAGACAATATAAGAGAAACATAAGAATATAATAGTATGAGGGTATAAAATATATCATTCTTACACTTCAAAGACCTTTCTGGATCATCTCTTTAAACTGCTGTGGTTAGGAATAATGCCAGAGTTAGAACAGAGGGAAGACTGTAAAAAGTCAAAAGGTAGTCATTATGTCCTAGAAGGTAGTAAAAATGTATATATATTCTTGATATCTTTACAATATATGCCAACTGTCTAAGTAAAATTCCCTACACATGTAGAGAGTCTCCAATATAACTCTGTATTTAGTGTAAATATAGAAGCAATAGTAGATGTTTATAAGATTAAGAAGATTATATCCAGCTCTGCACTGAGGCTTGCTCTAAAAGTTCTTCAGCAGGAAGAAGTGGCCAAAGCTCTTATCCCTGACCTCTGGTGCTGTGCAGCACTCACAGTAACCATCAGGCAAATTGAATATATGCTGTACCATTATTCCAAGAAAGAATCTTTCTGGCTTTGAATTGTTTAAATATTTCTGGACCCCAGTAATGTTCATTTCAGTAACTGACACCTCATCTCCTTATTATTCTTGGGATCTTTTAAGAGGGGAATAAGACTGACTTTAGTAGTTGTTAGTTAACTGATTGCTGTTTAGGCAAGTGGTAGAAAACAAGCTTTATTTTTTGTGGTCTTTTCATGTTGTATCACAGAAAATTTGAGGAGAAAACTTACTACTAAGCAGATACAGTCTTGTAGGCAGTATAAACCACATCAGCATTGGAAGGCAGCATAACAGGAAGTGTTAAGAATATCAATCACAGAAAGTGTTTCTTTATATCCTATAAATTCACACACCACAGGCTGACTGACATACAATGTCAAAGTCAACATTAATAGACACAGTATTTCACTCTTGATGCTCAAACCAAACCTGATGTTTTCTTCTATTTGCAAAGCACCATAATTTCAGGTCAAAGAGAAAGGGTTTTACTTTAGAGCATTTATCATGTCCAGGAAATGCACTGATGACTCCTGTGGAGTGGCTGTGGTCACAGAGCAGCAGCTGCAATGCTGCAGTTCTGTCAAAGCCAGGCTTTGACCACTTCAATAAAATTCTTGGTTTCTTGGTTAGACTGGCAGAGAGTGTGTCCCCTACTAGGTAAAAAAAAAAAAAAAAATTAAAAAACCAGTAATTTCTAGACGATGATGATGATTTTGCATTTTTGGGGTTTTTTTGTAAGTGTGGGTCTAAAAGACTTTTTCCTAAACATTCTTAACATAGACTCAGAACTACATAAGTTGTCTTGTGTTTTTTTACACATTTTTATCATTCTTTGTATCTGGTGAAGACTTGTCAAGAATTATTTAATCTGTTCAAGTGTAATATTGGATACTTATATTACAAAGGATATCCATTGCACTCGAAAAGCCTTTCTCTTACTTGTTCATGTGGTTGGTCTTTATTTTCTCCCACTTCAGGGAACTCTACACGTTAATCTAAAATTTTATAGGGGAAAAAAACGTGTCCAGGCATTTTTCACCTGCTGCCCCACAGAGCTTGCAGAGTTTGAAAAGGCACATTTTCAATCTGACCTTGGCAACCTTTCCTAGCTCTCCACTGAAGTGGTTCTTCATCTTCCATCTGTCCTATTAGACAGAGACGCCTTTGTCAAGCACAGGAAACTAACCTGTATGATTTCTTGTAGATGCCTGCCTTGATTATCTATTAGCAACCTATATTGCTTACTACAGAGAATTTCCTGAATACCTGAGGAAGATATCAAATAATTGTATCTAAATATATTTCCACAGAAGAACTCTGATTTTAGGGAAACTAAAATCTGTTTTAGTCATACAACATTAAAACTCTTGTTAGACATGTAAAGGATTGTTTGGTACACATCTTCTACTGGATTTAAGTTGGGTTGCTTTTGGAATCGGATTTGAAAGGGAAATAAAATCTTCAAGACAGTTTTAGAAGTTCCTCATGAAATTAAAAGCAAAAATATAGTTTGTCTGATAATTGTTCAATATAAAGGCTTTGATTTTAATTCTTGATAGCTCCCAGAATTTCTAAGGCATAAAAAGAGAATTCAAAGAGCTTGGCAAGTTGGGGGCTTAGGGTTATAATTACATTGATGGTAATATGATTTAAAATCGGGAGGCTTGGGAGAATCAGTGATTCCATGTCACAAGTTAAGACAATTGAGAAAGTGTGATAGCTCTTGTAGTTCAGTTTTGTGAAGGAAACATGTTAATTCCATTTACTTATCTGACTTAGAAACTCTCCAGACTGAGTGGGAGGGAAGAAGGCAAACACCACTTCTGCCAATAAAATATAAAAAATGTGGAAAAGGGGACAGAGAGTTTTTATATGATTAAGAAGTAAAGAGCAAGCAGTTGACTTTAGGGTGTTTTCCTTTTATGTTTTGCAATCCTACAGCTTACATTATTTCTTAGGATTTCTTTGACACAGAGTGGTGATTATTGCTGTCTTACAGAAGTGTGAAAATTCTCTATACTCTTAAGCTTTGGAGCATCTCTAATTTATGTTGTTTATTTTGGTTTGTATTTCTAACATCTCCTGAGACTTAACCACCTTGCATTCCTGTTTATATGGCATATAACCATACTGGAATACTTTTCTGTTGGCACTTTTTCCCTCAAATTTCTTCCACTCATACTGCCATTGAAAGAAGGGATTTGAAGTTGTCCAGACTAACTCAGAGTAGTTCATTTCTT
Organism: Agelaius tricolor; assembly: GCF_023055355.1. Taxonomy (NCBI): domain Eukaryota; kingdom Metazoa; phylum Chordata; class Aves; order Passeriformes; family Icteridae; genus Agelaius; species Agelaius tricolor. Next base: position 41,945,943 of record NW_027269269.1, on the reverse strand, counting down.
CTGGAAATCAAGAATAACTATGCATATCATAATGCACATCCAGCTAATTGTTCTCCCTGAATAACTTCAGTCTCCCCATATTTTTACGGCGTCAAGTTAAGCAGCTTCCTACAACTACTCAAACAGATGAGTGACAGTTACAATCATCTAAAAAAAAAACCAAATTAGAACCTCCAGTAGGAGATGAAGGTTCTGGAAAACTGTTCCAATAAATGTCAGTTTTTAGCAAAGCAGTGGGACACAAAATTGGTTATTTTCAATTTCTTCATTTCAGTGTTTTATATGAGAAAACTTTAATTTTCATATCAGTGTAGGTTGTTTTTAATTTCATAAAATCCAATTTTGTTTTCATTATTAACATTTTAAAGACTAATGATAATAATAATAAATCAGAATATTGCTTAGAATCCGGCTTTTAGAATTTGCCATGTTGAGATATTTGAAAATTAAAAAAAAATGAAAAAACTTTTGTAAACCAGATTATTTTTCCTAACAAAATCTCCATATAAGTACTTATTTGATAGAAAGAAAGAATTCTACCACGGACCCAAGTACTAGTGAATCAGAATTATAATCAATTTCTTACACCCTTGTTCTCTCTGGGCCCAATCCATGTGTTATTCATTAATGATAACATGTTTCTTCAACTTATTCAGCTGTTTCTTTTTGTGGGCATATTTGTTCATGTACAGCTGTTTATATTTTCAAATGTCTTTATTTACACCTGAAAAAACATGTTTGTGGAAAGCATTCCATTTCCTAAGCACTAGACTGGTGGTTTTTTTCTCTTGAATTTATGCTTATGCAGTCTATTGGGTATAGGCTATCCACTTGAGATACATAGTAATGGATGCTGATAAATTCCTGAGGAACCAGAGAGCACTGGGCTTGTTTCCTTAAATAAAATATAAATCTTCACCAAGATGGCTTGAAATGTTTACTCTCTTACACATCTACAAAGGTTTTGGATGCTTTGCTAAACGGAAAACGTTTCGTACTCGCTGTGTCTCCACAGACATCACAGCCTTTGCTTTTTGAATGATCCCTGCTGCCTTTAACAGCATTAAGATTAGATGGAGCTAAACCAGGATCCAGGGTTGTGAGAACTCCTGGATCTACTGCATGTCTTAGTCACACCCTGACACACCTCCAGGTCTTATTCTGTTATATCTTAATCCTCCCCCAAGCCCAAGTTTCTGGTGGAAATGTGTAGGGGGATAGAATATAAGAAAATAAAGATAGTGTAGAAAGTAATCTCACCCCTAAGGAGTTGCAGCTGGGCCAATTAGCAAAGATTGGGAGGAGGCCTGACTTTACCAGGCCACAGCTGTAACCAGTGAGAAGAAGAGTGCTATAAAAGAGTGGGGTGGCTGGGTGGGAAGGGAACTGGAGTCAGTGGCTGCTTTGTGAGGAAGAAAGAGTCAGTGCTCTGAGGAGCTGCCCACAAGAAACACCAAGAAGGTATGGAACTTTTGTGATAGGAGACAACAGTATGGAACCCTTGCAATAAGATGACAACAGAAATGCAGTTGGGATTTGTCAGGTTTGACAGCACATTGCTTATCCCAAACAAAATGGGACACCAGGGCTGTGAATTGTGTCTGTTCTGAAGTCTGAACACACACAGAAGCATTTTGCCATAGTTCACCATTGAGATGTTTCTGAAGTATGCTGTTGTACCCACTAGAAATCTTTTATTCTCCTCTTGAGTGTAGTCCTGTTTTGTATGAAGTATCTTTAAAAGAAATCCATCTGAAGGCATATGGTCAGTGAGATTGATGCATTCAAAAATTTAAAAAGAGGCTTTTGAATGCCAAAAACTTTCTATATGTCAGAAATAACCTGGCATTAAAACGAAATAAATCTGTCGAGGCTGGGCTTTCCAAAGAAAGAACCAAAGGTGAAATAGAACAGAAATAAAGAGGTTTGAAAATACGTTTTCCCTCTACCTTCTGTCTCCTGTCAGCAGATATTCTTCTTAAGCTTTCTCCTCAGCCTGGCAACCACATATTTATGAGAACAGGAGGAAAGTCTACTCAGCACTCCCCAAGTTCTCAGGAAACGCTGCTTCTCTGTTTTCCAACCTTGTTCAGTGTTTCTGGCCACGTGGTTCTTCCTGAATTTTCTTTTCCAGGTTACAATTGCTAGCTAAATTCACATTGCAATGGTGGTTTCTTTTTTGTTTTTGTTTTTCATTTGTTTTTCTGTTGTCTTTTTTGTTGTTGTTGTTTTTGTTGGTTGGTTGGGTTGGTTTTTTTGTTTTGGTTTAAAACTCATCCTTTCCTTTGGTAGTATATATTGTGTAATTTAAGGCTGGCTGGAATTTCAGGTCATAAAAAAAGCAGTATTTTGATGGAGTCACAAAAAGATGCAGTCCAGGAATTTTTGGTTTGTTTGGGTATTTTTGGGGGGTGGTGAGGGATTCAATGACAGCTTTGTCCCAAGCCAAGAAATTGCACAACAAGTAAGTCATCCCTTTTTCTCTTTTCTTAACAGAGCTTATGGGCTGAGTTTACTGTTTCTTCTAAAGTCCTCAAGCTGTTTAGCACTGTGCTGTCCTGTAGCTCAGAGGTGATGGTGATACTGTGCTGCTGTCAAAATAATGGTGACACTGCAGATGAGTGAATACATGGTGGATGTCACATATATTTTCTCTCCTAGCCAAGCATTGGAGCCAGAAGAAAGAGAATAATGTGTGTATAACCCTTAGAGAATCTCTCTGGTCACTCTTCTCCTCACTTTATATTTCCATTATCATTTACATTTCTGAAAATGGAGCTTTGTGAAAGACTTTTGGCTTTTATCAGTGGGCTGGCAAAATATGGTTCCCCTGAGGGATAATGCATGTGAAAAAAGGAATTATGTGAAACACTGTAATAATACTGTTGTGATGGTATCTTGCAAGATGAGGGAGACTGAGGAGATATGTACTACAGAGGATATTTAAGAGTTGGAGTCCAATATCTTTCCCCACTTTGGCTCCAGAGCAACTCATCTGTGAGTAATTCTATTGCCACTTAAGCAAGAAAAGGTGGATTTGCAGTAAGGATGGCCAAGGAATTTGGACTCCATTCTTGCCTTAGCCACATTTTTCCTGTAAAACCTTGGAAAAATTATTTGATCAGCCCCACAGGTAGAAAAGTTATTGTTATGTTAATGTTATGGTGTCTCAAACAAGGTTTTATGCTAAAACCTTGGCACAGGTAAATCCCTGTTAGATATGATCTATGTTTATGCCTTTTTAAATAAAATCCCACGTTTTTCTCATGCTCTGGGTCTTGAACTTCACTTTGCCATGGGTCCCTCAGTATGCCCCAGATGAAACCACATATTGAGATTACTTACCTGCTGCAGCCTGTCATGTTACTAACAAACACCAGTCTTCTTTTCACACTCTGGACTGTAAAACCCTCACCAATTTGTATGCAAAAGGCAGTGTTTTGGGACCAGTCTGCAGCTCCTTAGCTTCAGTCTTTCCATGAGCAAGATACAGAGTCTGATTTATAAATACTGGCAGAGGTTGATGCCTGGTAGGACCTCAGTAATCCAGCAGTGGTTGGATAAAACTTGTTATTAACTCAGAGGTCCTGTAATACTTCTCTGTAGAAGTATAAATAGCTTCAAATAGTACCTCCCCAGGTTAATGACTTTGCTGCAAATCAGTGCAACATCCACCCACTGCAGGAGTAGCACTATGAAATAAACATAATGACAATCAAATCTAATGTATGCTGGGAAAGGTGACCTATGCATAAGTCTTTAATTCTAATTCTCTTTCTTGAGCTTGTGGTATTTATTTGTTGCCAGTGATGCTAGGGGTGCAGTGAAACAAAATGAAATCTGCTTCTAATACATCTTCAGATTCCCATTAGGGTAAGATTTGAATCATAAAACAAAGAAAAGAAAAAGAAAAATGTATAAAATGGTATATTTTGTTTCCCCCCGTGGATGAGGTTTACAGCAAGAAAGCAAATGTTAACTTATAATAAGTAGCCAGCCATCCACTGGATATCACCTTTCCAACTGAAGGGGAAATAGCATTCTTTTTCATTAAAACCACTTCTTTTATTTGTGTTAAACATATGCACTCACTCAGTAGATTCTCTGCAGCAGACCATAAATTAAATATGAAATAATATTTTAAAATCCATACACAATGCACACAGAATAGAAAAACTTTGTGCAACTGCTTCTGAGCTTTTTTTATTCACCGTAATATCTACTGCAATGAAACCAAAATCCTCGGTATACTTTTTCTTCAGAAGTAAATAAGATGTGATTTTGGGATTTTGCTTATACTTGTTTGTGGAGTTCTTTTCCCTCACTTTTCCGTTCCTCAGTCCAGGAAGTTGCTTTGTTTATTTCTAAAATGCAGTTTACTAGTGCACCTTTACCATAGGGTAATTAAAAGCTTAAAGATTTAAATTAAAAGCTTAAAGCAGGAAGATTTATCCAATTATTTGGACATGGCACCAGAGGTTCAGGTGACATTTTTGGCTGTTTTGTAAACATTTCTACTGGCTCTTCTCTGGTTTTGGTGTGTGTCCTCAATCACACTGGAGGTGACAGTCTAGTGGAGATCTTATTCACCACATAGCAACAAAAAGTGGTGCTAAGTCCTCGACCCCAAATGCAATAAATCCAAAGAAAGGTGCTGATTTTAAATGAGTCTGCAAAATTATGTGCTTATTTTAGCTTAAGAAATGGCAAAGGCTCCATCTAATCCAAGATCAGGTTGTTTTTGTCCACAATTTTGGAGCTGCTTTAAAGCATTTATTGACAAAGCAGAGCATTCAGTGCTGTGTAGATTCCTTTTATTCTTTGCTAAGTAGCTGCAGACTACTGGCTTCACCAAGACCTGTTGTTGCAGAAGCTGGCATGTCCCAGCTTTCATGTCATGAACATCTGGGGTGAAGGTCATTCATGGAAAAAGGTAAAAAAATAAATCTTTATTAATACACCAGCTGGTCTCCACCTTTGCAAATACTGAATATAAGTGGTTTACACATGAATATTCCAAAATTGTAACTGTCATCAAATTTTACAAATATTTTGGAAGGAGTGACAGAATTTTGTCCGTATTTTGGTAGGCATTAAAGTCTGTGTCTCCTCTCTTCTGGGGAGAAACCCTCTTTTCCTCTTTTTTCACAGCTCATTGTGCAGTTACTAATGGAGTAGAAATGGTCACTGTTGAGTATCATTTTCTTAAAGTAATTATTTCCTTTCCTGAGCCATGCCAAGTTATTTTCAGTGTCACTAAAACTATTTACAGTGATTTTATAGACTTAAAGGTCTGATGTTATTTACAAAAAAACCTGCTACTGTCTTTTCTTAAATCTGTCTTTTAGTTGATTCACATTTGTCATGAACTAGTGCAAACTGAAAATTTTAATGATGGTAATAGGATTGGGGCAGGGAAAAGTATTTCAAAATGTTTTGGTTTGGGAATGTTTTTCTTGTTCCAAGTAGGTGTTGAAAGATATCTAGCTTTCTACAGTAAAATAGTTTTATGTTAAATATTATGTGATTATGTTACCTAATTAACTTCTTCTGCATCTGTTTCAAAAGAGAGCAGTTGCAGAAAGGGACTCGAGCAATAATCTCAGAGATCCAAGGGAAATTATTTATTTATAAGGCCAGACACCGTGTCTCACCATCTGGCATTTAAACACTAAGTGCAGTCAAGACTGAACTGTGTTCAAAGGAATTTTACATAGTGAGAGGACTAAAAGACAGGGACAATCTGCAGTGCAAGGGCTGAGCACAGACCAGAGGGAACTTTCCCTGTTGAGAGGCATGCTGGATGAAGGGCAGAGTGGGTAGGAAGGCATTCATGGTTCCTGTCACAGAGAGTTTAGTTGGTTTTTTTTGCCACTTTTATCCATAGAGTTCCTCCAAGAAAGTTGAGCAAAAAAAGTCGCATCTAAAATCACATGGGAAGTTTGGTTGCAGACCCCAGAAACTGCAGTAGAGGGAAGGAACCCTTTGTTTATTAACATTTCTTCTTGAGCAGACTCCACAGCTGCAGGAAGAGCTGTGATGCTGTTCTCCAAGTGAGTTAATACCAATTCCATTTCCACAGGGCCAATTTCCAAGCAGCATATATGCTCCTTGGATCCTCTTAAAAATTAAGAATCCTAATTATTATCTTCTCAGTTCCTCATATTTTTTCTTCCACCTGCAGTAAAATAGTTTTTTTTCCTTCCCTTTCTTTATGGACAGCCCATACTGTGATAGGCAGTGGTACCTTTCTCCATTTAGATTGTAGAAAAAAATAAAATGGGCCAGATCAAGTATAAACAAGATATGAAGTGAAAGAAATAAGTAACATCCAAGCAGGATGTGTACTACTGTGTGTTACACAAAGACAAGGTCTGAATGGAAAAAAATTTCATTTCATTGGAATTTAAGAAGATGTCAGAGAAATTAATTCAAGTGCCAAGCAGAGGAATAAATATTTTCAAAGGCTAGGAGTCTGAATATGCCAAATATAGAGTTCTATTAGGTTGCTTATCCTTTATTGTTTGTTTCTTCTCTAGAGCAGGGTTCTTTTGTGAAGATATAGCCTTTCAACTGCAATTCACATTGAAGGAAAACAGTATGAGGCTGCAGGAGAAAGGTAACCACACAATGAATTGAAAAATGACTGGTAAGTTCCTTTTAGTCAAATGTTGATCTATTATTGATTCTGACAGTTTAGAGTCATAAGGTTTGGCCTTATATTAGGAGTTTTTAGCAGGAATCTAACATGCTGTCAACTGTTAGTTGAATAGTGCATATTTTCAATTCTAAATAATACTAAGAGATTTGTTGCTGGAATAAGCCTTTTTAAATTTAGAAAAATATCTGCATAGCTACTTAGATGTCTTTTTTACTCCACTATTGTGGTGCTTGAATTGTGACAGTCATCATGTGTTAGCAAACTCTGAATATGAAACTAGAGAAAAAGAGAAACAGACCAGTCACATTATTGTGTCATATCTAGGAGGTTCAGCAAGAATACAGCATGAATCACTTACACAAACAGTGTGGACTTTGTTATTCATAAAGCTCTTCCAGCTCCAAATTATGATTGGTAACAAAAATCTAGAGATCTGCTAGAGATAAACTGTGTTCCCTCTGCCTTAACTGTTCCTTTTTCTAGACTGGGACCTAGAAATGGGTGAGCAGGTTGAAAAAACAGTAACAACGGCAGCTTGCATGGGGCCTGGTGCTCCTGGGAAGCTCTAGAAATCAGACCTTGAGTCTAGACCTGAAAAAAAATCATATCTGCATGTGGCAAACTACTCATTTGTACAAGTTTGTTTCTGGTAGTGCTGTTGAAGAGATTTCCACATGTGAGGTAAAAATAATAGAAGAGTTTAAGTCTGAGCTGCCTTTTTAACAGCAGGCCATAAGAAACCATCTGCAATACATATGAAAGGGGTAAATCAGTCCTGTGAATCTCAGGAGTACAACTGTGTGTTCACAAGCATCCATTAGTATTTTATCTATCAGATAGTTCTAGCTGGATAGATCTGGAGCACTTTTGGAACAATTGTTATCAGAACTAGTTTGGGAATGTCAGTGGATGTGTCTGGAGGTTGGAATGGTTTCCATGAGCGCAGATACAGGCTGTGGGAGATGCTGTCAGGGGGCTGGGGTACCAATGTTTTAACAGTGAGTTCTGGATGCCCACCACTCACTCTGCAAGGGAGACCTTCCCTCAAGAGAAAATCCAGTCAAGGAAGTCTCTGAACCCTGGTCTTGATGATAAAAGCTCTGGTAAAGTGACCTCATTCAATGTTCCAGCCAAGATTCCTTCTCTGGGGTCTGCCTGTTCTTAGCTCAGTTGTTCCAGATGACAGCGTTACAAGGGCAGTAGATGTTTGTCCTGGAGCTGATTTCCAGTGAGTTCAGGCACTAGCCAATCATAATTTTGGCTACTTTGTTCCCTGTCTCTTTTCCTGAGCAGTTGTGAGAGAATTTCCTCTGGTCTCCTTCCTGAGTGGTGTCCTGACTGCCATCCACAGTGCCACTGGGAGCTGAGCTCCTGAGGAAGCAAACCCTGATCTGGTACAGTGGGAGCGGAGCATCAAAATTAGGGTGCTTCCCAATTAGGGCTCACTGGCCTTGGTATTTGCTGGCTGTGAGATTGGTCAGAAATGATTCTCCATCCCTCAGGCTGAGTAGCACAACAGCTTCTCTGTCCAAAAGAAGTTAAATCCATTGTTCTTCAAAACAGAGGTGCTGCTGAGGGACAAGTCACTGCTCTGTGCTCTCACCTGAACTATGCCTGAGCTCTGTCCAGGTGAGTCCTGGCTGGTTTGGGCAAGAAGGTACCAATAACTGAGCATCTTCTGGGCCAGCTGCTGAAGCTGGGAATGGGTAATTCTCTACTTCTTACCTTCCTGCCATGTTTTGGAGCAGGATGAGCACAGTGCAATGGAGTTGTGCCATACCTCACACACAGCCCTCCTTTCCAAGCCCTCAGCACCAGTCTGGCTGCTGAAGCAGGCTCTAGCTCTTCTGGCTTTATGCTAACAGGCAGCATTGTTTCCCCTGCTGGGTAATTAAATAAAGCCTGGGGCTGGAGAATAACACAGGATCTGGGCTTTTGCATGCCCTCAATTCTTCACAGCAAGTGTTTGTGAAATAATGGAAAGTATTATGGAGCAATTTGATTTCATGAATTGTTCATACTGATGGCAAAGCATTCCCTAATTGTATAATAAACATCTGTTCTGCTTGATTAAGTACCCTCAGAACAGAACCATTTCAGGGAGTCTTCTTTCACTTGCTTAACCAATACAAACAACTTACTTTTTTAAGTGGTCCCTGCAACGTGTGCTGACCTTCATTTGACAAAACTAAAATGACAGCAAGGAAAACAAATTACTGAAATTAAAAGGTGGTTTTTAAACCCTTTAAACTGTCCATTGAGCTCAAGCACAAATTCTCAGTAAGAAGATTTAGAGTCTGCCATGTAGTCTCATGGAAAAATCTTATGTTCTTAGAGAACTCAGGTTTGATTTGTATGCTTCAGTAGCCATAGCTAAAATGGCAGCAATTCTCTAGCTTTAAATGCCCCAACAGGAGAAAGGGTCAATTCTTTGAGTTTTGAGCTTTCTTCTTTCGAAGAGTGGATCCAGGAGAGGAAAAAAAAAAAAAAAAACAAAACAAAAAACAGAGGAGCAGTTTATACCATTGAAATGCACCACAGACATCAATGGACTGCAAGGGGAGGAATCTTGTGTGGAAGCCTGTAACAGGACAAGTCACTGATGCAGCAGGTTTGGAGTACTCACTCTTTTATGTGTTTCACCAGCAAAGGCCTAAGTGAAAGCTAAGGGCAGTCAATAACTCATCAGACATGATGTAAAATGAAACAATGTTCAATCAATTAGGTACCATAACCATTCCATGAAAGTATCAATTGGAAATAAAAGCAGTTTAAGTAATTAAGCAGCCTTTTATAGGCATCTGGGGATGGGAACTGCTCTGTTTTCACAAGTGGTATATTCTAACAAGAATCTCTTGTCAATAGCTGCCAGAGATGCATGGCTTCAGATGCTAAACTGGGTTATTTCCACAAATAGTACCTCTAGCATATTGAGTTCACTGAGATAACACAGTGAAATTTTTGTCATTTTTATTTAAATGCATTTCTGCTGTTCCTGAAGGTGCTTTTACACATGCCAACATGTATGAAAAGACAATGAAGCTAGAAGGTATAGTAAGATTTATCTCATAGAACAAAAATTCTTGGTTTATGCCTTAAGTTCCATTTTCTATCTGCTTCACCTGTGCAATACCTATGAGAATCAATTAAAGATTTTTTTGGCACAGCTGAAGGATGTATAGTCCTATTTATTATTCTTTTATTTTTTTATGTTGCAGCTGAGTGATTTTAGTTAAGAAGTTCAACTAATTTCCATTGTTTTTCTATCCTCTTTTTCTTTTATGGAAAAATCTCTCAGAATCTCTGTAGAACAGAAACTAGAATTTGATCACATTGTTTATTCTGTCTCGGACAACATTTGTGGCAAAATGTTGTTTTCATTTAGTATGACATAAGTGTGTGTTAACAAAGCTTCATTATTATTTCTGTGTATTAGGAAAAATTTTTTGTTAAAAGAATAGGATCAGTGGATGAAGTGCATCATTTAAGGTTATTACAGCTAGTTGAAAATATTCTGTTCAAGTGGGCTGCAGAAAAATGAGTGTTTACAAAGTCGGGGGGGTTTTTTACTTTGTTTTGTTTTTTAATATTAACTCTTCATGAGTGATTTTTTTAATTCTAAAAGCACAATGAGAAATCTGAATATTTTTATTTTTTATAGAAATTGTTTCATTTGATTGAGCTGTGACAAGACAGCTGTGATATAGTTACCTTGTCTCCCTTATGTCTTAGGACATAAATTACTTGCTGAACTTCAAGTATGAGGTAAAAAAATTCCTTCCTGCCTTAGGAATATCAGTTACTGTCCTCTGATATATGGGTGGTGATTAAGTTGGACTAGTGTACTGAGCAAACTCTGTGAATCCCAAGTCCCCTGAGACAGGAGGCTTTGTTGTTTAAAATGGAAAATCATGTGATGAAATGCAGCTCCCTTGGTAGTGTTGCAAACAACAAGAATTCAGCTGCATCTGCTTAGGCCAGCCAAGTCCACCATGAAAGGAAGGTTGCTGTGCATTAAGAAGGGAAATTGCAAGATAACAATAAAGTTCTTATTTTGCTAGAGCTAGACTAGTGTATAGAAGTTATCTTAAATATCCTGTTTACTAAATAGGCCTTGTTTAAGTATGGGAAAGACTGAGGGGACACCTTCCTACTGGAGAGCATTATTTGAATGCTGCAAGGTGGTTGAGCCATTGCAGGCAGTATCTTTCTTACAGAAAGGAAGAATGAGAATTCAAGTCCAGTTTAACATTTCAGGAGCACCTGAAATAGTTGGAACATGGGAGAACTGGGTCCCAGTCTGGGTCCTCAGAGAGGAAGGGCAGTAATAATAATTTGGGGTTTTGTCCTTCTGATTGAACACCTGTGTTGTCCATGTGGGAGCATGGGGCATTTTGGGATTGTCCTGCATTTTGGAATAGCCAGCTGCTTAGAGAACATTGCTGGGAGGTGAAAGATAAGATTCAGAACCCTGGGAGCAATCAGAGCATCAGACAGTGATCTTCAGCTTGTGAGGTGAATATTTCCCTGGAGAAGTTGTCCAGACAAACTTTGGTCTCCCTCTCTGAGGTGTCTGCTTTTCCTGATGGACTGCATAAGAATCCTATATCCTATAGTATTACAATGCTTGGATAGCTTCCTAAAAGGTCTCCTGTTTCTCAGGCAGAAAAGACTTTTTTTGTGTTTTATGCAGTAAGGAAGATTGAATAACTGCAATGAACTTCAAAAGTACTGAAAATCTTGTATAGAAGAGGGTGGAGGGTTTTTTCAGAGAAAACTATCAAAATAAAAGCTTCCTTAGATGTATTTATTACTGCAGAGAAAATGAGGTGTCAAATAGCCAGGGAGTTCTGATAGCAGTGTTTTATTTTTGGGAAGCATCAGAACTGTTATTGCTACCTTTTTTTTTTTTTTCCCTTTTTCCCCAAGGCTTAAAGAAAATTTCTTGCCCAGTGAGCCTCCCCTTCCCAAACTATCTTTTCTGAAGCACTGCATGTCCCAGAATGTAGGTTTGGATTATATTTATGTAAAAGGGGCAAGGTGTGCTGTGTGGGCATATGGCTACTGTTCCATATATAGAATATTACCCTCAGCAGTGTTAACATTCCAGCTGCAGAGATCACTCATGCATATGCATAGTCCTCCAGGAGCAGAAAAGGCAGGATTATTGCATGTGTCTGAAAGTCTTAATTAACAGACTTCAGCAGGGTGAATGGTAGGTAAAACTTATTACAAGCATCACTGTAGTAGTGTGTCTGTGAAAAGGCAGGTTATGCAGGAGGTGGACTGAATAATTACTGTGGTCTTAAAACTTATGAAAAATGTTATCTGGTATTTATTGGGTAGAGATATATGACATGTATTTTTTTTTTTGAGCAAGATGAATACCAAGCTGCACTGGACTTCAACCTGCCTGGAAGCAGAATTTGGGCTTTCTTTTCTTCTTCTGATCCACTTGAATGAATGGAATCAACAGCAGAGAGTATGAGCTTTTTTTAACAGATGAAGTGCAGGAAGGCATTTAATTAAATTAAAGCTCGGGAAATGTTAAACCTGTGAAAGGAAATACTTTTTCTAGGCTCCACGTAATTTCTTTTTGTTGCTCCTTGAATGCTTTTCAGACATAGGTGTATGACCAAGGTAACCAAGAGACAGATTTGTCATCTGGTTTGCAGCATCCCCAGCAACTGCTCAAGTGCTTGCAAACTTCTCTCTGGAATATTTCCTTGCCAGACTTGTCAGATGCCTGCAGATTTGTATCACAGAAATGGAGCTTTGGAGTGTCCACTCCAGCTCTTACTGTGGAGGTCTGTGGCACCGCTCTGCTCCATTCCTTTTGGCCACAAGTCATACTGGGCATCTTCCCCTCCTACTGGGAGAAGAGCAGGGCCAGCAGAGTCTGTGCTAGTCCTCATTTGTTGTCAGACAGGGCAAACCAAGCTGCCAGATGGGCTTTGGGAGGGCAAGCAGAATTTGCCTCTCAGCTACCAAGGGTTGTCAGCCAAAAAGCCACTTGTTGTGTCCCAAAGGTTGCTGTCTCACTGCTGTCAAGTCCAATGCTGTAATCTCATCTATTTTACAAGCTTTAGGGCAAATCATGTGTCCCTGGTTAGGAAGACCAGAGCTGTGTGGGCATTCTGGATGTTTCTTTGCCTTTTTCCTCCAATGGAATGCTTCAATTTGAGCCCCAAACTCTCCTCTTTGCCTTTTTGGTTGGCTACTGATTTTTCTTTACCTCTCACCATCAATCAAAACTGTGGCTTTGTGAGGAATTTCCTGCATCCAAACATCTGGTTCTGAAGGCAGGAAAACTTCCCCAGTACAATTCCTACTTATTGATCACATGCATCATCTGAGCCCTGATTTTCTGCTATACAGAAAATCAAAGACACATGAATTTGACATGAGGGTAAGAATAGTGCATGTGGGACAGTCCATGCCCAAAGATCACTGTGGGGTATGCATTTATTGATTCAAAGTAGTCCAAAGCATGACTGTTCTGTTATATGCTAGAAGATTTTCCCACCAATTGAAGGTTTTCAACTTTATGCTTGCACTTGAAGTTTTTCCTGCCTGAAATCCATCTATAACTCCCTTTGGACAGTGCAGATTTCCATGGAACCATCCTGGAAAGCACTGGTGACGCCAATGAAATAAAATATGCTTCTTGCATGCACAACTTATATTCTCTTTTATCTGACTTCATAATGAAATTCACCCTTTTAGTGAAGGAGTCTGAAATGTTTCTCATCATTTGAACATTTTTCCTGTTCTTTTTCTAGTATGCTATTAGAAAACCGTACTTAGCAATGAGCTGTTTATTGTCTTATTTAAATGAAATTATGCTCTTCACATGGTACTTCACAGTTGATTACTACATTTATCCAGGCTTCAGTTTTTGAGTAGCCTGTGGATGCACCCAGGAGTTCCAAGTATCATGTATGTATGAGAGCACTAGGTCAAGAAAAATTGCTTTGAAATGCTGTACAAATAATGATCCCAAAAGCTATATTTCACTGGCTTTATCTGTGTATGTGACAACTGTGCTAAAATAACCTGAGAGTGCTCCTCTGAGTGAAGTTACTGCTCTCAACAGTGCTGACAAACAAAACAATTTCTTTCTTTGGTGGCATATACTCCTGTTTTATTGTGTCTCGTTCCTGGAAGCAGGAATGTGTTTGGAGGGCATGACACCTCAATGAGATCCTGTGGTGCATATGACATGGTGACAAATGGCTACTTTGCAGAATAGAATATGATAGAGACTGTGGCAGAGTTCCATGGCCAATTTTGCTTAAAAAAGAAATAGACAAAAACCAAAACGAACAAAACCCCCTTTCACTAGAAACGAACAGTAGTATAGTTCTCAGAGAAAAACCTAGAAAGCTTCAGGGGGGCTCTCCATGCTTGAAAGCCACACAAAACCCTTTTCATGCCACCCTGCTTCTTCCCACCCCAGGAGAAAATTTCTCTGTGTCAAACACGCTTCTCTCTGCTGGTGTGCTTGATTTTAGGGGGCACACTGTAAATGTAATGAAGGGGAGCATTCCTGATGAAGTTAGAAAACAAGAGCCTGTGCTGACATTTGTGGAGCATCCTTGCCAATAGGCATATGCAAAGATTTACTGTTTATAGCAGTGGAAAGCTATGATGCTGTGCCTCTGACTCATGGGAGCTATATATTTTGTTCTTTAATGCTCATTAGTGTTGTAGGAGGCTCAGATTTTAAAAGGGGTTGCCTAGGTAGGTTGTCACTTGGTGATGAACATAACCGGTGCAGTGAATCTTTCTGACAGCTCACAATCATAATTATTTTCAGAATATCAACAGAAGAGCTGTAATGCATGGTTTATAGCTTTTAGCTGGTGGTTTGTGCAGTGGTGGGCTTTGTTTTGCAGATATATCTACCACACCAAAGCAATTTTCTATTCTTTCACCTTCTGTGGCATTTTCCCTCGAAAATCTGTTCCTATTACACACTGCCAAAGCTATGGGATCTGTTAAGAATGCATGGCTGTAGCTGAAATCTGCAATTTGGTGGCAACATTTTCAATTATAAATTTCATAGCTGCAGCATCTCTCTATAGAAACCAAAAGTTTAATTACAGGAAAGCAATGCTAATTAGGGAAGGAAATACTGTGGCATTACAGTAAATAAATGTAACAGGGAAAAGTTATTCACTATGCTGGCTGCTACCAAGTGCTTGTGGAGGTTTCCATTTCCCCTGGGTGGTCTGTGATGGGATCTGGGACGCTGCTCCCAGAGCCACTGATTTGCTCTGGCTTGTGCCCCAGGAGCCAGAGCCCTGCTCTGCACTCATGGCACTCGTCCCTTTTGGTTTTTCCCCTGGGGAATGAGGCCTTTGTGTGATGCCATCTATGAGCCCCACAGAGACAATGTGTGTGACACTTTCAATATCTAGAGAAGAACAGTCTTGCAGGCCAATCTTACAGCTCCTGGAACTCATGCAACACTTGGGTGTGGGCAGACAGGTCCTGAAAGCACAAAAAAAGGCATCTCTAAAGAAGAAACTTTGTTGCTTTGTATTCAGGAGGGGGTTTGTTCCCTCCAATTTTATTGCTGAAGCCTAAAATATCTTTAGATTGTGCCTTCTGTCCCCAAAGTATACTTGAAAATACCTTTTTTCTTTTTTTTTTTTTTTGTTTAGAACTGGATAAATCTGATGTACTTTTAATAAAAAGCAAAAAAGACGACATGGAAAAAAAATTCAGACTATGAAAAAGCTGGACACAAAATACAAAAAAATTTGCAAACTCATCACAATAATTTAATCAATTCTAGTCTGGTGGATTTTGCATTGATTCACAGGCTTAGCACATGACTTTTAAAACTCAATGCAGCATAGTATTGGAGTGATAAGAGTGCACACTGCTGACTTGAGAGGTATTTTAGTGGGCATAGCAGATACCTGAGAGCACAGTCTGAGGTGATATAATTTCTTGTGACTCTAATACATTCTAGCTCTGCTGATTTACATCTGCTGAGAATCTTATCTATGGGAATTCCTTGATGCTCAGTGCTATTATTCTGACACCTGCCAAAGTGTCGATGGAGAATGGACCATAAAAATATCACTCCGTGATGGAAATGAATGTAACTTTAAGATCAGTCATTTGTGCTAGCCAGATTTTGTTCTCATCCTAATAGAACTTTTAAGTGTCTATTTCATTGCCAGGATAAATGGCCAAGCTTTAACTACTGCAAATGAATGCAGAACTATAAAACTTCAGTATAATCATATAATTTATTTCTTAATTTTCCGTTAGTATAGAACCAATCATCTGTTGAAGAACACTGTGATGTCAGTTGGGTGCCATATATTTGACATGCAGAAATGAAATCTGTATTCCTGAGAATGCAGACTTAGAATGATTTTTATCATAATTTTAAAAATATCTCACAAAGAGAAGTTATTCATTATTGTCTTTATTTTATAGCTCAAGAATAGGGTGTTTAGAAAGGTGAAGTGACTTTTTCAAGAAGTTCAGTGGTGGAAAATAAAATATTGTTAACATGACAATGGTATTTTATTATAAATGCCATTTTATAATAAATGTCATTTTTATAAAATGATGAGATTTCATTACCTTCAGGGAGGCCAAAATTTCCTTTGGAGTCTCAGATATAACCCATATGTCTGGTTCATAACCTTATTTGCAAGGAAAGGTATTCTCAATCTTTTGCCAAGCATGAAGCACACCTTTTAATGATAATCTCATAACTTCCCTGGGACTGCAACCAATGATTTCATTAAAAAACAGGCTTTGAATTTGAGCTCATCTTTCTAGCTGTGAGAATAGAAACCTTAGGGGCCTCATAACCTCAGGGCTCTATAATCAACCACTGGTTGCTGTACAGCTGTTTGATAGAGACCATGCTGGAATTTACTACTTGCAGCAGCAAAATAAGCTGTGGTTTCAGTACCCTTAAAGATTCCTAAGCAGTTCTTGACCTTTATTCTTTTTTTTTCATCCCCTGGTGAAGTGGTTGTTGACTCTGCCACAGGAATCATTTCTGTGTACAATCTAACCTGTGAGCATCTGCAGTCATACAAGAAGGAAGAATTTTTTCACTGGAAGGGTCGTCAATGGAATGGGCTGCCCCAGGGATGTGGTGGAGTCACAAGAATGCAAGAAATGACTGGATGTGGCACTCAGTGCTGTAGTTGACAAGGTGGTGATTGGTCAAAGGTTGGACTCAATGATTTTGGAGGCTTTTCCCAGCTTTAATAATTCTGTGGTAAGGATGTGCAAACTTGTGGAGCTGTAAATGGGCCTAAATTCCAGCAAGTGTACAAGATGAGACCTGGAAAATGTGGGAAGGTGTAGGCAGCATGACAGGCAGTGAGTGCTCTGTTCTATGGCCAGCACCTGCAGTAACTTCAGAGAACGAGGAGGGATTTCATGCAAAACAATGGGAGAACAAATATTTGAAAGGTTTCTCTGAGGCACTGCAAACAGCTCCAGAGTGAACACAAATGTGAGCAGTGAAACTGTTTTTCAATGCAGTACTTGTATAACAGCCTGAGCCGAATTACTGCACATTGATTATCTCTTACAATATGATTTTACAATTCTAAGAAACATCTGACTCCTTGAACAACTCCAATGCCTTCCATGAGAGTCCAGGAAGATTTTATTCTGAGTATCTGAGCCTGGAGTTTTGCTTTTTTAGGGTTTTTTCCTCAGTAGAATTGTCAATGAGAAAATCTATTTTTTTTTTAATAAAAAACCAACTTCACTTCCAGAACTGAATTTCTGACAAAAATAATAATGAAACAGATACAAGGAAAATGTGTCAAAATCAGCCACTTCATCAACAAACAGAACAGCATTAATTTTACAGGAGAATAACTAAATTAGGGAGCAAAGTCACACCTCTGTCCATAATTAGTTGGTGTGTCTTGGTTGTGCAGTGGTGCTCACTGACTATGGATTATTCAATACCATGGAATGATGGAGGTTTTTGAGAAAGGTGGAAATGTACTTTTCGGGGTCCTTTTGGACCTACCTTCCCACACTTTCTTTCTCTTCTACTTCATTATTCCTTTTCATTGAGGCTTCTGCTGCTTTTATCCCTTCCATTGTGGATTTGCCTGCCAGGTTTATCATTGTGCACCTAAAACCTGAAGAATAAACTCAGCAGGAACTATCTGAATAAAGCTGAATAAATTTCGGCTTCATCTCCCCTTGGCTTCTGCATTTCAGAAGTGCTAGAACCATTAGTCTGCTTTGCACCAGACTTGAATGTGAGCATGGGGGAGGAGGAAGGAAAAAGAAAAATACAGAAGAACTGGAGTAAATATTTCTGCTAGTTACAAGTGAAAGCCTGTGTAAGGTATGGGGATCACATCCAAAGCCATATAAACCTGTACAGCTCTGCTGCTGATCCACACAGAATTTTACTCTGTTTCGGTTACAAACTCATGGTTTCTGCCTCCTGTATTCTTCTTTAGAGCTACAGATAACATTGGAGTTTTTAGGCTCTTCTGTTCCTGTACAAGTTCAGCCTTTGTAAGTAAGGTGTTCCTCAGTGGGAATAAGGGAGACACACATGGAACATTTCATTATAAAGAAATTTTATGCGTCTGTTTATACTCAGGTTCTTTAGAAAGAAAGAAAATAGAAATTGTATTTCTTTCTATTAATTGAGGAAAACTGATACCAGCTTAGTTAGACACACTTCTTTAGTTACTTGGTTTCCATATTTGCTATAGTTTACACACTACTTGCACCCCCCACAGTGTTTTTTAAAATTTCTTTTTTCTTTAAAAATGCACTTTTAAGTTGCAGACTTAGTTATGCAAAAAGAATATAAAAATGTCTTCCTAAGCACGGTTGATTTTGGTCTGCTCCCCACATCTTACTGATTTTGCTACACTGTTAATATATTTTCTAGGGAGTTAGTTCTGTATGCAATGTACCATCTAAAGTACATGGAATTCTAGAGATGGAATCAATATTAAGTGACTTGATAGTATCTTTATTATGTTTTAATAATATTGGGGTTTACATTTAATTTCCTTGTGTTCAAATTTGGTTGTTTGTTTTAATTCATCTGCTCATCATCTTTTTCTTATTAATGGCTAGAAATGTTCTTATAAATTAATTTGTTTCCGGGAATTTTGCCTTTTTTGGAAGGGCTGGGTTGGTTTACTTAATTTTCTTTGGATGAATGGATAAAGTCTCTCAATGGCTATGATGTAAATTAAAAATAACTGCACTGACGTCCGTGGCTATTGCATGGAGAGACAGGATAGATTTTACCATACTCCTCCACATCTAAGAAAGCACAGAAAATTTATTCCAACATCTCTTACAAGAAGGAGGCCCTTAAGACTGATTTAATTTGATGACTATTTCCTGTGGACTTGTTTGAGAGATATAGATAGATCGACAGATATATTATCTTTTATTTTAGTTTCTTCTCTTATATATATATAAGCCATACCACGTGATGTCTACTTTTTCAATGATTTAGAAAACTATAATATGCAGGTCAGAATTAAAAACCCACATCACAAATATTCAGAAAAACTTCATAAATAATCTGATTGCAGCAGTTCCAGCCTTTTCCCAGGGGACTCCTCATCAGCAGCATTCAGAGAATGTGTAAACACTTCACCTCAGAGCAGGGAGGAAGAAATAATCCCTGGTCAATTGGCCCACAATCATCAGTGCACCATAAACAGCTGGTGGTGAATAACTCTCATCCTTACTGAGAATTGCAGCATGCACAGAACACAACTCCTGCCAACTGCTGTGTGCATCCCTTTGTTAAAAAATAAAATAAACATTTTTCACTTATAGCCATGTGTCTGTGTAATCAGTTTCTCAAATTAAAATGGACAGAAAAATGCAGAATTGGAATGGATCAAAGGTCAGTAAATATTCTGGCATTTCTGATTTTAAAGGGAGGTATGAAATAATTATTTAAAAGGCATGGAAGAATAGAAAATCAGAAATAAGGGTGTTATATTTATGGAAGTGGGAAAATTGGAAAAAATTAAAATAGCCTGAAGCACCTTTACAGTTGCAAGGAAAGGAGGGAGAGGGAGATAAAATACTTTCTATGATATATAATGAAGTCAATCAAATATTTTTATAAAATTTTTGGTTGTTATTATGACCAAATTATCCAATTAATTACTAAACATAAGGAGCCCAATCTACACCGTTTGGCCTTTGTTTGAACGTTTACATTATTAGAGAATTAAATTCATTATTTTTGTTTATGATTTTTTCCAGGTGTCATATTTTCTATTTGAATATTTCTTCTCTTAAAATTTTATCAATATGTTTTGGTTTTTTTAATTGGTTCAGAGAATAACATATTTTTATTTTACTGGAAGGGAGAAAATCATGTAAGCAGAAGCAAAATGTGGTTAAGGAGATAATTTGCTCCTAAAATCTATTAGCATTAAAAAAAAAAAAAAATTAGTATTCTTTTAGTTTGGGTTTGTTTGTTTGTTTGTGGGGTGTTGTTGTTGTTGTTTTTAAATTGGTTGGTTGTTTCTTGGGATTTTGCTGGGGTTTTTTTGTGTTTTTTTTTTTAATTCTGCAGCCTGCATCTTCATGAATAAAAGTATCAGCGCATTGCTAAAAGTCTGTTTTACTTTTTAGACTGCTACAGAAAAAGAGCCATGAAGGCTTATTTGTGTTTCACCTTTAATTTATGTGCTTCATGGACAATGGATGTGATATGCAGATCTTTGACACATGTCCTAACTTTGCTTCGTTTGCTGAAAAAATTTCTGTAAAATGGGTAAGTCAAGATGGGAATTAGTCAAGATGATAAGGTTCCCATAGTAGTTAGTTTTTATCCTTCTTAATACATTTAGCCTATTTTAGGGCATTTATATCTTTCTTGTACTGAAAAAGTGGCATTTCTCAGGCAAGTATATGTGCAATTATATGTGTATTTTTATCCCTTTTTGTGAGGTGATAAAATATGTTGGGAAGAAATCAGTATTTCCCTCTTCCTACAATTACAATACATTTAGTAGGTTACTTTTCTTAGTTATATGTAGTCCTGATGACAGTCAAGTAAAATATTTTTTTAAATTTCTTTCTAGCAGTAAAATAATCTGCAAACATGCCTTTCTAATTAAATTTTATTCTCCAAATAAGGGTCCAGATAAAACAACATTGTTCCACATTATGAATGTTGCTTGTTTGGTCTTTAATTCTCCTGATTTTTTTCAGTCTCAAACATAAGTCCAACCCCTTTGACTTATTGGCTGTTTATTGGCAGGGATTTCTCATCTTTTCCCGGTAATTTTTTATGGGCAAATGTCTGAAAGACTCTTTCTAGCAGTCTGTGTTCTCTTGGAGCAAAAGCTCATTACTCTTTGACAAAATCTTCCTGAATCTGGAGGAAAAACTCTTCACAGTCTCAATAAAAGCATTTTACTGACTAGAACAGTGCTATCATTAATCACATCTTCCTTCCCAGCCCTTTCTTGCATTCTTTAAACACAGTAATAGTAGAAGAGTATAAAAGTAGAAACATCTATTTTTTTTAACTTTTTCTAATGTAGCATCTTTTAAATCTCATGTTTCTGTTTCTTTTCTCTATGGTCCCCTTAATTTGCCCACATTTTTCAAGCATTATCCCTAAAAGACAGACAAGCCTAAGTGCCACAGGAAATAAAGAGAGCAGAATAACAATCTCGTGCCTCTGACACCAGATAAACACTTAATAGGTCACAGAATGAAGTTTGCTCACTTGTTTGCAAAACTTGCTGCTGCACAAATGGCATAGTCTGAACATTTGAAATGTGTGCTCTTTGTGTGAAGCTAAGAGTTACCAGACACTATTGATGAGGCCTGAACCCAGAGCAGATCTCTGGAGAACCCTGTTTCATGTCAGAATGAGAAGACTCACCAGAGGATTGCCTGTGCTTATTTTGATTCTTTTTTGGTCCTTTTTTCCCCTTTATAAAACATACAATAATTTCATCATCACCATATTTCCCCAATTTCATTAAGAATGTCATGTAGTTTATGACTTCTTCCCCTCATGCACTTAAAGTGACAAAAGGGGAAATTCCATTGACTTTGCTTCTTGTTAACGTTGTTACTCTTTCAAGGCTTTTTGAATGGATTGTTTAATTCTCTCCAGTATCTTTCTGGATACTGAAGTGAGGCTGACAGGTCTATGATTTTCTTGTACTCTTTTGTTTGGTTGTTGTTTTGTTGGTTTTTTCCCCTCTGTTGAAGACTAAGTTTTATCTTCTCCTGACCTGTGCTGCATCAGCTACACTCCAAGTCACAGGAAATAATCACTAATGACTTGGAGACTGCTTTTACTACTACTTCAAATTCTTGAGGAAGCCCTGGTCACTTAGATACTTCCATCATTCAAATATTACTTAATCTCTCCATAAATAGATGAATACTGGCTATAAATAACCATTTAAATTCTATTTTCAGTACTATGAATGACAGGGATATATTACTGAGGAAGCAGAGACTGAGTATTAAAAGGGTGTAGGGAGGAAATAATTTAGACTTTTAGGAATTACTGGCTCAATTAAATCATAAGTCATAAAAGAGTTATAAGCTAAGGTCATCTGCAAGAAGTTCTCCTTACTTAAAAAATGAATCAGGGTCATCGTTCTGAGCCTTTTTAAAAAGTTTCATATTGGCCTTTTAATTCTTTTATAGTTCTTTTAAGTTCAGTGACAGATTTAGTTTTGTTTAACTTGTCTCTACATGTATTGAATCAAGACCTGGTCTTTTACTGAAGAAGTATGTAAGCTGCAGATTTGTTAGAATTATTTTGTACAATTCAGTCTGGGGAAAAAATAGAGAATATTTTACTTAATTAACTGAGAATTAAATAACATCTTGCAATTTGTATATAATTTCTCCACTGAATTAATTTCTGTAGGCTTTTTCCTACCAAATCTAAAAGGATCAAATGCTTAATTTGAAATTCCATCTAATTAAAGGAATTCTGTATTTTATTGATTTCTTACCAGAAGAGAACAATTTAAAAGCAAGCAATATGACACTAGGGGAAGCAATTGCCTTTAGCATATTTGATGCTGTATTTCAGTATTTCAATTTAAGAGAGTTTTATACAATTTACCGGATGCATTTTATTCTCATGTTTTTTTTTAAATCTCAGGTTTCACTACTATGTAAATTTTAATGGGAAAGAAAGAAAACTTAGATTGCAAACACAAGGAAAAATCTTGTACAAAGTTGAAAGCCAGATTAAATAAATTGGACACCCTACACAGTGCAATATATATTTTAAACACGTACCCATGATGATATTCTTAAAGGTCACAGATGATCTCAAACTGCAAGTTACCTTTTAGATAAAAATGTTGATTATAATGAAAGTGATTGTAAGTGTGGTTCAAATTGTTCTTTTATTTGAGAAGTGTCTCTTGCTCTCTCCTCTTTCCTGTTAATTGCTGTGTGTAGGAGAGAAGCTTCTGCTGCAGCTGTGCAGGAGGTGACAAATAGTAAAGCACTGTATGGACAATAGGAGTGAAACCAGCTTTGCCTTATGCATTCATACCCTTGGAAAGTATGTTTCACTTGTCCAAATGCAGGCTGGGCTCCCTGTCCTTGCAATGGAGCTGTTAGAAATATCCCTGGAAAGGTCTGTGGGCAGGTCACCAGTGCCTGGCCTCTGACAGGACACTGCTTCAGGCACGTGAAGAAACACAAATATCAAAAGCAGTGATGCAATTATTGCATTTGCTGTAATTGAAACCAGAAATCCTCTGTCTTACAAAATACATCAAAGCTTTGGGGAAGTAAAGTAAATATTGAACGTGGCTGTCATGTATAGTATACCTCAGACCTATTACTATGGGATTTTAACATTTTTGTGCTTTTCATATCAGTGATTAATTATGAGCCCCACCTTTCATTGTAAAGTTAATTAATTATTACAAATGAGTCTTCTCAAAGTTACTTAAGATAGGGCTGAGACTGGAATGAGAGATTTATAATTTAACACAGCCTCATTTTAATTTTTTTTCCAGCACAGAAAGACTAAGAAACATTCATATCTGGATGTTGTTTATTCTTTTGTAATGACTTAAAAAAAAAAAAAGGAAAAGAAAAGCAGGGTACAGTTGAGAATAAATTTTCCAGTCTTCACCTGAAATTTAATATCCTAATTTGAAGCCTTGCTGTTTTGGACCAGAAAATTGGTGTCATGTTGGACTATTTCCTATTTTGAGATGGGTATTTTATGTGATTTTTGAAACTGTTCCAGGGACATAATTTTCAGAAACAAAAAAAAATTCCTTTGCTTGCCAGGTAGAGTTCTCCAGTATTTCATATATCTGTATCACCAAAGTACACTCACTACAATAAAATATGAATGAAAATAGGCATTCTATGCAAACTGACTATACTTATAATGTTTTTCATATGGTCTTTTGTACAAAGCTTCCAGGTTTTCCTATATCCATGCTATTCATTGGGAATTTCAGCTCATTTGTGCTAATGCCCTTGTATTATATCATTATTAAGGGATGGTGTAGGGTGCATCTCGCAGACCTGATGCACCAGAGGCATCCCCATTTTGGAAATAAATGAAAGAAGTAGTAGTTGCTTCTCTCTGCCTTAACAGGTGAGATAATTTTGGAAAGAAAATCTGAAGTATGGAGCAGTAGTTATGCTTGTTACAGTGAATCAAAGGCACAGTAGGGGAAGGGGAAGTAGGCTCTCCACAGACAGAATTTATTCATCCTGCCATAAAAAAATCCACCCAGGGTGTGCCCAACACTGCACAAAAGGTGAGTTCCCAGCATGTAAAGTTATACTTGCTATCTATGTTCTTCTTTTTATTCTTCTTTTTATTCTACCTTGTTAAAACTGGTATAATGCAATTTATTATGCCTGTCTCTCTGAGATCCAGGAAGAATCCCACTCCATCTCTCTGTTTCTTCCCTTTCTCCCACAGTGCTGGTACAAAGCACTGGAATGGTGCTAAGGTGCAGTAAGGTCCTGGTTGGATATTAGGGTTGTAGGACATGCCCTGGAGCATTCCTGAGCAATAGTGCAGACCCTGCAGACTTGGTGGTGTGGGTGTTACAAACCTGTTTAAACACAGAAGGGCAAAGAAAACCAAACTCTGTGAATGAAATGGAAAGAACTTTTAAGGTTCCCAAAAAAACAGAGATAAACACCTAACAAGATTAAATGTTGATGCCAAAAAGTTGGTATATTTTTATTTAATACTAAGTGAGGTGAACAGAAAGAAAGAGAAAAGTTAGAAAAAGCTAAGGTTACTTTAAAAATCATAGGATGGGTTGCTGACACCCCATGCTCCCTTTGTTGTTGCTGAATCACTGTCTGCCCCTCCCTGCAAGTTACTGCCAAATCTCCCTCCTGCAGGAACTCTGAGACATAATGAATTTGTTATGGACTCTTAACCTAATGATATTTCTGCTATGAATAAACAATGTAAGAGCTGATGGTCTGTGTGAGGCAAATGTGTGCAAATGACTGAGGAGGGTCTTAGGAGCATTTTCAACTTTTGTTTTTGTACTTGCACAGAATGGTGGAGAACTGAATTAAGTTGAATGTTGGAAAATTTGGTGTGTATATGTATATATATACATCCACCAAGCTACTTGAAACTAAAAGGGCTATCTCATCTTGCCTAGAAACCCAGATCCTGTTTCTCCTAAAATAAATAGCTAAGTAGTTGTAATTACATTTAGGTTTCTGGTTTTGTTTCATTCCTTAGGAGAAATGCAGAGGAAAATCAGACAGCTAGAACTAATTTAAGATGCCAAGC
Organism: Agelaius tricolor; assembly: GCF_023055355.1. Classification (NCBI taxonomy): domain Eukaryota; kingdom Metazoa; phylum Chordata; class Aves; order Passeriformes; family Icteridae; genus Agelaius; species Agelaius tricolor. Next base: position 41,920,483 of record NW_027269269.1, on the reverse strand, counting down.
TTTTGCTTCTGTTCCACATTATTTTGCATTGTATTTTTTTAAATTAAGAAATCGATGAAGGATACAGCCAATATGGTGTTTCTGTAAAAACAAAAATCTCATCTGTACAATAATTAGAATATAGATAGATGTTCCAGATGGTACACATGCAAAAGAAGGCTAGCTGCAAAGCAGATGGTATTATGACCATACATAAAGCAACTGGATAATCATTGTAATATTGTGACATGTCATATTATAAGAATAAATACTTTGTTTTCCTGAGAAAAAAAGGTAAAATCATCAGTAAATTAAACCACACAAGGCAGATGTGGCACTTATCCAGGAGTTACAGTTCTAATAGGAGCTTAGAGGCTTTATTTCTTTAATTCATTCCCCTTATGAAAAGGAGGTAATTCTAATTTGAGTAAAATGTCCTTTAAATTATTTAGATTATTCTGTATTTCCAAAATGTTGCCAATTCTTTTACTCCCCCTGAGAATACTCAACCATTACAAGTAGTTTTATTCCTAAGTTATTTTTCTTTAAATGCAATAGACATTTCTATAAAAATGTACAATGAAACATCACAATATCTGGTAAAAGAATGAAAAAAATCCAGTAAAGCTGCACAATTCCTATGATAAGACACAAGATCAATATTAAAATTTTTCTGGATGTTGTTTATATGAATAACATACTCAACAACCTAGATATATTACTAAATATTCAAGTAGCCAGCACCATAACTAGAAAAAAATATTCATATGTTGGTACTGCAAAGAATTCCTAGAGCTAATGGAATTTATCCTTTGAAAGTTTTTTTAACAGCACACAAGTTATTTCACAAGCATCAGTACAGAAATGTGTATCTATCAATCAAACTTTGTGATCTACAGCAGATCATTTTATCTACAGTTTCCCTAGGTAGACATGTAAGTTTTTTTCGAGATGGAAAATAAAATAGTTTCAAAAGGGAACAAAACAAAGCAACAAAAGGCCTTTCTTTGTAAACATATTAAGTGGAGAGAAACTTCTTCCAGGGTGTCTCCTATTTGATTTAGAAGGACATTATGCTTTTGTACAAGAAATACATGTATTTCTGAGAAAGCAGCCATTTATAGTGGGCATGTTAAAGTTCCAGGTCTGCATGCCAAGTCCTTATTGATGAAGTAGATTGATCCTTATTGATCCTTATTAATAAAGTGTTGAGCTCCAGTAGCATTCCCTGGGATGCAACACAGGCTTGTCATTCCCTTCTAAACAAGAAAAAGTATTATTCTCTCATCCTGTTTCTGGATAGCAACTTCTGCAGACATTTCCAAACTCTTCCAAAAGAGTTTTGCCTAAGAATCCTTACAAGTCCTAGGAAATCTGAAAGGCAATATTGCCTGCTGGTAGTGCAGCACCCTACAAGATCTGCCAGGTGTTTGTTGTCATTGTGGTTGAACTGAGCTGCCTCTGGTCTCTGTTACAGACAAAGATTTGGGAGCAATATTTTGGGTATGGTTTTGATTTTGTTCCACAGTCTAATGAAGTCTGCTTGATTATGTCCAAGCAAATTACTCAACACCTTTTGACATGAAACAGTGAGCCCTTTGTTCTGTACTGTGAAAAAGTTTCAGCTCATGAGTGCAGTTTGTGGAAGCAGTCATTGACAAGACAGCACCAGTGGATTGGCCTGCACTCTTATAGCAAAACTGTTCTAAGATTTGTGCAACTTCCTGTGCAAGAGATGGGATGGTTTGACTTGGAGAAGTGCAGTGATGTCAGCATATGAGAGACAGACCAGGACGTGTTGCTAGTGTGCTATGGAGACATATTTTAGCTGTAAAATGTTTCCAGTACAAGATTCAGCTCTAGCTGAACAGGTTCCTCTGAGTTAAAAGCCAGATCACTTGTTTCTTACTGGAATTAGGTAATTCTGTTGTTTTGGGATTTTCAGTGAAAAATGAACTGCTTTATTATTAGCTCAGAAGAATCAAGTTGTAAAAGAAAAAAAAAACTTAATGCGCTAAATGTGCTTTTGGTTGTGATGGAAGGACATGACAGCTACTGTAGGAAGACATTTCCATGTTTATTTGACATACCATGGTGTCTAATTGATTAATAACCCTGCAAGGTTGTAAGCTATATTTGCAGCTGTCAAAAAAGCCCTCAACAAAACAAAACACACACAGACAAAAACTCCCACAAACAAAAACCCTCTAAAATTTAAATCAACTAAGCATAAAAGTCTCAAAACAACCAACTTCTATGCCCTCCATAAACCCTCAAAATAGATAGTGTCAGATCTTCAGGCACAGATACATCATCCAGTCTGATGTCTATATATCACTCACAACACTGACTGCAACACTTCCCTTGATAAAAGCAGCTTGGCTGGATAAAGCCTGTGCTCCAAAAGAATGTGCAGTTGTGTACTGAAAACTTTTGGAACCATGAGAAACAGCAGCTGTCTTAACTTACTGTGATGAGATGTATTACAAGTCTAGTTAAAAAAAAAAAGTCAAATTTCTCAGTTGAATTGTCTGTTTCCATGTACTTATTCTTGCTCTACCTTTCCTCACTTCATTTGCTTTCTACACTGTCTTCTAAGGATAATTGCATGCAGTATACAAGTCACCTATCTTGTTTTTGAAGCTGAAAAGAAGCTGTATTTCTAGCATTACTCATTGTTAGGAATTATCTCCTTATCTCAAAACCTTATTTCTAGACTCCTGATCTTTGTTTCAATAGCCTGGTTCACAAATTGATTCATCTCAATGTGCATGGCTTTTTCTATCCTCAGTTATCTTTCTCCTAGTTTCTGGCACCTACCAATGTTTTCAGGAGTTATTCTTCATCCTGACTTGATGAGTGATGTGGTCTAATATTGATCTGTGTGGAAGACTTTTAAACTGCACACAGCCATAGTGCCAGGGAAATGGCTTTTTATTCATGGTGTTTTTCCCCAGCATCCAGATCTTTGTGGCTACATCTGCCGTGCTTTGTAGAAGTTAAAAGAGATGCCCAGATAGGGTAAGTTCAGTCCCAATTCCTGTGGTTTTGCACTTTTTACAGGATTTTACGAGATGAGTCTCACATAAAAAGTGGAAATAGTTCAGCATAGGTTTTAACCTCTGCTCCTTTTACATTCAAATATGTTGTGCCCGAGGCACCTGGTATGTTCAGAAGAGTTTTTCAAAGTCTGTGTTTGCCAAATGAAAACAACAGCAGAATTTATTAATAGCTCTGCTTGTTAATCCTAATGTTTCATTTTCACAAAAAGATAATATTTTTTACATTTTCACTACAATACTTATTATTACTAACTTGCCAACATTTGCAAGTTGGAATGATGCATTTTTATTTTGATGTCTTTATAATGAATGTATCTGCCTATTATAATCTTTGAGGAACCTGGGCCTGTGACTTGCCTGCAGAAATGTTTATAATACAGTAACTGCTTGTAACCTGCTGATTCCTTATGTTGTAGCTCAGAATTGATGCAGACTTTACCTACACAGGCATTTAAATTTCTGTTGAACACTACTCATGTTCTGAATCAGTAGGAGACAGTAAAATATTATTTGCCAGCTATGAGAATGAAGATGAAATGGGAGCCATTTGCTACATGACAGAGGAAGTGACCATCAGTGCAGTGAGGGAATAACCATGTTTCTTTCCTTCCCATATTTCTACCAGAGTCTAGCACAAAGATCACTTCCTTTGGACACAGGATAAAATTCTTGAAATCTACAGAAGGAGAAAGATATAACTATGTATGAATTACACCTTGAGGAATTATGCCTCAGCTCTGCTGGGTTCATGATGTAAACACACATATACTGTAGCCAAAAAATTTAACATTGAAAAAGCATTGCTTTAAAGTCAACAGCTTATTTTAAGTTTGGGAAAGAATAAACAAAACATAATTAGTGAAGACTAAGGGAGAATGGGTGATGATTTTGAAAGAACAGCAATGAAACTGTTGACCAAATGCTTCTCAGTTAATATTAGACAAATAGATGAACTTGCCCATCACCTACAGATAATGGCATCTTAGTGCTTTGTGTATTCAGAAAAAATTCAGTGTTACTGGTGCTTGCTCCTTCTTTACTATCAGGGATATCTAACAGAGAAAAAACCTTTGTTTTGCCTAAGTCCACTGGCAAAAGAAATTATCTGTGCCTCAGCCACCTTGCTGAGAGTTTGTTTCCTGTTTCTGCCCACTTCTCTTCATTACAAGCATTGACAATATCCTACATTTTTTATATTGGCTCCTTTTACTTACTAGGGGATTAGAAAACAGTAGCAGACTTTTCTACAGAAATAGATATTTAAAGATTCTTTACAAACACCTTTAATGTTGAATTATCATCTAGAGAATGACTCACAAGCTGAATTCTGGTATTGTTATGTGAAAAAAGCCCAATCTGACTCCAGAGTCAGTTAACTCTCAAGCCATAGATCAGTTGTTCTTTATCACAGAGAAAAAGGTACTGGAAATTTTGCAGAGGATATTCAAACTGTAGTGCGAGTCATGTCTTGGGTGGCTTTGTTAGGAAGTTTTGTTTGTTTGTTTATTTAATTTGGTTTGTGTTTTGTTGGGGGCTTTTTGGGGGGGTGGTTATTTTGGCTTTTTGGTTTTTTACAGAGATAGTATGAAAAATATCTGTCCTGTATTTTCGTTGCCCTTGTGATCTCCAGCAATGCCACACAGGGCGATTTATCCCACTTTAAATGAAGATATAGCACATGGGAGACGATAACCAGGATATGTCTTTAAAATACAAAGTAATTAGCACTGCCCCCATCCTCCCACCCTTGGTGAGTGCTGTTTTTTCCTTGTGGGAGCAGAGGAGTTGTTAGCTGTGCCCAGGCTGACACAGCTGGGCTTTGCAGGCCCTGCAGGGAAGAGCTGATTTCCAAACTGAGCAGCTGCACATCATTCTTAAGAATAATTTAGCAGTTTTCTCCTCATTTAAGCCAAGCAGGCTCCAGAGTTTACTGAGACACTCCAACTGAGGGCAGAAGCAATTTCTGTGTGTATGAACACATATCAGACAATTTAGGGCTCCCTTCATTCCTAACCTGGCCGTGAACTGCCAGTGCCAGTTCAAGAGCAGCAAGTGCAATGTGCTGCTGGCACGAAATAATCAGCCAGGCACTTACTGTAATAAGTGGAGGCTCAATGAGCTCTGTGATGGGAACTCTGCTATAGCACTCTATTGTAAGGAGGACAATGGAGCAGGAGCCAATGGAAATTTTTCAAAAATCATTTCTGTGGGAGCTTGGCTTCAACGTTTTTCCTTCAGTCCGATATTAGTAAATATTTGTTGAGCAAAATATTTTAGTTTCTAAATAAATCACTTGAACCAATTAATTTAAGCTTGAAGTAGTTACTCTTAAGACCTTTCAATAAGAAAAAAAAATAATTCATTTTTTTATAATAAGCATTTACAAGACTTCTTGCAAATGGTTGTTAATGGAGAGACTTTTCAGACTGACTTTTTTTTCCTTCTGAACAGACTAGCTCAATAAAGTAGTGTTTTCTAATCAAACCAAAAGTTTTATTCCTTATCAAGATTGCAACTCTCAAGTAGTGTTTCCTAAGTGTACTTGTTTTCTTTAGCTGTAAACTGATGGCATAGCCACTTAGGAAAATTCCAGTGTTTTACAGATTCTGCCACTATTGCACCAGATTTGCCTGGAGTGAAACACAGACACATTGCTCTTACCCAAAGTCTAAAGCTACTTGTTCTGCTTTTATCACTGACTGATATCTGACAGAGACAAGTGCATTAACACACTCCATCAGTCAAGATTTATAATATTTTACCTGTCTTGTGAACTTCCCAATCATGGAAGGCTATTTGGAAACAGAAAAATTTTGGTAGCCACTAAAAATTACATGGTACTAAGAATAAAAAAGTTGTTGGTTTTTGTTTTTTTTTTTTGGTTGTTTGTTTGGGGGTTTTTTGTTTTTAATATTTTAATATTTTAATTAATGTTTTAATATTTATTAGAACTGAAATGCATTCCTTATCTAACTAATAATTCCTTATTAGTTAGATAAGGAATGCATTTCAGTTCTCTTTGTAGGCATCAAATGAAAAAGCTTAACAGAGAGATTACTAAAAAACACCTAAAACTATACTTTTATTAAAAGAGAGTTAAACTATTTTTAAAATGTACTAGTAGAAGGCATTTATTTATTACTTCCCTTTAAACTCATTGACTTGTAATTATATTATTATAATCATTATAATTGCCTAATGGGTACCCTACCCCCTTCACCTTCTCACCAAAAAAAGCTCTTGTCAATAAAAAATACATTAAATATATGATTACCAGCAGATGATCACCTTCTGATCCAGATTTTTTTAAAAAATCATCACTTCCACTTTGAGGTCACCTGGGCAATACTATGGTGCCAATGATTTTAACTTCTGAGACATCTGTATTCCTGACTATTCTTCTAAGAAGGACATTTTGAGGTATCTTTAACATTGTTGAAAATCTTACTGCAAAATTCCATTACATGAGCAGCTAACCTCTAGAAGAGCATTCTTTCCAAATTTATGTGGTTCTGAATGTAAACTTCTGAAGTAATCTCCTGTTCCAGTTAAAGAATCCGTCTATAATACAAATAATGATTTTTCTATAAAAATATAAGATGAACATGAATACTTATATGTTCCAAGAAAAAAAAAATTGTTTTTCTGAGATTGTGTACAGACACATGTTAAATAACATGGCAATAAACTGTCCTTCCTGAAATTAAATCCAAAAAATTATAGATAATATTGACGTTTGTTCACAGTCAAATAAGTTATGGACTCTAGAAGGTCTGATAGCAAGTAAAGGGATATTAGGGTACACAGTGTTTGATTTTTTTCCCCTTATTGTTTAAAAAGCTGAACATAAAAGTGGAAAAAAAATAGAAAAAGAAGGCATAGGCTCTTGACTATTTAAGTTCCAGGAGAATCAGAATGTCCTGAGACAATTGAGAGCAAGCTCCTTCTTTCCTTAAGGGATTACTTCAGATTTTCCTTTGGAAAAAAGGAAAATCTGGAGGATTGTTCCTGGAGGAACTCAGGAAGCCTGTAACATTTTTTGCAATATGTTTCTCTGCATAAGGGGTGCTGATGCCTTCTATGAGTTATTGTTTTTGGTAAGAATAGCTTAAACTCCTCAAAAGCTGTGTATGAATGTACAGCTTGGGGGGGCTGGGAAAAAGGATGTAATTACTTGCTTTAAAGACATAGGTTAATTATTACAGATTTATTAGTAACTGTCATAGTCATAGTTATAAACACTTGTATGCATCCTCAGGGGATATTAATTTTCCCTCTTTTGCTCAGGAATGGAAAGCTTCAACAGCAAGGGTGGGAAGCAATGAATGCATGGTAATTTTAAGCATCAAATATGTGTGTTCACAGGCAAAAATACATCCCAAGCTTTTAATTTTGAACATGCATTTGCCAGTTACAGCAAACAAACAAAAAAAATCTTATTAAATTGCATCTGGAAGGCCAAGTAAAGAATAATTTTCATTTTCTTTAGAAAAAGAATAGATCATTTGTTCTTCCTCTGCAGCTTTAGTTCAGCAAGAGTTCAGCTGAAAGCTTCTGAAGAGGTTCTCAGGTGAGTGAATCATAAGGATTCAACCTCTTTAAAGCCTCTGGAAAAAAGAATATTGAAGCAGCATGACCCTCAAAAAAGTCCACATGTGTTTGTAGCAGAAACATGTGAAGTGTTATATGGCACAGAGATGAAAAACAGGTGATTTGGGAGGTTTTTATTTTTGTTGGTTCGTTTTTTGGTGTTATTTTATTTGCATGTAAATATTTCCCTGTACATTTGTAACCTCTTATAATGTCCTACTGGGGTTTTTGGTATCCCAAGCATTTTGGATTACAGCCTCTTTTGAGCTATCCTTACCTTGCATGAAGGGAAAGAAAAGGAAAAGAGCTTGGGAAAACCTGGCATAGAGGAAGAAGCAAGTTTTACTGTTTTTCAATGGGGGGGGAAGTTACATTTTCTGTGTAGTTTATCCCTTTATTTTGGCCACATAATATTGGGCAACCAAAAGATTTATTCCTTTTTCTTTATTGGGTGTCTTTCAACACATGGCCCACCCAACAAAAATGTATTAAGTTCCACTTTGCTGCTATTTTTCATTGCAAGGAGCTAGTACTTCTTTTTAAAAAGGTTTGTTTGACCTAACTGCATTCCAACAGCCAAGTATAATGAACAGATTTCACTGAGAATTTGTTCTCAGGACACAGAATCCTTTCACAGCTTCACTCTTGGGAGAAACAAAACTATCACCAATATCTTTGCCTGCTACATTTGACAAAGAAGAACTCTAAGGGTTTTCGGAGGGCAACAAAACTAAATTCTCCAGAAGGATTTTTTTGGTTTTTTTTTTTTTTTTTTTTTGATCGGAGCAGGAAAGGAGACTTTGTCTGACTGGAATGGGTCTCCAAAGCAGAGGAGTACAGCAAGTAATTCTGCCTTGTTCAGTGTCCTTTAGGCTGACAGCCTCTAGGTTTTTGGGACACTGAAGTGGCAGGCAAGTTATCAGAAAAGGCAAAGGAAGTAAATTTGCTGGGTTTATGCTAAATGAAAAAATGCTTTCCAGTAAAGTATGTCATGACTGGTTTTTCCAGCTGTGTTGCACTAATAATACTGTCACATACAGCAGGGCTGGTATGGAAGTGATTCATTCCACTTAGAGCAAGGTTGCACCATGACCCTTTCCAACTCCAGCATTTTTGTTGGGAGCTACATTACCCCTACTGGCTGTGAGAAAAGCTCTTCTTCCCATTGCTGTTTGATTTCCATGGAAAAGAGGAGCAAAATGACTTGTACTAACTCTGTGTCTGACTCTTAAGCAAATTATTTTAATATTCTTTTAGCAGCTCACCCCTGCATAATAGTGACTAAGTCTTATGATGAAATATTTATAAAGTCTGAAAAACAGGCTGCTACGTGTACTCCCATTTTCTTGATCGTTCTTTTGATGGCTGTCTCTTAGTATTCAAAATCTGGTTTTATTTACACTGATGTGTATTCAGAGTGACTTTTTTGAGGTATATGCTGCTGAAACCCATGGCATGATTTATCTGAAAGGTTGAAATAACAACAAAAAGCTGTAAATATTTGGTTAGTTGGATTATTGCAGCTGATTCTTCCTCTTCTTTGGAATGCATGTAATGCATAATGAGGTGCAGAGGGAAGACATGGCAACTATTCCCAAGGGATTTACATAAATAAGGAGTACTGGCAACTTTTCTCGGTAATATTAAGTTTCTGAGCAAAATGTTATTAAAAAAAAGTCAAGGAAATGGTGCATAAAATGTGTATGAATCAGGTCCTAACTCAGTAATCTAACTCCTGGGGAACAATTAAGGCATAACAGTCTCAAGGCATTTATCTGTCATTTTTACTGGGACACAGGGAATTAAAAAAAAAAAAAAAACCCTAATGGAAATCTTAATTATACATACCTAATTATGAAAACTTCACAGAATAGAAATGCAGACAAGGAAAGCTTTCCAACACTAATAATGCTGCTTATAAAGATGCCATAAACAAGAGAAGGAGCTTGGAAGGATCCCTGATGAAATCCTTCTCTAGTCTTCCTCAGGATTCAAAGGCATACTTGTAAGAAAAAGGAAAGCAAACCATCAAAATTCTGCAGCCATAATTTTAGTAAAAGGTAAATGTCTTTATCCATAATGGAATCAAACACAATTTACCTTTCTTTAATTGCAGACACTTAGAAGTGTTTATATATGAAGTATTCATATTTGCAAGAAACAAAGAGGTAGAAAATTACACTATTTCCACACCCCCCAGTGTAAGATCCTGCCTCAGCTGCAATCATAATCTTAGGAATTTCTAAGGTTTTGGTTTTGCCTGCCTGTATAACCAAAAATATCTTGGGGTTGAAACTCTGGGATTGTGAGTGAGAATGCACATCTCAGAGTAAAGGAATACTGTGGATGAGGGAGAGTACCAAGAATACTGAAAGTTAGATTAAAAAATATAAATCTATTAAAATGACACGTGCCTTGGCAGGCTTCTGTTCATGCAATCAATACAGTTTCATTCTATACCACATTCCTTGCCTAAAGAATGGCCAGAAATCCTGGCTGGAATAATTAGCATGCATGGGATATATGTTTTACCTTTTTAAACTCTGCTGTCTCTTGCTGATTTTGGGACTGGTATTGTGGAGGAAACATTTTATTAGGGCTAAACCTCCATTTATTCCACTCAATTATCAGTTCCCAAAGGAGGCATTTGTATTAAGAACCTCTCTGGGGTGGAAGGATGTGCCCTGCACAGACCCCTTCAGACAATGGGGTGTCCCCACCCACTGTGGGCTGAGCTGAAATGAACATCACTCTTCCCAGCTGGAGAGATACAGGCTGGATGTCCTACAAGCTTTTTGGTACACAAAACTGTTGATTAGTTTGGCCATTTTTTATTGCCTGGCCCAGCAGGATTCTGAGTAAAGCTCTTTTAGCTCATATATTGAATTTGGAGAGAAAGACTTTTATTTTTTTTTTAATTTAGGGGTTTGGGTTTTTTCCCTTGTTTATTTTTTTGTTCTTGTTGTTGGGGTTTTTCCTTTTCCTTTCCTTTTCCCTTTCCCTTTCCTTTTCCTTTTCCTTTTCCTTTTCCTTTTCCTTTTCCTTTTCCTTTTCCTTTTCCTTTTCCTTTTCCTTTTCCTTTTCCTTTTCCTTTTCCTTTTCCTTTCCTTTTCCTTTTCCTTTTCCTTTCCTTTTCCTTTCCTTTCTCTACTTTAATTATGAAGACCATGGGAGCATATGGTTCTGAATGTCTTAAAGTTAACTCACTGTGTCAGCTAAGCACCATCTCTCCTATTGGGAAAAGTTATCAAGCCTTTACCTGGAAGAATTTAAATGTGAAACACGTAAAGGACATTTCAGAAAACACATAAAATACTTTTGTAGATGAACTTTAAGTCTCATAAGATCTATTTAATAGTGTATGTAACAAAGGACAAAAGACTTCTGATAAAGAACTGGTTTAAGAAGCAAAATTAATACTTTTCCTAAAAGAATTGGATAAACAGTTATCCTTACTCAGGAAATCTGTGGCATGAAACCTTTATCACATCAAACAATAATGAAGGATGACATTTAAATCCTCAGACTTTCTAAACTGTGACTCTGAAAATGAAGCACTACTGATGCCTTTGACAAGAAAAATATATGAAGGAAAAGGAGATGTAGGACAGAGATAAGCTATTTATTTTTACTGACCTCAGTCAATCTTGTCCTTGTTTTTTAAATATTTTACCAGTCAACACGATACAAAATGTGTCATTCATTAGATCTGTCAGAGGCAGCAGCTTGGGTAAATGGATGTGATGGATTAACAAAACTCTATGAAAAGCAGAAATAGTGATAATTTTGCAGAAAAAGGATAGACAAATATCTAAAAATTGCCTTTTTCTTTTTTTCAGTGTGCCAAAGATATAACAAACTCCAATATGTCTGATAAGTTTTCTATGAAGTTAAAAAAAGGTAAAAAAAAGGACAGGAGTTGAAGAGCCTTTTTAACATGTCATACTTGAAATAGGGTGTTGGTAGGGATTTGTTTGTGGGAGTGTTTTCTAAGGCAATATATATGTATGGTAAAAGTATATACCAGATGAAATTAAATTAATTTTTTTTTTTAGAATAATCTAATTGTATAACAAAATGTGTTAATGAAGATGTGTTAGGTGAGAAGTATCTTGTGTCAGTTTGATACTGCTGACCATAAAATAGTTACATATGATTTATCTGCCCAATAAATACTTAGGAATTCAAAGTTCTCAGTGCACCAGGCACAGAACAGCACTCCTGCTTGTTTATATCATGATGAGAACACAAATTGTCATCCCAGAAATTACAGAATCCTTTTAAAAATGAATTAATAATCTATTATTTTATTTTAAATTTTATTTATTTATTGAATAAGAAAAGAAAGTTTTGCTTATATTACCCAAAAGACTCTACATTCTCTTTAGAAACATTCCTTTCCAGAACAACAAACTTATCCCAGGCCATAACCTTGTCATTTTATTTGCAGAAATGTGATGTTAGTAATTGATCTGTTGCTTAATTAAGCAATACATTGAAGTATGTGCTTAAGTGATCTCTATTTATTGGGAAGACTAAGCTGTTTTGTATTTTTATCAAAGTTAACACACATTTAGGAGCTCTGTGAAATGGGAATGCTGTTGAAGGATAAGCACCACAGTGAAATACTTCAGGTAGCACCTTATTCTAGACACTTTCAGTTCTCTGTGATGCTTTACAACAAATTCTGTGGAGTCACACCGGGACCACTGAAGGGGAGAAGATGCAAGATTTTATCTTGATCCCACCTAGTGGCCCTATTATGCCTTGTGCTATGCAGGTGAGAGGTCCAGCTCCTTTCTTCTGGAAACAAGGCTCCATGGATTGAGTTGGGCTAGCCCAATGGTGGGGCACAGAATTTCTCCATTATACAGTATAAATTCTACAGATTTAAATTTGGGTTATAGATATGAAATGGCCTGGCTTTGAAGGGACCTTAAATATTATCTATTTCCATTTTCCCTGCCATGGGCAGGGACACCTTCCACCAGACCAGAGCCCCATCCAGCCTGGTTTGAACACTGCCAGAGATGGGGCATCCAGAGGTTCACCTGTGCCAGGGCCTCACCACCCTCATGGTAAGGGATTTCATCCTAATATCTAATATGTATTTACCCTCTTTCAGTTTAGAGATGTCTTCTCTCATTTTGTCACCACATATATCTGTAAGCATGACAACTATTTTTGAAATTTTTCTTCACTAATGTTTTCCAATTTGTCTAGTTCATAATACCCCAGTTAGGACATTAAATACCTTTACTTATTTCAGTCCTCATTTTCTACTGGAAAAAAAATATTTATCTTTGTACAAAATATGTATTTTATAATGGAAATACTTATGTCTAATTATATAGCAAAGAAGGGAAAACCCAAACTGTGTAAAATGAGAAATTATTGTCTGCTCTACAGTTTCATAGTCTTCAGGCCTCAATAATAAAAATACTTTGGAATTTCCATGTTTCTCTTGCACAGATAGCTTTAAAATCCATTATGACATCAAACAATGATAATAAAATTTCACGGAAGGAAAATATGTAAATTAAAGTAAATTTAGAGGTGACTGATCTGGCAATCAGAACAAATTCTTGTAGAAATGAAGACACTCTATTCTGCAAACAGTGTAATAGGATTATAAAGGAATTCTGAAATAAACATGGATATGTGAAGATATTTCAAGGTATTTTCAAACATTTCAGCAATTTTTTGGGGTTTCTTTTTCTATTCTGCTTGCTTTTGAAGTTTGAAAATTATTAGCTTATGAAATTTATCATGTTTTAAATGTAACTAAAGAAATGCTAGACAAATTCTTTATTGTGAAAATATATGGGTGCTCTGGTAAGCAAAGCTCAGCAGAATTATTTAAGTACGTTTAAATATAATTCTTCAAATAAGACTTCTATTCCTATCTCTTGGTGCTCATGGCAAAAAGGCAATGTCAGCATTCTGGTCATAGGCTAGCTCTTATTTGGGCTAATCTATGCTGAAAATCATTATTCTCAACTAGTACAGTTCTGGCAGTGAAGAAAATTTTAAGCTGGAAACAATGAAATATGTAAAAAAGTGAGAAATATATTAAATAGGTTAAAATATGTGGGAAGGTTTATGCAGAATCCTAGTTTGATTTTTAAGAACATCATCTTTTTAGCCAGTTGCAAATAAGAAAATTCCTTTCTTTCATTTCCTTCTCTTTAACTTTGTTATGATGAGAGCTTTGTGATGATGACATTTAGAATGTCACCATTCTAAAACATTGACAGATTGTTTTGTTGTGCTTGTATTAACTGCATTTATTTTCACTTTTCTTTAATCTTGAAAAAAAATAGTATTGTCCTTCCCTCAGTCAGGTAATCTGCTCCTACAAAGCCACTCTGTATAAGTGGGTATTTTCTGGAAGACTTTGTATTAATGTCAAAATACCTGCTGGGGGAAAGGATGTTTCCTTTATGGGCTTATTTTATTTTCTTTTAATAAGAAAAAGAATACATGATCAGTTAAGAAAATATATTAAAAAAAAAAAAGGAAACCTAGAAGAGAGTCTTCTGACCTTCTGAGATATCCATTATACTGCCATACTCATGACCCATTCTTTAGTTTCTTTTCAATCAATGCACCTGAAATTCTCAGTTTTGTTGGTTTAAAATAGCTTATATTTGCATTCAGCAAAGGTATGTGAAAGGGGAATCTAAAATTTTAGATCATTTTTAACTAGGTACCAGTAGGGAAGTAGAAGAGAAGTAAAACATTATAATTTTTAAACCTTTAGAACTTTTTGTGGAACAACACTCCAATTTTAAATCTGTTCCACACTCTTTAGTGTACCAATACTCCATATATGTTCATGTGTATCACTCTAAAGTATGTAAAGATGCCATTGCTACTAGAACTATTTTGTACCTGTGTATTCAGAGACATAAATTACTATAAAAATGCAAGGATGTAGAAAATTAGACCAAATGCATACAGTTTTTCCCATCTCATTCTTGCTGTATGCCTCTGCAGTTCACCTGAAATTTTATAAGGGGCAACTACATAAGATAATTGAGGGATTGTTTACTGAATATTTTTGAAATATTACCATTTCTATGATCTAGTTCCAGAATTCTTTTCTGCAAAGTGAGTGCATGAGTGGTTAGTTGTTCTTTTTATTTTTCCCTCTTCATGTAGCTACAGTGAGTTGTGAGCTCCCATTCCTGCCATTCACAAATCAGGAGGGCCCATTTACATTGAGGTCCAACAAAGAACAGTTCACCAGAAAGATTCTGTGTCTTGAGATTTTTGCCTAATTTAAGGGTATTTCCTGTGATGTGGGAAGAGGAGCCTCTTTAATATCAGCACAAAATATATTGAGTTTGAGCAGTAGAACTTTTTTTTATTCAGACTGAATAAGACATCACAAGTGGCAGGTAGCTTTTAGCCTTTACTAGAATGTGGGGAGAATCGTTGGGATTTTTCTCTTTTCATCTTATGCATATATATATATATATGTGATACATATATATGATACACAAACACACACACCCCTGCAGTTAAAAAATATACCTGAGTGATTATCTTTCAATTCATAAAATAAGACCAGAGAACTGAAAATGACAGGAAGCTCTCCCTAAGCTTCCTCTCACTTCCTCCACCCAAGAAAAATAAGAATCCCCAAAAGATAAAGGGACATTTACCTCAAAGAGCAAACAGCAGCAGTTAGATCTGGGTTTCCTGTGCCCCCACACTGTAGGGATGTAAGTGAAAGATTTGGTTTGATATCCAGGATACCTTCCCTGTTTTCCATCCCTATCCCAAATTATATCCTGTGTTCTCTTAGTTTAGCAAATGGTGGCTGAATGACTTCCCTCTGACTCAGTTTCCTGTCTGTGAAATGGAAAGGGTGCTGAATTGTTGTCAAAGCAATTGAAACATGACTTACAACAAGAAAAAAAACTAATATTAGTTTACCATCTATTGACCTCCATACCATCTTGCTAGTTTTTGCTAAAGTAGCCTATTTCAGGAATGCTCAAGAACTTTGACAATTATCAGATGTGTTAGAAAAGAGAAAGTTCTTTTTCTGAGCTTCCTGAAAACATCAGGATCATTTAAGGATAAAAACTTATTTTTTTCAAATGATGTATTTTAATGTTCATTTATAATTAACACTGGACAAACTTAAAGAAACATCCATCTCCTTGATCTTTGAATGGATTGGTGTGGTCCTGGGTGCTGCAGTAAAATCACAGCCATTCTTCTGATTTTGGATGATCTGTAACACTCCCAGATTAATTGAGGATGAGAGAAACTATATATAATGATCTGGAAAAGTTTATATTATCTGGGTAACTTCTAGACTTTTTCCACCTTCATTTCTGATTCATGTCTTGTAGAGAGTAATTTTTGCAACCCGAAGTAATCAGGAGCTTCGTAATTGACTTTGGGATTTGACCCAGCTAAATTTTTGGTTTTGCTTTCTGGTATAAAATTATAAATAACTTCATGTTCAACTCTAGTAAAGAAACCCGAAAAGAACAGTTCCTACATTTCTTGCTCTCAGTATGACATTTCTATATTATGGTTTTATAAATAAAAAAATTATGTTCAGGCCTGCTTCTTGAGAATCCTTATCCAAGAGTCTGTAATAAGATTATTCTTTTCTCTGTGGCACATGAAAACAGTGGCAATTGCTGCACTACTTTTAAATAAATGTGTTGTAGTGGGTCTGCCTTTCCTGCCTTCAGCTTACCACCCTGCCAGTCTCACTCTCCTCTTCCCAACAGCAGAGGGGAGGGGAAAGCTTGAGGCTTGAGATGAATACAGCAAAGGTCACGCAGAAGCAAAGCAAGATGAGCTGATTTATTCTCTTATTCCCATTAGCAGGCAATGTCCAGCCACTGGCAGTCAGGGCCTCAGTATTAGTAGTTGCTGTAGAAGATAATTGGTTTATTAATTCAATCCTTGCCCCCCACACTGTTTTCCTACGTCTTTTACTGATGAGAATGATGTTGTATGGTGTGGACTATCCCTGGCCAGTTGAAGCCAGCTGTCCCAGCTGTGTCCCCTCCCAAACTTTTGCTCCTCCTTGCAGCCTTCTGGCCTGAGAGAGTATCCTGATGATGTGCAACCACTGCTCAGCAGCAGCAGAAACTTTGGCACTTTACAGCACCATTTTAGCCACAAATGCAGCACATGCCACCACATGGGCTGCTGTGAGGGAAATTAACTCCATCCCAGCCAGACCCAGCACAGCCATCATCCAAAGCTGTTCTAGTCCCTTTGCCAAGTACAGCAATGCAATAAAGATGTTTTATGGCTTGCTTTTATTGTTTGTGTCTTTAAAAGGCCATTAAAAATAACAGCCCAAATGTTTCTGTGGTTTGTGGGATCTATATGTGTCAGTATTAAAGTGAGTCATACCATCACAGTCATGATAGGTTATTGGCATTTTACTTTAACAGAAAAAGTATGGCTTGCTTGAACTGTTTTTTTTCTTTCTGTTTTAGTAGCACCTCCATCCTAGGAGCTATTATGAATGTTTTTATAAGAAAATGTTCCCAAAGCAGAATTCCAGCCTTTATTAAGCACTATATTTCATTGCAAAATTGGTTTTGCTGTGAATTCTAGGAAAATATGTTCCAAGTATTATACTGTGTAAACATGTTCTTGGTAATTGCATAACTGCATTGATCTTGGTGAGTCAAATATCAAACCATTTCCTGAAGATATTCCCTTGAACCACATCTATCTGAAATGACACAAGCAGTTCCAATATTTAATGATGTCTGTGGGTTTGTTTCATAGCTGAAATTAAAGATAATTGTTTTCATGGGCTGTCAGCAGTTTATTGGTATGAGGTTACTTTTCTCCTGGAGTGGAATAGTGGCTGGTACCTCCTTTAAACCTTCTATTACCACCAGGATAAGTTAAGTGATGTTATTGCCTGGTTTAACAGCTGTCCAGCTTGTCACCAGTCATTTTTTTACTTACAAAGCTCACTAAAGTTTTCTGCATCCATATCCCAAAAACTGAAATGCTGTCAAGGATGGTAGAGCATGTTACCAATCCTAGCTGAAACCAGAACAAGGTCTCTAGACTGATTCTCCTTGGGATTTGTCTGGATTTGTCTTGATCTACTTAAAGATTTCTTTATTTTTGTGTAAATGATAGTTACAACTGAAGATTTTTCTGCATGGAAAAGAAAAACATCTATAATCTTCACATAATGAAGAAATACAGAGTATGGGCATGGTATAGCAAGAGAGGCTTGAAATTTGGGACCTGGTGCAGTGTAGAGGAATGTGGCTGTTATATGGTGACCCTGGAGACCTCAGGAAACAACTCACTTTTATTTATTTGATGATAAGTAAAGAAAAAAAAGGCATGTGGGTTGGACAGTACAGAGTTTTAGAGTAAGTATCAGTTATATGTAAAACACTCCATATGCAGTACATTGAACTGCAAAATGGAATTGCAGAGCAAGGAAGAAAAGCAAAGTGTGAAAAGTGATAAGATAAAAAGACATAAAAATACCCCTCGTTGGACCCCAGAGTGAGGAAGATGAAGTTATTCTCCTGTCACCAGAGAGGAGAAAGAAACCCCTGCCTTCAACAAATCTTTTTCTCAAAGCACTTTTTGTCAGGCTCCTCCTGCCCCCAAAGTTTAGCCAATAACCTCAGGACAAAGAAAAATAGTAGGAGGGTGTGCCATGACAGTAGGGAATGACTTGGCACTAGGAATTCTCTGTATACCTGTTTTATCTCTATTATTATTGAGACTCTTTATCTAATAGTAATCTATTGTTAGGGAGGGTTTTTTTTTTTTTTCTTGTTTTTTGCTTGGTTTTTTTTTTCCTTTTTTTATTCCCTCATTTGTCTATAATTATTAGATTTGGAGTTATTTGATTAGATGGCTAGAATCTCAATTTCACAAGCAATAGTTCTTGACTTTGCTCATTAGGAGTGTTTTCTTTTGCCCAAACAATTTTCTGAGCCTATCAATACCTTCCCAATTTCTATATTATTGAGTTCATCATTAAAGAAGATATTCAATACTTGTTGTAGCAAGTAAAAAATAGCTCAAATTATTACTTATGTGTAATTACATAGCCAAGGAGAAAGTGAAATAATATTTTTCTGTCTTTTCAATAATGCCAACAACATTGACTTCTAAACAAAATTTTAACTATATGAATTCCAGATTGTATTGGTTGCTTGCAAGTGTCTCACCACGTCAAGAATAATGATTAAAAAAAAATAAAAAGAAACCCACCCCCAATATTCATAACTAAAAACTTGTGTTCAAAGGTTTTCCTGGGAACTTATTGTACCAGAGCTACATCTTGAGGGATGTAGGGACACAGCCAGCAGTGGCATTTAATGAATTAGTGGCTACAGGAAGTAGAATATAACTGCATTACACTGGGCTAACCAAGCTGAACATATCCTTTCCATTAATTTACTGCAAGATGAGGATATCTATGGTAGACAATAATAAATTGAACTTCAGACTTAGCTTCCCTTTACTGTAGGGGGTGAGATAGCTCTCAAACTTTGAAGCACAGTTTAGGAGGGATTACAGCAAAGGAAGGGAAATAATTGCACTGACTGAAAACATCCCTATTTAAGCCTGTGTAGACAAACAGTTGTCATTCTGTGGCACTAAAGCTTTAGTGAGTAGCCTAATTAGAAAGGCAACTCAGCCTTCAGTGAAATCCACTAGTTTCTCAGGCCTTATTTTATTGAGTACTAGAATAACATGCATCAATCTCCATGGTTGCAGAAAATGAAATGCTGAATCTCATTCTCCTATATGTCCCGACTGAAACTGGCCCTCAAGTATTTTTTATTGTTAGGTCTCACAATGAAAAATGTGCATGATACCACTGTCACCATTCATTTTTTCATTTGGTATTGATATGGTTTTGATATGGTATTGATACTGACCCATGGGATATTTTAGCATGACACCATTTTTTATATTTATTTGTATTTTATAAATCTATTGACTGGTACATAAATCATTGTCTGATGAGCTTACTAAAACCACTGAACTCACTGTTAGGTCTGTTTGGTTTCATCACTAACTGCAATGCATGTATACAATATAGTTTATACACTTTTTCTAGTTTTGTTTCTTTATTTCTCCTGAATTATTACTGAATTAGATTGTTACCTATTTAATACCTGGAATGGAAGATGTATTATTAAAATCTAGTACAGTGTTTACTCTCTAAAAGTTCAGCACACTTGTGGCAGCATTAGGTTGTTCTGTAGCTAAGGTAGCTAGAAAATCAGAGGCAAAGAAGATTCAAGCAAATTAAGTCCTGTGCAGATATTAAGATGATTTAGGATATCATGAATGTGATGTGTATAGATATGCCAATGGGGAAAAAGATTCAGGCTGTGGGAATTTTTTACATTGAAGGTTATTGCCTAGAGAAAATATTTTTTCAAACAATATCTTTTAATCCTCCTTTGACTTTTTTCCCCCACCTCCACAATTTTTATAGTTCCTACCAAAAATATCCCTTTTTCTCTTTCCTTAACAAATGCTACAAAAGAAACATGCTGGAGTCCCAGATGTACCTTCCTAGGTCAATTACATCACTTTTGGTCGTGTAAAAACTGCAGATCTGCTGAGCAGCTCCCGTGGCCCTGGAGAGGAAGGAAGGGAGGTACCCAGAGTGTGTGTGATGGTTTAGCAGAGGCTGTCACTGGGCTCCACATGGTAATGTGTGTTAACCAGTGTCAGAATTGTAGATGCTCTGCTGCTGAGTGTTTTAGAACACCACCAAATGGCATGTATTTGTCTCTCTTGTCAGCAAACAGTGCTATATTCTAACTATATTCCAACAGTGCTATATTCTATACCTAGTACTTGTTTCTTTTTTTTTTTTTTTTTGCTCCTGCACAGGTGTGAACCAGTATTTAATCAGAAACACAGCTAACAGAGAGCATCAAATTCTAGTCTATGCAGCTTCCCATAACAAGTGAGACTTAATTAATTAGCTAAGAATCTAATTTTGGTAATTTCTGGGATAAAGTAAGTGTCCTTTGCCCCTCTGACAAGGGCAGACTAGGTGAAACTCGAACAATGTCTTGTAATGACAAAACTAATGATAATTAGTAAATATCAGAAATAATCAGTATTGTTCAGACACCTTGTCTACAGGGTAATGGCAAACCAGTTCCTGTCTTTCTAACACTTCTCTGGTGTGCCATTGAAGGGCTTGTCAATGTTGCTCTGCATCAAGACATCCTTTTATATAGATGAATATGTTAGCTATTGAGTATGTAAAGGTGTTTTCCCATTCAGGTTTTAGTCAAAATCTCATTCACTCCTCTCTGCAAAAGCTTTCCCTCTGCAATCTTCATGTTCATGGACTAGCTCTCATTGTACATGAAAAGCAGTTTTAAAAAAACCAAACAACCAGTGTGAAGGAGGCTTTGATTTGCAACTTAGAATCTGTAATCATCGCTGTTTTAATTTGCAGACTTGGGTAAAAAATATATATAAACCACTGAATTACTGAAGAGATGTGGAGATATGAGGTTTTCTAGTTTCCATATGGCCAAGTAATGGAGGACATAATGAATTATTTATTTAGTTAAGAATTCTAAGTTATGAAGAGTTTACTGGTTAGCACCTTGAGAAGTGTAATCTCAGTGTACAAGTTCAGTACCCAATTCTAAACGAAGAAATTACTTTTTTATTCTTGCTTACAGTCTAGATGATGTTTTCCACTCTTAAACACTTAGTACATATTCTTGCTTCTTCTTCCAATTTGCTCTACATGGTCCGCCAGCATTGCTGAATTGCAAGAGTAAGGTCTGAATCTAGAATGAATGAGAGTTGGAAAATAATATTTCAGTTTTACAGAAGGACAGTAGACAGAGGATGATGAAATGACTTCCCAGAAATTCCCACCACAGAGCAGAACAGCAACCTGGGCTGCAATGGTAAGTTCTTTCAGTGCTCACTTTATAAAACATGCTGTGAGTGTCCAGCACCAAGTGCACCTGAAAAGCCTGAGCATTCATGATGATTGATTGCATCAAACTCTGCCTCTGTCCACTCTGCCACAGTGGACTTCTCTGATTTATATCACTTTAGGATCTACTCAGAGTTCTAGGAAACATTCAGTAGAAACATCAGCTTATAAACTTCATCACTTTTCTGGAGTAAAGTGTTGTAAAAGTCCTTAACATGCCTGTTTGTGTTTCTGAGTAGTAGAGGTAATTTTTTTACCTCATGTTTGCAGCAAAATACCAGAAATTGAAAATCAGTGGGAAGGAAAATTCTGTGACTTCTGAACTCGTTTCATTATGATTCCTTGAAAAGATAGTGCTAATTGAATCCAAATATTTCTTTTCAATAGATCTGATGTTATTATTAATCTAATTTTTAATTTCTGTAAAGGATATGCTCTTGAAGTAAAACCATATTAAAACAGAAATCTTAATGCTTCACAATTTTTTTTCTGAATTAAATTTGTCAGAATCAGTACATTCCTGCAGAATATTTTTACTTTGGTGGAAATATGTCTTCTGACAAGAAAATATTCCATTATAAAGATTTTGACCAGCTCAAATTGGTTCTTAGTGTACCTACTGTGAAGCCAAAACACTAAGGAGTTCTTTCTGACTTCCCTTCACATTTGACATAACCAATATATGAGAGAAGTTATTAAATGCTAAGGCAAAGCTAAAGCTTGTGCTGTAGAGACATTGGCCAATTAATATAATTATTGTGTTTTCAGTGCTGCTAGTTTTGATAGCTCCTGAGACTGCAAATCAGCCCCTGCTCTTGCTGTCATGTATATCACCAGCAGATGTAGCATTAGTGCCATAGGCACAGGCCAGATAATCCTGAATTTGGAAAGCAGAGAATGTCATGTAATTATTTTGCAGCCTAACATAATGCGGTCTGTTTGCAAAGGCAAAAATACGGCGCACATCTTTCCTGTTGATGTTTTACAATAAAGCTGACAGCCAGATAGCAGCAGGGTGAGGGAGGCAAAGTGCTGTGCAGGATGTGCCTGTGCTGGAGTGACAACCCACAATACAACCTATAGATACAGCACAAAGGAGCTCTAATAGCTCTTCAAAATAGACAAGTTAAGTCAATGGCATTAATGCGCACTTGAAAAATGAACAATACCGTTATCCATCCTGTCAATCTTGCAGCAGAATGGAGAAGGCAAGGAATTGCTTGAGGACAAAGAGTGGGAAAGCCTTCTTCCTCTTTGAGGAATTCCAAGGTGGCCTCAGTGGACCTGAGTTCAAAAACATTGGAGCATGACTCCAAATGGCAAACTATATATTTTCAGGTTGAGGTTAGAGTCTTATTGTGCCTTGCCACATCCTCTTTAGTCTTTAGCAGCACATTTTTATCCTTTGTTTTCCCTGTATCCCATCATATATAATTACCTTCCTGTTTCTCGGCCTTCTCCCCCATTCCCCTTATGTTCCCCTTGTTTCCAGTTTTCTCCTTTTACAAGGCCACTCTCCTCACCCCATTGCTTACTTGGTGTATTGTCTACTTCACATGTAAAACCCCTTTTTTTCTGAGAAGATTAATGCATCAACCAAAATAGCTAATGACTGACTGTTCTAAATTGCTCTATTCCTTGTGTATTACTGATTCATACATAGCTAATTCAAGAATTCTTAACAGGTTGCTTTCAAGTCAACACCATATTTAAGTGGGTGCAGTAGTTTTGTGGCTTGACACCTTGACTCATGTTTTTTCCACACTGGATCCTCTCTTGGCATCAGGGATAAATCTAATTGCCTACTTTTCAGGAAACAGTTTTGGTCTTTTATACTGTCAGTCACAGTTTGGATTCCTGAGTTGAATAAAATTGGGAAGCATAATAGTTATCAAATATGTGATGGAGATTGCAGTTGAATGACACCAGGACTCTGTATCTTGCCAGTTTTCCTCATTTAAGTTAAAAGAAACTTAAAATCTTTTGAGCAGTTGATGATGACAATGTTGACAATGGTAACAGCTATCAGTAATCCTATTGGTGTTCTCAGGGATATTTTACAGTTGTGAATGAGAGGAAATGATAAGGGATGGCAATAAAATGAATTCAGGAAAAAATTTTCCCAGATATCACCTGAGCTCTCAAAAACATGACAATTTTTTCTGAGTTGTATGTATGGCTCAGATGTAACCTTTCTTCTTTTAAATTCTGGATTTTCTATTTCATTAGCAGCAGCAAAAGAAGACTGTTAATTAGAGGGCAAGCTGGCTTGTGCCAGAACCCAGAATAGAGGCTTTTTTGGAAAATTAATAATGTGAAGAATAAGACAGTCTTAAGTCAATAAAAATTATGAAAGAGAACCAAAAAATCAATAGTATAAAATAAAAGTTCTCCATCTTAATGAGATAAAGTTGGTGCATGGATATTGGCACAAAGTAACTTGCTGCTTTACTGCTACCAAATTTTATTTGAGGTCTATGGTTCAGGAAATAAAAGTTTAAAAACTTTTATTTTTGAAACTCTAAATTTCTCCAAAAGAAACTAATTTCTTCTGACCTGTATGAGTCACAGCAAGCTAAGTTAAATTGGTGGTATAAATTTGTAGAAGAGTTCAGATGTTATTAAAGAACCCTTGAGCTAGACACTTTTGGTTAATGTTATCATCTGGATTCCACAATGATTAAAAACATAGTAACACATTCTTCCTCATTCATTATCTTACAGATAATAACCACATATTTGATTATGTTTGATTACATTATAAGCAATATGCTCAAACTTATCATGTATACAAAAAAACCCATAGAAAATCTTTTGAATGTAATTAAGATGTAAAACAACAACAGCACAGCAAATTTATTCATAAGTTCTAGCATTTTCTGTCCAACAAAAGAAAGGAAAACCAATCTCCTGCGACAGAAATTAAAAAGGGGGGCAGGGGGAACTAGGCTTATAAAAAGTAATACAGAAACAGATGTCCTCCTTTATTGTTTATAATACACTTATAATAATGTTGGAATAAATCAGCCAAGACTCCATTTTCCTCATGCAGAAAGCCAATTCTTTATTCACAAAGCTCATATTTGTAGGAAATATCAGAAGGCACTGTGTTAAACCTAACTGGTCAGCAACACAGTGAAACTCAGTTTATTGGTCAGGAAGAGCTATTGTATATGTCTATCAAATTTTCTGTCTCTAGATATGTTTACATTTTTCCCTTGTGGGTTCTCATGGAAGAAATTTTACTGTTTACACAGGTGCATTTGTTTTGCACTCTCAGAATAGATTGTTGTGTTGAACGAACTCCTCATTTGCAAAACAGCTTCACATGGGAACTTGCAAATCGCTTGTTAGCTGCACTTAGAGGAAATGACAGGCCAGCTCTGGCAGTTTTAGCAGAGCAAGGCCTGATCTCAGAAGGCCTTTCTTTTATAATTCTTCTACCTGTCTATGACATAATAATTTATTTTTTATTTTAGGGCACCACGGAAAGATATTGTGCTCTCTGGAAAAATCATCTGTTAGCTCCTGGTAAACAGCAGAGCTGCTGATTCACAAGTACTGTTTTGACTTTCTCTCCCAGTGTTTTTCTCAAATGTGCCTGGATATTTGTAGTATTTTGTATCTGATTTTCTCTACTTGTTATGCACATTATTAACAGATCTCCCACAGCAGAGAAGGCAGAGAGTCCTAAGATCTACACCTGCCCATAGCATCTTGAGAAACTATTCCCTTGGTAATTCCACATTCAAGACATCTGTCTCACTTTGTCTGTAATTTTCAAAGAGGCAATATCACAGTGCAGTGTCAGGGGGAAAATAAAAACACCATGTGAGATTTGAAACAACAGGAAAATCCCCAAACAGTTGGAAAAACGCTGGGAAATAGCTGAAACTCCTTTGTGAGTGTTAATATTTAAAAGGGTGTTTAGTTATCCTTTAGACTCTTCTGTTCTTTTAGGTCCACAAGAAACAGTAAGAGTGTTTTTACTGTCTGATCTGTGTTTTGCCACTCTCCATCATATTATCTAAACTACAAACTGCTAGTGTACAAGCATCTGAAAAGATTCTCCTGAAGAGATTCTCTTAAGCTGGGGTACTGTTTTATTTGCTGGTAGTTGTTACAGCTGAAGTTTTCTGTGGGGCAGATGAAAAAGACAGAATCTCTACAATGTTTGAATGGCATTATTCCAACAATTCAAGATCTTTCTGGTAGTGCTTGTAAAAAACTGATTTGACAAGGCCAGTGGCTATAGTGATATTTTAGCTAGAAAGGCATGCTGTAACAGGCCTTTCACAGAAAAGACATACCAAGCTCTAGCATCCATCATTTCTGTATGCAATATTTATATTTTGTGTGTCATTATGGTATCTGAGTACTGTTCAAAGATTGAAAATACAAGTTATTTCCATAGCAGGAGCATTTTAACAGCACAGACTTGGTACCTATTTACCATCTCAATAAATTCGGATGACAAAGGAAAGAGAAGTTCATGCATCATAATCCAAATCCTTAAAACAGATTTGACAGGAACCTGTGTAGTGGTGAAAGTCTGATATAAAGTATTTGTTCACTGCTTCTTCCGAAGAGTTAAACCAGAATTTCAAAATGGAAATGTTCTGTGGTTAAAAATGCTTTCAGCTAACAAATATATAGCTGAGTAACCCATAGCCTGCAGTAAGTTTGAAAAGTTGTTTATAGTTATAGGAAAATGTAGTAGATTACAAACCCATCAATTTTAATTATTTCATTAATTTTCTTGGTTTGATTAATTTTACCTAAGAGATATCTACAGTTGTATATAAACAATGCATAATTTGATAATTTCTTGTGAACTCTCAGGGAGAGAGCTCTTCCTGGTAGAACACAGTTGTGAGATGCTTGTTCTTTATTAAGAGGATTGAGTGGAGAGTCTAATCTCTGGAGAGGAAAGCTCACCAGCATTTAAAAATAAACAATATTATATCTTGCTTTTCTCTGGATTCCAAAGCAGACCACCCAGTTTTCATCCAACCCCATCCTTCTGATAAGCTCAGTGGCTGGAAATGTATAGGGAACTATGCTGCAAACCACATGTTAAAGTTGCAAAACTTTAAATGTGCTAAGAGTTGTGATGGCACTGAACCCTGAAAGATCTTGTTTGTCATTGGCACGACATGCTTAGGGTGCAAATGGTTCCTAGCATTAATTTTTGGGACAATTTCAGTGAATGATTGATGGCCAGCTCAGTGTTAGCCAGAACACATTATGTATGCCACATTCAGCACTCTCCTACATGGATGTCTGGGTTTTTTGCTCCAAGGTCACACGGATAGCCAGGCTGCTTCAGCTCACGGGCAGAGTTGAGCTAACAAACCATAAAAGCATTACATTCAGTGTCTCAGGCCAGCCTGGGAAGGACAAGGAATTTCTCTAAAAACTACATAATGTCTTTAACAGGCCGATATTATCATCCAAGGGGTCCAAACAATTAAAAGGTTGTAGAGTTAGATGGGTTGAGATTAGAAAAATCTTTTGCATTTTTGAAAAATATGAGCATAACTATATAAGCATTTGGGTTTGAATTTATTGAAACAAATCTCCTCTTTTCTGCCAGTTCATGTCATGGAACAGTCTCCCACAGTATTAAAGCATGAACTGGGTCCTTTTCAGCTGAAATCATGGGAACAGATGCACTCCAGGAATATACCCAGCATGCTGTAGCTGCCAAGAGCATGCAGTTCATAAAACCAGAATGGAACTGAAGTAAAAGCCCTTGAAGCACAAGAAATTTTGATGTCTCATTGTCAGCACAGTTGTTTTGCTCCTCAAAACTTCTTTATTTGTGCAGCACTACCCACTCATATAAACATATTCATTGGCTGTTTCCATATGCAGTTTATTTCTATGTATTTTCACTACCTGTATGTTTAATAGATGCCAGAGCCAGCTGCTACAGGCAATTGGAAATCTGACAGGGCTGCCAGTGTGGACTCTGCTATAAACTTTCCCAATGACTGTCAGAGCTTTTTTTAGTAGTGGGACTGGGAGAGAGTCTTGTAAGTCTTGCAAGAAGTCCTCAGGGATTCTGTGGTATGGTTGTGACAGGCACAGAAACCTCCCATGGCTTTGTCTGCACCTTTTGTTTTCGATTTCAATTCTAGTTGCCAGCATTCCCTAAACAGCTCTCTGTGTTGTGAAGAACTCCCAGAATCCTTAAGAAAATCTTTCCTTTCCAACACCCAAGACTTGACTGTGGGCTAGCTCTGAGAAAACTCCTCTTCTTTAAATTGATTCACAACACCCATGTGCTAACAACTAGTTCTCACTGTGCCTGCTCTCAAGTGCAACTAGGGAATCAGATAGTAGAGATATAACAGTTGTCACAGCAGTTTACCAGGCTTCTTCTTCAGGGAATTTCTTCCATATGTCTCTTCTGCAGGGATTGTCTTTCTTGGGGGAACTTCTGGCAGCCTGCTGCTGCAGGTGAGGGGTGGCTTCTGGAGGCTTTTGCTTCTACCAGCTCTGACAGTCAGCTTTTGTTAGCAGTTCCTGGAAGAGCCTGCACTTTTTCTTTCCAACTGGTTGCTGCCACAGATTTTTTTCTATTATTATTTTCAAGGAGTTCTAGAAACTCTGCTGAAAGCTCTTTGAGCCTGCTCATCTATGGTGCAGGTTTGCCACAAGTCAGCAGCTGTCTGGGGGTATCTGAGGCCCTGACTTGTCAAAACCCAGGAAATTCCTCTGGCTGCTCTGGAGGACTCAAGACCCTGACAGGGGGCTCAGAGACTTTGGCACAGAGTCAAAAACACCTGTGCCTTTGATTTTAGCCCTTGGAAAAAACAATTACCAACCTTATATAAGGATTCGCAAGACAAGAAAGTTTAAGTAAAATGATAGTTTGTTATAAGGTAGAAAAGTAGAATTTTGAGTTTTTAGAATGGGAGTTCAGAAGCCAAGATGGAGGTATTTGGGCGTGCCTTGTCCTTCTTCTTTTCTTCTTCTTAGCCTCCATCTTCTGGGTGATGGTGGCACTTTTGGATTGGTTTAGAGTAGAGTGTCTAACATAGGTGATAGGTATTGGAAAATTACTGTAAATAATGTATGCGTAGTTTTTAGTATAAAAAGATAATACCACCTCTGAGAGCGGCCAGTGTGCCTCAACCTGACCTGCCAGAAAGACCTCAGCAGGTCAGAGAAAGAATGTTAGAGATAACAGCAAATAAACAACCTTGAAAACCAGAACAGAAGAATCCTGACTAATCCTGACTCCTTTGGCTGCTGGGCTGGGAAAAGAGACTCTCTAACACATCTTGGGGTCATCCTGACCACAGAGACCCCTGAGACTGACCCACAGGGAACTCTGCAGGGAGTGCCCAGGTAGTACCTGGTGCCTCTCCCTGGGGTGTGCTGAGGGTGTCCTTCCCTCTGGGAGGAGGGCTCTCCTTGAGGCACTGAGTCACCAAGTAAAGGAGCTCTGAGAGGAGATCACCAGACTGCACAGTACTGGCCTGGATGAGCAGATTATTGATGGAATTTTAGATTGCAGAAACCAGAGTCTAAGCCCTAAAATGGGTGGGACGTACTGGTGATGCCTTGTGTAGGCTGACATAGAATAGAGGCTAGATAGAGTTAAAGAATAAATTAGGTATTTATTAAAAGGCCTCTGTGGATACACCTTGGGCAGCACAAGAGCCTGGCCAGGGCTACACCCAAGATGAACCCAAAATAGCCACAAAATGGACCACTGATCACGGGGTCTCTCACTTCCATAAGCTCTGGTCCATTTGCATATTGGAGTCAATTGTCCAATTACAGTTTTAGCTTACCATCCTTCTTGTTTTTCTGTCTTCAGTTCATCATTGTTTTGCTCTTGGGCCTGAGGTTTGGATCATTTGTCCTTGGTCCCCAGCTAGAGAAAGAATTTTTTTGTCTCCCTGCTCTGTGAAGAGAGCTCACCTAATCACCTAATATGAAGCTCAGAAGTGTACACTAAAGAATCTGAAAAGTATAAAAGCTAAAACCTGAGGCATCACTGGAAATGGCTTTGCACAGAGGAGTGGATGGACTACCATGATGAGAAAGATGGGAATGTGTGGGTTCTGGCAGCAGAGCTGCACTTACAAAACAGTCCAGGTTGGGTGGGGCTCTGAGCAACCAGGTCTAGTGGAAGGAATCCCTGCCCATGGCAGCGGGGTTGGAACTAAATGATCTTTAATGTCACTTCCAGCCCTTAACCTTCTATGAATCTATGATTAATCTGTGATTTTTTTAGCTTTTTTTTAGTCATAACCACTCTTTATGCAGTCTTTGAACTTCATATCCTTCTGTCCCAGCTCCACCTGAGCTCTGGTTTGTCTAACCCTGTCCATTCCTGGAGGCACACAGTTTGTGATGATTGGGAGTGGGGCTGTGGCTGAGCCCCATCCCCAATGAGCTACAGCTGTGAGCAGCAAGTGAGCAGCATTGAAGGTAACGAGCCATGGAGTGCCCAGGGACACTGACCAATCGCAAAGGGAACAGAGGGCACACAGGTGCAGTGCATGAACCATGAGAATATAAAAGGCTGGGCTAAAGAACAAGAAGGGCAGTTGCTTGAAGCCTTCTGAAGTGGTAAGGTTGCTCTGTATGGGTTGAAGCTTTCTGGAATTCTATGATGATGCTCTGTGTTTTGTGGTTGTCTCAACAGCAACATGTGCTGTGACATATTCCTGCTTAGATAATGTGGGAATTATCCATTATCTTTGCAATTCTCCTGGGTAGCCTGTTCCCTCTTTCACTACCTCTGTGCCTCCCTGTACCCACAGAGGCTTTCTGCTCCTTTCTCTGAGTAACCTGTTCCAGTGCCTCACCACCTTCATAATGAAGGATTTCTGCCTAATACCTAAGATAGACCTGCACTCTTTCAGATTGAAGCCATCTCCCCTTGTCCTATTACGATATGCCCTTGTGAAAAAAAAAACCCTTCCATTTTGGCTTTCTTGTGGGTCCCCTTCAGGCACTGGCAGGCTGCTGGAGGGTCTCCCAGGTGCCTTTTCTCCAGGCTGATGGGCAGCTGATCAGTTCTTAGGGCTTGAAGACATCAATGAGCACAGTTGCTCCTCCCAGCCTCATCTGTGACAGCCATACCTATGTCTTGCTCACAGGTTTGGGAGCCCAAGCTTGCTGTGAGCTGTTCCCTCTGTTGGTGCCTCTGTTGCTCTGACTTAGTGACTGCATGGACTCCGCACCTATGCTGTGAGTAATTGTGTTTCTTTTTTTCAAATCTTGGTCCTGTCTTCTGAATGGCTGGGAGGTATTACTCTGGTTTTGTTTCCTGCTCTTCCTGAGTGGATGTCCTGGACAGTCCCTGGGTACAACTCATGACCATGGTTTTTCTGTCTGTTGGCAGAACTTGCCACTGCCACCATCTTGCCGTAGTTAGGTACAGTGAGCCAGAGAAAATTGTCACTGTTCAATGTATTTGCATAGTGTGATGAGAATTTGGGCTGTGTAGTCAGGGAGAGAGAAGTGGATGCTGGTTTACCTTGACATCAACTAGTTAAATATTCATTATGTTACAGACATTTTCTGTGACAAAGGTTTCTATGGCACTTGCTGTGGGGTTTTCTCATTGTTTGTTTGTTTTTTTGGGTTTTTTTGTTTCTATGCACAGGGCACATAAGAAGATAAAGATACAAAATGATTGGTGAATTTTAATTTTTGTTGTTATCTCTGTTAATTACAAATAACTTAATCAGACTATGTTAGATGAACCAGAATATTGATGGATGGTAGATATGTGCAACAGTATGGCTTCCCTTTCTAAAGGAAACTGTTCTAATAAAAATTTTGTGGGTGAATTATTTTGTTCCTCTTCTGTTGATGGCAAAATGGAGCTTTGTACTGATGGTGTGAGAGCATAAGGAAGGCTGTAGTAAAAGCATCTGTGATATTCTCAAATATTTCTCACTGTGCTCTGAAGGAAGACCTTGAGGTATTGTCAAGGACAAAAATGCAGCAAATAATGTGATGGGCTTATGTGCACTGTGATTTCTGACTTAGTTCTAAACAGCTGAATTATGGTAAATTAAAAGTGTGAGCAGTGTGTTTTGCTTTTGTCACTATTGAAGCTTAAATATGATTCTCTGGAGACAATAAACAACCTTAAGTTTTTTGTGTTTGTTTAGGACCCTGGAAACATGCTAGCATCACAAAACTGTACTTTCTGCCTTAGGGCTTGCTTTTTTTTGGATGTATTTTATTGTTTGAGAACTTGTATGAAACTCCTGATTCTCTAGACGCTGTTATGGCTGTACATTTTTTTGTTTTTTCAATCTAAATTTTCTGCTGGTGATCATGGATATAGATTCTCATCTATATTCACATTATTTAATGCATGAAACCAAATGTGAAAATAATGGTGATACATGGGAGATCCAGTACATTAAAAATGCTTGCCTTTGCATCTTGGCTATCTCCCTTATTGTAGCTAGTCCAGATCTGGGCAGCTACAGAGGGGAAAAAAAACTCAAAACCAAACAAAAAAAGTCAGAGACTTCAAGTTTTCTACTAGGTTAGGTGGAGTTTTCAGTGTCTTAACTATTACAAGTAGAAGTGATTATGTGAAGTTTTTAACTTCTGGGAACATTGCATTCTTCAATGATTCTAGATGTCTACTTTCTAAGGATGTTGTCTTATAATTCACTCAAGAGTCTGGTGTTTGCCTTGTGGACTCCTGACTGCTCTCCCAGAGTTCTTGCTTTAATTTCAGAAGATGAAACTTCTAAATAGATTTGTTTCAAGAACAGATGGAGGGGGTAAGGATGAAAATGAAGATTATTTGCTACTTAAGACCTATACAGGAGAAGGGCAAGCTTTTCTTGTCCTGTACTTTTCTTGTGGTACCTTACAGAAATAGTTTTGGGTGCTAATCTGTGGGAATAGAAAGTCAGGGTTGACACCACAGGACTGGAGTACTTTGACTGTAATGCAGAGATGATCGTGTCAGTGACAAATTCCAGCTCTTTCTATCTGAACAGCCTGGTCTGTAATCTCTGTTTGGTATTGGGGCACTGCACTCTTCATCTATTTCCATAGTTAAGGGCAGAGACTCCCATGTTGACATAGTAGAGCTCTTTTTCCTCACAAAGGTGGTTGTAAGAATTTTCTATATACACCTTGGCATCCTGTCTTTTGAATCTCAATAGCTAGCAAAAAATAGCCATTGTAGATTTTAAGGAAGGAGTTTTGAGATGTGATGCTCATCATTACAAGGGGTTTGCTCTGAACCTTAAAAATTCCGTCATACACGGTCTTCATAAAAAGATGGTGAAACTGTCATTTAGAAAATATTTCCTGTGGAAACAAATATTTATTTGGAAAGAGTGTGGGATAAATCAGATTTCATTCTATATTTATTTCACATATAGAGGTGAAATGAGCTAAATGCTGGTAATTTAATTCATAATTGGGATTATATGAGCTTAAATTCACCTGAGAGAGGTTCACATTATTGTTAATTCACTTTGGTTCATTCATTATTGTCTACTCCACAAAGAAATCCAAATTGAGGATGAATCTACTACAGAGCTAGCAATGAAACTGAAGCTGAATCATAGTAGAAAAATGTCTCTTGAAAGAGAAGTGGAATCATTTGGTTTTTGTTCCTGAAGATGGGACTTTATTCAATGTTATTATGTTTTTACCAGTGACTGCTTTCCTTTCCTCATTGCAGAGTGCTCTTAGCTTGTGGCTCATAGAGAACTCTGTCAAATACAATATTTTCTCAACTAGTTTATTTATTGATGTGGTTTCATGCCAGCCTGGGCACTGTGGATGTGACTCATTCAAATGCTGTCTGAGTTGTAATAGTGGAAGGTTTAATTTCACTAGATACTGGAAATCTGTGCTTCCCAGTCTGCTACTTCTGCTTTTTTCCCCACCTCTTTCTCCTTATATCAGTCTTGTAGCTGATGCCTCATGACGCTTAAAAAAATGAATTATTAGATGCATTAAAATTTGCAGTACAAACAGCAGAATATAAAATTAAGATGATAACCCTCCTGAGAGAGTCATATCCCCAAGCTTCCTAATTACTCTATGAAGATATCTCCTTCAGCAGCTTCCACTGGCTCAAAGAGGTCATGGGGGAATTAGCCACTGCTATTTTTACAAGTCAGCAATTACAGACTCCATCTACATAATCATGAATTACATCATCAGTATTCTGCCCACTGCCCACACAAGAGGGCTTTCCATCCCCACTGATATAATAGCTATAGTAAAAGAAACTTCAAATCAGAAAGGGTCAGAGGAGCTTAAAGCCATGGCTACTTAGACCACATTATAATATCTGCCTCTGTCTGGGACTTGCTGCACCTGGAATTCCAATTTGACTCTTCTTTGTTTTTTTTAATTATATTTTTCAACTTTAGTTTCATATAAATTAATGCCACAGTAAACCTCTAAGGAAGACCTCACCACCTGTAATTTCTGGGAATTATTACTAAGTACATGATTTCAAGAATTTATCTTGGAAGTTGTATTTATTTTTTCTTCTGACTTCTTTAAAATATATGTGCTTCATAATTTGATTTGGCATTTTACTGACAATTCTTCCTTCTACTGTTTGTGCTCTGACAGTGTCTTATGATTTGTTTGCTCAAATGATGACCTATAAAACTACCTATAAGTATTCTACTAATGTAGTATAATAATATAAACAAAAGATCTCTTAGAAGATGTCTTATATTTACTTTTATGTCTTATTTAAGATTTGCATCATGTCTTATATTTTCCCTAGTTTGATTTAAAGAAAATAGTTTATTTGGAGAAAACAAACAGACAAGCCCTTATATTGTATTCAAAACCATTCTGCTGTTTTGTCTGGTTTTCCTTTCAGTGTTTTGAATCTTTATTCATAGCATACTTAAGATGCACAGTCTGTTTAATATTTATATTGCTTACAGTCCACTAAACAGAAAATAAGCTTGTAAGATTTTTCTTCTTTTGACATGTTCACAGGGTTCAGTTGCTCATAAGAATAGTTTGAAGTGAACAGTAAAAGTTAGACAGTTCAGCATCCCTAGTTACAAAATTCTAATAGTGAAATAAATCAACAGTGCAAGCATATGGACTGACTACTAAACACAAGGTAAAGCCATGAAACACCCTAGGAAATTGTTAGGGTAGAGTTTTTTTTTTCTCCCTCTCTCCCCACCAGTAAAGTGATTCTCTCTTATCAAGTGTACCCTGACTTCATACAGTTTATTTAATATTGATCTTTATATCTCAAAAAAAAAAAAGGCAAAGCAAGCAAATAAACCAAAGAAATCTAGTCCCCATCACATACCACATTTATCCATTCCACCTTGATAGAGTTAAACCCAGCCAGGGAGTGTCAAGGGCAGCAAAACAAGCTCCTATAGACATGTCAATGATAAAAGGAGGAATAGGAAAAAAATCTGGGCTCTCTTTGTAGGGACACAGGAGTCCTGGTTACTTGGGACATGGAGAAAGCTGAGTTACTTGATGCACTTTTGTGCATCCTTCTGCACTGCCAAGTGCTCCAGAAGGCAAAGGCAGGGGCTGGGAGGAGGAACAGTCACCCACTGTGGCAGAAGATCAGGTTCAAGGCCATCCTAGGACCTTGGAGGTGCACCAGTCCATGGGACCTGATGAGATACATCTGTAGGTCCTGAGGGAACTGTCAGAGGAGAGGCTAAGCCACTTTCTACCCTCTTTAAGAAGTTGTGGCAGCCCAGTGAAATTCCCACTGTCTGAAAAAGCATTCCTTGTCTGCTGTATTCACCCAGCATTTGTTCACTTCTGTAATGCCACAGCTGCAGAAATAGTCTTCCAGGTATAAAAGTGGAGTTATGTTTATTCCATTAAAGGCAAAAATATAACTTCCAAGTGGAGCTGACAAATAATGAATTATGTGGCTTTTGTTCATGCACCTCCTACTTCTTTTGGAAGAGTTTTCTTGGGCAGCTTTAATGAGTATGCTTCTAATTTGACATTTGAAATTCAAACCTTGTAGGTTTCCCTTTTCTCAGTATTCAGACCAACTTTGTTTTGTATAATATGTTTGTGTTTTTTATGTTTAATTTGCTAGAATATTAATGAATATTCATATGCATGCATTAGCGTATAAACATTCTTGTCATGGTTAGAGTGGCCTGAGAAGCAATAATAGAGAAAGCTGTAAGAAAATAACCTGAAACTTCCTAATTAATGGGTTTCTGGTTTATCTAGATCACATTTTTGTGATTTTTTTTTTTTCCTGTGGTTTTCTTCTGCTGATTGAACTAAGACCATTCAAGCAGGTTAATATCCCATGTAACTTGAGGGACATATTACTAACAAATAATACACCAAGACCCCTATTTTTATGGAGCAGGCGGAGAAGATTTTAGAAATTCAGCTACAAATGTCTGGATAACTTTATCAACTATTTATCAGTTTAGCACAGACATTCTTACTGAAACCCACTAAAATGGGAAATGACATAGATGATGCACCCTCAGTGGTTCAGGAAGGATCAGACTATCTTTCCCTGTGAATTTATGAAAATAATTCATCTTTTTTTCACCTTTTGCATTATGAGGAGACACAGCTTCTTTAGATTGTACTCTAGATGAGTAGCTGAAAGAAGCAGGGCTTTTTTAAGACAGAATTTTAACTTGAGGAGATGACAAGTTTCCTTGATTTTATTTCCCTTTTTGGTGAATGACCTTCAGTGTCATTCAAGCATAAGTTTCTCACTCCTACTACAAGAGAAAGAAATTATAGAAGCTAGACTTTTTGGCTGAAGCTCAATACATTGTAATGCTTGAGGCAATAAAAATATC
Source organism: Agelaius tricolor (assembly GCF_023055355.1). Lineage (NCBI taxonomy): Eukaryota > Metazoa > Chordata > Aves > Passeriformes > Icteridae > Agelaius > Agelaius tricolor. The sequence continues at coordinate 41,884,070 of NW_027269269.1, read as the reverse complement.
TGAAACAAGATTATGAGAGTTAGCTGCCACATACAGCTGGACTATGTGTCTGCTTGAGCCAGACCCTGAACTTTTATTGTCTCCGTAATGGACTCAGTTCAGTGTTATCCATGAGCTGGGTTGGGTCATTTCTGAATGCCTTTTGCTCCTGCTTCGTCTGCTGTGCGATAAATTGTGTGATATCTGCTACTTTTAGCTTGTGCTAATTATAGTGAACTAGCCTCAAAAGGTTAAAAAAAAAAAGCTTTTGTTTAAAGAAAAAGGAGGGGCAGAGGGAGCAGGAGGTGTGAACAGATGGTTCTTGGTCAGTAGGTAAAACAATTTGTCTAAAGAGGAATGTGGGATTTGTGCTAGAGACCATGTGATGTTTTTCTAATATTTTTTTAGCTGAAATATATCTTTATTTTTCTGTCTTTATTGTTACTGTTATAGACACAGCTATATTCTTTCAACCAAGGACTTGCTGGTGGATGGATTAATTTAATTGTTGTGAATTGGTGAAGTTCTCATAATTATGAGCCGTATTTTGGTTTATGATTGGGTATCCCAGGATAGTTTTTATTATTAAATTTTGTAAAAGTATTTGATGTCTTGGATGACATGCAGATTACTTCTGAACTCTAGAAATCACAGCGAGTCACAAGAAGCTATATTGTTACGCCTGGAAAATTTCCATTTCATATCTATTTAATTCCAGAGTACATATTAGTGAACTTCCTGCTGTACATCTTCTGACATAATAAGAGTCAAGCCTGTAGTAAAGTTGGTAAATTTCTGATTTTCCTTCATGGTCTAGCTTAAAAATATAATGTAGCAAAAAATAGTGAGTGTACTTTTCAGGAATTTGGCATAAGAATTTATGAATTTTTCCTGGTGTGTTTTTTTGTGTTTTTTTTTTTTCTGCTTGCTTGGGGCTTTGTTGTTGTTGTTGTTGATGGCTTTTTTTGGGAGGATGAGTGATTGTTCTTTTCTTTGCTTGTTTTCTTCAGTTGTGCTGCTCCTTCATGCAACTTTTATACAGACCACTTTTCTGTGAGTGACCAGGCAAACACATTCCTGCTAATGCCCTATCTAAGCACATAACAGCTTTGAGACATGGACTAAAAATAGGCTGAAAAAACCACTTTGGGATGAATTTTTTACACAAAAAGTAGTTAATCTGTGATGATTTTTCCTTAGCTATGCTTCAGCCTGTCTCCAAAAGATACCATGACTCTTCCTACCCTGGAGTGATTGCAAGGGGATAAACGTGTCAGTTCCATCTGTGTGGTTGCATGATTTGTGACTTCTGTAGCTGATGAACCTTAAAAGAGGGTGTGGAAAATGGCAGCTCAAGGAGTAGTGGCAGGAAACCTCAGCAGTGACAATGACAGCAGAATGCATCCCTGGTGATCTCGAGAAACTGGAGAAAATTGTCCTGAGCATCACATGAAAATCATGCCCTGTTTAGAACCAGGGCTCTTGGTACCTGAAGGCTTTTCAAGGTGTTAGCATTGCAGCTAACCAACAGGTGCATCTGGTAGAATCTCCAGAAATCAAAAATATCTTGAACAACTTTGAGAAAAAGTTTCCCCATTGTCTTCACAAACCCCTTATTTCGTTTTGCTTGCATGCTAGTGGCTTGAAAGGAATCAGGTTAAATGGAAAGACATTTCTGATAAATGACAGTGTTAACTGGTCTGGGTAATAAATTTTCCAAGCAAAATAAATATTTAAGAGGATCTGTAATATATAATTTTAATTGAACTAAATATCATGTCATTGGCAGAAAGTATTTTTTTAAAGGAAAAACATATCAAAATAGTAGATCACATAAAAACTCTTTGACTTCTTAAGTTAGAAATTAACTTGCTGAAAATTGTCATTTTTTGACCCAATTTTTGGCCAACGATGACTCTTGCTTTTCAACTATTCATTTTCTGGTTTTGAAAAAGGATCTGGAATGTGAACCCAAGAGGCTGGGAAAAGTTTGAGATAGAAATTTTCTTGATAAATCTGTCACTTTGATTATAATGTTTGACCAGAAACAAATTTCCTTAGGAACTTCAGGTACTTAAAATATTAAGGAAAAAAAAAATATCTTATCGGAGTTTGACTAGGAATAGCATCCCTTAAAAATATCTTTAAAATTACTGTTCACAAGATATATTTTGGGGAAAAAAAAAAATGGGAGATCTTTCATTTTGGAGATGAATTACTTATTTTATTATCCATTTTTTTCCATTTAACTTTAAAAATTAGTTGTATCTGGCTGACTTTCCAGTAGACTTTCCATCTTTGAGTTGGAGGCATTATTTACTTGTAGTGTGCCTCTCATGCTGGAGTTCTGCTCTGACCAGACTGCTATAGGAATTACTTCAGCAAGATTTCAATGAAACGGTGTTAAATAAAATATTTAAGATTAGATACTTTTATGTTTATATGTATCTATAACCTGACATATTCTACTTGCAAATTATTAAATATTAACTAGCTGTGGGATGTATCTACGTAAAGAGAAGCAAAACCATTCAGTCTGTAAACACTGTATTATTTGCATGTTATATTAAGGTATACCTCTGTTTCAGCAATCATAGAAGAGATGGCAGAATTTCAAATTTTTTTAATTATTATGTCTTTGGCATAAAATAAGTAAATGACTGGTGATTGAAATTGTTATTGTGTTTGTAAGCAAGAGTTTAAGGCCTTTTCATTGCCTCAGTTGGAATGTTATACCAATTATGACAGGTAAAACTCAACTGAATTGTATTCCTCCTACTCAGTCCTCCCATCCGTAGAGGAGAAAAAATTACCTGAGCTAGAGCAAGAAAAAAATTGTTCATATGAGAACTTTTTGCCAACAGAATCTTGCATTAATCTTCGTTTTCAGTCACAGATATCCATTCTAATGCATACTTATCTGTGTGAGAATGGTAGCATGGAATGAAACAACTGAACTGACCGGTCAACTGATTTTTTTGGTGGGTTTTTTGTTGTTCTTTTTTTTTTCTTGATTTTATTTTGTTTTTTTTAGCTTTGCTCTATGGGGGGTGAGGTATTTGGACCATGGAGGATCAAACAAGATCAGAATGTGGTTTTTATTCACTCTAGTCAGGAAAACCTACCATGAGAGAAACTTTGGACAGTGCCTTTGGCCTGATGAGTTGATGAGTTTAGCAGCAGATGTGTCAATTTTAATCCAAGATAAAATTTAAAGTACTTCCCATATTTTTTTTGTTTCATCTTGTTGTCTCGTAATAAATACAGAAATAAAGCTATTACTTAATTTCAAGGCAAATTTTCTGTATTATATCTACAGTAAAATTCATGTATTAAAATGAACACAGCTTATACATTTAAAAATGTAACCTGCTGCCATGTCCAGGAAGATAAAAAATGCAAGCAGGAAAAATAGAGTAGGAATATTAATATTATAATACTGAGTCACAAAGTGTAGAGGGCGTGTTGGGACCTTCGTTAGATCAGTTCTTTATGTAGTCCAAGGACCAAGGACTCAGCATTCCCAGAGTTATTCTGTCCTAATATTTAATATGCAAGACACATGAGCTCATTAGTAGCGCTCAAAAATCTATCACATTGCCTTTAGTAAACAACTTGAGAAAGACTCTTCATCTCTCATGCCTTTGAAGGCAATTGGGTGGGGGGGGGGGGATAGGGGGAGAGGAGCACAAAGGTCTCAAAAGCTTTAGTTTTAATTAGTCCAAAGAGCAACCTTCCTGTTGAAATGTTATTGGCTATCATGGCAATCTTACTAAATAAATTACTTTAAGTTATTTCCCATGACAAGCCTCTGATAAAGCAAGATGTTAAAAATTTGTTGCCCATTGCAACAAGCTCTGTTGTGGCTAAACTGTGGAGGGAATGGAATAAATTCAAGTTCTTGTACTCCACATACTGAGGTAGATAACTGATTTTTACGAAGATTTTAAGGCACAGGGGATGATAACAGAAACTCCTGATTATTTATTAATCTTTAAAATAAAAGCTTTTGGTTTTGCTGTAGTGTGCAACATCATGATATGATGTGCATGGCCTCATGTGAGCTCTGTAAACCTCATACATAACTATAATTCCTTCTGGAGTAGTTTGTGTGAGATGACATGGACTGAACACATGCGGGTTTCTGATGGCACTGGGTGTCATTTACTTCATCATTTCTAATAGAATCTTTAACCCCAGAGGTTTAGAACTTTATTCAAAGCATCAGCACCACTTTGATCCCCTGTCTCTCTATTTGTCTTTATAACACTTGGCTAGTTCCTATATTTAAGATGAGTTTCTCTGTGAGATTTGCTTGAAATTTCTCTTTTCCAGATGAAGTGATGATGAATGTGCCCATATTCATTCAAGTATAGAAAATTTCCTAATCTGAGCTGGTATATTTTCATAAATATACCCAAGACTAGAGTGCATTGTAGGACTTATCACATTGGTAAGTGTTGGCAATATTTCTTAATTTTTTTCCATTTATTGAAGAGAGTGTGTAATCACCACACACACAACAAGAACAATAAAAAGACCCAAGGCTGGTACTTCTCACTTCAATTTTGGTAATCCTGGAGCTGCTGGGATTCTAGGATGTAAGAAAACCTGTGAGCTTCTGGAGGCTTGACACTGAGGTATCTCAAGTTATATTCACCAAGATAGAACCACCAAAACAGAATTACTTAATTTCTCTATATCTTTCTTCCTGTTAGTAAACTAGTGTGTGAAAAGAAAGGCTTTGCAAAGTGTCAACTAGGCTTAGTAGTTTAACCCTCCAGTTCCCTTCAGTCTCCACTGAGGGTTCCAGGGAATGGAGATGATTGGAACTTGCCCCCTCCTTCTCCTCTGACAGCTTTTGCTGCATGGCTTGCCCCACAATGTACAAGGCTAAATGATTTCTGTGGTAATTTCCTGCAGTAACTTCTTGCTGTAGAAAGGTCTGAGCTATTCCTGCAGAATTTCAATCAACAGGATTTTTTTCCTCTTAATTTTTTTTCCTTCTTTCTTGTCAGAGCCTAGAACCATGGAATTACATTTAATGTAATTAAAATTTGTCTTAATCAAGCAGTAGCATTTTTATAGTCTTTCGATAATTTAAGCTGCAATATAGGGGATCTGGGGTGCTGAAAAAAATTATTCATGTACATATATTTGACTGGGGAGAGAGATTAGAACAGCAACAGTGTTATATAGCAGGAGTGTCCAGAGGATGGTGGTGGTGCAGACTGGTCCAAAGCAATAAGGCAGGAACTGATGCACAGAATGTTCCACCTGAACACAAGGAAGGACATTTTGATTCAGGTGACCACACAGAGGAACAGATTGCCCAGAGAGGGTGTGGAGTGTCCCTCAATGAAGATATTCAGGAACTGTGTGGTGCCAATTCTGTGCCTTGTGTTCTGGGATGGTCCTACCTGAGCAAGGAGGTTGGATCAGATGACCTGGTGACTGTGGTCCCTTCCATCCTGATCAGTTCTGTGATTCTGTGCTTGTAAACAGGTTACAGAATTAAGCAAGTAAAATGAAAAGACACAAGATGTCCAATTCTGGGGGTTTTTTTTCGTAGCTCATAGTCTTTTGTGCTTTTCCTGTAGGATTGCCTCAGTCTGCATCCTCTGATCTCTGTCATTCCTTGAAGCTCAAAAAGACAGCTGAATGGTTTCCAGGTGCTTCTCTACTATTTTAAGAGCAGCTTATTATTCTTATTCCTTTGAAATAATATTCTGTCACTTCAAATTTTTCCTGCTCCTCCTTCTGCTGTTTATCTTTAGGTATAATGCTAATGGTGATACTCTCCTACCTCTTTATTACTTTTTAGCTTCCTTTTTTTTTTTTTTTTTTGATATTTTTAATTTAGGGACTTAGCAACTGTTCTAAGCAAGACAATGTTGAAATACAAATAGAACCTGAGAATGTGTTGCTAATCTTAACTAAAATTAGATGTCTGGTGAGATAGCTTAGATATAAGAACAGTATTAGTCTGATAACTTGGCAGGGGAGAGATTAAAAATGGAAGTGAATAATATAAGCATAGGAAAGCTGTGGAAGAACAGCAAATACAAAGGGGTATTTTGCTAAGCAGCTAATGGCACAGGTTGATTACAGTTTGGGAAGGAAGAGAGACAGAGACAACACTTGCAGCCATTAGAGGAAGTTTGAATCTAACAATTAACATCCACTGAGGAACAGAAAATTATCTATTATATAGCAAGCTAGTTATGCTTGTTGTGGTAGGTACTTGTCTGGTGGAATATGCTTTCAGGCTGACTTATTCCCCATTGTAGGGTGTCACAATTCTGCTCAAAACCAAAGGCATGTTTCTAAAGGTTGTTATAGAAAACTTACAAATTGAACAGTTTTAACAACAGGGCTCAGGCCTTGCATTGTTTTACTGCTGTTTTCTGATCAATTTTCCCCTCAGTGATCTGTCTTGCTTTGAATCTTGTTTAAAATCTCCCTCCTCCTCCAGCTGCAGAAGATGCAGTTTTCTCTTCTGTATTGCCCTACTCTCCTGCATAAGCTTTGTTCACATGAGAGTAACATTTCCCTCCATGAAATAATTCTTCTGAGCCTCTGTTTTGCTACTTGGAAAGCTATTGGTTTGCATCCTGACCACAAAGCCACCTAGGCTATGAAGTAATGTTAAACATCAAGAAATCATTCTTGGTTCAATTTTTCTAGGAAGGAATGTAGATAGTGGGGTGATTATTTGGATCCTTTGAGTAGCAGCTGGGGCACTTGCTATTTCTTTACATCTATTTAGCCCTACTGTTTGAAGGGTCAGAATATTTTAGCAGGCCAAACAACGTTCTAATTTCTGCTTCTTCTTTAGAATCATTATAATGACACCAGCTTGTAAAAATCCTGTTTGGTGGGGGGGATTGTGTTTGGTTGGGTTTTGTGGGTTTTGTTCTGGGTTTGGTTTATTGAGGGATTTTTTTTTTTTTTTTTTTGGTGTAGAAAGGGTGTATTAAATATGCCAACCAAGAGGTTTATAGTAGCTTAATTCTAGCTTGAATATAAGCATATCAGGTATTCCTAGATCATTTGAGAATCTACACTCAGCTTTTCTTAAAGGAGATCCATTTTGGGGGCAGATAAAAAAAAAGGACCAGCATACTGGAAGTGACTGTAACACACAGGATATTCATTTTACAAGTTTGATTGACAGTCTATTGTAACTTCACAAGGGAAATCTTCAGAATCCAGTGCTGTCAAAGTAGAGGAGGGGGGATAAACAAGCCAACTGAAATATTACTGCTAATTCCTCCTTTTATCTGTCCTCTTCCATGTTTTTCAAAAAAGTAATCGCATTAGGAAAGAAATCTTAGAGTGCTGAACAGGACAAGATTTTTTTATATGATTGTTTTATATAGCAGGTTTCTAGATAAAGGTTTCTATGCAATATAGGTTCTATGCATAGGTTTCTATGCAATATAATACATTAGAAATGTTTGGTACAATAAAGGCTTTTCAGTCAAATCCACTGCAAGTCTAGCATGTGCAGTGGCAACAGAACAAGGTAAAACAAAGAAGAGCAGGTTGAAACCCTGGTTCTTTTCAGATTCATCTCTAAAATGTCTTTTTAGCAGATCAAAGCCTCCCAGTTGGATTAAACCTTTACCTCCCCCACTGGAATTCTCCTCAGATCTTCGAGATCACAGGTAGTTGATTACAAAACAACAGATACCTTCACTGCAGTTCTCTATCAAGCCACAGTACTTTGTAATTTAAAAGTTGCCTTTATGCAGCTGCATTTAAAAAATATATCATGGATTTAGGAAAAGGCCTGCTAAGGTTTGTTAATGTGATGCCATTCAGCCTTTTGTGAGACAGGCACATCCATATACAGGCTTTTAACAGTAATGCATTGATATTTTTCCAATGAAGTTGGCAAACTGTCTTGAGATGCATTGTGTGCTCAACTTTAAAGCAAGGCTTATGGCTCTGAAGAATTTGCTTATGTACTTCTGTGCTGTCAACTGCTGGAGGGAATTCAAGCTCCTACTCTGCAGCGTGTTGCTGCTGCTGGGAGAATGCTGATGACTCCTGCCTGTGTAGTGAGATGTTTATGGCCTGCTCTTTAAGCCTCTCCATACTAAATTTATGTTACTAAAGGCAAACACATCCCATAACTTGGTTGATGCGTCTCTCTTCCTTGTTTCATTTCTATTAATCTGTGTGCGTATTGTTGAGAAGGGGAAGCAAACCACTTTTATAAGACGAATTTTGCAACTCTTTGAACTGATAAAAGGCACATGTTTATTAATTAATATGTCTGTAAGATCATTTAATTGCTTTTTTCAGGGTTCCTTACCACTCTGGCCACCGGGTGTTTGAGTGTCAGATCATTTTGGTCTTTTCTGCTCATTCTGACAGTCGCCCTTTTGGTGAAAGAGCACGCTTTGCCTTATGGGGAACTTGAATAATCATTCTTTCTTCCTCCTTCTGCTGTTAATCCAGCTCTGTCTTCCCTCCCCAGCAGCTCAGGGATTCAGGATGATGCTGGGAAGTTAGGTCATGTTTGTGACATATGAATGAGTGCTTAGAGATGCTCTGAGGAAGTGGGAACTAAAGCTGGAGCTTTAGGAGAGCTGACTTAAAACCTGTTGTGTGCACCCTTTCAGGTAGGTTAAGGGAGCTTTTGAGAAGAGAGCTCCCTTAACTTACCTGAGAGGGTGCCCACAACAGGTTGTAAGCCAGCTGTGAAAGGCTGGGCACTGAAGACAGCCTTTTATTAGGTAAAGCAATTAAAGAATGACAATTTAGGCTGAATAAGTTATTGCTGGTATTTCCCAAATGAGTTAAGTTAATAGAGTAATAGCCTAATTAAAACATTTCTTGCTTCTTACTTTTATTCTTGCATGTTTGGGACAGGTCTTCTGGGACCAGCATGAGGGAAACTTGCTTGGAAACATTTCCTTCTGTGATTATGCAGTGATTTGGTTGTAATGACATTGTTAAAACATGGGCTCCTGAAAAGTCTAAATTCTGACTTGAATGCCTTCCAGCTCTGCACTTCCTTTTTCTTGGTTTTTGTAAATCCCCTAGTTTTTCTGCTTTAAGATGATTTATGCTGTTCCTAACCAGCCTTCTATTTATGTGGTTTTTAAATAATAGTTATTGAATAATTTCTCATATTTATCAGTGAGAAGAGTTCTTTATTATAACCGTGAAATAGTAGAAGTTGGAAGAAAAAACTTGCAGGGTGAGGGTGGTTATTAGCACACATACAGAAATCAAAAATAACATTATTTTTATTATATTATATATTTTTTTATTATATATATTTATAACAGCAAACACTGTTTGCTCTGGAATGGTAGCCTTCAGTTATTAAGTCAGCCAGATGCTGCATCCTTAGAATATGCACAAAGACTGATGTATCTGGGAAATACTGTTCTACATTTACTCATCCATTCTGTAATGGTGGGGTGTTACTCTGTGTTCTCTTAAATGTTGCCTTTTATAATGGAGTGGACCTACCCCTTTTTTCTCAGTCCTCTGAAATATGATAGCCTTCCGTTCATCAGCAAGTGAGGGGAGAGGCTGCTCTGATTCAGAGATGAGGAGGCTGATCCCTCACTCCTGTGCTTCTTCCCTGGGTCACATAGCTTGTCCTAACATACTTATATCCCTCCAGCCCAGCTAGTCTTTTGGTAGCTTAGTACCTTTTGCCTCTGACATTTTTGCTGCTGTAAGACAGAAGGAAAACGCACACAAATGTAGTAGCTGTATCGTTCTGTTCCGAGTCTTTGTCTTGAGATTTTTCTAAACATTTGAATCCCTGAATTTTTGTGTACGTCAGGTGTTTGAAAGCTGTGATGAAAACAGGATAGAACGGGATTTGGCTGGATCCTAGACTTCTCTTCTCTTAAAGGAGGAAATAACCTTGTTAAGTGCAGAAGTGAAACTGATATAATTAGTGCTAAGTATGACCTTTGTTTCTTTTTATGAGGAGGAAAACAAACTTCAGTCATAGGACAAAACAGTATACCATAAATATTGAATCTGCCATTTTCAGAACGATGTTAAGTGTGGATGTGGCACTTGTGAACATGATTTAATGGTGAATGTGGTGGTGGTGCTGGGCTGACAGCTGGGCTTGATATTAAACATCTTTTCTAATCTCAACAATTTTGTGATTCTATATGAAGGCAAAAGAATTTGCTAAATTATTCTGCTTTCATCTGGTGCTGTAAGTGGAAAACCAAAGTGAATGGACATTTCCTTGGTAATTATTATGCAATACCAGGCTGATCTTCTGTCAGTTTTCTCATGCTTAGGGATGATTTTCTGCATGGATCTGATAACTTCAAGAACATGATAGTGATTTTTAAGTGAGAGTGGGGGAGATAAGTACAGACACACAAACACACACAGAGCAGTAAGTTACTATCTGTTCCTTGCCAGTATTCTCTGAAGATCTTCAAGTTGCAGGTGGTTGGTAGCTGACACATCTTTAGTTGCTGCTTGTTCCATATCGGCATTCTCTTGGGGAAGAAAATATGAAAACAAAGTCTTTTTCTGCTAAACTTGTGCTAGCAAAGAATATTGGTTGTATGTAATGTAGGGCATCTCTGTTCCTCTCCCTCGTTGCTTCCTCTTTCATTTGTTTTCAGTAAATGAGAACAAGCTCTATCAACGATGTCTTACATTTTGAAGGTAATCCCTTTGGAAATGAACAAATGAGACATGCTTTCTTGGGATACAAGGTCTTAAAAGCTTTTTCTCTGTCCTATTTTCAAGCACAGTACATTTTAAAGAATAAGATCAACATTTTGTCTTTCACTGTTTGGCAAATATTGAGCTTCATCTTTTGTCCTCTGATTTCTGACAAGGTCTCAAGGTGACTAACTTGGGTTTCTGTTTGTGCACACTCAGGTATAATGATGTTTTCTGCACAGTTCTGAGAACAAAAGACTGTCCTTTTTAAATGGGAGTGGGGTTGCAGAGCTCCGGAGGTTAAATCTGTATTATGGGTGCAGAATGAGAAGCCATGCTGTTGCTAGCCAGCCACTGTAGGTAACAGCTTTAGCAGTTTCTTAGACACCTCTGTGCAACTGCTTGAGAAGGCTTGTCACATCTAAATCTCTGTAACTTGTGCTGGTGTGGACAAGTCCCGTTATTCACCAGTTGCATTACTGAAGGTGGATGTAACATTTAATAGGACCAAAAAAAAAACCCAACAAAAAGCCAACCTTCCACAGCAGCCCCACCTCAAAGGAGGGAGATGTTTTTAGACAAAAACAGCTTTCTAGAGAAACCTCTCCAACATTCCTTTCAAAACCCAAAATCCCTCAAAACAGATGTTGTAATTCAAAGGTGCACTCTAATAACTCACATATGCTCTTTTCTGGGAATCTGTGTGCTATGTTCCCTCTTCAATTTTTGATGCACCAAAGTGTGCTATCCTGCCCCACCTGTGGTGTTTCAGCATGAAACCATCACTGGAAATAAAATCTTGCCATAGAATTTGTCTCGCAACAGAAAGAAAACAAAATCTGTGTATGAATAGTATTTTTAAAATGAGGTTTTATTTTAGCATTTCTTGATGATGAAAGGCTGTTGGAAGTTTACAGACCTCTCTAAAAAAAGGGGGGAAAAAAACCCCACAAATATTTATTTTAATTAAAAAACAAACAGTCCAGAAACCTGTAGTTTTAGATCTCAATCAAACCTTTTAGGAGTAAAGGAATGATATCTTGCAAATTTTCCCTCTTTCTTGCACCAGTGCACAAACATTGGGAAAGGCAATAATGCAGAAGAACATGAAGCCAGCTACGTGTTCAGTATCGTTTTCCTTGTTGTTGAATTAAGCCCTCCACTTTTGAAAGAAGGAATTAATCAAATTGATTTCCTTAGCAATCACAGAATCACACAGAATGGGTCAGGTTGGATGAGCCCACAGAGGGTCAGCTGGTCCAACCTTTTTCCTGGGTTATAAATCCTCTCTTTTGCAGGCACTTCTGCTCTTCTCAGCAATCAAATACTTTTTTGTCTGACATATTCAAAAGATTTCTTGCAATCTTCAGAAGAGGTCAGAAAACAGTTCAGAGAATTCTGGAGAAGTTACACGCATTTCAACGAAGGGTTCGTGATTTATCCATTTTGAAGGGGGAATGCAACATAAACTCTATATTTTAAAAAATGTAGGTGTGTATACCTCAACTTTTTTGGTGTTTCATTGGCTGTGGTTTTAGCTTGTTACCACAGGATGTGTATCTCAGACATTTTTTTTCATGTTGTTTTAATCAAAAATCTGGCAGATGGATTACAAAATGATTGTCTTGATTCAAGATATGAGCAAGTAATTCCTTAGAATTCTGCATTTATCCTCCTTTAAAATAAGAAGCTCAGATTTGATATTCATGCGCTAATCCAGCACTATGAAAGATTGCAGCAAATTTTCCTGTGTTCTTTTGAAATTTCCACGGAGTGTGAACTGATGCCACAAGTAGTCTGTTTCTTCTTAAATGTAGGTTTATTTCTCAGGGATAAGATGCCTGAAAGTTTCAGCATGCAGCCTTGAATACATTGCTGTGAGGATTCTCCCTTTTAGTGTTTTCAGGAGCCTTAATACAGATGGCAAACATTGCAACTTCATTTCCTTGACCAATTTCTTAAAAATAAATCATTAAGCAGCAGTTCTTTCTTGTCCCTAAGGTAATCACCAGTGAATTTATTAAATGACTTTAGATTTGCAAGTAATGCTGTTTGATGTTTTGGTGTTTCATAACAGCAGAAACTTTTGTGCAAATCAGGCAGAATGTTTTCTTACCTTCTTGGAATATTAAGTAAATGTAATTCTATTAAGAAATTCCTTCTTTCCATCATTTCTGGTTGTTTTAAGTGGATACTCCATACATCAACTCGAGTAACAGCTCTGGAATAATAATTTTACTGAATGCTGCAAAAGCAGGTGGAAATGTTTTTTATACTTGTCCCCTTTCTATGGAGGTGATCTGGAAAAAGCTTTGCCTAAGTGCTCACAGCTCTAAACTGCAGAACACTGTAAACTTAAACCTTGCTGTTAACTTGCAAATTACAGGCCTAAAAGCTATAGATAAATGTAAATATTTACAGGGCTAACTTGTAAACTGGCAAGTCTGGCACTTTTTCAGAGCAGACGTTTGCAAAATGATCTAAACAGGAGCTTCGTGTTGCAGCTCCTTGTCCTAATGACTCTGAACATTAATACTGATTGAACTCCCAAGCCCTGTGGTTCTTTTTTCTTTTCCTTTCTCCCCTTCTGCTAGGAAGAGACTTTGCAGCTAGATGGGCACCCCTAACTGTGAGGAAGAGGAACATAATGGTGGTTTATACTGTGCAAGGTTTAAAAGCTCTGTTCTCGGCCTCACTGAGAGCAGGGTGATACACATATTTACAGCCCATAGCCAGATGTGCCATCTTTGTCCTTCTGCCTTGTGATGACAGGACTTGCCTTTCTCAATGCTTTGGTTGGTTGGCTCATCCAGGAGTTTTTCCTTCTGGTATAGAGTGGTATTTAAGGAAGCCTCCATCAGCTTTTTACAGTGGGGCAGCAAGCTAGTGCAGAGGGAACGTGGGCACCACTGTGAAGTACCTGTTCCTACAATGTCATGTGGGATATAAAGGGCCCATAAAAGGCTTAGGGAAGAGGAAAACCACTGTTGGCAGAGCTGCTCTAAGTGCATGACTGGGCTGTCATTCTGTTTTTCATGCTGTGTTAAAACAATACATAACACTTTGTCAGATATGTCAGTCTTCCATCAGGCATGGATGTATTTCTGTATTTCCTTTCTCCCTTTGGCAGTGCCTCTGTCTCTCTCCTTCAGCTGAATTTGCTTGTAGGTTTTAGTATTACCTGGAAAGAAACACTGACCAATCTACTGCCTACCTTCTCTTATTTGGCCTAAAGGCTGTGGACACAGGCATCTACATCTGTGTTGGATCTCGCTGAGATGGACTCAATCTTCTCCACAGCAGTGCTCATTTAATTGTCTCCATAGCAGGACTCACAGAGCTGTGCTTTTTATTGGTATTTAGAAAGGTGTTGGTGGCCCAGCAGTGCTTTGGCTACTGCTGAGCAGCAGTGGCACAGCATTATCACCCTTTCCTGCCTTCTCCCTCACAACTAGGCTGGGAGTCGGCAACAGCTTTGGAGGGGACCTAGGCAGAACAGCTAATACAAACTGACCAAAGGATATTCCATCGTGTAGGGCAACAGCTTGGCATTAAAAGTTAAGAGAAATGGAGTGGGGAGGGACATTGGATCTCAAGATGTTTGTCTTCTGGAGCAGCTATTATGTCTGTGGAAGCCTAGGATGTGGCTGGACATCACCTGCTGATAGGAAGTAGTGGAAAAATATTTTGTTTTCCTTTGCTTCTCTGTGTGGCCTTGGTTTTGCTTTATTAAGCTGTTGCTATTTTGACCTGCAAAGTTTTATTTCTTCATCTTATCCAGCCTCCTGCTGAGGAGGGGAGTGATAGAACAGCTTGATGGGCTACTGATATCCAGCCAACTTCAATCCATGGCAATATTGGATGTCAGAATAAGAAGCTCAACAGTAGCAGAAAACCTGGAACAGTCATTGTTGCTATAGTGACAAAATCAAGCTAAATAATTAAAATCCTTTTTTTTCCTCAGTATGCAAAGATCATTCCCACAACCTCTCCTTCTTTGTGAGGTTTGGAGATGTCCTGTGAATTTGTATGTTATCTTTCTGTGAATAGGACACCTGTTCTTAATTTTGAGTTGTTAAGGTGATGGATGTCTCAGATGGGGCTGCATGTTCAGTAAAGCCTGGCAGTTTAGACTGTTTGTGTCTCATGCAGGGAACTAAATAAATGCTAATTGACTTCCTCACTCTTTCATTAGAAGGTATTACTTTGAAATAGGTACGAAGCAAAATGTCCAAAAGGACAAAGGATGAGTGGTCAAGATGTGCAAAGACTCTGCCGTGCTCTGCCCTACAGGGTGCTGCTGGCCTAGGAGTGCTCTGCCAATGGGACACACAGCTAGCAGGACACAAAACACACCTCAAACCAAGTAACTTTTATATTGCCTTTCTCCTGATGTCTTCTGTATTTGAGCATGCTGGCTTTAGACACTTGCATGTGTGAACACATTGCAATGCAGTATGGAAGAAGCAGGAGTGGCAGCCAAGGGATTGACCTGCGGAGAGAATTGCTGTGACAGATGTCACTGCACTGGGTTCTCCAGCATGCTCAAACACAGGGTCAGAAGCCATATTGGAAGGGGATCTGATGTGGATATTCTGCCTTGGGTGCCAAAATCCAAAATGTGCTGACTAAGGTCATAAAATTTATCAAATTAATTCTTTTTTGTGGGAATTTTTCATTAGCTTCATGACACTTGCCATGAGTCTCTTGGCAGTGTAAGTTTCCATGGCAGCAACCAAAATAATTGTTGTACTTGTGTGAAGCCTTTAAAACCAGAGTCTTAGTCTACCTCTGAGTGACAAGCTTTCAGAGGCCATTAGCTCCCTGTTTTCTTTGAGAGGTCTCAAGTTAGCATGCTATTTCTGCACTTGTAGAGAGAGATTTTTAGGAAAGTGACTGCTGGTCGTTCCCAAGTTGTTACTTGCTGTCTACACAAGTCAGTCCTGCTTTGCTGAGTTAAAAGGGAGCACCATTAAAATGAAGGCATTCCTGGAAACTGACAGCAAAAAAGGACTAAGGAACCTCTGCTCATACTGGTCAATGGGGCAGAAGACATGTGACAAATGACAATACCAAGAAGGCTGAGATGGCACTGCCATGGATTGCTCTGGTAATGCAGCACCCCTGTTTTCTAAGTCTTCAGTGTTATGCCTCCAAGGGGACTTAGGAGCTGTCTGATGTCATTGCAGGACTGGTCCCTGCAAATTTTTGGGAGGTGTGGTCCAGGGAGAGGTTCCTTATTGCGGAAAGTAGGTAAACTTCACGTTTCTCTTCAAAAATCATTGTATAGCAGACCCATCCAGGAAAAGATGGCTGGGAACAGTAATAAAATCATAGAATGTCCTAAGCTGGGAGAGATCCAACAGGGATCATGGAATTCCAGCTCTTGACCCTCTAAGAAGCACACTGTGTGCCTACTTCTTGAACTCTTGTCAGGTTTGGTGCTGTAATCATTTCTAGATGTGTGTGACCACATCTAGATGAAGAAATTTTTTCTGGAATCCAGCCTAAACCTCCCCTGACTCAACCTCAGGCCATTCCCTTAGGCCCAGTCACTGGTCACAAACAGCAAGGAGCCTCTCCATGGACATCACCTTTCAAAAATTAGAGTTCCATGCCTGTTATGACAGAATGATCAGGATATATAGAACCTGTTGTTGCCTTTTTCCCCAACCTGGAAATGAAATTTGAGATAATTTTAGCAAAGAGGTAATATAAAAGGGGATCTTTATTTGAAGGCCTTCAGGATGGAAAGATTTTGACAAAAGCCCACCCCTCAGGGGTGAGTATGTTTTTATAGATTTTAGGAGATGAGCATAATTGATAAAAAGCACCAATGAGGAGGACAAGTAGTGATGCAATTCCCCCTTCAGGTCAAGCCCTTTCTCTGGAACTCCCATTCAGCGCTGGCTGTGCTTTGTCCATGAGAATGGATCTCCAAGAGTTATTCTCAGTCTTGGCTCCCAGGAAAAACCAAGGGAGCACAGGAGCCTTGTACCTCCAGACACTTGGGGCTCTGGAATTTGTTTTGTCTTTCTGCCTAAGCCAAGGCCATGAGAAATTACTGGGAAAACTAGTCCCTAATACAATAGGTGACAGAGTTACATATATATGCGTGAAGAATACAGACAACATGTAAAAGAAAAAAGGCAGAACCCAAATGGCATCATTGTCAGCAGGGCAAGCATCCCCATCTGTCTGTTGAGGGGAAAAAATAAAGCAGCTGCATGTCAGATGCTTGCATGGCTTTCTCTTGTATTTTCAGGAGACTCAGAATTAGGGCTAGGAGGTATTCAGGACTTGAGATGAGGAATTTGTTTTCTCAGGATCAAATGAAGTTTAGTTGTGATTGTCATAAGGCTCAAAGAGAAATTCAAGGTATTTCCAAAGTTAATATGAATCCTAGGGACAAGATACTTGGGAGTAGATTAATCTGGGTAAGTAGGGAATAGAAGAGAGAAAACACTGCATAGAAGAGCAAAAGGGGTGGAGTGTAAACAGGTTTTTTCCTTTCTGCATGCTTTTAGACAGCAGGGAGAAGCACTTTTGATTTTTTTTTTTTTTTTTCCTTTCCCTTTACCCTCTTCAGGTGCATTTTCTGAAGTGGTAGTTTTCAGTCTGCCTTCTTACCTGCCACTCTGATTGTCAAGGTCTCTTTTATAGCATTACTGTCAATGTGCCACTAAAACAAAATGATATTTTTGATAGAAGCATGGAGTATTTTAAGGCAAAATTTGCCTTCTGTTTGGTTCTCCTGGAGAATAATTTGCAGGAATATCGTTGAACAAAGACATTCTAACTCATTATAATTACTCTGGAAGCAACATGCTTGAGGGGGACCCTGGGGAAAGCAGGAAGATGTACAGTACATGGATATGTCGGAAATCACAAGAAAAATGTAGTTCTGGCCACCAATTAATGCAGACTAATTGATTATGCTTTAGTTGACCTTGATTATCCATTAGAGAGTGTCAAATGGAAAGTCAATATAAATGACAAAATGTAAAATGCATGTGCTGTAAATCAGGTACATTAGTGACATCTGTCGAGAGTTCAAAATGCTGCTCTAGAAAAATGTTCAGGATTTTAATGCTTTACTCTCTGAGAACTTTTTTATGCTATGTGACAAAGTGCCTCTGGCAGAGATACAAACCACATCTTACAAGGTAATTAGAGTCAATGTATATTTTTCTTTAAATAATTACTTTGAACACATGGGTGTGCTATTTTGGCCCCCACAGTGCATAATATCTTGGTGGTGCATGGAAGTTCTAAACAATGGCACCTCACAGATCCACATCCTTAGTATCCAACTTAATGCAAACTATATATTGAAATTTAATGTAGTAAAGAAGTTTTGTTGGCTCTGTGAGTTTTTATATCAAAAGTAGTCTGAGAATCAATATCTAAAAGCAGGAGAATTGGGGATATATTGAAATAAACTCTATGCAGAAATGCAACTTGCTATGGAGGTGTTTTTCTCCCATGTTCACACCTCTGTAAAGAGAGGGAGTTGTTGATGAAGTTGTTAGACTAAGGTAACACAAATACCAGGAGGAAGGAGACTGTTTTCCAAACAGCTGACAGTCAATCTGCCACTTCTTCTCACAGCCTGGATTTCTTTCGTTCAGGTAGCTAGCCAAATTTGTGGTGTTTGCTCCTGAAACATGTCTTGAATCTGTACAAAGAAAGACCAAAAATTCACAATTTGCTCATCTTGCCTTGGGCCAAGCTTAGTGATACTGCAAACAAGCCACGGGACATGGAAGCTGATCAGAGTGGTACAACTGTGTGGTGCATCTCTTGAGCAGCCCCTATGCATCATATCTGCACAAAGCTGATAGGATTTAAATGAGTAATTATGTCCACAGAGTAGTTGTAGATAGAAGTTACCTGATGATTTAGCTGTCTCTGGGATTTTTGCCCAAAGCTGTATTTCACCCTGAGAAAACTGTGAGCGAAGATGATAGCAATCTTCCTATATATTAGGATTATATTCAGACTGTAAAACCTAGATGATTTCATGTTTCTGTAATGGAGGTGCCCAAAACTCTCATTTGTAACAAGAGGTGATGGGAAAGGAGGGAAATAATAAATAATAAAAGCAATCCTCCCTGCCCTGAATACTAAGGTGAACTCTTGCCTTTCTCAAACCAGCTGTTCTACTTTAAAAAAAAAAATCTTTATCATATCTATTCTTATAGAAAATATTTAAACTGTGATTTTATATAGTATCTTCCTTGCATGTACATTAATGAATTGCAAGTTCATGATGCTACAGCGTTCTAAAAGCACTTTCACAGCATACTCATTTTGAAGTAATATTTATATTTACAATGACTTGTGTTATTACAGCTCAACTATTCAAGTATTGCAATGGTCTAGTAAAGCACAACATTGAACAGTTGGTCAGTTGCTTCATATCTAAAATATTTTAAAATAGACTACATACCACTTTACTCTTTTCAAAATCTCCAAAATATTTATTTAAAACCATTGACTAAATTTGTTGGTGCCTGTACATTCAAGAATTTCATATATTGCTTATATGGAGATGGCATTTCCATGTAATTCAATAATTAATTTGGGAATTTAAATTTACCAGCAAGCCTTAAAAGGGAAAATGTAACTACTTTGCTTCTATAGCAAACCTACACTTTTTTTTCAAGTCTACTTTTAAAGCCTCTTATATATAATTGATTAAGATGGACTATTTGTGGATGGTGCCCATTTAAATATATGATGTGCACTTCCTTTTAGAGTTTTTCTATTTATCAGGAGGGGAAAAGCCTAATTAGGCAGTACTCTAGCAAATTTCTGTAATATTCCATCATGCTTATTTGACACAGAATAAAAATGAGCACACACCACACACCCCCCAAACAAACAGAAAAAACTCCCCAAATAGACATGTTAGAGTGGTAAATTTAATTTACTTTATCACAATTTATAAAACAGTTTGAAAAGAATATCTATGTACTAAACTTTAATCCATTTTACAATCTTTAGCTAAATAATTAATACTCTGCAATACCTTCATAATTAGGTAAATTATTACAATACTCCTGGTTCAGCTGTTTCATTATTAAATGGCTGGTTTTCTTTCAAAATACAGATTTTTTTGTTCTTGTTGTTTCTTTGTATTTAGTATTAATAGAATGCACAAACAAGCTTGGATTATAAGCATTTGGGTTTTAAGTGTTTATTAGGGTATATTTATATTAACCTAAAGAAGACATAAGAATTATGTTAAACTATTATCACCATAGCTGCTGTCATCATTGGTGTTAAAAAGAAAATTAGATTTTTTTTTTTCTCCTCATAACACCAAAATAAAAATAATGCTTATAGCTAGTTTATTCTACTCTGCTTATTCTTGAAATATAAATGTATTGAAAGTACTGTTGGATGGTAAAATGAGAGTATATATTTGCCTCTTATTAAAACTCACTTTGTTCTAAAGAATCAAAGCTAATAATCATGGTTTTAGTTCCAAAATGTTTTGTCATGCAATTGCATGCATTACTTTAAGCAGAGTTTTAATGTCAAAAGACAAAAATGTCCTAAGTGTTGCAGTGGTTCTAAAAGTGCTTCTTTAAAAAAACAATGTGGTCATAAAATGGTAAGCACTATGAGACATTGTATTGCAATTGCTACTTCAGTGGTCATTAATGCCATTATAGAACCTAGGAAGTTATTTATGACACAGAATTTTGTATTGAAAGGACTCTTGCCTTCATTTGTTGAAAAATCTCTCTAGTGTTGACACAGGATTTTTTACTGCCTGCTTTGCTTTTGATCGTAGCAATGGAAATGCTTTTTTATATCTGTAGGTATACATATGTATATGAGTATTTGTGCACATTTATACAAATATAAACATTTACACATGGATAGGTGTCCATGAATATTCTTTTAGCATTTTCTATCTTGAATGCTGTCAGAGTGTCAGACCTCAATACCTTTGGTTTCTGTGGTTTTACTCCTTGTAGTACAGAGCCACTTACCTTAAAAAAAATTACCACAATTGCTGCTGATATTCCCTTTTGTGTGGCTGCACATGATCCTGGCTTGGTTCAGAGAAGCTCCTGGGCTATTTTGAGAGATAAGGATAAGCTGATAAGCCTTCCAGCTGTTCTGGTACAAATTATTTGTGCAAAATGCTTTCATTCTGCCTTCTGTAACAAGGACATCCTCTTTCTGCTGCAATCCACTTAACCTATTGTAGGGACAGCTAAAAGGTAATTTGATCATCTTCTACAAGTACCTACACAGGAGGAATGTTTTTGACAGTAAAGGGACTCTTTACTAAACCCTTTTTTTCCGCCAGGTTTACTGCCATTACTAAAGCTAGACAAACTAAAATGCAAAGAGGTCCAACTTTAAAAAACAAAATATAATTTTTAGTATTATTATTATTTCTTTTACGCAATTAGCAGCAAGAACACTTAACGTTTGGAATAATTTTTCAAGTGAGGTCACGCACTCATTATGTTGTGCAAACTTTACAAGACACTTGGAGGGCTTCCAAAAGGTGTGGTATAATTTTAACCACAAGGTTACAGGTTTCTCACAGACATGTCTGAGTAAGGTTCAATAGCAGGAGGTCAAACTCCTGGCTCTTGGTCATTCCTGTAAGCCCACAAATATTAATCTTTCTCTCAAATTACTCTTGACAGATGCTGTCATGAGCTTTTCCATGCACTTACATCCTGAGGCAAAACTCACAGAAGACTTTGACATCAATGGGCTTTGGATCTAATCCACAGACAGCTAGTTTCTTCTGGAAAACCTTGAGTAAAATCTCAGTTAAAACTTTTAACTAAGTATTGCTGCAGCAACCAAGGCATATTACAGATGTGGCATTTTGACAGAATTAGGGGGACAAAATGCACATTGGAGGAAGTTAATAAAGTCATCTTTATCCCATCCTGTAGTCTCTCAAATTCAGCAAGTGAAATAGTTTGTGTTTTAAAATATTAAAAGTCATCTCTTCAAAATGCTGTAAAGGAACAGATGCATGCTTGTCTCTTGAATAGAAACCTTCACTACATTAATGATGACATTTTGGTTTATCCAGTAACGATGAGTATTTTGAATACCTAACTGGAGCAATCTATATAGTCAAGATCAAGGTAATTTTTATATCCAAATTAGGATTTTTTTTTTAAATGCAAAAGAATAAAATCTACTTGAGCAGACTTTTTAGGAAAGATGAAGTTCACCTTAGGTAAAAAAAAGAGATAAATTTAGTAAATTGAATTTAGTAAATGTAGTATCCAGACTATTTTGAAACATGTACAGTGGCATTCAGTGTCAAGAGCCCTTTGTAAGCAGATAGGAAGTTTGTGAGAACATTATTACCAAATATTAGTTTGTACTCCTAGCTCAAAAATGGAAGTTTTTGTGCTCTGGTAGGAATAATAGTGAATTTAAATAAGCTTGCTGAAATGCAGGATTCATGCTTGGCATCACTCAGCTAAGCTTCACATGCACTAATCACTAGAAACTCCATGAAAGTAGAAGAAAAGGCAAAGTCCCTGCTGAGCACCATGAACTTTTGAATCCCTGAAGAATCATATGCATTGCTCTATATGCACACCTGAAGTTAAATCATTTCTTTTCCTGCCTCCTCAGCTTTGTCAAAATTCTTGTGAGATTTGTTTCTCTTTTTCTACATTCAAAAGTTAATTTCTGCCTTCTTTCTCATCTGTCCAATATCTGTCACATTAAACTTTTCATTATTATTGCTATAGGTCCTAATCTCAAAGCTCAGCCTGACTGTGTCTTTCCTCACGTCTCCTTGTATTGACTGATCCTTTTTTTAGGAAGCAATTTTCTCTCTTACGCTTCTCTTTTACATTTTCCTATGCCACATCTCTGAGAATCCCACCACGTGTGATATCCCTCTGATGAATGTTCTTGTCTGGAATGCAGGGTGAGTGAGAGGTTTCATTTGTGGTGGGTAGGCTGAAGTAGATGCTTCCATGGCACCATTCATGTAATTCCAAAGTAGATGGAGAGCTTGTGTGGTGTGATGCTGATCATGAGATTGCTGCTGCCCTGGTCTCTCTGATCTGCAGGAGTCTGTGTTACACAGGTCTGTGTTGGGGCTGATGAAATAAATCTTGTAATACCAAGAGCCATTCCCATGTCTTGTGCTGCTGACAGTGTTCTTATGCACCTTCATTCTCCAAAGAAACCTACTTTTTGCATAGGTGAAAGCTCTGGCCAGTGACAGCAGAGGCCCATTAAAAAGGACATATTTTCCTTTACTCTTCATGAATTAGGTAGCTTGACTGATCATATGCTTTAAACATTCTGCTAAAAAACATGTTAGCTAGTTTTCACAGCCAAAACTCTTACTGAGCTTTGTTAATATTCCTGAAAGAATGTCCAGATCATCCATTTCTAAATGTACTTTTTTAGTCATGTTTTCACCATGGTTTCTTCAGACTTGGAGGGGGAAAGGTATTTATTCCTTCATCAAATGTTTCATTTTGGATGTTCTTGCTGAGATTGCAATTCTTTCACTCATAATCTCTTCTGATGTATGTAAAATAACTTGTCAGATTTTTAATTTTAGAACACTAATCAAGAAAAATAGTCTCTATAGCCTGAGGAAAAATAATCTATCCTTGACTGACTCTTCCAGTAGCAGCTATTCTTACTGCAACAGCAGGTGGTTCAAGATTCTTTACAAAATACCATGTCCAGAGAAAAGCACTCCCTCCATCTTCCTTCACACCACCAAACAAACCCATACAGCCAGATGACTCCAGTCCCACTGTGAAATAATTTTAGCTTGTCCACTTGTTATCACTTGAGGTTTTCCACTGATTTCACAGCTGCATTCCTTGTATCTCCTCCCTGCATGATACCTTAAGGTCTGCTCCAATTTATTTATTTAGATTTTATGCACAGGGATAAGTTACAACTCTTTGATACAAAGCATCTCATTTTCCAGGACACCCCACAGATATTAGCAATTACACTGGAATACAAAAGCTTTTCAACCAAGCAAATAATTTGTTTTCCAGTAAAGAATGTAAGATCTCACCTTTGAAAAGGATTTTTTTTATTTTTGTTTCTCTCATAACTGTGAATGACCTGTGAGACCCATCTGGTCTCTCCACAAATGAGAGAAAGAAAGCCCTTCAAGGGTAAAATATTATTTATTCTATGAGAAAACAATTTTAAATTAGAAAAAGAAAGTGTTTGCCTTTATAACACTGCATGTGTCTGATTTGAATCACTCGCAGCTTGTACTAATACACCCTCTTAAAATGTTATATTGCATAATATCTATGTGGAAAGTATAAAAACCTTTCTCACCAGTAAGCAATTGCATATGGTCTGAAAATTAATCCCTCACTGCCAGAATACATAAATAGAAATCCAGATTTGTTAGTGGGCTCCAGCTGCTTTGTGCTTCTCAGACAGTGCAAAAATAACCATAGACCCAGCTTAAATGTTCAGCTAAAGTGGGTTTACGGCTGCTTTCCATTACCAAAGCAGTGGAAAGCAACTGGAGGGGGCTCGTGAATCTGGCCTGTTCTGCAACTCAGTGCCACAATCCATGTAGCACAACACTAATAGCCTAGCTAGGATGCTTCAGTACTTTCCAACTGCTGACTGCTGGGATACCTTTGTGAGCTGGAAACCTGTGATTGCGCAGATGTTAGGCGGGAGGAAAAAGAGGAGAGGTGTCGCAGTATTAATGTTCCAACACAGTGGAAGTGTGTGTCCTGAGGAAATTTGTATGAATAATGTAGTGTAGGTCAGACAATGGTCAAGTCCTAGCATGAATATACACAACTATTCTGGGAACTGGCAAGTTTTGCTTGTGTTCTGTCTTTGCTAGCTTATCCTGTTCTGCTTTATGTGTTTTGAAATTGGCTTAGAATTTACAAGGTCAGTTATTATCTCACAGCTGACACATGAAAATTTCTTCAGCAGTTTATTTCATTCTCACATTGTGCTATTTATGTCTCTGGTACTTGTAATTCTGTTTGGAGACCGTTTTAGTTTTGAAGCCTATTTTTCTGTAATCCCAATATTAAGTTACATATTCAAAATAAGGAAAGAAATCCCAGTTGTCCATGTGAATCACCTATAAACGATAGCAGAAGAAATCTTTGACAGATGGAGCATTATTTTCTCCATGCAGGAAGAAATCACTTTTGGATTTCTTTCCCAACTATCTGATATAGAGATTGTGTAGAGGTGGAAGTTATCACCTACAGCAACATAAACTTGCATTAGAATTAGGGGTGTTTAAGCTAAAAGCATTCAAGCTGTGATGCTGATGTACCAGCAGTCAGGGAGGACACCATGCCAGCTGTCCAGATAAACTGTGGAGTGAGTTTGCGTCAAGGACCTGACTTCAATACCTGGATCTGCATCTTTTTCTCCCTAGTCCTAAAGATTAGGCTGCCTGTGTTCAAGGTCAGCTCTCCTGTGGCGCTTTAGAAAACATCAGAATGGTGAGAGCTGTGAGAAGCCTTGGCTGAGGCCTCTCTAATGGAAATGGAAGTTATGTGGGGGAAAAACTGAAAAAAGTGGTCAAGAGATGGTGGTTGGAGCAGCCAACACCTACAGACCTGTAGCATCTCCCTGCTGTGAGCATACGGTCACAGCACCCTTATTCTGGTTTTACAGCCTGGCTGATGCAGCATGGACTGCACTAAAATAACTTGGTTTCACTTCATCATCCCAAAAATCTCAGTATACAATAGCTTGATACAGTTGACACAAACTGTTATGTTGGATATTTTTCCACAATGGTCTATTATTTTTAATGACCAACTGTTGATGATCTTATGGATATTTCTGCATGACTGGGTACAGCTGTTGATGGAAAGAGGTTTAAGCTGAAATGCAGTACCTTGCCCCAGTCCAAGACATCATATGCAATTTCCACAGTTCAGCTGATGCAGGGAACCTTGACAATCTGTCATGCCATGAGATATATCAGAGCCTCTAGGAAACAATGAATTCCAGAGTTACTGATAAAAGTACTTTGTGCCTAATTGTGTGTTCACAATCAGAATCCTACTTGTGGGACAATCTCAGGCTACTTAGAATATTGTAATGACCAATAACTTGGAAGAGAGCTTAAGTTCAAAAAGAATATTTACATTAAATGTAATCATGCATTTGTTTTCATCAGTTGCACTTTGTGTATATAGATCCTAAGGAGAGAAAGGATTATATTTTTCTCAGGACAAGCTTGTAAAATACCTCTTTTTAACTCTTTTACATGTAATAAACTCTTATCTACTTATAGTAGAAGATCAGTCATCTCTCATCTTACTTCAAATTATTATTCTCAAAATTTAAGTGATAAAAACATATTATTTGATTTTTGGGGGACGTTGGTTAGAGACCCTGTAACTCAAAGAACAATTTGTCTGTAAGGGAAAGATGCCTGAATTGCTTTGACTATACTACCTTTATATAGGTGTTAATTTCTCAAAGTACATTGTAAATTCTTTAGCACAGCCTTAACTGTTAAACTTTTCATATAGGACTAATTGGGTTAAGCTAATGCCCTGCAGTATCCAGACTTGTGGTCTCTTTTATTCTTAAGTACTGTAAAATATTAATTCTGCTTGGAAAATTTAATCATATGTGAATGAAACAGTCAGAGAGTTCCAGTAGCCATACAACCATGAATCCACAATAGTAGTGCTGGAACCAGAACAGCCTCAATTGGCTTTTTCTTTTTTTTTTTTCCCCACACATGGCAGTGCTTGCTGATGCTTCTAATTAAGACAACTTCATCCTTTATGTATCTCTTGCCCAGCTCTTTTGACCTCTGCTCCACGAGCAGCCTGCCAGAGATGGAGAATTTGTGCCTATGTCATCATCTTAATCAGGCTAATGCATTGCAAGGAATTAAGAACTTTATCATTTCTCTGCTACTGTTCAGCTTACTGTTATCGATATTTAAGGTTACTGGAAAAACTATGAAACCCCCCCTTAGGGAAAATCACTTATTTTACACAATTCTTTTGAGACAAGACTTGCATGTTTTGTAACCCACCAGCTCTTTCAAGACGTGTTATCGGTTTACCCTGGGGGCTTGGTTCTGGAATCATTTACGTCATTTTTAAACAGTTAAAAAATTTAGTTTAAAATGAAACTTAAAAATACCAGTAAATGCATTTACCATAAAAATCTGAATCAGTCTGTGTTTCTTACTTAGTCTTCATTCTTCACATTTGTTTCATTAATGCTCCCCTTCCCTTTTCTAGAGAGACCTGCTTTTGATTTACAGTCGTAACCTTCTGTCTTGCACCAGCTTAGCCTTTGAGCCATTACTTTTTCATTTTTAGCCTTGGGCCAGCTGTTTGTAACCTTTGTGTCTTGCATCAGTGGTATTCAGCCTCTTGTAGTTTACAGCAATCATGTAGCAATGACCTTATAAACTTTCTGTACCTTTCTCCTTCTTGAGTGTTCAAATTCACATCTAGCATGGCAGTGTATTGTTCAGGTACTGCTGGGCTCTCTGTTTTCAGCAAGAACAGGTTCTGCTTCAGCAGTTGCTGGCCTCTTTCACTTGGGTTTCTAAAATCTGTTGGAAATAAAATTACTGAGGTAGCTCCCTCAAACCACTGCTTTACATGCAGGCTATGCTTATCTTCTTTCTATCATGAAATGTTACAGCATTTATAGGAAACTGCATTCAAGGACATTTTTTAATCCTTTTTTTGTTTTGGGCCTTCTCTGGTCTTTGTCAAGTAGGGAAAAAGCGGATGTTTTTATCATTTAAAAAAAAAAAGGCAGTAAATAAATCCAACCTTTATAAGTTCAGTCTAGAAGAAAGCAGCAACAAACTGACTCTCTTTCACAGCTTTGCTGTCATTTTGGTAACTCCAGACTGTATCAGGTGTGGGTTTCTCCTTTTCTAACTGATGATGAATTCATTTAAATATCAGAGAACAACTCAGTACCTGTTGGACTGACACCATATGCTCCTATCTTACTGATAGATGTTAGAGAAATAGGTTTTGAAGCAGGAGCTAGAGGGATGATCCATAGAAGAAGGCCATGAGGGTGAAAATGCATTCCATGGCACGCACAGGTGAAAGAACTTGCCCATTTTGTCCAAGAAATCTGTCAGGGATCCATCATAATGCAGGTAGGATTTTAAATTATAAACAGCATATAAGGCTTGAAGGTTATAACAGTGCATCACCCTCATGGTTTTACCACTTACTTAAATTTAGAGATCTGTGATGAAAAAGAAATAATGAAAGGAAAAAAACTAAGGCAATGGGTTCTTTTAACATAGGTGTTATATCAACAATTTATATTTAAAGATCCTTCAAAATTTCTGTTATAAAAGAAATTATAGTAGTACATGCTTTATAAAGTTTAAAGAAATCCTTGGGGTTCCCTTTGCCTTAATAAATTTTCTTCAAAGTTATTTGTTGCTATTCTTAGTTTAGAATTTTACTTTTCTCCTAAAAATTTGAAAACTGCAGAGAAGTTTTTAAGTAACTTCTTGTGTTTCCTGACTGCAGTTCAGGATCACAATTCAGAAAGTTGCCTTCTTTAGGTATCTGTAGTGTAACCTACAGCTTTAGAAATCCATTATTTCTCAACTGAATAGAAATTTCCATATTGCTCTTCTCAGTTCATGATTTTAAGAATAATCCAAGTGTAAAGATCTTTAACAGGATGCTGTTCATCAGATGAAAAACAGCTTGATTATAATTTTATATAAAAAGATTAAAATAGATATCCTTCTCCCCTTACCTGTTTTGTAATGTTTTTATGAAAAATGCCCTTACTGCTAGTAGTCAGAGTGAACATTTACTCTCATGAGCTCCCAACACTTGACTTCACATTTCTTTGTTGTAATTTTATTGTGCATTTTTGATTTCCTCAATGTATGTTCTTTAACTGTTGTACAAAACCTACTGACATTTTGCTTCATAAAGGAAGATTTTCCTTTTTAGTTACTGCTTTGTATGGTTGATAATGTGAAAAATACTGTAATTTGCTTTGGCTCTTCTTGTGTGACATTCTTATTAATGTGGGGTTTTGTTTTATTTTATTTTTCCTTGGTTTTCATTCTTTCGAAAAGGTTCTATTGTATTTCCTGGTTTCTGGGCTTTTTGGGTTAAAAAAAAAATCACATGATCTAGCTAGTGATACTCAAATAATTGGATTTAAATGAGTTGCAGTATGTTTAGTAGCAATACCCATGATCTGAGTCTCAGGGCATGGTGAGCTGTACACAGAAGAAATCAAAAGGCTGTGGTAGAATGTTTGCAGTAATTTCTGGCTGAGCTATTGCTTTTCAGACTAAATGCCAAGAGTGGAGGGTAATGAACCAAATACCCCAAAATTTCTGGGGAAAAAAAGAAGCATTATGAATATCAAATGTTTGTGTGTGTGTGTGTGTGTATGCAGATATAGTTAGTCTAATTTGAAATCTTTACTAATTCTTGAAAGGGCTACTTTTAGGCATATTATGGTGACATAGTTTTAACACCTGTAGCATTTTTGGGAATGAACTGATGCTTTCCATGGTACTTACCCAGCCTATGTTCCTTCTGTATCTTAAAATGCTTGTTGCTAGTCTCCCTCCTAGTCCAGGAAGATTCATAAATCATCCTGAGTGCTTCACCAGGAGGAATATGGTCTTGAAGATGAAGAAATAATTAATTCTAGGATATACTGGGACTTATTTTATGTTTTTCCAGAACTTGTATGCTTGGCTTTTCCTGTCTTGGTCTGCAATTCCAGAGAGGCAAAATTTGCCCAACATGCAGTATTTTACATATGTTGGATGTATGTTCTTTAATATCCCTGAAGCTGGTTTTGTTCAGCTCCTGAGGCAGCTTTCCTTTAATGAACAATAATTGGCCAGTGAAGAATTTATCTGGCTGAGGTCTTCTGGTTTCATCATCTGCTGGTACTTTCAGGGCCTTTATAATTATCTCTCCTGCTCATTTTTGTCTAGGGTCAGAGTTAACTCTGCACAGGAAGGCTGCTTATTACTATCTGTTAATTAGAGATAAGTATCAAAACTTAACTGTAACAGTGGGCTTCATGCAACACAACTGCTCAAAGCTAAGATAAAACTAAAAGTAATTAGGTAATATTCACCTGGTCATTAAACAATTGCTATCACAGCTAAACAAGTTTAAAGAAAAGCCACAGGCAAGTCAAGCCAAATGAAGCCTGACAAATCCTAGGGCTGAGACCTTGCAGGGCTCATGCAGCCCTAGAATCCTATTGTTAACCATAATAATGCTTTATTTGCTGGACTTGCAGGCTACAGTGCTGTGTGTGAAGAGAAATGGGTGTGCTCTTGGTAATAAGAAAATTCAGAGGTAGAATCTTACATACAGTCTTGTCTACAACTCTTTGGAAGGTGCAGTATGCCATTCCAAGTGATATTTATGCATGCTTTAACATTCAGTATACATTTTTCATCTTTCTGCAAGGTTGCTTTCCTGTCTAAAGAAAATGCACATGATGCCAAAAATCAAATAGTGTATAATGTTCAATAAAAATTTTTGTAAACTGATTTGTTTACATAATATTCATTGATTTAATCTCTAAACCTTTTTGTTTTTAAACTACATTTTTGCTATAATTTAGCTTAGAATTTACTGTCATTTTAGGAGGGGAAGTCACTTCTGTATAAGGATAAGTAATTATTTAATAACTTGTGCTGAGTCTTAGTCAAAATATCTTTTTTTCTGAATATTCAGAAGGAGTCTGATGCCAGAAGAAGCACAAGGCAGTTGAGCTGCTATACAATATTGCCTTTCTTCCAAATCAGAAGTGTATGTAATAGGAGACTTCCCACTTTCCTTGTTCCAAATCCTAGAGAGTTTTAAAGATGAAAGTTTTAGTTTTATTGTTCATGCAATACTTACCTCCCACAGTTTTTAATCAGATGATATAACACCAGTACTTGTAGAATGTAATTTGATAGATATGTATTTGGTTATTTCCCTGTATGTGGCATAAATATAGTGTTGTCTCACATTTATAAGTATCAAACTTACTACTCTAATGACCAGGGAGTGGCCTGTGTTTGGAAAACAAATTGCAAACAGATTATATGTGATACACAATTAAATTATATCCTTTTCCCTTCTTTTGTAGAGAGTTGAGAGTTTTGAAATCTATATAGATGAGAGCTGAAGTGTCATCATGCTGGAGAAACTTTTGAGATTGCATAACAATCACATGCAATGCATAAGAGCTACTGCAGGAGAAATAGTCAGTGTTAGTAGAATCTAAATCAATGTTCTTGGAGTATTATGGCAGTGAAAGTTCTATATTCTGTAGAAGTTTTTAAAGTAAGCTGTCTGAAAAATAGCTTTTATTTCCTGCTGGATGGATATGTGGTTCTTAGGCCTACAAGGGTAATGTTGCCACTGCTTTGGTAACAAGCACTTGGGCTGGGAGCTCAGATGGTCATGTGTAGGTATCAAAGAGCTGTCCACCAAGCAGTCACAGCTGGTATCATTTTTCCTGGAGGAAACAGCAGCAGCAGCAGAAAGAAAAATTTGCTGGAAACTGGTTTGTTTTGTTAGAAAATTAACTACAATTTTATCACCAAGGTCCTTTAAAGTAGATTAAGTGACACCCAGCACAGTACCATAATTTTACTCTTAGTTGTGCCTGGTAAGACATTTGTTTCCAGGAAGAGAGGTGAGCCTCATGGTGGTGATGCTTATTACCTTTGCCTCAAATGTGTGTCCTTAGTATTCTCATGAAAAGAAAGAATGGATATGAAAAGGGAGGTGCCTGGCAAGTGATTTTTTGGGGAGTTTAGACACATGCAGGTGTCCTCACAGAGAATTATAGTGCCCATGCATGTTAATCAGCTTTGAAGGGGTGTTAGTTCAAGGTGTGATCTTCTCCATTAGTTTAGACAAAAGAAACAGCCCATTTCTCTTATAATTGGAATAGTTAAACTTATTCTAAATTTGTCTACAACTGAAGTACCTGTTGGTTCTTGTTTAAGGGTGGTTTGCAGACAGATATCTAATTAGTAAAACACTGAACTAACAATCTTCTAAAACAAATACAATACCTATACGTGCTCATGGCTTTTTTCTTCCTGATACACCCCCTTGGATATGCAGTCAGACATACCCAAGTTTTGTATCTACTGGATTTAATTCATAGAATACCCAAAGGGCAGGTGGCTTAAAGATATTTTTTTTATCCTAACACAGTAGATTTTTAACTAGGAACAATGATTGCTAAATTCATTCACTGTGATGAAACTAGAACAGGAACCGAGTATTTCCTGATTATCTCCTACATTGGCACTCAATTTCTTAGGTAATCTGGATTCCCAAAATCACATCAAAGCGTAATAGAACTCAGGACACCTTAAAAAGAAAAAGGACTGTATAAGTCCATGTTAACAGGAAGAATCTAGTTAAATCAGACTTTTTCTATGGGCATTTTTTATCTTTGTCATTGAAGTGATAAAAAGATGATGGTAAAAGAACATTTGGGGAATGAAGGATTTTTTCTGCCTCAAGATTAGAGCTTTCATTATGTTGCTCTAGGTGGGAGAAATTTAAATGCAGATGCCATTGCAGACTTAATCTTTGTGAAGACTGGATCAAAGGCAAATTAATCTGTTACACAAGAATCACCAGAAACTACTTGGTGCAAGGATCAGTGCTTAGGCCTCATCTAGTCAAGTTTTGAATACCTTTAAAGGGAATAATTTCCCAAGCACTCTATGTACCTATTTTAGCATTTGACTTCCTTCATTGTGAAAATATTTTACCAAAGAGCCAGTTGGATTTACCCTGGTGGGTAAATTTGGGCTCATTGCCTCATTGCCTCTTTTTCTCCTTCTGTGTTCCTCTGAGGAGAGTCTGTCTTCAGCTTCCTCTTGGGACAGTGCTTCCCAGGCCCATTCATGACACTTCATTGGACTCACTCAATGCCAGTCATCTTCCTGGGGAGCCCAAACTGGTGACAGTACTTCAGATGTGGCCTCACAAGTGCTCAGGAGGGGAGGGATCACACTCAGAGAGCTGCTGCCTACAATTTTGGTAATGCAGCCCAAGGTATGCTTCTTTCTCTTTCAGAGGGGTTTTACTAAAGACATCTTCTGTCTTTTTACTAAAGACTCCAGGACCATGCTAAGATACATCACATAGGCTGGAAAAAATCCATCATGATTGTGTCTATTGTGTGTCATCCAGGTTGTCTTACCTTCTTTTTTTTAATGGCTAATCCTTTCTGGCTAATAAATTCACTGATAGTAGCCATTCATAACTGTGTATTCCTGTCCACTCTAGAGCAGTAATGCTCAAATAAATTATCAAGTCAGATCTTGAAAATTTCTCAGAGATTTTATAAATTGATGTGTGGAAGGGAAAGAGGAACATGCAAAGGAACCTTTATTACAGAAAGAGGTACTGATGCTCTGTACAGTCTATTTGGGTTTGTGTTTAGCCACAGGCTTTCCAGTGGAATTTCTTGGGGTGGAACACTTCTGAAAGCCTTGTCCTTCAGAGAAGCTTAGAAGTCATGCTGCAATTAGGGGTATTTGTTATTACTCTATGTTCTTTTCCTCAGTAGTAAGGTTATCTTTTATTTGCAATCTGCTTACTTAAATCCTTTTTTGGGTATAGAGTATCACAGCCTTTCAATCATTGCTGTAATGGTTTGTATGCCCAGAAGATTTTGTCAGAACAGAAGGTTCAGTACTTTTACTAGCTGCAGGTTACTCTGAATAGCTCATGGAAAGCATATATGTGATATCTGTCTCACAATGAATAGGCTCACTCAGAATTATAAAATCATTTTCATCCATTATTTTGCATTTTTTAACCAGCATAGCAAATATGGTAATTATCCTTATAACCATATGCTGGTTAATGGCTGTTCATTCTTGAAAGGGGATGCATTTTAATGAGTGCTAAAATAATTTGTGCACATAGAGGAATTTGAAAATTTGCCTAGCTCTTTGATAGCAAAAATACTCAATAAACAGAATCACAGAATCACAAGGTTGGAAGAGACCTTCAAGATCATTGAGTCCAACCCGTTCCCGAAGACCTCAACTAAACCATGGTGCTGAGTGCCAAATCCAGTCTTTTTTTGAGCACATCCAGGGATGGTGACTCCACCACCTCCCTGGGCAGACCATTCCAGTACTTTATCACCCTTTCCATGAAAAACTTTTTCCTAATATCCAACCTATATTTCCCTTGATGCAGCTTCTGACTGTGTCCTCTGGTTCTGCCAGTGCTGCCTGGAGAAAGAGACCAAGCCCACCTGACTACAACCACCTTTCAGGAAGTTGTAGAGAGTGATAAGGTCACCCCTGAGTCTCCTTTTCTCCAGGCTAAACAGCCCCAGCTCCCTCAGTGGTTCCTCACAGGATTTGTGCTCCAAACCCCTCACCAGCCTTTTTGCCCTCATCTGGATGCACTCAAGCATCTCAACCTTCTTCCCAAACTGAGGGGCCCAGAACTGGACACAGTAACATTTGTGCTGGCTGAGGTAGAGTTAATTTTCTTCACAGTAGCTAGTAATGGGCTGTGTTTTGGATTTGGCCTGGAAACAGTGCTTTTAATAGAGAGAAGCTTTGCTTAGTGTGGAGCAGGGCTTACACAGAGCCAAGGCCTTTTCTGCCACTCCTTCTCCCCACCAGGGAGTCTCCTAAGGAACTGGGAGGGGACATGGCCAGGACAGCTGACCCCAGGGGTATTCCATACATGACAACATATTAAGTGTATGAAGCTGGAAGGAGAGCAAGTTCTGAGTCATGGTGTTTGTCTTCCCAAGTCACCACTTGGGTGTGTGATGGAGCCCTGCTGTCCTGGGGCTGGCTGGACACCTGCCCAGCCATGGGAAGTGGGGGATGAGCTCCTTTTCTTTGCCTTGCTTGCATGCCTAGGTTTTCCTTAATTGTTAAACTGTCTTTATCTCAACCCATGGGCTCTCACTGTCAGTCTTCCAGTTCTCTCCCAGAGACAAAGGAGCAGCTGTTTAAGTTTCAGGTGCTGGGTTAAACCATGACAACACTATTGGTTGGTTTTTAATGTGAGATATATGTGGTTTATTGAATTGGCTAAATCAACACAGGTGCTTTATTGAGTGACCCTAAGTTATTTTTATATGTTATAAAATTAAGTTTGAGGTAAGAGTAATCTGTTTAATTGAAGAAAATGGCAACGTAGGTTTTTTTTCATCATGGACAGCGTAGCATAACTATTCTTCAATGTATTAATGGAATTACCTGTGTCTTAAAGTTAAAAGGGAATCTATATATTTCACCCTGAGCTGAAATACAAAGCCACTCAACTCTAAGGAATGAGATGTAAAAGTCTAAAAATAGGCTATGCAGTAAACAACTTTTTTTCTTTCTTTTTTTTTTTTTTTTGGAAGGCAGAGCAATTGAATTAAGAGCTACCTCTCTAAAGCAGAGACAATAAGTTATCTATGGACTTATCCCAATTAAGAGGATTGGGTGTATTAATGTGATAACCCATTAACACTCTTATATGGTTTTATTTTTAAGGACAACTTTAATTTTCCTGTAGAAAAACAATTTGCTTTCATTCCTTCTGGGGATCTTCACTTGCATTTATCACACTCAGTATCAGATTTCACATGGTGTTCTTGAGTCTAATTTAATATATATTTTAGTTAATGTAAATTCTAAATTTGCTGCCTATTCCCTTTCAGAATTTTCTTATCTTATCTCCATGCAAGAAACAAATCAAATTCAGTTCCTCTTTCAGTGCTCATGCATTTTTTTACCTGGAATAGCACATTTTTTGTGTGTGGCTTACACTCTAAACCAGAACATTCTGGGTTTTTTGGCTATTCCTAAATCCACGACAAATTAAGCTGCTCCTAAAACCATCTACCTGATATCTGCTTTGCTGAGTCAGTCTTTGGGGCAACCATAGCTGAGAGTCCAATAAACCTTTTCAGGCTGTAAAAATTACTTTTCCCCTCATATGAGTATTTAACATATGAAAGTTGCTCGAGGCATATCCTGGAGCAGTTGCTCAAATAGAGCTGCTGCGTGTCAGAACTGTACTGGCATAAACTCCCTGCTCTCTTCCCACACATTTTCTGGTGTACAACTAGGGCAGGAATGTGACACTGACCCAAAAAAAAAAAAAAAAAAGCCTCATCTATTTGTTGAAGATTATTAAGTGTCATGCCTAAAGATATGTAGACCCCATCTGTCTCATATGCAAATGAGGAAAGAAAACCCAGTTGCCTTTTTTCTTCAGTGAGATAATATTAATTTGATATCATTGCTGTTTATTCTATTTTAATTTGCTCCCTCATCTTCACCAAAACCTCTTACATTCTGCTTTTTAAAGAAATAGCATATAAAAGCAAATATGCAACAGTATCAAATTCACAAGAAGCTCTTCCATATTTTCAGCCTCTATAAACTCTTCTTATAGATTGAAAGTGATCTCCAGGGGATGTGTTTGAATAGAACTGCTCAAATTTAGATTGTTTGTTGGACTGTGCATCATTCACTTGTGTCTAAGGGTTATTCTTCTATTCCCTTTTGTGTTCTCTTTAAATGCATTTCAGATGTTTACTACATTAGAACCAAGCAAACAAAACAGAAAAACAAGGTTTGCAGTCTTTTCACTCGTGTGGTTATTTTTTTATTATTTCTATTTTTCTTTTTTTTTAGTACATTATACTCAAAACTGAATGTGCATGGAAATGGCTGCTTTCTCACTGGATGTGCTCTTTCTGTCCAGCATGTTCATTGATTTCAGTCTCCAGCATAAGTTAGATGGACATAAAATTCCTGTCATTTTTTTCTCCTTCTTGGTATTATTGTCCTCAGTGAAATTTAATCCTCTTTTTAAATAGCACTAAAAAATATGAATGAAGGAGTGAAATATGTAAATTCTTAATCTGCAGAAAACCATTGTAAATAATGTGAAAATACTTAGACCCAGAAAGTTGCATAAAATAAGAAGTTATGTTGAGGGTGATGAACTGCTGATCTAGATCAAAGAAAATGATGTGGAAATTATTGTTCTGAGCAAAAAGGAAAATGGAATGAATTTATCCTACAGACATAATTTTGGTTTTGTTGTTGTTAGCAAGCTGAAAATGGCAGTTCTCATGACAAAGGTATGATTTTTTTTTTTTTTTTTGCATTACAATATTCCATCTAGAATTTTTGAACTGCTTTGAGGATTTTTAGGGTTGTTTTTCTTCCCCAATCTCGTTTGATCCTGTTTTGGTTTTAGGTTTTTTTATGGGTTTGGGTTGGGTTTTTTTCCCTTCCAAAGTTTCAGGGGGAAATACTCTTAGTGTCTTCAATTTCCTGGAATGATATTGTCCTGATGTTTGAGAGACTTCTACTCAAATTTAGTATCACTAAGGTGAAATTTCCTCACTGCCTTGCTTTGGCTTTCATAAATGTTAAGATTTGGGCCTGAGAGAGAGAAGAGGTCACCAAGAATTATTTGTTCAGAACCTCATCCAGGGGGCTTTCAAGTATCTCCAAGCCTTAAAGCACTGGAGGCTGGAAGAACACTAATCACATATTTTTGAAACAGCAATGAAAACAAAACCCACAAAAAATAAACTGATGAATTGATAACTGCCAAGATGAGTTTCATTAGCAAAATATATTCTCCTTCACACTCCTTGTTATTTTCTGCTAGCTTCCAAAGCAACTGAAGTAGGTCAAAAAATGCTGAAAGAATGCTAGGCAATAAAAACCAAAACAACCAATCCATGACTTGATAAATAGGCTGGGGAAAAAGAAATTACTTGAAAAATAAGTAAAAAAATGATAATGCTCCAGCATTATCAGATTCAGGAATTGTTCTCCTGGATTATATTCTGCTTCTCTCAGACAGTGTGGAATTTTTGGTTTATTTTATTTTTCTTGTATAATTTTATATTTAGGAAATAATGGAAAGTGCTAAATATCCCAAAGGTGAATGCCTTTCAGTAGATATGTAGTGTGCTTTCATGGTTAAATCAGTTTGTAGGTTGTATGTAGAAAACCTTTTAATATCAATTTCCTCATTTGCAGTCTTGGTTAAGTGTGCCGGCTCATGTTTCTGTATTTATTAAGGTTTACTAGTCTTTGTTATGATTTACAGCAGGGAAAAATCCTCTGACATAGGAATGCTGGAATAGGTAGTGTTGTGTCCCTGTGTGTAATCAGGGCTCAAGTTAATTGAAGAAAAACTAACAAAACCCCCCTAAAACGAGAAGTTGTAAATAAAATATCTCCAATATTGCCAGGGTACTTTGGTGGAGAATGAAACTTTGAGCTAGGGATAGGGTAAAACACCTTTTGGTGAGAACTAACAGATGTTTAATTTGTTTCATTATTTTATGCCGACCTTTATATTCAGGACAACACACTATCTGAGCCTATCATGGAAGGGACTAACCAGTAATTATTTCAGAGGGAGGTATTGATTATTTTGTAATAAGTGAACTTCTGGGTGGTTTGTATTGTGGTTTTGATCTGTTTTAAATTTGTTGCATGATTGGTATTGGTACTGCTAAAGGAAGAACCTGCTAACCCACAAACTGGTCACTTAACACTGCAATTTACTTTTTCCTGCTTACTGTAACTCCAGGCTCATGTCTCTAGATTTAAACAGTGCAATGATATTAGCTTAGCTCTCTATACTGCCCAAATACATTTAACAGTCACAACTGAAAAAAAAGAAATGAAAAATTATGACCGTATGAGTTTCTAGTATGCGTGAAAAGAAAAAAAAGCAAAATATTTTCAAGTGGGCCACATGCCTATACCAATTCTATCCCATCTGAGTGGGAAAGATTTGGAGAACTGTAATTAGTGAACTCTCAGCATACTTAATTTTCCCTTTGCAAAGATAAATACCAAACCAAGCAACAAACCAACAAAACCCCCTCAAAATAGAAAACATTTTTCTCATCGCTGAAATAATTTTGTGTAATATTGCCACTCTGATGTATCTGTAGCCCTTATCTGAAATGTTTTAGGGGGGAGAAAAAGAGGCCAGCACAGTTAAAAATGAACTTAAACAGATAAATTGGGCACAACTGTGATGTACCGACAACTTTAAGTGGCTGATTACAGCTTGCTTGCCTAATAAGTGCAGCAGCTGTGCTAGGATAGAAAGAGGCTGTGATGATGCTGCCACTATTAAAATAACAGTAAATAAACTAGTTTCTCACTTGACTACTGTTCTCAATTTCTACCTTATTCACTTCCCAAATAAGGGTTTATAACATTTGTGTTACAATAGTGCCTGAGTGCACAGTTAGGAGGAGTGTGGTTTTTTTTAATGCACAGTGTATGAACCTTTCCAGTATTTTACATCCTAAAGAAACAAAATTGCTAAATTAGACCAAAGCACAGAGAAACCAGGTGACTTACACAATGTCAAACCAAAAGTCATCCCAGAATAAGGAATTCAGCTTAAATCTCTCATCCTTTTCCTTTACTTTAAGTATATCCAGCAACTGGCCTCTCTCTAAAAGCTTGGGTAAATTAAAGAGGTATTGTAAAGCTGCTAGACTCCCATTTGAATGACTTTTTTCTTATATCTATCTATAACCTCAGTGTAATCCTTTATTAAAAATAATTCATTTTCTCCCAGATCATTATATGAACCATTATCAGCATAGAAAGGCTCATGAGGTTACTGACAATAACAAAGCAGAACATGTGAGTTATGAAAGAAAATGCTCCAGAGCTCAAACAGATTTCCCTTTCAAGCTTCTCAGGAGGCATTAGAAACAATGGGAAAATACTGTAGAAGTCTTATTTTAAGAGGTTTTGAACTGCCACATCTGTTGGAGATCAGTGAGAGTTACAGATGCTGTGTGACTCAGTACATCAAGCCAATAATTTTAAATATAGTCCAATCATTGTCATCTTTAAGATAATAAGAATAAGGCAAATTGTATCCTCCTTTCCCTAAGCATTCCATCAACCAAAGAACATCATCTTTCTCAGGGTGCAGTATTCAGAGGTGACATTAGTTATAGCCAGAGTAGCAATTTAGATGGGAGGAAACCCCTGAATCCATCCTGTGATGCAAAGGTTCAAATGTCAGGAGCTCCAGAGAGAAACTTGGGGCACATGACAGTATGTATGAACACTGACATTTAGGAGCACTTTGATCTTTTAAAGCAGCAGCAGCTGAAACTTGAGCTGTCCACCTGGGCAATGTGTGTTGATGTTGAAGCACAAGTAAAAGTGTCTGTCATGTTACAGGTGGAACTGCCTTGGAGCTGGAGCAGACTTTGTCTGAAAAAAAATTCTTTACATCTGTTGCTGTTTTCCTTGGGGATCCTTTTACTTTTTGGCAGAACCAAACAGTGGATGAATACATCTTCACAATCTCCCTCTTGAAAAGAGGTGATAACTCTTCTATTGTAGCATTTCCAAAGTGGTTCACTTGGAACTCTTTTGTAGCTACTACACAGTATTTTCTTTGCATGACTTTTTGTTTTTGTAGGTGCAAACATCAGCATATTCAAGCTCTGAGAGATTTGTTTGGAGAGTTTTGAAAGACAGGATTTCTTTGTCGCCTCTCTCTCTCCTTTCCCAGCAGAGTTAGATATTTGTGTGCATGTCCTGCAGCTCTGTTGGGGGGAGAATATATTCCCATGATGTTGCAATAATTTTCCTTCCTCCTCATCACCCTTTTCCTTGTGCTAGTTCTATCAGCAACATCAAACTATTAAATAGCTTCATCACCAAATGACATGAAGAGCAATTTTTTATTAGTAGTTCTACATGTACAAAGGTATTATCTTCAGACCTGCAATGTTCACTTGAATTTATCCTCTTAAACAGCTTCACAGCAGTTTTCACCATTTCTACCATAATCTTTGTTTTCTTCCTACCAGTAACTTTTGGAGACAAAAGAGCAATTGCTTATGTCTAGAAGTACACTCAAGTTTTCAACAGACTTATTATTTTGGCATTTAATGAAAAGAATATAAAGCTCCAATCCATGAGAGGAGTGACTTAGAGCATGAGGCAGGAGGCTTGAGTTATCTGGTGGTAAAGGGAACCAAAGAAAAAGGCTGCTACTTTGCACACCAAAGTTCTGAAAAACTGCATTCTGCATAAACATTCTTTCCTGTGTCCCTCACCTATCATTTCTCAATTGCTTAAGCCTAATTATGCTTTTGAAATGTCTGAAAAAGGGAAGCTATAAAACGTTATTGTGAGTAGAACAGAATGTATTCTGCTCTTGAGTTAAGAATTATCATCAGCAAAGGCACTTGTCACAGAATCAGGGTTAAGACCTTAGAAACCCATTCAGTAGGAGGGTTAAGAACTAGATGGGTGCTTGAAGCAGGTGCTCTTCTTAAAGAAAGCACTCCAGTCTACAAGTCCCTCTCTAGGCATTGAGAAGATTTAGCCATTACCTCCAGTTAATATTCCCTTTTGTGATGAACCTTTTCAATGTTCTTTTTTTTTTTTTTGACATGTAAAGTACAGTTTGAGTTTTGTTTGTTTAATGTTAAAAATATTTGTTTTGTTATTTGTCAGACATGTCTACAAGAATCGTGGAGCTTGACATTGAGAAATTGATCTGTTTTTAGAGTGTGAAAGTTGAGGGTTTCCATTCTCTACATATTTGAGTAACAAATTCTTACAACAAAAAGTCTTTGAGAGGTCTCGTAAGGGAAAGTTGCCATGGAAACCAAAAAAAAATTGTTCATTTTTATTCATGAGTTATAGTAAGGGAGGGATAGGCCTAATTAAAGCTGCTTCACTCCTATTTATCCACAAATATCTACATGAAAAAAATCTTGCCTCAAGTGAAGTCCATTCCTCAAAAGCATACTGGTTTTCCCATGCACTCCAAAGTAGTAGTCTGTAGTTTTCCACGACAGCAGTGAATACTAAATATTCTAAATTAATTAGCCAATCTTTGCTGTATATTTGGTGAAAAAAGATTAATCACTGTTGCCCATGAAAGTGTTTCTGAATACACCATGGAGAATATACTATCACATATGAGATAGTAAAATAGTTCATATAAATGAAAAGAATGAGACACAGCACTTCCTTTTTGTGCAGGTGTACATGTGTAAAATATCAGCCTAGGGTTAATGTGACTTGTGTTTCAAATTGCTGAATAATTGATGCTGCCATCCTGTTTTTTTTTTCTAAAGATTGCTTAAAGCTCTGCTGTTTCTATCTGTGTGCAAGATGTTAGTTCCAGCTTTTGTCTTTATCTACTCCATATCTAGTCTGTTTTCTCTTTGTCCTCTCTAATCCAGCACTGAAGCACGTGTACCTCAGCCCATTCTGTGTTGGGTAAATAATATCTCTATTGTTTAGGTGCCACATTGCACTATCAAATATTTCATTACAAATATGGATTGTTCTTCTGCCACCTGAAGTTTGCACTGAGGTTTGTTTCCCCTTCTGCTTCATGTTTTGTTCTCTGATAGGCAGTGGGATTGTACATGTGGCCTTATTCTGCCACTTGGACACACTTGGTCAGTGATGTTTTGTTCCTCTAACAGAGTTCAGCTACATTTAAACCTGAGTACTGTGCAGAATCTTGTTCCCATACTCATCTCCCTTTATTGTGTCCAAGAGAGCTTCTATTTCTCATTTCTGAATTAATTTATTTGAATATGTTGTAGTTCACAGTGGGGCTCTAATGGGTTGCAAATTTGGTTTAAGACATAAAGTTATATTGGGGTTTAATGGATTGCATGAGA
The DNA here is from genome assembly GCF_023055355.1 of Agelaius tricolor. NCBI lineage: Eukaryota > Metazoa > Chordata > Aves > Passeriformes > Icteridae > Agelaius > Agelaius tricolor. Next base: position 41,841,698 of record NW_027269269.1, on the reverse strand, counting down.
TGATTATTGCTATCTAGATAACAACTTTTTTTTCCTGAGATGGCATTTGCCACTTGCACTAAGCAGTAATTCTCTGAGATTTCCTTCAGATTATACACCTTTTTGACATCTGAATGGAACAGCCAAGTCAAAAATGTCCTTCCTATTGAGAGATTTTTTTCGTAAGACTCACAAAACTGGACATGTCAACAAGGCATTCAGCACTCACTCAAATTTGATCTAGAATATATCAAAGTTGGTTTGCAGAACCAGACATCACCTAAAAAAAAAAAAAAAACTTGTCACTTTTTTTTTCCCCAAATCCTTTATTTATTTTAAAAATTCTGTCAGCTTTGTCCTGCATGGAAACAGACAAAAAAGAAGTACCAAGTGTTCCTTGTACTATAGTCTGTTTAGAGAATAACAAATTTAAAAAAATTGTATGGGGGATACATCTAAGGCTCTGGATTAATATAATTTGTATTGTGAGGTCTTTCATTTCACCTTTGATAACTTCTGCTTCTACCGTCTCAGCCTGGGACTTGCGTTGTATTTCATATTCTGGTGAGCTGACTTTCAGACTGACCTAATTCCTTAAACATAAGAAAAGCAGAACAGATCACTGGGACTTCTGTTTCTTTGCTATAAGCATAACTTCACTTTTCAGACAAAAATAAAGAGCCAGGAGTGCAGAGCTAGCCAAAATCACAATAGTTTTCAAGCATATCCTCTCAAACTGCATATTCTTTGTACTATGAACTTCATAGATTATAATGCTTCAATTTTTTACATTTACATAAGCCTATTTTAGTACAGCTTTCTGTTTCTGCATTATTTCTGCTCAATTGCTATGATATTTGGCCAAAAATACAATGTGCATTTTGACTTTTATGTAGGAATTATTATTATTAGTATGATTGCTATTGAGTGGAATGTAAGTAATCCACAGGTGAATAAATCAAAGGGGAGGAGGAAAAAAAAAAGTCTCTTCATGAATCTGCATGGGTTTTGAAGCATCACTAACATAACACCCACTAATATTTACAATACCTTGTACATAATTGCACTGCAATCATGTTCTATTATAGGGAGAGTGCTTGCATATTTCTTTTTGCTCTCCTGTTGCTTTGCAAGCAAGCAAGATGAATGCTACTGCTTTTAGCTGGAGTTTAGCCCCTAGAAATATCCAATAGCAACATATAATTCTGGATCTTAACCTGAGTAGGGACATTCAGAATATTTCTGTGTTGAGGAAAATTGTAATGGACACAATAACTAACTTCACAAAAGCAGAATTACAGTCAATGTTTAGTCAAGATCTAAAATAACAGAGGGAGTTTATTTCTTGAATAGCTTCTCTGACTTCAGTGAGACTGCATGAAAAGTAAACAGTTGCTTTTTTGAGAATTAGAAGTGTCTTCCTTCTTCCTGTCTCATCCACTAACTGGGAAACCGTGGGAATCTTACTTCAGTGAGCTTGATACCAAATCTACAGCAAAGAAAAATAGAGAAAATCAATTTGCAAGATTTTTTTTTTAATTGCTATTGATGAAACATCATCAGCTAAATGAGCCTTAAGATGAGCTTCCTGTTTCTGGTCTAAGGCTAATTTGGAATTGTCCAATTGCATAAGTAACTCTCAAAGAAAAGAAGGGTAACTTTGTGTGTATGCCAGATGAAGCTGCAATTAGTGCTCCATGTCTGTGCAGAACTGCTCAAGGGATAAAAGGGAACTGCACCCCTGGCTTTCAAACTTTAGGAGAACACCATAAAGGCCGTGTAAATTCAGATCTTGATTACTCCAGAAGTAAACCAGAGGAGCAATGCAGCCCTCCTATTAACCAGGCAAAGATGATTTTATTAATTATGCAAATGTTAATTAGGTGTAGGAAAAATGAATATGTGTATTAAGCAATGTATCTCTCACCTAGTGTAAACCCACACAACTTGAAATGAACTCTGCAGCACTATTGAAATCCAGTGTAAATTTAATATTTTCTTTTTGCCCCGTGTCATAAGAAGTATTTATCAAAAGAAGACAGGATTCAGGAAAAAATAAAAAGCGGCTCAGTGCCATATAGAAATTCATAGTTCCCCTCCATTTTATTCTTTCACATTCTCTCCAAGGCTTTCTCCTAACTATTGTGTGGTTCTCCTACATTTTCCATAATTTTATCTACTTCTGTACTTCAGGTGCAAAGCTTCATAGGACTGATATGTTGTTTCACTTTTCCTAAGAAAGAACATTTGGAATCCTTTTCCATCTCTGGTAGCACTACAGTGTGCTGAGTCATATTCTCCCTCCACCAAAACACACACAAAGACTTTCAGGTTAGTCTCACTTTTGCCTTGGTTAACATGCCGGAGAATAGTTGAAATCTAGCTTAATTCACACATTTCAAGAAAATTAATAAAGAAATGGTGTAAGTAGCTATAGTAATTAAAATAACAATAATCTCCATTCAAACAGAAGCAGTAATGCCCAAAACACGTGCATCTCACACATGGCATGTTTGTTACCTACAGCCACACCTGAGAATTCCTGCCCACAGTTGCATGGTGCACGTGCCTGAAAGCTCTCTGAGAAGGGCTCAGATCACTGATAAGGAGGACACTGGCTCTATCACAATCCAAATCATGTGCAGCATGTACCTTATCTTATCCCAGAGTCCAGTGCTTCCTCCCAGGAGCCCTCAATTCTTTTTGCACACCAGCTGAACCCACAGGCAGGTGATGCTCTGGGATCTTCTGAGGGTCCTTCTAATGAATAGCAAATTCTCATTTTCGTGCTGTATTTCTCTCATCTCTCCCCTGCTTTGAACAAAAAAATTTCAATTATTTAATCCAATCATCATCCTTTTCTTTTCCTGTTGCTGATTGTTTCCTCCAGGCAGGGTTGTTTGTCTCTTCATCTTACTTTTGGGTCATTAGCATCAATCAACTCCAGTCAATTCCCCTCCTTGCACCAGTGTACATTACTATTTCTTTTAGTCAGAAGCCTTAAAGTCCTTTTGAAAAATCCCTTATTCTCTTTACTATTTTCCACCTATCTTCATTCCAGCTTGTTCATAATCAGGTAGCTCTTTTTGCCATTAAAATCTTTCCTGCTCAGGAAAGGGCAGTGCACATGGAATTACCTTTAAAAGTCTCTTCTTGTTAGTGTTAAGGGGATTTTGTGGGGTTTTTTTTTAATCATTATTGTTAGTTTCTTTTTTCCAGAAGCTTTCAAAGCTTAGTTGAAATTTTGGAATCAGGCTGAATTCTGAGTAAAGTTGAGAGTTCTGGTTGTGTTCCTTGGTTTGCTGCAGTTGGTGCTTGCACTGTCAGGTCTGCAACATGAAATGCCAGTACTTCTTTGGAATCATACATTTCTGTAATTCTTGTTTCATTCAGCTCACAGCAGTGCTGGGAGGACTTTATGCTTCCCCTGAAGAATACCTTTCATATTCCACCTTTGGCAGAGTGGATGTGAAGTAAAGGCACGATTCCATTAGCTCTCTGAACTCATACACCCTTCTCTATCTGAAAAATCTATTTTTTCCTATTTCTGGATTCAGATTCCTGGGCAGCTGGAAGAAAATGGGGGTTCTTGGTTCAGGTGGTTTTTTTTTTGTTTGTTTTTGAGTTTTTTGTTGTTGTTGTTTTGTTTTTCTTTTTTCCTAAGTAACTATATAATTTATTTTATTTCAGTCTTCCAGAATATGAAAATTAGCTTTAAATGCTTCAACTTTCTCAGGCACCATTTCCTAAGGGAGGAGGACAGGGGTGTACAAAGAAAAAAAACTATAAACAAATTAACAAGAAAAAAATGAAAACCCTAAAAACAACAACAACAAAAACCCCAACAAAACAGGAAACGTACAAGGAAAAACAAAACCAAACAAAAAGAAACAAAAAGACCCAAACCAAGATGGAAAATTTCTTAACTAGGAATTCTGGGCAGGAAAGGAAGGGAATGTTTCTCCAGTGGTTACTCTTGAAAATATTGCATAGAATTTAAAATGGGTAAAGAATATGTGCAAAAGTACTTTTAAAGATCTAGGATTTTAACTTGGTTTTCGAAAGTTCCAAAATCTTTTCTCACTACCTTGCTGAAGACCACTGTCTTAACTGAATCTGTTAATCCAGTCTGGGATCTGAGTGAGATACAAGTCATCCAAGACACAGAGCTGGTCAGTTCTTACTGCTTTCTCTTCAAGTTAAGCATCTAAACATCCTTTGGTGCCTTGGGCGTTTCTGAAACCAAGCAATTACCAAGTTTTTTTTTTTTGTAGAATACTCCAAATGCACTTGGAATGAAATGGAATGGAATAACACAAATTCTATGTAAATGGAATAAATTTGTTTCGTATTACTTCCATCATAATGTCTTAAAAGACAACAAATTTTATCACAGTTTTTAGATGCATGGAGAAGTTCTTTTTCCACAATATGGTGGTCTAAAAGGAGCTTGCCACTAACTAAGATTTATTAAATCCTTCTTCATTAGATACAAGGTTGGAAGAGCTAATTAGTATATAATGCAGAGTTTGCTTTTTGATTGAGAATTTTTTTTTTGTGTTCTGCACAAAGCAAGAGGAAGAAGTGTAATCTGATAATTTAACTCAAAATATAGTAGAGGAGAATAGCCCTGAAAAATTGTCCCTTCCTCCCTTCCTTCAGTCACCTTCTGCATATCCTCTTTCAAGGAACAGATTGTTTTGTTAAATTTAAAACTATTATTGAGGGAGAAAAAATAAACCAGCATCAAGAAATTTATAGCTTTAAATAGTCAGGTTTCTTGTGTGATGGTAATCTAATGCCCAGAGCTATTAACAACAGAGAAACAGTCCCTGATTTACTGGTTTCTTTCCTAAGGGAGAAAAAATTCAAACTTGCTTTAACTGTAGCTTAAATTTTAGTATCTGACAAAAACCACAGATTTTGCGTATGCTGCATACATATAGTATAGTTAGCTACACCATGAAATAGAAATCAGCAGATATGTGGAAAATGGAAAAAGAATTTTGAAAAGCTTACTCTGATAACACCACCTGATAGGAGTGTGCAAATGGTACTATGACTTCTTTTTATGGTGACAGGAAATGGTTTTCAGGCTGCGTCAGATAATAAAGCATAAAAACAAAAGTCATCCTTTACTCAGTGGATTTTTAGTACTTTATTGTTCTGGTAAGGAAAATATCCTTAAAAAAATATCCTTAAAAAAAAGCAACACACATTTTCAAAAATATGCTATTGATTAAAAAACAGTAGTATAACAATAGGATGCATATTCTGTGAATTTAAATCATAGACATTCTATGAAATGATTTGTCAGTGCATTCAGAGATCACACATAACATAAAAAGGGCCAGGATCCATAAACCTTCTATAATCTGGAGGGTGAAGAGAAAAAAATGGTTTAATTTTACCCAGAATTTTGTGCAGAGAGAGTTTGACAAGAGCAGTAAAGGAATTTAAAAAGTCAAGAAAAATGAGATTTTAGATGAAGCTCAAATGAGGGAGTCACTGAATAATATGTGCATCTCAAACCTCTGTGTCTTGGCTGCATGTTCTGATGTAAATTGAACTTTGAACAAAAATACCACTTTTTTTTCCCTTTTTTTTCTTTCACTTCTGTCCTCCTGGAACATAAAAATAGTAAAATCCCTTGTCTTTTTTAACTTGAGGGCATCTTTCAGGGTCTCATTTCTAGATTTATTTTTTAAAGTAAATATCAAAAATTTTGTGTTTGGACAATATTGGAAAAAATAATGACAATAAAGCAAGTCAAATCTGACTTGATGTTTTGGTAATGCTCAACCTGTTTTCAATAAAAGTTTTCTTTTCACGAGGGATGGGATTTTGATCTCAGTGTTAAGGAAACAGGAGAGAATGGCATTTCAAATACCAAGAATGCAATCAGTTCAAAATATTGGAGTTCTTTAGTGCAACCTCCTGTTGCATCAGGAAGTATTGCTATGTATTTTTTACAGCATATAGCTTCAGCTGACAATACAGTTTCAATTTCAAATAATACAAAAATCTATTAATTTGGTTCTTGTAGTGCAGTATAGTTTGTTGTTGGTTTGTTTTTTTTTAGGAAATGAGGGAATTTTTGTACTCAACATTCTCCTCCTCCAAATACATATTTATAATGGGCAATCATTGTGTTCTCCCTAAGACAATTCCATGTTCTGTATGACAATTTCTGGGCCTTTAGACACCTGACTTGGTCTTTGCAGCTGCCAGGTTTCCAGTTTGCTATTAAGGATTCTCTCTGAGGAGTGGAGCTTCCTCTTCACAGGAGATGATTGAATCCCCCAGGGCCAGCTGTAACTTCAGTGTTTGGGGCTGTGCTCCAGCTTGTTTCCCTCCTTGCAATATTTCCTGCTCTTGGTTGTGCCCAGCAGGATTTACATCCTCAACTGATTGCCAGAACATCTAACCTGGTTTATATGGAGCCTTGAGCACTTTACAGCCTGAGAGTGACAAAGTGGATTCCCAAACATTAAAAAAGTTGATTGACTGGTTTTGGGGTTTTTTTTCCTACAAAAGGAACAAAAACCCCCAGGTTTTTTACTTAGTGGTTTTCCTAACTTTGTGGCAAAATGCTATTGCATGTCTGGTTAAAACCACACATTTATAAGCAAGATAAAAAAACCTGACTAACTTGACATTTCACTGACTACTCTCTCTCTCTTGTACTTCCTCCTGCTGTACAGGCAGAGTTCCACAGCTCAGTGAAAAACGTGGAATCAGTTGAATTTCTTACATGAAGAATACAGCAGGGAAAAAAAGAAAAGGTGGAGGATCATGGTTAGTTTATACTGATTTACCTAAGAGAAAAAAATAAATTATTTCTTTTATAACTGAGAAAAAGAAAACACAGTGATTAGATGTCCCATTTTTTATTTTTTTTTCTAATTTTATCATCTCTTGTATATTGAATGGATCTCTTTTTTTTTTTTACTTCCTTGAAGTGCTCTGATATATTACAACTTATCAATGTGTAATAGAAGAAATCTTTTGAATATGCAAGCTGATAATGCACTGCAACAAAGAATTTCTTTATAGTTCTTGGTCTATTTACAGAATATATTACAGAGGTTTGGAGTTTGGAGTAGTCCCTTAACAAGTTCCTCTTTTATAGCCCAGGTTCTTTTTATCTCTTAACATTCTGTGTGACATCACTTGTTTTTAGCAAGATGATTTCATCACCATTTTTACTCATCTAAAATATTTCACAGCTTTCCTCTCTGTTTTGGTTTGTTGTATTCTCTATATTCTCACTTTAGTGCATTGTTTTAGAAGGATCATCTCTTCAGATGTCAGCAAATTTAAGACAAACAAAAAAAACCAACAAAAAATAAAAGTACCTTTTCAGTTGGAAGACACAGTATAAATACAAGCAGCCAGTTGAGCTACCTTCTATTGAAGGTTTCACACACAAAAAAAAAAAAAACTGGATGATGACTTGGACTGTAAATAAAGACAAGGTATAACTTTACCTCTCTGTCAGGCAAGACCTGAAAATACATAACCTGAAAATCCCTGAGTCATTCCTCAGGAGTTTTCAAGGGATTTGTTGGGAAAAGGAGGATGTTTTTGAGGTTTGGTTTGGGATTTTTGGCAGGGAAGGTGGGTGAAAAATCAAGATCAGAAAGATGCAAAGCTGTCACACAATTAATTTAAATATGAAAAACATTAATTCTCTTTCTGATTCTTATGAGTAAAGATTTTGGCAATGCTCAATCTCCAATAATATGCCAGTAAGAAAATAATTGAAAAAACAGCCACTATATACAGTGAAGTCTAATTTAACAGTAAAATAATATGGGGGTGTACTACTACAGGACTGTAGCTGTGGTCTTACAACATTTTTGATCATATACCTCTATCAGATAAATATTTTTAAACACACACACTGAGTTGCATATATATATATATATGTTCTTAGTTATTTGTATATTATGCATGTATCTAATTGCAATAATTATGTATATTGTAAGCACAACTCAAAAATAGGAGTTTAAAAGACACGAGGTAAAGATTAAGGATATATTAATGATTCTATTAACAGTGCAAAAAAAACTAATTGAAAAAATATTTAATAATCAGTGTTGTAAACAATATGGTTTAATATGCTTAATTATTTTTTGAGTTCTGGTGTAACATCTTGCTGGAGCAATTCAAAGCTCTGTTTCTAAATTTTGATACTTGGTAATGACTGTCATAGCTGAGAAAAGATAGCTCAAAATTACATGGATGCATCATTTTTCCATGCTTGCTAAATAATGACAATCATTTTTCAATCTTATTCACAAATTAATCAAGTTTTTTATAGAATTTCAGCTAGTAAGTGTTTATCCACCCCAATGTGATGCAGTTTTCCTTGCAATTTAACTGAAAGGTACTGCATTTTTATATTTTTAACACATGGCTTCTAAACCCATTGACACTGTTCTCTTTGAGAAACTTTAAACTGGTAGAAAATTCTGTTTCCAACTTTTCATGTGTACAGATATGAGAGTTTTCATAAATGACACATTATTTTCAGCAATAAAATCCCTTAACAATGAAATTATTTCCAAACCTCACTTGTCAAAATGCTCTCTCCATAGCATGAAGTTCTTTGGAAAACCACCTTTAATTTTTCACTCATTGTTAAGACATCCCCTTTACTTTGAAGGTATACATTAAGTCTGTTTATTTTTTTTTAAATATCTGCTATGTAGCAACCTGCTGACAACCACTAGTCAACACAGAAAAGCTCAGCAAATGCAGAACACTTGCCCTTTTTAGAAGAAAAAAATGAATAACTTGCCTTTAATCTTGACAACTCTTTTAAGCACTCTGACCTGAGATGACCAGGAAACCATTGTGTGGTACAAAAGATTTTCATGGTCACTCCCCACCTCAATACAAATATTGTAAAGATTTTACTATTTAAATCTCTTTGTAAAATTCACCACACTGGTGACATACTGTAGAATTTCGTGCACTTCTGGCTACTATTTTTTTGCTGCAGCAATTTCTCTATAAATTATGTGGTGAATGAATTCTGTGGGTGGTGCTCTCTCTGTAACCTTACTCTGGGAACCTTTTTTTATTCTAGTAAAACCAGCCATTCCATCAGTGGTTTCATTTACAAAGTTTTTTTTCCATAGAACATTATTTTTGTTAAAGAAGTCACCATTGAGAATATATTTTATTTTCCTTAGTGGCTCATGAAGCAGTGGCTCTTAATGTACTTCATTACTGAAACAGCATCTAGTAAATACCATAAACTGAAATGTGTTAGGAAGATGTGAGCTTTCAGCCAATTGTATAGCAAACTTATTTAAAAATTCAGCAATATTTTGCCATATTTTTCACCTGTATATTCTGAAAAAAGGGAATGCTTCATAGTTTGTTGCCATATTGTTTTCTGCATATTTCCACCATGGAAGATTTTTGCCTTTTACTCTTAAGAAGAGGCCTCTGAACGTTTATTATTAAGTTTAGGGAAGTACAGAGTTAAAAATCACATGACTTAAGACTTTGTTGATTACTTCATTGTTGCCTTACAGAATGACTGAGAAAAATCTTGTCAGCTACTAGGAGTAGGAGAAATGACACCTCTGCCATTTTCTTGTTGTTTGCTTGTCATAACATTATTTTCATTGTGAGAAATGTGTCCATTTTGTGAGAGTTGGTTAGTTAAAGCAAGATAATACAGTCTGTAAATCTGCTTAAACAAGGGCATGTGAACTGCAGCCTGTCACAATATGCTGAGAGCATTGTTAATTAACATATTCCCTACTTCAAGTTCCAAATTGCAAAACCTATTGGATCCTGTGGTGACAGAAAAAGGGTGAAGTGTTAAAAATAGCAATAAGCAGATTACCTTTACTTTTTAAAAAATTATTTATTTTTTATTTTTCAAGTTTTTGCCTCTGGTTTTGAGCTGTGAGGCTGACCTTGAGCCATGAATTTTCAAATTTGCTTCCTTACCTATGGGGATTAGAAGAAAAAAAAAAAAAATATATATATAATTATATGTATAAATTTTATATAGATATAATTATATATAAATTCTATATAATTATATATAAATTTTATATATATGATTATATATGTAAAAACTATATAGAGAACTATTAGTATACACTATGTAAAATATATATACTGCATATATATACACATATGTGTGTGCATATATGTGTATATATATCCCTATAATTTTAGAGATTTGTATATACATACAAATAGAGATAGAGGGAAGGAAAGCATTCATAAAATACCTGTTTCAGAGACTTGAGGCTTTTAAGAAAATCAGACTCATGACAAAATCTTGATAGCTGTCAAGACTGTGTTTTGTTTCTTTACATGGGAGAGCACAAAGAGTTTCTTTTCCCTCGTGTGGAATGTGAGGAGATCCTTAATGAATTTTGTCTAATTTAGTGATTTATGCTCTTCTGAACTTGCTGTGAGTTGTGGTTCTGGCAGCCCCCAGTGCCTGTGCAGACCCCCAGGAGTGGTTTCCCTGTGACAGAGGATTTAGGTGCCCTGTTGGGTGCACAGGACACCTCGTGCTCTGCCAAGCTCTCTCCAGATGTGCCTGAGGTGGCATTTACAAGTGTCAGTCAGTCTCCTAAGGATGGTGGGTCTGGCTTTAAAAGCAGCTTCAGGAGACTGCATCAGCTCTGTCTGAGCACAGAGTTGCTTACAGGAGGTCAGTGCAGAATTTAGGATCTGAAATTCATTCAAAGCTGATTGTAAAGGCACTGTCAAAACTTCCACAGTCGTTCAGTGTGCAGTGATATGGACTTCTTTTAGTCCTTTGCCCTTTATCTAGTAATGCAGAAAGAAATGTTATTAACTCTGAATATCTTTTTAAGGTTATATATGCAGCTATCAGGTTTGGATTTGAATGCTTTAAACTCATTGGTCTCTATCTGAGGATTTTTTTTTTTTTTGTTAGTAGGGGAAAAAATTGTTTGGGCTGTTAAGAAATTCCACATATAAGGGTTTTAGAAATGACAAGGCTATTGGAACTCTAAGGAGAAACAGAGAGCTGAGATTCTTTAGTTTGGAGAACACTCAGAAGGATCCTAGCAATGTGGGTAAATATCTGACAGGAGTGAACTAATAGGAGGGAGAGATTCTCTTCCCACTGACTTCCAGTGACAGAACAAGAGGCAAAGGACCCAATTTAAATGACATGAAATTCCGTCCAGCACAGAAAAACTGCAGCTGGGAGGTTGGTCACACATGGCCTAGAGAGGTGGTGGAGTCTCCACCCTTGAGGGTATTCAAAACTCAGCTGCATGTTATCCTGGACACCCTGATCCATCTGACCCTGCTTGAGCAAAGGATTTTTGTACTTGATGATTTCAAAAGGTCCCTTCCAACCTAAGTGATTCTGTAAATTATTCCTCTCTGCCCCAGGCAAAATGTTAGAAGGCTGTCAGATATTCAAATATTAGGTAATGAAACTCTGTAACCTCCCCCTAAAAAAATAAAAATCACTTGGAGTAAGAAGTGAAGAAATGCTGAATTTTCACATTGCTGTTGTCTGGCTCCAATATCCCAAATGGTCACCTGCAGTACAATGTTTAGCAACCACTGGTAATAAACTTACACTTTTGTGACATAAACACAAGCATTTAAAAGCAAGTTTACCACACTTAAGCTAACCTGCTCCACAAAATGAAGGAGAACAAATCCTGAAAAATCTTTGTCAGAACATGGTGACACAGGGAGCAGACATCATTTCTATTCATTGCTTTAATCTGAGGTACAGAGGGCTGACACATGCTGATTTCTTTAGGGAAAAAGATATATCAGGAAACAGAGTGATAAACGTGGGTATTGAGATGTAAAAGGGTCTTTTTCAGACAATATCACCATTTTACCTTTTGAGATACTTTGCAACCCTTTTTTATCAACATGAATAATACATTGCAGTGATGAATTTCTCCTAGGCCGATTCACATTAGAAGAAACATTGTGGTGAGAGCAGATGCTGTAGTCATGATGGCACATGGAGAAATTGTCCATCAGATGGCATGGTAACAAACAGCTTTTGCAAACAATCCAAAATATATCTACAAAACAAAAACCATCCCACAGCCCACCTGCTCAACAGAAAATTCAGGGAAAAGCTTTCAATATGTCTTTTTAGAGATACCCTCCTAGGAAGATGTTGATGAACTGGGGAAAGTCTGCAACAGATTGTTTTATGGAGGAGGAAGATAGAAATATTGGTTGTTTCAGCACTCCCAGAAGTGGAATTATCCTAGCTTGCAAAACAATTCAGTCTTGATTACTTAGCAGGCTTTAAAAATGTTTTAAAATACGTCTGTCATAGCTACTGATAAGGAAACTATCAAGGACCCTGTTATGTTATCCTGAATCTTTCCCCTAACCCAGAATTTCCCTTAAACTTTTTTTTATGAATTCCTGTTTTTAAGGGAACTGATGTAATGTAGCATAAGTTTCTCTCACCTGTATTATTTAGTGTATTCACTAATTTGGTCTGAAAGCTACTGTTTGGTTTTGCTGATGAGTGGTAGTAAGGGGGGAAAAAATGCTTTGGGATGGTGGAAATGTGGGTAACAAAAAGAGCACAATCAATAAAAATTGAAAGTGTGTGGGAAGTGAGAAGCACTCACAGTAAAATAAAAAGAATGGAAGCAAAAAATAAAACCTATTTCTCTCCAAGTATACAGGCATGGAAACTCAGGGGAAAAAAAAGGGGCAACATACTGAGGCATGAAAGGGCTGAAAAATAAATGTCAAGACAGAAAAAAAATTCAAATAAAAAAAAACCTGCGAACAACACCCTTGCAGAATTGTAAGCTTACCAGAAGGTAGATATTTTATCAACAAAAAAAAGAGCATCAAACACAAGGAGCCAGAAGAGTGTGTGCTGCCACACACTGTAGTGCTGGTGGGTCTGAGAGGTACATGTGCCTCTCGTGACCTGAAGCAACACTCTCACCTTCATTGCTTGAAGTCTGCCTCATTGTGTGTGGAATAAAAGTAGTCTGAAGGAAAGCTGGAAAAAATAGACATACACTGTAAGATTTTATTTATTTATGTCAGCAGAAGAAGATGATATTGAAGCTTGAATAACAACTCTACCTTTCATGCAGGGTTAGTAACACATTCAGCTGTTGGAATACAATGCAGAACCATTGCAACATCTGAGCAATGTCACAACCCTGAATCAGCCAGAAATCTCTGTAGCAGCTCCTGAACCATCTCTTACAAATGAATGTTTTTTGAGGTAATGTTTCTTGGGGAAGGCTAAGAGTTTTATTTTAGAACAAAGAGAAACTTTCTCATGCTCTAAATAAGAGCTTTGCTGGTGTGAGATTTTACTTTAGATTAAAAAATGCATTCATGAGGAACTTTAAAGGCAGCACATCAGCATTTGCCACATGGATGAACTCATGAGAATCATTTGCAAATATAAATCAGATAATATTTAATGTGTGTCTTCAGAACTCCCTTGCTCTGCCTGTCACTTTATCTTCTCACTTTCCCCTAAGACTTTTTTCCTTTTTTCTTTTTTTTCTTTTTTCTTTTTTTATCTTTTTTTCTCTTTTTTCCTCTTTTTTCCTTTTTTTTCTCTTCTTATAGTTCCTCTTTTTTTTAGTTCCTCTTTTTTTTAGTTCCTCTTTTTTTTAGTTCCTCTTTTTTTTAGTTCCTCTTTTTTTTAGTTCCTCTTTTTTTTAGTTCCTCTTTTTTTTAGTTCCTCTTTTTTTTAGTTCCTCTTTTTTTTAGTTCCTCTTTTTTTTAGTTCCTCTTTTTTTTAGTTCCTCTTTTTTTTAGTTCCTCTTTTTTTAGTTCCTCTTTTTTTTAGTTCCTCTTTTTTTTAGTTCCTCTTTTTTTTAGTTCCTCTTTTTTTTAGTTCCTCTTTTTTTTAGTTCCTCTTTTTTTTAGTTCCTCTTTTTTTATTTCCTCTTTTTTATTTCCTCTTTTTTATTTCCTCTTTTTTTATTTATTTCCTCTTTTTTTCTTTCCTGATCATGCAAAAATTTAGGGATTTATCATGTTCCAAGTCTTTAGCTGCAGACAGGTGCCAACACAAGTAAGTAAGCACCATTTTCAATTCAGCACTGCTAGCAGCTTTATGAAAGCTTTGTGATGCTCTTTGCTTCAAATTGAAAGCACTGAACCCAGCCATATATTTCAGAGGGGAAAGTGCATTTCAATCTTGGTTCTGGCTGGGATGGAGTTAGTTTTCCCCATAGCAGCACTCATGGTGCTGTGCTTTGCTTTGGCAGCTGGAAAGGTTTTGGTAACACACCAATGTTTGGTGCTGCTGTCCATTATTATGACATTTGTCTTCCAAAGTCCAGCTTCCTTGGAAGTGGCTGGGCATACCTGCTGGTGGGACATAGAGAATAAATACCTGTAACTGGGAACCTGCAACTGAATTGGAATCAAATTGGAATGGAACTTCTGAGTCAGGATGGTATCTTTATTTAAAACCAAATTTAAAAGTTGGGATGCATCATATTTGTATCCTACCTCCTGAACCTGAAACAGACAGCATAGGAAAACAAGGTTTACTGGTTAACACAGAGGTTCAAGTCTTATTTTTAATGCTTATGTGTATACTTATATATGTATGTGTGTGCTTAATGCACACATTAAAAAGGCATTAAAGAAAAAAAGGGGAAATCCAAACCAGTAACAATAAAGTCTTACACTCTCTTCATATTTTCCTACAACACTATGGCTTCATTTAGCAAATGGGAGAAAATGCTGAAGTCATTAGATTTGTTTAAGCAAATAATCCGCAATAAAATAGTACATCTGCAAAAGGCTTTTTTAAATTTAAAAGTATAGGAATAAAATATGAGTCTTCATTTGAAATACATATTTTGCATTATTGTGTCCCCTTTGGTTAAATCTCAAAGCAGATTTGAGCAAGGCTTGTGATTACAAAAGCATCCAACCGCTCATCTTCTATTTATCTATTGATGTTTCCATGATAACTGATCTAAAGGACATAGAATGCAACTGAACTAGGAATTGATTTAACCTATGTGCCTTGGTATGCTCAATGGACAGGTTAGCAGTTGTGTTGGGTTTCCCATGTTCCTTAAATATATGATTTGAATTGCCTGCAAATAAGAGCTGTGAGGATCTCTGAGGCCTTAGAAGAGGATCTCTCATGAGCATTTTTAAATAGATATGTTGTGTGGAAGCTCACATTTATACAAGGCTCAGAGTCAGTGTTTTAGGAATTTTGCTTCAAAAAGAAAATATATCCCATTGAAATTTCATTCTACTCTTAAAAAAAAAAGGACTTGAAAGAATGATCTGGAGTTGTTACCAGCTAGTCTGGTTTCCTTTGTGGCAAAAACTTTGCAATTTTATTCATCATTTCCTATGGTTGAAATTACTTTTTCTTTATTAGCATGTTGTCTTTGTGGTGTCAAGTCAAATTAAGGATTTTTTAACACTTGAGTTTTATAGAACTTCTGATTTAATCTATTTTCTGATTTCTGTTATATATTGGTTTGCAGCTTCTTTAGTCAAATATATGGATTCCCTTCTCTCCATGGTAGCAAAAGTTACTTACAGAAAAAATATTATATGTGTGTGTATCAGCATTCTAAATATTTTATATTTCAGGATCATCAGAGTATAAAATCCTTAGATGTTCTTCTCTATCATGTTGTGTTGTTGCTTAATTTTTTTTGTTTGGTTTTTTGGGTTTTTTTTTTGTTTCAGCTTTTGGTTTGTTTTTTTTTTTTTTTTTTTTTTTTATTTTAATTCTATATCAAGTATTCAGTGGCAAAGGAATCCAGAACTAGCACCAACCACAGCTACGAGGGAAATTCTTGTTGCCAATAGTGAATTTCATTTGAGACCAAATGAGTGCCCTTCTGGGTATGTTCTATGGATGGAGCAAAACTGTAAGCATGAGGCTTCAGGTGCTAGAGTGGTTGGTATGGAAAGAATTATAAAAGACCTCTCAGTTCAGCTATTTGTTCTGCCCTCAGTAAAAGTGATCAGAAAAACAATCTCAGAAGAAATTGTGTGGGTTTTTGTTTTGGTTTGGTTTTTTTTCTGACAGGAAAACGGAAATCATTTTCGTAAATATACAGCAATTCAAGCCACAAAACAGCAAATGAAATAAAACCATGAGTGAACTGCAGACACAACATTCTGCAGGACAAATTATGTCTCAAATATAGATTAAACCAATTTCATGCACAATTTATTAGGGTTGTCACGGATGGCCTGCTCTAAGTCAGGGCCTAGGTGAATTGAGTTGTTCACCTAAAGCAGTATTTTGTGGTCCTTTAGAGTAGAAATGAATTGCCATAGCAAAAAAAAAAAAAAAAAAAAGGTAGGTTAGTGAGAAAAGGGAGAAAAATATGGAACTTGAGGAGGCCTTTTGTACTTTGCAAACTGCTGATTAGTTGCCTATAGATGAACAGATCACCACTCATTCTGAAACACTGATGGTAAATATTATTCACAGCTTGCAAATGTGGCTGTTGTAGCAAGCCTGTCTCCTAAAACGACCATCTACTATATTTTGAAAACCTCAAATTTGTTGTTTGAAATTATTTTTGCTTAATCCTTTCACATAGCAGAGTTCAAAAGTATTACACAAAAGAAACAGAGGTTTGAACTGTCTTGAACCACAAATCAATATAATTTGTTATATACCATCATCATGCTTTTACCACAACAGAAACAATTCTGTAAACATTACATACAGCACTGATTTTGCATTTTATGTCATAGCTGAAGTGAATTTTGCTGGTATCAGTCCACTCTTTATCCATTTCATATGGACCCCTCCAGGCCCAGAATTAGATGTGGCAGGGAGCCTCACCACTAATGGCACAGAATATGTATCACTGTATGTTAGCACCAAAACAAAGCTGGCACAGACATTACAATAAATTTAAAAATAACTGCTATGCTAGTACTCATATGCTGGAAAAATTATACTAAACTTACTCTCATCTTTTTAATGTTCTAAAAAGCATGCAAAAGTAATAGAGGGCAAATAGAGAATGATGAAGAGTTTTTTGATTACAGATTCCTCATCTTCTCCTCAATGGGCCGGTGCAGCTTCAGTTCATGCACCCAGCAGCAGTTTTTTATCCCAGGGTGTGTACATAAAAGACTTCACTTTCCAAGATTGACTTCACTCTCCTGAGCACTCAAATCTAGCAAGAAAGGGTTTATTCAAGGTAAACAAAAAAGCACTTGACTGAAAATAAAAACTGGAATCTAACTCTTTCTGTTCTTTATTCTCAGTTCATTCCTCGTGAAGGTAAGTGCCTCAGTGTGTTGAGTGGTTTGGTTTTTGTTGGTTTTTTTTTCATTGCTGCTGCCCTACTTCACTTAGTGTATTTCATGATTAGAAGCTATTGAGGCAGCCACCAGGACCTGCTGTCATCTGCTGGCAACCTAGGGCATAATACTGAAGCAAAACTTGTTGTTTTGCTGAATTACTTTCATCTGTCCTTTAGATAAGACAGTCAATTACATCCATACTTCTTCAGGTAGCCCTCTGTGCCCTGTTTAATGCTACTGACTGCTATTGCATCCATCTTCACTCTGCCAGGCCTCCTTCCAGCCTGGATGTGCTTGAGCCACATGGTGCTGTGACCTGTGGTCCTGACCGTGCCTGACTGTCAGCACAGAGAATGGCAAATCCTGTTCAGCATGGTTCATCTCTTGGTTTTTGTTCAGCTCTGACACCAGGCTCTGCTCCAGAACCATCTCAGAGGGTACATTGTGTCTGGGGTTGGCCTGGTGAGGTCTGGAGGGCCATGGGGAGCTACAGTGTCACTGTAGGACACGAAAGAACACAAGTGCATGCACCGCTGCTCTCAAGGTGAAGAAGAAAAAGTTTATTTTCTGACTCTAACATTTATAGTTTTCCAAAAGTGACAGTGGATTGGAGGGTGACAGTACCACCTCTCCAATGACACTGGGCAAACCAACAGTCCATCAAATTCTTCCTCTTCCATAAAAGAACGCAAACCAATGAGTTATTTACAGAAAGTGTGTGAGAAAGTTCACTACAAGAATGTCAACATCAGAAGGCTTAGAAAATCTTAAAAAATCAGGGCAACAGTGCAGTGCCCTCCCTTCCTGACCAAACCATTCCCTCAGCCATGATCAAGGAGAGCCAGGCTGGACTGGGGGTATTAATGGGGGTCAGGCACAGCCTGGCACCTTCAAAGCACCTCCAAAGTCTCAGATCCTACTGGGAATGGGAACAAGGAGATGTTTGCTTGTTAAGGCCAGGTCCTGGCAAGTATTCTGATTATTTAGCTCCCTTCCAGGCACCTGCTTGCCTTTTATTTAGAGGCATTCTTACTGGTTTGGGAACTGGTGGATATATTCAAGGAAGGAATTCAGAGTTGAGGAGCACATCCTGAGCTCGGGGTGCACAACCTGGAGCTGCAGGTTGAGACAGGAGGCTGTGAACTGCTGCTGACCCTTTGCACAACAAAGGGCACAGGGATTTGTGGCACAGCCAGGTGAGGGATACTGAGAAACAGCAGGAGCTGATGGCTCCAGATGTTCCCACACTTAGACTCTGAAGTTATAAAACCCCAAGGGTTCCTTTGTTCTTGGTCCTCCTCGGAGACACCAACTTGGGCTGTCATTAATTTTTTTATTGTACCAATAGTAAATTATTTTAAGGATCTGGATTTCTGAGACTCTGCTGTGGGACAACTGGTGTTGAGCTGGTGAGGAAATCTGGACTGACTGTGAGTGCCATCTCAGGTGGTAGGGATTTGGCTGCCAGAGTGGCTCCTGGATGTTCCAAAAGGAGAGTTTACCCAACAGTATCCAGCTGTGAGAAATTGTGCCTTCGTTCTGGCAATACTTAATACTTTCTGTATTTCAAAATTTATAGTAACTTAAAGAATTAATTCTTTTGGTTCTTTTGAAGTTGTAGACTAAATGTATCTTGGTCCCCATCATGGATTTGTTGAATATTCTGTTCTGCAAATCCCCATTGGCATAGAAAGGATTTTTATGTTGATATATGATGATCTTATTTTTATTTTATATGTGTGTTTTTTTATTTTTTAGGATTTATTTATAAGTGCAATGACTTTTGTAGGGGCTAATCTACTCCTGAAGATTGTGGGGCTGGATGTTCCTTCCTTAGGGTATAGTCAGGCAATACTATTCCCACTGCAAATGGCTACTTTTACTTCACAGACATTATTAGACTTTTTTTTACAGTTAATGAAAATGGCAGTCAGGTATTGCTGGACTGCCAAGGCAGCCTAAGCAAGTCCTGGAAGAAATGAACTTGTTTAATTACAATCATCAGGAGCTTTCTTATTTGCCTTTGTGAGTCTGAGCTTGCTTTTTTTTTTTTTTTTTTTAATATGGTAAGGTATTACTACAGCCACAGTGAATATCAATTAAAAAAACTCCAGGTAATATAATTTATGAGAAATGTCATGAACAGAAAGCTGTGGTAAGCAGTAGATAAGTAGTGTCATTTTCTCTCTGAACTTCTAGATGAATAATTTGATAATGAGAATAACAGCTATAACCACCTACACTAATCACAAAATAATGGCATAAAAATTATACATAGAATTCTATTTTCCTGCCACAAATTTTTTTTGCATCCTCACCTCTCAGTGAGAATGCATCACCTTTAATTCCTGTTTAAAAATTTACTCTCCGTTGAGGAAAAGAATGAAGGCAGAAAGATATCCAGTGAACTTGTTTATTCATTCCTACATTTGTGTAGCCTTTCAAGATTCCAACTTCTGTCTTATTAATACTTTCAATTTCTATAAGTCATCAAATTTTTATTTGATGATAGCAGTACTGAGACAGACTGTCAGGGGAGAGCAGCCAGTTTGTTCTAAAAACAAGAATACAAAAAACCTGTGTGAAAGCCTTGTGGCTCTCCTTCCTGAAGTACAAATAAAAAAAAAGTCCATAACGACACAAACAAAACTACCAAAACAGAAAGAAACAAAAAAAATCGCCAAACAAACAAGAAACCACCAAAAGGTCAAAATATCTCTGTTACCAAATAAAGTTCCAGCACACAGAAGAGTTTAGAGATTGGAAAAACTAAGAACACAAAATAAACTTCTCACAGTTCACTTACAGCAACCAATTTTCGTGTGACAGATTCATTTTTTGTCACCAGATTTTGCAAGCCAGAAATAACTGGGTGAGAATGAGGCCCTTGTGCTTCTGCATTTTTTTAAAGGCAGATGGGGTTTTTTTAGTACTGTTCATAATTTTTCAATTTAACCAATAAATAATAGCCACAGTTGAATTTTACTCAGAAAATATTTTCATTGAGTAAAGGTTTTAAGACAAAAACAGTCTGAAAGCAGCATTCTAGTTATAAAATAATTCTCTAATTTTGTTATGGCATATTACAGAAAGGGAATGTATCAATGCATTCCAGTTACACTGTACATAAAGATACAGGCACAAGAGCCACTTCTTTAACACTCTGCTATCTATAGGTAACGTAATGAAAATTATCAGAAAGGAAAAGAAACAGTAAAATTACTCTGTGCTTATGAATTTCCTTTTAATTTGGATTTTTTGCTCCAAATTTACAGCACCTGGCTTGGTGAGATTGCGTGAGAGAAGGCAGTTTTTACTTTAGTATGTGTTTTGCAGAAACAGATTGATTTTCTACCGTTTTCAACATTTCTGCTCCAAGTCAAGTGTGATACTTGAGGAGTTGTAGAGTTTGAACATTGCATTTTTGAAACTTCAGCTTCTGTCTTTTTTTTTTTTTTTTTAAATTTGCAAATCATGAAAAAGCAGTTCAGTTTGAGCTCCTGTGAACTGAGCAGCACCTCCTCTACTGGTGAAAACTCACACAGCTACAAGGACTTCAAGTTCGATCAAACTCTTCTGTAAAGTTACTGGGTTAATTTTGTGAATTCAGCAAAAACTGAGCTTTGCACGTTCACAGACAGAATATTAATGCTTCAGGTCTGTTCCTCGAACCCTTGAGATCAAGAGGAAGTCTAAACATGCCAATCTCAACTTGCATGGCTGTGCTTTTTATGCTTCTCTTTCACAGTGATATATTGCAAGTTACAGTTACAAGGCCAGCTTGGATTTTTAATCTAAAACCAGCCCAGGCAGAGCATTAGAAATTTAGGATGCTTGTAGAAACGTACTCTTAAACTTGGGAGAAGTGTTTGCTCTTCCTCAAAACAAAATCACTCTGTGACAAAAAAAGGATAAATGTTAAAAACACAAGCTATAACATGCTATTTTTTTTTTATTTCTTAAGTTGTTCAAAGATCTTAAAGCAGTCTTTCTATTCTGACAAGGGACTGCTATAATGGATTGTTTTGCTTTGTGGGCATCTGAATTGATGTACTTGTATATGTGTGAATGGCTGTGTGTATATACACACACAGATTAAGTCTACAAAGTACCCTTTAGAATTAGTGGCATTTTTGCAGTGCTTTAAAGGGAATTGGAAAACAGTTTCAGTTTCCAGATTTTGTTTTATTCCCGTGGAGAGAGTAAGAGTATTTCTTTTAATAATAGTTATTATTTTTATGACAAATTAGAAAGGGGAAGATGCCAGGGACCACTGTTATATTTAATTTTTGATTTTTCAGCCCTGAAATTTCCGTCAATTTTTTCTTCCTTCATTTAGCTGTCATGAATAGTGTTGTTACTACTTGCAAGAGGCATCCTGAGTTTTAAAGTCATTGCCTTTCTCTGCTTCTTTATCACAGCACAAAACCTGCAACGGTGATGAGTCTTCTATAGGTATCTCTTTATTTTTACTTTTTTATGATAAAATTATAAATCTCTTTTTTTTGCCTTGTCTTAGAATCCAGAGTAATGTCACTTGGGCCTCAGGGGCTGTTGAGCAGCAGCAGCAGCTATAAGCTGAGCAAGTCAAGGTAGCATTAGCAGTCGTGCCTGGCTTTATAATAGCAGTTTCTTCCTCCAGGATTTGTCAGTTTTGCTTTTGCAGTTCAGGCAGCAATGGCATGTGCTGTTTGCCTCCTGTCTGTCCAGCAAAATAAAGGGAATCATTTTCTCTTTCAGGTGACAAGGCTGAAAAGGAAAGCTCAATAGTCTGTTTTGGCTGGCTGTGCAAAGCTGGATTTGTTGCCCTACAGCTGTGATGACCTTTAGTGTTTAGGAATAATTTGAGTCCTCTGGATAATTCAATAATGAGCAAATCCTACTCCAACCTACTTTTCTTTATAAAAGTTGCATTCTTTCTGAACTTTGCTGTTTTCTTTTCACTCACTGTGAAGAATAGTCTGAAGGAAAGAAAAGCAGGGAGAGAATAGGAGAAATGACAGATCTCATTTCAGACTTCAGGGAGAAGTCAGTAAAGAAGAATGAGTTGGAGGATACAGATGATTTTCTTGAGATCAAGATCACTAGACAATACTCTTGTCATAAAAGGGAATGGAAGGTTAAAACAGAAAGCCACCACAGACCAGAAAAAAACCCAGTTGGTAAATTCCAAACTTGCAGTGCAGGAATGTGAAGAAATTGTCGATTCCTGAACCAGAGCCTGGAGAGAAAATAGACCCTAGTACCAAAATCTGTCACCCATTGTGAATCTTGAAAGTTCTGTATGCCACAACATGTCAGCACAGCTTTGCTTTTAATCACTGCACCTTTTCCAGAGAGCTTGCAACAAATGAACTCGGTTATTTAGCCATGGGATTTCAGTCAGAGCTTGTTTTGAATCCTCCTTGTGCAAACAGACTGTAAATGCATGCCAGATACTTTTGGCTGACTGAAGATGTTTCAAAGATGTGAATAGTTTGCCTGAGCTGCAGGGAGTTTGGTGTGGGATTTTTTCTTCAGTATCCATGATACAAATTAGCTGCAGAACACTTGCCCTGAGAATGCAAATTGTAATTTTAGTTCTGAGAGTATTTTCATGTTTGCCACTTCACACTGTGTGCAATGACTCATCAAAAATGAATTGTACTAGTAATTTGATGCTTCAGTTAACAAATATGAGAAAACATGGATTATTTTAACAATGGTTAAACGAACATGCATAAGCTTTTCTGTAGGAAAAAGAAAGTTTTAAAAATATCTTTTTATATTCCTTTTTGCATAGGCAGTATAAGACGTTATGGCACTAGAGAGAGACCTAATTCTGTGGGAGAACTACAAAATAACTTGACATTGTTCTCAAATTTTTTTTTCTATTCTTGCAATATAATCTGTTAATTCTTTATGCATTTTCTTTTCTCAAAACGTCTTGCGTTTTATTGTCTATATGAAATTTCTTACAGGAGGATAAATACTTGCCTCCTTGTAGAGTTCTGGCAAAAATATCAGTACAAAGGTTGGATATTACTTGTTATTAATAGCAAATTATTGCCTCATCTTTGTCTGTCTCTGTATTACAAGCTAAATTCTCTGTAAATGCATATCTTTAGTATACTTTTTTATATTGTGCAAATACTTTGAAATTTGGGGGAAAAGTACATGAAAAGATAAGATTGTTTATAAGATGAAGTTTCATACAGGGAAATCTTCAGTCCTCACACAAAGCCATGGCTGAGTTCCAGGGTAAGCTGGATGGCACCATGCTTTTAGAAAAGTTAAAAGGGATTTGAATCAAACCAGTGCCTGTAGGGCTTTGTCTGTATTGAAAATTAAAAAACCCAAAAAGTTATATGGTATATTTCCCAGGGCAGATTTATTTCAATAGACCACCTGCATTTTGCTCTGAGAAATGTGTGGCAGATGTAAGATAGAAATAATCAAATTCTAATCCAAAATGCATCGGTGTAGGTCCACATAGTTCTAAAATAAAGAAATGCCTTTCATTTTGTAACAACTGAAACCATAATGTGGCCTTTTAACTGTAGGAGTTAATTAAACCTACTTGATAAACTAATCCATCACCAGAAGAGCTCTGAATTGCTCTGTAGTAGAATTAAGACTTGTCACTTTCAAAAAGAGCTAAATCATTCCTGGCTCTGAGATGGAAATAAGTAAAGAAATATCTGAGAGGTACCAGCATGGATGTGTTTGTACATCTACAAAGCATTACAACTTTCTGCCCAAAAAGGGGTGAGCACATTGGGGAGGTGTCCAAGGTGCTGGGAAATAATAAAAAGGTATGTTTATCAAATCCCAGAGATTTCTGTAAGGATTGTTCCTAAGACAATGGTGTTGACCTAAAAGTGTGCATGTAGAAAACAAAATCTATACTGTTACAGCACACACTATAAAAATGTAAATGCAGCTTGGAGCATGCTTTATTCATCAATGTTTCAAACTACTGAGACCTTAAAGGAAAAAATAGATGAAATAGTTTCCTCTTTAAAAAGCTTGAAGATAAAATATGTATTTAAAATAATAAATTATGCATAAATCTGATTCATATTTCATTGGCTATTAAAGTTTTATCACAGAAACAAGGAGAATGGGATATATGTAAATACAAAAATAAGTTAACATAAAGCTGGATGCTTGTGTGAGGAAAGAGTGAAGTTTTGGGTTTATTTTGTTTTTTTTTTTAAAATACAACTGTAGTCTGAAGGAAAAATTTCTAAGACTGCCATAGAATACTACAACTCAGAGTATTTTTTCCATAAGAAATATTATTTTTTCTGTTTTGGTTGTAAACCCCGATGCTGTCTGGCATGCAGGGCTGGTGTTTATCCAGGGTAGCAATCTTCTGTAAGGTAAGGCAATAGGGACATGTCTAAAATAGTCAGTTCCCATATTTGTTGCAGTCAGTTAGCCAAGGAATCCTGATTTCACCCTGTGATTTTTATAATGTGTCTACCTGAGCTGCATGTCAGGGGCTTGACAGAGCTGCATATTTAATAAAAACGGATGTGAGAATCAGAGGCCATAAAAGAAGAAACATTTCAAGCTTTCTAAACTAATCCTGCAAACCTGAGCAGGGCTCATGCAGTCTTAACATCACTCAATGTCTTCCCCCTACTTCAATACAGTGAAAATATGGGCTACATCTAGGCCTATTTAAATGTATGTACATATGTATAATTAGGAATTTAATGGGCTGTGTTGTTCTGATTCATTCAGGATTAGTTGCTAACTGTAAGAAATTAGTTACAGTCACGTCTGTACTACAAATTGGTTTGGCAGTGGGTGTAGAAAACAGACCTAGCAAGCTTGTTAATAATGCTATCAACTGCTTTCCAGAAATATTCTGATTGCTCTACTTTATGAAACCTTCCTGTGCTGTGCAGCTGCCAAGGCCACACAGAATGAAGGTAATAAATAAGGGTTTCCACTTGGAAATTTTGCTGTTGAGCTCATGGCTGTTTGAGACTCATACCAAGACTGCCAGGTTTTCCATGCTTGCTCACTATTCCGTAAACCTATTAGAAAACAGGTTACTGGGCTTCTTGGGGGGTGAGTAATATGAATTACTTAAAAAAAAATTCCCAAAACTTGATGTTCAAACTTAGAAGAAAACAAAAAGACCCATAATACTTGATTTTATAATTCAATTTTTTAAATAGATATTTTAGATGGTAGGTTAAAAGAGGAAATACTTGTACTTCTTCACTACATCGAGGTGATCATTTTTACCAAAACAATGAATTGATGATAAAATATCTTGAAAGCACCCTTTTATTTTAATTATCTTAAAATTTAGTGTAATTTGGCATTTAGTAATGAGTTTAGTAAAAAAAATTGGGGGAAAGTAATAAAGCAGTAGAGCTTGAAGTAGTTATTTTTATGATCCTCTAAGGTATTAGAGTCCAAAAGAAAGCAAACATCTTACTAAAATATCCTTGAAAATAAGTTGAATGCTAATAAAGACTACTTGTCTTTTGGACAAGGGGTAAATTACAGCAGTGATCTTTCTGTTTTTCACTATATCAGCTTTTTCCTTTTTTTTTTTCTTTCTGTGGCTGAACCAGAGGGAAGTATTTTGTATGCAGGACAGCTTGATTAAGGCTAAACTACTGGTAAATCATGAGAGTACTTGAAATATTTTGTCCTTTTCAAATCACAATGGCACAAAAAAGAAAATCACTTAGCAACATCTAAGGATGTGAGGCCAGGCCCTGAGAGATCATTGGAATGTCTGCACTGCTTTTGTAATTTGGCCAGTTCTTTCACAAGTCTGGTCTCTTTTTAGCTATCTAATATTTTCCCATTAGTGTTGCTAAACAACCTTTTTTCCTGATGCACTCTTTAGATGCTTGTCTCAGACTGTATTTAATTTCATTCTTTCTTTGAAAGGCTGTAATCTTGTTTCTCTTTACTCTGTTACAGCTGTGTAAATTTAATTTAAATTTATTTTCTTCTTAGGTTTATACAGCCAACAAAAGAATTCCATCACCCTGAGATGCTCACTGTCAAATATTTGAGTGTGGCAGCCATAAAATGTGGATGAATTCTAGGTAATCCTTGGAACCTGGATCTTTTGTTTATGCTCTTGAATAGGAGTGGAGCTTTTTGTAAAATTTGGTGACTATAGCTAGGACTGGTGGCATTGCCAGTATAAGTTGCAATTACCCTTGGAACTTTCCTACTTTAATTGTTATAGATAATCCTCTCAGGAAAGCTTAGTCCCTCAAGAAGAATATGAGTTTTAAGTGTCTAAACTGTGCCTTCAGTGAAACACCATGTGAAGGATTTTTGTTTTCTGCTAAATCATAGGCCTGTCAAGGAAAAATCCTCCAGAATCTTTCCAAATTTTCTTCAATTTATTGTGTGTTTTTTTATTAAGGAAGAGTGTTGGAAAGAACCTGGGGTTTTTGAATTTACAGTAAAACTTCAATTCCAACAGCTTTCCTATGAGGAAAAAATGAGGGTGACTTTAAACTTATCCCAATCATAGCTTAGGATTAATATAGGAATTACTGAATCTTCACATTTCTTTGATGTGCTAAAAATAACTTAATTTCTATAAGAAAATATTTTTCTCTTCCCTCTGCTGACATTTGCTGTGCTCCTGGCTGTTGTTGTTACCATTTACCAAGGTAACAAAAGTCTCTTGTTTGTGAGGCTCTGAGCCTTCAAATTGGTAACAGAAAAATAAAGGAGATAGATTTTTAATTTTAGAATTTCTCTGGTTTCATCTTATTCAGTTTATTGAGAAGTTAATACTTTCAGAATTAGATAATGAAGTGCCAAGAGAATTAGATAATGAAGTGCCAAGGCTGAAAAGGCAAGTGATTCTAATTAATAAGTTAGAAGCATGACACTTGTTCTGTGTTCTTTGTTTGGCTGTATCTTCACAGTACCTAAACAATATCCATGTTGTTATATATATATATTGTTATATGTATTATTATAATTATTGCTCATTCTCTGGTATTTTAAGGTACTTTTTTCAGAGATTGCTGTCATTTAATGAGGCATATTTAGGGCTAGATTTTTGTGAATTGATGCTTAATTCTGGAGTGCATTTCATGCAGGCCTTGTGATATTCTGAGGACTACATGAAAAAGACAAAGAAGACTTTTTTATGAACTGAGATTTACTAAAATAAGTGTTTAAAAAATATATATATTACTCTTTAGACACACCCTTTAAATCTGTGAGGCAAATATATTTGTATTGAAAGCAGGTAATTGATGTTTAACAAGTTTTTCTAATGACTTTTTATTTCTTTCCATTTCAATCCTCTTGTATAAAATTTCTAGATTTCATGATTATCTATTTTGTAAGCACCTCATCTTCCAAATCTCCAGTCAGGCAGTACTTGCCATGCCAGCAACACTATTCTAATATCCATGCTGATTTCTCTTTCCTTGTGTTTTATGAAACATGATTGGATACTTTAACCAAGCTAAGTTATGTTCAGAATTACTAATGCAATTCTGTGATCTAGTTTACTCATAATTAAAGCTGCTGTACAATATTACCTCTTCAGACTTGCCACAAGGCTCTGCCAGAGAAGCTAATTGTTTGGATTAACTTAAAGTAAAAGTCTAGCTTATGATCATAAATGTGCCCCACAGGAATTTAGTTACCTGGGCTGGGCACATTACAAACTGTGGTTGAAGAACATGCACTTAAATGCACCTATTAAGGCTCATTCTTTTCCCATTTACGCTGGTATAAATCACATTGGAATTGCTAGAACTACACTGCTTTTACAGCATTATACTGGGAGCAGAGGAAGGCTGATTAAATTTATGTTAATTGACACTAATTGGCAGTAAGGACTTGAAGAGGATCAAGTTTTTAATAAAGCATTAAATAGACAGATCTGTCTAAACCAAGCAAAGGCATTTTCTTAATCTAAAAGTCCTACTGCCTTATTATTCATGTCCTAAAGCTAATTTCTAAACCAAAATCAGCTTACCAGTCCTGGACTACATGTAGTCCTGGAGCATTGTCATAATTAATGCTGGTTTTGCTGTCCTATGCTCAAATAATTTTCCTGTTGGTGACCTACCCCTCCAGTGTCAGGGCTAATTCAACACAAAACTTCAAGGAACATTTTCCTTCCCAGTTCTGTAGCCTTACTCAGTTGCTCTTGACTTGAAGCATCTACTGCATATTCTATTCCTTTCTTCAACTGCAAACCTGTTTGCCAGGTTACACTTGCAAGAACTTTCTTCCTAATTCTCTGTCCTCAAAGCCTCCTCGAAGTGATGTCAAACTTCCTCAAAAGTTGAAGGGAAAAAAAAAAAAAGACAGGAATGACAGAAGCTGTTGAAGAAAATAATGGCTCCTTGTAGCCCACACAGCCTTCTGCATTTCCTTCTTCCTGTGGATGTTACAGAATCCTGCTGAATTGATATTCAGTGTTTTTTCTGTGTCTATGTAGTGTATCAAGTATTTAAGAGGAGGCAATGTACCCATGTGTGCATAATATATATATATATATGTATGTATGAAACGTAGTGAAACAATATACACAAAATACATATATATATATTTGTGGTATGTATAGAATACTTATATATAGACACCATATATCTGTGTATAGATTTGGGCTCACTACTGATATCTGGTGCTACTGATACCTGGTTCAAAACAGCATTGATGATGTCCAGATGTGTGGTGTGTGTGTTACTGCTCTGTCCAGTCAGTGATCATCAGAACTTCCCTGTCCTTCATATGGGAATTCTTAGGAGCTCTTTACTGGAGTCCGGTGAAAATAAAAATTGAGTTATTCTGAGAACAGTCCATTCCAAACCCTAGAAATGTAGTTAGTCCTAATCATGTAGAGTAGAGGTAGCCAGTAGAGACTGTTGAAACCTGAGGCTCTCAGGTTTGTGGTGTGATCCTTTGATTACTCTCTATAGGATCTGGCTAGACTAGATACTTAGAATACTGAACAGTGACTCTTATTCTGTGTTCCACACTGCTGAAAACATTCATTTTCAATTTAAATTGGGACTATGGGTTTGCAGATGTAATATTTAAGATGTAATTAAACACAGATTAAAAATTTGATTGCAATTTGCTGTAATTTAAACACCTAAGTCCCTGATCATGACCGCTTATTAAGGATTTAGATGTGTGCATACAAATTATACCAAATTCTGTCATAATTTTTCAGAGTTGAGTCTCCCCAGGGCTAACTAGTGCATGAAAACTAATGCTTAACATAGTCACTTGGTGATCTGAATATTTTTTATGGTTATTGGATTAGTACTGATATTATTTAGATATTTAAAAATCCAAAGATGGAAGCAAGAGGGAAAAAAAAAAAACCCTGTTGAGCTGTGGCTTCTTATTTATTCTTTAATATTTATATGCATCTTCTATTTCTGCATTAGAATCAAATCGATCAGCTCCTGACTAGAAGTTTTAGAATCAAGTTTGTCACAAAGCAACTTTTTCCTTTAGTTTAATCACACACTTTAGATTTAAATCCTTTGGAAGATGACTGATAAAGAAACCCTGACGAGCATACTCTCGTATCTGCAGCAACATGAAGATATTGCCCTACTAATGAAATTCCATCGTTTTCTTATTAAGTGAACATTCATCCTTCTCATTCAACAGCTTATTCTCAGTGGATCCTTGCTAATGGTAACCACAGGAAAGGGGACCTGCAGGCAAGTGTTGCATTTCTTTTTCACATTCAGCTCCTGAGTTCTGAATATGTTACTTTCAGAAAAAAATGAAGCAATTTCTCCCTGGTGAGATTTTTAGCTTCATCCTCTGTAAAATCTGTATCAAGCAGCCAGGTAGAAAGAAGTATCAGTAATTTACATTACTGCTATGTGTCAAGCAATGCTGCTCCAAATTTAGGAAACAAAGCTCTGTGAAAGAGAGGAGAGAGGTAATACAGGTTTTTAAAAAGCATTGATTCCCTTGGATGTTGGTTATGCATCACTTGTCTTACTGTTTCCACCATTGCTTTCCCTATTGTCAGCCTTCTCAGCCTTTCTGCACATTTTCTCTGCCATTTATTCTCCAGAAATTACATGACACTTAATACTGTCTGATCTGGAGTATAACTCTTCATTTTCTTCATGGACCACTTCAGACTGTCTGCACACTTTACCACGCAAAGGAAAATTCCCTGGTGTATATCAGACATAAATTTTTACAAATCTGTAGAGAGAAAAAATTTTGGAAGTAAATTAGTTTTCTACTGCAATTCCAGGATCAACAACAGCTACATGTACTTGGATTGGGCAAACATCCAGTACAGTGAATGAGTGAAGTCTGAGTTGCAGCACCTGCAGACTGAAAAATATTGGTTTTTTGAGGTATACTTGTAATGTTTCACGATTTATCTTTTTCTGGACTGATTCCAGGAATAATCTGCTTTTTCTCTGTTGCTTGTTTTCATATTTGTTCACAGACTGCTGTTCTGTGAATAAGTTAAATAAGGACTTGCTGTCCTTTCCATCAATCTTGACTTCCATAAGTCAAGTTCTATGGTCTCTTCAGTATCCAAAAGATCTCAGGGATCAATTCAGCAGATAACAAAGTCCATTTACTTCTCCATAACAAACTCTTCTCCCTGATTTTCCCTACTATTACTTATGCAGGAAAATTTCTAATTATCAATGAAAATTATTTGTAGATCAAATTCTTTAAAAAGACCTCTGTACTTTGAACCAGGCCATTCACAGTATATTGTTCTGTTACCTTAAAAATCTTTACTAATTATTGATGGAATCTCTTCCTTGGCCTGATTTAAAAGAAAAAAAAATAGAGATATCCCCAGGATCTAGAATGCCACTTCCAATTTAGAATTATCCCATATCTAAGTCTGTCACAAAGATGGATAACCCCACTTAAATTTGAATGGATTTGGATCTTTTTAATTAAAAAAACCCAGGCAAGAAAAACACCAAAACGAAACCAATACCTAGCATATACCACAATTTCTGTAGCTGCCTTGTGTACCTACATGCCCTGATTGTTGGTTGTTCTTCACCAACAATCATTAAAAAAAATAGAATATTGCAATTGTTCAATTTCATGCAAAAATCAAGTGACAGCTTTGTATAAATTATATAGGTAGATTTCACTCACTTGAACCTAATTATTTTTTATTTATTTAACATCTTTTCAGATAATTATAGATTGGGAAAGATCCAGACATGAGACTTCAGCATCCAGAAAATCCAGATGAAAGGAAAACCAAAATGAGCACTATTTTTGTTTAGTAATAAGGATTTGACTAAAGAGCACAGAATTAAGAATATGCTAAAGCAGCATTTTTTTAGAGTTCTCTAGAATAGAAAAAACAAAATTACAAAGTAGGACTAGCAGTCTCCGTGAACTGTAGTCATTAATGTCTGAACAGGTTTCAAAATATTCTGAAATATTTTATGCTGGCACAAGCATCTGTGCAAATAAAAACCCCTGATCCAAAGACATCAGGTGAAATTACAAAACTTCCCTTTTGTGAAATACAGGAACTTCCCTTTCCTAGCCCCCGGCAGTCTCGAACTCAGGGAGAGAGAAGTGATGTCTGCATTCCTTTGTGATAACAGGATGGAGATTT
The DNA here is from genome assembly GCF_023055355.1 of Agelaius tricolor. Lineage (NCBI taxonomy): Eukaryota > Metazoa > Chordata > Aves > Passeriformes > Icteridae > Agelaius > Agelaius tricolor. Next base: position 41,809,819 of record NW_027269269.1, on the reverse strand, counting down.
CAGCAGGAGCCCAGACTTTTCCCATGCAGAAGAAAATTGATGCCAAATCTGAATTCCGGAGCCTGCACGGATTCTGAGTTGCTGCTTTTCAGAGAGGAGTTCAGCAGAAGGTGGTAGCAGGTAGGAACTGCTTTCCCAGAAATTATATTGCATTTTTGAGAGATATGGGCATAAGGCTCTCACAAGAAACCACAGGAATCTCTTCAGACCTGCAAATTTCACTGGGTTTTGCATGTCAGGTGATGGCAACTACAGATACAACTTTGCTTTCTATCTCCCTAAATTGCCTTCTCTATAGAGCATCTTGAGGTTGTTCACATGAAATTAAGTACAGTGTTGTCAACTCTAAAAAAATCCCATAAAATCTCCAGCTCCTTGCATTTTTGGGTGAAAGTTTCTCTATCACAATCTTAATAATTTTATTTTTTTTTTCTTGAGATATGTAATTACTCCTTTAGAGAGATATAAAGGAAGTGGAAGAATAGATTTGCAGGAAGTTGTTTCAAGGTCTGGGTTTGTATCTATGTTCTGGGGGGACAGGAGGAGAAGAGTCTTACTGGTAATAGAGAGAATTTTCAATTGAGGCAGTATCAAAGATTATCTTCAAAAACCTCATTCTGAATTAATGATATAAAATTTGGCTGTCATATTTATTAAGAAGGTAAGATATGCCTATTATTCCTCTAATCACCAAAGAATATATTCAATGTGAGAAAGTATTACTGCATTATTTATAATACTGTGTGTGGAACAACTTGTGTGGAACTACCATTCCATTTTTGTAACATCATGTTTTGGAGATTGAACATCATGGGTTTTATTGGTAAAGTACAAAGTGAATTAGAAATGTAAATTACACTTTATGACAGAAAAAGAGTTCCATGATATATTTTTGACCCGCCTTTATGTATGTTTGAAGTTTAAATGATCATAAAGTATATATTGATCCCTATTATTTATACTTTCCCGCCTGGTATTTAAACTATCAAGCATGAACCTAATTTCATTGTGATAAATACAGACTTTGAGTAGCATAAATTAAACAGCAACAGCCATTCAGTATATAAAAGTACTTTTTAAAGGCAAAATCACTGATGAGTTAAAAATTACAGAGTGAAGCAGTTTTAGTTTTGAGATGATTTCTTCTGTACTGTTATTGTTTTTCTTGTGTTCCCCTCTGTTACTACAGTAGTATATTTATTTCTCAAAACAGATCTGCCAATTAGGGAAGATTTAGCCACCACTGAGCAAAAATCCACCCTACTGAGCTACAGGGTATTTCTGTTGTCATAATATATCAAATATGCATTTAAACAATTAGTAAAAATTGCAGTAAACATTTTCACTCTTTTGGTTTATTAGATGTAAATTAAGAATACACTGGAGTAGCAAAGCAATATATTCAGAAGTTGAGAACCACAAAAATAGGTTGTACATTAAAGCCTTTCTCTTTTTCTTTTGAAAATAAGTTGTTAAAAACTAAAGACTAGAAGAAGAGAGTTTGCAGTGTACTAGAAGACAATATATTAGTTTAGATTTTTTTTCTGTATTTTGTGTACTTTTTTTTTCCTGTTCAACCCATCAGACAAAAAGACAATAAAATGATACAAACCTGCTGCTTCAGGTCAGCCCATCAGATGAAAATTAAGCTCAGGGCATTAAGAGGAATTTCTGAATATGTTTTTGTACATCCACTCAAATTATAGCTTTTGTACTGAACGTGGAAGTGGCCAAGAGTACTGGTTAAAAAAGCAAGCTAGGACCAAACATGGGAGAGTTAAAAGTTTTCCCTGCTGTGGGAGAGCTGTGAGTGTGTGATTGAGAGGTGATTGATATAAACTTAGTGTTTTTCTTCCTTTTCTGAGTGCCTGCCCTTCTACAGAAATTTTCACCTTTTTCAATCTTACAGAGCAGTCAATCTCCTCTTTGCAGATGTTTAATGAATAATGGTTATAAATACCTACACAAGCTTATTCTACAGTATAAGGTTTTCTTCTTTTTTTTTTCCCTTGGGAAAGACTCACCTTGGAACCACAGAAGCTGCACCCAGTTATCAGCAGAATTCTCTCATGGACCTGTGTATGATAACTCTGTGATGGTTTAAACCCAGCTGGCAACTTAGCACAACATTCCCCCCCCAGTGGGGAATCAGAAGGGTGAAAGATAGAAAATTCATGTATTATGATAAAGACACTTTAATAAGGAAAGCAAAAGCTGCACACGCAAGCAGAGCAAAACAAAGAAGGGATTTACTGCTTTCCATGGTTGGGCAGGTATTCAGCCATCTCCAGGAAAGCAGGGCTCCATCACACTTAACAGTGACTTGGGAAGAAAAATCACTCCACATGTGCCCCCTTCCTCCTTTTTCCCCCACTTTATATCCTGAGCATGATGTCAAATGGTCTGAAATATTCCTGGGGTCAATTCTGGCCATGTGTCCTGGCTGTGTCTTCTCCCAGCTCCTTGTGCCCTTCCAGCTCACTCCCTGGTGAGGTGTGTGAGAGGCAGAAAAGGCCTTGGCTCTGAGTAAGGCCTGCTCAGCACCAACAAAAACATCTCTATATTGTCTACAGTCATGTCAGTACAAACCCAAAACACAGCTGCTGTGAAGTAAATTAACTGTACCCTAAATCAGCACAAACAAATAGAAGCATTTCTTTGATGCTTTAGTGATTGCAGCTCTTAATCATTCCCTCCCCCCTTTTTAATACAGGGGGCATGTAGCCTCAAAAAAAAACAAAACAAAAAAAACAACCAACCAAAATCAACCCAAACAAATGAACACAAAAAGCAATCCCTAAAACAAAAACAAGAAACCTGGCTGAGCATCCAGAGTGCTAGTCATTAATTAGAGGAACTCAGAGCAGAGCAGTTAAAACGCACCTGTGCCACACATGTGGCCTGGGCACGCTGGGTACATTTTTTTAAACAATTACAACCTTAATTCTTAACAAAACAGCAGACATCTGGTCCACTCTGAACAAAGGATCATAGAAAAAAGCCAGATTGAAACAGACTATCAAGTCCATTACACTCTATTTGGAAGTAATCTAAACCTGTTGCTTCTAGAGAAGCCAGGCATGATCTCTCGTGTGTTATGGCAAACAAACAACTGCTCCACTCTCTGCTTGCCCTAGGATTTCTGTCAGAAAATTAATTTTAAATGCCAGGCAGGAAAGTATAAATAATAGGGATCAATATATACTTTATGATCATTTAAACTTGAAACATGTATAAAGGCAGGTCAAAAATACATACCATGGAGCTCTTTTTCTGTCATAACAAAGTGTAATTTACATTTCTAATTCACTTTGAACATCCTAGGTTTTCTTGGTAAAGTATGATCTCCAAAGCATGATGTTACAAAAATGGAATGGTAGTTCCACACAAGTTGTTCCACACACAGTATTATAAATAATGCAGTAATACTTTCTCACATTGAATATATTCTTTGGTGATTAGAGGGATAATAGGAAGGCTTACCTTCTTGATAAATATGACAGCCACATTTTATATCACTAATTCAGAATGAGGTTTATGAAGATATTCTTTGATACTGCCTCAACTGAAAATTCTCTCTATTACCAGTAAGACCCTTCTCCTTATCCTCCCCACAACACAGAAACAAACCCAGACCTTGAAACAACTTCCTGCAAATCTATCCTTCCACTTCCTTTATATCTCTCTAAAGGAGCAACTACACATCTTAAGAAAGAAATAAAATTATTAAGACTGTGATAGAGAAACTTTCAACCAAAAATGCAAGGAGCTGGAGATTTTATGGGATTTTTTAGAGTTGACTGTGGCTGGTGATCATCAGAACAAGATGAACTATGCATTAAAGAAATGTTGATATTTTTGATATGATTGTTTTCTTTCAATTAATAATTTCTGCAGATGTGGTAGCTATTTCTGACAATATGAACATGAGACTTCAACAAGCATCAGCTTGTGCATTTGTCATATACTCTTCAGACATTTACTGTTGACATTACTCATGGCTTGATTTCTTTTTCTGTGCATAGTAGAGCTTAAATTGTTTCCAGGAATAAGAGATGGTATGTCTGTATTTTCAAATTCTTGTGATTTCAGATGTAGGATGGTGCCCTGGAGTCCTTGACCACAGACAAATCTGTTCAGGTAGGGACACAGAGTGGGTTGACCCTGGCTGGATGTCAGGCACCCACCAAAGTCTCTCACATTACCCCCTGCAAGTGGAGAAGGAAGAGAAAATATACCAAAGTGTTCATGAGTAGAGATATGGACAGAGAGGGAGCACTCAGCAAATACTGTCATGGACAAAAGAGACTAGAATTAGAGAGATTAACTGAGTTTATTCTTAGCAAAATCAGAGTAGGCCAATGAGAAGTAAAAAAGACCTTAAAAACCCTTCCCCCACCATCCCTTTTTTCCCAGCTCTACCTCCTCACCTCCAACAGCACAGGGAAACAGGGAATGGGGATTATGATCTGTTCCCACCCATTGTTTCTATTGCTGCTCAGGGAGAGGAGTCCTTCCCTTGCTCCAGCGTGGGGTCCCTCCCAGAGGAGACCATTCTCCATGAACTTCTCCAAGTTGTGAATCCTTCCCACAGGCAACAGTCCTCTACAAACTTCTGCAATGTGGGTCACCCTTCCAAGGGGTCAGTCCTCCAGGCAGAGCCTGTTCCAGCCTGGGTTCCCTGCAGGGTCACAGGTCCTACCTGCTCCTGTGTGGGCTTCTCTCTCCATGGGTCTGCAGGTCCCTGCCAGGACCCTGCTCCAGCACAGGACTCCCAGCACAGGGTCACAGGCTCATCTCAGACATCCCCTTGTTCTGGAATGGGCTCCTCCATGGGCTGTGGATGGATCTCTGCTCCCCTGTGCCCTCCCTGGGCTGCAGGGACGCAGCTGCCTCACCTTGGTGTCACCAGGGCAATCTCAGCTCCAGTGCCTGGAGCAACTCCTGCCCCTCCTTCTGCACCAACCTTGGTGTCTGCAGGGCTGTTCCTTTCATATATTCTCACCCCACTCTTCTCTGGCCACAATTACAGTTGAGACAGACCTTTTCTTTTTTTTTTCCCCTCTTAAATGTGTTATCACAGAGGCATTTCCACCATTTCTGACTGGCTCAGCCTTGGCCAGCAGCAGTTCCATCTTTGAGCCACCTGGCATTGTCTCAGCTAGACAGGGAGGAAGAGTCACAGCAGCTACCCCTGTAGCCTCCCCACTACCAAAACCTGGTCATGCAAACCAAATACAGGGTTTTAGTCAGCTATTACACTGTAACACCAGTGTGAGAAAGTTTCTGCAAAGAAATTTCTTCATGTGGAATTATTTGGTTTTTTCCTTTTCATAAATGTTGATGATTAGTTTAAAAATATTGATGGTTGCATAAAAACATGAGGGTTTTCAACATATGCAATATTCCCATATCTTTGGAAGCTTCATTGATGTTAAAAGAAAAAAAAAGCAATTAATATATTACTTCATTTTTGATTCCATGTCCTTACATTAATGCAACATTACTTTCATCCAGATTTCTTCAACTCACTTAGAAGCTAAATACTTTCCTTACTACCTCTGTATTATCCTATATAACTCAATCTTTAGATTAAGATCTCTTTTCAAGGAGTAATAATGAAGAATAGAGTGAAAAAGAGGTGGTTCTGGTCTGTCTTCAGCTTGCTTTGTCTTAACATTTTCTATTGGCAGAGTTTTAAAAAGACTCAAGTGTTTATATTTTCTTCTGTCAAGACAGAGTAGATGAAAATGTTTTCTCTCAGACAAGTGGAGAGACATATTCAGTTGGCTGTTTCCCACTTTCCCCCAACATTGAAAAGGAAATTAAAAGAAGAACTGGAAACTCTATTTATTCAAGGTCTGGAAATGCCTAATAAGAAAAAACATTAGCTCAATATTCTATAGTACATGTACAGTGCCTTCTAAATAATAGCTAATTGCATCATTTACCCAAGATATTATTAACAAAACATTTTTAAGCTCATTTTCTCTAAACTGCAGAGTGAAATATATGGGTATCTACGCATGCCAGCAAAATGTATGTATTGTCAGTATCTCTATAGATTTTGCTCTCATTTTCAAAGTAATCAGCTAAGCTTTTGCCACACAAGGCAATTTTGGGAGCTTTATGTAGAAGTCCATGAAAAGGAGAAAAAAGATCATATAATGAAATAAAAGTATTAGTAAAGCTCTGTGAAGTACAGAGTAGTAGCCTCATCATGCTCCATGCATCCTTCTGGCCCACACATTACTCAGTATAATGGAAAAAGTCCAAAGAAATATTAACTGGGAGAAAAACAAAATTGAAAAACAGCCTGCAGCTGATGGCAGAGGTAGCTGTGGATGGCAGCATATAGTTCATTCACCAGTGTCTTTGAAGGAAGGAGTAGAAGTGAAATTTTAGCACAGAGGTAATTGTCAAGGAGAAGAAGAAATTTCCATTAATGGAGAGCTGAAAATTTAGCCTCAATCTCTGAACTTTTTCTTTAATAGAAATGGAGTTAAATATGCATTTATGTCTCACTGAAAAAAAAATTCTAGGCTCTTGTTCTGATATCTTTGCTGTCCCCATTCCCTGTGCAATTGGGACTACAGATATGCTGCATGTTTTGAACTGAAGCCTCCCCAACAGTCTAGTGACTTCTGCTTCCAAAAGCAAGGGCAAACTATAAAGGATATTCTCAGATCAAATGCATTTCTTCCCTACCGTAGACTTTGAAAATGGCTAGGGGCTTCAATGGTCCTATGCATGTGTTCTAATGTTATATCTGAAAAAGCATTTTGAATATTTCTCTCTTTTCCTTTTGGCCTCTCAGGGGTAAAAGAAAAAAAAAAAAAGCATTACTCAATCTTTTACCTTTCTGTTGTTTTGGTGGTTTTGGGGTTTTTTTCCTATGTCTTTCTTATGATGAAGATTTCTGCTGTGATAGGTGTGTGCCATGATCAGGTAATTTGGTTATCAGCCATGTAATGACAACATGATTCTTTTCACACACCATTCACCATTCACAGCAGTGTAACTCAAGATAGTTTATTTCTCCTCCTGTTTTATTGGGGAGATCACAGTCATTTCTGTGTCATTTGCCAGGTACCTCTGATCAGGTATATCCCAAGACTGATATGAAAATTCTAATTTCCCTGTAATATTTTCCCTGTGAATGCTGCTTCTCCATTGTATTTGCTTTAAGTCAGATTCAGCATCTGGCAGCCTTACTTTGTATTCTAGCTCAGACTGTAAATGTGGATAGAATTTATTTAATTGAAAATGAAGTTAATGGTAGACCACTAAATTCTATCATATGTCCCTGAATGTTGAAATTATTTACTAGTGCTAATGTAGACCATAAACCCAAATTCCTCTACAGTCATCAATTGTGGTTAGAAATTTATTCAGGGTGTCATCCTCTCCTCTTCACTGCTTGATTAATGTGCTCTCATGTGGTATGTTTAAAGAATGTAGAATGGCTTAGTTGGTTGAGTCCTATGGGGTCTTTGCCTTTTCAATTCTTTCCATCTCTTTCAAATTCCAGAGCATTCTTGTACCACATGCCTTTTGTTTGTTCAGAACAAAACTTCTCTTGCACAATCACCCAGGAAAGGTCTAATGCAGAGAGTAAAATTCATAAAAGCCTCTGAGATTCTTGTTTGCCAAGAACAGGAAGAAACCCAAACCATTGGATAATCTCTCAAACCACTCAGTATTTCTTTCCTCCTATTCTTCCTTCCATACCATCCCATGCTCAGATCCTGTTTGAGTCATGAAGTGTGTTTTAAAAGCATGTTCAGAGACGGATGTGCAAATGAACAGTATGAACACTTGCATTCTGCTTCCAAATACATGCTTTATGCTCTTCTACCATTTTACAGAAATGAGAGTGGTTTGAGCCTTGAGAAATTAAAAGGACAGATTACATGTGCCAGTGTGCAGAATGGATTATAATGACCTTATCAACCGCAACAAAACAGAGAAATCTCTGAGAAGACAGAAAAATAAATCTACTTCACCAACCTTCTGCAAGTTGTGATTTGCATCCTCTGAGCACATTCATGCCTGTTCTCATCACAGGTTTTTTTTTCAGTTGAAGGAAGTTTTAGTTCTCACTATGCACTCTTCTCTTGGCAAGAACAAGGCTTTGCACAGTGGGCACTGTGGTAGATTATCTGGTGGGGTCTTTGCCATATTCACAGATCTTGAAAAGTGTGTAGGTATCTCTGGGTTCACAGAAAATGTATATTTATCTCATTAATGAGCTGTCAACACTTTCTGTTTCTGCAATAAATATTCGGGTGCTCATCTTTGCAGCGTTTCCCAAGGTACAGCACAACCAGCAAATGTATTCTCAAGGTTCCACGGCAGAGACATTGCTCAGTGTTTCATCCAGGACTAGTAGCAGGTCAATTAACAAGTGATTACCTGCTTTACATGGTTCTTTTTCGGGTCATTAACTTCTTGAGGAATGTTTAGGGAAAGTACTATCTCTTGCAGTTTAAACTGCTAAAAAAACCTAGTCCATTAGTATGTAAATCACTCATTCTAAGTAACTTGGTGTTACTGAGATTCTAATGGAGATGCTCATTACTGGTTTTGACTCTCAATAGTTGAATATAGAAACATACATTATACATAGAAGTATGTTTTGCTCTGTATGATTTATTGTAAACAGTAAAAATTGCTGGCAAGTGATCAGTCCTGCAGTGAAATCATATGTTTTAACTTTAACTACTTTTTTTTTTCATTTACATTTACTATCCTTTATTTATTACATAAAGGAAAACATAAAGGATTTGGGTTAACAAATGGAATCTCCATTCATATGGGTGAGTCTCAGTAAATATCTGAATTTAAAAATGTAAATGTGGACACACCCTGGCTTTTGGTCTATTTCGTGGGGTTTTTTTAGTTATCTGATTTGGTTTCCCTTATAAGATCAAGACACCAACAGATGAATCTGAATGATTCCATTTTGGATAGGTGACCCAAATAATTATGTGTAATTTTGATTACAGTGGGCTATGTGATCAACATGTGAGAACTCAGAGCATTTTTAAACACTTGTGCCTTGGCTACCAAAAAGTAGACTTTAACATGAAAAATTTAGAATTAAAAGGATGCTAAAGGAGACCACTACCATTAGTTAAAATATAACATACTTGGTGCATATATATTGCTGCCAACACACTCTTAAAACCTCAGATTAGTTATCATTTGGCTATCTTTGCCAAGCAATATATCTTTGATTGCAGTTAGGCTGTTACAGTTAATATTTCATTTAAATCACACTCATGGCAAATTAAACTGATTCTTCTTGCCCTACACCTGATAGAAATGGTGAAAAGTACCCTGCTCCTTTTTGTGCATGTTTGTTTCAAAAACTAATGACTTTATCTTTCATTTTCAACCTTAAGTTGTTTGTTTAAAATTTCCTCCTAGATATGCCTTCTAAAATATCATCACTCTTGCTGCTTTTCCTTGGATTCTCTTCAGGGCATCTATTAGTTACTAGCTATCCTATATATGTATATATTTAAAGTGATATCATGGTTTGGACTAGAATGAACAGTAATTGCTCGGAAGACACTCGGGAAAGGCAGGACCTGCTACTATCCATGGTGCTGAAAAGGCTCAAGTTACTGGGAATAATTTATACAAAACCATCTACCACAGAACTGCAGTAAATTTTGGAATTCAGAGATAGTAGTAGCTCCTATAGATAGTGTGAGTGTGATATATTGCAGCACAGGCATCTGGTTTGAAACAGTTATTGGTGGGCTACAAACTAATTCTCTCTCTGAAACTCACCTTTTTGTGCCGCTTTACCATAAATTGCTCGTGACCCAAAGGGACATTTTGTTCTTGTATGTTTTGCAATGTCTGTTGTCTACTAAGCTAGAATTTCAATTAGCATGAGATGACATCTACAGCAAGAAGAAAACATCAAACATTTTTGAGTGCAATCCAAGAGTGATGGGTTTTATTAAAATTACTGCTTCTGCCCATTGCTACCAAATAATAAAACCAGATTGGAGGGAGGGGAAATGTTTCGCAATTGTTTGGTTTGCTTTTTGTTTTTTTTGTTTTTTGTTTTTTTTTTTGGGGGGGGGGGGGGGGGGGAAGAGTTTGTTAGTTTGTTTTAAAAAAATACTTTGAATTAAAGGTTTGGTCCAGAATTCCAATTACCTGATTTTAATCCATAGCAGATTCCTCTGTAAAACTCAGTGTGCCAGTTTATTCCCCTGTATCTTATTTTGGATAAATGTATAAGTGGGTATTTGTTAACATACCAGATAAATTTAGACTTAAGCCTTGTCTTTATAGGTAAAAATCGAATTCAATGTATTTTTATTATTTGCTTTATGATTACCAGTATGGTACATCAATTACCATTTTAGCATTTTTCATGTCAAATCCAATGCAAATTAACTAAGTTGTGCATATTGCTTGCACTTTAAGAAATGATGCACTGTGATAAATTATTGAGTGAAGAGCAGAAAATATAGCTGGCAAATCTTTTTTAGAATTCTATCTTTAGTTAATCAGCTTTATTAAAATGCCAATGAAAACACATCACTGTAAAGTGAAAATTGTTCTGTAGTAACTTATAGCTGTAAAACACTGATGCAATCATTTGCATTTACAGCATCACATCCTAAATGATGGGTCTCTGATAAAAACATAACTTAAACAAAGCCCCCAAAACACTTTGCCTTACCATGTAGCATGGCATATTAAAATTAATTACAGTGACTTTACCAGGTGGAAAACCTCCACTTTAAAATGCAAAATAACTCCAAACTATTTTGCAAGGTAATGAAGCCAGAACTTGAAGGGATACAGCAATATGATTATCCCTTATAAATTACCACAGTTAGACCTCTTTTGCAAACTATGAAGATTTCTGTCGATTTCTGTGGGGCCAGAAATTTAATTAAATTTGCCTTGAAAGAGGTGAGGTTAATCTGCTATATGTATGCCCTTTGTAGATTTGCTGATTAAATGCCCACTTTGTTATAATGAAGGATAAGCTTATATATGGTTGTAAACTGCAAATTAAACATGTACCAAATTAGATAATGGTGTAACTGTATATTAGTTTGTCATGAGGACACACGTTACGTATTCCCCTTTGAAATGTTACCTACTTATGTTGTTGAGATTTGGAAATTATGTATTCAGTTTCAGAGCAATGAGTTTCTCTTAGTTTTGTTTTGCTTATGCTACAGGTCACCTTGCATTCTTAACTTGTTATTTTGCATCTACAGAGAACAAAACATTTAAAGTATCATGAAGGCACTGGGGGAAAAACAAAAACAAAACCACCAGTAGTTTAAATAGAAGCTTGAAAGCATCTGGAGATGGAAAAAGGATGAATGTGTCAGGAAGGAAAAAAAAAAAAAGAAGTGAAATGAGAGAATTACAATAGGGGAACTTTCTGGTCTCTGACCATTGCAAATTTTCCTATGCACTCACATAAATCACAGAGAAAGGAAGAAAGAAATATTCAACCAAAGAAAATTCCCCATTATATCACATGCACATCTTTGCTCTTTTCCTTTTCAAAGTAGGCTTAGAAAGAACAAAGGGCTTAGAACTGCTCAATGATATGATGCCAGGGAGGTACTGTACTTGGGGTTCCATTTTTTCACCTCAAAGAGGATTTAATTCAGCTGTCAGAGAGGGCTTTTTAGTTTGTAGACAGAGTATGGACAGGCAGAGTTCTGTTTGTTCTTTAAAAATAGTCCAAAATATTTCAGTCTTTGTGAAAAATTCTTGAAGCTTGAATAGGAAATAAATTCAAAGTCAAATTCCCTATTAAGTTAACCATGATGCTTGTTTCTTATTCCTCAGAGAACAGTATATCACTCTTCTACTGAGCCTAAAAATAAGCTTCATATAAAAGTGAGTGCTCACTTTATTGAAGATTTTTTTTGTTTTTTCTGAAAGTCAGACAGGTCTTAAAGTTATAACAGGTCAGTTATTATTCTAATTTAATTTTTTTCACTGGTGCTATTATTTTTTGATCTCTCTTAGGCTGAAGTTGCATACCTGGGCTGTGATAGACAGGTACAATAGGAATTGAACTGACCCAGTAATGCTTCCTCCTTTTTTAAAGCAGTGATAACACAAAGACTACCAAGACAAACATCTTTCTGTAAGTCCTTTTTCTTTGATAATTTAGGAGAAAGACAGTCTATGATACTTTCTAAATTATTGTTATGGTGACCAAGAACCTTTGTTTAATTTTTCTATCTTCACCTTCCTACAGTGGGGAAAGAATAATTTTTTTGTACCATCCTGCTAGGAATTGTACGTATCTATATAATTGAGTATAGCTAGACCTGTACAAATACTGTATTTTTGGTTTTGTAAAGAAAGGCTAGATTTTAACCTGCATCTTCCATCTATTTGTGTTTCAAAATTTGTGGAAAAAAAACATTTCAAGGCCAAAAAAAAAAAAAAAGGTAGATTTCAGCTTCTGGTGTATATAAAAAAAGTGGGTTTTGATGTTACACAAAAAAAAATCATTAAAGACCTTGGGTCATCAGTTTGGTTTACAGCACTTCACTTCTGGCGATGACAAATTCAACCAAGTTCTCACTATGAAAACAGTTTTTAGAAACCATGATTTAACAGTAAACTTAAAAATGGTATCTGTGGGCTTGGACTTCATGAAATACAAGCAATTTCCTATATGTACATTTCTATTTTTACTATGGTTGATGACCCCATATCAGGCTAAGCTCACTTTAACATCCTGCTTCCAGCTAAGATAAAGACTGAGCAACTCTTCACACATCACCAAGAATGACTAATATACAAGGAAGTCTCACAGTAAACTTTGTTACACCACAGGTTTTACCTATTTTGGAAGGAATTAAATAGTTGCCTTATTTGTTCTGTCTCTTTATATTGTTTTAAAAAGAAAAATTGTCACATAAAAAATAGGCTTTCCTATGTAGGAAGCAGAAGCAGGCACCAAGGCCATCAGTGGTGACAAGGAAGGTGTACTCAGCAGGACATTTATAGCTTGGACTCTGTTGAATGAATGTGCTAAACTGGATCCTTCACTAGTGTAAATGGAATGCAGTTCCCACTGATGCTGAAAGAAATCACACCACCTGAGAATCCCACATGAGAATTATCTGAAATCCTGTAGGGGAAAAGATTCGGATGTGACCCAGCACTTTCTTCATTATACAGGAGCAATTTAATTCCAGGAATTCTTACTATGCAATTTTGGAGTTGTAAATATTAAGGTGTTTTTTATTGTGTTTATGTGCAGGTTAAAAAAAATTACAATTTATTCCTTCCACTAGGTAATACTCACACACACACATATAACCCATATGTGTGTTATATGATGTATGATTTCATGTCCAGCTCTAATCCTAGGCTTGCAATAATATTGGGGTAAGACTTTTATGTAATTATATTCAAATTAATGCATTATTACATTAATTTTACAGTGGCTTAACTAAAAAATCTGGGCATCAGTCTACTGTTAATGTAGAGCAAAATAACTAATCTGATTTATTCCTAATAAGAGCCTGGTTCTGTACCTTATTGCTGATTTTGTTGAGGGTTTTTTTTTTCCTCTCCCAAAAGACAAAATTCTTGTTTGTTTGGAAGGGTTTTTTAACCTCTTGGCTGAGTGATACATTTCTGTTTATCAGCCACCTGCATCTCCTCAATGTATTCTGAGGCAAAAATCAAGGCATAAGAAAGTCCAATTTTAAATTCAATCAGTTCCCAAGTTGTCTGATGCAATGGTTTCCATTTCAACAGCTGCCTCTGTCTACTTCACCCACACGGAGGAACCAGCTTCCTCTGGAGATCTGAAAATGTACAGTTGGCAGCTAAAATTCAATTTAAGCCTGGCCAGGTACAATTTTATTGGCACTGGTCCCAGGTCTTGCAATTGACTTTTAACCCCCTCAGAGCTTTCCTCGTGTGCCTGATAGAGCTGTGCTCTGCGTGACAACTTCAGTGAAGTCCAACTGCTGCCTTTTGTTGCTCTGTGCAGCAAAATATTTTGAGCTCATAAAGCATCAGCTCTGCATTTGAGTGACATTTGTAAGAAGCCTTCATGTTAATTATCCTCACAGAAAATAGCAAGTAGTATATGCTGTTATAAACAACTGTTTTCTAAAAGCTACACTAGAGAACACTGCTCATTTTCTTGAATGCCAGTGTTTCATGATCTCTAATGTTCAACTTTTTTGACTTTGAAAATACTTTTCTTACTTTATAAACAATTTTCAACACTTCCAGTTTCTCTGGTAATTGCTCCCATAACTGAGCATTCAAAATTATTTATAGGAATAACAGGTTAAAGAGTTTATCCCTTAGCAGAAGAAAAGAGTAAAGGGATTCCTTTTGTCCCTAGAGTTTGTTGTTCTAATAGGTAGCAAATTCTGATTACTGTGGCCTAATATGGAGTAGTAAAAAATTTCTCTCCCAGAGTCCTTCCTCATGTTAGGGCTGTGCTTCACCATTTTTTTTTTAGGCAATTCAGCAGAAGAAGCAGTGAATCAAATGAAACTGAGGGCAAAACACTGGCCTTCAGAAATTCAAACTGGAAACATCACAGCAGAACAGAATTTTTAAATTTTTATTCCCTAGTCTTTGCAATAGAGTTCAAAATAACCATAACATCTGGGTACTAGAAACCATGAAATCATTAACTAGGGTCACATGTTTATTTGATTGGTAAAAAAAAGGATTGGTCTGTGCATCATGTGTGACAGTAACCTTCTAGATTAAAGGGTAAAAATTTGATATACGAGAAATCTTTTATGCCTACACATGGTGTTTGGTTCATCCTTTCACAGCAGGCTACCAGCTAGCCACAGGTAATGCAAGCAGTTTAAGCTCACAAAGGTATTTTAGCTGCCCAAACCTATCTCTGCCTAGAGAGCTACTCCTCACATCCACTAGTATTCTGCAATGTGGAACAAGAAGGGAATAAAGCAACAGGAGGAAGTTACTAGCAGTAATTATTCATCACAGCCCTTCCCATTCTGTCTTCTGTGACTTAGAGATTGAGAACTGGCAGGTTTAAAGGTGGGAGAGAGGGGAAATCTGTTTTCTCAGGTGATGTTCACGGGTCTTTGCCTCCTTACTTCTCACTGCATAGTACTATTACCCTGGTGGTCTGAGGTATTTCATCAGATAAAAGAAAAGAGGGAGCTTTGAGTAGCTAACTGAATTCCAGATCACTTGTTTTTCAAGAAAACAGTGGGCACAAATGTATAAAATATGAGTATCTGGGAACAAGTGAAATGAAAGAAGCTCCTTTAGATTATTTTTCACTGTGAAACTGAGGTCAAAGATTGAGGCTTTGGTTTGAAGACCAAGCACGGCTGAGTCAGTTTGGATAAAACACGAGCATTAGGAGTTTTTGTTGTTTCTCCCATTGCCGTGGTTTTGACTGAAATATCAATACAATCTGATCTTGCTTTTTGTTCTTAACATTGCAAAATACTATGTTTTCTTAATCCTGTCTAGCACTGAAGAAGAAAGTGAGGAGTCTCTCTAGGTTTTAGGCTGGAGAAAATTAAATCTTAATCTTTGGCCACCTCTGACTCATTTTCAGTGAAACTGAAAGAGTTCAAATCAGTGTTAGAAAGGATCAGAATTTACAGGCACTTGTTTTGCCCAAACATCCATATTTTCTGAACTTTTAAAATCTTTCCTGACAACAGTAAATGGGAGCAGAAATAGTGGTTTGTTTATTTTTAAATGGGAGAGGGGAAAAGAAATAGAGAAATTAGTTACATCAGTAAGTTATTGAGAACTGGGAAGTTACATTTCTTGTCAGAGGAACTGTGGTGTAATTGAAACTCAGCTCAGGGACCCAGCGGAAGTGGGTGCCAAGGAGCCACAAACTTCTGTTAAGTAAAAAGGAAGCAAAGTCAGCTTTAACTGTTTATTTATGTAAACAGCCATCTCTTGTACTGCTTGAGGTTAATTTCTCATTACTCATGATTCAGCAAATTCTTTGTGCAGTGCTTCACCACAGTGTTCGCATTGAGACATTCAGTGATAAAAGCAAATTGTATTTTCTAACATCAGGAATATTTTTCTATTGTCTTGGGTTTTTCCATGCTGTGTTTGAGAACAAACTTCACATCCAGAAAATGGCAATGGCCAGCCAAGGTTGTGACTGATAAAACCTAAGCTTAATGAAGTTCATTTGCTAAAATTGTCCTTCAGGATAATTGAGATACAGCACCTTGAGCAGTGGGCCATATCTACTGCATCAATTTGGAAACAGAATTCTGTTTGTATGGCAGTTGCTTTTAGATAATGTGTGCAATTGGCTATGAAGAGCAGCTAGATAATTCCTGTGAGTCATTGTGTAGTTGCATTCAAATAAGTACTGTAATAAACCTTAAGATTGTTTTCTTCAGCGATTCATCAATAATTTACTGTATACAAAAAAGTCAGTACTGCTCTGGAAATTTCTACAGATAATTTTCCCATCTAAAACACTATCATAATCATGCTGAAGGGTGTATTGAGGTATCTGGAATTTATGCATGCAGATTCCATTTACAATAATGTAGGTTAGGTGACACATCACTGCTGGGTTGAGAAAGATATGGGTAAATATGCTGGTGAGTGTCTAGAACTTGGGGAATAGAATAACAAGAGAAAGGAGAAAATATGTAACCAAAAGAGGTATTACCTAAGTAGGAAAGTAGAAACTCTGAAACCATGTGATCTTCATCTACTGCCAAAGTGAGGTGTGTGTGTACTTACCAGCTTTAATAGCAAGCTCTCTTACTGGGTTATCAGTGACAAACCCTCAGTGATTGAGGAATGCTGTTTGGTGGTATAAAAGCAGTAATTGCAGGTTCCAGGTAGAAGTGCAATTGAAGAAATGAGCACAAATGCTGTGTATTTCATGGGCTGGCTAAAAGAGAAGGAGGTGGCTTCACAGATGGGAACATTTAACTGCCAGAATTGGCATCACCATAATTTCCAATGACCCAGGAGAAGACACACATGTGCAGGGAAAAAGAGGAGAAGAGCAATTCTCCAGGCAGAATACTGTGGACAAGGAATAGGCTTGACATTGCTTTGTTTTCAGGGACTTTTTTGCTCTACTTTGATTTCATTTATTAGAATCATAAGTTTGAAATTGTAGAGTTATGCATAGAGATGTGTGTTTGTTTCTGAAAGAGAAGCTGGCTATATGTGGTGTGTCACGTGCTATGCAGAGACTTTCTCTGCTAATTTTCTCCTCAGATAACAATTACCAAGTGCTTTTGTTACAAAAATTTCCAGTAGTCTTTATAATTTCATTGTTCACAGGTTCTTAACTATGCCGTTGTACAGTACAGCACAGTGAAATTTATTCATAAAAGTGGCTCCAGTTTCCCCGTGATTATCATTGTCTTCAAATGCAAAGGCTTCAAATTGTTCTAAAACATCAGCAGTAAATATTGTACTATTGAACTCAACTCACTGTGATTAAAGAGATTAGTATCATTGAGTACAGTAGTCATCTCAAAGTTTGAGTTTCACAAAAAATAATGAGAAGCCCTTGATCTCTCTTGCCCAGTGATAGAGCTTGTGGGAGTAAACAGAGCTAACTTTCTATGCTGAAAATGGGGAATAAAGTGTATTACTTCAGGCTGAAATGAATCTAGGATTTGTTGTTGGATAGCTTTTTAAAATTTGGATATAGCTAATTGCAACACTGCCTGTAAACTCTATTAAAATCTTGTGGTCTCAACCTTACCTCCCTAGATGTTGTGTCTGGCAGTTTGCCTGACTTGCCTACGGAGTGAAAAAACAGAAATATTATGTGCAAGAAAATACAGAGGATTTAACACAGACTATCACAGGCAATGTCTTCTGTGTCATCCAAAAGTTTTATTAATTGTTCAAAATGTTACCTGAAATTTTTTGCTGCACTGACTTTCCTGAGAAGGTTCTTTTTTTATTGAAGCTAAACTTATTTTGCACTCTAGTGAAATATAATGGCTTGCAATTCCTTTTGCTTACCCTGTCTACAGGGTATCCTGCCTCAGTGAATCCTGTGGAAGCTTATCAACCAACGTTTGCCCCTTCAGAAGATTACCTCCATGAATATTTAAGGAAATAATTCTGTAGAGATCCATCACATTGTTACTGCTTTAAATATTCCTTTGTAAATAAGCCTATAGGTCCCAGAGGAAGAAAGCATGCTCAATTACCTTCTAAAGTGCATTTTTACTAAATGCCAGGGTGAAGAAAATGATGGTCAAGAACAGGCAAGACTTTTATTGTAAATGGGTCTCAGTAGAATTTAATATGATTTTTAGCAGATTAGGCACTTATGGTTGCATTCTGCATTTGAGCACTTAAATTTCTGTGCATATTCTTTACATATATTTCCTTCCCTTCCTAATGGTGATCCAAACTGCAGTTTTGGGTTTGGGGCTTTCATGTATTTTTCATTTTTTTCCTAAAACGTTCTGTTCTGACAGTTCTGGTGCACAGTGATTCACGAAGTTTTCTTATCCAATTCTCAGCTACCCATAGATATAACACATTTAGTCTTCTCCATCATTCTTTGCTCAGTCCCATTGAAGCTGCTGTCACTGCAACGTTTTACTTTCTTCTATCAAGGCAGGCATGAAATTTCCAGTGGAGCGAATGCGAATGCTAAGGCAGCTGCATGGGTCAGTAGGCAGATGGAAGGGGGGAGGGTTTGGGAAAGCTAAACAGTTTGCATCCTTCTCTAAAAGACAGCAAACCACAGGGCAGGGATCTGCAAGCTGATGATTTGACAGTGCAATGCCCTTTAATTGTTTGACTGGATTTACAAGTTCTGTTTAGCTGACAGATATTTTGGCTAATACCCTTCCCTAGTTTTTTTTCCTTTTGACTATCAGAAGTTCTGTTTAAAAATTTAAGCAAGCTCTTGTTGTACAGCAAAATAAACAGATTTCTCTTACAGATAGGAGACACTCTCTAAGATTTTTGTTTCTATGAATACCCCAGTGAATACCAAATATTGACCTAAACAAATACAGTTTACTGAGAGTGCCAGTAAACAATCTGGAAAATAATTCAGAGGATGCAGCTTTATTTTGTTTGGAAACTGCTATTCCAAGCTTACAGCACACAGTCGCCAATATATTTTTCTCCTCTGTGTATTTTTGTAATTAGTCACTCTCCTGACTAAAAATCAAATAATTAGCTTTTAAGGACACCAAATTAAAACCAAGCTAAGTAAGAAGAGTGTAGAAATACAAAGGAATTTGCAGTAAGTGAAATTTTAGTGATTAAATATTTTTGAGTTCCTGAGGTAATTGTTAGTAAATATTTTGAGTTTCTAAGGTAACATAGTTTTAAATATACTGTGTCTAAAATCCATGTGAGAATCAAAAGGTAACAGTTTTAAAACAATAGAATCAGTGGTCCTGGACCAAGATAGACAGAGATGTTTGTAATGGTAATTACTATAATCAAGGAATAGAAAAAGAACTTTTGCTGAGATCACATGTTGACTGTACACTGAATTATGCCTTGCAATCATGTGCAAAAATAATTGTTTCCTTTACCCAAAGTCTCCCCTTGAAGCTTTTGAGACTGGACCAGCAGTCCTGTGTATTGCCTGAAGTGGCCAGGGATGAAGCACTGAGAACACAAACTGTCCATTCCCTCTCCCCCCCGCTTTTTAGTGTAAATCTCAGGTGTCTGATGCTATCTGTGGGAATGTGGTTATGAATATCTCAAACTCCAAAACACTGAGCAGCAGGAAGTGTGTGGAATGAACCACAGATGGAGAGGATGAAACCAGGAACAGTGGCTGTCAAGACGAAAGCAAACAGCGACTTTATTACATTTTGGGTGTCCTACATTCCGGCTCAGCTCAGCTAAATGTTTCACCAGGTATGCCTGCATTAGCATAGGATTTGAAGTTCATCTCCTTACTGCCCTTCCTTCTGTGCTCTGGTTTCATCATAGAGCAGCCTGATGGCATGCAAATGAGATTCCTTTTGGGTTAAAGTAAGCCAGAAGCCGTGATCCAGGAATATGTCTATTTGCTCCAGGCATTAATGTGCATGAGCCTTCAAACTACAGTTATTTTGAACTAAAACTCCCCTATGCATGTCATAAATGTATTTCAGGTCCTTTAACAGCAACTTTTTTTTTCCTCAACAGACCCATTCCTATTTGTTCAGACTTTGTCATTGAACCTTGGACTGTATGTCAGTAGCAGAGAGCAGAGGAAGGGCAAGTTGACATAGTTATTCTCTGTCTAAATTCTCTGAATATATGAAGCCTTCTATGAATTCACATAAAGCTTAGTGCAATAGAGAGGCTTCAAGGATTTAGGTTTTGACAGCAGTTACTGAGGTTAAAGGTGAGAGAGAGAGAGGGTTTTCTTGCCAAAACTTTCTAGGTATCCTGTTATTTTCTCTACTGCTGAATTTGAACAGTCCTTAAGATAATGTTAACTGACACTGACGAAATGTGCTAAATATGCACAGTGTAAAACCCTGCTTCTGCTAGACCTGTCTGGCTTGCATAATCCCAAATTCTCAGCAGTGCAACTGTGCACAACAGAAGCTGTTTATAATTAATGCCTGAAATCCCCCCTAACCACACTGCTGCCCTGGCAGCTCTGGACCAACCTCACGCACAGTTTCAGAAGCTGAATCCAGTGTGCACAGATCCAATGGCACCAGGAGCTGCTGGGATGGCTCTGCTCCCAGACCTCCTGCAAGGGCTTTTCAGCTACAGCTACTCATCACTTCTCAGAGCAGCAGCTGTAGATGATGCAGTGTTGTGTATACATTTCAGGGTTTCCTCTATGGGTGTGGGTGTGTACACTGCTGCACTGGAGGAATATTTCAATGATTAATAAATGGGCTGATAAGACAAGGTCAATCTGTGTGGAAAAAAAATTATATGTTACTGCTCATAGGAAACCACAGCAGTGTGAATGAGGAAGACTATTGCAGCTGTAAAAAGCAAAATATGTCTATGTCTAGATTTCTATCACAGGAGATTACTGATGTCCTGATGTAGCCATTTGGGCCCTTGGACCGGGAGAAATTTATCAGACTTAAGAAGCCTGATTAATGAAACATGGTAGAAATGCTGATTGCCCTAACTAAAACCAACTTTAACCCTTTGCATCTCTATAATATGTTATTTATTAGTCATTGAGGAGCCTAAATGATGCCTAAGCAGCTGCCACTCTGCAGCACAGGCACACAATGACAAGCAAAAGCTTTGGTATTGACAAAATGACTTAGGGATAACAGTATTTGTTACCTGTGTCCAAAAATATTCCATATCTATGTCTATAATGCCTGCCTATATGTATTTATCCAGAATCCATTCATCCATTCTTTTTATCTAGCATAGTGAATAAAGTTCCTTTTCAGCTGTGAATGCAAGATAAAATTGATGTAAAGCTTCAAAATCCACTGTACAATTTAGAGGAGCTGTCTGATTAAATGGCAGATTAAAACTGAAATCAAAATCTAATTACTAGGCCTTCATTTTCCATTAAATATATACTGTTGGTGTCAGATACCCCATATAGAAAATAAGTCAAGGACACAAGCTGTTTTTTTTCTCTGTATAATTACTGTTCTGATATCAGTTCTCAAATAGATTTAGTCAGAAGAAAAACTCCAATTAATGAAACTGTTTTCCTCCTTCACACACCAGGTCTGAGTACAATGTACCCTAAATGCCCATAATCTGAACTTCTTTGGGCAATGCTATTGCTAAGGGTGTAGGAACTAAATGTCCTAACCTGTCATCTTCCTCTGTGGTATCCAGGGGAAATAAATAAAAACCATTGTGTAGTAGGTCTAGAACAGAAATCTCTGCAATATGTGTCTGTTAAAAATTTGTTCTGTTATTTAGGAACATGCTTATGAGTGTAAGTGCTCATCGTCTCAGTTATAATGAGAAGTAAATGGAGGAATAAAAAACTAGGATGGTTTGGTCATGATTATAAAATGTTGCTGGTTTAGATAAGAAAATAACAAGGATTATTATCACACACTATTGCACACAAAACAACCCCTGCATCAGAGCTATTATTCTATTAATAAATTAAAATCACGACTAAATTACCTCAGCTATGATATTTTAAATAATACAATGCTATGTAACCACATACATTTGATATTTTATAGTTGGTATAATGAATTACAAGTCAGCTGTTCAATTTTTCACCAGAAAAAATAGGGGTTGAGAATGCTGACAATTCATTTAAGTACGTATTAATTTATATGATTTTAATTATTTTAACTCAGATTGCTAGATGTTATAACAACAATAAGTAAACCATCTGCTGATGACACAGAGAAGGAACTTGAAATTTTATAAATTAAAATGTTTCTGATTATACAAACGTAGGGCCTTTATCTGCAAGTTTATGCACTTTCAGCAAAGACCAGTCTTTGGATGTGTTCTTGCTCAGGATTTCTTGTCATTAAACCCTTCCTAGGGAAAGGAAGAGGACTAGAAGAAGATATTCCTTGCACACAGAGAAATAGTAAAGGGACAGAGAAGCAGAAAGATTTCTTTATTATTCTAGATTGAATCCTATGGATTGTTCTAGCATGTTAGAGGAGTGGCCTAGGCATTAACGTAACTCATGCACCAAGCTTTAAATTACCTACAGGTAGTGACAAGCACATCTGTTCTGGGTTTGATAGTGAGATACTCCCAAAATTATCTTTTCTGATTGATCATTGTGGGCTTCTTTGTCATACCATGGTCTAAGTGGTGGGCCTTAATAGTTTGAGTGATTGATGTCATCAAAATTATCATGGGGAAGAGAAAAATTCTCTTCCTCACTGGAGCTTTTTCTTAGGGACTTAAAAAAAAATTGGCAAAAGAGGACTGGTGACAATGCCAGTGTGTCTTTGAAGAAACCTGAATAAGAGTGTGGATCCTTACACAGAAACTTTCTTACTTCTATGGATCAAAAAGAATGATGGGGTAATCAAGGGGCAGGTTTGAGTAGGGGTGCATGTGTGAATGTGGCCACAGGCTCTGAAAGCAAATTTTTGGGCTTTACATCCTTCTCCATAATGACACCAGAAATGAAGGTGTCATTTAGCTCCTGTTAATGTTGACAATAATATTTGCATTCAATAGAGAGGCCAGAGGAGTCATTAATCTCCTATTCTATGGAGAACATCTGTTTAGTGAGAAAGGCAGGTGTACTTGCTGACAAACAGAAGCAGCATTTTGGTACCAAAAGTACAAGCCAAGGAAGTCAACCCCAAGCTGCAGGCACATGAAAAAAAATACATATTCTTTCCCGTCTCAGGCAGCAGAACATAAGCCTCCCAGACCAAGATATATATATATATGTGTGTGTGTGTGTGTATATATATATATATATACTTCAAAATTTCTTGTCATTTACTTAATCTTTTAATTTTCTGGCTACATTGTCGTTAATAGAGAAAAATATATATATTTGTTATATATATTTGTTTTTTTATATATATATAAATGTTGTAATTGTTTCTTAATGAATGAAGCAGCTAAACCTAAATGTTCAGAAATCTTATACCTTTATATCTTCCATGATAGATTTTTAACGGCCAGATATAATTTCAAATAATAATTATTGACTAGCCTCTATAAATAATATTAGAATTTTGCAAGATAGTCTAGTTATTTTTTATAATTATATATATTTTATATATATATTTATTTATATAAATTTTAATATATTTTAATATATTATTAATTTATAATTTATTATATATCTATATATCTTTATTATTAATATTTAGATATTTATTTATATATCTATTTATTTTCCATTTGAATGGTTATACCTATTTAGGCTCTGCAGGAATTAGGACAGGAGGGAAGAAAACTGTCTTACAGAATATAACTGTGCTGCTCAACGTCTAAATGTTAAGGAAAGTTTTGATAATGTGGAATGCCAAAACACTCAGTAGGAGTCAGGTACTTCAATGCCACAGTCAGTAAATAAATAAATTAATAATGCTAAAACTTTTTTTTTTCTTCTTCTTCTTTAGGAAAAGCTTACAGGAAATGCATGCACTTAAATATTCAGGTTGCCATATGTCTGCTTATGGGAGGTAGGCAAAATTTAGAGGCTTCAAACAGTTTGTCTTGGAAGCTGATCAACACTCTGCTCTCCTTTGTTATCACAGAGGCACTTTAGAAACGGGCTGACAGTTTTGTGCTTGATAGGCACCTTTGGTTGCACACACGAACCAGAGCTTTTCTGGAGGAATTTTGGGGGCAGTTTGAATGCCAGTGGTAGGATCATCACTTTCCTCTGGCCCATGAAATGTGTTTGAATGCTATTCATGATTTGAATGTACTCAGCTCATGTTTTCTTTGAAAATGGGAAGAACCAATTACACACAAGCAGTTCTTTTCCTGACAGATCTCCTGCACTGGTGTCTTCTTTTTCCTTCCTTCTTTCCCCTCTCTCCCTTTGGTGCAAGCCCTTATCAGTGTAAACACTCTCCTGATAAGTGCTGACATATAAACCTGTGTTCATAATGTTGCCCCATGCTGCCCATCGTCAAGCCTCTAAAAAAAGCGTATCTTTTCTCCCTCCTCCCTCATGGATTTTGGATTTCATTTATTTATTGGTCAAATAGCTAAAATTAAACACATTTAGGAGATTGGCCAGTCAGTGAAGTTATATTTTATTCCCATAAAAACACAGGCATCTAGTTCATGCCAAAAAGCTGGTAAAGATAAAGTCTTGTAGTTTTATGTTAAATGCTGGGAGTAAAACTAGATTGCTTGTAATCATCAAATTAAAGTAAAACTGCCTTATATTTACCAGTTTCTACCATAGGATGATTTAATGTAATATTTTTGTTGCTAACTTAGCAGTGGAACCATTTGTAAGGTGATAAAAAGTGGGTGGTCTCATGTTTCTCTGGTTTGAAGAAGCTAGTTCAGTTGAAAACATTCACTTTTTTCCACTTATACTAAAGATAAAGCATAAGGGATTTGCTTGGGACCAGCCAGTTTATAGATGGAACTGAACTGGAGTTGTGGTCAGAAGAAATTACCTGGGTGGGTTTGCTGTATTTTTCACCATGATAGCAAGTATCTTAATTTAATTGGAAAGCATTAAATGATTGAGTTGTATTTTGCAGTACAGAGTTTGTCAGCACAGTTGCAGTGGGGTTATAACAGCCCCACTGTGTTGCTTGATAAATTGTTGTCTGCTAGGATTCAGAATAAACTGATTTAAAATCTGCTTCAGTCAAAAAGCATAACAACTTTGTGTCTGTGGATTTTAGTGCAGATGAAAGAGTTATAAATATAAATTGGGTTTTTTTTCTGATCTTCCAAGAAGTAATATATTCAAAAAATGCACAAAAATTGAATCCTATAATAAAAGCAAACTGATCTTTAAAAAAACTTTAAACACCTACTCAGAACAGAAATATTTCTCTCCAGATTAGAGGGTGTTATTTGCTCTTCTTGCTTGAGCTAGTTGCAGGAAAACTGTCCCTCATAGCAGTCCTTTATTATTTATACAAAATCAGGAAGGAAATCATCATCTTCCAGTATCATTGCAATAGGAATTTATATTACCTAGTTATAGATAGACTTTTTTCAGTAGGTTAGAATAGAGAAACACCTTCCCATGTGTTTGAATGATTATTTAAAATGCTATATAACTCTTAAGGTTTGGAAGAAAATGCATATAGGTTTTTCTTTTCCATTTTCTCAGTCTCATTGCCTTCTCATTCTTTCATTTTGAAAATCAGTTTATTCATATAAGTTGCCAAAAGAATTTAAAGAAAGTTTGGATAAATTATGCAGTTCATAGAATTGTGTGTGCTTGTGTTTGTGTGCAAATTTCATGCTCCTTAAAGGATTTATTGAAAAATTCAGGGCTGCTAATTCCCATGGAAGTTTCAGACAATAAGGACATGACATTTTGGTTGTTTTCTTAATTCATTCTGGTCATGGGACCACAGAGTCATTACAAAATATGATAGCATCAATAGGTTGTTTTGCTCAAGTAGCTCCATTTTAGAATACAAATAAAATTTTCTAGGTACGTCAGCTAAAACTGAACAAACTATAAAAGAAAATTCTGTTTACTTGAATTCTCAACAAAAGCTGATATTAATAAAAGTATCCCCAGGGAGATAGTTTTTTTGTGCAATTTCTTGTCTCTGGGTGTTCCAGCTTATTAAAAGTAATTATTTCAGATTTTCTTTCCTTCTGTAGATTTGTGCTCTAAAATATACAACGATACAGTATTTTTTGGTTTAAATAATAGTTATTTTCAGAGAGTGAAAGAAAGAATCTTTTTCATGCTAAATATTACTATTTTTTCTCATCCTTTGAGTTTTCCTTTTTTTTAATGCCAAAGATCATCACAGAATTTTCTCTTTACATTTCTACATGCTCTTAAAGTCAGCCAGTCTGTTATCTGCAGTTGATCAAGCCAGACATTTTTCAATAGGAAATAAAAAACAAAATCAAAAAGCTGTTTAATATGCACATTTCAGAATTTTCATTAAGCAAAATAATCAGGGGAGGGTCTGTAATATTGGCATTGTTGCAAACAAATACTGTGGTCCTAATTCTTTCTGTTTGACACTAAAATTGCTAAAGTCAATGAAGACATTAGGAAATAATTAAGCATTAATTATATTTTCCCTTCTAATTTAAAAATAATGTAAACTACATCATTGTCTTATTTTCAGTATGATAGATCTTTGAGCAATCAACCCAAATTTTGGTTTTTACAGAACTTGTCGAAGATGGGATTTTCCCCACTGGTTCTGACCTGTTGGAAGAGGCAAGATTTAAGAGATGGTTTGAGGATTCCCCTGCCACATCCCACCTGTGTGAACTAGGGAAGGATTGGCTGGAATTGCTGCCAAGGGTGTGTGGAACAGCCAGGATTCATCTCACCTGGGTTTGACTGAGGGGTGCTACCCACCCCAGGCAGCACAGGGGTTTACATCACTGTGATGTCACTGCTGTAACAACATCACCAGCAGAAACATCAAAATCAAGGTAAATTTCTTTTGAATAGGATGAAATTCCGCTGTTTTGCACAAAAATTCCTCTGTTTTGGACCTTGTCTACTGTTTTCCTTTATTAATCTTAACTACTGCAAGTCTGTGTTAAGTACAGAATTTTCTGATGAAGGACCTAAAGTAGCGCAGGCACTCTGATAGCCCTGACTGAAAAGATTCAACCACCACTGAATTGGTATCCTGAAAAAAAGCAGTTTTGATTCCTAAATGACAGGATATCTCTAGAGCATTGGTGTCTGATGTGACTTGTAATGCTGTACATTGCATTCCTGACTGCCAATCTGTGGTAACACAGAAACTGCTAACTGCATCCAGGTAGGGCAGTGTTGCTTAAATCCCCATTTCTCAGCCTCAGAGTCAACTTTAAACTCTGTGTGCCTTTTGCTTTTGTTTTCTTTTCAAACTGTTTGAAACAATATGAGGACTGTGCTGCAGCTCAGCAGAGTGCTGTTTGATAGCACAAAGCCCAGCATGTGTCATATGTGCTCAAGGGTAGTGTGATGGCATATGGAAGCACTTGAAATTGCAGAACTTGATCAGACTGTTTCTGAGGGTTTTATGTTGTGGAAAGAGCCAAACATGGAACAGTTTCATTGCCTTGTCCATTTAGCAGCTCCTAGGGTGAGGATAGATGTTTGGATTTTGTCCACAAGTAGACAAAATGGCAAAGCAAAGGGTAGATATACAACTAACACATGGCGTGGGTGGTGACAGACTGAGGCCTGGGAGTAACTAAACATCAACTTCACAACAGCTGTGGGTCAGTTCCTCTCAGTGTTCCTGCATCCTTCATTTCAGATGATTTTCAGTTGTCAACTATTCTCTCATGCTTTCTGCACCAGCTGCTAAAGCAACACAGATTTCCAAAGCCTACTGGCCCATGTGGAAGTGTAAAACTGCGTAAATCTCATCAGTGTTCTTGAAAAGCTCGGCTGTTTTAGTCAGCCTTCCTCTCCTCCTCACAATATGGTAAAGAATTAAGAATCATCTCTTCCTTTTTCAGTTGAATGGTTTGTGGCAGGGCCTTGTCTGAAAGGTGCAGTTTGGCTGTTACATATTTTCTATTGTGATCCAAGGAAATTTCACTTAATTTTGTTCAGCAGCTTATTCTCCCCAAACTCCAGCAAGCTGGATATTGAGGAGCTTGTCATCTGCTGTTTATCAGTCTAGCTAGATGTGAGGCTTCATGTGGAAGTTTTCAAGGTTGCAGGGAAATCAAGCAGGACTAGGGTAGGCAGTTTCAGAGTTTGCCTTTTAGTTTATTTGCTTTGTATTATTGAAATATTCAGTCACAGAATAAAGCAAACTCTGCCTAATTGAGATTTTGATACACCACTCCTGTTTCTGTATCTCTCCTCTCTAAGTATGATATAAAGATAAATATTTAAGAAGATGCATTATCTTTTGCAAGGGAATGATCCTTACTTTTCATCAGGATACACACCATATAATTCGATCTCCAAATTATTGCAAT
This sequence comes from Agelaius tricolor, assembly GCF_023055355.1. NCBI lineage: Eukaryota > Metazoa > Chordata > Aves > Passeriformes > Icteridae > Agelaius > Agelaius tricolor. Next base: position 41,781,295 of record NW_027269269.1, on the reverse strand, counting down.
AGTAGCTGCATCTGGAGTGTAATAACACTACATTCCATCTTACAGAACAGTTAGGAGTTTTGATCTAGGGAATTCTAGAATTATTATTGAAATAAAGGCTCTCTGGCAGGGAGAAATTTTATTGTGCTGTTAAGAAATGATTTTTTTCTTCCAAAAACATGGACATTTGTAAAAGCATCAGAGATTTTAGGCTGCCCTAACAGTAAACTTTCCACTAAATTTAGCCTGATCACAAGCAATGATTTTATGATGGCATTTTGTACTATAACTGGTTGTAAAAGATCATAAGAAGTTACTATGAAAATTCTTATGCTTTAAAAATAATAATTTGTATGCCAATGTTTTGAATGTGTTTGGGTTTTGAAGTTTTTGCCATTTTTCAAGGCTTCAGTGGTAGGAACTCTGTTTCCAGATTTCTGCTGAGAGGCCTTGACAAAATGAAGATTTCAAACAAAAAGGTCGGAAACAGATAAGAGTTCTTGAGAGTTGCAACCCAGTCACTGGAAAGGCTTTTCTTAGTCATGCTATTTTTCAGACTTTTAAAGAGGATTAACCTGTGGTTATGAATGGGGTTCAGTAGGTGGAAAGGGGAGCAGAAACTCTGCATTGTAACAGAATGTAAAAGAATGACTCAGAGTAATTTACCAAACCTGGCCACTGACAAGGGATTTTTCCCTCTGCTCCTTGCAGAGGAAAGATGGTTCCATGTGTCCTTTTCCCATCCTGATTTCAGTCTTCAATTTCAACAGATTGTAGTCTTCTACTGTGGAAAAAAATAGATAAATTAGTATTTCTAGCATCTGTATTCCTTATACATTTATGTACGCATATGTCATTGCTACATTTAATTGAAAAATTAAGGTAGCCATTATCTCCTGTTCTCATGACTTTTCTAAGTAAAATGGAAAACATCTGATTGTAATTAAAACTTTGAAATATATCTTAAACTTTCCTTTTAAGTGAAAGTAAGTCTGCAGGCAGAACAAAGTTAAAGGGTTTCACAGATATTTTCTGCCATAAAAACAAACAAAAAAAAATCAACAGCATAAGTGTTTTAATGCAGCTTTTACAGAACATAGTTGGAAATGCTAAAAAAGTCTGATGACAGTGTATAATTATGGATGCTAATAGAAACAGGGATCTAAAGAGAAAAGAGATAACCAAGAGAACTCATAAACATCAAAGATGCATATCAGGCCTCTTTAGAACTCTTAGCAGAAATCAATAATGCTAAAAAAGAATATAAGTCACTGTACTATTTTCTTGCGAAGCATTGACCCTCACAAGCTCAATTTTCTATAAGTGAAATTTGGACAGACTGTGGAATATTATTTTAAGGAAATCACTGGTGAGACAGCATGGTTGTACACCTGAAGTACATAAGTAGGAGCATTTTAGCCTTTGAATATATAAAGGAGGCTTATAAGAGGACAAGGAGTGACTTTAACCAAGGTCCATGATGACAGGATGAAGAGCAATGATTTTAAGCTGAAAGAGAGTAGCCATAAATGGGACTTCAGGAAGAAATTCTTTAGCATAAGGATGGTGAGATGTTGGCCCAGGTTGTACAGAGAAGTTGTAGATGTTCCATCATTTTGAGTTTTGAAGCCAAGTTGGATGGGACTTTGAGTAACCTGGTCTAATGGAAGGTGCCCCTGCCCCTGACAAGAGGGTTGGAATAAGTGAGCTTGGAAGGTACCTCCCAACCCAAACCATTCCATGATTTTAATTAATTTTGCAGAATTACTTCTGCTTAGGATGTGTGGTTAAATCAACATGGTTTCAAATCACACAGATGTTCATAGACCACGAGGAAAGGCAACTGGACTTTCCTGTGAATGCCATTTCCCAGTACTGCTGTTCCTCCTCCTCCTCCTACCTTGTTAACAGAATCTGTCCTTTTTCTCTATTGCTTAACTGCTCCTGTCATATTTTCTGAAAAAATTTTTTGCCCAGGATTGTTCTCCTGCAAAGCTGAGAAGCTTTAGAGGAAAAGGAAAACAATATTATCTCATTGGTTTCTCCTGTGTTTTGCTGCTTTAGAATGTGGTTGGAGATTGTTTATTTAACATGTAAATTTGTTTTACTTATTGGCCAATGACGGCCAAGCTGTGTTGGACCCCAGAGAAAGAGTCACAAGTTTTTTATTAATATCTTTTAATCTTCTGTCTATATCCTTTTTGTAATTTTTTGTACAGTTTGGTTTAGTATTCTTTTATATAATATAATATCATAAAATAATAAATTAGCCTTCTAAAAACATATAGTCAAATTCATCATTCCTTCTAACAATGAAGGTCTCAGAAAACACCACACTTAACAGATCCTGTGTTCTAGGCTCTGAACCTGCTCCCAGCCTCCCATCTGAGCCAGCATTCCTGGTTGTGTGTCTCACCTCTAACTTTCTACCTGGGAAGATATTTCATGGTTGAGGCTGAAGTTTGTGCACATTTGTGCTCATTATTTCTCATACCTGACATAATATGAACCTCAGCACTGCTAAGGAATTTATGCAATGTATGTGTCAGTTTTTAATCAGGCTCCCTCAAGTCAGACACCTGAAGGGATTATTGCACTGCTGTTTTGGTTAACATTTTCAGGGTGTTATGAGCTGGGTGAACACATCAGGCATTACTGTTGCTCAGACTCCCTGTTACAGTTAGCAAATAACCTCAAGAGTGGGATGACAAAACAGACACAGTAAGACAATTCTAAAAGTGGAAGATATAGAGATGGAAACTACTTGTGATGACATTTCTACTACACTTCAGTTTTGAAATCAGTTTGGTTGGTAATAGACTCTCATTCCCTTTACTTCTCTGGTAGGAGTCAGAGAGGCTTTTGTCTCCCTGGAATACAATTCCTTCATTGGCCTTACACAGTTGGGCTTGACTGCCAGATTGATTGAACACTGTATTTTCTTCTGAGTTTTCAGTGATGGTCTTCACCAGTTCCTATTCTTCTGCCTAGAATTTTGCCCATGACTATTTTGCTTTCCAATACTCCCCACACAAGTGATTTTTGGTACAAAGGTAAGATCATGCTACTCTCAGGGGTGCAAAACATAAACCAGGCAACAAATTGTTGCCTCTTTATTCCAGGCTCCTCAGTCCATTTATTCACTCAATTTGTCTTGCTTAAAGTGAGTACAATGCTTCCTTGCCAGACCCAAAAGCAATGAAACCATGATCTAAGTTACTGCATCTAAAGCAAATATGAGTTATTTTTTGTTCCCAGTTTCTTTCTGTGTCTATCCTACATCTTCAATTTACTAATTTATCTATTTCTTTTTTCAATTCACTTTTTAAAGTAATTTTCTTCCTGTACTTGGTCCCCTTTGAGAGAAAAATTCTTGCTACCATCAGTTCTTAATATTGTAGATTGTGTTTGCCTTAATTTTTGTTTCTGCTTTTTAATTGTTTTCAATTAAGAAAAATGTGGATTAAATCTGTTTATTTAATCTTTTACTCAAAACTCAAAACCTTTAATTGCACTATTAATTCCCACTTGTATCCTGTAATTTCTCACAGTCTGCCACAGCAGTGCTTGGATAGGAACAAATGTTGCTATTAAGGAAGCAGCAACTTGAATGTTTTCAGTGGGGGTTGGTAAAAAACATTTCACAGCCGGGAATGAACCTTTGACTTAAGTCTTAAAACTTAAATTAACCTAATTAAACCACTGAAGTTTAGACAAAGTATCTTGCTCTTTGGAGATGTCTCATGAGAAGAGATTTTTTTCCCAGGAGATTCCCAGTACTTTCAGAAGTGTAACATACTCATGTTCTTCATCTCTCAACTTGCTGCTGCACAAAGGGCACTTGTGAAAGATAAGGGGGAGCAGGGGGGGAAATGAGGCATAAAGTGTCTTGAGACAAAGTTGGCCTGAATTTTGCCTGAAAATATATGCTGATTTTCATCCAATCATCATTTTTCTGGCAATTATCCATGACTATAACGATACCATTTAAATGCTCAGCCACATGTTTAGTGGTTTTTCTGTAGAGATTGCTAGTTATTTTTCTTCTTGAAAGAGCAGGCTTGCCTCACTCTTCCTTGAACCCATAGGATTTGTTTTTCTCAGAGGAGAATTCAAATAAACATTGGGTAATTTTTAGTAAGTTCCTATTGCCTTGCTCTTTTAGTAGTCATGATTATCATTATGTTGTATTATTCTGATATGTTAAATAAATTATGTTAATATAATTTGAAGTTCTCTAGTAATAAAACGACCTAAAATTTTTTCCTTGTGTTACCTTGGGTTTGATTTTTCTTCTGGGAAAAAGGCAAAATTTTTAAATTTTATTCATATTTCTATGAAAGGCTATATTCTGTCATATATAGCTTATGTTGCAAATAATTCCATTGACATCTGTTGAAATTTTCATGAGGGTTATTATCTTACATAACATGAGTTTTTCTTTAACTGATTTCATAGGTAATCCTACTGCTGTCACTTATGGTCATGACTTAAGAGCTATTCAAAATAAATTGCTTTTTTAATGTTTCCTATTATGATAATGGTGGTTATCAGAGTGTGAACAAACAATTGACCATTAAATTCTGTCTCAATGTGTGCTCAGTTTGTTTCAGAATAGGAAACTGTGGCTAGATTTCATTGATTCTCTTGCCCAGCTCTCTTGCTTCTCTGAAAGAATGAATTGTCAGTTCTAACTGGTAAACTATTAACTAACTTGGTAAACTAGTGCCGTTCTCCTAGCAGAGGAAACACCTTGAATTTGTAGCTTTTGTTTAAAGCAGCAGTTTTTGTTTGATATTGACTTTCAGATGTGGGATCTCTTAACTGAGGTCTTAGATGTTTTAAATAATTTTCTAGGCATTAAGTTCAATAGCTAAAGTAGCACATCCTTTTGCTTTTGTATTGTTGAATTAGGCTTACCAAATTTATATTCCAGCTTGAACAGAAAATATATCAATATGATTTCAAATAATAGTATAAAAAATCCTCCCTGGCATTAGTTAATTCAGGCTTTGGTCTTTTTTTTTCTGCTGCAAATTCATGCTTTTTTTTTCAGTCATAAACTTTAAGCTGGTCTTGTTACACCATGCTTTGTCTACCATGAGTTTGCAAGCTGGCTCTGACACTGACTACATTACTCACAATCGCCATTTCTTTCCATTTCCAAATTCCTCCTTCTTTTAAATGAGCAATAAAAGCTAATGCCTGACACTTACCTTTTACACCTGTGCAGTATGCCACCTAAAGCTGTAAATTGAATAATCCCCTTCAATTTCTACTTTCTTCTTATTTTGCTTCTTTTTGGTCCGCTTTCTATCTCTTCACAAAACCTTCCTGTTTTCCAAGTTCAGTTCTGTAGGTATTGAACACTAATGCATAACATTACAAATTATGCTCAAGAATGGTATAAAGTAACATCCATGTCAATGTATTTCTTCTTTTCAACAATAGCTGCAACAGCATGAGCAATTTCTAGTAATTGTGGGGTGAGGAATGGGAGCGGGATGTGGATGGACATGCCTGTCATTTCTTGGAATTGTGTTACATATTTATGTCCTAATACAATACTCAATTATCCAGCCCTTTATGTCCAGCATAACTTAGGCCATTACACAAGAGTTTTCTGGTAAGACACACAGGAGATATCCCATTAAAGATGCCATTTACTCCATTAAGGGGCTCAGGTTCTTAATGGCCTTATGAATCAATACTGCTTGGGACATTTGGGTCACAGGATCTAGAACTATGAGCTTCATTGTTTTCAAGACAAAGGATTAGATTTGAGTTCATTAAAAACAGCTTCTAATGAAGGACTGGTTATAGAAACAAAAATTTGTTCCTCTCCCCCTCGCCCCTGCAAGCTTATGCTGTTTGGCTTTGTTTATCCAAAGTAAAAGATTCCATTAGAAGTATTACTTTAGTTCCTCCAATTACTTGAAATGTAATTAGAGATCTTCCTTTAACAAATGGAAACTTTATTGTATTTCTTGGACCAGGCAGTCCTAGCAGAGAGAGACTGGAAAGACAAACCACATTTTCTGGCTAGCACATCTTGCAAAATACATGAAGTATTTTTTTTATTCTTTTCCAGGGGAACACACTCTTAGCAAGCTTAGGACAATGGTCTAGCAATGCTCTAGGGCACATGGCTTGATTCCTGGGGCTGTCTTGTGCAGGACCAGGTGAACTGAGTGGGTCCCTTCCAACTCAAGGTATTCTATGATTCCAGGCTTTTCCTAGCAGTGACATTTCAGTGCCAATAGTGAACTTTTAAGAGGCTGTCACATTTTTTGTGTTGTGCATTGGATTATAGTTACACAGAGCTGAGCACCTGGTTCCAAGGCACTAAACCTGACGTTTACCTGACTTCTTGGCTCTGTGGAAGTCTAAAACCTAATATGTAGTGTGTTTAAAATGGTAAGCTGCATGTCAATTGTCAGCTAAAATTTGTGAAATGTGCTTGGCTTTATCTATTCTATAATCATCCCTTCTATTTTTTTTTAATTTGAAACTCTTCTGCAATCTCCAGTTGTAGTCAAAGTTTCTGTGACTTCTCATTAATCTTGAATTTGTTTCTCCGTGTTTAATTGATATTCACTTCAAATGCATATTTGAGCTATCCCAAAATTTTAGGGGTCAAGGCATCAAGGTAGGTCAATCTATTGATTGGGAAGATTTTCAGCACATATAGTGGAAAAAGCAGCTGTCAGACCCACAATTTCAGTGGTCCAGCAATTTAGGCAAATATAAATATATTTCAGTCTCTCTGAACTGAAGACTTTCAGGGAAGACCACTTTCATCCAAGCTAAGAATTCATCAGGATAGTACAGTGACTAGAAGATTTTATGGTGTGAAGGTTGAAGTTATGAACAGAAAATAAGAGGTTTTTGCAACATACTTATCCCTGACAGGAAGTGCCTCTTCCCAGCAGTAGTTGTAGTTTGCATCACAGTTATACAGTTTTTAATATTAATGTGCAAAGTAGGAAGGTATGTAAGATGCCAAATTTGCATTTCTCTCCTGCTTTGAGACCTGCTTACCATTTTCCTTAGCATTATAACAGCACATAGGTTTGTTCCTATTTGCTACTTTCAAAGCAAGATTTCCATCTATTGATTTCTTTTCATCCCTCTCCCCCAGTATATCCACTGTCTTTAAAAAAAAAAGGCAGGTAAAAGCCATCCCTCATAGAAAAAAAACCCCATCAAAATAAATATGAATACTGTAGAATCCTTTTATTTTTCACTGTGGTTTGCATTTCTCCTCCACACAGATAATCTATGAAACCAGTGCTGGATCTCTTGTTGTTGAGCTCTAAAATTGTTCATGACAGAGCAGTGCAAAATGTTCCATGGAACATGTGAGGGTATAAACTACATCAGTCTCTCAGCCTCTGTTTTCTTTCTTCTGATTAATCAAAATAAAGTTGCTTAAACTTTCTGGCTTCTCTGAAAGAAGCAAAGATTTCTCACGTTTCTTTTCCTTTCCTTTCATCAAATGTCTGCAATGCCATTCTGCAGTTTATACAGAAACATTGAACCTCATCAGTTAAGTTTATTATCCCAGCATGATTTGAAAGCACATATTACTCAGATGCCCATTTTTTTAGTGTCTCAACTGCAGGGCATAAATGGAAAACGGGTCCTATGCTAGCTCCTGTTTCTGAAGGTTCAATAACAAGTTTTTATGGTAAATTAGGACTGATTGTTCACAGCAAATCTCTACAATCTACTAGTAATTAGACATGATTCACACAGATGCACAATCTCTGTATTCAACAGCAAGGCTGACCTCATTTGCCTCATAGTCATTTTTACATATTTATAGCCTTATCAAGAATATTATGTATTTTTTATTTTCTTTTTTTTTTTTCCTTCAGCCACTGTTAACTAGATTTAGGAGGGATTTGTTATATTTAGAAGTTGAGGAGCAAGCAAGATAATATACAGCAATTAAATAAAACAAAAACAATACACCAAAAACCAACACATAAACAACAGAAAGGTAAATGCCAGAGGTACCACTTCAATAGTATTTCCTCAATAAGTTTATTCTAAGGCACAGCAGCACCCAGGCATAATGGTGATTACAGCCTTAATGGGCTGGTTTGATTGCTTATTTGAGAAAGCTCCCTGTTTTACATTAAATTCTTGAAAACTATTTAAATATTGATTGAAATCTCTCAAATGGGTGCATAGTAATCCCATTCTTTATTGTCTTCATTGGTTTCTAATGACACATTGTTTACAAAATCAAAAAGAGCAATTTTAGCTCTATTTATTCCTTATATCTCTCTGCTAAATATGCACTCTTAGCTTGACTCTTTTTTGTTGCTGTCTCATGTTGCAAGTCAGTGTTTTAAGAATGGGGATTTAAAAGGAAATAATATCCCATTGAAATTTCATTGCCTCAGAACATATGTTCAGATATTTCTAACAGCCTTCAAACTAAAGAAGAAAATGTTCTTAAAGGAGGCACATGTCTTCAAAGTGATCATCCTGAAGCTACAACTTGCTTTTGTTTTAGAGTAGGATGTTTATTTTATGTGCTTGTGGTCTCTTTGTTACCCATTTTGACCCCTGAAATGGTAATATATGAATCATTTACTATTGTATTTTTAGCTGTTACTACACCCACAAGACTTTTTATTATCAGCAAGAGTGGAGGTATTAAAGAGATTTGTGGGCCTCAGAAGGCTCAAAGCACAGTAGGGATGAAATTACAAAATTATATTGTTATAAAATATATTTCTAAAACTGTGTACAAAGGCCTGGTGTTAATGAAAGTAATTGATAGCAAATACTGATTTCTTTTTATATCACCAACAAAGCATTTTTTTTCCTGAGTAATAATGAGTCTCTTTTTAGTAACAATAGGAAAAAAATGAGTCTCATGAATCATTGATGTGGCCTCATTCATTGCTATTATTACTTCTGCCATCAAATATTTTGGGAATTCAGCCCCTTTTTCTCTCTGTCTTTACATCTTATGTAATGGCCTTTCTTGTGCTTTTCAGAAGGAAAATTGAACTTTCTTTTCCTCTAATGTACAGAAAAGTACCAGATCTTCCATTCTGATTCTGAATAAATGTTCCTGTTGCTGAGGCTTTTAGCTGTAGGAAGCCATAAAAGATGAATAATTGCTAAAGGAAAAACAAGATAGGGGAAGTAAAACCCAGTGTGCAGAAGGAATCAATTTTCAAAAGGTCAACATCTTCAGCACAGGATTTGCCTAAATTGGACAATTCCACAATATTTTAGCTGTCAGTTATTCCGCGATACTGAAAATACTCAGAAAGTGCACTGAAGGTGGCATGCCCATGTAGTCAGTTTAATTTCAAGTAATATTTGGTAATGCTTAAAGCAGGACAAGGAGTGTCAATCGACTCTGATTATTTTGTACTTTTAGATCTTTCAACAAAATTTTGTCTTCTACTCTAATTTTGTCAATATGCCCCTTGCCTTCACTAATTTCCAACTCAATGCGGAATTGCTGTTCCTACATTCAGGTTTTATTTCTGGTTTATATTTGCTTAGTGCCATTGTAAATCTTTATTTCACATATTTAGTTCTTGAAAAATTCTCTGCTCATAATCCAGAATCAGCTGAGGTTTTTGGTTTTCTTAATAGATAAATACAGTAGAGAATATTAGGGAGCTAGAAAATAGGATTTTTTTTTAAATGAGCCATGCTGAGTCCACCCCAGAGTCCCAAAATGTAATACACATTACAAAGATGATCTCTGTGTAAATATTAATGTTAAAATTAAGATTGGTTTAGTTTTAGTTCCATTTTGGTGAAGTTACACTATGACAGTTGCAACTTTTAATTTTTTTAGATGCACATTAATTTGGAGAAAATTTGTTGTTCATTGAAAAATACATAATATAATCTCTCTAGGCCTCAACTTCTCCTTTTAGAGAATTTGTATGAATTTTTTTATCCTTCTTGTAGTTTTGAAGGCTTATTTTTTGGATGAGTAGCATAACATTCCCATCAAGTGACATGCTCACAGTTAAGTTTTTGCATAAAATTTGTAGCTATAAAAACTAGATTCTGCCTCTTCTCATAAATAAAATGTGACATCTTTCAGAAGAAATTAACTCCAATGTTTATCTTTATAATAATTTTTTAGGTAAATAGCTATTTGAAACATTAAAAATTATTGCTTTTGCCTAATATAAGAAGACTGATAATAACCAGAACCATTGTGCTTTTGTGTGCACAATATGACACCAAAGTTGGAAGTTATCTACTTTAAACAGAGCCACACAGTATCCCAAGATACAGCCTAAGATAAAGCAAACTCTTTACCTCACAGTGTTTCAGTGATGATTTTTCTTGAAAACTATCATAAAATATGCACTTTTAATCTGTGATCTAATACTGAAGTGTTTTCCCAGTTGACTTAAATGAAGGAATTAACACATCTAGTAAATTACTTTTTTTTCTATATGATGCACATTATATGGTAAATCACATGTTTTATAGCATAAGTATGACCTGAAATGGACAAAAAAAAAATCAATGTGGGTAAATGAAGGAAAATTATGTAAGTCTAAAAAACTGCTGAAGCTATTCAATCACTATTTCTTTCCTTCTCTTCTAAAGAGACCCTCTCTAGTCTTTTAAAATATAATTGCAATAACTATATCTAACATGGAAAACTTTAAATATAGTTAACACACCTATATACGTTGAAGGAAAAAAACCCAGTGTACAGAACAGTCAGTTCTGTACCTAGTCTCATCATTTTTCAGTCTCTTCTGTTCCATTATTTTAGTTTGTTTTTTGGATTTTTTTTTAATTCTTTCTTGGTCAGTTTTGGGGTTTTTTTCAGGCTGGAGACAATGTGTTAAGTTACTGGATTTTCATGCTCTGGAAAGCTGCCTTGCATCTCTATTCTCAAGCACAATTCCTGTTTCCAGGCAAGCAAGAAACAGAGAAAGAGGTGACCTTTGCAGCTGCCATTTTGAAAAAAAAAATCCCTTCAAAGGTTGTTAAGAGAGAAGCCAGAAACCTGGGATGGTAAAACAGAAGAAAATGAAAACCCTTAGTGCTGCAGGGAGAGATGTTTTGCCAAAAGATGGTGGCAACACATCCTCCACTGGATTTGTGTGGCTCTCTGGGCACAAGGAGCAGCAGGAGGCCGTGCTGAGATTGCTTGTGATGCTGGATGACTCACTGGAGACAAGAAGAATGATTCCAAGGCAACAGATTCCAGCATTTTAATCTTCCCACCAGTCTCCCAGAGACTCTTGTTGCCTTCAGCATTGTGTGGAAACAAAGGTTTCTCTGGGATTCTGAGTTCCTTTTCCAAAACAGGCCCTCCCAGCAACTCAGCAGTGAGATGTTAGGAATTTAGAGAACAAGATGTAAATTTCTTGGAAGAGATTTGCAAGAGGCATGAAATGACTGCAGCTGCCAGAGATAAAATGTGCCTGGATTGATGGGACACCCCTGACAGGCTGCAGCATCCCTCACAAGGCCTCAAGTCAACATTCTAGGACAGGGAAACCATCCCAGGCCTGGGTAGTAAAAATCAGGGCTCTGGGAAAGGAAAGCACTTCTTCAGACAGGTATTCTCAAACTGCCAGCACTTAAAATAGCAATCCTATAAACCTTAGCAAGGATGATCCCATTTTATTAAGGTCAGATGGAAAATCAAAAGCCCCTATTAGGAATGATAAGAGACAGCCAGAGTGAGCAGCACTGGAAAGAGAACAGAGGTAAAAAGCCAATATCCCAGCCCCCTAGACTTCCCCAAAACAGACCAGGGCTGGACCTGATAATAGTTAACTGCAGGTTTGTTGCATTTCTTCCTTCTGCAAAAGTAAAACCCCAGGGCCTACACAGCCCACAGTGCTCTCACAGCTCTCCTAAAGTGCACAGCCAGGTCATCTTGCAGTGCTCACTTTCCCTGCCCTCTTGGAGCTGCTGCCTGAGCTGTGAAGTGAGGCTTTGCCACCTGTGAAGAGCCACACAAATTAATTCTGGGTGCAGTGGCCACCTGCCTAGGGATACTTGAAGCTATTGTTATTCAAAACATATGTTCTGTGCTGTGCCTGAGTCACCAAATTTAAATTTGCATTTTGTTGATATGAGCTTTTGTTTTCTGAGGCTTTGAGATAGCTGGCACTTTGTCTCAGGGGACAGAGGTCTCCAGGACAGCATAAGGGACATCTCCAGGGGGTTTTGAGCAGAAAACATATTTCTCTTTGATGTAGAGGGAATTAAACCAGATAAGTTAAAAAACCATACTAGAGAGTATAAACATCTAATGATTCAAACTGCCATTGTTTTATCCATCAATGACAACACGAAAAGCAATTTAAAAAAATACCAAAAAACAAAAACAAACCCCAAAACCACAACCCACATACCAAGAAAGGAATCTCAAAATTACCCTTAACTGCTGAGCCAACCAAACGCCTACTTCTATTCCTAACAATGTTTTACATCTCCATCCAACACCTCTTACAAATGTTTGTGTCCCCTCAAAATAAATCTAGTAGCTAAGAAAGGCTATTGATTCACAGTTGTGAAAGATGTATAAATAAAGATGTCTTACAGGTAAAAGAAACATCTGTTCACTCTGCAATAATACAGTTCTCATTATGGAGTATTCCCACAGCTTTTAAGCACAGTTCAATAATGTAGGGATAAGTCAGAAAGTGCGTGGAGGACTTTGACAGTTGGAATTCAATATCAGCCATGAGTTTCCAACGCACAGAGGAATTGCAATGAGGTCTCCAATCTTTGCAAGCCAAGTGTCACAGCTTTACTCTGACCCTACCTAAAAGCATGAGCTGGTTTCAGGTTGAGGTGTGATTGTGTTCTGAATTTGGGACATGAGTCACATCCACAGAATTTGCCCTAAGTATAAATTCATTAGTAGTAGTAGTAGGTCCAGGAAAGGCATCTTAATCTGGACACTCCTGACAACTTCAGCATCCCCTCCCTCCAGCTCTGCCCAGCAGGAGAATGCAGGACAGGGCACTCTGCTTTCCTTCCAAGGAAGCTGAATCTGGACTAAAATAAAAAGTTTTTGATACAGCCAAAGAAGAAAGGTTAAGAGCAAAAGGTACAATTGGAAGTATGACTAAGCAGGCAGATTTACGCTGAAGAAAGACCTCAGAAAAAGGGGGGTTGGGGCTTAGAAAGAATTAAGGAACAGCTGAGTGATCCAAAAATACAGTATTAACAATCTCTAGCAGCAGCAGTATTCGTGTGGCAGAAACTCAGCTTTCTGTTATAGGACCCAGTTGCTATAGAAACTTCCAACTGGGAGCTAAATAAAGTAATTTCTATGCTAGTGTTGGTGTCTGTAACTTCAGCACCTGATGCTAACCAAATTGTGCTCAATAAACAAATTTAAACTCTAAAAACCTGCAATGAGTTCTCAGTGTTTTCTATACAACTGATTAATCCCAATTGATCTTGGCTTAGAACTCAAGAGCTTGAGAAATCATAGAAACAGATAAAAGACTACTCAGACAAATATGTCTCTCCCTTTATTTTTTTCTTTGCTTATTTCCTCCTTCTCCTACACACCTCTTTCTCCTGTCTTAGTTTTTTTTTTTTTTACTTTGAAATTACCTTTTTCATGGCTAACCTCATAGTTAAGCCTGGCATCTCTGATCCTCTTTTGGCAAATTAATTTTGCATTAACCTCTGCTCGCTCTTGCATCTCTTTCATATTTCATTAAACATTTGCTTCAGGTTAAAAATTTGAGAAGCAATGTTAACAGCTGAGTGCAGGCCCTTCCTTCTAGATCTCCAGTGCAGGATCTCAGGGATGAGGTGCAAGGGGCAAGTTTGCAGAAGCCTTCCCAGGGAAGGGGAAGAGTGGGAACAGTGAGAAATGCTCATCTCCCAGGGGCCATGGGCATAGGTAAACTTGGGGAATCTGGATTCCAGGGCATCTAGGGTTAGAAACATCTTCTCTTAAGAAAGGAGGAATTGTTACTGTTATTACTGTAGCACTTTGCTGTACTGATTAGGAAACAGGAGATCACCTAAGCATTTCAACATGCAGACTCTATTTCTGCATGGCATTAAATACAAGTAGAGTTTATTAGAATAAGTAACACTGGTGCCATGAGTAAGCATGTAGAACAGATTTAAAACTTTTCAATATTTCTTTCTAACTGTTTTAGAAGCTGTTTGAGTATTTCTGCAACATCTGGCAAGATGGCAAGGGTTGAATATACAAATGTCACAGAGCAATAGCAGCGACTGCCCTTCCTTGGACACATTGGCCCTTCCTTTATGTTCTAAGTGCCCAAAGCATGTGAAGGAATGGACTAAACACCTGGGAGAAATGGCATTTCTGGGAGCAAGAAAGCAGAAGAGGAATGCAGCAGTGGTGGGAGGTGGAGATTTTCATGCATCCCAGCCAAGGTGAGCAGCAGCAGCCGTTGCCTTATCCCTGAGATGGGAACCAGGGACACTGAATGGACAAAGTGTGTAAGGCCTAAGGGTCTAACCCAGCATTCAGGTGGAGGGAGGGGTGAGCAGGAGTAGCTCAGCAGCTGCTGGAGGAGAAATGCAGGTGCCAGAGCTGCTTGGAAGAGCCCAGGGCTGCCACTGCACAGCACCCACTGGAACAAGAGCAGCAGTGGCTGCTGGCACAGGGCTGTCCAAGGCCTCAGGGACAGGCTGAAGGGCAGGGCTTGGGCAGCCTTTGGCAGAGGCAGCTCTGGTAAACCAGACCTTATGGCACCTCTCTGACACCTGGTGGGTGGCTGAGCTTGGGCAGGGGGGGGCAGGCAGCCGGGGTGCCCAGTGGCACTTGTTCCCTCATGGGCTTTTGTCACAGACATCTTTTATGAAAAATCCTTTCCTGAGGATTTTTTTCTCCTGAGAAGCTGAGAGGCCTCAGGAACAAAATGTAAACTTTGATTATCTGCTGCTGTGGAATGCAACAGGTGCATCTGTGATTGGTCTCATGGAGTTGTTTCTGATTCATGGCCAATCACAGCCCAGCTGGCTCAGACTCTGTCTAAGACACAAGCCTTTGTTATTCTTTCTTTCTTTTTCTATTCTTAGCTAGCCTTCTGATGAAATCCTTTCTTCTATTCTTTTAGTATAGTTTTAATATAATATATACCATGAAATAATAAATCAAGCCTTCTGAAACATGGAGTCAGATCCTCATCTCTTCCCTCCTCCTTGGACCCCTGTGAGCACGGTCACAGGCTTTGGCAGGCAGCAGGGGCAGCTGGTGAGCAAGGGCTGCCTGAAGGCTCCCAGGCAGCAGCAGGAGGCAGCCAGGCTGCCAGCCAAGGCTGGAGACAGCAGGCTCCTGGCCCTGACAGGAGAACAAAGTCTAGCTGGTAGAGATACTCGAAGGACCACAACAGCTTGCTTGGGAAGAACTGGACTGTAAAGTAGGGAAAGTCTATCAGTGTCCATATCAGGTGTCTATCAGAAAGTCTATCAGTGTCCAAATCAAGGCCTTATGTCTGAGGCAAAGTCTTTGAAACATGGGACAGGTGAATGTTCACCAGGACAGGAAACCTGGTGAGTTTGGCCAGACTTTGAAAGCCTTTGGTGGCATTTTTTCCCATTGGAGTCAGTGTGATGATATCAAAATATAAAACTAGCTGTGATTTAGAAGAAGAGCTGCGCTGATCAGATCTTGTCAGAAGCAATGTGTGTGGGATGTGTGTGCATCCCAAATATACATTTATCTGTAGCTGTGCATGTGTATACACAGGCATATATGCATATCTGTGTAATCCCCCCTCAGTGCATCAAGGGAATGGCTGCTCAGAACTGAACTGACTCCTGCTGCTCACACCATGGCCAGGCACTGAGGAGATCACTCTGAAGTAAATATGATCCAGCCAGACATAAAAATTGTGTTTGCAACCCTGCTGACTTCAGTAGAACCTACCCACAAGCTGAAATGCTCACATATGCTCAGATGCTGTTGTTGAATAAGAATGAGCTGAAATTCACACATTAAATTAGACCATACTTAGCTGCTGCCACATGTAGGAGATGCTTCCAAGCCTTTGGATGACAAAGGAGGCTGTGAGGAGAAGACAGGGAAGTGTCATTAACTATTTTCTTCCTGCAAAAAGGGACTTGCCTTGGGGGAAATGAGGAAGACTGGAAGGTGAGGATCCTAAGATGGGGGGCCAGACTTGCTAGGCACAGAAATATAAGTTGTTAAAAACAAGGCACAGGTCACTTTGGAGAGAGGCTCTCAGCAGGGAGCTGTGAGGGGATGGTGTGGAATGTCCCTGTCACTGAGGGTTCTTATGGAGCCTGGGGATTTGTAGCCCCATACTTTGGTCATGCAAAAATACATACAATTCACTTTGGTGTAACAGAGGCAGTTTTTCTTAGTTCTGAAGGGTAAATGAGAAGAAAATGGAGAAGAATTTTTTTTTTTGCTGATTGAACTGTAAGACATACTTGAGTCTTTAAGAAGCCTTTGAGAGTCCTGATTTTCATGAACCCTGATTTTAAGAATTTTCTTCATTTCAAAAACTGACACTCAATTCTGATGTCTGGTATTATTTACAGTGTCTATTCTGTTTGCACAAATTTATGGGAGGCTTGAATGGATACTTAAGTAAAATGATACAGATGCAAAGCTACAAAGCTACCTGTTTTCATAGAAATGTTGCTTTTTACCTTGCTGTTTCAAGAAGATCAAGTCCTTGTGCAATCCACATACACAGTGAGTCACAGCTGAACTTCCACACTGTTTTCTTGTGTTTGCTACATGCTTTGCAAATAAGCCAAAAGGGCCACACTTCAATGCTTTTCAAAACTGGGAAACTAAGTTTGTAACTCCTTTGCATTGCTTCTTTTCTCTTCCTTTTTGTTCTTTGTTGTCTCTCAGTCTCTCCAATCACCATTATATCATTCAGTGAGTGGGGAATGGCATTGTTTATTTCTTCTTTACAAAAGTTTCTGGAAACTTTTCTTGCTCTTGTTCTTTGTAGCATATTTTTTCTTTATAACACTATTTTTTGTTACCTGAGAGCTGTTGTAGAGAATAGGTATTTTAATTTGCATTCCTGACACATAAGATCTTCCACTAAAAGTGTTTGTGCTGCAGAGCATCATAGAATTCCCTGTGATGAATCTCCCTTCTGGCAGGATCCAAGCTTCCAAATATTCTCACAAACCCAGAAAGCTGCAAGCTGGTCTCTTGGCTGCCATATATCTCAGGATCCTGAAGCCAAGCCTTCAGGTCTTTTTCTGGTGAAGTTACAAGGAAAGACAGAACCATTTTTCTTCCAAAGGTCCTGCTCAGGCTGTGTGCAATGAGTTTCATGCAAGGAGATTCCTGTGTTTGCAGAGACTGACTGAGTTTGGTGAGTTCCTGATGAAGCACTAAGGACTTAGCCTGGAGAATTCTTTTCATGAAGAAATTGCCAGACACTTCTCACTGCAGCATTTTAGCCATGATGAGAATTTATTTAGAAATGTAAGAAATATTAATAATCAGTATTTGCCTAGACATTGTAGAAGGAGGCAGGCTGTGCTGGTGACTCACACAATTTGTTGTCTCTGATTTCTCCAAGTTTCACAAAGGCCTCTCTTACCATTCTTCATTACCAATCTAAACAAAGTGACTAAAATATAAATTGTGTGGTAAAATAAATTGTGGCCTAGAACTTACTAGGATATATGTGCCTACTTGATTTTATATGCACTAAGGGTCATTGCAATGATTACTTACAGCATATTAGCTTTAGAATGTGCATAATTGTTCCCAGGATCAGTGGAGAACAGCTCATCTTTCAATACACAGGAAGCTTAATGAGGGATGAAAAGTTAAAGTCCCAGATCTGAACTGCTCTAAAATATGGGATTTCAGAATATGTATCTTAGGGTTTGCAGATTACCAACACTGTTTTTTTCTGTAAATTTCAGCAGAAAATTCTAGATAACCATTTTAAAATATTGGCTTACTCAGTGTAACTTTATGCAACAATCTGCTGTACCTAAGCATATTTTATGTTAGAGAAGTGATTGACTTTTATAAAGAGAAAAAGTTATTTGGGGACATAAAGTTATATACAAAACAAGGTTTAGGTTCTTAAGTGGGAAGATGATAGGAAATTACTAGATCTTTGTGAAAAGAATTTCCTCTGGTTTTCATCTTACATAATTTTTTGTTATTTTTGCATCTCAACCCATTTTGAAGGAAAATAAAAGCGAAGAGCTAGAGGAACACCATCAACTTTCTGTCATTTCATGAAAGAAACACCACTTCTCTGTTCATTTCTTTTATAAACTTGACCAAGCATTCTTTTTCTTCTTTTTAAATCCTGCACTCCATTAAATTTGAAAGAAACTTTTAACATCATCTGAAAAATTATAGTGTGAAAATACTTTTGTACAGAGAATTTTGCGAATGCTTTATTTATACCTCTAAGGGGCAAACTGAGCTGATACTTTCCATTCCTGACAGGCCTGTGATGAGATGACTGGCAGCAGCTGTTGAAGTGGGAGAGGGTTTTATCAGAGGCTGCCTCCCTCAGAGCTGCCAGGTTTCACCTGCTTCCTGGGATGCAGGAGGGTCCCATAGCTCTGGCTGTTCACAGTGGATTGGCAGCTGGATGGGTCAGCAAACTTGCAAGTGGAAGAAGGTGAGGTTGTCTTGATTTCTTTTCTGGATTTATGTATCAATGAACTATCTTTTTTTTTTTTTTTTCCTGATGAGGTGAACTTGTAGGTAATAACTTTGATTTTTTTTTAAAAAAGGTTTACAAATATATTCCTTATGAAAAAGGAGAGTTTGGGGCTTTTCCTTGAATTATTCATGACCTTGAGGTTTTTTGTTTGTTTTTGGTTTGTTTTTGGTTTTTTGGGTTTTTTTTACTATAAGGATAAATTACCTGCTCAACTGTTTCCTTCTTGACTTCTCTTTTGACAGGCTGGTTCATCTCTCCACACCCATTCACTTTTCTCCTGCATTTTGATGTCGTATGGGATTTGGAGATTTTGGAGAAGGGGCAGAAGAAGAAAGAGGTGAGAGATGTTACACCATCATTTTCTAGAAATAAGGTATTTCCAAGGTAATTCTTTCAGTACAAAAATGGAGTAATAGTCTCATAAAGAAATAAACAGGTAAAATTACTTTCCTAGGGCTTTAGAGAGGTAACTGTTGGAACTTGCATTTGAATTCATGAGCTCTGAACCAGAAACTATTCCAGCTCTACCTACCCCTAAAAATAAAGTTTACCTTGCTGAAAGTCAGTGTCCCCATTGTCCATTGACAAAGGGTATAGTATTAATTAATGATTTCATGCAGCTGAGTATGACTCTAAGAAATTCAGAGTTCTCTGAAACCTAGTAGAGGCCTCTGTGCCTATATTTTGATGCAGAGCTATAATATCTGAGGTATGGACATAACCTGCTTTCTAAAAAACAAGTCTCCAGGGTTTTAATGCATATTTGTTTTTAACTGAATGTAAATGAATGTAATAAATGCATGTACCAGTAGCAAAACACAACTTTTAACAGGGCTTTAACTAAAGCTAATCATCTGGTGGTTATTGCAGCTAGGGAAAAAAAATAGAAATAAAGAAACTGCAAAGATGGTGGCAAAGGTGAAAACACTGATAAGGGATTAATTTAGTCAGAAGAAAGTATGGGAGCAAGGAGGCTACTTGAGGCAACTGTGCTGTAGGAGTAAATTGACAAAGGAACCTCATTTTAGGCAGCTGAATGAGCAAATGTGAGGAAAGAGATTCTGGTCTTTCCATTTGATAACAAGGTCAGAAGTACCCATGAGAAGGAATGGCTGGGTTACTTAAAGGATTTTGAAGGCAACTGTCTGCAAGGTTGCCCAGGAGGCAAAGAGTGCAGCGGGACAACAAGGATATAGCTGGATGCTTATAATGTATGGTGTTTCATTATCTTTCTGTTATTGATCGTGATAGAATATTTCATGGAGTTAATTCAACAAGCTAAGAAACATGGGTCTGGAATTACTTAAAGCTGGGTTTGTTTTGTATGGAAGGTGGGTACAGGGGGACATATGTCAATAGCAAAAGTGAGTAAAATATGGATTTAAGTGACAACATGTTTCACAATGAGGCCATTGCCAAGTCTCATCAAGGAACTGTTGATGAAGTCCACATTCCCAGAAGGATCTAAATCAGTCAAAAATAGGTGAGACAACTGTAACAGCAAGGGCAGGACTTAATTGTGAGGGGAACACCATGTGAGGTAGCTTTGGGTGGGAGCCTGAGACAAGAGGCTGTGAGCTGCCACCCTTTGCACAGCAAAGGGCACAGGGAGCTGTGGCACAGCCAGGGAGGGACACTGAGAGACATGGCAGGAGCTGATGGCTGGGGAGGAGGAGAGAGATTTTGGTGTGCTTGGAGTTGAGGGGATGAGAGCCCAGGGGTTCCTTTGCTCAGGGTCCTTCCTTGGAGGCACCAGCTCAGGTTCTTTGTGTGTTACTGCTCTGTGGAATGAGACATTTGAGGTTCTGCTATGGAAATCCTGGGATTGAGCTGGTGAGGAAACCTGGTCTGACTGTGAGTGGTGTGCAGGGAATCAGGCAGGGACCTGTCAGGTCACTGGAGCCACCCCAGTGAAGGGGTGACAGTCCCAGCAGTGACAGTCTGTGACATTGGGAGTGTGGCTGGTGGAGAGCCTTGTGAATGATCTCTCTGGGAAGTTTCCTTAACAATAGAAAAGAGATACCTGGTACTGAGAAGCTCTTAGAAAATCCCTGCAGACAATCTAACTGAGATGTTAATTTTCCTTCCAAGAGCCCCAGGCTTGTCATTGACATTAGGGGAGTACTGGAGTGCAACAGAAAATGTTCAGGCAGGTTGCTGAGATTATCTGCTTTGCTAACCAAAATACAAAGAAGCAGAACAACAATTTTGTGTGTGTGTTATCACCACTTATAAGGGTTATTACAAAGCAACAAAAGAATGATAGAGAATAGAATGCACACTGTTGCCTGGGAAAAAAAAAAATCACATTAAATAAATGTGCTTAAGGAATATGAAACCAGAAGTTATATGGCAACTCTTTCAGCTGGTACCTGAAACATGAAGCATGAATATAAAACTTTCTAAACGATCACAAACATGTGAGGGGAGGTTGTCTAATTCCCATGCACCACAGATATTGACAGACAGCACAGGAGTCCAAAGCTCAGGCTCAAAAAGTCACTTTCTCCTAGATGGATGTTACTTGATTTCTGACAGAGCTGGCAATGTTCTCTCTCCTCTTACACACTTATAAGCTCTGTATGGCTTGTCAAGCCAATAAAGCCTCACTGAACTGAGACTGCTTTCTAATAATGGTATATGACAATACCTGTGGAAACTCATTGCCTTCAATAAAATTGCAGAGGTGGAACTGATTGGGAGTTAGTGAGAGATCTGGTAAACAATGCTCAAGAAAGAATAGGATTCAGCGTTCTCACTCTTAGTTCAGTTGTTGCACAGAGCTAATGAGAACAAAATCCAGTAAAACACTCTGTGTGATGTGAATGGCAATGCAATCCTGCTGAATATAAAGATGCCACTGCCACAAAGAGAGCTTTCAGCATGGAAGTACACATTTATATAACCAAGAGAGCCTCAATGCTTCTCTAAGAATGTTTGACTTTCTTTCCTCTTTTAAATCCTGCTTTTAATGCTGTCACGTCCTCACAACAGGTGAGGCTTCAATCCATGCAATATGGAAGTCATCACTTATTGCCTCTTTTGCATTTTCATTTGAGTTTGTTGGGGTTTTTTAACTGTCTTTTGTACTTTTGCTCTTTATTTTACTTTTCTTTTGCTGCGGAGAAAAAGCTTCTCCACATTCATATAACTTTAGTCCCTTATGAACACTTTGCATTTGTTTACTGAAAATGCAGGGTGTTTGATGGCAGATTTTTTTATAAAGAATAACATGTCAGGGTACTGTATAGAGCAATAGATAACAGTGTATCAACAGATTTATCAAGTTTATCTGAATGCATATTTAAAAATGCCAAATGTGCCTTCAAATCACTTCTGGCGTGTCTTTTGAATCTCATTACAATGCAATCTGGAGGGAGTTTGGAATCTGAAACAGAAGTAATTAGTTCTTTCTTTAAAGGAAATTTGCCCTTGCTAACAAAATATGAGCCAAGGCCATTATAATTCTTGAGTATTTAGTACACAGAAACTACTGCAATTCTAAGTGAAGGTCTCCTGCATTCAAAAAGGCTCAAAATCAAGAAATTAATGAGGATTTCCTCCTGATATAACCCTGACACCACAATGAAAACCAAATATTTCTCATTACAAATAAAATAACATGTACAGTGACTTTTCAGGATTTCCACCCCAATGTATTGCTTGACCCCACATGTGGTTGGGATGGACTGCTATGATCACAATACAGGGGGTGGAATTAACTCAGATCATAGATGATAATCAAGGATGGAAATTGACAGGTGTTTTCAAGTTTTCTCCCTTATTTCTCTTTTGTCAGTGCAAAATAATATGTCATTCCTGATACTCAATATTCTTATTGGTTTTGCATACTCATCTGGGGAGCTGGACTTTGTTGTTCACTGTAGGCAACCCCCTTTTTCTTGAGATTCTTATCTAAAGAGATGCTGAACTGATATCTGGAATACTGATATCAGTATGGGCTATACTGAGGGCTTCATTCTGAATGGTCATTGCCAAGCAGAAATAAACCACAAGAAAAGCATCTGTTCCCAAGGACTTTGGGAAACTCCCCAGATCTGCGTTTCTGATGGCCCAAGAGGAGCAGAAGTGGCAATTTCTCAGCCCAGCAGTGTTAAACAGGATGTCACACAACAGGTGTCAAATGGAGTGTCCTGGATCTATGGTTTTAAAGCTCAGGAGGGTTTGGCACAACCTGATCTGGTTGTACGTTTGATATTTCACTCGTATCTGTTAAAACAAAGAAAAAATTGGGGATTTTTAATTAATTTAGCATTCTTCATTACTATTCTCCCCTCATTTGCTTCAATAGAAGTGCTCTCAATGTTTCCAATTCTTAAATAGGGATGTTTGATCTAACTTGGCATCTTGGTTTTTTTTCGAAGCCTTTTAGAAGCAAGAAAGCGCATGGGTGTGCATGCCAGGTTAAATGTTTCACATAGGTTAAAAGTGCATAAGGCAACATCTGGTGACAAAATGAAGCCAGTTCTGCACCAATTGAAAATAAACATTTGAATTTTTCTTTTTGCCCTGCCAGCCTTGGAGTGATGCAACTGATATCTCTTTTTCTTTCCCCATGGTTAGTCAAGTTTCTAATGCTTCAGTAAGGTACATTGTGAAGTCCATGTAGATAAAGCAATTTTGCTTTGTTTGTAGATACATAAAATTCCTCTTTTTCTTGGCTATCTGTTAGTGCACTATTTTACTAAAAGCCTGCCATTTCAACTCTGACACTCCCTTTTGTAAAAGTCTTCTAAATTATAAAGGTTTAAAATTCTAATAAATGCTTAAAAGAGATTTTAAAATGCTGAATGCAATGGCAATATGCATTTGTTATTATTAATGCACAGCCAAGGGGTAAAAAAAAAATTGTTTCTACAGTTCTCCGGTTGGATTTTTGCACATCCATCTTGCTGTTTGTCCTCATGACACTTTACTGGCACACCCACCAAAACTGCTGCTGTCATTGGAATAGTGGCTACAGTGATTCTATCAGTGAGTGGTCACAGTGCAGCTGTAAGAGAATCCTAGAATCACAGAAAGGTTTGGGTTGGGAGGCACATTAAGGATCATCTCATTTCCATGAGCAGGGACACCTTCCACTAGACCAGGTTGCTCAAAGCCCAATCCAGCCTGAACTTGAAAACTTCCAGGGATGGAGACTCTACAGTTTCTCTTGTCAATCTGTTTTAGTGCCTTCTCTTCCTAAAAAAATACCTTCACAAATCTCATGTCTTGCTCACTTCAGTCAGAGATCTTCTTTTCTTCTTCCTTCTGCTCTAACTGCAGTTATCTGCTGCCAGACATCCCTTTTGTAAAAGTCTCACTCTGAGTAATGTTACTAGAAACCCTTTATCTTTCATTGATGTTGATTTCATAACTTTGTAAATCTAGGATGACTTAGGTGGTGTTGTTTGTCTCTCTAAGGTGAATCCTTATTGCTTAAAGAAATGTTGATACCAACACAGTTAAAAACATTTCATTCAAAGGAACATGAGTCACATGCCAGTTACAAGTTTTTGGTTTTGGTTTTTTTTTTCCAGTCAGTCTTTTTCTAAAAGGAACTGTGCCTTCATTCATAATATTTTATTAATACTAGTGAAATATCATGCTGATGTTTTCCTGTGATTTAATTGCATTTAAAAAGTCAAAGGTTAACAGCTTCAGAAATCATATTTTTCAGAAGTGGCTTATAGTGGTTTTAGAGTGTGTGCTAAATAACTGCAAAAGCAGTCTTGGGCTGGTTCCAAGGGTTTGGAATGTGTGTTCAACACACACACAGGCGTGTGTGGCAATACCTTCTCCAGTCCAGAGACTGTGATAACCATGCTGGAATGGCATTTCACCTGGCTCAATAAGCTCTGCTTCCTCTTTCAATTCCAAGAGCATCTTGGAAAATTTCATTTCTGTACTGTGTGACCGCTCAGATGCACAACCTGTGCACTAAGGCTGAGCCTTTGGTCTGTGGGGATTTAGAAAGCTGTTGGAAATGTGCTACACTGAGAAAGTCATGACCATGAGGCTATGCTGACATTGACCACATTATCAAAGAAGCAGTGACAGGAAATTTAGGGAGTATGATCCTCTGCTGGCAAGTCCAGTACAGGCAAATTTCATAGGCAAGTTCTTTTTGAGGTTGTCCTGGCAGGGAGGAAAGCAGTGTGACCCTTCTGTTTCAAGCCCATTTGCCTTCAGATTGTTATCATTCCTGCACAGAGTCATGAGGAAAATTTGTATTGATGGAAACAAGAGCAATCAGATAAAGCAAAGGGAGTCTCAGACATACCATAATCATTGAGTCATGAATGCAAAGCCCATTGAAATTGTCATTGTCCATCTCATTAAGAAGTGCTGTTTCCATCATTTTTTTTGTATTAAAAACTCTCAGGATTTAAGCATTGTAAAGACTTTTTTTTTTCCAATTGTCTGTCAAAACTTTGTGCTACAGTTCCTGCTTTACTGGATTTATCTCATTGCATTTTGTACCTCCTTGATTGCGTTTCAGTGAATGGTGTCTTGGGGATTGTGTGCTCTGTGTTGGTTTGTCTGATGAGGATATCCCAGAACTGGGCCTGTTCAAGTCTTGCTATTTGAATATTGGCATAGGGAGCTGGGAACAATGGTCTTGAGATGGTGCCTCTACTACTGAATAGGT
The DNA here is from genome assembly GCF_023055355.1 of Agelaius tricolor. Lineage (NCBI taxonomy): Eukaryota > Metazoa > Chordata > Aves > Passeriformes > Icteridae > Agelaius > Agelaius tricolor. Next base: position 41,755,996 of record NW_027269269.1, on the reverse strand, counting down.
ATTCTGCTTTGCATTGGCAAACAGACGATGGGATCCTTCTTGGACTTTATAGTCCTGCTTTTGGCTTCCTAAATTAATTGAACCCTAATTTGTGATTCCTGATTGCTTCCATCTATGCATACAGAGTGCAGGAAGCTAATGCTGGCACCTGTCTTCACATTTCCTAAAACAGGAAAAACAGGATAGGTAGCAGCCCTTTCTTTCTCATCTCCACTGACTGTGTTGCAGCTATGTTTTGTCAAACTTTGAATTTATTTCTGCATATTTTACATGGATAATGTGGTGATTAGTAATAATATTAAACACTTTGACCTTTATTGACTCTCTTAAACAAATGTCTCATTCTTTACCTTTTTTTCTTTTTATTCTATAGCTTTAAAGTGGCATTGTGTGTTTTAAAGTATTACATTAGTATGAAATAGCTCAAATGCAGAAATATCAGCTATATTAAGCCTGGCTTGCTCTGACTTCCTAGGGAGGTGGTTCTATCTATTAAGCCTTACTTTTGCAGTGTGCAGCACAATTTACTGGAGCAGCTGTTTAAATCCTCTAATGGTATAGTGCATTTAACTTGATATGTTATTTGTCTTGCTCTTAATGAATCTTTGATCAATTTGTACCTAGTTCACATTTTTTTTTCTGTGCTTTACTGTCCGCAGGAGAAAAAGAATAGCAGGGGCTTAATTTAGAAAGGTCAAAATGGTAAACAAATTTAAAAGGGTCAATGTACTTCAGAGTGTAAAACCACGTCAGGTTGTGGAAGGATCGTTTTGGTCCTAATTCTCTGCATCACATAAAGGTGTCGGTCCTTCTTAGAGTTCCCTGATGCTAACACAGGCAGACAAGAGCTGGCTGCTGAGATTGGGCTTTGCTGTTGTTTTAGACTTCCACTTTTTCAGCAGAGTATTTCAGTGTGTCACAGTGCACAAATAGCCCTCACAGAGCAGTAGCACAGAGTTGCATTACTTGCTCCATGCACAGCAGAGCCAATTAGTAGCAATGAGTCTATCTGGTGGATTTGATTTGATAAGATGGGGGTTTGGTTTTGTTTTGTTTTGCACTTCCACACCTGTAGCAGGCACGTGTATTCTCCACATGAATGATATAATTCTTAATATTGGAAAACTACAGCATGCACCATGAAGTAAACAGTTTGCTTTTAGCAACAATTTTGGGGGCCCAAACAAATTTTTCAAAGAGCTTAACCTTGGAAGATGGAGGATAGGAGTTTGCCTTTTAAAATAAAAGTGGTTTCCTTGGAGAAAAAGCTCTTAGGTCCATGTTTTCAGCTAGCTTTGTAATCAGACTCATTGTTGAAATGTTTTTGGCCAACAAACAAATCCTATGATGATTTCAAGGCAGGGTCAATTAAAATAAACAAATGTTTTTGCTTTCTAGGGAAGCTTTTGTGTCAGTAATGAAACAAATTATGAAGTACTTCAAAACAAAAATAAACACAGACTACCAAGAGTTTTCATTTGGGAACAAGTAGCTCACAGAATGGCAGGGAAATGTACGGCTTATGTGCAAATCTTGTATTGCTGCTGCTCTAATACCAGCACTAGTAGTCCCATTAGATTAATTACTCTTGAATTCAGAGAATCTGCTCATTTGTAGAAGTCCCCATTAGTGTGAAACAGGCCTGTAGCAATGAACTCAAACAAGGATTAAGAGCCATAAAAGAGTAGGTTGTGGTTGGTTTTAATACTTTTTTTGCAATGGGTACTTTACAGACTCTGTCTATAAAATAAATGACAGATTTTGCAGTGCATGGTCCTTTTCTGCAATGTGGCCATGTGGTTTAATCTGGAATCTATTGCTTTCCTGGCACAATGGTAAAGAAAGAGTGTTTCTCTTGCAATTCTCTATAGTCATTATTAAAAACACTCAAGACTAGATAAATAAATTTGTTAAACTATACCTGTCAAGTATGTGTATTTGGAGAATCATCACAGTGATGTGACTTTAAAAAGGCAGAAGTCTCCCCATCTGGAGCAGCCTGAAAGACTAAGATCCAGCAGTCACCTCCAGACAATGAACTGTCATTTTTTGGTTTCTTCTATTCCCTTTGTGTGTTTAACCACTGCTATATTTTATGGGATTGTGGCCTTGTCTATGTAGCAACCCTACATAATGATGTTCCATATCAGGGATAGCAGTAAATAAACTGCTGGCGTTAAGGGTGTTATTTCTGCCTCTTTAACTCATAGCCAGCTTGCTAACACCACTATTCCTACTATCATCAGTAAAGACAGGAGTAGCTGCTATCAAAGTGTGCCAGTAAAAGGAAGAGGAGATTGGGAGTAGCTGCTCAGCATCTGGTGGGATAAAGAGGTGGCAACATTGCCACAATAAATAGAAGGCAATCTTACTGATAATTACCAGTAGAGAAAAGATGACAGTGGTAAGAGTGGTATAGGAAAATAAACACGGGCATTGTGGAAGTTAGCCATTCATGTATGTATTACTGGGAATTAGTTCTATCAATTTATGTTTTGCAGATATTTCTGTAACAATTGGGAGGGGGGCACAGTATTTCAATGTCTCTTTTTCTTATTTCTAAAGCATCAATAGAAAATATACCATGACTGTGTGATTTTTGCAATGTGCTGATACTTTCAAGGCTGTGAGGAGACAACTGCTATTAATCCTGTCTATGGGTTTTCTTTGTTGTGTTTTATGTTCCCTGAACTGTATCCATCTCCTGTTTTCCTGACTTTGCTTTGCAGCTCCAGCTCTGCAAATTTGTGCCCCTTAGCATGACCTAATCTGAGGAGCATCAGAGCTCACTCAAAGCTCCCAGCCCCAGAAGCACAAAGCTTTGCTTGGGTGAGGTCTTGTTAGAAAACAGAAACATTTGCAAGATTATAACACTGTCTTCAACTCAGCCTTTAGAAACATCAGATATATCCAGTTGTTTGAGAAATGCAGTTTAGACATCAGCCCAGCTTGCAATAGCTCAGCTTTCTTTTTGAGACTGGGATGAGGACCATGAGTGCACAATGTGAGATGTCACAGGTGTAAAACACACTGAGAAAATTTCTTCAGTTCTCATAGGACAAACTATATTAGATACTGGTTTGTGCACATGTTTTGGTTACTCTGTGGCCCATGTGGACAAGAAGTTTTCTGCAGAAGAAAACTAGAAGACCAGTTTAGCTATCTGCAGCCACAGCCTTCTGCAAGCTATTCTTGGCTTCTATGCAACTGCAGTGAAAGGTTTGTAAGATATCTGAGCAGGATAGCAGATTATAGTCTTTTGGTTGTCATAGGTAGTCCTTAGTATGTTACCCTGCCTTTTTTGGTGGTAGAATTATATATTCAGTTGATTGTGCATCTGCTCTTGCTGCAAACTGGTCAAGTGTAAACTGGTAATTGTCAGGAGAAAGGGAAAGGAAGGGGAGAATTGGTCTGACAAGAATGGATGCTTACTGCAATTTTTTTTTTTTTTTTTTACTCTTATTGCAATATTCACTACTAGTTTGAGTTTCTAGAAAAATTGAATTGGCAGGCTTACTACCAAATCTGCAACTGGCTTTACAGAACACTGTATTTAAGTGCAAAATGAAATTACTTTATAAAAGAAAACTGAAGATGTCATTTGGAGAGGGGAGAAAGGAAAAAAATAATTCCATCCATAATTTTTAGGGAGGAAAACTTCTATATTTAAAAGAATTGCAGAAAACTCATGCTTCTTTGAGAGGTAACTCATAAAGATGGAAACATGTTGCTGTGCTTTGAAGAGCCCTACAGCAAAGATCTTTGTAATGGTCCATCTCATACTCCAGCTGAACAGGGACCAAATCAGCCAAAGGCAAGAGAAACTTTGGAGGGAGAATAAGAGACCAGTTTTTCATGGCATCATCAGTATAATTGTGTGGATTATGTGGAATGCAGCAGATGTTTAAGCATCATGCCTTGCTGTTGCCACTTTTCTCTCAAAAGGTCATTTAAGGACTTGACCTATGAAGATGTTTCAACCAGCCATGTACAGGGCTGGTAAATTGGGGACACTCTTTAAAAACAAAAGATTCTTGGATCCATAGAATATTTTTTATTGTTAAAATATAATAACTTATTTATTTATTTATTTATTTAGGAGTAGTGTCTCAGTCAGCAGAATCATTTAGTCAAGTGGCAGCTCATTTTGCAGGGCTCTGGAGCAGTGCTCCATGTTTACATTTTCTTTATGCCAGAGCTCCTCTGGGCATGACATTTTAGTCTCTGGTGCCCCTAGAGTCACTGAGGAAAAATGAGGCTTCAGATTAGAAGTGCTTAACTCAAATGCACAAATCTTCCCTTTTTTTCACTGTTGCCCTCCTAATGCTGTGAGAAACTTTTGTCCTTGCTTTTCCTGTTCCTCCTTCTCTTTCCCATCCTGACTGCTGTTTGCTTCCTCCTCTTTTCCATCTGTCACCACTCTTTTGTTCCCTCTCTCTTACTTATCTCTCAGATCTTTTCTTCCTGCCTTTGGCATCTTCCTCATTTTTTTCTTGTCTCAGCAAAATAATTTATTGTCCAACTTGACAGTCTTTTCAAGCTTCCTTTAGTCATTAGGTACTTGCAGAGTACTTAGTTAGGAAAAGTTTGTTGCCTATAATACATGTGCATAACTAATCAATGTAAATTAATAACATGGAATTCTAATTAGTGTTACAATCTGAAAGAAAACAATGAGGTCCCTCTTCCACCTCAGGTTTTCTGTTACCAGTCAGCATGTTGCTGACTTGGAAACACTTGGCTGGTATTTTCCAGAGCAGCAAAAACAAAGTTGTGCTAGGTGTTCCATGTTTGTGCTTTTTCTGTGGATTCATGCTTTGTGTCTTGCTATTTCTTACAGAAAGGCTAAAAATACACCACTCTCTTTTGAAAATGCTTTACAGCTGTTCTGCACAAGATTATCTGGGTAGGCAAGGTCACTAAGAATTGTAGCATTTGTCCTTGAAACACCAGACACAGCCATGGCAATGTGTGTAAAAAGTTGATTGGGCAAGATTCATGAATTGTAGAATGATGGTCAGATTATGAACATTGCTGTATGTGTACAGGTGATGTAATGGAAGGTTTTCCTTGTACTCTACAGTCTTTATGTCAGAATGAAAACTCTGATGCTGTTCTGTAGTGGATGTTTTTAACAGCACAAGACAGGAATGTAATCAGATTGAACAGTTACCATTCTCGTTCATGGATCAGGTTGATAACCTGACATCCTGATTGTAAGTGATGCACACAACAAGGCTTCAACAGCACAGCCTGCTGCCTGAGAATTTAACTGGTTTGGTTTTGTTTTGTAGAGCCTTTGTTTATGCTAGGAATTGTCATGAGTGCCTTTTCCAAAGTGGTTGCTGAAAAGGAGGCATTGTACCACAATGCCATTCCTGATTCTATTTCTGCAACTACTGCAGGCACTTGGTTCTAGTGGATTTCTGCACACCTAACAGAGTATTCAGGTTTTCTTTGCAGTGTTTGAAGCAAAATTCTAGACAGGTAAGCAACAAAGGAATTAAAGCCCGTGGATGCCTTTCTGAAAAATGTCAACCGAGTAAGTCTTCAACCAAGTAAATCAGGAATTTATATATCAATCTAATGTAAGTTCAGGGCATAAATACATGGTGTGTTTTCTCTGAGACTTATCCAGATCACTCAGCAGCTGTGGGTGTCCTCAAATTATATATGGGGATAACAGTCATGCAAATATTTTCTGAGCCCTCTTACATCAAAGGACCAAAGCAGCAGTGACATTGACTTTCTGTCCTGTGCTTGAAAAGATGAAGGATTCATAAGGTGGGTAAGGGCTCTACCTGTCTTCAGATGCAGAAATCCAGTGTTGCAATGGGGAAGATTAGTGATTGCATCTTCGAGTTTTGTTATGCTGAGTTTACAGATCTTTCAGCCAGTGGGAGATTATATTAGTGCAAAATGGGCAATTGAACCCAATGGTGCTAAGCAGAGCACAAATACAAAATCAGTGTCTGATCTGATCCCATGGAGTTTCAAGTAAGGTGCCAGAGGAGCAATAAAGGGCAGGGTGTGTAGGAGCAAAGTGAGCCATGATTTTCATGTCTTGATGGTATTTTTATGTTTGGCTGTTTTTGTGCTTTTTCTGTGGATTCATGTAAGGAAAAGAGGCATTTATTTAAAAGACAAAGGGAGTGTGTGTTAAAATAAAATGCTAAAGTAAAAGATTGACATTACCAATCTGACTGAAGTAAGGACTTGAGGAATTTTTGTATTCTAGAGATACATGGAACAAACCACCAGACACCATTTTGGGTAACAGGTTTGCTCCAAAGAGTACCAAAGGCATGGTTTCAGTCTAAGATGCAAGTTATTTATGACTCAAGTGAAGGAGTAAATGTCAAATCAGGACTTCTTTTCTCCATTTAAAACAAAATTGGAGGGAAAAAAGATTGGTTTTTTTTGGTTTTGATTTATCCTTTGATGTTCAGTTTATCCTATAGTTATCTCTGACATTTTCATTTAGAAATTGCAGTCTAATCCCAGTGTAGTATTTAGCCTTCCTCTAATACCCTGGTAGCTGCAACCATTGCTTCTTGCTCAGTCTTGCTATGCAGCATTTGTTGAAACTGTTTAAATGTTCCAGTTCACTAGATACACTACCAGAGTGCAAAGGGGCTGAAGATCTGTAGGGACAAAAATGAACTCCTTCACAGAGAGCAAAGCTCTTTGGTGCACTGTTCTGATCATGGCAAAAGGAACAGACTGTGGGACAGTCTGAGACTCTCTCATGTTGAACTGGGAACATGAGAACCAGAACCTCAGCCTACAAGTTGTAGATGAATCTCAAAAATCTGTTTTGCTTAGCAGGAGGTATATGTGCCATCCACACCCATTTCTCTGTCTTTTTAAGGGCCAGATATTTGTATTCAAAGCTAATGACTCCTTTGGTTCATCACTGCACTGAAGCAAAGCATTTTGGTAAAACAAGACTCCAGGCACACCTCTCCCTCTGGTGTGCATCTCATGAGTGCTGTGGCACTGCACAGCAGCAGCACTGTCCTGAGGGTTTCCTAAATGGTGCTGGCAGGGTCTGGGTGACTCCATCATCTGGGAGGGGGATGTTTCAATTAGAGACCAGTGACATCTTCCAGCTTGAGCTCTAAATCAGAAATCTGTGAGAGGCACAAAGGGCTGAAATGTGATGGCTGCAGCATTGCAAGTATTTCAGTACACTGAGTTATGCCAGCTTTTGCTTCAGATGTGCCTTCAAGAATATATTGACTCCTTTTAATAAACAGGAATAATAGAGGTTAGGATTAATTAATTGAAGAACAGGCTACAATTAAGTAAACTGGTAACTTTTTGATGTGATATCTGAAAATTCCCCTACAAATTGTGGAGTAATGATTTCCTATGTGTACAAAATACACGTTTGTATTGATAAGAGAAGGTAGTACACAAATTTATTTTGTGTATGCTAAGTTTTACAAGAACATTCTGTGAGACCAACTTAAATTCTGAATTTAGAAAATACGTCCTGGAGTTTAATGCAAGGCTCAAGTAATGCTGTCAAAAATTTGTAGTGAGGAACAGCTTGTTTAAGAAACTAAAAATTATGGCTTAACTATATCAGATGATTTGGATGTCCATCTGGAATTCAAGTGTGGAAGTCTCTGTGCATAACACATGAGAAGACACTGAAATATAAGGACAACCCAAAATTCAATAGGTTTTTGGAATAAGTTACTAACAGGAAAGATTATTGTGTCTTGGAGGATTGTTGTCTCATTAAGTACACACACATCCAGCTGTTTTGTGGGGTTTTGTATTCATTGTACTTACCTGGAATGCAGCATTCATTACTTTCCTTTAAGCATAATAGCAATGTGGGTATAGGACACAGATTTATGTCTGAACATGACCCAAGTCGAGGACTTGACTAAAAAATGAGGTGAGGTTTGGAAACTATGAGCAAACAGTTATGTAAGAGTAAAAGATGCATCAGGCATGTAGATGGGAAATTAAATCTTTCCTCTGGAGCTACTCAGCATTTTTTGTTGTTACTGTTGTTTGGGTTTGTTTGGTTGGGTTTGTTTATGGGTATTTTTTTTTTGTTTTCCATCTGTATTTCTTGCATGTTGGACTGTATTCTATAAGCAAAAATTTTTGGACTGATAACAGCAAACAAAAATCTAGTGTCTCTTTTCTTTGCACTCTGTCTATGAAAAACACAATGGAGAGCTTTGGAGAGAATCATGGACTCATTTAGGTTGGAAAAGGCCTCTAAGATCATCAGCCTAACACTGCCAAGCCCACTATTAAACTATGCCCCCAAGAAAGGCATCTTCACATCTTCCAAACACTGGGCAGCCTGTTCCAAAGCCTGAACACCCTACTGGTGAAACATTTTCTTCTAGTCTCCTATCTAACCTTCCCTTGCTGCAATTTGAGGCCATTTCCTCTTGTCCTGTCAGTTGTTACCTGTGAGAAGAGAGTGATCCTGCCTCATTACCACCTCCTGACAGGGAATTTAGAGAATTATAAGGCCCTCCCTGAGCCTCCTTTTCTCCAGGCTAAACACCCTCAGCTGCTCCAGACCCTGGAGATGTGTGCTCCAGACCCGTCCCCAGATTTCACAAATTATGCTTGTCCCCATCTTCTGGTTGGATTAAGAAAGGCCCTAAAATATGTTGGAGATTAGTTCTATTTTCTGAAAGTTTGTTTTTTTGTTGTATTTTTTTTTCAATGTGGGTTACACAGAAAACTGCTGCTCTTCTACTGTCACATAAAGCATGAAAACAATTAATAGGTGATGCCTGGTACCAAACTGGCTATGCCACTATGACTAAACTGGCTCCTCTATCATTCCATATACTTGCAGCAATATGTGTTTATGTGTACAAAGCCACAGGCACTGTCCTCCTTCCTTCTAAAGGAATTTATCTCCGTCCTGAAGATGCCCTTCAGTTTTCTGACTTGGAAAGGGTAACTTTGGACTGTACCTTTTCCTTCTTTTCATCCTACTTGTGCCTCTGTGTGCCTGTATTTGAAAATGCAGTCTAGATACATGGTGCATGACAGGAATCTGAGGCTGGTGGAATGGGGAGTGTTTGGAGTATGTCACTTGCTCACAGGACTGCATTTGTTTTTTGCCATGAGCTTCTTTTTTCCCCATGAGATAAGACATGGAACTGCATGGCATCTTGGATGGGTTTGAACAACCTGGACTAGTCAGAGGTGTCCCTGTCCATGGCAGGGAGGTTGGAACTGGGTGAACTTTAAGTCCCTTCCAACCCAAGCCATTCTGTGACATTTAGATTCCAAAACAACACTTGTTACTCCCACAGTTTGAGGCACAGGATATATATGTGAATATTAGTTGCTTTAAGAACAGTGTTTGCCTGGAACACATTTTTTAGCTTAAATGATCCTTAGAGATACATGTGTATATGTGTGTGTAGTACATATGCATAGATATATTTACAGGCAAAAATATGATAGTAATATAAAAATAACTGGGATCTGAATCAGATGAATTTGATCTTTCCTCCTCTTTGCAGAGTCTTCTGCAAAGTAATTAACCAAATAATTTTTCCCTCCATCTGTGTAATAGTGTTCATACTCATCTTTAAGCAATTTTAATCTCTGTTTAAGCATCACTATCTGGAAGCAGTGATATTAATTAGATCAGTGCAAGTTCTTCCTGGGCATAATGACAGCTATATAGGAATAAATGGCTTATCAGGTATTTTTGGCTACATGGAAAATAGAAAGCCTTACAGCTTCTTTGGGTTTTGGCAGTGGCTTCACAGTCTCAGTAACACTGCAGAACACTCAGGCTTTTCAAACAGTAATCCAAATGGGAAAGCAAACAAAGTGTTTCATCCTCAAATTTAATGCATGAGACAAATGACTGCATCTTGGGACTCACAGTATTGGTAGAGGGAAATTGTGACTTTTGCAAAGTGTTGGTATAAGCATTTTTAAAAAACTGCAAGACAAAGAGGAGCATACAGAAAAGCTTACTTAGAATAACGAATGGTAAAGCTGCTAATAATGCTGTGATAATTAAAGAACAGAAATAGTATCTGGAATTAGACTGAATGAGCAGTTGATACCTATAGAAAAGCTCAAGAATTAATAATAAATATTCTGGGGTACTTAGGATATTGCTACTACTTGATGATAATGCAGTTTGTGGCTTTAAATTGTTGGTTTGTTGTTTGGTTTTTTTCTGTAAAACTGCCCACCGCTGCTAACACTGATCATGGCATTTACTCATGTTCAGGTGTTGTTTGGAAGTAGCTTTAAATGCCAATAATGAACAACCTTAGAGGTTCCACATCTCACCAGATATATGTTGTGGGCTCAATCTCACATTTTTTTGGGGTTTTTTTTGATCAAGGAAAATAGCCTCCTTTGTCTAATATTAGTTCCTTTCCACATATTTTTCTGTTGTTGTTTTTTTTTTTTGTGAAATCTTTGGGTTCTTTGTTGAAGAAAGAGGGGCTTTTTTTTTCTGCATTATGTCATGTTAGGTAAAATCAGTGCACCTCAGAAGCTTTTATTGTCATTATGCTATAGAGGAAAAGCCTGGGAAATAATAGAACCCTTATTCAGGCGGACAGGAAGATTTTCATCTCATCTTGAGATGTGCCAGAGTACCTCATAATCAGCAAACAGCTGCACTGCCATTTCCTCTAGGTGCAATTTTGTCCTGAGCACTGCAGAGGAGGCAGTGAGAGCATCTCCTTGGGTCTGAGGGGTTGGGTACCAAAAGCAGCAGGGCCAAGGTTTCATTCAAATGACAAAACTATTTCCTGACCTTCTGATATGCTCAGGATATTGATTTGTTTGGGTTTTAGGACATTAATTTTTAATGCCTTTTTAAAAATATTATAGTGCTTTGTTCTATGAAGAGAATTATCATTTTTCCTTCATCAGATGTTTGCTAACAAATGTGTCATCAAGGATATTTTTTTTTTTGAGATGAAGTCATGTATAATGTGCATAGCACATGATCAGCTATAGATTGGGAAATAAGAGCCGATTAGGGTTCCACATAGGGAGTATTTTCTTTTCTTCCTAAAAAAACCCCATTTTTTTCTTTTTTTCTCATAGTATCAGTTGGGTTTTTGAAGTTATAGCAGCTGTTGGTTTACAGGAATTTTGCTAAGTGTACTTAGGAGTCTTATGAAGTGTACATCACTTATGGAAATTGGAAAATTTGGAAACAGATCTTCCAATTCAGATCCTAACTTAAAAAAACAAACAAACCACTCTATCCCTTAATAAAGTGTTGCAATACTTGTGTTAGTTTGTAAACTCTGAAGTGTGGACTGTGGAAAGGTTTCTATGAGAGAGACAGGTATTAGAAAGAAAAACAACATGCCATTCCAGAGAAAAACTATATAAAATAATTTGCTTAGCTGTGGTTTCTTCCCTTTTGTATTTGCTTTTTGCAAATAATCTGTCCTTCACAGCTTAATATTTGCATGGAGAAAATATTATTATAAAAAAATGTAAAGTTTACAAAAGAAGGTGGTTTCTGGATGCTGGGACTGTAGTTTTTGTTTAAGCAACAAAAAGCTATATATTTTTTAATCTAACTGCACCTTGTATTGCATTCCTACCTGCATGTGTGTGAGAGCAAAGATGGTGGAGTGTGGTGCTGCTGAGGTAGAGGCAGTGGCTCTTCACACAATAATGGGGAAGTTGCCCCATCTAGGAATGAATCAGTTCCATCTGCATGAGGGCAGAGGCTCCCTGCAGGAGCTGGAGTGCACTAAATCCTCCCAGATTTCTAAGATGGATGGGGCTTTGTGGGGACAGGCAGCATCATGAAAATGCCAGTGGGAGGAAGACCTGGAAGCAGAATTGGTACCAATGCCTGTAATTACAGAGAAGAACAGTGATTGCAACTAGGACTGATCTTTCTGAAACTTTTTAAAGGCTTACTGGTAATGCATCATAGAAAAATATGAGCTCAGGTGGCCCAGGGGACAACTGCATCAACAGAAATGGAAAAATTAAGCCACACAATGTCCTCAGCCACCTATCGTCAAACCCCAAGCCTCCTTTCCATCTTCACGTTAATCTTTCACTTCTGCTTTATCCCTACTTGAAAGTACCTCAATCCTTGCACAAATTCAGCAGCTGTAGAATAAATGCACCCCCAGCATTAATTAAGGATAGAGTGTTCCCCAAAACACATTCCTTGCAGATGATCCAATAGACTCTCTGAATGCCTCAACTTAAATCAACTCCAGCTCCAAGGAGGCCCTCCCAGGCAGGCTCACACAGATGTACCTCTTGTTATTCTCTGGGAGTCAGCAGAGCCACTGCAGAGAGGAGCCAGGCATGGAGCTGAGAAAGGCAATCAACTTTCTTTTTGTTTGAAGATGGTGGGGAGGCTTTGTCCACAATTGCAGCTGCACCTGGGCTCCAAATTGCCTCTTTGACAAGGCCAGGCACACCTCGTTCCTGTGTGACAGCATCTCCTGTGAGCCACATTTACACACACAGGCCAAGCCTGGTGTCCTCATCCAGAATCAGGTCCTGATCAGCTGTTTTTTCCTCTAACTTTCAAAGTGATTTGAGTAAGGAAGGCATTAGTATGTCATTTGGGATTGATATTTATTTTATGAAGCATTTAAGTATTCTTCAGAAGGAATTGCATTACACACATATCAGCTACATATAGGACAGCTTGATTCAACAATGAAAAAATAAACAGGGCAATTTTATTCTTTATTGCTCAGTTTTCCCCCTTCATTTTCACTTTGCTGTCTGAAATAAAATTAATAATAATACTATTTCTAGCACGTCTGAATGTCTATTGAAATAATAAATCAAGCTTCCAAGGCACAAGTGTGACTTTAAAATACATAAACATTAATGATCTTCATTTTTCTTAGCTTTGTCTTTTTATTTCTCTCTCTGATAGCATATCAAACCATGCTTAATAAACCAGATACCCAAGTTAAATTGTGTACTGCATGTACAACAGTTTTTACCATGCAGACACGTAAATGGGCTTGGCAGCCACTTTGAAATATAAAGAGATTCATAAGCAAAATATTCACCCCAAAAATCTCCAGTTCAAAACATATCCAATTAGAATTCAGAGAGCAGATGAGTTTTTAAATGCAATCTTAAGCTTGGAAGGAGAATCTATCAGGAGATAATTGATTCCACCAAACAGAAACAATCATTGAAAGTGTTCTGCCACCAGAGGATCCTAAGGGCTATAGAAATGGTAATAACTCTATACTTTTCCTTATGATATTTCTGACAGATTTCTACAAGCCTTTGTCCCAGCTCACTGAGCAGGCACCCCTTCTTCGTCACGCTACGTTGCCCTGCTTTTGTCCTGTTTCTCTCCTGGATGATGAAGGCAGCTGGGTTTTCACCTCCCTTTCTCCTCCAGCAGAGCCAGAGGAGAGCCACACATCCAGGGCCATCCCCCTGCCTCAGCCAAGGTGTCACAGGGCAGGACAGCATCACCTTGGGCTCCTGGCACTGCTGGCTTTGAGGGAAGGAGAGACAGGGCCATCACCCCTCTTAGACAATTGCAGCTCCAGTGGTGGAAGGACCAAATATTCTCACACTTCAAAAGCTTTCTCCTGTCTTTTGGTTACCCTCTGCTCTTTCCTTCTAAATCTCCTTTTCTTCTGGGGAAAAAGCCCTATCCCAAGCCTGGGCTGTGCCACAATAAAAATAACTTTTGCATGCCCATATGAGAAGCCCTGGAGGAGGGGCCTGTGACTGTGGTCACAAGGGTTTTCAGGATGAAGAAGAGATGAGAATGTTGACTCCATGATCAGAAGGCTTGATTTATTATTTTATGATATATGTTACATTAAGAATATACTAAAAAGAAATAGAAAGGAAAAGGTTTCTTCAGAAGCTAGCTAAGCTAAGAATAGAAAAGAATGAATAACAAAGATCTGTGTCTCAGACAGAGCAAGAGCCAGCTCTGCCATGAGTGGTCAGTAAATCCAAACACCCACAGGAGACCAATCACGGGTCTACCTGTTGCATTCCACAGCAGCAGATAACCATTGTTTACTTTGGTTGCTGAAACTGCAGCTTCTTACAAGGAAAAATCCTAAGAAAGGATTTTTCATGAAAGATGTCTGCGACAGGGGCCATTGGTGTCTTTATTCCAAACAAATAATTTTTATGGAAGTTATTTAAAATAAGTTAACATATTCAGCCTTTTCCTACCTCTCAGGAGGAAATTGAGCAGATCTCTGGCTGCTTTAGGTTTACAGTTTCTAGCTTTCATTATTTCCAAAACTGTAGTGAAAGAGAAATATTTTTCCTGATGTATTCAACTTTTGCTATGTTTAGCCAGTGGACAATCTGCCCCTAAACAGGAGTATAATATGTGCTTTGATTTAATATTCTATTTGTCTTTCTCTCTATCTGTACAAAGAATGTGCTTAGACAAGCCTAAAAGAAGTTTGTGGAATAATTGTTCTGGCCCATATGTAAGCAAGTCATATTTTACCTCTTGTTGACACTCAGCGATTTTACTGCTTTTTAGTTTTGCTCTGTCTTCTTTTTCATCAATGATTTAATTCATTTAGAGCACTTTTAATTAAAAAAAAATTTGCTCTGTGGGAGAGGATGATTTATTTTTGGGGGTTCTGTGTGTATGAGTGTGGATATATCAAACTTCTATTTCTGTTTTGGTGAGATTTTTGTTAATCTAGAGCTGTGCTGACTGCCAGTCTTTGCTGGGAGAATGAGTTCTTGGAGCCATTCTGGTCAGCTCTAGTTAACTAGATTTATTTATTTAGGTTTAGTTAGGCCCAGCCTGAGCATGTGAACACACATGCAGATTCTTGGAGTCCTTTAATGACTCTTTGCTCAGAGAGAGAAAAATATTGCCATGACTTAGGGATATGGGCTGTGGACTTACTCTCACAGACATGAAAGGCTGTGATGTTTCAGAGGAAAGGAACCAACCCAGCAGGATGGGTGGGTAGAGAGACAGAATTTCCAAACGCAAGAGCAAGAGGAGTTGCTGCTAATTTAAGCACCAGAGACCCTCCTGCTTTGAGGTGTAATAAAGAAAAGATGCACTTTCCTCTCCTTCTGGTGAGAGATATTTGAAACACAACTCTGTTATTAGCTTCCTGTGTGTTGTCTCTCTGTTCTGTTTGCTTTTATCACTTCTTCAGAGCCCTGCAGTTGGGCTAATTTCAATACTGATAATTAAACTCTTTCTGCATTAGTGTTCCCCAAAACAAAGCCAAAATATTGCTTCCAACTCATCTGGCTCAGTTAAGAGATTCTGGATGATGTATTACATCTTTTTTAAGAGTTAAAAAGCTAAAGTAATAGTTATAAATAGATGTATAAAATCATGCCACTGCATCTCAGAAGCACTGCACTCAAGGAGAGCAATACAATTGACAAGCAATTTAAGCTGCAGTGTGAAAGGATGCAGAAATAACAGGATTTGCATGAAAAATATTGAGATCATGAGAACATCAAATTTAAACAAAAAACTCGTGTGCCTCATGACTAAATCATGAGAACTGGCATTGCTGTTATAGCATTCAATATGCTTGGCTTTTGAAAATAGTTTTATAATGAGGGTGGAGTGTATGTATCTGTACAGAAAATGAGCATTGTTTGTATCTAGCTAGCTCATTACTATGAGAATCAGGAATGCAAGACTCTGAAATCTTAATACAGGTCAGAAGATCTCAGATGCTTCCAGCTATGGTTGAGCCCACATTGTCAGGAAGATAACCCAGAGCAAAGACAGAAACTGACCCTGCTTTCAAATCAGTCAATCAATCAGTGATTAAACAGTGCCACCAAACAAGAAAAAAAATTAAAAAAAACAAAAGTAGGGGGAATTTCAATCAGGAATTTCAATCAGGTAGCTGATTGTCTATTTATTTCATCTTATCAGTGACAATCATTTATCTTGGGACAGAATACAGTTACATCAGTGATGGTGGCAGAAGGGTCTGAAGAAGGGTCATTGCAAAGAGACTCTCTCACATCCATCTGGCTTTACTCTTGCATGACTCACAGCCACCATGACAGATTTCTTTCATTTTCTTTTGCTGCTGCTGTGCTTTCTGACACGCTGCACGGTCGAGAAAAAGGTAATAGGTACTTGTTGTCTAAAGGAAAGTACAGACTTTCTAAATCACTTTATGCTTTCATTGTGTACTGTATCACTGCAAATGGGGGTGGTACTTCCAGGGGTTCTTTGTTTAATTCCATGAGGGGCTTGTCATAAATTAAGGTGCTTCAGGGGCATTCATGTTTTCTAAATTCTTTGCCAAAACTGAAGTGTCAAAAAAATAATCCTACAAAAGCACTTAGCTCTGGAACTTAATATTCCTCTTTTAATTTTAATGGTTCTCGCTGAGATTTCTTTAATACCTTACATTCTGAATATTTTAAATAAGCATGTAAGATGCCCACATGGGGATTTTTCAGTTTGTTTTTAAAATAGCTATCATCCTCATGATAATGAGGAGCAGCATTTATATAGGCAATCATTTTTTTAAAAAAACTGAATATAGAGGAGAGTAATTTCTGCTGTCTGCAAGTTGCTAGGCTCAGCTGCTTCATAGCATTGTACTGAATATGAAATACACCCCTGGAAAAGATTCAGACTGCTCCTCTAAAGAAGCAACTGAAATTTTCTCTTTTTTTTAATTTAATTTTAACTTTACAAGTTATGAATTCATGTACACTTCACACCATATTATTTCTAATTAAAAGCATTTAAGCCAAACAGGACACTTGGCTCTATGCTGCAATTCCTGGCAGAATTTTGCCGTGCCACTTTTTTTCATATATTT
Organism: Agelaius tricolor; assembly: GCF_023055355.1. NCBI lineage: Eukaryota > Metazoa > Chordata > Aves > Passeriformes > Icteridae > Agelaius > Agelaius tricolor. The sequence continues at coordinate 41,739,194 of NW_027269269.1, read as the reverse complement.
CATAGCTGACACTTTGTAACAGGAATGCTTTCGTCTTGAAAAATCAAAAATACAATCACATATTCCAAAGGCTGCAGAATTTGGATTCACTTAGTCTAGATAAGAACTTCATCCTTGTTATTGGTACAGCAAAACAGAAATATGGGTCCTGCTTCCAAAATATATGATTATTTTATTGGGTTTTGTCTTTTTGAGTTCTCAGCTCAAATTAATGGTTGGATTGCATTTGGCATCAACAGGTCTTCAGTGTGATTGTTTAACACAGGCTTAAAATGTTGTGACAATAATGTATCTAGTATTACAAGGATTGTGTTAATAAAACTGCAGCACAGTAGCAGTAAAATAAACCATGAGGGAGGAAAACTGGGTATTGATGGGCAATTTCACACTGTTCACCATGACTCTGGCAATTAGCAGTAAAAATGAGATGATTTTACCTGGGAAAGGAGTCTCTTTCCAAACAGTGCATTTTACTATTCTCATCTGCATTGCAAGCACTCGTGTGTTGGAAACACCCCAGTCAGAGCAGACCTTCCTTCTTGCCAGAAATAATTTCTTCCTGTTGGCCATGAGGAACGGGAGGGAGAAAGAAATTTCTCTTGCTTTGTACCCTCCTGCCTCTGCCTGCCTTCCCCCAAAATGTGTGTTCAGCTGAGCCTCTTGTCCTTTGGGACAGAATCCTGTTCCCTGTGCTGCAGAGAGCAGCCAAGGCAAGGCAAGGATGGTCTTTAATGGATCCTCCCTTGCAAAAAATCCCACCTGGCCAAAAATCCCTTCCTGCTGCCTCGGTCAGCTCAGCCTCACGTGAGGCAATGCCGTTTATTTTCTAGGGACTCTGCCAAGTCCAGAAGAGATTATGAGTCTGGAATGCCTAAGCCCTGAAAGTTGGGCAGGTCTGGGGTTCTGTTGAAGAATCAGAAGTGACTAATCTGTGACATGACTTAGGCAGCCAGAAGACAGAACTGCTCCACACTGGGGCTGAGCTGGGGAGAACAGCCTGGGAAGAGAAGTTTGGGGTGTATCTTTGTGCCCCATGCCCCCAGTCCCATGCCATTGGGATGTTTCCTGAGGAATAGGTAGACCAGAATCCAGATTTCAGTAAAAAAAAAAAAAAAAAAAAAAAATTCTAATATAAGTTTAAAGTAAGCTTTGTTGGAAGGCTTCAACATGAATTATTTTTTATTGAACGGTAAATAATTCTACCCCGATAATATAAATTCCAGGAAAAAAAAAAAAAGCCTGAAGCCCTGCTGGATACTTTGCCAAATTTTAGTGTATTTAGAACCTTAGTAATCATTTTCTGTTTCCATGTTTGTACATTATTTGGAATAGTACTGGATTTTTGTAATTTTTCTTTCTTTGTACTTAATATCGTATATATTTTAAATATCAGTGTTTGTAATTATCTAGGATTGAGAGAGAAGTCTAAAAATAGTTCTTAGCAAAGATTGATTTATCTTTGGTCTTGTGTCTGTCTTACCAAGCTGAGTACAACTAGCAAACTATAATTTAGGGAAAATTCCTGTTGTGGAGAAACAAAATCTTACCTCAACTTTGTTTCTCCAGTTTGCAGAAACAAAAATACAAGAGAGAAAGGTTTGTAGAAGCTTTAAAGCCTTTTAGTGCTGAAGTTTATTTAAGGGCGAGTAATTTTGGAAATAATCTAAAGAGGTTGTTTTGATTTTGTAGGTTTTTCTTTTGCTTTTACAGCGTCTTGCATGTTAGAAGGTCCACTAAAGAAAAGCATAACATTTTCAAAGTTACATAATCATTTGTTTGTTGCTGACTGCAGGCTAAAAGGCATTATTATTATTTTTTTCTTTTTTAAATCTGTAATTTTACAGACCTTTTCACTGCAAGCTGTTTGCTTCCCTCTCCTCACTCTTTCCCCCCGGATTTCCATTTTAGAGCAACAGCTGGAAATATCTACCTTGCTCTTTTTACACCACCCCAATTTCTGTACTTTTCTATTGCTGGACTTTACACATCCCACAATGTGACTAGGTATCTGTCAAGATGCTGTCTGTTATCTCATTGTCTCCTCAGAGGAAGAAGCATGGGCAGTGAAGTGTTATGTTTTGATTGGGACTCGGGTTTTTTTAATTTGCACATGTTGGTCTGTATTTCTGTTAGTATGTTCAAGGTCATAAAAATGTACTTTGTGCTTCAAGGGAAAAATAGTCCTTTCTTCATCCAGGATTTCTTGTCTCAGGGCCTAAGAAAACTCTGTTCAGCTCAGCCAGCAGAGCCTGTCAGCCATTGGTTTGCACTCTCAAACTGGGGGGCAATTTTTCACACCTTAGGCCATTAAATGTTCAGAGCAATTATACTTTTCATCTCAATTATTTCTCATGTGGTGAGTGGAGGAGAGGTTTTAGTATGTGTCTTCATTAGTTAGTGGTGCTGGGGAGATGAACTGCAGCTCATCAGCAGCAGGCAGAGCTTCCCTGGAGGTGATTTTTTTAAATAACTAAAAAATAAATAAACCCTCCAACATGTTGCTGTAATGTAACCAAAAATTCGCAATGAAACAAAATGGAGGTCAAATATCCATTTTATTTTGTAAGAATGGGATCCAGAGACTTTTTGAAAAGTGGGATACAGAAGCAAAGAGTAGCTAATATAGATGACACAGAGAACTCAGAGAAATCAGAATTCATTCATGAAGTATGGAAAAAACTGAATACATGAGGCGTAGCACCCATAACATGAGCGCATATTTTCATCTGCCAAAAAGTCCTGTTTGTCTTTTGAGACTCACTTTTAAGCTTAGAGCAAGCCTCAACCACTCTGCTGTCTTGGTAGAAGGTAAGGGGCTGGAAGTAGAAGATGTTTAAGTCCCTTCTAACCCGGAGTATTTTATGGTTCTACGTGTCAGGGAGAATATACCAACCTTTAGATGTTGTGAGCCATTGTATGGCTGCTGACTGTTTCACTGAGTGCTGTTGAAAATCAACGTTACATTAGGAATAACCATTCATTTTTCAGTGAAAACAAAAAATTCTGTGTTTTGCAGCAGATTCAATTTATCAGTCAGCACACTTAGCCTGTATTCTCTTAAGAAGGACTCAAACCAGTCAGATATTAATCTCAATATTTAATTTTGTTTTACAGTAGAGGCTTGAGGCTTCTTATGCCTGTTTGCCTGTTTCCAGGCATAAGAAGTTGAAAAATATGTTTGAATGTCTACCCAAAACTGTGACTGATACAACTAGTGAATTGAAAAGGCTGTACTCCCAGGACTCAGTGAAATCACTTTCCTTTGAATTGCTTGAAATACATCAGTTAATTCTGTTAGCTAGTTGCCTTGATTGCCTATTTGGGTGCTAGAGAGAAGCAGACTGTGATTAGTCTGATTTATTTTAAATGCCTACCCTAAGTCAAGGTCAATCACATCCCTTGATCTTGCAATTTCCTTTAAAGAAATTCCAGATGAAGAGCTCAAATGCACATTCCAAAAGTCTGGGGGAAAAGTGAACATTTTATTCACCTGGAGAAAACGATTTTATATGTATTTTTCTTTTGCCAAAGGCTGTCATTACATTTGTATTAGTCATAATAGAACATATTGTCACTTGATTTAGATTTCTACTATTCAGAAGACTCCTGCCAGTGTGTAACTGTAAAGAAACCTGCCTGGTCTGGGAGGCAACCATTGATTTTTAAGAAAATGTCAAAGCATCTGTCTGAATTCCTATCTTTGCCCTTAAAGAGAGAAATGCTTTTTCTAGCAGCAGTTCTTATTTCTTTGAAAAGCCTTATATCAATTTGAGGTGCAACGAGAACAGGCCTAAACCTTGGCAACTCAATCTTATTCCAGTACTTTTCTCACTGGAATCACTCCATGTCTCATTGATAGACATTTTGATGCTTTTCTCTTATCTTCTTGCCTAATCTCAGTGCACAAGGAAAAATGCACCATTTCTTTAAGTTTAAGGTCAGGGGAGTGTGTCTCCACTGCTCCATGAAATAAAGGTGTGATGGTTCCACTGATGAATGCACAACTGTTCACCTGCAATGGAAACAACCACCAAGAGAAAGGCAGAATTATCCACGTCAGAAAAATGCACCTCTTATAAACTATAGGCATTATAAACAGTGGATATTTTCACTAATTACAATTAAACCTATTTTTCCTTTCAAAATGAGAAACAGCAACACAGAAGAACAGCCCTAGTTTTCTACAAGTATAATTTATAAGCATTTCTTTTGGGAATCTGCCTGTACTGATATTGCTTAAATATGTGACATTGATCTAAACAGAGAGTAGATAAAGTAGGTATTATATAAATTTAATAATGCACATTTCATTGTAGGGATATCTTTCTGATGTCATACCATCAAGAAATATATAGTGGGCATTTTATCTTGCAAGAGGTTATCACAGACACCTCACTGTCACAACCAATTATCATCCCTGTAAATGATAAGTAGGTGAAGATCAGGCTTATAATGAAAATGACCTTGAAGATTCCCTAACTCAGCCCAGCAGAGACAAGGAAATTTCAAAAACTTCTTAGCAGCTGTAATGGTGTCAGGGTTTTGCTGCAATGAGTCTCGCTATAAGGGAAGGAGTTGGAGAAATGAGAATGAAAAGGACAAGTAGCAAACCAGAGACCTCAACTAAAAGAATTTCTCGGTTAAGTTGGTATAAACTTACATTCCCTCGCTCATTTGAAACAGCAGGGTTTTTATCAGGACAGTTCATGCCCTTACACGTGCCTGTGAGTAGGAAAAGGGCAGCTGTGACAGCTATTTGAGACGACCTTATGTTACACCCTTGTTAAAGCTGATGGCAGTGATTTCAGCAGAGCTGGCATTTTGCTCTCCCTCCGGTGTCCCCTGCTGGTGGCACATCACAGGCAGGTGGCAGCTGGAAAGGGTCTCAGTCCAAAGTTAGAAAAGAAGGTAATTAAAAAATGTTTGTAGGGAATGTTCCATGATAAAGCAACGTGCAAAAACTATTTAGTGATTCTTTTTTTCTGAGAGTTCTCGTGTTAAATGAGACAGCCTAGCAACCCAAAAAAATCATAAGTTCAAAGTCTGTATTTTGAAATAGTTGCTCTTTCTGAAAATGGAAATATGAAGTTGGTACCATAGGAGTTTTGTTTAGGCAGGAGGAAATGGTACCATCAGATATGGTGGATAAAGTATAATAAATCTGTCATGCTTTCCTAAGCTTGCTTAAAATGGAAAAAAGAAAAGGATTGAAGAATATGTTTCCAAAATTCAGTCATATAAAAAATACCAAGTTTACCATTTAGAAGTCATGGATATTTTTACACTAGTGAAGCATCTTTGAGTTGCTGATTTCTCTTTTGTTAAGAAAACTGTGTTACAGCGTGTCAAGCTATACTTGATGCACCTAAAATGTTTAAGATACTCTGAATTATCCATTGCAAAAAAGTCAGACACACACTCTCACACATTCACTCTTGTCCCACTTATCGTATTGACAAGTAGAAAAGACATTAAATGGAGTATAAATGATACAGAGCCTTGTAAAGCAAGGAAACTTGACTTGATGCTCTGCTTAGCTGACAGAAAACCAAATACTTGACAGCAGTCACGGCAGCAAACATGGCTGTTAAAAGTTTTAAAGGATTGCCTAGTAGAAGCAGAAATACACTTCCAAATCTGCTCCGAGGTACACATACAGCATGTGTGAAATACACACCAAAATCTGAAAAAGAACCCTTTAATCTGCCCAAGACTAAGTGCCCTCTTTCAGTTCAGTTGTTTTCTGCTGTGTACAGGAGATGTTGCAAGTCTCAGACTTGTTTGGAAACAATTTCTCTGTGACTGTTGAGAAACAAATTCTTTGTCGTATCCTAAAGAGCTGAATGTGCTTCTCAGTGATCATTTTCCCATTTGTGTTGCTTTCATGCTTCAAAAAGCATCTTAGAATTAAATGATAATATATCAAAAGAATTGATGTCTGGGTGGTGGGTTATCACTTATCAAGGTATTCTGAAGTGATTATTGCAGATCAATTAGGAAGGAAAAATTTCTGTAGGGAAGATAAGATGACAAAGTGACAAAGTGCAAGGATTTTCTGCATTTCTACAGAAATGTAGAAAGTATTTTTAAAAAAAAATTAAATTCATAGATAAATTATGAAGTAAAAGCATACTGCCTCAGAGAATAGTATGTAGGTCTTCTCTGTGTTATGTCTTAATTTTTTTTTTAATTTTCTATTTTTTTTTTTAGTTTTTTGGCTTCCTTCATTTCAAAACTCTATCCTAAGTTGATTTGTGTAATTGTGTGGGGTAACTCCACTACTGAAATTATTTTCAGAGTTTTTCAGGTAATGTACCTTGGTTTATCCTTGCTCCTTTCTTTGAATCCACCACAAGAATATTTCCAAAATACCTCTGCCTCTTCTCTCATATGGAAGAGGAGTGGATTGGAAAGCTGATAACTCAGAGCAAATAGGAGAGGAATGAAAGCTGCTCTTTGATCCCAAATTTTGTGGTGCATTCTTGTTAGGGAAAGACATCCCTACAGGAGGTTGGTGCATGTGTGGTTTAGCAGGGAAGTAAGGTTGGGTCTCTTCCCAGTCTATACATCACCAATATAATTTCAAATCCATAGTATTGTGATTTGAGCAGCTGTAGCCTGCTCAGAGAGAGCTCTGTGGTGTGATGTTAGTAACATCTGAGATCTCTTATCAAATCTAAAAACACTTCTAGTGGTTTTTTTGGTTTTGTTTTATTTAACCTCATTTGTCAGTTCCAGCGATTGCATGAGAAGCACTCGTGAGCATTAGAGAAATTGAATCATTTAAGTACTTTAAATTGAATCATTTAAATACTTCTTTTTTTCCTAAACCTCTAAAATGATCCAAGGAAGGGTTCTAAAGCCCCAATGTCGAATTGATTACATCTTTATTTTTTTTTAAATTTCTTTTAATCATGTCAGTCTGATTGTTGTAGGACAGCGGTAGACAGAAGGGGTAGTAGATGTTAACCTGTGATATTTTAAAAACGTAATGGGGGGGGTGGGAATTCTGTTCATATTCTGCTCCATATTTATTTATTGTGATATTTTCTACCACAGGTTTATTGTTTGTGTTGCAAAGAGTGTGCTGCTCTTTACTGTTTTATGTACATTTCTGTGAAAGATATAAGCATATTGATATGGCAGATCTGGCAGGTCCACACTTCACTGCCCATGAAACAAACTGAGGAAAAAAGAGCCCAAGGTTACCTACACATATACAACACACAGGAAATGTGTTTATTCTCACAAGATAGGGTATAAGAGATAGCACATTCATGTATTTTGACTGATGCAAGTTGAATAATTCTTACCTAGCAATGAAGTATGTAGCAGTTGTCACTCCACGTTCAGAGGTTGGGGTCATATTATTGAGGGTTCCTTGGTTCTCATCCAGGGCTTTTGCAAAATCACTTGCAACAGCCAAACATGAGCTTCCTGCTCTTCTGCTCCTTTATTCACATAACATACTATTTACTGGGCTTTTAATGCTTGTATAGCACTTTGATGCCAGAGTTTCAAGTGAAATTTGCTGTGTCTTTACAAGATACTGATTTGTTTGCATGAACTGGCCCTGGAGCACCTGAGTACAACCAAAGAGATGTATTACAAGGGGAAGCAGAATCCAGTCTGAGGGCACTGGCTGCTATCTTAATAGCACCAGTGATCTGTGGAGAGCATCAATTAGTCTCATGCTCTACTCAGTTCACAATAACAGTTTTTGGTGACACATTGTTATTAAGGTTTTCTTGGATTCAGTTGTTCTTGTGGTTCTAAAAATCAGACAAGAGAGTATTTAGTAGTAGCAGGTGTTAGCAAACTATCATTACTAAGCTCCCTCAGAAACAATTTATGATCTATTTTATAGATCCTACCATGCTCATGAATCTAAGCTTCATTCCTGATGCAATTGATCAAACTAAGCCCTGTAAAGGCAGTAACAAGGCAGAAGGAGGGGATGGATTTTAGGATTCTTTAGCAAGTGAGAAAATGAGGAGAAAGGAACAGTATGACACTATGCTGGTTAGTAAACCCAGCTGATCAATAACCTTATTTTTAGCAAAGGCTAAATTGTCCCATTCTGGGAGCCTTTTGTACAAACACCATTGTAAGTGGGAGAGTATGAAAATGGGAGCTTGTAGGGATGCATAGGGGAAACAGCCACAGTGTTTGGGATTTCAGGGCATTCATTATTTACAAAATGCTTGTGGCTGGCAGTGTTAATTACTTCACTTCTAAAGAAAGTGGAAGGCTTGTTCTGCTTTCCAGTTGAGAAGAAGCTCTTTACTATGCAGCATTATTTATGTGTTTGCAAGGAAGCAAACTTGTCAGTTGGTTTCCTTATTTTATTTAAAAGCTGTAATCATTACAAACTGGTGAAGCAATAGTTGAGGTGAATCATGGCTGTTGGGGAGCTGCAGGAAAAAAAAAAAACATTCAAAGCCCCTGCCGCAGCTACACTTAGCATTGGAAGGAGCTGAGGCTCCTGCTGATCCTGTGGGAATTCACACCACGGGGCAAGGAGCTGGCTGGGATCAGACTAGTTGCCTCTGCCAGAGCAAGACAAAGAGACAAGGAGAAAGAACGTGCTGCAGTTGTTTGACAGCCTCTGGTAAATTATGCCTCTTACCTGTAAAGTCTCTAAATCCCCTTTCAGCATCTCACAAAGAACAATAATTGTTTATTGATCGAAACGTTAACAATGTATCGCTTGTTCTTCAATAAGGTCTAGAAATGTAACTCAAGGGCAATAACTGCTTTGGATAAACAACAGACTTGATGGATGTGTGGGGTTTTTTTTTTCTTTTTCTAAACTATGAGCATACTGTTGAAGCATTTTGTTGTTATCTTGATGTAATCCTTGTACACACCTGTACCTGTATGGGCTTCAGTCTGTCTTTCAAAGAGGCATTTTTCTTAGCAGTGTTTAATACGTCCCTATAAATGGCTGTTTTAAAGCACATAAAAATGCAGAATTCTGTTTCAAATAGCTCTTTTTACCTTCCTGCAGCATCTGTGCTTTGTCAGCTGCTCAGATGTTATATAGAAAAATAAAAAGCAAAGCGATACGAGATAAAACACTTGGCAGCATAAACATCAGTGGAGGAATTTTCCACACACTACCAGCATTGTGTGTGCACTAGGTGGGCACACAGGATGTGTTTCTCAGATAACAACCAGCCAAACTCTTAAAGGAATGTAATAATATGGAAGTTTGTACCTGTGTATTTTTAAACGAGTGGTTTTTTAAAAGAGTTTATTCTGCTTCATTTCAAGATAGAGTGGTTATGTTTAAAATGAAAGTGCCTAGCAGAACACCAGGCAGGGCATCTTTGATAATGACACCAACAGCAGGAGGCTCTAACCACGTTGTCATATAAAACTCTGCCTCATTCAGAATGAGTACAACAAAATTTCCAGATGTAGGGCTTTCTCCAACCTGGTAGATCTGGACAGCTGATAAACCCTAGGGTGTCTCAGCAACAATTAGTTACTTATCTTCCAATCTTGAAAACGGAGGCTGAAAGTTAAGTAGCCACATAAAGCTAAACACCTCTGGGACAGGTCTTGGGTCCAAGCTAGGCAGAAATGACAGAAAATCATTGAGAACTGAAAACGTTAAAAGGTCAGAAATAAATTGTGATCCAGCCCTGTTTGACCAGTTTATCAGTTGGTATTTTGGTCTCCTTTTAAGAATAAAACGACATTTTCCCTTCTCTGAAGCTGTTTGTGTTGGCATTAAGGATTTACCTACCATCTAAATATGTCATCTTATTTAGATGTGTATCATACTCAAGAAGGGTCATGTTTCTAGAGGAAACTTTGACTCAGGAAATCTTTTAGTGGAAATATCAGTGATAATGTAAGAAATGAGTGGCAGAGGACTGGGAAGATGTGGCTGCCTGACTTAGTTACACTACAGAACATTCTGGAAATTCATCCTTGCAACACGGTTAGTGAAATTCTGGCCACAAATAAGCCAAAATCAAGAAGTGCTTTGTGATTTCTTTGGAATCTCAGATCTTTAGTCTATATAAATTCTTTGCAACTTTCTGCAGAGAAAGCAGATTTATTGTAGCAAAGACTGTAAATTAAAATATAACTGTTTTGTATGGCTATACCTTTTCAATCATTCATATGCACACCTTTTAGCTTTTGAGCTTTCTGGGGCATTTCAATCACTAAAATATTTCCTCTGCCCTTATCTACCATATTTAAAATTGGCTCAGAGGCCAATTCTGGAAATGTGGGATTTTCCTAGAAATTTTAGGTTGTTCCTATGAGTTTGGAAATATTAATTCCCTTTGCTGCTACAGTCCATGAGGTTCTTGGAGCTGAAGTAGTTTTTGCTAAGTCATTGGGACCTCGGAATGGGTGCCTAGTTATAACAATATTTGTTTTGATATCCACATCATGGTCTGTGATCCATGGTTCCCCTTAGCTCCCATTTCCAGACCCCAACAAGGAATTAATCCCCAGGCTTGTTCTGCTTGCTCAGTCATTCTGGTAGCTCAGCATGATGCCCTTCAATGGCCTCAACAGTCTCTTATAAGAAAAGATCCTTGTCTTTGCTTGTGCCAACATACTCACTGTAGAGAAGCCAAAACTCAGACCTTAGCAGAGATCAAAGCTTTGTCTGCTGCTTGAACTGAAGATAAGTTGTTGCTGTCCATTATTTGAAAGGCTCTTACCAGAAAATCTCAGTCTCCTTTCTCAGGCCAAACTGCTTTTTCCAGATACTTCAGTTGCATTAGGTATCTAGGTAGATTTATATGGAGACAGCTGCTAGATATAAAGAAAAGATGGATTTTTTTCATCACTATTTCTTCTATTCCAACTACTTGCTGCATTTCATTGTTTTTTGTGCCCCTTTTATTTTATTTTTTTTTTTCCTGAGGCTGAAAACTGCTTTTGGCTTCATATCTTGACTCAGTTGAGATGGTGTTTCATTCTTCACAACCATAGTACTTTGAAGAGGGTTCTGACAGGAAACTTCTTTCTGTGTGATTTCATTAAATTTCAAGATTATGTTGCCCTGGAAATTCTTGGGCAGATGATTTAGAAGATGATTTAGAAGAAAGGGTAGAAAAGAGAGCACAAGGAATGGCTTCATTGAATGTAGTGGAAGTGTTACTGGAAATCCTGGGAGTGTGTTTCACAGGATACCACCCTTTCTTCTAGGTGAACAATTTCCTAATCTGTGCCAGACAGAAGGAATCATTGGGTTTTACTGGAAAAACAATTATTAGGAAAACTAAGCTGAAGATGAAAAGAACAGCAAAACAGAGAAGAAAATACAATTGTCAGATTATTTTGTTCTGATTGATTTTAATGACTCTATTCTGTTTCTTTAAAAATCTTAACACTGCTTTTTGAATATACGGCTCCTTCCCCAGTGAATTAGATTTTATACCTGATGGATTTGGGGGTTGCTTTGGTTGATAGGTAATGGTTCACATTAAGACATGTGCCATCATTTCTTCAGATGCTCTGAGCCACCAACAGCCTAAATATTTAATACAGATCATTACAGAGTTTAGAGGGAAATGCAGGGAGGGAGTTCAGAGGGAAATACTGTTTGGAGCACCTTAAACCTATTCCCTTTGGTTTTGTGCCACCTGAAGTACATGCTGCAGTCTCTTTTAAATCATCTCCAGGAAATGTATTGAGACATATTGGCCATGTCACTGTGTGTTGTGTGGAACTGGGAGTGATTTAGAGAGCCAGTTCTACTTTTTTAGGTAGAAGCTTGTAATTTAAACTCCCCTACAGATAGTTGTGGTAATGGGCACTTTAACTGTGTAAAGTCGCTACTTGCCTTTCCTTCAGCCATGTGCATTAGAAATTCAGCATGATTCCTGTGGATATTTGCGATCAATATTTTTATTTTTAAGTCAGCTGGCACTAAAAGTGCAAACTCTTAAACATCCAGGTATATTTCTATCTCATCTCTTTTATTGCCCTCTAATCACAAAGGAAATTAGTGAAATTGTCCTAAAGGGTACAAATACTGCATTTGCTGTGATTCTTTGTCTCCCTAAAGCTTGTCAATTGGATTGGCTGCCATAATGGAATTCTTTACTATTTTTGATCCATTAAGAAATTCGGTGCTTGCTGGAACCCAGAGTGGGCCAAAATCTTTGAGTATTTAGGACTGAAACTTTCTGAAGGGTAAGTGTTTTGTAGGTATTCAGAAGAGAATCTGAAAATGCTTTGTTGATATTATTTTTAGGTTTGTTTTGGGTTTTTTGTTGTTGTTTTTTTGCTATTCATTTTAAATCCCTGTATGTTTTTGTGTAGATAAGTTTCATGTTGACCTGGCAATGCTTGGCATTTCTGTACTTACTGTCTGGATAACTGTCTCATAAAGCAGTTGTTGGTGATTCTGCTGTTGTACCTGAAGTCAGTGTGGGATTCTATATTTCCTGTAATGAACCTTACTCTGTAGAGCTTGGTGTCAACTGGCATTCATTCTGATTTATCCCAGAATACACTTAAATGCCCAAAGGTGTGAAGTGGCTACAGCAAATGGGCAGAAATACCTCTTTAATGACTGCAGATAGCTTTTATCTGCTTACTTCTGATATAAAGACAGTAAGCAGGACTCATTTTAAGTTTACATGATTATTTTAAGGGATGATGTCTGGGATAAAATGTTTTTCTTTTGTTATACTCCAGAAAATGGTTTCATTTTCTCTTCTGTGTTGCCATTGTCCCTGTTCTCACTTCAGAGAGTCTGTAGCAAAGGAGTCATCATATTTAAGAGGATTAATTTCAGGGAATATCTTTGAGCAGTATCTAATGCTGGAGATTATCCAAATTCTAGCACATTGCTACTGTACATGTGTGAACTGGGATTCTTGAAGCTGGAAATTTAGCAGATTAGGAGGATATTCATTTGGAGAAGAATTTGAGTACTCTCATGTCAGCGTGAAGCCTTTGTCAAAATCGGTTTATTTCTTGGAAGGAGCAGAAATATGTTAAGTGACATGGGAAAGAGAAATAAAAAATTGAAGAAAAAAGTTGAGCCTTGGGGCTAAAAAGTCATGTAACTAGAGTCAGCTGAAGAGAGAGTCCTGTCACAGGAAGTGACTCACAGATTCTACTTCTAGCTGCTGTTGTCAGCTCTGCTTACAACACATGTAATATATGAACGAACATTTAGTTGGTGAACATTTTCTAAGTACCCATTTTTTTAAAAATCTGAGCATGCTTCAAGGATGAAGTGTGCAAAGTAAAAGGAATATTCCAGGCCTGTGTCCTGCAGTTCCTTTGGCACAGGCATCATTTTATGATAGGAGGTTACAAGCTCAATGAAGAATATTCTGTCACTGGTTTTGAGTAGCGTTAACATGTCCTTGGCCATCATTTTGCAAAGCTATTCCAAAATTTCTTTCTTTTTCCTCCTGCATTGCTGTGATACTGTTTCTTACATTCAGCTCATCATTTGTGCACAGGTCTTTTTGGTAAAAATTAATTTAATAGTTTACTACATGTGAAGGAAGTGGGAGGAAAATTTCAAGCCAAAGGAAATTCAAAGCGCCACACCTAAACAAGAATAAACAAATAAGAGGGCTGGCTGGATGAAAATCAGATGGTCAGAAGAGGACCTGGGGTCACTGGTGAACACCAAACTGACCATGTCCTGACAGTGTTCTCTCACAGCAAAGGCCAGCAGGGCTGCATGAGGCAGAGCACTGCCAGCAGGTCAAGAGAGGTGAGGCTTTCCCTGTGAGGAGCACAAACCACAAACCATGGGGTAGATGCAGACATCCAGATCTTTAGCAAAATTCCTACAGATGGCTTTGCAGCGCTGCTCACTGTAGCTGGATGGATCAGTTGCTCATATTCTCCACCTGCAGAGGTCTGTGTTTGGCTGGAGTCTGTTCTCAAGCAGATGGTATGGCCAAGTTCTCATCATCAAGCACAGCAAATTCACTCCAGGATTCTTTTGCCAAAGACAGAAAAGTGGAGTCCCACAATCTTTTTATGAACAGAAGGCTTTTATTTCTCCTTTTTCCACCTTGTTGATATGGCAACCTGCTAGTCCCTACCACAGAGAGTAGAGGCATTTTGTTTTGTGTCCCAGTTTTGTTTTGTGTCCCAATTACGACACCTAAGAGCCCTTCTTACAGCAGAAGGGTTTTTTCAGGTGAACTTTTTCATAGCTGGGAGTGATAAAAAGCATCAGCACTAAGTGCATTGATCTTAAGGTACTCAAATACTAAGCTGAGATTCCAGAAATAAGAAAGATGGTTGTTACCAATCTGAGATTCAGGAAGCTGAAATGCAATTCATCAAGCTGTGATGGTCAAGTGATGTAAACCTGTGAAAAGCAGAAAAGCCAAAAGATGTGGGACTGGGGCTGTCTGCATGTATTTGGATATGCACCCTAGGGCTGTGAAGTCAGAGTTTAAATACATCCTTCCCTTTCAAGTCACTTTGTGCCTATGACCAGACAGAAAAGGAGGGCATAGAATGTGTGACTGTGTTCAAAGACAGAAGTAAGAATAACTTGTGTAACTGTATCCATATACAGAGAGACAGAGCTGGTTTTGGTTGGTTTTTTTTTTTTTTTAATTTGTATCTTATTCTAATGAATTATGTAGGGTTGGAGGGTTTTTTTCAGTTTTCATAAAAGCTACTTATGATATCCTTGCTGATGGTTCTGTTGATGAAAACATAAGGAAAGGGGAAAGGTGAAACTGTGCTGCCACTTTTACAGCATTGCTGTTATTTAATTCCACATCTCTGCTGTGAGGTAGCTCTAGAGGATCTGGCTCACAGATTAAGTATGTTTTTTTCTTGTGTCATCTTTTCATAAGAATTCACTCCCCAAATAGCTTTTCTTGTATGTATAATGTACTTAGATAATTGCAACGGCAAAAATGGGTTAGGAGCATGAAGAATAGAGATTTCACCTGAGATATAATGTTAAAAGGGAAAAGAAAGCAATGGATTATTGAGGAACAGCGGAAGTAAAAGAGCTGGCCTTATTCCTACTCTTATTAAAGAAGTAGAAGAAACTTGCCAATTTTTGTATAAAGGCTGTTAAATATGATACAGATTTGCTGTAGTAAAGGTGACAAAAGATTTTATACACCTTTTCCCTCCAATCTCTGATATATCTTTGCCTAAATAAAGAAGAAAGAATTGTTGTAAATAATAGAGATGGAGATACAGAAATACAGGGCCAAATTCAAGCAAATCCCCATCTTGCATAATTTATTCTATATCTTTCAATAAATTTGAAATTCTGATTGACTAGATCTCTGGTAAAAGTTTTGAAAATAAATTTTTCTTTATATTTTAATGTCAGCTGTGTCTAAAGGTTTGTTAGCTTGCAGTTTATTGTTCAGCCACAGGCTATCCCTGTAACTTTTCATAGGGTGGTTAATACTAAACAAAGGAAGTCCAACTAAGTTGGACTGCTGAGAGTGGAGTCTTGATTCTTGGCAAGTTTCTTCTGCCTAAAACAAGCTGTATTCAATGCATTATAACTCTATGCTTGCTCTTAAAATTTGAATTTTTTTCCAATATTTAACAAAGAACCATTGCCAAATGACCAGCCTTTATCTGTATGGCTGTGTATGTACCTGTATGTAGAGATGGAGATGTAATAAACAGTATTAATTATAAAGCTATACAGAATATAACCAAAACCTAATTAAGTCGTCATGTAACTTTCTTCTTGCAAAACCTCTATGAAATCCCATGGGCTTGCTTGGAAGTCTCTTTGGATATACATGTTCAGCTGTGCAGGTCAAATTTCTTGGCTGGAGTTATCTAATGAGATGACACAGTTGCTTAGACAAAGTAATTTTAGATGACTTTAGATTAAAAAAGAAAAATAAAAAAACCCCAAATACTTAGTTTTACTTTAAGTAAAATGACTTTTCCCTTTGCGTTTGAAATCTCATTAATATATTTTCATTTTTTTTCTCACATCAGCTTCTTCTTTTCTGTCCTTTCTGGCAGTGACCATATCTGTGAGCTAACTGCATAAGCAGCACTCATTATTTGCTTATTCAAGTATTTCAGGATATTTAATTTCAGATTTGTGAATTAAGGAGAGACAAGATGCCTCCCAGTTCTCCAGGTGATGCTTAAAAGAGCTCAGAATTTTATAGTTCACTAGTTAAGACACCTTTCTGAGGTTAAGCTAATGACATTTTTTATACCCTATTAGCTATCTGATGGTGCACTAACAAAAATATATTAAACTTTATTTAAAAAAAAAGATAACTAATGCAATCACATGAAGCATCCGTTAATACTGAAAGCCCCAAACAGTATTGCAGAGCTGCACTCTAAGTTTGAGTGTAATATATTATGAAAAAATAGAATGATTATGATCCAGTGTTGCTGCAATTTTCTTTATCTCTGAGGGATATTTTTAATTTTCAACTCCTGTATCATGAATGGGTTAAAAAAAAGCAGAATATGCATTCCCAGCCACGATTCCTTGTCCTCAGTAAGGAAATCAAATATACAGAGAAGATAAAAAAAAAACCAAACCAAACCTCAAAGAATTACAACATCAATTAAGAATCAAGAGCTATTCTGGGGTCTCTGGAACACCAGGGTGCAACAGGATAATTGATCCAAAATTTCATCTTGTGGGATCCATCTCTGTTCATCTGCTTTAGTCTGACTGCATCACTTCCCTAGCACAAGTCCTGAGTGATGAACATATCCCTTTACTCTTGGTTAGAGGTGTCTATTTGTCTTGTACTAGCCCCTAAGGGCTCAACCTTTACAGCTGTGAAGTGTTCTGTACAATTATCCTACAAAAGTATAGAAAGAAAAGCATTTCTGTTCTGCAGAGCTTCCAGTTTAGATACTGTGAGAGTAAGGAAGGAAGGAAGAGTAAATTGGGAGTTAATTCTGAAAAAAAAAAAAAAATTAATCTGGGGCAATAGCGTGTAATCTGCTTTATACCTTTGAGATGTCTAAAAAGGGTAAAGGGTGAAAAGACACACCTGCAGCTCCATCTTGATTCTAAGCAAAACAGAAACAGGAATAGTGATTATGGTTGTGTGCATTAAAAATGGTGCTGCTGTTCTCCTTCATATTATTCAGATAGTCACTTTTACCATCCAGCCTTCAGCACTGATACTGCTGACGATAGTAGCTATAAAATGGCAAACCCATAAAATATCTTATAGTCAGAAAGGAGCTTGCTGAGATAAATGAGGGAGTTGATGCCAGAAATCTATGAGCCAAAACAGTTATTTTGGCAGAAAATTTTGAGCAGATAGAAGTGAAGACATATGGCATTTAGGCCACAGGGGTGGAAACTGCAGCAGCTGAGACACACAAGAATGAAGACTTGGATGAACACTCATTTTTCTTCTCATTCCAGGCACCTCAAGTGCCTGAAGAACCTTTAAGATCTAGATTATATTGCATGAGATTATATGGATGAACAGCTAAAAAAAAATATTACAAATTGTGTAACTCAGTTGGAGAAAAGTTAAGGCTTTCCAGAATCTGAGACTAGACTAACAGAAAGATATCTGGGGAAGGAAAAGTGCAAGGGCTCTGTTTGAATTCTGCTGAGGTTGTAGGAGAGCTGGGCTCTCCAAGAGAACAAGAAAACATTAAAAAATAAGGCCAAGTTAGGTATAGAGAAAAGAAGGAATTCACCTGGACTTTCCTTTAGGAAATATTGCATTAATAAAATATAAAGTGTGTGTCTACTCCATAGTTTGAAGATTTTCCCAAATGTCCCTGGTTGCCATGGAGATGAGAGCCTAAGGACTGAAAAATAGTTTGTTGGAATTTAAAATTCTACTCTGTAATACTAAACGTGGGTTTTGCCTGAAAGTGTGGAGAATCTTTGGGTCAGAAGAAGAGCAGCTTTTGCTTTCAGAAAGAGCTTGACAGTGTCAGGAGAAGTATGCTGGTTACAAACAGCTAAATCCAGTGAATATCTTCTTTCTTCCTGAGAGGAGAAATTGTAAGAAATGAGAGCGGAGCCGGTGAGGTTCACCTCCCTTTCTCAAACTGAAGTGCTGTGACACATGGAGCGGTGTCAACTAGGCAGGACAAAGCACACTTCAAGCTAATAAACGCTCCCTCACCCGCGCGGGATCCGCTCCCGCTGCGCGCGGAGTACAGAATCCCGCGCGTCGCGGGGCTGCGAGCGCCAGGAGAGAGAAAGGGGATTGCTGAGCGAGGACAAAACCCTGCCCTCACATTTTTGTCACCAGCACAAAGCCAGGAAACCTGCTTCTGAAGCTATGAGTACGCATCTTCTAGTGTTTTCTAAAAATATGCCCGGAAAGCTCGCCGCTTTGAAAGCAAAGTGCAGTTCAGGAAATTTCAAAAGGGGAAAAAATAATACTGTTGCATTTGCTGTTACTCCTCTGTTTCCTTCGTTTTCTCAATGTATTACTGAAAATTGAAGGCAAGCTCATGATATGTACATCAAAAGAAAACTATCCCTGTGATGGATGATAGCAGGACAAGGTCAATAGCAGAAGTGGTTTAAGCATTTGCTAAGATCTGTTGCATTATTCCACTGCAAAATCTGCAAGGCAAAAACACACTTCTAAATACTGAGCCACATTATTCTTCTTGTGTCTCTCTGAAAATACCAAATTTGACGTTCTTTCCACCACTTTGTTGGCTATGATTTCATGTTTGCTCGAAAGATGCTTAAGAAATGCTTACAGGTATTTAGGAGTAACCAAACCATTCTATGAGCTTTGAAACAGAATAAAATGTTATTAAAGATTATTAAAGCTCAGAAAAAAATGTAAATAATTTACATAGTATTACCTTAATACTTGTATAAGAAAAATAATAAGGTAATGGAATTTCTCTCTTATCTAGAGTAGTTATATATATAGTGTATATATATATATATACTATATGTATATATATATAGTATAATTATACATTATACTAATGTATAATACTTGTATAAGAAAAATAATATACATGTTTTCATTGTTTGAAGAAAAAAAATTACTCCCAAGTTGAAGAAAAAGAGTTTACATAAAATGATTGGCTGAACATATTGATAGTAACAATAACAAACACTAGCAAAACATGCCCCCTTTGGGACAGTATCACTGTGATGAAGAGATATAGAAATATGTAAGGAAGGAAGGGGAAGCGGAAGGAACAAAGAGAAAGATGTAAAATAAAAGCACATTTACACATTTCATAACTATAACTACCTCCTCAAGCGAAGCAAAGAGGAGAGGTGGTACATAGAATATTTTCCTGATGAAATATTATTGCCAGCAAGACAGTCTTGATGTAGCACAAGCTCCCTATAGTGTACATTTTTTATTCTACAGCCTGTTTTCTGTGGCACGGTGCTCATCATAATTGCACTAATAGGTTTTGGTTTCCTGGAGTGACCAAACGTGTCTTGGCAGGAATCACACAGGCAGGCAGGTCCTGGCAGCATCATCTGTGACCTTTCCCATGTTCCCAGAGTACAGCTCTCCCCTGGTCAGGAGTGGCCATGGGGCATAAATTGTTTGGGTCCATAGGTCTGGGAGGAACCCCCTATGAGCTGTTAATTCCCTAGAAATCAAATCTGCCAGCTTAGGAATTCTTTTTCTTTTTATTGTTTCAGCAATTCAAAAATTATTGCACCACTGTGAAATTCCTTTAATAAAGATTTCATAAATATTTAATGCACATTAGGCCTTAAATAGAAAATATTTATAAGGAATAAATGGTGTTCAATTAAGACACACAATTTCCAGTAACTCCTCTATTTTATTCATATTTAGAGAATTTCTTGTCTAACCCTTTTTAGCAGACCATTCTTCTTGGGGCTGCTGCTTCAATGGTGCTTCATTCTTGGCCTTGTCATTTAAGTTCTTCATTTAATTTAAATATTAAAAAATTCTATCAGTTTAATGTTCTAGCTTCTCATTGTTTTAAATTAAAATGGAAAATATATCCCTTTGTATACCACTGAATATTTGAGACATTTAAGGAGCTTTAAGGAAATCTTTTTATGAAACTCTTTTTCTGTGTTCTTCCATCATATAAAGGGGAAAAGACAAGTAAGATGAAAAACTTTCTTGAACTGAATCTTGAATCAGTAAGAAATATGATGATCAATAATCAAATTTTGCTTTGCCAAGGCATCTCTAGGTTTTGCTTTCCTCTCAATTAACCCAGCCCACCAATTTCAGTGTTTGGTGGGTTTTTTTAATCAGATTTCTGCTTTCACTGCTTATCGCACAGATTGCTCTTGTGGTAAGTTACAGGGTTTAAAAGACCTTTGCTTTTTCACAGTTGTGGCTACTGCTGTTGGGTTATATGAAACCCTCCATTTCTGGCAGCAGGAGCATTGTATCTCAGCAGTGCCTGCTGCCTCCAAGTGGGAAGCCTTGGTTTGAGTCCAGTGAAAGCAAAGAAAGAGTGGTGTTAACTTCCTGGACACTCAGGTCAGAGCCTGTGAGAACACCAAATCTGTTTGCCCACAGAGTGTTCAGAAAGCCCTGTCAGAGAGGCTGGTTGCAGTTTTTAATCTATTTCTATTCAGAGCTTTAACAAATCAAGTCTGAAAGGCAGAAACTACCTCCTGTTCAAAGAAGTACTAAAATGATCAACTTCAGTACAGTAATCTTGCACTAGATCAGAATCCCTCAGGGAAATATTTACATTTTGCCAGTTTACTCAGAGGAACAGCTCTGGGGATCTGGAGATATCCTCTGCATATATATTTTAATTTTTGGGGTTTTTTTTATAACTGCAGGAAACAGTGCTGCCAGAGCTGAAGCTAGTGATTTAATCATAGGATTGCTAGAGGCTGCAGTACCCTATCTGCTCAGAAATCAATATCTGTACTCTCAGTTATATTAGAGAAATGTTTACTTCTTTACCTGACCAAGATATTAATTTCTATATGCTGTGTTTCTGATTTTTTTTTTTTTTTGAGCTAATGATTTGTGAGGAAAGTAGCCTAATTTATTTTGAACTGCACAATTTTCCCATTATTGACTGGTTATTTTGTGGGTATATAGAGCACCATTCACATGCATCAAGATGCTCTGCAAAGGATTTGGGATGCTCTGTATGTAGGAAGCGATGCTCCTTGCTAAAACACAGCCATCAGCAGAGCAGGGTGTAGTAGCAACCTTTGTGCTGCTGGTGCTACTGATTTCAGCTCAGGAGGTGAATAGGAGAACTCAGCTGGTGCATCAGGAGAATTTAAGCAGGTGAAATGCAATTACCTGTGTGGGAATATGATCAGGACACCGGTGCTAAACCCCAGCCTGGTGAAAAGCGCTCTGGGATTCTTAATGGCCACGGGGCACAGAACGTTTTATTTCTCATCCCGAGGACAAAACCTCTATTAGCAGAATGGCTCCTGCCACTCACTGCAATGTTGGTTTAATATGGACCCACAGGGAGCAGTGTCACCTCCCGTGGCGTGTCACCACTGCCACATCTGCTGCCTGCACAGGGGAGGGGGACACAGAGGTGAGGGCAAAGTGCAGAGGTTTGCTGGCTGTCACAGGCAGTCTGTGGCAGGACAAGGGGCTGAGTGGGATGGCTCTGGTGTGATTTTGGTAAGGGCTGCACATATTTCCTGGTGGGAGCTGTCCCCAGAGGATTCCCATCCACAGGCTTCGTTTGCTTAATGAGAACAGATGAGAGCACGGCTCAAGGTGCTTGGTTACAAAAAGCACATTAAACATGTCAGGGCAGGTGATTCTCCCACTATAAAAATTGACAGTGTGGGATTAGCTGGTGCTGCGTTGGAAATCTATTAACATTTGAAGCAGTTTGAATTAGAAGTCTTGATGGAATTACAATTACTTTCCTGCTCCTCTGTGAATTTTGCTGCTATCTTTGTGTACCTTGTAATGAGAAGAATTATAAACCAAGGAAGATGTTTTCCAAAGCCTTATGTGGAGCCATATTTCTGTCAGATTTACAAGCATGTATGGATAAGGGTGTGGGAGGAAATGGGCAGAGGAAAGTAAAGCCAGTGGGTGTGACGGTGCTCACAGGGGTCTTTGGTTGGGGGAAGAGATGAGGATCTGACTCCATGTTTCAAAAGGCTTGATTTATTATTTTATTATATATATTACATTAAAACTATACTAAAAGAATAGAAGAAAGGAGGCTAGCTAAGAATAGCATAAGAAGGAATGATAACAAAGGCTTGTGGCTCAGACTCTCTGTCCAAGCCAGCTGGGCTGTGATTGGCCATTAATTAGAAACAACCAACATGGGCCAATCAAAGATCCAGCTGTTGCATTCCACAGCAGCAGATAATCAATGTTTACATTTTGTTCCTGAGGCCTCTCAGCTTCTCAAGAGGAAAAATCCTAAAAAAAGGACTTTCCATAAAAGTGGGGTTTACTTTTTTTGTTTATCAAGTCTAACAGCACACACCAAAGCATGGACATGGGTGAGAGGGGAGGCATAAAGGTCACAGCCTTGGGAACAGGCAGGCATTGGTGGTGTTCAGAATTACCCAGGACATGGGTACGAGTATCCTGCTTTCCGTACACTCAGTGCAGGGTGATGCAAGTAGAATAATAAGAGAAGAGTTGGGGAGTTGGACTCATGTAACTTTTTCTGACTGGGATTCTGTTTCCTTTTG
Source organism: Agelaius tricolor (assembly GCF_023055355.1). Lineage (NCBI taxonomy): Eukaryota > Metazoa > Chordata > Aves > Passeriformes > Icteridae > Agelaius > Agelaius tricolor. The sequence goes on along the minus strand of NW_027269269.1, from coordinate 41,716,600 downwards.
TGTTCAAGCCGACAGACAGGAATTAACAATGTGTGCTAGCGCCAGGATATTGAGGATATGCAACGATTTTCTCATAACTGCATCTAAAAAGTGAGGAACCTGAACTCTTCTTCACTCCTCTGGTGACTCCTAGACAGCCTTATAGCAGCCAAGTAAAAAAACCATAAAAAAGTTAAAATCATCACTAGTAATTTGCTGTGAGTGGAGTGGTGCCAGAATTAGTGCAGCATGAGAAGAGGTGAAGGGAGAAAAACAGGAGGTGCAGAAGTGAAGCCACCTGGTTGGAGAGCTTAGGATGGAAACCTGGGAGAGAGTTTTGAAATACACATTGGCCTGCTGGGCAGCCACAGAAAGGCAAAAAAGAAGAGAGAAAATTATGACTAACGTAATCTGGGGAAAAACTGAGTGACCTATTAAGAATGTAATCCTTGAGAGAAGGAATTGTGAAATGTGATATGTAGGTAATTGTGAGCAGGAAGAAAACCAGAAGGACCTGAGAACTGGTCTCAGGATTTTGATATGGAAACAGTGAAATAAAATGTGCATTATGGAAAAATATTGCCTGCTGTATGGACATAGATGTGTTATTTCATATTTTTCCCTGGACCAGAGTTTGCTTTAAAGTAACGGGGACAAAAAAGAGGTGAACACCATGCATGAGCTGCAAGAAAGAGAAAAACTGCTAGATGATTATGCATTTTTTTATAAAAATAGCATTTGTTTCTCATACTGTATTTCAGATCTCTTATAGAAACTCAGAGACATCTTAGATTTCATCATCAGTCCTACTGCTTATTTTTTTTAACTTCAGAATATTTTAGCTCAAAAAGTAAAGCTATTGTTTTTGGAACTCAACCTCTGTGTGTCTCAAATAACTCACCTTTGGGTTTAATTTATTTAGGTATATTATAAATATATTATATAATTTAATTATATAATGTATAATTTATTTGGGTTTAATTTATCTTGATCCTTACACAAGTACAGTACCTGCGTACTCAAGTAAGTCTCTCTTTTGAATAATCTCTGTTTTCTGCTGATGGAACATTTCAAAATATTCCAAATAATTTTTGTCTTCTATGTCTCAATCTTCATCTAAAAGTGTGTTAAAATATCACTTTACATTATCTACTCACCATAATGTATTTCAGTCCTTCACCTGGCACAGCCATCTCTGAGTCATGACCACAAAATAATCATTTTTTAATCTCAATATACAAACTCATCAGCAAACTCATTTCCATTAGGACTCTTGGTGGCCTTTGGCCAGCTTGTAGACCTTTATCTCTGGCAGGCAGCATGACATTTCAGGCACTTTTCACCCCTTCTCCAGCAATGTCCAGGTTGCCTCTATATTTCCTGTTCCTTTAGATCCTTCAGGTAAACCTTCCTGCAAAAGAAAGCTTTATCAGATGCTCATTTGAGGGTGCCCACTGTATATGTATCACATCTGAGTTCAGTTATTTTGGTTCATATATGCAAAAAAAAATATATTAATCCCTTTATCTAAGTAACAGTTCATTGCTGATAATGTCTGCAGTTTTAAAGCTCTTGAAGTTCTTTGCTTCAGGTTATATTTCTTTTAGTTGATTAAGAAGAAAGTCATCTATGAGATCAAAATATAGGATTAACATTTCCTGAATATAGCACAGGTATGACAGAGGAGAACTTTTAAATTTTGGTAGCTCAAATGTATCCTAATTACAAGGAGAAAAAAATCTAATATCATTGTTGACAGTCTATCCAAAGTGTTTAGGGAACTAATATTTACTAATCACTAATAATCTGGGTTTTCAAATACCATAGGTTGTGATTTTTTTCATCCATCAATAACTTGACTTTGATATTAGTAAAAATTTAGGTGGTAATCCAGTTCCAAAAGCACTTTTACACACAATATACTATTGAATTTCTACAAGGAATAAAAAGACTTTATATTAATTTAGGCAATGTATCATTATAAATTTTTTAAAATCCTGTAGCCCACAAAGGTCATATTGTCAAATATCCTGTAATGTACTTTATCTTGATTTCTTAAAAAAATGAAAAGAGTTCATGAAACAGGAGTGAATTAGATAGAGACACTTCCTAAAATCTGTAATGTAATAAGTCTGCTGTTAACTCCAACACAGAACATTTGAGGAAAAATGGAAAAGAATTATGTTTTAGTTTATAATAAAATCCAGAGCAGAAAGGAAATGTCAGACAGGTATCACATTTTTAAGTAACAAGTGAACGAGCCAATATTTGCACTACATAATGAAAATTGACTTAACCATCTTCTATGTACAGGTCTGGGGAAATAAATATCTCAAAATTTGGATCAAAGAAAATATTCCTCCTTCATTTTAATAATGAATGAGATTGGAAACTAGCTGTACTTATTTAAAGAGATGTTCCTTTGAATGTATCTTTTTTGTATAAAATTATTTCTGGGCTTTTTTTTTAATAATTCTTTTAATATCATGAGTAGAAATACCTTAATAATACTGGGTAAACTAAAATAAGTAGAATTTTGAGACACCTCTGTCTCCACTAGAGGCTATAAATAGATTGAATGTTTCCAAGCATGGATGAATGGAACAAATGATTTATCAACCAGCTCAATATCACTTGCTGTATCTAAAACCAGCAACATGTGAAAGGAGAGCAATATTTTCAGGCAATAATTTTTTTTTTCCCCCTAAGTTTTTTTCCCATACAGTGCACCTTGCAGGCCTGTAATGCTGATGTATACCAAAAATATCCTCTGCTTACTTACTGGAATGTCTGTCAGGCAATTTGCAAGCCATTTTCTATTCCTGGATTATCTTGATGCCTGCAATAGAGGGATCCCCAGAAGATCCCGTAGACTCTGTCTTGTGCAGCTCTGTCCATACAGACTGAAAGACAGACCTGGTAAACTCACTTGTAATAATTGGATAACTCTGGTAGAAATAGAAGAAGCAGGGTGCAGAAAATGAATGCACAGGTATGATCATTGCTTTCTTACCTTTTTTCTCTGTTTTGAACACTTTCATATTGGAATGACTGAGTTACTCCACAGCATCGTATAACTGCTCTTGCTTTCCCCCAATGGCTGAGTCATTTTCTCATCTTTTGGAAGCTCTCTGACCTTTATGTTCCTTGATCAGTAAAAAAATCATTCTCCTGGCCAGTCTTCATGTGTGATGGATTGTCAGGAGGCAAAAAGCCCCTGTTTGCATTAATGAGGCTCACAAAGACCAAACAACACAGGTAGCAGAAAAGGAATTTATTTACTTCCATCCATTGCCCTTGCACCATGACAGCAGGGGTCTGCTGTTTTAGGCTGTTGAGACCTGCTCAGGGCAGCTCTTGGGTCAAATGTCAGGTTGTACTTAAGGACTATGTGGCTCAAATTCTAACTTGTGTTGCAATCTGTGATTCTGGCCACAGGGAAATTTCATTTGCTAGTTCCTTCCCAGACAACATGAAGACATCTTGACTCTCTTGCCCTGGGAATGCAATAATTTTCACTACATATCACAGTGAGCGAGTCCATTTCCCCCAACAATAAGATGGGCTAAGGACACCTTGTGTTACAAAGACTCACACCAACTTCATCCCATAAGAGGTTTGAGCTGAAGAAACCAAAATTATTTCCCCTCCCTCCAAAATCTTGAAGAATGAGACAGAATTCCAGACTGCTGAGGACATACCTTGTATGTAGAGCTCAGGCAGGAGTGGGAAAATAATGAACAGAACTGACAAAAATTTAATATATAAGAAATACTTTCTTATTCTTGTGGACTGCAATTGTACACATAGAGCATGTATAACCTAAGTACATGCACATATAAATACATGATACATATAAAGTAATATACATAATACAGTTTATCTACATATATCTATGTAGATAAACTGTATTATATGGTTTATATATGTGTATAGTTATGATTACATTAAGAAATAAAGGCCAGATGCTTTATAATTAATAATTTATTATTTGTGGTGCTTACCACTTTTCATGCCAAAATGTCTTACACAATATCTGAACACAGACAAAGGGTCCAATTACTTCCCTGGCAATTGCATATTCTAGACCATATATATATGATATATATAGAATATATATCTTATAAAAGATATATATTCTATATCTTTTAATTTTGGCCTGGAGTTAGAGAAATTCTCTTCTTTGTTCCTGTCAATGGCAAAACTCCCACTTCAGTGGGATCAGAGCTTACACCAAAATGTTACGTGGTACATGTCACCTGCCTGGTGAGACTAAGGCAGGAGCTGTAGCACTTCATTCCCTCCCCTGTTTTCATACAATACAAAAATAACCTTACAGCATGTCATCTCCAGGCTGAGGGCTTTGCAAGCAAGGAAACATGAAGATTTCAGCCTTTTTGAGCATGAGGTTGGAGAATATGTCATGTTCTTTTCCCTCACTTGTAAGCTTGCTAAAGTGAATAACCTCCATGCTGCAAGATCTGCCTTTGCTGGCAAGGAGAATGTGATGCCTTGCAGCTGATGTGCAAGGTGGCTATGGCATGATTGCATACCTGGATTTAGGTGAACAAAATAACTCTGCTCAGGAGACACTCGACATTTTGTTTTGCCTTTTTCTTTATCCCTGTTGAACAAATGGTTGTGTGCTCTTGCTTACCTGCCTCCCACCACCCGCCGTCCCTCTTTCAGAGATTAAAATGTGGAATTTTTTGTTCTGGAAATATACTAGTTTTTGAAAGGAAGGTTGTGTATGGAGGGAATTATGTATTCCAGTGTCATTTATGTGGATAATTTGGAAGATGTTTTGTGAAGAGATTTGTATTTGCAGGACTTGCATTCTGAAGCTATTGAGAGGTGCCAGGGAGAATGCACTTCTTTTCCTCCTGCTCTTATAGAGTCCTTGTGTGATGCTAATCAGAGCAGATTTATAGAGTGCATAGTAAATAAAGCCTGAACAAAGGGATGTATCCTTAGAAGAAGTAAAGAAAGTATTGACTAGGTGTTGCTAAGAGTAAAGTGTCTATTGTGTGCTCTGAATGGCACTGGTATTGTAGGGAAAAGGAAAATCACAGGATTAAAGCCAGCCTGTAAGCACAGCCAAAGCATACTTTAAAGTTTTCATTTAAAGTTCCCAAAGTAACTTCAAATGGCATTTTTCTAGGTTGCTTTTGGTTTGATTGGTGGGGGTTTGTGTTTTTTCCCCTATGTTTGTTTGTTTGGTTTGGGTTTTTGGTTTTTTTTTTTTTTTTGTTTTAAGGTTTGATTTTTAAATGTTAATACTCTTTAATAGGGTAATTTTTGCTTTCACTCAGTATAATTGTGCCTGTGCTGATTCATATGTACACTTTCTGACAATAACAGCTAGCCTTACAGATCTTTGAAGAAAACTTGGCAAAGAGACCTAAGGTTAATGCCTGGTATGAAGCTGTTATTCCCAGCCTCACAGTACACACAAAATTACTGACCTACCTGAATAAGAAAATTGCTATTTTATCATGGGTTGATTTGCTGTCTGGATAGATCCCTTTAGCTCAAGAACTTTCTGTTTAAGTAATCTTGGAGCAATTTGTTTTGTTTCTAGCTAAGCCTGAGCAGTAAATTTGTAGGATAAAAAATTTATGCAGAGAAATGAAACATTTGAAAGTCATAGTGGATCAAAAATGGCTACCTTACTAAATTACCAGAGGCAGGGGCTTACTTTGCAAGGTTGCAAAGAGTAAGCAAGAAATACAAAAAAAAGTTTAATTATATTTGTTGAAATACTATATAAATGAAAATTGCACAATTAAGTTGTTTACTACAGCAATTCAGATTCCTTCACAGCTGGTGTGTAAATACAATAAAAATGTTTATGCTATTTGGCTATATATATTAACAAAGAATATAATTGTTTTTCCCTCAATTTATTAGAAGATAAAAAATGAACAAATGACCTGGGATAGCCAATGTAATCCCAAAGGCTATGGAAAGACTGTCTGCCTTCTTTGATTCAGTCTTTACTGTGGCTTTCATGCCCCTGACATGTCCCAAGTCCAGTGTCAGTCCCTGGAAATGTAGGCTAATAATGGCAGAAGAGGATCAGAAAGGGATAGCTTAAGGAAATGGGAGAAGCATAAACCTATGGGACTGGAAATGGTCAAGGATGATGAAGAAACATTCTGAAGTCATTGTAAGGCTTCTTTCTGTCATCGTGGAAAGTCTGTGGCCATTTGAGAATGATTTGCCATTTTCTCACAATTTATGATGATCTACACTCACTAAAAGCAAGGGTAAATATTCAGATAATTATAGGCCAGTCAGTCAACCTTTGGCCTTGAATGAGGCTGTGGAGCAAGTCCTACTGATTTGCTGTGTGTAGGGACCCAACACATTGACTTATTATCTACTTTGCCTTCCCTAAGGGAAAGTTTTGTCTTACAAACCTCTGATTGCCTTTGGAGATTGCACAAATGGCTTGGTGGATGAGGAGAGAGCACAGGATGCTGTTTTTTCTGATGGCAGCAGAGCTTTGGGCATGGTCTCTCATAGTAGTATTTCTGCAGCCAAAGTGGTAAAAATAGGCTGGACAGATGGAAAACTTGCTAGGCTGCCAAATATGATCAGTGGTGTGGAGTCCAACTGGCATGTGATTATTAGTGGCATTCCTCAGCAGCTGATGCAGGGGCAAATACTGATTAATGTCTCTATTAATGAGCAGAGTGGTGGGAATGGTGATAAATCCTCATCAAGTTTGCAGATGACACCAGAGCTGGGACCAACAAATAAGTTGGAGGGAAGGACTGTCACTCAGAAATAATTCAGTAACCCCAAGAAATGGGCTGACAGAAATGTCATGGAGCTCAATAGTGGCAGACTGAGGAACATAAGGCTAGGGGAACATCTAAATGTCACTTTCAACTTCTTAAAAAGGATTTATAGAGAAGATGGAGCTAGACTTCTGTCAGAATTTCACAGCAAAAGGGCAAGAGGCAGTGAAGAGAGGCTGCAGGAAGGAAAAATGTAATTAGATCTAAGATAAAAAAAATTCCTTGATGTGAGGATGGCTGAACACCAGACCTGGTTTCCCAGAGAGTTGTGGATTCTCCATTTCCAGAGACAGCTAAATTTAAGTTATCCCTACACTGAGATGGGAGCTGGATACAGACAACTCCCAAAGTCTTTTTAACTTGACTCATTCAATGACAACAGGAGAACTGGTGATCACAGAATTCCAGAACTCAAGTTTATAATGTTAGGAAAGGCCTGTTAGGTGGTCACATCTCTTATTTACTAAGGGTGAAAAAGACATAATTGTTTGATACAGGTACAAAGGAGATTTTGGACATAATTTCCTGTTTGTGTGAATGTAGGACAGGAACTACCACAATTACTGTGGCCCACAAAACATAGCAGGAAGTCTTTTGGTCTCTGAAAGACAAACTGGAGCAAAGCAGCACACCACACACACAGCTGAGCTTTGTTTGCAGTGAGAATGGAGCTCAGCCTGATTTATGTCCTGCTGGTACAATAGAGTCCAGACTTTTGGAAGGACTTGGGTAGGAAGTGTTAGCCACTCATTTACAGAAAACTGCACAAGTTTATGTATGACTCCTCTGGTAGAAGCTTCTCAGATTTTTTCCATCCTGGAACACTAGAAAGTGTTCTCAAATACTTTCTTTTAAGGGTTGCAGTTATCCCTAGAGATGAAATGGAGCAACTCCTGTTCTGTACAGTAATTAACCAAGATGTAGTCTTACTGACTAAGATCAGATAAAACCAGTTTCTTACATTTGACTAACTCTATTTTAGTTTTGACCTTTTCATGCACATTAATCTCCTAACCAGCTTAATGCTGTTCTCCTATATGCTACTCACATCATTAATGAAGGTTTTCTCGTTGCAGACTGGTGTAAGAAATTCAGATTTTTAAGACCTGTTTCAGTTGTTAGCAAAACTACAGTCATCCTAAGTAAAGAGGAAAGATTTAATAATTTCAAAGAATTTAGGTTGTGTTTTTAAATATTCTGATAATTTTGTTTCCAAGTGACAAACTCCTTGTGGATCATTGTAATTTCAGTATTTATGGTCATTTGTTCCTCAGCATCACCTTTAAGGTGTGTCATGAGACATGAACACCAAGGTGCATTTGCAAAATAGGTTGATTTAAAAGACATTAAATGAATAATTTCTTGTTTATGTCAATAAACAAGTATTATAAGTCAATCTTGCATAAAATCATTGGCTGTACTTACAGTAGCTTGCGATATAAAATGAAGTTAGATTTAAATATGTTCTTTTTAATTTATTGTCTTCAAGCAGGAAAAATCTGTTCCTTTGAATAATTTTTGAGAAACTCAGCACAAGATGCAGATATCTGTGTCCATTTTCTTGTGACAGTACAGCCTTAAGCCTAAGGAATCCATAAATGACTTTTTTTGACCTTGATTCTGCTCACTTTGCAGAGATGAAAATCATTGGTCTAAACTTTGGGACGTTTTTTAATTTTGGTTTTGTTCTAAAGGGATGTTTTAGCTGTGATAATCACAAAAATTACCAAAGAAGGAAAATTTATATTGAAAGTCTCTCTTTAAAAGTCAAGCATGACTGCAAGAATCTTAATTGATCCTTCAGTCTATTCACGTTAGATGGACGTTGAAAAGAGAATCTTAATTTTCTAACATTTTGTTAGGAACATTGAGATCTATTCTTTCCAAGATGGATGCAGGACACTGCATGGCTCAGGAAACTGGTAATGCAACCCCAAGTCTATTATTACCCAATTCACAGGCTGAGATTCAGACATGGTGATGACTGAAAGTCATTACCATCAGACAACTGCTCCATAAATTTACGTCAAAGGCAATGATGATTCCAGCCTGGCTCGCTAAGGGCATCTGTCTGCTTAATAAAATCATCTCTCTTATTGCTTTGGATTTCAAAGACTAAACAGGCATAGAAAACAACCATTCAGACAAAAAACCCAGGAGTGCAGAGGGGTTGTGCAAATAAATACACACAGCCTGCACTCCTCCCAGGAGCTTTCTGGAATCCTTAATTGATTCCTAGACCTCAGCCACTCTGGGACGATAAGCAAACTAAAGGCAGTTTGCCTGGCTGTTTTCCTTGAGAGAGACCATGATATTTCCTCACAAATATAAAGATGTTGCATCCAATCACTGAGGTTGAAATTGGGGATCTGTCTCTCTCAAAAGCAATAATTTTCTGATATAGAACTTAAACATTTTCTGAAGCTGGTGAAGAAGTTTTTCAGTCCCACGTTCCCACTGTTGCAGGTTAATGTTTATAGGATTGCATCTTCAGTGTGAGGCAGTGATTAGCTCCCTGTTTCAGAGGAAAACAAGACATCTGGCAAGCTGTCAAAGCCATATCTTTTAGTGCATGTCCTATGTTCTTTTGTTCTCAAAATAAGCAGCATAAATGTGATGAATGTATGGATGTGAGCATATAAATAACTAGTTCAAGCCTTCTTTCATGAAGTCTTGTTAAAGGTATGAAATTCAGGAATTTAGGCCAGCTTCTTTCCATAGCTGGAAAATTATCTTATTTAATTTCATTTTCTACTGATAGAAACAAAAAAGAAGGGTTTTTTTCTCTCCTATTTCTCATTGTGTGTGCAAATTTGTGGGTATTTCATAAAGTAAACTTATTTTTTGCAAAAGACGGGAAGGGGTTTTATTGTAAACATGGAGTTGATTTTTTTTTTCCATTGCAGTGCATTTCCAAGGGAGATTAAACCTCTTATAAACTGATTATATTCTAAAGTAATTTCATGTAGCAGCTACAGGCCAGTGGCTATTCAACATTTCTTTGAACAAGCCTGACAGGTGTGCAGGTGGTGGTTGCCCTGTTCAGTTGCATCTTCTTAAGTTAGTTTCCCTGCTGGTGTAAATCAATGTCACTCCGTGAAATTCAAAGGATATGTTTGAATTTAGTTACAGCTGCATTATATCAGAATAGCACATTCTGGGTATGTGTTCTGGCTGTATTCAGACCATGTCATCAAAAGCTGAGGCAAGACCTAAATAAGAAAGCTGGAGTCCAACATCTTCTTTAGTGAGGAAGAAAATGGTAAATGTAGAATTCAAAAATGTGTATTGTGGGTTTGGGATGCCTAAGTATGAGTGTAGGAAAAGTGAAATTTTAGATTTCATTTTCCTTGCCCTTCTCCCCTCACATCCCCATTTTCCTGTTGCCATGCAGACAAACATCCTCAGTTATGTTAGGATGCCTGTTTACAGCGCTTTCGTTCAACCCAATCAGGGAATTGATTCGGGCTAATAAAAAAGGCAGTCAGGGAAGGCTTTTTTTCATTTTTAAGAGAGAATCCTAATCAGCGCTGTAGCGCAGAGTAGCAAATGATTGTGCCAGCATAGTAGAAAGCAAAGTTCACCACGAGACAGGGGAAGGAATATTTATTTAAGGTGCCATTGCCACCAAACACTTTGCACTTGAAATGATATCTTTAGAGGAGTTCCTACAAACACGTAAGTACTGCCGTGTGTTTGTTCAACAAGATGCTAACAGCTGCCCACCAAAGACACCAACAAGTGTAAAAAGGAAAGACAGGTGGGTTTGCTTATCAGAGATTCAAATTAAGTGGGGTAAACTGGGTTGATAGCAGCTGTATGTCTTTACTTAGAAGACGGCTGCATGGTATTTTAGAGATGCTGTTTCTAAGCTTCAGGGTACAAGTCAAGAAATTTGACTCATAACCTGACATGAAATAAAAAGCAAAGCATGTGAGAAAGCAGCAGACCAGAGGGATCAGATTTGCTGGCTGTTACCTTGATACTTTTTTTGGTGGATGATAAAGGTTAAAGGATAAAAGATTTTAAGCAGCCAAGAGGGTGCACAAGTGAAGCGGGGTCAATATCACCGGAGGAAATAAAAGACATGCTCTGCCCCAAAGTATAATATATAAAATTGAATAAGCTGTCAGCTTTATGTAATATTTACTCTAGGGTGGAAATTAGTAGTTACCTTAGCAACACTAGTAGCACCAGAGACATAGCCATGCTGACTCTGATTTACAGAGATGCATTTACCTTGACAATGTATTAAGTAACCTTTCTGAATGTTTTACTGTGCTTTTATGACGAACGAGGCACATTGCAACCAAGAAAAATGGTTCCTCCAGATTTCAAAACACTACATGCTGGTCAGAGCCTTACCTGGCATAAATCTAAGGCTTCATTTGCCGAGGAAATAATGTTGATTTATTGCAGTGGAAGAACCAGCTCATCATTTTGAGCACCACCATGGTTTATTACCATTCACTCTTTTAACTTGTCAGCTATGAGGGGGTTTGATTTTGTAATATCATGGTCATGAAAATGAGAATGGTTAACAACCTTCAGTACTGCCAGATCTACTGGGGCAATTGAAGTGTGACTTTACCTCTAAATTCAGGGTTGGCTTAGATTTCCTTCTGCCACAGAATGCTTCAAATATTAAGAACACAAAAAAGAAGTCATTACTGAAAGCCCAGCTTTTTATCAGGAAAGTTCTGAATTTGCTCCTATGATACTGCATGGTTCATATTGCATGCTAGTTGAATTATTTAATCCAATAAAATTGTTAGCAGTCTGAGCTTCCTTATACACATACCACACAGCCATCTTCAAAAGATACATTAAAGTATACTGAATCTTAAGTACTCCAAGCAAGAGTGAGTCTGCTGTCTTCCAGGCTAAATTATTAGCTCTCAATACATGGAAACTGCTCCTTATTTGGATACTGAATTTACTAAATTTTTAGTTTCTTCAGCTCATGTATTGTGAGTGAATTCTGATACTACAGATTTTCAGGTTACTTTAAAGTATAAGTACACTACATGCTCTGGAAAGTTTTAGCATTATTTTCTCCATAGCAAACAAACCAGATTGCATTTATGGCATGACTCTCTGAGTTATTTTGGGGATCTTCTTAGAGCTCCACTAAAATCTCTCCCTGAAGCACAAGCACCAAGTGGTGGTACATGTTATCCTTCTGCCACCTGTAGACACCTTGTCCCCAGAGGGAAAAACACATTCCTAATTTTGTTTCACTTTTTTATGCCTCCCAGATCTACAGCTTATTGGGTGCAAGGAAGCTCGGTATTGATTTTCATTTTGTTTCTCCAGTTATATATTCTCTTTCCACCTGGACATCTTGTCCTGTCAATTTTGAGAACTTGTTCTTTTGGCCAGGATTTTCAGGCATGTGTCAGCCAATTCTAAATGGAGGGTTCCAGCCTTCATATGGAAGTTGGTCATAAGATGAATGCAGGAAGCCACAACAGCCACCACAGGCACAGAAATATGAGGCATTTTCCAGGGAAACACACTGTGCATAACTAAAAAAAGATACAGAGTAATCTCATGACTAAAATATGAAAGATTTAGATTTAGATTTAGAAAGTCTATAGATTACAAATACACCAACCCCACATACAAACAGTGGTATGCTGTGAGATTTCCAAACGTGCATGCATTAGGCAGCTCCCAAACAATACACGTGTGCTGCAGTTTTCCAGCAAAATCCAAATTAACCAATAACTAATCCCTTTACCTGCATCACTGCTAGAGCTCAAGTCAAAGTTCCTCCCTGCAAAAACTCAGTAGTCTTTCTTTGGTTGATGTTTTCTAGAACAAATTCTGCAGTCCTGCAGGGCAAGATCTTCGTTCCTTATTCCAAGTGAATTTTCTTGTATTTTGTCACATTAATACACAATGTTGCTCCAACAACAGCCCCATCAGTAAATTTATACCTTTGTGTAGCAGATCTTTTTATTTTTATTATTGTTAATTACTATACTTTAACCTTCACACTACCTACAGACCTCACTAGGCATCACACAGACTTGTGATAAAATTACTCAATAATTTTGGATGATAGATTTATCCTTACCGGACTTTGCTAATAACGCATTTACACTCTATAATCAATTATGGTTTTTAAAGATCTGCCAGTTATTCAACTCTTATTCCATCTATTGCCATATGGAATATATCAACATAGGCATGTGATCATGTCCAGAAAGACATAACAGTCCGGTAGTTTTTAATAAGAGCCACATCTCACAACTACCATTAAATTTCTGGTTTTGATGACACAGAATCTTGAGTGAATTGCCTTTTATTTGTGTGTAAAGTCTGAATCAAAGAAGTGTTTGTTTAGCTTTTATTTATCCTTCGTGTTTCTAATAATTAAGAATAGCTGAGTGAGATCCCTGCTCCTGTATGAATTTTCTGTGATTTGTGGATTTTTAATAGATGCTCAAAAGATTACTAATGGTGCAGCATAACCCTGGAGAATTGTGGGAACAGGTGAGTATCCATTCCCTTGTTTTGCTAAACATATGGAAGACAGAGTGATTTAAATGTGCCTGCTTGCTCCTGGCATTAGAGATCTGTCTTGTATTCCTTCCACCATGAGCTATTTGAAGCCTTTGTGGAACGAAAGGAGATTAATTCCTGAATTGCTTACTGTACCACTGAAACACTTGTGAGTGAGATGTGTGTTTGTGGCGCTCCTTTAGGTCACTTTTTCTCTTCTGGGTGAGTGTAATCATGCTCTTCACTGCTACTTTCCAGTTGAAATCCATCCTGACTGGTATTATTCTTGTACTCCTTGCTTTCTACTGCACTCATTTCATGCCCCAAATGAGCAATCAAGACTGGGTATGCTGTTGCTTGAACCAGATCTTAATGAAGGCCATCTATTTGCTTTCATTTCATTAGATTTAATGTGCAGAAGTCTAAACAGCTGTGCGTAGAGTAGAAACTTCCCTTAAGTGAAATGTTTGGGCTGTAGAATCAGTCTTCAAGGTGCGCAGCTGAATGCAGTGCTCCTGAGCCACAGGAAAAGACAGGTGTCTGCTAAGGAAGGCAGGAGCCTCTCTTGAAATGGAAAATGGAAACCCCCTCCCTCCAAACTGTTATAATTTTTAAACTAAGGGGCTCTCAGGCAAAGATGTAGCAGCAGGAATAACAGTTCTTTATTAGGAAAAACTAAAAATGCTGTAATACAAACCAACACTGACAGAGTCAGAATATGACCTGCAGGGTGTTGGTAGCAGTCCCATTAAATGGTGGCTGCAGTCCTCCTGCAGTGCCATGTGTGGTTCTGTTGGAGCAGGGATCCTGTAGAAGGGGGGAGTTTTCCTCTGAAGGTCCAGTGGTGGTGTAGATGGGCCTGGTCTTCCTCTGGGAATCCATTGGAGAAGAAAGCTGCTCCTCTGGGAATCCAGTGGGAAAAGGCTGCTGTGGTGCTCCAAATCTCAGATCATATCCGGGTAGGAATGCTTGGCTCCTCCCCCGGGCAGACCTTCTCCCAGTGGGATGATGTAATGCAGTGACACTCACTGGCCCATTAATAGAAGATATCTCCTGGAGGGAGGATTGGTTGTGGAAGAGATAAAGAAACCTGCCCAATTAACAGGAGATAACTGCCCCACCTCTGACAGATGGCAATAGAATGCACACCCCCAGCCACATCTTGCATTTGCAGCTTAAGACACCGTGGATCAACCTCTTGCAGAACCAAACTTCCTTGCAGAACAGGTGGGTTCAGCAAGACTGAACACTTGGACTCTGAGGTTTCCAATTCTTGAGTTACTGAAATGTCCTCTTTGCTAGCAAGCTACAGCTGCCATGTGTTACAGGTGTCAGGAGTTAAGGAATTACTAAGGAATTCCTGAAACCACAATGAATATGCAAGAAAATCTTAAGGGGAGGGGAAAGGGTTCAGTTTAAGTGACAGGATAAATATGTTTTGAATTGCTCTGAGAGCTGCAGAAGTGTCTAGAGAATGGATGATCCTGTGAATCCTAGTGCATCTAGCCCTGCAGTGTTGCAAGGGCACAATACAAGTCCTTGAAATAAGGCAGATCATGGGTAAAACAGAAATGTATAACAGCTCTTGGAAAAAAAAAGAAGAATAAATTAGAAATATGTTTTTCGACTTGTAAACACATGGATAACAGTAACAGTGCCACTTCTGAAAATAAAGGTTAAAATCAACTCCTTGGGTGCAAAGAAAGAAAAGCAAACATTTTTTGCATACATTTCTGGATCCTGTGGATTTCTCCCATAACAGTTCCCTTGGAATTGCTTCTTTCTTGATAGGAGGAACTAATTTTTATGTACAGGAGCAGTGCCTGAAGAAATCATTAGGGCAATGAATATTTCAGAAAGAGCATGGGGAGCACTTTGGGGAGAAAGGCATATCAGCAGGAAACCTGTTCTGAGGAAGTTTATGGCATTTTAAATCATTTCCTGGCCTCCTTCTTGCACGTTAGAAGATCATTATATTGGCAACATATTCATCACAATTTTGAAAGCTAGATTTTTTCTCTGCTACAAGGGGAGAGGGTCAACAACAGCTGTGTAAGAAATGTATTATATTTGTTAACTTATTTGCTGCAGTAGTGCTTGGATTCTGATTTTATTGTTTGTTGGCTATTTTTTTTTTAATAGGAGTTATGAATGACCAAAGATCATAAAAAGTTAGATCTTGTCAATCCACAGGTGTGTAGGGTGAGAATATGGTACTGAACACAGCAAGAGTTAGAAGTTTATCTCTTTCTGCTGATCCTGTGCTTGACCCTTTGCTTTTGGAAAAAAAAATCCACACCAGCTCCTCCTCTGCCTGAGTTCCCATAGAGCTGGAATGAGCTGCTGTCACCAGAACAAATGTTTGTACTGTCTCTGTGGAAGGTAGGGGCTCAGGGCTCCTGCTACACATTCATTTTGTCCTTGGGAGCAAGCCCAGTTTGTGATTCCAGTTTGTGAGGGTAACCATGGGTTATAATTTTTTTTTCCTTCTGCAAGCCACCACACCCCAATGACAGGAAGAAACTGTGGCCACAGTGTCCTTTGGAAGCCTTCCCC
Organism: Agelaius tricolor; assembly: GCF_023055355.1. NCBI lineage: Eukaryota > Metazoa > Chordata > Aves > Passeriformes > Icteridae > Agelaius > Agelaius tricolor. The sequence goes on along the minus strand of NW_027269269.1, from coordinate 41,700,749 downwards.
ACCCAGCCTAACACCCATGCCCATATCAGCACATTCACCTGCAACTTCAGAAAATTGTGCTCTGGGTCCTCCACACTTTTAAGGGTTTTAAAATGGTTAAAGAAAGGTGGAAATAACCAGACTAATCCTGCTGGAATATTTTGGAGGATTGTGGATAAACCATTGCGACTCAAATCTTGTAAGAAGTCATCCCTGGATTTAGCCATTTGGCGAAGAATTGGTGAACCTTCCTCATGCTGAAATGTCTTCACAAGGGGGGAGTTGATCTTGGTTGGCTGCCAGGCACCCATCCACCTTCTCTCTCACTCTCCCTGCTCAGAAGAACAAGGGGAGAAAATAGAAAGAGGGAAAGCTCATGCGCTTGGGTAAAGACAGAGAGATCTCTTGCTAATTACTGATACAGTTGTGCCATTACGTAACTAATGAGAAGATTAGTTAATGGTAAAAATTATTTCTAATTAAATTAGAATTGAATTGTGAGAAACAAACACAAAACCTTAAGCATCTTTTCTTCACCCCCGTCTCTTTCTTCCAGGCTCAACCTCACTCCTTCATTCCCCTTTTTCTTTTCCCCCTTCCTAGCACTGTAGGAGGTTGGAGGGTTGTGGTCAATCCATAACAGCTCCTTTCTGCTTTTTCTTTCTCTTAACATCACCTACCCCATGCTCCAGCATGGGCCCTTCCCATGGGCTGCAGTTTTTAAGGATAAACCTGCTCCAGTGTGGGCTCTTCATGGGCCACAGTTTCTTTGGGAAATATCTGTAACTCTAGCATGGAGTCTCCCACAGGCTGCAGGGTGAATATCTATCTATTCCAGCATGATTTCTCTGAGGGCTGCAGAGGAAGCTCTGCTCCAGCACCTGAAGCACGTTTCCCCCTCTTCTCACACCTTTTTTTGTTCCCTTTGTCTACTGTGTTCTGCCTTTCCTTAACCAAGTTTTCCTTGAGACACCACCAGCTTTGCTGTATCCTGTGGTAAGTCAAGTTTGGAGCCTCACAGGGCAGTCCCTGACTTCTTCTGCACCTGAGGGTGGCTCTCTTTTACAAAAATGTGCCTTGGCTGGATGGGATGGAGTTAATTTTCTCCATAGGAGCCTCTCTGGTATTTTGCTTACAAAACCATCTTTATCTCAACCTGTCAATTTTCATCATTTGTTCTTTGATTCTTTCCCCCATCCCACTGGAGGTGTGGGAACAAGTGAGCGAGTGCTTGCAGGCTTAGCTGCTGGCCAGGATCAACCCACCACAAAGCCAGGATTTTGCCCAACAGGTAGCCTCAGGAAGACAGCACAGCATCTCCCAGCTTCTGCTGAGCTGGAAACCTCTGCTTCATGTATAGATAATATACTTGTCACAGCTCAAGGCAGCCTGTGTCACAGATCAGGAGCTCCACAGCAGAAGGAACCTCTCATTACACTGGAGGGGGACAGGAACTGTCTCAAGATAAAACCTCACTAAAAAGGTTTTAAAACAAATTTCAAAAATGAATAGGAATAAATTGCCAGGGCCAGGTGTCATTCACCCATGAATATGAAACTGGTGAACTGCTAACTGTGGTTTGCAATATATTCAGTGTATCATCCTTAGTACCTAAGGAGAGAAAGTGCTAAGTGTGACAGAAACTCCTAAGAAGAACTCCAGAACTATCCTAGTTAATATAAACAAGTAAATCAGATTTCCATGAGAATAAAATTGGTAGGAGCTGTAAAATAAAGAGAATTAATTAGCAGACCCATGAATAAATATCATGCAGCAAATGAAAGTCAATAGGTTTTTTTTTGTAAGGGGAAGTGATTTCTCCCTCTCAGTGACAGACACAGGTGATACAGTCAGTGTCATTTACCTAGTTATGTAAATTAGCCCTGAAACACAGGGCTTCCTGAAAAACAGGAAATTATCGTTAGGAGGTGCCTTTGTTGGATGATAAATCATTAGGAGGTTAGGTTTTATAATGGAAATTCATTATCGATGAGGCCCCAGGTCCTCTGTTTGGGATTTAGAGTGCTTAATATGCAGGCATATTTTCACCTTAGAGAAAGGGATGAATTGGAAAGTTAAACATGGTGACATCAAGCATGCTGCTGTGTGCTGAATAATTAGATAACATGGGGCCAGGCAGTAGATGTTCCAAGTTTTCTCAATATTTTTTTTTCATGTATGCATGAGTGCATGTATTTGCAGCCCTGATGAACTCTAAATAAGCTGCCAGTATGAGTGACCTGTGCTGCTGTGAAGCTCTCAGTTTTCTGAGGAGTCAAAATCCTCAATTTACACCACTCTGTGTGTTTCTAGTACGAGAGCTTGAATGCCATGATATTGCACTTACCCCACCTCAAAACAGCATGTGGAGAACAGGAAGGAAAATCTGCCTTCATATAGCCAAAGATTTAAAAGACTAGGATTATTTATCATGGAAAACAAGTGACTGAAATAGAGGTATGGCCTAAAAAGGAAAAGGGTTTAGGTATCAATACCTAATTGATATACAGGAAGTAGGGGACATCTGTTGAAATTACTGGAAAATAAGATTAAAGCAAGTGGTTTTTTTTTTTTTTTTTTGCTAAGCATAAATTGTGGTGAACATTGTCATACATTTTCAGCTTTTGCATACAAATGAGTTCAAAAAGGACAAGGACATTGACAAGTGTTAAACTTTGGGGATTGCATTTATCTGTTATCTTAGTACATTTGCGTGTTTTAGTTTGCCAGATCTGGCTAAGTGATTCAGCAGAAGGATCATAAGGGTGAATTTAATGCTATTTTACCTAAACATTTCTTCAGAGTCTATAATTTTACAGTCCCTGGCATAATGAAGAAATGTAGCCTTTTTGCATTAATTAGTTCTTTTCATTTAACTTCTATTTATATTATTTTAGTGCAAACACACATTGGAACCTCTCCTAAATTCATGACCAACTTAGTGGAGAGTCATAGATGAAGAGAAGCAAATTCTCAGATTAACTAAAAGATTACTTTTCAATGAAACAATACTTTACCTCGAAAACAGAAAAAAAAATCAGTAGTGCAAAAACCTATGCTCTTGGTATTTACTGAATGTTAGATCAGCAAGTATTTGTTAATCAGCACCAGAAGAGGTGTTCAGAGAGGCTAAATTTGTCCTGTTTATACCTCTCTCCAGATTACTGGTTGGAAAGACTGGGATGTGGGAAAGAATATTTTGCAATTTCCTTAAACTGTAACAATCTGTATGAGAAAAGGAGTTTGCCTTTAAGTATTCTTTAGTGTGCACATAATCCTAATGATAACTAATATTAATAATATATATGTGTCATATATTATTTTGCTGCAGCATATATATATATACATATATTTTAAAAGACAATTTCCTTTTCCTAGCAGCACCTGTATGTATTTATCTTGGAAGGAAAAGTGGGAATGTAAAGGGTGAATGTTTCCAAGCTAATATAGACAAAGACAGGATTCCTCACCTGCAAGAAGGGATAAAGGTCAAGGTTTGCTAAAGATGTAACTTAAAGAGGAGTTCCCCAGGCTGTATTTAGGCATCTGTCTACTTTGCTGTGGTGCAAGGCTCCTACAACATGTGGAGAGGTTAGTTGCTCATCACACTTCAAGGCAAAAAAGTGCCTAAAAACAACCTTTGGTAACCCAGCTTAATGAATTAATATTCAAGATTCTTAAATGATGCAACACTTTTTGTATGAGTTTTCTATAAATGTTTTGTTTATGGTGGTATGTCTCATGATTTTCACTGGGGAAAAATGTTATATTTTGAAACATCTGAAAATTACAAGTTTACTGAAAAATCTCATTTGTTAAATTTTCTTGTTTTCTTTTTCACTTCCTGCCTTACAATCACATCTCAACCTTTCAAGGACAAGTATCACTGCCTTGTGCAAGTGTACTCTCAGCCTTGCTCTTCAAAGTTCAGATCAAGTGATGCTGCCAAGATTTATGCTTCTGTGGCAAATAATTCACAGATGCCAACTCATTGAAGAATCCAAAAGCTTTGTCTTATGCCAGGGTAACTTCAGCAGTACTTTCCAGAGCTGTGGATTAAGTTTGCTGAAGCAAAAAAATGACGATGCGTCTGATCTATTTCAACAGCACTGCCAGACGTAAAGATGATTCATCAGTGTTCCCTCTTTAATGGCAACTCTCTCCAGTGGGCAGTAAAGAATGACCAAACTGACTATCAGATGGCAAGGAGCAGGAGTTGGAACAGCATTTGCCTTGCTCACTTTGTACTCGATTGTGTATCCAGGCGTTCCCGTCTAGACTCGCAGGGGTTGCTCGAGCATTTAATTGCTTGAATCCCAATGAGCTGAAACTGCTTGGTTCAGGAGATAGCATAATAAAGGCATTCTCCTGAGGTGGCTCTATCATTTTTTTAAGCTTTACTGATGAGCTAGAAATAGTCACAGATTTTAAATGTTGCCAATGATTATCTTCAAAAAGCATGAACAATATGAGCCTACATTTTCTGCTGCTCCCATGTTCCTTCAGGAGCAGCAAAAGAAGGGAATGTAGGCATCATGTGGAACTATCTAATTCTCTGTCTGATTACACACCAGCTTTGGCCATTGCTATGAATTACACCATATAGTGGTCCCAAAAGGGGACAGTCTGGTGCTAAAGCCTCCCACTCCTGCATCACTGTGTAGCCACATCAAGGAATGGGAGACCTGGCTTTGTTAGCTCAAGTTTTTCAGTGCCTGAAGCACTCAGACTAGAGGTGTCTTGCCAATATCAAGGTGGCAAGATGGATCAGACTAGCTAAGAGGCTCAGGGAAGAGGGAAGTGTAAAATGTTGCAGTCTTGGATTCTGCATTTCAAATGTATTTGAGGAAATATGAACGTCTTGCAGGTTTGTGTATGAGTGGTGTCAGTGGGGTGTCTGGTATCCAGCTAAGCATGTATCAGTAATTGTAAATGAGACAATTGTCTCAAAATTGCTACTTCACAATCCTTGTATTGGGTTTTTCAGTTAATTTTTTTGTTAGGTTGGTTTTTTTTGCTTGTCTATTTGTTTCGGTGTGGTATTTTTACGGCTTTGCCCATGGAGTTTGCATGGCAGAGTGAAGGTTTCCCATGTAGTAGGAGAAAGAGTGCATGGACTTTGGGATACAAATCCAACTGGAGAAAAACATTACCAAAGAAATCCAGATAGTTAGTGACTCATGTAAAATATAACTTGACATTTGAGCATGCAAGATGATTTGTGGCATGTGGCTTATACAACTCCCAATTTTTTATATCTCTTTATGGGGAATGCTGCCAGATCTGGAATAGAATATATGATTTATTTTTATTTCAGGCTAGAAATTGTCTTTTTGATTTTCAGTCTGCAAAAGATGAGCACTTGCCAGTGCACATTTATACACAGCCAAAAAAAAAGAGAGCATGCTTGAGCCAAGCAGGAGCAGAATTAGTTATAGACTTTTTTTCTCCACAGCATGACTTATATTGATACATTCATTGTGTTAAATGGCATAACTTTGTATTTTTCACTAGTTTAAGTAAGAAAAATTCATACTGTTGGAATCCTTATCGTTCTGACTTAGGTAAATAGAATAGGAATAAGAATTCTCCCCTTATAGATTAATAATTCTCTTCAGGGTTTCACTTAATTTTACACTATGGACTGTATAATTACAACCCTTTTGCTACCTGGGAGATAATATGAGCTCCATTTTAACAAGCCTTATATATAGCATGGATTCTTTCACTTTAAAATGTTCAGAAATCTGGGATTACCTTCTTAAAACAAAGCATCTTCTGAACGGGTTTGCATTTGGGAAAGAGGTAATGATAATCAATGCTAGATTTAAAGAATGGCAAAAACTAACAACATAAGATCTAAACTTCTCTGATAATGCTTTCATTTCTCCTGTGTTGGGGTAGGGTAGGTAGGAAAGGGCATAATAAGCCCTTGGAGTAGCAGAGAGAAATAGAGAAAAATTTGTGATAAAGCTCATATTCCTGTTATTATTGCCTCTTAGAGTCACTTCACTGCTGATAAGGCTTGTGCGCTGCTTCTTCCTCCAAGCTCTGTTTAAATTCCTAGTTTAACCATACCTGCCTTCCCTCTGCTTAACAGTGATTTTACTCTGCCTGTAGCATTATTTTACTATCATAGAAGGATTCTTGGAGGTGGTAATACTATGCAGTGCAACTCTGCTTTGCCTAGTACTTACCTGGTCCTTTAAAATATTCACTTTCACTTGTAATTCTAATTTGGAAAGACAAATGCCATAATCCATGGATAATTGGGAGTCTAGACTAATTCTGTCATGTCAGTGCTTTCTTAATCTACCCCTAATCAGATTAAACACCTTAATTTAGACGTTATTGACATTGCAGATTGCAGAATTCCAAGGAAGCTGCTACAGTGTATAATGCAGTTGGAGTTGTTGTAAATGGAATTTACTGTCAATTTATAACCTGTAATATTTTGCAAATAGTAAAAAAAATTAATTAAGGAATCCAAAAGTTTGTTCTGACACAAGGAAAAATGAAAGCACACATCCATCAAGATCTTAACTCTATTGTTTCACTTATCTTTTTAGGAGAGATGTCACTAAAACAAAGTAAAGATGAGGGAATTATTTTCTCAAGAACTTTTTGCAGCTAAGAGATGCACAATGAGTTTCACTGTATATATTATTAAATCGACACAAAATCAGTTTGTTAATTAGAGAAACCACAAGCTGTTTGTTCTTTATATCAATATCAACTGCAATCACAAATATTTTGGCCCAATTATTGGCAGTGGCCAACATGCAAGAGGACTGGTTTAAATCTGGAATTTCTGTTTTGTAGCCAACCCTGACTCACTAACATGGTTTGCACCTATAAAGGACGTCCTGTGATCCAGGCTGATTGTGTGTTGCTAATGGGATTACATTGAATAAAACCACAAATGATACCTCAGGATATATCAGAAAAAGTCTTCTAGTGAAGATGAAGAACTTGTAATTACAAAATTGCATCAGCAATTGTGACCACGTTTTATTTTTATCTCTGTCCCAAAATATACTTGAATAATTATCATTAGCTTTAAAAGACATTCTCCTTCCACGGTTTTGTTAATTCTCTTCTAACTACTTTTTCTCTTGATCAGAACAATATATTTTTAAAGCTTGATTTGGGAGTGTGTACTCGTGATGGTGCCAGTCAGTTCTGAGCACAAATTAAATTCTGACCTTGACTCTGGAAGGTTATGACTGCTCTGTCCTTAGTCTTTGCTCACAGCATCAGCAGTTGGCACATCACAGGTAGTGCCCATTCTCTTTTGAGTCTGCTTTGGCAAAAGAGGTCATCACAAAGCATCTGCATTCTCACCCAGAATATCCTGTCAAGAGCTGTATTTAATTTTTAAGTTAAAATAACTCTTGCTCCGATCTTAAAACAGAAGGCCAAATTTATCCTGAGTGAAATGCCTACTAAATTTGTTTTACTGTGGATAAGTTTATTTCCCTGTGTCAGATTCCAGCCTAAAGCAATTGCTTCTGAAAGTTTATTTTGTGATGTCTTATATGTGTTTGCAGAAATGTTTCTCTCCGTAAATAATGCCCAAAAGCTGTTGTACAACACAGTACAATGCTATTAAAATGTTGACTCTGTGAATTTGAAATATCAATGGACAATTGATGATAAAACAATGGAAGAGATTAATTTATCATAAGGAATATTATGCTGTTCTTCATGTCTCTCAGACCCACACAAAGTACTGAATCAGATTTTTTCCATCATTAGCACTATAAAATTTAACTGATACCTGCACAAAATGTACTTTTATAATGCACATCAATCACAGATGCTGTGATCTGAGAAATAATAGTGCTAACTTGGCTTGGAGAAAAAGGCTACCATTTGGTAAGTTGAGTTCTTTTATGTCATTTATGTACTCAGGATGTTTATACCCTTTAGGTTTTGTTCCTAAGCTGCAAATGGGGAAAGAAATGAAAGGGACAGTAGGAAGAAAATATAGAAATTATTGTTCTCATATCAAATGCTAGGCTAAGAAAATCTCTCAGCTAATTGTTTGTAAGATGGACTAGCTACAGGGTTGTAAACTAATTAGGATATAATTAACACCATTTGACAGGACAGTTGCTACAAAAAATTGTATCTAGCCTTCATTGCCTAATGCATTCTGCAGTACAGATCAAAATTAACATTTAAATTCAGCTTGCTGACTCCCCTGCTAAAAGCCCAATTCTGTTTCCAGAACTTTGCACATTCTTATTAAAATGAGATTTTTTTAACACTATAATTTTTCTTTTTTCTTTGTTACACTTTTGTTATTCTCAGAACTGTTTCTCTTTCCTTTGTGTACCAATTACAGCTCTCCTGCTGGTTTAGATGGCAAACAGATAGAACCCTGATATAAATCATCCACTGCTTCTTCATGAATGGCTTTTAACTTGCATGTTATCCATTCTGGTTTTGTGGGGGTTTTTTTGTTGGTTTTTTTTTTTTCAAGTTGTGCATTCCTCTTATAGTTTATATATAAGGTAATGCAAGTTGTTCCCCATGCACCTAAGGCCTGAGGATCTTACCCTTGTTACTAGAAGTTGAAACCCGAATCAAGAAAGTGCAGCAAATGCTTGTACCTGTGGCTGTCAGAGCAGGTGACACCCTCAGCACAGCTGGGATACTGAAAAAAGGTAAGTCAGGAAACCCTTTAAGCAGACATGAAGCAGGAAGTTGATCTCAGGCTAGGAACACTTTGTTGAGAGCTTGCAGGGAGCATTGTAGTTGAAAATGTGAACCAGGAGAAATAACTTTTAGATTGAAACATGGAGATGATTGAAGATATTATCCTGGCTCCAACTCTAGTAACAATGACAGTGCTGTTAAGGCTGTTAAAGATATATCCTGACCTACAGAAAAGTCCCAAGTTGCCTGGAGGAACTGTGGATGCCTCATTTCTGGCAGTGTTCAAGGCCAGGTTGGATGGGGCTCTGAGCAGCCTGGTCTAGTGGAAGGTGCCCCTGCCCATGACAGGGGAGTTGGAACTGAATTATTTTTCAAGTCTCTTCCAACCCAAACCATTCTATGTTTCTATGGTATAGAAGATGAGATGAGCCACCTTCAAAAGGGCCAGAATGGCCTCAGTCTCACTCACACCTTGTGAGTTGCTCTGTGCGTGCCTTGAAACCTCTCACAAGATCACAGTGTTCCAAAAACTTCACTGCCAATGGTCCAGAACTGTGGCATCACTGCCATGTCCAACTCAATTCTAATTCTTCTACCCAAAGATTAGGTAAGCATTAGAATTTGAATTTGTACACTCTAGGAAGATGGCAGCCTTAATTGCATAAAATATTAATAGAATTAATGCTTTCAGTTCTTAAGTTTGTTTTTTTTTTTGAGATAGGACAAAATAGCGAGAGAGACTTTTAAATTAAATGACGATTTAAAAGTCCATTTAAAGAGTATACAAATTATTGCATCTGTAAGGCGGTAGTCACCATGGTAATGTTTGGTTTCCTACTGACTACTTGAGTAAACTGTTTCCAAAATCCTGTTGACAATTTCAGACTGGAAAATAACCATTTTATTCTGCAGTTCTTATTACATGCATTTAGTAAATATCACCCTTTATTAGTGATATTAGAAGTGTTATGTTTTTAATCTCTGATCTTATTCAGATTATAAGGAGAGATCAACCAACAGTCAGAAGTAAAAATGTAATCCACACTTGGGTGACCTCTTTTTATCCTGTTTAAAACAGAAAGTCATGCAGTGTTTCCAAAATGTCTGTGCTTACACCTTGTGTTCAATCAAAACTATGCACCACATGTCACTGGGTATTCTGGGCTTGGATTTTTGATCTTCCTGGTGATGATGAAGGCTTTTTCCTTACTTTTATGTCTGATTTCAGTCAGCTCCCCTATTATTTTCTTTTTCAGGCTGAAGCTGTTTTGGAAGTTGCCATAGAACTGTGTTCAAGTTTCACCTCTGATGTGCTCAGCTTGTCTGCACTCCTTAGGCTTCTAGAAAACAGTGACAGTTCTTTTCAATTTATTAGGAGGACTTTCCTGATAAGAGCAGTGCATTCTAGAAAAGTTCCTCACTGTTGGGGTGTTTCAAAACTATCTCTAAAGGAGAGAGGGCATTGGAAATTGCCATTATTGTGTCAGTGTTGATCATGCTTCTGCAGCCATAAGTATTTCCAGTTTTTGAAGGACATTTGTTCCTTAAGATCACCTTATGCCCGATGTCACTGCTACAGCACCTATCATTTTCTGGATAAGTAAAATGTCTTGAAGTTTATAAAAAATATAGCTGGAATATTAACAAGTGTGCCTTTTTTAAACAAAACCATGTCTTTCTTTTACTGATTAATGTCATCAGCAAAATGAAGGTCACTCAAAATGGGTTATGCCCATTTATGATTATCTTTCTCTGGATTCCAACAATAAATAATGTGAAAGTAGCAGGGCATAAGAACTCCTTGTTTTACTCTTTATCTTCCTTTATTAATTCTTGGATGCTAATCATCCTCTCTGTTCAACCAGTGTGATCACAAAGGACTGGGAACATCTTGATTACACTGTCCTATCACTTCCTAATATTTTTTTTTTACAAAACTATTTCTCAAAAGGTGTTTTGGCTAGAAATATCTTCTGTCATAAAGATTATTTCTTATGCTGCAGTTTAAAAAGAGATTTAATATTTTTCCTTTGGGGGGGTTATTTCTTGAGCCTGCAAAACTCAAACTTCTTAGTTCTACTGAACAAAACTGTATAAATAAATAATTCACATTTATGTGTCATAAAAAATATGCAAACATATAATTATGGGATATTTGTAAAATGGGGAAGAGAGACCTCTACAGTAAGTTGAATTATCATCTTGTTAAGTTAGTATTGCTGAAAATTTTCCCTGAAACAAATGTGCATACACATCTATAATTTCTGTACTCCATTCTGCTATCACTGCAGTTGTCAGAGTCACAAAATGTGCACAACATCTCCAGCAATGTCATATCTCTGGCCTACATGTGGTGCAGTGTTTGACTTTGTTCTCTTCAGGATACCTGTCATCTACAAAGCAGACAGCCTGCAGCTTCCACAATCTGGCCATTTTTAGATCTTGGCAGTGCTCTGAGAGAGCTACTTATTCACAGGACGTACTTGTCATCATCACCAATTCTTCATTTTTTTGTGTTTTCAGAGCATCACAGGTAACAAAAGAGCGGAGTACTTGATAATCTGAAATAGACCTTAAGATACATTTGTTTGGAGGTGTTTCACACAGCTCCTTCAATGTTTGTTTGTATCCAGAAAAAAAAAGGATTCAACTGGCTTCTATCTCTACTTTCCTCTTCATCTCTGCTAGAGTTCTGCTCTTTAAACGTTAGAATCCGTTTTTGCAACTAGCAGAAAAGATGATACTTTCAAACCCTAAGCGAGTCAAGCCCAATTGAAAAATTCAGGACAATTCTTCAAAGACCAGGATTTACTAATAAGATTCATAGAAGCCAAGGCTAGTGTCATTTGAACTAAATCCTGTAAACATAGAAATACTGGGTCTTTTGGAAAATATTTTGCAATTTCACAATTAATTCCTACTCTGTCTGGTACGATACTACTAAGTATATATGTTTGATGCATGTATTGTAATAATACCATAATACCATTATGTGTAAAGTCTAACAGCTCCAATTTTTTTTCCCTCTGTGAAAATCTTCATGATATCATAATGTTACAAAATTACAGGCCAGAATTTGGTTGGCTGATTTGCAATGAAAAGGAAACTATATTTTTCTTTATATAAGGTGTATAATTTTATATAAGTTGTATTTTTTTTATATATAAGGTGTATTATATTATGTATATGTGATGCCCAGGGGGGAAAAAAAAATCATTCTAGTTTTCTGAACATTTATGAAAAAACAAGATCTTGACTATGACTTCAGCAATACAAATGAGAAATTTGCTCAGTGCAATGAATATTCCTAATAACAGTGTAGGGTTATTTCCCTGCCAATGGAAAAATGAGCCTCACTAGTAGAAGCTTCTTTTAGCAATTTCACAACAAGAAAGTCGAGGAATCTGTTAAAAATGTGGGAGATTTGAAAGGCAGAGCTTTGGCCATGTGTGCTTATGAAAACAGCTCTATACAGAAACTGCACTGAAACTATTCCTACACATCAAATCAGTTATAGATGTTTGTAGAAAGAACTATTCAGATTCCTTAAAGAATTTAAGCATCTAATGATTTTGAGGAACACCAACTGAGATTTTCAAGTATCTTTAACAAGTTAGACCCTTTGCTCCCTTTTGCTTCATCTATTTAGTCAATTTTGGGAGGGGAAAAAAAAGGGAACTTTTAAAGACTTAGCAAAAGAAATCGATGTAATTGCTGTTAATGACTACACTAATGCAGTATTTTTCTAGAAAAGTTTTTTCCCAGACAAGGGGTAATCTAAACTACAACTCATAAAAGATTTACTTATATGGTTTAAGGACCATATTGCACTTTTGTAATCATAAATATGTTTGATTATTTTTGTAATGAAAATATGCAATTAAAAAAAAAACAATAGAAGAGATCATAAAAGGTGAGGGTGAGTCTGAAATTTGGACTAAATTTTTCAATACCATTGAACAAAGCAAACTGGCCTGAATACAGTACTCTTATCTAGGGAACAGAGACTTTGAAAGCAAAACTGCTTTATTTCACACAGAATTTAACTCAGTTCAAAGACACATATGGTTTTTTTTGCAGAGCTCTGGTGCAACCAGATACTGAGAGAAGAAACAAGTCTTTTCATTTTTGTTTTACTACCTGCCATAGCAGTCGGTTATACCTGATCATAAAAAAAAATATGGTAATTTTTATTAAAGCCCATAATTTATGTTAAGATTTTAACCTTTCCCCATATTATTTTTCCCTACAGTTTTCTGAGCATATGGCCCTTAATTCTTCCAGCTAAACTCCTCAAGGTTTAACTGCAGACACCCAGATTAAGCATTTCTCACAACGATAATATTCATTCTTCCTTTCTGAAAAGCTTCTTGAACTTTAGAACTGCCCTCAGCTTTCCTCAATAGATGATTTGTTTCACTTATTTTCCCACTGCCCATTTCTAATTTTCAAGGCTGCAATTAAAAATCAGTTTGGCATTTTACCAATCAGAAACAAACAGGTAACTCATACAAGACATGGAGTCCAATATGTTTAGAAACTGTGCAAAACCCCTGGTATTTTCATTCTGTAGAGGAAACCCAGACTTTGATAGACTAGAAGAAAGAATTACCAATACTCTTTTTGTTCTTAAGTTTCACTAGAGAGCTATAAATGTTCAACAGAGTGTTAAACAGAAGGTGGGAATTTGAGACCAGTTTTCAACAGGTTTTGTTTAAATTTGTCAGAAATAAGTTCTGCAGAAGGTGTTTGGCTTGCATTTGGCAGAGTGAGAATGCAGGCACTACTTTCACATTACATGGAGGCAATAAAGATAAAAATGAAGGCAAAATTACATATTATATTAAGATCCAATTTGTAAACATCAAACTACCCATATGGGTTCCTTACTTGTCAGTCCTTTCATTTGTAATTTATTCCTCATTCATACTTTTGGACTACTCTGTATTTAACATTTTCAATTAGTAGAGCTTTTCAGTTTAGCAACTTTAATTAAACTTCCGATTTAACAGTTACTGCAAAGATTTTTGTTAGATATAAGAAAACAATTTATTTGACCAAAAGACTCCAACAGTTAAGAAAATGAGAACCTGAAAATATTTTACTATTCTGGCTACAATTCAATAGCTACCTATCTAGAATATATTCTAGCCTGTTACATAACACTTTTGGTATTTTTCTCATACATATTTTATAAATGCTATCAGTACCTAGGCCTCACTGGTGGTGATAATCTAAGTAAAAGGCAAGATGATTTTTTAATACCCACAAAGAATTGTATTTAATATTTTTATCTTCCCCAGGCTATGCCTGGAACAGAAATTAGTACTTGATCTCAGACAAATTGCATTAAAGCAAATGGGATCTTGAATAAAAATAATATTATTTAAGTTATAAAATGTTCTACTTGAAAATGTTTAATCCAAATGACTTATTTTTAGTACTGCCAAGAGCAATACACAGATATTTGCCACTTTATTATTGAATTTCTGCTTAAAGCTGAATAAAGGCAAACGCTCTACTGCTTTTATAGAGATTACATTTAAATCCATATGTATGCATATACAAATCTTTATGGTGTTGTCATTCTGGTGCACAGGAGTCTATTTGTGGAGGGGGAAAGGGTAAGTGGGACTTAGATCAGTATTTAAGGAGGTCAGAATATGCCAGTTGTTTCCAACAGAAGGTAATAGACTGGCATGGGAGTTGGGATTGATCCAGTGATCCATAGGACCTGCAGCACACAGAGCAGCAAATGTGCCAGGCACATACTAAACCCAGAAACTTTAGTTCTTTAGCCTCTGTCATGTAGCAAAATTTATAAGGGCTCCTTTTTATGGTTAAAAATATACATGTATGAGTAGTAAGATTTTGCTTAACTGATATCTCCTTTAAAACTGAGTAGCCTGGTAAGAAAATGCCGGGTTATACCCCCCAAATATACACAGAAAATGACTCTTTTTTTCTTAGTGTATGCAGGAGACTCATCAGAAACTGACAGCTTGATCTTAATTTCTTTATGCTGTGACCTTCCAACACTCTGTTAAAGGGAAAGAACCTTAGCAACAACTTAGGGAAAAACTCCTTGTTCAGTAAGCTTCCCACTCAGAATTCCCTGATAAAAAATACCATGATTATGGTGTAGTTCTGAGCTTCATGCTAGGGGATGCTAAGCTCTCTTCACACAGCAGCTAGACAAAACAATTCCTTCTCTAGCTGGGGAAAAATGACCCAAATTTTAGGCCCAAGAGCCTAAATAAGGTGGACTGAAGAGAGAAAAACAAGAAGGATGGGACTTCATAAGCTAAAGCTGTAATTGGATAATTAACTCAAGTATGCAAATGGACCAGAATTTAAAAAAGTGAGAGACCTCATGACAGGTTTTCAATTTTGTCACCATTTTGGGTGTAGCCCTGGCTGGGCTCTTGTGCTGCCCAAGGTGAATCCATTGAGACCTTCTAATAAATCCCCACTTAAACTTTGTCTAGCCTCTGCTCTAGGTCAGCCTTCAAGGCAAGTGTGGCTTCTCTCCTTTCCCAGGCTAGAAGAGCCTTGGCTCTCAAGAAGCCCAAGAGTTACACACAGCATGAAAACCCAGATGAAATTGCTTTCATTTAGCCTCTATGGTAGATTCTATATGGACTCAGTGCATGCAAGGTATAGAAGAGTTTTGAAGTCAGCTTAAGCCCTTTTCTAGGGGCTAAAATAAATTACAAATAATATGGACTGCAGCAACATATTTTTTCCTTAAAAAAAAAATCGGGTTCTTTTACCCCTCATACTACTCATGGGATTTTTTTTCCCCAAGATTGTGTATAATGTTTTCACTGAGAAAAAACATTCTAGCAACTTAAAGGATTTCCACTACCCAGTAATAAAAGCAAGAGAAATAGCCTAGGTGCAGAGAATTTGGCAGCTTCTTTATTTGGGTGGTTTTTGTTAGATTTTTGATCTGTTTGGGTTTTGTTTTGGTTTGGAGAGGTTTTTTTTTGGTAGTAAGGCATGGAAAGCAAAAGAACCAAAGCTCTGCTTTTGCCTTGTTGACACAGATAAACTTTCACTAATGCAAAAGTAGATAGGATTAGGCCAAAGCTGAGTATGCAATGAACAGGAGCAGGGCCAGCTCAAGGTTGAAATAGTGTTACCTTACAAGTTTTATCCAAAACCATTTCAAACTGGTGGCATGGTTTTATGAAGATGTATAAATTAAATATTGTTTCAAAAGTGGACATTATGGAAGATCAGTATAAAAGGAAAGAATAAAATACAAGAAATTTGTAATGGGTATCTTTAGTATATTCCATTATATATAATATATATAGTATATATTCTGTTCTCTGTTTTTCTTATGAAATCTACTGAATTTGACCCTGTGCAAAATGTGGCTCTGGTTGCATTTCCTGGTATTTGGAGCCCCATTTATGTCAGGTTATGTACATCAAAATTTTTGCAGCATGTGGCCTTCTAGTCTGACAGAATCCTAGCTTACACTTAGTAAATTACTATCCAAATATCTTTTCCTTAGCTGGTTCAGAGAATATTTTCTGCATTATTTTTAACTGGGCATAGTACCCAAAGTAATTCTGGAAATATATGTTGAACACTTGAGAGAAGTGGGTTTTAACTGCTAACAATACTAAGGCAATTTCAATAGCTGAATTTTATCATACATTCACTTCTATATAATTAATTTTAATTTCTTAGCATCAGTCATCTCAGTTATTTTCCAAAAAAAAAAAGTAATTACTTAGACTACAAAAATTAATAAACTGAGATTATTAAATTTAGGTTGTTTAAAGCTTTGTAAAGAATCACAGGAAATATCTGCAACATAAATAACTTAATGGTCATAGGTGTTATAATTAAATCACTGTTTTATTGTTCAGGAATGCTGAAATATCTTTAGGACATTAAATTTCATGTATTGGTTCACGATGTGTTGCCTCTGTGCTCCTTTCAATTCTGTCACTGATTTTGAGACAAGATTAAAAGCAGGCGAGGTGAAAGTGGGTGTACATACATTGGTGGCTTTGCAATCCGAAATCTTCCTCTTGAAAAAATTATGAGAACAGATACACAAAATTTTCATATTGTTTTCCAGTTCAGAAATTTTATTCAGCACCTAAATTGTCTTTCCTTGTTTCTACAGGTTGTGGCTTGTTCTAGTAGTGTTTTAATTGATTTAGTGCACAAAACGTCCGGCATCAGTCAAGATTTTTGACTTTAAGCAAGTTAGATGTCACAACACAAGAACAAGGTATGAGGAGCTTTTATATTCCAACCAATTAATTGGGCAGCACAGATTGCTTGTCTGATTATTAGTTACTTTCTGACAAGTCAGAAGTCAAAATGAGAACAGTTTCAAGTGAGGATCTGGATTATTTATTTAAGACAAATTCAACAGCCACTTTGATATTTTCCTTAAAATTCTGCAAACATGCATTATTTTAGGCAAAATTCTGAGGAATGTGGCACGGTTAAGTGGAAAATTGATATGGGAAGTAAGTATTGTGACTGGCTTGCATTATGTAAACTCATGAGAACAATTGTCATAGAAAATTTTATGAGTTGAACTTTCTTTTGCTTTATCAGGTAACCAATATTTGATGCCTTTGCATTTCCATTAGGAAAATGCAGTATGGATTAGTTGTCCTCTGATATAAATGAGTGTAATCTATAATAGTGCAGAGGAAGCTGAACCAAACTCTGCTTTTCAGTTGAATTGTCTGTTTGTTTAACTTTGCTGAAGTTATGCTGGCTGCTCATTTCTGCTCCCCTTCTCTGGATTTCTGGTTGCTTCTTACAGTCATTAATGCACTTCCAGCTATCAGGATGCTGCCCTTGGTATTGGAGACTATCCCAAATTGATTCTTTGGTCCTTATTCTTATTTTCTAACAAACCAGGCAGCCTCACACAGTAGCCTTCTGTTCTTAAAGATACTGTCAGAAGAACTGTAATTACCTAAGCCTACCAAAGCTTTAATGATAAGCTACAACATTGAATTTAAGTGAGTTGAATTAATTTAAGATCTGTGATGGAACAAATATATACACAGAAAGAAAATCAAGAAGAAAAATCTGAATAGTATGAGAACATTCATGGAATGAAATTGTAACTCAGTTTTGCTTCAAAATTTCAGTATTTCAAGCTATTTCAGTAGCTTGTTTCCCATTTCTCAAAATAAACCATATAATGGTTAAATGACACAATCCATCATTTGTGAAGAAGTGGCAAAATTTCAACTGAATCAATAAACTACTTGCTTTATTTAGCAATTTTGAATTTAAAGCAGAAACTTAAAAATTATGCCAAATGCCATATTGTCACAACTCTTTCCTTTTCCACAGTTCCACCAATACCTTTCTCTCAAGAATATCTCCTTTGTCATATTTTATTATCTCTTTCTCCTGGCAATGAAACTTTTGAAACAATTAATGGCTTAGAATCTCTTAATTGCCAAAGAGGGCTCTTGCCAAATGCATTTTGAAAAAGCTGAATAGAGAGAAAGCTAATTAAATTACTTTTATAATGACTCTAAGAATTCCTGCCTTTTTCATGAGCTCTCTCACCTGGTCCTACAGATGTCACTCTTTGGATTAATGCTGTTTCTGTGTGTTTTTCACTCTCAGAATTTATGTAGATCTTCCAAGATTGAGGGATTGGGGAATGGAGGTTGTGGTCACTCCATCATCATTCCTCTCTGCCTCTCCTTACTCCTCACAGTTTATCCCAGCTCCAGAGTGGGTCCTTCCCACAGGCCCCAGCTCTTGGGGATAACCCTTCAGGAAAAATCAGGAAAAACCTTCAGGAAAAATCTTCAGGAAAAAGTTCCTTCAGGCCACATTTGCTTCAGGTCACATCTCTCTGCTCCACCACAATGGTTGCAGTGTGGTTATGTGCTCCACAGGCTGCTTCATCATCTGCAGCACCTCCTCTTCCTCCTCCTCTCACCTTGGTGCTCACAGTACTCTTTCTCACACTAGTTTTGGTTCCTTTTCTCCTTGCCCAGCATTTTTTCTCCTTTCTTAACAGTGTTTTCCCAGCAGTGCCACTGTTCAGTTGATGTCCCATGGCACAAATCCATTGTGGATTTGGCTGTGTCCAGGACAGGGCAGCTCCTGCACTTCTCTCACAGATGTCACCCCTGCAGCCCCCTTGCTGCCAACACCTTGTCACAGACACCCCACACTTAAATACATCAATCCTCTTTTCTTGTAGCACTTTTAAGGTTTTGCAGTGCTGGCTTCCCCACTCCAAATCTCCTATTTACTTTCAATCCATCAATAACCTAATTTAACATTGGATCTTAGTGATTAAGCTGAAAATGCCCTCTTTGAAGCTTGTAATTGTGGGAGGTGTGGGATTTGCTTCACATGTGACAAGCTGTATGAGCTGCATAATATCATTTACTATCCCTCACTGGTAGAGGTAATTCCTTATTCTCCTTACTCTGGGGGAAAAAAAATCTAGGAGATTACAGGCTTTATTATGTCCTGCAATCAGCAATATTATTTTAAGAGTAATGATGCTTTTTTTAGTTTGTTTTTTGTTATAAACCAGCAACCTCTGATGAGCCCTTATGCTGGACATGAAGGAATGAAAATGACATTGTCTTTGCAAATGCTGAATGCCATGCCCTGCTTACAGGCTCCCAGGGCAGCTGTCACAGCCCCAAGTCACTGCCAGAGTTCAAAAATGTTTGGACAAAGCTCTCAGGCACAGGTTGTGACTCTTGGGGATGGTTCTGAGCAGGGCCAGGAGTTGGGCTCGAAGATCCTTGTGGGTCCTTTCCAATCCAGCATGTTCTGTGATGCTGGGATATTATTTAATAAGTAGTTTGTGCTGATAAATATTATTTAGTTCTCCATCCTAATGCATCAGATATTTATCCAACTGGACTGTGTGCTGTGAGACTTAGCTCAGTGATTTTATTTCATTTATTGGAGTAATTCTGCAGTGATGGAGAGTTACTCTGTGCTTCCCTGCTGCAGCTCCTCAGTGAATGTGCACCTGGGCAGGAGGGGGGAGGCACATTAAAAATAGTATTCCACTACTGTGCCCCTGGAAATACAGATCTGTGGGAGTTCCAGCAGAGTAATGTCTCATACAGGCTTTGGAGGAAAAACTTTGCCTTGCCTGGGGTGAGATTAGGAGGATGCAGAGGATGTACCCTCTCATTAAACATGAAGGAAATGGTGCCACAGCTTTATGCAGCATATCTATTTTGTGTGGAAATGCATAATGAAAACTTCCAATTTACATGTGAGATTTTGTGTCACAGAGTAAATTATTTGTCCAAAGCCATGTAGCTGAAACAAGGAATTGCAACTGGATTTTTGAAATGTAAGCCAAAATCTTTTTCTGTGTTCTATTTTTCAAAAAACAAATCAAACCAAGAACTAAAATACCATTGATATTGCAACAGAGTGTGAATATTAAAAACCCATCAGTTATTGGAATTTATTTCAATGGCTTTTAAAATGCACACAGATTAAGACAGTCATGCAAATGCATATTTTTGTATGTATTTGTGTTTAAGTAGGAAAAAAGCTCAATAGTGCTTGTTCCCTGAGGTTTGACCTGGACTTGTTTCTAATTTATGAACCCTAATATTTAGCAATTTAAAGGCTAATGTTGTTTATAGATTTTGAATGCTAATAATTCTTTTATATTGTATAAATATATATTTACATTGGAAAATCCTTATGAAGCTGAATTAAAGGCAAATGCAAATATCTGGGTTAATTTTTTGCACATTTTCAAGCACATACCAGAAGGGAAGAACAAAATTGGTCATTATGAGTACATAGTGATGAAAAATGGCTAGACACAATAAAGGATAATTTCTTTGGTTTCCACAGCATAATGGAGTATGAATCATATTTAAAATTAATGACTGAGAAGACAGATCATGATTTGAATGTCATCAGTAGCTATTTTACTCCTCCCTAGAGCTGCAACAAGCCTTTTATGAGAGATGAGTTCCTGCAAACAAGCCCTTCTAAGCTGTCTGGAAGCTCCTAATTTATAACAGAGCTTTAGAAAATGCTTTATTTTTACTTTTTTCCATGCTGGGGCTAAGAGTAGTAGACTGGGGACATCGCCTTACTGTCCAGCAAGTAATGTGCAGTTGTTTTTTTGCAAGTAATTTTTTCAAGCATAAATTTTTTGAGGGGTGATGTTGGCAGTACATGTCCATGCTGTTGTTTCTATTTAAGTGAACATTTGAATTCTGTTACTGTGTCTGTGGGGTAGACATTAAGCAGAGATAATGAGTTGTCACCGTGATATTTTCTGAAAAATCCCTTTGCCAGGATTTCTTCTCCTGGGAAGATGAGAAGCCTCAGCTTCTCCATGCCTTGGTCCTCTGGAATATGGTCTGGAGATTGTTTATGCAAACATGGGAATTGTTTTTTATTGATGACTAATCACTATCAGCTGTATTGGACTCTGAGGAATCAGTCACGAGCTTTCATCATTCCTTTCTAGCCTTCTGATGTATCCCTTCTCTTTCTTTAGTATAGCTTTAGTATATAATTTCATATAAAATCATATAATTTCATATAATATAATTTCATATAACATAATATAATATAATTTCATATCATATCATAAAATATAATATCATAAAATAATAAATCAGCCTTCTGAGAACATGGAGTCAAATTCTCATCTCTCACCTCATCCTGGGGACCTCACAACACCACAATGAGTCAACAATGAAACTTTTTCAGGAAAAAGGCATCCTGATGTTTTTTATAGTGCAAGATACTGAGCAGCAATAAAGGAGGAAAATCAGGGTTGTTTTTTACTTCTATGTGTATGTAAAGTACTTTTTTTTTTTCAGCATCAGCAACAGTCCTATATTGAAAGTTAAAGTCTGCTATTGGAGATCAAACTTTTACTAAAGGATGAAGCACACCTTCTGTTTCAAAGGACAGCAGGTTAGACCTCTCCTGACATTCAGACTTTGTGTTTACTGGAGCTGGTGTGTACTTTCAGTTCACAGGTTGTCCTTAAGCTGCTGGAGTTGTTACAGTGGTGTATTACCTTTCATTCTACCCACCAAATCTCTCATGGCTCATTTGGCCTGCACAATGATGTTCTGTGAGATTGTTTTCATTTCTCAGTAACTTATATCACAGAGTATCTCAGATTTAGCCATAACTCTATTTTCACTGACAGGCTCCTCTCTCCTCTTCCTTTCGCAGCTGGCTCTTGAGGAGAGCACTCATAAAGCATGGACACTCAGGATCTCAGTTTAAAGAACCTGCCAAATTACACCTTCAAATAGGCATGAAGTCAGGATCTCATGGTGAAAGCAGGCAGTAGAATGGTTTATTTTTACAAAAAGAGATAGACCAGGAGGGTTACTTTCATGTATAATAGTAGGACTTCTGCTTTAGTGCATCATTCTTTATGCTGCACTGTCCTATTTACAGTCTTGTAATGTCAGAAAAACACTTTCCATTGTATTTAGGTTCTCTTATTTTATGGCAACATGTTGAAAGATACAGAAGCAATTCTGCTAAAGGTTGCTGAAATTTTGTTGAAAAATGTTTCCCTTCACATCATTACATTATATTGTTTTGCAGGAGCTGGAATGGGTACAGTGAAAGTTGAGAATTCTGGTGATCTGTAGCTTGGCAACTACAGCAGTAGCCTGAGATCTGGAAGGCACAGATATGCTCAATTTATTGCTCTGCTGAAAAAAATTCTGGGGATATATATATGTGTGTGTGTGTATATATATACATGTATATATATATATATATATACACACATATGTGTATGCATACATAAATATATGTATTTTATATATGTGCATGTGTGTGTTATAAATAACATACAGACAGAAATAACAACAACAACAAAGTAAAATCATGTCCCTGCATGCTACTTTTGTACATTTCAGGGCACAGTGTCCACAGAGTACTGCATGGCCGGATTCTGTCATCTTAATAAATACATCCTGAAAGATAAAAGAAAGTATTTGAATATGCCTCACTCCCAATATTTGGTATCATTTTCTTGATAGGCTTACTTCTTCTATAATTGTGATGAAAAGGTAGGTGTCAAAAATTAGAACTTAAAAAAAGAAAAGTGATTGCTGTCTCTTCATCAACTATGACATCATTTTCCATTCTCACTACCAAGGAGGCTCATGAACTACATGGAGCAATGCCCTCTGCTGCTGGTGACTCCTCAGTTAACAAGGCACAAGGATTAAAGGAAAATGCTAATCTTTTTCACATCTTGTGAGGGATGCTAATGTTGGAAGTTCATGGGAACATGAATAAATGGAAGTCATCCTCTGCTCTACAAAGACAACCAGTGGAAGTTATAAAACTGCTTCTTCTAAAGGTAATTGCCTCTAGGCATTTCTCTGTTGCACTTTTTATTTTGCACAAGCCACACCTGATACAATATTGTGCTGTGTAGGAGTGGTTCTGATGGCTTAGAAAGGCAACCCAAATTATGGATGAACAGCTAGCTCCAAAGCTCATAGAAACACATTAGAAAAACATTACACAGAAGCAATAATTTGAGATCCCAAACACGTTTTTTCCCCATTAATGATATTTTAAAATGCAGAAAGCACTTCTGTGAAGCATGAAGGATGGTCAGGGTTAGCTAATGAGGCTGATAGGTACAATTGCTGCATGCTTGATCTGCCTTGGACTCTAATGCTTATTTGGACATGTCTTATTATTGTGTGGGTGTTAAGTCTGTCCAAGCTCATAATCAATAGATATATGGTCATTCACAGTGTTTATGTCTCTGTCTTGGATAGCTGGAACAAAGTGATGAGAATGTAGTTTGCTAGGTTCATACAGAAAATTTCTCATGGACAATCTGAGCAAACTAATTGCTGGCATTACCATGGGAGTCATATGAGCTGTGGTAATGATACAGATAATGAACCCCCCACCTTTGGCCATCACTTTATTAGCTCCAGGGTCAGTAAAGAATTTATTCAACCCTCAGTTACATTATAATTGGCTATTTGTACCTGGGAACAATTTGGTACTGCACAGTATCTTCAGATATCACCCATCTGAAAGTGCTTTAAGTGCATCAGAAAAAAGAATGGTGTGGACCCACTGTCAAAGTCTGTTGGGAAATGGAGAGTTAAAAACCCTGTAATTTTTGGTCACAGATCTTTGAGCTCTAAAGGAAACAGTCTGAACTGACAGCTTAGCAATAGCCTAGCAGATCTATAAAAACTGTATATCAACCAAATGGTGGTAGCTTGATGTTGCATGAACATCCTGAACCAAGCTGGGCAGCGCTTTGCTAAGTGTAGCTCTGTTTGTGGATATGATGACTCAATCTCACAGAGAGACAGCAACACAGGCTGCATTTCTTTGTAAGCTGTATGGAAAGCCAGGGGAGAGAATGATTTTAATTGAAGCTGGTTTTGCAAAGGCTATTGACTTGGGTTTGGGCATGCTGAGTCAATTATCCCAGGCAAAGAGGCACAGGTGTCTGTCAGTGTCAGGAAGTTCAAATGATGCCCACAGTTCTGCCAGCATCTCCAGTGTGAACTGTGACTTAGTGCTTAGTCAGACCCAGGCCCTTTTCCAAGAAGGGCTCTTGTGCAGTTGGCAGCTGCCTCTGAGCTGACAAGGGATTTTTCCTGCATTTCACTCCCACAGAGGTGCAAGTTCTCCTTTTTAAAACCACATTCCAACAGCCAGCCGCCTGTAAAAGGTGGAAAAATGACACTAATAGTCACGAGGTGGCCAGGAAGAGTTTCCTAAAGTACCCCTTATCTTGCACTACTCATTTCAACAGGGAGCTGCTTAAAAGGAATGGTTCTCATCTGACAATCAGCCCAAGGAATTACTGGATTTCCACTAAATCATTTCAGTAGTTTTGGTTAGAAATTTTAGCTGTAGGAAAATTGCTTAGAGTAGATCTAAGTCTAAAATGTGATCCCAAATCTCCTGCTCGCTGGTTGCCTACAGCACCATGGCTTTTATTTGCTTATTTTTAGGGATCCAGGGACTACTCCTGTTTGAAACAGCTCTGCCAGTAGCTGCAGCTAAAATCAGATCAAATGTCCACTATGGTAAAAAAATCTGGATACTCAGCACACACCCTCAAGATAAGTTTGCTGTAGCTACCCTCCTCACAATTTTTCCTGGACAAATGAGAATAAAGAGATTTTTATCTTTAGAGAAAGATTCATAATAGAAGTATGTATCAGTTTGGCTAAAGAAGAAGTAAATCAAATCATGCTAAAGTTATTCTGAGTGTTTTTCTTACGTTAATTAAAAAAAAGAAGAAATCAAATGGAAAGTAATTAAAAAAAAAACCCAAACTGTCAACAATAGTAAAGAAACAAAGAAATAATGAATAAAAAATTATCTTCATTTAAATTT
The DNA here is from genome assembly GCF_023055355.1 of Agelaius tricolor. Taxonomy (NCBI): domain Eukaryota; kingdom Metazoa; phylum Chordata; class Aves; order Passeriformes; family Icteridae; genus Agelaius; species Agelaius tricolor. Next base: position 41,675,717 of record NW_027269269.1, on the reverse strand, counting down.
TAACTTTCTAATTATTTCTTGCTCCAAAATTACTCCATGAGTAAAATTCAGTGATATAAATTCAAGTTTTTCAAGTTTTTTAAATAGTGGAAAGCAGTTGTAATTTTTTTCCACAAGCTTCTTGAACAGGGATTTCCAATCACTTTTTTAACATAATAATTGGAAAAGCATTCACTTACTCTGTTTTTAATCTAGCTAGTAATGAGTTCACTCAAACTGCACATTGATTTTATTATGAAAGTCTCAAGACAACTGTAAGTTTTTAAACCAGTCTAAGAATTTGGTACTATAAGAGTACGATTCTAAAAAAAAATCCAAGTGGAATAACTCTACAACTTTTTAGAATGTGGTATTATTTCAAAATATGATATTTGGCAGCAAAGCTCCAAGGCAAAACTTGCTGCCGCAGCACGGCATAGCAGAGGGATATCTGTGCTCATCATGCCAGCAAACAGGTGAATCTCATCCAAAGATCTCTGCAGCCTCTCCTCATAGGGTGGATCTGGGCCATAACTTTGCTAGGACCTTGTCAAACCATGCACACTGTGCTTTTTATATTCCTACAGGACATCCCATGCACACTGGGGTTTTTCTGCTTTCCCCAGGAGGAGCTGTGCCATTCCGCTGTGGTTCCCCCAGGAAAACAGCATCCAGCACCTGTCTGTCCTTGGCAGAGAGCTGCAGCCTGCCCACTGCCTCCTCCTGGGCACATTTCAGGGCAAGGACACAGAGCTGCTATGTTGAAGGATTTGCTGTAAGGTGGAACTGATGCTCCCAGGGGCTGGGACAGAAATGTAAACTCGGTGATCAGTTGATATGGAAGAAAAGGAGAAAAAAAAGTTGCTTCAGGTCTGCCCTTACTGCCTACATACTGTCAGACCTTGTGGGAATTTTAGATTAAGTTTGCTGCCTGAATTTTTTGCTAGTTACAGGAGGGTACAGTACCAGGCAATTTTACAAGTGTGGCTGCTGCACTGAAATATTAAGAATATTTTTTTTCCTTGTACTTTTGACCTGTGAGACAGGAAACTCCCTGTTCTGAGAATTAAAGCAGCAATGCAGTTTAGGCTTCAGCTGTGAGAACTGGAGAATTCTTGATATGACAATTGGTGGATTAAGTATTTGTTTAAAACCAAAACCAACATAGGCAGCTAAATTGCACCATCTGGAGCAAGAGGCAGATGTAAGCATTTTTATTTAAGAATGAGTTTCTTATTATTTATAAAAGATGTGTGGTATTAATTCACTCTTTTTTTTTTTTTTTTGTCAGGGAGCATCATTCATGGGAAATAGCTTTGTGTAGACATCTGGAATAGAAATTTCTTAATAATTTTATATAATAAATCCAGAATAAATACTAATTATTAATAGTCAAGATTGCTTAAGGATTTCAGTCTAGCTGACAGCCTGAACAAAGCACAGGCAGATGCTTTGGACAGGCTGTAAGGAGGACTGATAATTATAAGCAAAGCCAGGGAAGTGACCTTTTATTGTGGCAGGAACTGCAAGCATCACCACCCTGCTCACCACCACGCTGCACAAATTAGACCCATCCATTGCCTACATCTAGAGAACCTTGATTTCCAGCTGGTGCTCTGCAGCTTTCAGCTTTAAGCTGGGCATTCAGCTACTGAGGCACGTAAAATCATCCGTCATCTTCCAGATTTGATAGGGAACGTGGTATTTTCATAAGAGTGCAGCCATTCTGTTTTCACAATACTAATTTGTTGTCAATGATTAATGAAATGGTAATCAGTTTTTACAGGGTTTGTCTGGCAAAATGACTTTATTCATTCATTGTTTACAGAAAAGAAGCACATGAGAAATAATTTATATGTGATCCTCAGAAACTTTTTAAGCTTCATCCAAGTTCGTTCAAAGTGAATAGATAAATTTAAAGATAAAATAAGGCAGTAATCTATGGATATTCAGCCAGAAACAGACTATGATTTAGAGCCTCTTAGGATAAAAAATAATGAATGAAAAAGACTGCTTAATTAAAACTTAACATTAAGTTGTGCTCTTTTATAAAGGTCCATCTAATTCTGTACAATTTTTTCCAGACAGAAGGCATGCAAAAGATAGATTATACTAACAGATAGAAAGAAAGAAAAAAATTCAGTGAGACCAAGGCAACCATTAATAAAGCAACCATTAGCACATTTATAGAGCTTTGACAGAGGAAGATGTAGGAAAATGAAGTGTTTAAAAGAAGCTGCCATCAAAGAAATATAGAAAAGTTTAATTTTGAATATGTGGCTATTTTTTAATCTTAGGGACTCTGATTTAGCTCCAAACATAATTTATGTATGTACAATTAAATTGTCAGCCTTTAATATAAATGTGCATTATACTGCCTATCCAAAGAAAGCTACCAGCTCAATTCTTGTGGTGTAACCAAACATCCCAAGAAAGGCCAAAATTATTTCTTCTTCAGTGGATCTTTGTCTTTAGTAGTCAGCATCAGGAAGCTGGATTTATCACAGTGGAAAAATTAGGCCCTGGCAATCTGCTCAGTAAAATTTAATTTAGATTTAATTAGTGATGCACTGTAGTCGAGATACATGGGTTCAGGAAGCTGTGTTTAATACTGAAGGGGTAAGAGTTGCCTTTGTTTAATTGGAACTCCCACTGACAGTGACCCACAAAGATTTGCCTTTCAGGCTGGGTGGCTGTAGCCAGCACAGGATCAAGTCAGCTGCTGGGGCAGGTGAGTGCTCCTAACAGCAAAGTGACAGACATTTGCATTACCAGCAGTCATTCTGAGTAGCTGTCCTCCTGGTCTTGTGTCTAAACTTGGTTTCTTACCTAATCCAGTTGCTTTTCACATTGATTTATCATCATTATCTTCACACATCTGAGGACAGAACCCAATTAATCTCTATCAGCACTAGCTCTTTTATTTTTGTTTTATAATGACTAGTTATAATTTATAATGACTAAATAAAACTTCCAATGACTAATAGATCAGTCCTTTAAAAGCATCTGTTTTTAAAAATGATCTGTGTATTTACCCATTGTCAGAAAAACAGCTAAAAAATCCTATTGTCACTCAAATGCAATAAAAGTCCAGGAGAAGGAATACCTATCAACAGATTTGAAAGGTGGCTTAATGGTCTCAAACTGCTTTCAGAATATTTTAATTTGAATTAGTATTTTTGAAAATAGAGATATTCAGAGTGGTATAACTTTCTTCTCAGTTGAGAAAACCAAAGTTAGAAATTTATCTTTGCCCTACACATCGACACAGGTCTGTCTGGTGGTCTGAGAATCCTGTAACGACACTGGAATGGCTGAGGAGCATCTCTAAGCCAAATATTTTATTCTGTAAGGCAATGATGTCACAGGTTTGCTCTTGCAATATTGTTGCTTTCAGTGGTGTGCTAGAATTGGGATATCTGTAGGGTGCTGGTCAACAGCTCATTTCTCAATTGCATTTATACCTTTTTCATTCCATGTAGGAGCTTTGCTACAGATGAGTAGCATACAGTATTGGCTGAGAAGATGAGACTTTAATGAGATATAGAACATGCCAACAAAATGCATGTTAAATTGCAATGACACGCTTGTGTTGGTAGCACGTCATGTTGTGAAATTAAATTCCTGACAAGACAATGCAAACAAATGCACTTCAGCTAGCCTGTGGTCACCCAGCTTGTCCTCAAGTTGGTCCAGGAGACAGGGCAAGTGGGAGGCTGCTGGGAGGGATTGGGTTCTTTCCCTGTTCTACTGTACCATTTCATAAAATGATTTCATCCTTTTTCTCAGATTTTGCCCAAGGATGTAATGAGGCACAGTATTACTCACTTGAAGTTGTTAGTACAACTGGTGTTGCAAAAGGATCTTCCAAAAGGTGCTGCATCTGCCTTAGACACACAGATTTTCAAGCAGCTAAACAATAAAAACAATCAACAATAGACTGTGAGTGATATGTGACTTGCTGTAACCTGGAGCCATGCACACTATTTAATTAGCATGACTGAAAATTTTCCATCTGGGAATACCAAAAGCAGCCTTCTCTTCAGCTCAAGCAGTGGCTGTAGAGCAGATACAGATAGCAGCACCCCTGAGCATCTCTGACACTTTGACTTTCATGCCTGGACTCCCAAATCACCCATTTTTTGTAAGGAAGAGTAAAAGTAATAACACTAACAATATTGTTGTGAGTAGCTCACAAGGTTTGGACGGGTTTGGTAACATCATTACTCTGCCTTGGGAGAGATTAAAGAAATTAAATGTTAGATTCCTAGCCAAGGAATACAGATCCAACAGACATAACCTAGGCTAGCATCATTTGATGGGTAAAATGAAGCTATAAGTGTTCCATTAAGATTGCTCCTCTTGGGTCTTTCTGACACTCTCCAAGCTTCCTCTTGCCCTACCCCAAATGCAGAGAAATACATGTTAGAAAAGAAAAGCATGTTAACATCTTGTTTTCCTACCACGACTTGGTAAAACAGCCAGTTAATTAAAAATAGCAGCTTTCATCCACTCAGCCTTCCCAAACCATCTTGCGTCTCATGGTGTAAATGCATTTAGGAAAAAAAAATGTATTTTATCTCTTTATGAAGAGTTTATTCATGTTTGTTTCACCTAGACAGAATTTGGAAAGCAAAAGGTAAGGAAAACTTGCAGTCCTAGTTATTGAGAAAATGTATTTTTCAGGTACACGAATTTTCTAGGAAATACTCCTAGATTTGAACTAGAAATAATCTGAAAACTATTCAATCATTTGTGATTTTAAGGAAATCTAGATCGATTTGTGAACTTCATGGGTTGTTTTTTGTGTCTTTTATAGAACTTAAACTAAAATCTAATCCTTGATGCAAGTTTACCTTTTAGAACAGATCTGAACCAAAGAAAATCATTGCAATTCCAGTTGTAGTATACTTGAGGGGGAAATATTCAAAATCTGAAGAACAGCCATGACATCATCCATAACATACCTCTATGATATGTGACCTGCAGGTGAGTGCAGATGTTTTTAAGATATCTTTAAATTAGATTACTCCAGCAATTCAGCTTTAGGAGCTGATCATTAGCTAGCTCTGGTTATCACACCAGATGCCAAAGTGAGTTTTGCACCACGCTGACCTTCAGGATGCCTTCAGCAGTCAGACAGCTTCACTCTGTCCCACAGTGGCTGTGTACACACCTTTGTGCTGTGGCTTTCACTAGTGATGTACTCAATTAGCTGCTTCTTGAAAGGCAGGAATCTCTGTCTTTGTGCTACTGGCAGGAAAAACTTTCTTGTGCTTGGCAGAGCAAAAGGACAATGATAATATCTTCTTACAGTAGTGATGAAGAAAAAGGGAAAATCAGTTTATGTGTGAGTGGAGGATTTTCAGGGTACAGTTTGGTTTGTATGATTCTCCTGAGTTCTGCAGGCTGGATTAACACAGGCTGGGCACCTGAACTGTGTGCAGCAACTGAGCTCTCAGAGCACTTTCCCTGCCATGGCTCCACTGTGGCTGAGCTGCCATGGGAAGGCCAGGTAGGGAGTAGGACAGGCAATCTGAGCCTCAGGGGCTGTTGAATTGAGATTATCCCCAGCCCAGCTGATGTTATCTCCTCATGGAGTGGTGAGGCCCAGAGAACTCCCTTGCTATTTCCTGAGTGTAATTCGTTTTTAGAACTCCTTTGGACTTGAGGTGCCTGCGGTTTGTGCATTTGCTTTTGGCAGGGAGCTGTTAGGATCAATAAAGATTTGTGGAGACTTGCTGTTTCTATGCCAGCTACTTCCTCCAAAATATTATTTTTCCATCTTAAGGCAAAAAAAAAAAAAGTATCTTTGAAATCATTCAGAGACCAAGGATCTGAGCAGAAGCCTGTGTGGATCTGACAGTGTGGGAAGATTATTGGAGAGGGAGCTGAAATATCCAGCTCGGCAATTTTATTCCTTGTACTCCCTATTCACACTTCTCCCTGCTGGCACACCCTTATTTATCTCTTACCTTGAGCCAAAGATATTGTGCAATTCTGAGAGAAATTTTCCAGAGGAGCTGCAGCGTCTCCTTGAGATGATGGATCCTGGCAAAAAGATTCCTTTGTTCACTTGCTTATGCACAAAGCATCATCTGTTTCCTCCTAATAGGTTTTTCTTCTAAGTAAATGTCTTTTAACAATGAGAATTAGAAACAAATTATATTCAGCTATTCAGACCTTGCAAGGAAAGCACAAGGACTGTCAGCCTTATGCCTTTGCCTTTTTCCTTGTTTGATATGCAGGCTACAGGACAAATGCTGCACTGTGCCCTCTGCTCCCAAGTACATGAATGGTAATTTCATATATATATATGTATATGTTAGATGTATTTTTTAAAAATAGCTACTGTAATCTGCATAATACATACATTTTCTTTGTAGATGTTCCAGTGATATCAAGACAGTAAAGTATATGGTAACAGGCTTTTTCAGTTCATTTAGCCATTGCATTGCATGAAAGGGAAGATTGTATATCTGGGTGATTTTTTCCCACAGTGAACAGTAGCTCTTTGATTATTTTCTCACTGTCTTTACTGGGGCTATTTTCATCCTCACAGGTTTTTGTAGGATGGGGATTGTGCATCTACACTATGGGAACATGATTATCCATGAGTGTGGTACCTGGACAGCTATGTGCTCAGAAATTAATTTTGCTTTTTATTACAGGGAAGGACAAAGAGGAACAAAACTTTTGGAAAGAGTTTCCCTCATTAAATATTTACCATTTCAGCTCCAGATTCAGGAAAGGTAAGCTCTGAGTCATTACTTTTTATTTTTAGCATCCAATCTACTTGGAAATGAATTGAAGGCAATAACCTTCAAATCCCTTCAGAAGTTGTGAGTTACAAGAAATCATTTATTTGAAAGGCACCACGAGATAATGGAGGGTGTATTGGGTAGGCCAGCTTCTGATAGCAGGGAGGGCTACAGGGGTGGCTGCTGTGAGAAGCTGCTGGAAGCTTCCTCTGTGTCCAGCAGAGCCAATTCCACCTGGCTCCAGGATGGACTGACCAAGGCTGAGCCCAGCAGTGACAGTGATTGTGCCTTGGAGATAACATATTTAGGAAGGGAGGGGAAATGTTTACAGTGACAGCCAGGGAAGGAGAGTGAGAATGAGAGGAACAACTCAGCAAGCACCAAGGTCAGTGAGGAAGGAGGGGCAGGAGGTGCTCCAGGCACAGGAGCAGAGATCACCTGCAGCCCAGGGAGGATCCACTCTGGAGCAGGAGGATGCCTGGAGGAAGCTGTAAACTCCATGGGAGGCTCCTGTCAGGGACCTGTGACCCTGTGGAGAGAGAAGCCCACACTGGAGTTGGTTTTCTGGCAGGACTTGTGGCCCCACAGGGACCCCATGCATGTTCAGCATGGTCCTGAAGGACTGTAGCCCATGGGAAGGACCTACACTGGAATAGTTTGTGAAGAATTGCAGCCTGTGGGAAGCACTCATGTTGGAGGAGACTATGGAAGAGGGGACCCCATGCTGGAACAGGGAGAGTGTGAGGAAGGTGTGGCAGAGATGTGATAAACTGATTTCAGACTCCATTCCCTGTCCCCCTGCACTGCTGGAGCAGAGGAGGTTGAGAAAATTGGGAGTGAAGGTGAGCCTGGAAACAAGGAAGGGGTGTGGGGAACAAGCTCTAAGATTTCTGTTTTCTTTCTCCTTATCCTAGTCTGATTTGATTTGCAATAAATCAAACCAATTTCCCCAAATCGAGTCTGTTTTGCCCATGACAGTAATCAATTTGTGATTTCTCCCTGTCCTTATCCCAATCCATGAACCTTTAGTTATATTTTCTTTCCCCTGTCCAGGTGAGGAGTGGCTTTAGTGTGAAAGAGTATCCTGGCCTGCAGGCATGGTCAACCCACAAGAGTTGTTACTTGGGAAATGTAAGGCACCTTATTCCTGCACAGAGCCATTTTCTGATTCAACTTTTCCCATATTTAAAATTAGAACTCTGGAGAGAAGAATATGAATTGATATTGTGAAATTGTTTTGTGTTATGTTAATTTAAAAATGATCAGCTAGCACAGCAGTAATGATCACAGAGGATTGTTCTTTTGAAACAAAGATAACATATCATTGATCTGATGCTTCAAAATTCATCAGAGACTTTTAAGGCCACAAGGGAGTGTTTTGATCAGCTAGGCCTGACTTCTCACACATGAGAAGAGAATTTCACTAACAATTCCTGCACAAGTTGTGCTTCTGGACAAACACAATTTTTTTGTTTGCAGGGGCTCCTCAAAATGAAAATAAGGCTTTCTGCCCCAGACTTTGTCTTCACCAGATAATTTTAATTTATTTTTAATTTTTCTTTTCCTTTTCTGAAAAGAATTTTTTCTTTGAAAAGCACAGCTGAGTAATTAATTTCATTTTATCTCTGACTTGCGGTATTTATTAAAATCATAAATGGACTTCTGGAAGTGAACGAAAGGCACAAGTTATCTGTGAACCTATGAGTAAGAAAACTGAGCCAAAAACCATAATAAAATGCTGAAGTATCATCAGCCCACTGGAGATGCCACAGAAATAAATGCAAAGAAAGAAAAAAATGGCTGAAGTTGTAATCCAGTGAAACATTGAAGTGTGCCTGTGACTCCAAATAATATGAGAATTTTCACCAAAGGCAATGAGAGTGTTCAAAGTTTCAGAAGACACAGGTATGCCTCTAAGTGCTCTGACAGATTGAATTTGAAGTGCCTAGTCAAAATCATTTATTTCGTTTAGCAAGGAGATAGAATAGATTTTATGAGACACTCAGTAAAATAAATTACAGAACAGAAAGAACTATAAGAAAAACTTGCTTTTCAACAGTCATGTTCATGGTATTAGCTAAGGATGAACCTCAAATGAGGTTCCCACTGTGCAGTGTAATGCACTTCAGGAAGCACAAGGTGCTACTGGCTCTGCAGAACATTCAAGCTAAAAAGAATGCCCATTTTCAAGAAACCACTCTCTTCTGATATTTTATTGTTTTATTTCTGATATTTTATTATTTCCTCTTGTTATAGTCTTGATTGTATTCTAAGTTACGCTGTTTTTCTCCCAATGTAAAAGTGTTTGCTTTGCATTTCTCAACATCCAGAACCACCCCTGAAGAAAATAGGGCAGCAGTCCTGCAGGTGAGATATACCATAATATCTGTTCAAAGACTGAAGTGCTTCATTCTTGAAGAAGCCAAAGCACATAATTGAATAGAGTTGCCATGATTAAAATGTAATTAAACTCGTGAAGCCCTTGAGCATCTTAAATTCTGGCATGATACAATATTTATCAGGCTTCAGAACACATAATCACATCTTTGGCCATCCAGACATGTTTTGCTTTTTCCCTATGCAAGATTAACCCTCTATCACAGTTTGAGGCAGCTAAACTTATTACTTCTGTATATGACACCTTAATAATTCTGAGGTGGAGGAGTAAGGACTAGAATTGCACAGAAGACAAGCCAATGAAGTGACAAGAAAACACCCATGCTTAAGCATTCATTTAAAAAGATGCTTTTTTTTCTGTAAGTGAATAATGGAGTTAATATAAAATTCTGACAGGCATAAACCTATTGAATAATTCTGATACTGCAATCTACAGGTGACTCACAGCAATAAATTGAATGATGTTAGTTTTATGCAAGAAATTATCTTTTAAAATTCAGAAAAAGGCATATGTATAATTCATATGGTTAATATTTGAGGTATTTTGAAGGTAAGTTCACACATTTCTTGTGTCTACATACACATGGTTTAAAAGAAAAAAAATAAAATCAAGAAATGCCCTTCAGTTAAAAACTTGGCAACTAGTTAAAATTCTACTTCTAAATTTGACTTTGTCACGTCTGCTTATTAAGATTATAATTCATTGCTTGGGAATCTGCTCTGAAATACCAGTATCTATCATAAATGCTCAACAGTTTTTCAATGTATCAGCTTTCAGATGTTGTCACAGGATCAGCTTCAATGTCTGGGTCAAATTCAGGTGTTGGCAGATGATACTGTGGGCTCTAATTGTAGCTTTGTGAATTTGCTGAGGAACCTAAATACTGTGGTTCAAAAAATTTACTGCTATTTTGATTTTTTTGTCACATTTAGAAGCTAATTCAAGAAGATCCTGTGACCCCTACCTAAATCACAACAAAAGGTTGCCACCCTTACACACAGAGAGCCTTAATTAGCTATTAAAAGTGCTGCCCTGATTTTCCCTGTTGTGTTTGTTTTTCCAGGTAGGAAAGACCTGTTCTGGAGGGGAAGCAAATATAGCCACCATATATTTTTCCTTAGAAATAACTGCCTGTAAGTAAAGCAGATTTTTACATTCAGACACTTAGTATTGTTTAACAGATTTTTGCATGTTGTGATATTCCTTGTTATAGCTTCATGCATGCAGTGAGGTCTGTACTCATCAGTTAGGTGTTGAGCAGACACAGTCTGTCGGTCTAAACCAGACAATAGAGATCAAATCCAAAACTCCTTCCAAATTCAAAAGAAGGGGCTTTAAAATAGAGCAATTTTCTCAATAGCTCAGCAGACCGAGGACTAGAGATGCTGCTGTGTTTCAGAGTTGAAGACTCAGCTTCCAGTGTTACCAATGCAATTACCACAATTTGCAAACAGCAGCTACAACAGCAGTACAAAAGAGAATTGTACCTGTTGTATACAATCTTAAAATTGAAAATTTGCTTTTTGGACAGGCAAAAAATCTTTTAAAAATGAGACTGTAAAAGATCATCCTAATTTCTATCTAATCCTGCTCCTGCTGCTTCCTTTTATATCACATATCACATTGCCTTTTGGAGAGCAGCATGGGCCCCTTGCCCCCTTCCCTTCCCTTGCCTTCTGCCTCCATAGGCTCAGCCACCACTGTGGGAGTTTCACAGGTTCTCCAGGCAGTGCTTTCCAACCCTTGTGTAAGAAGCAGGAGGCAGATAGAAAAGCTTCCCATGTTAAAGATGTATTTAGGAACCATTTTGAGCCATCACCAGGGAGCAGCTTGAGGTGGACAAAACATGTGGGGGATGTGAGGAAGGTAAATGCTATTTGACTATACAGCTGAAAAATGATTGTTTCTGAAGGGGGGTGGGCTTGATAATAGCAATCACTTTTTTCTGTGTCTGCAATGCAGAAGTTTCTCTGTGCTACTCTTGGCACTGACACTGAAATTGATGTGTGGCCTTTAGGTAAGTCACTTAATCAATGTGTTTGTAAAATGAGGATAATAACATTTATTTGCCTGCCTGAAATGGATGTAGTAAGGACAGACTGGTTAGTGCTGTGAAATGCTATTTACTAGTAATTGCAAGTATTATTATGCTGTGGACTTAAACCCCTCCTTGACTGGTAATTGAAATAGCTGAAGAACCAAATAAAAGTCTGAAATGTAAAGGTGACAGTGGTTCCAGCTAAGGTGGGGCTGGTTAACCTGCTTCCTTTTCATGAAGCTAATTATGCTTTAGCTGAGGCAATATACATCAAAAAAATGTTTTGAACATGTACCTGCTCTTAGAAATAGAATGAGAGGAAATATTGTGGGATTCATATTTGAGTCACTGGGTAATGTACCATTGATAATGGGTCAAGGGAGAAGCTGGGTGTAACACAGAAAAATACGTGTTCAAGGCTCTGTTCTGGGATGCTGATCTCTCAGGTGTCCTGAGAGCAGGATGAGCAGTGTAGATAAGACAGAATTAGATGCATCATTACCATTTTCAACCCAATTAACATCCCAGCTCATCAGAATTAAATAAGGTCTGTAACTTGCCTTTTGGTATGGCAGGCTGAAAAAAAGTCCTGAGGGTGAGAAGAATGAATAATGTGGTAGAACAGTATGAAGTAGATTAGGAAATGAATTACAGTAAACTGTCTTATCTGTGAGCTGGGCTTTGAGAACTCTCCTGAGGCCTCAGACTTCCCCCTTTATCCCACAGATGTTTCTTTGAGAAGAGAGGAACATAAGATGTCTGTCTGGGGTGGCTAAAGAACCAGGTCCTACAAAAAGAAAATATTTTTGCCATCTGTAATACTACAAAGAATCCTCCTGTTACACATAATCATGTTGATGCAGTAGTTAAAATAAACCTAAGGTTTCTCTAACTAATAAAGGAGTTATTTGACCCCTCCTTATGTAGAGTGAAAGCTAACCAGCAGGGTTAAGTGCCTCTGACTTGACTAAAACTTGGGGAATAACTGCTTCAGGAATGTTACACATATCTCACTTCATCTCCTTGGTATTTTCATGGTGAATTTGCTTGAAATTTATTAAGGAAGCAGGGATGCAGACTGTGATTGGCAATATTGCCAAGAATACACCAAGAGTTATGAAAAAAGAAGTGGTGGAATTGTTAACTGAGGAATAACTTACTTTGCCCTTTCTCCAGCTTACAGCTTTGCTTTCCAGTTTGGAGTCTTACAATCCAAAGTCAGGGCAAACCCAGCCAGGGGGCTGCACCTCCAGAGCAGCAGTGAAAAGCACAGTGGTTGCTGAGCAGTGGCTCTTGGCAGTACTGCTTGGCATAGTGTTGGCAGGATGGCTTCCTGCATGTATTGCAGTGGATGAACTCTCCACCAAGCTACACAAGGAGAAACATTTTGCTTTCTTCTGTAAAACAGTTCTTGGAGAGATCACAAGTCCCTGCACAGTGGTGTGGTACCCAGAGAGAACTGTCACACAGAGGCAAATCATCCTGTGTTAATAAGGTTAGAAACAGAGAGGTGCCTCTTTGGGGCTCATCAAAACCTGCTAGCTGTAGGACACTCAAAGGAGGAAGAATCAGATGTACTGAGAGCCAGACATTAAAGGGATACGCTCATGAGAAGGAGATTTATATTCAGAAATAAAGAATCTGGGTTGCTGTAGGCTCCTCAGGTTCAAAGGAGGGCGTCTCAGGGGAGTTGTGCTACAGTAATACGTGGGCAGAGCCCTGTCACTCACAAAGACTGCAATGAAGAGATTGGGCAGAGGCAAGGTCCAGCAACTGCTCTGATCCCATGGGAGACACTGCTACTGGATATTAAGGCATTGCTGTCTGACAGTCAGTGAATGCTTAGAAACATTTCTGGGAGTATTTAGTCAAATTGAAGAACATGCTCAGTAATTTAATGTTCCTTTTGGGTCTTGATAATCATAGCCTTACAGAAAAATCACTCAAAATGGCATTTGAATAGCCGTGTCAAAATGTCTAGCTGTGGCAGTGTGCTAATATCCACAGGTAACAGGAATATCATGCAAACTCAGTTGAAACAAGATAAAGGCACTCCATTTTCCAGGTATAAACTCTAGCCTCAGATTATCATGGTCCTATGTTCAATTCAAATTCTCTCTAAAAAGAAATAGGTGCTGACTTGTTGAGAACAGAAATGTATATTTAGAAAAAAAATCTTGCTCCATTTCCCATGTTTTTATTTCACTGGACCTAGTTTTAACCAACAAGAAACTGAGTTTTCATTGATACAGCAGCAAGGTATGTCATTCTGCCAGCCAAGACACATTCACTGAGTGTTATGGTAATTAATATGTACATGAGACATTCCATCCACCTTTAATGAGCTATTCTTAACACCAGAAGTTCTTCCCAACCCGTGACAGAAGGAGATTTAACCTTACCCTGTCAAACTTAAGAGACAGATCAGAAGTGCTACAAGAGGGGGAATTCCAAGTCATCTCAATTATGTGGCACCACATGAAATAATTATATTTGGTTACCCTTCAGAACGAGATGTTCTTGAGGGGTAACTTTTCTGCACTGCTCCTTCAAACATGGCTACACTCTGAGTGTGCTGCTTTTGATTTTTAAATAGCTCACACAGCTATAACCCCTGCGTGTTATCTCTAATGATGAATGACACTATTATATTTACAAGCAGATAACACGTTCTTGAAAGATTTTTTTCCCCTTAACTATCCTGGTTTACAATGTAAGACAAAAGAAATTAAAGGCTTTGTTGAATCTTCTCTAACATAATAGAAAGTTATCAGAGATTTTTTACTTTTTACTAACAGAGATAATAGACAATGCAAAAGACTTTTTTAAGAGAATGAAAAGAATAAAACTAATCAAACCTTCTTCAGTTAATATGCAAAGCACTATGTAAAATATATTAACCTTAAAGGCATAGTGTACCTGATTTAAACTCAGAGAAAAACTTGTTTTCATGTTTCTGAATATTGAATAGGTTATAAAATTAATTTAATTTAGTATAGCAATACAACAGAACCCACACAGTTCCTCGGTATTGAAAAAGATCTTGATGTTTATGAAAAACTGAACCCTGATATAAAAATTAAATCATGTGAACAAGCAGGACAGACACAAAAGCTGAAACACTTCAGTTTATTCTAAAAATGAAAAAACCAGGGCAAGACATTTGACTGTTTTAACTTAAATTTGCAAAAAATTTCTAGATTTAAGAAAAACAGGGACAAGAGGTGATAGGTTGCCTTTTTAAAACTAATAGGAATATCTATACTTTGTGGAATAGAAAGGAAATGAAGAAAACAGGAAACATTTATTTTTCTGGTTTTGTTTTTACAGTTATAAATAATCAAGCCCTCCTTTTGCAGAAAAGGAATGGCTCCTTGTGCAGCTCCTTGCAAAACCAGGTTAGTATTTTGATGACATTTGCATCTCATATTTCATAGTTCTGTGCCTTCATCAACATGCAATGACATCATGGAGAAACCATCATGCCTATTTCATCCATTGATATGATGTTTAATTTTCTTCCATGTTAATTTGAAGTTTCTTAGAGATGTCAATGCCACATGACTTACTGTAAAACAAAGGGAAAAAAAACCAGTGTTAAATCAAAAAACAACTAAGTAAGGGAGAGGGAGAAGCACATAAATCAAGAAAATAAACCTAAAGCAAAAAGTATTACTTTGGGATATTACAAATTTAATAAAGGCAGTATTAACAAAAAACAGAACCAGCATGAAAAACACAAAAAGAATTATACTGAAGAAGTCAGCTGAAAAGCTTTATTTTGAGCAATATAATACAACTCAAATACAGAGCTCTTCACAAGTCTTCGTGTAAATCTTATTCAGAGCTGCAAGTAACCCAGCAACTTGGACATAAACATGAAAAAAATCCTAGTACTAATCACTTGTAGTAGTGCTAGTGTTGCAACATATCAGAGCATACAATTCTGACAAGGGCAGAGAAAAGATGGACACAAGTCCTTAATTTTAAAAATGCAAAGAATGTTCATGATTTTTTATAGTGCTAAGAAAATAATAAGACATAAACAGTTGATCTTGCTTTTTCCTCACTTTTAGGGTGTCTAATACATGTCCTCATTCATCAGCCCTTTTAAATGTTAGGTATATCACGACTTAAGTCAGATTGATATTCACAGTGAGCATCTTTCAATGTTCTGACTGGAATAACAGTTTGATTGTACAGGAGGTTATGTTCCTTGAGACTCAAGGGTTCCTGAATGACAGCAAAGTAGTCACAGTTCACAGAAATTACATGTATGTACTAAAAACAGTCCAGTGAAGATGTGAGTCTATTTTGAAATGACAATTAATTAAAAGAAAAGGAAATGGAACACAGAAGTAAGAACATAAGTAAGTATTTGGCACTTTGCAACACAAATGTCACAAAGAAAATTTTGGTGGACACAGCTAAATTATGTGCTTTTCAGTAGGACACACTAGTAATTTAAAGTAAGAGAAGCTAAAACATCTTATGCCAGTTAATGACACAGTTAATACTTGCCCTTAAGTCCTGCAGGGGAAGGTTTTGTGTTCCGAGGACGATGTTCCAGATTTAGAGAATGACTCAGCTCCCTTTGAAAGTGTTCCTTGTGCACGTGTTGAATCAGATGGCAACACAGGAGTTGCTGAGGACACAGCTGCAGGAGTGCTTAGGTCAAGAAGCAGCAGATAATTCATTAATTTTAAGAGTAATTCAGTATTTTAACTGTGTGCAGCTGAAACAGCAGAAGGAAGAAACAGAACAAATAATTCTAACAGTGTGGACAATTATCTTATGAATGAAGAAACCTCTTTATTTGCACAAGTTAATTCCTTAACCATAGACAGTAAACAAACCAGATAATGACAACCAGCCACATGTCAGGAGAGGACTCTGTGGTATATGACACTAAGCTTTAATGAGGGTAAAGCATGAAAGACTTTTGAAAATATTCCTACTTTATAGTGTACTATTCCTAATAGAAACTATTATTATGGCTACTACTTCACTACTATCAACATGACTGACCAAAGGCAGTGAACAGTATCACTGATTAAAAAAATGTTGAATTTATAGAAGGTCATTATTAAAGCAAAAATATAGATTTATAACAAAAGCTAAATATAATAATTATATAGTGTATATAAAATATAAATATATAAAATATAAATACAATATTATATAGTACATAATATATAACAATACATTATTCTATATCTATAATAAGATATATAACAACCTATAACAATATAAATCTGTAATGATAATTTTGCCTGGAACAATGTGGTATGAGTTTCTGTGATAGCACAAAGCAAATGGCAGATGGGTTCCACAGACTCATATTAACTACAGGTCTGTGTGTTCTCATTTATCCCAACACAATTATTCACATTTCAAATTCTTTGAGAAAAAAGAACTGGAATAAATGAAAACATAAAAATACTTGTAATTTTTTACCAGGACATAGTATTTTGAATACTTTTTTCATTCTACAGCATATTTATCAACAGTTGGCTAATGTAGGACTAGTGCACAATGAGCTGATTTGCTCATGGCTCCAAAAGACACGGATATAAGGTTTTTCATAGGATCTGTTGGGATTTTATCATAAATTTGGTACATACTACAAAAGCAGAATAAATTGGAAGAGACATTGGGCTTAAGTTTTTTTATATTCTATATTAACAAATTACTGAATTGCTGACAGGCTGTAAAACAGGCCTTTGAACAGTACAAACATTCATGATGTCTTCTATCTATAGATGCTTTTCCTGAGAAGCTCAATGACAAATTTGAACTTGACAATGCAATGACCTCCAGTTTTATACAGCTCTGCTGACTGTGCACTTCAGCAAAACCACTGTGATTTTGGAAAATCAACATGTCTCTAACCTGTCTCCTGGAATCTCCACTAAGGAATTTCAGTTTCATATTGCTGAAACTACTGATTTTAGTAAAGTAAATGGTTGACTGATAGAGGAATAAAATTGCAGAGGATGGTAGAAATCTGAGATCCCAGGAGTAAAGATATTGCACAATATTCAAGCTAGCTGGGAATGGGTAAGATGGAAGCAGATGTTGTAAGGTCTAAAAATAGAAGCAAACTTACCCAAAGCTGAGGAATTAGAATCCCACAAAGTAAACATCACTGTTCTTGTGTCATCAGCTAGGGGCTGATGACTTACAAAGCAAGTCCCATCTCTTGTCTGCATGAGGAAGACTGCCAAGCTCAGGACTTAGAAGCAACTGGAAAGGTGACCACAGCATCAAAAAAGTGAGGCTTTTATGCATTAATCAGATAAATTATACTGTTAGAATATTTATTGGGCTAACAGTAAATTCTTAGCAGTGTGAATATGGTGTAGCAAAGAAGATTTTCAGTGTAACAAACTGAATCCTTCTAGTTGGGTTGCTGAACAACCAAGCCTCCGAAAAAACTTTTGTAGGAGGAAGCCTACAGTCATCACAGAAGACTGGGAACAAATGCAGCAGGTATGCAGTCCTGTTTTCTGGCAATTATCTCATTTACTATAAAAAAAAAAAAAAATTTGGGCAACCCAGGTGCTTCAGGATCACTAACAACCCAAGGAAGGCAGAGAAACAGTAGTTACATCAATTTATCATCTGGCTGTGACTCACTCCAGCCAAGCCTTGCCCTGGCAAGTAGTGGGTTTTGTGAGGGACAGGGAAACTTGGTTGAAAATCTGAGAGAAAGAGGAGAAAACAGATGGCAGTCAGAGCAAGCTGATGATAGGTGGATACTGAATGGAAGCACCAAATCTGCTTATACTTGCTTTAAAAGCCTCTGATCATAGCCCTGTGTGATTAGAGATCTCTGTCTCTTTCCCTTTCTCATGACACAGCTGAGTACAGACTCTTTTTATCATGGCTTTACTTGTAAAGGACAAAATCAGGCAGATTGATAGGGAAATCAAGGAAGGGGAAAACCAAATCCAACCTCTTACTACACATGCCCACTCTGCTCCTAGAAACACCTGTCTTCCTCTCCTTTTGTAGAAGAAATAGCTGGGCTGGGGGAATGGCATATTCAGCAAGGACTAAGCCTTGGAGATGCAGATTGTTGCAATCCAGATGTTCCTGCAGTAGCAACTGCCAGCTGTGAGCAGATGTGCAACACCCTAGGAACCTGAAAAAGACACAGAATTTGAAAGATTGTGTCATCTAGGGATGGATCACAAGACAAAAGAAAGCAGAGACATATTAGGATCAGAAAAAGATGTCAGTCTCTCTTTGAAGTTTATGTGGTAGAGACAGGCAATCCTTGAATTATGACCAGGGTGTATTTTAAGTCCTGTAGTGGATGTCCTGGACACAGAAACATATTTAGTTTTAGGGCCTGTACACACTGGAACAGTACAGAAAGAGATGGCAAGCCATATGAGGGAAGAAGTGATGTAGGGGACACTAAATAATAGCAAGCAAGAGAAAGAAACAAAAAGTCCATCAGAGTGCATGACTCAGATGCTATAAAAACTGCTCTTTTTTTGTCAGCATTCACTCTCATAAATTCTTCTCTGGTAAAAGTGGCAAAAGGGGGATGACAAAGTGAAAAGAGGCAGAAAAGCAGTCCATGCACATATGCCATAGTAGGAAATACTGTAGTAAGGAAACAGTGAGACCTAGAACAAACACATGGAAACAACACAAGAAAACTGGCAAAGTGATCCTGGAACAAGCTGATCACGAACTGAAGACTGGCATAAAGAAAAAGGCAACTAATTGCTTATGCCCCACCTTTACAGGCACCAAGGTGAACCTTTCCTCTTGAGGATGGCCTGCCCTCCTAGTGGAACTATGGGACAAGCAGAAAATGAAGAGCCTGAATGCTGCCTGAGAAGGTAATATAATGCAGCAAGAAACAAAGAAGTGCATATTCAAGCAGGAGAAATGAGAACTGTTGTGAGCAGTGACGCTCTGTGATGATTGATGCCCTGTTGCAGGGGCTGATGGTACAAGCAAGAGGAAATCTGCACCCGGTGGCTGCTTAAGCTAAAATGAGATTGGCCAATGTTAACCATCTTTTGAGTAGAATTAGGTAATGGAAAACAACATTCAGAGAGAATTTTGAGAGATAAAGAGAAGGCTCAGAGACATCAGAATGAAAGGGTGTTTGAAACTGAGGACAACTGACTGAGAGCCATCAGCACTTCAACCATTCTAATGAACTGGGATTGCATTAACTTGGAAAACCAAAATTTACCCATATAATACATGACTGTAATTAATGTATTACCAGTGAAGATTGCTATTTGGATAAAAATATAAATATTTAGCTGCTTGTTGCAGAAAACCTGTTATCTAAAAAAGTTATCTAATAATATGAAGTAAATTTTCACACTAAGTAGTAATGAAGTAGTTGTTTTATTAGTACATACTTCAACATAAAATACTCAGGAAACAGAAATGCAGCTAATAATCCTGAAAGAGGTGCTGGGTTTCTGGGTAACTAAGATAACTATTAATTATATTTGCCCCTTTTATTTCTCACACATAACACAGTTTAAGCAAACCCTTCCAAATGTACTCATTCTGGAAGCTGTGTATCACTTAAGTTTTCTTTACTGTATAATTTTGTTAAGCTGCATACATATAGAAAAAGTGAAAGTCATACCACTTTTCTTTTAACTGAAATGCCATGGCTGATTTTACAAATGAGCATGATATAAACCTTTCTAATAAGAGAAAAAGGATCCAACCTAAAGGATTTATCTCTAAGCAAGAACAAAAACTATGTGAAGACAGATTAGTTCTTCCTAA
This sequence comes from Agelaius tricolor, assembly GCF_023055355.1. Classification (NCBI taxonomy): domain Eukaryota; kingdom Metazoa; phylum Chordata; class Aves; order Passeriformes; family Icteridae; genus Agelaius; species Agelaius tricolor. Next base: position 41,655,763 of record NW_027269269.1, on the reverse strand, counting down.
TCCATGAATATTGATGTTCTCAAAAAAAATTATATATATTTGTCTCAGATGAAGATTTCTATATTTATAGAAATGTAGAGTTTTGAAATGTAGAGTCTTTGTTCTAAGAAGAAAAGGTGAACCACCAAGGCATACAAAATTTCCTATAGAAAATTGTATTGCATACAGTACAATCACCTATGGTAACAGGTTACACACCTGTAAGTGTAGCTCTGAATCACTGGGACTGTGAAGGCTGAACCTTCAGTACTGGAGATATTCTAAGACAAAAAATACATAGTTATACTCTCAGATTCTTTTGTGTGCTAAAGAATTGGATGCATTGGATATATATATATAGATGCATTATTAATGAGGGTGTTGGGTTTTGGTTTTTTCCAAATTTCTCCAATATTTTGAAAAATGATAGTTTTAAAATATTAATTGGACTAACAACAAATTCTTAGTTCTATATTTGCTGTTTTCTTCTAACTACAGAAAAATTTTCAATGTAGCATTAAGGATCTGGTCCCTGCCCTATCTTTCTGTTCACTCAACACACTGTGGGTCATATCTGAGAATTAATTGGGTCAAATGCCACCAACTGCCATTAAAAAGTAAACCAGAACTAATACTGACAAGATCTAAAAGGCTGTCTGTGGAAAGCATTTTGGACTTCCAACCAAAAATTCTGCATTTCACACACACTTTGCACCAGATCCATCTGCTTTTCCTGCGGTAAACTCAGGAGAGACTTGAGTTCATGAATACAACTGAGGTACTATTCTGCTTTTTGAAATCTAAAATACTTCCATACATACTAATGAATTTATATTGACAGAGCTGTCAGAGCATTAGCAGGATGCATCTCCTTTCTTCTCACCTCACTTGACCTCCCGAAGGATTAGATGTGTTACCCTCTGAACGATTATCTGGCAACCTCACTTTCTTTTCTGAGTAAAAGGCCAGGCAGCCTAAATGCCAGGCCTTTTACTAGTAGTGTTCCAGGACTATGCAGCCAAGAAACACCCAAGGTAAGACCATTCCTCAAGGGTTTTAGGAAAGACCTGACAATGAACAACAAGAAAGCAAAATTGCTGCTGATGCTGTGGGGTTTCATTCTCAGTTCTGAGTGTATTGGATAAAAGGAATACAATATTTGGCAAGTGTTAATAAGTTGCTTGTTTAATAGTAATACATTGTTACAGGAGCTGATGCAATAATAGCAAGAATGTTCCTCTGGGGCAACTATCCCAGGGAGCTCAAGCTACTTATTTTCTAAGTGTTAGAGATAAACACACATTGGTAAAACAGAGGTGACAGCTCAAAAGTATTGTGATATGGCATTAAAGAAGTGAGTCCAGAATGTTTTTTTCTTCTTCCTCCAATGCATAAACACATATGCAAACACCAGGAAATTGCAGTAAGTTGTAGAAAGTTGTTACTATTGGCAGTAATTTCTTTTGAGAAATATAGAAGGCATAGAACAGAGTATCTGCAACACCCAAAAAAATTATGAAATTCCTGAAGGTTTTATTTGTATTTTGCATCTGTGAACTGTTTTACAAATTCTTAGTTGATTTTTTTAGTAAGACTGATAGACATTTTCACAACAAATATTGTTCTACATCTGGATGTTTTAAAATTGGTATCACACTTTGAAGTGTCTTGATTAATGTAAACAACTTTGTAAGATATTTACATTTTTTATAATTTATTATATAAAACAAGGACACCAAAGTATAATCACACTGCAATATTGTGAAAACAACAAGCAGTCATTATTTAGGACTTTCAGGTTGTTGGAATGTGTTTTTATTTTGCTCTGAATGGCAAGTGAAAATGGCATTTCCATCAACTCTGCTTACTGGAAACTTACAACCCTGAAACTGGCTTTTTAGTGTTTCAGATTCTGTATTTGTTTTGATCTTTGAAGATGTGTTGTTATGTAAAGCTCCTGAAACCATGACAGGGCAAAGGCGATACCTTAAAAGACAGTATCAATACCCTACATTTCTAATAAACCCCAAACTTAAAATTCTGAAACCTCTAAACTAATAGACATACCAACAGATACTTGTTGCAATTTGCTTGTTTGCTGCAATTTTCAAGGACAGGTGCTTTGTTCTTCACATGTAATCAAACAGTTGAATCCTTTATGTAGTACAGTTTTAATTATGGAACAGTGATGTGATGCTTGGCAGCAGCTGTGCAACACTGACCATTTCCTTTCTCCTATGTGTCTCACCTTGGTGAATCCAAAGATAGGGATAAGTCTCATGGGATCATGGAGTATCTTATGTTGGAAGGGACCTTTAAAGGTCACCAGCTACAACCACCCTGCAGTGAGCTACAGCTCCATGCCCAATCTTTGACCTCTCTGGGAAGACTATCGAGATAATGCATAATTATTTTTTAAGGGGGGCATTTGCTTTGGATCTGGATGACAACTGTGCAGTTTATTTCTTATGGATCCTTGAACAAATAACATGGGGAGGCTTGGCTGGCTGATGTGGCAAAATAAGCTAATTTTCCTTTACACTTTGAACTCTACTTTGCGTTAGGAACTGAATGTGAAGAAACTGGTCCAAAAGTGGGAGCTTGCAATGGGTTGGTACCCGTAACATGCTCAGATGTCTGAAATGTCCTTAAAGGATAGGGGAGTCTTCAAGAATCCATTCTTCTGGAATTCTGAAGCACAAATCTTTTTGAACAGCTGTCTCTGTCCACAGGAATACCTTTTCTTGATAGTTGGCATTATGACATCCAGTCACAGGCTGGCAGTTCTTGCTCATGGACTATCACTCATCTCTAAGTCAAGGGTAGGTGCAATGCCAATAAAAAATACATCTCCCAACAGGCAAGCAAACACAGTGGACCAACCATACCTAGATGTAAAAAGACTTTCAGGAAAAGGAGCTGGGAGGAGTTCTGCCCAGACTAAAAGGATAACAAGTCTTGATATAGCCTTTAAGTATTGAACTGAACCATACAAAGGACAAGCCTTGTGACTTGTCACTTTGAGAGATCAGAAACTCTTCAATGCTCTCAACATAGAGTTAAAAAAATATCCTGCTGCCTTTGGTACCTGCCATCTCACACAGGTTAAACTGTGGGATTGGGTCAATCTCTATATTAGCTGCAGAGCAGAAGCCTGTAGCCCAAAGACAACTTAGACAAGCATCTTACAGAGCCAGGCCAGGACCAGGGCCCAGGACTGCTCTAAGCCACTTGGTTTAGCAGAACCTGGAGCTCAGGAATTTGCTCTGTAAGAGCCAGTCAGAGGTCAGAGACCTCACAGATCCATTTTGGCTGAAATATGAAAAGAAACTATTGATGAGGGAGAATCTGAACCAGTGTTCAATTGAAGGAAGATCTTTTTCCTGACTTACTTCCTATGGTTTATCATCTCTGTCATGTTTTGCAAGTGCAATATATTAGTGAATCAAAATGGAGGTGCTGCATGACATGAGTAGACATTTTTCTCTTCAAAATTTAGGTTTATCTTTGGACTTTGCTTATTAAAAAGACATCTAAATTGATTTTATAATTTTAACCATACAGTTACTTCTCAAGAACCACTCTGCAAAATTTTAAAGGATACATAACTTAAGCATGAACATCCTTTGAAAGACTACTTTGGAGTAATTGATAGACTCCAGCCTCACTGGTAACTGGGTGCCAGACACATGCCTTAGACACCATTATTATATGATCACTGCTGTCCCCATAAAAGAGCAGTTATTCCCAACAGTCCTCCTCTTTCTGTTTCTACTGGCAGCAGCAGCTGGCAGCTTTGTATCCATCCCTGACAAATGCACAAAGACACATTCAGCTGTTGGGACAATATTCATTGTCTGAACTGTCAGTTTTGCCTCCAGGTAGAGGATTAAATGGCACTGTCCTGAGAGCCAGCCTCGGCTCATGGTGGGACCACCAGGATCATGGTGTAATCAGTGATCAAAATAACATATGCCTTAGGATCTTGCAGTTACTTGTGACAATGCAGGCAGATAAAATCGTGCCCAAGTTGTAAAATTAAACATGAGTAGATATAAATGGTATGCTTATTCGTATTCTGGTTCACAGAGTGTTAAATAGATCACTGGAGCTTTGTCTGTTATAAGGACAGGGGGGCTACCTGCAGAATTTAACTTCCTGAAGTTCAAGGTTGCTTGTATATGACACTGGATGCTGTGTCATTTCTACTTAAAATCAATGTTACAAAGGGGTCCCTGTCTCTAGGGAGGTGCAAGTCACAGCTACGTTCCTACACAAATTGCTAATGCTCATTTATAGGTGTCTCTCTTGTGTGTATGCTGAAAAGCTGATAACAATGCTTGGCCTTGGGAACTTGCTTGGCCTTCCTGACAATGAATAAAACCAAAGAACTTGTGCTAAGACTGAAGCTGTTTCCAATGCTCGTGCATTCAGAGGCTGCAGGAATTGCTCTCCCACCTCCACTTCAACCAGCAGGTGCCCTCTCCAGTACCTGGAAGACCTGGAAACCCCAAAGCAGCAGCACATGTAACATGCAGCTATTGTAAAAAACCCAATTTCATGGCTCTTGATAATAAGCTGGAACTTCTCTTCTTTTAGTTGACCAAGATATTTAAGTGTGAGAGTGAGGAGAATTTGCAGGAGAATATGATGCACACAGTATGAGGAAAGAAGCAAAAATGAGATGGTAAGAATTGTTAAACGTTGTTTTAGCACAGGCACTGAAATCACTGCCACACAGAAAGTTTTGAGAAGCCTGGGTAATTTTAGAAACAGTTTTTCAGTCTCCAGTGATTGAAGAAATTGTGGCCACTGTGGAAAAAAAAAAATAAATCCTGATTTATCAGGGCAGGATATGACAAGTAGTTCTGCTACAGCATAGATGCTGCTTCTTTCAATAATCAAACCAAAACTCTTTGGACCTCCTGTTAGGGCAACTGATCTAGCAAAATAGTATGACTGTTGCCCCACAGTCTTAGGACAGAATATTTGTTGCACTCCATAAGGAGAAAAAGAACAAAGGTACTTGGACTTTTGCCTGTGTAGTTAGAAACTGCTACAGGGAAGGAAATACAGTGTTGTTAAGTGTGCATGCACTGTTGATGAAACAAATCATTATGGAAACTTTCACTGTAGCTAGTTTTCGGAGAAGTAATAAATGAACTGTTAGTGTTCATCAGACACGGTGCTGTTAGTCATCTGGCAGACAGGAGAAACAGCACTCCAATTCAGAGGAAGCCAAGATAGGGGGGTGAGTGTCAAACTGAAGACAACAATTTTGGAGATAGTTGTGGGAACGAGTTAAGATGTCTAGAAGCTGAAAAGCATTCAAAAGAGGCCTCTAAATAAACTTTCTCACTAGCTATCAAAACAAAGCAAAATTGCTGGACCTTAAATAAAAGTGCTCAATGCTGGCCTAGAGGCACGGTCAGGCTGGTGATTAGTTGCCCTGGATATTTGGTGACCTATCCAAAAACAAGACGTGTTGCTGTTAGGTCAAAAACTTCCACAGCAATCTACCTGTGCTATTCAGCATTTCGAGCTGCACTAGGCTCAGCTGGACTAACCTTAGCACGTTTGGAATTTATGTGTCTGACAAAGCAGCATTTTGCTGTGCAGACACGGAGTTTATGAGAACTCAGGGATGTCCCCAGAGTCTTGTTCTGCTGAGCTGTCTGTGAGCACGTCAGCACCCTATCAAACAGCCGAGAAATTTATTCCAGCACTCATGATGATGCCAAATCTGCTTTGGGGGGGTGTTGCTGTTGGCTGGGGTAAGCAGTGGGCTTTATGTGTGTGGGAATTAAGAGTTCACCCGGGCATCTGACACGCTGAAAAAGACATCAAAGAGCCCCTAAGAAAACAAACTGGGGCACTGCCGAGCCACAGCAGGCAGACATCCCCCTCCTGCCGGGCGGCTCGGCTCCCGCAAACGCATTTTTTTTTTTTATTTTTGGTCGCAAGTTTTTTTATTTCCTCTGCTGTCACCCCATCCCGGACACCGGCGCTTTTCCGCGGCCCCTTCCCGTGCCGCGGGCAGCGAGCCGGGGCTGTGGGACCGAGCAGGAGAGGAGGCCAGGCCAGGCCGGGCCGGGCAGCCGCGGTTTCCCTCCCGCAGCCGCGGAGCCCCGGCCTCGCCGCACCGCGGGCGGGGAGGGCCGGCGGAGGCGGCCCCGGGCGGTGGGCGGGGAGAGGCAGGGGCTCCCGGCCGCCCGCCCGGCCCCCTCACCGGCTGTATTTAGCGGCGCCGCGGATCACGCCGAGCCCGCGGCGGCGACATGGCCGCCGCCAGCACGGAGCCGCCGAGGCTGAAGCAGCTGCTGGAGCGGGACCCTTACCTGGAGCCCTTCCGGACCGACTTCCAGCGCAGGTACGGGAGCGCGGAGCGGCCGCCTCCGGGGGCGCCGGGCCGGGCGGTGTCCCCTCCCCCGCGCCGCTCTCCCCTCCCCTCGGCCGGGGCGGCTCCGCTTCCCTTCCGGCGGAGGCGCCGCCGCTGCGGGCGGAGCCGCGGCCGGGGCTCGGCGAGGCCTCCCGGGGCTGGGGCGCTGCAGGGAGGCCTCGCCCGCGGGCATCCCCGCCGGCCTGGCGGGGCCGGGCCGTCCGTCCGCACCCGGCACTCCCCGGGCGCCGGCGCTGCGCCCGCGGGCCCTCCCGAGAGCGGCGGGGACAGAGGGGGAGGCGGTGCCCGGGCCAGCCGGGCCCGTGGGGCGCGACCGGGGACAGCTTGTGAGAATCACGGAAGGGACCTTGAATTTCATCTGGTTGCAACCGTCCTGCCATGGGCAGGGACACCTATCAGTTGTTCAGGTTGCTTAGAGCTGCATCCAGCTTGGGTTTGAATTCTTCCAGGGATGGGACAACCACAACTTCACTGGTTAACCTGTTCCAGTGCCCCACCACCCTTACAATAAAGATGTTTTTCCTAACAGCTAATCTGAACCTACTCCTAGCATGAACCTGTCTCCCCTTGATCTGTCACTGCATGTAAATAGTTTAGCCCCATCTTTCCTGTAAGCTCCCTTCAGGTACCGTAAGGCTGCCATTAGGTCACCCCTAAGCCTTTTCTTTCACTGGCTGCACAATCCCAGTTCTCTCAGCCTTTTCTCATGGGAGAAATGCTTTATCAGCTTGGTGGCCTCCTCTGGACTCATTCCAAAAGGTCAGTGCCCCTCCTGTGTTGGGGATCCCAGTGCTGGATGCAGTCAGGATGTGAGGGTGATGCACTGAGCTGCTATCATTAACAAAAGAGTTTAGCTGCAATAATCTGTAAATAAACTACTCCTGAATCTCGTCTTTCCAGAGAATTTTCCTGCAGGCGCGTGTTTTGAGGTGTCCCTGAACCGCCAGCTCAGCTGTTCGGCAGACCTGCAATGCATGAAGTAGCAGAGTGTGCATTAGGTTGGTGCCAGGTTGCTGGTCTGAGCATCCCTTTTTTTGTGCCTCTCGCTGGGAACTGTGACACCAACCCTCTGTCCAGGGCCTGGGTGAGAGTTTGCTAGTAGCAGGCTGGCTAGGAGGAGGCCTGCATCCTGCAGAGCCAGGCTGCTGGCCTGGAAAAGCTGCTGAAACCTCACCCGCCGATTGAACACAGTCATTGGAAGCTTTTATGTTGCACGTTTATGTTGTGTTTCACTAGTGGTCCTCTGGCAATCAAAATAATTGTTAATGCTCTGTGTCCCAGAAGTCTGGAAAAGTCTCTGTGTGTGAGGGATATATTTTTTTATTTTTCAGTCTTTGGCTTTTTTTTCTTTTTTTCCTTCTCTGTTCCTATAGTCTACATGGTTTAACATTACCAGGTGTCCTGTTGCATTCTGGTATTGAATAGTGGTAAGTCAGGATCTTGTAAAATAGGATTAAGGATTGAGTAAACTATTAGTCTGACTTACAGAACATTTTCTCAAACTAATCTCTTAATGACAGAACAACTGAGAGTTTTGTACAGTGGTTCCTGACAAGCTCCTGGCCATAAATGTAGTGCTTTAAAACACCTAATTTTTACAGTAGGGAGCCAGGGTGTAGGAATTAATAAATGGGCAGATCTTGCTCTTAATAAAAGTATTCATTGAAACATTTGGGCTCCCCGAATGTGCCTGCCATCAAAACAGTCATACTGTGGATAGTGCTGTTTGTATTTCTGAGGATAGTATGACTGTACTGAGTACATTGAGTTTGCAAAACTTTTCTGTCCTTCTCAGGTTTTGTGCATCTGGAGCAGAGAGCTTCAAATGGTCCTGTCCCTATCTTGTCACTTTCTGGCTCCTGAACCTACTTTCTCGGTCCCTTTCTCAGTCCCTTTCTCGGTCCCTTTCTCGTCCCTTTCTTTCTATAGAATTACTGTGGAAGCATGTATCCTGTTAATTAATTTAAAAGAATAAAGGAAAACTTTTGTGGCTGTGATAAACTGGATGATTTATTCTAAGCCCAAGGAAGCAGCACATCCTGTGGAAGGTGGAGAGTGCCAGGGAGGGAAAGTTGTAAGCACAGTTAGTGTGTGCATGCAGTGCTCATTGTGGTTTCTATGAATTGTGATTCAGTCTTTATTTGATGGCTTTGGGTGTGTTTTGTCAAGAGTGCCCAGGAGAAAGGAGTTTTGCAGCCTAATTGCTGTTTGTGTGAAGAATCTTTAGGGCCTCCAGTATATGGGATTTGCTTACTTCATGTCCAGTTCCTTTTCTGCAACTTTGTGCACTGTGTCAGAAATCCTTAGCAGTGTGGAACTATGTGATCTTTGTTCCAGGCTGAAGGATCCTGATGCATTTAACTGGTGGCTGTATGACCCATGACTGGTCTCATGGGACTGGGACTCATTGAACAACCCAGTGGATCTGGTTTTCTACACCTTAGTGGTGCAGGAAAAGGCTGTGATGAAGCTGCCAGGAATATGTGCTGTTAAGCAAACCTGTGTGTTAAGAGTTGATTGTTTGTCAGCTGCTTGCAATAGGCTCATCATAGGTAGGACAGAAGGACTAAATTAGCAATTAATTTAGTTTTGCAGAGTAGGAAAACTGGGTAGAAATGATGCCACTCAACTGCTGAGCCAGTGACAATCTGTTTATTATTCCTTCTGTTACTGTTGACTGACTTTCTGTAACTTTGCTCTGGATACCCCTGCCCAGTGACATTTTTATTTTTACACTTGAATATTTTAGACAGAAAAAGTACACGCAGTCTATCAGTTCAGATGGTTGAGTTTTTCCTGATGAAGGGAATGGGAGGCAGATTTGATGCCTGGCACCCTGCAGCACTAGAAGTATTTTACTTACTTGGATTAGGAAGCTTTGGGAAAAAATAGCAGTGAAAGAGACTTTATCAAATACAATATACGTGGATGCATTTCCTGTAGTAGTCTGAATCTCTTCTTAGAGTTTGCAATGGTATTGACCTTACTTTAATATTAAACCAAAGCATAATGGATTCATGGAAATTTTATAGCTTATAGTTATCATACTGTGTATTGTCTAAAGAAATAAAAATTGGGGCTTTTGACAGAGGATTAAGGATGCTTGAGAAACAAAGCTTTTAAACATTTGTTGGTGGACATCCTTATGCAGTAAGATGTGAAACAGTCCTTCTTTATCTTGCTCAGTACAAGTTCTTTTGTAGAAGTGATGAGAAAAGACTTGGGGTTTAATCTTGGCAGTGACATCAGCAAGTGGCTGAGTTGCCCTTTGGGCTTCAGTCTGTCAGCTCCCTTATCTGTGGCAGGGTATTAGCATGGCCAGGTGATCCTTAGTAGAGACCTTTGTAGCTGTGGCTGCACAGGTGTCTTGGTTGTTCTCACACTCAAGGGACCAGCTATTTCTGCTGTTGGATTGGCTGCTCAGGACCTTGTTGGGTTGGGTCTCTGAGCATGTGTTTCCTCAGCCTCCTTGGGCAACCTCTTCCTGTGTTTGGCTACTCAAACTGTGGAAATTTCTTTTTTAATACTGTAACTTGATGCAGCCTTGTTGCTTCTGGTCTGCTTTCCCTGTTTCCCTTGGAGTGCAGCGTAGCTCATTATTTTCTTTAGGTACTCTCAGCTATCTGGATGTGTAGATAGCTAAAAACTGAGTGGATATGAGCAGCCCATGCCTCCTCAAGTTAGCTTTTGCACATCTGTTCTGAGGAAACCCATCTCTCAGGCCCTGCCTGTGTGCCATAGGTAGGCAGGCCAGAAAACAAAAAGCTGTCTCTGGAGAGGTTGTAGTGTGTTCCTGCTCATTTATGCCTTGAGCAAGGCAGACCTCTCTTGTTGGGGGTCACACCTGCCTCTCCTGCCCTGTGCTGTGCTCCTTCACCCACAGGATGGTGACCAGGTATGCACAGCAGAGTAGCTAATACTGAGATCTTTGTGCGTTCTTTTTTGTTTCTGTTGGAGGGAGTGGTTTGCTGAAGGACAGACAGGCTTTTAGTCACATCAGACTGGATTCTGCAGTGTAATATGATTATCCTGATTCACCTTGAGAATGGCTAGATCCATGATGAAATGAATTGTGATATTGCCTCAAGTTCTGAAAATGTTCCTCTTGCTTTCAAGGACTATTTTACGTGTCCTTTACCTCTTGCAAAGTGTAACTTTGTGCTTTAGAAAACTGAGTGTTTTCCCTCTCTTTCATAAAGCCTTGAGAAATGCTGAATGAGTGCTTTGATAGGAACAAAGGGTTTCTCTAGAGAAGTAATGCCTAAAATGTGATGGTAGGACCTAGTAATGCCCTAAGCATGGAGGATGGACTGACATAGTTAAATGAGTGACCAGGAGGAAGAAAGACTTCTGGTCACATTCCCTTTTCAATACTTTGTCATTACTGAGCATGTTGCAAATGGTGTTCATGGGGACAATAGGAATCTGTAGTTTTGGTTTTTTTTTTCTTTTGATGAATGCCTGAATCTGATCCTGAGTCAAGGAACGAGTATCTTCTTTGGGATGAAGGGAAATCAGTGTCTGTACAGTGAACTGCTCAGCCTTCACCAAAATATACATTATTCATTTCTCTAAATAAGAATTTGCTTAAAAAAAGCAAACAAAAAAAAATCCCAAAGTGATAGTGTTTGTGTAGGGTATTGCTGTGCTACATTGTTTGACCATCTGTGATTTGTTTGCCCACAAGTATTTTGTTAAGTCTCAAGTGTTATTTAGACTAAAGACTTGGTATAATTTAGTATGTATTTTTAGTCTTTTACCTCTTAGAGCATAATTGGTTCAATTAAAACCATTAATGCCTGTGGTGTAATTGCATTTTATGGAATTACAAACTGGTGTTAGAAACTGCTGCCTGTTAGAATTTTCTGCTATAGCAATGTCTATGGCTTATTATATTTTACCAGACTGTGCAGCTGCCTCTGTAACCTACTGATTATGTAGCCATTGGTGAAGGCTTTTTTTGAATACTTCAATTTATAGAATAAATAAGAAAACTCATACCCATGCATAGCTTCTGTCTTTGTCTTCAAAAAACATTAGTTTGTTGAGCTTGATAAAATGCTGCTCAAAGTGCTTGGCCATGTGAATGGGTTGAGAGAGAGGAGTTCCATTCCTTCTGTAGTGGTTGAGCTGGGAGAATGTACTCAGTGGCTTTTGTAAGAGTATCAGTTACCAAGATGTCCTGTCACTTGGCTCACAGCTTTCTGTTGTGTAGTGTTCTGAGATCCCTCCATTCTTACAAATGGGAAATACTCACCTTTCTTCTGTTTTTATCTCCCATTTTCTATCTGGTTAATGTCAGTTTAATGCTGCTTTCTGGTTCTGTCTTTTTTAATCTTTTTTGAAGAGGAACAGTGGTGGGGACCCGACTGAGGTACTGAAAATGAAGAGATGTCAAGTGCATGTGATAGGGCTGAGTAGGAAGGCAGCTGTTGGGCTCTAACAAGTTTGGGAATGGCAGTTGAAGGGTGACTAAGCTGGAGTCCTATTTTTAGATGAAGATGGAATGGGGAGAAGGACTGGAGTATAAGCTGTCACAGAATTAACACAACTATTATGTATCATCAAGAAAACTGGATTTTCCTTTTCCATTTTGTCTCATACGGACTGTTGTATTGGGTGGGCAGAACTAAATATTCATGGGAAAAAACATGTCATATATGGCTGCATTTTTGGTGGTTTTAGTGACATCCCATAAATTGAGTAGACTTCTGTTGATTCTAGAACCTTGCCAATTTAATGGAATATATCCTTCTGCATTATGGTAGTCGCTGGCTTATGTGCATTTGGATTGCTAACTGTGACAGGCATAGTTCACTATCTCACTGATGACCTTAATTTTTAAGTGTGTGAGGAAGTACTTACATGGGCCTATGTACATCTAGCATATGTGTGTCTGGTGTAGCCCTCATCAAAAGATTCAAGTTGGAATTGTGTTAATAGCTGCCAGATTTATAAAAAGGCAGGGAAATAGGCAGGTATTGCTTTTTGTTAGCAGACTGGTTGCCCCTGTACTAAAATTAAAACTTGGTGTTCTCTGAAAAAATGAATTGGGGCCCCCTCAGCTTTGTTATGCAGTGTTAGCTTATCTGAGCATGTTGGATTGACTCAGAGAATTTCCCTGGAATTCTAGAATAATTTATTACGTGACCAGGAATCTGATTACTGTTTCACTGTAATAGTGAGGAAAAGCTTTGTCTTGTTGAATGCTTTACATTCAGGTATTTATGCATGTTTCTTCACTACTTCAAAGATGTAAAGAAGGCATTCTTATGGAGGACTGTCTTAAACTGACATCCTGTCTTATGAAGATACTTTTCTTCCCCTGTTCAATTTTAATATTTATGTGTAGACACTTCTCTTTCAAGCTCCCTGTTACCTTTTATTTGTTCCCAGTATCTAATCCTAACTGTTCCCTTATTTTTTGCCTTCCACAAAAGGTAGCTCCTTTTGGCTTGTTCAATGTCAGAGATCTAAAACCTCTCACTCAGGCTTCCGTTTGCTTTGTACTTTCTGAAACTTTGTTTCATACAGTTATTCATCAGGTTAAAAAGAAAATAATGTCTTCAGGCAAAGTGTCTAGTGCAACAAGATCAGCTCTTTGTATTTAAAATGTTAAAAACATAAGTTTTCTTCTGGAAAGAGAATATTCAGCAAAAAAAAAAAGTTTCTACCTAGAATATGGCTGCCTCTTCCCCAAGTATCTGACAGTTTGATGTTCTTACAGCATCTCACATTAAGAAATTGAAGGCCAGTTGTTAGAGATGAGTCCTGTTGATTCTACAAAGAATATGCCTCCAAGATGCTGCTCTTGGAAGCATCTAATTAGTGAATATTGTCTGGGCATTATTTAAAATTAAAATTCAGTATAGGCTCTTGGTAAAGTAGATGTCTGAAGACCTGCTGAAGGACCCAGCGCAATTAGTTCTATTATGTGAACGTGTTAAAAAAATTCTTCCTTGAATCTGGGAAATTCTAAGGCTCACCTTATATTCTCTTGGTATATTGAACAAAAAAAACCCCTTACTGACAGTTTTAGTCATTCAGCTGTGATTCCATTGACTGGTATTAGCTGGAGGTAGAGGTAGCTCTAATGCTTTCTGTTAGACACTCTCCTTTTATCTTTGAAGCTGTTATTCAGGCATAGGATACTTTGCTTCCTTTGTATTCTTGCTGTCCTGGTGTGTTGCTTTGCCTCTGTCATTGCTTACCATGTCTGCCCTTGTGCTTAGTAGTGGAGAGGGAAATATTTCCCAAGTGGATCGTGAAGTTCTGGTGAGGGTGGGCCTACATTCTCCAGAGAAGCAATGCCACTGCTAAAAGGTTATGCCAAGTTGAGAAAGGTATAACCTAGATGTACAAAAGGAGAGATGCTCAGTCACACGAAATTAACTGAGGTGTGCTCGTTTCCATAGTTCATGGAACAGACTATGTGAGTTTCAGCCCTTGTTGCCTGAACTGGTGTTGTGTTCATTGAGTGAATTTGTGTTTCACAGTCTCTAAAAGGAGGTTGGGATCTGGATTCTCCCACTTAAAAGTGGTTCAGGTATGACATGCCAAAGGAAGGATGCTGTCTTTTATGGTAGGAATAGAAATGTGGAGCAATTCTGCTGAAGTATTACATTAGGAGAGTAAGAACTTCAAGCTTATCAGTATTTCTTCTTTAATTTCTTCCTCAAAACCAAACCCTAACTTTTCAGTCAAGAAAAGCTTCTGGAAGTGTGGGTAAGTGGACATATGTAAACAAGCTGCATGGATCTTAAAGGGTGCTTGCTAATCTGTGTGATTGTAAGGTAATTACTTCTCTATTTCTGGCCATTGGTTAGTGTGATCTTCATTTGTTCTCATCCCTCTCTTCAAGAGGGAGCTGCTAGAGAAGGTTCTTTAGGAGACATTGCCTTGGAACAAGTGAAAAGTAAACTTAGTGCTGATCACAGAGGTAGGTAGTAAGTAGGTAGTTCATGACAGTTAGTTTGGGGACTTTTTTTTTTTTGAGAAAACAGTATTTTAGATGGTGGCTAAACTGTGCCAACTGTGTGTGGGTCAGGCTTCTGGCTTGAGGGCACTCTCTTTTTCCTAACGTGTCCCTGAGAGGCAGGCTACATTTATGTACCTCCAGGCATTCCCCATAGTCACATGGGAATGCATTGTCATCATCAGATCTAAGTTTTTGGCTGTGTAAGCATTTGATAAGATGATTCAGATGAAAGGCAGGAGGGCCAGGGGGAATTGTCTGAAAGACTCTTATTAAAATCATGCTGAGTTACTGTGTGTTGTAAATGAAAGCATGCTGCACTTCCACAACTGTTTGGAAATTGCCCATCTAGAATGTATTCACTGCACGAACATAAGACTCAGCAGCTCATTTTAGCAGCTTTAGGGGGCATCCTGATTGTACTCTACCTGCTATCCCAGCAAAAAAAAAAAAAAAAGTTTAATAAATTCTGTCTTATGTGTCAGGCTTAAGCAAGTTTAACATTATTATTTTACACCTGTCAATACTTAACACAATTGTTTGATTCCTATTGTAGGCTATATCCCCATTATAAATGTTCCTGGTATGATAGGGATTGGTCACCTGTAAGGTCATGGATGCTTTCCAGTCTAAGAAAAAGAATTCCATTTCCATCGTAAGAAATTATGACACTGTCATCACTTTCAGCAAGGTTTAATTTGACCTGAATAAACACTTCTTGAAAATGCTACTCCTTTAGGAAATTGTTGAAGCTTTATAGAAATAGGGATTCTGGAATATTGCTTTGGTTGCCAGCTTTTTTTGAGGAAATTTGGCCAGCATGTAAATACCTGCACAAAAGGTTTATATTGTTACACAAACAGCAGTGATGACTCCATAGAAGCATTTGTGACACAGCAGATGTGATGGTTTGGGACAGGACCTGGTACAGGGGCTCTCCAGAGCTTAGAGCTAAAATCTACCTTTTTGAGAAGCAGAAATTAGAGAACAATCTTATACTTGGTACATCAGTGTAAGACTTAAGGCAAATAGGATTTGAGAACTAATACAAATAATTTTTCTCAGCCTGTATTTTGATGGGATGTGTCATCTTGTGTTATCTCCTGTGTCCTACCCTTCTGCAGTTGTCCTCACTCCCTGAAAACCTTTGACATCCCTAAGAGAAATACAGAAGGAATGAGGAAAAATCCCTCCTTGGTAAGGAAGGAAGGTGCAGAGCTGAAAACAGACAAGCTTTACAACTTCAGGGGCTGTTTAGACTACAGCTTTTTCTGAGAATGTTAAAGCAGTGGAGGGCAAGGTAAAGCTTCTGCATGCTGAATGAGCCAAGTAATTTAAATCTACTGTCTGAACAACCAAATATGTTCTATCAGTTGATGTGAACTCCCAGGCTTTAACTTAATCTTTGGAAAGCTCATGGATCATCATATCTTTCAAGTTGAATAAATGGATGTTGTTTTTAATAAAATATTTCACTTCTGGGAAGTAAACAGTACATGTCTAGTTCTGCCAATGGCATGGCCTCTCTGAACATGTGTGTGAGGTTTTTTCCCAGTGAAACATAGGCTTTTGGAAAAGGGTTTTCATTTCCCTTTCAGTAGGGCTCAGATGTCTTGTGTACATTTTTTATTGTCACTTAGAGGAAGTTATTTAGAAAAATACAGCTTAAAAAAAAGATCATTGTCAGAATATCATTAAATCTTTCATCTTGCAAATAATGTGGTGGCTGTACTATCTTCTTCCTTTGGTCCAGCCTTTATGAGGCTTAAATAACTGTACCAATTTGCCCATGTTCTTTTTAGTTGGGGTGCTCTTTGTGCTTCTGTTTTTCTTCAGCTCTTGGCTACTTTCTTGGTGCTGGTTATCAATTGTTTTGGGCTACAACAGATGCTTTTGGGTTACTGCACAGCAGTAGCATGAGTAGAAAAATAATCTCCTCGTTGGCAAGCCCCAAAGTGGTGGGAGAGAGGCTGCAGCAAAGTGTAGCATTTGGGTTACACACTTGGGTCTGTGTCCATTGTCTAAGCAGCTTTTCCCCTTCCTTGGAGAAAGCCAATCCAAGGAGGTGTTGCTGCCTGCTTTGTCAGGCAGTGAGGGGGAAAGTCTAAAGTGATCAAGGGATTAAAAATCGGGGAGGTGGCGGAGTCACTATCCCTTGATGTGTTTAAAAAAAGACTGGATGTGGCACTTGGTGCCATGATCTAGCTGAGGTGTTAGAACATGGGTTGGACTTGATGATCTTGAACGTCTCTTCCAACCTAGAAATTCTGTGAAAAAGGTCAGTTGAGGCAGGAGCTTGGTACTGGTAAGAGAATCAGAAAGGTCTGTGTTTTAACTCTTTGCTCCCTGCCCTGCCTCCACATGTAACCCCCAAACACAAACCTCCACCACTAAAAATGGGAAGGAATTGGATCCCTAAAGATGTGTTTAGTCTGTGCAAAATTCAAGGTAGTTGTAGCTTAGCTTTTAGTGATGTAAAGCTTATTTTGAGTGTGAATGCTAGTTTTTCTTTCATTTGCTGTACAGCCTTTAATGTATTTTCCCTAAAGACCATAAAAATATCTTTATTAATTGCACTTTATATATGTAATGCACAAGTTTATATGGACACAGCTTTTTTTGAGGAGTTTTAGCTGGTCTGTGTGTAAATTCAGCCTCCACTAGAGTTCATTGGCAAGTTTAGCTATGGCTTATAGAATTCATAGACTTAATCTATGGCTTCTTTGTTACAAAATTTCTAATAAGGGTTCCTTAATGGCTGATTTTAAAACATCTGAAAGGTTTTTTCAAAATATTGCTGCTTTGTTGTAATCCTGTTTACAACAATTGGAAAGTATTTAAGGAAAAAAATCAGGCTTTTAACAGTTTTCTTTAAATAGCAGATTACTATTAAAAAATCTGCTTGCTATTGCAGTATAATTTGAATGTGATTACAGTGATTAGTTGTTTCAGACAAATTTATAAATAAGAAGTGTTAGTATTTAGAGATATTTGCCAAACTTCTTTGCATTTTCTTTGTTTCACCAAAAGTTTTGGGCACAAGAGCTTTTTTCTATTTGCTACTTGTCCTAAAATAAATAAGAGTACGAGTTCATAAATCAAATTATTTGCTACTTCACTTGAACATGGTAAATTCATGTAGTTAAAAACACTTCAAAGCTGAAGACTCCCTCTTCATCTCCCTCCTGTGCCCTCAGTTTTAGATGCCACAGTTGATGTGTACGTAGATGAATGGAGAACTTTCCTCAAAAATTCAAAACCCTAATAATTGGTATGGTGTTTCCTGTTTTTACCCTTTTTGGGTCATAATGTCAGTGTCTAACCAAGTAAACTATGAAATGTACATTGTTTTCTTGTTGCTGTGGTAGACAGTGATTGAAAAGCTGACATTTGCAGGAGGCAAGACCTTGGGGAGGTTAGAGAAGTTTTTTGCCAGACTTAATATTGCCACGTACTGATACTATGTGGGCATGTTTAGGTTTGCTACTTGCATTTAAATTTCCACCCCTTTATCCTCAGAATTTGCCATGCAGTGAATGCTGATTTATAGCAGGAGCTGTCTTTTCTCTGACTTGAAGGTATTTTGTTGCAGAGATAGGTGTGAGCATGTTTTAAGAATGAAGATGGCACATAAGCTAGTTTTAAATTCACTTTGTCCTGAATGCTTACATTCATGCAATGACTGCTACTCAGGTGAACCTTCAAGCTTCTCAAGCTTTAAGAACAACTCCAAACAGAGCAGGTGTCACCAGTTCCTTTTCTGCAAGGTTCCCAGTCGAGTGGTTTTTAACAGATTTCATGCATCTATTGCTTAGATTTAAACTGTTTCTGTAAACTTTTTCAACTGGATAATAAAAATATAAGGTTCTTCAATGGCAATGAATGACAATAAATCTGGTTGTTCAAAAATATGCTTTTTCTTCTGAGGAAAGCAATCTCCCTCTTTTTCCGTGAACTGATCATAGGATGAAAAAGTATTCATAGTACAGAAGTTAACCTAGTCCTTTACACCTTTAATTGCTAGGAAGTGTCTGTGGGTTCCAAATGAGTAAAATTAACACACTCAGTTTGTGTTTGGAGATGTGTATATTTCAGCTACAGCTTGTGAATTTGGGAAGAACAGCAAAAGCTTTATGGTAAAGATTAGGTGGGTAAATACAACTACTGGTCCTTCTCACTTGAAATTTCATTAAATTTGGTTTGAAATAGGGCTTGGATGTCAACTGTTTTAGCACAGCCAGTAAAGCAGGAATGTTGTTACTGCACAGTAACAATGACTGGATTAAAGTGTCTTTGCATTGTGAATAGGATCTCTTCTGGACCATGAAGTTATGGCCTGAGTATTACAAGATAACAAACGATGTCTTTGAGTGTGACTATCAGGCATTCTCTATTTTGGCCCAGTGATTTGGCTTTTTGCTTAGCAGTAAGTAGTATAAACAATGTCATGAAAAGGTTTTCTTCTACAGCAGAAGCAAATACTTCATCTGAGATGGGGGCCGTTGAGTTGCAGAACAAGAAGTAAGGCATGACCTTCCCTAATATCATAAATAACATATTGCCATCGAAGTAGACATCAGACTGAGCTTTCAGCAGCAGTCAGGGTTGACTTGAGTGATTTCCAGCTTAAAATGGAGGGAGCTGTAAGTGGCAATTATATCCATTAAGTGTCATTGTAGACCACTTTGACCATAATGATTTTTGACAGAAACAGCTCTCAAGCCTTACAGATGCAGGAAATGCCAAATCTGATTCTTCTCCAGGTGTCTCACTGAACAGCTTGTTTGTCCTTATGCTGTGGAGATCAGAAAGGTTTGCTGCAAACACAGTACCTGTCATTACTGTTATTCAATTTAAAGTGTTTCCTCCAAAATGGGTACTGAGTTCTGGGGTGGAAGTTGGATAATAATTGCACTCCTTGACAGGGAAACCAAAAGAGGGAGTTACTGAAGTAGAAAGTCCAGAGAAAATAATAAATGTCCACAAAAAGAGATTACCAATAATGTGCACAACACTGACACAGTTTATGGTGTTAGAGCATGCTTTTTATAATATGAATTATTGCAGGTGCCCAGTCCAACCCTCAGCATTAAAAACTGAATGATGAATGCCTTCATCTAATGGCATACCCACTAAGGACTTTTGCAGCCAGAAGGATATTGCTCACCAGTAGTGTTTGCTAATCCATTGGCAAGCATTTCTAATGTAAACCTGGTTTTAGAACAACAGTTTTCACAGTTGGGGGGGTTAGAGACAGCTCCTGGGTGCACTTGCATAGTTCTTTTAGATGGTGCTGGGGCTGACTGAAGTAGGAGGTCTGACACCATGTTTGTGTAACTTGTGGACTTTACCAAGAGGTAACAGGCTGAACTTCAGGTATTTGACTCCACTGATTACTGTGGGTTATCAGTGTCAAAGGCTGCTCTGGGTATTGTTGACTCTTGTCAGCAGCCTCTGTATGTAATTGCTTGTTTAAATGACTGTAAAAATGCCACTGAGATTTCTCCACAGGTTTTTATTAAATGCTTCATGACATTTGTCTAATACAAGCCATGTTTAGTCTGTGTGAAGGAAAGCAATGTGATAGTAGTAACCTGTGGTGGTTTTTGTATTTATTTTTTGACATTTTTTCTAAGCTAAGGTTTGTCTGTCCAGTCTTTGCTTGTTCAAAAGAATAGATGTGCTAAGTGTGTCAATATTTTTTTTTTGTATGTGTGCTATTCTCCTATTCTGTTTCTGAAGTTTATCTTGGTTCTCTTTCCTGGGCTGTGTGGATTGCCTGGCAGAAAGGGATTTGTCAGAAGGGAGAAGGCTTTTAGCCTCTGGAACCTTTTCTGGCATTCATTCTATCAGTATTACTCCATGATAGGTGTCAGACAACGTGGTGCTTACAGTCATGTCTGTTAGCATGTAGTTAAATACAGACAATGCGTAGGTATTGTTGAGTTGAACAGGTATATGTTTTATCCTTTGGTTTTCCATGAATTGCTATAGTGATGAGGACTAGTTGAGAAAAATTTGCAGGAGAATAAAGACCAGAAGCAGATTGTACTGTGTTTTTGTATTGAAGAGTGTTTTTTTTGGGGGTTTTTTTTTTTTTTTGGTTAGCATTACTCCTGGTATTTTCAGTGAGTGTTGCTACTTAGAGCAAGAAAAGACAGATCTGTATCAGAGAAACAACAGTATAAAACCTTAAAATTACTAAATTAACTTTTTTAACACCTTTTTGGAGAGGTTGGAAGCTGACGCTTGCTACTTCCTGGCACAGAGAAACATAATTTTGATCTGATGGCTCTAAACCCCAGCCTTGATATTTCTGATCATGCAAAAGCATAAGTGATGAATGGAAGAAGAATAAGGATAAGGTTTGTTTTGTTTTTTATTTTCAAGGACCATAATTCTTGTGGCAAGGAAACTCTTAACAGAAAAGTAGGCATAAACAGTAATTTGTGGCTGTTTTTTAAAAGGTCTTTCATACTTCGCAGTGGTATATTACCATAAAATTTTTAGATGTATGGATATTTTTATTTGAAAAAGAAGGTGTTGGGTTTTGTTTTTTGTTTTTTTATTTTTAATATCCATCTGTAGTAGATTAGCTTTAAGAATCTATTTTGCTAAAGTTTTTGATTCTCAAATGTCAGTGTAAAGAAAGTATCTATCCCCTGCAGCTTGTAAATTACTTTTCTGGCTTTCTACAGCTTTGTGCAGAATAGGCTGACCAAGACTGAGGTTGCATGAACATCTCTGTTGGAGAAGATAGGAAGGAGCTGAAAAGTGTTGGTTGAGAGTTCTCTGGGTGTTGCTGTGCTTCATCAAAGTGGTGTTCCTGCTGTGGTTTGCTTTCCCATTTAGAGGACAAGAGGCTTTGTAAAATTACTGAAAACTTAGTGGGGTATGAGCTTTTACCTGGTGAAAATCTAAGAGCCTGTAAGATGTAAAGGGGCATCTAGAAAACAGTAGAGATTGGCAGTGCTGTTGTGCATGTGCTTTGGCAGTGAATGCATCATTTCCTAGGCTAAAAGCTTTGGTTTAAGATTTTCTTTTTTCCTACTGTTTCTATTGATACTCTTTCATCAGCTGATCCACTTGTGAATTATGAAAGAAATCACGAGGGAATTGATGCCAAGAGACAATTGTGGTCTTGACAGATGGACTCAGGAAAGGTTCCTTTGTGATGTGGAATAAAGTGGGGAGCTTTTACAGTATAGATCTTGCCAAATGCAGATTACATGTATGACCTTAATAAAATGACAGAGCTATTTATTAAACAATATTAGAACTGTATATATCCCCAGGAGACAAGCTAGTGTGTTACAGCTGCAGTGCAGGATATCAGATTACAAGTTTAGTGTTTCAAAACTCATGTTGACTTGGAAGCCTGACTAGGTGGTGACATGATGAAGATAAAGTATTAGGATACTGTTGCACGTACTACCATAAGATTCTAATATACTTTGCTGTTTCTACCATTCATAATATAGCCAAAGCAAATTTGGGACTGGATGAATGCAGTGGAATTTTGCACACTCAAATGCACGTGCACACAAAGTGGCTACTTTAATATAAATATGAATTCCTGTCTTCTCTAATAACTTCACTCTGCTTCTTTTAAAAACATTCATTGCCTCAACAAAAATAAAACTATAGGATGTGAGTGTTTGTGAGAGCCAAGGCAAACTTGGGAGCAAAAGGAAAAGAAAATAGGACATGCAGATTTGCAGACAAGCTCTAAATGTTGTCATGAAAGCTTTGGTTACATCTTTCAGAAAGTGTCCAGGCTCTGCCGTATTCTGTTTTCCAGCTATGAAGAGAAAGTGTGTGGTGTGGGAGTTTTCTGGGTAGGGTTTTAAAATAATTGTTAGGGTGGTCATAAGATAACTGGAGCAAACAGGTTGTAATTGCAACCTGTAGTGTTGCTTTTCATGATAGTTATTGCAGTGACATGGTAATTGCAGATCACATGAAATCTCAATAACTTTTGTGGTGGATTATTGCTTCTGCCTGCTTCTTCCTTTGTGCTCTGCTGTGATAGCTGACAAGGGAGATGGCCAAATGCAGGGAGCTTAAAAAATTGTATCATTGTATCATGTGTCTACATGAGCAAGATGACTATCAGGCTTCAGGTGAAATAATGCCATATTTCAGTGTGAGTCTTCAGTAATTCTTGGTGTTCTGATATCTTGGTTAGATATCACTAAGAAATTTCTGTTAGTAGATAGAACCACGTAAGTGCTTTTTGTTAAATTTTTGGAAATACAGGTAACTGTCAAATCTTAAAGAAATAGCTTCTGCAATATTCATGATGCAATTTGTATTGGATACAATCATGGCAGTACTCCAGGGAACTCTGTATATTATGGGAAATGTTGTACCCTACCAAAATGCAGCCAAACAAAACTCATATTATCATACATTACTGACACTGCACAACCCATGTGGATTGATGCAAAGGTATCTTGAATTCAAGTATTATGAAAGGGTAAAATATACAAACTTTGTGTTTTGAGATATTAAAAAATACTTATATCACATCTTCTGTACTTTTTACATTAATTACCTCTCCTGCTTTTGCCTGCCATAGAACCATTTCTTTCTACGCCTTTATTGTATCCTTTTTACACAGGGAGCAATATGGAGTGCAAGCCAGCACTTCATGGTCTTTGAGAAGTTTGGGATTCTGAGGCTGATAATACAAATCTTTCTTTTTAAAAAAAATACAGCAGTTGTGTTACTTTACAAGGTAGTGGAGGGAATTCACTCCAGAGCATTAATTACAAAAGAAAGAAATATGTTTTAGAAAGATGGAAGTTTGATTTTCAAATACCTTAGTACTTGGTAATAACCTAGAACAAGTTTGTTTTTGGTTTTTTTTTAATTGTTCCTGTGATGTCTGTGGTGTCTCTGTGTTGTAAACATCCAGAATAAAAGTACTTGTGAAACAAAATCATACATACCAAAAAGAAAGGAGATTACAAGTGCAAACTAAAATTGTGGCAGCATTTTTTCTTCAGTCTTGAAAAGACTGAAGAAAATTATGAAATGGGATTATTTGGCTATTCAGTTCTGTTCAAGGTATATGTTACTAATGGATTTGATGGGGGGACACTGTGTGTGTGTATTTTCTGTGACTTTTTGGGAGTGGGGTTTTGTGGAGGGATAGAATGTAAGAGAATAGTGCAGAAGGTAGTCTCACACCTGAGGAGTTGCAGCTGTACTAATCCCCAAAGATTAGGAACAGGCCTGCCCTTAACAGGCCACAGCTTTGGCCAATGAGTGCTATAAAAGAGGGTGTTAGCTGGGTGAGGAGAGAGCTGGAGTTTGTTGGCTGTGCTGTGAGAGCTGCACATGAGAAATCACTGAGAAGGTATGGAACTTTTGCAATAAGATGACAACAGGATTTTGTGGGTTTCTTTGTTTTTTTTTTCCCTTTCTGAATTTCTCTGTGACCTGTCCAAAGAGTGAGCATTTTCTGAACATCAGTAATAAGCAAAGTTTGAAGTTCATTGAATGGTCCTAGAATAGCTGTCCTTGATACAAGTTAAACTTAGTATTAAGTTTATTTTTTTTGGGAGAACAAACTAAATAGGAAATCAATAATTACATAGGCTGAGATAGTTTCTGTTGCATTCTGCTGTTTTCCCATCACCATCCTACCAAAACCAAACCAAAACCCAACCAACCAGCAACAAAAAACCCCAACAAACAAAACTCCCCACAAAGCCCTTTGGCAACTAGTTGCCACTAGGAATTTATTCTCAAAGGAAAAGTGGAGGATGCCTGACACTGAGATTTGGTCTAGAAAGGGCTAGCTAATTTAGTTTTTAACATTTAGTTTTTAGGTTTAGGCCTTGCATTCTGTTTGTTGTCGTAGAAGGTTACTGTGTCACGTTCATTGTCATTCATGTTTGCTGACATCTACTTCTGCCAAAATACATTGAAAGTGCTTACCTGTTTTGCCCAATAATTTCATATGTAAATAATGAGCTAATTAAAGAACAGCTTTTCCGTTCAAGATACATTAAATTTTTAACAGAATGGGTTTCATTTTATTTGTTTTTTTGCCTGTGTGTCTTGGCTGTGTGTGAGCTCTTTGAAATGTCAGGTTCATAAAATTGTATCAGGGACACTTTGACTGGTTTTGAGACCTCTATGGAGAAAAGTTGCCCTGTTACTTGGAGAGTTCACAGTTTTGCCTTTGCTCCAAACTGAGGTGAAGGGAAGGAGGAAGTTCTTGCCAAAAGGAAAAGTTGTGGCCAAAGAACAGGTCAGGGCTGGATGTGGGACCCTGCTTTTTGTTTGTCCTGGATTTGGAAAGTGCTGGGAGCCTAAGAGACTAAATGGGAGGGCGGGTGGAGAAGCTGAGTTGTTCCTATGTGCTCTTGAAGGGCCTAACAGAACAGAGTTATATCATGTGTGCAAGTTGAGCTCTGTGTTGGATAACAGACATGAGCCTCCCCCAAAGGTCAAGTATTACACATGAGTGCAATGCAGTTCTAGATACTCCTTTAATACTAGAAAGAGAGATTAATTGCCAGTTTGGACTCCTTAGTATTTCCAGATCACTTCTTGTTCATATTGTTCATTACATATACTGACTATGCCTTTATGAATCTAGTTTTTCTGGATTTGACCTCAGTAAGCAACCTGAAAATTTATGCTTGGTTAGGAATAATTGATAAAGTTGTATCTCCTAAATCATCAAATGGTTTGGGTTCGAAAAGACTTTAGAAATCATGCAGTTCCAATCCCACTGCTGTGCACAGGGGTGCCTTCCAGTGCAGGTAAAGGAAGAAAGAACATTTAAATTCAAGCCCTGCTTATTGTTCTCCTCCTCACATGATAAGGTCGTCCTGTCCTGGAAACTTTAAATGAGCTTTTGCTCCATGTAGGACATGAAACATAACTGCATGGGCTGTGTGAGAATTTGGAAGAGAAGCTGTGGTTCTGGGCTGTGTTTGCCTGTCTGACCTGTACTAAAGGACTGTGAAGGGAGAAAGAAGGGCCTTTCTGCCAGTGTCTTGTCTGTCTGGTGTGTTGCTGGAAGCTTTTTGTCATAACCAAATGCAAGTGTATTGTGTCACGTGGTGCACTGGGACACCACACCAGGGCTTTTGAACAAAGGTGTCTGTAAACATCATCACAAAATCATCCACTCTGTGGCTTAACATTTAAAAGAAATTAAGAGTTCATTTAGCGTGCACGTTCTTAAAGGCACTAAATGCTCAGCTCAAAAAAAAAAAGAGAATAATTATGATTTTTTTCTTATAGTATATGAATAATGGACTATAACAATTCAGTCTTCCATCAGATTTAAAAATAAGGGAGGTACATATTAGCAGCTCTTGTTTTGTGCTTTGCAAAGGAAGACAGATGCTAAACTACTGCTAAGGTAGTAGCTGGGCTGTTTTCTCCGTGGTTTTGTGTGTTTTAGCCTTGTGGAATTCTTGTGTGCATGGATACAGAACCACAAACAAAGAAAATTAATGCAAGCTTAGGGGAGGTGTATGTGATTGCCAGTAATCCAAGATGTATTAGAATGCTTTGGCATTTGCTGTGCTTGTAGTATTTGTTGTGATCTCCATTGCTGGTTTTATATATCTTACATGCTTTGTGGTGGTTTTAAATTTATTTTTTTTAAAGCAGAACTGTCTAGCTACAGTAGATGTGAAGTACTAAATGTTCAGAGAACAATTCTGGTTGAAGGGGACCTCTCAAAGCTGTGTCTCAGCCTCCTGCTCAGGACTGGGTCGATGTTGAATTGGGACTGGATTGTTCAGGATTTTTTGTTGCATGTGAAATCTACAGGAATGGAGCCTTGGTCCTAAGAGAATATTTATTTTCTTCTCTCTAGGTGGCACCCCTGTCAATTTTTGCATGTGTTTTACTCACAAGTCTTTCATCCTGTACCAGTTCAGATGGCAATTATAAAAGGCTTCTAACTGGCAGTGCACAAAGTGTGTGTGTTGGAGGGGACAAAATAGGTGATTATGTTATAGAGGGTAATGTATGTGTAGCTTTGTAAAAGCTGAATGTCAGTTCAAACTCTCCAAGAGTAGAAGGAAAAGTTTAAGTATGGCTTTTTGGGAGGGCTATATGCAGTTTAAAAGTTATGCATTTATTTCTGGAATAATAAATAGCCAAGATACTTTGATGCAAAGAATAAAAGGTGATAAAAAATGAAACATATTAATTCTTTGCATAGGTAACAATACTGATTATCTTCCTTGATACCTTGGAAGTATTAGTATCATTATTACCAGCTTTATTCTTCATGTACAACTCACAAATGAAGAGGCTAATTTCCTAAAAAACTCTGAACACTTGAAGTTTTGGCTCATGGTTTTTCTGCTTTATTCCCTTGTGCTGGTGCATATCAAGTTGACCTCAAATAAGGAGGCTGTGCTGACTGAAGCTTTGGGACTAACCTGTTGTCCTGCTTGGCTCAGTTTGTAGGTTTTTCTTTGGCAATTCTCCAGGCTGGAAATTGGAGCTGGTAGTATTTTCTAGGCTTAGTTCCAGTAAAAGAGGTATTACTTTTATGTTCTGTTGTATGAATTTCAGGTGGGAGAGGGGATGTAAACAATCAGATTTGCAGATCATCATATACATACTTTTATTTTTCAATCAAGACTACAGTGCACTGTTTTTTTTTATTTTGTACTTTAAAGATAGGTACTTTAAAATACAGCTTTTCAAGCAGGTAATCCAGTGCAAATTGTCGAAGTTTATTTATAAAGAGAAAAAAAATACAAGTAGTCATAAGAATATCATAACGAGTGGGAAATTACTAAAAAGGAAAATTCTGTCCAGCATATACTCCATTATTATGTTGCTCAACCTATTTGCTGTTTAAGTTTATCCATCTGTAGTGAGTGCTTAGTAATAGTTCTCCACAGAAAAGGTTTTGTATAAACAATGCTTATGTCAAAATTTCCTATGAAAGATGGCTCTAACTTAAGTAGTTGTTTTAGAAGGTGCTTATAGTCTTAGGCAGACAAGATGAATTTGAAATTACAGAAAAACAATTTTATCTACCCAGTAAATAAAGTGTTCTGTTACATCTTCTATTTCCTAACTCCTAATATTAGATAAGGGTTTATTCCATGATCTTGGAAGTTTTCCCAGTAGTATTTCACAGTAAGAGTAGTTACACCTGCATGTGCAGTGAGTGTATCAGGATGACTAAACCTGGCAATACCAGACATTCTGACTTTGTAGTTCTGCTTTCAATTGCTGCAATTGCTGTATCCCAAGTTAACTCACCACTTCAGATTTTTAAAATTCTGCTGTAAACTTCACTGTCTTGATGTGCCTTGAGTTATTAAGAGATTTGAGTGTTGCATAGTAATGAAGAACTAGATAATGCTCTCCTCTGTATTTTGTTTGCAATTTTCTTTAGTCAAATTAATTCAAAACTTGAATCATAAGCTTTCTAATGTTGTGACAGATAAGTCACATTGTAGAAAATAGTCACTTGCTTGCATTTGGAGGCTGCAAAGTAAATGATGTCTAAAATTATTGGGCTCTCCCTAAAATCCAGTATAGCTGCAATCCCATCAGAAAGGAGGTTTCTTGGAGGTTATGCCATATGTACTTAGGAGCTTAAATCATGTGGAAGGGGCTATGTGGGATGAATCCAACAGCTGCTGGGGAGTGTTTTTCCTGCAGTTACATGCTTAACAGATTTGGGTGATGCAGCAAATCATAGAGTTTTAGTCAGATTAGAGATTATGTCCAAGAGATACAGTACCTTAATGTTTCACAAGAATAGCCAGACTATGTAAAATCTGAAGTGTCCTGTTTTTGATAAAGGTTAAAATTTTCAGTATAGCAACTTGGAAAATCTGATGTTTGCTTTTTTTGGCTAATACAAACTTTTTAATGGCTAGTATTTCTTACCTCAGTATTCATTCTCACTGAAGTCTGGAATAAACAGTGTTTAGACTGCACCTTGAAAATGCTTGGCCGTGAATGTCACAAACTATTCCTAGCAGCCCTTAAGGACAATACTTGCTTTTAGCTTGCTTGGCTCCTGTGGGAATTGATTGCCTGGGACTAGTTACAGACATTGCTCAAGTACACAAGTTCTAATTATACTTCTAGTACATTGACAGTAAATTATGAAGACTTGGCATTTTGCACTGTATAAATGCTTGGGTGCTTGGCTTCCCTTGTTGGTCCTGTCTGCAGTGGAAGCAGCTAAGAATTAAATTTAGAAAAGTTTGTGCTGCAAAGCCCCTGTGGTACCTCTGCTGAGGTGACTGGACCTGTTGTGATAATGGTGTTCACCCCCCCTACCCCAAATGTCCCAGATCTTATTTCCCAATCATTAGAGGTGACTTTTTCCTCCCTTAAAATGGTTTTCTCAAAAGGCTGCTTTTCCCAGGCATTACAGGGAACCCAGCAAGCAGAGCAGGCGTGCTGGGGGAGTTGAATGTGTGGTCTGTGTGAACAGCCCCCACAGCTCCTGAGCCTGCAGAGACAGCACTCCCTGATCAAACCAGGGATGGCTGATCAAAGCTGGCATAGTGGTCACTAATAAAAGCAATAGTCCTTCCTTCTCAGTCCATGTTTAATACTTGTTTTTCTAGCTATGGTGCTGTATAAAAATCTCATGCAGGCTTTTCTCTCCTGGAGTGCTGTGAAGTTTTGTTTGTTACAGTAAAATACAGAGGTAAATGAAAAGTGGATGATGACAAACACTTAAAGGCCAGGAAGAAACCTACAATGGGGCAGGATATTTGTGTGCATGGCAGAGGGATTGGGAGTATATATTTGTGCATGACAAAAGAAAACAAATCACGTCTTTTAGATGTTGCACGAGTACATGCACATTCTAAAGCTAATAGAATGTAAGGGGTTATTTAATTAGGTGGAATTCTGTAAGTTTATGGAAAGGAAAATTGTTATAGGGTGAATAGTTTGGAGAGGCAGTAAAGAAGCCAGGTGTTATTATAGGTACCTATTCTCAAACCATCTTTTTGACAGTCTGTTAAGATGACTGTCCATTTAAATCTCCTTCAAGTCTGACAAAAAAACACTCCTGTAGTAAGGGGAGGTTGTGTTTGTTTGATATTTATCAAGGATGAGAATTTTTATTTAAGTTCCTAACATGTCTTTCAAATAGTGACCTATACAATAGTTAAAAATACAAGCTGTTGATCTTATTCATTATATCATGACTTTATTTTTAAGTTCTGGAGCGTATTTTTAAGCAGCTGAAATATGACTTATGGAAATGAGTAATGAAGCAGTAGCTAGAGCAGCTGGGCAGTTTTCTGTCAGGGAATTCAAATAACAATTCTTACTCCATCGTTTTTCCACCAAAGTGGGATGAGTAGCAAAGGTAGTGAGGAGTATCTGATGTTTTATTTCAAATAAATCAGGAGTTGTGACTTCTGATTTAAAAGCATTTTTTCTGTTTGGTAGACAAATAAAGCTTTCAGTTTTAATTTCTTTTGAGCTTATTTAGAAAGGTAAGTCCTTAGGCTTGTTTTGAGCTTCATTTATTGCAGTTAATGTTACTTGCAGCTTTTCAAAATGGAAGTCAAACTGATGCAGCAGACTTGAAATCCAAGTTTGAAAAGAAACCCATGTCTTCTTATGTTTGCTGCTGTGGCAAGCTAATAAAAAACCCAAACCAACAATATACAAACCAGCTTTAAAACAAAATTAAATTGTTATTGAAGTCTATTATTTTGTCACTGTGCAGGGCTTTTACAACCTTAGGAGGTCTGTGAGCTGGTTCTCACTGCACAAATAAATGTTTTAGAAATGGTGCCATCTGGTGCTTCCAGGTTACTGAAGTCCTGCAAGAGTTAATAACACTTGACTATCAAGAGGAGAATTACAAATTATTTTTACAAAAATTCTGCTTTTTTCCGGAAGTCTCTTGCACAGCAACTTTGTTTTGATTCCAGCTTTGTTGTAGTGATCTAGTAATCCTTGCCTCTTTCCCCCAAACTGGATCTTGATTTCTGTTAACACAAAGGGGGTCTGTTAGCAATAGCTAGCAGTGGAATCAAATGGGAATTGATAAGCTGTTGTTTACAGCTTCATTAAAATTAATTCTGGTAAATAAAACATCTGAGTTCTTTCTAGATTAAGGTGCTTTTAAGCATTTATTGATATGATGAGTAGAAGCTGTTTTGAATGTTCTACTAATAAATACATGCTTAGAAGAGAAACTAAGCTGGTTTTAGCATGGGGAGAAAATGTAATCTTTGGTTTCCAGTTAAATAGTACTGAATAACAAGAAGAATTTGTGAACTTTTATTATAAAAAGGCATTAGTAAACCAAATGAATTTTTGACTCAGTTACAAACAAATTAATAATTATACTGTTCCTATAGGTTATCCGTGAATATGATTAATGTTCAGTGTTACATTTTTTTAGTGTGTTTCGGCGATATGGAAACCTGAATGTTTAGCAAGAACACAATTTCAAATTAAAGCAATAAATGGGAGGCGGTGGAGTCAGGTGTGCAGTGTGCCCCACTCCTCGACAGCCCCAGAGAGAGAGCAGTGTCTTGTCCCACTCCTTTTGGCAGCAGGAGCCTCTTTATCAGCTGCTGTCGTTCCAGTCACGCTTGTGTTCACGTCTTTGCTACATGCTCTGCTGATTACCTTGGAAAAGGGCAATGCTGTAACTGTTCAACTGACCTTTCAGTTTATTTTCTCTTGTGTAATATGAAACATGAGCTAACGCAGCCCCAGTCTACTGATTTCAAGAAAATCTGTCGCCGTGCTTCTGCAGCTTTCTGCTCAGATGTGATGGGGTTTCTCTGTAGTTACATTAATTCCAGAAACTCCATCAACTTCAGATATCATCACAACAGTGAAGCAAATTATTATAGCTAAAAGAGGGGCTTTAGTGTACAACTCATGCATAATAAAGACTACTTAGCTGAGGAATAGTGGGACAATGACTATGAAATGAAGAAATCCTATACTTAAATAAATGAAGTATGTTGCTGGTAAATTTGTCTCCTTACATTCAGAGAAAAAAATATAGAGAACTCTCATTATTTTGTAATTGCTGTTTTATTTAGACTGTGTCTTCATGGTAGCGAAGCTGTTTTGAATGCTTTGGCAGATACACAATATACATAGCTGTGCCGTTCCAGAAGGTTGTAACACTACTTAGTATTCTAAGGTTTGGGGGTTTGTCTGTGGGGTTTTTTTTTGTTTTTTTTTTTTTTTTTAATTTAATTTTTCTTTTTCTTTTTCCTTACTTTATTCCTTGAGGAGTGTGTGCTTTAGTTGTTTCATTTTCTCAAATTGCTATATACCTTTTATTCCATTAGAGGGTTAAAGTAAATGGCTTTCTTGTAGGAAGTATTGATACATGCACAGTTCTTTCTTCTTTTCCTTCTTCAATTGATGTCTCTAAGTAGTTTGCTGGGCTTCTGATGGAAAGAAAATGCCTCTTGGTCCTTCTAAACACTAGTAATTTGTTGCACTTAACCTGTGAGGTGCATCCATGTGTTTCTAATAAACTGAAGTGGGTGAGAGATGAACAGGGGTGTGTATAAGTGAGCCTCTAAATATTGGCCAGGGGGAGGTGGGTGGGAGGGGGATTGTTTTTAGGATTGGGATTGGTTTAGATAAGCCAGTGGAGCAGTTGTTAATAATTGATTGCATGAAGTTTGCATTTCATACATCTTGTAACCTCTCCTGCATTTGGTTCCAAGTTGAGAACTGTGTGTGTTCATTCTGATACTGATGGCAAAAACATTACAGCTGTCAAATGCTGCCAAAGTTACCTTAATGGTTAAAGCAGGGAAGATGGCTCCTGGTCAGCAACAAATAATCTTCTTGCTAAAATACTATGAAATGATATTTATCCATATTAGACCACACAGCTTACAGGTCTTTGCATTTCTGCTAGAAATTGCTGGTAGGATGACAAGAAAATCTGCAGTTCTCTTTCTGCCCATTTTTTGTTGTGCTTCCATGTACTAGGCTTTTTGTTAGGGCTTGACTTGCATGTCATTGTACTTTAAATTGTTTTGCAAGGAGGTGATGCTGAATCAGATGTCTTGTCTTGTATTGATGGCTTTCAACAGAGTAAGTGATGATGTATTATTGATCCTTAGCAAATATTTCTTAATTTTTGATGTTGCATTTAGTTTGAGATGTGAACTATGTTAGTGTTCTATGCATAAATTGTTTACCTCATCATTCTGAAATCTTGAAACATCCAAAGAGAATTGGGAGTTATGAATTATCTGCCAAGTAAAGAAAATTTGTAAAAGTAATTTTTCAAGCTTTTGCCTTTCCTGCTCACTCTTATGAGTTCTCTGCTGGATGGTCTTCTAGTAGTTAGGAAAAAAGCATGCTTTTGGTAGGAATTACCACATAATTTTAGCTGTGTAAATTCCTTATTGGAATAACTATATCCTCAATTTATTTGAGTAACTATTGATTTTATTACTCCTGAAAGGAACTCAATGCCATTGGTCAACCTGCAGAAGCCTTAGTTTTTAGCTAAAAGTGTGTTTTAAATTGCCTCTGATGTTGGAGAGAGGCAAATTGCTCTGTAGTGGACAATTTTGTGGATGGAGCAATTAGAAGATTTGGGGAATTCAGATTTAGTTATGGGGAAACTTCTTAAGGTCATGATTTCAGAATCATGTAACAACTTTACTTTTAACCTGCAGAAAAGCAAAATTAAGTGGTCATCTCCTGGATCATTATAATCATCATCCATGGCTATCTTTTGCTTCTGAAGCATCTCTCTGAGAATTTTTCTAACACTTCAAGGGCTGTGTGAGTTGCATGTTTTTGATGCTCCTTAATCTATTTAAGTGTATATTAAAAAAGATTTCCTGAATGGGACATAACTTACTTGCATAAAGTGCAAGTCAATCAACTACAACTATAAAATTGGTACAAGTTAAAAATTCATTAAATCTGTTATTCTCAGGTAGTCATACCTAGGATTTTCTGTGCCTTTACTTCTTCCTATTTTCATGAAGTGTGGCTACTCTGTGTTATACTCTGAATAGCCAAATGACAAGTATGTGACAGAGGGTGGAGAAAAGAATGAAGTAAACCCCAAGGCTCCTGTTTTGGTGTATTTTCACTAGTGACAAATGAAATTGAAGAAGCTGCCAGCGGGAATTTGCTTGTATTGCGTCATTCTAGTTCAGAGTGGTTTGGTGCCTTTAATTTGCTGGGCTGCAGAAATTTGCTCTAGGAAGAGCTTTATCTCTCCTACTTTGGTCTTCCTGCAATCCATTGCTTTCTGACCAGTTGAATGATGAGAGATTGAGGGAATAATTGGCTACAGACTAAAGGGGAAGATGAGAATCATCAGGGCTTCACTAATTTGAGCAGGGACTCTGCACTGGCTTTGGTGTCAGTGAAAGTCTTTGTAACTGCATCTTCAAAGTGATTGCAGCAATATTAGAAAGAGGCAATTTGTGAACAACACCATAAAGCTATGGATTATAGTCCATGACCCTGACATTAACTTAAATGTTTGTACTTGCTGGAAAATGGAGGATTTGGTTACAGAGAGTACCTCACTTGGTATTTTCTTTCATTTCCTGTTCCCTTTGGTATCTGCAGAATTGGGCTTTCCATATGGATACCAGATACCATTATCAAAGTCTCTCCTGCTTGCTTTCATCTTTTGAATAAATTAGCATTAATACTGGGCCAATACTGTAGAAATAAACTATGACCAAAAAGCTGATGTGGGCAGAAATCTAAAAGATGAATAGCTACTAAAACCAGCATCATAAGCAGAAGAGGGGCTAAAATCATTAATGTTAGTGTTGTTGCCAGAGGTCTTATAGTAAGATGACTGACTGTTCTATGACTTGCAATTCACAACAGCTTTATAAAAAACCATGAGAATGGGCATAAAAATGTCTTGAAGTTTTGCAGCCATCTTGGTGTTCAGCACCAGCCTCTTTAAATGAGAGTATCTTGTATACCTCTTTGGTTATATTAGTTTCTGTTTAGAATGTAGTGATGCCTGAGAAACTAAAACTAATCTGGTTAAATTTAAAAGTTTAAAATACTACAATACCTCTTTGTTATTTTATGAAGTGGTCAGGAAGGAGTTAGTACCTCTTTTGCTTGGAAGAATAAAGTTGTGAAGGCTTTATGTGGAGCTCTAACTCAGTGCTTTGACTTACCATCAGACTGTTCAATAATCTGCCAGAAGTCTTATTTCAATAAAGCTGTTGACTTTGGGGAGGAAGGAGAAGCTTATCTTGATTTTTCTTGTGCTTCATATTGAGGTTAACAATTTTAACATGTACCTGAGACTTTTTTAATGGGTTCAATAGTTGTATTAATTCAGTGGTTATAGGAACTGCAGTTACCAGGGTGTTTGTATATCAAAGTTACAAAATAAATAGAACACTGTTTTTTGGTATAAGGCTGTAGAGTTTAGCATTAAACTGAGAACTCTTTACTTCTACTGCATAAATTTTAGTTGTATAGGTAGCCATAAGACAAAATATTTGAGGGTGTTTCAGTGATGAAGTGTGAGGAGTAACTGATCACCTGACATGTCAGTTCTTGAAACATCTTGCTGATGTAATATTGTCTTTGTATTCACTTGGAAGGCTATTTTTTGGCAGGATACTTGTTTACTGGATAGCCATTATAGTAATTCATGTTTGATATTTTAATCCTGCTTCTATGGAAAGTCAGCCAATTCCTGCACTTCGATTGTAAGGCTTCAAACAAAGCTGCATATAAAGCATGGGATTTAAAGCAATGCTGTTACAAATTATGAATGTAACAATAGGAAAAGACTGTTGTGTGTCTCGGTCTCTCTGCGAGCCTCTCAGGAACCCTGGGCCAGTCCCGAGTCGGCAGACACCGGCGGGGGCAGCGCCGACACGGCCGACAGCGGGGAGACACTGTCTGTGTGTGCCCCGAGGGTGCTGAGGGCACCTGGGCTGGCAGGGAGACACTGTCTGTGTGTGCCCCGAGGGTGCTGAGGGCACCTGGGCTGACAGCAGGGAGACACTCTCTGTGTGTGCCCCGAGGGTACTGAGGGCACCTGGGCTGGGGGGAGACACTGTCTGTGTGTGCCCCGAGGGTGCTGAGGGCACCTGGGCTGGGGGGAGACACTGTCTGTGTGTGCCCCGAGGGTACTGAGGGCACCTGGGCTGGAGGGAGACACTCTCTGTGTGTGCCCCGAGGGTACTGAGGGCACCTGGGCTGACAGGGAGACACTGTCTGTGTGTGCCCCGAGGGTGCTGAGGGCACCTGGGCTGGGGGGGGAGACACTGTCTGTGTGTGCCCCGAGGGTGCTGAGGGCACCTGGGCTGGCAGGGAGACACTGTCTGTGTGTGCCCCGAGGGTGCTGAGGGCACCTGGGCTGACAGCAGGGAGACACTCTCTGTGTGTGCCCCGAGGGTACTGAGGGCACCTGGGCTGGGGGGAGACACTCTCTGTGTGTGCCCCGAGGGTACTGAGGGCACCTGGGCTGACAGGGAGACACTGTCTGTGTGTGCCCCGAGGGTGCTGAGGGCACCTGGGCTGACAGGGAGACACTGTCTGTGTGTGCCCCGAGGGTGCTGAGGGCACCTGGGCTGGCAGGGAGACACTCTCTGTGTGTGCCCCGAGGGTGCTGAGGGCACCTGGGCTGACAGCAGGGAGACACTGTCTGTGTGTGCCCCGAGGGTGCTGAGGGCACCTGGGCTGGGAGGGAGACACTCTCTGTGTGTGCCCCGAGGGTACTGAGGGCACCTGGGCTGGGAGGGAGACACTGTCTGTGTGTGCCCCGAGGGTGCTGAGGGCACCTGGGCTGGAGGGAGACACTGTCTGTGTGTGCCCCGAGGGTGCTGAGGGCACCTGGGCTGGAGGGAGACACTCTCTGTGTGTGCCCCGAGGGTACCTGTCATTTTCTGTGTGTAATCCTGGGGTGTCACTTTGGAAGATAAAAAAGTGTTAACAAGCCTTAGGAGTATAGAAATGAAAGCTGAAATAGACAGAAAAATATTCTGAAAAAAATTGAAAAATTTTTGCATAAGTGGGCCTCTAAATATTGGCCAGGAAAGCAAAACCTTGAACTTCCCTAAAATTCCTAAAATACATGAGTATGTACTTAACTCAGTCCTTTCCTTCAAAGGAGCAGCAGGCTACAGTTGCTGTTTTACAAGGCCTTTCTGCTGTTTTACAAGGCCTTCTGTGACAAGCAGTGTTGTTCTGTGTCCAGAAGTATTTCATCTCCTGAGATGAGTTTTGGGAATAGTTCATGGCAAAAGTAATTGATCCATTTCAGGAGTTGGTGAGTGTTTTTGTGAGCTTTGAGCAAACTACAGTTCCTTACTGGCTAATCTCAGGAGGTGGTTAAAAAGAATAAATTCCTTCTCGATTATAATTTAAAATCAATTACGGAGAACACTAGTTGTTGCAAAAATCTTTATTTCTGCAATGTGATGCAGCAATAATACCTGAATTAACTTAGTCTATTAAAATCAGCATGCTTCTGTACAAATAGAAGGAGCGTTCTTATTCAATGTAGATGATGCTGTGATGCTATGTTCCAAGTGTGTCCTGTATACAAAGCCATTGTTTTAAGAATGTTATGCATCCTTACTCAGCAATTCTTCTGATATGTTCCCTTTCTGCCTCCCCTCCCTCTCCCCCAGAAATAATTTGTTGAGCATGTAATCTTGCTCACCACTCCTTGAAAAGTGAGCATAGAATTGACTTTTTTCACAATGATACTCATGATCATTTCATCTATTAAATGCCATGGTGTCCTTGTGTCATGATTTCCTTGAGCTCTGAATTTACTGAAAGGCAAAAATTGAAGCAGTGGGTGTTCTTAATGATTTTGTGACAAGAATTAAGAGTTTACAATGTCTGTATTAGTGATTTTTTTTCCCCAAAGATACAGAATCACATAATTGCTTTCTGAAATTCCATTTTCATCCATCCCACATTCAAATCCTGAATTTGTTAGAGGCTTATTTCTTCTGAAGGAGATGAATGGGTTTGATTCCTGGGAAGGGGTCATGTTGAGGAAGAGCAGTAGGCCACTGGCATGTGTTACACCTCTAGGTGATGTGAAGTGGATAGAAGCCTTTTCCTTTTCTGCACTGAGATTTTCAGTCCTTCTTTATGGCTGGTTGTTGTTCTCTGGTAATAAAGGATTCATTTCCTTCTTCTGCAGTTTTCAAGGGTTTGTGACTGACTTTTGTTTAAAAATGAAGCTTACCACTACTTTTACTTTCTGCTGAGTATGGGAATGACTGCATCCAACTAATCATGTTCTTAAAGCTGTGTTCTAAAGTGACAATATATTTGTGGTGAGAGTGGGGAGGAAAAGAATAATTTTGGTTAGTTGATATATTTCAAAACCTCCTCTTCTGTTTTACCTGTGTCAAGCTTATTGCTTCAGTTAGATCTTCTCTGAAGTCGCAGCACCTACCTATAGTAAAACAGATCCTGCTTCAGCCACAGTGGAACAAGGTGGAAGCAATACATGTGACAAGCAGCAATTTTAAAGCAGCTTATGTATGGCAGACAAACAGGGATTTGCAGATAACACTCCAAATGAGCTTCTTATTATATATATTTTTCCCTTAACCAATTAAATATTTATATACAGAAAAAATATCTATATGTATATAACTATACTCCTTGTATCATACAATATTTTAAAGAATGACTTAAATTTCTAAGCTATAGTGGTTGTTTTATTTTTTTCCCCAAGGACAATTCTTCAAAAATAGAGTAATTTGAATTTACTGGATGATATATGTTGAAATTCTGAGGGTATTTGTGACTTGCTCTGTGTTTCTGTATTTAAGGTTTATATAAATCTTTGTGGTTGCATCTGTTTAAAATGTAAGTCGATCAACTGAGTTTGTATATAATGTACTTAGAGTTGGAAATCCGACAAAATATTTTCCCTCAAGGATAAATGAAATTGATTATCAGAGCAGTAGTAGTTAGTAATGCACTTCTGAGGATTATACCCATGAGCAAATTTTAAAGGAATAATGCTGGTAGATGGGCAAAAATATTTATGAGTGTATTTGCTACTGTGTATCCTGGAGGCATTTTCAAATATTTCTCCCTTTAAAGGTGATCCTCAGTCTTAATAATAAAATAATAAAAACTCACTGGGAGATTAACCTTAATAGTAGTCATAATACTCTAAATTAATACAGGTAATGCTGTTTACCCTAACTAGTAATTAGACATTTTAATTTACTTTCAACTAATTAAGGGCCAAAAAAATCACAGTTTGCAGTCCTGACACTGCAGACAGACTTACTTTTCTTTGAGCAGCAAGGTGCTATTCCATAATGCTGGTTTAGTGTTTCTGTTTCCTATTGCAAAATGTAGGAACTGTAGTAAGGCTGATGAGTTTGGTTTTGCTGGGGTTCTCACTGGTTTTTATGCACTTCAGAAGACTCTTTACCATTTATGAAAAAACAAACACATTTCTAATTTACCTCAGGAGTGTCTTACTGAAAACAAGCAAACAACAGAAAACTGTACAGGTGGCATTAATTAAATGCTCAACTGCAGCTTTTAGCTGTGCTTCTGGACAAAATAGCTCATAATTTAGGGGTCAAAGTTGATATCTTGATTATATCGTACCCCTGATGTTACCATCAATTCCAGAAACTTACTTGGAGAAAACATAGCAAAATATGTCAAAAAACTCTAAGCTGTTAGAGGCAAAGGTTTATGGCAGAGGTTTAGGGCATTTAAATTCCTACTGGTATAAGTAGGGTATGGTGCAAATAATTACTTTTATGAAGCTGCAATTTTTTCCAAATTGTTGCGGTGTCAGGGACTGACTGCAAAGTCTTGCTGATCGTCTCTGTAAAGAGGTTGCCTAATGAGCCCCTTTCTGCAAGGACCAGATGGGTTTGTCCATGCTGACGTGCTGTACTGCAAACTTTTCAATGGCCTGAGATTGTCTGTCTATTAAAACTGGCTGTGAGAGATGTGGCAAGCCTATCCAGCTCTCCCTAGGAGGCTTGTGTCTGATATTAATAAGATGGAAGGAAAAGTGCTAGGCTGTTCAGAGTGTGAAGTTCTCCTGTTGTGTAGTAATACTGGGATTTCTTGGCTGCCAGTCAGGAATTGTAGTTTTAGACTGAAAGTGCAAAATGTTCCTGTAAAGTAGAAAAAGCACTGACAAACACGAAGATTGCAATTTTAGACTGTGTAACAGCCATGGAAAAATTGCGTGGTTTGTATTAGATTTTTTTTTCCTATTCCAGTAGAGAGCAGTGAATCTCATGTTAGTGTGTTTATTTTTTTTTAATTTTAGATTTTTACACTAGTTAATGTAAGAGAGATGCTTGCTAATCTTTCTAAAACATGTTCTCTCTTTTCATTGCAAGGTATTCTCTGTTTTATAACCACTTGAAGAACATTGAGGAAAGTGAAGGTGGCCTTGATAAATTTACCAAAAGTTACAAAACCTTTGGAGTGAACCAACTTGCAGATGGTGGAATATACTGCAAAGAGTGGGCACCAGGAGCAGAAGCAGTGTTTCTTGCAGGTGACTTCAGTAAGTATTCTTAGGAAAATTTCTTCTCCCCTGCATAATGTTTTACATCAATATTCTCATCTTTTAAAGAAAATTTTGTCACAATGGTGAAATTCTGGTAGTAAAAAACATAGGTCATGGCTTAAATGAATAGTATTTTCCTCTGCGTTGCAGTAGCTTATGAAGATGTGTTTCTGTTGCATGGTCAGTGTTACAGATTTTTTTAATACCCCAAAGCCAATTACTCATGTTACACTGGATCACACTGCAACTTGAGGCTGTATCTAAACTTCCTGAAGTTCTTTTTAAAGTTTTCTAACTAGGCTTTTATAAAACTATATGCAGAGAAGCAAAAATAACAGTGAAATTATTTACTTCATCTTTTTACTGATCAAGCAACAGTGTTGTTAAGGACCAAGGCTCTTGAGAATTCCCACCCATCCTGAGAGCTTAGACAAAAGTTCTGGAAAATGGTAGCCTAAAATCAAACTAAATATTACTGAAAGAGTGGCTACTCTGTGTTTATGAGGGCAGAAGAGGGAAAGGTGTTAGCAGAATGGGAAGGTGGCAGTATTACGTGGAGGAATTGCATTGCTTTCTCTGAGAGCCAGGAAGATTATTCCCTTTGGATTTGAAACAAAAATATCAATTTGCTTCCTATTTGAAGGCTAGCTACACTCAAATGATGTTCCAAAACTTTTAGATGAAGGTGACATTCATCATTGCTCTTCAATCCTGCAGTACTTGCTCTCCTTTTTGTTTAGGGTTTCAGAGAGCTTTGTTCTTTTTTTCCTTTTCGCCTCTACTCTCTCTTCCATTAGGTCTGCCACAGTACTGAAGAGGGACTTTCTGTGAAATTATTTTGTTCATTTAACTGCATTTCAGAAGCATGTAGTTTTATTTATCTGACTTTGATTTAGCAAAAATACTGATCTAGGGAGTGCTCAGTGTATTTATATTGCAAAGAAGCAATATGAAAAAAAGTCCTTTGAAGCAATTAACTACTTCTGCTTAAGCACAAAGCTAAATGTTGGCCATACCTTTCCCCTGTCTGAGGAAGCTATTGAAACGAAAATCTTTTTTTTAGGAAGGTTTTTATTTTTAAAAAAATCCTCTTTTTGATGCAGAAGTTGAACAGCCATGATCCTGTTTGATATGACTAACATAGTGAATGATAAAGTAGCTTTTCTTAAAGTGCTGCTTGTCATTTTATTGGAATAGACATTGATAAATAGGTTAGTGTAGTTCGTGCATTTTAATATTGAAATTGGATATGTCCTCTAACACTGAATAATGAGTCATGTATAGTTCACCTGCTAGATAGATAATAGTGATTTCAGGTATCAATACAGACTGCAAGGCAACTAGATCAGGTTATTTTCATAGGTCAATTTTATATGTATAAATATGCAGAAAATTCTCCTCCTTGTCTCTCCTCTACTTGCTGCAACCCCCTCCATTGCTTAAGGTTTTCGTGGGGTGGGTGCAGGTTAAATGTCTCAACTCAGCTAAAGACCAGAATGCATTTGTTTTAAATATCTGTTTTAAGAGATGTTAATATTAAAACCAGATTTTTAATAATATCTTTAATATTTTGAAAAGAGGCCATAGCTTGTAAATTGTCTTATCAGGTTGGAGGGGGAAGTATATGTATACCAAAATAGGGTAGCTAAACACTGCAATAGTTTTCTGAACCCTACTTCATTTAAAATATTTGATGTAATACATCATATGAAACAGAAATTTAGGACTAATATCTTAGAGTAGTTGTATGTAGACACTAATGAATACAGGAATATGAAGAGGAAATAAATTAAAAGAAATTCATTGTAACGTGGGAAAACTGTGTTTCTCCTATATATCAGTTAGTCATAGTAAAGTATTCATTCCCGAAGGGGACAATAGTATACTTGGAGAGACTGGAGGCATGGAAGATTGTCATTCAATTCATATGATCTTGAATAATATTCTCATGAGAAATTGGATTGCAAAACCCTAAGATTTAGAGTCAGATTGCTACAGATACGTTTAATTAAAACTGAATCCCTTTAACCTTTCTCTAAATTTTCAAGCAGGTTAAAGTCTCAGACTAAATTTATGATTATATTGTGTTTAAATTGGATATTGGGATTGCTTTTAATAAGATTTTTTTTTTAATAAAACTTTTTTTTAAAAAGAACCATAGTGTAACCGAATCGGGAAAGTTGGAAATCTTAAACAAAGAAACATTGAACTTAGATGACAGAAGCTCTTTAGGTTTTAAACTGAAATATGGGGGTATATAATATAAAAAACTGTCAATTCATGCTTTTTTTTTTTTGGAGATGAATAGCAGTGTTTTTCTTAATAGTATGATATTGTTTGAGAATAGCTTAATGTTTGATGTAAAGACACAAAGTATTAGTCTCTGTTGTTTCATCTTAAGGTATTTGAGGATCAAAAACTAGTAAAAAAAGGTTTTGTACAGAGACCTTGAACTTTTTTTCCCCAATTTACAATTAAGCTTACAGTTGATAATATCTTTGTTATGAATTACATGTAAGATAAACATGAATAATTTACTTCTGTAATTATATACATGTGAAGCCTCAGTCCTGTACGTGTAGTTTTTTCTCATTGATTTTTATGCCTTATTACCAACAATAAAAGCTTTGCTATTAAGGTATTTTGACCCAAATTATGGGATTTTTATACCTTATTCTGAGAAACTTGTAATGAATGGGATAGCTCAAATTTATAGAAAAATTCTTAATATCACTGTGCGTTTTGGAAAAAAAAAAGCTAGCAACTGGTAATAGTACACAAATCTGTAAGTGGATTGGAGAATGAAACATATGAATTCAAGAAAATCCCAATGCTTTCAGAGCCTTTTTTTTGTCTCTTTAAAACTCCATAATTGGAGAGAAAAAGTATTGTATCTGTTGGTGTTCTAGTATGAAGCTTTATCTAAGAAGTATTAAATGAGCATCCAAAACCATTAAGATTTGTCAATTAGTACTTTCAGCATCTCAATAGATCAAGTGTATGAGACAATTACTCAGCTGAATTTCCAACAGCAGAGGCTCTATCAACATTATAGCTCCTTCAAAAGCTCTCAGTGATAACACTGAATATTTCATTTGTGTGCCCTATGTCAGAGAAACTCAGTGACTACTGACAATTTATGGCTGCTTTAAAATTGACTATTTCAAAATAAGTCACTGTATGTGAGTGACTGTGAGTTTTGAAGGTAACCCATGGAATTTATTTGGGGATTGGAACACTCAGTATTTCTATTTGGTCATGTGGAGGCTCAGGGGGTTATCTGTAAACCATTCCTTAATTTTAAAAAGAAAGCTACTGGTTTAAAAAGCTTGAGAGTGAGTGTGCTTATATTAATTTGGAAATCAGCATTTGCTATAATACATTGTTATA